>NC_090923.1:185143111-187864176 GCF_040938575.1 Ambystoma mexicanum
TTCAACAGGGGATGGGGGGGATGGCCAATCCTCATCATCTAATAGCCCCTGTGTGGCATCCTCATGCGGGCTGCTTTGGGACAGGTAGGGGGAATGAGGGTGGGCTGTGGAGGTCCTACATCTATCTCCTCTTCATTGCCTGTATCGCTGTCGGAGCAAGATGCAATGGCAGCAGTTTCACCCATAGTGGTGCTTCCTGCAGAACCTGTCCCTTCTGTGGGCACCATTTGGGGGATGTCTGCTGCTGCTGCTGCTACCGTGCTGCCTGCTGGGGTGCCTGTCAGTGGCCTGTCCTGTGTTTTTGCAACCGATTTTGTCTGCTGTGGGGTTTTGGTCGCTACAGCAGAGATGGTGGTTTGTTGTGCTGGCACTGTGGTCCTGGCCCTCTTTGCAGGTGTGGTGGTTGGGGTGTCTTCGTTGTCGAGGTCGGAATTTGAGACTGTGGTGGAGCAAAGGAGGGAGAGTGTTATTGATGGGTCTGCGGACATTGAGCGGGCATCGTAATGACTGAAAGCATTTTGGATACTAGATGCGGCACATTTGAGGCAGGGGCATACAGGTTGTCTCCCTTTTGTGTGGAAGTAGCATGGAGGTATGTGGGTGCCTGCAGTTAGGGTGTGCATACTGCATGTGTACAGGGTGGAGGTCGGATGTGGCTGTAGGCAGTCTCCTGCTGATGTGTTGCATTTACACTATGGGGCAACATTGTGATTCACATGAATGGACTTCTGTGACTTTTGCATGGCTTGATTTGAGGCACCTACCTGCATCGCCTGAAGTCGGTGCTCCTCTCTCCATTCCTCCTACCCCTTCAATGCTCTCCATGCCGATTGTAGAGGCGCAGATTTCCTCCCAGGGCTGGAGTTTTATTGGGGACTCCAATCCTCCCCCGGTTGCAAGCACATGTTCCGGTTTGCTGATAGGATGCTCCTGACGCGGAGGCGGAGATCATCCCACCGTTTACGGCACTGTCCCGCGTTGCAGGGTAAGGTTTCCACAGCACTAACCGGCTGTGCAACTAGGGCCCATATAGCCTTTTTCTTTGCAATTGCTGGTCTGGTCATTTGTGTTGAAAAGACCACAGCGGCATTCTCCTGGAGGGTCTCAGCCAACATATTCAGCTCCTCCCTGGTGAAACGGTCTTGCCGCTGGCGGTCACAGGATTTCTTCACAACTTTTGGCATTTTCTGGCAGGAAATAGGTAGCTAATGGTTTTTGCCGGGTCTCAGGGTAGGATGTCCACTGGTTGCGGAGGATGCCAATGGATTGTGTTTTTAAAGATGGCCGCCGTGCTCTTTCCCGTTCCGCCGCGATGACGCTACTTCCGGTTCAGCTTATTTACGGTCACCGCTAATTGCGTTGACCGCTAATTGCGGTGACCGCTAAGATCGGTGGCCGGGGTGGCGGTAGTGCACCTTGCGCGGCATACGATGCCGGTAGGTGCCGTTTTGGGGGCATTAACGCCATGACGCAGTTTACGTTACCGGCATGGCGCAAAGCTCGTGCCCGATGGGTCATAATGTCCTGCTTTTTACGGCTTTGACCAAGCACATAAACGTTAATTACGCCATGCCGGTAATGTAGAATACTTACCGCCAGGGTTGTAATGAGGCCTATGGTCTGTCAAGAGCAATCACTAGAGCCAGTAGTGGAACCTTCTGACATGAGCGCCAACCCAAATACAGGACTAGTCAGGTGCAGCAGTTGCCATTCCTTTTGGTGGTGGAGCATCAAGGGGACAAGGGTAATATTGGAATAATGGCAACAGAGAAGCTGAAAACGTGATGTGTAAAATGTCTTGCAGGGGATAGGCCATGTTTTGCTAGAGCTGCCACAGCTTATACAAACTTCCAGCCTGTCCTAATTTAGCCAAATGGCAATACTGATTTTACATTGTGACACTCATAAATTCATTTTACTCAATGGGCCTCATTACGACCCTGGAGCTAATGGGTTAACGGCGCCTGATTACGAGGTCCCTTTGCGGGACCCGACCTTAACGGCTGATCCCTGAGCGTAATGACATACCAAGTAACTAATGAATGTGTTTGAAGAGAAAGTAGATGAATAGATAGTGAGGAAAAGATTGCATCGCTGGACAAGCCACAGGCCTGGCCTGGCGGAATGAAAGGCACTCGCCAGCACAGCTAGCCTGTAGCACTGGCACGGTAATGAACCGTGCCGGTGCTAAAAGCATCCCCATTCCCATTTAACCCTATGGGGCTCAAGTGGGAATGGGGTCTACCGGCACTGGCACCCCCAAAAGGGCAATTACTGGGTCCGGCAGGGCCGGAATAACCCAGTAATTGCCCATTCGCGGATGCCGGATTTTCTTGCCGGTATGGAGGTGCTACCTACAACCTCGTAATGAGGACCAAGGACAATGTTTCCACATCGCTAGTAGAAAAGTATAGTTGAGAAATGGGAATGTCAGCTTTTGGGGGTAATTCTTCCAACTTGACTAAATTTCCCAATGTTGTTAAGACTTTAGGCTCAAGAGAAAAATGACAGCCTCTTAAAGGGTATTCCAAGGGGATCAGAGGGTTCAGAGAGTAAGAGACAGCCCTTCCAGGTGCTACATTAGGTGGCGCTGCAGGATTTGAATATGAATCAGACCCCTAAAATTAGCAACAGGATTGGGCATATCTGGTGTCAGATTCAAGAGTGGGGTCGTGCTGCTTGGCCATATCCATTTGTCCAAAGGCCCCCCCAGTGCAACTTGTCTTGACGTCCTGTCACCTTGATCTTTAGTGAAGGTAGTAGACCAAAAAGTCATAAAATCAGTAATGTAGTTGCCCTATTTAAAAATACTGCTCACTTGTTACCGCTCGCTGTAACGGAGTCAGAGAACCCAAAGGTGCTAAACTTGACTTCTGAGTTTCAGGGATGGAAGTAATGCTATCGACAGAGTCCACATTACCTTGAGAGCACTGTAAATCCAGTGACTTAGCCAGAATAGTCTAACAAGTGGGGCCTCTGAAACTAATGTAGTTGGGCCCATCGCAGTGAAATTAATATCTGCAAAGGCCCGCAGTGCTGCCGAGTGGTCACTTACAGATTTCGGGTGGGCATTGCCTGCTCAGGCCCTACCCTGTTTACGCCTCTGTGTACCACTCAGGCCCTACCCTGTCTACGCCTCTTTGTACCATTCAGGCCCTGACCTGTCTACGACTCTGTGTACCACTCAGGCCCTACCCAGTCTATGCCTCTGCGTAAGTCACTAAGCATGTCAGACTTCCGGTGTGTAACAGCCTTCCTTCCAACTACTTGGGCTGTAATGGACTTCAATTCATGTTGCTCTGCAGCCATGTTAGTACGAAGTATAAATAAAGCATCGAGTTTGGATAAAATAGTATTAGTTAAGGAGAGAGAAGCCACAGCTTTTGTAAAAGAGTATTCTTGGATGTCAATGAAGCGACATCAGCCCTGTAGCTTCCATCACACGAGGACTCCGAGCTGGAGGCAAGCTCTTCCAAATTTGGGCTTGCTGACAAGTTTGAGCCAAAGATTTTATTATACCATGCCGAAATTGGCCCCAAAGAATTTCGCTTCAAGGGTTGCTGTTGTCGGGATTGCAAGAATGTTCAGTAGAAGGAGGCAGCTCTGGCAGAGTTTCTGCAACCAAGGAAGGGGCATTTCTATTTCAAAAAAGCCTGTGATTTTTGACTGTAGTGCAGACAATGGGCCTCATTACAACTCAAGCGTTAAGGGTTAACGCCACCGTTAACCCTTAACGCCTGATCCTGATTTTAACGCCTGCTTTTAGCAGGCGTTAAAATCCATGGCGCTAACCTGCCATGGTGCTAATTACGCCGCCGTAATTTACGGCGGCGTAATTAGCGCCTTCCCCACTCCCATTATGCCCTATGGGGCAAAAATGGGAATGGGGAAGGGAAAATGGGAAATGGGGATTTACCGCCCCACTCACCTTGGAATGGGGCGGTAAATCCGCCATCCACCATGGTGTAAACAGAGTTTACACCATGGTGGTAAAGTTGGTGCACTTAGCACCAAGGTTGTAATGAGGCCCATGTCTGATTTGCCTGATTTATTTCTTTTGTCTTTCTTTGGAGGTGGGATATCACTTGACCCATCAACGTGTTTTGTTGGGCTCTGGAGCCACTTTCCTTTGTTGGATGACCCACTGCGAAGGCTTAAAAGTTTCAAGGAGACTGGAATTGTTGCAGTGAGAAGACTAGAAGGCAGTACAAAAAGCGCTTATTGTGACCAAAACCAGCTAGTATAGGGTGAAGCTGTCCAGGCAGCAAGCGGGGAGGAAATCACCCCCGCCCCCATAACAAGACGGTCCTCTATAGCAAACTCAGTGATGAAGGGGGTGGGTGGAAATCCTACCCCTGGCAAGCCCAAACACCAGATCACTCCAGAAACTTTGCGTGCTCCATACAGCGTGCAGGACTTGCAATTTAGGACCACCTCTTCCAGTGAACACTACACTGGTGAATCTAAGTGCTTGAAGGTCTTCAAAAGGTATAATACAAATGAAAAGCCATCCAACATAGTCCAGAAACAGGATAAACAGGGCTCAAGGGCGGGGTGGTCAAAAGGCACAGCCCGCAGTTACCGCTTAGTACGGGAAGTGTGCTCAAACAAAACAATGGGCTCAAAAGGGGTGTCAAGGATTTCAAAGGGAGATGAGTCATACAGACACATTCAAGGAAGGGAGTGTGACGATTGTCTGGTGTCCAGAGTAGACACTACTGGATTGGTTCTTTAAACGTGCCTACAGCGATCTACAGTGGCTATTGGATGTTACAGTGCTGCATAACATCGCAGAAAACAAAGAACAGAGAGTCTTTTAACTAGCTATACCCCTGAGCCGGACCCGCCTCCTGCTAACACTCGCATTCATAAACTTATGGGCAAGCGAAGCGTAGCGGAGTGTGACGAGTGTCTGGAGTAGGCACTACTGGATTGGTGCTTTAAGCGTGTCTACAGCGATCTACAGTGGCTATTTGGATGTTACAGTGCTGCATAACATCGCGGAAAACAAAGAACTGAGAGTCTTTCAACTAGCTCTATCCCTGAGCCAGACCCCGCCTCCTGCTAACGCTCGCATTCATAAACTTTTGGGCAAGCGAAGCGTAGCGGAGTGTGACGAGTGTTTGGTGTCTGGAGTAGACACTACTGGATTGGTGCTTTAAACGTTTCTACAGCGATCTGCAGTGGCTATTTGGATGTTACAGTGCTGCATAACATGAGGCTTAGATAAACAGTAAGCTGGATGTAATTGTATGCTTCTAAACAGCAGCCACGATAACTGATCTTTAATTTTCACTGCACGGCTGTGATTGTGGACTTTTGCTTTGCTTTTGCTCTACCTCAAGTACGTTGTTTACCTGAACCCAAGAGTCCTTTGTTTCACCATAAAAAGAGTCCCTGGGAGACAACTCCAGTGCCCCAGAACTGCATACTGTGAGGACCTGTTCTTCCGATTCCTTGGCTGCCGTTAATATCAAAGGACTGGCCCCCTTAATCTGGGAAAAAGTGCTCTTAACTTAACCTCAAAAGGTGTTTACAGACACAGAGCTACGTGAGAGTGCCCTAGTCTGTCCCAGTCCGTCACGGCAGCCAAGAGCGAAGGTGTAAGGTGTAAGGAGCTATTCAACAATGGCGGTGTCTGGTCCGCAGAGGTGGCTTAAAACCTTGCATGCACGCCGCCATGTTGACATAAGCACTTCCATACCTACTCCGACAGAAAGCATGTCCGAAGCAATCAATCCTAATACTGTTGTGGAGTGCTCTCCATATGCTGTGCAATCTGTTCTAGCGTTGGGAAAATTAAATGGCACTGCCTTAATTACTGATTTATCAGTGCCACAAGGCAGGAAGGTTGACCCTAGCAGTAATGCAAATATTGCAACTATAGTGAAAACAAACTCGGACAACATTGCCGGGATTTTATCTGGAAATATAATACCTATTGAAACAAACTTGCATGCACTACAAACCGGTCGTAGCATTGAAATTGTTGAGATCGAAACAATGCACTTTCAGTCACCTTTTGATGTGACTGATGTGGGATGTTCTGACCCACTAGGCTCTGCCCTGCAACATCACTGTGTGCTGCTTTCATCAAAAACAACAGAATGGCCGCCAAAAAGCACTATGCGCTAAAAATCTCTGAGAAGTGCGCAGGGAAACCTGAAAAATAGGCTGCCAAACCTATTTTTGCCTATGTCAGTGGTAAAACAGGAGACCACACTGCCAAAACCTGTCATTGGGCTGCCCGCAGAGTGAAATAGAATTGCTTGAAAAGGCAGTGCTACATTCCAAGGAATACCCAGAAGTGCTTTAAAATCCGTTTTTCCTTGGATGTTGAAAGTGCAAAATCACAGTTCCCAAACAGCAGGGAAGATCCAACATCCTGGTGGGGTGTTCACCATCACCTTATTTAAGGAATCCCATAAGCACAATGTCAGGAGAAGCACCTTTCATCATAATAAAATCCACATACAAAAGGGTCTTGCCTGGGAAAAATATGTCAGATATGGGCGCAGTACCACCGCTCGTCTGTGTCCAAGCTGCCATTTACTTATACTGTCAGTTTAAAACGTGTGTCTTAAAATCAAATTGTGGAAAAGAAGAGATTTGCCATCAAAAGCAATATAGGTTGATACTATTCAATTTGTATGTTTTAAAAAGACTGGAATGAAGAGATAAGTGTGTATATTTGTTGAAAATGTCAATTTTATTTTAGAAAAGACAATTTTAAAACAGTGTTGTAAAAGTGAACTAATGTAAGCTACACTGGACTTTAAAGACATTCACAGCTTCTCCCAAACAAAGGAATCTTCATACTGATCTCTGATCAGGAACTGGCATTGAGTTGTTAATGGAGGTGGGAGGGGATTTTGGCCTGTTGCTCTGAGTAGAGACAAAAGACTCCCTTGACTAAAAGGAAATGCAAATTCGGGTATCAACAGAAACCAACTGCCAAAGGAAGAGATGCCTGGGAGTGCTCTGGCCCAGCCAAACCTTGGAGGGGGGACTAGGCAGATATGTGTATCTTAAACTGCAAGGAAATATCTTTTTGGAGAAAGACTCATAGAATACTGTGCCAAATTTGTAAAAATCTGTAATTCATAGGTTGTTAAAATGAAAATGCTGCTCACCATTCGAAACTACTCTGAACTCTGTGCGATGTTCAGAGACAGGACTACCAAAATGTTGATGTTGTAGCAATTGTGATAATGCTAGGAATATGAAAGTTTACAGGATTATGCCCAGATGTCATGCGCATGTATGTGGAAAAATGTATACATATCTGACACTGGGTAACCAACCAAAAGCACGAAAAACGGTCAATTTTGAACCGAAACTCTCAAGAAGATGGGACTCGGATGGATACATGCTCTATTAAATCTGTGTAGCAAGTTGGTGATATTGTAAATATGCTTTATATGAAAAACAGATTTTCTGTGTAGAAACAAAGTGGAGGTTTTTCCTTGGATTGTAAATTGCAGCATCACTGTGACACTAGATTTCCTTCTCAAATCAGGAGAGGGGAAATACTCTGACCAATTGGATTCCTAGAGGGTGGACTTAGTATAATCAGCCTACCGACCCCTTTGGGAAATACATAAATAGGGACAGTTTAGGACCTAGAGAAACACACACTTCCACCCATCAACTGATTTACTTGCGAAGCGCTCTGCAGGAGGAACCCAGATCCAAGACTCCAGAACTCTGAAAGAGAAGGCCCAAATCCAAAGATTAACCCTTCTCAGCTTGGCCTTTAAAATCTTGCAACCTGATTTTCACCCCAGCCTTTCTTGGGGAACCCCACAAAAAGAACAGCCGGGGCGTGCTGTTTCTGCTTTCTTGCAAAGAACTCTTGCTAGAACCCAGAGACCCAAACCAGCAGATCAGAGCTGTAACCAGATAGCTGTAACCCAGAACCAACCCGTCAGATCCAGTCCAGAGGCCGTGAAGAGGTCCCCAGTGCCGTGCTGAGTGCAGAACCAAGCACCTGAATCCTGTCCGGTGGACTAGCAGAATTCCAGTCCAAAACCTTTGACCAGATCTTTGACGGGCCTATTCCAAAACCATAGTTGTGAGTATCTATAGCATAGAATTGTCCATAGCCAATCTCTTATCCTGAAGTAATCCTATCCAACCCATTCTAACATATCCCGAACTGCATTGTAGAATCTATTTTGTCTTTTCTTGAATCTTTCCCTCACCCATATAGTCTTTTGATAATTGTAGTGACAATATCATCTTTGCGCTAATATATTTGCTGAAGAAAGACAAGTGTCTTGGCGGGCAAAGGTCAGAGCAGAGGCGCCGCTGTTCTGGTGGCTGTCCCGTTGGGTATCTTGCATCTTCATAGCCTCCCCTAGTGTAAGGAAAATTCTTGTTTGTAATTCAAAAGCGCATCTTTCATTTGAAAATCTTGACTCTTTTTGAGAAAAATCGACCTCTACTAAAACCTTCATAACCTCTGAACCGTACATGCTAGAAACAAAATTTGAGTGTCAAATTGAAGCTCCTTATATTTTTTCTGTAATCGTGTTTCTCGCACGCTGAAAAGTTTGCCGCAAATCTGCATTTGGCTCAATTTCATCACATGTAAAATAGCTATTTCTTGCATCCGACCTCAGAATTCAGTTTCCAATCTGCTAGTCATTTAACCATCATGCTAGTGTTTACCTGAAGCTATCCAAAGTGGCTCCCACTAGTTTTGAATCCAATTTAGAGATTTAAATCCTTTCTTCAGTGATTTTTCCCGATCATTGCAAGTCACATTCAAAAGCATTTGACCTGTTTAAAATAATTCCTGTTTCTCTCTATGCTTGCTGGGGGGAATTGGGACTGAAACTGTTTTGGTTGAGATTGGGAGAAATTGAAAAGACTACTAGGCAGTGTGTAGACACTGGAGAAATGGAGATATGTCAACGCACAGTACATCCATGTGATAAATCAGGCTGCAAAGTCATTGTGGTCACACGACAGAACCTAATGGGAGTAGCTGAAAGCTGCTCTTCTACGGGAAAACTAAAGGCATGGGTGCAGTGAAATGCATAAAGTTTGCCGAACACTACTGGTCGTCCTGCGAATGGCATAGATTTGGACCCTGCGGGCCGGGAAGCCCACCTGAAAGCACGTCTGCAAGCGGAATATCAGCTGGTGAAAGAAAAGGTTATTAATAGTTTTGTAAACTCGCCAAAGGTCAAAACACTAACTATGGACAAAAATATCTCCATACGTGAAGAGGTGAATAGTGCGGTTGAATTCCCCCTGAATGCACAAACAAGTACTCCTTAGGTAAATCCGTCATCTGCCCACAGGAAAATACCCGAGGTACAGAAAAACAAAAAGTCTGTAGACCATTCCGTAACTCATGAATCATATATTTCACCAAACAAAATATTTCATGAAAAACAGCTAACCTTGGATAAAAGTTGTCAAGTTTCTTGGAATTGTCACCAATAGCACGACACTGGTCCTGAATATACAGAACAAGCAAATCTATCAGTGGCAGTTGGAATACAAATTCATAATAATATCTTGGCCGCAACATCTTTAGAGCTCATTCCATTTGCTAAATGATATGAAACGATGAGCAAATCCATGAATGATCAATCCACACAACTGATCAATTTGAATGCAAAAATGTAAAATATTGAACATGCAAATGACATTCTTAAACAGCGACTTGAATATGAAGCAGAACGCTCTCTCCAATGGCAACATCGTTTAGGAGATCTCGCCATGCGCGATCATGCTGATAAGGCGGTATTAATGGATGTCTTACTTGAATGTATGAACTGGTTGCAGCATCAGGATGATCACAGGCAACAGGGCGTGAACTTGACTTCACTTAAGTCATCGGCCACGGCAGGTGTGTCGATGATTGCTCAAAAACCATCAAATAACAACATTGTGGTCTGGAAAAAAGTAGTGGATGCGGTTTTAACTATCGAAAAATAACCCTAGTATAGTAGCAGACAACCTGCAAGTCGTTGTCTTTCTCGATGCTCTGTTGCCTTAAATAGTCCAGAATGAACCAAAATCTGAACAGTTGTTGGAAATTCCATCTGAAACACCGTTAAACACATTTGGAATATTTATGGGTCCGCAAAAAATCGACCATAAAAAAAGGCACCACCCAAAATGTTACACTTGGCTAAAAAACTTGTTACTAAAAGTGACATAAATAAAAATAAGACAAAGTTAAATCCAGCCAAAACAAAACAATTTGTAAAGAACTTAACAACGTCACAAAAACCAGGGTTATTTACTCGGGTCACAGGAAAACAAACAGCTGGCCTGCTGCCGAATATAACACAAAAAGCAAGTTGTTTCAGTGTTGCTGAACCGACTATGCAAAACATATAACCAATCCTAATAAACGAGCATGGATCGATTCTGAGGACTGCATGGCTAGTTCTGCTGAAAGCTCAATTGATCTATGTAATCTCTCCATCTATTCTATTGATATCGAAGAGGTCAATGAGAGCTCCACCAATAGTGGAAGGTCTAGAAAGAGTCTTTTGGATGAAATGCAGGCACAAGTTGTGTTAGGGAGAATTCTCAATAAATGCCTGATTCCCCTTACCTAATGAGTCCCTCAGAAGTTTTGCTGGATTTCTAGGGTTTATATTTTTCACCTGGTAAGAGTGTGAACCTTTTTCCCACTCTTACATGAGTTTTGCTGTGTGTGTTTTCACTTTTTGTGTGATCTTGGGCACTGGAGCCTCACCTACTCCAAGTGCACCACTTTTTGTGTGTGTTACACAGCACCTTCAGTGCAGTGACACTGGGTTGTCTTTGAGACTTCCCTCTGACTCCATTCTTCTGGGGCTGGCTACCGTCCCCCAGAAACAGGTAAAGTTGCCATTAACTTTATATAGTCACTTTAAATTACAGACTCAGCACAACCAAACTTACATGGAGTACTGGAAAGGGTTAATTCCTATCCCTTTTTGTTTGTGACTCTTGGAGCCTTGTTTTGCTCCCTTAACGTTAAGACTTGGCTGGCAGCAGGGGTATCTATCCGAACCTTTCTACCGCGATTATACTATATAAACGTGGTATAGTTTTAGGCTATTATAGTAGCCCTGCACATAAACCTGCTTGTCCAAATACATTTTAGTATGGTTCCGGCTGGGTTTATTCACCATTTCTTTTTGTTAAAGTCTTTCTGGTGTTTTACTCTACGTGCCAAACTAGGGATGATTCCTTTGTTCACTGTCTTTTCGCGGGCTTCTGCACTGAAGCCCTCCTTAAGGCACCTGATAGTCTAGAGGGGCAGGATTTGAGGGAGGCATCTTCGGACCCCTGCCATGGGTTGCCTTAGCAACCCAAGTCGCACTCTTGTCTGATTAGCTAAGGGGACTGGCCTTGCCAGGCCAGCCACCCTGCTGTGTGATTGACAGCCAGGCTGAATGAATGGGGGAAAACTGCATAAAAAGCAGGTCTGTGGGACTGGAAGAGTAGAGTCACCACTGGAACGAAAGAACCAATGAGGAACTGGAAGAAGGGGACCTCCTACAACGACTGAACCACCCGGTGAAGCCCTGCTGCAGGTCCGAATCTCCAAATACGACGACAGAGAAGTTCCTCTAGGAAACTTCTTCCCTTGAGCTGATAGGACCAACAAGTTCGCCCAAACTACAAGCCAGGACCCCTCCTCTGGTCGAATTCACTGTACAGAGCTACAGTGGCCCGGATAGCCAGGAAGGTCGGACCCTGCTTGGGTTTTAAGGAGCGCACCTTTTATTCGTTGTTTTGCTCTGCTGCTGGTTTCTTCCCTGGGTGGTGCAGGACCCTCCAGTCTTCCTACTTCTTGTCAGTCCGGCAGTCGCTTCAGGAACCGTGAGCCTGCAGGAACCACCAGGAACGTCCGCCTCAGCTACAGCTCCCTCTCTGTTTTAAGGTACTGTGCTAATCCGGTTGTGCGTTTCGCTCAGCCGTGGTGAAGGTGTTTGAAATCTTTCTCCAATTCGAGGGCTTGTCCTTCTCTTCTCTTTTACCTAACTTTTCTACCGACCAACCTCGTCCAAAATCTGTGCCACGAACTTTACTGCGAACTACACTGAACCTATTATCTTCAGCAAAAGACTTTTGCACCATTGACTTTGGCCCTAAGCCTTTTCTATCTGATTTTACCCTTGTAGTCTCTCTTGTTCAGTTGCCCTGCTTACTTACCTGTTGGTTTTGCCTAATTTCTAAGAGCTTTGTCTTTTCCTCCCTTTTAAATTGCTGGAGTGCAATTTTGCTCCCACTACATTTTGTGAGCCTAACTTGTCTAGAATTTAAGGGAAGTGGTGTGGTGTATTTTTGATTGTGAATTTTATCTTGCTTATAATAGTGAAATGTTATACAACTGTTGAGTAAATAAATATATATTTTTTTACTTAGAAACCTTGAGTCAGTGTTTGCCTGAGCCATAGTAATTGCTGTCCCTTGTGTAAACACTTGTACTGCTCACTTACTCTTGAGATAAGTCTGACTGCTCTGCTACTGCTACCACTATAACTGTGTAGTACAGACTTGTTGGGATGAAAGCTCAGGGGCAACGTGCTCGACTTGGTAGCAAGATGACACGAAGCACCGCAGGTTCGATCCCCGGGTTCGCACTTAGAAACCTCTGGGTATTAAGGGGCCGATTCATGGAACAAACGTGCGCCGAAAATCTACGCGCAAGCAGGCGCAAGCGGAAAAAAAGAGGCGCACGCGTGCGATTCATGGAAGTCCCTGCGCGTGTCTTCCTCGGGATGTGCGCCAAACCCGTGCATGGCGCACATGTCACTGCAACATCCCGAAAGACGTGCGCGACGCGCACAGTGAAAGCTCACAACCTCTGCGCATACACTAGAAAGTGGGCGGAACACGGGGCGTAACGCGCGGAATGGGGAACAACTTGGAAAACAAGGGCGTAACTGTGGATGTACTGCAGGGAAGCAGAGGGAATGCCCACACGCACCCGAACCACACGTATTCATGGAACCGAATAGGGCAAAGCCACGCACAGCGAAAGACACGCACAAGCCGATACACGTCCGCCACACGAAGGCAGGCGGTAGCGTCCCTGCGCATTACAAAAGTGGCAACATACAGCAATTGTGCGAGCGGGGAACGTGTATTTCGGGGGTTCGCGTGAACTAACTCACGCGATCGGGCCTGGGGGAGCGGGCTACGTGTATTTCAGGGGTTTGCGTGAACTTTTTCACTCGATCGGGCCTGGGGGAGCGGGCTACGTGTATTTCAGGGGTTCGCGTGAACTTTTTCACGCGATCGGGCCTGGGGGAGCGGGCTACGTGTATTTCAGGGGTCTGCGTGAACTTTCTCACGCGATCGGGCCTGGGGGAGCGGGCTACGTGTATTTCAGGGGTTCGCGTGAACTTTTTCACGCGATCGGGCCTGGGGGAGCGGGCTACGTGTATTTCAGGGGTTCGCGTGAACTTTTTCACACGATCGGGCCTGGGGGAGCGGGCTACGTGTATTTCAGGGGTCCATGTGAACTTTCTCACGCGATCGGGCCTGGGGGAGCGGGCTACGTGTATTTCAGGGGTTCGCGTGAACTTTCTCACGCGATCGGGCCTGGGGGAGCGGGCTACGCGTATTTCGGGGGCGCGCGGGAAGTGACACACGATTGAGCGGGGTACGTGTATTTCGGGGGTGCGCGGGAAGTTACACACGCAATTCCATCAGGGTACGTGAATTACAGGTGTGCGCGATATCAACAGGGTACGTGTATTACAGGGGTGCGCGGGGAGCAGCACACTTGAATTGCACGTGTGGGTCCTCCCAGGTGTTCCCTCTACACCCTCCACGGCCCCTGCAGGTGGCTCACACCACAGGGGCCTACCCAGCACATGTCATGCAGGCACCCCACCCACCATGCCCATGCCCACCAGCCAACCCACATGTCAACTTGCACTACTCCCCCCAACGCATGTCCCCCTGCACCCCCAGCCACCAGGGGCAGCCTCCACCAGGCCCCCACCCATGGCTCACACCACCCCCACCCCCCAGTCACCAGGGGCACCTGCCAGCAGGCCCTCACCCATGTCCAACTCATGTCCCCCCCCAGCACTGTGGGGCACCTGCCAGCAGGCCCCCATCCATGTCCAACTCATGTTCAACACCACCCCCACCCCCCAGCACTGTGGGGCACCTGCCAGCAGGCCCCACCCATGTCCAACTCATGTCTCCCACCACCCCCACCCCCCAGCAATGTGGGGCACCTGCCAGCAGGCCCCCACCCATATCCAACTCATGTCTCCCACCAACCCCACCTCCCAGCCACCAGGGGCAGCATCCACCAGGCCCACACCCATGTCTCCCACCACCCCCACCCCCCAGCCACCATGGCCAGCCCCCACCAGGCCCCCACTCATGTCCCCTATCACCCCCACCCCCCAGCCACCATGGGCAGCCTCCACCAGGTCCTCACAATCCCCAACACACATGTCATTACAACTCGCACACATGAGCCATACCACAGCCATATCGCAACTGCCACCACCATCCATACACATACAACAGCATGAGCAGCCAAAGGGGAGCCAGACATCACATGCAACACAGGAAGTGCACCACACATGTACACACACCACCACACTTGCATGCATGTGTACACCCCTGCCAAGTGTTGCACTGTTCAGACGGCCATCCATGTCACATCTGCCAATCAGGCTTCCACATACTGCTGTCACATGCATCCATGTGGCATCACTGTTGCACCCTTGTCAAATACACACACATGCACATGTACACAGTGCTGATACATGCAGCCGAAAACAACATACATGCGTGACATCACGGACATGTCTACTCACATACACATTCATCCAAACATGTGTGCCCACACAACTGCATTTCGCATGCAAGCCTACACACACAAGCACCATCCATGTCTCACACATCACAGCCCTCGCATGTGTCAATCCCACGGCCGTGTACACCCCCACCCATACTCGACCCCATACAAACAGATGTGCAACCTGCACACTACCGAATAATCACCACACGCACTGCTCACAATCAGGATGCATGTACACTCACCGCTCGACTCCAGATGGGTCTGCTTCTCTAGGACCTGGATGTGGAGCGCTGGGGATATGCGTTCCAGGACCCTCATCTGTTCTTCCGACAAGTGGCCCCGGCGTCCCTTGGCATCCGCTGCCTTCAAGAGGCGCCGGCCCTTGTTCAGAGTCCTGGACCTGAAGTCCTCCCAGCACTTCCTGACATGTTGGAAGTCGCGGACTGCCACCCCCTCCGCGTTGATGGCAGTCACGATGTCAGTCCAGATCCGAGTCTGTCCTTCCTTGTCGGCGTGGGAACTTCCGAAGAGGGCATCATACTGGCCCAGGACTTGCTCCACCAGGACACCAACTTCGGTGGCACTGAAGCTGGTGCCCCTCTGCCTCTCTGGCCGGGGGTTGTCAGTGGTCACAGATGGTGTTTGCCCCGACATGACAACCCCAGAGGCAGGAGTGGGTGGGCAACTGGGTCCTGGGGCTGTTTAGGCTCTGACAATCTGTGTGGCTCACAGGCCTCAGCCTGTTCAATGGCCAATGACTCTGTCCAACTCTTGTTGTGTCTTCTTCACACGTGGGCGGCCTCCGGAGTTTCCATCATGTGTCCTGCCCACTGTCCCAGCATCATTTGCAGTGTTGTCATTTGAATCACATGAAGCTGTTGATGCCAGTCAACACTGCCTGTCAATACACAGGTGTATGGTCAGCCTTTTGATACCATGATAGGCATCCCTGCTTTGGTACTGGGGTGGAGGGGTGCTTGGCTTCTGGACATGGTACACATTGAATGCACAATGCACATGATGTCTGATTTTGACATTGCACTGCCTTCACATTTCCTGGCACACACCATGTAGTGCTTGTACATGTAGGTAGTGAGTGGCGTACACATTTTCTGCACTGCATAGACCCACTTCCATGGAAACTGCCACCTTTCAACAGGTCTGATCACAGAAGCTATTCAAAGTAGACCCAGCATGCATGCCAGGTCATATGTTGTGTGTCACATGTCTGCCTGATGCCTTTGCTGTCGGTGTGTGTGTGTGTCGTGTGCTTCTGACATGTGTATTGACCTTTTCCTCTCTATTTTTCAGGTGATGACGCAATGGAGGCAGAGGATGGTGTTGTCATGCCAGACACAGGGTTGGTAACGCCACATCAACCCGGCACTAGTGGGGGTCGTGGGGTGGTAGGCCACGAAACCCCCCAAGTGCTGCAGTCCATCTTGTCTCTGGCTGCCTATGAGTCCAGCCTTGATGACGACTCTGACGTCCATGTTGAGTTGGATGACCATCAAGTCCATGTGTCAGGGGTGAGTGATTCTGATGTGGACACTCCTCTGTCTGCGACACCTGCACTGAGGGATCAGACAGTCTTGGTTCCTCCGCCCGTGGTGGATCGGGACGCAGGGTCACCCTCCACACCAGTCACTGATGTGCCTGGGACATCATGTCGACGGGGGCATGTAGTCGTGCAGCCGCAGGCGGTGCCAACACAGCGAGGACCCCCGGTCCTTGGGTCCCGCAGGGGTCAAGCCCGGCAACGCGGTCGCCGCGCGCAACCGCTGTATACTGAGTGGGAGCAAGACATGACTGCCAATTCCGAACGGCAGGGGGCAGCAATGGAGAACATCGCTGAGAGCATGGAGCGTGTGGCCCGATCTGTGCTCCCCCCTGCTAGGCAGGTGCTTCTCCAGCAGCAGGCGGCACGGTCCACGGCCCGCTCGCTCAGGCTGGGCATGGCGGCCTCAGACAGGGCACGCCAGGCTGAAATTTCGTCTCTGCGTCAAGCAATTGCTGCTCACGCAGAGGCGCACATGGATGCCTTGAGGGAGGAGTATGCTTCCCTCAGATCCACTCTGGGTGTCCTTATGATGTCCCAGAGGCAGCGGGCAGAGGAGAGGTTTGCACAGCTTGAGTGTACCATCTCGGCTGAGCTACAGGCTTGCCGGGAGGTGCAGCGGTTGTCCAGCCAGGCCTTGCAGGAGGAACTCCGTGTTACACGTGCTACCTTGCAAGAGGAAGCACGTGTATCACGGGAGGCTCTGCATGCAGACCTACGTCACATCGCCACACAGAACCAGGCTCACCCGTCCGGCAGACTTGCTGCCGACGAGGGGCAAGCTGCGGCTAGGTGTGGCCAGGCTACTGTGCCACGTCCTCCTTTCCAGGATGAGCCAGACTCGGACGACCATCTATCTCACACATAGGTCATGCTGTGCAGGCGTTGAGCCCATGAAGGTTTTTTTTTGGCTCAGCATCATCGCATGTGGATGTTGAGCAGCACCCTGTACCTCCCCCCTCCTGGCTGCCTCCCCTCCCCCCCGGATCGTATGTGGCCATTTTTGATTTTTCCTCTAGTTTAGTTAGTTAGGTTTCTGTTTGATAGTTAGTTTAAATAGGTAATGTAGGTTTTCCATAGTTAGTGTAATTAGTTAATAGTTGATTTAGTTTAAAATTGCTAGTCTATTGTGCTTTCATGTGACGGTGCGGTGCTTTGTGGCTTTTGAAGGCATCCACTGTCTGTTCCAGCTGGGCCCTTCATGGTTGTCTTGTGTATGTGTTTGCTGCTTAGGTTCCTTGACTCACATATGCCACTCCTGCCTCCCTTATCCATGGGCTCGCAAGGATGGTTCGGTGTTACAGCATTTTACACAAGGGCATTGGACTGTCATATCTGTGGCATGTCTGGTGCTGTGTGACTTGTGTTGACACCCCTAGTGGGGATGATTTAGGTGTCATTGTCCACTGTTCAGCTTTTGCTAGATGGGGTGTATCATGATTAATGTGGACATTGATTGCTATGCATTGTGTAGTATGTTTCATTTCTTTCCTGTACATGTGCTTGTTGCAATTCATGCTGTAGATAGTGTTCCACACTTTGTAGGTGAAAGACGGACTGATGGTGTGATTTGTGATGTGACTCTCTGACATGGTCAAGTAATGAGATGCCTGATGAGACACACACAGATGACTTTGAAGCATTAATCATGTGTTACATGCCCTTTCTGCAGGTGGATGAGCCTCCAGAGCACCTTTGCCAGCAGACATGTCCCATTGGACGACGGAATTCTGGACCCGTTTGTTGGTGCCCACATGCACATGTGTGCAGAAGCAGAGGCACAGTGATTGCAGACCCACATCCTAGTACTGCTGACATGTTCCAAGGAACTCCAGGCAAGGTGAGCATCACAGGGGGGCCACGACACAGCAAAGCTCGCACCAGGCGAGTTGCACATGCAGGCTTAGTCACAGCACTGAGGGTGAGCTTAGACGAATATTGGTGTTGAAGCAAACAATGCAGCTCAGATGTGTTTGTGGACTGATGGCTGCTGATAGTAGGGTTGTCTGGGACACATGCAGGGGCAGTGGCACATACCCTCCGGTACACCAAGGTCCATTGAGCCACTTGTATCAACCATGTAGCTTTCCGAGACATGGAAAGGGGCAGCTCACGGGGACATGCAGCAAGGGACATACTCGGGGGCAGTGCATGTCTTTTCCACGTACTTCATGATAAATGCACTGCCAACTTTGTTTCGGTCATGGTGGTACACAACTTGCTCTGTAGTCATGGCTTGCAATATGGGTCTGTCTGCTTACCCAGGGAACATTGCATGTTGTGTGAATTGTGACACATTGGTGTTCCATTTGCCACGCACCCAGCAGCGGCTGCCTTACTGCATTGACTGTGTATGACCCGTCACAGGGGTGATGTTATATATGGGTACGAAGCATCAACCACAGATTGTCTGTTTGTAGAGTCTGTTGCTATGGGGCATGTTTGGTGTTGTGTTTTTGTGCAATTGGCACGTACAGGTTGTTGACTGTGTCTCTCTTTGCAGCATTGCAATGCTCCTGCAACCGGACCTGAGAGTGCGCAGGCAGGAGGCCAGCACTCAAAACCAGAGCTAAGTGTCTTGTTGTTTTTCTTACAAACTGCTCTGCATAGGCTTGCTGGGGAGTGTACTGATGCATGGATGTATGTGTGCTTCAATTTGGTATGTTATTTTCTCCCTAATCACCCGTGATCCTATGCAATTTTGAAACCTGTACCCTCTACCCGGTGTTCCTGATTCCCGTGCCTATCCAAGCAACGTTCCCTGACCCTCTTTCCCCACTGGGGTTGCGGATGCCTGTGTAAGCCCCGAACTTGCAGGCGCCAAAACCCTAGAGGGGGTTGTTGGTTCGTACCACTCCTGAGCCTGGACTACAGAAGGCCATGACAATGATGTCCAAGTCTGTTTGGATTGTGTATGTGTTCATGCAGGTTGTACATTTTCGTGCATTCCCTAGTTTCATGTGTCATTCCACCTCCCCTCTCCTGCCGCTCATTCTAGTCATCCAGTGTGTCAACACCTGTCCCGACTGCATATCCCTGAACCTCCTTCCCCACCAGGGTCTCAGGGGCCTGTGTGAGTTTGACCTTGCAGGCACCCGGGACATGGTGGGGGTGGTTGTTTCGTGGCACTCCTGCGCCTGTACAGGGGACCTCTGACAGTACACATCCATTCATGGTGCATCATCCTATGTCATGTACCACACATGTCTCACATCCTGTCGTGACATTGTTTTGCTGTGCTACCTTGGTTTTTGCATCATTGTGGTAGTACTTGGCCTTTGTGAGGTACTGCTACGTCAAGTCATCTACTGGAGGGTGTTTGGGTTCGTTTTTATGCCTTGGATTTTGTGTTTCGGAAATGAGTGTGTATTCTGAGGGTTCAGGCATCTTTTTACACACAAGGTGGGAGATGGTGACGAAGGGTTAAGGTGATCCTGTGGCCAGGTGGAATTGAGGTTTGGGGGCTCCATGACCCAGGTGCAGTTGTTCAGTGGGTCATGGTCATTTGTGAGGGAGGGGGGGGTTGTTGTTGATTGTTGCCTTGCCCTGCAGTGTGATGGGAACTCTGACATAGTAATGGTGGTATCGCATGTACATGTTGTGTTCTGCTGATCAATGCCTGTTCATGTGTTGTGTTTTCCTTTCAGGTGCGAGGGGATAGTTGTGGTTTGACATGCTGGGGTGTACACATGGTGGATGTTCACATGTGATGTGTAGGGAACACTGATGGTCACTTGAGTGCACATGCATATGTGGAGTGCATGTCCTTGCAGAACCACACACTTGCACTCTGATGCACTACATGTACTCCCACCCTTGCATATCCACGTGTACACTGTTTGCCTTCTGGTGCCCACTGTGTCCCGGCAGCACATGTTCTGTGACCGATCATGGATCCAGTACATGCCTGATTTGATGTTTGACGTGGTCTGTCACTTAGATGTGATGCTCAGGGTGTGCATCACACACAATGGCTGTTCACTGTGCTGTGCGCTGAGCAGTGTGATGCAGGAGTAGGACACTGCACACATGAGCTGCAGTGTTGATTTTGCAATGCATGATGTGCATGTAGACAGGCATTCATTGTGATGTTACGTCCACGACTGTTGTAATGCATTTGGAAATGACTTATTTTGGGTGGGAGGTTGTTGGTCTGTCATTTCATCTGATTCCGGGTCAGGCAGCAGTGTCCGATGCCACTGTGCATTTAGGACATGGCAATGTGTACCTTATCGTTACTGCATTGGTGTCTGGTTATTGCGTGCCATGACATGTTGATTTTTGGGAGGGTTTGTGTGACATGACAGTGATGGCCATGGCCTGGTTTGCAGGTGTGTGTGATGCACACCTTGCATGTCCGTGTCATCCGCTTCTCAGAGCAACTAGCTGGGGGTAGATTTCTCTCCGCAGCAGGGCCCTCCCCCTGGAACAGACTTCCGGCCTGACTTGAACTTGAGGGGAATCATCTCCAGTTCTGGAAGCACCTCAAGTCCTTCCTCTTTGCTTCTGCTTACTGTCTGCCTCTCCCTTGCAGAATTCTCCACTGGAACTGCACAGGAGCTGCAACTGGGCCACTCTCACCGACCTTGGTCCCTGGCCCAGCCACTCTCCACTTGCACTGCCTCCCTGGCAACCCCTGCACTGCAGTACTGTCTCTCTATCCCTACAGCCCTCCCTTCCCAGCACTTGTCTGCACTCACCTTTGTAGTTGCCACCAGGCGAACTATGTATTATTTTTTCGGGCTACTTCCCCTGTACTGGACTCCCCCCCACACTTCCCCTTGCACTTTTCCCATTCCCCCTACCCCTGCACTTGCACGATCCCAATGACACCTGGCCTAGTAGTACCGTTCTCTGTGTTCCCTTGTTCCCCCCTCCCTGCCTCATTGCGCCTTGGAATACTTGTGTATGGCCCATATCATGTCATATGTCATATGTGTGCCTTTTGGTCACACAGGATAGCTTGTGTTTAAGTAGCTAGGGATGCAGACGATGTGGCACTTCCATGGCAACTATCTCAGGGTGGTAAGGTTGTGACAGTTGACTGTCTCTTTGTCATCATCGATTGTCACCTGGTATGTGCCAGGCCTGTGTGCACTCCGCAGGGGTGGGAGTTTAGGTGAAAAATGTGGCCACAAGCTGGGTCCGGGCTTCCTTGCCACGTGCCCTGTCCCCTCCCATGGGCAGCGCCTGTGGTTGGGGATGTGGGGGCACCACCATGTCCACCGGGACGCCCTGCCGTGTTGCAACATTGTGCAGGACACATGCTGCCACAATGATCCTGCACACTACTGGTGGTGCATAGAGTAGTTGCCCACCAGAGCGGTCAAGGGAGCGGAAACGTGACTTGAGCACTCCGAATGTGCGCTCCACTATGCCCCTGGTTGCAATATGGGCGGCGTTGTATCTTACCTGGGGTGGTGTGGTGGGGTTCCGGATTGGCGTCATCATGTGGTTGCTCAGAGGGTAGGCACTGTCCCCTGGGGAGGTGATAATAGTTGAGATAATTAGGGTTTGGATATTTGTCTGTGTGTGACTTGCATGCATGTGCAAGGGCATTTGTACTGACCTAGGAGCCATGTGTCGCCATGCTGCCCAGCTTCCAGGGCCCGGCTCAGGGCGGACATTCTGTATATGAAACTGTCATGGGTGGAGCCAGGGTAGTTTGCATAGACAGAGGTGATGATTCCCTTTGCATCACATACCACCTGTACATTGATGGAATGCCAGTGCTTGCGGTTTCGGTAGATGTACTCAATGGCCCTAGGTGGACGTAGGGCCACATGGGTGCAATCTATGGCACCGAGCACTTTGGGGAAGTGTGCCACCCTGAAAAAATCAAGGACAACGGCCTGCCTTTCTGCGGGTGTTCTGGGCATGTATATGTGCCTGCGGACTGAGGGGCGCGCTGTCATGATTGCCAGTACCTGGTGTAGGCAGCGTGACTGCGTGGCCTGTGAGACCCCCCCCACTATGGCAGTGGTCCGCTGAAATGACCCAGTGGCCAAAAAATGCAGGACATTGAGCACCTTCTCCAAGGGGCTCAATGCTTGGGAGCAAAGGGTGGGGGATGTGAGGTCATCTTCCCACTCCCTGACCAGGTCTAGGATGATATGGGGTGGAAACCTATACCTGCCATAGACCTGGTCGTCAGGCATCCCAAAAAGGCTTGTCCGTGTTGCGAAAATGCGTGCCCTGGCTATTCTCCTCCTCCTGCGGTGTCCCACGATCAGTGCAGCGACAAATGGGGCATTCATCGTAGCTGTATATACGCGTTTGTTGTTTGCGCGCACTTTTATGCTGTGCGCGGGGACGCTTCCGCCTGCCTTCGTGTGGCAGACGCGTTGACGCCTGTGCAAGTCTTTTGCCGTGCGCGTGTTTCCCGTGTTCGGATACGGTCCGAGTGTCATCGCGTGTGATCGGAGGGGAGTGTGCGTACACGCAAGTGGCCTGGGTACGTGTGTTTCGGGGTGCCCGGGAAGTTCCACACGCGATTAGCCTGGGTACGTGTGTTCCGGGGTGCCGGGAACTTTCACACGCGATTGGTGGAAATTCACGTGTGTTCTGTCATCACGTGCAATGAGGGAAACACCTGCGCGCGTCACGTCACTTACGCGCATAGGCCCTTTCCTCGTATTACACGCGGACGTGCAGTTTTTCACGCGCGCTGAAATGCGCATGCACGTCTGTACGTGTCACGTCACAGGGGCGCTTGCGCTTGAGGGGCCTTCTGTCCAATGAAAATGCGTATGCGTGCAGACGCGCTTAGGCGCTAAGGGCCTTTCCTCGAATTACACGCTGACGTGCAGATTTTTCACGTGCCAAATCACTCCGTATCAAGCTGGCCACGCGAAAACACACGGAAGACCACGCTCCTGCCCAGAAGGCCGAATCACTGCCCCCCAGTGCCCCGAGCAGCCTCCCACGTGCCATCTGCTGCTGCCTGCCTGCCTGCCTGCTGCCACCGTGCCCTGCCATTTGGTGCCTGCACATCAGCCATCTGCAGGGGTCCAGTTGCTGTGTCCACCCCTGCTGGTACAGAAGACTCCCGACTCGATTAACATCGCTCCACAGCCCAGCCCCAGGACCCAGTTGCCCACCCACTCCTGCCCCTGGGGTTGCCATGTCGGGCACATCCACATCTGACCCCAGTGGCAACCCCCGGCCAGAGGGGCAGAGGGGCACCAGCTTCACTGCCACCGAAGTTGGTGTCCTGGTGGAGCAAGTCCTGGGGCAGTATGATGCCCTCTTCGGATCGTCCCGCGCCAACAGGGAAGGACGGGATAGGATCTGGGCCGACTGTGTGGTTGCCATCAACGCGGAGGGGGTGGCAACCCGCACCATCCAGAAGCTCAAGAAGCGCTGGGAGGACTTGAGGTCCAGGACCCTCATGAAGGCCCGGCGCCTCGTGGAGGGGGGCCGGGGCCACATGAGTTCCATCCAGTTGAGGGTCCTGGAACGCACACACCCAGCGCTCCACGCCCAGGTCCTTGAGAGGGAGACCCGTCTGGAGTTGAGCGGTAAGTGGCCAAGCATTGCTGTGTGAGACAGGGCATGTTGCAGTGTGCTGGTTGTCTGATACTTGCCTGCATGTGTGACATAGGCCATGTACGCATGTATGTGTGCAGGGACATCATGGGAATGCATGTGCGACCTGTAATGTGTGAACCGCACGGTTGTTGCATGTGTTTGAATGCGACATGGGGAGCCCTGTGCAGATTGCACACATGAGAGCATGGCAGTCTCTGTTCCTGGACATGGGTGGGGGCGAGGGATGGGTGCTGATGCCAGATACATATGTGGTATCCATGTCTGTGTGCCTGACCTGCGTGTCTGTGACTTGTGAGTGCCATGGATGCATGACACATGTCTGTGACAATGTACAGATTCACTGATGCAGCCTAGTCATCCTTGTATGCACTGTGATTGGGGTGTACGGGGCCAGATGGATGTGACTGAGGTGAAGTGTGTGCATGTGATAGGCATGACCCATGATGCATGTGAGTCCCATTACATTGTATGATTCGAGAGTCCATTGGACATGCATTGAAATGTCCATGGCACGCACCATGACTGTCACTGTGTGTGTTTTGCCTGGACTGACACATGTGTTGTGGTGTGACATGATGGAAGTGTACTTTGACAGTGGCACTCATCTGCTATTGCTTCCTGTCTAGGGGACCATTGTACAGTACCCTGATGCTTGTGTTCTATGTCTCCCTCTACGCAGCGGCTAGTGAAGGAGAGGGCGGAGACGGCGCTGTGGAGCAAGGCGGCGGGGATGCCCCCACGGCTGCAGCGGAAGGGGTGGGTGAGCCCCCACAGGGGCCTGCTACGGCGGTAGACGGCGAGGAGCCATCCAGGTTGGTGGTTTCCACAGAGGAGGAGGAGGCCGGCACTGAGGCGCACATGGGGCCTGGTGGGGGCATCCCTGCTGGTGCAAGTGGTGCAGTCCAGGGGCAGGGGCAGGAGACAGCACAGGTCACCGTGGAGGGGCCTGTGCATGTCGCTGTCCCTGAACCTGTGGGTGCCCCACCTTGCACCAGCAGGGATGCCCCGTCCCAGGCCCGTCCGCAGGTAGAGGGGATGTCCATGTCATCTGACTCCCCTCCACCTGCGGACGAGGGGACCCCTGGCCGTGTGGAGAAGGTCCTGATTGGGGTCGCGATGCGCACGGCTGTGATTCGTGATGCCGTGCGTGCTTTCCAGGAGGAGCACGCACGTCATCACGAAGAGCACCGTGCCGACGTGGCCCAATTGGGATCGGCCATGTTCGGGGGTTTCCTGCATGTGTCGGCCAATCTGGCGGCCCTCTCCTCCTCTGTGGAGACTATACGCCAGTCGTTCTCCTTGCCGTCTTCCGGCCCAGATGCCACCAGGGCCCCCTGTGGACCTGCCCTGACCAATGCAGCCAGCTCGGTGGGGATCCCATCCCTGCCACAGTCGGGAGTCAGAGGTCCAGCAGGGGTGGACAACACAGCAACTGGACCCCAGCAGATGGAGGATGTGACGGCATCATCGGGCAGGGCACGTGCTCGACGGCGTCGGTGGTTTCCATCATCCTGGATGCCGTCGTGCTGGCAGAGGCAGTGGCGTGGGAGGCAGCAGCAGGCTCGACGTGGGAGGCATCATGGCTCGGGGCCATCAAGATCAGAGGGGCAGGCATCGGCCGGAGGGCAGGAGAACCCTGGGATGGTAGTGTCTTCCGTGTGGGAGCAGTTGGTCCAGCGGATAGGTGCGGAGCGGCAGCGGGCGGAAGAGGAGCGGCTCACCGGTCAGCAGTCAGGGCGGAGTTCTCCATGCGTCGGGCGTTGAGGCGGGCTGAGTGCCTCGAGGAAGCTCGCAGGGAGTTTGAGGTGACCATGGGGTTATCCCTGCGAGACCTCGGGGCCAGGACAGAGTCCCTCCTCCAGGACATCGACATGGAGTTCGATGATGCCCTGGCCGGCAACATCACAGAGTGAGCCGCAGGACTGCCATTGTATATAGTTATATAGTTAGTGGTAGGTTTCCTTTGAATTATTTTTTTTTTATTTGGTTGCGATTGGACAATGCGCCACTTTTTTGTATATAGTTCAGTTTTTAGTTAGTTGACGTAGTTAGGTTTCATTTGGTTGGGCTCATGGACCCGGGATTGTCTTGTATATAGTTCTTCTATGGATTTTTGGATTTTTTGGATTTTTTGGATTTTTTTCATGGACATTCAACTTCTTTTTGTTGTTTTGCTTTGTGGTTTTTCTTATTTCATTTCCATTCTTGTTGATTTTCAATACATTTTTATTTTCATCCTTCAATGTGTCGTATCATCTCATTACTTTCATGCATGTCATGTTGGGTGTTTTAACATTCACTTGCAGCCATTGTGTGTGACAGACATGTGTTCATTTGCATTATTTACATTGGGTGTGTAACATGTAATTGCCTTTGATATGTGGGTGGATGTGATAGTTGGTTGGGCCTTTTGGCAGGGGAGGATGGCCATTACGGACATGATTGGGGATTGTTGGGACCCAGGTGCAGGGGGGCATGGATGGGACATGGGTGGGGGCCTGCTGGCAGGTGCCCCACAGTGCTGGGGGTGGGGGTGGTGGGGGCATGGATGGGACAAGGGCGAGGGCCTGGTGGAGGGTGCCCCGCAATGCTGGGGGGTGGGGGTGGTGGGGGACATGAGTTGGACATGGGTGGGGGCCTGCTGGCAGGTGCCCCACAGTGCTGGGGGGTGGGGGTGGTGGAGGACATGAGTTGGACATGGGTGGGGGCCTGCTGGCAGGTGCCCCACAGTGCTGGGGGGTGGGGGTGGTGGGAGACATGGGTGGGGGCCTGGTGGAGGCTGCCCCTGGTGACTAGGGGGGTGGGGGTGCTGGGAGACATGGGTGGGGGCCTGGTGGAGGCTGCCCCTGGTGACTGGGGGTGTGGGGGTGCTGGGAGACATGGGTGGGGGCCTGGTGGTGGGTGCCCCTGCACTGCTGGGGGTGGGGGTGGTGGGGGACATGGGTGGGGGCCTGGTGGAGGCTGCCCCTGGTGACTGGGGGGTGGGGGTGCTGGGAGACATGGGTGGGGGCCTGGTGGAGGCTGCCCCTGGTGACTGGGGGGGTGGGGGCGCTGGGAGACATGGGTGGGGGCCTGCTGGCAGGTGCCCCACAGTGCTGGGGGGTGGGGGTGGTGGGAGACATGAGTTGGACATGGGTGGGGGCCTGCTGGCAGGTGCCCCACAGTGCTGGGGGGTGGTGGGTGACATGGGTGGGGGCCTGGTGGAGGCTGCCCCTGGTGACTGGGGGGGGTGGGGGTGGTGGGAGACATGGGTGGGGGCCTGGTGGAGGCTGCCCCTGGTGACTGGGGGAGTGGGGGTGCTGGGAGACATGGGTGGGGGCCTGGTGGAGGCTGCGCCTGGTGACTGGGGGGTGGGGGTGCTGGGAGACATGGGTGGGGGCCTGGTGGAGGCTGCCCCTGGTGACTGGGGGGGTGGGGGTGCTGGGCGACATGGGTGGGGGCCTGGTGGTGGGTGCCCCTGCACTGCTGGGGGGTGGGGGTGGTGGGGGACATGGGTGGGGGCCTGGTGGAGGCTGCCCCTGGTGACTGGGGGGGTGGGGGTGCTGGGAGACATGGGTGGGGGCCTGGTGGAGGCTGCCCCTGGTGACTGGGGAGGTGGGGGTGCTGTGAGACATGGGTGGGGGCCTGCTGGCAGGTGCCCCGCAATGCTGGGGGTGGGGGTGCAAGGGGACATGAGTTGGTGATCATTGGTGCAAGGAGACATCTGCCTTTGCTGGGGGGCATGCCCATGTTGGGTGGGCTGCCTGCGGGACATGACCAGGGATGCAGGGTAGTCCCCTGTGGTGTGGGCTGCCTGCAGGGGCCGTGGAGGGTGTACAGGGAACACCTGGGAGGACCCACACTGGCAAATCACATGTAGGACTCCCTGGCACCCCTGAAATACACGTACCCTGCTGAAATCGCGTGTAAAACTTCGTGCGCACCCCTGTAATACCCGCACGCAGCCCAATCGCGTGTGAAACTTTGCGCGCACCCCTAATACCCGCACGCAGCCCAATCGCGTGTGGAACTTCCCGCGCACCCCTGAAATACACGCGCCCAGGCCAATCGCGTGTGGAACTTCCCACGCACCCCTGGAATACAAGCGACCAGGACAATCGCGTGTGGAACTTCCCACGCAACCCTGAAATACACGCGGCCGATCGCGTGAAAAAGTTCACGCGAACCCCTGAAATACACGTAGCCCGCTTGCCGTGCTGGTACAGGGTTAGCGCAGCCCTTTGCGCTGGATTGGGGATTTTGATGGCTTTTCCCTGCGCGGAAGGCGTTCTTGGGGGCGTAACTGGCGCTGCTGCAAGGTCGCTGCGCCGCTGTGCGCCACGGCTGGTTTTGGTGGCTGGAATCCATGAATACGCTGTGCGCGGAAATGGGTTTTGGCGCACGCGGCTGGCGCAGGGATTCGCACGCGCACACTGTGCGCCAGCCGCGTGCGCCACTTGTGCGCTTAATTCTATGAATTACCCCCTAAGTGCGTTATAAATAACCAATCATATTAAGGTGACATTTTACTGTCAATTGCAGTCTTAATTGTGTGTAGTGTTCCCAAAGGGTACTGCATGTAATTCTGCTTAACAAGTTGGATGACGAAAAGATACCAACTTGAAATTTCCTGCAAATTCTCTTTTAAAATCAAAATCTAGCCCAAGAAGGCTCTCTGCATTGAAAGGTGCAATGCCCTTGAAAAACAGTAGTCAGCACCATGTCATTGCTCAAGAAACTGGCTCTCGTAACCAAAAGTCAAAGAATCTGAATCTGAACATGACTACAGCTCAATGGAAAAAAAATCACAAATTAAAACAACAAACCTGCCGGTGTTGAAAAACGTTGCGCGAGTTAAGACTTGGAAAATTTGCATCGAAAAACCTCTTTCCAGGTGAAAATGAATTTCATTTAAATAGAGGCAACGTGATGCGCCTTTTACATAATATCCCGTCTCTTCGTACAATCAAATCAGAAGATATTGTGATTGTAGAATATATTACAGAAGATTGTTCTGACCAAATATGTCTACATATCAGATCTCACGCTTTAGAAAATACGCTTATAGCAGCAAAAGACGAGCTTCTGTCCTATGGTTTTTATCTTTACATGGAGAAGGCACGTGTAAGCTCGGTTGTGAAAAATGCTTTGTCACCGCAGGTAAACAGGTCTGCGAATGAAAATCGACGAGATGTTTTAAGGAAACTATTCCAACCAAAGAGAAAGGCGCCACAAGACAGCTGTCAACGCATAGAGCATAAGTCGAATACTCACACTGCCAATAATGACAGACTGCGACATGTTTAACCATCACAGTTGCCCGATGAGGCTCTGTGTGAGCTGATCTCGTGGAACACAATAGGCTTTAGCCATTTGTTTCAAAATGTTCCATTCTCTTTAAAAAACAACTTTATAGTATGCCTTCAGGAAACATTGCTACGAGAACAATCCTACTTAACCCAGCAAAGAAGAACAAATTTGGATGTCCCTACTCCGGCCTTTTAACAATGGTGAACAACTCAAAGGGCTGGGAAATTGTGCATTCTTTTAATCCAAATCTTTTTGTTCAAAGAACAGTCCTGCAACTGATAAAAGCATGCAATGATAAAGTGAAATATCTGCTTGTGATCAATACATACTGGAATCCAAAGATGATCATAACATCGCATTACATTCACTCACTAACTACTCTGTTTGATCAATGTCTATTACAATTTAAAGATCTCGCCGTAATATTATGTGGTGATATAAATACTTTCTGGTTTGATGGAAACATAAATCAAACTTACCCAGATATGGTAGGACCGACTATAAACACTCGTAATAGCCAGCGTCTGGGTTCGGCTTTAAATGCACGCAACTGTGATATGTTAAATGATCATGTCAAAGGAGACATACCGCAGAACTACACATGGCATCAAAATGCAACTTTTAAAACACTTGATTATATTTGGATTTCAAGGTCATTGTGGTCAAAAATGGAGCAGCTAATAATTCATGAAACAACAAGTAGTGATCATTTTGCTCTAATACTCACTTGGCTTCTGGCAAATGTGGGTTCTAGTGTGAAATACACCGTGCTAGTGGAAATAAACTTAGGATCAAACAAATTAAAAATAAAAGACTTTCAAATAAATGTTCTAAGGAAAAATCTGCTATCTGATTTTCAACCAGCAATTAGCAGAATCAACTATGAACCCATGCTTTCAAAGTTTAAAACGAAAGTGCCTGATAGGGGGAGTAATTCATATATAAAGAAATATGAATTAAGTATGGCAGTAAATGTACAAAAAAAAGCCTTACACAAAGATATTAGGCATATAAAAAAGATTCTGGGAACGAAAGCAGTACAAGCCATCAAGCAGCGAAAGCAAATCTATAGAAATTGGATAAAATCCTTTTCTCTAATTAGAGATGACGAGCGAGCTGAACAAATGCTAAAACTGATCATATCCCATAATTCAAGAGAAATCTGGGGAATAATAAATACCGGATCAGTGCAACAATCAGCTAAGCTCTTAAATGGAATCTCCGAGTCGATTTGGCATCAACCCTTTACCAAGGTGTTTCATGCTGATCTTACGGTTTCAGCTTTCCCGATTCAATCTATACCTGCCAATTGTGATGTGAATGAATCCATAGAAGATATCATAATTGCCATCAAACGATTAAAAAACTCATGAGCAGCAGGACCCGATGGGTTAACTAATGTAATGCTAAAGGCAAAATATGAACAATGGGCGAAATTCATTAAAGAACTGTTTTGTCAGATAGCATTATCCAGGTTGCTCCCTTGTTCGTGGCGAACAGCGATAATAGTTCCGATATTCAAGAAGGGCGGTCGAGAGGTTCCTAACAACTACCGCCCGATCGCCCTAATGGATATTATCGGTAACATTTTTGCAACCTTCCTGCAGCAGAAGCTGACATTATAGGCCGGAAACGCCGATATACTAGACTGTAGGCGGACCGGCTTCACCAAAGGCATTGGAACAGAAGTCAATTTAATCATTTTGAATCTTCTCAAATTAGAAGCTATAAAGAAAAAGAAAAAACTTTGTATGGCCTTTGTTGATATGAAGCAAGCCTTTGATACAAAAAATCGAGGGAAACTATGGACAAAGTTAAAATCCTGGTCCTGTCCGCCGTCATTACTTCATCCCTTGATGGCGCTACATGAAAATACAAGCATCCGGGTTCGGATAAATGAAAGCGGTGACCTAACCAAGGAAATAGCAACAAACAAGGGCGTCAAACAGGGATGCACCTTGGCAGCACTTCTTTTTAAGCTGTTTATCGCTGATATTCCATCCGCCCTAAGCGAACTGCCATGTTTTCCGCCTAAAGTAAATGGGCATTCGATCAGCTGGGCAATTTACGCGGATGATATGTCTTGGTGGACTCCACTCAGATTGGCCTACAAAGACCTCTTACGAAATTGTATCAAAATCTGAGTGAAAATGACCTTGAAATAAACATAGAAAGACCAAGATCATGTCAATAGGCAGCACAAAGAAAAAAAGAGATAAGAGCTATAAGTGTCAGGTTGCTGGAACCAATATCGAACAAGTGACAACGATTCGATATTTAGGTGTTCAGTTCAATAGTTCCATCAGTGAATGGGATTGGGCACCGGACCTGAAACATCGTATGCCGGCATTCTCATTACAGGGTGACAAGCTACATTCGGAATATGGCAAATTTACTCTCAAACAGTCCTGATCTTTTATACTCAGAATGTAATTCCCTCAATCACTTTTGGCACGGAAGCAGGGTGGAATCTGAGTTATCAACTATGGTCCCTTTTGGAGGGACATTTTTGGAGGCATGTTCTTTGACTGCCATAAAATGTGTCAATTATTGCCATAAGACATGAACTTCGTCTAGAGTCAATGTATGGAATTGTTCTATGGAGATCCACTGCTGCCCTAAGGAAAATGTACCTAAGTGAGCCTGCACCTGCTTACCGGATTTTTGCATCATCAAAACTAAATCCACACTCTGGAATTCTATTAACGTGGCAACAAAACTACAAGAAATCTTGAACTGTGCCGGAATAAAATGGGAAACAGTGATTTTGACTCCACAGATAGCAAAGAAGAAATGAAGGGGGTAATTCATAGAACTTAGCGCACAAGAGGTGCACGTGGCTGGTGCACAGAAGGAGCGTGCGCCAGTCTGCGCCAGCCGCGTGCGTCAAAACCCATTTTCACGCACAGCGTATTCATGGATACTAACATCCATAATCACCCGTGGTGCAGGGTGGCGCAGCAACCCTGCAGCAGCGCCAGTTACGCCCCCAACCCTGCCCCGTGTGCCAAAAACATTGCACAAATCCAGTACATGGCACAAAGGCCAGTGGACCAGCATACAGCCCCCCAACTACGAAAATGCATGTAAAACTCCATGCGCACCCCTTGGAATACACGTACCCTGCTCGCGCCAGCGAAATCGCGTGGATAACACCCTGCGCACCCCTCAGAATACGCGTGCCCTGCTCGCGCCAGCCAAATCACATGGAAAACTCCCTGCGCACCCCTCGGAATATTCTTACCCTGCTCTCGCTAGTGAAATCGCATGAAAAACACCCCACGCACCCCTCGGAATATGCGCGCCAGTGAAAAAACGTGGAAAACTCCCTGCGCACCCCTCTGAATACACGTGCCCTGCTCGCACAATTGGAAATGCATGGAAATCACCCCGCCCACCCCTCTGAATACCCGTGGCACGCTCGCACCAGCGGAATCGTGTGGAAAACACCCCGTGCACCCTTCTGAATACGTGAGCCCCGCTCGTGCCAGTGAAAACGCATGGAAAACACCCCGTGCACCCCTCTGAATACGCATGTCCCACTCGCGCCATCGAAATCATGTGCAAAACACCCCGCACACCCCTCTGAATACGTGTACCCCGCTCGCACCAGCAAAATCGCGTGGAAAACACCCCGCGCACCTCTCTGAATATGCGTACCCTGCTTGCGCCAGCGAAATCGCATGGAAAACACCCCGTGCACCACTCGGACTATGCGTACCCTGCTCATGCCAGCAAAAATGCGTGGAAAAGTCCCCCCTGTGATGTGGGCTGCCTGCGGAGCATGCCCAGGGGTGAAGGGCTGCCTGCGGGGCATGCCCAGGGTGGATGGGCTGCCTGCGGGGCATGGGGAGGGTGGATGGTCTGCTTGCGTGTATACTGATGGTGTGCGGGGAGTTTTACACGCGATCGGGAAGTGTGGACCCTCCCGGGTGTGGCTCTTCCCCCCTCCCCAGCCCCGCAGGCAGCCCATCCACCATGACCATGCCCCGCAGGCAGCCCATCCACCCTGGGCATGCCCCGCAGACAGCCCGTCACCCCTGGGCATGCCCCACAGACAGGTCACATGTCACCATGCACTTGGGAGGCCCGGGGCACCCACGCCCCCCTTGATGAGTACCTGCCAGCAAGCCCCGACTCATGTCACCCACCCCACCCACCCACCCACCCACCCCCCATTGACAGGCACCTGCCAGCAGGCCCCAACTCATGTCCCGCACCCCAAACACCCACCCCCCATTGACGGGCACCTGCGCCAGCAGGCCCCGACTCATGTCCCCCACCCTAAACACCCACCCCCCATTGATGGGCACCTGCCAGCAGGCCCCGACTCATGTCCCCCACCCCATATTGACTGGCACCTGCCGGTAGACCCTGACTCATGTCTCCCACCCCATTCACACCCCCCCATTGACGGGCACCTGCCAGCAGGCCCTGACTCATATACCCCACCCACCCATCCATTGACGGGCACCTGCCAGCAGGCCCCGACTCATGTCCCCCACCCCAAACCACCCACCCCCCATTGACGGGCACCTGCCAGCAGGCCTTGATTCATGTCCCCCAACATAAATTGACCAACCCACCCATTGACGGGCACCTGCCAACAGGCCCCGAAACATGGCCCACCAAACACCATGTCATAACAAAACAGACCCATGGCCCTAATGCCAACCCAAATCCCCTCTGACCCCCAGCACAAGCACACAACCATCCACTGCACCCACTCCCAAATTACCCATGCCATGAGAGTCCTAAAAGAACCAGCATGGCCATTCATGAATGTACAACAGAGCCACGCAGTGGCAACACATGACTGAGGCAATCCTCATAGAGACATGCACAAAACCAATGAGAGTACACAATACCAATAATGAAGATATATGAAATGTATTAAAAACCATAATGAAATAACATAATGAAAATCAAACTTGCAAATTAATAAATAATGAAAGCAATAACAAAAAAAGGAAAATCCAATGTAAAAAAAAAAATCCACAACATGAAAACTGAAAAGTGGTCCATCGCCAATGTCCATATAAAGTAAATTAAAAAAATTAAAAAACCATTGATCCAGGGGATGTTCAAATAACGAAAGTATGTACAATTCCGGAACTATATACACTGCAAGTCCGAAAGTTCCATGATCACCAAACAAAAGGAAACCTACCAAAAATCCTATGAAAAAAACTATGCACAGAAAGTGGAGCAAAGTCCATGAACTTCAAAAAAATGTATAAAACAAATGAAACCTAACCCTAAAGAACTATGTACAAAGGTGGCAGGCTAGTCCTACGGCTCACTCTTTGATTTTTTCTAGGCCAGGGCATCATCGAACTCCATGTCGATGTTCCGGAGGTGGGCCTCTTCCCTGGCCTCGAGGTCTCGCAGGGATGCAGCCTTGGCTTCCTCCAACTCCCTGCGAGTTGCCTCGAGGCACTCAGCCCGCCTCAACGCCCAGCGCATGGAGTTCTCTGCCCTGAGCATTGTGAGCTGTGCCTCCTCTGCCCGCCGCCGCTCCGCCCAACCGATGCCACTTGGAAGACACTCCCAATCCTGGGTCGTCCTGCCCTCCGGCCGATGCCTGCCCCTGTGATGTTGAAGGCCACGAATCATGATCGCTCCCACGCTGAGCCTGCTGCTGCCTCCAATATGCACCTGCCTCTGGCACCACGACTGATGGTATCCTCTGGGGCCGATGTGCACATGCCCTGCTTGATGATGCCTGCTCGTCCTCCATCTGCTGGGGTCCAGTTGGTGGGGTGGCCACCCCTGCTGGACCTCTGACTCCTGACTGTGGCAGGGATGTGTCCTCCACCAGCCTGGCCGCTGGCTCAGGGGCAGCTCCACAGGGGGCCCAGGTGATACTTGGTGGGAAGAAGGCACGGAGGATGACTGGCGCATAGGGGGTTCAGTTGAGGAGGGGGTCACAAGAAGTTCCAGCACACGGAGCAACCCAGTGCCGACGACTTGTCCTAGTAGGTCGACATGGCCAAAGAGGGATTCTTAATGAAGTAGGACAGGCTCAATCCGGTCATGGATTGCAATGTCCGCAGGGAGAGGAAGGCCAGTTGTTGTATGCGCATTGGGTATTGCCTTCAGCACGGGTTAAAGGTGAGCGCGGGCCAGCAGTCCACTGTACGTGCTGTTCGTGGAGACTGACACGTGTGTTTTCTCTGCTGGAATCACACGTGATTACTTCACAGCGTTCAAAGTTCATACCTCTTCTTTTGGCGGGGTGTTCCCTACGTGCACAAGCCTGTGTGTTTTTTTTTTTCCACGCAAGGCACGCGGTGAGTCGTGCACACTATTTTTCCTCCTGTGCATCACGTACCGTTTTTTAGGTCAATGTAGCCTGTGTGTTCCACGTTTACATGTTTTTTGTGTCCCTGGGTGCCACACCGTATTGCTGGAGGTTTAATCCATGCACGTGGGATACCGGGGTCGTGTGCACATTTTTCTTTTGTGAAATTACAATTTATTGTTTTTATACTTTGTCAATTTTAAAACATTATTTTTTTGGGGGTGCCTGAGCATTGCATGATCCGTCATTTTTCCCCCGGGGTCACAGACAGCCTTGTAGGAGCACTGGGTCACTTATTCCATCCAGTACCCTGCCCCCTTCTAGCCAATTGCCCAGGACAATTGTTGAGTGCACATCCCATCGGCTACGTTACATCTGTGCCATGGTTGAGAGGCCACCAAAGGCTAAGGGCAGCAAAGCTGGGCGTCCTCCCAGGGCTGGGCGTGGTCGGGCACGTGGGCGCGGAGACCAGGGAGGACAGGGAGTCCAGGGTGGCCAGGGTATCTACAGAGGGGGAAGGAGCCGAGGGCCCCACTGGGGTGGGATGCCCAGCCACGTGATGGTGCAGACATGCCACCAACCCCTGTGGCTCCTGGTGATGCAGCTGTTGCATCACAACCTAGTGCCCATATGACCCAACAGCAATTTACATCTGATGTCACGGGCCCACCGGTGGTGGTAGCTGCAGGTGCAGCTGTGTGCACCACCACCCGGACTCAGGGTCAGGCAGCGCATGTTGCGTTGTGTGACAAGGACTCCCTGGACGATTTCCATCTTGTCCGGAGGTGCGGGTCACATGTGTCCAGTGTAGCTGTGACTGGGGCACACGTATCTGGAGCAGTTATGACATCTGCTGCCCCAAGCAGCCGGGTGGTGGTAACTGCAGATGCAGCCAACACCACCCCGGCAATTAGTCAGACCCAAGCCAGAACATCTGTCCTCACAACAACACCCACTGCCTTGGTCCAGTCCACCAGCGCCACTGCCCCCACTGATCAGGGCCACATTGGCCACTCAGTGTCAGTACCACTGGCCAAAAGGAGGAAGCGTGCTCCTGCGCAAGAGGCTGGGACCCCAGACACGGCTCCGGCCTCCGGCACGTCAAGGAAGAAGCCTTTCTGCAAGCAGGAACTGGACTTCCTTGTGGACTACGTGTCGGAATACCAACGCAATATGTTTGTGGGCCCACAGTGCCATACAATGCATCACCAGCATTGGGTCCACTGGCAGCATGTTGCAGATGGTGTGATAGCCATGGGATTCCAGGTGCGCGCAGCTCAGGACTGCTACAAGCGTTGGAATGACTTCCGACGCAGTGCAAAACAAAAGCGTGCCTCCAATTATTCCATGTCTCTGGTGACTGGTGGTGGGCCACCACCAGAGGAGGATGAACTCACTCAGCATGAGGAGATCACTTCAGAGTTCATCCTGGAAGAACAAATCCGTGGAGTGGGAGAGAGGATGGATTATGATGCATCATCTGGTGAGTATTGATCTGTGTAACTCTATGCCATGTGTGTTTGGCATGTGTGACCCTCCCAGCTACAAGTTGGCTCCTTACTTTCTTCAATCTCCCTCTCTACCTGTGGTGTTTACCAGAGGTCTGACCTCTCGGCCTCACTTTACAAACAGCACCTGGCAGCTCTCGCCTACTGCATTTTCATTTTCTTCTACGACTTCCAGTGCTATGCTGATGACAACCAACTAATTTCCAGGCTGTCCTTGGCCACCTCTTCTCCCTCCCTTATTTCTGATAGGCTCATTGCCATTTGCAATTGGTGTACTACCAACGATCTCTGTATGCATGCCAGCAAGACTGACATCCTCCTCATCGGTACACCTTCGAGCCCCACTTCGCCCTCCTCTTACCTCCACCTGCAAGGCCAACAACCTCAGGGTCACCTTTGACTCAACACATTCCTTTTCCACACACATTTCAAGGTATCTTGAGATAGATTAACTTCTTCATCTCCTCAGGGGTACTGTGCCTTTCCTATAGTTCACCTACATGCTCCCAGTGTCTCATGCTGTGTTTTACTCAAGGTTGGAGTACTGTGACAGGCTCTTCCAATATTCAACCTTCCTCCACAATCTGCCCTCTACCACTAATCCAGTACAGGACTGCGAGACTTGTCCTTGGCCTCATGCCCTTGGATCCTACCTTTCCAGCTCTGTAATCCCTTCATTGGTTACCAGTGGATACAAGGATGATATTCCGACCCTCTGCATTGTGTGCAATGATTTTTTGGGACTGGGTCCAAAATACCTTCAGCAATCTCTCTGCCAATTCCTCCCCTCTTGAGTCCTTTGTTCCTCTACCTCACACTCACTCTGGGTTAGTTGTAAATTAAATAGATAAGCTAGGGGCAGATTTGTGTGTACGGCTGGGTACTCCCTTTGGAACAGCCAACTGGCTGCATTGAACCTTGAGAAACATCTCTGCTTCCGGAAACACCTCAAGACCTTCCTATTTGCTCCTGCATTAGCCCCTCTTCTCCCCAGCTGAACAGTTTCCTCTGTTGGCACTGTGCCCCTGCACACATTCTGTCCTTCGGGCCCAGGTACCTGCTCACCCTGCCTCCCTGCTGCACTGCCTCCAGGCCTTTCATTGCAATGTGTCATGTGCGTGTACCCATACAGTTGCCCACTCTTCTTCTGCACTCATCAGATGTGCCCTATCCAAATTATCTTGAACTTGCCAATTGCTGGCTGCACTGCCATCTTGTGAATGCCTATTCTATCATTGTACTTCATTTTCCTTCTTTGGTCTCCTCTGTCTCCTCTGTTTGGCACGTTCCCCTTCTCCCCCTTCAAGGGTCTTGAACCCTTTATCCCTTCTCCATGCACTTGCGTGTTCTCAATGTGACTGTGCCCAGTATGATAGTTGTTTTGAATTCCTTTTCTCCCTTGGTCCACTCCCTTAGCTTGTTTGCGCTCTGAGCCACTTGTGTACGAGTGCAATCTTGATGAGATGTCATGTCATATACATCCTTTGTCCTTGGTGCAATGTGTTTCACTCTGACTGTGCAGATGGTAGTGGCTCCCCATGCACATGTGTGCACAATCATGTTCCATGTGCATTCCATGTATGCCCCTAGGTGTCCTTGACCACCTGCTCATTGTAGTATGTGTCCAGGATGATCCAAGTGTCATCTCATTTGGACAGCCATGTCATGCTCACTGTAGGTCTGTGTGTCATCACGCACGACTTCAGGCTGTCCACATCTGTATCATGCACATGGCTCCCCCAGTTACATTACCACTGCCTCTTTTCAACTGGTGTTGTTTCCTACTTGCATGGGTGTACTATTGATGGTTCCTCGTCTGCCCTCCATCATGTCCACTTCTCATCGGCTGTAGTGACATTTGAATCATGAAATGCAATAGACGCATGCCAACACTGTCTGGCAATGCACAGTTCTGTGGGGAACATTTCATTGCCATGCAGTGCCTCCCTGCTATTGCCCAGAGGGCGGGTGTTTCACGGAATCCATGCTAAATGGTGCATGCCATTTGCACATGATGGCTGCAATTGCCCTTACTCTGCCGTCCTGTTTGGAGATTGTCATCACTATGTACGTGTTGATGTTGGAAGTTGAGGGGCTACACATGCACTGCACCGCACACACCCACTCCTGTGTCAAGTTCAGCCCTTCAACATGCAAACACAATGCTGCTGTGTGATGGTGACCTGACATGTATGTACCCATGTCCCTCCTTTCAATGTATAGAAAGGCACTAGCGTAGGTGCCTCCTGTGACACATGTACTATGCATAGTTGATGGTAGTTGAGTGTTGCACATGAACATGCATGTTACATGTATCATGGTGTGTTTGGTTTGATTTCTAGCTGTGGCTGTTTGTGTGTTCCCACATGCTTATGCTAGGTGCCATCTCTTTGTTGCCATCTCTCATTTCTGCATTGGGCATGTGCCTGCTAGAGGTTGTGTGTGATGCAGGTGATGTGCAACATGAAATACATGTGTTGCCTTTACATTTTGCACACATCCTTTTCTGCTTTTGGGATACCCTTGCATTGCAATGCCACTGGATGCATGTTGGCGTTTGAGTTGCCTGTGACACGGCTGTTTCATTATTTGGCTGACAACGTTGTGAACTGTAAGTGTGTGGTATGTGCCACTGACATGCGTGTCCTTGTTTCTTTTCTTTATGTTGCAAGTGATGACGCACTGGCGGCAGAGGATGAAGATGCCATCCCAGACACGGTTGTCAGTTCACATGACCAACCAGGCACCAGTGGTGGTCGTGGGGTGGCAGCCTACGAGAACCCACAGGTGCTCCAGGCCATCGTGTCCAGAGCTGACTCTGAGTCAGGCTCTGATGTATCCTCTGACCACTATGTTGAGCCGGATCTGCATCATGACGTGTCATCGTCGGTAAGTGATCCTGTGTTGGATGATCTTCTGTCTGCGGCACCTTCAGTAGGGGGCCAAGCAGGGTTAGAATGTCTGCCTGTGGTGGTTACGGGTGCACGGTCACACTCAACACCAGTTGGCCATGTTCCTGGGGCATCAGGTCGACAGAGGGATGCAGTCCTGCAGCCGCGGGCGGCATCAACCCAGCAAGGACCACTGCTCCTTGGACCCAGTAGGTGTGGTGTCCGGCAACGTGGTGGCGGTGTGCCACCGGGGGCAACTGAGTGATAGCGTTCCATGATTGCCATAGCACAGCAACAGAGGGGAGCAGATGAGGTGATTGCTCAAGGTATGGAAAGTGTGGCCCATTCCATCCTCCCCTCTGTAAGGCAAATGGTGCTCCAGCAGCGGGCTACGCAGTCCACGTTGCGCTCACTCAGGCTGGGCATGACGGCGTCTGACAGGGCATGTCGGGCTGAAATGGTGTCTCTGCATCAAGCACTTAATGCTCAAACAGAGGCACACCGTGAGGCCCTGAGGGTGGAACACCAATCCCTCCGATCTACTCTGGCTGCGCTCTGGATGGACGAGAGTAGGCGGACAGAAGACAGGATGGTGCAGCTTTAAAGAACCATCTCAGCTGAACTCCATGCAAGCCGGGAGTCGCTCCGTTTGTCATGTGAGGCCATGCAGGCAGAAGTCCGTCTCACACATCAGTCCATGCAGGAGGAAGCATGTGTGACATGTGAGGTAATGCATGCTGACCTAAGACTCATTGCCAGCCAGGTCCTGGCTTACCAGACCCGCATGCTTGCTGCCATTGAGGGGCAAGGCTCGGCCAGAAAATTATTATTTGTTCTGCAACAAAAATGTTTTTCCTCCAATTTTTGTAGTTTCTTGCAAATGTTTGTTTCAATTATTTCTTTTTTGTTTATTACTTTATTTATTATTTTTATTACAAGAAATTATACTTTTCTTAATTTATTTATTAAATTATTATTTTTATTTTTTTCATTCCAATAATTATTTAATTGATTTTCATTTTCTGCAGATTTTTTTCTTTATTGCATTTTCTTTTGTCTATTGTACATACATGTGACATTGTGGTGCTTTGTGGCATTGGAAGGCATCCACTGTGTGTTCCAGCTGGGCCCAATCGGCTTGTCTTGTGTATGTGTTTTGCTTGGGTTCCTCACACATAGGCTGCTCCTGTTTCCCCTTTCCATGGGCTCGCAAGGATGGCTCGGTGTAACAGCATCTCACACAGGGGCATTGGGCTTTGGTCATATCTGTGGCCAGCCTGAAGTCCTACTTGTGTGTACCACCACGCATTTCAACGACCACCCATTCCTTGCTTGCACCACTTTGGCCATCTGGCTGGTGCTTTGATGTGCCATTTGAAGTATGGCCGCATTGCTTTTGACTTGACTGTCATGTTTGGTCCTGGACCTGCTCCCCCCTCCCATTGGTTGCACTTGGTCCTTGTGACAATCTGGCCAACCAGGAGGCTGGAGCCTGCCACCACTACCAAAAGCCCACAATGGAGGCCCTATCTAGCCCTGTACACCAGCCTTCTGGGTCCCTTGATTGTCCCCCTTTCTATCCTGCCCCTGCCAGTCTCTCTCTGTCTCCCCCCTTCACCATCACACCCCCCCTTCTGCAGCATCTTCTTTCCCTCTGTTCCCTGTGTGTGCTTTCTTTCACCATCTCCCCCTTCATGCATTTTGACCTTGGCTCCCTCCTCCCTTCTATCCTCCCTCTCCCTCTCCACCACCCTTTCCCCTCCACCGTGTCCTCTGTCTGTCATTTTAAACTACTACCCCAAATGCCAGCAGGCATGGTGATACGTAGCCGCTTGTTCTTTGCAGACATTTCCCCTTCTGCATCCGTCCATCCGCCCCCACCTTCACCTTTTTTAGTATTGTTTTGGCACTTACTTTTATCATTGGTCCCTCCACGATTGATTCCAGGTCGTCTCTTCCCCCATTAACTTCTGTCTTTCTTCTCCCCCTCTCCAGCACTATTTTGATTCTTCGTCGACCTTCCACGGTTTGTCACTTGTTTTGTTACTCTCCTCACCTCTTCCCTCCTCTTTCCTCACTCCCCTCCTTATGTGACTCCTGCACTGCAACTATTGCCGTCAGGCATAGCAATGTTGATGCTAGTTTTGTTTTCCCACATTCCCTCACTGGACTCTCCCTTATTGTTCCAGGCACCTGTAATATGTAGTTTGATTTGGTAGTTCATTGTTACATTGTGGACTGTTAAAGGACTTGGAATGTACTGTTCTTCTCCATTGTTCCCTCCCTCATGGAGGCGCTTTGCTGAACTTTGTGTGTAGGTCGTATAAGGATTTTCAATTAATCAGTGATGGGTCACTGTCTGCCATTGTAGATGTGGGGTACTCTGTACATGATATGTTCTGCTGGTCAATGGATGATCCTATGTTGTGCTTTATTTTAAGGTGTCAAGGGATGAGTGTGGTTTAACACACAGGGGGGTCTTTGAGTGCAATGTTCACATGTGCTGTGCACAGGACACTGAGGCTCACTTCATTTCACATGCATGTATTCGATGCATGTCCCTATTGATGCAAACATTTAAGCAACGCCCCCCCACCAACTACGTTGACACCATGCACACACGTGCACCCAGATTGCCTTCTCAGGTATGCTGTGTCCCGACAATCCATGTTCACTTTCGAGTCAAAGATCGTGTACATGCATGAGAGCGTACTATTTTGTTGATTGCACATTTATTAAATGATGCTCAAGGGGTTTCGCCAACGCAATGCACACTCACTGTGCTGTCCAGTGAGCAGTGTTTGATATGGAAATTTTCGATTGTCCAATGTTCATGCCAACAGGTATTCTGACTTTTGTTGCTTGCACCACTGGTGGCATGCATTTGTGCCATCGTTTTCAGGGTGTGAGGTTTTGGTCAGTGATTCCATGTCAGGTGTGATTGTCTGGTGCCTATTTTTCTTTTTTTTTTGTTTATGACTCAATGAGTCTTTACAAAACATAAGCAAACAGACCAACAACACAGATTTATATACATTTGAATATAAAATAAGTATGAACAAAAATAATAATAATAATAATAATAGCAAAATAAATAAAAAAATAAAATAAAAAATAAAAATAAAAAAACAAAACAAAAAATTAAATAATAAATCCAGCCAAAATTGACCATTAAAATATTCCAGCCAGTGAGGTTGCTCAACAGAAGTGGCTGTCTTTCTGATTCCACTTTGCTCCCCAGTCCTTTTATTGGTAGCAGATGTTCCCTAGTCAGATTGATCCAGATTTCCCATTCCACACACAATCCATCTAAACGTCAATTTTACAATGTATTAGCACCTGAATTGCAGCTGCAGCAAGCATAATGTTTGAGCCTGAGATGATTCTGTCCCATAGAAATTCTGAAATGATGTCATTTTCTTTTCGAACAAAATTTCTAAAAAGTCTAAGGCGGTATTTCCATGAACCTTCACAGTCCATTAGCAGGTGCCTTAGTGTCTGTTTGGCCGGATTTATACAGATCGAACATAACCTTTTGACCCTGATTTCGTTTCTCCAGCACTTCCCCACAGCAGACTAGATTTAGTCTCATTCTGAGAATATTTGTGCGAAGTTTCCTGTCTGGAGATTTCATCAGATATTTTGAGAGACATCCAAGATTTTTTTCTCCCCTTAGAAATGGGTTTGAAACTGGAACCTTTCTTACTTTTTCTATTGTCTCTATCCAGTCTAGAATTCCAAGTTCTTTTTTGATTTTGAGTGGATTTGAGATCAATGTTTCTATATCAAGTTCGGTTTTAGCAAATGCTTTAATTACAATTCCTCTTAGGGTCGAGAGGATGTCTGATTTGCAGCTTACCATATGTTTTCTCATATCACTGTACAAGCTGGTTTCTTTTCCTATGATTATCTCTCTGTAAAGGGTCATTAGTTTCCAGTTTGCCATACATCTTAAGGACTTAAGTCCTAGTTCAAATCTCAGGCTGCTGGTGGATGTATAGTTCGGCAGACCTAGAGTTTTTTTCCATAATCGCCCCTCAAAGTGCTCCCAATTTGCAGACCATAAATTTGGTTTTGCTTCCAAACCGTATAATATTACTGGAACTACTTTGGCTAAATAGTACCTCACTAGTGGTATGATGGAAAATTTGCAAAGCTTGTAGTTTAATTTGATCATCTGTGATGCTACTTGTGTTACCTTGGCCATTACCTCACCCTCTACCTTGTATATAGCAGGATTGGCATGTATATTATAGCCTAGATATTTTACTCTTTCTACTACTTTAACTTGCTCTCCACCTAGTTTCCAGCTGATGGATTTCACTTTTTTCTGCGGGTGTGTAAAAATGAGGATGTTCGTTTTAGCTGAGTTGATTGAGAGTCCATTGATCTTAGCATACTCATTCATTCTTGTTAGCAATCGCTGAAGTCCTATTGGTGTTCTGTCTAAAAGTAGAGTGTCATCAGCATAGGCCAACCAACAGATTTTCCTCCCGTTCAAAACGGGGCTGGCCAATGCTGATGATTCAATAAAGGGTCCTATATCTGATAAGAAGAGATTGAAAAAGAGCGGTGCTCCCAGACAGCCTTGTCTTACTCCTCTATTTACCTCTATGAGTTCAGACAAATGGACTATTTCATCTAAGCGAACTCTGAGATTGGTGTTTTTGTGCAGTTCCACCAATATGGATAACAGCGTTTCTGGTATGCCCCAACTTCGCAGTTTTTGCCATAATAAAACTCTTTCAACTTGGTCAAACACTTTTGACAGGTCAATCCATGCTCCATATAAAGGGGGAGAGTTGTCTTTTTTTGTCTGTTCATTTAACAGGTTTAGGGTCAGACCATTTATTGTAGTCGACATTCCTTTTCTAAAACCTGTTTGATAGCGTGAGAGTATTTCATGTTCTTCTACCCAATGTAGGATATGGTTTAAGAGGAGCTTCATGAAAATTTTGCTCTCTATGTCGAGCAGGGCTATTGGTCTATAATTGGCCGCTGCTCGACGATCTCCATTTTTGAAGAGTGGTATTATCAGCGCTGTTTTCCAAGAGATTGTAACTGTTCGCTTCCTCAGAATTTCTCTGAAAAGACGTGACAATAATTGTGACCATAGTTGTGGTTTATTCTTGAGTGTTTGATAAGTTAGGCCATTCAGGCCTGCTGCTTTAGAGGTTGAAACATTGGTTATGATCTCCTGAGTTTCTTTTGTCTCAAAATCTAGTTTCCAGGGTATTTCTTGGTTTAGCAGAAATTGTTGGGTGTTTTGGCTTCTAAACGTTTCTGTCAGGTGTTTCACCCAACCCTCTTCCGGAACCAGATTACATAAAGAGTTGCCTGTTCCCCCTTCTAGATGACTAATCGTTGCCCAAAAGTTTTTTGTGCTGTATTCTGTTAGGGTTTTTAGGACATACTCCCCATCTTTTTGCATTCGGGCTTCTTTCTGCAGGTATGACCAAGATTTATAGTTAGTTTTCTCTTTTTTTAGTTCTATTTTATATGACTCATCTGAAAGTCCTAAGGCTCTAATTTTTCTTATGGCTTTCCTATGTTCTCTTTTTTTCTTTTGAGTTATTTCATCGAATGCGAGTAGATGTTTTTGCTTCTCTGTACCCAATAATTCGCTTGGGGGTAGGGTTTCCCAAAGAAAATTAGTGAATCTCTGTGGGTTGCATTCTGCTTCCCAAATGTAGTTTGGAATTTATTTTAGTTGTTTATTAAGCTTTGTCCCTCCACTTTTATATTTCACAACCCTCACCTTACCTTTCATTTTCTGGAGGTTCTGGTTATTTACATTTGGTACGCCACTGAGAATATTGGGAAAGGTAAGCTCCAATCTACTATGATCACTGCCCCCATCTTGCTTTATTCCAAGGACTAGAGAAGATGTAAATAGTTTCTGAGAAACAAAGATGTAGTCCAAGGTGGAAGCAGAGTTTCCTCTATGCCAGCTGGTTCTTGGTCTACACCTGTGGATCCATTAACCATTTTCAGGTCCCAGTGTTTCATAGATTCTAGCCACAATCTTCCCCTTCTTGATTTCTCAGTTGTGGGAGAGCTCAGAGTATTTTCTTTTTGCTGAGTGCAATTTGCATTGAAGTCTCCAGCTAGAATTATGTGACTACAGGTCGATTCTATTTTTATTCTTTCGAGAAGGAGACCTAGATTTTCTAAGAAGTTGATCAGTTTTGAGCTAGCAGGGTTCCAGTAAATATTAATAAAATTCCATGTTGAGGACTTACCCTCTAGAGCAATATGTGCTTTGCATGCTTGAATACCTAAATGGTTTTCCCATGTTGGGACTATATTTTTGAATATATGATTTTTTAGAGCCATGAGAAGGCCACCTGAGGGTCTTCCCTGTGCCTTTTGAGATGCTGAAAGGCAGAGTACTGTATACCCTTCGATGTTGAGTGGATTAACTAACCACATTTCTTGTAATAAGATAATATCTCCATGGGTAAATAGATGTGCACACATATTTTTGGCTTTAATATTACTGGGACCCCGCGAGTTCCAACTGATCACATTTAGGTGCTCTTTTCTAAAGTTGCTGCGAGCCTAGACCTAGTTTTTGAAATACTTGGGAGAGGATCTCTGGGAGACTGGAGAGTACACTTTCCTGTATCTTCACTTCTTGTTCTATGGTTCCCCCTTGCTAGATTTCAGAACATTTGAGATCTTCTCTTTCTCCTGGTTTGAAGCAGAAGTTTCCATAGAAATGACGTTCTTAATAGTGGTATTTCCAGTGTCACTAACTGAAATTTCAAGTCCATGGGTTTCTAGTTCTATTGATTCTTTGAGCACAGCTTTCATTGCATTAGATGAACTGAAAACTAGTTCTACAAAAAAGGGATCCTGTGACATTGGGAATATTACACTGTCTATATCTTCTGATGAGAAAGAATATAGATTTCTTATTTTCTTTGTTATACTTAGTATAACAGAGCGACTTAACGATTTGTACTGTTTGGTGTTTGAGCAGAGTCTGAGCCATATTCTGGGAATTGCATAGTCCTTGGTGTTATTTATGTTTGAACTCTCCATATTTTTTAACAGAGCTTTTACTGTCAAATTCGTAATCTCTTGTTTGTCCTGATCGTTTAAGGATACAAATTTTCCTTGTCCATTTTGTATCGTATCTGTTTCCAATTGGCTTATTTTCTTAGGATCCATGATTGTATCCAACATGCGTATCTTATCAATAGCCGGATCTTTTAACCCCCCCTTGCTCTTTGCTGCTAGGAAAATCGGGGCTATTTTTACCTTTAGGTCATCATGTGTCGAAAGGGGAATTGAAGATTTGTTGTTTTTATCCTTTGATTTTGGGCCTTTTTGTAGAAAAATCGGGGACCATTTAATTGCAGTTAGTGCAGAGTTTTTGGGGAGAGCTTTTGTGACTCTATTTGGGCTCTCCAAGTTGTTAAGGTTATTTGGGTCCTCTAAGATGCTCTGTTCTATGTTGCCTCCTGATACACTTCTGCACCTTGGTTTACCATCAGTTTGTAATCCAATGCTAATTTTCTGCGGTGTGATGGTTTCTCCTGATTCCTTAATAATATCTGTATTGCTTTTTCCACTAATCTTTGTGTTTTTTTTATTTTTCTTGTTTCCACTTATCACATTTTTCTTTGCGGTATTTGTTACTTCTCGGGATTCATTGGTTGTGTTTCCCATATCCTCATTTTCTTTTGTAGTTTTGGGAATCGGTTGGTCTTTTAATTTTTCCATCGTGTTTTTATTATTAGCGTTTCTTTGTTCCCCTTTTTTTTTCAAGATCTTTCTTGTTCTGGAGTGCGCTTTTTTTGTCCTTTCTTTCTCCGCCTGGCGCTTAATTTTCTCCTTCCTCTGGAGGTTTGACTGTGTCGGGGTAGCCAACCAAGGGGTGAATCTTTTTGCTTTTCTATAGAGGTTTCACGATTGCTTTTGGCTATCACCTCAGGGATTTCCACTTCTTCATCCACTACATTGGCCAGTCTCCTAAATTCCTCCAATATAGAGTCTGACAGTGGCGTATCATCAAAAAAAGACTCCTGGGTATTTTCATTTCCTCGATTTGGTGGATCTATCATTGGATTTCCTCTCAGAAGGTTTAAAGTCTCTTCAAAAAGCTTGCTGTTCTGTTCCTTCACTTGACTTCTTTTGTTGAGGATACACTGTATAGAGGAAATGTCGAGACCTTGTTTTGTTATTTCCAATCGTAGGTCCCAAAGAGGCAGAGTCATATTGGTATAAATGGCAGACACTAATCCCACTAATTCCACCAGTGTTGATTCACACAAGGATACTTGTGACCTCTAACAGTGTACCGGTTTGTGTCTGCACCTCCATCTTAAGCATTTCGAAGACTGATAATAATGAGTTCAGAACGAAATTCAGTGCTTTTAGTGTATCTGTCTTCGGATCTATCTTTCCCATGGAGTCTTCACTCGCTACTGAGTTTTTTAGTTCTCTTGCGTTCTCGTTTGGATTTGGAAATGATATTTCTTCCTCTGCGCCTGACAGGTTGAGACCAATCCCTGTCTTTTCAAGCAAGAGGGGGATTTCTGTGCTTGATAATGGTACTTGGGGGGATTGTGGATTTTCCCAGCATATAATTGAGTCTCCTTCCACATCATTATGGCTCTTGTGTATTTTTTTGCCAAAATGGTTCTTAATTTTTTGCTGGATCTTTTTTGTAGTTATAGTATATTCTAGTCCCCGTTTCCATTTGTTTGTCAATATGATGCATGGATTTTTCTCTGTGCTCATGGGTGTCATATTTCCATTTGCTTCTTCAGCATGTATTTGAACCTGAATTCGCTCTGGAGTGTTTAGGTATACAATATTTTGAATTGGCTGATTGATGGTTACGTTGTCAACTTGGTCCTCTCCCAAGTATGACCCATCTTTCTCTCCCTCTATTCCTTTTGTGCTTCGCAGTCTCATTTCTGTCATCCAAAGGGATTACCTCTTTAAATAGACGAGGTCTAGACAGCGCTCACGAAGCAAAAACCAAGTGCAATGGTTATTTCTCCTCACAATCTCATTAACTGTTATTGGGTTCTGAGACTGTGTTCAGCTGGTGTAAAAGGGGGTTTATCGTCCGTGCTCGACCAGCTGGGTTTTATGTTTTGGAGCACTTGCTCTGATCTGGGTTTCTATTTCAAATAAACACCTCTTGTGTTATTGCTCCCTTGCATTGTAACGAAAGGAGAGAAAATGAAGGGGGATGGAGGGAATAGACGTTTATCATTCACAGGAGCAGTCACTGTGCCAATACAAGCTTTTAACAGTTTCTGTGACAGTCTAATCTGTTGATATAGTGTGGCGGGATCAAAGGAGAAACCTCCCGCAGTCTCCCGCTTACACCACAAAACAAATATTTTTAAATCCTACCTTCTCGGGCCGTGCTTATTTTTATCCAGCAATCACAGTTCAGCGTCTCAGCACGGCACGACACGGCAGCTGAAAAGGGCTTTTGTATTCCAGACTTTAGCGGAGGCTTTTTGGAGAGGCGACGGGGGGTGTATAAGCAGGGCACACGTTACTCTGTTTATAATTACTGAAGTGCACCAGCCCCACGTGCAACACAGATTTATTACACTCCTTTCCACGGAGTAGATCCGTACGCCCCTTCGCCAACCAGAGCCAAACAGCAGCTCAAACAGCGTTGAAAAAAAACGAAAAGCACCGCCCTTTACTCGCACACGGGCTTCACGCTACAAGGGTCCTGGGCTCTGTTTTTTATATCCGAGTTCGAGGTCCGAGGTCCAGGGGGCGTGGCTGAATACTCAGTTCACCTTAAAGCCAAAGGCACTGGCTTTGCTGGTAAATGTCTATACTGTAATGCCCAACAGTAGGCAAAAGCCAGAAAACGTTGTTCCACAAGGTAGCAGCAGCGCCTCGAGATACAATTGCAGTTTCACAGTATCAAAGGAGATTCTCCCAGAGCCAAACAGCAGCTCAAACAGCGTTGAAAAAAAACGAAAAGCACCGCCCTTTACTCGCACACGGGTTTCACCTGGTGCCTATTTACATGTCTCACGTGGCACTTCATGACTATTGTGTCATGTGTTGTGCATATGGTTTGGTGTTTTGCCGTTGCATGCCATAGTATAGTGTGGCAGACGGGGGTCATAGGGGATAGGAGGGTTTGGGTGGCATACCAATACTTTCATGCTATGTTTTGTAGCGGGGGGATATGCACCTTGTATGTGTTCCCTTTGGTCACATGGGTTTGGGGGTGTTTAAGTAGCTAGGGATGCACACAATGTGGCACTTCCGTGGACACATTCTCAGGGTGGTAAGGTTGTGACAGTTAACTATCCCTTTCTCATCATCGATTGTGACCTGGTATGTGCCAGGCCTGTGTGCACTCCGCAGGGGTTGGAGGTTAGGTGAAAAATGTGGCCACAAGCTGGGTACGGGCTGCCTCGCCACATACCCTTTCCCCTCCCATGCGCAGTGGCTGTGCGTGTAGTTGGGAATGTGGGGGCACCACCATGTCCACCGGTACCTGGGGTGGTGTGGTGGAGTTACGTGTTGGCGTCATCATGCAGGTGCTCAGAGGGTAGGCACTGTCCCCTGGTAAGGTGATAATGGTTGTCATTAGTTGGGCTTGTGTATTTGTCTGTGTGTGACATGCATGCATGTGCACAGGCATTTCTACTCACCTAGGAGCCATGTGTCGCCATGCTTCCCAGCTTCCAGGGCCCAGCTCAGGGCAGACATTTTGAATATGAAACTATCATGGGTGGACCCTGGATAGTTTGCATAGACAGAGGTGATGATTCCCTTGGCATCGCATACCACCTGCACGTTGATGCAATGCCAATGTTTGCGGTTTCGATAGATGTGCTCAGTGGCCCTAGGTGGACGTAGGGCCACATGGGTGCAATCTATGGCACCAAGTACTTTGGGGAAGTGTGCCACGCTGTAGAAGTCTAGGACCACGGCCTGCCTTTCTGCAGGTGTTCTGGGCATGTACATGTGCCTGCGGACAGAGGGGCGGGCAGTGATGTTTGCCAACACCTGGTGTAGGCAACGTGACTGCATGGGCTGTGAGACGCCCCCCACTATGGCAGTTGTGCGCTGAAATGACCCAGTGGCCAAAGAATGCGGTACATTGAGCACCTTCTCCAAGGGACTCAATGCTTGGGAGCACAGGGTGGGTTATGTGAGTTCATCCTCCCACTCCCTGACCAGCAGTAGGATGATCATAGACCTGGCAGGCATCCGAAAAAGGCTGGTCCTGGGCAAAACAATCCGGTGCCTGGCTATTCTCCTCCTCCTGCGGTGTCCCATGATCACTGCTGCGAGGAATGGGACATTCATCATAGCTGTATATGCTTGTTTTTGTTTGCGTGCACTTTTATTCTGCGCGGGGGTGCTTTGGCCTGCTTTCGTGTGGCGGATGTAATTGTGCATGTGCGTGTGTTTTGACATGCATTGGTTTTCCCGATTTGATTCCATGAATATGTGTTGTTCACTAGCTTGTGGGCATTGCATGTGTTTCCCAGCGGTACTTCCCACGTTACGCCTACATATTCACGCATTGTTCCCCATTCCCCGTGTTCCGCCCCTTTTTTAGGTCTGTGCGCGAGAAGTTGTGCGCTTTCCCCTTTCCTGTCGCGCACGCATTTGGAAAGTCGCAGTGACGTGTAAGGTAAGCGCAGATTTGGCGCACATCCCGGGATAAACACGCGCAGGGCCTTCCATGAATCGCACGTGTGCGATTCGCACACGTGCGCTAGCTTTTTAATGCTTGCGCCAGCTTGCGCCACAAATTTTGGCACACATTTATTCCATGAATTACCCTCTAAGAATATGGACTTGGATACAAAATAAAGGTATGCGGTCTAATATGTTGACCACATTATATACAGGAATGGCAGCTAACAGCCTTGACTCTCTGCAAAAATATCTATCAAAATGTCCCTCAAGAAGACATAGAAATCAGTTTTTAAGGCTGTGGTTAAACACCTATAAAAACAAGGAGATGATCTGGATTAAACATGACAGAGACACCAGTAATAATCAATGCAGATTGTGTAGCATTGCAGTTGAGTCTCTAAAGCAGCTGATCATTGAATGTGTGCCACTAATTGCTGTGAGAGCTCTGTATCTGAAAAAATATGCACCGTTAAATGGAAATATAGACGAGTTGTGGTACTCGATGCTCTCAAGTAAGAATGTTCTACTGACGTGTGCAGTTGTAGACTTTGATTGGATAATATTGTCGTACTATTTTGTGTCCTTAGCAAATGGTTAAGAGGAGACTAGATCTCATTCGACTGATTGCACAACTGACTTTTGTTTTCGTTTTTTTAGTTTTTGTTTTTAATCTTAACTCATGATGTTCATAGATGAAAATCGGAGTGATGATTTATTCATATCAATTGACATTTGTAATTAAAGTTTGTATAAACTATATGTTACAATAAAAATAAAAAATAAATAAAAATCTAATGGTACAGTGCGATACTGCCCGTGGCATACAGTGCACACACCCACGGGTCCGGAGCGCTCTACAAATAAACTAAACAAACAAACAAACAAACCCACTAGTGCCCTCCAACCCGTGTCAACGCACACCACTAGCTCGTCCCCTCAAGACACCCAGACCACCTACCCTCACCTTTGCTCAGAATGCTGATCAAGGTGCTGCTATCACCGCTGCTAACTTTGTGGTTATTGTGGACAGCTCTTAGCTCCAAATGGCTCAGCAGCACCAAGTCCGACCTGGAAACTAGGTAGAGGAAAGCACCCGCAAATGTCAAAGTCACATCAGAGGCACAGCATTATCCGCACTGCCACAGGAACAATCAATCAGACGAAGCAGCCACTTCCAACGCATCACAGAAGATAATAATGTCCTTACCTAAAATGCATGGCGCTATACATTATTGCCACATTTCCTTTGCTGAATGCATTTTTCTGAATGTATTTGCGTTTATTTTTACCACACACCGCGGAGAGAGACCCCTGCCCTTCCTCCTTTCCACCCCCTCCCGCTCCCATTTCCCCTCTTACTGTATCCCTTATCCATACTTACCATCTGAAAGTTTATGGTAAAAAAAAGTAGAAAAATATTTGTCGAAAATGCATTCAGCATAAATGCCATTCGGTAAAAAAGTGATGTACACCAAATGCACACCACAATCAAAGGTTTACTAATAAGACATAAAATCAAAAGGTCAAAGATTTTTGCCAAAGGGCACATTAGAAATACTGTAAAACCCTTCCTCTGAGTGTATTTTAGATAGCTTGGCTAGGTTTATATACACGTGACATGGCGATTTAACGATCCCCAAATTAACTAAGGGCAAAGAACAGACAGTGAGGCATTCAAAAATCGAAATTTATTTAAAAGAATTAGATGAATTTTAGAGAACTGGGTCTCCAGCTTTACACTGGAGTCCACTACAATATGGTATATATAAAATCATAGAAAGTTGAAATGATACCTGCATATATGAATTTCACTATTACAAGTCCACAAAAGCATCTACTTTCAATTAAACCGATCTCCACATACATCTGCTGTATTCTAATGGACACTGGACATACTGACCATTTTGTGTAGCATGGTTTTTTCTATAAACATTACTAACATTTCAATGGAGCATTTTACATCAGGCCAATATGGTTAAAGCATTTCATTTTCTCCAGCATCAAGACAAGTTTATACAATAATTATCGTTACCAATTTTGCAAGCACCTTTTGCCAGGAAGACTTGTTTTATTATTATTATTATTATTATTATTATTATTATTATTATTATTATTATTGTATTTATTGAGCATGGACCTTACTTCGAGAAGCAACAGAGTGCTTTACAGAGGTATACAACAATACAGATACATAATGAAGCGTTTTACAGAGGTATACAACAGTACAGATGCATAACAAAGTCCTTTTCAGAGGTAGCAACAGAACAGACATGCAGTGGTAGGATTGGTCTCTCCACCACTGATTACCGTCGTCTCTTCCCCCATTCACTTCTGTCTTTCTTCTCTCCCTCCCCAGCACTATCTTGATTCTTTGTCGACCTTCCACAGTTTGTCACTTGTTTTGTTACTCTCCTCACCTCTTCCCTCCTCTTTCCTCACTCCCCTCCTTATGTGACTCCTGCACTGCAACTATTGCCGTCAGGCATAGCAATGTTGATGCCAGTTTTGTTTTCCCACATTCCCTCCTGGACTCTCCCTTATTGTTCCAGGCACCTGTAATATGTAGTTTGATTTGGTAGTTCATTGTCACATTGTAGACTGTTTGAAGGACTTGGAATGTACTGTTCTTCTTCATTGTTCCCTCCCTCATGGAGGTGCTTTGCTGAACTTTGTGTGTAGGTCGTATAAGGATTTTCAATTAATCAGTGATGGGTCACTGTCTGCCATTATCGATGTGGGGTACTCTGTACATGATATGTTCTGCTGGTCAATGGATGATCCTATGTTGTGCTTTATGTTGAGGTGTTAGGGGATGGGTGTGGTTTAACACACAGGGAGGTCCTTGAGTGCAATGTTCACATGTGCTGTGTACAGGACACTGAGGCTCACTTAATTTCACATGCATGTATTCGATACATGTCCGTACTGATGCAAACACTTAGGCAACACCCCCCTCACCAACTACGTTGACACCATGCACACACCTGCACCCAGATTGCCTTTTCAGGTATGCTGTGTCCCGACAATCCATGTTCACTTTCGAGTCAATGATCGTGTACATGTATGAGAGCGTACTATTTTGTTGATTGCACTTTTTTAAAATGATGCTCAAGGGGTTTCCCCAACGCAATGCACACTCACTGTGCTGTCCAGTGAGCGGTGTTTGATATGGCAATTTTCGATTGTCCAATGGTCATGCCAACAGGTATTCTGACTTTTGTTGCTTGCACCACTGGTGGCATGCATTTGTGCCACCGTTTTCAGGGTGTGAGGTTTTGGTCAGTGATTCCATGTCAGGTGTGATTGTCTGGTGCCTATTTACATTTCCCATGTGGCACTTCATGACTATTGTGTTATGTGTAGTGCATATGGTTTGGTGTTTTGCCGTTGCATGCCATGGTATGGTGTGGCAGACGGGGGCTTTGGGGGTTGGGAGGGTTTGGGTGGCATACCAATACTTTCATGCCATGTTTTGCAGGGGGGATATGCACCTTGTATGTGTTCCCTTTGGTCACATGGGATTGGGTGTGTTTAAGTAGCTAGGGATGCACACAATATGGCACTTCCGTGAACACATTCTCAGGGTGGTAAGGTTGTGACAGTTAACTATCCCTTTCTCATCATCGATTGTGACCTGGTATGTGCCAGGCCTGTGTGCACTCCGCAGGGGTTGGAGTTTAGGTGAAAAATGTGGCCACAAGCTGGGTACGGGCTGCCTCGCCACATGCCCTTTCCCCTCCTATGCACAGTGGCTGTGCGTGTGGTTGGGGATGTGGGGGCACCACCATGTCCACCGGTACGCCATGCCGTGTTGCAACATTGTGCAGGACACATGCTGCTACAATGATCCTGCACACTGCTGGGGGTGCATATATTAGCTGATCACCAGAGTGGTGAAGGGATCGGAAGCATGACTTGAGCACTCTGAATGTGCGCTCCACTATGGCCCTGGTTGCAATATGGGCTGCGTTGTATCTTACCTGGGGTGGTGTGGTGGGGTTCCGTATTGGCGTCATCATGTAGGTGCTCAGAGGGTAGGCACTGTCCCATGGTAAGGTGATAATGGTTGTCATTAGTTGGGCTTGTGTATTTGTCTGTGTGTGACATGCATGCATGTGCACAGGCATTTCTACTTACCTAGGAGCCATGTGTCGCCATGCTTCCCAGCTTCCAAGGCCCAGCTCAGGGCAGACATTCTGAATATGAAACTATCATGGGAGGACCTTGGATAGTTTGCATAGACAGAGGTGATGATTCCCTTGGCATCGCATACCACCTGCACGTTGATGCAATGCCAGTGCTTGCGGTTTCGATAGATGTGCTCAGTGGCCCTAGGTGGACGTAGGGCCACATGGGTGCAATCTATGGCACCGAACACTTTGGGGAAGTGTGCCACGCTGTAGAAGTCCAGGACCACAGCCTGCCTTTCTGCAGGTGTTCTGGGCATGTTTATGTGCCTGCGGACAGAGGGGCGCGCAGTGATGATTGCCAACACCTGGTGTAGGCAACGTGACTGCGTGGGCTGTGAGACACCCCCCACTATGGCAGTTGTCTGCTGAAATGACCCAGTGGCCAAAGAATGCAGTACATTGAGTACCTTCTCCAAGGGGCTCAATGCTTGGGAGCACAGGGTGGGTGATGTGAGTTCATCCTCCCACTCCCTGACCAGCTCTAGGATGATCATAGACCTGGTCATCAGGCATCCCAAAAAGGCTGGTCCTGGGCAAAAAAATCTGGGGCCTGGCTATTCTCCTCCTCCTGTGGTGTCCCACGATCACTGCTGAGAGGAATGGGACATTCATCATAGTTGTATATGCTTGTTTGTGGTTTGCGCGCACTTTTATGTTGCGTGGGGGTGCTTCTGCCTGCTTTCGTGTGGCGGACATAATTGTTTGTGTGCGTGTGTTTTCACATGCACGGGTTTTCCCTATTTGATTCCATGAATACGTGTTGTTCACTAGCGTGTGGGCTTTGCGTGTGTTTCCCAGCGGTACTTTCCACATTTTCATGCATTGTTCCCCATTCCCCGTGTTCCGCCCCCTTTTTAGGTGTGTGCGCGAGAAGTTGTATGCTTTCCCTGTTCCTGTCACGCATGCGTCTGGAAAGTCGCAGTGACGTGTAAGGTAAGCGCAGATTTGGCGCACATCCCGGGATAAACACGCGCAGGGCCTTCCATGAATCGTATGCGTGCGCTATCTTTTTCACGCTTGCGCCACAAATTTCGGCACACATTTATTCCATGAATTACCCTCTAAGAATATGGAATTGGATACAAAATGAAGATATGCAGTCTAATCTGGTGACCTCATTATATACAGGAATGGCAGCTATCAGCCTTGACTCTCTGCCAAAATATCTATCAAAATGTCCCTCAAGAAGACATAGAAATCAGTTTGTAAGGCTGCGGTTAAATACCTATAAAAACAAGGAGAAGCTCTGGCTTAAACATGACAGAGACATCAGCAATAATCAATGCAGATTGTGTAGCATCGCATTTGGGTCTCTAAAGCACCTGATCACTGAATGTGTGCCACTAATTGCTATGAGAACTCTGTATCTGAAAAAATATGCACCGTTAAATGGAAATATAGATGAGTGATGGTACTCGATGCTCTCAAGTAATAATGTTCTACTGACGTGTGCAGTTGTAGACTTTCTTGATAGGATAATATTGTCGTACGATTTTGTGTCCATAGCAAATGGTTAAGAGACTATGGGGGTCATTACGAGGTTGGTGGTAAGGGATAAACGATGCCGGTTACCACTCCGGGCCATTACGACTCACCAACTCACTATTAGCGGCACCGTAATTAACGGTGCCTCTAATAGCGGCATGGGCGCAGGCACGTGACTCTTCATGCCGGCAATACCGGCATGGCGTAAACAGGTGGACATCACAAGTCCGGCGGACATGCAAATAACGGCCTAGTGAATCCCGAAAAGTACCTTACCGGCATGGAGTAAATACTGGCATCGCGGACCACCCATAAACAGCCTTGTGCAGTGTTTCCAACTGCCACAGGTGCACACAATTAGCACAGGTGAAGGCAATATAGACTGGGCCAGCACAAAAGGAGCACACCCCACCCCTTCCCACATCCAGTCACACACCAAAATGATTCCAATACTACTAGCAATGCTGGAGCTGGAGGACATGATTGCAGTGGAACTGCTGCAACAATAACAACAACAGGCAGCACAGATGAGACGCAGGAGGAGAAGGAGGGTGAGGCTGGCCCCCCATGCCCCACCAGTACAGCCAGTGGTACAATGCAGGCAGCCCCCAATCCCTCGCATCTGAGCCAGTCCATTCATCCTAACCCCTGAGCAGATACACACCCTGTACCGTCTGGACAGGGACACCATCACCACCATTGGGGACATGATACATGACGACATCGTCAGCATGATTGAAATACGCACCGCCATCCCACCACTACTGAAGGTAGTGTCTGTGCTCCACGTCCTGGCCACAGGCACCTACCAGCACACAGTGGGGCACATGCATGGCATATCACAACCATTATTCTCACGTACGCTGAACCAAGTGCTCGATGCCCTCCTGAAGCACACAGGCGACCACATTTTCCTACCACGGACAGCCCAGGAGATCTACAACACCAAAGTTGGTTTCCATTCACTGGCCGGCATCCCTGTTTGCATTGGCGCCATCGACTGCACCCATGTTGAATTGGTGGTCCCACATGCCAAGGAGGCAGTGTACCGCAACCGTAGGTTATACCACTCCATCAACGTGCAAATGATATGTGACCCAAACAAGATCATCACACATTGTTGTGCCTGATTTCCAGGATCCACCCATGATTCAATGGTCATGCGGAACTCCACGATACCCCACTACATGGAGCAACACGCAGCGCACAGATCCTGGCTACTCGGTGATTTGCATGTCAGGGTCATGGCAATGCGATGTGGGTAGGTGATTGGGGGTGAGATACATACTTCACTTGGCTGAGATGGGGGGGGGCAGATGCATACTTTACCTGGCTGAGATGTGGTGGGAGAGATGCATACTTCACCTGGCTGAGAGTACCTGAGAGGATGGACCATGCTCATACCCCAAAGCAGGCCAGACTTGACCCAACACCTGACCACAAAATGCAAGTCATAAGCTGCCCTACCACGAAAATGATGCAGTGCAACAACCATTCCATAGCCATCAACATGTACACTGCACATAATCAGACCGTAGCCCCCACAACACAATGCAGCGACAAGCAATTAGGATGGCCAATGCACAGCACCAAATACCATCATCATAAAGGACAGGTCTCCATTACTGCGTACAAAGGAGCCACATGAGGGCAAAATACATGAACACACCCCTACACCAACACAGAGGTCCATCAAAACAGCATGTCACCATTTGTCGTGCATAGTGAGATCATCATGAGGCTGCCATGAACGTTGACTGGATGAAAGCATACAAATCACTTCACATCACCCAGATCATGGGAACAACCAACGTGGAGTACCACAGTGCATGAGCACTCACAAGGAATTGGCCCCCTCTGCGCCCACTAGACGATGGCACGCACACCTGTCTATAAGAGGAATACCCACATAGCAGTCACATCATGTGTCTCTATTCATGCATGGATCTGTGGGTGCAAACAGGAAATAAATGCATCCTATGGTGTCATTGATACATGTCCCATATGATGTGAGGACTTACACATAATCATTGTTGCCCACATGCAGGTGATGCAGGCTATACCTTGAAGAGGTGGCTCCTTACCCCATGTCGGAACCCACAGAACAGGCACGAGGAGGACTACAATCGCGCACATACACGTACCCGTGTGGTGATTGAGCAGACATTTGGTCTCCTGAAGGCACGGATTCGCTGCCTCAGCAGGTCTGGTGGTGCACTCCTGTACGACCATGAGAAGGTGAGCATGATCGTCATGGCATGTGTCATACTACACAATATGTGCATCAGATGGATGTGCCTCTGCCCCCTGACACTGAACTGCCACCACCTGACGATGAGGATGAGGAGGGTGGAGATGGGGCTGCACTTCAGGGAGGCAGCGATGCACAGGAGGGACGTGCCATGCGTCAGACTCTGATTGACCAATGTTTCTAGCACACATGGATGGGGAGTGTGACATGGAGGTGGAACTCAGGGCACTGGGTGTGTCAGGGACATGGACACTGTAGACTGTTCACCAATAAAGCACACGTACACAATAAGCAATGTCCACACATGTGAATTCAGATTTCACAACAGGTGTATTCCGAATATATCAAGTGCACAAGCCCTCCATCCCACACACCCTCTCCCCCTCCCCCTCCTCCCTGAACTCCCCCACACACCCTCTCCCCTCTCCCCCTCAACTCACCCACACACCCTCTTCCCCTTCCCCCCTCAACTCCCCCACATACCCTCTTCCCCCTCCCCGTCCCCCCTAAACTCCTCCACACACCCTGCCCCCTCCCTCTCCCCCTTAACTTCCCCACACATGGTGTGCACTGGCATGCACCATAAGTCTACATGAGACCAGAATGCCTGGCTGAACCTACAGCCCTTCTCCTCTTCCGGCATTGGAGGATGTCCCAGGCTGTTCTAGCACCTGTGCCGGACGCATGGCCTCCATTGCTGCCACCATTTGGGTGAGAACCTGCCTCACAGCTGCCAATTCACTGCATATGTCTTTTGAGGTGGTCTCAATTGCAGATTTGAGGGATGAAGCACATTCCCTTATTTCATCCCTTGCCCGGCCACATTCCGTGATGTGCTGTGTCAACAGCCCTGTCAGCTCCTCCTGCCGCTTTTGGATTGCCCTGATCCCCTCTTGGTTGTTCGGGACACTGGTGGATGTATGAGGTGCTACCGACATCGTTGGTTCCACATGCACGGTTGGCGTGGGGCTGAAACTACCGGGCCATGACTCCCCAGGAGACAGCTCATGGCTGTTGCTGTTGTGTATGCTGGATGGGGAGAGGTGTGGTGAATGTGGGGGGCCTGTAGCGGTAGTTGTGCCATGTGGCAGAACATCTGCCTCGTCATTGGACACGGCTGCTGTGGCAGCTGTCTCCCCCACAGTACTGCTGGCAGCCGATACAGTGCCTTCAGCCACTGGCTCCTGTGTGTTGGTGGCTGGTGTGGTGCTGTGGTGGGGCCGTAGTACACATTGGTGCTGTGGGTTCTCGGGTTGTCTTGCCCTTACACGGTAGTCCAGGTTGCCCTCTTCCCCTTGATGTTGAGGGGCGGGTTTCTCCCTCCATGCCCCTGGCCTTCTTGTGTGGTGTTGAAGCATCCTCCCTGGGGTCCTGGTCATCGCTGTCTGATTGCGTGCCTGTGGGGGACCAAGAGAGTGAGAGGATTAGTGATGGGTCTACATGCATCAGGCATGCATTGGGGTAGCTGCATTTATATGGAATGGCAATTGATTGGCATTGGGGTAGTGACATACGGGTTGCTTCGCTTTTGGGTGGGTGATGCAGGGAAACATATATGCTGTGGACCATGCATGTGGACAAGATGGTGCTGTGCACTGCCTGTAGGCAGTCTTGCAAATATGTGTCTGGTGGACCCTGCTTTCCATCATTGCACTGTCAGTTCAGGGGGATATCATCGTGTTAGTCTTTGCAATGTTTCATTTGGGACACCTACCTGCATCAGCCGATGACGGGGCTCCTCGCTCCATGTCCCCCACTCCCTTAATAGCCTCCATCCCAATGGTGCTTGTACAGATCTCCTCCCAGGGTTGCATCTTATGGGGGTGTCCGCACCTCCACCTGTTGCCATCCCCTGCTTGCGGTTGGCCGAGAGGTTGTCCCAGCGCTTCCAGGCTTCTTAAGGGTGCGGGGGTGGTGCCAACAGCACTCACTTTCTGCACCACCTCCGCCCATATCTCCTTCTTCCACTGCACTGCAGGTCGAGACATGTTGTTGGAGAATACCACATCTGCATGTTCTTGCAGCGTCTTGGCCAGCATGTTCAACTCTTCTTGTGAGAAGCGCTCCTTGGGCAAGCGCTCTGCACTTTTTTGGAGTGCCTTGGGCATTGTGATATGCTGCAGGTAGAGATAGAGGTGTGGTGGTGAGATGGGTCCTCGTTACAGAGGATGGCAATGGATTGTGTTTTTAAAGATGGCCGCTGTGCTCTTTCCCATTCCTGTGCGATGATGCTACTTCTGGTTACGCTTGTTAGCGGTGACCGCTAATTGCGGTGACCGCTAATGCCGATGGCTTGGATGGCGGTGGAGCTATCTGCGCTTCACGCAATGCCAGTAAGGGTGACTTTTCGCCCTCTAATGGCAGGATGGTAAGGTCGTTACCGACATGGCGCAAAGCTCGTGCCCGCGTACTCTCAATCGCCCTCTAATAGCGGCCTTGTGGCAACACGGACACGGTGTTTGCTCCATGCCGGTAAGGGGCGTACCTTACCTCCAAACTCGTAATGAGGGCCATTATCTCAATCGACTGATTGCACAACAGACTTTTGTTTTAGTTTTTTTAGTTTTTGTTTTTAATCTTAACTCATGATGTTCATAGATGAAAATCGGAGTGATGATTTGATCATATCAATTGAAATTTGTAATAAAAGTTTGTATAAACAATATGTTACAATAAACATAATTTTTAAAAAAATCTAATGGTACAGTGTGATACTGCCCGTGGCATACAGTGCACACACCCACTAGTGCACTCCAACCCGTGTCAACGCACACCACTAGCTTGTCCCCTTACTACACCCAGACCACCTACCCTCATCTTTGCTCAGGATGCTGTTCAAGGTGCAGCTATCACCACTGCTCACTTTGTGGTTATTGTGGGCAGCTCTTAGCTCCAAAATGCTCAGCAGTACCAGGTCCGACCTGGAAACTAGGTAGAGGAAAGCACCCGCAAATGTCAAAGTCACGTCACTGCATTAGCTGCAATACCACAGGAACAATCAATAAGACGAAGCAGCCACTTCCGACGTATCACAGAAGAAGATAATAATGTCCTTACCTAAAATGCATGGCTTTATACATTTTTGCCACATTTTCTTTGCTGAATGCATTTTCTGAATTTATTTCCATTTATTTTTACCACACACAGCGGGGAGAGATCCCCTTCCCTTCCTCCTTTACACCCCCTCCCCCTCCCAGTTCCCCTCTTACTGTATCCCTTACCCATCTGAAAGTTTATGGTAAAAAAAGTAGAAAATTATTTATTGAAAATGCATTCAGCATAAATGCCATTCGGTAAAAAAGTGATGTACACCAAATGCACACCACAATCAAAGGTTTACTAATAAGAAATAAAATCAAAAGGTCAAAGATTTTTGCCAAAGGGAACATTACAAATAATGTAAAACCCTTCCTCTGAGTGTATTTTGCATAGCTTGGCTAGGTTCACAACATGCCAATTTAACGACCCCCAAATTAACTCAATACCACTGCACAATTCAGGGTAAAGAACAGACAGTGAGGCATTCAAAAATCGAAATGTATTTAAAAGAATTAGATGAATTTTAGAGAACTGGGTCTCCAGCTTTACATTGGAGCCCACTACAATATGGTACATATAAAATCATACAAAGTTGAAATGATACCTGCATATATGAATCTCACTATTACAAGTCCACAAAAGCATCCACTTTCAATTAAACCGATCTCCACATACATCTGCTGTATTCTAATGAACACTGGACATACCGACCATTTTGTGTAGCATGGGTTTCTCTATGAACATTGCTAACATTTCAATGGAACATTTTACATCAGACAAGTATGGTTAAAACATTTGATTTTCTCCAGACAAGTATATACAATAATTATCATTACCAATTTTGCAAGCACCTTTTGCAAGGAAGACTTGTTTTTTTATTATTATTATTATAGTATTTATTGAGCATGGATCCAGCTTCGAGAAGCAACGCAGTGCTTTACAGAGGTAAACAACAATACAGATACATAATGGAGCATTTTACAGAGGTATACCACAGTACAGATGCGTAACAAAGTGCTGGCGGAGAGGGGCAGACAGCATCCAGCAAGGCAGGTGGTGCAAGAGGCAACGTGATGGCCTAGGTGTTGAGGAGGAGAGACTCCTTGAAGACGTGGCTCTTGAGTTCTTTTCTGAATTGTAGGAGTGTGTGGGCGAGTCTGATGCTAATGAAAAGGAGGTTCCATAGTCTTGGGGTATAGGTAGAGAAGTCTTGTTTTCTGGCCCTTTCCTTTTTGCAGCAGCCGATTTCAAGTCTGCACGTGTCCTGGTTTCTAGTGGTACGCTGTCCACCGGAGATGCTGAGTTTCTCCTCGAGGTGGCTAGGTGATTTGAGGGCGACTGCAATATAGATGATGCAGTAAAACTTGAAGGTGATTCGTGCATGCAGAGGGAGCCAGTGAAGGTCTTTGACGCCAGGGTGATGTGATCATATCTACGTAGTCCCTTGATGAGGCATGCAGCCGCATGTAGGACACTCAGGGGCACAAGAGAGGACGATGGGAGGCCTTTGAGGAGTACATTGCCCCCATCCAGGTGGCATTGGACCAGTGCTTGGAACGGTGGATCTTAAGCTGTCCGGGGGGGGAGGAAGGGCTTGACTTTCCGCAGGAGGGAGAGGTGATACCAAGCTGGCTGAGTTTTCTTAGCTATGTGTGTCTCGAAAGAGAGGTGTTTGTCAATGTGGAACCCAAGGGACTTGGCACCGGAGGTGAGCTCGGGTGTGAAGCCCTCGGAGTTCATGGTTGGTAGCCAGGTCTGCATTTTTGTGTGTTCGGTGTTGTTGGTGAGGAGTAAGAATTCTGTCTTTGTGGGGTTGAGCTTCAAGTATACACTGGAGATCCAGGACTTGATCAGCGAGTAGCAGGTTAGGTTTTGAGCCTATGGATTTTCTTGATGGAGTTGATCTTAAGGTATAGCTGTGTGCCATCAGCATATTGGTGGATGTAGATGTTGTGTGTGACTAGGAGGGCTCTCAGAGGCTCCATGTATGCATTGAAGATCACTGGGGAGAGAATGGAACCCTGCAGGACTCCACAGGTGACGGGTAGCATTGGCGATCTAGAGGAGTCCATCTGAACAAACTGCTGGGTGTTGGCGAGATAGGACTTGAACCACAGTAAAACAAGGTTGCAGATCCCATGCACCAATGTAGGGTGTCTGTAAGTGTCTGGTGGTCTACTGTATTGAAAGCGGCAAAGAAGTTAAGTAGAACCGGGAGGCAGGGTTAAACACTACCTACCATGTATGTATGGCAGGCAGCGTTTACAATGATTTCCTATGTAATCGATCAGCTTTTTGCTGGTGAATACCTAAGAAATATTTGGGTTTACGTCAGTAGGAACATCTCATGCTGGCGTAAAACCAAATTGTTTTGGACGGCAGATGGCAAAAGGGAGTCAGAAACGTAACTCCCGTTCCACCTCTGACTTCAAAGCAAGTGAAAATGCCCTGGGTGTGAATGGAGGCGATAAAACAAGCGTAATGAGGAGGGTATAGAGATGAATCATCAACCAACCAGGAATTTATAGACAGGTATGGGGTGGGTAACATGGTATCCCTCATTCCAGTAACGTAAGGTTGCACAGAGGAGAAAACCAGCATTTTGATCATTCTTTGCTGCACAAATAACATACTTTTAGTCGTGCTAACATTGCAGTGAGATAAAAAAAGGTGCCGTAAGATAAGCTTTCAGAAGATCGCAGTGGGAGGATTCAAGGTCAGTAGAACGGGCTTGGGCCAGCTGACGATTGTGAAAGTGCTATTAATTTTAGAGGTAAGAGCGGACGATCCTGTGGGCCATGTCTAGCAGGGAAACACTGTACTATTGCAGAGGAGGGACTTCTGTTTAGGGTTTGCAGTTGGTGAGCCAGCATTTCAGATTTCTTTTGAACCTCTTGGGTTTTGTTTTTAGTTTGAGAGGAAGTTGGTTCCAATGTTTAGGACCTAACACTGCAAGGTATCTTCCTCCATGTTCTATTATTTTTGATCCTGCTTAGTAGTAAACCACTGTTTTGTGTGGATCTCAGCCCTCTCCTAGGAGGGAACCTGTTTAAATGAATGGTTTTGTCAGCAATTTCCTAACAACTGCAAATTAAAATAAATACACATTCTTTTTTATATTGCGCTTCCTTCCGGATTCCAGCCTATCGATCAGGGTTCTGCAGCCTATGGCTCTCCAGATATTTTAAACTACTAGTCCTATGTTTACTCACCATTGACTATGCTGCCTAGGACTGATGGGCGTTGTAGTCCATAACATCTGGCAAGCCAAATGTTGCTCACTCCTCCTCTAAGCGCATGACCGGGTATCGAACAGATGATTATCCGCATTATTTTGTTTCAAACACGTGTGTTGCCACTGAGCTATTCTCCCTAACAAGCAGCAGATTGTGTGTAGAATTCAGTTGTTCACAGGGATACAATTGAGGGCTTTCAATTCTGGTTGCATATATTCCCATTGCTTTAGACACAGAATAAGCCTTACCCCTTTGTTTAGGATTAGTTGCAGTTGTTTTAGTTGATTTTTGTTGAAGCCCAGGTAGAAGCTATTACAGAAGTCGAGGTATGAGAGGCAGAGTGCCCTGGTATCTTCACTTTTAAATGCCCTGTTTTATCTGTGCCGCCTTTGCAGCTCAGGTCATTGGCATGATGGCCTTGCATTGTGCGTCTTCACTAAGTTGCAAAGACAGAGCAAGTAAGTGGAGGTGGGCGGGAAGTCGGTGGTGAGCTAGCATAGGGATAGGGGCACTGGTCAGTGAAGAAGAGGTGGGCGGGGAGTCGGTAGAGAGGGTGCATAGGGATGGGGGCACTGGTCAGTGAAGAATAGGTGGGCGGGGAGTCGATGGGGAGGGTGCATAGGGATAGGGGCACTGGTCAGTGAAGAAGAGGTGGGCGGGGAGTCGGTGGGGAGGGTGCATAGGGATAGGGGCACTGGTCAGTGAAGAAGAGGTGGGCGGGGAGTCGGTGGGGAGGGTGCATAGGGATAGGGGCACTGGTCAGTGAAGAAGAGGTGGGCGGGGAGTCGGTGGGGAGGGTGCATAGGGCTAGGGGCACTGGTCAGTGAAGAAGAGGTGGGCGGGGAGTCGGTGGGGAGGGTGCACAGGAATAGGGGCACTGGTCAGTGAAGAAGAGATGGGCGGGGAGTCGGTGGGAAGGGTGCACAGGGATAGGGGCACTGGTCAGTGAAGATGAGGTGGGCGGGGAGTCGGTGGGGAGGGTGCATAGGGATAGGGGCACTGGTCAGTGAAGAAGAGGTGGGCGGGGAGTCGGTGGGGAGGGTGCATAGGGATAGGGGGAATGGTCAGTGAAGAAGAGGTGGGCGGGGAGTCGGTGGGAAGGGTGTATAGGGATAGGGGCACTGGTCAGTGAAGAAGAGGTGCGAGGGGAGTCGGTGGGGAGGGTGCCTAGGGATAGGGGCACTGGTCAGTGAAGAAGAGGTGGGCGGGGTGTCGGTGGGAAGGGTGCATAGTGATAGGGGTACTGGTCAGTGAAGAAGAGGTGCGCGGGGAGTTGGTGGGAAGGGAGCATAGGAATAGGGGTACAGTGAAGAAGAGGTGGGCGGGAGGTCGTTGGGGAGGGTGGATAGGGATAGGGGCACTGGTCAGTGAAGAAGAGGTGGGCGGGGAGTCGGTGGGGAGGGTGCATAGGGATAGGGGTACTGGCCAGTGAAGAAGAGGTGGGCGGGGAGTCGGTTGGGCAGGGTGCATAGGGTAGGGGCACTAGTCAGTGAAGAAGAGGTGGCCGGGGCGTAAGTGGGGAGAATGCATAGGGATAGGGGCACTGGTCAGTGAAGAAGAGGTGGGCAGGGAGTCAGTGGAGAGGGTGCATAGGGATAGGGGCACTAGTCAGTGAAGAAGAGGTGGGCGGGGAGTAAGTGGGGAGAATGCATAGGGATAGGGACACTGGTCAGTGAAGAAGAGGTGGGCGGGGAGTCGGTGGGGAGGGTGCATAGGGATAGGGGCACTGGTCTGTGAAGAAGAGGTGGGCGGGGAGTCGGTGGGGAGGGTGCATAGGGATAGGGGCACTGCTCAGTGAAGAAGAGGTGGGCGGGGAGTAAGTGGGGAGAATGCATAGGGATAGGGGCACTGGTCAGTGAAGAAGAGGTGGGCGGGAAGTCGGTGGGGAGGGTGCATAGGGATAGGTGTACTGGTCAGTGAAGAAAAGGTGGGCGGGGAGTCAGTGGGCAGGATGCATAAGGATAGGGGCACTAGTCAGTGAAGAAGAGGTGGGCGGGGAGTAAGTGGGGAGAATGCATAGGGATAGGGGCACTGGTCAGTGAAGAAGAGGTTGGCGGGGAGTCGGCGGGGAGGGTGCATAGGGATAGGGGTACTGGTCATAATAACCAAATGCAAAGTGACCCTCTGGTATGCTGACCTAAGCCTCCCAGAGACCACACAATAGGCTCTTGCACTTGAATAGAATATGTTGATTTTGACTGTTTCCTGTCAACAAAGTCCTGCCTGCCAGCAGAGGCATGGTTTCTGACCCACCCAAGTCTTGGAGGCGGACTCCAACATTCTGAGAACTAAATTGAAAGCAAAAAATACAGTTTATAAAAATACTGATAACTCTTTGTAATCAAATGACAGGAATGTATAACTTTGAGAGCCTTAATTTAAAAAATGTACCTTCGATTCAAGCCCAAACTCCAATTTGTGTGATGTTCTGGGGCAAAACCCCGCTATTTATTGACACCGCATTCTCTGTGTTTAAGCTGCGATATGGGAATTTACTGGAATAGGTATGGACAGCCTGTGTATATGTGTATAACTTTTAATGAAGAACCAAGGTTGCATAACCCACTAAAATCGAAAATAAGTTGCCATTTTTGAATGCAAGCCCTCAGGAAGAGCAGATTTGGGACAGAGACTACCTCATGTGATAGGTAATATGTACATGCAATGACAAACCACTATGTATTTGAGAAATGTGTATTTTGATCAAATATAGATTTGTGGGCAAACTGACCAGGGGAGGATCCTCTGACCCATAAAACCTACAGCATCACTCTGACTCACATTTACTTCCCCCAATCATGGGAGAGGGGAGAATTGGGCCAATGACAAGTAGAAAGGGGCAAGCTTAGCTAGGCCCAGGCACACACCCACTTTCAAAACACATAAAAAGAGACTGCTTGGACAGGTAGAGACATTCAATTCCATTTGCTGCGGAGGATGCTGACCGACGACTACACATCCAGAGATCCTACACTTAGACTTCCAAGCTAAACAGAGACTACAGAACTTTGAACCAAGAAGGCCCACTGCAAGCAAAAGTATTTGTCAGCAGGCCCATAAATCATTTGCAGACTATTCACAGCCGGATCCCAGCTGTTGATTCTGGCCTGAAACCCTGTGCCAGAAAGATCCAGAAGCAGTGCTGTACCCAGAGAAAGCAGAGCAGTATCCAGAACCAGAGGCCAGAGATCCAGAGTGACCCAGACCGCTGTTAGCAGAACCAGAGAGCTGACCCAGATCACTGTGAAGTGCCGAGACCAGAACCGGAGTCCAGTCCAAAACCTGACCAGATCCGTGGCGAGGCCTATTTCAAAAATATATTGTGAGTACCTAGCAGAACTGTGCAGAACCAATCTCTTAGTTAAAATAATCTAATCCAAACTATTTCAATCTAACCAGAACTGCCTCCTGTCACCTGTCATTTGTAAAGCTGCACCACTGTCATATGTCAATTCTGCAGCTGCAAAGCTGTAACCTGTCGCTTTGAACTTTTAAAATTTCAAATCCGAAAAACAACCTTCACAAAATCGTTCATAACTCCGTAACCGATTGTGCTAGGAACTTGATTTAACTTTCCTCTGAAAGCTCAGAATCCAGCTTTTCAACAAGCTTAGAACAGAATTTTGCCGCGATTTGCGATTTGGCCTGATTTCAGCTACCTGTAAAAATCAGCAGCTTTTGCCTGAACTGCTAAAATTTCGTTTGCCTCCTAGGAACCATCCCTGAATCATTGCTAGAGTGAGCCTGAACTAATATTAACTAGATACCACTCACCCTAAACCTCCTGAAGGGAATTAAAAGCATTTTCAGCATATTTCTCACCGCATTGTCACCATATTCAAAGCATTTTGCCTGTGTTTCAAAACTCCTATCTGTTGTATAAGCTGCTGGGGGGGAATTGAACTGAATTCTATTTGATTGCATTCCTAAGAACTGTGTGCTCTCATCTTCATCTCCTTACATTGCATAAAGGGGGGGTGAATTGTCCAAGAAAGTGATTACATTGTCTTTTGCTGAAATCCTATCAAGTTATTTTCTGTACTGCATTTTCATTCCACATTGCATCTATTTGAAACCATAAAAGTATTGTTGCTATCTTATCCATCCTATACCCACTCTGTCATGATGCCTACCTCCAAGGAGCCAGGTCCGACCCAGCAACCCCAGAGGCAGGCATCATTTCCCCCAGGGGAGTGCCAGCGGGCCCAAGCTGGGGCCCTTTGGACGCAGTCCTGGCGCCTTAGGCGCCAGGCTCATGTTGGACCTCTGTCCTGGCGCCTTAGGCGCCAGGCTCATAAAGCTAGACATGTGTTCAAGTGTTTTAATGTGCACTTACCTGATGCAGACCATGCTGCCACATCCAGGCCCTCTTGAGGCCTGAATAGGAACTACTTTACCTGTGGGACTACTTTCCACCCGGGTGTGGTCAGGGAAGGATACATACCGGATTGGAGGAAGGATACACACTTGGAACATCTTCCAAAGCTATTTAAACCACACCCGATCAGCAACTCACGCTTCGCGTTGTTCTGCTCCTCGCAGCTGGACGCTCACCGTGTCAGCTCCTGCATCTGGACTTCAGCCACGCCTGTCAGCATCCTGGGTCACCTGCAAAGGGAGACAAGAGACCTACCAGCTAATCTGCACCACGGAGACATCACCGACGATCCTGAAAGGGAAGACATCATTTTTGAAAGCATTTCGTTACGATCGCTGCAGCGCTGCATTTCACTCACCTTTCCTGGGTTCCTCCATCTTCAGCAGCGATCATCCGGATACACAGTCACTTCCCAGAGCCTAGAGAAAAAGACAAGAATAAGAGGTGAGAGAAGGAAGGGAATAGAAAAAGCTCAGTTTCCTTCTAAGACTTACCTGTTGGGTCATTCCCATTTCATTTCGGGTCTTGCTGCTTCCAAGCAGGATCCCGGCCCCCCCTATGGGGAAAAAAGACAAAGACATTAGATGAGCGAATGCAAAAACATTACCTGAGCGCTCATCTTGGATTTACCAGATCTTTACTGGAACTGCACGTTTCACTTCGAGTCGGCGCCATATCTCCGGCATTCCGAACCCCGGCCCCTATGGGGAAAAGACATCAACATCAGCGCTTTATTGCAAGAAGTCTCCAAAGTAATCTTCATTCATCACCTGAAAAAAGACAATGAACATTATTATTTAAAGCTTGAACTTTTGAACTTGCAACAGAACTTTTACAGCGCCTTACCAGTATAATCAAGCTTACCTGAACTCCCATCCAAACTCAATCCAGTGAAGTAACTGGGTTCAACGCGCCCCTGCGTCAGAAGCAGGATGGAGAGCTCGTCCTTTCAGACCCTAAGGTGAGACTTCACGTGGAATCGTGGAAGGGTATCGTGGAAGGTTGGAAGAGAGTGGGAGGCTTGAGCATAACTCAGTCAGTAGGTAATACTCCCTTTTCACGCACAGGGGAATATTCCTGCGAGCCGGAGAAGCAAGAGTAGAGGGCCCTTCCTGTCCATCTCCAGAGTCCTGCGCTTCACCATTGAAGAAGCATCAGCACTCGAAGCCAGACCTGCGCCTCCGTGGGAATCAGGTGAGCGTTACACACTCATCATTGATCATAAAGAAGTGTGCTAGTGCCAGACTATCCATTATTGATTACTGCTCAGATTAAGTGTGATATTCAATTATTAATTTATTATAAAGTGTGATATATATATATATTGTTTACATTCTCAAATAAACCTTTTAAACTTGAAAAACAAAACTACTTCTTGGCTCAGTGGGGTCAGGGGGATTCTAAGAGAGGGGTGTTATATAGGGGTAGTCATCCAGAACTCATGAACTGGACATAAAGATATATCAATAAGGGTTTCCATTCAGTATCCCAGACTAGGCATTGACTTAGCTGTAGTGTTGAATTGAATCCTCTTACAGTGGGGAGGGTGCATAAGGATAGGGATACTGGTTAGTGAAGAAGAGATGGGCGGGGAGTCGGTGGGGAGGGTGCATAGGGATAGGGGTACTGGTCAGTGAAGAAGAGGTGGGCAGTGAGTCGGTGGGAAGGGTGCATAGGAGTAGGGGCACAGTGAAGAAGAGGTGGGCGGGAGGTAGGTGGGGAGTGTGCATAGGGATAGGGGCACTGGTCAGTGAAGAAGAGGTGGGCGGGGAGTCGGTGGGGAGGGTGCATAGGGATAGGGGTACTGGTCAGTGAAGAAGAGGTGGGCGGTGAGTCAGTGAGGAGGGTGCATATGGATAGGGGCACTAGTCAGTGAAGAAGAGGTGGGCGGGGAGTAAGTGGGTAGGATGCATAGGGATAGGGGCACTGGTCAGTGAAGAAGAGGTGGGCGGGGAGTCGGTGGGGAGGGTGCATAGGGATAGGGGCACAGTGAAGAAGAGGTGGGCGGGGAGTCGGTGGGGAGGGTGCATAGGGATAGGGGCACTGGTCAGTGAAGAAGAGGTGGGCAAGGAGTAGGTGGGGATGGTGCATAGGGATAGGGGCACTGGTCAGTGAAGAAGAGGTGGGTGGGGAGTCGGTGGGGAGGGTGCATAGGGATAGGGGCACTGGTCAGTGAAGAAGAGGTGGGCGGGGTGTAAGTGGGGAGGATGCATAGGGATAGGGGCACTGGTCAGTGAAGAAGAGGTGGGCAGGGAGTTGGTGGGTAGGGTGCATAGGAATGGGGCACTGGTCAGTGAAGAAGAGGTGGACGGGGTGTCGGTGGGAAGGGTGCAAAGGGATAGGGGCACTGGTCAGGGAAGAAGAGGTGGGCGGGGAGTCGTGGGGAGGGTGCATAGGGATAGGGGCACTGGTCAGTGAAGAAGAGGTGGGCGGGGAACGGTGGGGAGGTGCATAGAGATAGGGGTACTGGTCAGTGAAGTAGAGGTGGGCGGGGAGTCGGTGGGAAGGGTGCATAGGAATAGGGGTACAGTGAAGAAGAGGTGGGTGGGAGGCCGTTGGGGAGGGTGCATAGGGATAGGGGCACTGGTCAGTGAAGAAGAGGTGGGCGGGGAGTCGGTGGGGAGGGTGCATAGGGATAGGGGTACTGGTCAGTGAAGAAGAGGTGGGCGGTGAGTCGGTGGGAAGGGTGCATAGGAGTAGGGGCACAGTGAAGAAGAGGTGGGCGGGAGGTAGGTGGGGAGGGTGCATAGGGATAGGGGCACTGGTCAGTGAATAAGAGGTGGGCGGGGAGTCGGTGGGGAGGGTGCATAGGGATAGGGGTACTGGTCAGTGAAGAAGAGGTGGGCGGGGAGTCAGTGGGGAGGGTGCATATGTATAGGGGCACTAGTCAGTGAAGAAGAGGTGGGTGGGGAGTAAGTGGGGAGGATGCATAGGGATAGGGGCACTGGTCAGTGAAGAAGAGGTGGGCAGGGAGTCAGTGGGGAGGGTGCATAGGGATAGCAGCACAGTGAAGAAGAGCTGGGTGGGAGGTCAGAGGGCAGGGTGCATAGGGATAAGGGCACTGGTCAGTGAAGAAGAGGTGGGCAGGGAGTCAGTGGGGAGGGTGCATAGGGATAGGGGCACTAGTCAGTGAAGAAGAGGTGGGCGAGGAGTAAGTGGGGAGGATGCATAGGGATAGGGGCACTGGTCAGTGAAGAAGAGGTGGGCAGGGAGTTGGTGGGTAGGGTGCATAGGAATGGGGCACTGGTCAGTGAAGAAGAGGTGGGCGGGGAGTCGGTGGGGAGGGTGCATAGGGATAGGAGTACTGGTCAGTGAAGAAGAGGTGGGCGGGGAGTCGGTGGGGAGGGTGCATATGGATAGGGGCACTGGTCAGTGAAGAAGAGGTGGGCAAGGAGTAGGTGGGGAGGGTGCATAGGGATAGGGGCACTGGTCAGTGAAGAAGAGGTGGGCGGGGAGTCGGTGGGGAGGGTGCATAGGGATAGGGGCACAGGTCAGTGAAGAAGAGGTGGGCGGGGAGTAAGTGGCGAGGATGCATAGGGATAGGGGCACTGGTCAGTGAAGAAGAGGTGGGCAGGGAGTTGGTGGGAAGGGTGCATAGGAATGGGGCACTGGTCAGGGAAGAAGAGGTGGGCGGGGAGTCGGTGGGGAGGGTGCATGGGGATAGGGGCACTGGTCAGTGAAGAAGAGGTGGGCGGGGAGTAAGTGGGGAGGATGCATAGGGATAGGGGCACTGGTCAGTGAAGAAGAGGTGGGCGGGGAGTCGGTGGGGAGGGTGCATAGGGATAGGTGTACTGGTCAGTGAAGAAGAGGTGGGTAGGGAGTCGGTGGGCAGGGTGCATAGGGATAGGGGCACTAGTCAGTGAAGAAGAGGTGGGCGGGGAGTAAGTGGGGAGAATGCATAGGGATAGGGGCACTGGTCAGTGAAGAAGAGGTGGGCGGGGAGTCGGTGGGGAGGGTGCATAGGGATAGGGGAACTGGTCAGTGAAGAAGAGGTGGGTGGGGAGTCGGTTGGAAGGGTGCATAGGGATAGGGGCACTGGTCAGTGAAGAAGAGGTGGTTGGGGTGTCGGTGGGGAGGGTGCATAGGGATAGGGGCACTGGTCAGTGAAGAAGAGGTGGGCGGGGAGTCGGTGGGGAGGGTGCATAGGGATAGGGGTACTGGTCAGTGAAGAAGAGGTGGGCGGTGAGTCGGTGGGAAGGGTGCATAGGAGTAGGGGCACAGTGAAGAAGAGGTGGGCGGGAGGTAGGTGGGGAGGGTGCATAGGGATAGGGACACTGGTCAGTGAAGAAGAGGTGGGCGGGGAGTAAGTGGGGAGAATGCACAGGGATAGGGGCACTGGTCAGTGAAGAAGAGGTGGGCGGGGAGTCGGTGGGGAGGGTGCATAGGGATAGGGGTACTGGTCAGTGAAGAAGAGGTGGGTGGGGAGTTGGTGGGTAGGGTGCATAGGAATGGGGCACTGGTCAGTGAAGAAGAGGTGGACGGGGTGTCGGTGGGAAGGGTGCAAAGGGATAGGGGCACTGGTCAGGGAAGAAGAGGTGGGCGGGGAGCCGTGGGGAGGGTGCATAGGGATAGGGGCACTAGTCAGTGAAGAAGAGGTGGGCGGGGAGTAAGTGGGGAGAATGCATAGGGATAGGGGCACTGGTCAGTGAAGAAGAGGTGGGCGGGGAGTCTGTGGGCAGGGTGCATAGGGATAGGGGCACTAGTCAGTGAAGAAGAGGTGGGCGGGTAGTAAGTGGGGAGAATGCATAGGGATGGGGCACTGGTCAGTGAAGAAGAGGTGGGCAGGGAGTCAGTGGGGAGGGTGCATAGGGATAGGGGCACTAGTCAGTGAAGAAGAGGTGGGCGGGGAGTAAGTGGGGAGAATGCATAGGGATAGGGGCACTGGTCAGTGAAGAAGAGGTGGGCAGAGAGTTGGTGGGTAGGGTGCATAGGAATGGGGCACTGGTCAGTGACGAAGAGGTGGACGGGGTGTCGGTGGGAAGGGTGCAAAGGGATAGGGGCACTGGTCAGGGAAGAAGAGGTGGGCGGGGAGCCGTGGGGAGGGTGCATAGGGATAGGGGCACTAGTCAGTGAAGAAGAGGTGGGCGGGGAGTAAGTGGGGAGAATGCATAGGGATAGGGGCACTGGTCAGTGAAGAAGAGGTGGGCGGGGAGTCGGTGGGGAGGGTGCATAGGGATAGGGGCACTGGTCAGTGAAGAAGAGGTGGGCGGGGAGTCGGTGGGGAGGGTGCATAGGGATAGGGGCACTGGTCAGTGAAGAAGAGGTGGGCGGGGAATAAGTGGGGAGAATGCATAGGGGTAGGGGCACTGGTCAGTGAAGAAGAGGTGGGTGGGGAGTCGGTGGGGAGGGTGCATAGGGATAGGTGTACTGGTCAGTGAAGAAGAGGTGGGCGGGGAGTCGGTGGGCAGGGTCCATAGGGATAGGGGCACTAGTCAGTGAAGAAGAGGTGGGCGGGGAGTAAGTGGGGAGAAAGCATAGGGATAGGGGCACTGGTCAGTGAAGAAGAGGTGGGCGGGGAGTCGGTGGGGAGGGTGCATAGGGATAGGGGTACTGGTCAGTGAAGAAGAGGTGGGCGGGCAGTCGGTGGGGAGGGTGCATAAGGATAGGGGTACTGGTCAGTGAAGAAGAGATGGGCGGGGAGTCGGTGGGGAGGGTGCATAGGGATAGGGGTACTGGTCAGTGAAGAAGAGTTGGGCGGGGAGTCAGTGGGGAGGGTGCATAGGAGTAAGGGCACAGTGAAGAAGAGGTGGGCGGGAGGTCAGTGGGGAGGGTGCATAGGGATAGCGGTAGTGGTCAGTGAAGAAGAGGTGGGCGGGGAGTCGGTGGGGAGGGACCATAGAGATAAGGGTACTGGTCAGTGAAGAAGAGGTGGGTGGGGAGTCGGTTGGAGGGTGCATAGGGATAGGGGCACTGGTCAGTGAAGAAGAGGTGGGCGGGGAGTCGGTGGGGAGGGTGCATAGGGATAGGGGTACTGGTCAGTGAAGAAGAGGTGGGCGGGGAGTCGGTGGGGAGGGTGCATAAGGATAGGGGTACTGGTCAGTGAAGAAGAGATGGGCAGGTAGTCGGTGGGGAGGGTGCATAGGGATAGGGGTACTGGTCAGTGAAGAAGAGTTGGGTGGGGAGTCGGTGGGGAGGGTGCATAGGAGTAAGGGCACAGTGAAGAAGAGGTGGGCGGGAGGTCAGTGGGGAGGGTGCATAGGGATAGGGGCACTGGTCAGTGAAGAAGAGGTGGGCGGGGAGTCGGTGGGGAGGGTGCATGGGATAGGGGTACTGGTCAGTGAAGAAGAGGTGGGCGGGGAGTCGGTGGGGAGGGTGCATAAGAATAGGGGTACTGGTCAGTGAAGAAGAGATGGGCAGGGAGTCGGTGGGGAGGGTGCATAGGGATAGCGGTACTGGTCAGTGAAGAAGAGGTGGGCGGGGAGTCGGTGGGGAGGGTGCATAGGGATAGGGGTACTGGTCAGTGAAGAAGAAGAAGAGGTGGGTGGGGAGTCGGTTGGAAGGGTGCATAGGGATAGGGGCACTGGTCAGTGGAGAAGAGGTGGGCGGGGTGTCGGTGGGGAGGGTGCATAGGGATAGGGGCACTGGTCAGTGAAGAAGAGGTGGGCGGGGAGTCGGTGGGGAGGTTGCATAGGGATAGGGGTACTGGTCAGTGAAGAAGAGGTGGGCGGTGAATCGGTGGGAAGGGTGCATAGGAGTAGGGGCACAGTGAAGAAGAGGTGGGCGGGAGGTAGGTGGGGAGGGTGCATAGGGATAGGGGCACTGGTCAGTGAATAAGAGGTGGGCGGGGAGTCGGTGGGGAGGGTGCATAGGGATAGGGGTACTGGTCAGTGAAGAAGAGGTGGGCGGGGAGTCAGTGGGGAGGGTGCATATGTATAGGGGCACTAGTCAGTGAAGAAGAGGTGGGTGGGGAGTAAGTGGGGAGGATGCATAGGGATAGGGGCACTGGTCAGTGAAGAAGAGGTGGGCAGGGAGTCAGTGGGGAGGGTGCATAGGGATAGCAGCATAGTGAAGAAGAGCTGGGTGGGAGGTCAGTGGGCAGGGTGCATAGGGATAAGGGCACTGGTCAGTGAAGAAGAGGTGGGCAGGGAGTCAGTGGGGAGGGTGCATAGGGATAGGGGCACTAGTCAGTGAAGAAGAGGTGGGCGAGGAGTAAGTGGGGAGGATGCATAGGGATAGGGGCACTGGTCAGTGAAGAAGAGGTGGGCAGGGAGTTGGTGGGTAGGGTGCATAGGAATGGGGCACTGGTCAGTGAAGAAGAGGTGGGCAGGGAGTCGGTGGGGAGGGTGCATAGGGATAGGAGTACTGGTCAGTGAAGAAGAGGTGGGCGGGGAGTCGGTGGGGAGGGTGCATATGGATAGATGCACTGGTCAGTGAAGAAGAGGAGGGCAAGGAGTAGGTGGGGAGGGTGCATAGGGATAGGGGCACTGGTCAGTGAAGAAGAGGTGGGCGGGGAGTCGGTGGGGAGGGTGCATAGGGATGGGGCACTGGTCAGTGAAGAAGAGGTGGGCGGGGAGTAAGTGGCGAGGATGCATAGGGATAGGGGCACTGGTCAGTGAAGAAGAGGTGGGCAGGGAGTTGGTGGGAAGGGTGCATAGGAATGGGGCACTGGTCAGGGAAGAAGAGGTGGGCGGGGAGTCGGTGGGGAGGGTGCATAGGGATGGGGCACTGGTCAGTGAAGAAGAGGTGGGCGGGGAGTAAGTGGGGAGGATGCATAGGGATAGGGGCACTGGTCAGTGAAGAAGAGGTGGGCGGGGAGTCGGTGGGGAGGGTGCATAGGGATAGGTGTACTGGTCAGTGAAGAAGAGGTGGGCAGGGAGTCGGTGGGCAGGGTGCATAGGGATAGGGGCACTAGTCAGTGAAGAAGAGATGGGCGGGGAGTAAGTGGGGAGAATGCATAGGGATAGGGGCACTGGTCAGTGAAGAAGAGGTGGGCGGGGAGTCGGTGGGGAGGGTGCATAGGGATAGGGGTACTGGTCAGTGAAGAAGAAGTGGGTGGGGAGTCGGTTGGAAGGGTGCATAGGGATAGGGGCACTGGTCAGTGAAGAAGAGGTGGGCGGGGAGTCGATGGGGAGGGTGCATAGGGATAGAGGTACTGGTCAGTGAAGAAGAGGTGGGCGGTGAGTCGGTGGGAAGGGTGCATAGGAGTAGGGGCACAGTGAAGAAGAGGTGGGCGGGAGGTAGGTGGGGAGGGTGCATAGGGATAGGGACACTGGTCAGTGAAGAAGAGGTGGGTGGGGAGTCGGTGGGGAAAGTGCATAGGGACAGGGGTACTGGTCAGTGAAGAAGAGGTGGGCGTGGAGTCAGTGGGGAGGGTGCATATGTATAGGGGCACTAGTCAGTGAAGAAGAGGTGGGTGGGGAGTAAGTGGGGAGGATGCATAGGGATAGGGGCACTAGTCAGTGAAGAAGAGGTGGGCGGGGAGTCAGTGGGGAGGGTGCATAGGGATAGGGGCACAGTGAAGAAGAGCTGGGCGGGAGGTCAGTGGGCAGGGTGCATAGGGATAAGGGCACTGGTCAGTGAAGAAGAGGTGGGCAGGGAGTCAGTGGGGAGGGTGCATAGGGATAGGGGCACTAGTCAGTGAAGAAGAGGTGGGCGGGGAGTAAGTGGGGAGGATGCATAGGGATAGGGGCACTGGTCAGTGAAGAAGAGGTGGGCATGTAGTTGGTGGGTAGGGTGCATAGGAATGGGGCACTGGTCAGTGAAGAAGAGGTGGGCGGGGAGTCGGTGGGGAGGGTGCATAGGGATAGGGGCACTGGTCAGTGAAGAAGAGGTGGGCGGGGAGTCGGTGGGGAGGGTGCATATGGATAGGGGCACTGGTCAGTGAAGAAGAGGTGGGCAAGGAGTAGGTGGGGAGGGTGCATAGGTATAGGGTCACTGGTCAGTGAAGAAGAGGTGGGCGGGGAGTCGGTTGGAAGGGTGCATAGGGATAGGGGCACTGGTCAGTGAAGAAGAGGTGGTTGGGGTGTCGGTGGGGAGGGTGCATAGGGATAGGGGCACTGGTCAGTGAAGAAGAGGTGGGCGGGGAGTCGGTGGGGAGGGTGCATAGGGATAGGGGTACCGGTCAGTGAAGAAGAGGTGGGCGGTGAGTCGGTGGGAAGGGTGCATAGGAGTAGGGGCACAGTGAAGAAGAGGTGGGCGGGAGGTAGGTGGGGAGGGTGCATAGGGATAGGGACACTGGTCAGTGAAGAAGAGGTGGGCGGGGAGTAAGTGGGGAGAATGCATAGGGATAGGGGCACTGGTCAGTGAAGAAGAGGTGGGCGGGGAGTCGGTGGGGAGGGTGCATTGGGATAGGTGTACTGGTCAGTGAAGAAGAGGTGGGCAGGGAGTCGGTGGGCAGGGTGCATAGGGATAGGGGCACTAGTCAGTGAAGAAGATTTGGGCGGGGAGTAAGTGGGAGAATGCATAGGGATAGGGGCACTGGTCAGTGAAGAAGAGGTGGGCGGGGAGTCGGTGGGGAGGGTGCATAGGGATAGGGGTACTGGTCAGTGAAGAAGAGGTGGGTGGGGAGTCAGTTGGAAGGGTGCATAGGGATAGGGGCACTGGTCAGTGAAGAAGAGGTGGGTGGAGTGTCGGTGGGGAGGGTGCATAGGGATAGGGGCACTGGTCAGTGAAGAAGAGGTGGGCGGGGAGTCGGTGGGGAGGGTGCATAGGGATAGGGGTACTGGTCAGTGAAGAAGAGGTGGGCGGTGAGTCGGTGGGAAGGGTGCATAGGAGTAGGGGCACAGTGAAGAAGAGGTGGGCGGGAGGTAGGTGGGGAGGGTGCATAGGGATAGGGACACTGGTCAGTGAAGAAGAGGTTGGCGGGGAGTCGGTGGGGAGGGTGCATAGGGACAGGGGTACTGGTCAGTGAAGAAGAGGTGGGCGTGGAGTCAGTGGGGAGGGTGCATATGTATAGGGGCACTAGTTAGTGAAGAAGAGGTGGGTGGGGAGTAAGTGGGGAGGATGCATAGGGATAGGGGCACTGGTCAGTGAAGAAGAGGTGGGCGGGGAGTCAGTGGGGAGGGTGCATAGGGATAGGGGCACAGTGAAGAAGAGCTGGGCGGGAGGTCAGTGGGCAGGGTGCATAGGGATAAGGGCACTGGTCAGTGAAGAAGAGGTGGGCAGGGAGTCAGTGGGGAGGGTGCATAGGGATAGGGGCACTAGTCAGTGAAGAAGAGGTGGGCGGGGAGTAAGTGGGGAGGATGCATAGGGATAGGGGCACTGGTCAGTGAAGAAGAGGTGGGCATGGAGTTGGTGGGTAGGGTGCATAGGAATGGGGCACTGGTCAGTGAAGAAGAGGTGGGCGGGGAGACGGTGGGGAGGGTGCATAGGGATAGGGGCACTGGTCAGTGAAGAAGAGGTGGGCGGGGAGTCGGTGGGGAGGGTGCATATGGATAGGGGCACTGGTCAGTGAAGAAGAGGTGGGCAAGGAGCAGGTGGGGAGGGTGCATAGGTATAGGGGCACTGGTCAGTGAAGAAGAGGTGGGCGGGGAGTCGGTTGGAAGGGTGCATAGGGATAGGGGCACTGGTCAGTGAAGAAGAGGTGGTTGGGGTGTCGGTGGGGAGGGTGCATAGGGATAGGGGCACTGGTCAGTGAAGAAGAGGTGGGTGGGGAGTCGGTGGGGAGGGTGCATAGGGATAGGGGTACTGGTCAGTGAAGAAGAGGTGGGCGGTGAGTCGGTGGGAAGGGTGCATAGGAGTAGGGGCACAGTGAAGAAGAGGTGGGCGGGAGGTAGGTGGGGAGGGTGCATAGGGAAAGGGACACTGGTCAGTGAAGAAGAGGTGGGCGGGGAGTAAGTGGGGAGAATGCATAGGGATAGGGGCACTGGTCAGTGAAGAAGAGGTGGGCGGGGAGTCGGTGGGGAGGGTGCATAGGGATAGGGGTACTGGTCAGTGAAGAAGAGGTGGGTGGGGAGTCGGTTGGAAGGGTGCATAGGGATAGGGGTACTGGCCAGTGAAGATGAGGTGGGCGGGGAGTCGGTGGGCAGGGTGCATAGGGATAGGGGCACTAGTCAGTGAAGAAGAGGTGGGCGGGTAGTAAGTGGGGAGAATGCATAGGGATAGGGGCACTGGTCAGTGAAGAAGAGGTGGGCAGGGAGTCAGTGGGGAGGGTGCATAGGGATAGGGGCACTAGTCAGTGAAGAAGAGGTGGGCGGGGAGTAAGTGGGGAGGGTGCATAGGGATAGGGGTACTGGTCAGTGAAGAAGAGGTGGGCGGTGAGTCGGTGGGAAGGGTGCATAGGAGTAGGGGCACAGTGAAGAAGAGGTGGGCGGGAGGTAGGTGGGGAGGGTGCATAGGGATAGGGGCACTGGTCAGTGAATAAGAGGTGGGCGGGGAATCGGTGGGGAGGGTGCATAGGGATAGGGGTACTGGTCAGTGAAGAAGAGGTGGGCGGGGAGTCAGTGGGGAGGGTGCATATGTATAGGGGCACTAGTCAGTGAAGAAGAGGTGGGTGGGGAGTAAGTGGGGAGGATGCATAGGGATAGGGGCACTAGTCAGTGAAGAAGAGGTGGGCGGGGAGTCAGTGGGGAGGGTGCATAGGGATAGGGGCACAGTGAAGAAGAGCTGGGCGGGAGGTCAGTGGGCAGGGTGCATAGGGATAAGGGCACTGGTCAGTGAAGAAGAGGTGGGCAGGGAGTCAGTGGGGAGGGTGCATAGGGATAGGGGCACTAGTCAGTGAAGAAGAGGTGGGCGGGGAGTAAGTGGGGAGGATGCATAGGGATAGGGGCACTGGTCAGTGAAGAAGAGGTGGGCATGTAGTTGGTGGGTAGGGTGCATAGGAATGGGGCACTGGTCAGTGAAGAAGAGGTGGGCGGGGAGTCGGTGGGGAGGGTGCATAGGGATAGGGGCACTGGTCAGTGAAGAAGAGGTGGGCGGGGAGTCGGTGGGGAGGGTGCATATGGATAGGGGCACTGGTCAGTGAAGAAGAGGTGGGCAAGGAGTAGGTGGGGAGGGTGCATAGGTATAGGGTCACTGGTCAGTGAAGAAGAGGTGGGCGGGGAGTCGGTTGGAAGGGTGCATAGGGATAGGGGCACTGGTCAGTGAAGAAGAGGTGGTTGGGGTGTCGGTGGGGAGGGTGCATAGGGATAGGGGCACTGGTCAGTGAAGAAGAGGTGGGCGGGGAGTCGGTGGGGAGGGTGCATAGGGATAGGGGTACTGGTCAGTGAAGAAGAGGTGGGCGGTGAGTCGGTGGGAAGGGTGCATAGGAGTAGGGGCACAGTGAAGAAGAGGTGGGCGGGAGGTAGGTGGGGAGGGTGCATAGGGATAGGGACACTGGTCAGTGAAGAAGAGGTGGGCGGGGAGTAAGTGGGGAGAATGCATAGGGATAGGGGCACTGGTCAGTGAAGAAGAGGTGGGCGGGGAGTCGGTGGGGAGGGTGCATTGGGATAGGTGTACTGGTCAGTGAAGAAGAGGTGGGCAGGGAGTCGGTGGGCAGGGTGCATAGGGATAGGGGCACTAGTCAGTGAAGAAGAGGTGGGCGGGGAGTAAGTGGGAGAATGCATAGGGATAGGGGCACTGGTCAGTGAAGAAGAGGTGGGCGGGGAGTCGGTGGGGAGGGTGCATAGGGATAGGGGTACTGGTCAGTGAAGAAGAGGTGGGTGGGGAGTCAGTTGGAAGGGTGCATAGGGATAGGGGCACTGGTCAGTGAAGAAGAGGTGGGTGGAGTGTCGGTGGGGAGGGTGCATAGGGATAGGGGCACTGGTCAGTGAAGAAGAGGTGGGCGGGGAGTCGGTGGGGAGGGTGCATAGGGATAGGGGTACTGGTCAGTGAAGAAGAGGTGGGCGGTGAGTCGGTGGGAAGGGTGCATAGGAGTAGGGGCACAGTGAAGAAGAGGTGGGCGGGAGGTAGGTGGGGAGGGTGCATAGGGATAGGGACACTGGTCAGTGAAGAAGAGGTGGGCGGGGAGTCGGTGGGGAGGGTGCATAGGGACAGGGGTACTGGTCAGTGAAGAAGAGGTGGGCGTGGAGTCAGTGGGGAGGGTGCATATGTATAGGGGCACTAGTCAGTGAAGAAGAGGTGGGTGGGGAGTAAGTGGGGAGGATGCATAGGGATAGGGGCACTGGTCAGTGAAGAAGAGGTGGGCGGGGAGTCAGTGGGGAGGGTGCATAGGGATAGGGGCACAGTGAAGAAGAGCTGGGCGGGAGGTCAGTGGGCAGGGTGCATAGGGATAAGGGCACTGGTCAGTGAAGAAGAGGTGGGCAGGGAGTCAGTGGGGAGGGTGCATAGGGATAGGGGCACTAGTCAGTGAAGAAGAGGTGGGCGGGGAGTAAGTGGGGAGGATGCATAGGGATAGGGGCACTGGTCAGTGAAGAAGAGGTGGGCATGGAGTTGGTGGGTAGGGTGCATAGGAATGGGGCACTGGTCAGTGAAGAAGAGGTGGGCGGGGAGACGGTGGGGAGGGTGCATAGGGATAGGGGCACTGGTCAGTGAAGAAGAGGTGGGCGGGGGGTCGGTGGGGAGGGTGCATATGGATAGGGGCACAGGTCAGTGAAGAAGAGGTGGGCAAGGAGCAGGTGGGGAGGGTGCATAGGTATAGGGGCACTGGTCAGTGAAGAAGAGGTGGGCGGGGAGTCGGTTGGAAGGGTGCATAGGGATAGGGGCACTGGTCAGTGAAGAAGAGGTGGTTGGGGTGTCGGTGGGGAGGGTGCATAGGGATAGGGGCACTGGTCAGTGAAGAAGAGGTGGGTGCGGAGTCGGTGGGGAGGGTGCATAGGGATAGGGGTACTGGTCAGTGAAGAAGAGGTGGGCGGTGAGTCGGTGGGAAGGGTGCATAGGAGTAGGGGCACAGTGAAGAAGAGGTGGGCGGGAGGTAGGTGGGGAGGGTGCATAGGGAAAGGGACACTGGTCAGTGAAGAAGAGGTGGGCGGGGAGTAAGTGGGGAGAATGCATAGGGATAGGGGCACTGGTCAGTGAAGAAGAGGTGGGCGGGGAGTCGGTGGGGAGGGTGCATAGGGATAGGGGTACTGGTCAGTGAAGAAGAGGTGGGTGGGGAGTCGGTTGGAAGGGTGCATAGGGATAGGGGTACTGGCCAGTGAAGATGAGGTGGGCGGGGAGTCGGTGGGCAGGGTACATAGGGATAGGGGCACTAGTCAGTGAAGAAGAGGTGGGCGGGTAGTAAGTGGGGAGAATGCATAGGGATAGGGGCACTGGTCAGTGAAGAAGAGGTGGGCAGGGAGTCAGTGGGGAGGGTGCATAGGGATAGGGGCACTAGTCAGTGAAGAAGAGGTGGGCGGGGAGTAAGTGGGGAGGGTGCATAGGGATAGGGGTACTGGTCAGTGAAGAAGAGGTGGGCGGTGAGTCGGTGGGAAGGGTGCATAGGAGTAGGGGCACAGTGAAGAAGAGGTGGGCGGGAGGTAGGTGGGGAGGGTGCATAGGGATAGGGGCACTGGTCAGTGAATAAGAGGTGGGCGGGGAGTCGGTGGGGAGGGTGCATAGGGATAGGGGTACTGGTCAGTGAAGAAGAGGTGGGCGGGGAGTCAGTGGGGAGGGTGCATATGTATAGGGGCACTAGTCAGTGAAGAAGAGGTGGGTGGGGAGTAAGTGGGGAGGATGCATAGGGATAGGGGCACTGGTCAGTGAAGAAGAGGTGGGCAGGGCGTCAGTGGGGAGGGTGAATAGGGATAGCAGCACAGTGAAGAAGAGCTGGGTGGGAGGTCAGAGGGCAGGGTGCATAGGGATAAGGGCACTGGTCAGTGAAGAAGAGGTGGGCAGGGAGTCAGTGGGGAGGGTGCATAGGGATAGGGGCACTATTCAGTGAAGAAGAGGTGGGCGAGGAGTAAGTGGGGAGGATGCATAGGGATAGGGGCACTGGTCAGTGAAGAAGAGGTGGGCAGGGAGTTGGTGGGTAGGGTGCATAGGAATGGGGCACTGGTCAGTGAAGAAGAGGTGGGCGGGGAGTCGGTGGGGAGGGTGCATAGGGATAGGAGTACTGGTCAGTGAAGAAGAGGTGGGCGGGGAGTCGGTGGGGAGGGTGCATATGGATAGGGGCACTGGTCAGTGAAGAATAGGTGGGCAAGGAGTAGGTGGGGAGGGTGCATAGGGATAGGGGCACTGGTCAGTGAAGAAGAGGTGGGCGGGGAGTCGGTGGGGAGGGTGCATAGGGATAGGGGCACTGGTCAGTGAAGAAGAGGTGGGTGGGGAGTAAGTGGCGAGGATGCATAGGGATAGGGGCACTGGTCAGTGAAGAAGAGGTGGGCAGGGAGTTGGTGGGAAGGGTGCATAGGAATGGGGCACTGGTCAGGGAAGAAGAGGTGGGCGGGGAGTCGGTGGGGAGGGTGCATAGGGATAGGGGCACTGGTCAGTGAAGAAGAGGTGGGCGGGGAGTAAGTGGGGAGGATGCATAGGGATAGGGGCACTGGTCAGTGAAGAAGAGGTGGGCGGGGAGTCGGTGGGAAGGGTGCATAGGAGTAGGGGCACAGTGAAGAAGAGGTGGGCGGGAGGTAGGTGGGGAGGGTGCATAGGGATAGGGACACTGGTCAGTGAAGAAGAGGTGGGCGGGGAGTCGGTGGGGAGGGTGCATAGGGACAGGGGTACTGGTCAGTGAAGAAGAGGTGGGCGTGGAGTCAGTGGGGAGGGTGCATATGTATAGGGGCACTAGTCAGTGAAGAAGAGGTGGGTGGGGAGTAAGTGGGGAGGATGCATAGGGATAGGGGCACTGGTCAGTGAAGAAGAGGTGGGCGGGGAGTCAGTGGGGAGGGTGCATAGGGATAGGGGCACAGTGAAGAAGAGCTGGGCGGGAGGTCAGTGGGCAGGGTGCATAGGGATAAGGGCACTGGTCAGTGAAGAAGAGGTGGGCAGGGAGTCAGTGGGGAGGGTGCATAGGGATAGGGGCACTAGTCAGTGAAGAAGAGGTGGGCGGGGAGTAAGTGGGGAGGATGCATAGGGATAGGGGCACTGGTCAGTGAAGAAGAGGTGGGCATGGAGTTGGTGGGTAGGGTGCATAGGAATGGGGCACTGGTCAGTGAAGAAGAGGTGGGCGGGGAGACGGTGGGGAGGGTGCATAGGGATAGGGGCACTGGTCAGTGAAGAAGAGGTGGGCGGGGGGTCGGTGGGGAGGGTGCATATGGATAGGGGCACAGGTCAGTGAAGAAGAGGTGGGCAAGGAGCAGGTGGGGAGGGTGCATAGGTATAGGGGCACTGGTCAGTGAAGAAGAGGTGGGCGGGGAGTCGGTTGGAAGGGTGCATAGGGATAGGGGCACTGGTCAGTGAAGAAGAGGTGGTTGGGGTGTCGGTGGGGAGGGTGCATAGGGATAGGGGCACTGGTCAGTGAAGAAGAGGTGGGTGCGGAGTCGGTGGGGAGGGTGCATAGGGATAGGGGTACTGGTCAGTGAAGAAGAGGTGGGCGGTGAGTCGGTGGGAAGGGTGCATAGGAGTAGGGGCACAGTGAAGAAGAGGTGGGCGGGAGGTAGGTGGGGAGGGTGCATAGGGAAAGGGACACTGGTCAGTGAAGAAGAGGTGGGCGGGGAGTAAGTGGGGAGAATGCATAGGGATAGGGGCACTGGTCAGTGAAGAAGAGGTGGGCGGGGAGTCGGTGGGGAGGGTGCATAGGGATAGGGGTACTGGTCAGTGAAGAAGAGGTGGGTGGGGAGTCGGTTGGAAGGGTGCATAGGGATAGGGGTACTGGCCAGTGAAGATGAGGTGGGCGGGGAGTCGGTGGGCAGGGTACATAGGGATAGGGGCACTAGTCAGTGAAGAAGAGGTGGGCGGGTAGTAAGTGGGGAGAATGCATAGGGATAGGGGCACTGGTCAGTGAAGAAGAGGTGGGCAGGGAGTCAGTGGGGAGGGTGCATAGGGATAGGGGCACTAGTCAGTGAAGAAGAGGTGGGCGGGGAGTAAGTGGGGAGGGTGCATAGGGATAGGGGTACTGGTCAGTGAAGAAGAGGTGGGCGGTGAGTCGGTGGGAAGGGTGCATAGGAGTAGGGGCACAGTGAAGAAGAGGTGGGCGGGAGGTAGGTGGGGAGGGTGCATAGGGATAGGGGCACTGGTCAGTGAATAAGAGGTGGGCGGGGAGTCGGTGGGGAGGGTGCATAGGGATAGGGGTACTGGTCAGTGAAGAAGAGGTGGGCGGGGAGTCAGTGGGGAGGGTGCATATGTATAGGGGCACTAGTCAGTGAAGAAGAGGTGGGTGGGGAGTAAGTGGGGAGGATGCATAGGGATAGGGGCACTGGTCAGTGAAGAAGAGGTGGGCAGGGCGTCAGTGGGGAGGGTGAATAGGGATAGCAGCACAGTGAAGAAGAGCTGGGTGGGAGGTCAGAGGGCAGGGTGCATAGGGATAAGGGCACTGGTCAGTGAAGAAGAGGTGGGCAGGGAGTCAGTGGGGAGGGTGCATAGGGATAGGGGCACTATTCAGTGAAGAAGAGGTGGGCGAGGAGTAAGTGGGGAGGATGCATAGGGATAGGGGCACTGGTCAGTGAAGAAGAGGTGGGCAGGGAGTTGGTGGGTAGGGTGCATAGGAATGGGGCACTGGTCAGTGAAGAAGAGGTGGGCGGGGAGTCGGTGGGGAGGGTGCATAGGGATAGGAGTACTGGTCAGTGAAGAAGAGGTGGGCGGGGAGTCGGTGGGGAGGGTGCATATGGATAGGGGCACTGGTCAGTGAAGAATAGGTGGGCAAGGAGTAGGTGGGGAGGGTGCATAGGGATAGGGGCACTGGTCAGTGAAGAAGAGGTGGGCGGGGAGTCGGTGGGGAGGGTGCATAGGGATAGGGGCACTGGTCAGTGAAGAAGAGGTGGGTGGGGAGTAAGTGGCGAGGATGCATAGGGATAGGGGCACTGGTCAGTGAAGAAGAGGTGGGCAGGGAGTTGGTGGGAAGGGTGCATAGGAATGGGGCACTGGTCAGGGAAGAAGAGGTGGGCGGGGAGTCGGTGGGGAGGGTGCATAGGGATAGGGGCACTGGTCAGTGAAGAAGAGGTGGGCGGGGAGTAAGTGGGGAGGATGCATAGGGATAGGGGCACTGGTCAGTGAAGAAGAGGTGGGCGGGGAGTCGGTGGGGAGGGTGCATAGGGATAGGTGTACTGGTCAGTGAAGAAGAGGTGGGTAGGGAGTCGGTGGGCAGGGTGCATAGGGATAGGGGCACTAGTCAGTGAAGAAGAGGTGGGCGGGGAGTAAGTGGGGAGAATGCATAGGGATAGGGGCACTGGTCAGTGAAGAAGAGGTGGGCGGGGAGTCGGTGGGGAGGGTGCATAGGGATAGGGGAACTGGTCAGTGAAGAAGAGGTGGGTGGGGAGTCGGTTGGAAGGGTGCATAGGGATAGGGGCACTGGTCAGTGAAGAAGAGGTGGTTGGGGTGTCGGTGGGGAGGGTGCATAGGGATAGGGGCACTGGTCAGTGAAGAAGAGGTGGGCGGGGAGTCGGTGGGGAGGGTGCATAGGGATAGGGGTACTGGTCAGTGAAGAAGAGGTGGGCGGTGAGTCGGTGGGAAGGGTGCATAGGAGTAGGGGCACAGTGAAGAAGAGGTGGGCGGGAGGTAGGTGGGGAGGGTGCATAGGGATAGGGACACTGGTCAGTGAAGAAGAGGTGGGCGGGGAGTAAGTGGGGAGAATGCATAGGGATAGGGGCACTGGTCAGTGAAGAAGAGGTGGGCGGGGAGTCGGTGGGGAGGGTGCATAGGGATAGGGGTACTGGTCAGTGAAGAAGAGGTGGGTGGGGAGTCGGTTGGAAGGGTGCATAGGGATAGGGGTACTGGCCAGTGAAGATGAGGTGGCCGGGGAGTCGGTGGGCAGGGTGCATAGGGATAGGGGCACTAGTCAGTGAAGAAGAGGTGGGCGGGTAGTAAGTGGGGAGAATGCATAGGGATGGGGCACTGGTCAGTGAAGAAGAGGTGGGCAGGGAGTCAGTGGGGAGGGTGCATAGGGATAGGGGCACTAGTCAGTGAAGAAGAGGTGGGCGGGGAGTAAGTGGGGAGAATGCATAGGGATAGGGGCACTGGTCAGTGAAGAAGAGATGGGCAGAGAGTTGGTGGGTAGGGTGCATAGGAATGGGGCACTGGTCAGTGAAGAAGAGGTGGACGGGGTGTCGGTGGGAAGGGTGCAAAGGGATAGGGGCACTGGTCAGGGAAGAAGAGGTGGGCGGGGAGCCGTGGGGAGGGTGCATAGGGATAGGGGCACTAGTCAGTGAAGAAGAGGTGGGCGGGGAGTAAGTGGGGAGAATGCATAGGGATAGGGGCACTGGTCAGTGAAGAAGAGGTGGGCGGGGAGTCGGTGGGGAGGGTGCATAGGGATAGGGGCACTGGTCAGTGAAGAAGAGGTGGGCGGGGAGTCGGTGGGGAGGGTGCATAGGGATAGGGGCACTGGTCAGTGAAGAAGAGGTGGGCGGGGAATAAGTGGGGAGAATGCATAGGGGTAGGGGCACTGGTCAGTGAAGAAGAGGTGGGTGGGGAGTCGGTGGGGAGGGTGCATAGGGATAGGTGCACTGGTCAGTGAAGAAGAGGTGGGCGGGGAGTCGGTGGGCAGGGTCCATAGGGATAGGGGCACTAGTCAGTGAAGAAGAGGTGGGCGGGGAGTAAGTGGGGAGAAAGCATAGGGATAGGGGCACTGGTCAGTGAAGAAGAGGTGGGCGGGGAGTCGGTGGGGAGGGTGCATAGGGATAGGGGTACTGGTCAGTGAAGAAGAGGTGGGCGGGCAGTCGGTGGGGAGGGTGCATAAGGATAGGGGTACTGGTCAGTGAAGAAGAGATGGGCGGGGAGTCGGTGGGGAGGGTGCATAGGGATAGGGGTACTGGTCAGTGAAGAAGAGTTGGGCGGGGAGTCAGTGGGGAGGGTGCATAGGAGTAAGGGCACAGTGAAGAAGAGGTGGGCGGGAGGTCAGTGGGGAGGGTGCATAGGGATAGCAGTACTGGTCAGTGAAGAAGAGGTGGGCGGGGAGTCGGTGGGGAGGGACCATAGAGATAAGGGTACTGGTCAGTGAAGAAGAGGTGGGTGGGGAGTCGGTTGGAGGGTGCATAGGGATAGGGGCACTGGTCAGTGAAGAAGAGGTGGGCGGGGAGTCGGTGGGGAGGGTGCATAGGGATAGGGGTACTGGTCAGTGAAGAAGAGGTGGGCGGGGAGTCGGTGGGGAGGGTGCATAAGGATAGGGGTACTGGTCAGTGAAGAAGAGATGGGCAGGGAGTCGGTGGGGAGGGTGCATAGGGATGGGGTACTGGTCAGTGAAGAAGATTTGGGTGGGGAGTCGGTGGGGAGGGTGCATAGGAGTAAGGGCACAGTGAAGAAGAGGTGGGCGGGAGGTCAGTGGGGAGGGTGCATAGGGATAGGGACACTGGTCAGTGAAGAAGAGGTGGGCGGGGAGTCGGTGGGGAGGGTGCATGGGATAGGGGTACTGGTCAGTGAAGAAGAGATGGGCAGGGAGTCGGTGGGGAGGGTGCATAGGGATAGCGGTACTGGTCAGTGAAGAAGAGGTGGGCGGGGAGTCGGTGGGGAGGGTGCATAGGGTTAGGGGTACTGGTCAGTGAAGAAGAAGAAGAGGTGGGCGGGGAGTCGGTTGGAAGGGTGCATAGGGATAGGGGCACTGGTCAGTGGAGAAGAGGTGGGCGGGGTGTCGGTGGGGAGGGTGCATAGGGATAGGGGCACTGGTCAGTGAAGAAGAGGTGGGCGGGGAGTCGGTGGGGAGGGTGCATAGGGATAGGGGTACTGGTCATAATAACCAAATGCAAAGTGACCCTCTGGTATGCTGACCTAAGCCTCCCAGAGACCACACAATAGGCTCTTGCACTTGAATAGAATATGTTGATTTTGACTGTTTCCTGTCAACAAAGTCCTGCCTGCCAGCAGAGGCATGGTTTCTGACCCACCCAAGTCTTGGAGGCGGACTCCAACATTCTGAGAACTGAATTGAAAGCAAAAAATACAGTTTATAAAAATACTGATAACTCTTTGTAATCAAATGACAGGAATGTATAACTTTGAGAGCCTTAATTTAAAAAATGTACCTTCGATTCAAGCCCAAACTCCAATTTGTGTGATGTTCTGGGGCAAAACCCCGCTATTTATTGACACCGCATTCTCTGTGTTTAAGCTGCGATATGGGAATTTACTGGAATAGGTATGGACAGCCTGTGTATATGTGTATAACTTTTAATGAAGAACCAAGGTTGCATAACCCACTAAAATCGAAAATAAGTTGCCATTTTTGAATGCAAGCCCTCAGGAAGAGCAGATTTGGGACAGAGACTACCTCATGTGATAGGTAATATGTACATGCAATGACAAACCACTATGTATTTGAGAAATGTGTATTTTGATCAAATATAGATTTGTGGGCAAACTGACCAGGGGAGGATCCTCTGACCCATAAAACCTACAGCATCACTCTGACTCACATTTACTTCCCCCAATCATGGGAGAGGGGAGAATTGGGCCAATGACAAGTAGAAAGGGGCAAGCTTAGCTAGGCCCAGGCACACACCCACTTTCAAAACACATAAAAAGAGACTGCTTGGACAGGTAGAGACATTCAATTCCATTTGCTGCGGAGGATGCTGACCGACGACTACACATCCAGAGATCCTACACTTAGACTTCCAAGCTAAACAGAGACTACAGAACTTTGAACCAAGAAGGCCCACTGCAAGCAAAAGTATTTGTCAGCAGGCCCATAAATCATTTGCAGACTATTCACAGCCGGATCCCAGCTGTTGATTCTGGCCTGAAACCCTGTGCCAGAAAGATCCAGAAGCAGTGCTGTACCCAGAGAAAGCAGAGCAGTATCCAGAACCAGAGGCCAGAGATCCAGAGTGACCCAGACCGCTGTTAGCAGAACCAGAGAGCTGACCCAGATCACTGTGAAGTGCCGAGACCAGAACCGGAGTCCAGTCCAAAACCTGACCAGATCCGTGGCGAGGCCTATTTCAAAAATATATTGTGAGTACCTAGCAGAACTGTGCAGAACCAATCTCTTAGTTAAAATAATCTAATCCAAACTATTTCAATCTAACCAGAACTGCCTCCTAACTGTCACCTGTCATTTGTAAAGCTGCACCACTGTCATATGTCAATTCTGCAGCTGCAAAGCTGTAACCTGTCGCTTTGAACTTTTAAAATTTCAAATCCGAAAAACAACCTTCACAAAATCGTTCATAACTCCGTAACCGATTGTGCTAGGAACTTGATTTAACTTTCCTCTGAAAGCTCAGAATCCAGCTTTTCAACAAGCTTAGAACAGAATTTTGCCGCGATTTGCGATTTGGCCTGATTTCAGCTACCTGTAAAAATCAGCAGCTTTTGCCTGAACTGCTAAAATTTCGTTTGCCTCCTAGGAACCATCCCTGAATCATTGCTAGAGTGAGCCTGAACTAATATTAACTAGATACCACTCACCCTAAACCTCCTGAAGGGAATTAAAAGCATTTTCAGCATATTTCTCACCGCATTGTCACCATATTCAAAGCATTTTGCCTGTGTTTCAAAACTCCTATCTGTTGTATAAGCTGCTGGGGGGGAATTGAACTGAATTCTATTTGATTGCATTCCTAAGAACTGTGTGCTCTCATCTTCATCTCCTTACATTGCATAAAGGGGGGGTGAATTGTCCAAGAAAGTGATTACATTGTCTTTTGCTGAAATCCTATCAAGTTATTTTCTGTACTGCATTTTCATTCCACATTGCATCTATTTGAAACCATAAAAGTATTGTTGCTATCTTATCCATCCTATACCCACTCTGTCATGATGCCTACCTCCAAGGAGCCAGGTCCGACCCAGCAACCCCAGAGGCAGGCATCATTTCCCCCAGGGGAGTGCCAGCGGGCCCAAGCTGGGGCCCTTTGGACGCAGTCCTGGCGCCTTAGGCGCCAGGCTCATGTTGGACCTCTGTCCTGGCGCCTTAGGCGCCAGGCTCATAAAGCTAGACATGTGTTCAAGTGTTTTAATGTGCACTTACCTGATGCAGACCATGCTGCCACATCCAGGCCCTCTTGAGGCCTGAATAGGAACTACTTTACCTGTGGGACTACTTTCCACCCGGGTGTGGTCAGGGAAGGATACATACCGGATTGGAGGAAGGATACACACTTGGAACATCTTCCAAAGCTATTTAAACCACACCCGATCAGCAACTCACGCTTCGCGTTGTTCTGCTCCTCGCAGCTGGACGCTCACCGTGTCAGCTCCTGCATCTGGACTTCAGCCACGCCTGTCAGCATCCTGGGTCACCTGCAAAGGGAGACAAGAGACCTACCAGCTAATCTGCACCACGGAGACATCACCGACGATCCTGAAAGGGAAGACATCATTTTTGAAAGCATTTCGTTACGATCGCTGCAGCGCTGCATTTCACTCACCTTTCCTGGGTTCCTCCATCTTCAGCAGCGATCATCCGGATACACAGTCACTTCCCAGAGCCTAGAGAAAAAGACAAGAATAAGAGGTGAGAGAAGGAAGGGAATAGAAAAAGCTCAGTTTCCTTCTAAGACTTACCTGTTGGGTCATTCCCATTTCATTTCGGGTCTTGCTGCTTCCAAGCAGGATCCCGGCCCCCCCTATGGGGAAAAAAGACAAAGACATTAGATGAGCGAATGCAAAAACATTACCTGAGCGCTCATCTTGGATTTACCAGATCTTTACTGGAACTGCACGTTTCACTTCGAGTCGGCGCCATATCTCCGGCATTCCGAACCCCGGCCCCTATGGGGAAAAGACATCAACATCAGCGCTTTGTTGCAAGAAGTCTCCAAAGTAATCTTCATTCATCACCTGAAAAAAGACAATGAACATTATTATTTAAAGCTTGAACTTTTGAACTTGCAACAGAACTTTTACAGCGCCTTACCAGTATAATCAAGCTTACCTGAACTCCCATCCAAACTCAATCCAGTGAAGTAACTGGGTTCAACGCGCCCCTGCGTCAGAAGCAGGATGGAGAGCTCGTCCTTTCAGACCCTAAGGTGAGACTTCACGTGGAATCGTGGAAGGGTATCGTGGAAGGTTGGAAGAGAGTGGGAGGCTTGAGCATAACTCAGTCAGTAGGTAATACTCCCTTTTCACGCACAGGGGAATATTCCTGCGAGCCGGAGAAGCAAGAGTAGAGGGCCCTTCCTGTCCATCTCCAGAGTCCTGCGCTTCACCATTGAAGAAGCATCAGCACTCGAAGCCAGACCTGCGCCTCCGTGGGAATCAGGTGAGCGTTACACACTCATCATTGATCATAAAGAAGTGTGCTAGTGCCAGACTATCCATTATTGATTACTGCTCAGATTAAGTGTGATATTCAATTATTAATTTATTATAAAGTGTGATATATATATATATTGTTTACATTCTCAAATAAACCTTTTAAACTTGAAAAACAAAACTACTTCTTGGCTCAGTGGGGTCAGGGGGATTCTAAGAGAGGGGTGTTATATAGGGGTAGTCATCCAGAACTCATGAACTGGACATAAAGATATATCAATAAGGGTTTCCATTCAGTATCCCAGACTAGGCATTGACTTAGCTGTAGTGTTGAATTGAATCCTCTTACAGTGGGGAGGGTGCATAAGGATAGGGATACTGGTTAGTGAAGAAGAGATGGGCGGGGAGTCGGTGGGGAGGGTGCATAGGGATAGGGGTACTGGTCAGTGAAGAAGAGGTGGGCAGTGAGTCGGTGGGAAGGGTGCATAGGAGTAGGGGCACAGTGAAGAAGAGGTGGGCGGGAGGTAGGTGGGGAGTGTGCATAGGGATAGGGGCACTGGTCAGTGAAGAAGAGGTGGGCGGGGAGTCGGTGGGGAGGGTGCATAGGGATAGGGGTACTGGTCAGTGAAGAAGAGGTGGGCGGTGAGTCAGTGAGGAGGGTGCATATGGATAGGGGCACTAGTCAGTGAAGAAGAGGTGGGCGGGGAGTAAGTGGGTAGGATGCATAGGGATAGGGGCACTGGTCAGTGAAGAAGAGGTGGGCGGGGAGTCGGTGGGGAGGGTGCATAGGGATAGGGGCACAGTGAAGAAGAGGTGGGCGGGGAGTCGGTGGGGAGGGTGCATAGGGATAGGGGCACTGGTCAGTGAAGAAGAGGTGGGCAAGGAGTAGGTGGGGATGGTGCATAGGGATAGGGGCACTGGTCAGTGAAGAAGAGGTGGGTGGGGAGTCGGTGGGGAGGGTGCATAGGGATAGGGGCACTGGTCAGTGAAGAAGAGGTGGGCGGGGTGTAAGTGGGGAGGATGCATAGGGATAGGGGCACTGGTCAGTGAAGAAGAGGTGGGCAGGGAGTTGGTGGGTAGGGTGCATAGGAATGGGGCACTGGTCAGTGAAGAAGAGGTGGACGGGGTGTCGGTGGGAAGGGTGCAAAGGGATAGGGGCACTGGTCAGGGAAGAAGAGGTGGGCGGGGAGTCGTGGGGAGGGTGCATAGGGATAGGGGCACTGGTCAGTGAAGAAGAGGTGGGCGGGGAACGGTGGGGAGGTGCATAGAGATAGGGGTACTGGTCAGTGAAGTAGAGGTGGGCGGGGAGTCGGTGGGAAGGGTGCATAGGAATAGGGGTACAGTGAAGAAGAGGTGGGTGGGAGGCCGTTGGGGAGGGTGCATAGGGATAGGGGCACTGGTCAGTGAAGAAGAGGTGGGCGGGGAGTCGGTGGGGAGGGTGCATAGGGATAGGGGTACTGGTCAGTGAAGAAGAGGTGGGCGGTGAGTCGGTGGGAAGGGTGCATAGGAGTAGGGGCACAGTGAAGAAGAGGTGGGCGGGAGGTAGGTGGGGAGGGTGCATAGGGATAGGGGCACTGGTCAGTGAATAAGAGGTGGGCGGGGAGTCGGTGGGGAGGGTGCATAGGGATAGGGGTACTGGTCAGTGAAGAAGAGGTGGGCGGGGAGTCAGTGGGGAGGGTGCATATGTATAGGGGCACTAGTCAGTGAAGAAGAGGTGGGTGGGGAGTAAGTGGGGAGGATGCATAGGGATAGGGGCACTGGTCAGTGAAGAAGAGGTGGGCAGGGAGTCAGTGGGGAGGGTGCATAGGGATAGCAGCACAGTGAAGAAGAGCTGGGTGGGAGGTCAGAGGGCAGGGTGCATAGGGATAAGGGCACTGGTCAGTGAAGAAGAGGTGGGCAGGGAGTCAGTGGGGAGGGTGCATAGGGATAGGGGCACTAGTCAGTGAAGAAGAGGTGGGCGAGGAGTAAGTGGGGAGGATGCATAGGGATAGGGGCACTGGTCAGTGAAGAAGAGGTGGGCAGGGAGTTGGTGGGTAGGGTGCATAGGAATGGGGCACTGGTCAGTGAAGAAGAGGTGGGCGGGGAGTCGGTGGGGAGGGTGCATAGGGATAGGAGTACTGGTCAGTGAAGAAGAGGTGGGCGGGGAGTCGGTGGGGAGGGTGCATATGGATAGGGGCACTGGTCAGTGAAGAAGAGGTGGGCAAGGAGTAGGTGGGGAGGGTGCATAGGGATAGGGGCACTGGTCAGTGAAGAAGAGGTGGGCGGGGAGTCGGTGGGGAGGGTGCATAGGGATAGGGGCACAGGTCAGTGAAGAAGAGGTGGGCGGGGAGTAAGTGGCGAGGATGCATAGGGATAGGGGCACTGGTCAGTGAAGAAGAGGTGGGCAGGGAGTTGGTGGGAAGGGTGCATAGGAATGGGGCACTGGTCAGGGAAGAAGAGGTGGGCGGGGAGTCGGTGGGGAGGGTGCATGGGGATAGGGGCACTGGTCAGTGAAGAAGAGGTGGGCGGGGAGTAAGTGGGGAGGATGCATAGGGATAGGGGCACTGGTCAGTGAAGAAGAGGTGGGCGGGGAGTCGGTGGGGAGGGTGCATAGGGATAGGTGTACTGGTCAGTGAAGAAGAGGTGGGTAGGGAGTCGGTGGGCAGGGTGCATAGGGATAGGGGCACTAGTCAGTGAAGAAGAGGTGGGCGGGGAGTAAGTGGGGAGAATGCATAGGGATAGGGGCACTGGTCAGTGAAGAAGAGGTGGGCGGGGAGTCGGTGGGGAGGGTGCATAGGGATAGGGGAACTGGTCAGTGAAGAAGAGGTGGGTGGGGAGTCGGTTGGAAGGGTGCATAGGGATAGGGGCACTGGTCAGTGAAGAAGAGGTGGTTGGGGTGTCGGTGGGGAGGGTGCATAGGGATAGGGGCACTGGTCAGTGAAGAAGAGGTGGGCGGGGAGTCGGTGGGGAGGGTGCATAGGGATAGGGGTACTGGTCAGTGAAGAAGAGGTGGGCGGTGAGTCGGTGGGAAGGGTGCATAGGAGTAGGGGCACAGTGAAGAAGAGGTGGGCGGGAGGTAGGTGGGGAGGGTGCATAGGGATAGGGACACTGGTCAGTGAAGAAGAGGTGGGCGGGGAGTAAGTGGGGAGAATGCATAGGGATAGGGGCACTGGTCAGTGAAGAAGAGGTGGGCGGGGAGTCGGTGGGGAGGGTGCATAGGGATAGGGGTACTGGTCAGTGAAGAAGAGGTGGGTGGGGAGTTGGTGGGTAGGGTGCATAGGAATGGGGCACTGGTCAGTGAAGAAGAGGTGGACGGGGTGTCGGTGGGAAGGGTGCAAAGGGATAGGGGCACTGGTCAGGGAAGAAGAGGTGGGCGGGGAGCCGTGGGGAGGGTGCATAGGGATAGGGGCACTAGTCAGTGAAGAAGAGGTGGGCGGGGAGTAAGTGGGGAGAATGCATAGGGATAGGGGCACTGGTCAGTGAAGAAGAGGTGGGCGGGGAGTCTGTGGGCAGGGTGCATAGGGATAGGGGCACTAGTCAGTGAAGAAGAGGTGGGCGGGTAGTAAGTGGGGAGAATGCATAGGGATGGGGCACTGGTCAGTGAAGAAGAGGTGGGCAGGGAGTCAGTGGGGAGGGTGCATAGGGATAGGGGCACTAGTCAGTGAAGAAGAGGTGGGCGGGGAGTAAGTGGGGAGAATGCATAGGGATAGGGGCACTGGTCAGTGAAGAAGAGGTGGGCAGAGAGTTGGTGGGTAGGGTGCATAGGAATGGGGCACTGGTCAGTGACGAAGAGGTGGACGGGGTGTCGGTGGGAAGGGTGCAAAGGGATAGGGGCACTGGTCAGGGAAGAAGAGGTGGGCGGGGAGCCGTGGGGAGGGTGCATAGGGATAGGGGCACTAGTCAGTGAAGAAGAGGTGGGCGGGGAGTAAGTGGGGAGAATGCATAGGGATAGGGGCACTGGTCAGTGAAGAAGAGGTGGGCGGGGAGTCGGTGGGGAGGGTGCATAGGGATAGGGGCACTGGTCAGTGAAGAAGAGGTGGGCGGGGAGTCGGTGGGGAGGGTGCATAGGGATAGGGGCACTGGTCAGTGAAGAAGAGGTGGGCGGGGAATAAGTGGGGAGAATGCATAGGGGTAGGGGCACTGGTCAGTGAAGAAGAGGTGGGTGGGGAGTCGGTGGGGAGGGTGCATAGGGATAGGTGTACTGGTCAGTGAAGAAGAGGTGGGCGGGGAGTCGGTGGGCAGGGTCCATAGGGATAGGGGCACTAGTCAGTGAAGAAGAGGTGGGCGGGGAGTAAGTGGGGAGAAAGCATAGGGATAGGGGCACTGGTCAGTGAAGAAGAGGTGGGCGGGGAGTCGGTGGGGAGGGTGCATAGGGATAGGGGTACTGGTCAGTGAAGAAGAGGTGGGCGGGCAGTCGGTGGGGAGGGTGCATAAGGATAGGGGTACTGGTCAGTGAAGAAGAGATGGGCGGGGAGTCGGTGGGGAGGGTGCATAGGGATAGGGGTACTGGTCAGTGAAGAAGAGTTGGGCGGGGAGTCAGTGGGGAGGGTGCATAGGAGTAAGGGCACAGTGAAGAAGAGGTGGGCGGGAGGTCAGTGGGGAGGGTGCATAGGGATAGCGGTAGTGGTCAGTGAAGAAGAGGTGGGCGGGGAGTCGGTGGGGAGGGACCATAGAGATAAGGGTACTGGTCAGTGAAGAAGAGGTGGGTGGGGAGTCGGTTGGAGGGTGCATAGGGATAGGGGCACTGGTCAGTGAAGAAGAGGTGGGCGGGGAGTCGGTGGGGAGGGTGCATAGGGATAGGGGTACTGGTCAGTGAAGAAGAGGTGGGCGGGGAGTCGGTGGGGAGGGTGCATAAGGATAGGGGTACTGGTCAGTGAAGAAGAGATGGGCAGGTAGTCGGTGGGGAGGGTGCATAGGGATAGGGGTACTGGTCAGTGAAGAAGAGTTGGGTGGGGAGTCGGTGGGGAGGGTGCATAGGAGTAAGGGCACAGTGAAGAAGAGGTGGGCGGGAGGTCAGTGGGGAGGGTGCATAGGGATAGGGGCACTGGTCAGTGAAGAAGAGGTGGGCGGGGAGTCGGTGGGGAGGGTGCATGGGATAGGGGTACTGGTCAGTGAAGAAGAGGTGGGCGGGGAGTCGGTGGGGAGGGTGCATAAGAATAGGGGTACTGGTCAGTGAAGAAGAGATGGGCAGGGAGTCGGTGGGGAGGGTGCATAGGGATAGCGGTACTGGTCAGTGAAGAAGAGGTGGGCGGGGAGTCGGTGGGGAGGGTGCATAGGGATAGGGGTACTGGTCAGTGAAGAAGAAGAAGAGGTGGGTGGGGAGTCGGTTGGAAGGGTGCATAGGGATAGGGGCACTGGTCAGTGGAGAAGAGGTGGGCGGGGTGTCGGTGGGGAGGGTGCATAGGGATAGGGGCACTGGTCAGTGAAGAAGAGGTGGGCGGGGAGTCGGTGGGGAGGTTGCATAGGGATAGGGGTACTGGTCAGTGAAGAAGAGGTGGGCGGTGAATCGGTGGGAAGGGTGCATAGGAGTAGGGGCACAGTGAAGAAGAGGTGGGCGGGAGGTAGGTGGGGAGGGTGCATAGGGATAGGGGCACTGGTCAGTGAATAAGAGGTGGGCGGGGAGTCGGTGGGGAGGGTGCATAGGGATAGGGGTACTGGTCAGTGAAGAAGAGGTGGGCGGGGAGTCAGTGGGGAGGGTGCATATGTATAGGGGCACTAGTCAGTGAAGAAGAGGTGGGTGGGGAGTAAGTGGGGAGGATGCATAGGGATAGGGGCACTGGTCAGTGAAGAAGAGGTGGGCAGGGAGTCAGTGGGGAGGGTGCATAGGGATAGCAGCATAGTGAAGAAGAGCTGGGTGGGAGGTCAGTGGGCAGGGTGCATAGGGATAAGGGCACTGGTCAGTGAAGAAGAGGTGGGCAGGGAGTCAGTGGGGAGGGTGCATAGGGATAGGGGCACTAGTCAGTGAAGAAGAGGTGGGCGAGGAGTAAGTGGGGAGGATGCATAGGGATAGGGGCACTGGTCAGTGAAGAAGAGGTGGGCAGGGAGTTGGTGGGTAGGGTGCATAGGAATGGGGCACTGGTCAGTGAAGAAGAGGTGGGCAGGGAGTCGGTGGGGAGGGTGCATAGGGATAGGAGTACTGGTCAGTGAAGAAGAGGTGGGCGGGGAGTCGGTGGGGAGGGTGCATATGGATAGATGCACTGGTCAGTGAAGAAGAGGAGGGCAAGGAGTAGGTGGGGAGGGTGCATAGGGATAGGGGCACTGGTCAGTGAAGAAGAGGTGGGCGGGGAGTCGGTGGGGAGGGTGCATAGGGATGGGGCACTGGTCAGTGAAGAAGAGGTGGGCGGGGAGTAAGTGGCGAGGATGCATAGGGATAGGGGCACTGGTCAGTGAAGAAGAGGTGGGCAGGGAGTTGGTGGGAAGGGTGCATAGGAATGGGGCACTGGTCAGGGAAGAAGAGGTGGGCGGGGAGTCGGTGGGGAGGGTGCATAGGGATGGGGCACTGGTCAGTGAAGAAGAGGTGGGCGGGGAGTAAGTGGGGAGGATGCATAGGGATAGGGGCACTGGTCAGTGAAGAAGAGGTGGGCGGGGAGTCGGTGGGGAGGGTGCATAGGGATAGGTGTACTGGTCAGTGAAGAAGAGGTGGGCAGGGAGTCGGTGGGCAGGGTGCATAGGGATAGGGGCACTAGTCAGTGAAGAAGAGATGGGCGGGGAGTAAGTGGGGAGAATGCATAGGGATAGGGGCACTGGTCAGTGAAGAAGAGGTGGGCGGGGAGTCGGTGGGGAGGGTGCATAGGGATAGGGGTACTGGTCAGTGAAGAAGAAGTGGGTGGGGAGTCGGTTGGAAGGGTGCATAGGGATAGGGGCACTGGTCAGTGAAGAAGAGGTGGGCGGGGAGTCGATGGGGAGGGTGCATAGGGATAGAGGTACTGGTCAGTGAAGAAGAGGTGGGCGGTGAGTCGGTGGGAAGGGTGCATAGGAGTAGGGGCACAGTGAAGAAGAGGTGGGCGGGAGGTAGGTGGGGAGGGTGCATAGGGATAGGGACACTGGTCAGTGAAGAAGAGGTGGGTGGGGAGTCGGTGGGGAAAGTGCATAGGGACAGGGGTACTGGTCAGTGAAGAAGAGGTGGGCGTGGAGTCAGTGGGGAGGGTGCATATGTATAGGGGCACTAGTCAGTGAAGAAGAGGTGGGTGGGGAGTAAGTGGGGAGGATGCATAGGGATAGGGGCACTAGTCAGTGAAGAAGAGGTGGGCGGGGAGTCAGTGGGGAGGGTGCATAGGGATAGGGGCACAGTGAAGAAGAGCTGGGCGGGAGGTCAGTGGGCAGGGTGCATAGGGATAAGGGCACTGGTCAGTGAAGAAGAGGTGGGCAGGGAGTCAGTGGGGAGGGTGCATAGGGATAGGGGCACTAGTCAGTGAAGAAGAGGTGGGCGGGGAGTAAGTGGGGAGGATGCATAGGGATAGGGGCACTGGTCAGTGAAGAAGAGGTGGGCATGTAGTTGGTGGGTAGGGTGCATAGGAATGGGGCACTGGTCAGTGAAGAAGAGGTGGGCGGGGAGTCGGTGGGGAGGGTGCATAGGGATAGGGGCACTGGTCAGTGAAGAAGAGGTGGGCGGGGAGTCGGTGGGGAGGGTGCATATGGATAGGGGCACTGGTCAGTGAAGAAGAGGTGGGCAAGGAGTAGGTGGGGAGGGTGCATAGGTATAGGGTCACTGGTCAGTGAAGAAGAGGTGGGCGGGGAGTCGGTTGGAAGGGTGCATAGGGATAGGGGCACTGGTCAGTGAAGAAGAGGTGGTTGGGGTGTCGGTGGGGAGGGTGCATAGGGATAGGGGCACTGGTCAGTGAAGAAGAGGTGGGCGGGGAGTCGGTGGGGAGGGTGCATAGGGATAGGGGTACCGGTCAGTGAAGAAGAGGTGGGCGGTGAGTCGGTGGGAAGGGTGCATAGGAGTAGGGGCACAGTGAAGAAGAGGTGGGCGGGAGGTAGGTGGGGAGGGTGCATAGGGATAGGGACACTGGTCAGTGAAGAAGAGGTGGGCGGGGAGTAAGTGGGGAGAATGCATAGGGATAGGGGCACTGGTCAGTGAAGAAGAGGTGGGCGGGGAGTCGGTGGGGAGGGTGCATTGGGATAGGTGTACTGGTCAGTGAAGAAGAGGTGGGCAGGGAGTCGGTGGGCAGGGTGCATAGGGATAGGGGCACTAGTCAGTGAAGAAGATTTGGGCGGGGAGTAAGTGGGAGAATGCATAGGGATAGGGGCACTGGTCAGTGAAGAAGAGGTGGGCGGGGAGTCGGTGGGGAGGGTGCATAGGGATAGGGGTACTGGTCAGTGAAGAAGAGGTGGGTGGGGAGTCAGTTGGAAGGGTGCATAGGGATAGGGGCACTGGTCAGTGAAGAAGAGGTGGGTGGAGTGTCGGTGGGGAGGGTGCATAGGGATAGGGGCACTGGTCAGTGAAGAAGAGGTGGGCGGGGAGTCGGTGGGGAGGGTGCATAGGGATAGGGGTACTGGTCAGTGAAGAAGAGGTGGGCGGTGAGTCGGTGGGAAGGGTGCATAGGAGTAGGGGCACAGTGAAGAAGAGGTGGGCGGGAGGTAGGTGGGGAGGGTGCATAGGGATAGGGACACTGGTCAGTGAAGAAGAGGTTGGCGGGGAGTCGGTGGGGAGGGTGCATAGGGACAGGGGTACTGGTCAGTGAAGAAGAGGTGGGCGTGGAGTCAGTGGGGAGGGTGCATATGTATAGGGGCACTAGTTAGTGAAGAAGAGGTGGGTGGGGAGTAAGTGGGGAGGATGCATAGGGATAGGGGCACTGGTCAGTGAAGAAGAGGTGGGCGGGGAGTCAGTGGGGAGGGTGCATAGGGATAGGGGCACAGTGAAGAAGAGCTGGGCGGGAGGTCAGTGGGCAGGGTGCATAGGGATAAGGGCACTGGTCAGTGAAGAAGAGGTGGGCAGGGAGTCAGTGGGGAGGGTGCATAGGGATAGGGGCACTAGTCAGTGAAGAAGAGGTGGGCGGGGAGTAAGTGGGGAGGATGCATAGGGATAGGGGCACTGGTCAGTGAAGAAGAGGTGGGCATGGAGTTGGTGGGTAGGGTGCATAGGAATGGGGCACTGGTCAGTGAAGAAGAGGTGGGCGGGGAGACGGTGGGGAGGGTGCATAGGGATAGGGGCACTGGTCAGTGAAGAAGAGGTGGGCGGGGAGTCGGTGGGGAGGGTGCATATGGATAGGGGCACTGGTCAGTGAAGAAGAGGTGGGCAAGGAGCAGGTGGGGAGGGTGCATAGGTATAGGGGCACTGGTCAGTGAAGAAGAGGTGGGCGGGGAGTCGGTTGGAAGGGTGCATAGGGATAGGGGCACTGGTCAGTGAAGAAGAGGTGGTTGGGGTGTCGGTGGGGAGGGTGCATAGGGATAGGGGCACTGGTCAGTGAAGAAGAGGTGGGTGGGGAGTCGGTGGGGAGGGTGCATAGGGATAGGGGTACTGGTCAGTGAAGAAGAGGTGGGCGGTGAGTCGGTGGGAAGGGTGCATAGGAGTAGGGGCACAGTGAAGAAGAGGTGGGCGGGAGGTAGGTGGGGAGGGTGCATAGGGAAAGGGACACTGGTCAGTGAAGAAGAGGTGGGCGGGGAGTAAGTGGGGAGAATGCATAGGGATAGGGGCACTGGTCAGTGAAGAAGAGGTGGGCGGGGAGTCGGTGGGGAGGGTGCATAGGGATAGGGGTACTGGTCAGTGAAGAAGAGGTGGGTGGGGAGTCGGTTGGAAGGGTGCATAGGGATAGGGGTACTGGCCAGTGAAGATGAGGTGGGCGGGGAGTCGGTGGGCAGGGTGCATAGGGATAGGGGCACTAGTCAGTGAAGAAGAGGTGGGCGGGTAGTAAGTGGGGAGAATGCATAGGGATAGGGGCACTGGTCAGTGAAGAAGAGGTGGGCAGGGAGTCAGTGGGGAGGGTGCATAGGGATAGGGGCACTAGTCAGTGAAGAAGAGGTGGGCGGGGAGTAAGTGGGGAGGGTGCATAGGGATAGGGGTACTGGTCAGTGAAGAAGAGGTGGGCGGTGAGTCGGTGGGAAGGGTGCATAGGAGTAGGGGCACAGTGAAGAAGAGGTGGGCGGGAGGTAGGTGGGGAGGGTGCATAGGGATAGGGGCACTGGTCAGTGAATAAGAGGTGGGCGGGGAATCGGTGGGGAGGGTGCATAGGGATAGGGGTACTGGTCAGTGAAGAAGAGGTGGGCGGGGAGTCAGTGGGGAGGGTGCATATGTATAGGGGCACTAGTCAGTGAAGAAGAGGTGGGTGGGGAGTAAGTGGGGAGGATGCATAGGGATAGGGGCACTAGTCAGTGAAGAAGAGGTGGGCGGGGAGTCAGTGGGGAGGGTGCATAGGGATAGGGGCACAGTGAAGAAGAGCTGGGCGGGAGGTCAGTGGGCAGGGTGCATAGGGATAAGGGCACTGGTCAGTGAAGAAGAGGTGGGCAGGGAGTCAGTGGGGAGGGTGCATAGGGATAGGGGCACTAGTCAGTGAAGAAGAGGTGGGCGGGGAGTAAGTGGGGAGGATGCATAGGGATAGGGGCACTGGTCAGTGAAGAAGAGGTGGGCATGTAGTTGGTGGGTAGGGTGCATAGGAATGGGGCACTGGTCAGTGAAGAAGAGGTGGGCGGGGAGTCGGTGGGGAGGGTGCATAGGGATAGGGGCACTGGTCAGTGAAGAAGAGGTGGGCGGGGAGTCGGTGGGGAGGGTGCATATGGATAGGGGCACTGGTCAGTGAAGAAGAGGTGGGCAAGGAGTAGGTGGGGAGGGTGCATAGGTATAGGGTCACTGGTCAGTGAAGAAGAGGTGGGCGGGGAGTCGGTTGGAAGGGTGCATAGGGATAGGGGCACTGGTCAGTGAAGAAGAGGTGGTTGGGGTGTCGGTGGGGAGGGTGCATAGGGATAGGGGCACTGGTCAGTGAAGAAGAGGTGGGCGGGGAGTCGGTGGGGAGGGTGCATAGGGATAGGGGTACTGGTCAGTGAAGAAGAGGTGGGCGGTGAGTCGGTGGGAAGGGTGCATAGGAGTAGGGGCACAGTGAAGAAGAGGTGGGCGGGAGGTAGGTGGGGAGGGTGCATAGGGATAGGGACACTGGTCAGTGAAGAAGAGGTGGGCGGGGAGTAAGTGGGGAGAATGCATAGGGATAGGGGCACTGGTCAGTGAAGAAGAGGTGGGCGGGGAGTCGGTGGGGAGGGTGCATTGGGATAGGTGTACTGGTCAGTGAAGAAGAGGTGGGCGGGGAGTAAGTGGGGAGGATGCATAGGGATAGGGGCACTGGTCAGTGAAGAAGAGGTGGGCAGGGAGTTGGTGGGTAGGGTGCATAGGAATGGGGCACTGGTCAGTGAAGAAGAGGTGGGCAGGGAGTCGGTGGGGAGGGTGCATAGGGATAGGGGTACTGGTCAGTGAAGAAGAGGTGGGCGGGGAGTCAGTGGGGAGGGTGCATATGTATAGGGGCACTAGTCAGTGAAGAAGAGGTGGGTGGGGAGTAAGTGGGGAGGATGCATAGGGATAGGGGCACTGGTCAGTGAAGAAGAGGTGGGCAGGGAGTCAGTGGGGAGGGTGCATAGGGATAGCAGCACAGTGAAGAAGAGCTGGGTGGGAGGTCAGAGGGCAGGGTGCATAGGGATAAGGGCACTGGTCAGTGAAGAAGAGGTGGGCAGGGAGTCAGTGGGGAGGGTGCATAGGGATAGGGGCACTAGTCAGTGAAGAAGAGGTGGGCGAGGAGTAAGTGGGGAGGATGCATAGGGATAGGGGCACTGGTCAGTGAAGAAGAGGTGGGCAGGGAGTTGGTGGGTAGGGTGCATAGGAATGGGGCACTGGTCAGTGAAGAAGAGGTGGGCGGGGAGTCGGTGGGGAGGGTGCATAGGGATAGGAGTACTGGTCAGTGAAGAAGAGGTGGGCGGGGAGTCGGTGGGGAGGGTGCATATGGATAGGGGCACTGGTCAGTGAAGAAGAGGTGGGCAAGGAGTAGGTGGGGAGGGTGCATAGGGATAGGGGCACTGGTCAGTGAAGAAGAGGTGGGCGGGGAGTCGGTGGGGAGGGTGCATAGGGATAGGGGCACAGGTCAGTGAAGAAGAGGTGGGCGGGGAGTAAGTGGCGAGGATGCATAGGGATAGGGGCACTGGTCAGTGAAGAAGAGGTGGGCAGGGAGTTGGTGGGAAGGGTGCATAGGAATGGGGCACTGGTCAGGGAAGAAGAGGTGGGCGGGGAGTCGGTGGGGAGGGTGCATGGGGATAGGGGCACTGGTCAGTGAAGAAGAGGTGGGCGGGGAGTAAGTGGGGAGGATGCATAGGGATAGGGGCACTGGTCAGTGAAGAAGAGGTGGGCGGGGAGTCGGTGGGGAGGGTGCATAGGGATAGGTGTACTGGTCAGTGAAGAAGAGGTGGGTAGGGAGTCGGTGGGCAGGGTGCATAGGGATAGGGGCACTAGTCAGTGAAGAAGAGGTGGGCGGGGAGTAAGTGGGGAGAATGCATAGGGATAGGGGCACTGGTCAGTGAAGAAGAGGTGGGCGGGGAGTCGGTGGGGAGGGTGCATAGGGATAGGGGAACTGGTCAGTGAAGAAGAGGTGGGTGGGGAGTCGGTTGGAAGGGTGCATAGGGATAGGGGCACTGGTCAGTGAAGAAGAGGTGGTTGGGGTGTCGGTGGGGAGGGTGCATAGGGATAGGGGCACTGGTCAGTGAAGAAGAGGTGGGCGGGGAGTCGGTGGGGAGGGTGCATAGGGATAGGGGTACTGGTCAGTGAAGAAGAGGTGGGCGGTGAGTCGGTGGGAAGGGTGCATAGGAGTAGGGGCACAGTGAAGAAGAGGTGGGCGGGAGGTAGGTGGGGAGGGTGCATAGGGATAGGGACACTGGTCAGTGAAGAAGAGGTGGGCGGGGAGTAAGTGGGGAGAATGCATAGGGATAGGGGCACTGGTCAGTGAAGAAGAGGTGGGCGGGGAGTCGGTGGGGAGGGTGCATAGGGATAGGGGTACTGGTCAGTGAAGAAGAGGTGGGTGGGGAGTTGGTGGGTAGGGTGCATAGGAATGGGGCACTGGTCAGTGAAGAAGAGGTGGACGGGGTGTCGGTGGGAAGGGTGCAAAGGGATAGGGGCACTGGTCAGGGAAGAAGAGGTGGGCGGGGAGCCGTGGGGAGGGTGCATAGGGATAGGGGCACTAGTCAGTGAAGAAGAGGTGGGCGGGGAGTAAGTGGGGAGAATGCATAGGGATAGGGGCACTGGTCAGTGAAGAAGAGGTGGGCGGGGAGTCTGTGGGCAGGGTGCATAGGGATAGGGGCACTAGTCAGTGAAGAAGAGGTGGGCGGGTAGTAAGTGGGGAGAATGCATAGGGATGGGGCACTGGTCAGTGAAGAAGAGGTGGGCAGGGAGTCAGTGGGGAGGGTGCATAGGGATAGGGGCACTAGTCAGTGAAGAAGAGGTGGGCGGGGAGTAAGTGGGGAGAATGCATAGGGATAGGGGCACTGGTCAGTGAAGAAGAGGTGGGCAGAGAGTTGGTGGGTAGGGTGCATAGGAATGGGGCACTGGTCAGTGACGAAGAGGTGGACGGGGTGTCGGTGGGAAGGGTGCAAAGGGATAGGGGCACTGGTCAGGGAAGAAGAGGTGGGCGGGGAGCCGTGGGGAGGGTGCATAGGGATAGGGGCACTAGTCAGTGAAGAAGAGGTGGGCGGGGAGTAAGTGGGGAGAATGCATAGGGATAGGGGCACTGGTCAGTGAAGAAGAGGTGGGCGGGGAGTCGGTGGGGAGGGTGCATAGGGATAGGGGCACTGGTCAGTGAAGAAGAGGTGGGCGGGGAGTCGGTGGGGAGGGTGCATAGGGATAGGGGCACTGGTCAGTGAAGAAGAGGTGGGCGGGGAATAAGTGGGGAGAATGCATAGGGGTAGGGGCACTGGTCAGTGAAGAAGAGGTGGGTGGGGAGTCGGTGGGGAGGGTGCATAGGGATAGGTGTACTGGTCAGTGAAGAAGAGGTGGGCGGGGAGTCGGTGGGCAGGGTCCATAGGGATAGGGGCACTAGTCAGTGAAGAAGAGGTGGGCGGGGAGTAAGTGGGGAGAAAGCATAGGGATAGGGGCACTGGTCAGTGAAGAAGAGGTGGGCGGGGAGTCGGTGGGGAGGGTGCATAGGGATAGGGGTACTGGTCAGTGAAGAAGAGGTGGGCGGGCAGTCGGTGGGGAGGGTGCATAAGGATAGGGGTACTGGTCAGTGAAGAAGAGATGGGCGGGGAGTCGGTGGGGAGGGTGCATAGGGATAGGGGTACTGGTCAGTGAAGAAGAGTTGGGCGGGGAGTCAGTGGGGAGGGTGCATAGGAGTAAGGGCACAGTGAAGAAGAGGTGGGCGGGAGGTCAGTGGGGAGGGTGCATAGGGATAGCGGTAGTGGTCAGTGAAGAAGAGGTGGGCGGGGAGTCGGTGGGGAGGGACCATAGAGATAAGGGTACTGGTCAGTGAAGAAGAGGTGGGTGGGGAGTCGGTTGGAGGGTGCATAGGGATAGGGGCACTGGTCAGTGAAGAAGAGGTGGGCGGGGAGTCGGTGGGGAGGGTGCATAGGGATAGGGGTACTGGTCAGTGAAGAAGAGGTGGGCGGGGAGTCGGTGGGGAGGGTGCATAAGGATAGGGGTACTGGTCAGTGAAGAAGAGATGGGCAGGTAGTCGGTGGGGAGGGTGCATAGGGATAGGGGTACTGGTCAGTGAAGAAGAGTTGGGTGGGGAGTCGGTGGGGAGGGTGCATAGGAGTAAGGGCACAGTGAAGAAGAGGTGGGCGGGAGGTCAGTGGGGAGGGTGCATAGGGATAGGGGCACTGGTCAGTGAAGAAGAGGTGGGCGGGGAGTCGGTGGGGAGGGTGCATGGGATAGGGGTACTGGTCAGTGAAGAAGAGGTGGGCGGGGAGTCGGTGGGGAGGGTGCATAAGAATAGGGGTACTGGTCAGTGAAGAAGAGATGGGCAGGGAGTCGGTGGGGAGGGTGCATAGGGATAGCGGTACTGGTCAGTGAAGAAGAGGTGGGCGGGGAGTCGGTGGGGAGGGTGCATAGGGATAGGGGTACTGGTCAGTGAAGAAGAAGAAGAGGTGGGCGGGGAGTCGGTTGGAAGGGTGCATAGGGATAGGGGCACTGGTCAGTGGAGAAGAGGTGGGCGGGGTGTCGGTGGGGAGGGTGCATAGGGATAGGGGCACTGGTCAGTGAAGAAGAGGTGGGCGGGGAGTCGGTGGGGAGGTTGCATAGGGATAGGGGTACTGGTCAGTGAAGAAGAGGTGGGCGGTGAATCGGTGGGAAGGGTGCATAGGAGTAGGGGCACAGTGAAGAAGAGGTGGGCGGGAGGTAGGTGGGGAGGGTGCATAGGGATAGGGGCACTGGTCAGTGAATAAGAGGTGGGCGGGGAGTCGGTGGGGAGGGTGCATAGGGATAGGGGTACTGGTCAGTGAAGAAGAGGTGGGCGGGGAGTCAGTGGGGAGGGTGCATATGTATAGGGGCACTAGTCAGTGAAGAAGAGGTGGGTGGGGAGTAAGTGGGGAGGATGCATAGGGATAGGGGCACTGGTCAGTGAAGAAGAGGTGGGCAGGGAGTCAGTGGGGAGGGTGCATAGGGATAGCAGCATAGTGAAGAAGAGCTGGGTGGGAGGTCAGTGGGCAGGGTGCATAGGGATAAGGGCACTGGTCAGTGAAGAAGAGGTGGGCAGGGAGTCAGTGGGGAGGGTGCATAGGGATAGGGGCACTAGTCAGTGAAGAAGAGGTGGGCGAGGAGTAAGTGGGGAGGATGCATAGGGATAGGGGCACTGGTCAGTGAAGAAGAGGTGGGCAGGGAGTTGGTGGGTAGGGTGCATAGGAATGGGGCACTGGTCAGTGAAGAAGAGGTGGGCAGGGAGTCGGTGGGGAGGGTGCATAGGGATAGGAGTACTGGTCAGTGAAGAAGAGGTGGGCGGGGAGTCGGTGGGGAGGGTGCATATGGATAGATGCACTGGTCAGTGAAGAAGAGGAGGGCAAGGAGTAGGTGGGGAGGGTGCATAGGGATAGGGGCACTGGTCAGTGAAGAAGAGGTGGGCGGGGAGTCGGTGGGGAGGGTGCATAGGGATGGGGCACTGGTCAGTGAAGAAGAGGTGGGCGGGGAGTAAGTGGCGAGGATGCATAGGGATAGGGGCACTGGTCAGTGAAGAAGAGGTGGGCAGGGAGTTGGTGGGAAGGGTGCATAGGAATGGGGCACTGGTCAGGGAAGAAGAGGTGGGCGGGGAGTCGGTGGGGAGGGTGCATAGGGATAGGGGCACTGGTCAGTGAAGAAGAGGTGGGCGGGGAGTAAGTGGGGAGGATGCATAGGGATAGGGGCACTGGTCAGTGAAGAAGAGGTGGGCGGGGAGTCGGTGGGGAGGGTGCATAGGGATAGGTGTACTGGTCAGTGAAGAAGAGGTGGGCAGGGAGTCGGTGGGCAGGGTGCATAGGGATAGGGGCACTAGTCAGTGAAGAAGAGATGGGCGGGGAGTAAGTGGGGAGAATGCATAGGGATAGGGGCACTGGTCAGTGAAGAAGAGGTGGGCGGGGAGTCGGTGGGGAGGGTGCATAGGGATAGGGGTACTGGTCAGTGAAGAAGAAGTGGGTGGGGAGTCGGTTGGAAGGGTGCATAGGGATAGGGGCACTGGTCAGTGAAGAAGAGGTGGGCGGGGAGTCGGTGGGGAGGGTGCATAGGGATAGAGGTACTGGTCAGTGAAGAAGAGGTGGGCGGTGAGTCGGTGGGAAGGGTGCATAGGAGTAGGGGCACAGTGAAGAAGAGGTGGGCGGGAGGTAGGTGGGGAGGGTGCATAGGGATAGGGACACTGGTCAGTGAAGAAGAGGTGGGTGGGGAGTCGGTGGGGAAAGTGCATAGGGACAGGGGTACTGGTCAGTGAAGAAGAGGTGGGCGTGGAGTCAGTGGGGAGGGTGCATATGTATAGGGGCACTAGTCAGTGAAGAAGAGGTGGGTGGGGAGTAAGTGGGGAGGATGCATAGGGATAGGGGCACTAGTCAGTGAAGAAGAGGTGGGCGGGGAGTCAGTGGGGAGGGTGCATAGGGATAGGGGCACAGTGAAGAAGAGCTGGGCGGGAGGTCAGTGGGCAGGGTGCATAGGGATAAGGGCACTGGTCAGTGAAGAAGAGGTGGGCAGGGAGTCAGTGGGGAGGGTGCATAGGGATAGGGGCACTAGTCAGTGAAGAAGAGGTGGGCGGGGAGTAAGTGGGGAGGATGCATAGGGATAGGGGCACTGGTCAGTGAAGAAGAGGTGGGCATGTAGTTGGTGGGTAGGGTGCATAGGAATGGGGCACTGGTCAGTGAAGAAGAGGTGGGCGGGGAGTCGGTGGGGAGGGTGCATAGGGATAGGGGCACTGGTCAGTGAAGAAGAGGTGGGCGGGGAGTCGGTGGGGAGGGTGCATATGGATAGGGGCACTGGTCAGTGAAGAAGAGGTGGGCAAGGAGTAGGTGGGGAGGGTGCATAGGTATAGGGTCACTGGTCAGTGAAGAAGAGGTGGGCGGGGAGTCGGTTGGAAGGGTGCATAGGGATAGGGGCACTGGTCAGTGAAGAAGAGGTGGTTGGGGTGTCGGTGGGGAGGGTGCATAGGGATAGGGGCACTGGTCAGTGAAGAAGAGGTGGGCGGGGAGTCGGTGGGGAGGGTGCATAGGGATAGGGGTACCGGTCAGTGAAGAAGAGGTGGGCGGTGAGTCGGTGGGAAGGGTGCATAGGAGTAGGGGCACAGTGAAGAAGAGGTGGGCGGGAGGTAGGTGGGGAGGGTGCATAGGGATAGGGACACTGGTCAGTGAAGAAGAGGTGGGCGGGGAGTAAGTGGGGAGAATGCATAGGGATAGGGGCACTGGTCAGTGAAGAAGAGGTGGGCGGGGAGTCGGTGGGGAGGGTGCATTGGGATAGGTGTACTGGTCAGTGAAGAAGAGGTGGGCAGGGAGTCGGTGGGCAGGGTGCATAGGGATAGGGGCACTAGTCAGTGAAGAAGAGGTGGGCGGGGAGTAAGTGGGAGAATGCATAGGGATAGGGGCACTGGTCAGTGAAGAAGAGGTGGGCGGGGAGTCGGTGGGGAGGGTGCATAGGGATAGGGGTACTGGTCAGTGAAGAAGAGGTGGGTGGGGAGTCAGTTGGAAGGGTGCATAGGGATAGGGGCACTGGTCAGTGAAGAAGAGGTGGGTGGAGTGTCGGTGGGGAGGGTGCATAGGGATAGGGGCACTGGTCAGTGAAGAAGAGGTGGGCGGGGAGTCGGTGGGGAGGGTGCATAGGGATAGGGGTACTGGTCAGTGAAGAAGAGGTGGGCGGTGAGTCGGTGGGAAGGGTGCATAGGAGTAGGGGCACAGTGAAGAAGAGGTGGGCGGGAGGTAGGTGGGGAGGGTGCATAGGGATAGGGACACTGGTCAGTGAAGAAGAGGTTGGCGGGGAGTCGGTGGGGAGGGTGCATAGGGACAGGGGTACTGGTCAGTGAAGAAGAGGTGGGCGTGGAGTCAGTGGGGAGGGTGCATATGTATAGGGGCACTAGTTAGTGAAGAAGAGGTGGGTGGGGAGTAAGTGGGGAGGATGCATAGGGATAGGGGCACTGGTCAGTGAAGAAGAGGTGGGCGGGGAGTCAGTGGGGAGGGTGCATAGGGATAGGGGCACAGTGAAGAAGAGCTGGGCGGGAGGTCAGTGGGCAGGGTGCATAGGGATAAGGGCACTGGTCAGTGAAGAAGAGGTGGGCAGGGAGTCAGTGGGGAGGGTGCATAGGGATAGGGGCACTAGTCAGTGAAGAAGAGGTGGGCGGGGAGTAAGTGGGGAGGATGCATAGGGATAGGGGCACTGGTCAGTGAAGAAGAGGTGGGCATGGAGTTGGTGGGTAGGGTGCATAGGAATGGGGCACTGGTCAGTGAAGAAGAGGTGGGCGGGGAGACGGTGGGGAGGGTGCATAGGGATAGGGGCACTGGTCAGTGAAGAAGAGGTGGGCGGGGAGTCGGTGGGGAGGGTGCATATGGATAGGGGCACTGGTCAGTGAAGAAGAGGTGGGCAAGGAGCAGGTGGGGAGGGTGCATAGGTATAGGGGCACTGGTCAGTGAAGAAGAGGTGGGCGGGGAGTCGGTTGGAAGGGTGCATAGGGATAGGGGCACTGGTCAGTGAAGAAGAGGTGGTTGGGGTGTCGGTGGGGAGGGTGCATAGGGATAGGGGCACTGGTCAGTGAAGAAGAGGTGGGTGGGGAGTCGGTGGGGAGGGTGCATAGGGATAGGGGTACTGGTCAGTGAAGAAGAGGTGGGCGGTGAGTCGGTGGGAAGGGTGCATAGGAGTAGGGGCACAGTGAAGAAGAGGTGGGCGGGAGGTAGGTGGGGAGGGTGCATAGGGAAAGGGACACTGGTCAGTGAAGAAGAGGTGGGCGGGGAGTAAGTGGGGAGAATGCATAGGGATAGGGGCACTGGTCAGTGAAGAAGAGGTGGGCGGGGAGTCGGTGGGGAGGGTGCATAGGGATAGGGGTACTGGTCAGTGAAGAAGAGGTGGGTGGGGAGTCGGTTGGAAGGGTGCATAGGGATAGGGGTACTGGCCAGTGAAGATGAGGTGGGCGGGGAGTCGGTGGGCAGGGTGCATAGGGATAGGGGCACTAGTCAGTGAAGAAGAGGTGGGCGGGTAGTAAGTGGGGAGAATGCATAGGGATAGAGGCACTGGTCAGTGAAGAAGAGGTGGGCAGGGAGTCAGTGGGGAGGGTGCATAGGGATAGGGGCACTAGTCAGTGAAGAAGAGGTGGGCGGGGAGTAAGTGGGGAGGGTGCATAGGGATAGGGGTACTGGTCAGTGAAGAAGAGGTGGGCGGTGAGTCGGTGGGAAGGGTGCATAGGAGTAGGGGCACAGTGAAGAAGAGGTGGGCGGGAGGTAGGTGGGGAGGGTGCATAGGGATAGGGGCACTGGTCAGTGAATAAGAGGTGGGCGGGGAATCGGTGGGGAGGGTGCATAGGGATAGGGGTACTGGTCAGTGAAGAAGAGGTGGGCGGGGAGTCAGTGGGGAGGGTGCATATGTATAGGGGCACTAGTCAGTGAAGAAGAGGTGGGTGGGGAGTAAGTGGGGAGGATGCATAGGGATAGGGGCACTAGTCAGTGAAGAAGAGGTGGGCGGGGAGTCAGTGGGGAGGGTGCATAGGGATAGGGGCACAGTGAAGAAGAGCTGGGCGGGAGGTCAGTGGGCAGGGTGCATAGGGATAAGGGCACTGGTCAGTGAAGAAGAGGTGGGCAGGGAGTCAGTGGGGAGGGTGCATAGGGATAGGGGCACTAGTCAGTGAAGAAGAGGTGGGCGGGGAGTAAGTGGGGAGGATGCATAGGGATAGGGGCACTGGTCAGTGAAGAAGAGGTGGGCATGTAGTTGGTGGGTAGGGTGCATAGGAATGGGGCACTGGTCAGTGAAGAAGAGGTGGGCGGGGAGTCGGTGGGGAGGGTGCATAGGGATAGGGGCACTGGTCAGTGAAGAAGAGGTGGGCGGGGAGTCGGTGGGGAGGGTGCATATGGATAGGGGCACTGGTCAGTGAAGAAGAGGTGGGCAAGGAGTAGGTGGGGAGGGTGCATAGGTATAGGGTCACTGGTCAGTGAAGAAGAGGTGGGCGGGGAGTCGGTTGGAAGGGTGCATAGGGATAGGGGCACTGGTCAGTGAAGAAGAGGTGGTTGGGGTGTCGGTGGGGAGGGTGCATAGGGATAGGGGCACTGGTCAGTGAAGAAGAGGTGGGCGGGGAGTCGGTGGGGAGGGTGCATAGGGATAGGGGTACTGGTCAGTGAAGAAGAGGTGGGCGGTGAGTCGGTGGGAAGGGTGCATAGGAGTAGGGGCACAGTGAAGAAGAGGTGGGCGGGAGGTAGGTGGGGAGGGTGCATAGGGATAGGGACACTGGTCAGTGAAGAAGAGGTGGGCGGGGAGTAAGTGGGGAGAATGCATAGGGATAGGGGCACTGGTCAGTGAAGAAGAGGTGGGCGGGGAGTCGGTGGGGAGGGTGCATTGGGATAGGTGTACTGGTCAGTGAAGAAGAGGTGGGCAGGGAGTCGGTGGGCAGGGTGCATAGGGATAGGGGCACTAGTCAGTGAAGAAGAGGTGGGCGGGGAGTAAGTGGGAGAATGCATAGGGATAGGGGCACTGGTCAGTGAAGAAGAGGTGGGCGGGGAGTCGGTGGGGAGGGTGCATAGGGATAGGGGTACTGGTCAGTGAAGAAGAGGTGGGTGGGGAGTCAGTTGGAAGGGTGCATAGGGATAGGGGCACTGGTCAGTGAAGAAGAGGTGGGTGGAGTGTCGGTGGGGAGGGTGCATAGGGATAGGGGCACTGGTCAGTGAAGAAGAGGTGGGCGGGGAGTCGGGGGGGAGGGTGCATAGGGATAGGGGTACTGGTCAGTGAAGAAGAGGTGGGCGGTGAGTCGGTGGGAAGGGTGCATAGGAGTAGGGGCACAGTGATGAAGAGGTGGGCGGGAGGTAGGTGGGGAGGGTGCATAGGGATAGGGACACTGGTCAGTGAAGAAGAGGTGGGCGGGGAGTCGGTGGGGAGGGTGCATAGGGACAGGGGTACTGGTCAGTGAAGAAGAGGTGGGCGTGGAGTTCGTGGGGAGGGTGCATATGTATAGGGGCACTAGTCAGTGAAGAAGAGGTGGGTGGGGAGTAAGTGGGGAGGATGCATAGGGATAGGGGCACTGGTCAGTGAAGAAGAGGTGGGCGGGGAGTCAGTGGGGAGGGTGCATAGGGATAGGGGCACAGTGAAGAAGAGCTGGGCGGGAGGTCAGTGGGCAGGGTGCATAGGGATAAGGGCACTGGTCAGTGAAGAAGAGGTGGGCAGGGAGTCAGTGGGGAGGGTGCATAGGGATAGGGGCACTAGTCAGTGAAGAAGAGGTGGGCGGGGAGTAAGTGGGGAGGATGCATAGGGATAGGGGCACTGGTCAGTGAAGAAGAGGTGGGCATGGAGTTGGTGGGTAGGGTGCATAGGAATGGGGCACTGGTCAGTGAAGAAGAGGTGGGCGGGGAGACGGTGGGGAGGGTGCATAGGGATAGGGGCACTGGTCAGTGAAGAAGAGGTGGGCGGGGAGTCGGTGGGGAGGGTGCATATGGATAGGGGCACTGGTCAGTGAAGAAGAGGTGGGCAAGGAGCAGGTGGGGAGGGTGCATAGGTATAGGGGCACTGGTCAGTGAAGAAGAGGTGGGCGGGGAGTCGGTTGGAAGGGTGCATAGGGATAGGGGCACTGGTCAGTGAAGAAGAGGTGGTTGGGGTGTCGGTGGGGAGGGTGCATAGGGATAGGGGCACTGGTCAGTGAAGAAGAGGTGGGTGCGGAGTCGGTGGGGAGGGTGCATAGGGATAGGGGTACTGGTCAGTGAAGAAGAGGTGGGCGGTGAGTCGGTGGGAAGGGTGCATAGGAGTAGGGGCACAGTGAAGAAGAGGTGGGCGGGAGGTAGGTGGGGAGGGTGCATAGGGAAAGGGACACTGGTCAGTGAAGAAGAGGTGGGCGGGGAGTAAGTGGGGAGAATGCATAGGGATAGGGGCACTGGTCAGTGAAGAAGAGGTGGGCGGGGAGTCGGTGGGGAGGGTGCATAGGGATAGGGGTACTGGTCAGTGAAGAAGAGGTGGGTGGGGAGTCGGTTGGAAGGGTGCATAGGGATAGGGGTACTGGCCAGTGAAGATGAGGTGGGCGGGGAGTCGGTGGGCAGGGTGCATAGGGATAGGGGCACTAGTCAGTGAAGAAGAGGTGGGCGGGTAGTAAGTGGGGAGAATGCATAGGGATAGGGGCACTGGTCAGTGAAGAAGAGGTGGGCAGGGAGTCAGTGGGGAGGGTGCATAGGGATAGGGGCACTAGTCAGTGAAGAAGAGGTGGGCGGGGAGTAAGTGGGGAGGGTGCATAGGGATAGGGGTACTGGTCAGTGAAGAAGAGGTGGGCGGTGAGTCGGTGGGAAGGGTGCATAGGAGTAGGGGCACAGTGAAGAAGAGGTGGGCGGGAGGTAGGTGGGGAGGGTGCATAGGGATAGGGGCACTGGTCAGTGAATAAGAGGTGGGCGGGGAGTCGGTGGGGAGGGTGCATAGGGATAGGGGTACTGGTCAGTGAAGAAGAGGTGGGCGGGGAGTCAGTGGGGAGGGTGCATATGTATAGGGGCACTAGTCAGTGAAGAAGAGGTGGGTGGGGAGTAAGTGGGGAGGATGCATAGGGATAGGGGCACTGGTCAGTGAAGAAGAGGTGGGCAGGGCGTCAGTGGGGAGGGTGAATAGGGATAGCAGCACAGTGAAGAAGAGCTGGGTGGGAGGTCAGAGGGCAGGGTGCATAGGGATAAGGGCACTGGTCAGTGAAGAAGAGGTGGGCAGGGAGTCAGTGGGGAGGGTGCATAGGGATAGGGGCACTATTCAGTGAAGAAGAGGTGGGCGAGGAGTAAGTGGGGAGGATGCATAGGGATAGGGGCACTGGTCAGTGAAGAAGAGGTGGGCAGGGAGTTGGTGGGTAGGGTGCATAGGAATGGGGCACTGGTCAGTGAAGAAGAGGTGGGCGGGGAGTCGGTGGGGAGGGTGCATAGGGATAGGAGTACTGGTCAGTGAAGAAGAGGTGGGCGGGGAGTCGGTGGGGAGGGTGCATATGGATAGGGGCACTGGTCAGTGAAGAATAGGTGGGCAAGGAGTAGGTGGGGAGGGTGCATAGGGATAGGGGCACTGGTCAGTGAAGAAGAGGTGGGCGGGGAGTCGGTGGGGAGGGTGCATAGGGATAGGGGCACTGGTCAGTGAAGAAGAGGTGGGTGGGGAGTAAGTGGCGAGGATGCATAGGGATAGGGGCACTGGTCAGTGAAGAAGAGGTGGGCAGGGAGTTGGTGGGAAGGGTGCATAGGAATGGGGCACTGGTCAGGGAAGAAGAGGTGGGCGGGGAGTCGGTGGGGAGGGTGCATAGGGATAGGGGCACTGGTCAGTGAAGAAGAGGTGGGCGGGGAGTAAGTGGGGAGGATGCATAGGGATAGGGGCACTGGTCAGTGAAGAAGAGGTGGGCGGGGAGTCGGTGGGGAGGGTGCATAGGGATAGGTGTACTGGTCAGTGAAGAAGAGGTGGGTAGGGAGTCGGTGGGCAGGGTGCATAGGGATAGGGGCACTAGTCAGTGAAGAAGAGGTGGGCGGGGAGTAAGTGGGGAGAATGCATAGGGATAGGGGCACTGGTCAGTGAAGAAGAGGTGGGCGGGGAGTCGGTGGGGAGGGTGCATAGGGATAGGGGAACTGGTCAGTGAAGAAGAGGTGGGTGGGGAGTCGGTTGGAAGGGTGCATAGGGATAGGGGCACTGGTCAGTGAAGAAGAGGTGGTTGGGGTGTCGGTGGGGAGGGTGCATAGGGATAGGGGCACTGGTCAGTGAAGAAGAGGTGGGCGGGGAGTCGGTGGGGAGGGTGCATAGGGATAGGGGTACTGGTCAGTGAAGAAGAGGTGGGCGGTGAGTCGGTGGGAAGGGTGCATAGGAGTAGGGGCACAGTGAAGAAGAGGTGGGCGGGAGGTAGGTGGGGAGGGTGCATAGGGATAGGGACACTGGTCAGTGAAGAAGAGGTGGGCGGGGAGTAAGTGGGGAGAATGCATAGGGATAGGGGCACTGGTCAGTGAAGAAGAGGTGGGCGGGGAGTCGGTGGGGAGGGTGCATAGGGATAGGGGTACTGGTCAGTGAAGAAGAGGTGGGTGGGGAGTCGGTTGGAAGGGTGCATAGGGATAGGGGTACTGGCCAGTGAAGATGAGGTGGCCGGGGAGTCGGTGGGCAGGGTGCATAGGGATAGGGGCACTAGTCAGTGAAGAAGAGGTGGGCGGGTAGTAAGTGGGGAGAATGCATAGGGATGGGGCACTGGTCAGTGAAGAAGAGGTGGGCAGGGAGTCAGTGGGGAGGGTGCATAGGGATAGGGGCACTAGTCAGTGAAGAAGAGGTGGGCGGGGAGTAAGTGGGGAGAATGCATAGGGATAGGGGCACTGGTCAGTGAAGAAGAGATGGGCAGAGAGTTGGTGGGTAGGGTGCATAGGAATGGGGCACTGGTCAGTGAAGAAGAGGTGGACGGGGTGTCGGTGGGAAGGGTGCAAAGGGATAGGGGCACTGGTCAGGGAAGAAGAGGTGGGCGGGGAGCCGTGGGGAGGGTGCATAGGGATAGGGGCACTAGTCAGTGAAGAAGAGGTGGGCGGGGAGTAAGTGGGGAGAATGCATAGGGATAGGGGCACTGGTCAGTGAAGAAGAGGTGGGCGGGGAGTCGGTGGGGAGGGTGCATAGGGATAGGGGCACTGGTCAGTGAAGAAGAGGTGGGCGGGGAGTCGGTGGGGAGGGTGCATAGGGATAGGGGCACTGGTCAGTGAAGAAGAGGTGGGCGGGGAATAAGTGGGGAGAATGCATAGGGGTAGGGGCACTGGTCAGTGAAGAAGAGGTGGGTGGGGAGTCGGTGGGGAGGGTGCATAGGGATAGGTGCACTGGTCAGTGAAGAAGAGGTGGGCGGGGAGTCGGTGGGCAGGGTCCATAGGGATAGGGGCACTAGTCAGTGAAGAAGAGGTGGGCGGGGAGTAAGTGGGGAGAAAGCATAGGGATAGGGGCACTGGTCAGTGAAGAAGAGGTGAGCGGGGAGTCGGTGGGGAGGGTGCATAGGGATAGGGGTACTGGTCAGTGAAGAAGAGGTGGGCGGGCAGTCGGTGGGGAGGGTGCATAAGGATAGGGGTACTGGTCAGTGAAGAAGAGATGGGCGGGGAGTCGGTGGGGAGGGTGCATAGGGATAGGGGTACTGGTCAGTGAAGAAGAGTTGGGCGGGGAGTCAGTGGGGAGGGTGCATAGGAGTAAGGGCACAGTGAAGAAGAGGTGGGCGGGAGGTCAGTGGGGAGGGTGCATAGGGATAGCAGTACTGGTCAGTGAAGAAGAGGTGGGCGGGGAGTCGGTGGGGAGGGACCATAGAGATAAGGGTACTGGTCAGTGAAGAAGAGGTGGGTGGGGAGTCGGTTGGAGGGTGCATAGGGATAGGGGCACTGGTCAGTGAAGAAGAGGTGGGCGGGGAGTCGGTGGGGAGGGTGCATAGGGATAGGGGTACTGGTCAGTGAAGAAGAGGTGGGCGGGGAGTCGGTGGGGAGGGTGCATAAGGATAGGGGTACTGGTCAGTGAAGAAGAGATGGGCAGGGAGTCGGTGGGGAGGGTGCATAGGGATGGGGTACTGGTCAGTGAAGAAGATTTGGGTGGGGAGTCGGTGGGGAGGGTGCATAGGAGTAAGGGCACAGTGAAGAAGAGGTGGGCGGGAGGTCAGTGGGGAGGGTGCATAGGGATAGGGACACTGGTCAGTGAAGAAGAGGTGGGCGGGGAGTCGGTGGGGAGGGTGCATGGGATAGGGGTACTGGTCAGTGAAGAAGAGATGGGCAGGGAGTCGGTGGGGAGGGTGCATAGGGATAGCGGTACTGGTCAGTGAAGAAGAGGTGGGCGGGGAGTCGGTGGGGAGGGTGCATAGGGTTAGGGGTACTGGTCAGTGAAGAAGAAGAAGAGGTGGGCGGGGAGTCGGTTGGAAGGGTGCATAGGGATAGGGGCACTGGTCAGTGGAGAAGAGGTGGGCGGGGTGTCGGTGGGGAGGGTGCATAGGGATAGGGGCACTGGTCAGTGAAGAAGAGGTGGGCGGGGAGTCGGTGGGGAGGGTGCATAGGGATAGGGGTACTGGTCAGTGAAGAAGAGGTGGGCGGTGAATCGGTGGGAAGGGTGCATAGGAGTAGGGGCACAGTGAAGAAGAGGTGGGCGGGAGGTAGGTGGGGAGGGTGCATAGGGATAGGGGCACTGGTCAGTGAATAAGAGGTGGGCGGGGAGTCGGTGGGGAGGGTGCATAGGGATAGGGGTACTGGTCAGTGAAGAAGAGGTGGGCGGGGAGTCAGTGGGGAGGGTGCATATGTATAGGGGCACTAGTCAGTGAAGAAGAGGTGGGTGGGGAGTAAGTGGGGAGGATGCATAGGGATAGGGGCACTGGTCAGTGAAGAAGAGGTGGGCAGGGAGTCAGTGGGAAGGGTGCATAGGGATAGGGGCACTAGTCAGTGAAGAAGAGGTGGGCGAGGAGTAAATGGGGAGGATGCATAGGGATAGGGGCACTGGTCAGTGAAGAAGAGGTGGGCAGTGAGTTGGTGGGTAGGGTGCATAGGAATGGGGCACTGGTCAGTGAAGAAGAGGTGGGCGGGGAGTCGGTGGGGAGGGTGCATAGGGATAGGAGTACTGGTCAGTGAAGAAAAGGTGGGCGGGGAGTCGGTGGGGAGGGTGCATATGGATAGGGGCACTGGTCAGTGAAGAAGAGGTGGGCAAGGAGTAGGTGGGGAGGGTGCATAGGGATAGGGGCACTGGTCAGTGAAGAAGAGGTGGGCGGGGAGTCGGTGGGGAGGGTGCATAGGGATGGGGCACTGGTCAGTGAAGAAGAGGTGGGCGGGGAGTAAGTGGCGAGGATGCATAGGGATAGGGGCACTGGTCAGTGAAGAAGAGGTGGGCAGGGAGTTGGTGGGAAGGGTGCATAGGAATGGGGCACTGGTCAGGGAAGAAGAGGTGGGCGGGGAGTCGGTGGGGAGGGTGCATAGGGATAGGGGTACTGGTCAGTGAAGAAGATTTGGGTGGGGAGTCGGTGGGGAGGGTGCATAGGAGTAAGGGCACAGTGAAGAAGAGGTGGGCGGGAGGTCAGTGGGGAGGGTGCATAGGGATAGGGACACTGGTCAGTGAAGAAGAGGTGGGCGGGGAGTCGGTGGGGAGGGTGCATGGGATAGGGGTACTGGTCAGTGAAGAAGAGATGGGCAGGGAGTCGGTGGGGAGGGTGCATAGGGATAGCGGTACTGGTCAGTGAAGAAGAGGTGGGCGGGGAGTCGGTGGGGAGGGTGCATAGGGTTAGGGGTACTGGTCAGTGAAGAAGAAGAAGAGGTGGGCGGGGAGTCGGTTGGAAGGGTGCATAGGGATAGGGGCACTGGTCAGTGGAGAAGAGGTGGGCGGGGTGTCGGTGGGGAGGGTACATAGGGATAGGGGCACTGGTCAGTGAAGAAGAGGTGGGCGGGGAGTCGGTGGGGAGGGTGCATAGGGATAGGGGTACTGGTCAGTGAAGAAGAGGTGGGCGGTGAATCGGTGGGAAGGGTGCATAGGAGTAGGGGCACAGTGAAGAAGAGGTGGGCGGGAGGTAGGTGGGGAGGGTGCATAGGGATAGGGGCACTGGTCAGTGAATAAGAGGTGGGCGGGGAGTCGGTGGGGAGGGTGCATAGGGATAGGGGTACTGGTCAGTGAAGAAGAGGTGGGCGGGGAGTCAGTGGGGAGGGTGCATATGTATAGGGGCACTAGTCAGTGAAGAAGAGGTGGGTGGGGAGTAAGTGGGGAGGATGCATAGGGATAGGGGCACTGGTCAGTGAAGAAGAGGTGGGCAGGGAGTCAGTGGGAAGGGTGCATAGGGATAGGGGCACTAGTCAGTGAAGAAGAGGTGGGCGAGGAGTAAGTGGGGAGGATGCATAGGGATAGGGGCACTGGTCAGTGAAGAAGAGGTGGGCAGTGAGTTGGTGGGTAGGGTGCATAGGAATGGGGCACTGGTCAGTGAAGAAGAGGTGGGCGGGGAGTCGGTGGGGAGGGTGCATAGGGATAGGAGTACTGGTCAGTGAAGAAAAGGTGGGCGGGGAGTCGGTGGGGAGGGTGCATATGGATAGGGGCACTGGTCAGTGAAGAAGAGGTGGGCAAGGAGTAGGTGGGGAGGGTGCATAGGGATAGGGGCACTGGTCAGTGAAGAAGAGGTGGGCGGGGAGTCGGTGGGGAGGGTGCATAGGGATGGGGCACTGGTCAGTGAAGAAGAGGTGGGCAGGGAGTTGGTGGGAAGGGTGCATAGGAATGGGGCACTGGTCAGGGAAGAAGAGGTGGGCGGGGAGTCGGTGGGGAGGGTGCATAGGGATAGGGGCACTGGTCAGTGAAGAAGAGGTGGGCGGGGAGTAAGTGGCGAGGATGCATAGGGATAGGGGCACTGGTCAGTGAAGAAGAGGTGGGCAGGGAGTTGGTGGGAAGGGTGCATAGGAATGGGGCACTGGTCAGGGAAGAAGAGGTGGGCGGGGAGTCGGTGGGGAGGGTGCATAGGGATAGGGGCACTGGTCAGTGAAGAAGAGGTGGGCGGGGAGTAAGTGGGGAGGATGCATAGGGATAGGGGCACTGGTCAGTGAAGAAGAGGTGGGCCGGGAGTCGGTGGGGAGGGTGCATAGGGATAGGTGTACTGGTCAGTGAAGAAGAGGTGGGCAGGGAGTCGATGGGCAGGGTGCATAGGGATAGGGGCACTGGTCAGTGAAGAAGAGATGGGCGGGGAGTAAGTGGGGGGAATGCATAGGGATAGGGGCACTGGTCAGTGAAGAAGAGGTGGGCGGGGAGTCGGTGGGGAGGGTGCATAGGGATAGGGGTACTGGTCAGTGAAGAAGAAGTGGGTGGGGAGTCGGTTGGAAAGGTGCATAGGGATAGGGGCACTGGTCAGTGAAGAAGAGGTGGGTGGGGTGTCGGTGGGGAGGGTGCATAGGGATAGGGGCACTGGTCAGTGAAGAAGAGGTGGGCGGGGAGTCGGTGGGGAGGGTGCATAGGGATAGAGGTACTGGTCAGTGAAGAAGAGGTGGGCGGTGAGTCGGTGGGAAGGGTGCATAGGAGTAGGGGCACAGTGAAGAAGAGGTGGGCGGGAGGTAGGTGGGGAGGGTGCATAGGGATAGGGACACTGGTCAGTGAAGAAGAGGTGGGTGGGGAGTCGGTGGGGAGGGTGCATAGGGACAGGGGTACTGGTCAGTGAAGAAGAGGTGGGCGTGGAGTCAGTGGGGAGGGTGCATAGGGATAGGGGCACTAGTCAGTGAAGAAGAGGTGGGCGGGGAGTAAGTGGGGAGGATGCATAGGGATAGGGGCACTGGTCAGTGAAGAAGAGGTGGGCATGTAGTTGGTGGGTAGGGTGCATAGGAATGGGGCACTGGTCAGTGAAGAAGAGGTGGGCGGGGAGTCGGTGGGGAGGGTGCATATGGATAGGGGCACTGGTCAGTGAAGAAGAGGTGGGCACGGAGTAGGTGGGGAGGGTGCATAGGTATAGGGTCACTGGTCAGTGAAGAAGAGGTGGGCGGGGAGTCGGTTGGAAGGGTGCATAGGGATAGGGGCACTGGTCAGTGAAGAAGAGGTGGTTGGGGTGTCGGTGGGGAGGGTGCATATGGATAGGGGCACTGGTCAGTGAAGAAGAGGTGGGCGCGGAGTCGGTGGGGAGGGTGCATAGGGATAGGGGTACTGGTCAGTGAAGAAGAGATGGGCGGTGAGTCGGTGGGAAGGGTGCATAGGAGTAGGGGCACAGTGAAGAAGAGGTGGGCGGGAGGTAGGTGGGGAGGGTGCATAGGGATAGGGACACTGGTCAGTGAAGAAGAGGTGGGCGGGGAGTAAGTGGGGAGAATGCATAGGGATAGGGGCACTGGTCAGTGAAGAAGAGGTGGGCGGGGAGTCGGTGGGGAGGGTGCATAGGGATAGGTGTACTGGTCAGTGAAGAAGAGGTGGGCAGGGAGTCGGTGGGCAGGGTGCATAGGGATAGGGGCACTAGTCAGTGAAGAAGAGGTGGGCGGGGAGTAAGTGGGGAGAATGCATAGGGATAGGGGCACTGGTCAGTGAAGAAGAGGTGGGCGGGGAGTCGGTGGGGAGGGTGCATAGGGATAGGGGCACTGGTCAGTGAAGAAGAGGTGGGCGGGGAGTCGGTGGGGAGGGTGCATAGGGATAGGTGTACTGGTCAGTGAAGAAGAGGTGGGCAGGGAGTCGGTGGGCAGGGTGCATAGGGATAGGGGCACAGTGAAGAAGAGGTGGGCGGGAGGTAGGTGGGGAGGGTGCATAGGGATAGGGACACTGGTCAGTGAAGAAGAGGTGGGCGGGGAGTAAGTGGGGAGAATGCATAGGGATACGGGCACTGGTCAGTGAAGAAGAGGTGGGCGGGGAGTCGGTGGGGAGGGTGCATAGGGATAGGTGTACTGGTCAGTGAAGAAGAGGTGGGCAGGGAGTCGGTGGGCAGGGTGCATAGGGATAGGGGCACTAGTCAGTGAAGAAGAGGTGAGCGGGGAGTAAGTGGGGAGAATGCATAGGGATAGGGGCACTGGTCAGTGAAGAAGAGGTGGGCGGGGAGTCGGTGGGGAGGGTGCATAGGGATAGGGGTACTGGTCAGTGAAGAAGAGGTGGGTGGGGAGTCGGTTGGAAGGGTGCATAGGGATAGGGGCACTGGTCAGTGAAGAAGAGGTGGGTGGAGTGTCGGTGGGGAGGGTGCATAGGGATAGGGGCACTGGTCAGTGAAGAAGAGGTGGGTGGGGAGTCGGTGGGGAGGGTGCATAGGGATAGGGGTACTGGTCAGTGAAGAAGAGGTGGGCGGTGAGTCGGTGGGAAGGGTGCATAGGAGTAGGGGCACAGTGAAGAAGAGGTGGGCGGGAGGTAGGTGGGGAGGGTGCATAGGGATAGGGACACTGGTCAGTGAAGAAGAGGTGGGCAGGGAGTCGGTGGGGAGGGTGCATAGGGACAGGGGTACTGGTCAGTGAAGAAGAGGTGGGCGTGGAGTCAGTGGGGAGGGTGCATATGTATAGGGGCACTAGTCAGTGAAGAAGAGGTGGGTGGGGAGTAAGTGGGGAGGATGCATAGGGATAGGGGCACTGGTCAGTGAAGAAGAGGTGGGCGGGGAGTCAGTGGGGAGGGTGCATAGGGATAGGGGCACAGTGAAGAAGAGCTGGGTGGGAGGTCAGTGGGCAGGGTGCATACGGATAAGGGCACTGGTCAGTGAAGAAGAGGTGGGCAGGGAGTCAGTGGGGAGGGTGCATAGGGATAGGGGCACTAGTCAGTGAAGAAGAGGTGGGTGGGGAGTAAGTGGGGAGGATGCATAGGGATAGGGGCACTGGTCAGTGAAGAAGAGGTGGGCATGGAGTTGGTGGGTAGGGTGCATAGGAATGGGGCACTGGTCAGTGAAGAAGAGGTGGGCGGGGAGTCGGTGGGGAGGGTGCATAGGGATAGGGGCACTGGTCAGTGAAGAAGAGGTGGGCGGGGAGTCGGTGGGGAGGGTGCATATGGATAGGGGCACTGGTCAGTGAAGAAGAGGTGGGCAAGGAGTAGGTGGGGAGGGTGCATAGGTATAGGGGCACTGGTCAGTGAAGAAGAGGTGGGCGGGGAGTCGGTTGGAAGGGTGCATAGGGATAGGGGCACTGGTCAGTGAAGAAGAGGTGGTTGGGGTGTCGGTGGGGAGGGTGCATAGGGATAGGGGCACTGGTCAGTGAAGAAGAGGTGGGTGGGGAGTCGGTGGGGAGGGTGCATAGGGATAGGGGTACAGGTCAGTGAAGAAGAGGTGGGCGGTGAGTCGGTGGGAAGGGTGCATAGGAGTAGGGGCACAGTGAAGAAGAGGTGGGCGGGAGGTAGGTGGGGAGGGTGCATAGGGATAGGGACACTGGTCAGTGAAGAAGAGGTGGGCGGGGAGTAAGTGGGGAGAATGCATAGGGATAGGGGCACTGGTCAGTGAAGAAGAGGTGGGCGGGGAGTCGGTGGGGAGGGTGCATAGGGATAGGGGTACTGGTCAGTGAAGAAGAGGTGGGTGGGGAGTCGGTTGGAAGGGTGCATAGGGATAGGGGTACTGGCCAGTGAAGATGAGGTGGGCGGGGAGTCGGTGGGCAGGGTGCATAGGGATAGGGGCACTAGTCAGTGAAGAAGAGGTGGGCGGGTAGTAAGTGGGGAGAATGCATAGGGATAGGGGCACTGGTCAGTGAAGAAGAGGTGGGCAGGGAGTCAGTGGGGAGGGGGCATAGGGATAGGGGCACTAGTCAGTGAAGAAGAGGTGGGCGGGGAGTAAGTGGGGAGAATGCATAGGGATAGGGGCACTGGTCAGTGAAGAAGAGGTGGGCAGAGAGTTGGTGGGTAGGGTGCATAGGAATGGGGCACTGGTCATTGAAGAAGAGGTGGACGGGGTGTCGGTGGGAAGGGTGCAAAGGGATAGGGGCACTGGTCAGGGAAGAAGAGGTGGGCGGGGAGCCGTGGGGAGGGTGCATAGGGATAGGGGCACTAGTCAGTGAAGAAGAGGTGGGCGGGGAGTAAGTGGGGAGAATGCATAGGGATAGGGGCACTGGTCAGTGAAGAAGAGGTGGGCGGGGAGTCGGTGGGGAGAGTGCATAGGGATAGGGGCACTGGTCAGTGAAGAAGAGGTGGGCGGGGAGTCAGTGGGGAGGGTGCATAGGGATAGGGGCACTGGTCAGTGAAGAAGAGGTGGGCAGGGAATAAGTGGGGAGAATGCATAGGGGTAGGGGCACTGGTCAGTGAAGAAGAGGTGGGTGGGGAGTTAGTGGGGAGGGTGCATAGGGATAGGTGTACTGGTCAGTGAAGAAGAGGTGGGTGGGGAGTCGGTGGGCAGGGTCCATAGGGATAGGGGCACTAGTCAGTGAAGAAGAGGAGGGCGGGGAGTAAGTGGGGAGAAAGCATAGGGATAGGGGCACTGGTCAGTGAAGAAGAGGTGGGCGGGGAGTCGGTGGGGAGGGTGCATAGGGATAGGGGTACTGGTCAGTGAAGAAGAGGTGGGCGGGCAGTCAGTGGGGAGGGTGCATAAGGATAGGGGTACTGGTCAGTGAAGAAGAGATGGGCAGGGAGTCGGTGGGGAGGGTGCATAGGGATAGGGGTACTGGTCAGTGAAGAAGAGTTGGGCGGGGAGTCAGTGGGGAGGGTGCATAGGAGTAAGGGCACAGTGAAGAAGAGGTGGGTGGGAGGTCAGTGGCGAGGGTGCATAGGGATAGCGGTACTGGTCAGTGAAGAAGAGGTGGGCGGGGAGTCGGTGGGGAGGGACCATAGAGATAAGGGTACTGGTCAGTGAAGAAGAGGTGGGTGGGGAGTCGGTTGGAGTGTGCATAGGGATAGGGGCACTGGTCAGTGAAGAAGAGGTGGGCGGGGAGTCGGTGGGGAGGGTGCATAGGGATATGGGTACTGGTCAGTGAAGAAGAGGTGGGCGGGGAGTCGGTGGGGAGGGTGCATAAGGATAGGGGTACTGGTCAGTGAAGAAGAGATGGGCAGGGAGTCGGTGGGGAGGGTGCATAGGGATAGGGGTACTGGTCAGTGAAGAAGAGTTGGGTGGGGAGTCGGTGGGGAGGGTGCATAGGAGTAAGGGCACAGTGAAGAAGAGGTGGGCGGGAGGTCAGTGGGGAGGGTGCATAGGGATAGGGGCACTGGTCAGTGAAGAAGAGGTGGGCGGGGAGTCGGTGGGGAGGGTGCATAGGGATAGGGGTACTGGTCAGTGAAGAAGAGGTGGGCGGGGAGTTGGTGGGGAGGGTGCATAAGAATAGGGGTACTGGTCAGTGAAGAAGAAGAAGAGGTGGGCGGGGAGTCGGTTGGAAGGGTGCATAGGGATAGGGGCACTGGTCAGTGAAGAAGAGGTGGGCGGGGTGTCGGTGGGGAGGGTGCATAGGGGCACTGGTCAGTGAAGAAGAGGTGGGCGGGGAGTCGGTCGGGAGGGTGCATAGGGATAGGGGTACTGGTCAGTGAAGAAGAGGTGGGCGGTGAGTCGGTGGGAAGGGTGCATAGGAGTAGGGGCACAGTGAAGAAGAGGTGGGCGGGAGGTAGGTGGGGAGGGTGCATACGGATAGGGGCACTGGTCAGTGAATAAGAGGTGGGCGGGGAGTCAGTGGGGAGGGTGCATAGGGATAGGGGTACTGGTCAGTGAAGAAGAGGTGGGCGGGGAGTCAGTGGGGAGGGTGCATATGTATAGGGGCACTAGTCAGTGAAGAAGAGGTGGGTGGGGAGTAAGTGGGGAGGATGCATAGGGATAGGGGCACTGGTCAGTGAAGAAGAGGTGGGCAGGGAGTCAGTGGGGAGGGTGCATAGGGATAGCAGCACAGTGAAGAAGAGCTGGGTGGGAGGTCAGTGGGCAGGGTGCATAGGGATAATGGCACTGGTCAGTGAAGAAGAGGTGGGCAGGGAGTCAGTGGGGAGGGTGCATAGGGATAGGGGCACTAGTCAGTGAAGAAGAGGTGGGCGAGGAGTAAGTGGGGAGGATGCATAGGGATAGGGGCACTGGTCAGTGAAGAAGAGGTGGGCAGGGAGTTGGTGGGTAGGGTGCATAGGAATGGGGCACTGGTCAGTGAAGAAGAGGTGGGTGGGGAGTCGGTGGGGAGGGTGCATAGGGATAGGAGTACTGGTCAGTGAAGAAGAGGTGGGCGGGGAGTCGGTGGGGAGGGTGCATATGGATAGGGGCACTGGTCAGTGAAGAAGAGGTGGGCAAGGAGTAGGTGGGGAGGGTGCATAGGGATAGGGGCACTGGTCAGTGAAGAAGAGGTGGGCGGGGAGTCGGTGGGGAGGGTGCATAGGGATAGGGGCACTGGTCAGTGAAGAAGAGGTGGGCGGGGAGTAAGTGGCGAGGATGCATAGGGATAGGGGCACTGGTCAGTGAAGAAGAGGTGGGCAGGGAGTTGGTGGGAAGGGTGCATAGGAATGGGGCACTGGTGAGGGAAGAAGAGGTGGGAGGGGAGTCGGTGGGGAGGGTGCATAGGGATAGGGGCACTGGTCAGTGAAGAAGAGGTGGGCGGGGAGTAAGTGGGGAGGATGCATAGGGATAGGGGCACTGGTCAGTGAAGAAGAGGTGGGCGGGGAGTCGGTGGGGAGGGTGCATAGGGATAGGTGTACTGGTCAGTGAAGAAGAGGTGGGCAGGGAGTCGGTGGGCAGGGTGCATAGGGATAGGGGCACTAGTCAGTGAAGAAGAGGTGGGCGGGGAGTAAGTGGGGAGAATGCATAGGGATAGGGGCACTGGTCAGTGAAGAAGAGGTGGGCGGGGAGTCAGTGGGGAGGGTGCATAGGGATAGGGGTACTGGTCAGTGAAGAAGAGGTGGGTGGGGAGTCGGTTGGAAGGGTGCATAGGGATAGGGGCACTGGTCAGTGAAGAAGAGGTGGGTGGGGTGTCGGTGGGGAGGGTGCATAGGGATAGGGGCACTGGTCAGTGAAGAAGAGGTGGGCGGGGAGTCGGTGGGGAGGGTGCATAGGGATAGGGGTACTGGTCAGTGAAGAAGAGGTGGGCGGTGAGTCGGTGGGAAGGGTGCATAGGAGTAGGGGCACAGTGAAGAAGAGGTGGGTGGGAGGTAGGTGGGGAGGGTGCATAGGGATAGGGACACTGGTCAGTGAAGAAGAGGTGGGCGGGGAGTCGGTGGGGAGGGTGCATAGGGACAGGGGTACTGGTCAGTGAAGAAGAGGTGGGCGTGGAGTCAGTGGGGAGGGTGCATATGTATAGGGGCACTAGTCAGTGAAGAAGAGGTGGGCGGAGAGTAAGTGGGGAGAATGCATAAGGATAGGGGCACTGGTCAGTGAAGAAGAGGTGGGCGGGGAGTCGGTGGGGAGGGTGCATAGGGATAGGGGTACTGGTCAGTGAAGAAGAGGTGGGCGGGGAGTCGGTGGGGAGGGTGCATAGGAATAGGGGTACTGGTCAGTGAAGAAGAGATGGGCGGGGAGTCGGTGGGGAGGGTGCATAGGGATAGGGGCACTGGTCAGTGAAGAAGAGGTGGGCGGGGTGTCGGTGGGGAGGGTGCATAGGGATAGGGGCACTGGTCAGTGAAGAAGAGGTGGGCGGGGAGTCGGTGGGGAGGGTGCATAAGGATAGGGGTGCTGGTCAGTGAAGAAGAGGTGGGCGGTGAGTCAGTGGAAAGGGTGCATAGGAGTAGGGGCACAGTGAAGAAGAGGTGGGCGGGAGGTCGGTGTGGAGGGTGCATAGGGATAGGGGCACTGGTCAGTGAAGAAGAGGTGGGCGGGGAGTCGGTGGGGAGGGTGCATAGGGATAGGGGTACTGGTCAGTGAAGAAGAGGTGGGCGGGGAGTCAGTGGGGAGGGTGCATATGGATAGGGGCACTAGTCAGTGAAGAAGAGGTGGGCGGGGAGTAATTGGGGAGGATGCATAGGGATAGGGGCACTGGTCAGTGAAGAAGAGCTGGGCGCGAGGTCAGTGGGCAGGGTGCATAAGGATAAGGGCACTGGTCAGTGAAGAAGAGGTGGGCAGGGAGTCAGTGGCGAGGGTGCATAGGGATAGGGGCACTAGTCAGTGAAGAAGAGGTGGGCGGGGAGTAAGTGGGGAGGATGCATAGGGATAGGGGCACTGGTCAGTGAAGAAGAGGTGGGCAGGGAGTTGGTGGGTAGGGTGCATAGGAATGGGGCACTTGTCAGTGAAGAAGAGGTGGGCGGGGAGTCGGTGGGGAGGGTGCATAGGAATAGGGGCACTGGTCAGTGAAGAAGAGGTGGGCGGGGAGTCGGTGGGGGGATGCATAGGGATAGGGGCACTGGTCAGTGAAGAAGAGGTGGGCAAGGAGTAGGTGGGGAGGGTGCATAGGGATAGGGGCACTGGTCAGTGAAGAAGAGGTGGGCGGGGAGTCAGTGGGGAGGGTGCAGAGGGATAGGGGCACAGTGAAGAAGAGCTGGGCGGGAGGTCAGTGGGCAGGGTGTATAGGGATAAGGGCACTGGTCAGTGAAGAAGAGGTGGGCAGGGAGTCAGTGGTGAGGGTGCATAGGGATAGGGGCACTAGTCAGTGAAGAAGAGGTGGGCGTGGAGTAAGTGGGGAGGATGCATAGGGATAGGGGCACTGGTCAGTGAAGATGAAGTGGGCAGGGAGTTGCTGGGTAGGGTGCATAGGAATGGGGCACTGATCAGTGAAGAAGAGGCGGACGGGGAGTCGGTGGGGAGGGTGCATAGGAATAGGGGCACTGGTCAGTGAAGAAGAGGTGGGTGGGGAGTCGGTGGGGAGGGTGCATAGGGATAGGGGCACTGGTCAGTGAAGAAGAGGTGGGCAGGGAGTTGGTGGGTAGGGTGCATAGGAATGGGGCACTTGTCAGTGAAGAAGAGGTGGGCGGGGAGTCGGTGGGGAGGGTGCATAGGAATAGGGGCACTGGTCAGTGAAGAAGAGGTGGGCGGGGAGTCGGTGGGGGGGTGCATAGGGATAGGGGCACTGGTCAGTGAAGAAGAGGTGGGCAAGGAGTAGGTGGGGAGGGTGCATAGGGATAGGGGCACTGGTCAGTGAAGAAGAGGTGGGCGGGGAGTCAGTGGGGAGGGTGCATAGGGATAGGGGCACAGTGAAGAAGAGCTGGGCGGGATTTCAGTGGGCAGGGTGCATAGGGATAAGGGCACTGGTCAGTGAAGAAGAGGTGGGCAGGGAGTCAGTGGTGAGGGTGCATAGGGATAGGGGCACTAGTCAGTGAAGAAGAGGTGGGCGTGGAGTAAGTGGGGAGGATGCATAGGGATAGGGGCACTGGTCAGTGAAGATGAAGTGGGCAGGGAGTTGGTGGGTAGGGTGCATAGGAATGGGGCACTGATCAGTGAAGAAGAGGTGGACGGGGAGTCGGTGGGGAGGGTGCATAGGAATAGGGGCACTGGTCACTGAAGAAGAGGTGGGCGTGGAGTCGGTGGGGAGGGTGCATAGGGATAGGGGCACTGGTCAGTGAAGAAGAGGTGGGCAGGGAGTTGGTGTGTAGGGTGCATAGGAATGGGGCACTGGTCAGTGAAGTAGAAGTGGACGGGGAGTTGTGAAGGGTGCAAAGGGATAGGGGCACTGGTCAGGGAAGAAGAGGTGGGCGGGGAGTCGGCGGGGAGGGTGCATAGGGATAGGGGCACTAGTCAGTGAAGAAGAGGTGGGCGGGGAGTTGGTGGGGAGGGTGCATAGGGATAGGGGCAGTGGTCAGTCAAGAAGAGGTGGGCAAGGAGTAGGTGGGGAGGGTGCATAGGGATAGGGGCACTGGTCAGTCAAGAAGAGGTGGGCAAGGAGTAGGTGGGGAGGGTGCATAGGGATAGGGGCACTGGTCAGTGAAGAAGAGGTGGGCGGGGAGTCGGTGGGGAGGGTGCATAGGGATATGGGCACTGGTCAGTGAAGAAGAGGTGGGCGGGGAGTAAGTGGGGAGGATGCATAAGGATAGGGGCACTGCTCAGTGAAGAAGAGGTGGGCAGGGAGTTGGTGGGTAGGGTGCATAGGTATAGGGGTACTGGTCAGTGAAGAAGAGGTGGGAGGGGAGTCGGTGGGCAGGGTGCATAGGAATAGGGGTACAGTGAAGAAGAGGTGGGCGGGGAGTCGGTGGGGAGGGTGCATGGGATAGGGGTACTGGTCAGTGAAGAAGAGATGGGCAGGGAGTCGGTGGGGAGGGTGCATAGGGATAGCGGTACTGGTCAGTGAAGAAGAGGTGGGCGGGGAGTCGGTGGGGAGGGTGCATAGGGTTAGGGGTACTGGTCAGTGAAGAAGAAGAAGAGGTGGGCGGGGAGTGGGTTGGAAGGGTGCATAGGGATAGGGGCACTGGTCAGTGGAGAAGAGGTGGGCGGGGTGTCGGTGGGGAGGGTACATAGGGATAGGGGCACTGGTCAGTGAAGAAGAGGTGGGCGGGGAGTCGGTGGGGAGGGTGCATAGGGATAGGGGTACTGGTCAGTGAAGAAGAGGTGGGCGGTGAATCGGTGGGAAGGGTGCATAGGAGTAGGGGCACAGTGAAGAAGAGGTGGGCGGGAGGTAGGTGGGGAGGGTGCATAGGGATAGGGGCACTGGTCAGTGAATAAGAGGTGGGCGGGGAGTCGGTGGGGAGGGTGCATAGGGATAGGGGTACTGGTCAGTGAAGAAGAGGTGGGCGGGGAGTCAGTGGGGAGGGTGCATATGTATAGGGGCACTAGTCAGTGAAGAAGAGGTGGGTGGGGAGTAAGTGGGGAGGATGCATAGGGATAGGGGCACTGGTCAGTGAAGAAGAGGTGGGCAGGGAGTCAGTGGGAAGGGTGCATAGGGATAGGGGCACTAGTCAGTGAAGAAGAGGTGGGCGAGGAGTAAGTGGGGAGGATGCATAGGGATAGGGGCACTGGTCAGTGAAGAAGAGGTGGGCAGTGAGTTGGTGGGTAGGGTGCATAGGAATGGGGCACTGGTCAGTGAAGAAGAGGTGGGCGGGGAGTCGGTGGGGAGGGTGCATAGGGATAGGAGTACTGGTCAGTGAAGAAAAGGTGGGCGGGGAGTCGGTGGGGAGGGTGCATATGGATAGGGGCACTGGTCAGTGAAGAAGAGGTGGGCAAGGAGTAGGTGGGGAGGGTGCATAGGGATAGGGGCACTGGTCAGTGAAGAAGAGGTGGGCGGGGAGTCGGTGGGGAGGGTGCATAGGGATGGGGCACTGGTCAGTGAAGAAGAGGTGGGCGGGGAGTAAGTGGCGAGGATGCATAGGGATAGGGGCACTGGTCAGTGAAGAAGAGGTGGGCAGGGAGTTGGTGGGAAGGGTGCATAGGAATGGGGCACTGGTCAGGGAAGAAGAGGTGGGCGGGGAGTCGGTGGGGAGGGTGCATAGGGATAGGGGCACTGGTCAGTGAAGAAGAGGTGGGCGGGGAGTAAGTGGGGAGGATGCATAGGGATAGGGGCACTGGTCAGTGAAGAAGAGGTGGGCCGGGAGTCGGTGGGGAGGGTGCATAGGGATAGGTGTACTGGTCAGTGAAGAAGAGGTGGGCAGGGAGTCGATGGGCAGGGTGCATAGGGATAGGGGCACTGGTCAGTGAAGAAGAGATGGGCGGGGAGTAAGTGGGGGGAATGCATAGGGATAGGGGCACTGGTCAGTGAAGAAGAGGTGGGCGGGGAGTCGGTGGGGAGGGTGCATAGGGATAGGGGTACTGGTCAGTGAAGAAGAAGTGGGTGGGGAGTCGGTTGGAAAGGTGCATAGGGATAGGGGCACTGGTCAGTGAAGAAGAGGTGGGTGGGGTGTCGGTGGGGAGGGTGCATAGGGATAGGGGCACTGGTCAGTGAAGAAGAGGTGGGCGGGGAGTCGGTGGGGAGGGTGCATAGGGATAGAGGTACTGGTCAGTGAAGAAGAGGTGGGCGGTGAGTCGGTGGGAAGGGTGCATAGGAGTAGGGGCACAGTGAAGAAGAGGTGGGCGGGAGGTAGGTGGGGAGGGTGCATAGGGATAGGGACACTGGTCAGTGAAGAAGAGGTGGGTGGGGAGTCGGTGGGGAGGGTGCATAGGGACAGGGGTACTGGTCAGTGAAGAAGAGGTGGGCGTGGAGTCAGTGGGGAGGGTGCATAGGGATAGGGGCACTAGTCAGTGAAGAAGAGGTGGGCGGGGAGTAAGTGGGGAGGATGCATAGGGATAGGGGCACTGGTCAGTGAAGAAGAGGTGGGCATGTAGTTGGTGGGTAGGGTGCATAGGAATGGGGCACTGGTCAGTGAAGAAGAGGTGGGCGGGGAGTCGGTGGGGAGGGTGCATATGGATAGGGGCACTGGTCAGTGAAGAAGAGGTGGGCACGGAGTAGGTGGGGAGGGTGCATAGGTATAGGGTCACTGGTCAGTGAAGAAGAGGTGGGCGGGGAGTCGGTTGGAAGGGTGCATAGGGATAGGGGCACTGGTCAGTGAAGAAGAGGTGGTTGGGGTGTCGGTGGGGAGGGTGCATATGGATAGGGGCACTGGTCAGTGAAGAAGAGGTGGGCGCGGAGTCGGTGGGGAGGGTGCATAGGGATAGGGGTACTGGTCAGTGAAGAAGAGATGGGCGGTGAGTCGGTGGGAAGGGTGCATAGGAGTAGGGGCACAGTGAAGAAGAGGTGGGCGGGAGGTAGGTGGGGAGGGTGCATAGGGATAGGGACACTGGTCAGTGAAGAAGAGGTGGGCGGGGAGTAAGTGGGGAGAATGCATAGGGATAGGGGCACTGGTCAGTGAAGAAGAGGTGGGCGGGGAGTCGGTGGGGAGGGTGCATAGGGATAGGTGTACTGGTCAGTGAAGAAGAGGTGGGCAGGGAGTCGGTGGGCAGGGTGCATAGGGATAGGGGCACTAGTCAGTGAAGAAGAGGTGGGCGGGGAGTAAGTGGGGAGAATGCATAGGGATAGGGGCACTGGTCAGTGAAGAAGAGGTGGGCGGGGAGTCGGTGGGGAGGGTGCATAGGGATAGGGGCACTGGTCAGTGAAGAAGAGGTGGGCGGGGAGTCGGTGGGGAGGGTGCATAGGGATAGGTGTACTGGTCAGTGAAGAAGAGGTGGGCAGGGAGTCGGTGGGCAGGGTGCATAGGGATAGGGGCACAGTGAAGAAGAGGTGGGCGGGAGGTAGGTGGGGAGGGTGCATAGGGATAGGGACACTGGTCAGTGAAGAAGAGGTGGGCGGGGAGTAAGTGGGGAGAATGCATAGGGATACGGGCACTGGTCAGTGAAGAAGAGGTGGGCGGGGAGTCGGTGGGGAGGGTGCATAGGGATAGGTGTACTGGTCAGTGAAGAAGAGGTGGGCAGGGAGTCGGTGGGCAGGGTGCATAGGGATAGGGGCACTAGTCAGTGAAGAAGAGGTGAGCGGGGAGTAAGTGGGGAGAATGCATAGGGATAGGGGCACTGGTCAGTGAAGAAGAGGTGGGCGGGGAGTCGGTGGGGAGGGTGCATAGGGATAGGGGTACTGGTCAGTGAAGAAGAGGTGGGTGGGGAGTCGGTTGGAAGGGTGCATAGGGATAGGGGCACTGGTCAGTGAAGAAGAGGTGGGTGGAGTGTCGGTGGGGAGGGTGCATAGGGATAGGGGCACTGGTCAGTGAAGAAGAGGTGGGTGGGGAGTCGGTGGGGAGGGTGCATAGGGATAGGGGTACTGGTCAGTGAAGAAGAGGTGGGCGGTGAGTCGGTGGGAAGGGTGCATAGGAGTAGGGGCACAGTGAAGAAGAGGTGGGCGGGAGGTAGGTGGGGAGGGTGCATAGGGATAGGGACACTGGTCAGTGAAGAAGAGGTGGGCAGGGAGTCGGTGGGGAGGGTGCATAGGGACAGGGGTACTGGTCAGTGAAGAAGAGGTGGGCGTGGAGTCAGTGGGGAGGGTGCATATGTATAGGGGCACTAGTCAGTGAAGAAGAGGTGGGTGGGGAGTAAGTGGGGAGGATGCATAGGGATAGGGGCACTGGTCAGTGAAGAAGAGGTGGGCGGGGAGTCAGTGGGGAGGGTGCATAGGGATAGGGGCACAGTGAAGAAGAGCTGGGTGGGAGGTCAGTGGGCAGGGTGCATACGGATAAGGGCACTGGTCAGTGAAGAAGAGGTGGGCAGGGAGTCAGTGGGGAGGGTGCATAGGGATAGGGGCACTAGTCAGTGAAGAAGAGGTGGGTGGGGAGTAAGTGGGGAGGATGCATAGGGATAGGGGCACTGGTCAGTGAAGAAGAGGTGGGCATGGAGTTGGTGGGTAGGGTGCATAGGAATGGGGCACTGGTCAGTGAAGAAGAGGTGGGCGGGGAGTCGGTGGGGAGGGTGCATAGGGATAGGGGCACTGGTCAGTGAAGAAGAGGTGGGCGGGGAGTCGGTGGGGAGGGTGCATATGGATAGGGGCACTGGTCAGTGAAGAAGAGGTGGGCAAGGAGTAGGTGGGGAGGGTGCATAGGTATAGGGGCACTGGTCAGTGAAGAAGAGGTGGGCGGGGAGTCGGTTGGAAGGGTGCATAGGGATAGGGGCACTGGTCAGTGAAGAAGAGGTGGTTGGGGTGTCGGTGGGGAGGGTGCATAGGGATAGGGGCACTGGTCAGTGAAGAAGAGGTGGGTGGGGAGTCGGTGGGGAGGGTGCATAGGGATAGGGGTACAGGTCAGTGAAGAAGAGGTGGGCGGTGAGTCGGTGGGAAGGGTGCATAGGAGTAGGGGCACAGTGAAGAAGAGGTGGGCGGGAGGTAGGTGGGGAGGGTGCATAGGGATAGGGACACTGGTCAGTGAAGAAGAGGTGGGCGGGGAGTAAGTGGGGAGAATGCATAGGGATAGGGGCACTGGTCAGTGAAGAAGAGGTGGGCGGGGAGTCGGTGGGGAGGGTGCATAGGGATAGGGGTACTGGTCAGTGAAGAAGAGGTGGGTGGGGAGTCGGTTGGAAGGGTGCATAGGGATAGGGGTACTGGCCAGTGAAGATGAGGTGGGCGGGGAGTCGGTGGGCAGGGTGCATAGGGATAGGGGCACTAGTCAGTGAAGAAGAGGTGGGCGGGTAGTAAGTGGGGAGAATGCATAGGGATAGGGGCACTGGTCAGTGAAGAAGAGGTGGGCAGGGAGTCAGTGGGGAGGGGGCATAGGGATAGGGGCACTAGTCAGTGAAGAAGAGGTGGGCGGGGAGAAAGGGTGGAGAATGCATAGGGATAGGGGCACTGGTCAGTGAAGAAGAGGTGGGCAGAGAGTTGGTGGGTAGGGTGCATAGGAATGGGGCACTGGTCATTGAAGAAGAGGTGGACGGGGTGTCGGTGGGAAGGGTGCAAAGGGATAGGGGCACTGGTCAGGGAAGAAGAGGTGGGCGGGGAGCCGTGGGGAGGGTGCATAGGGATAGGGGCACTAGTCAGTGAAGAAGAGGTGGGCGGGGAGTAAGTGGGGAGAATGCATAGGGATAGGGGCACTGGTCAGTGAAGAAGAGGTGGGCGAGGAGTCGGTGGGGAGAGTGCATAGGGATAGGGGCACTGGTCAGTGAAGAAGAGGTGGGCGGGGAGTCAGTGGGGAGGGTGCATAGGGATAGGGGCACTGGTCAGTGAAGAAGAGGTGGGCAGGGAATAAGTGGGGAGAATGCATAGGGGTAGGGGCACTGGTCAGTGAAGAAGAGGTGGGTGGGGAGTTAGTGGGGAGGGTGCATAGGGATAGGTGTACTGGTCAGTGAAGAAGAGGTGGGTGGGGAGTCGGTGGGCAGGGTCCATAGGGATAGGGGCACTAGTCAGTGAAGAAGAGGAGGGTGGGGAGTAAGTGGGGAGAAAGCATAGGGATAGGGGCACTGGTCAGTGAAGAAGAGGTGGGCGGGGAGTCGGTGGGGAGGGTGCATAGGGATAGGGGTACTGGTCAGTGAAGAAGAGGTGGGCGGGCAGTCAGTGGGGAGGGTGCATAAGGATAGGGGTACTGGTCAGTGAAGAAGAGATGGGCAGGGAGTCGGTGGGGAGGGTGCATAGGGATAGGGGTACTGGTCAGTGAAGAAGAGTTGGGCGGGGAGTCAGTGGGGAGGGTGCATAGGAGTAAGGGCACAGTGAAGAAGAGGTGGGTGGGAGGTCAGTGGCGAGGGTGCATAGGGATAGCGGTACTGGTCAGTGAAGAAGAGGTGGGCGGGGAGTCGGTGGGGAGGGACCATAGAGATAAGGGTACTGGTCAGTGAAGAAGAGGTGGGTGGGGAGTCGGTTGGAGTGTGCATAGGGATAGGGGCACTGGTCAGTGAAGAAGAGGTGGGCGGGGAGTCGGTGGGGAGGGTGCATAGGGATATGGGTACTGGTCAGTGAAGAAGAGGTGGGCGGGGAGTCGGTGGGGAGGGTGCATAAGGATAGGGGTACTGGTCAGTGAAGAAGAGATGGGCAGGGAGTCGGTGGGGAGGGTGCATAGGGATAGGGGTACTGGTCAGTGAAGAAGAGTTGGGTGGGGAGTCGGTGGGGAGGGTGCATAGGAGTAAGGGCACAGTGAAGAAGAGGTGGGCGGGAGGTCAGTGGGGAGGGTGCATAGGGATAGGGGCACTGGTCAGTGAAGAAGAGGTGGGCGGGGAGTCGGTGGGGAGGGTGCATAGGGATAGGGGTACTGGTCAGTGAAGAAGAGGTGGGCGGGGAGTTGGTGGGGAGGGTGCATAAGAATAGGGGTACTGGTCAGTGAAGAAGAGATGGGCAGGGAGTCGGTGGGGAGGGTGCATAGGGATAGCGGTACTGGTCAGTGAAGAAGAGGTGGGCGGGGAGTCGGTGGGGAGGGTGCATAGGGATAGGGGTACTGGTCAGTGAAGAAGAAGAAGAGGTGGGCGGGGAGTCGGTTGGAAGGGTGCATAGGGATAGGGGCACTGGTCAGTGAAGAAGAGGTGGGCGGGGTGTCGGTGGGGAGGGTGCATAGGGGCACTGGTCAGTGAAGAAGAGGTGGGCGGGGAGTCGGTGGGGAGGGTGCATAGGGATAGGGGTACTGGTCAGTGAAGAAGAGGTGGGCGGTGAGTCGGTGGGAAGGGTGCATAGGAGTAGGGGCACAGTGAAGAAGAGGTGGGCGGGAGGTAGGTGGGGAGGGTGCATACGGATAGGGGCACTGGTCAGTGAATAAGAGGTGGGCGGGGAGTCAGTGGGGAGGGTGCATAGGGATAGGGGTACTGGTCAGTGAAGAAGAGGTGGGCGGGGAGTCAGTGGGGAGGGTGCATATGTATAGGGGCACTAGTCAGTGAAGAAGAGGTGGGTGGGGAGTAAGTGGGGAGGATGCATAGGGTTAGGGGCACTGGTCAGTGAAGAAGAGGTGGGCAGGGAGTCAGTGGGGAGGGTGCATAGGGATAGCAGCACAGTGAAGAAGAGCTGGGTGGGAGGTCAGTGGGCAGGGTGCATAGGGATAATGGCACTGGTCAGTGAAGAAGAGGTGGGCAGGGAGTCAGTGGGGAGGGTGCATAGGGATAGGGGCACTAGTCAGTGAAGAAGAGGTGGGCGAGGAGTAAGTGGGGAGGATGCATAGGGATAGGGGCACTGGTCAGTGAAGAAGAGGTGGGCAGGGAGTTGGTGGGTAGGGTGCATAGGAATGGGGCACTGGTCAGTGAAGAAGAGGTGGGTGGGGAGTCGGTGGGGAGGGTGCATAGGGATAGGAGTACTGGTCAGTGAAGAAGAGGTGGGCGGGGAGTCGGTGGGGAGGGTGCATATGGATAGGGGCACTGGTCAGTGAAGAAGAGGTGGGCAAGGAGTAGGTGGGGAGGGTGCATAGGGATAGGGGCACTGGTCAGTGAAGAAGAGGTGGGCGGGGAGTCGGTGGGGAGGGTGCATAGGGATAGGGGCACTGGTCAGTGAAGAAGAGGTGGGCGGGGAGTAAGTGGCGAGGATGCATAGGGATAGGGGCACTGGTCAGTGAAGAAGAGGTGGGCAGGGAGTTGGTGGGAAGGGTGCATAGGAATGGGGCACTGGTGAGGGAAGAAGAGGTGGGAGGGGAGTCGGTGGGGAGGGTGCATAGGGATAGGGGCACTGGTCAGTGAAGAAGAGGTGGGCGGGGAGTAAGTGGGGAGGATGCATAGGGATAGGGGCACTGGTCAGTGAAGAAGAGGTGGGCGGGGAGTCGGTGGGGAGGGTGCATAGGGATAGGTGTACTGGTCAGTGAAGAAGAGGTGGGCAGGGAGTCGGTGGGCAGGGTGCATAGGGATAGGGGCACTAGTCAGTGAAGAAGAGGTGGGCGGGGAGTAAGTGGGGAGAATGCATAGGGATAGGGGCACTGGTCAGTGAAGAAGAGGTGGGCGGGGAGTCAGTGGGGAGGGTGCATAGGGATAGGGGTACTGGTCAGTGAAGAAGAGGTGGGTGGGGAGTCGGTTGGAAGGGTGCATAGGGATAGGGGCACTGGTCAGTGAAGAAGAGGTGGGTGGGGTGTCGGTGGGGAGGGTGCATAGGGATAGGGGCACTGGTCAGTGAAGAAGAGGTGGGCGGGGAGTCGGTGGGGAGGGTGCATAGGGATAGGGGTACTGGTCAGTGAAGAAGAGGTGGGCGGTGAGTCGGTGGGAAGGGTGCATAGGAGTAGGGGCACAGTGAAGAAGAGGTGGGTGGGAGGTAGGTGGGGAGGGTGCATAGGGATAGAGACACTGGTCAGTGAAGAAGAGGTGGGCGGGGAGTCGGTGGGGAGGGTGCATAGGGACAGGGGTACTGGTCAGTGAAGAAGAGGTGGGCGTGGAGTCAGTGGGGAGGGTGCATATGTATAGGGGCACTAGTCGGTGAAGAAGAGGTGGGCGGAGAGTAAGTGGGGAGAATGCATAAGGATAGGGGCACTGGTCAGTGAAGAAGAGGTGGGCGGGGAGTCGGTGGGGAGGGTGCATAGGGATAGGGGTACTGGTCAGTGAAGAAGAGGTGGGCGGGGAGTCGGTGGGGAGGGTGCATAGGAATAGGGGTACTGGTCAGTGAAGAAGAGATGGGCGGGGAGTCGGTGGGGAGGGTGCATAGGGATAGGGGCACTGGTCAGTGAAGAAGAGGTGGGCGGGGTGTCGGTGGGGAGGGTGCATAGGGATAGGGGCACTGGTCAGTGAAGAAGAGGTGGGCGGGGAGTCGGTGGGGAGGGTGCATAAGGATAGGGGTGCTGGTCAGTGAAGAAGAGGTGGGCGGTGAGTCAGTGGAAAGGGTGCATAGGAGTAGGGGCACAGTGAAGAAGAGGTGGGCGGGAGGTCGGTGTGGAGGGTGCATAGGGATAGGGGCACTGGTCAGTGAAGAAGAGGTGGGCGGGGAGTCGGTGGGGAGGGTGCATAGGGATAGGGGTACTGGTCAGTGAAGAAGAGGTGGGCGGGGAGTCAGTGGGGAGGGTGCATATGGATAGGGGCACTAGTCAGTGAAGAAGAGGTGGGCGGGGAGTAATTGGGGAGGATGCATAGGGATAGGGGCACTGGTCAGTGAAGAAGAGCTGGGCGCGAGGTCAGTGGGCAGGGTGCATAAGGATAAGGGCACTGGTCAGTGAAGAAGAGGTGGGCAGGGAGTCAGTGGCGAGGGTGCATAGGGATAGGGGCACTAGTCAGTGAAGAAGAGGTGGGCGGGGAGTAAGTGGGGAGGATGCATAGGGATAGGGGCACTGGTCAGTGAAGAAGAGGTGGGCAGGGAGTTGGTGGGTAGGGTGCATAGGAATGGGGCACTTGTCAGTGAAGAAGAGGTGGGCGGGGAGTCGGTGGGGAGGGTGCATAGGAATAGGGGCACTGGTCAGTGAAGAAGAGGTGGGCGGGGAGTCGGTGGGGGGATGCATAGGGATAGGGGCACTGGTCAGTGAAGAAGAGGTGGGCAAGGAGTAGGTGGGGAGGGTGCATAGGGATAGGGGCACTGGTCAGTGAAGAAGAGGTGGGCGGGGAGTCAGTGGGGAGGGTGCAGAGGGATAGGGGCACAGTGAAGAAGAGCTGGGCGGGAGGTCAGTGGGCAGGGTGTATAGGGATAAGGGCACTGGTCAGTGAAGAAGAGGTGGGCAGGGAGTCAGTGGTGAGGGTGCATAGGGATAGGGGCACTAGTCAGTGAAGAAGAGGTGGGCGTGGAGTAAGTGGGGAGGATGCATAGGGATAGGGGCACTGGTCAGTGAAGATGAAGTGGGCAGGGAGTTGCTGGGTAGGGTGCATAGGAATGGGGCACTGATCAGTGAAGAAGAGGCGGACGGGGAGTCGGTGGGGAGGGTGCATAGGAATAGGGGCACTGGTCAGTGAAGAAGAGGTGGGTGGGGAGTCGGTGGGGAGGGTGCATAGGGATAGGGGCACTGGTCACTGAAGAAGAGGTGGGCAAGGAGTAGGTGGGGAGGGTGCATAGGGATGGGGGCACTGGTCAGTAAAGAAGAGGTGGGTGGGGAGTCAGTGGGGAGGGTGCATAGGGATAGGGGCACTGGTCAGTGAAGAAGAGGTGGGCGGGGAGTAAGTGGGGAGGATGCATAGGGATAGGGGCACTTGTCAGTGAAGAAGAGGTGGGCGGAGAGTAAGTGGGGAGAATGCATAAGGATAGGGGCACTGGTCAGTGAAGAAGAGGTGGGCGGGGAGTCGGTGGGAGGGTGCATAGGGATAGGGGTACTGGTCAGTGAAGAAGAGGTGGGCGGGGAGTCGGTGGGGAGGGTGCATAGGGACAGGGGTACTGGTCAGTGAAGAAGAAATGGGCGGGGAGTCGGTGGGGAGGGTGCATAGGGATAGGGGCACTGGTCAGTGAAGAAGAGGTGGGCGGGGTGTCGGTGGGGAGGGTGCATAGGGATAGGGGCACTGGTCAGTGAAGAAGAGGTGGGCGGGGAGTCGGTGGGGAGGGTGCATAGGGATAGGGGTACTGGTCAGTGAAGAAGAGGTGGGCGGGGAGTCAGTGGGGAGGGTGCATATGGATAGGGGCACTAGTCAGTGAAGAAGAGGTGGGCGGGGAGTAAGTGGGGAGGATGCATAGGGATAGGGGCACTGGTCAGTGAAGAAGAGCTGGGCGGGAGGTCAGTGGGCAGGGTGCATAAGGATAAGGGCACTGGTCAGTGAAGAAGAGGTGGGCAGGGTGTCAGTGGCGAGGGTGCATAGGGATAGGGGCACTAGTCAGTGAAGAAGAGGTGGGCGGGGAGTAAGTGGGGAGGATGCATAGGGATAGGGGCACTGGTCAGTGAAGAAGAGGTGGGCAGGGAGTTGGTGGGTAGGGTGCATAGGAATGGGGCACTTGTCAGTGAAGAAGAGGTGGGCGGGGAGTCGGTGGGGAGGGTGCATAGGAATAGGGGCACTGGTCAGTGAAGAAGAGGTGGGCGGGGAGTCGGTGGGGGGGTGCATAGGGATAGGGGCACTGGTCAGTGAAGAAGAGGTGGGCAAGGAGTAGGTGGGGAGGGTGCATAGGGATAGGGGCACTGGTCAGTGAAGAAGAGGTGGGCGGGGAGTCAGTGGGGAGGGTGCATAGGGATAGGGGCACAGTGAAGAAGAGCTGGGCGGGATTTCAGTGGGCAGGGTGCATAGGGATAAGGGCACTGGTCAGTGAAGAAGAGGTGGGCAGGGAGTCAGTGGTGAGGGTGCATAGGGATAGGGGCACTAGTCAGTGAAGAAGAGGTGGGCGTGGAGTAAGTGGGGAGGATGCATAGGGATAGGGGCACTGGTCAGTGAAGATGAAGTGGGCAGGGAGTTGGTGGGTAGGGTGCATAGGAATGGGGCACTGATCAGTGAAGAAGAGGTGGACGGGGAGTCGGTGGGGAGGGTGCATAGGAATAGGGGCACTGGTCACTGAAGAAGAGGTGGGCGTGGAGTCGGTGGGGAGGGTGCATAGGGATAGGGGCACTGGTCAGTGAAGAAGAGGTGGGCAGGGAGTTGGTGTGTAGGGTGCATAGGAATGGGGCACTGGTCAGTGAAGTAGAAGTGGACGGGGAGTTGTGAAGGGTGCAAAGGGATAGGGGCACTGGTCAGGGAAGAAGAGGTGGGCGGGGAGTCGGCGGGGAGGGTGCATAGGGATAGGGGCACTAGTCAGTGAAGAAGAGGTGGGCGGGGAGTTGGTGGGGAGGGTGCATAGGGATAGGGGCAGTGGTCAGTCAAGAAGAGGTGGGCAAGGAGTAGGTGGGGAGGGTGCATAGGGATAGGGGCACTGGTCAGTCAAGAAGAGGTGGGCAAGGAGTAGGTGGGGAGGGTGCATAGGGATAGGGGCACTGGTCAGTGAAGAAGAGGTGGGCGGGGAGTCGGTGGGGAGGGTGCATAGGGATATGGGCACTGGTCAGTGAAGAAGAGGTGGGCGGGGAGTAAGTGGGGAGGATGCATAAGGATAGGGGCACTGCTCAGTGAAGAAGAGGTGGGCAGGGAGTTGGTGGGTAGGGTGCATAGGTATAGGGGTACTGGTCAGTGAAGAAGAGGTGGGAGGGGAGTCGGTGGGCAGGGTGCATAGGAATAGGGGTACAGTGAAGAAGAGGTGGGCGGGAGGTCGTTGGGGAGGGTGCATAGGGATAGGGGCACTGGTCAGTGAAGAAGAGGTGGGCGGGGAGTTGGTGGGGAGGGTGCATAGGGATAGGGGTACTTGCCAGTGAAGAAGAGGTGGCCGGGGAGTCGGTGGGCAGGGTGCATAGGGATAGGGGCACTAGTCAGTGAAGAAGAGGTGGGCGGGGAGTAAGTGTGGAGTATGCATAGGGATAGGGGCACTGGTCAATGAAGAAGAGGTGGGCAGGGAGTCAGTGGGGAGGGTGCATAGGGATAGGGGCACTAGTCAGTGAGGAAGAGGTGGGCGGGGAGTAAGTGGGGAGAATGCATAGGGATAGGGGCACTGGTCAGTGAAGAAGAGGTGGGCGGGGAGTCGGTGGAGAGGGTGCATAGGGATAGGGGCACTGGTCAGTGAAGAAGAGGTGGGCGGGGAGTCGGTGGGGAGGGTGCATAGGGATAGGGGCACTGGTCAGTGAAGAAGAGGTGGGCGGGGAGTAAGTGGGGAGAATGCATAGGGATAGGGGCACTGGTCAGTGAAGAAGAGGTGGGCGGGGAGTTGGTGGGCAGGGTGCATAGGGATAGGGGCACTAGTCAGTGAAGAAGAGGTGGGCGGGGAGTGAGTGGGGAGAATGCATAGGGATAGGGGCACTGGTCAGTGAAGAAGAGGTGGGCAGGGAGTCAGTGGGGAGGGTGCATAGGGATAGGGGCACTAGTCAGTGAAGAAGTGGTGGGCGGGGAGTAAGTGGGGAGAATGCATAGGGATAGGGGCACTGGTCAGTGAAGAAGAGGTGGGCAGGGAGTTGGTGGGTAGGGTGCATAGGAATGGGGCACTGGTCAGTGAAGAAGAGGTGGACGGGGTGTCGGTAGGAAGGGTGCACAGGGATAGGGGCACTGGTCAGGGAAGAAGAGGTGGGCGGGGAGCCGTGGGGAGGGTGCATAGGGATAGGGGCACTAGTCAGTGAAGAAGACATGGGCGGGGAGTAAGTGGGGTGAATGCATAGGGATAGGGGCACTGGTCAGTGAAGAAGAGGTGGGCGGGGAGTCGGTGGGGAGGGTGCATAGGGATAGGGGCACTGGTCAGTGAAGAAGAGGTGGGCAGGGAGTCGGTGGGGAGGGTGCATAGGGATAGGGGCATTGGTCAGTGAAGAAGAGGTGGGCGGGGAATAAGTGGGGAGAATGCATAGGGGTAGGGGCACTGGTCAGTGAAGAAGAGGTGGGCGGGGAGTTGGTGGGGAGGGTGCATAGGGATAGGTGTACTGGTCAGTGAAGAAGAGGTGGGCGGGGAGTCGGTGGGCAGGGTGCATAGGGATAGGGGCACTAGTCAGTGAAGAAGAGGTGGGAGGGGAGTAAGTGCGGAGAAAGCATAGGGATAGGGGCACTGGTCAGTGAAGAAGAGGTGTGCGGGGAGTCGGTTGGGAGGGTGCATAGGGATAGGGGTATTGGTCAGTGAAGAAGAGGTGGGCGGGCAGTCGGTGGGGAGGGTGCATAAGGATAGGGGTACTGGTCAGTGAAGAAGAGATGGGCGGGGAGTCGGTGGGGAGGGTGCATAGGGATAGGAGTACTGGTCAGTGAAGAAGAGTTGGGCGGGGAGTCAGTGGGGAGGGTGCATAGGAGTAAGGGCACAGTGAAGAAGAGGTGGGCAGGAGGTCAGTGGGGAGGGCGCATAGGGATAGCGGTACTAGTCAGTGAAGAAGAGGTGGGCGGGGAGTCGGTGGGGAGGGTCCATAGGGATAAGGGTACTGGTCAGTGAAGAAGAGGTGGGTGGGGAGTCGGTTGGAGGGTGCATAGGGATAGGGGCACTGGTCAGTGAAGAAGAGGTGGGCGGGGAGTCGGTGGGGAGGGTGCATAGGGATAGGGGTACTGGTCAGTGAAGAAGAGGTGGGCGGGGAGTCGGTGGGGAGGGTGCATAAGGATAGGGGTACTGGTCAGTGATGAAGAGATGGGCAGGGAGTCGGTGGGGAGGGTGCATAGGGATAGGGGTACTCGTCAGTGAAGAAGAGTTGGGCGGGGAGTCGGTGGGGAGGGTGCATAGGAGTAAGGGCACAGTGAAGAAGAGGAGGGCGGGAAGTCAGTGGGGAGGGTGCATATGGATAGGGGCACTGGTCAGTGAAGAAGAGGTGGGCGGGGAGTTGGTGGGGAGGGTGCATAGGGATAGGGGTACTGGTCAGTGAAGAAGAGGTGGGCGGGGAGTCGGTGGGGAGGGTGCAAAGGGATAGAGGCACTGGTCAGGGAAGAAGAGGTGGGCGGGGAGCCGTGGGGAGGGTGCATAGGGATAGGGGCACTAGTCAGTGAAGAAGAGTTGGGCGGGGAGTAAGTGGGGAGAATGCATAGGGATAGGGGCACTGGTCAGTGAAGAAGAGGTGGGCGGGGAGTCGGTGGGGAGGGTGCATAGGGATAGGGGCACTGGTCAGTGAAGAAGAGGTGGGCAGGGAGTCGGTGGGGAGGGTACATAGGGATAGGGGCACTGGTCAGTGAAGAAGAGGTGGGCGGGGAATAAGTGGGGAGAATGCATAGGGGTAGGGGCACTGGTCAGTGAAGAAGACGTGGGCGGGGAGTCGGTGGGGAGGGTGCATAGGGATAGGTGTACTGGTCAGTGAAGAAGAGGTGGGCGGGGAGTCGGTGGGCAGGGTCCATAGGGATAGGGGCACTGGTCAGTGAAGAAGAGGTGGGCGGGGAGTAAGTGGGGAGAAAGCATAGGGATAGGGGCACTGGTCAGTGAAGAAGAGGTGGGCGGGGAGTCGGTGGGGAGGGTGCATAGGGATAGGGGCATTGGTCAGTGAAGAAGAGGTGGGCGGGGATTAAGTGGGGAGAATGCATAGGGGTAGGGGCACTGGTCGGTGAAGAAGAGGTGGGCGGGGAGTCGGTGGGGAGGGTGCATAGGGATAGGTGTACTGGTCAGTGAAGAAGAGGTGGGCGGGGAGTCGGTGGGCAGGGTGCATAGGGATAGGGGCACTAGTCAGTGAAGAAGAGGTGGGCGGGGAGTAAGTGGGGAGAATGCATAGGGATAGGGGCACTGGTCAGTGAAGAAGAGGTGGGCGGGGAGTTGGTGGGGAGGGTGCATAGGGATAGGGGTACTGGTCAGTGAAGAAGAGGTGGGTGGGGAGTCGGTTGGAAGGGTGCATAGGGATAGGGGCACTGGTCAGTGAAGAAGAGGTGGGTGGGGTGTCGGTGGGGAGGGTGCATAGGGATAGGGGCACTGGTCAGTGAAGAAGAGGTGGGCGGGGAGTCGGTGGGGAGGGTGCATAGGGATAGGGGTACTGGTCAGTGAAGAAGAGGTGGGCGGTGAGTCGGTGGGAAGGGTGCATAGGAGTAGGGGCACAGTGAAGAAGAGGTGGGCGGGAGGTAGGTGGGGAGGGTGCATAGGGATAGGGGCACTGGTCAGTGAAGAAGAGGTGGGCAGGGAGTCGGTGGGGAGGGTGCATAGGGACAGGGGTACTGGTCAGTGAAGAAGAGGTGGGCGTGGAGTCAGTGGGAAGGGTGCATGTGTATAGGGGCACTAGTCAGTGAAGAAGAGGTGGGTGGGGAGTAAGTGGGGAGGATGCATAGGGATAGGGGCACTGGTCAGTGAAGAAGAGGTGGGCGGGGAGTAAGTGGGGAGGGTGCATAGGGATAGGGGCACAGTGAAGAAGAGCTGGGCGGGAGTTCAGTGGGCAGGGTGCATAAGGATAAGGGCACTGGTCAGTGAAGAAGAGGTGGGCAGGGAGTCAGTGGCGAGGGTGCATAGGGATAGGGGCACTGGTCAGTGAAGAAGAGGTGGGTGGGGAGTCGGTTGGAAGGGTGCATAGGGATAGGGGCACTGGTCAGTGAAGAAGAGGTGGGTGGGGTGTCGGTGGGGAGGGTGCATAGGGATAGGGGCACTGGTCAGTGAAGAAGACGTGGGCGGGGAGTCGGTGGGGAGGGTGAATAGGGATAGGTGTACTGGTCAGTGAAGAAGAGGTGGGCGGGGAGTCGGTGGGCAGGGTCCATAGGGATAGGGGCACTGGTCAGTGAAGAAGAGGTGGGCGGGGAGTAAGTGGGGAGAAAGCATAGGGATAGGGGCACTGGTCAGTGAAGAAGAGGTGGGCGGGGAGTCGGTGGGGAGGGTGCATAGGGATAGGGGCATTGGTCAGTGAAGAAGAGGTGGGCGGGGATTAAGTGGGGAGAATGCATAGGGGTAGGGGCACTGGTCGGTGAAGAAGAGGTGGGCGGGGAGTCGGTGGGGAGGGTGCATAGGGATAGGTGTACTGGTCAGTGAAGAAGAGGTGGGCGGGGAGTCGGTGGGCAGGGTGCATAGGGATAGGGGCACTAGTCAGTGAAGAAGAGGTGGGCGGGGAGTAAGTGGGGAGAAAGCATAGGGATACGGGCACTGGTCAGTGAAGAAGAGGTGGGCGGGGAGTCGGTGGGTAGGGTGCATAGGGATAGGGGTACTGGTCAGTGAAGAAGAGGTGGGCGGGCAGTCGGTGGGGAGGGTGCATATGGATAGGGCCACTGGTCAGTGAAGAAGAGGTGGGCAAGGAGTAGGTGGGGAGGGTGCATAGGGATAGGGGCACTGGTCAGTGATGAAGAGATGGGCAGGGAGTCGGTGGGGAGGGTGCATAGGGATAGGGGTACTCGTCAGTGAAGAAGAGTTGGGCGGGGAGTCGGTGGGGAGGGTGCATAGGAGTAAGGGCACAGTGAAGAAGAGGTGGGCGGGGAGTTGGTGGGGAGGGTGCATAGGGATAGGGGTACTGGTCAGTGAAGAAGAGGTGGGCGGGGAGTCGGTGGGGAGGGTGCAAAGGGATAGGGGCACTGGTCAGGGAAGAAGAGGTGGGCGGGGAGCCGTGGGGAGGGTGCATAGGGGTAGGGGCACTAGTCAGTGAAGAAGAGGTGGGCGGGGAGTAAGTGGGGAGAATGCATAGGGGTAGGGGCACTGGTCAGTGAAGAAGACGTGGGCGGGGAGTCGGTGGGGAGGGTGCATAGGGATAGGTGTACTGGTCAGTGAAGAAGAGGTGGGCGGGGAGTCGGTGGGCAGGGTCCATAGGGATAGGGGCACTGGTCAGTGAAGAAGAGGTGGGCGGGGAGTAAGTGGGGAGAAAGCATAGGGATAGGGGCACTGGTCAGTGAAGAAGAGGTGGGCGGGGAGTCGGTGGGGAGGGTGCATAGGGATAGGGGCATTGGTCAGTGAAGAAGAGGTGGGCGGGGATTAAGTGGGGAGAATGCATAGGGGTAGGGGCACTGGTCGGTGAAGAAGAGGTGGGCGGGGAGTCGGTGGGGAGGGTGCATAGGGATAGGTGTACTGGTCAGTGAAGAAGAGGTGGGCGGGGAGTCGGTGGGCAGGGTGCATAGGGATAGGGGCACTAGTCAGTGAAGAAGAGGTGGGCGGGGAGTAAGTGGGGAGAAAGCATAGGGATACGGGCACTGGTCAGTGAAGAAGAGGTGGGCGGGGAGTCGGTGGGGAGGGTGCATAGGGATAGGGGTACTGGTCAGTGAAGAAGAGGTGGGCGGGCAGTCGGTGGGGAGGGTGCATATGGATAGGGGCACTGGTCAGTGAAGAAGAGGTGGGCAAGGAGTAGGTGGGGAGGGTGCATAGGGATAGGGGCACTGGTCAGTGAAGAAGTGGTGGGCGGGGAGTCGGTGGGGAGGGTGCATAGGGATAGGGGCACTGGTCAGTGAAGAAGAGGTGGGCGGGGAGTAAGTGGGGAGGATGCATAGGTATAGGGGCACTGGTCAGTGAAGAAGAGGTGGGCAGGGAGTTGGTGGGAAGGGTGCATAGGAATGGGGCACTGGTCAGGGAAGAAGAGGTGGGCGGGGAGTCGGTGGGGAGGGTGCATAGGGATAGGGGCACTGGTCAGTGAAGAAGAGGTGCGCGGATAGTAAGTGGGGAGGATGCATAGGGATAGGGGCACTGGTCAGTGAAGAAGAGGTGGGCGGGGAGTCGGTGGGGAGGGTGCATAGGGATAGGTGTACTGGTCAGTGAAGAAGAGGTGGGCGGGGAGTCGGTGGGAAGGGTGCACAGGGATAGGGGCACTAGTCAGTGAAGAAGAGGTGGGCGGGGAGTAAGTGGGGAGAATGCATAGGGATAGGGGCACTGGTCAGTGAAGAAGAGGTGGGCGGGGAGTCGGTGGGGAGGGTGCATAGGGATAGGGGTACTGGTCAGTGAAGAAGAGGTGGGTGGGGAGTCGGTTGGAAGGGTGCATAGGGATAGGGGCACTGGTCAGTGAAGAAGAGGTGGGTGGGGTGTCGGTGGGGAGGGTGCATAGGGATAGGGGCACTGGTCAGTGAAGAAGAGGTGGGCGGGGAGTCGGTGGGGAGGGTGCATAGGGATAGGGGTACTGGTCAGTGAAGAAGAGGTGGGCGGTGAGTCGGTGGGAAGGGTGCATAGGAGTAGGGGCACAGTGAAGAAGAGGTGGGCGGGAGGTAGGTGGGGAGGGTGCATAGGGATAGGGGCACTGGTCAGTGAAGAAGAGGAGGGCAGGGAGTCGGTGGGGAGGGTGCATAGGGACAGGGGTACTGGTCAGTGAAGAAGAGGTGGGCGTGGAGTCAGTGGGAAGGGTGCATGTGTATAGGGGCACTAGTCAGTGAAGAAGAGGTGGGTGGGGAGTAAGTGGGAAGGATGCATAGGGATAGGGGCACTGGTCAGTGAAGAAGAGGTGGGCGGGGAGTAAGTGGGGAGGGTGCATAGGGATAAGGGCACAGTGAAGAAGAGCTGGGCGGGAGTTCAGTGGGCAGGGTGCATAAGGATAAGGGCACTGGTCAGTGAAGAAGAGGTGGGCAGGGAGTCAGTGGCGAGGGTGCATAGGGATAGGGGCACTAGTCAGTGAAGAAGAGGTGGGCGGGGAGTAAGTGGGGAGGATGCATAGGGATAGGGGCACTGGTCAGTGAAGAAGAGGTGGGCAGGGAGTTGGTGGGTAGGGTGCATAGGAATGGGGCACTTGTCAGTGAAGAAGAGGTGGGCGGGGAGTCGGTGGGGAGGGTGCATAGGAATAGGGGCACTGGTCAGTGAAGAAGAGGTGGGCGGGGAGTCGGTGGGGGGATGCATAGGGATAGGGGCACTGGTCAGTGAAGAAGAGGTGGGCAAGGAGTAGGTGGGGAGGGTGCATAGGGATAGGGGCACTGGTCAGTGAAGAAGAGGTGGGCGGGGAGTCAGTGGGGAGGGTGCATAGGGATAGGGGCACAGTGAAGAAGAGCTGGGCGGGAGGTCAGTGGGCAGGGTGCATAGGGATAAGGGCACTGGTCAGTGAAGAAGAGGTGGGCAGGGAGTCAGTGGTGAGGGTGCATAGGGATAGGGGCACTAGTCAGTGAAGAAGAGGTGGGCGTGGAGTAAGTGGGGAGGATGCATAGGGATAGGGGCACTGGTCAGTGAAGATGAAGTGGGCAGGGAGTTGGTGGGTAGGGTGCATAGGAATGGGGCACTGATCAGTGAAGAAGAGGCGGACGGGGAGTCGGTGGGGAGGGTGCATAGGAATAGGGGCACTGGTCAGTGAAGAAGAGGTGGGTGGGGAGTAGGTGGGGAGGGTGCATAGGGATAGGGGCACTGGTCAGTGAAGAAGAGGTGGGCAAGGAGTAGGTGGGGAGGGTGCATAGGGATAGGGGCACTGGTCAGTAAAGAAGAGGTGGGTGGGGAGTCAGTGGGGAGGGTTCATAGGGATAGGGGCACTGGTCAGTGAAGAAGAGGTGGGCGGGGAGTAAGTGGGGAGGATGCATAGGGATAGGGGCACTTGTCAGTGAAGAAGAGGTGGGCGGAGAGTAAGTGGGGAGAATGCATCAGGATAGGGGCACTGGTCAGTGAAGAAGAGGTGGGCGTGGAGTCGGTGGGGAGGGTGCATAGGGATAGGGGTACTGGTCAGTGAAGAAGAGGTGGGCGGGGAGTCGGTGGGGAGGGTGCATAGGGACAGGGGTACTGGTCAGTGAAGAAGAAATGGGCGGGGAGTCGGTGGGGAGGGTGCATAGGGATAGGGGCACTGGTCAGTGAAGAAGAGGTGGGCGGGGTGTCGGTGGGGAGGGTGCATAGGGATAGGGGCACTGGTCAGTGAAGAAGAGGTGGGCGGGGAGTCGGTGGGGAGGGTGCATAGGGATAGGGGTACTGGTCAGTGAAGAAGAGGTGGGCGGGGAGTCAATGGGGAGGGTGCATATGGATAGGGGCACTAGTCAGTGAAGAAGAGGTGGGCGGGGAGTAAGTGGGGAGGATGCATAGGGATAGGGGCACTGGTCAGTGAAGAAGAGCTGGGCGGGAGGTCAGTGGGCAGGGTGCATAAGGATAAGGGCACTGGTCAGTGAAGAAGAGGTGGGCAGGGAGTCAGTGGCGAGGGTGCATAGGGATAGGGGCACTAGTCAGTGAAGAAGAGGTGGGCGGGGAGTAAGTGGGGAGGATGCATAGGGATAGGGGCACTGGTCAGTGAAGAAGAGGTGGGCAGGGATTTGGTGGGTAGGGTGCATAGGAATGGGGCACTTGTCAGTGAAGAAGAGGTGGGCGGGGAGTCGGTGGGGAGGGTGCATAGGAATAGGGGCACTGGTCAGTGAAGAAGAGGTGGGCGGGGAGTCGGTGGGGGGGGTGCATAGGGATAGGGGCACTGGTCAGTGAAGAAGAGGTGGGCAAGGAGTAGGTGGGGAGGGTGCATAGGGATAGGGGCACTGGTCAGTGAAGAAGAGGTGGGCGGGGAGTCAGTGGGGAGGGTGCATAGGGATAGGGGCACAGTGAAGAAGAGCTGGGCGGGAGGTCAGTGGGCAGGGTGCATAGGGATAAGGGCACTGGTCAGTGAAGAAGAGGTGGGCAGGGAGTCAGTGGTGAGGGTGCATAGGGATAGGGGCACTAGTCAGTGAAGAAGAGGTGGGCGTGGAGTAAGTGGGGAGGATGCATAGGGATAGGGGCACTGGTCAGTGAAGATGAAGTGGGCAGGGAGTTGGTGGGTAGGGTGCATAGGAATGGGGCACTGATCAGTGAAGAAGAGGTGGACGGGGAGTCGGTGGGGAGGGTGCATAGGAATAGGGGCACTGGTCACTGAAGAAGAGGTGGGCGGGGAGTCGGTGGGGAGGGTGCATAGGGATAGGGGCACTGGTCAGTGAAGAAGAGGTGGGCAGGGAGTTGGTGTGTAGGGTGCATAGGAATGGGGCACTGGTCAGTGAAGTAGAAGTGGACGGGGAGTTGTGAAGGGTGCAAAGGGATAGGGGCACTGGTCAGTGAAGAAGAGGTGGGCGGGGAGTCGGCGGGGAGGGTGCATAGGGATAGGGGCACTGGTCAGTGAAGAAGAGGTGGGCGGGGAGTCGGTGGGGAGGGTGCATAGGGATAGGGGCACTGGTCAGTGAAGAAGAGGTGGGCGGGGAGTAAGTGGGGAGGATGCATAAGGATAGGGGCACTGCTCAGTGAAGAAGAGGTGGGCAGGGATTTGGTGGGTAGGGTGCATAGGGATAGGGGTACTGGTCAGTGAAGAAGAGGTGGGAGGGGAGTCGGTGGGCAGGGTGCATAGGAATAGGGGTACAGTGAAGAAGAGGTGGGCGGGAGGTCGTTGGGGAGGGTGCATAGGGATAGGGGCACTGGTCAGTGAAGAAGAGGTGGGCGGGGAGTTGGTGGGGAGGGTGCATAGGGATAGGGGTACTTGCCAGTGAAGAAGAGGTGGCCGGGGAGTCGGTGGGCAGGGTGCATAGGGATAGGGGCACTAGTCAGTGAAGAAGAGGTGGGCGGGGAGTAAGTGTGGAGTTTGCATAGGGATAGGGGCACTGGTCAATGAAGAAGAGGTGGGCAGGGAGTCAGTGGGGAGGGTGCATAGGGATAGGGGCACTAGTCAGTGAGGAAGAGGTGGGCGGGGAGTAAGTGGGGAGAATGCATAGGGATAGGGGCACTGGTCAGTGAAGAAGAGGTGGGCGGGGAGTCGGTGGAGAGGGTGCATAGGGATAGGGGCACTGGTCAGTGAAGAAGAGGTGGGCGGGGAGTCGGTGGGGAGGGTGCATAGGGATAGGGGCACTGGTCAGTGAAGAAGAGGTGGGCGGGGAGTAAGTGGGGAGAATGCATAGGGATAGGGGCACTTTTCAGTGAAGAAGAGGTGGGCGGGGAGTCGGTGGGGAGGGTGCATAGGGATCGGTGTACTGGTCAGTGAAGAAGAGGTGGGCGGGGAGTTGGTGGGCAGGGTGCATAGGGATAGGGGCACTAGTCAGTGAAGAAGAGGTGGGCGGGGAGTGAGTGGGGAGAATGCATAGGGATAGGGGCACTGGTCAGTGAAGAAGAGGTGGGCAGGGAGTCAGTGGGGAGGGTGCATAGGGATAGGGGCACTAGTCAGTGAAGAAGTGGTGGGCGGGGAGTAAGTGGGGAGAATGCATAGGGATAGGGGCACTGGTCAGTGAAGAAGAGGTGGGCAGGGAGTTGGTGGGTAGGGTGCATCGGAATGGGGCACTGGTCAGTGAAGAAGAGGTGGACAGGGTGTCGGTAGGATGGGTGCACAGGGATAGGGGCACTGGTCAGGGAAGAAGAGGTGGGCGGGGAGCCGTGGGGAGGGTGCATAGGGATAGGGGCACTAGTCAGTGAAGAAGACATGGGCGGGGAGTAAGTGGGGTGAATGCATAGGGATAGGGGCACTGGTCAGTGAAGAAGAGGTGGGCGGGGAGTCGGTGGGGAGGGTGCATAGGGATAGGGGCACTGGTCAGTGAAGAAGAGGTGGGCAGGGAGTCGGTGGGGAGGGTGCATAGGGATAGGGGCATTGGTCAGTGAAGAAGAGGTGGGCGGGGAATAAGTGGGGAGAATGCATAGGGGTAGGGGCACTGGTCAGTGAAGAAGAGGTGGGCGGGGAGTCGGTGGGGAGGGTGCATAGGGATAGGTGTACTGGTCAGTGAAGAAGAGGTGGGCGGGGAGTCGGTGGGCAGGGTGCATAGGGATAGGGGCACTAGTCAGTGAAGAAGAGGTGGGAGGGGAGTAAGTGGGGAGAAAGCATAGGGATAGGGGCACTGGTCAGTGAAGAAGAGGTGTGCGGGGAGTCGGTTGGGAGGGTGCATAGGGATAGGGGTATTGGTCAGTGAAGAAGAGGTGGGCGGGCAGTCGGTGGGGAGGGTGCATAAGGATAGGGGTACTGGTCAGTGAAGAAGAGATGGGCGGGGAGTCGGTGGGGAGGGTGCATAGGGATAGGGGTACTGGTCAGTGAAGAAGAGTTGGGCGGGGAGTCAGTGGGGAGGGTGCATAGGAGTAAGGGCACAGTGAAGAAGAGGTGGGCAGGAGGTCAGTGGGGAGGGCGCATAGGGATAGCGGTACTGGTCAGTGAAGAAGAGGTGGGCGGGGAGTCGGTGGGGAGGGTCCATAGGGATAAGGGTACTGGTCAGTGAAGAAGAGGTGGGTGGGGAGTCGGTTGGAGGGTGCATAGGGATAGGGGCACTGGTCAGTGAAGAAGAGGTGGGCGGGGAGTCGGTGGGGAGGGTGCATAGGGCTAGGGGTACTGGTCAGTGAAGAAGAGGTGGGCGGGGAGTCGGTGGGGAGGGTGCATAAGGATAGGGGTACTGGTCAGTGATGAAGAGATGGGCAGGGAGTCGGTGGGGAGGGTGCATAGGGATAGGGGTACTCGTCAGTGAAGAAGAGTTGGGCGGGGAGTCGGTGGGGAGGGTGCATAGGAGTAAGGGCACAGTAAAGAAGAGGTGGGCGGGAAGTCAGTGGGGAGGGTGCATATGGATAGGGGCACTGGTCAGTGAAGAAGAGGTGGGCGGGGAGTTGGTGGGGAGGGTGCATAGGGATAGGGGTACTGGTCAGTGAAGAAGAGGTGGGCGGGGAGTCGGTGGGGATGTTGCAAAGGGATAGGGGCACTGGTCAGGGAAGAAGAGGTGGGCGGGGAGCCGTGGGGAGAGTGCATAGGAATAGGGCCACTAGTCAGTGAAGAAGAGGTGGGCGGGGAGTAAGTGGGGAGAATGCATAGGGATAGGGGCACTGGTCAGTGAAGAAGAGGTGGGCGGGGAGTCGGTGGGGAGGGTGCATAGGGATAGGGGCACTGGTCAGTGAAGAAGAGGTGGGCAGGGAGTCGGTGGGGAGGGTACATAGGGATAGGGGCACTGGTCAGTGAAGAAGAGGTGGGCGGGGAATAAGTGGGGAGAATGCATAGGGGTAGGGGCACTGGTCAGTGAAGAAGACGTGGGCGGGGAGTCGGTGGGGAGGGTGCATAGGGATAGGTGTACTGGTCAGTGAAGAAGAGGTGGGCGGGGAGTCGGTGGGCAGGGTCCATAGGGATAGGGGCACTGGTCAGTGAAGAAGAGGTGGGCGGGGAGTAAGTGGGGAGAAAGTATAGGGATAGGGGCACTGGTCAGTGAAGAAGAGGTGGGTGGGGAGTCGGTGGGGAGGGTGCATAGGGATAGGGGCATTGGTCAGTGAAGAAGAGGTGGGCGGGGATTAAGTGGGGAGAATGCATAGGGGTAGGGGCACTGGTCGGTGAAGAAGAGGTGGGCGGGGAGTCGGTGGGGAGGGTGCATAGGGATAGGTGTACTGGTCAGTGAAGAAGAGGTGGGCGGGGAGTCGGTGGGCAGGGTGCATAGGGATAGGGGCACTAGTCAGTGAAGAAGAGGTGGGCGGGGAGTAAGTGGGGAGAAAGCATAGGGATACGGGCACTGGTCAGTGAAGAAGAGGTGGGCGGGGAGTCGGTGGGGAGGGTGCATAGGGATAGGGGTACTGGTCAGTGAAGAAGGGGTGGGCGGGCAGTCGGTGGGGAGGGTGCATATGGATAGGGGCACTGGTCAGTGAAGAAGAGGTGGGCAAGGAGTAGGTGGGGAGGGTGCATAGGGATAGGGGCACTGGTCAGTGAAGAAGAGGTGGGCGGGGAGTCGGTGGGGAGGGTGCATAGGGATAGGGGCACTGGTCAGTGAAGAAGAGGTGGGCGGGGAGTAAGTGGGGAGGATGCAGAGGTATAGGGGCACTGGTCAGTGAAGAAGAGGTGGGCAGGGAGTTGGTGGGAAGGGTGCATAGGAATGGGGCACTGGTCAGGGAAGAAGAGGTGGGCGGGGAGTCGGTGGGGAGGGTGCATAGGGATAGGGGCACTGGTCAGTGAAGAAGAGGTGCGCGGGGAGTAAGTGGGGAGGATGCATAGGGATAGGGGCACTGGTCAGTGAAGAAGAGGTGGGCGGGGAGTCGGTGGGGAGGGTGCATAGGGATAGGTGTACTGGTCAGTGAAGAAGAGGTGGGCGGGGAGTCGGTGGGAAGGGTGCACAGGGATAGGGGCACTAGTCAGTGAAGAAGAGGTGGGCGGGGAGTAAGTGGGGAGAATGCATAGGGATAGGGGCACTGGTCAGTGAAGAAGAGGTGGGCGGGGAGTCGGTGGGGAGGGTGCATAGGGATAGGGGTACTGGTCAGTGAAGAAGAGGTGGGTGGGGAGTCGGTTGGAAGGGTGCATAGGGATAGGGGCACTGGTCAGCGAAGAAGAGGTGGGTGGGGTGTCGGTGGGGAGGGTGCATAGGGATAGGGGCACTGGTCAGTGAAGAAGAGGTGGGCGGGGAGTCGGTGGGGAGGGTGCATAGGGATAGGGGTACTGGTCAGTGAAGAAGAGGTGGGCGGTGAGTCGGTGGGAAGGGTGCATAGGAGTAGGGGCACAGTGAAGAAGAGGTGGGCGGGAGGTAGGTGGGGAGGGTGCATAGGGATAGGGGCACTGGTCAGTGAAGAAGAGGTGGGCAGGGAGTCGGTGGGGAGGGTGCATAGGGACAGGGGTACTGGTCAGTGAAGAAGAGGTGGGCGTGGAGTCAGTGGGAAGGGTGCATGTGTATAGGGGCACTAGTCAGTGAAGAAGAGGTGGGTGGGGAGTAAGTGGGGAGGATGCATAGGGATAGGGGCACTGGTCAGTGAAGAAGAGGTGGGCGGGGAGTAAGTGGGGAGGGTGCATAGGGATAGGGGCACAGTGAAGAAGAGCTGGGCGGGAGTTCAGTGGGGAGGGTGCATAGGGATAAGGGCACTGGTCAGTGAGGAAGAGGTGGGCAGGGAGTCAGTGGGGAGGGTGCATAGGGATAGGGGCACTAGTCAGTGAAGAAGAGGTGGGCGGGGAGTAAGTGGGGAGGATGCATAGGGATAGGGGCACTGGTCAGTGAAGAAGAGGTGGGCATGGAGTTGGTGGGTAGGGTGCATAGGAATGGGGCACTGGTCAGTGAAGAAGAGGTGGGCGGGGAGTCGGTGGGGAGGGTGCATAGGGATAGGGGCACTGGTCAGTGAAGAAGAGGTGGGCGGGGAGTTGGTGGGGAGGGTGCATATAGATGGGGCACTGGTCAGTGAAGAAGAGGTGGGCAAGGAGTAGGTGGGGAGGGTGCATAGGGATAGGGGCACTGGTCAGTGAAGAAGAGGTGGGCGGGGAGTCGGTGGGGAGGGTGCATAGGGATAGGGGCACTGGTCAGTGAAGAAGAGGTGGGCGGGGAGTAAGTGGGGAGGATGCATAGGGATAGGGGCACTGGTCAGTGAAGAAGAGGTGGGCAGGGAGTTGGTGGGTAGGGTGCATAGGAATGGGGCACTAGTCAGGGAAGAAGAGGTGTGCGGGGAGTCGGTGGGAGGGTGCATAGGGATAGGGGCACTGGTCAGTGAAGAAGAGGTGGGCGGGGAGTCGGTGGGGAGGGTGCATAGGGATAGGGGCACTGGTCAGTGAAGAAGAGGTGGGCGGGGAGTCGGTGGGGAGGGTGCATAGGGATAGGGGCACTGGTCAGTGAAGAAGAGGTGGGCGGGGAGTCGGTGGGGAGGGTGCATAGGGATAGGGGTACTGGTCAGTGAAGAAGAGGTGGGCAGGGAGTCGGTGGGGAGGGTGCACAAGGATAGGGGTACTGGCCAGTGAAGAAGAGGTGGGCGGGGAGTCGGTGGGCAGGGTGCATAGGGATAGGGGCACTTGTCAGTGAAGAAGAGGTGGGCGGGGAGTAAGTGGGGAGAATGCATAGGGATAGGGGCACTGGTCAGTGAGGAAGAGGTGGGCAGGGAGTCAGTGCGGGGATGCATAGGGATACGGGCACTAGTCAGTGAAGAAGAGGTGGGCTGGGAGTCGGTGGGGAGGGTGCATAGGGATAGGGGCACTGGTCAGTGAAGAAGAGGTTGGCGGGGAGTAAGTGGGGAGAATGCATAGGGATAGGGGCACTGGTCAGTGAAGAAGAAGTGGGCGGGGAGTCGGTGGGGAGGGTGCATAGGGATAGGTCTACTGGTCAGTGAAGAAGAGGTGGGCGGGGAGTTGGTGGGCAGGGTGCATAGGGATAGGGGCACTAGTCAATGAAGAAGAGGTGGGCGGAGAGTAAGTGGGGAGGGTGCATAGGGATAGGGGTACTGGTCAGTGAAGAAGAGTTGGGCGGGGAGTCGGTGGGGAGGGTGCATAGGAGTAAGGGCACAGTGAAGAAGAGGTGGGCGGGAGGTCAGTGGGGAGGGTGCATAGGGATAGGGGCACTGGTCAGTGAAGAAGAGGTGGGCGGGGAGTCGGTGGGGAGGGTGCATAGGGATAGGGGTACTGGTCAGTGAAGAAGAGGTGGGCGGGGAGTCGGTGGGGAGGGTGCATAAGAATAGGGGTACTGGTCAGTGAAGAAGAGATGGGCAGGGAGTCGGTGGGGAGGGTGCATAGGGATAGCGGTACTGGTCAGTGAAGAAGAGGTGGGCGGGGAGTCGGTGGGGAGGGTGCATAGGGATGGGATACTGGTCAGTGAAGAAGAGGTGGGCGGGGAGTCGGTTGGAAGGGTGCATAGGGATAGGGGCACTGGTCAGTGAAGAAGAGGTGGGCGGGGTGTCGGTGGGGAGGGTGCATAGGGATAGGGGCACTGGTCAGTGAAGAAGAGGTCGGCGGGGAGTCGGTGGGGAGGGTGCATAGGGATAGGGGTACTGGTCAGTGAAGAAGAGGTGGGCAGTGAGTCGGTGGGAAGGGTGCATAGGGATAGGGGCACAGTGAAGAAGAGCTGGGTGGGAGGTCAGTGGGCAGGGTGCATAGGGATAAGGGCACTGGTCAGTGAAGAAGAGGTGGGCGCGGAGTAAGTGGGGAGGATGCATAGGGATAGGGGCACTGGTCAGTGAAGAAGAGGTGGGCAGGGAGTTGTTGGGTAGGGTGCATAGGAATGGGGCACTGGTCAGTGAAGAAGAGGTGGGCGGGGAGTCGGTGGGGCGGGTGCATAGGGATAGGAGTACTGGTCAGTGAAGAAGAGGTGGGCGGGGAGTCGGTGGGGAGGGTGCATATGGATAGGGGCACTGGTCAGTGAAGAAGAGGTGGGCAAGGAGTAGGTGGGGAGGGTGCATAGGGATAGGGGCACTGGTCAGTGAAGAAGAGGTGGGCGGGGAGTCGGTGGGGAGGGTGCATAGGGATAGGGGCACTGGTCAGTGAAGAAGAGGTGGGCGGGGAGTAAGTGGGGAGGATGCATAGGTATAGGGGCACTGGTCAGTGAAGAAGAGGTGGGCAGGGAGTTGGTGGGAAGGGTGCATAGGAATGGGGCACTGGTCAGGGAAGAAGAGGTGGGCGGGGAGTCGGTGGGGAGGGTGCATAGGGATAGGGGCACTGGTCAGTGAAGAAGAGGTGGGCGGGGAGTAAGTGTGGAGGATGCATAGGGATAGGGGCACTGGTCAGTGAAGAAGAGGTGGGCGGGGAGTCGGTGGGGAGGGTGCATAGGGATAGGTGTACTGGTCAGTGAAGAAGAGGTGGGCGGGGAGTCGGTGGGAAGGGTGCATAGGGATAGGGGCACTAGTCAGTGAAGAAGAGGTGGGCGGGGAGTAAGTGGGGATAATGCATAGGGATAGGGGCACTGGTCAGTGAAGAAGAGGTGGGTGGGGAGTCGGTGGGGAGGGTGCATAGGGATAGGGGTACTGGTCAGTGAAGAAGAGGTGGGTGGGGAGTCGGTTGGAAGGGTGCATAGGGATAGGGGCACTGGTCAGTGAAGAAGAGGTGGGTGGGGTGTCGGTGGGGAGGGTGCATAGGGATATGGGCACTGGTCAGTGAAGAAGAGGTGGGCGGGGAGTCGGTGGGGAGGGTGCATAGGGATAGGGGTACTGGTCAGTGAAGAAGAGGTGGGCGGTGAGTCGGTGGGAAGGGTGCATAGGAGTAGGGGCACAGTGAAGAAGAGGTGGGCGGGAGGTAGGTGGGGAGGGTGAATAGGGATAGGGGCACTGGTCAGTGAAGAAGAGGTGGGCGGGGAGTCGGTGGGGAGGGTGCATAGGGACAGGGGTACTGGTCAGTGAAGAAGAGGTGGGCGTGGAGTCAGTGGGAAGTGTGCATATGTATAGGGGCACTAGTCAGTGACGAAGAGGTGGGTGGGGAGTAAGTGGGGAGGATGCATAGGGATAGGGGCACTGGTCAGTGAAGAAGAGGTGGGCGGGGAGTAAGTGGGGAGGGTGCATAGGGATAGGGGCACAGTGAAGAAGAGCTGGGTGGGAGGTCAGTGGGCAGGGTGCATAGGGATAAGGGCACTGGTCAGTGAAGAAGAGGTGGGCAGGGAGTCAGTGGGGAGGGTGCATAGGGATGGGGCACTGGTCAGTGAAGAAGAGGTGGGCGGGGAGTAAGTGGGGAGGATGCATAGGGATAGGGGCACTGGTCAGTGAAGAAGAGGTGGGCATGGAGTTGGTGGGTAGGGTGCATAGGAATGGGGCACTGGTCAGTGAAGAAGAGGTGGGCGGGGAGTCGGTGGGGAGGGTGCATAGGGATAGGGGCACTGGTCAGTGAAGAAGAGGTGGGCGGGGAGTCGGTGGGGAGGGTGCATATGGATAGGGGCACTGGTCAGTGAAGAAGAGGTGGGCAAGGAGTAGGTGGGGAGGGTGCATAGGGATAGGGGCACTGGTCAGTGAAGAAGAGGTGGGCGGGGAGTCGGTGGGGAGGGTGCATAGGGAAAGGGGCACTGGTCAGTGAAGAAGAGGTGGGCGGGGAGTAAGTGGGGAGGATGCATAGGGATAGGGGCACTGGTCAGTGAAGAAGAGGTGGGCAGGGAGTTGGTGGGTAGGGTGCATAGGAATGGGGCACTAGTCAGGGAAGAAGAGGTGTGCGGGGAGTCGGTGGGGAGGGTGCATAGGGATAGGGGCACTGGTCAGTGAAGAAGAGGTGGGCGGGGAGTCGGTGGGGAGGGTGCATAGGGATAGGGGTACTGGTCAGTGAAGAAGAGGTGGGCGGAGAGTCGGTGGGAAGGGTGCATAGGAATAGGGGTACAGTGAAGAAGAGGTGGGCGGGAGGTCATTGGGGAGGGTGCATAGGGATAGGGGCACTGGTCAGTGAAGAAGAGGTGGGCAGGGAGTCGGTGGGGAGGGTGCATAAGGATAGGGGTACTGGCCAGTGAAGCAGAGGTGGGCGGGGAGTCGGTGGGCAGGGTGCATAGGGATAGGGGCACTAGTCAGTGAAGAAGAGGTGGGCGGGGAGTCGGTGGGGAGGGTGCATAGGGATAGGGGCACTGGTCAGTGAAGAAGAGGTGGGCGGGGAGTCGGTGGGGAGGGTGCATATGGATAGGGGCACTGGTCAGTGAAGAAGAGGTGGGCAAGGAGTAGGTGGGGAGGGTGCATAGGGATAGGGGCACTGGTCAGTGAAGAAGAGGTGGGCGGGGAGTCGGTGGGGAGGGTGCATAGGGATAGGGGCACTGATCAGTGAAGAAGAGGTGGGCGGGGAGTAAGTGGGGAGGATGCATAGGGATAGGGGCACTGGTCAGTGAAGAAGAGGTGGGCAGGGAGTTGGTGGGTAGGGTGCATAGGAATGGGGCACTAGTCAGGGAAGAAGAGGTGTGCGGGGAGTCGGTGGGGAGGGTGCATAGGGATAGGTGTACTGGTCAGTGAAGAAGAGGTGGGCGGGAGTCGGTGGGAAGGGTGCATAGGGATAGGGGCACTAGTCAGTGAAGAAGAGGTGGGCGGGGAGTAAGTGGGGATAATGCATAGGGATAGGGGCACTGGTCAGTGAAGAAGAGGTGGGCGGGGGAGTCGGTGGGGAGGGTGCATAGGGATAGGGGTACTGGTCAGTGAAGAAGAGGTGGGTGGGGAGTCGGTTGGAAGGGTGCATAGGGATAGGGGCACTGGTCAGTGAAGAAGAGGTGGGTGGGGTGTCGGTGGGGAGGGTGCATAGGGATATGGGCACTGGTCAGTGAAGAAGAGGTGGGCGGGGAGTCGGTGGGGAGGGTGCATAGGGATAGGGGTACTGGTCAGTGAAGAAGAGGTGGGCGGTGAGTCGGTGGGAAGGGTGCATAGGAGTAGGGGCACAGTGAAGAAGAGGTGGGCGGGAGGTAGGTGGGGAGGGTGAATAGGGATAGGGGCACTGGTCAGTGAAGAAGAGGTGGGCGGGGAGTCGGTGGGGAGGGTGCATAGGGACAGGGGTACTGGTCAGTGAAGAAGAGGTGGGCGTGGAGTCAGTGGGAAGTGTCCATATGTATAGGGGCACTAGTCAGTGACGAAGAGGTGGGTGGGGAGTAAGTGGGGAGGATGCATAGGGATAGGGGCACTGGTCAGTGAAGAAGAGGTGGGCAGGGAGTAAGTGGGGAGGGTGCATAGGGATAGGGGCACAGTGAAGAAGAGCTGGGTGGGAGGTCAGTGGGCAGGGTGCATAGGGATAAGGGCACTGGTCAGTGAAGAAGAGGTGGGCAGGGAGTCAGTGGGGAGGGTGCATAGGGATGGGGCACTGGTCAGTGAAGAAGAGGTGGGCGGGGAGTAAGTGGGGAGGATGCATAGGGATAGGGGCACTGGTCAGTGAAGAAGAGGTGGGCATGGAGTTGGTGGGTAGGGTGCATAGGAATGGGGCACTGGTCAGTGAAGAAGAGGTGGGTGGGGAGTCGGTGGGGAGGGTGCATAGGGATAGGGGCACTGGTCAGTGAAGAAGAGGTGGGCGGGGAGTCGGTGGGGAGGGTGCATATGGATAGGGGCACTGGTCAGTGAAGAAGAGGTGGGCAAGGAGTAGGTGGGGAAGGTGCATAGGGATAGGGGCACTGGTCAGTGAAGAAGACGTGGGCGGGGAGTCGGTGGGGAGGGTGCATAGGGATAGGGGCACTGGTCAGTGAAGAAGAGGTGGGCGGGGAGTAAGTGGAGAGGATGCATAGGGATAGGGGCACTGGTCAGTGAAGAAGAGGTGGGCAGGGAGTTGGTGGGTAGGGTGCATAGGAATGGGGCACTAGTCAGGGAAGAAGAGGTGTGCGGGGAGTCGGTGGGGAGGGTGCATAGGGATAGGGGCACTGGTCAGTGAAGAAGAGGTGGGCGGGGAGTCGGTGGGGAGGGTGCATAGGGATAGGGGTACTGGTCAGTGAAGAAGAGGTGGGCGGAGAGTCGGTGGGAAGGGTGCATAGGAATAGGGGTACAGTGAAGAAGAGGTGGGCGGGAGGTCATTGGGGAGGGTGCATAGGGATAGGGGCACTGGTCAGTGAAGAAGAGGTGGGCAGGGAGTCGGTGGGGAGGGTGCATAAGGATAGGGGTACTGGCCAGTGAAAAAGAGGTGGGCGGGGAGTCGGTGGGCAGGGAGCATAGGGATAGGGGCACTAGTCAGTGAAGAAGAGGTGGGCGGGGAGTCGGTGGGGAGGGTGCATAGGGATAGGGGCACTGGTCAGTGAAGAAGAGGTGGGCGGGGAGTCGGTGGGGAGGGTGCATATGGATAGGGGCACTGGTCAGTGAAGAAGAGGTGGGCAAGGAGTAGGTGGGGAGGGTGCATAGGGATAGGGGCACTGGTCAGTGAAGAAGAGGTGGGCGGGGAGTCGGTGGGGAGGGTGCATAGGGATAGGGGCACTGGTCAGTGAAGAAGAGGTGGGCGGGGAGTAAGTGGGGAGGATGCATAGGGATAGGGGCACTGGTCAGTGAAGAAGAGGTGGGCAGGGAGTTGGTGGGTAGGGTGCATAGGAATGGGGCACTAGTCAGGGAAGAAGAGGTGTGCGGGGAGTCGGTGGGGAGGGTGCATAGGGATAGGGGCACTGGTCAGTGAAGAAGAGGTGGGCGGGGAGTCGGTGGGGAGGGTGCATAGGGATAGGGGTACTGGTCAGTGAAGAAGAGGTGGGCGGAGAGTCGGTGGGAAGGGTGCATAGGAATAGGGGTACAGTGAAGAAGAGGTGGGCGGGAGGTCATTGGGGAGGGTGCATAGGGATAGGGGCACTGGTCAGTGAAGAAGAGGTGGGCAGGGAGTCGGTGGGGAGGGTGCATAAGGATAGGGGTACTGGCCAGTGAAGAAGAGGTGGGTGGGGAGTCGGTGGGCAGGGTGCATAGGGATAGGGGCACTAGTCAGTGAAGAAGAGGTGGGCGGGGAGTAAGTGGGGAGAATGCATAGGGATAGGGGCACTGGTCAGTGAGGAAGAGGTGGGCAGGGAGTCAGTGGGGGGATGCATAGGGATACGGGCACTAGTCAGTGAAGAAGAGGTGGGCTGGGAGTCGGTGGGGAGGGTGCATAGGGATAGGGGCACTCGTCAGTGAAGAAGAGGTGGGCGGGGAGTAAGTGGGGAGAATGCATAGGGATAGGGGCACTGGTCAGTGAAGAAGAAGTGGGCGGGGAGTCTGTGGGGAGGGTGCATAGGGATAGGTCTACTGGTCAGTGAAGAAGAGGTGGGCGGGGAGTTGGTGGGCAGGGTGCATAGGGATAGGGGCACTAGTCAGTGAAGAAGAGGTGGGCGGAGAGTAAGTGGGGAGAATGCATAGGGATAGGGGCACTGGTCAGTGAAGAAGAGGTGGGCGGGGAGTCGGTGGGGAGGGTGCATAGGAGTAAGGGCACAGTGAAGAAGAGGTGGGCGGGAGGTCAGTGGGGAGGGTGAATAGGGATAGCGGTACTGGTCAGTGAAGAAGAGGTGGGCGGGGAGTCGGTGGGGAGGGTGCATAGGGATAGGGGTACTGGTCAGTGAAGAAGAGGTGGGCGGGGACTCGGTGGGAAGGGTGCATAGGGATAGGGGCACTGGTCAGTGAAGAAGAGGTGGGCGGGGTGTCGGTGGGGAGGGTGCATTGGGATAGGGGCACTGGTCAGTGAAGAAGAGGTGGGCGGGGAGTGGGCGGGGAGGGTGCATAGGGATAGGGGTGCTGGTCAGTGAAGAAGAGGTGGGCGGTGAGTCAGTGGAAAGGGTGCATAGGGATAGGGGCACTGGTCAGTGAAGAAGAGGTGGGCGGGGTGTCGGTGGGGAGGGTGCATTGGGATAGGGGCACTGGTCAGTGAAGAAGAGGTGGGCGGGGAGTAAGTGGGGAGGATGCATAGGGATAGGGGCACTGGTCAGTGAAGAAGAGGTGGGCAGGGAGTTGGTGGGTAGGATGCATAGGAATGGGGCACTGATCAGTGAGGAAGAGGTGGGCGGGGAGTCGGTGGGGAGGGTGCATAGGAATAGGGGCACTGTTCAGTGAAGAAGAGGTGGGCGGGGAGTCGGTGGGGAGGGTGCATAGGGATAGGGGCACTGGTCAGTGAAGAAGAGGTGGGCAAGGGGTAGGTGGGGAGGGTGCATAGGGATAGGGGCACTGGTCAGTGAAGAAGAGGTGGGTGGGGAGTCAGTGGGGAGGGTGCATAGGGATAGGGGCACTGGTCAGTGAATAAGAGGTGGGCGGGGAGTAAGTGGGCAGGATGCATAGGGATAGGGGCACTGGTCAGTGAAGAAGAGGTGGGCAGGGAGTCGGTGGGTAGGGTGCATAGGAATGGGGCACTGGTCAGTGAAGAAGAAGTGGACGGGGAGTTGGTGGGAAGGGTGCAAAGGGATAGGGGCACTGGTAAGGGAAGAAGAGGTGGGCGGGGAGTCGGTGGGGAGGGTACATAGGGATAGGGGCACTGGTCAGTGAAGAAGAGGTGGGCGGGGAGTCGGTGGGGAGGGTGCATAGGGATAGGGGCACTAGTCAGTGAAGAAGAGGTGGGCGGGGAGTCGGTGGGGAGGGTGCATAGGGATAGGGGCACTGGTCAGTGAAGAAGGGGTGGGCAAGGAGTAGGTGGGGAGGGTGCATAGGGATAGGGGCACCGGTCAGTGAAGAAGAGGTGGGCGGGGAGTCGGTGGGGAGGGTGCATAGGGATAGGGGCACTGGTCAGTGAAGAAGAGGTGGGCGGGGAGTAAGTGGGGAGGATGCATAGGGATAGGGGCACTGGTCAGTGAAGAAGAGGTGGGCAGGGAGTTGGTGGGTAGGGTGCATAGGGATAGGGGTACTGGTCAGTGAAGAAGAGGTGGGAGGGGAGTCGGTGGGCAGGGTGCATAGGAATAGGGGTACAGTGAAGAAGAGGTGGGCGGGAGGTCATTGGGGAGGGTGCATAGGGATAGGGGCACTGGTCAGTGAAGAAGAGGTGGGCGGGGAGTAAGTGGGGAGGATGCATAGGGATAGGGGCACTGGTCAGTGAAGAAGAGGTGGGCAGGGAGTTGGTGGGTAGGGTGCATAGGGATAGGGGTACTTGCCAGTGAAGAAGAGGTGGGCGGGGAGTCGGTGGGCAGGGTGCATAGGGATAGGGGCACTAGTCAGTGAAGAAGAGGTGGGCGGGGAGTAAGTGTGGAGTATGCATAGGGATAGGGGCACTTGTCAATGAAGAAGAGGTGGGCAGGGAGTCAGTGGGGAGGGTGCATAGGGATAGGGGCACTAGTCAGTAAAGAAGAGGTGGGCGGGGAGTAAGTGGGGAGAATGCATAGGGATAGGGGCACTGGTCAGTGAAGAAGAGGTGGGTGGGGAGTCGGTGGGGAGGGTGCATAGGGATAGGGGCACTGCTCAGTGAAGAAGAGGTGGGCGGGGAGTCGGTGGGGATTGTGCATAGGGATAGGGGCACTGGTCAGTGAAGAAGAGGTGGGCGGGGAGTAAGTGGGGAGAATGCATAGGGATAGGGGCACTGGTCAGTGAAGAAGAGGTGGGCGGGGAGTCGGTGGGGAGGGTTCATAGGGATAGGTGTACTGGTCAGTGAAGAAGAGGTGGGCGGGGAGTTGTTGGGCAGGGTGCATAGGGATAGGGGCACTAGTCAGTGAAGAAGAGGTGGGCGGGGAGTAAGTGGGGAGAATGCATAAGGATAGGGGCACGGCTCAGTGAAGAAGAGGTGGGCGGGGAGTTGGTGGGGAGGGTGCATAGGGATAGGGGCACTGGTCAATGAAGAAGAGGTGGACGGGGAGTCGGTGGGGAGGGTGCATAGGGATAGGGGCACGGCTCAGTGAAGAAGAGGTGGGCGGGGAGTTGGTGGGTAGGGTGCATAGGAATGAGGCACTGGTCAGTGAAGAAGAGGTGGATGGGGAGTCGGTGGGGAGGGTGCATAGGGATAGGGGCACTAGTCAGTGAAGAATTGGGGGGCGGGGAGTCGGTGGGGAGGGTGCATAGGGATAGGGGCACAGCTCAGTGAAGAAGAGGTGGGCGGGGAGTTGGTGGGGAGGGTGCATAGGGATAGGGGCACTGGTCAATGAAGAAGAGGTGGACGGGGAGTCGGTGGGGAGGGTGCATAGGGATAGGGGCACGGCTCAGTGAAGAAGAGGTGGGCGGGGAGTTGGTGGGTAGGGTGCATAGGAATGAGGCACTGGTCAGTGAAGAAGAGGTGGATGGGGAGTCGGTGGGGAGGGTGCATAGGGATAGGGGCACTAGTCAGTGAAGAATTGGGGGGCGGGGAGTCGGTGGGGAGGGTGCATAGGGATAGGGGCACTGGTCAGTGAAGAAGAGGTGGGCAGGGAGTTGGTGGGTAGGGTGCATAGGAATGGGGCACTAGTCAGGGAAGAAGAGGTGTGCGGGGAGTCGGTGGGGAGGGTGCATAGGGATAGGTGTACTGGTCAGTGAAGAAGAGGTGGGCGGGGAGTCGGTGGGAAGGGTGCATAGGGATAGGGGCACTAGTCAGTGAAGAAGAGGTGGGCGGGGAGTAAGTGGGGATAATGCATAGGGATAGGGGCACTGGTCAGTGAAGAAGAGGTGGGCGGGGGAGTCGGTGGGGAGGGTGCATAGGGATAGGGGTACTGGTCAGTGAAGAAGAGGTGGGTGGGGAGTCGGTTGGAAGGGTGCATAGGGATAGGGGCACTGGTCAGTGAAGAAGAGGTGGGTGGGGTGTCGGTGGGGAGGGTGCATAGGGATATGGGCACTGGTCAGTGAAGAAGAGGTGGGCGGGGAGTCGGTGGGGAGGGTGCATAGGGATAGGGGTACTGGTCAGTGAAGAAGAGGTGGGCGGTGAGTCGGTGGGAAGGGTGCATAGGAGTAGGGGCACAGTGAAGAAGAGGTGGGCGGGAGGTAGGTGGGGAGGGTGAATAGGGATAGGGGCACTGGTCAGTGAAGAAGAGGTGGGCGGGGAGTCGGTGGGGAGGGTGCATAGGGACAGGGGTACTGGTCAGTGAAGAAGAGGTGGGCGTGGAGTCAGTGGGAAGTGTGCATATGTATAGGGGCACTAGTCAGTGACGAAGAGGTGGGTGGGGAGTAAGTGGGGAGGATGCATAGGGATAGGGGCACTGGTCAGTGAAGAAGAGGTGGGCGGGGAGTAAGTGGGGAGGGTGCATAGGGATAGGGGCACAGTGAAGAAGAGGTGGGCGGGGAGTAAGTGGGGAGGATGCATAGGGATAGGGGCACTGGTCAGTGAAGAAGAGGTGGGCATGGAGTTGGTGGGTAGGGTGCATAGGAATGGGGCACCGGTCAGTGAAGAAGAGGTGGGTGGGGAGTCGGTGGGGAGGGTGCATAGGGATAGGGGCACTGGTCAGTGAAGAAGAGGTGGGCGGGGAGTCGGTGGGGAGGGTGCATATGGATAGGGGCACTGGTCAGTGAAGAAGAGGTGGGCAAGGAGTAGGTGGGGAGGGTGCATAGGGATAGGGGCACTGGTCAGTGAAGAAGAGGTGGGCGGGGAGTCGGTGGGGAGGGTGCATAGGGATAGGGGCACTGGTCAGTGAAGAAGAGGTGGGCGGGGAGTAAGTGGGGAGGATGCATAGGGATAGGGGCACTGGTCAGTGAAGAAGAGGTGGGCAGGGAGTTGTTGGGTAGGGTGCATAGGAATGGGGCACTAGTCAGGGAAGAAGAGGTGTGCGGGGAGTCGGTGGGGAGGGTGCATAGGGATAGGGGCACTGGTCAGTGAAGAAGAGGTGGGCGGGGAGTCGGTGGGGAGGGTGCATAGGGATAGGGGTACTGGTCAGTGAAGAAGAGGTGGGCGGAGAGTCGGTGGGAAGGGTGCATAGGAATAGGGGTACAGTGAAGAAGAGGTGGGCGGGAGGTCATTGGGGAGGGTGCATAGGGATAGGGGCACTGGTCAGTGAAGAAGAGGTGGGCAGGGAGTCGGTGGGGAGGGTGCATAAGGATAGGGGTACTGGCCAGTGAAGAAGAGGTGGGCGGGGAGTCGGTGGGCAGGGTGCATAGGGATAGGGGCACTAGTCAGTGAAGAAGAGGTGGGCGGGGAGTCGGTGGGGAGGGTGCATAGGGATAGGGGCACTGGTCAGTGAAGAAGAGGTGGGCGGGGAGTCGGTGGGGAGGGTGCATATGGATAGGGGCACTGGTCAGTGAAGAAGAGGTGGGCAAGGAGTAGGTGGGGAGGGTGCATAGGGATAGGGGCACTGGTCAGTGAAGAAGAGGTGGGCGGAGAGTCGGTGGGGAGGGTGCATAGGGATAGGGGCACTGGTCAGTGAAGAAGAGGTGGGCGGGGAGTAAGTGGAGAGGATGCATAGGGATAGGGGCACTGGTCAGTGAAGAAGAGGTGGGCAGGGAGTTGGTGGGTAGGGTGCATAGGAATGGGGCACTAGTCAGGGAAGAAGAGGTGTGCGGGGAGTCGGTGGGGAGGGTGCATAGGGATAGGGGCACTGGTCAGTGAAGAAGAGGTGGGCGGGGAGTCGGTGGGGAGGGTGCATAGGGATAGGGGTACTGGTCAGTGAAGAAGAGGTGGGCGGAGAGTCGGTGGGAAGGGTGCATAGGAATAGGGGTACAGTGAAGAAGAGGTGGGCGGGAGGTCATTGGGGAGGGTGCATAGGGATAGGGGCACTGGTCAGTGAAGAAGAGGTGGGCAGGGAGTCGGTGGGGAGGGTGCATAAGGATAGGGGTACTGGCCAGTGAAGAAGAGGTGGGCGGGGAGTCGGTGGGCAGGGTGCATAGGGATAGGGGCACTAGTCAGTGAAGAAGAGGTGGGCGGGGAGTAAGTGGGGAGAATGCATAGGGATAGGGGCACTGGTCAGTGAGGAAGAGGTGGGCAGGGAGTCAGTGGGGGGATGCATAGGGATACGGGCACTAGTCAGTGAAGAAGAGGTGGGCTGGGAGTCGGTGGGGAGGGTGCATAGGGATAGGGGCACTCGTCAGTGAAGAAGAGGTGGGCGGGGAGTAAGTGGGGAGAATGCATAGGGATAGGGGCACTGGTCAGTGAAGAAGAAGTGGGCGGGGAGTCTGTGGGGAGGGTGCATAGGGATAGGTCTACTGGTCAGTGAAGAAGAGGTGGGCGGGGAGTTGGTGGGCAGGGTGCATAGGGATAGGGGCACTAGTCAGTGAAGAAGAGGTGGGCGGAGAGTAAGTGGGGAGAATGCATAGGGATAGGGGCACTGGTCAGTGAAGAAGAGGTGGGCGGGGAATCGGTGGGGAGGGTGCATAGGGATAGGGGTACTGGTCAGTGAAGAAGAGGTGGGCGGGGAGTCGGTGGGGAGGGTGCATAAGGATAGGGGTACTGGTCAGTGAAGAAGAGATGGGCGGGGAGTCGGTGGGGAGGGTGCATAGGGATAGGGGTACTGGTCAGTGAAGAAGAGTTGGGTGGGGAGTCGGTGGGGAGGGTGCATAGGAGTAAGGGCACAGTGAAGAAGAGGTGGGCGGGAGGTCAGTGGGGAGGGTGAATAGGGATAGCGGTACTGGTCAGTGAAGAAGAGGTGGGCGGGGAGTCGGTGGGGAGGGTGCATAGGGATAGGGGTACTGGTCAGTGAAGAAGAGGTGGGCGGGGACTCGGTGGGAAGGGTGCATAGGGATAGGGGCACTGGTCAGTGAAGAAGAGGTGGGCGGGGTGTCGGTGGGGAGGATGCATTGGGATAGGGGCACTGGTCAGTGAAGAAGAGGTGGGCGGGGAGTGGGCGGGGAGGGTGCATAGGGATAGGGGTGCTGGTCAGTGAAGAAGAGGTGGGCGGTGAGTCAGTGGAAAGGGTGCATAGGAGTAGGGGCACAGTGAAGAAGAGGTGGGCGGGAGGTCAGTGGGGAGGGTGCATATGGATAGGGGCACTAGTCAGTGAAGAAGAGGTGGGCGGGGAGTAAGTGGGGAGGATGCATAGGGATAGGGGCACTGGTCAGTGAAGAAGAGCTGGGTGGGAGGTCAGTGGGCAGGGTGCATAGGGATAAGGGCACTGGTCAGTGAAGAAGAGGTGGGCAGGGAGTCAGTGGCGAGGGTGCATAGGGATAGGGGCACTAGTCAGTGAAGAAGAGGTGGGTGGGGATAAGTGGGGAGGATGCATAGGGATAGGGGCACTGGTCAGTGAAGAAGAGGTGGGCAATGAGTTGGTGGGTAGGGTGCATAGGAATGGGGCACTGGTCAGTGAAGAAGAGGTGGGCGGGGAGTTGGTGGGGAGGGTGCATAGGGATAGGGGCACTGGTCAGTGAAGAAGAGGTGGGCGGGGAGTCAGTGGGGAGGGTGCATAGGGATAGGGGCACAGTGAAGAAGAGCTGGGCGGGAGGTCAGTGTGCAGGGTGCATAGGGATAAGGGCACTGGTCAGTGAAGAAGAGGTGGGCAGGGAGTCAGTGGGGAGGGTGCATAGGGATAGGGGCACTAGTCAGTGAAGAAGAGGTGGGCGGGGAGTAAGTGGGGAGGATGCATAGGGATAGGGGCACTGGTCAGTGAAGAAGAGGTGGGCAGGGAGTTGGTGGGTAGGATGCATAGGAATGGGGCACTGATCAGTGAGGAAGAGGTGGGCGGGGAGTCGGTGGGGAGGGTGCATAGGAATAGGGGCACTGTTCAGTGAAGAAGAGGTGGGCGGGGAGTCGGTGGGGAGCGTGCATAGGGATAGGGGCACTGGTCAGTGAAGAAGAGGTGGGCAAGGAGTAGGTGGGGAGGGTGCATAGGGATAGGGGCACTGGTCAGTGAAGAAGAGGTGGGTGGGGAGTCAGTGGGGAGGGTGCATAGGGATAGGGGCACTGGTCAGTGAATAAGAGGTGGGCGGGGAGTAAGTGGGCAGGATGCATAGGGATAGGGGCACTGGTCAGTGAAGAAGAGGTGGGCAGGGAGTCGGTGGGTAGGGTGCATAGGAATGGGGCACTGGTCAGTGAAGAAGAAGTGGACGGGGAGTTGGTGGGAAGGGTGCAAAGGGATAGGGGCACTGGTCAGGGAAGAAGAGGTGGGCGGGGAGTCGGTGGGGAGGGTACATAGGGATAGGGGCACTGGTCAGTGAAGAAGAGGTGGGCGGGGAGTCGGTGGGGAGGGTGCATAGGGATAGGGGCACTAGTCAGTGAAGAAGAGGTGGGCGGGGAGTCGGTGGGGAGGGTGCATAGGGATAGGGGCACTGGTCAGTGAAGAAGGGGTGGGCAAGGAGTAGGTGGGGAGGGTGCATAGGGATAGGGGCACCGGTCAGTGAAGAAGAGGTGGGCGGGGAGTCGGTGGGGAGGGTGCATAGGGATAGGGGCACTGGTCAGTGAAGAAGAGGTGGGCGGGGAGTAAGTGGGGAGGATGCATAGGGATAGGGGCACTGGTCAGTGAAGAAGAGGTGGGCAGGGAGTTGGTGGGTAGGGTGCATAGGGATAGGGGTACTGGTCAGTGAAGAAGAGGTGGGAGGGGAGTCGGTGGGCAGGGTGCATAGGAATAGGGGTACAGTGAAGAAGAGGTGGGCGGGAGGTCATTGGGGAGGGTGCATAGGGATAGGGGCACTGGTCAGTGAAGAAGAGGTGGGCGGGGAGTAAGTGGGGAGGATGCATAGGGATAGGGGCACTGGTCAGTGAAGAAGAGGTGGGCAGGGAGTTGGTGGGTAGGGTGCATAGGGATAGGGGTACTTGCCAGTGAAGAAGAGGTGGGCGGGGAGTCGGTGGGCAGGGTGCATAGGGATAGGGGCACTAGTCAGTGAAGAAGAGGTGGGCGGGGAGTAAGTGTGGAGTATGCATAGGGATAGGGGCACTTGTCAATGAAGAAGAGGTGGGCAGGGAGTCAGTGGGGAGGGTGCATAGGGATAGGGGCACTAGTCAGTAAAGAAGAGGTGGGCGGGGAGTAAGTGGGGAGAATGCATAGGGATAGGGGCACTGGTCAGTGAAGAAGAGGTGGGCGGGGAGTCGGTGGGGAGGGTGCATAGGGATAGGGGCACTGCTCAGTGAAGAAGAGGTGGGCGGGGAGTCGGTGGGGATTGTGCATAGGGATAGGGGCACTGGTCAGTGAAGAAGAGGTGGGCGGGGAGTAAGTGGGGAGAATGCATAGGGATAGGGGCACTGGTCAGTGAAGAAGAGGTGGGCGGGGAGTCGGTGGGGAGGGTGCATAGGGATAGGTGTACTGGTCAGTGAAGAAGAGGTGGGCGGGAGTTGTTGGGCAGGGTGCATAGGGATAGGGGCACTAGTCAGTGAAGAAGAGGTGGGCGGGGCGTAAGTGGGGAGAATGCATAAGGATAGGGGCACGGCTCAGTGAAGAAGAGGTGGGCGGGGAGTTGGTGGGGAGGGTGCATAGGGATAGGGGCACTGGTCAATGAAGAAGAGGTGGACGGGGAGTCGGTGGGGAGGGTGCATAGGGATAGGGGCACGGCTCAGTGAAGAAGAGGTGGGCGGGGAGTTGGTGGGTAGGGTGCATAGGAATGAGGCACTGGTCAGTGAAGAAGAGGTGGATGGGGAGTCGGTGGGGAGGGTGCATAGGGATAGGGGCACTAGTCAGTGAAGAATTGGGGGGCGGGGAGTCGGTGGGGAGGGTGCATAGGGATAGGGGCACGGCTCAGTGAAGAAGAGGTGGGCGGGGAGTTGGTGGGGAGGGTGCATAGGGATAGGGGCACTGGTCAATGAAGAAGAGGTGGACGGGGAGTCGGTGGGGAGGGTGCATAGGGATAGGGGCACGGCTCAGTGAAGAAGAGGTGGGCGGGGAGTTGGTGGGTAGGGTGCATAGGAATGAGGCACTGGTCAGTGAAGAAGAGGTGGATGGGGAGTCGGTGGGGAGGGTGCATAGGGATAGGGGCACTAGTCAGTGAAGAATTGGGGGGCGGGGAGTCGGTGGGGAGGGTGCATAGGGATAGGGGCACTGTCAGTGAAGAAGAGGCGGGAGCAGAAGCACAGCTTTACACCAAGATGGCGGCTACAGAGACAGTTAAGTGTTAAAAGGGCAAGAGGAGCAGCGAAGGGGGACCCCCTCTTCCTGGAAAAACGGGGCTACAGAAAGGAGGGAGAAGGGAGACTGCTTTCGTAGAAGCAGGATGGGTGGGGCAGGTGGCTTGAAGCGAGGGAAAGTGAATGGTGGAATTCACTGAAGGGCACAAACCCATGCAGCGAATGTCAGTGATGTAAAATCATGGAACCAGTCATGCCAAGGCAGGGCAAAATATTCCCAGGGATGTGCAGCTGTGCAGCTGTAGGTGTGACTGTTGCGATACCATACTCCCAAATATCACAGCCAAATTCATAGAAAGCAGATTGGCACTCAGGAACTGGGTACTTCTGACCTGCACCCATCGGCACTCAGGGACCGGGTACTTCTGACCTGCACCCATCGGCACTCGGGAACCGGGTACTTCTGACCTTCAACCATCAACACCACCAGTTTTTAATCTGCCTTTCCCACTGTCCCACCAATTAACCCCACTTCTCACAGAGTCAAGTGCAGGTAGACGGCCGCTACACAAGAACGCTTACGTTACATTACATTGTGCCAATGAGTCAGTTTGTGGTTCTAGTGAAAGTTTTTGCCAAAGATTATTCCTTCATGTTTATCTTGGTTTGAAGGGATGGGGGCTTGACATTGGAACGGTAATGATTCCAGGGTAGGTGAACCAATAAAGAAAACAACTGTCTTCATTCAAGCAGAAAGAATATAATTTATTTGCTTTTTATTACCAGACAAAATCCAAATATACATACTGATTATCAAGAGGCACAAACCTTTTTTTATTTTTTATTTATTTGTTTTGGTTTATTATAAACCTTTACAAAAAGAAACAAGAAGTATATAAAATACAATCCACAATTAATGTACATTTTTACAAAATAGGTGAATAAAAGAGAGAGAATCAGAAACATACCTAACAGATAAAAGAAAACATGTCTTAAAATATAAACTTTACAATTAATTCTAAAAAACTCATCTCAGACTCATGGGTCCAAAGATATACATACAGATAACCTCAAATAAAATTGACGATATGATAAAGTTAACAATGTGGTTGTGCATCATCCTATTTCGCGAAGGACATAATAACAACCTTTGCCAACACTAACTCAAATCACAGACATTTCTCAAGAATGTGGTTACCCGTATGTTCAAATTGGTGTTTTCATGCAACATTCTATAGCATATGAACATACAAACCTTTCCTTCCTGTCGTAATTAGACATTACACACACATTGAAAACACTAGTCGAAAACACAGTTTGACTTTGGAAACGAAAAATCACAGAGCCTCTAAAACAACAAAATTGCACAGTTTTCGTTCAGATCTCTACTCCCCCCTCGTGACTTGTTAAGAGAAACACAGTTTAGCGAATACTTCAGTTGATTGGGTCACTTGCAATGATACCCCTAATGTATGTATAATGAATGAGGCACCCTAGAACAGGACTTGATCATTTTATTTGACAGTGTAATTTGTAAATGGCTTAACTTATTTATTTTATTATTATTATTATTATTATTATTATTATTATTATTATTATTATTATTATTATTGAGTTTATTGAGTGCGAACATAGCTCCGAGAAGCAACAGAGCACTTTACAGAGGTATATAACAATACAGATACATAACATAGTGCTTTACAGAGGTATACAACAATTTAGATGCATAACGGAGCGCTTTCAGAGGTAACAACATAACAGATATACAGCAGGGGGTAGGATACAGAGGGACACAGAGGAGAGGTACAACTGTACTTGGTGGCGGGGAGCAGAGGGGTGGGCGGCATCTAGTGAGTCAAGTGATGCAAGGGGCAACGTGATGGCCTAGATGTTGAGGAGGAGAGACTCCTTGAAGAGGTGGGTCTTGAGTTCTTTTCTGAATTGTAGGAGCGTTGGGGCAAGTCTGATGTTTACGGGAGGAGGTTCCATAGTCTTGGGGGATAGGCAGAGAAGGCTTGTTTTCTGGTCCTTTCTTTTTTGTAGCAGCAGATTTCAAGTCTACACGTGTCCTGACTTCTGGTGGTGTGTTGTCTGCCAGAGATGCTGAGTTTCTCCACGAGGTAGTTGGGTGACTTTAGGGTGACTGCCTTACAGATGATGCAGCAAGACTTGAAGGTGATTCATGCGTGCAGTGGGAGCCAGCAAAGTTCTATGAGGGCTGGGATGATGTGGTCGTATCTGCGTAGAACCTTGATGAGGCGTGTGACCATGTGTAGGACACTTCTCAGGGGTACAAAGGAGGACGATGGGAGGCCTTTGAGGAGTGCACTGCCCACATCCAGGTAAGATACGACCAATGCTTGAACGGTGGACGGGCTTGACTTTCCGAAGGAGGGAGAGCTGATACCAAGTTGCCTGAGTTTTCTTAGCTATGTGTGCCTGGAAGGAGAGGTGTTTGTCGATGTGGAACTCAAGGGACTTGGCACAGGAGGCGAGCTTGAGTGTGAAGCCTTCATAGCTCATAGTTGATAGCTAGGTCTAGATGTCTCTGTGTTGTTGGTGAGGAGTAGAAATTCGGTCTTGTAGGGGTTGAACTTCAAGTATGCACTGGACATCCACGACTGAATCAGTGGGATTCAGGTTTTGAGCCTATGGATGTCCTTGATGGAGTCGATCTTGAGGTATAGGTGTGTCATCAGCATATTGTTGGATGTGGATGTTGTGTGTGGCGAGGAAGGCTCCCAGTGGCTCCATGTATAGATTGAAGATCACTGGGGAGAGGATGGAACCCTGCAGTACTACACATGTGATGGGTAGCATTGATGATCTAGAGGAGTCCATCTGGACAAACGGCTGGCAAGGTATGACTTGAAATAACAACAGGGTTTATTGGGCTGAAAAAATCCAGAAGTACTAGTGCCTTCCCTAACCGTAAAAAACAGTACTGGTACATAAAAGAACAGTTCCTTGGGAGAAAGAAAATATATATCTGCGGATAAAAGTCAAAACAAGTGATTGTAGCAACTTTGGGGTAATCACAAAGAGAAACAAGATAATGAGCCTTTCTGGCCCTCAGGAAGGACACCCTAGCCCTAGCGGGGTTGCCTTTCCCTAGACAGCGGATGGTGCAACGCCTATCTAAGAGAGATAGGTGAAGAAACTGTCCCTGACTCTATACAAAATGTACAGTTAATTGTGAATCAAATACACTCAATGTTAGAACAAACAGCATAAAAAAGGCATCGGGACTGGGGTCCTCGAGATTTTTTCTGTGTGTTTAATCACCCTGATGGCTCCTTTTCTTTGCATGCTGGTGGTTGTCTGCAGCCGGCTCGCAAAGGATATTCATCAAGAGCTCTCTCAGGCATTGTTTCCTCTCTGACCACATTGCCTTCTTACAACAGACACCGTTTCCTGGACCACATCTATGAATCCAGGATTTCAAGCAGCCTGCCGTTGCTGCCCGATTCAGAAGCCAGCAGGAACATCCATTAGATTGACATTGGAAGACATTTCGTCCTGAAGAAGATGGTCTGATTACCAGTGCACGATCGAAACTGGTCGACCATACCAGTTGTGGCTCCACCACAACATAACCAGATACCCCCGAGACTAATAGGGGGCACAGTGAAAACTAACTATAAACACACATAGAGTGAGTTTTCTCTATAGCAAGCCCTATAGCTGTGTTGGGCTTTGCATTTTTAAGAAGACTCAATCCTCTTATTTTTTTGTTTATTTTTTCCTTCCTTGTTTTGACAACCACCAGCATGCAGAGAAAAGGAGCCATCAGGGTGATTAAACATACAGAAAAATTCCTGATGACCCCAGTTACCACATGCTAGTTGATGCAACCCGGTTTCAGCCTACGAGATCTAATCACACTCTCGTAGACACCTTCACTTCCAGTGGTTGCCTTTTTTAGGCTGTTTTTTCTAACATTGAGTGTGTTTGATACACAATTAACTATACATTTTGTATAGAGTCAGGGACACTTTCTTGACCTATCCCTCTTAGATAGGTGTTGCACCATCCGCCGTCTAGGGAAAGGCACCCCCGATAGGACTATGGTGTCCTTCCTGAGGGCCAGAATAGCTCATTATCTTGTGTTTCCCTTTTTTGTATGACTTGAACCAGCGTAGGACAAGGTTGCTGACCCTAATGCACTAATGTAGGGTATACATAAGCGCCTGGTGCTATACTGTGTTGAAAGCAGCTGAGAGGTCCAGTGGAACCAGGATACAGGGGTGGCCCTTGTAAAGGATGTTTTGGGCATCATTGACCACCTGTATGGTTGCTGCCTCTGTGCTGCATCTGGGTCTGAACCTGGATTCGCAGGTGGAGGAGATTGTTTGGGTCAATGTTTTGCTGCAGTTGTACAGCTACCGCTTTCTCAATGATCTTACCTAGGAAGGGAAGATGGGTGATGGGGCGATAGTTACCTATGTTGTCGGAATAAAGAGTGGGTTTCTTTAATAGAGGGAGTATTTGTATTGTTTTTAGGGTCAATGGGAAGGTGCCTTGAGTTAGGGAGCTGTTGATGATCCCCACTTAGGGAAGGAGAGCTTCTGCGGTGAAGGGTTTTGAGGATGTATGATGGGATGATGTCGTCTGCATATGAATCGGCTTTGAGGACAGTCAGGGTTTCTACCAGGTCCTCTGTTGCGAGTGTCTTGGATGTTGTCCAGGGTTTAGAGATTTTGGGAGGAGGGCCGTGAGGTGGGTCTGAGGATGCAGATCTTGAGTCTATGTACTAGTGAATCTTGTTGATTTTGTCGATGAAGAAGGTTTCAATGACTGGTGATTTTTCAATGGAGTATGATATGGCAGGGTTGGGTAGCGAGTTCATGCAGTGCTTGACTGCTTTGAAGAGAGCTCTTCTTTTGTTGTTGGCTCCTGCTATGGTATTCTGATAGTAGGAGGCTTTGTCTGTGTTGACTAGTTGTCAGCGGGTTGCTCGGAGTTCCTTGAGGAGTGCCAGGTTTTCTCTTGTTTCCTGATGACTCTTTTGCTGAGGTTGAGTTCTTGCGTGTACCAGGGTGCTGATGATTTCGGTTTGCAGTGTCGGTCGACGGAAGCTGAGAGGCTAGTGTTGACTGCTTCCAGTAGAAAGTCGCAGTTCGGTTGGGGGTGTTCAGTCCATGTAAGGTGGAGGTTGGTGAGATCTTCCATGAGGGCCTTCCCCGGGAAGTTCTTGAAGGACCTGAATGTTTGTCTGATCGGTTTCTGACTAGGGTTGTGTGCAGGATGTAGAAAGGCACAGCTAGGTGGTGGGACCAGTCAAGCGGGAGAGGAGAGCTGTAGTGGAGGGGAGACAGTGCAGTGATGCATACATGGAGCGCCTTTCTGTTGGGCAAAAGAATAGACATGCACAGCGCACATTATTTCTGACCTCCCTGCGCACTTCACATTTCTAGCAATGTTCTAGCACAAAAAAACGTTTAATAACAGTCTCTTCTCAACAGATGATGAAACCCTTTCCTTTGCCACTTTGCAGTGAAAATAAACCATTTTGAGTTCCTTACGCCCTCTTTGTAGAGAACGTTTGCTTTTAAATTAGTTATTTTTCCTTTACTTGCCCCGGCAGACACATTTCTGCAGAGCACAGTCCCAGAGATTCAGTTTACCATTTTGACCCCCTCTGCTTGAATGCAGGATTCAGGAAATGTTGAACAATTCGGAATTTCGTTTTTTAAATGCACCCCTCACCTTTAGGGGATTTTTTGGTTTGATAAAAGGGTAATAGGTGATCCACAATTACTTTAACGACTATATCATTATTCACGTGTGGAAAGATGTTGAAGATTTCAAATATCCCCAAGATCTCCCCAGTGTCCGTTGACTATGTGGGAATGAATACAATCATTAAATAATAAGAACATGCTAGAGATCTGCTCTCAATGCCCACCCGTGCATGTCTATATAAGGGAAGACACTGAGTCAAATAGAACCCCACATTGGTGTATTCTGTTGGACAAATTTACTCACTTTGAATCTCTGGGATTGTGCACAGAAGTGAGCAGGCTTCCTGGGCCATCTCATGGGAAGCAATGGGACATGCTTAGGAATGACACTCCAAAAGCCCTTCTGACTCTAGTTATGAATGACTCTCAGCCTCAATCCTTCTGTCTTCCTCTTATTATGGATGACAACAGCCCTTCTCCTGACTCTGTCCTACAGGTTTTAGTCTCACCTTCCTTCTTGCCTTCTTGTCTCCGTCAGTCTGTCACTTTTACCCCTGTGCATCTACTTTTAAAATCTTCTACCCACACCCCAAAAATCTCTACATGATGATGTCAATTTAATTGGATCACAGGTCTTCAGTCCCCAACTCTGGGAGTTCTTGCTCCACCCATCTGAAATTGTATTTCTGACAACTCAGATATGAGTTTAAAAGTCTTCAACATGCCCTTTTTTTCTAGTTTACAAATAAGGGTCACAATTCATTTAAATTAGTTGGATAATGCCAGTCGCAATGACCTGTGTCTGGCATCGGCACATGGTTGCATGTGTGAACAGCAGATTTTTGCGATTTCGGTAGAACGGACTACAGTTAAAATCTTGCCATTCTACAGACAGGTATCTGATTCAATAAGCTACCCTATTCCTGACTCCCCGATCCGTAACTTTTTCTGGGAAGCTACAATCACATTTTAGCTCATAATTCTAGTTCTCAAGGTTGAATTGTGAGGGGATTCCTATCCACAGATAGGTTTTTTTTGTTCCGTTATGGAATGGTCTGAACCATCTCTTTATCTAGACAAGATCATTAACTTCGCTACCACGACTCTCTTTCAACTCCCTCAATTCACACCTACTTCCTTGTACAGTCCCTCACTTACTCTGCCTCCTCTCTAGCACTTCACCCATCATGGTCTCATCTCAAGGACAGCTGGCCATACCACCTACCTGCACTTAAAAATGTGCAATGTTTGTTTTCCTTATTCTATGTATGTCCATTTATGTATTGGCCCTGGTGACTGTTCCATTTACTCCCCTCAACAATCTGGTCAGAATTGTCCTTCAACCTCACCCCATTTCAAGAAGCTCACTGCTTCCTGTCAAATCTGATTTATTATCTTTTGTATGTTCTTTTGTGATCAAAAGAGCATTGTGTTTTTACAAAATCTATTATGGTTCCCCAGTTCATGAGCACTGGCCCCGGCAGGCATGGCTTTCACTGAAGCACTGGCACTGTTAGCAATAGTGCCGGTGCTTCCGTGTACCCATTCCCGTGGAGTCCAATGGGACTCCACGGGAATGGGGAACTACACTTTCCGCTGCCTGACATCCCGGGCCGCCGGGACTTGTAATGTCCCGGTGGCACTGGGATATCAGGTGGCCGAATGGGGTTATGAGTTCAGTGGCAACCCGCCGGTAGCACCAGTGGGTTACCGCTGAACTCGTAATGTTGCCCTTAGTCTGCAGTACGATCACTTAACATTCTTTCAAGGCTAAAACCAGAGCAAACGTTTTCTTATCTCCTTTAGCAGAGGCCCCTGATTCATGTGAGATTCTTTGGTGCCTGAAAACATTCATCCAGGAACTTCACCACAAAGGGAATTTAATTTATCTGTATTTTACAGAGTTCAAATATCCACGTTCTGCATCTTTATTTGCTCCGAGTTGGTCATTTCACCCCAATAACCTCTGTCACAGACACAAGCTCTGCCCCCTTCCTGGCTCTGTTGAGCTTCAAAGAGTTTCCAGATAGAGAGGTGAAGGGGTGTTTGACCTTTGTGGTCTGATGGGCGGGGAGGTTATTATGAATGTTCCACAACAGGCTGAAGTCAGTTCTTGTGAACAGAAACAAGTGCATTTAAATCCTGCATTTTTCTTTCTTTTCGTGAGGCCTGCTTTAATATTTACATCACATCATATGTATTTTTCGCCTGCCCGATGCCATTAATGTCCAACCTTACATTTTGATATATGTGAAATTACTCTGGCAATGAAGTTTCATGTTTGATGTGTTCATACTTCCATCCAAGTTGCTAAATGCACAGACTTCTCAGTGGCAGCTCCCTGTTTTAGCAAATCGGCCCTTCAGTGCATTTGTCACCTGTAATGGAAAGTAGGCCTCATTTCTTTTGGCCTTGTCACTGAAACAACGGGCAAAATTAATATTTTTATTTTTACTATTTTGTAGACCATATTGGAATATTTGGCAGTTGAAAATTAAATGCTGGCCCTTGTGTCTGACAGCCCACAGTGCACTTCCCAGCCTACTTAGCCGAGTGCAGTGCATTTGTATCCTGGTGCTGAAAATACTGTGCAAGTCATATCCTGAGTAGCCTCTTAGATTGATGTCTGCTGGTTTGAGGAGACCCACTAGGTTCTCAAATATTTTATTGTAAAGTTTCCTAACGTTAATTGTGTACTAAGATCTAGAATCAGATAAGACCCAGATCACGGAGCCTATAACGCAGATTTTGTCCCTGGATGTGGGTCCTTCAGTGGAGCTTGGAGTTATCTCTGCAAGACAATTAATGGTCTTGATTGTTAGGCTGTCCATCTGTGGGTGTGAGTCTTCTTCCTGCACATATGCCACTTTGGGTTGGGATTGGTATGGTTTCTAAATGTCTTGTATTGACCTACAAACCTTAAGGAAGTGTCCTATTTACCAATAGTCAAAAATAATGTACCTTTAGCCGGGCATGACTTGGAGTTGCCCCAGTGGCTCAGGGAGCCTTAAGCACTCCAACCTTTTGTTTTGTGGTACTCACCTTTATACGGTCATTGCTGCATTTATTTGGACTCTTGACGCTTGATGAACTTTGGAACAGTTTGTACATCAGTTATCTGCCCCCAATTCTTCAGCTAAAGCCTTATTCTGATCAATGGGCTTTGTCTAGGCTGCGATAGCCTCCATGATGCAACCATACATTTCCCCTAGTCTGTCTCTAAGCCTCACCATGAGCTGATCATTCATTACTTCACTGAAAAAGGGCCCAAATGGACATCATAGAAGGAGTCATACACATCTATGCATATTATACTATGCTCTCACCTGCCTGCTGATAGAGTGGGTAGCATTCACGTCGTTCCCTCATGATATTCATCTTGGGTGCGTAGGACCTTTCTATGCACTTCAAGGCTCAAATACATTAATCACCCAGTGCCACTATTAAGGGAGGTAGTCTCATGAACATTCTCATTTACTGTAGTGATGCAGTGCTTTTTCTCCCTTTATTCTCCAAGTTCGTTGCCTCATGGCCAGGTCTCACACGGCTCCTGTAATGTTAAATTGGGGTGTTTCAGAGCGGGGTGCACTCCAAGGCTCAGGTTAGACAGCAGCACAGTCGTTCACTTGAGCAAAGGACCATCCCTCTGAAGGCCTCAGTGGAGTAACTTTGCTGAAAATGTTGGGGGGGACATGACATCTGGAGAAAAGGTGCCCAAGCCAAAAGAATGGGGAGAAAATGGTGTGTCATGAAAGTTGGGGGGGGACAGACACCCCGATACCCCCCTAAAATGACACCCATGGTAGTCCTGGTGTCAAAGGTTGCAGCAGCTTGGTACAACGTCCTTTCAGCACGGGACGTTTTTTGGCTGGGTTTTTTAATGCAAATTTTTTATCAAAAAAACGGATCGATTTTTTTTGGGAGGGGTTAAAAACATATATGTATGGGATGTTGGTTTTTGGTAATAGATAAAAACAGAAACGGAATCGGGGGTTGGTGGGACCCCCCAAAAATAAATGTAAAAAAAATTTGATGGGTTTTTTCGATAAAAAATTTGCGGTAAAAAACCCTGCGAAAAGACATCCCGTGATGAAATGACATGGAACCAGCAGCTTTTCCCCCGTGTTCAAGTTCGGCTTGTACACACAGACACGAAGAGAGCCAGCCGGCAAATGATAATGTTTATGTTATTTGTCCAGGAAATCGAGCGTAGATGAGGCTCCTTTGTTCTCTGTCAACTAATGTCAGTGCACACTTTGCAGCTCCAGCCTTCCATCACAGAACATAATAATGGTACATTGATGTCATACAAGAAAGATAGTTGGCTGACAATGAAACTTATGGACAGTTCGGTCATTGGACCAGTCAGCTGACTGAAGAATGCCGTCAAGTCTGGCCCCAGACCCAAAATGCCTTGGAATACATGGCCCCTTTGCAGAATGGGCCCCAAAGATGGAGCTATGAGACACTGCTTGCACCATAACTGACCTAGCCTCTGTGTGTGAGAAGAGACCAGATGATCCGGTTTGTGACAAGAAACAAGTAACTGACCATAGGACTTTCAGAGCAGGCCATCCTGACTACACCAGCACGCAAACAATGCATCATGCAATATTAGGCAGAAAAAAAAGAAAACAAGGAAAATAAATAGCTGTCGAGCCTTGACATCAGGCAGTGGTCGACGTGTACGAATAGAAGTAGTGGAGCTATGTTCCCTGCCAGTCTGCCCCACTCTCCACAAACCCCATTGCTGCGCTCCCTCCCACACACAGTCCAAACTCCCAAACAAACTCACCTACTATTTAAGGGAATGTTCAGTGCAGTGCACTGAAGTGCAAGCTTCAACTTCTTCCTACACTTTTATTTTAAAACTAAACCGTTCCGGAATGGTTTCTTTTTAAAATAAAAGTATAGGAACAGTGAAACTGAAAAATAAAAAGTATAGGAGCACCGCTCCCGACCGCTCCCGCCCATTTCGACCTCTGACATCAGGAGACCAAATACATTAAAACCATCAGCTTCACAGCAAAAATCCTGAATTGACAAGTCAGATTTGTCAGGCCCCTCCCTGAACAAGGAAACTAGGAGGTTAAGGACTAGAGATCCTTGTGCCATGGGAAACTTGCAAACTAGTGGATATCCCCCTAGCAGAAAATCGCTGACCAAAGCATGCCTGGACAAAATAATCTGTACACATGTATAGCATTGAAAGGGAGATTAGTCATCAATCAAATGTACTACCTATGTTAATCAGGTATGAAAGAGATCCAGACCCTTCTGTACTTACCCGTGATCCCCCACCACACAGTTTGCATTTTGTGCCCTGACTGTATCGGGAGCCGGGACTCCTGATACGTGACAAAGCTGCCTCCGAAATGCCTCTTGTAAACCAGCGTACCCTGACACCAGTTAAGCCATCAGTTGTAGAGAACTGTTGGGACATAAAGGATGTGCTTGAAGATGAAAGTCCAACAGGAGATCTTCAAATACTGGGTGCAGTATAAGGGGCTCCATGCCCAATTTCAAAGCCATTTCCAAGGCCAGCAGGTTAAGGTCAAGCCCTTCAGTAGGGAATCACCAGCACCAATGCTGTGCCCTGCAACGGAGCCTGGAGCTGGGTGCAGAGGAATATATTATGTGCCGACATGCTCTGTAATTGCTGTCATTGTTTATTTCCTCGATGTGTCATTAGAAAGAACTAATTGTTTACTCTTGCTGTATTTAACTGTAAAGTACACAACTTCTTAAATTGATTGTATAGGTTAAGGTTATCCAACTCCAGGCCTCGAGGGCTGGACACATAGCGGATTTTCAGGATACCACTCATTAATATTCATGAGGTAAATTTTCATTCAATGATTCTAAATGTATGCATATTTCTTCTCATGAATATTAATGAAGGATATTCTGAAAACCCGACAGGATTCTGGTTCTCAAGGCCTCGAGTTGAACAACCCTGCGTGCATCTCAGAGCATGTCAGCACACAACTTTAAATTGCAGTAGATACAAAAATCGACATAATAACGCTAGGCATGTCACCATCCTCGGGCTTTGATGTCATCCCGTCGGGACGCAATGACATGATTGCGTAATTGTGTGAACGTTTTTTCTGACATTCGCAATCTTCTATTCCAGGAATATATAAAGGACTGCTCACATGAATGCACTTGGAAGTAGTGCTGCATTTGGTGGCACGAGGTACACTCTTTTCTGGTGAGTTGAATACAATATATTTGCTGATTGAATAACATGTAAGACTAAGTGGAGAAATAGGCAGTTATTGAAGCAGTTAGTTTTATCTTTAAAAAACATTGTTTTTGTGTAATTCCTTCTTTGCAGATTTTGCATTCTTGAGCCTGAGCAAACACAGTGTTTACCTATTTCCCTGTGGGAAAAGCTATGTGGATTCTCAGAATTTAGTTTTCGGTTGTGATTTTGGAGTCTATACATAAAAATGGTCTGTTTATAGTATTTCCCTTGATGTGAGATATAATTTCACAATTACTGTTTGTTTGATGATCCATAGATGCCATCCTAATGGAGCATGTTTTCTAACATGTCTCACTGAGGCGTTTTCCATTCCTGCTTAAAGACAGGTATGACATTGTCATTGGTTTTTAGGTTTTCTGTTATGTAGCATTTCTTATTGAGGTATCTCCACTCAAGGGTCACATTTTAATTGTATGTAGTATACTATTTACAGTTGAAGGCCCTGAAGATAGACCTTAATGTCCAAAATGCATTGGCCAGGACTGTCAGCCTCACTCATTGTTGAAGGAATGTGAAGATATCAATAAAGATGTTTTAGAATTAAGAAGCAGTAAAGGAGTTTGATTGAAAGACACATATCCATAATTGGAATACACACATTGATGCATACATATCACTTTGCAGGTACCAACCGTGAAGGTATCGTGAAGTAGACACAGACAACTAAATACAATTTTATATACAAATTTTTATTACCTAAAAGTTGAGGGTTGCAAAATGGCCTAACTTGCCGAATACTAAGGTGGGATTTCCATACCTAACTTAAAGTAATGATAGTCTGTGTCAGGAAGTCCAAAGCACATGTCTGTCTGTGAACAAAAACTATACTTGCCCTCACATCTAATTCTATAAAATGTGTAGGGATGTCAGCATCAAATGAAAAGTGGTCAAATTAAAGTTCAGAGCTTCTTTCAGTTCTCCGGTGGAAAAGGGTTGTCCCTTCTCCAAAGTTCAAACAGTTCACTTCACAAAAGAGGGGTTCCCTTCCCCAAGCTTTCAAGTTTATCACAGTTCCACAATAACACAATTCCTCAGAATGTTCAATGTTCCAAAATGACACAAGTCTTTGAGACACTGCCCATCCCTTCAATTTGGTTTTCTTTCACCAGTTTATAAGTTCAATTCCTCAGTTTCACTTAGACCGGATTTTCCTTTATTCAATCACAAAGTGGCTTGTCCTAGGTAGGGTGTATTTGGTCTAGGCCCTGTTGTTGGACCACACGGTCCACCCATTAAGGGTCACACAACCGACAAACACCTTTCTCGCATCTGCTTCATAAGTGTTTTACCACAGTTCCAGCTTCACAATAAAGCTTGACTTATTCCTTTCACTTGCCCTTGAAGCTTTATTGTTTCTTCTTTCATCACTATTCACTAGTTTAGTAGCGTTCACTTGCAATGACCAACACAAGATTCGCAGTACACTCTCCTGCTAGGAAATTTCATTTGAAGCCCCTTTTCCACAAGCCACCATAGGCTTCCCAGTACACTCTTCTTCTAGGAAACTTATATACTGTTTCAGCTCTTCAGTTCCAAACCTTTGACACCTTTGTTGCCAGGTGTTTCTTATATTGAGGTTCACTGTTCTGAATCATTCCCTTCTTTCAATAATGACCAATAATTTCTGCTTGACTCTTGACAATGATTCTTCCAAAAAATTCACTTATGCTTTATTACTCAACTTTGCTTATTAACAGTCAACCGCCATGACACCCTCCAACTTGCAATGTGCTCTGATTAATGCCCGCTCCCTTCCTGCCCACGCCACAGAAATCTATGACCTTCTAACCAACTTCGGCATCTCAGCCATCATGGAAACCTGGCTCCACAGTGCCGCTGGCCCTACCCTCTCATTAGCTATCCCACCAGGGTACACCATGCTTAGACAGGACAGACCATTAACCACAAGTGGGGTAGTAGCCCTCATAGTCAAAGAACACCTAGAAATAAGACAATCCTCATAGGAACTTGGAGACAACATTGACTCCCTCACCGCTAAGATCTCACTATCAGCGAACTCCACCATTACCATCAACCTAGTATACCGCCCTCCTGGCCCCATATCTGACTTCCATGAAAACCTTACTCACCTGCTAGCTGACAATCTAAAAACAACCACCAAAGCTATCCTCCTAGGCGATCTCACCCTGGGATTTAACGACAAGAAGGACAGACCATCCACAGCACTAGCTCTAGCACTACAAGAACTAGGCTTTGGATTGGTTAGCTGACCACAACTGTAGCATCAATATCAGGTCCATCACACCTATCCCTTGGTCTGACCATTCGCTTATTCACTTCTTCATCCCCACCCCCGCAAGCACAGAGAAAAAAATCAGCCTCGCACCACCAGCCTTGGCAAGAAGCACCAGAAACCTTACTAAAGAAAGGATCCTACCGTATCTAGTCACTCTCACTAACAACCTCTCAGCCACCTCAGACCCTGCAGTACTGACGGACGTCTACAAATCCACTATTAGTACAGCTATAGACATCATCGCCCCTCTCCAAAAGAAAAAATCCAAAAACATCAAACACTCCAACACCTGGTTCTCATCAGAACTAAAAGAACTACGCACCAAAAAATGCAAAGCACTGAACTTTTGGCAAAGCTCACCTTGCGCCTCCTCACTATCCTCTTATAAATCCTTGGCCACCCAATATAAAAAAGCCATCATTACAGCAAAGTCCACTTCCTATAACGACAGAATCTCCAATGCCAGTTCAGAATCTAAAGAGCTCTTCGCCATATTTAAGGAACTATCCACACCTGCCACCAAGTCAAGAAATCGTTCAAGATCAAGCTTGGTGCAACACCATACAGGCCGCCCTCCTTAACAAAATCGAGCTCCTCCAGAATAAAATTCTAGACCACCACAAAAACCTCACTCAGCACCTACTATCAACTGCACACGAGGAAACTGTGCCTGAGGTCAAAGAAAGCAAAAAAACCATCACGCCATTCAAATTTAGAGAGTCTCGGAACTAGATATAATAGAAATTGTGAACAAAATCAAGCCGTCTAACTGCAAAGGCGATGCCTGCCCCGCCAAACTAGACAAAGACTGCGTAGAAACACTGGCACCATTTCTCAAATCATTCATCAATGCCTCCTTCAATGCTAACTCAGTTCCAGACAGCCTAAAAGAAGCGTGGGTGCGCCCACTTCTCAAAAAACCCACCCTAGATCCCAAAAATGCTAACAATTATAGACCTATCACCACCGTCCCCTTCTTGCTCAAGATCTTGGACAAGGTGGCCTACACGCAAATCCAACAATACCTGTAAGAAAACCATATCTTAGGGAAAAGACAATCAGGCTTCCGCCCAGGACATGGGACAGAGTCGGCCCAATTCAACCTTAAAGTACAACTCAATGACATCATGAACAAAGGTAAACCAGCACTCCTGCTTCTGCTGGACCTGTCTGCTGCCTTTGACCTGGTCAACCATGACATCTTAGGCACGCGACTCAAAAACGAAGCCTACTTCTCTCCGCAAGCCATCTCATGGGTTACTTCCTACCTCGAAGGTCGACTTATGACAGTCTTCTCAGACTCTGCCTGCGCCACCCCCACCACCATCTGGTGTCCCACAAGGCTCATGCACTGCTCCCACACTATACAATATCTTCACTCTCCCACTTTTCAATGACCTAGATCGCCGCCACATAGCCTACACCAACTATGCCGATGATACTCAAGTTCCCTCCCAGGCATCTATGAACAAGACGGTGGTCGGTCAAAAAACCGAAAACAAAATATCGAATTACCAAAATCTCGAATCCAAAATTTCGAAAAAATTTTTTTTCGAATTATTTATTTATTTATTTATATGTATTTGTGGGTTCAGGTAAGTATAAAAAAAGGGTAAAAAAAAAAGGGGGGTTGGGGGGGAACCCCCCCATTTCGAAATAAAAACGTATTAAAAAAAAAATTCGAGATTTTTTTTTTCGAGATTTTGAATTCGAGCTTTTTTTTTCGAGATTTTGTAATTCGTTTTTTTCACTATAAACCGAACAAGACGCCGTGGCACTAACCAAGATCTATACAGCCATCCAAACTTGGATGGCAGCCAATGGCCTATGCCTAAACAGAGACAAAACAGAGATCCTTATAGTTGGCACCAAAGAAACCCTAAACAAACTCCCAGCTCAATACAAAACCTTCAAAATCGATAACTCCACCATCACAGTCTCTTCGGCTGTAAAAACCCTCGGAGTATATCATGATTCAACACTATCCATGTCACGTCAAGTAAATGACATAGCGTCTTCTGCTGCACTTACCAGCAAGGTAATTAATGCTGTAAAACCTTTCCTCTCAACAAAAAACTGCCTGTCAATAGCCAGAGCCATAGTAGGCACCAAGTTGGACGACTTAAATGCCCTCTTCCTGGGCAATTCGACAAAAACATAAAAATAAATACAAGTCACGCAGAACAACGCATTAAGAACAGCCCTGAGTATTCTGAAAAGGAAACACATTTCCCATGCTAGAAAAGAGGCCCACTGGTTACCTATAAAAGAACGGATCCTCTTCAAATCCATGGCTATTACTCACAGATGCCTCTCCGCTGACGCCTCACCCTATCTATCTGAAAGGATCACCCACATCCCATCCTCCAGACCCACCAGATCACATTTGTCTAACCAGACCTATGTACCTACCTTCAAAAGAAGTCAAGCAGGGGGATCCAGCTTCCAGCACCTAGCTCCAAAAAATTGGAACGCCCTTCCCATGGCACTCAGGAACGAAAAATCATACCAAGCTTTCCGCAAACAGCTAAAACCCACCCTCTTCAACTAACGCTGATCTGCTCTCTCCATATTGTTCATAGGTGACATCTGTGTAATAACAACGTTCATATTGTTTTTGTGACAACAGTATATATCAACTACACTTGTAACTATTGTATATAAACCGCTCAAACCACATACCTGTTGTAGGGTATGCATCTTGATATGACATGTACTAAGTGAGCCTACCTGACCAGCGCCATGATGCCCCTGGGCAGATGTGCACTATACAAATCCAAATAAATAAAATAAATAAATAAAATAACATTGCTTTTCCATCTCAGCTTCGTCCAATTCACACAAATGACATTAATATTTTCTTTTGCTTTATCAAAGTACATTACTTGCTTGTTGTACTTATTCTGTATTTTTCTCAAATGCACTTAAATTTGGGATGGCATGTAATTACAGTCTCTTTCCTTTTGCCTCTTGCCATATATTGTAAAAATCCCCATGAAACCAGTGTCGGTATGCCCTAGGACTCCGAGCCCTCCTGGGCAGACTCACCGGTGTTGCTTGCCATGTCCGACGAGTGGTGTGAGGCTACAGTACCTATCATGTCTTTTGGAAGCGTGGTCTGTCCTGCCGGTCCTCCAACAGCTCTATGGACAGATTCCTTCTCACCTGCCAGTCTCGTCGATGCACTTCACTGCCTCCCTGACATTGCCAGTCCCTGCTATGCTGCGGTTCAATCTACGGTGCTCCTCCGGCTCTCCCCAACTGCTTCTCCAGTTCAGAGAGAAGCTCCAGCTTCAAGGCTAAGACCAGAGCAAACGTTTTCTTATCTCCTTGAGCAGAGGCCCCTGACTCATGTGAGATTCTTTGGTGCCTGACAACATTCATCCAGGAACTTAATTTAATTTTCTGTATTTTACAGAGTTCAAATATCCATGTTCTCCATCTTTATTTGCTCCGAGTTGGTCATTTCACCCCAATAACCTCTGTCATAGACACAAGCTCTGCCCCCTTCCTGGCTCTGTTGAGCTTTAAAGAGTTTCCAGATAGAGAGGTGAAGGGGTGTTTGACCTTTGTGGTCTGATGGGCGCGAAGGTTATTATGAATGTTCCACAACAGGCTGAAGTCAGTTCTTGTGAACAGAAACAAGTGCTTTTAAAACCTGCATTTTTCTTTCTTTTCATGAGGCCTGCTTTAATATTTACATCACATCATATGTATTTTTCGCCTGCCCGATGCCATTAATGTCCAACCTTACATTTTGATATATGTGAAATTACTCTGGAAATGAAGTTTCATGTTTGATGTGTTCATACTTCCATCCAAGTTGCTAAATGCACAGACTTCTCAGTGGCAGCTCCCTGTTTTAGCAAATCGGCCCTTTAGTGCATTTGTCACCTGTAATGGAAAGTAGGCCTCATTTCCTTTGGCCTTGTCACTGAAACAACGGGCAAAATTAATATTTTTATTTTTACTATTTTGTAGACCATATTGGAATATTTGGCAGTTGAAAATTAAATGCTGGCCCTTGTGTCTGACAGCCCACAGTGCACTTCCCAGCCTACTTAGCCGAGTGCAGTGCATTTGTATCCTGGTGCTGAAAATACTGTGCAAGTCATATCCTGAGTAGCCTCTTAGATTGATGTCTGCTGGTTTGAGGAGACCCACTAGGTTCTCAAATATTTTATTGTAAAGTTTCCTAACGTTAATTGTGTACTAAGATCTAGAATCAGATAAGACCCGGATCACAGAGCCTGTAACGCAGATTTTGTCCCTGGATGTGGGTCCTTCAGTGGAGCTTGGAGTTAGCTCTGCAAGACAATTAATGGTCTTGATTGTTAGGCTGTCCATCTGTGGGTCTGAGTCTTCTTCCTCCACATATGCCACTTTGGGTTGGGATTGGTATGGTTTCTAAATGTCTTGTATTGACCTACAAACCTTAAGGAGGTGTCCTATTTACCAATAGTCAAAAATAATGTACCTTTAGCCGGGCATGACTTGGAGTTGCCCCAGTGGCTCAGGGAGCCTTAAGCACTTCAACCTTTTGTTTTGTGGTACTCACCTTTATACGGTCATTGCTGCATTTATTTGGACTCTGACGCTTGATGAACTTTGGAACAGTTTGTACATCAGTTATCTTCCCCCAATTCTTCAGCTAAAGGCTTATTCTGATCAATGGGCTTCGTCTAGGCTGCGATAGCCTCCATGATGCAACCATACATTTCCCCTAGTCTGTCTCTAAGCCTCACCATGAGCTGATCATTCATTACTTCACTGAAAAAGGGCCCAAATGGACATCATAGAAGGAGTCATACACATTGATGCATATTACACTATGCTCTCACCTGCCTGCTGATAGAGTGTGTAGCATTTGCGTCGTTCCCTCATGATATTCATCTTGGGTGCGTAGGACCTTTCTATGCACATCAGGGCTCAAATACATTAATCACCCAGTGCCACTATTAAGGGAGGTAGTCTCATGAACATTCTCATTTACTGTAGTGATGCAGTGCTTTTTCCCCCTTTCTTCTCCAAGCTGGTTCCCTCATGGCCAGGGCTCACACGGCTCCTGTAATGTTGATTCAGGGTGTTTAAGAGTGGGGTGCACTCCAAGGCTCAGGTTAGACAGCAGCACAGTCGTTCCCTTGAGCAAATGACCATCCTTCTGTAGAGTAACTTTGCTGAAAATGCTGGGGGGGACATGACATCTGAAGAAAAGGGAATGGGGACAAAATGGTGTGTCATGAAAGTTGGGGGGGCAGACACCCCTGTACCCCCCTAAAATGACACCCATGGTAGTCCTGGTGTCAAAGGTTGCAGCAGCTTGGTACAAAGTCCTTTCATCGCCGGACGTTTTTTTGGCGGGGTTTTTTACTGCAAATTTTTTATCAAAAAAACGCATCGATTTTTTTTTGGGGGTGTTAAAAACATATATGTATGGGATGTTGGTTTTTGGTAATAGATAAAAACAGAAACGGAATCGGGGGTTGGTGGGACCCCCCAAGAATAAATGTAAAAAAATTTGATGGGTTTTTTCGATTAAGATTTGCGGTAAAAAACCCTGCGAAAAGACATCCCGTGATGAAATGACATGGAACCAGCAGCTTTTCCCCCGTGTTCAAGTTCGGCTTGTACACACAGACACGAAGAGAGCCAGCCGGCAAATGATAATGTTTATGTTATTTGTCCAGGAAATCGAGCGTAGACAAGGCGCCTTTGTTCTCTGTCAACTAATGTCAGTGCACACTTTGCAGCTCCAGCCTTCCATCACAGAACATAATAATGGTACATTGATGTCATACAAGAAAGATAGTTGGCTGACAATGAAACTTATGGACAGTTCGGTCATTGGACCAGTCAGCTGACTGAAGAATGCCTTGAAGTCTGGCCCCAGACCCAAATGCCTTGGAATACATGGCCCCTTTGCAGAATGGGCCCCAAAGATGGAGGTATGAGACACTGCTTGCACCATAACTGACCTAGCCACTGTTTGAGAAGAGACCAGATGATCGGGTTTGTGACAAGAAATAAGTAACTGACCATAGGACTTTCAGAGCAGGCCATCCTGGCTACACCAGCATGCAAACAATGCATCATGCAATATTAGGCAGAAAAAAAAGAAAACAAGGAAAATAAATAGCTGTCAAGCCTTGACATCAGGAGACCAAACACATTAAAACCTTCAGCTTCACAGCAAAATCCTGAATGGACAAGTCAGATTTGTCAGGCCCCTCCCTGAACAAGGAAACTAGGAGGTTAAGGACTAGAGATCATTATGCCATGGGAAACTTGCAAACTAGTGGATATCCCCCTAGCAGAAAATCGCTGACCAAAGCATGCCTGGACAAAATAATCTGTACACATGTATAGAATTGTAAGGAAGATTAGTCATCAATCAAATGTACTACCTATGTTAATCTGGTGTGAAAGAGATCCAGACCCCTCTGTACTTACATGTGATCCCACACCACCCAGTTTGCATTTTGTGCCCTGACTGTATCGGGAGCCGGGACTCCTGATACGTGACAAAGCTGTCTCCGAAATGCCTCTTGTAAAACCAGCGTACCCTGACACCAGTTAAGCCATCAGTTGTAGAGAACTGTTGGGACATAAAGGATGTGCTTGAAGATGAAAGTGCAACAGGAGATCTTCAAATACTGGGTGCAGTATAAGAGGCTCCATGACCAATTTCAAAGCCATTTCCAAGGCCAGCAGGTTAAGGCTGAGCCCTTCAGTAGGGAATCACCAGCACCAATGCTGTGCCCTGCAACGAAGCCTGGAGCTGGGTGCAGAGGAATATATTATGTGCCGACATGCTCTGTAATTGCTGTCATTGTTTATTTCCTCGATGTGTCATTAGAAGGAACTAATTGTTTACTCTTGCTGTATTTAACTGTAAAGTACACAACTTTCTAAAATTGATTGGGCCTCATTACGACCCAGGCGGTAAGTTACCGCCTGGGTCGTACCTTTACCACCATGGCGTAAACTACGTTCACGCCATGGTGGTTGGCGGACTGACCGCCCCATTCCGAGGTGAGTGGGGCGGTAAGTCCCCATTAATCCATTTACCCTTCCCCATTCCCATTTTTGCCCCATAGGGCATAATGGGAGTGGGGAAGGCGTTAATTACGCCACCGTAAATTACGGTGGCGTAATTAACAACAAGGTCCCTTAGCGCCATGGATTTTAACACCTGCTAAAAGCAGGTGTTAAAATCTCCATGGCGCTAAGGGACCTCGGAATCAGGCGGTAAGGGTCGGCGCTGTTTACGCCGCCGTAAACCCCTTACCGCCTGGGTCCTAATGAGGCCCATTGTATAGGTTAAGGTTATCCAACTCCAGGCCTCGAGGGCTGGAAACAGCAGATTTTCAGGATACCACTCATTAATATTCATGAGGTAAATTTGCATTCAATGATTCTAAATGTATGCATATTTCTTCTCATGAATATTAATTAATGATATTCTGAAAACCCGACAGGATTCTGGTCCTCAAGGCCTGGAGTTGGACAACCCTGGGTGAATATACTCATCTCAGAGCATGTCAGCACACAACTTTAAATTGCAGTAGATACAAAAATCGACATAATAACGCTAGGCATGTCACCATCCTCGGGCTTTGATGTCATCGCGTCGGGACGCAATGACATGATTGCGTAATTGTGTGAACGTTTTTTCTGACATTCGCAATCCACTATTCCACGAATATATAAAGGACTGCTCACATGAATGCACTTGGAAGTAGTGCTGCATTTGGTGGCACAAGGTACACTCTTTTCTGGTGAGTTGAATACAATGCATTTGCTGATTGAATAACATGTAAGACTAAGTGGAGAAATAGGCAGTTATTGAAGCAGTTAGTTTTATCTTTAAAAAACATTGTATTTGTGTAATTCTTTCTTTCCAGACTTTGCTTCTTGAGCCTGAGCAAATACAGTGTTTACCTATTTCCCTGTGGGAAAAGCTATGTGGACTCTCAGAATTTAGTTTTCGGTTGTGTATTTGAGTCTATACATAAACATGGTCTGTTTATAGTTTTTTCCTCGATGTGAGATATAATTTCACAATTACTGTTTGTTTGATGATCCATAGATGCCATCCTAATGGAGCATGTTTTCTAACATGTCTCACTGAGGCGTTTTCCATTCCTGCTTAAAGACAGGTATGACCTTGTCATTGGTTTTTAGGTTTTCTGTTATGTAGCATTTCTTATTGAGGTATCTCCACTCAAGGGTCACATTTTAATTGTATGTAGTATACTATTTACAGTTGAAGGCCCTGAAGATAGACCTTAATGTCCAAAATGCATTGGCCAGGACTGTCAGCCTCACTCATTGCTGAAGGAATGTGAAGATATCAATAAAGATGTTTTAGAATTAAGAAGCAGTAAAGGAGTTTGATTGAAAGACACATATCCATAATTGGAATACACACATTGATGCATACATATCACTTTGCAGGTACCAACCGTGAAGGTATCGTGAAGTAGTCACAGGCAACTCAATACAATTTTATATACAAACTTTTATTGCCTAAAAGTTGAGGGTTGCAAAATGGCCTACCTTGCCCAATACTAAGGTGGGATTTCCATACCTAACTTAAACTAATGATAGTCTGTGTCAGGAAGTCCAAAGCACATGTCTGTCTGTGTCCAAAAACTATACTTGCCCTCACATCTAATTGTATACAATGTGTAGGGATGTCAGCATCACATGAAAATTGGTCAAATTAAAGTTTAGAGCTTCTTTCAGCTCTCCGGTGGAAAAGGGTAGTCCCTTCTCCAAAGTTCAAACAGTTCACTTCACAAAAGAGGGGTTCCCTTCCCCAAGCTTTCAAGTCTATCACAGTTCCACAATAGCACAATTCCTCAGAATGTTCAATGTTCCAAAATGACACAACTCTTTGAGTCACTGCCCATCTCTTCAATTTGGTTATCTTTCACCTGTTTATAAGTTCAATTCCTCAGATTCACTTACACAGCTTTTCCTTTATTCAATCACAAAGTGGCCTGTCCTTGGTAGGGTGTATTTGGTCTAGGCCCAGTTGTTGGACCACACGGTCCACCCATTGAGGGTCACACAACTGACAAACAGCTTTCTCGCCTCTACTTCATAAGTATTTTACCACAGTTCCAGCTTCACAATAAAGCTTCCCTTATTCCTTTCACTTGCCCTTGAAGCTTTATTGTTTCTTCTTTCATCACTATTCACTATTTTAGAAGCTTTCACTTGCAATGACTGACACACGCTTCCCAGTACACTCTCCTGCTAGGAAATTTCATTTAAAGCCCTTTTTGCACAAACCATCATAAGCTTCCCAGTACACTCTTCTTCTAGGAAACCTATATACTGTTTCAGCTCTTCTGATCCAAACCTTTGACACCTTTGTTGCCAGGTTTTTATTATATTCAGGTTCACTGTTCTCAATCATTCACTTCTTTCAATAATGGCCAATAATATCTGCTTGACAATGCTTATTCCAAAAAATGCACTAATGCTTTATTACTCGACTTTGCTTATTAACATTGCTTTTCCATCTCAGCTTCGTCCAATTCACTCAAATGACATTAATATTTTCTCTTCATTACCTGCTTGTTGTACTTATTCTGTATTTTTCTCAAATGCACTTAAATGAGGGATTGCATCTAATTACATTCTCTTTCCTTTTGCCGCTTGCCATAAATTGTAAATATCCCCATGAAACCAGTGTCGGTATGGTCCAGGACTCCAAGCGATCCTGGGCAGACTCTCCGGTGTTGCGTGCCGTGTCCGACGAGTGATGGATGTGGGGCTGCAGTACCTATCATGTCTCTTGGAAGTGTGCTCTGTCCTGCCGGTTCTCCCACAGCTCTATGGACAGCTTCCTTCTCACCTGCCGATCGCATCGATGCACTTCACTGCCTCCCTGACACCGCCAGCCCCTGATATGCTGCGGTTCACTCTGCGGTGCTCCTCCGGCTCTCCCCAGCTGCTTCTCCAGTTCAGAGGGAAGCTCCAGCTTTCCTCTGCAGAGCTCTCTTGAGCCAGCCTGCCTTTTACCTGGCTTCCCGCTGGGCTTGCTTTGCATCCCTTTCCAGCTAGCAGCGCTTGAATCAGTTACATGGGGCCCAAGGTAAGGCGTAAACACAGATACAGTTGTGAATATATAGATACAGTTGTAGAAAACATAGATGGATTGGTTACAATAGTAAACTTATAGTCTTGAGTACGTGCGTGAAGTAGAGTGTGGAGGTCAAGTAGGTTTAAGTAAACAGCCATGTTTTGAGGGCTTCACGGAAGGCCCAGTAGGATTCTTCCGCTCTTAGGGAAGGTGGGAGAGAGTTCCAATGCTTGGCTGCAAAGACTGGGAAACTGGTCCTCCTGCATTGCCTCAATTTGGGTTGGACCAGCCTGTGGGAGTTTTGGGCTCTGTTGTGTCTGCTGGATTGAACTTTGGATATTTTCCGAACCCAATAAGATTGACTTGACAATGCACTTATGGGTGATCGAGAGGATCTCTTGAATAGAATTGTTTCACCGATAGGTAGCCAGTGAGCTGATCTGCGGGGGGCAGAGAAATGCTCTGACCGAGAATATTGAGGGCGGCACGTAAGGCATTGTTTTGGAAAGTTTGGAGTATTTAATATTCCGAGTAGACCTGCCATCGAATAGGACATTGCAGTAGTCAAGCCTGGCACCCACCACTGCCCAGATGATCGTTAGACAGTTGTCGCTGGTAAGGAAGGGCCTAGCGGCGTTGAGCAATTCTGTTGAATAGGCTGCTGCAGAGGAGATGGCACTTACTTTGCATGTTATGGAGAGAGTGACTTTTCCCACAGGTGACTATTCCCAGGACACTACCTCAATCAACTCAGTGTACAGTAACATACAAAACTGGATGGAGACCCACAACCTTTGCCTAAACGATGAGAAAACCAAGCTCCTCATTGTTGGTTCTCCCTTCTGGTTGAAAAAACTGGGCACCGCCTTACCTCCTTCTGCATCGATTTTATCCCAGTCCTGAAACAGGCTAAGACATTGGGGGTCCATTTGGAAGCAGTGCTATCTATGACCAAACATGTTAACACCCTGGCATCCTCTACTGCCTACACGTCCAGACTCATCTCCCTGTGAAGGTAATTCCTTTCCCCAAGCAACTGTCTCATACTTACTCGAGCTCTTATTCTTTCCAAACTGGATTACAGCAAAGTTCTCCTTTTGGGCACCTCTGCAGCAAATCTGGAAAAACTGCAACTTCTGCAAAATAAAGCACTTTGTGCAGCCTTTGGACTACAGCGATCCAACCAAATCTTAGCCGCCAGATGCAAAGGCCGCTGGCTACCTAGCAAGGCTCAAATAATTGACTTTAAAGCACTGACTATAGCCCACAGGTGTGTCTATAAAGATGCACCTCTATATCTCAACAAACGTCTGTGTCCTCTTTGAGATCAAGCTCCAGTGCTATAGGAGCAAAAGAGCAGGAGGCGCTAGCTTTGGGGTCTCTGCTCTCATGCTCTGGAACTCACTCCCAGCAGCCATCAGAAATGTACAATCGTACACCACGTTCAAAAAGCTGGTTAAAACCTGGCTCTTTTATCCCGACAAATGTGACTAACTGCTTTATCTTTTACACTGTCTCTCTATTACTGTACCAAACACTATGATACTCTTGGGTCTGGGCGTTACATTAATGTTATACATAAATAGCAGTGTTGGAGCACAACAGACATATAAAACAAAACACTTTTATAGATATAGAACCATTCTTCCTTCAGCAGAATGCAACAGAGACTCTCTTATCTTCCAGGAATCACTTTCCCACTCTCAATAGAGAGTATGCTTTTCACTCAGGGACTTCACTTTTTTGAATTTGCAAGACACTTTTCTGTACAAGCACAAACATCTAGATATCCAGTTGACATTCAGCACTCCTCTGCTTTAAGGCAGGGTCTGAGAAATGGTCAACGGTTAGGAATTGTGTTTTTCATGTGCCCCTCCTTTTAGGGAGTTTTGGGGTTGGCGAGAAGAAAATATGACTCGCCAATTACTTTAACAGACTATTTTCTTTTATTCACACTGGAAGCAATGTTGTTGAATTCGAATTTCAACAAAATCACTCAGTGTTAGTTGGCTTTAGGGGAGTTAATTAAATTATGATATGGTAAAAATATTATGGGTCTACTTAGTCTGCCCACCCCATCAAAAATGGGAATATATTAAATCAAACAGATTCCCACAAGACTTGGTTTGGTTGTACAAATGTACTTACATAAAATATCTTTGTGTTTCATCTCACATGGAAAAGTCCTCACTCCTTCTGGATGCTCAAGGGAAACATCAGGACTGGGTTAGAGGCCTCTCCAGGTTCAGTCAAGAATGACCCCCTGCATTAATCTCTCTATCTGCTTCTCCTTGTATAGACCCCGGCCAGATTGTAGTCCTTCCCTAGTCTCCTCCAACAATTTGGTCAGCAGTAGTCCCACTCAGATGATATCAGGCAGTTCTCTTCCATTCCCTTTGTGCAACACCTTATGAACCAATCATCACACACCCAATTATTCAAATTAGGAAGGGTCAGTTTATTGGCTCTTAATTGGGATTCAACCACTATTTTCCATCCCCATAACACAGTCCTAGACCCTTTTCTTTTGATTGGTTCCATCATTTACCAAGACCAAATTCGGGGAGGGATCAGTCCAACCCCTTCAATTTCCATTTCCTCACATTTCAGTTTTGCACTTCAAAACTCCAACGTGGTGAATATTTTTACTTTATAGTTAAGCATAACAATATATATATATAATGTATATATATATATATATAGATATATATCTATCTATATATATATATATATATACATATATATATATACATAGGTTTTTCTCATCATGCCCCAACTCATTGAAACATGTCCCATGTCGGCACAAAGTTGCAGGTTCGAATTAGAGTTTTTCCTTATGTATACACCAAATATAATAGTTATCAACACAAAATTGGCTATACAGATATCTAATCTAATAAGCTATCATCTCCGAAATCTCTGCTTTATGACATTTTCTGGGGAACTCCAAACACAGTTTAGGTGGTAGCTTTAGTTCTCAAGGTTGAATGTTTATGAGAGTTAAATCATTGGATGGAGCTTTCCATAAGCTTCATAATGATATTTGAATGATTTAAGTGTGCCTTAAGGTTCCTGAAAAAATGAACAAAATGTGATCCTACATACACTTCTATGTAACAATATTTGACATGCATATTTTCCCTTTAGTTACCTGGCAGATTTTCTTTGTTCCCAAGATCTTTGTCCAGGCCTGGCCTTTGTTGACTCAAGCCTGCAATGCAGTCATTTACATTCTTTCTCCCGGAGCACATGCCCATTTGGATCCTTATCTTTCAGAGCAGAAAGGCAAGATCCACCTCTTACCTTATAAAACACCTTCTGGTGTCTGTCAAAAGTCATCAGCTCGGTGAGTGGGACCACAAATTTGAGTTCATTAAAGGCTGCCATTATTTGCCCAGTTGTCATGAGATCACGTCACCATAAATTCCTTCTTTGTCACTGCTGTGGCTTCAAAAAGATGTTTTAGATCAGGGGTGCACAACTGATTTTGACAGAGGGCCGAAAGCACCTTACATGATGCCTATGGTGGGCCGAAAAGTAAATGTGGGTGGGGCGGTAGGCACGGCAGGGCACGGCATAGCAAGTGGCTTTTTCAACCCCCCCCCCCTTTTCATTAAACACATGGAAAAAAGAATACGTTTTTGAGGAGTAACAGTGTTTTTTTTTGTATTTCAAACTTACATTTTGTACTACACATTTTCCATTGTTATCATTTATTTCCATTTAGTTATTGCATATCGTCTGTTTAATTAAAGTATATATATTTTGTTGACCCTTGATTGGACATTCCGTTATTTTCGACTGCTCAACTTTTCTCTTTGGGTTGGGCAAGAGGAGTATGGCCTTCGTTGAGTCAGGTGTCCACAAAAAGCAAAGGATGTAGATCTCCTAAGTGTGCCTGTTTTAGCTTTGTTATTGGGTTCACTCTTGGAGTGCAACCCCCAACCAAGCACCACGACCCATGGCCCCTACCCTCAACCAAACACTATGCTCATAGCCCCCAACCAAACAATATGCTCCATGGGCCCCACTCCCCAACCAAACACTATGCCCCATGGCCCCCACCCCTCAACCAAACACTATGCCTCATGGCCCCCAACCAAACACTATGCCCCATGGCCCCCACCCCTCAACCAAACACTATGCCCCATGTCCCCCACCCCCCAACCAAACACTATGCCCCATGGCCCCACCCCTCAACCAAACACTATGCCCCATGGCCCCCAACCAAACACTATGCCCCATGGCCCCCACCCCTCAATTGAACACTATTCCCCATGGCCCCCAACCAAACAATCTGCTCCATGGCCCCCAAACCAAACAATATGCCCCATGGCCCCCACTCCCCAACCAAACACTATGCCCCATGACCCCACCCCTCAACCAAACACTATGCCCCATGGCCCCCAACCAAAACTATGCCCCATGGCCCCTAACCAAACACTATGCCCATGGCCCCCACTCCCCAACCGAACACTGTGCCCCATGGCCACCACCCCCCAACCAAACTAATAGATTTTTTCTGTTTGGTGATTGGGAGAGCCTGGTCAGGGTGCGGTGGATGACCAGCAATAGATTGTTTTGTGTTTGGTGATGGGGAGCGCCCAGCCTGGGAACAGTGAATCACTGGCAATAGATACTGTTTTTCATTGAGCAGAACATTAAGGAAAGAAAGGCCATGCAGTGTTAAATAGACACAAGGAATTCAGTAGGTTTTGCACTGGTGGTATGGTGTGGAGAAAGAAATGATAAGGAAATGTTTGTGCCTCTATCTCGAGAGGCATTTTCCCATAGCTGTATGCCATGGAGCTGGGAGCGGCCATCAGGACTCCTCTGTCTGCTGTTTCATCTGAGATAACCCCTCGATGGTTTTTGAAGTAGGATGTGTGGGCCATTTATAGAGAAACATGATTGTTAAAACCTTCCATCACTAGACTTTGCGGCAGATTAAGTAATTGCCGCCATGGGTAAGTGATGTATTGGTATCCAGGGGAGAGAGGCACTGACTAATCAGGAGGCCAGGAATGTGGGTTTCAGTCCACGATCACCGTTTCTGCTGCCTCCCGGTACCTCACCAGCAGTTCTGATGTTTGTACTCCACTGCACACACTTAGACCCCTTCCCCCCTGGATCCTGAATGCACAATCTCACCCTCTACCCCCTACAAACCCGAACACCCCTCCCCAGCATACAGACTAACAAGCATACACCATGCATGCATACATAACCATACAGACTCGAACCCCTCACCATACAGACTACCAAGCATGCACCATGCATACATACCCATACGGACCCACACCCCCCACTCCCATCTCGCATACAGACTACCAAGCATGCACCATGCATACATACCCATACATACCCATACAGACCTGAAACCCTCACCCCCCAACTTAGCATACAAACTCACAAGCATACGCCAATACACCATGCACCCAAACAGACCCAAACCCCCCAGCCCCCAACTCAGCATACAAACTCACAAGCATACACCAATACACCATGCACCCATAAAGGTCCGAACCCCCCAGCCACCAACTCGGCATACAAACTCACAAGCATGCAGCAATACACCATGCAACCATATAGGCCCGAACCCCTAATCCCCCAACTCAGCACACAAACATACGCCATGCACCCATACAAACCGGAACCCCCCACCCCCCAACTCAGCACACAAACATATACCATGCACCCATACAGGCCCGAACCCCCCACCCCCAACTCAGCACACAAACTCACAAGCATACACCATGCACCCATACAGACTTGAACTCCCCCACCCCCCAACTCAGCATACAAACTCACAAGCATACACCAATGCCCCATGCACCCATACAGCCCCTCGCCCCTCGCCCCAGCTCACAAATTCACAAGCATACACCATGCACCCATACAGGCCCGAACCCCCCACCCTCCAACTCAGCATACTAACTCACAAGCATACACCAATACACCATGCACCCATACAGACCCAGACCCCCACCACCCAACTCAGCATACAAACTCACAAGCATACACCATGCAACCATACAGGCCCGAATCCCCCACCCCCAACTCAACATACAAACTCACAAGCATACACCATGCACCCATATAGACCTCCACCCCTAACTCAGCATACAAACTCACAAGCATATACCATGCACCCATACAGACCTGAACCTCCACCCCGCATCTCAACATACACTGCACTTTCGCACAAAAACAAACACTCAGGCAGACCCGACACCCCCCACCCCTGCATCACAACATACATTGCACTATCACTCAAAAACAAACACTCAGGAAGACCGACACCCCCCACCCCTGCATCACAACATACATTGCACTATCACTCAAAAAGAAACACTCAAGCAGACCCGGCACCCCACCACCCCTCCACCCCTGCATCTCAACATACACTGCACTTTCAAACAAAAACAAAAACTTAGGCAGACCTGACACTCCCTCCCACCCCTGCATCACAACATACATTGCACTATCACTCAAAAACAAACACTTAGGCAGACCAGCCACCCCCCACCCCTGTATCTCAACATACACTGCAATTTCACACAAAAACAAACACTCAGGCAGACCCGACACCCCCCCACCCCCGCATCACAAAATACATTGCACTATCACTCAAAAACAAACACTCAGGCAGACCCGACACCCCACCCCACCCCTGCATCACAACATACATTGCACTTTCACACAAAAACGAACACTCATGCAGACCTGACACCCTCCCCCCACCCCGCATCTCAACATACATTGCACTTTCACACAAAAACAAACACTCAGGCAGACCCGACACCCCCCCACCCCTGCATCTCAACATACACTGCACTTTCTCACAAAAACAAACACTCAGGCCGACCCGACAACTCCCCCACCCCCGCATCTCAACATACATTGCAATTTCACACAAACACTCAGGCAGACCCGACACCCCCGCATCTCAACATACACTGCACTTTCACACAAAAAGAAACACTCAGGCCGACCCGACAACCCCCCACCCCCGTATCACAAAATACATTGCACTATCACTCAAAAACAAACACTCAGGCAGACCCGACACCCCCCCCCCTGCATCTCAACATACACTGCACTTTCACACAAAAACAAACACTCAGGCAGACCCGACACCCCCCCCCCCACCCCTGCATCTCAACATACACTGCACTTTCTCACAAAAACAAACACTCAGGCCGACCCGACAACTCCCCCACCCCCGCATCTCAACATACATTGCAATTTCACACAAACACTCAGGCAGACCCGACACCCCCGCATCTCAACATACACTGCACTTTCACACAAAAAGAAACACTCAGGCCGACCCGACAACCCCCCACCCCCGCATCACAAAATACATTACACTATCACTCAAAAACAAACACTCAGGCAGACCCGACACCCCCCCCCCACCCCTGCATTTCAACATACACTGCACTTTCTCACAAAAACAAACACTCAGGCCGACCCGACAACTCCCCCACCCCCGCATCTCAACATACATTGCAATTTCACACAAACACTCAGGCAGGCACACAAAAAGAAACACTCAGGCCGACCCGACAACCCCCCACCCCCGCATCACAAAATACATTGCACTATCACTCAAAAACAAACACTCAGGCAGACCCGACACCCCCCCCCCCGCATCTCTACATACACTGCACTTTCACACAAAAACAAACACTCAGGCAGACCTGACACCCCCCACCCCGGCATCTCGACATACATTGCACTTTCACACAAAAGCAAACACTCAGGCAGACCCGACACCCCTCACCCCCGCATCTCAACATACACAGCACTTTTCCACAAAAACAAACACTCAGGCAGACCTACCCCCCTCCCAACAATGCATCTCAACATACATTGCACTTTCACACAAAAACAAACACTCAGGCAGACCCGACACTCCCCCCACCCCCGCATCACAACATACACTGCACTTTCACACAAAAACAAACACTCAGGCAGACCCGACACCCCCCCACCCCCGCATCACAAAATACATTGCACTATCACTCAAAAACAAACACTCAGGCAGACCCGACACCCCACCCCACCCCTGCATCACAACATACATTGCACTTTCACACAAAAACGAACACTCATGCAGACCTGACACCCTCCCCCCACCCCGCATCTCAACATACATTGCACTTTCACACAAAAACAAACACTCAGGCAGACCCGACACCCCCCCACCCCTGCATCTCAACATACACTGCACTTTCTCACAAAAACAAACACTCAGGCAGACCCGACACCCCCCCACCCCTGCATCTCAACATACACTGCACTTTCACACAAAAACAAACACTCAGGCAGACCCGACACCCCACCCCACCCCTGCATCACAACATACATTGCACTTTCACACAAAAACGAACACTCATGCAGACCTGACACCCTCCCCCCACCCCGCATCTCAACATACATTGCACTTTCACACAAAAACAAACACTCAGGCAGACCCGACACCCCCCCACCCCTGCATCTCAACATACACTGCACTTTCTCACAAAAACAAACACTCAGGCCGACCCGACAACTCCCCCACCCCCGCATCTCAACATACATTGCAATTTCACACAAACACTCAGGCAGACCCGACACCCCCGCATCTCAACATACACTGCACTTTCACACAAAAAGAAACACTCAGGCCGACCCGACAACCCCCCACCCCCGTATCACAAAATACATTGCACTATCACTCAAAAACAAACACTCAGGCAGACCCGACACCCCCCCCCTGCATCTCAACATACACTGCACTTTCACACAAAAACAAACACTCAGGCAGACCCGACACCCCCCCACCCCTGCATCTCAACATACACTGCACTTTCTCACAAAAACAAACACTCAGGCCGACCCGACAACTCCCCCACCCCCGCATCTCAACATACATTGCAATTTCACACAAACACTCAGGCAGACCCGACACCCCCGCATCTCAACATACACTGCACTTTCACACAAAAAGAAACACTCAGGCCGACCCGACAACCCCCCACCCCCGCATCACAAAATACATTACACTATCACTCAAAAACAAACACTCAGGCAGACCCGACACCCCCCCACCCCTGCATCTCAACATACACTGCACTTTCTCACAAAAACAAACACTCAGGCCGACCCGACAACTCCCCCACCCCGGCATCTCAACATACATTGCAATTTCACACAAACACTCAGGCAGGCCCGACACCCCCGCATCTCAACATACACTGCACTTTCACACAAAAAGAAACACTCAGGCCGACCCGACAACCCCCCACCCCCGCATCACAAAATACATTGCACTATCACTCAAAAACAAACACTCAGGCAGACCCGACACCCCCCCCCCCCGCGTCTCTACATACACTGCACTTTCACACAAAAACAAACACTCAGGCAGACCTGACACCCCCCACCCCGGCATCTCAACATACATTACACTTTCACACAAAAGCAAACACTCAGGCAGACCCGACACTCCCCCCACCCCCGCATCACAACATACACTGCACTTTCACACAAAAACAAACACTCAGGCAGACCCGACAGCCCCCCACCACAGCATACACAAACATACAGGCAGGACAGACCCGACACATAAACATACAGGCAGGACAAAGACCTGACACACACAAACAAACAGCCCCCCCACAAATATGTACTTATCGGACGTGCTGGCAGGCAGGCTATCTGGAACGCTGGTAATGTTTCCGGTACTATGGCTGGTGTGTCAAGGCTGAAATGCCTTCCGGCATCAAGCCTTACTGACCACGCCAGCCGTAGTGCTGGCACTCCATTGGTGCAGCACACACGCACTACGTGGCTCATAGGAGCTACGTGGTGCATGTGTACTGAGCCAATGAGGGCCAGTGTTTTGTCCGGCCAGGAAGACCAACAAAGATTTTTCCTAATGGAGGGCGGCCACGGGCCGCCCTCCATTAGGAAAGTCTTTGTTGCTGACGGTCTGGACATAACAGCATGGCGGGCCGCAACTGGCCCGCGGGCCGTAAGTTGTGCACCCATGTTTTAGATTGATAGAACATAAGGGGAAGGTCACTGTTTCAGTGTTCTGAACAGAAACTGAAAACAATTCTTCTGAACAGAAACTTGTCATTTTAATGATGATGGTTTTGTTTACATATGTGGCCTTTTTATATCTTGCATCATGCGTTCAATGTTCATCTTTATATCCTAATATTTATTCACATGACTTTGGTACCAGAGATTTGTTTTCCCATGTGTTCACTTTTCTAAGCTGCAAATGCACACTTTTCCATCGTAACTGTTTTCATTTTTGCAAAGATTCCCTTCATTCTTTGCTCTCTGTGTCAGCAAGTTTGTACTTTAGACATCAGTCATATGTGATGAAAAGTAGTTTCAGGCCTTTGGCCTAGTCACTGAAATGCAAGGCCTATTTAATTTTATTTCTCTCGACACAGCATTTTGATGTGGCATTTGAGAATAAAATGCTGCCGTTGCATTCCCTTCTGCAGTGTGGTTTCATATTCCATGTCCCTGGTTTTCCATTGCAAAAAGAGGTTACTAGTCTTTGCATCGAATGCATTCCATCGAAAATGGAATGCATCGAAATTTATGCAACAAAACATTTTCCATCGAATTACCATACATAAAGTGCAAAGTATGCATCGAAACCCTTTCATCGAAAAGGGTTTCGTTATATAAATACTTTACATTTTTTTGCATGGAAAGTCGATGTTATAACGTTACATGGAGCTGTCCGGTGCTGAAATATGGACAACTCCGTGTAACTTGTGTAGTGCACACTTTTATTTTATTGGGGGGATCCAATAAAATGAAATAAAGGTCCCCAGTCCTAGAAAATTAAATGAAAGTGCACACTACACCAGTCAGAGGGAGCTGTCCAGTGCTGAAATATATAATGTATTTCAGCACTGGAAGGCTCCTTCTAACTTGTGGTGTGTGTTGTTTATTTATTGGGGGGTGTTCCACCAAACCCCCCAACTCCCAGGGGTCCCCTTTCCCTAACCTCCCACCCCGACCCCCATTTTCAAACATTAACCCTTGTCCAGTGCTGATATCTATAATGCATTTCAGCACTTGACAGCTCCCTCAAATTTGTAATGCTTATTGTTTATTGGGGGGGTGTCCCACCCAAGCCTCCCCAACTCCAAGGGGTCCTTTTTCCCTAACCTCACTCCCCAACCCCCATTTTAAAAAAATAACCCTAATTCGATGGAAAGACTGGATACCCAAAAAGGCCCACATTTCTATGACCTCTATCTTTTGTAGTTTGAAAATGCATAGCTGGCCTCTCTGCCATTCCACAATGTGTTCAATGCTCTGCACATTTAGGCCCATGGTGCTCAGGGCAGTTCACCTTTGTTTTGGGACTGAGTTTGAACCCTCCAACTGGTCTCAGAGAGAGTGTCCAGAGACCTTCAATGGTGGCCCCTAAAAGGTAACCTCCTGAACAGGTCACTTTTTCATCTACATTGCCCACAAGTGACTTTGGTCATACATGCATGCCTGAAAGGTTGGGGCTCTCACCTCGAAGGCCTTATGGGGAGTGGGCTCTGGTCCTCATCAGAGTGCCAGGAACACATCACTCTGCTGGCCCTTGTCGCTTAAACAATACTGTAGCCATGCATTACCTCAACAAGAAGGGTGGTGTGGGCTCCTTGCCTCTGTGCAGAGAAGCAATGCAATTGTGGTTCTGCGCTCTGGAGAACAGCGTGCCTCTGACTGTGGCCCATCTGGCCGGCAATGAGAACATTCTGGCGGATTCACTGAGCAGACAGTCATCAGCCTCCCATGAGCGGGAGCTCTGCCAGGAAGTTCTGGAGGAGATTTTCTCCCACTGTGGTACTCCCCAGGTGGCCCACTTTAACTTCAACAGAAAGTGCAGGTTGTTATGTTCCAGGAAATGTTCTCTGCATGATGCTCTGGAGGATGCCTTGATGGTCGAATGTGACTTTGACCCACTCTATGCATTCTCGCCGAGTACTGTCATTATCTGCTGGTCCTCAGATGACTGCATCTGTTCTGGTCCATGATGATCCTGCTTGCTCCGGCTGGTTCCGGAGAACATGGTACCCTGTCTTTGGCCCGGAATTGGTTTACAGATTGGTACAGTGAAGGGGAATCCTGTGGCCATTTCGGTCTTCAAGAGGACCCAGGAGCAGGACTCCTTTTCACAATCCCACAGTCATTCAGTTCCTATGGGATCTTTCCAGTATGTTTTCCCCATGTCAGTTTGTTGTGCCAGTGTGGGATTTAAATTTAGTGTTGATGTTTTAATGGGGACTCTGTTTGAGCCCCATCATTCTTGCTTTTTAAGTCTGCTCACCCCTAAGGTGATTTTCCTGGTTACCATCACTTCCGCCATATGGGTGAGTGATGTCTAGACTCTGTCTGTTAATACTCACTACTTAGGTTGTCTCCAAGGAGACCGCGATATTGAGAGTTGGACCCTCCTTCCTTCCAAAGGTGGTCGCTGATTTACATCTCTCTCAAAAGGTCCCTCTACCCGTCTTCTTTCCTCCACTTCATCCTTGCAAGGCAGAGGAGCATTTCCATCAGCTGCGTCCAGTGGGGTCCCTCAAGTTCTACCTGTCAGACACAGCAACTTTTCGTTAGTCACACGGGTGCTCGAGCTGGCATGGCTGTCACCAAACAGACCCTTTCTTGATCAATTATTCTCTGCATCTCGGAATGCTATGATCTGTCCGGCAAGCAAGTCCCTGAGGTTCTAGGAGCTCTTTCTACCAGAGGGTGGCTGCCACCGCGGCTCTGCAAAGTAGATTACCTGTTCTGGATATTTGCCAAGTGGCCATGTGGGCTTCTTCGCACACGTTTGCTAAGCATTACTGCTTGAATTCTATATCTGGTCAAGATGCTCATTTTGACAGAGCTGCCCTTCCGGTTTTTGTGGTTTAGGTGGTGTCTTTGTTAATCTCCCTCCTCCAGACCGTTGTACTACTTTGGGAGTCTATCATAGATGAGGAATCTGTGGGAGGAAGGAATCAATTTGAAGAACAAATGACATACTCTTTCTGATGGTCGCTACTCTCACAGATTCCTCATCGCCCTCCATACCTGACCCTCTTGGGGCAGCTAGTTCACATTAGTTTGTGGTCCCTCACTGTCAGAGTGATAAGGAAAAAGGCTGGATCTGTGATAATGGGGCGCAGCGCTTCTATATATACTAACCCCAACATCATGTCTGGCGTGGGATGCGTAGATGTGTTTAGCAGAGCTGTTCTGCCACCCCAGAAAAGTTTCAGAAGAGCAGGTAGCACTGGGAGATAACTAACATAGATGAGAAATCCGTGGGAGGAACATCCATCAGAAACAGCATTATAGTAAGTCATTTGTTCTTTGGGTTCTCCTGCCACCTTTTGTGGATGACACTCAACTCTACTCCTTTTACACTTTCACTCCTGACCTCTCAGCCTGCATATCGACTCTATCCCTGAGATCCACCACTGAAAGGCACTTTCTTGCCTGATGTTTTATTCTTCAAAGACTGATGTCATCTATCTCCTTGCCTAACTACCGCCTCACCCTCGTTCACCCATTCCCCTTCCATAACGTGCATGACCTCAGGGTACTTTTGCACAGTGGACTTAACATCCACCACTTCATTATGTCTACCTCGATGGCGACCAGCATTAACCGACTTAATTTCAAGAAAATGTGCCTTCTTCTCACATAGAACTCTACCAAAACTTCCATGCTTCTTTGGCTTACCCCTCTACTCCTCCCTGCTTGACTAAGAACTTACTTTTGCCTCTCTTTGCATTCTGCCTCATTTTTCACCCCCTGCTAACCATCACATTCATGCAGATTGGCTCCCAAGTAAAAACCAGTCGCTCTTTAAGTTCCTTTTCCTTGTGTCCAACTCCCTGCACGAGCTTGCACCCGGTACCTCACATTCTCTGCCGATATTCTTCTCCATTCAAACTTCATTCCAGTTCACCCCGTAACCTCTCTCACCCCCGACTGCCCTGTGTTTCTTCTCAGTTCACCTCCTCTTCTCTTCTTTCCCTAAACCACTTGAACTCCATTCCCCAAAATGTAAAAAATGCTTCTATGATCCATTCCTTCAAATCAGCCCTGAAGATCTACCTACTAGGCGTTAAAGACACGCCCTCCACTCACTCCCACATTGCTCCACATTATACCCTGATTTACCCCAACTCCAGTGTAAATAGTACCTCATGTATGATCAAATGAGTGGTGTAGCCTGTCCACGGATTCTCTATCAATTATGCCACCACCTCTCCCATTCAGTTACTCACTATCTTTCCCGCTAATGTACGGCACCGCCTCAGGACTGCCCCATTTACTGATGTTTCCTTTTGTAAGTGTTTCTGGGTGAAGCACCTTGTGCCTTCAATAAATGCAGCAAATACATACAAATAAACACACAATCCAATTAATATTAGCTCCTCCTATACACTCTGCAGTGCACGGACATCTTTGGGGCCCCTTCCACTGAACCAAAGGGATTAAAAGATCCAAAATATCTGGTCACGCCCCCCCCCCTTCATTGTATTCACAACCCATAGCTTGATGTGCTGCTTTGCAACAATCAAACTAATCATGGGTCCTCCCTCTATGTTCCACTACCCTCTTCACTCTTGCTGTAATCTGAATGATAAATAAGTAGCATTTCAAGGACAACCTTAGCAGTCAACAACAAGGGGACTTGGTTTCTAGCATAGGTAGAGGACACTTGTCATCAAAAGCAGGCACGCAGAAGGTAGACTGGCCATAGTATAAATGCAGAACACAGATCTTATGATCAAGGTGCCTATGGTCCAGAATAGACCGGATAAGGTGCATAAAAGAATGCAGATGTGCTCATGCATGGATATCCCAGAAACCAATTGAAAGCAAGGAGAAAGATTCCGATACCATAGGATAGCTAGTGGATGAAGATTAGAAACTACCAGGAACGAGTCCATATTCAGGCATACCGAGATTAGACGAGGGTCATGGATTTCAGGAAGTGCTGCAATTAGAGAGAAAAGTAGCTCTGGTGTGCAATATATCAATGCTCACTGCTATTACAGCGGAAGCAACACTATAGATAGTGAAACCATGAGTGAGACTTTTTTGACGATGAAACCCTGAGAACAAAATCTCTCTGAAGGGTAACAATTTTGGGACTGGTATTTTTGACAGACTAGGCAGTACGAAATTAAATGAGAGGACCAGGATCAGACATTGGTTAAGAGGAGAGGCTGGGATTTGCACCCACTATGTAATGTCTGCACTATACCATTTTCTTTTCCAGTTCTTACCATGAACTAAAATAATCTCATTTTATTATAGAGCTGACCTGAAAAGTACACAATTCACATAATCCAACATGGCTATTTCTAACAACAAAATGTTATAGAAGCATATTCTGCATAATGGGAATGATTCTAGCTTTATTGTCTCCATCATCAAGGGAAATACATGAGTACCAGCATTTTAGTTGATGTGATCCTAATATATTGTTATCCAGGTTTCTATGTTGTATTTTAAAGCTTTAAATAAGCCCAAAACACAGGCTTGTGAAATTGGTATTTATAGGCATACAGAAAAACCTTTGAATTGTACAAAAGGGTAAACCTTTTTTGTGTCAAATAAGCAGACCTTTAAATATGCTTGCCAGAGGCCTGTGATATTTGGTCCATTCATTTCTCTCTAGAACCCCTTCAACTATAGGAGGAATGCTACAGGAGTTGGGCTGCAGTCAATCCACAAACTAGGTATGCCAAAGTGAACACAGATAGCAGAGCAGAATGTGCCGGTCAACAACAGATACAAAATAGGTTTAGAGTATCCGCAGCATGTCATAAAAGGAACTATTTAAGTTTGGTGAACAATGTCCGTGATTTCTTTAGATATGGCAGCCTTGTGGACCCACCCTCCAAGGTGGGGGCCTGGGGTAAGTGCCCCTTTTGCCCTCCCATAAAGACGTCGCTGCCCCAGTGGGAATAGACCCCAAGCAGCACAAAAGACAGCAATTGTAACATGGGGGGGCACAACAACGCCTGGCCACCTCCTTTAGAATATTGACTTTCCACCTGCGTACTATCTACAAAGAGTGTGTGGTCATATGCACTTGGAAAAAACGCCCCAGTGTGGGAGATTTCAATATAATTTGTTTGCGTGGACGATGAAAAGCACACACCTTTTATTCTCATAAATAATGCAAACGTTTATTAAATAGAATTTTTAACAAGTAGGATCAACAGGGGCACGAAAGAGCAGTGAACAGGTAATTGCAGGTTTTCATTAGTTTGTATTATACTTCTAACAGATTAGGACGTCATAATCATTCCTAATTTCAAGACCCATGGTTGGAAACATTTTTCATTATTCTGTTATGAGGATCATTATTTCTGGAAAATAATTATAGCTGCTTGAGATTGGCAGGATGGCGATGCTGGGCCACCTTGGCTGGACTCCATCCACTTTGCAGCTTTGGAAAGTCCGCATGAACATTGAACAACATGTTGTGCAACTTTCATTTTCGAACTTCCGCGAGCAGTGAACGTTTTAAGCACTAGATGGCAGGAGAGTCCAGGCTAAAAACGAAAAGCCATACAACAATGCATTCATTATCCGATACTGGCGAGTTCTGTGTGACTGTCTGAGGAGCAGGGACTGTGTGCTGATTACTTCCCCGTGCATCGTGACGTGGGGCTGGATCGCATACATTGAACTGGTAACAGCGCTCTTTATCACATTCTTTCTTCTATGGCCTAGCTCTACCCCGGATCGTATCATGTAGTTGTTCATACATAATTTTATCCACTGCTAACTTTTCACTACATTAGCCCATGTTTACACAAGTGTTATTGTAAGGCAGTGAAAATGTTTTAATTGTTCAGTGTCCTTGTTTAAAAAAATACTACAGATCTAAGCTGAATGGCTGGTCCTTTCCTTTCCTTTCCTTTCCTTTCCTTTCCTTTCCTTTCCTTTCCTTTCCTTTCCTTTCCTTTCCTTTCCTTTCCTTTCCTTTCCTTTCCTTTCCCTTCCCGTCTCTCCTCCCCTCTCCTCTCCCCTCTTCTCATTGTTTCTCCTTTTCTTGGCATCTACAGTAGTCTCTATCACCTCTCCTCGCCTCTCCTCTCTTTTTTCCTTCTAATCTTCCTTCATTTCAGGAAGAGGAAATAAAGCCAGAATAAGCCATGGGAGTGGCTGCATCAGGCTCATTGTCAGGGGCCAGGTCTGTATTGCGACCCTGTTAGGAACGATTATACTTTTTGCTGCTTTCCCTGCATAAGACATCAGGGACTCTCTTTTTTCCGCTAACGTTACTTGAATGAAGTGTCCTGGAAAGGCAGAGAAAGCAGATACCTCTACAGTGTTTTCTTTTTTGCATGCTTATGAACTTTTTTCATGTGTGGCAAGCCCTTTCCCGGGGAAAGCTCCAGATTGTGCTGGTAAAGTTGTGGTCTGTGTTTGTGGCCGGATGTTGGGGGATGGGCCTGTCTGGACCCATCATTGACAAAACATTTCTGTTGCTGGACAGATGCAATGACAAGAGGCTGTCCACGATTGGACAGCCCCAGCAATTTGAATTTAGCAGATTCTTGCCATTGGTGGGTTGGATAAAAGGAGGTCTCCTGCAGCCGCACAGCAGATTGAATCCAAGATTGCTAGGAAAGAGAGTAGCCTGAAGAAACCTCAGAACTAGTGCTTGGAAGATCACCAGTAGCCCTTTCTTGATTTGCCCCATGAAGCCCTGCCTCTCTGCAAATCTCAAGTAGAACTTCATTGGTGCTTTGACCGTGGACCGATGGGAACAACCAGTCACAACCTCTGCTCGAACATCCAGCCATTGGAGCCCAGTACCATCTTGTGGGCTAGCCAGACGTTCTCCTGGGCTACTTTGCTGCAATGGTCAGTGTCCCATATTGAGCATTGGGACTCTGCAGATGTTATAGACCAAGAAGCATTTCTGTGAAAAGCATCTCTCCTCCACAAAGAGGGTCCTCGCAGGACCAGCTTCTTTGTTCTCAGCACTGGGGTAGTCTTCTGCCATTTTGAACAAGTAGCCATCGCTGCTCGCCACCTGTGTTGAATCCTGGGAATCCTCTGAGGTCATTTCAGAAGTGGTGGTCTCGAAGTTGGTATGTTCTGAATGCCCAGCTGTCCAGAATCCGGTCCATCGGAGCACGAAACTGCCAACTAGCCTGACTCAAGAACCTGACGCCTGAAGAGACCTCTGCACTCGTGACCCCTGGGCTTCCCCCAATGGTACCACGACACGAATTCAGAATGCCCCACAAATTCAGGAACTTCTACAGTGGACTTGAAACACTTGTGTATAGGCGCGTTACAAATGCCATATCATATCATATCATACCCTGAGCAAATTGGAGTAGAGGGGGTGAGTAAAACACCTGTTTTGGTTCCCCCTTGTTCCATAGAGAGGTACGGCTATTGCGTCTATGGGAAAAAACACACATTTTGGGACCCCCTATCAGTTTGCCACCACTCCCCTTGACGAAACATCACCAAACTTTGCAACATCGATCTGACAGGGCTTTATACTTTGTCTGCAAAGGTTCGTGAGGATTGGTCCAGGGGCAGGGGGAGCATGTTATAAGCCGCACAAAATGTGCTCTTCCTATGGGTTGAGCAACTTAACCATAACTGCAGGCCCTATATATATATTAATAGTGAATGTGTTTATGTTTTTAGTGTTTTACTAACCTGTGGTTTTTAAATGATGAGTTGTCCAAGTCCTACTATATTTGTGTACACTCTTCCTAACTTGAATTGTTAAGAATGCTCTGTGTGTGCTTAACTGAACCCTTCTCCGCTCTCATGCCCTCCTAAGTCTAGGCCTGGATGCTCAGTCACACTACCCAGATAGAGTTTGGCTCGACCTCTCCGAATCTTTTCACAGGGCTGATTCTGAACCCCCATTTTTACAGACATTCACTGGTCCTCTTCCACTAGGGACCCGGAGGGGAACAGTGGAAAATGAGCACCTCCTCTAAATGACTTCCAACCAAGAAAATATCACCCCTGAGGATATTTTCTGCAATCCCACCCCCAGTCTCTGTGCCTCTCAGTATTTCTCTTTACCTCACTCCCTCCCACCACCCCTCTCTATATGCTCTTCATTTCAGACGGTGCTGCTCTTTGGCAGACTTCAAAATTCAAAATATACCATATCTTGGTAAGATTGCTCAGTGGGATTAGCACTCGCTGCTGCGATCTGTGAGTGATCTGCAGGCCGCAGGTTCGAATCTTTGCAAAGCCATCTCCGCCTTTTATCCTTCAGAGGTCGATAAATGACTACCAACTTCGGTTGGGTGATAATTGTATGTAAATGGTTCTATGTAAGCCCTTTGTCGAAAGTGCTATATGATATGATATTTTATTTATATCGTGCTCGTACACAGGTGTTTCAGAGCGCGACCAGGCAAAAGGAGGGGAATAGGGGAGAGAACAGAAACAACGATCTTACTAGGCCCAGTGACATTGAGAACGGGCAAGTGCATGGTGAAGGGAAAAGGGGATAAGTGCATGGGAGGGTGAGAAATTGGAAAGTGTTAGAGCATAAGAGAGGATAAGATATAATAAGTAAGTAAATAAATAAATATATAAGGTGATCCAAAACAGTGGTGGTGCAGCCTGGCGTGGCAAGTGCAAGGTTAGTCAGATAGGGAGAATCTGATAAGTGTGGAAAAAGAGTGGGGGGCCTGTACGGGTACAGATACAGGCCCCAGTGCAAGGGATGGCCAGGGGGCAGTGCAGGATGGTGGCAGGGTGTGCAGGTACCTGGGCCCGAAGGGCAGAGGGGGGCCAGGTGCAGGATTGCCGAGAGAGAAAGCAGATCAGCAGGGGAGACACATAACAAATCATTATCATTACCCAAACATAAGTTGAAAAAGTAGTAACAAAAGATGACACGTTGCTACTTTCTTGCAGGCTTTTTTCCAGTCCAGGTGAACGCGGTACGTGATTGAAGAGCCTTTTGGGACGTATGCCCATGTTTGTCTTTGGAGGGACCATCATGGACCGCCCTTGATCTACCCAGCTGAAAGGCACTTTTCCATGCATTTCAGGACTAGTTAACATTAATGTAACCAAACAAGGAGAAAGTAAGAAGAAAACTTTTATAATGCTGCCAGATCGGTACAGAATTCACAGTAACACATTTTATTTATTTAAATCATTAAAAATCTCAGCTGAACAATTCTAGTCAGGAGGTTTTACATGTTGCTAATTAAGAAAGGCCTGAAAAAGAGCCCTGGAGGGCTCGAAACATGTTTGGGCTGCAACCAGATTTGAACCATAAACAAATGCACGCGCACATGATGGAGCCTGTTTTCATTATGAGCTTGACGTATTGAGCCAGCTGTTTGATGTTGCATTTGTAATTGAATGATTGCTCATCTTCAATTATTAAGGCACTTCTATTACCCAGGTGCAGCTATTGTCTTTTGAGTCTCCTGCTATAGGTCAATGTGAGCTATACCAGCATTGGTCGTATGTGGAGGACAGCATCCACTTGTGTTTAAAATAAAGTAAGTGCAGCACATTGTGTGCACAGCAACCAATTGCTCTTTCTGAGATGTAATGTGCATATTGATTGTGGGTTATTTCAAAGAGACAAAACAAGAGATGGAATACGTTGGTGAAAGGCAACAAGAGAGAATTCAAAGCGTCATTCAAAAGAAGCATTGCTAGCCCAAATTGTTCTGGCTTTAAGTGTGTGTTTATGGACGGAAGCATGGATGAGTGTGATTGATGGTGCGAATGGATGATGGATGCCGTTTTGTAAATGTATCTATGTGCGTGTGCGGAAAGGTGGGTGTAGATGGTTGCATGGAGAGGTGCGTCTGTGTGAACTGAGGAATGGCTGCAGTTGTGCGGATTCATCACGGATCGATGGATGAGTGAGATTGATTGAATGAGTAAGTGGGGATAATTATGTTGATAAATGCACGAGTGTGAATTGATGTCTGGCTGTATTCATGGCGAGCATCCTCCGACTGGAACGGGGAATGCTGGCATGTATTAGAGGCCAAGGAGTGCCTGCATAGTGGCGGTATTGGAAATCAAATGTTTCTCAGTCACCGTGAGCGAATATAGGGGAATTAAGACAATAGAGAAATGCAGGAGTCATGGAGGTGGGGTTGGCTGTGGTTAAAGACGCCCAGTGGCAGCAGGAGCTGCTGAGTTAACAGATGTTAACAGAACACGTTTCTTTTAGTTGCCATTTCAATAAGGGAGCCTTTTGTGCTTTAAGAGATGGGCAGTATTTTGCAATGCCAATGGTGAGAGTGGACTCTCCTCCTTCCAAACATGGCAGCTACAATGACACGCAAACTGAAAAGGTGAATGCGGGTCTAGGGCACAGCATCGGGCACGTTCAGAATGATGTCTGTGTGCACTTAGTGGGCTAATGATATGGGAACATGTGTAAGTCTGCAGATGCCATCACAACGCGACACAATCATAATAATAGCAAAATACAAAATAATATAAAGCACAACTTCTAGTAAAGATACCGATAACAGCAAACGTACCGTAATGCCGCACAAATAGAAGCATGGATGCAAAACAAGCTCTTTAGAGCATATTTCAACAATCTGTCCCCAACGTACACAGTTCCATTTACTACTATAAAATGGCAGCCACTGTAACAAAGGCTTCAGCACAGCCTCATTACAAATTTGGCGGTAGCCTTGCCAGTAAAACCGGCAGGCTGCAGCCAAACTTGTGATTTTTCCAGCACCCGCAAATGGGCAATTACCGGGTCATTACGGCCCCACCAGACCTGGTAATTGCCCATCCACGGGCGCCGGAAAAATATGCACCCCATTCCCATTTTAGCCCCATAGGGCTCAATGGGAATGGGGAGGTCTGATGCCCCGGGACCAATCAGAATGGTGCCGGTGCATGCGACATGCTCTGCTCGCGGGTGCCGGTACAACCGCCAGGCCAGTCCTGGCGGGCAGAAAGGCACCCGCGAGCAGAACTCGCAGTTTGCCGGTCCGGTAACAACGTCAAGCTTACCGGTATCGTTGTTACTGGACCGGCAAACTTATTTTGCACATTGGAACAACTGATTGGCACCATGGTCTCTCCAATAGGTATCATAAAGACTAGAGTGCTAAAGCACATTTAGTCAGACCCAAAGATAAGCAATGACAATAAAATGTAAGAAATAAAAAGTGGAGAATGCACAATGCAGAAGTCCGATTTAAAAAAAGAACACAGATGAAAGGACGTGGTTCTGTTGAAAACGTGTTAGTATTTTGACAGGTTGGGGATGGACAGAGGAAGGCAGAGAAGTTATCAAGGGGCATTGGGAGGTGTATTGGGGGTTCGATGGGGGCAGTCAGACAGCTAACAGAAGTGGCCCTCCCACTTTACTGTTTTGGTTGGAGCAAACATGTCACCGTTTAGGTGTCATTTCTTAAAGGTTTCGTTGTTCCGAATTCAGGGAATGGGCGGGCATTTTTCTGTTCAGTGTCCATGCATGAGAGGGTACCTTTAGTTTTCACCCCACTATGACATCTTCCATGACTGTGCGCCCTTCTCCCCCCATTGATGTACAATACCACAGAATTAAAGGAAATAGTGGTGCAGTACAGCTGTGTTCTGAAAATCCTACACTGAGGGTGTGGAGGGGAAAGCCCTGAATTTTTATGTAGCACAATACTTCTTGGCAGACCTGCATGTCTCCCTCTGCCCATGAAGCTCCAGGATCTGCAGAGGCTGTTTGGGAGGCAGAAAGGGACTCTAAAGTAGCCAGAGTTTGGATTTGCTTAGGGGAAGAATAAAATGTGCGCTCCTTTTATCTGCAAATGTGTGATAATGTAGAGATTCAAATGAGATTCAACAAAACATGTAATTGGATTCATACCGATAACACCAAAAAAAGATGCATAGGTTCAAGAATGATGTTAATTATTTATGCTGGCTATTAATGCCCTGACAGGAGTTAGGAGTCATGCTGAGTACAGCTCTATCCACTTATCCAGTATAATTTCCAACATAGGAACAATGAAAAAAGTGAGCTTTTTGGGGAGCTATTGGGGAGAAGGGGCTTATTCTGGCATTTGACATGAAGAATTTTTAAGAACGAGAAGCAAAATAAATGACACTTAAAGTGACATAACCCAGGTAACAACATCAGGACTCTCTGATCCTAGGTGAGGTGTGATAGAGCTGTGGTTAAGCAGCGCGCATGTGTGCCAGAGAGAAATGGGCATCTTTTCTCAGTGTGATGTATGCTATCACTCATATGCTGATGACGCCCAGATCTATGTCCAGCTAAAGCAACCACTGGGGGCAATGGAGCAAGTAGTAACAAGTGCAGACAAAAGACAAAGCTGGATGCTGCAAAACAAGCTCCAATTGAATCCATCAAAAACAGAGAGCATTGTCTTTGGTTAAAGAAATAAGCTAGCAAGTGTTTTACATTCCGTCCCTTGCCCAACTCTTTCTGGGATCCCCACTAAATTCACCCAAACTGTGAGAAATCATCAACCAGACCGTCAAGTCTGTATCGTTTCAACTTAAGCCTCTACAGCCCCTACTCCCTCTCATCTCTGAGAAGGATCGCCACATTGTAGTTGGCACACTCACAAACTCTAAGTTGGACTATTGCAATGCCCTTCTGATGGGAATACCGAGATACAAGTTGCAGTTTGCTCTGAATTTTGGGGTGAGATCGATTTTTACGTTGCCATGCATACCTGCCATTTCGCAGTTCTGAAGAAGCCTTCATTGGCCTCGGGTACAGCATAGGATGATGTTCAAGATCCTCTGCATGGTTTTTACATGCATTCACGGCCTGGCTGGACATCCAAGATTGTTACTCACTGCCCCAACCGATCCCTGCAATCTATGGGACAGGGTCTTTTGGTGGTTCCCTGTTCTAGGACCACTCCCTGGGGGATAGACACTTTTCCTCTACCGGCCCTCGCTCTTGGAACTCCCTGCCACTGAACCTACGACAAACTGAGCCTTTGTCTATCTTTCGAAAAAAAACTGAAAACACATTTATTTATGTAAATCCACCCTTCTATCAAAGCAAGCAATACACATCTGTATGATCTGCTCTATTGTTTCATCTGCACCCAGGTGCAGTCTCTGCACGGCTCACTTGGCATATGCACATTACACATTTCAAAATCTAAATCAAATCTTTACAAAAATATCACGTTCATGACTATTTAATAACGATATCATACTTTTATATATAGCGCTTCATGCTGGATTCTTCCTGCTCCTAAGCACTATAATATCAGTTGTTAATCTCACGTGCTTTAATGGTACTTGCTTAATCGACATTTTAGAAGAATGGCAGGATGAGACCACTCGGCTAGTATTTGAATCTGTGACTACGATTGCGCACTGATGTTTGAGTCAAGGGCTGAACTTGCCCAGCTTTTTTACAGGCTATACTCTATGGGCCTCATTACACGGACGGCGGTAAGGGTTAACGGTCACCGTTAATGGTACAGGTGACCGTTAACCCTTATCGCCTTACTACGAGGTCCCTTTGCGGGTTGGAGACTTTAACGCCTGCTTTTTGCAGGCGTTAAAAACCGACCCGCAAAGGAACCAGGGAGCTAATTACGGTACCGCAATTTGCGCTGCCATAATTATCACCTTCCCCATTCCCATTATGCCCTATGGGGCAAAAATGGGAATGGGGAAGGGCAATGGGGGAAGGGGAAATTACCGCCCCACCAACCTTGGAATGAGGCGGTAATTCCCCTTTCCACCAAGGCGGTGCCGGTATTTTACCGGCATGGACCAAGGTGCTAATAGCACCTTGGTCCACCGCCGTCCGTGTAATTAGGCCCTATGTGATTAAGGAGAAATTCTGAAAGCTACCAGGCGTCTCAAGGGCCAAGCCTCGATAAACACAACCACAGCATGTTTTCAGTGCAGCTATTGATTGTGTAAAAAGGGTCACATTTAGATCATGCACTAAACAAGTGTTTTTGTGTGTATAGCCTGAAAACATGTATTTTTTTACTACTCCAGTTTAAAGAGCGATGACATTTACAATGGAATGACTTGCCTTTGGCAAATGATTAAGCTGAGGATGCATTGTCCTTTTTAATCAGGACAAATTCCCTCCCGTGACACCAGCCACCAGGACAGAAGAGTCAAAAAGCAATGATAACATTGTTATACTTTACATTTTTCTAGATCAGCAGGAGAGCAAGTGAAATTATGAATTTCAAAGAGAGTAGTTCCTCTTAGTCTCATCTCACTTCGAACTCTGTATAGGGTGGCCGACCTTCCATTATTTACCTCAGGACTGTCCTGATTTAATGGCCTCAGTCCCACATCTTGTAGACAACCTGTCTGGGACAGGGAATATTCACGATCTTACTTGTCCGCTGCTGAGAGCCTTCCCAGTTCCCCCAAGCTCAGACTGGAAGAGCTCTGTTTGACTCTTTTTCTTTTTGAGGGCAGTACCTGTGCGCACACTGTGGGCTGTCAAATTGCTTTTAAAAATGCCACTTTTTTCAGAATAGATTTAAACGGGTGACATTAGTAATAAATGGCTGCAGACACTAGCACACATTCTACTAACGTCACTGTTAGGGAGAATTTTTATTTCTGTGCCAATTCCCTTTAACATTAGAGACCCCCAGTTCTTTTGCTGGACTCAGGGCTTTTTAATTTTTATTCCTGCGTGAGTGGGGCCTTTTTCCCACTCACTCATGTGTTTTCCTGACTAAGATTTTCTATGTTCCTTACTGTTTTATGGAGTCTGGTAAACTCCATAGGCATCTGCTTTTGCATTGTAACACGCAGTACCTTTTGTGCAGTGCCACTGAGAAGTCCTAAATGTTTAGCTAAATTTTCTTGGGTAAACTACTGTTCCCAAAAATAGTAAGATGACCCCGGTCTTATTTACCTTTACTTTATGGGTGGGTCCAACACAATCCACCCTATATGGAGTTCTGGGGGTTTACATAGTAATTCTTTAACCCATTCATCATGTAACATTTTGTTACAATAACTTACTTGAATGGTTGGTGGCAGTGGTCTCTTTTTTTACTACCTAGTGACATGTATCTGCAGGCTGATACCTCAGCTGCAGTGCTGCACCCAAGGGTGACCATTTTCTCAGAATGGCCCCTGTCTTCCTTTTTCACCATTTTGTGTTAGTTAATTTCTTTTGGGCTTTTATGCTGTTGATTGCATCAGGTTTGAGTCCTTTGTGTAGTTTGCCTTTGACGGGCTTCAGCCCTGAAACCCGCTCAGGCTCCATTGTGTCTGGAAAGCCAGGAAGTGAGGGAGGATCCCGAAACATGGCTGTCCTTTGTCTCTAGATGTGCCTGAGTGAAACCATTTTCAATTGGCCGGCTGTCCTTGTGAATGCAGCAGTGAGATCATTTGGGAAAAAGCTACAGTGAACCCGACGAAGGGAGGAGGCTAACATTCGAGCGGAATCTGAGCCCGGAAGAGGGGGATCCAGGGGTGAAAAGCCAGCACCCCATTGACAAGTGAATGCAACAGAGAGATCTTTTTGTATACAATCGAGAGTGAAACCGATGGAGGGAGACTAATATTCGAGAGGGGTTTGAGCCCAGAAGAGGGGGACCCAGGGGTGAAGAATCATCACCCCAAGTGCAATCTGAAAGGAACTTTTGTTTGTTATTTTGAATCTATCGGGCCCTCAGAAGCAAGAGAGTTAACCACCGAAGGTCCTGATATCGCTAGGAACTGTTTGTGGAACTCAGTCCAGAAGAAGGGGATCCAGAGGTGAAACGTCATCATCCAGCATCCATTTAAAAAAGGAACTTTGATTTGTTATTTTTGAATGCATCAGGTACTCAAAGAAAAGAGACTTTTAAGAGAAAAGGGTATCACTACATATTATCCCCACCAAAAATATTGCTGTATATATGGTCGTCTGGAACAGCCATAGGCAATATTTTTTGGGGGTATTGTTTTTGGGGTTCTTGGGAGCGGGGGTTGCAGGGGTGTCCCCCGCTCCTTTAAAAATAATGCAGCGGTTGCAGGGGTGTCCCCCGCAGGATCCATGCCTTAATATTGCAGCAAAAATATGGCGATATTTTTGTATGGTGATATTTCTGCAGGGATATTAACATATGGAACCGAGAAAAGGGACTTGACCATCGACGGTCCTGATATGTGAGAAGCGGAACTGTCGTCTCGTGCTGGGGAAGCTCGAATGTGTGCTGTGCTCAGGAGTCCCTCCTTGTCCTATGCTCAAAACATGGAGAAGGGAGACTCTCAGCTACCAAGAATCCTGGCTAACTCATCCTGACTTATCATTTGTGAACACTATTTTCATTCTTGTGAATCCCGTCCCACACTCTTTTTGTATTTAGCTGTAAGAACTTGCAATAGTTTTTATTAAAGTATATGCCACTTTATTTGACAAGACGCCACTAGGACTGTCTTATTTTTCATTTGATGGTTGTAGCTTGCTCCCATATTAGCTTTAGGTTTAGATTAGGCGTTTTTCAACCTGCAAACTCAGTTTAATAAACACCCTTGAACTGTGATCACTTGTGACTGTCTTTACTGTTGTCACCATGAGTTCCTTACATGTAGTACTGCTTTTGCTACATTACTGCTACCATGACTAGCACTACTTATTTTATTAGCACAACTAGTATTACTACTCCAATAGTAGTAGAACTACTAACTGTTGTAGATATACTACTATTGCCATTACTACTGCTACTCCTGCTATTATTACTACTACTACTACTGGACTAATAGAATTAGTACTAATAGTAGTAGTGCTACAGCTAGTACAACAGATTCTAGTTCTATTGCCAGTGGAAGTCATAACACCAGTAGCACTACCAATAGTAGTAGCATAACTTTTAGTAGTATTAGTATTACTTTCGATGCTATTAGTAGAACTAATAGTGTTTTTACTCCTATAGGAAATAGTAATTGTACTACTATTTTTTCTAGTAACCCTACCACTGCAGCTACACCTACACCTGATAGTAATTCCATTACTGCTGTTAGTAGTGGTATTAAAGCTACTACTACTACAACGTACATTGCAACAACCAGTACTAGTAGCAGTAGCAATATTAGTGTTACTAAGAGCCTTTAAAGGATTTCTGCATCAAATTTAGGGTAAGTGGGACTTAAGGCGCAGCGATCCTGTGAGGGAGTCATATACATAATTAAATTTCACCCACGCACCTCAGCACTAGTCTCGCCCTCCCACAGCCCCTCTTTTGGCTTCCCGGTTCTCCGGCAATCCTGCCCATCTCCCAGCCCACCCACTGTGCTCCTGATTGGGTCTTAGAGCCCCATTGATTCTAACAAGACTGGCCAGCAGCATGCAGGCCTCTCGAGAGGCATTTCTGTTTCGGATTTAGCGTAAGTGGGTCTTAAGGCCCAGCAACCCTGCGAGGGAGTTGCATCAATAATAAAATGTCACCCATGCACCTCAGTGCTAGTCTCCCCCTCTCACAGGCTCTCATTTGGCTTCCTGGTTCTCCGGCAATCCCACCTGACGCCCAGCCCACCCAATGTGCTCCTGTTTGGGCCATAGAGCCCCATTGATTCCGAATAGGTTGGTCAGCAGCATGCAGGCCTCTTCAGAGGTATTTCTGCATCAGATTTAGGGTAAGTATATCTTAAGGCCCAGTGACCCTGCACCTCAGCGCTAGTCTCCCCTTCCCACAGCCCCTCATTTGGCTTCCTGGTTCTCCAACAATCCTGTCTGCCTCCCATCCCGCACATGGTGCTCCTGATTGGGCCTTAGAGCCCCATGGATTCCAATGAGGCTGGTCAACAGCACACAGACCTATGCAGAGGCATTTCGGTGTCAGATTTAGGGTAAGGGGGTCTTAAGGTCCAGCGACCCTGCGAGGGAGTCACATCCATAATTAAATGTCACCCATGCACCTCAGTGCTAGTCTCCCCCTCAGACACCTCTTCATTTGGCTTCCTGGGTCTCCTGCAATCCCTCCCACCTCCCAGCACACCTACTGTGCTCCTGATTGGCCTTTGAGCCCCATTGTTTCCAATGAGAGTGATCAGCAGCATGGAAGCCTCTCCAGAGGCATTTCTGCACCAGATTTAGGGTAAGTGGGTCTTAAGGCCCACGACCCTGTAAGGGAGTCACTCCCGTAATTAAATTTCATCTGAGCACAGCCTCTTATTTGGCTTCCAGGATCTCCGGCAATCCTGCCTACCTCCCAGCCCACCCACTGTGCTCTTGATGGGGCCTTAGAGGCCCATTTCTAGACTTCCACTCAGTGCATCCTCTGCCTGGGCAGCCACTGGCTAAGGGTCACAAGGCAAAGGGCAGCTCCTGAAGAAATAGGCCACTCTGTGTTTGCCCGTGTTTGCCTGCAGGCTGCATCAACCAGCAGCGACTGATAAGGTAAGAACATAGAACATTCATGTTAGTCATTCATATCTCGCATTTAGCCCATTTGTGTCAGTGAGCCATATGCTGCATTTAGCCTCTCTGTACTAGTGAGCCGTATCTCGCATTTAGCCTAACTGTGTTAGGGAGCCATATCTCACATTTAGCCCATCTGTGTTAGGGAGCCATATTAGGCATTTTTACCATTTGTGTCAGTGTGTCATATCTCACTTTCAGCACATCTGTGTCAGTGAGCCATATCTCACATTTAGCCCATCTGTGTCAGTGAGTCATGTCTTGCATTTGGCCCATCTGTGTTAGTGAGCCATGTGTAGCATTTAGCCCATTTGGGTCAGTGATCTATGTCTCTCGTCTAACCCATGTGTGTCAGTGAGCCATATGTTGCATTTAACCCATCTGTGTCAGTCAGTAATAAATTGCATTTAGCCCATTTGTGTCAGTGGGCCATAGCTCATATTTAGCCCATCTGTGTCAGGGAGTCGTGTGTTGTTTTTAGCCTATCTGTGTAATGAGCCATACCTCACATTTAGCCCATTTGAGTAAGTGAGCCATCTCTCTCTTTTAGCCCCTTTGTGTCAGTGAGCCATATGTTGCATTTAGCCCATCTGTGTCAGTGAGCCATATCTCACATTTATCCCATCTGTGTTAGGGAGCCATATTTCGCATTTAGCCCACCTGTGTTAGGGAGCCATATCAGGCATTTAGCCCATCTGTGTCAGTGAGTCATGTATTGCATTTAGCCCATCTGTGTCAGTGAGTCATGTGTTGAATTTGGCCCATCTGTGATAGTGTGCCATATGTAGCATTCAGCCCATTTGATCAGTGAGCCATGTCTCGCGTCTTGCCCATTTGTGTCAGTGAGGCATATGTTACATTTAGCCCATTTGTGTTAGTGAGCCATATCTTGGACGGATGGACTGCAGTGCACAGGGAACACATCACACCCGGAGAAACCTGTAGGGGTGGTAATTGCTGCACACCAGAATGTACGACAGGGGAAGAGATATGGGCCGCATTTAGTCAAACCAGCAGGGGTAGGAAAGGTACTGCCCTAAATAACCGTACTAAAAACTCGACCTTCTGCTTACATTGCCTCAAACTCTGAACTAAACACAACCAACCCTCTACAGCACAACAAACTGCACGCACTTCACAACAACACAACGACGAAACAAACAACACATAGGGCCTCATTACGACCCAGGCGGTAAGTTACCGCCTGGGCCGTGACTTTACCACCATGGCGTAAACTACGTTTACGCCATGGTGGTTGGCGGACTTACCGCCCCATTCCGACCTTGGCGGGGCGGTAAGTCCCCAATCCCCATTTACCCTTCCCCATTCCCATTTTTGCCCCATAGGGCATAATGGGAGTGGGGAAGGCGTTAATTACGCCACCGTAAATTACGGTGGCGTAATTAACTCCATGGTCCCTTAGCGCCATGGATTTTAACACCTGCTAAAAGCAGGTGTTAAAAGCACCATGGCGCTAGGGGACCTCGTAATTGGCGGTAAGGGGTCGGCGCAGCTAACGCTGGCGTAAACCCCTTACCGCCAGGGTCGTAATGAGGCCCATAGTCTCGCAACAAGGCGGCTAACAACCAAAAAACACACCCATGGTCAGTGAATGGCATCACCGAACTGAAGCTGATAACAACGCATCACATCTCTCTTGTTCTATTTTGCCGTTCAGTCCTACTAACTTATCCACCTCCCTCCTTGCTTTACAGATCGGCCAGAGCACCAACAGACTGTGCAGGTGGCCAACGTGCACAGTATAAGAACCTTTAATACAACATAACATAAGGAGTAGGAGTAGTACAACCAGTAGCAGTTGTATTATTACTGTGACTTCTAATGGTAGAAGTATTATTAGTATTGCAATACTACATATACTACAACTGAAGCCGCAGAGCGAAGGCCGAGAGAAAAGGCCCAGCTCCCTCTCAGCAGCTGCGCTGCGAGGGAACCATCAGCTGTTGATCCTGCCAGCTGATCCGACGATCCAGATATTACAGGAGTGCTCTAACAGAAATACGGCACCCATTGGAACCCACGAGGCTGCCCGAGATGCTAAGATGGGCGCCGCCTGTGTTTCCAATACAAAGGGTAAACAAATTACCCCAACACAACTTGATTCGGGCCAACACCTCTGCAAGCCCTCCCTTCCAGCTTTAAATGGAGGGAAGGTGCACCGCGATGCAAAGCCGCAGATCGAAGGCTGAGAGAAAAGGCCCAGCTCTCTCTCAGCAGCTCCGCTGAGAGGGAACCATCAGCTGTTGATCCTGCCAGCTGATCCGACGATCCAAAAAGCACAGGAGTGCTCTAACAGAAATACAGCACCCATTGGAACCCACGAGGCTGCCCGAGATGCTAAAATGGCTGTCGCCTGCGTTTCCAAGGCAACCGGTAAACAAATTACCCTAATGCGACCTGATTCAGCCCCACACCTCTGCAGGCCCTCCCCTCCTGCTTTAAATGGAGGGGAGGAGCACCGCGAGGCGAAGCCGCAGAGCGAAGGCTGAGAGAAAAGGCCCAGCTCCCTTTCAGCAGCTCTCCGCTGCTCGACGTTGCGATTCAGAGCCCCCAGCACATTCCATCAAGTTAAGGGTCCCGCCTCCGGTACGGCTAGACTCCCCCGTGTAAGTCAAGGCATCGCTACAGCCATACCCCGTGCAAATGTTCCATGCGCTACCAGGAACGCCCGACTCCGTGCGCACACTTTTCCGTGCCCACCCCGTACCTACACTCCGACTTCATGCGACCGTATCCTCTGGCTGGGAGGCAGGCTCCTCCACTCCACCGGCCCCATCCAGGGCCAAGGCTGCTCCAATCTGTGTCATCCTTTGGTTGCCCACACCCCTATGGCCAGCTCTCAAGCATCAGTTCCTGTGACTTCTGAGGCACGCCCCGTCCTCTGTCCTGCCCACCTGTACCCTGACCTACAATCTGCCACACTTCCTGTGCCCCAAGCGCCTACCTGCACCTCTCCACGGGCTCGCCTGTGCGGCCCATCGGGATCCACGGCTCCTTTAAGCTTGCAGAACTCCTCCCTCCGAGACTCATCACAGCGAAGTAGTCGAGAAGGAATCTCTACTAAGCTGGCCTCCACCGTCCCGCTGCTACCATCTGCAGACACCACAAGCCCAATACTGCAGTAATTACAGGTACCACACCCGTGCAAACGCAGCATGATATGGACTTATATGACAACTTTAACGTTCATGCAGGTGCCTCGCCCCTCACCTACTCCTCCTCAATGCCTCAAACTGTGCACTTGCCTGCTGCCAACCTATGTGTCCATGATACTATTACTGTGTTACCTCCAATGTCTCAAACTGTGTACCAGCCTGATGCCAATCTAAGTGCCCAAGATGCTATTTCTGTGCCACCACTCATGCCTCAAACTGCACACTTGCCTGCTGCCAACCTATGTGTCCATGATACTATTACTGTGTTACCTCCAATGTCTCAAGCTTTGTACCAGCCTGATGCCAACCTATGTGCCCATGATGTTACTTCTGTGTCACCACCCATGCCTCAAACTGTGCATGCGACCACCGCCAGGCTCCATCACCCCTCTGCCCGCCCCTGCCACATCCTAAATCTGCCATATCCACTCCTTTGCCCAACACCACGCTTAAATGTGCCCTTGTCAACGCCCGCTCAGTACCAGCACATGCCATAGATATCCATGGTCATATCATCAAGGATAACATTGACCTCCTCATGATCACTGAAACCTGGCTCAATGACGCATCTGGCCCTGCCATCACCCTCGCCATCCCAGAAGGGTACACCATACTCAGACAAGACCGTCCCCTTAAGAGAGGGGGCGGAGTTGCTCTCATCGCCAGAGACTCCCTTAATATTAGGAAGATTGAAGGGCAGCTCAGTAACTACTGTGATTACCTTCATATTAAAATCAACATCTCTACCAACTGCACCATTGCCATTCACTTAGTCTATAGACCGCCCGGTCCGAGTACTGAATTCCAGAAGGCCTTGCTGCATGCTCTCGCAGATAATCTGAAAAAAACTTCCAAAGTCTTGCTCCTAGGCGATCTTAATCTTGGACTTCACACTTGCACACTCGATTGGGTCAGTCACCACAACTGCTCCGTTGATCTCATCAGTAATACCCCTATCCCATGGTCAGACCACCACAGCCTGCAATTTGACCTTAACACTCTTATTAAACCTCAGACTCCTGTGATCCCACTACCTGCGGCACTTACCAGAAGCTTGCGTTAACTTACAGCGGAAAATATCTCCCCCTTCCTGAATGTGCCTACCCTGCAGCCCCCTTTCCCAGAGGACCCGGACACCTTTGTCACGGCATTCAAACTCGCAATCTCCCAAGCCGTTGACACGATCGCTCCCCTAACCCTATGGAAAGCAAAGAAAACCAAGCATTCTAATACCTGGTTCTCTCAAGAGCTGTTGGAATTACGCTCAAAGAAGAGGCTTGCGCCCTCTGCCTGGATAAAAAAAAACAATGCCCTCTGGTTTGCCTGCGTCTCTAAGGTCATCCATTTGATTTTTCAGGTCAACGAGCCATTTCGGTGCCATGTCGTGGACAGAAGCTAGACTGCCAGAGGCCCAGGAGGCCGTTGTCCTCAAGGTATTTTTGGACTTGCAGGTAGGCTGCTTTGTCCAGAATTTTCAGAAGGAAGGGGACAGTGGTGATGGGCCTATAGTCCCTGGGACCAAAGGGTCAATGGAAGTTTCTTGAGGAGCGGACGTACCCAAGCTTCTTTAAGGCCAGTAGGGACATGGCCGGTTTGGAAGGAGGCGTTAATAAATGCTGTTAGGAAAGGGACCAAGGTGGGGGCACAATCTTTAATGAGTTGTGCCAGACAGACGTCTCCTTTGCAGTTGGAGGGTTTGATTGATTTGAGAAGGGCAGTGACTTCTGTTTCACTCATTTCCTTAAATTCGAAGGAGGTGGATGGGTTGGTTGCGTGGCCACAGGTTGGTTGTTGTTTAGGTCAGTGATCATGTGGCTAAGCGCCTTTTGGTGGGCAAGAATTTTGGAATGTTGGGTGTTCAGTTTGTCTAGCATAGCCGATTGAATGTTGTTGCACCATTCATCATCCTTTAGAAAAGTAGGAGGAGGGACAGATGGCTTTTCCAGCTCTCTAATAGTTGTGAAAATGTCTTTTGTCCCTGATTTGGCATTGGCAGTCCTGGTATTGAAGGACGCCGCTTTGGCCTGAATGATCTCAGTTTTGTTATCTCTGGATATGGCATTAAAAGCTCGTTTAGTAACTTACTCCTTGACTTATCGGCGGCATTCGATTTGGTTGACCACAACACCCTCTGGCACCATCTCTCCAAAACAGCCAACTTCTTGAAGTGGGAGAATGGAAAACCAGGCTCCCGTCCTTCACCTCTCGCGCTTGGCCTAGAGGGTCACGACCCAAACACCCGCCACGAGAAGAGTTTGCCCATTTACCAGACGACCAGGTACCCTGGTACAGGAACATACGGATGTGTCCATCTGCTTGCCCAGCAGCCCGCACTGGCCATGCCGACACCTGCGGCACGGATCAACTAGACTAAAATCTACACGTCGTTAGAGATGCCATGACGACCTAGACAACGGGAAGCACATCTGTACAAATATACACACTGGACATTCCCACACCAACCTACACGAAGAATATACTCAGTGCTATGACGTAGGCGACAGGCATATTCACGGACGTGCATCTTTATTATTTTTATATAGGCTTTTAGAATGCAGAAACGCAAGACGCGTCATGAACTTTTATTAGCTTGCTTACGCTTCTCTTTGAAATCAGGTACAACGATGAGAAATATAATAAAGACAATACCGATTATGGAATTATATGCTCCTATAACCTAAAGCACCTGTGCACCAAACGAACAACTTATGCACCGGGCCAAAGTAGGCCTCAAACAAGAGCTCCCGTGGACATCAACAAGACAAGAGTCAGTTGCTGATCCTACAGAATGAGCTTGGCGAAGCAACCAGCCAAGGTCGCAATGTTGCAAACCCACGTTCCAAGAGCAAATCATCAAAGGCACGATGTTGCAATCTCGCACTCCGCGCACCAACGTTAAAGTCACACCGACAAATTAAACCAGACGCACAGTAGAAAAACAATATTAATTGTGCAGAATTATGCCTCTTTCACGGTCCCTCCCCACGTGATCAAGCCGAACCTGACGAGATGCCAAACCCTGGAGAACAGAGGCGTCTGGATCCCTCGCTACGAGACACTGGCAGATACACTTGAAAGGCTCAATGGACATCTGCAACAGTGGGAACGGTACCCCGTCTAGCTATGAATAAGTCCTCACATTGTCTGCATGTACCCATAGTGAAACATTGTTGCAACTTACAGGTACACCGAGAGCTGGGAACGACGGTGGTCCCAGGCTGGGAAGCTCACGGGTGCACCAATCAGAACTTGGGGCTCTTATCACTGACGCCAGCACATTTAGCCAATCCTCAGGAGCCTTCATGTAACAATTTTCATGTATCTTATTGTAGGGACAACCCAGATATACCACCTGACTACATCTTATCCACTAATATCTTTCTCTATATGTGTGCTATACTAACCCTACCACTCGAACATCCAATTAAGAGTGGCGATAGGTTTTTTGTTAACTTTCTGAAGTGACGCAAGTAGCGCGTCATAATACAGTAAAAAGGGCCTGCGAGCCCCATAATTGTGTGTGTGTCAGGACGAACGCGTGCGCTCCTTGACCCATCCCTGCCGTTTTGTCTAATAAACAGCAGAGTCACCTTGCTCCTTGTGTGCGTCTCATACTCTATCTCATCTTATCTGGGATACACACGGGAGGAGTTGGGGCCTCCCTGCCTGGAGGTCTGCGGACGGCCCGGCCGACCCCGGCAGAATTTCCCCCCGACAAGTTGGAGGCACTGCTGAGATCTGTTTAAGATCGACTTTTATTTTTACTTTTTCCAGGCACTCCCGTTGCGAGGAGGCCCGGCGGCGCGGCCCCCTCTGCCGTTGCCCCCTTCTGAGGACTACAGGACCATCGCGGAGCTGCGAGAAGACCGGACAGCGCAATCCGGATATTGGCCCTCGGGAGCCGGTTGAGAAGTATCCCGCCCGCGGTTGGCGAGTGTCCAGACGTGGTCTAGACGAGGGGAGGTGGCGAGCCGCTTGGAGGGGTGCACGCAGTCGAGCGGCCCTGCATCGAGAGAACTTGGTGAGCATGGCACACACAACGAGCAATGCGAAATTGTGAGGGAGGGGGGAGGAATTAAATAAGGGAGGAGGGAGGTGTTGCACAGGTGCGCGGCGAAGGGTTGACAATATAGTGTTGGCAATGGAATGAAAGGGAGTGAAAAGAGTGCGAGAGCAGTGACGTGAAAGAGGGGGGCGGAGCACGAAACATCACGTGTGGTCGCGACTAACGTGTAGGGGTGGGCGTGTGTGGTTTCCTACGATTTGGCATTTATTGATCAATGAGTAGATGAGGTTCCCTATTGTTCGAGCAAGAAACTCGATAGGTAGATGAGGTTTCCTATTGATCGAGCAAGAAACTCGATAGGTAGATGAGGTTTCCTATTGTTCGAGCAAGAAACTCGATAGGTAGATGACGTTTCCCTGTAGGGGGTAGCTAGTTGCATAGTTGCCAAATACGGAAGATAATTGGCTGGTTAAGCCCTCCTGTTGAGGGGCGTATCACACGCGAGGCGACGCAGCGTGTGCAGTCCAATTATATTATTGATGAGATTACCTTGTTCCAGGAGAGACAGGAAGACAGCTGTAGGGTTAGCGGGGATAAATTGCAAGTGTATTTTGAAACTAATAATGAGACTGTACTAGTAGCGTAGAGACATCGGTGACGTCACCAGTAGGGATTTTATAGGATATCACGAGCACAAGGAACATTGAGTTTTGAAAGTGGTGGGGAAGAGAAAAATGATGAGGGAGCGGATAAGAAGATAAACAATAAACGAGTGGATTGGAAGAGGAGAAGGGGAGAGGGGCGTGGCTGAGCACGGAGAACGCCAGCCACGGCAAATGTAAAAGGGGGAGGAGAACGAGGAATAAGGACGACTGTATAAGATCGTCGTAAGGGGTACGCAGCCACAGGGGGCTGCGTGCGCTTCGGCCGCAGGGGGCCGTAGGGGAAGGAATATACAATACAAAATTATACATATATATATATATTTGTGTTTTATTATTTCTTGTTTTTTTTTATTATTATTGCATACTTTGTAAAGGATTGTCGTAAGTCCCCACACTTACGGGGCCAGGTAAACAATATAAGGTTGTAAATTGTAAACTGATAACGAAGGGAGGAGTAACAAGTAGGGCACAACTATGTCATTTGGGAAAGGGTCAGGAGGGTGGGGGAACACCCTCACTACCCCACTACAACACATATGCACAACACTGCCACCCCATAGGGAGAAATTAATTAAGTACAGCATAGAGTGGACCCAGGGGACGGATAACAAAATGTTAACACCATGGCCGCCTAATGGTAGTTTCGATCCATATGCCCAACATTCATTGCTAAACCATCTGCATAATACATACAAGGGGAAGAAGTTGGCGAGCCATATGGAGGTGTTTAACTTATGGAGGATGTTCCAGGGATCCCGACCAGGACCAAATGGAATGTTCTCTGTGGGAGAAACACCGGAAGTAAAGGAGATTATGAAGGAGGGAACGGATGGGGAAAAGGGGTGTGAAAGGAAAAAGAATGCGGAAAATGAAGGAGAGGGAAGAGAAAAGATTGACACTTTAGAAGACATAAAAAAGGAACCGAGCAACGAGATACCCATAACACCGGGAGTGAAAACTGAGAGAGAAGGGTTGTAACCTTTAAGAGAACTAGGAGAAATGGAAGGACAGTTAAGGGCGGCTGAAGGATACTCGAACCCGGCTTACAGCCCTCCACCATATGTGGCTCACAGGAAGATAGTGGGGGAGGGGAGGATTGGAGAAGAACAGATTGTAGAGATAGGACATGATGAGTGGGTAGCTGCACAGATATTATTAAAATTACGGGGATCACTAACGGGAGAAGAAAGGGAGGCTGTAAAGAGAACAGGCGAGGATAGTAGAAGGGAGAGTGAGATGAAGGGGGAGGAGCTACTAATACAAAGAGAAGAGATTTTGGAGGAAAAATTGGCAAAACTAAGGGATGAGCAGAATGAATTACTAACACAGCTTGAGAAGGGGGAAAAAGAGAGAGTGAGGAAAAGGAAAGAGGGTAAAAACGAATTGGACAAATTAAGGGAACGAAATGAGGAGCAAAGGATAGAAGATGGAAGGGTAAGAGCAGCAGCAGAAAGGGTGTCAAGAGTAGTATTGAGAGAAAAAAAGAAGGAAGAAGAGGAAAAGGAAAGGGAATTGGAAATATGGAGGAGGAGGGTAGTATCAGAGGCAGCTAAGAAATATGAAGAAGAGAAAGCAATAGAAAGAGAAAGGGTGAAATGGGAAAGAAAGAAAGAAGATGAAAGAATATTGGAACAGATGAGCAACGAAGTGATGGAGGAATTAAAAAGGAAAAGGGAGGAAAATAGTAGGGAAATGGAGGAGAGGAGTGATGGGGAAAGAGGAGGGAGAAATAAGGAGAGTGAAAAATGGGGGGATGTATATAGAAGTAGAGAAGTAGCGACAACATCAACACCTGGGGGAACAGTTGATAACAAAGGAAGAGGAGAAATGGAGCGAATAGACTTAGAAACAGTAACAGTAAAAGGGAAAAGAACAGAGTGGGGGATACCATCTATGAATGATTTTTGCAGTGAGGAGGAAGAAGGAGTAGAAAGGGTAGGAAGAAAGAGTGAAAGGGAAAGCTTAGATAAGCTGTACCTCACTAGAACCAATATAGACTCGCCATGGATCCGTAAGAGAAGGGAGGAGCTGGAACAAAGTGAGGAGAGGGTGCAACAACTAGTGGAAAAACAAACCCATGAAACCACACCATCGCCATCTCCATCACGCCCTCCCCCATCGCACCCTACATGTTCAACAACCACACGCACGCTGCGCAAAATAAAGCTTGCGCCATTCATGGACGAAGTGACTCCCTATGCGTGCCGGCTTAGAGACCTCCCTAGCCGCAGGCAAGACAGACAGATAAGCATACCCATATTAAGCACAGAGGATGACGAAAAAAGGGGAAGGGAAGGAGAGGTAGGTAGGAGGAGGGGTAGCAAGGAAGAATTTGATGTGGTAAGGGAAATAGGGGAGGAGGAGGGGTGTGAGGACTCAATATTATGGAACATAAAGGGTGATACAGGACACAACTTAATGCCACTGTTGGAGAGAGGAGGGGTTAGACCGCAGTATGTACCATGGAAGCATACGGATAAAGAAAATATAAAATGTAGGCTCCCATCACTAAGTGGAGGTGCGGGTAAGTGGATATATGAAATGGAAAAACACACCGCAGGGCAGAAACTAGCAGTAGGAGATGTGAAAGGCCTGTTAATATCAATATTAGGGGATAGAGCGGACGACATTTGGAAGAGAGCGGGATTCCATGGGATAACAATAACAAACACATCGCATGATGGGGCGCCATTTGCAAACTGCAGACATGCGCTATGGCAGGCACTGAGAGTACAGTACCCAGACACATCAGATATAGGAGCAATCACTTCCCGTAAGATGCGTGAGAATGAAGATCCCGTTGATTATATACAGGATATTCAAGAAAAGTGGCGCATGGAAACGAGAGAACAATGGGATAAAACACCAGCCATATTTTATCATATACTAGTACAAGGGCTCCCAGAAGGAGTACAGAAACAACTAAAGAAAGTAGTGGGAATGGAAGTAAAACCATGGCCTGAAATACAGCTGACAATAGTACATCACTGCAGGATATGGCAAGGAAAAATGAAACAAAAGGAAGAGGACAGGAAAACGGAAGAGGCCAAACTAGTACAGAAAAAATTAACTAAATATACAATGGAGGGGGCACTAATAACTGCGCCCACAACAATGGCCCAAAGCCCCACGCAAATAGTGGCTGCACAAGACCCAGCTCTAATAGCACCTCGACAAAGTATAATACAGCAAATGCCGCCACTACAATTACACGCACAAAACGTGGGAGGAGGGTACCAGATGCAAGGAGCTGGGTATTATGGGTATAACAGAGGGAGAGGAGGATTTATGAGAGGGAGAGGATACGGATATAATACCCAACAGCAGGTGGGGGGAGTTGGAAGTTCATACCCCACAGGGCAACAGGTATACCAGGACAACACAGGGAGCTTTCCATGGCAAAACAGAGAACCACCCGTGTGTTGGAGTTGTGGACTACTAGGACACATGTCACGCACGTGTAGGGTCAGGCCAGGGACACCAGCATGGAATGAGCAGGCACAACCTAGGCCATCGCAAGAACAGCAGGGCATGCAGCAACAGCAATTAACACAACAACAGCCACTGCAGCAACAGCAATTAACACAACAACAGCCACTGCAGCAACAGCAATTAACACAACAACAGCCACTGCCACAACAACAAGTAGTGATAACACAACAACCCCAAAATGAACAAACACAATTGGGTAGGGTGACGGTATTGGGACACAACCCTTACACGGGAAATGGCCAATCATTGTACCCCCAATAGGACAGCCCACAGACGGCCTTGGTGTGTCCCATCCTGTCAGTAACACCTAATAGTGCGGAGGAGCCACGCATAGAGGTAACGATAGGTGACAAAAAATTATCTTTCCTTGTTGACACCGGGGCAACCCGGTCTTGCATAAGGGAAGGTAAATTTAAGATGTCAGGCGAAGCCATGAACACCCAAGGATTTTCTGGGGCTAAAGGATTGGTTCCTTTTACTGATAACGTTCCCTTATCTATCGGAGATTACGATCTGTCAGTTCCACTATTGTATTATAGTGCCTCACCAGTAAATATACTGGGGAGGGACATAATGAATAGGTTAAATATGACAATCTCCTTTACAGAGGATGGTATAATTTGCTCTACTCCAGGGATTAACATGCTAGCAGCACGACAGATTATGCAAGCATACTGTGGGCAGACAGCGATTAGGGCGGAACCAATAGATGGCGAGATATTCCAGTATGGGACAGACATGGCAATTGCATGGATGCCAGGGATAGAAGGTAAAATATGGAGGAGGCCAGCAGCTTACCTGTTCCGACCAGAAACACCTGTTAATGAACAGGAAGGAAAAGTGTTTGCAATAGACATTGAAAGCATTATTACAACAGCTGAGTATATTGCTGTGCACGCCCAAGACAAAGAAGGAAGAGCATGGAGGGCAGTGATTGCACTAGCAGAAGGATGTAGGTTGACCCAGGTGTCAGATGAGGAACTGTTTTCAGAAGAAAAAGAGGAGGGGGAAATGGTGTTCATGATGAGTGTAGAAATATGGGTACGAGTGGCTCACAAACATATAGCGCAGAAAATTGCTATGGCACTTGAGGCACCTGCATGCACCCCAGTCCCCTTCTTTAAGGAGGATATGGCAAAGGTGCCCAAATCATTATGGACCATTAGCCCTTATGACGTAGGATGCATTAAAAGCATAGGGGGTGTACGGATAAAATTGAAAAAAGGTGCAATACTACCAAGAGTAAAACAGTACCCATTGTCAAAAGAGGCAGATGAGGGCATATATGAAACTATAACGGCCCTTATAAACAATGGCATATTGGTCCCCTCAGAATCACCATGTAACACGGCTGTGTACCCAGTGCGCAAGGCTAAAGGGGGGTCTTGGCGCTTCATACAGGACCTAAGGCCCTTGAACAACATAGTGGAAGCAGAATATCCAGTAACAGCAAACCCGGCCACAATATTGTGTGGCATTCCAGCAGAGGCATCACGATTTACAGTAATAGATCTTAAAAATGCTTTTTTCTCAATACCACTACACCCCGACTCACAAGATCTAACAAGTTTCACTTACCGAAATACTAAATGGAAACATACCAGGTTACCACAAGGGTATTGTGAATCACCCTCAATTTTCAATAGAGTTATACAGATGGATTTGGGTAACGTTGAGGTGGAAAGCACAGTGTTACAATATGTGGATGACATAATAATTTGCAGTACAAATGAAAGTAAATGCAGAGAGGACTCGTTAAAAATGTTGACTATATTGGCTGAAAAAGGGTATAAAGTAGACATGGAAAAAATACAATACTGTCAGGAACAGGTACTGTACATTGGCCAACTGATATCCCAATATGGAAGAAAGATTGCACCACAAAGAGCACAGGCCATATCAAGCACTCCCATGCCACAGACTGTGAGAGAACTGCAGCAATTTTTGGGGCTATGCAACTACTGTAGAGCATGGGTATTTGATTACAGCTCATACATAGGACCCCTGCTTGAGGGGTTGAAGGAAGCAAATAAAGGGGAGAAAAGGTTGGGGTGGACTATGGAAATGAGGGAGGCATTTGACGAATTGAAGGACGCGATATCAACAGCTCCAGTACTGGCATCCCCAGACTATGAGCGACGATTTTTTATATTTTCACATTGCGACTCAGCAGTAATGAAAGCAGTATTGGCCCAAAAAACAAGCATGGGCTATAAACCAGTAGCATTTTATAGCGGTCACTTAGACCCCGTGATGTTAGGCCACTTCCCTTGCGAACAAGGCCTCGCTGCAGCTGCTTTTGCAGTAGAAAAGGCATCAGCAATAACCATGGGGTGTCCAACTACACTGTTTGTGGAACATGCATTATTTGCAATATTGAATAAACCCAAGTCCACACTAACGACACAAAGGGCATCAGGTTATGAGATCATTTTGTCTAGGGCTGAACTAGCGATTGTTAGATGTAGCACTGTTAACCCTGCAAGATTCCTAGCAGAAATAATTGAGGAGGGAGATTACGCCCACGACTGCACCCAACTAAATGAAATGTATTCATGTACTAGAAAAGTTGAAGAGAATGCACTAGAGGGAGGTGAGCTTTTGTTTATTGATGGGTCATCAACTATTGATCAAGGAGATGGGATAAGGAGAACTGGGGCAGCAGTGGTAAAAATGATGGAGGCTCCGGTGTGTGTGGCTATGAAATGTGTACAGTTACCACAGCATTACTCTGCTCAAGCCGCTGAACTAGTTGCACTAATATTGGCATTGAAAGAAAGTTTTAACAAACGTGTAACAATATATTCCGACAGTGCATATGTTACATCCACTGTCCACTCAGGGCTAACAAAATGGAGGAGAAGAGGGTTTAGGAGAGCTGACGGCACTCCAGTGCAACATGCCCTCTTGTTGGCTGAATTAATTGAAGTAATAAACGACCCCCAAGAGCTAGCCCTAGTAAAATGCACCGCACACACCAATGGTGAAGACCATGTCTCAAAAGGGAATGCAGCAGCAGACGCACATGCGAAATATGCTGCATACTTTGGTGAGATATGGGACCCCACAGACTCACAGAGAGGGAGAGGGAGGGGAATGGCTAGGGAGATGTTAATAAGAGAAGGGTATACCCATCTCCCAGCCACACAGATTATGGAATTACAAGCAGCAGCACCAATGGCCGAAAAGGAAATATGGGTAAAAAGAGGATGTACAATGTCACCAACCGACGCACTATGGCGCCAGAGTGGTACTGGGAAAGTTGTAATACCATTGGCACTTTTAAATGCCGCCCTGAGCCAATTACATCACCCAGCCCATACAGGCAAGGAAATAATTGCAGCACGAATTAGAGATGATTGGTTCTGTCCCGAGTTAAATTCTCATGTTTCAAATTTTATCAGCAATTGTCTCACATGCCAACAGTTTACGGCCGGTCATACCCTAAAAGTGATAAGAGGTACCATACCCCGGCCAGAAGGACCCTTTCGGCACCTCCACATTGACTATGTTGATATGATCAACATATGTCAAGGTAATAGATACATGATTGTAGTAGTATGCCCATTTTCTAGGTGGATTGAAGCAGGGCCCTGTTCACACCCAGATGCATTTAGAGCAGCCAAATTCATAGTAAGAGAGGTCTTCCCCAGGTGGGGAGTGTGCGAAGTATTAAGATCAGATAATGGCCCACATTTCGCAAACGAAATGTTCCAACATATCACAGCCCTGCTGAGCATAAAGCACAAATTTGCATGTGCATATCACCCACAGGCTAATGGCGTATGTGAACGCCTAAATGGCTTATTGAAGGAGGCAATTGCAAAGATACAACAAACAACAAAGAAAAGTTGGTTGTATTGCCTTCCGTTAGCATTGTTCGAGCTGAGGAACAGGCCAGGGTCCGACCACCACCTCACCCCACACGAGGTGGTTACTGGACGTCAAATGCGCCTTCCTCTAACGCCAACGTCAAGGGCATTCACTGACCACGAAAGTTCAGCGAATATACTAGGTGATGAAATGTATCAATATGTGTCATCTTTGATTACTAGTGTTGTGTTTGTGTCTCAACAGCTCGAGCGCACACGGGGCGGGTCCACCAGAGATAAAGAAGAAGGCGCCAGTACAGAATTAGAAAAAGAGAACTTGTGCAAAATTGCCAAAGGTGACCACGTGCTACTTCGCAATTTCAATAGAAGATGGAACGATAAAAGGTTCACCGGTCCACATCTGGTAGAAGACGTATCAACAAGAGCAGTAAAACTAAAGGATAAGCGTGCTTGGAACCACCTACATGATGTAAAGATATACAAACTGCAGACCCGCCCCAGCGCCAACGACAGGTCCATTGGAACAACAGCAACAACATCCCTGACAGCGGAAGGAAGTTCTACCACAGATAACGACCCAATTGTTCCCTTACCTTCTCACTACCCAGACACCCCAGAGACGATAACTGACGAAGAAAGGGGTGATCACTACACTGCCCACCCCATGGTCACACGTTCAAAGAGTAAAAATAATTACGCCATCCCCCCCCCAGGACAGTTGTAACATAAACTAAAAGAACTTGGTCGCACAAATACACATGTAAACACGTGAATGTTCTCTTTCTCTCTCGCACATACAGGAACTGCGTATTATTGTATTGTTAAGTAGAAAGATAACTAACAAAGTCCACTGTCCAGGCGTAGATGGTACTCCCAGACGATAACTACCCAGAAGAATTGTCACACCAATTTGTATACGAAATAAAAAGGCCAACATACCTAAAAAGAAGAAGGGTACGTGTTTACTACACAGCCTTCCTCCTGGCCATAGAATATTACATGCCCCACCTCCGCCCATACTTGCCGGTCTTAAGAGACCAATCACTTAGAGTAGCGTGGGAGCAGCTCTTCGCCTGGGCACTGAATGACTATTTGATAGGGAGAGCTTAAAGAAAACAAAACTAACATTTAAAACGAGCATTTCTGAGAATTTTTAGGCGGGCAACTTTAACGTCGCAAGAATAAGCTGCCAGGACTGCAGCAAGGTAAGAGCAAAATGCCGGTGAGATTAGCAATTGTAATAAAAATAATAGGGATTTTGATAATCACCGGATTTTTGGCTGCTTCTGTATGGCAGTATAGCTGTGCTATCAATTTTGTTGCTGCACCCAAACCTAATATACCCCCGTTCCTTGCTGCAACAGGTGTTACGTCAGGTGGTAGTAGTAACATTACACCAAAGAAAAATAGAGTTAAACGCAGCACATACTCAGACAATAAAGGTATTGATAATTATGTACAAGATTCAGCACACGTCACAAACAATATATGGTACCAACACATGACCCGCATTGGTAAGCAGACAACTGAGGATAGCTGCTACGTCTGCTCATTAATACCATACGCCATGAGTGCGTCACGAACATTTGTTGCTACAGAAATAAATGAGAAGGTAGCACAGTGCATAATATACTTGGCACTGTTCCAGACGAAAGGAAGATTTCAAGGAACTGTAGTGCACATGACATGGAAAACACGAGACTCATACCCATATGAAAACAACTTCCTCAAGACCTACTTGAGTTATCACAAGACCAGTTTACATGCTGAAGCATTCAAATATATAACAAGTGGCCCTGCAAAAGGAGAAACACAGAAAGTAACACTGAAGTATCTACCATGTGATTGGTACGCCACTGAAATTCCGGGTAAACAAGGATGCTGGGAGAGGCCGCTACTGACGATAACGGGAAAGGTGTATCTGGATAACAGCTGGGAGATAGGAGTGATTGGCAGCAACATGGTAACAAAAGAAACTATCTCAACCATCGAGACACACAATCACCGATGTTGGACGACGTGGATCAAGTATGTACCAATGCTCACATGGGTAGAAGAAGATGAAGACCCAATAACGATACTACCGTTGACTGCGCCCAAGGTATGTTACCAGCATAAAGGAGAGGTGGACGTAGGATATAACATCAATTGCGCAAGTGTGACGGAGTTACCTGAGGGGGGAGCAGGAACAGCAGTAATAATGGATCATTATTGGGCCTGTGGAGAAAAGGCATACCATACACTGCCTCCCCTGTGGAATGGTGTGTGCACAATGGTACACGTCAATGTACCATCACTAGTGGTACCTAAGAAGCACGTCGATGTGGCGAAATTTCCTAGAATGAATGAGGGGGATAAGAGAAGAAAGAGATCTGCACCACTCCAGGAGGAGCAAAGGAACAGGACCAACAGCAATGACACTGTCCTAAATAGAAGAAAAAGACAAGGAGAGCCGCTGACAGGAAATTACCTATGGGGAAGGTCGGAAACGGCACTAACATCAATACCGCCAGAACACAGACTATTCAGCAGAGCAGCAATGTTCTTCTCCTCAATAATACACCCGGGATTACAGGCTTACGCAAACGCAAAATGGCTCCAAATAACTAGATGGGAACTAATGATGACCATCAATTCTACAGTAAATGGGTTCAACGCAATAAAAGAAGAGCTGCGAGCTGTAAGGATGGTAGCACTACAGAACAGATATGTATTGGACCTTCTCACAGCAATGGAAGGAGGAGTTTGTGCAAAGATAGGACAATCATGCTGCACGTTCATACCTGCCAATGATGCTGACAATGGTACACTGACAGAAGCAGTTTCACAATTAGCCCAAATGCACTCTAAAATGACGGATGAAAGCAATGGTGTGAACAAGGATGAGAGCTGGTTTTCACTATTATGGTCATGGATGCCATCCTGGCTGTCAGATGGACTGAAAATAATAGTGGGCTGCACCATATTGGCTGGAGCTACCCTGATCATAATTAGATTTTGGAAGGCACGAAAGGCACGCAATACTGACGAATTGCTGGAAATGGTGGGAATGCACCCCTTGATGCCAGCAGATGACGGCCAGCATACAGGTGTAATTATACAGGAAAGGGAGAAGCTGCGCACCCAAATAATTACCAACCATCTAGACCCACCGTCAGTAAAGACCGAGAACCCAAGAAACCCCAGGAGCTACATAGGAAGATGGGTATATTGTACTCCTGGGGGTACCTGTGAATATATGTATTGGTCATTTGAAGATCATGTAAACCACTATGGACATCTCGGAGGAATAACCAAGATATGGCGAGTAAGAGGAGATAACGAGAAGGATATGTTTGTGGTCGACAAGTCGACCAGAGGGGGGACTGAAGTGGGAGAATGGAAAACCAGGCTCCCGTCCTTCACCTCTCGCGCTTGGCCTAGAGGGTCACGACCCAAACACCCGCCACGAGAAGAGTTTGCCCATTTACCAGACGACCAGGTACCCTGGTACAGGAACATACGGATGTGTCCATCTGCTTGCCCAGCAGCCCGCACTGGCCATGCCGACACCTGCGGCACGGATCAACTAGACTAAAATCTACACGTCGTTAGAGATGCCATGACGACCTAGACAACGGGAAGCACATCTGTACAAATATACACACTGGACATTCCCACACCAACCTACACGAAGAATATACTCAGTGCTATGACGTAGGCGACAGGCATATTCACGGACGTGCATCTTTATTATTTTTATATAGGCTTTTAGAATGCAGAAACGCAAGACGCGTCATGAACTTTTATTAGCTTGCTTACGCTTCTCTTTGAAATCAGGTACAACGATGAGAAATATAATAAAGACAATACCGATTATGGAATTATATGCTCCTATAACCTAAAGCACCTGTGCACCAAACGAACAACTTATGCACCGGGCCAAAGTAGGCCTCAAACAAGAGCTCCCGTGGACATCAACAAGACAAGAGTCAGTTGCTGATCCTACAGAATGAGCTTGGCGAAGCAACCAGCCAAGGTCGCAATGTTGCAAACCCACGTTCCAAGAGCAAATCATCAAAGGCACGATGTTGCAATCTCGCACTCCGCGCACCAACGTTAAAGTCACACCGACAAATTAAACCAGACGCACAGTAGAAAAACAATATTAATTGTGCAGAATTATGCCTCTTTCACGGTCCCTCCCCACGTGATCAAGCCGAACCTGACGAGATGCCAAACCCTGGAGAACAGAGGCGTCTGGATCCCTCGCTACGAGACACTGGCAGATACACTTGAAAGGCTCAATGGACATCTGCAACAGTGGGAACGGTACCCCGTCTAGCTATGAATAAGTCCTCACATTGTCTGCATGTACCCATAGTGAAACATTGTTGCAACTTACAGGTACACCGAGAGCTGGGAACGACGGTGGTCCCAGGCTGGGAAGCTCACGGGTGCACCAATCAGAACTTGGGGCTCTTATCACTGACGCCAGCACATTTAGCCAATCCTCAGGAGCCTTCATGTAACAATTTTCATGTATCTTATTGTAGGGACAACCCAGATATACCACCTGACTACACCTTATCCACTAATATCTTTCTCTATATGTGTGCTATACTAACCCTACCACTCGAACATCCAATTAAGAGTGGCGATAGGTTTTTTGTTAACTTTCTGAAGTGACGCAAGTAGCGCGTCATAATACAGTAAAAAGGGCCTGCGAGCCCCATAATTGTGTGTGTGTCAGGACGAACGCGTGCGCTCCTTGACCCATCCCTGCCGTTTTGTCTAATAAACAGCAGAGTCACCTTGCTCCTTGTGTGCGTCTCATACTCTATCTCATCTTATCTGGGATACACACGGGAGGAGTTGGGGCCTCCCTGCCTGGAGGTCTGCGGACGGCCCGGCCGACCCCGGCAGAATTTCCCCCCGACATTCTCCCCTAAGGCGTGTGCCTGGATCACATCATTCCTTAAAGACAGGGCCATGAAAGTTTTCTCCGACTTAGCTTGTGCCACCCCCAGTCACATTAAATGTGGAGTCCCTCAGGGGTCCCGCATTGCACCCACTCTCTACAACCTGTTCACCAGGCCCCTGTTCAACATTCTGGACTCCCTGGGCATCTCATATACAAATTATGCAGATGACACACAGGTGCTCATCCCCCTCTCAGGAGACTATGAGGCCGATAGCAACATCCTTAACTCAATCTACTCCAAGATCCAATCCTGGATGGCAGAGAAGTGGTTATGCCTCAACAGCGACAAAACTGAACTCCATCTGATTGGGTCGCCCACCATGCTGGGCAACTTGGATAATAAATACTGCTCCTTCACCATAGACAACATCCCCATCACAGTGTCTCAAACCATCAAAACACTGGGTGTTTATCTCGACTTCCTACCTGACTATGAACAGACAAGTCAGCGCCATTGTCTCCTCATCGGCCTACTTCTCCAAGTTACTTAATGCAGCGAATCCCTTCCTCTCCCCACCCAACTGCCTCACCATTGCCAGGGCAATCATCAGATCAAGACTCGATTACTGCAATGCACTCCTTGTAGGGACCTCTGGAAAAAACATTGCCAAACTACAGGTGGTCCAGAACAATGCCCTCAGGGCTGCAACTGGGATCTCCAGGAAAGACCACATCTCCAAAATAAGGAGGCAGGTGCACTGGCTCCTGGTCAAAGAGAAGAATGTCTTTAAAACCCTCTCACTGGCACATAAATGCATCCATGACCTAGCACCTCCTTACCTCACACCTCGAATTGAGAAACTTTCTTTCTCTAGGCCTAATAGGAAGGCCTACACCAACCTGATCGCCACACCCAAGACCAGGAGAGTGCAGGCAGGCGGCACCAGCTTCTCTACCATGGCCTGCTGCATTCTGGAATGCCCTTCCAGTGCACCTCATGATGATTGACTCCCACATGGCCTTCCGCAAAGCCATCAAAACGAGACTATGGGCCTCATCATGAGTCTGGCGGTAACCCTTAAATGCGGCGGTAGCGCTATTACCGCTGCATTTAAGGGTCCGCCAGATCATGGCCTTGGTGTATTTCTCCCCAGCTTTGAGCTGGGGGGAAATCCGCGACAAAATTGCCGATTTTCAGCGATATTACCGCCGGCGGGAAATCCGCCGGCGGTAATAGTGCAAATTTTCCCCATTGGGCCCAATGGGGAATGAGGAATTCCCGAATGGGCCCAATGGGGAATGGGCAATAACCCTTCCACCAAACCCGTGATCCGGCGGTAATTGCGCCGGGGGGTTTGGCAGTAGGGCTATTAGGGCCGGGGCTATTAGCGCCGGCGCTAATAGCACCGGCGTTACTGCCCAACTCGTGATGAGGCCCTATGTGTTTGACTCATCAACGTGTATTTCATGCAGTCTTTGTCCGTTACGCTTGCTCTAAGTCTGACTCTGTCCCTTGTATAATTTCTATTACATGCTTTGTAACCAAGCTTGTATTCTCCTTTCCATCAATTAAGCCTTCGTACACTTTCTTGTAAAGTGCCACAATGCCTTTGGGCTGCAGAGTGCTCTAAAAATCTAAATAAATAAATAAATAAATAAATAAATAAAATGATTAAATTGATATTACTAATACTAGTGGTATTCATTGTTACTAAATGTACTGCTAATGACAATAGCATTACTATTAATGCTACAGACAATAGCACTATTCAGTTATTCTATTCATAAAATGAATAAAAAGCATCCTAACCCTAGGGTAGCAGACTGATGTACAATGAAATTACAAACCCAGACGTTGGATATAGCAACAACAGTGTTCAATCAAAATAATTATAACATACCAATTGTAAACAGTGATAAGCAGAAAAACACAATATTCATAGTAATACCTTAATAATATCAGGAATATAGCAATATAGGAAGAGGGATAAAATCAAATATCCTGGTTAGCAAATGGGCTGTGAAAAATGGGGGCAGAAAGAGACATGTTTTACCTGGGGAGTGGTTAGTCTTAGACTGTCCGAGCTATGAGTGGCCGTGATGCTACTGCTGGCAGTAGTGGTGCAGCTGATGCGAGCAGTACTATTACTAGTATTGGAGAGAGCACTACTACTACTGGTATGACTAATTTAGATGGGGAAGGATTAGGAGGTATATAAACTCCTGTGTGTAAAGTGAGAGAAAATTAAATCTTTTACTTAGGGCCTCATTACGACCTTGGCGGAGGTCCATGGCGCTATTGGCACCATGGACCATGGCGCTAAGTTGCCAACTCCGCCATGGTGGTTGGCGGACTTACCGCCCCATTCCGACCTTGGCGGGGTGGTAAGTCCCCAATCCCCATTTACCCTTCCCCATTCCCATTTTTGCCCCATAGGGCATAATGGGAGTGGGGAAGGCGTTAATTACGCCACCGTAAATTACGGTGGCGTAATTAACATCAAGGTCCCTTAGCGCCATGGATTTTAACACCTGCTAAAAGCAGGTGTTAAATCCGCCATGGCGCTAAGGGATCTCGTACTCAGGCGGTAAGGGTCGGCGATGTTTACGCTGGCGTAAACCCCTTACCGCCTGGGTCGTAATGAGGCCCTTAGTCTCTTTTCAGCTGTAATGGACCTGCAGACTGCACTTCCTCTCCTTCTCTGATGTCACTTCCTATTTATTTATTTATTTATTGGTTATTTGTTATTCGCACTATACAGCAACAATGGAGTTTCAAGGTGCATCAAAATAGGGAGGATAGAAAGGAAGAGAGTGAAAAACAAAAATAATTTCTTAAAAGGTCTTGAGACATTCGGAACGTGGAAGTGCTAAACATAAGAACAGGCGAGAGGGGGAAGAGGGGATGTGTAGGCAGAGGGGTAGAAGGGAAGGAGACAAAACAAAAAAACGTTCTGACTAGGTCGTGAGACGAAATGGAATGTGCAAGTGCTATACATGAAAGGGGGGCAGAGGGGGAGGAAGGGAAGTGCAGGAGGGGAAGGTACATTGCATGCAAAACAAGTTGAACACATTAAAGGCTTGAAAGAAGCACATAAAATAGAGTACAAATGTAGACAGAAATAAGCATACACAAATGTTTGAACAAAGATGGAGGGGAATATAGGCAGAAGACAAAACATTAACAGTAAGGAAAAAATATGTTATTTTCGTAAAAAACGGCATGTCGCCTTTAAGAATGATTGTATCTCAGGCTTCCTTCCACCTCTGCTAAATCCCATCAATTGTGACACTGGTCTTAAGAAGTCTCCATCGCTCTGTGAGCTTGTAGCCGATTTGCAGCGTGGAGGCTAAAAGCTTTTAGGGTAGTGCACCATATCATCAATTTTGCCATTTTCATGAGATCACTTAGACTCATTGTAAAATCCTTACATTATATAACTGTTTTTTTTTATAACGTGCTTAGTACCAAAGAGGTTTCTAAGCGCTGCGTCGTCTTGCTCCCAAGACGAGCACGTTGACACTGAGCTATACTACCCGAGATATTGCATCACGGTAATTCATTGGGAGGCTTTCTTTAATCATCTGGGAAGTTTTGCTGTTTCACAAGATATTTTGGGCCGAAGAGTATTCTTTTGATACATATTTCGCAGAAAACTCTTGTATAATGATCATTATCTATGCATGGTGCAGTGTGTTCCTCTTTAGTTTTGGCTTAAGCATCCCCTATATGCCTAAGCTATTGCATGAGCGTACGGCTAGAGAAAGATGACTTATGAAGAGTGCCAAACTGCTGGTCGGTGTGGTTTGGCTGTTTACCCACCCATTGACTGAGTATGGCCATGCTGATCTTGTTAGCATTCCAACCAACTGCCTGCCCCTTCCTGTACATAAAACATCCTTCTGAGATTGCTTTCAGCTAGTTCTATAAAGCAGTAACATAGAACTTTGTGTTGTATAGCACCTACCAATGTTATTTCGAAGCAGTCTTCTGAGAGTTAATGGCCTAAATGCAGCTGTACATCTGCTGCTGGTGTAATACAAATATTTTAACCAAGTGTTCCTTGCAGCCACAAACAACTCAGATGTAAACAGTGGCAGCAGTTGTTCACCCCTGACACAAAGACATGCAGACACACACACACAAAGACATCCTGACACAAAGACATGCAGAACAGGTACATCAAATGCAGCAGCAAAGGTCTAGCTTCATTCAATTGCACATGTGGGTGCTGTTTGGTTATTTTCCGGCCAATTGACTGTCCATGGCCATGCTAATCAGTAAGCTATTCCCGCCCACCAGCTGCCCCTTCCTCCCCAAAACCCACCCTCTTAGCTCTTTAAATTAGGTCTATCAAGCAGTAACATCAAACTTTGGCTTGCCAGTTTTTTTCTAGGCAGTCTCCTGAAAGTAAATGGCTTAATTGTAGCTATAAATGCACCACTGGTGTAATAAAAATATCTTAACCAAGTGTGTTGTTAGCCATTTTATTTATATATGTTACATGCACTGAGGTTCTGTTATAAACAAATATTGACAAAGCCAAATATTTTGGCTTAAGAATAGGTATTTGGTTGGCATATGCTAGGCACTGCTATCATATAACGAGATAATGATACATTTATTTCAGTTTTTTGATCTTCAGGTAGGATCATTATGGCAGTGCTTGGCAAATGCCAATCTCATACCTGCCACTGCTTCTCTTACCATTTTCTGAACATGCGCCAAAAAGAGTGACCTCACTTTAGATTCTTCGAGGAATTCAGCTTTTTCCCACTGCTCTGCATTCAACCATTGGCCGAATCAAGACATGGGGCTAAGTCATAAGGACTAGTCACTCTAAGCATGGTCCGAATGTCATTTGCATAAGCGTGACGTTTAAGTCTTTAGGATCTTGGTAGTTTAAGAAGAATAGGTCCATATAAATATTAAAAAGAAGTGGCGGTAAGGGAGTTCTCTGCTGCACCGCACAGGACGAAGTTGATCGAAAGGGAAGTGGACCGAAAGTGGCCAAGTTCCACCGGATGTTCCAGTTCAGTTCCAAAAGATCTGAGCCATTCATTTTAAAGTGGTTCAGCTCCCCACAGCCATTTGAGAGAGCTGGCTACATACCAGACTGTGGTCCATGGGATCAAGAACCGCAGGTAGGTCTAAAAGTACAAGAAGGTAGAGGTGTCCTCAAACGGCCTGGCTGAAAATATTGTCATACACCGACAAAAGGGTAGTTTCTGTCCCATGCAAAGGCTAGAAACCGGACTGTATGGGTCCAGGCCTTTGGTAGTATCAAGTTCGACTTGGAGTTGTTTTACTACAACCTTCTCAGAAACCTTAGCTCTCCAAGCCACCTTGCAATAGGTTGGTAGTTATTAGAAAGTCTAAGATCTCAACCAGGCTGCTTTATTAGCAGGGTCCTGGTAGAGCTCCTCAGACCCCAAGGTACGAATTCAGAGGTTAAGTAGAGATTAAACAACATTGACAGTCAGGGACCAAAAGCCTCAGCATGTTCTCATGCAGCAAAAGAGTAAACCAGTGGTGGCTGGTGAATTTTTTAATAAGATCAGCGTAAATGTTTGTCCCGAATATGTGGGAGCGACTGAGGGAGCCAGAACCAATGAAGCAGGGTTTGGGAGGGTTTTCCCCCCATGAAAAGCTTTCAAATAATGGCTTAAATGATGTATTTTGCAGTACTTTCTTTGAAACATTGAGTAAAATGCCACAGTGTATACAAATCGTGTTTGTACGGTAGCACATGAATAAACCCAATAGATACAAGTCACCAACAGTGCACAGGAGCAGTTTCCAACATATTTCCATGCAGCCTTTGCCAACAACATATGCCAGTAAACACATATTTTCAGGCTGGCTCTGCCCATACGCACCCATGCAGGCTGCACCAATATATACCAGTATTATCATATAAGACCTTCCAGCTAGTACAAAATACCATACCACAAAAAGGATGTATATCCAGACTGAATATACCAACATTTCTGTTTGCTTTTACCCTTGATGCCCACTGCAAAAATGCAATGATACTCTAAGAATATATGGGCAGACTGATGCTACCAATGCAGGTCAGCATAGCCATGTAATAACACACATCATGTTTGCTTTATCCAAAATGCCATTCCACAGTAAGAATGTAAATCCAGACTGGCACCACAAATCTAGGCCTGTCATGCTACCTAATAACATGTACCATGTTTGCATTACCCTTCATGAACAGTAACGTTTCTTTTCTGTGCATGAAGGGTAAGGCAAAAAGGAATGCCATGCCTTCAGAAGCACCCACCCCTACATTTATCAGCCCTGCTTCCTCTTTGCACACTCAGACACACACGCTCTCATACAGCACTCTCTTTCACCCATTCATATATCATTCAAACAACTCTGTGCATGAACATATACATAATAACAAACACACCCACATACAAATGCGCACACATACATACATACACACACATTTCATATACAACATACACTTACCTATTCTGGTTCAACCCTCAGCATGGACCACGGAGCTACAGGGGACCATATGACACACCTGTCTGCACAATGTCAACACGCTGACTGACAGAACATGACTCCTCTACTGTCATTCAGCATGAGTATACAAAGTTGGAGACACATCCTACTCAAGTTCCTCATAAATAAGTTAGCAAAACATAAATTAAGGTCCTCACAATTTTCCATTGAAGGTGTAAAGTCCCACTTAATAAATGAAAGGGACAAACTCTCCTGAATTACCCAAAACAGTTGTTTAGCACTGTTCCTAGATTTACAGATTTTTTTCAGGTAGATCAACTCTTTTAGCCACAAAAAATGTCTTTTTACAAGAAGTAAAAGCTACCTTGCAAAAAGGCTTCTCAGCTGGATGTCTAGTTTTCCTCTATTTAGTCTCTAAAAATTCTAAGCTTTCGCTTAAGCTCTAAAATCTCCCAGTTAAATACGGGACAAGCTTTGGATTCAGGGTTAATTTGAAAAGACCTAACAGGAGCGACTTTGTTAATAACCTCATACAAAGCCTAAGAAAGAGAATTATAAAATAAAAAGCATGGCGTGGAGGATGTCTCAGGAAATTAAGCTCCAAGAGCACATTGTTTACCACAGTAGAAAGAAACTTGTTCTTTTTTCATCTCATCTTTCTGTGAGAGTCCGAACAAGGAGGCATAGAGTCAGGGAGAAAAACAATGGAGAAATGTCTGACATGAGGGTCAGATCAAGGAACCAAACTGGCAACAAGCTATTAAAGATCCACATTTCCAGCTAGTTTTAAATTCAGGTAATGTCCTTTAATGTGAGATGGGAAAAGAGTAAGTAAAGTTCATGTGGTTTGACAACATCTACGAAATTCCTGCTTCTAGTAAAATTGGGTTATATGCCTTAAGGTTGAGTCCTCTAAAGATCAAGAAGGGCGAGACATTAAGTCCCCAAGATGATAGGTTAGAAAAAGCACTACAAAAGCTCTGTAGCTAAACCTGAGGGATGGTAACAAAGGAAGACTTTCATTACAACAATACCATTAATTCAAAAGTAAAGGTTCCGCAGCTCGGCTAATTCTTGCAAAAGTTAAAACAATGCACCAATCAGAGATGTTTTAAAAAATATATAAGGCCAGCCTCCTAACGTCTTGGCCTCGTTGTTGACCTAATTAAATATGATATTATCATGGTGTAAGGAAGTCAGTGTGACGTATTTTCTGAAGGAATCAAGCTTGCAGTCATAAATACAGTATCCCAAATACTCATCATCAGGCCTCATTATGAGCATGGCTGTCCGGGAACTACGGTACCGGTAAGCATGCCTATATCGTAGTTCCCGGACCGCCATACTACAGGCTGTGCTCGCAGGTGCCTGTCAACCTGCCAGGTTTTTCCTGGTGGGCTGACCGGCACCTGGGAAGCACAGCACGTTGGATGCACCGGCACAACTCTGTGTGTGCCGGTGCATCCGAGCTCCCCATCCCCATTCAGCCCTATTGGGCCAAATGGGGATGGGGAGTCCCATGTTTCTGGCACCAGCAAATGGGCAATTACCGGGTCCGCCAAGCTCAGCATGACCCGGTTCTTGCCCATTCGCTGGTGCCGGAAAAAATGCAACTCTGGTTTTAACGGCACGGCTACCGCCAGAGTTGTAATGAGGCCCATCCTGGCATCACTGACCATGAGAGTCATTCAATGATCACACCAGTGGTAGCCATCATCCAGACAAAACCACTGCTTCATGAGAAAGTGTGATTCCAGGTGATACCTGTGTCCATGCTATGCACCAGCTATGCTGATTGTACTCCTTCAAATGCACACATGAAAGGGTGCACAGACCCTGGGAAGAAGTCAGCGTCAACTCCTGTTTATTGCCAAGGCAAAAAGACAATGGCCCGCCTATTCAAGGGAAGTCGTTCCAAAGCTTTCATGAATTGCCTCGCATTGGCATCCTGGCATCAGTACATATTCACCTTAATTCAACAGAGATGCAGAATGATACATGAAATCAACGAACAAAGTCATCGCATTGCACAAGACACGGAAGCTAGAACTGGAGCTCTACAAATTCCGGAGGAGCTACCGCATAGTTCAATGTGTTATTTCTGCAAAAAAAGTAACTGCAGTATTTTTAACCACATTTTTTATAGACTTATTTTTGCTGAACAATGCAGGCAGAGACTCCCACATCCCCTAACACCTGCCCACCTAGTCCCCTCCCCATCCCATAGTTCCTCACTCAAATCCCTCCCCTGCATTTTGCGTCAGACATTCAGAAATAACAAAACACAGTTAAACAAATTTGAAGTGGAATTTCTGCTGTAAAAAGACTGATGCCCTAGTACCTGGCTCTGCCCTAATCCACAGGATTCACTCGACTTCCCCAAGCAGTCGGCCGCCCACGTCAACCATACCATCCTACTATCCCATGGGTCCAGGAATACAACCAGACCCACCAACAACCCAATATAGAGTAGACAAAGGAAACAATACCCACAGGAGCAACACATGATGTTCTATGGATCCTACCATATGACCAGTAGGCCGGGTCCTGATAGGTATAAGGTAAACTGAAGCGAAGGCGAGTTCCCACCTTGAATGTATCCTCCTGACTGTCATGGAAATGAAGCGGGATATAATCTCCACTGAGAGTCCAGAAGGGTCTATGACCCCCAACTCGATGCATTTCAAGAGGCTGAGTGGGGGTCAATGGACTGGCGTTGTTTCTTCTGTGACTCCATGGAGCAACACTAGCAATGATGAACTCAAAGATGGCAACCGACTCATTTTACAGTTATCCCAGCCATCGGCCTATTGGGTAACGATGAGGAGACCGATTTCAGTCAGTCACCTATACCACCCACTCCTGCTCGGTCGAGGGGGTCAAGTTGCAGCCTCCTGGATTACTTGCCATTCCTCAAAGACTGAAGAACTATGATTTGAGATGCGGAACCCAGATGACAGAGTGTGGACCTTTGAGCATCGTCAAAAGGGTTTTGGGTTGCAAAATTGCACATTTAGGTCCTGCAGTGGCTCTCATTGTGCTGAATTACTCACATACACAGGTCATACACAAGTCATGCATAGGCCATGATGAGGCATCACCAGCCTCAGATTAAAGACCCCCTGCCATTCTTAAGCAGTAGAATAAGGCAGGGATTGGATCCCTGCATAAGCCTCCAGTGTGTATTTACTGTGCCACATCTAATCATTGCCAGTGACTGGTGTGCCTTCGTTTTTCTACCTATCACCCTCTCTCCTGTCCACTCTTCTGCTCTCTCTATCTTTAAATGCCCTTCTCTTTCCCCCCTTTATTTATTTCTCTGCCTTGTCTCTCTTCCTGTCTATCTTACTCTGACTCTCCTTAACTCTCAATCTCCTCAACTCCTCTCTCTATCAACCCCTCCCTTTTACATACCTTTTCAATTCAATTATGGAATATTGGCATGGATTATACATTCATTAGTATTGAAAAGCCATTCACTGATGCATGTGAATTTACAGTGAACACATACATTACACTGCCTTTTCCAGAGTCATGCACTCTGACAGATAGTCCTTCTACTTGAGCAATAGTTAATACTTGGGTTCTTAAAGCAGCTCTCAGATATGTAAGGTATTTAAATGCTCACTCCTGCGATCTGATTGTGACCTGTAGATCTCAGGATTGAATCCCAGAGACAACACAGCTCTCCATTCTTCTGAGGTTGATACAATGGAACCATAACATTGGCTAATAGTGACCTGTTCAGATAGCTATGCATAAACTGTAGTAGTCTGATCAAATAAAACAAGGTTGCTGATTTCTAGGTGTCTTACAATATCTATCATTTAGTATCTGTATGCCCCATAGAACTGCTTGAACTCAGGTCAACTTATAGGGCCTCATTATGGGTTTGGCGGTAGCCATGCCACTATTGGCGGCATGGCTGCCTCCAAAACCGGGTCCGGGTTCCCTGAATGGGGAATTACCGGGCCATTCTGAGTTCGGAGGGCCCAGTAATTCCTCCCTCAGGGAACCCTGGCCCGGACATTCCCCATTCCCATTCGAGGCCCCTTAGGGCTCAATGGGAATGGGAGAGGGAGCTAACAACGGGCCGATTACGACCGGCCTGTTATTAGCTCCCTGGTCCCCTCGCGGGACCCGGAAACGATGCCTGGTTTTACCAGGCGTCCTTACCGGGTCCCGCGAGGGGACCTCGTAATCAGGCGGAATGGGAATAATGTGTCCGCACCCATTAGCGGACCCCGGTAACCCATTTCGCCTGGCTTGTAATGAGGCCCATAGTGTCTGTTTGTCTTTAGTTGCTTGAAAGTATACATTTCTCTCTTGGAGTCTTTCTATATTCAATAGTCTGTGGAGATCCAAAAGTTTCTAATTGTCCCTTTTTCAGTAAGTGTCTGTTCTCCTCTGGTTCTTTTATAGCTTCAGCAAGCCCTTGGATGTGTGCTGGTCTCTAGTTTTCTTAGAGCCTCCTTTGGTCTCCCTGTGAGCTCTAGTGTATATGGGTATTTTATAGTCTGCTCGCTTCTGGGTGTCTGTTGGTGCATGTTAGTCTATCAGTGCTCTAAAGTTTCTGCTGGTCTGTGCTTGTCTTGTTTTGTCTGTTAGTCTCTTAGTACCCTGTATCCTCTGGGAGTGTCTGAATGCCTTATAAATGGGCTTGGTCTCTTGGTATCTTATACTTTCTAGTAGTGTATGATTGTTTGATGTTGTCCGGTAAAATGCTTATAGAGATGGTGACAGATGTTTTTGTAAAACTGACACACTGCTATACCTTGAAGTGGCAGACTGGCATAAGGTAACTTTAGTCTTCTTTAATTATACAGCTCTGATGCATTACTCACCTCTCTTGGGTTCCACCATCATCCTCTCGTAACTGTCATCTCTCACTCCACCCTTGCTCGTGATCTACCCTTCATTCTACATTCCACTGCTCATGGACGACACACAGCTCCCTTCTCTCAATTGCTTTTCAATATGATACCTACGCGTATGAGTATAGTGACTGGGGTTTTGGGTTGCAGGTGCTGATATGGCTATTGGGGTATTGGTGGTGGATGTGCCCCTTCCTGCTTACTATTACACATAAGCTTCTAAATATTGGGGTTACATACTCCCTCTCTTGTGTTTATCAAACACGACCTTGCAGCTAGAGGCTGTGTAATGATCTTGTGTGTCTCTGTGTGGTACTAGCCCTTGCTCTATCTCACTTGTCTTGCAATTATGTGATTTTGTTCCATTCCCCTAATGGTTTTGTTGTTGCCCCATGTCATCCGTGCTACTCCTGCTAATTCTATGCACCCTGCTCATATTCCAAACACTATTGTCTCATGTTTTGATGTCCCTGTGCAATACTTCTATTAACTTGCAAGGCTGTGATCATGCTTGTGATTAACCACTTAGGTTATTTGGTAGCATGATGCGTACCCAATCCCCATGTTGCATTCTCTCATAGAGACTGCTTTCCACTTATCACACAATACTTTGTTACTCACTTGTCTTTCCATGGTTCTCTTCCTTACTTTGTTTAGACCAATTTCAACTGGTTGGCTATCCCCAGCCATTTTGCTGGGTTTCCTGCCTCTTAGTAGCTCAAAAGGGGAAATCCCTGTAATTGAATGATGGGTGAATCTATTGGCCACTACAATGTCAGTAACCTCCTGCCACCATGTTATACCATAGATGAGTGTCGCTTGTTTGCTCCTTTTAATGACAAGGTTTCATCTCTCAACCATACTGTTTAACTCTAGATGCTATTTCAGACTGGTGCTGTGGTAAATCCTGTTGTTTCTGGGAAAAGATTCCATCAGCTAGATGTATCATAATCATTGAGTCGTGTGTTTTCCACTTGGGCCAGAAATGGCATCTATTCAAACTGGTCCTGAGGAGTTGGCCCATGGCAATGAATGAGAAGCGGTTTCTTGCTCTCTACAGCCAATTTGGGAACCGTGTGTAGCTTGAGAATCATGCTCAAAGCCCCTTCTTCCATGGAATCAGCAGTTCCCCTGGTACTGGTAAGAAACATTGTATCGTGGGCAATGAAAGGAAGACGTTGGCAGATGTAAGTTCAGTCTTCTTTAATTATACAGTTCCAACGTGTTGTCTAGCCCTAAAATGATCCTCTCCATAAACGCCATCTCTCACTCTAGCCTTGTTGTCGATCCCCACTTTATACAGCAAGCCAAAACTCTTGGATATCACACACTTATAGAAATGCTGTAATGTATGAAAAGGATCATTGAAAAGCACAAATATGACTTCAACTTTCTAAATGTTCAGCTAGTCAAATAGTTGTTATGTGTTCTTCGCTATCTGATTGTTTTCTACCACCTGGTTTGAAACTTCATTTTGAAGGGCACAGGTGAGGCACCCTGTTATCTTTTCCAAAATATGGTGTAGTGGGACTTTTGCTTAATTCGTTTTGAAACTCTCCTCAGAAGTCCCAACAAAGACCATATAATGCTGCAAGAGCATCTAGTCTGGCTCATTGTTCTAGGAAATTCCTTCAAGACCTAGGACCTAGGATCTGCCTCTCAGACCTAAGGTGTAAGTGTATTCCTGTCAGTATTATACATATTCTGTTGTTGGGTGTCTGGTATAATGAGAAGGCCTATTGTCTTATCAAAACATAGTTGGCTTCTGCAGTTTACACTGATCGCAGCTGGATCGTAGGGATGCCCATCACGTGGAAGTCTCAATGGCCCTCATTCCGAGTTAGGACTACACCATGGAGTAAATAGCTCCATGGTTGGCAACCATGGAGCTATTTACTCCATGGAATACCGGCATGGTGAATGGAGTAATTTCCGGTCCATTCCAAGGTTGGATGGACCGGTAATTCCCCATTCACCATAGCCCTTCCCCATCCCCATTTCTGCCCCCATAGGGCTCAATGGGAATGGGGAAGGAGGTAATTACGGCACCGTAAATTACGGTGCCGTAATTTACTCCAAGGTCACTTTGCGGGTCCCGTAATTTACTCCTGCTAAAAGCAGGAGGTAAAGAGGGACCCGCAAAGGGAACTCCGAATACGGAGGTAAGGGATTACCGCCATCGGTGCCCTTACAGGCGCCGGTAATCCCTTACCTCCAACCTCGGCATGACCCCTAATGTATTAATATGCCAATAAGTTCAAAACTATCCATCTCATACTTGGACGATGTAGAGGACCACGTGTCTAGGGGAATGGATTTAGATAAGGTGTGGCCAATCGGTCTAAGGACTATAGAGGGACATTAGCATGTTCTATAGGCAGTAGCCAATGAGGGTGGTGGGTTAACATTGTAACCCATATAACCACATTCTGCGGTTTACCGCTATATAACCTGCAACTTGAGGCGAGTGACACGCTCCGTGTCAGTTTGGTTCAACAGCACGGTCTGAGACCTTTTTGCATGCGATAAACCTTATTTTCCCTTGCAGAGATGTGCAGTGACTATTTGGCCTTTTGGATTCTTTTTGTTGTTCAGGTTTTGGGTTCCTATTTTCTTTACATTACCACAGTTCTAAACACTTAATTCCCATCTCTACAACCTTTACATGGCACATTTGGCTCAGTTGATTCAATCCTCCGGGCCTTGTTTCCTTATGTACACCGCTCACAACCAGGTCCTTCTCCATTTGCTAAATGTTTTGCTGCCATTGATGGCTGGATGTCCCACAATCGGTTGAAGCCCAACAGGGAGAAAAGAAAACACATTTTTGCAGTTTTGCATGGGTCCCTGTCCTTTTGCCATTAGAATTGTGAAAAGATACAATTGGCGTGACTGTGACAGTCCTACACTATGGCATCAACATGGCCTACATGTGTTTAACCCGTTCCGTCCATTCACTGCATTATTCACTATTTCACCTTCTCAGCTCAACTTAAGATAGTCAGAAGATTGGTTACCGCCATGTCTTCCATCTCATAAATATATGATCTGTAACCTATAGCGTCCCAAAGGATTCCTCAAAACATGAAAACCTGTGACTATATCAATAATGGCCTGAACAGTTGTTGTTGGAGCTCCCTTGAGAAAAGCATCACACACGCTCAGCGTTGCAAACGGTACATTCCACTATTCTCTGTTAGTGCCCTTGTAGTGCTACCTACATTTTCTTTCTTTCCACTTCAAACTGTCCGGTCCTTCTTCTATGGTGGCTGAGAATTCTCACTTGAGGACACTTTCCTTTGGAATTCTCAACAAGTTTCCAATAATATTGCACCAAATCCACACGAATGCAGGTGGAGCTCCACCAATTTTATTTCCATACCCTGCTCAGCAATTTGCATAGTTATTTAGCACTGAGATACCAAAACACTGTTACCTGCATTGTATAACAAAGAAAACGGAAAACAAAATAGAAATAGCAACATTATGATATCTAACATTGACAGAACTCAGAGTTATGTATGAAACAATATCTTGAAGCTACTTGAAATGCATCATAAGCAGAACTTTGGGAACAGACTCCTCTAGAGGAAGCAGAAAATAACCTACAAGAAATGATTTGCATTATCCAGTCAATACATTACTGCGCACACCGATTGCTGAGGCGTCTACATCACAAAAACAGATTGTTATAATATTTATTAAATCTCTTAGCTGCAGAGGCATCCATCACCCCATTTCACAAGAGAGTCACCGCTTATCTTGAATTTTTCATGAGGCAAATTCAGAAAATAGAGAATCTGCTCTTTGAAAAGTGACCTGTCCTTGCACCCTGTTATGCTATGCTTGCCAAGATGTCTTTTGGCATGGGTGTGTGAAATACAAATCCTGCCAGTGTACAAAGGTGTAATTCATAAAAATGAATGTCAATGATCAGATGAAGTGGAAAACAAATACGTCACATTTTAGTGAAACTAGCAGTATTAGTTTCTAATGTTGCAAATATCCACCTAAACATTAGGAAATGGCAGAAAAACATTTTGAGGTCCGACTTTGTGATTCTGGACATTTCAGGAAGTTTGGTCACATTTTGGGAGAAATTATACGTAAAGAAATGATATGTCTCTCCTTCTGCACTACCCTAAAGTGCTTGAAAGGTTTGCGTTCAATCGTCTTACCAATTAATTAGACATCCACAACCTTTGAGACCCCCTACAAGCAGGTTTCTGCTCCTGTCACTCTACGCAAACGGCTCTGATGAATGTGTCCAACTTCATCGCCTCTGCTAAGCACTCAAACCTATCCTCTATCGTAAGTATCCTTGACCTTTCTACTGCCTTTGACACTGTTGATCACTCTGATCTCCTTAATACTCTCTTTTTTCTTCGGATTCGCGCTCAAGCCCTTTCCTGGATTGAACCCTGCCTTGCACCTCACCAATTCTCTGTCTCATGGAGCAACAACCTCTCTCAACTCACTCCTCTAACTGTTGGTGTTCCACAATGCTCTGTCTTGGGTCCGCTCCTCTTTACACTCTCCATTTCTGCTCTTGGGGCACTAATTTCCTCCTTTGAGTTCTCGTACCAACTCTTCACAGATGAGACCCACATTTTCTTCTCTTTTCCTGAACTCTCCTCTGATCTCTGTCATGGCATCTCTATCAAAATGTCAACCTGTCTCTCTGCCATTACATATTCGATGGCTTTGCACTCTCTGTTGTTAAACTATACCAAGACATAGGTACTCTTCTTCCCTGCCAAATGCTCTCTCTTATCTATTCCTCTGCCTATCCTGTTCCCTCCTGACACTTTCCCCTACTCTTCTTCATCAATAAACCTCAGCGTCATCTATAACCCTTCTCACATCTTCTCTTTCATCTCCAAAACTGGTACATTAGCTCACCTCAACCTCGTAAATATTAGCAAAATCAGGCACCTCCTTCCCTTCAACACCACCAAGTTTGTCTTCTCTAAACTGGACTACTGTGCCAGCATCCTCTTTGGTCTCCCCAATTATGCGTCCTGTCCTCTTGAAAAGATTAACTTGCTACCAGGACTCTTTATGAACTCTTTCACTTCACACCTACTTCCTCGTACCATCACCAGGCTGGATGCCTGATGATGCAAAACAGGGCCAGATTTGAATTTCTTCTCTTGATTCACAAATCTATCAATGGTAAGACACCACTGTATCTACCCTCCTTTATCCAACTCTATAAGCCTTCTCAGGATCTCCGCTCTGCCTCCTCGACTACCCTTGTGACTCCTCATCCTCGCTGTGCTTCCTCTCGCTCTTCCTCTCTTCTTGCTCCACTTCTATGGAATTCTCTTTCTCCAGACATCTGCCCAATTCTTACACTACGCAGATGACACATAAGTATTACTTAACCTAGATGGAGATTATGATCTAGACTCCACCAAACTTAACATCATCTATCAAGAGGTTAAGCAGTGGATGACTGCCCCAGATGTGTCTAAACAACTCCAAGATCAAGATCCTACTTTTTTGGCCCACCCCACATCAGATCTAAACTAGACCCCTGCTACGCTAATTTTGGTATTGATAGCTGTACCATTCCGACCCTGAGCAAGGTTAAAACTCTCAGCACCTACTTGGACACCTCCTTGAGCTCCAACTTAAGTTCAACAACCTATTAAAGAACATGCAATACCATCTGAAGCTGCTCAGGCAAGTCAAACCCTTAATCTCCAAGAAGAATTGCAAAACTCTGGCCAGAGCAGTGATTCTCTCCTGACTTGATTACTGTAATTAGGGGGTGTAACTAAAGGTAATACTAGAAAACTTCAGAAAGTCCAGAACAATGCAATGCGTGTTATCAAAATCGTGAGCCGCTGTGAACATATTTAGGGTAGACTCCTGCAATAGACTCTTCTTTAATATATTCTCTTCCTCTCTACATCGCCTCCAGCTAATGCAGAATAGGTCTGCAAGACTTATCCTTGGCCTCAAGTACAGGGACTGCAGCTCTCCAGCCGTAAAAACTCTCCACTGGCTCCCGGTTGCTACAAGGATCAAATTCAAATCCCTCTGCATCATCCATAAGGCTGTCTGGTGCCAGGGACCAAGCTATCTACAACTGGCTCTTACTAAATACTCTCCCTCCAGATCTTTATGTTCCTAAGGCACCAACTCTCTGCGTGTTAAGCAGTTCACTAAACAGCGAGCTGGTGGCCGATCGCTTTCCTCGGCTGGCTCCCTCCTATGGAACAGTATAGAGGAGGAGCCAACTACCCCCATCAAAAGCTCTGCCCCCATGATGCCTATTTGTTGGGAACCAGAAATGGTAATACATGCATTACCAATAAGGACGCCTGTACCGCGAAGAATTCTTGAGACAAGGTACCCTTTAAGAAAACCCTATATGCATGCACGAAGAAACAGTGTTCTTTTGGATGGGGTTCCGGAAGATGTATGCATATGAGCGAGAAAGAACACTGGTGATTTCACACGAAGCAGAACTGACACACCTTGAAAAGACACACGTGATAAGAAGATATATACAACCCATAGAAACTGAAGATAAAAGCATGGAAGTTGAAGCAACATTTCTGGATTGAAATGAAGATGTTCATGCAAAGAAGCACCAAAGAAAATGCAAAGTCATTTTATACCTGTACAGATGCTGAAATGCAAGTAGGAAAAGAATTCATGAGACTGTTTACATAGTAAATAGATTGTGGCGATACACCAATGTATATACATAGGAATGTAGAGAACCTGGATATTCCACAATGCAATTTAGCAAGGCTTGAAACCCCATGAGCAGAAAGGATTTCAGTGTGGCGCAGTTGGAATTAGACTGATGGCGAAGGAGAAATTCAAGAAAGGCGTGGCTGACCCAGCACCAAGAAGTCGAGGCCACAGTGAGTTGAGCGCCTGTCAAAAAGGCTACAACGAACGTGAGAACACTGAAGGCATCAAGAGCTCATCATTTAATAGAATTAAATGCAGCAAAAGGCTTGAAAGAGTGGTCTCCAGTCACATGATCAAGAACGAAATAGCTTGGGTCAAGCTACACCGAAACCAGAAGACAAGACAATGCCACACTCCCTTTAATTCTCAGGTACAGACAGCTTCTGCAAGGCCAAGTTCAAAGCCTTAACTGACTGGCAGACTGTAGGGGTGATGATAGATGTTTGGCTAAATGGTGGGGAGGCAAGACCACTCCAACCTGGGATGCTAGCCTGCATGCTGCTAGCGTGGGGAATATTCCAGAAGGGTACAAGTGTGCCAACCAATTGTAGAGGGCCACGTATTAAGGAGCCCTATAGTTTGTCTAACCAATTAATCGTCATGTATTTTGTGATGATGAAGATGACTGTTCACTAGGGGTGGGTTTAGTTGCCCGCCTGACCTTAGATGGTCCATCACAACCCCCAGCTATATAGAACATATACTTTGATGTTCACTGAGAGCCTATCACTTTCCAAGATAAGTTTTCTTAGTTTGCCACATAGTGTGACGTCAATGATGACACATTTTTGCTATAAATGTTAAGTTTTTCTAAAATGTATTGAGATCGTGTGTACCTCGGATGATGTCTGTTGTACTCCCTGTTTTAGATAATTGATATTAAAACAGAATCAAGTTTTGCCAACTTCCTGAGTCGTTTTGATTATTGATGTTTGAGTAACTTCTGCATCCCCATCCACCTCTAAGTATTGCTACCTCCTCTTACAGGACTCAGGTCTCTGAGTTCACAAGCCTCCCCCTTCCTCTTGTGCCAGATCTCCTCAAATACCGGATGCTCCTCAAGACTTTCCTCTTCACCTCTTCCTTCCCCCTCACCTCCTCCATCCCCCTCTCTCTCCTTTGCTAATCCTCACAGTCACTGAGATTTGTGACCAGGGCACTTTTGCATCCACCTGGATCCTGCCTCCCACCTCCAATCGCCTTCACCCTCCACCCTCTCCCAGCACTTGCCTTGGCACCCACTGGCCTATGCCACCACAGGCCTGCTCTTATTTATTGGCAGCTGACCACTCTTACCGAGTGATCTCTGCCAGTCACTTTTTTTGAAATTCTTTTTATTGGCATTTAAAACAAAACAGGCACCATGTGCCAACATGTCCCTTTGGCACGTCCCACATTTTGCATGATACATCTTGTTTACAGAACTATGCTTTGTACATATATCATATAATGTCGCTTTGGTTCCTCTGCTTCCGCTAGTAGTGATGATTGTATGTTGGAGGAGATCTGAACATATGTACCAGGCGTGCCTCAACCCCACCAGTTTCCGCGGTTGAGACTAGGATGTGGAGGGATCCGACTCCCCTTCCTCGGGTTGTCTGAGCAGAAATTGCATATAAGCGTCCCACACGTGTCTGTCTCCATGTCGGTTACGGGTCAGGGAGCCCCATCCGCTTTCCATATCATCACAATATAAAATGTCCTCTCTCCACTGAGCTATCCTCAGGCTCTGCATCGCCCCCCGACAGCATTGCCACCCGCCGCCTGGCCAGTATGAAGGGCAACTTCCTAGTGTACTTGGGTATCAGTTAAGTGTAACCCAAGAGAGCCGTCAATGGATCTGGTTCCAATTCCTGCCCTGTGATGCCACTGATCAAACACCTGCTCCCAAAATTAGAGGATAATAGAGCATCCCCAGGCCTCATGGTGAAAGTCTGCCGATGCGTTGTCACATCTGATACATTTACCTGACGTGTCTGGGAAGTATTCTGTCAGTTGGTGCAGTGTGTAATAATATTGGTGCAGGTTAATTGATTAATTTGAATCTTGCGTTGATGGCCCCCTTTCTAGTCATCTCACACCTCTTCCAAGATCTCTCACCCCAGGGTCAGTTCCCATTTAACTCAAGGAGAGGCCACCCCCTCCCTGCTCTACTGGAGGCTCATGGTGTATAGTCCTGATGTTACCCTGCTACCCAGACCCCCTTGGAGCATTCTATCAAGTATGCGATTAACCTGTGCACTGTCTGTGGAAGGTGGAGAATAGCTCACGTAAGGTCATCTTCAGTCTATAATATAAGAATACATCCAATGCATATAGTCCCCCTTTCTCCTTCAACGTTTCCAGTGTTAAAAACATCCAATTGGGGAAAAGCTCTTCAAAGTGTGTCACTTCTAGCCGTTTCATCAGGGACACAAATCCACTTCACTAGTGATAGGGACGTCTGGAATTTGTATCACCGGAAGCCTGGGAGAATAGAGAACCTCACCCCGATCTTATATTCTATGCATGTCCAGGCCTTGCAGGTTACATTTTAACATGTTGTGTACCCGGTGTGCTCTGCCCCGCACTGTGAAAATTACAGACCTCAACAAGGCTGGCGCTGCAATTGCCCTTTCTATTGCAACGTGCCTTGTATCTCCCCCCCACACCGAACCAATAGAGGAGAAATCCTGCCTGTGCCACATTACAGTACGTTTCAAACTCAGGCAACGTTAGGCCCCCTTTCTGTATGGGCGACTTAAGTTTGTCCCAAGAGACCCTGGCTTATTTACCTGCCCATATGAACTGTGACACTGCTGATTTCAGTTCCCTGAAGTTTTCCCTGTGTACCGCTATGGGGGTGTTTAAGAAAACATATAGAAATCTGGGAAGTAATGTCATTTTAATCACAGATATCCTGCCGCATCAATTGAGATACCTTGGCAACCGGGCGGGTATACAATAATGACACCATAGCTATGACCCGCTCCCCTATTCCCATACGGCACAGCACAGAGAACAGAAACGGCGATTCGATGGAATCGAACGCCTTGGTGGCATTGAGCAAAGCTGCCACTACTGAGTCGTCTTGTCGCACCACAGGGATCAGCCCGAACATCCTCCTGAGTCCATATGAGATGGAGCGCCCTGGTATGAAACCAGTTTGATCCGATTTCACCATTGTTTGCAGCAAGGGTGATAGACGGGCCGCTAACACTTTGGCTTAGATTCTATTGTCAAGGTTGATAAGATATCGGGCAGTAGGAGGAGCAGTGGGGTGGGCGAGGCCGCTTACGTTGCCTTTATGTTACGTTATTTGGTGGCCAGCTACTTCCTAATTTGCTTCATAATCCCGATTCCCTGGATATACATTCCCATCTGATCACACATTTAAAACTTTCCCATAATGTCCGAGCGGATTTCACTGATCCCTTGCTAATTTAAAAAAGGAGTCTATGGCTGCCGTCAAGCCCTCCTGAAACACTGGGGGTCATTACGAGTTAGGAGGTAACCATGCCGCTATTAGCGGCATGGCTACCCCCTTACCGGGTACCGGGTCCGTGTTCCTTGAATGAGGAATTACTGGGCCATGCCGACCTTGGAGTGCCCAGTAATTCCTCATTCAAGGAACCCATCCCCATTCCCATTCGAGTCCCCACAGGGCTCAATGGGAATGGGGAGGGTGCTAACAACGGGCCCGTTAATAACAGGCCCGTTGTTAGCACCCTGGTATGCTCGCGGGACCCGCTAAGATTGCCTGGTAAAACCAGGCATCCTTAGCGGGTTCCCACAAGCAGACTTGTAATGCGGCGGTAAGGGGTTGATGGCTCCGGCACCTTTACCGGTGCCGTTAACCCCTTACCGCCACACTCGTAATGACCCCCACTGTGTCTGTGAGGCCTTTACTTTTGAACCTCCAGGGGGGTCTCTCTCTTGCATGGCCTGATAGTTCAATTGTTAGCTGCACAGGGGTGTGGTCCGACAGGGTGCGGGCTAGGATTACAACCTCTCCAACCTGTTCCAGCAGTGACTGTGATATCAGAAAGAAGTCTAACTGCGACGCTGAGTTATGGGGTGCAGAGTGGTGCATGTATTGATGTGCATTCCGGTTTCTAACCCTCCATACATCTTCTATCTCCAACATAAGGCCCATCCCCTGTAATTTACTTGTTCATCTGCTTCCTGTGTGTTGACTATCCCCTGTCCGACCACATGGACGGTCCATCACTGCATTGAAGTCGCCGGCCCAGATTAGCTCCCCTTCAGGTAGGTTCCCCAACTGCTGTTCTATCCAGTCCAGCATGCCTGTAGTATCTTGGTTCGAGCCATAGTAATTGATTAAGGTGTAACGTTTCCCCTGAATAGTACCCTGCACCACAAGCACCCTTCCCACCCAGTCTTTAACGTTGGTCTGGCGGAACCCCACAGAGCTGTGTATGAGGGTGCTCACACCCCTTGCATATGTGAAATACGATGAAAAGTATCTGTGGCAGTCCCAGCTCCTTCCAAATTTGGTCTCTACCTGTCATGGCCACTGGCCAGGACCCACAGACCCCACAACATAGAGGGTCCAGTTTGACCCAGTCCTGGCACCTTTGGCGCCAGGCACATGAATAAGTATGCATTGCACACTTGTATTTTTGTGCAAAGTGTTTGTCTATACTACAGGGACCACCACGTGCACCCAGTTCGGGCATGGCCTTGAGGAGGAGATGGGCTGCATGTGCAGTATCCTGTAGGAGTGGCAGGGTGGGGCCATGAGTCTGAACTAAGGGGCGTGGCCGGAGCCAGGCTATTTAAACCTGCCCCGCCTGCAGCCAAGCGCTTTGCGTTAATCTGCTTATAGCAGCGTAACGGTCACCGCCGCCTGAGCGCATCCTTACCTGCTTCCGGCTACTGCAGGCAGAGCGCATCCTTACCTGCTTCCAGCTACCGCAGCCTAAGTGCATCTTTATCTGCTTCCAGCTACCGCAGCTTGAGCACATCCATATTGGTTTCCAGCTACCGGTCAGCATCACCGTAGACTCAGGAATTCTTCGCCCGCTTGGACCTCCGGAACGCAGCGTTCACGCCGACATCGTTCTACCATGAGCAATCCATTGGAAGACGGAACCTGCAAGAGAAAGCGAGAAAGACAGGTTAGAATTCGCAAAAGACATTGGTCCTCATTACGAGGTGGGAGGTAAGGGATTACCGGCACCGGTAAGGGCACTGGTGCCGGTAATCCCTTACCTCCCTACTACGAGTTCCCTTTGCGGGTCCTTCCTTAACGCCTGGTTTTTGCAGACGTTAAGGACGGGACCCGCAAAGGGACTCTAGAGCTAATAACGGTACCGCAATTTGCGGTACCGTTATTAGCGCCTTCCCCATTCCCATTGAGCCCTATGGGGGCTCAAATGGGAATGGGGAATGGCCCTGGTGAATGGGGAATTACCAGTCCCTCTGACCTCGGAATGGACCGGTAATTGCTCAATTCACCAGGGCGGTGTCGGAAGGGTTTTGGATGGGTGCCTCCAAAACCCTAAGAGCTAATTAGGAGCTAATAGCTCCATGGCTACCTCCAACCTCGTAATGAGGCCCATTATGTTTAAGGTTGCGCTTTGACAAATCCTCACGCAAGACCTTAAATCAACACTCACCTTCCATCGGAGCATTGCAAACTCCATTCTCTTCCCACTGGCTCCGATTCATGCACCGCAACTACTGCTGGGCCGCATATCACCTATTGGGAGAAAGCGGAGGAAAGACATTGGGCCTCATTACGAGATTCACGGTAAAAACGAATCCTTACCGGCATGGAGGCAATACCACGTCCGAGTAGCTCTGACGCCGCTAACAGTGGGCGATTACGAGAAGGCGTGCACGCGCGTACCGGCATGCCAGTAACGTTCATACCGGCTTGCCGCTAACAACTCTTATACCCCCATTAGCGGCATCATGTAATGCGCCTCCACCTCCTCCACCTCTGTCCACCCCTAAATAACGGGCACTGGCAATACCGGGTCCAGCAATACCGGGCTCGGCAATACTGGAACCGGAAGTAACGTCATTGCACTGGAACAGGAAATTCAACGGCGGCCATCTTGAAAAACACAATCCATTACAATCCTCCACACACAGGACCTGGACCCCCAAAACACCACATACATCTCTACCAGAATGCCCAAATAAATCAAGAAAGGTGCCGCCCATCAGCGCAAGGTGCGCTTTTCTGAAGACGAACTGAACATGTTGGCAGACACATTGCTTGAGAATGCTGATGTGGTTTTTGCTGCAGATCTCAGGTGACACGCACAAATAAGGAAAAAGGAGATATGGGAGGAAGTGGCCAGGAAGGTCAGTGCGGTCGGCCACCATCACCCGCACGGTAAATGACATCAAGAAGCGGTGGGATGACCTATCCCTCTGTGTGAGGAATATACTGTCTGCCAATCGGAGCCAGGGGCTAGCAACAGGCGGCGGGCCCCACTCCCCCATCAAGCTCACCAGATGGGAGAAATGCACCAGTACCATCGGCATGGAGGGCATCAAGGGAATCAGAGATGTGCAGTATGGAGTCTCTCACGGGGCTTGTCTAAGCGGACTTGCATGTGTCGACCTGCCTTGCAGGTTAGAGTATCCATTTTCCCGTCCAGGGACTGTATGCTGGATTGTAGTTGGTTAAACATTTCCTTAATGTCCTGGATTACCTCGATTGTTCTGGGGTTTGAGTGATGTGGGCTCACAGTGTGATGATTAACCCTCTGTCTCACTGTGTGCCTTTTATTGCAGTTGTCGGGTGTCCCCCTGTAGAAGCTCCTATGGCTCCCTCACAACAGACCCAGGGATTATCATCAGCGAGTCATTGAGCAAAGGTAAGGGCTCCATCAAGGTAGTGCAATCCTACAATAATGAACTGATGCTGTGCCCCCCGTTACCACTTGGCTGGCAGTGTCTTCCACGCCAACGTTCTCTATGTGGACTCTAAGCTGGGGAGTCAGGTTTCCACCCAGCACCCTGCTTGTGTTGGTGCCCAAAATTAGTAGCTGGCCCTGGGTGCAGATGGCACAGTCTGTTGCAGACTTAGGTGATCGCTAGGATATGTTTACCCTGAAGCGGGAGAATGGAAGACCAGGCTCCCGCCCTTCCCCCCTCGTGCTTGGCCTAGAGGATCACGGCCTAGACACCCGCCACGAGAGGAGTTTGCCTGTCTACCAGACGACCAAATACCCTGGTACAGGAACATACGGATGTGCCCATCTTCCTGCCCAGCAGCTCGCCCTGTCCATGCCGACACCTGCGGCACGGACCAACTCGACTAAACCTACATGTCGTTAGAGATGCCATGACGACCTGGCCACGGTCAGCACACCTGTGCAAATATACACACCGGCCACTCCCACACCAATTCACACGAAGAATATACTCAGTGCTATGACGTAGGCGACAGACATACTCACGGACGTGCATCTTTATTATTTTCCACATAGGCTCTCAAAATGCAGAAACGCAAGACGCACAATAAACTTATCTAAAAAGGCTTGCTCACGCTTCTTCTAAGAGACATGTACCATAATGAAGAATATAACGGACACGATACTGAGGATAAAGCAATATGATACCGTAACCTAAAGCGCTCTGCATCAAACGGTTCCACCTACGCACCAGGCCCAAGTAGGCCGCAAGCAAAAGCTTCCATGAACATTGAATGAGCAAGAACTGGGTTGCTGACCCTGCACAATGAGCCCGGCGAGAGCACACCGCCAAGGGCACGATGTTGCAATCTCGCAGGCTGCAAGCCAACGCCAAGGTCGCACCTGCAAGATAAACCAGGCACACCGTAGGAAAAACAATATTAATTATGTTGAATTTTGCCTCAAACACGGTCCCACGTCACGTGACAAAGCCAAACCTGACAAGATGCCAAGCCAAGGAGGAAGAAGATGCCTGAATCCCACGTTTGAAGACACCGGCAGATACAATTAAAAGACTCATTGGACATCTGCAGCAGTGGGAGTAGTCGACCTCCCAACATATGAATAGATCCTCACATTGTTTACACCTACCCATATTAAAACATTGTTGCAAATTACAGGTGCACCGCGAGCTGGGAACAGCGATAGTCCCAGACTGGGAGGCTCGCGAGCGGACCAATCAGAACAGGGGGCTCTTATCACTGACGCCATTAACATTGACCAATCCTCAGAGGTCTTCATGTAACAATTTTCATGTATCAAATTGAAGGGACAGCCCAGGTATACCACCTGACTAACCCTCAGCCACTAACACTGTTCTCTATATGTGCGCTATACTAACCCTACCACTCGAGTAACCAATCCAGAGTGGAAATAGGTTTTTTACTAAACTTTGTAAAATGACGCAAGTAGCGCGTCATACTAAGGTAAAAAGGGCCTGCGAGCCCCACGATTGTGTGTGTGTCAGGACGGACGTGTACGCTCCTTGACCCATCCCTGCCGTTTTGTCTAATAAACAGCAGAGTCACCTTGCTTCTTGCGTGTGTCTCATACTCTATCTTTTTTGGGTTATACGGGAGGAGTTGGGGCCTCTCTGCCTGGAGGTCTGCGGACGGCCCGGCCGACCCCGGCAGAATTCTCCCCCCCGACAACCCCCTCACAAGTCACAGTGTCACATTAGTTGCAGCGATGGCGGGACTCCACACAGGCGAGGCGTTCAGATCCTGCACTAATGACTGGGCTCTGCCTACCGCGTGTGCAGTCATTTGGGAATGCGCTTTCCCAGCCGACCACTATGCAGACCCAGTTTCAATGTAGCCGAGGTTCCAAGTCCGGCCGTAGTTTGTCCGGGCAGCCAATGCCTTGGAAGGTCTCTTTCCAGCTTCAGCAGCTATCAGCGATATAAAAGCGTAGCTTTGCTGCTTGGGAGAAGGCGCTCGTTCATGTCCTCCGTGCTGCATGTTATGTCCTGTCTTGTAGTGCATGCAGTGCGCGCTGTGCCAGGTCTGCTTGTGGGTACTGGGACACCGAGCGATGCCAGCACCGTCCCTTTGCTTCCACTTATTCGATATTCCTATTCACTGCTGCAGGCTCATTCCACCCTGGCCACAGAGTGGGGATGAGGCTTGGCTGTTTTCCAGATCGTGTGTGTGTATCCCCGCTGCATAATTTCTTTTGAAATGATGATACGGGCGCAGTCAACCGCGGCAGTGCAGGGACACTTGAGTACATTTTTACCCCTCCCCGCAGGTTCACTTGTACCAACATAGTCTGTTTTGTGTAGGCAAGGGTGACTTGTGATGGGGAGACTCACACGTCATCCCCCCACTCCAGGTGGGAAGATCAGAACTCGGTCACAGGGAAGGGCCCTAGCCCCCCTTTGCCACAGGGTGTCTCTGACGACTCGGTGCCCAATATCCTCCACATGGGAGCACCGGATCCACTGCGTTGGAAGCAGTAGTGAATGGTAGGGGGATCCCACCCCTTAAATGAGCAGCACATCCCCAGTGCCCAGCGTCTCCTCAGCTGCCCCCACCGCTGTCGACTCAGGCGTGTGCTGCGGTATGGAGCCTCCCTTGCAGTGCATATAATCTCTGTTGCTCCAGAGAGTGGGTTCCGCTGTCTCCCCACCGTGCCATCCGGATAGCGCCTCACATTGGTGTTGGTTCCTCATCGGTCATCCGAGGATGGCCACCGGAGCTCTGGCCGGCACCAGCAGCAGGCCTGCGCCCTCTATACACAGAGCACACCAGCACCCCGCAAAGCGTGGTCACCCCTTTGTGCTTCGCCACAGCCTGGGGACTCAATGTCTGGTCTCCCCACAGGGGTCCATCCAGTGGTGGTCGGTGGTCGGGATGTGCCCCCAACGCCAAACTTGCTCAAATCCCACCTTCTCACTGCAGTGCCTCCCCGCTTCAGGTCTGGGGTGTGCCGCGTGTTAGGCAGAATCCTGTGCAGTTCCCTTAGGGATCACTACAGAAGATTAAGTCTACAGGTATATGCAAGGAAATCCCCTTTGCTACCAGTCTGTGCCACAAAGATTTAGTTGATAGCTGTGGCTGAGCAGTCAGACTTATCCCAAGAGGGAGATGAGCAGTATTCAGCGTTTACACATTAGGGCTTCAGTACTATGGCACAACGAAACACTGACCAAAGCTTTGTATCAAAAAGAATATATATTTATTTTATACACTCTGATGTTCACACACAAATCACTACTATTAAAGCAAGTTAAATCAGTCAAGAAAAGTATACACAACTCCCTATTTAAATTGTAGACAAGTTTGAGCAAGAGTGCAAACTGAGCAAAACGGCACAGTGTAAACCAAGCAGAAATGGCACTCTAACAATTTCTCAGAAGGGAGGGAAAAGTCAAGTTATACAGGTTTAGACTCTTTAACACACCAGCAACACTTCCCAAGTAGATTGTGAACAAGTTAGGAAAGGCAGTACTTTAGCATATGCAATAATGAGGTGAAAACAGAGCAAAATGGCACTTCACAAGTTTAAAAAGGGGAAGGAAAAAGGTGGTTTTAAGAGTTAGGTGAACCAACACATTTCTAGGTGAAAAGCAATCTAGAGAAGGCAGTTGTAACAGATTTAGCCAGAGTCATTAGGCGTGTGCCAGAGTCAATGGTAAAAGGCAATGTGCCCAGGATCAAACTGTTCTAGTAGCTGCAGCCAAGTCTTTGTTTAACGAATTGAAAAGGCGGTTGCAGAAGGTAAAAGACAATGTTAGACGATAGGGGCAGCCAACCCAATAGGTAAGTAAAGGATTTAAAACACCTTTAGCGATACCCAACGAAACAGGAGACCTGGCGAACAATGTACCTTTAAAGTGAAAGAGGCTCCTGCGGTGGCGGTAGTTCCTGGCAGTTCCTGCATTTCGGGAGATCCAGCAGAGGAAGAGAGGCTCTCGTCATGGAGGAAGTTTCGAGTTACTGCACTGCCCAGGGATGAAGCCAGCGGCGGTGCTGCCAAAACAAATAAAAGGTACGCTCCTTTAAATCGCGGTTGTGGTGGACGGGTGCCTGGCTATCCGGTCTCCGAGTGCAGAGCACTGGCGATTCGACCAAGACAGGTCCTGGAAGGCAATTGGTGAACTGGTTGGCCCCATCAGCTCAAGGGAAGAAGACTCTTGCAGGCAAAGATCTTCTCGAGTCGTTGGAGAAAAGTGGTGAGGATCTGCAGCAGGGCTTCACCGGTGGTTCAGTCGTTGCAGATGTCTTCAGCTTCTCTCCTCTTCGTGTTTCTAGTTCCAGTGGCAACATCTTGTCCTCCAGTCCTCAGGACCCTGCTTTTATGCAGCAAGACCCCCATTCATACAGTTTAGCTGTCACTCACACAATGGGGTGGCTCTCCTGGTGGGAGAACCCCCCCAGCCTATCAGGGCAGAGTGCGACTTGGGTTACGTAGGCAACGCTGTCCAGGGTGCCTATTCCCCCTCCCACACATCCTGTCTACCCCAGACTCAGGGCGCCGAGAGGAGGGCTTCTGGGCAGAGGCCCACCAAAAGGACGAACAAAGGATCCCCGACCTGGGTTAGGATTTCAGAGAAAGACACGAGAAAGAAATATTATTAAAGTTCTGGCAAAAATAAAACACTGGATTAAAGGTAATATTAAAATAAACCGGCGGTGTGTTAGAGGCTGTCAGTAAAAGTGGTAGCCTCGAACAATGGGAAAATCCCATAGGAAAATATTTGCGGTCGAATATTTACGGCAGTAACCACTGCCACCAGTCAGAAACTTTTGAGAGAGGGACTGTATGGTACCCCCTCGAAAATGAACACTAGGGAAAAACTATTAACCCTTTCCAGTACTTCCATATTAAGATGGGTTGTACTGGTTTAGTTCATAATTATTGACTAGTAAAGTCAATGGGGACTTTACATGCCCTGGGAGACAGTAGTCAGTCCCAGGGTATGGAGTCTATGTTTGGGAGTCACTATGACGCCCCTGTGTTACTGCACTGAGTGTGCTGTGTAACACACATGTGAAAAAGATGATTCCTATGAGGGTCAGAAAAACCCCATAGACCATAAGCACACAAGATAGCTTAAAACGTACACTAGCAATCTGTATAAGAGTGGGAAAGAGTGGGAAAAAATGGTCTTATTAGGAGAAAAAAATAAACCCTTCAAATCCACCAAAGCTGCTGGGGGACTCTATAGGTAAGGGAAATTAGCCTTAAAGAGAATTCTCCCTAACACTGCGTCTCTGTGCCCAAGGACTGCTCCTCCTCACTCACTTCGAGCGGTCCTGTCTCAGGGCTTCCATGTGTTTCTAGGTGCTACACCTTGCAGTCTCCGATTGATTCCAGGATTTCACCCCACAGGAGGTGTTGTTACGCTCACCTGGTATCCACAGGGATGCCACCCAGCCGGGTTACTCGTTGGTATGCTTCTCAGTTTTGCCCAGATGTGGTCTGCGGGGAAGGTTCTGCCTGAAAATACAGGAGGACTGTGTTCAGGACTGGCCGACCGGGGTAAGTGTCCTCCCTCCACCCCCGAATGATTTCAGCCCCTCAGGGGCCATCTCCTCACCTTGTGGTAGAGTTAGGCATGCTCTCCGTCCTGCCTTCTTGCAGGGGCGCGTTGTCTTTCGTGGGCGTGTGCGGTCCAGTTACTTCACTGACGCCAGCCCCTTTGATTTCGTTCAAGTAGGTCTTATTGCTGTTCTTTAGTATTGTTGCTATCCTGCATGCCTCTCTTGTTTAATAATGTCTCTTTTTCTCCCTTAGGTATGCAGAGCTTCAGCGCGGCGAACTGGCTTGGTTGAGCCCCGCTGGTAAATGATGGCGCTTTAAGAGCGCTATGATGCGGTAAGTAAGCGCTATGCGCAGCGCTGCGATGGCTTGCCTTTGCTAACCTGTTTTGTCTTCTTTCCTTGCAGGTCGCGGTGTTCTTCAGCGCGTTTGGAATTTTCCGGAGTGGTGCTAGCCGAGAGGCGACCAGCCAGGTAAGCCTTTTGAGCTGTTCATAATTTGCAATGTCTCTTCTGCTTTCTTAATGTTGCCTCTACCTTCCTCTTTCAGGTCGTGCAGTCTGGGAGGCGTGCAGATCCAAGGAAAGCTGTTCTCAGTAGCTGCGAGTGTTTAAAGATGAAGACTGCAGTTAAGATGCTGCTGCTAATGATGTTCCTTTTGTCTCCATGCAGGTTTTGCTTCTCCGAGGTTCGGGAGTATACCTGGACACTGTGAGCGTCACGTTGCAAGCTGCAAAGTAACGAGAAGCGTGTTGTCTTGCTTGGGTGTAGTTTAAATAACCCCAACAAAATAGTCCAGGTAAAGTAGTCCCTACGCTGCCACACCCAAAACACTAGACCGCATAGCTTGGTTCTGAGGAACCAAGCTATGTGGATGCCTCCATGTTGGCTGACAACACAATAAAATAGTTCCCAAGCACATTGTTTTTCATGGTGTATGAGCCTGGGCACCATAGGCGCCAGGACTGGCCCCAAGCGGGTTTTGGAAGAGGATGCCAGGCTCTAGAGGCCCAAGTCCTGACACCACCTGGCCAATGGGTTTGCCAGAGGGGGTTTTGGGGCGAGGGTTGTGACAGGTGTGGGCTTACACTGCACAGCGCTACTTCTGGATATTAAGTTTCATCAGGGAAAACCTTCCAATAATTGCTGTATCTATGTAGGTGTGTGGGAGCTCACGGGCTTGCAGCCATCTTGGCTGGGCTCTCTAGCGCTCCCCGCCTCTGCCAGTCACTTAACAGCTGCTTGCAGCTTACTCCCTAGCACTTCCCTCTGTGCTATTCCTAGCACTAACCCCTCTCCCGCGTCACCCTTCCCTTCTCTCTCTGCACTCGCACATTCTGAATGCTCACAAGGCCTAGTAGCACTGCCTCCCTCTTTCATTGTGGGTGCATTGAACCACAAATGACTTGATGTATAAGCGCCTTACACATGCAAAATACATAGATAAAAATAAAACAATCAATATTTCCGAGCATAGGAAAAAACTCCATTGACTCCCAGTGAACTCTAGAGTATTCTTCCAGATCCTGGCCATGGTACACAAGTGTGTCTATGGTAAAGCCCATTCCTACCTGAAAGAAAAACAAATACACTACCACCCACATAGACTGCTGAGATGAAGCAACAGTCCTTTACTGGTCTGCCGCATGCTGAACCGAACCCCGGGAAATGGAGGATCTTTTCCTTTCCTTGCAGCTACAGTTTGGAATGCACTTCCTCAAACATTGCGACAAGTAGAAGATTTACTGCTTTTTACACAAACTAAAAACGACCCTATTTGAATAATCGTCTATCCTGACACGCTCCTAGGTTGTCCCGTTCCTTTATTGTGCATTTGTGTCTTGGTTTGCCGCCCTGATGCCTGTCGGGTTTTCAGTGCGTTAGAAACAAATAAATAATGTGCAGTAAACTAAAAAAAAGTCATACATTATCCAGTAAAACATTATATGCAATTCAAGAATTTAAGTCCCAAATGCGAAGTGCAACCTTCGAGCATACCTGCCTACATTTGAAAATCAAAATTCCTGAGATTTAAGCCCCGCCCACAGCCACACACGGCTCCGCCCACACAGGGGCGCCCCCAGGGGGTGGCCAAGGGGGGCCATGGCCACCCTTATAAAAATGCTGGCCCCCCCATCGGCCACCCTGCAAAAAAGCAAACAAAATAATATTTTTTTTTCCGCACTGAACTGTGCATGGACAAATAACATGCACAGTTTGGTGCGAAAAGAAATGTCTTTTTATTTTTGCTTTTTTGCCTCGGCCCGGGGTTAGAGAGGCACGTATGATGGTGGCCCCCCCATTGCTGACTGATCTCACATGCTCAGTCAGTGAACCCCGAGTGAGGGCCTGAGGTGGAGAAATAGAAAGGCATCATGTGGGAGAGAGGACACAAAAGATGATGAGAGGGAGGAAGCAAGAGCAGGTGGACTGGGGATTCAGCGACTACAGAGGGGGGGGAGAAAGCACGAGCAGGGAAAGTGACTGCCCCCACTCCGTCCAAGTCACGGCTTAAATTAGTTACATTTTCCTTTCGAGTTGGGTCCCTCTATATTCTGAACAAACAAGCAAAAAACTTGCTGAGATTTGAATTTATGCTGTTGTCCTTCCAGAACACCCTCTTTCTCTCAGCCCACTACATAGAGATGTATGAACATGAAACCCTTCACTCCACGCTACAAATTATTGTTAGTACTGAGTGCACACGAGAATAAGCACTGGAGCTGTGGCAGTGAACGTTTTTGTTGTTGCTCTGGGTGAAAGGCCATTTTGCCATCCCATCCAGACACAGGCCCTTCCATGCCGCAAGCACCACGGCCACGTGGACTATTTCCCTCTCAGGTTTTAAACTATCTTTTTAAAACATACCAGGAAAGATTATGAAATGACTACAGCAGGAAAGATTAAAAGTGAAGACCCCCATGCACCTCTGCCCCCAAACACTCACACACACGCATTGAGCAGGTCGTCATTGCTTCAGCTGTGCAAACATTTAGCCCATTGAACAGGGGAGGCGCCATTAGTCACAAGCACTGAAAACTGCAATCTACCCTGCCAAACGGGACCATAAAGAATCTTCAGCACAAATACTACAACTCAACATGTAGTGAAGGCCCCTGTACACCTACCTATCTACAAAATGCATACCATAGCTGAATTCATGATACCCTTGGGAAAATAAAAAGATCCCTGGGTGACGGTAGGGAGCATGTGTTACCAGGGTATCTTTATAATTATTCTTTTATAACACGCTTTACACCAGAGAGGTATTCTAAGTGCAAGACCAGGATCCCAACCTGTGTTTCTATGTATGTTGTCAAGTTGCCCCTGAGCTATCCACCCGGCCTATGTAAATGAGAGCATTGATGTCTCCTATTTGTACCTTTACTCAACAAAGGGCTGCTAAATTGATGTCTGAACAGGGAGGCCAGAGTTCTAATGCCAGCTCCACTGAAGCAATTTGTGTGATTCTTGGCAAATCACCTTATATCGCTTGTCCTAAATCCCCTCATTTGGCACACTTGGGAGTATTCAAAATAACTTAAACCCTGTATCAAGCATTACATGAAAACTAAAGTAAATTTTACTATAGAGTTTTTCCTATCCCCCAAACAATATAGATATGCAGTACCAACCTGTCCATCATGAAGGATAATGGATATTTAATTATTTAACTGGTTTGGGTAGGGAACCCAAGTGAAAGCAATTCAGAACTGGAACCAAAGAGTGATGCTGAGAGCACTATAAGAACATGTTTATTACCACGCTGCATCTGCACTGCACGTACTAGGAAAAGTGCATGTATGTTTCTTGATGCATAATTGTAAGCAAGAACTGACCCAAACACAGGTTAAGATGTATACGTGGGATAAAGAAATTCAATTAAATTCCATTTAAAAATTGGAACATCTGTACAGTATATCTCAAAATTGGGAATTTGCACTTCCCACTGATGGCTGCAGGAAATGAGCCTTGCTTTCACTGCAGACATGGCTGTGCATGCAATGACTACCCATGACAGCCACTATCCTGCAATACTTCCCAATAAGTATCGGAATAAGCACACTGTGCATACCTAGATCCTCAGAACCTGAGAGGCCACTGTGACACTAAACAAAGCCGAAAGGTGAGAACACTTGAACGGGCACTCATCTTGCAGAAACGCAGACAAGCAGACGGCAGGCCTAAGCAAAATGGCGGCATACGCACCCGGAAATAAACACATCCTGAGCCTGGACATGCGCATTTCTGCATTGGCTCATGCTTCCAGCCAGGCTGTGTTTATTTCCGAGTTTCCATCCTCGACTAGACTGCATGTAGGTTGCTGTGCTCAAAAGGCTTTTAGGAACAATTGTGCAGGGTCTGGCCAGTGGTTTACGTCTTCGTTTCACCATCGCCAAAGGTAGAGGTTTTATTTTGTTGTTGAATTGAAAATAGTGTTTCTGTAACGACGATATGCATTTTACTTAATACAAACATGAGTACAGTTCTTTCCATTTCAGCAGAGCTGTCATGATGTGAATATCTTTTGGTGTGGTTGCAAGTGCTTGCTTATGGCACCTTATTCTAAAGGCACTTCCATGGTACCTCCAAGTATCAAAGACTGATGATATTCCTTGAAATTTCCATTTCTGTCAAGTCATTTCTAATGGTGCAATCCTTATGCACATTTGGAGGTTTGCATGTATTTTGCCCCAGAGAGCCTGGACAGAGCTCTAATAGATGAGTTCCCTGCATCTGTAATGATTCTGCAATTTTCTTTTTTTTGTTGTGTTAAAATGCCATCGGCCACTAATGTTACCAAAAAAGTAGATTGGGGCAGGTGTGGGTGGATTGGGGGTGCGAGTGAGACCGTACGGAATTGAGGGCACTGCATTTGGGGGGAAAGTAGCAGGACTTTTTCAGTGGCTCACACCCCCACTCTCGCAATGCTGGATACTCCCCTGACCACCACCATAGAATATTCTCTTGCCTCATCCATGTTCACTCGAGCTTTCTGTCCGGGTTGCTTCCTCCCTGAATAATATGATTGTGACACTTTAGCAAACTGTCCTCTCCTGCTATATTTCCAGCACACCCCTTTTATTGCTGAACAACCTGGGTCCGACACCATGTGACCTATGAATTCATACAGGAAACAAGCACATTTGAAGCTTGTTCCCACTAATGGACTTCCTCGAGCACTTGGAGCTTTGTTCTTCTTGGTCACCACTGCTTTTATAGCTTGCGCTGCTGGAAGTGGATCCAAGGTATTCTTAATAAGGCTTACTTACTGCCTCTTTGCCCGAGCAGTTCATTAATGTGGTATGTTTGGGTCCATCCGAAAATGTGTTGCCACCCATTGCTAGTAAATAAAACTTGAACAAGTCTTCCCACTCTGTAATGGGTTCTCCCTGGCTGTCCAACAACTTGGCTGCAGGTGTTATTCCCAGATTCGCCATTCTTTGTTCCTTTTCTGCAACTGTCCCTTTCCACAAAACAGGATAATTCAGCTGTTCTCTTCCACGATCTTTACTCCACGTGGAACATTCCCTGCTAGCTGGGTCTTTAGTGGCTCCAAACTTAATTTGTACACTAAGTACATCTACTTGAGTAGCCACTCAGATTTGGCTGGTCTATTCCTGGTGTGGTAGCAACATGTAACATCGGCATGTTTTTGCGTTATGTTTAGTGAATTCACGTTGACTAGTTGCACTTATGGCATATCATATTTCTTTGCATGGATGGGCTGTGCATGAATACAAGAGGAGAAACTATGTGGATTCCCTATTAGTGGTAGCAAGCTTTGTTATAATTTAGTTTATTTTTTGTTCTATGTGTGTGTGGAGTGTTTTACTTGTAGCATAAGGATTTTTCGAGTTTGGTGTCTCGTGGGCTGTATTTTGGGATTGTGTGCATGCTTGAATGTGGTACTGGTATTAGTCTATGCTCATCAGATACATTAATTAGTTAACTGTTAAATAATCCATGGAACTATATCAATGTGCAATTCGTTCTCTCATATACACATAGTTTTCAACTGGACTATATACTACATCACCATAAGAGATTTCCTGAAATTCAGTTATGTGTTTGTTTTGGTGTGCCACCCCAAGATTTCATGTGGCCTCATCAGGCCACCCCTGTGAAAAATGGCTGGGGGCGCCACTGCGCCCACACACCTGCCCACCTGTCAAAAAGTTAAACTCGGTTGTTGTAGCCTTCAGTTTGCTTAATATAGCATTGAAAATAATTAATTCAATGCTATAATAAGCAAAATGAAGGTGGCGCCGCCCCCGAAATAATAGTGCTTTCAATCCATGTCATTGGATGGAAAGCACTATTACGGCGGCGGTGCCGCGTTCATTTTACTTACCATAGCACGCACTTACCATAGCACTGAAAATCATTCATTCATTCAATGATATGGTAGGCAAAATGAAGGCGGCGCCGCAGCAGAAATAATGCTGCTTTCAAACCAATGACTTGGATTGAAAGCAGTATTATTTCTGCTGCGGCGCCGCCTTCATTTTGCTTACTGATACGGGCAGTGGGCACGAACATTTCGCGCCGTTTCCGGGTCCCGACCACTTCTCCACCCGTTTGGCTACCGGCGGCAGCCAATCAGGTGGAGAAAATGACGGGTCCGGAAAGAATCTCAAAATTCCTGAGATTCAAGGGACTTTTCCAGAGACCGGGAGAAATGCTTAAAATTCCGGACTCTCTGGCAAAATTCCGGAGGTTAGGCAGGTATGCCTTTGAGTGCATGCTGTATGCACGCATGTGTGCACTACATACGTAAATTACATTATCTCCATTAGTGAACCTTCCACTTGGGCTGTCAGGAAGGGGCCGTGGTGTTGTTGGTGGCAGGTGGGAAGTTTAGTGAACACTCAATCCAAACTCGCCGTTCCCGCGCGCGGAGCTTCGCACTTCTGCTTTCACATGAGATCTCACAAGACTACGGGTCTGGCGATATCTCTACACCTGGGTATGCATAAATATGTTCGGCTTAACTTCCCACACATATCTGTGCAACTAAATTACTCTCGAATTGTCAAGGCTTAAGTGTTGCAGAGAGTTTAAGAAAGGGCGCCTATGTACTCCATGGTGTAAGAACGTGGGTGTGAAGTACCAGCAGTTATGTGAAAACTGTTTTAGCAGGAAGGGAATAATAAACACAAAAGGTCATATTTTTTAATTCCTTTGGTTTTTATTCGGTAAGCATGCGCACTGTATGCGTTGCGTACAGCCCAACACCTAGATCCATGTATCCAGGCCTAAAAGTCTTTTCATGATGAAAACATTTAATCTTTAGTCTTCGACATGCATAGGTGTTGCACATGTTGGACATGGTTATTTTTTTTTAGGACTTTATGTCTGGTGATATGTTTGCATATTGTGCATAATATTTGTATGTAGTGCATCATACTGGATTGCTCCTGCTCTGAAGCACTGCAATAATGTATCATTATAGTTCGTGGCTGTGGGTGTTATGGGGCTGAAGGCTGATTTATGGGCTAGAGCCTCAGTCGAGTGTGCATAATGGCCGCTATTGATCCGTGGCAAGGTGCTATGGTGCTCTTAGAATGGGTACTGCCACCAATATTAACACTAACACTCCTATCACTACAGTAGGATATGAAATGATATGATAAGTCATTTATAACCCGCCTGTACACATGTGTTTCTAGGCACGACAAGACAAGGGAGGGTACGGAGGGAAGACAAGACAACCAATCTTACTAGGCCTTGTGTCATTCAGATCATGCAAGTGTGGTAGTGCAAGGAGCAGGGGTAGGGGACAGGAGAAGTGCAAGGGAGAGGGAAAGGGAAAGTGCGATCAGGGAAGCATTGCTCTGAGTAAGTGCAGTTGGGGCAACGCGGCTCTGGGTAAGTGCAAGGAGGGAGGGGGCTGTAGAGATTACAGTTACAGCCCCTAGTGCACAACAGGCCGGGAGGCAGTATGGGGGAGACTGGTCATAAAGGAGCCTGGTACCTAGTGAGAACTCTGAGGGTATCCAAGAAACCAGTCAGTGCAGCAGGCAGTAGGTCAGCAGGGGAGAGAGAGAGAGAAAGCAGAGGAGAAAAGGAAAGTCTGGAGCTGCTTCCAGAACTTCAGGTGGTCCAGCTCAAGTTTGAGATGGGCAGGGAGACAGTTCCAGAGGGAGGGACCTGCAGAGGAAGGTGATCTGCCTACTACTCTCTGCCTGGAGAAGTGTCTTATCCTAAGAGAGTTGGAGGCAGCAGAGAGAAAGGCTTGAGAAGGAAGGTTTTTAGGAAGAGTGTTGGATGTAGTGCGAGCCCCGGCTTCAGAAAGCCGTGTGGACGATGCAGAGGGTCTTCAACTTGATCCTTGCAGCCACCGGTAGCCAATGCAGAGATTTCAGGGCTGGAGAGATATGGTCCCTCGGGTTGAGGCCAAGGATAAGTCTCACAGTCCTGTTCTGGATTAGTTGCAGAGGGCAGAGAGTAGAGGAAGACAGGTTGAGAAAGAGGCTGTTACAATAGTCCAACCTAGACAGAACCAGGGATCTGGAGACAATGAGGTTTTGGGGGAAAGTGCTAAAATGAAGAGTACCTTTGAGGAGGTGCAGCTGGTAATGGGCCTTTTGGAAAGGTCTGTGATGTGAGGAGAGAAGGCGAGAGTGGAGTCGAAGATGACCCCAAGGTTTTTTGACTCACAGGAAGTCAAAGCAAGAGGGCCCATGGAGGGCGGACAGAGTGAGAGAGGAAAAGTGGGAGCAGGGGTCCCGATGAGAAGGATCTCCATCTTAAAGGCATTAAGGCAGACATCATTAGAGCCACACCACTCCTGAATCGCAAATAGACAGTCAGGAATGCTCGCGAGAGGGGAGAGACTGTAGGGATCCTGAAAGAGAGCTGTGTGTCATCCAAATAACACTGAAAGATGGAGCAGAAGGTAGAGATTAGGTGGGCCAAAAGAGCCATGTAGAGATTGAAGAGTCAGGGTGAGAGGTTGGAGTCTTGGGGAACACCACATGCAGAGAGAGAGAGAGATGTGGTGGAGAGAAAGGACCGAAGTTGGACCTGGGAGGAAAGAGGTCAGCCACTCCAGGGCCTGATCCATGATTCCCAGGATGGTGTGATTGACTGTGTCGAAAACAGGGGAAAGGGCAAGAAGGACGAGGACAGAAGGGATGCTGGAGTTGAGATTGGAGAGCGGATCTTCCTGGGTGTTCAGGAGAGCAGTTTCCATGTCTCTGACTGCTCTGAAGCCAGACTGATGAACATGGAGACAACCAACCGTTTCATTGTGAAGAGTAAGCTGGTAGATGGCCAGTTTTTCCAGATATTTTCCCATGAAAGGAGTGATAGAGATCCGGCAGTAGTTAGCCGGACAGGTACGATCGGTAGAAGGCTTTTTTAGGAGAGGGTGCACAAGGGAGTGCTTGAGGAGAGAGGGGTTAAAGGCATGGTCTAGTAAAAAATGTTATTGTCCCTATGGGTCGGCCATGTTTTTTTAAGCCTAAGTGGCTCGATTTTAGAAAACTTTCCTATGGACCTTACCCAAGTTTTCGTCCATTAAACGCACGCGAAAACAAGCACCAGGGAGCCGCCATTTTCTGATAATCCTATCTTTTCCCCGATCGCCCTGGCTGACCTGCTTTTGCGGCACTAAATCAATTCCCCCGCCCCTGAGCCTGTCATCAGCAGACTCGTACCGCCCATTTCCCAACGCCAAAGCACGTCTCGTGTCAACATTCGCTGCGCTTCAGCTAATGACGTGTCGCCATGGAAATGGCAGGACGCCTCTCTCTTCAATAAGTATAAACAGACCGTTTCACAACACACAGCAGCCGATTTTCGATTCCATTCGTCTCTCTGTGTTACTTTGAGTATTCTGTGACTCGTTTCAGTGCTCTATTCAGCTACCTTTGCCGCTTGTAGCACGTGCGAACAGATACCAGTACCACCGCTATAAATTATTTTAGTTTGTTTAACACACAATGGCTACAATAATGCCCTACATGTACGAGCCCGAGTATACAGAGGAGGAACTACTGGAAAGGGAAGCACGCGAAAATGAAGGGGATTCGGACGGCAGTTGGCAGGACGAATCAACAGATGAAGAGCCTGGGCCTAGTCGAATGGACGGCGTCTCCACCTGGTGCACATGCAATCGGTGCGAGCTAATGCCAACTGAGGACGAGAACTGCTGCTGCCGAGAAAACTCGGGATGCCTGGCCTACATTTCGGAAGGCGAGCCACGACCGCAATGCATCACCGAGCTGCCAGACTTCAGGGCAGCCTGCCTCACACGGGCCGTGTTGAGAATAATGATGGTGCTGATGCACGAACTTCGAGCAACTGTTTGTCCTCGTAATCCGAGTAACGAGTAAGTATACTCTGCTTGTCATGCCACTCCTATTTCATGGTCTTCTACTATATCCAAAATTACATCTACATATCATTGTAACGCATGTAAGTCGTTGAATAGTGTGCATTGTCTAGATAGCATTTGTCCGTGTAAAATGCCATTAGTTACAAGAATTGTCATTGACAACAAACGTTTATTAAACTTATCTTGGTAATTTAAAAACAGTTTGTTTCATTCCTTTTCACAGGCGGTACAGGCTGGTGGCCTATAGTTCCTTTACATGGTGGCTTCACGGGATGCTTGGACACCGCGTTCGAATAGTGATACCCGCCTGTGCCGTTCGTGCCATTAGAGAAACGTTCCCGAGTGACAGCGGTCAGTACAGGGGATTTTCTCTCGCTGTGCTGCAACCTGACCTGTATAATCTTTAAAGTCTTGTATTTTTGTGTCATGAAAATAAGATACAAAATAAAACACCACATATATTTTAACAACGGTTGTCTCGATTTTTTAAATAAATCAAGTGTGTCTCCATTCAAGGATGGACGTCAGACATCTGTGCTCCGAATGGGTGAAGGTCCGGTTGCTGTGAAGCAGGGTGGTCACTATCTATCTAAGCTAACATAACATATTCTCGATAATGCATGCACTAAAACACACTTGTTCAAAGTCTTTCAGTAGGTTATGTCTCTATAAAAGTCACACATATATCTATACTAACATTTACCATTGGATTAAACAGTCTTGACCACTATAATACACCGGTTGAAGTGTGGGTCTGTGCTCACAAGAATCTCCGGTATGTGGCATTTGTTATTGATAAGCAATGATATACTATCATTGATATAAAGGCGATATACTGTATATTGATATAAAGGCGGTTCGCGCCGGTGGATGCGCGCTGGCATGGGGGGCTGTCAGGGGCGCGAAAGGCCAAGGTGCCAAACTACATGTACACTTCAAAAGGTGTCCCAAGCCTAGGGGCCATTGTTCACATGGTCTCCTCAGACCCTGTGTCTCCAGGCAGGCTCCCCTGAGGCAGGCCGCCCCCCTGCAATCCACATAAGTGTGTCTCTATTCAGCAGTCTTCCTGTGCCTTATCTGCACGCCCCAGGGCCATCCATCCCACCCCCCTGTATCAAAGGCGGTTCGCGCCGGTGGATGCGCGCTGGCATGGGGGGCTGTGACGGGCGCAAACGGCCAAGGTGCCAAACTACATGTACACTTCAAAAGGTGTCCCACGCCAAGGGGCCATCGGTCACATGGCCTCCTCAGACCCCGTGTCTCCAGCCAGGCCTCCCCTTGAAGCAGGCCGCCCCCCTGCTATCCACATAAGCGTGTCTCCATTCAGCAGTCTTCCTGTGCCTTATCTGCAAGCCCCAGGGCCATCCACCCCACCCCCTGTATCAAAGGCGGTTCGCGCCGGTGGATGCGCGCTGGCATGGGGGGCTGTGACGGGCGCAAACGGCCAAGGTGCCAAACTACATGTACACTTCAAAAGGTGTCCCACGCCAAGGGGCCATTGTTCACATGGTCTCCTCAGACCCCGTGTCTCCAGGCAGGCCTCCGCTGAGGCAGGCCGCCCCCCTGCAATACACATAAGTGTGTCTCCATTCAGCAGTCTTCCTGTGCCTTATCTGCACGCCCAGGCCCATCCATCCCACCCCCCTCTATCAAAGGCGGTTCACACCCGGGGATGAGCGCTGGCATGGGGGGCTGTCAGGGGCGCGAAAGGCCAAGGTGCCAAACTGCATGTATACTTCAAAAGGTGTCCCACGCCAAGGGGCCATCGGTCACATGGCCTCCTCAGACCCCGTGTCTCCAGGCAGGCCTCCCCTTCAAGCAGGCCACCCCCCTAATACCACGACATACATACGTCATTCATTCACAAACACACCCCAGTTTCTAATACTTTAAAAACCACTTGATATGTCTCATGAGAACATCTTTGTGCTTTGCAAGTCAACTCCTGAACGTGCTTTTGGGAACCACTGAGATCTATGCTAATCTGCTCGTCGTCGTGCTATCCGTGAACTTCTGTGACCGCTTCAAGCATACCCATCAGTGCGCTACCTGTGGTCATCCACCTATTCTCCCGCAACATACTGCTCTGCTTGCTGAATCCAACTGTTTGTTGGTCAAGGTAAGGCCATGTATCCTGGTCATATTTCGCAGAGTTTTAAATTTCTATCTATTTTCGAGTAGAGTACACAATAGTGCTATGTTCATTGGTCTCATTGGTATTGACTTGAGTTTCCATTGCTATGCTATCAATAGATCTATTTATTTTCATCTGTGTCTATTGTCATTGAATTGCATCCTTCGGGGGTCCAGTCTATAATGTAAGCATGTTTCCTTCTCGTGCAAGACAGAACATCCAAGGGACGAGTCACATGTTCAGGTTTCAGTCACATCAATTATACATTTCTGCAACTTATGCAAATACTAAGCAGCACATAATGAACTGGTATAGTTCCTGCGACCAAAACAAACCTTGCATTGATCATTGTATGATTCATTTACTTTTGTATCAAATCTTTACTCTTGAAGATTGTATAATAATGTCGATATTTACTTTTCAGATTTATCAACAATGCCTGCCTGTTCGATTAGCGGTTGCCCTTCGAAGACCCATGCGAAATCCGAAGGAACTACAATGCATGTATTCCCGAAAACTGTTGATCGAATAAGAAAATGGGTCAGACATTGCGGATATCCACTGGATGAGCTGGAAAGTAGAGTCCAACAAGTCTTAGAGGACAAGAGGGGTGATCGATACCGCATCTGCAGCCGGCACTTTTCCTTGGACATGTACACAACTTCTTGGGTAACAAAGAAGAATAAACGGCGAACGACACGGAAATTGCGCGAAAACGCTATTCCCACTCTATTCGTCCACATTCTGCCACCGGTGAGTCAAGTGTCCGGATTTAGCTTTCGGCCTTGCAGTAGTGTGTAGCCGAATGGATTAATTGATATTGTAGGTGTTCTATCCCTTGTAATAATTTCGATATTGATATGAGTGTATAGTTTTTTGAATAATGACATTTATCAATATATTCTTTTTCGATTTCATAACCCACAAACGCAATGTATATATATATGGGGACAGGGAACTGTGCTGCATTGAGCATTTTTCAAGTATTCTGTCGGCTTACATGGCTATTTTTAATATTGGCATTTCATTATCAATCATTAATTGACCTTTACAACTTCTTGACTATCCCTTGAATCTGAAGCAAGAACATTCTACATCCTTGACGTGGTCGCAATTATCAACCACTTCTAGCGCGTATCAGGTAATCTTACTAGGCTAATCCGCTACATATTTGTTTTATGCATGTCCAGTAATAGTTTTATTCTATTGTGTAATTATTTTACCGAATGTTTGGTTACTGCTTTCCAATTGATATACACCTTAGTTATCGTCCACTGGTGTTTGTTTTCAATTATAATTAGTGTTATCCATACTAATGCAAGTACTGTCTTTCAGGGAGATGCTGAAGCGTCCGCCACATCTACAACATTTCTAGATGTTTTTCAACATCAGGAGGTATGGATACTGACAGCTCCATCGAGCATCATCATCAGAGCTGGAATTCTTGTCGTTTGATTGTTCTACACAATGTTTCATTCGTGGTTCGCCGTTGATATGTACCTGTGCTGTCGACCCCAGGTGTGTGTTATGTTGTCACAATTGTAATCCTCACTAATGCAAGTACTATGTTTCAGGCAGTTGATGGAGCGTCAACCCCTGCACCTGATGCAGAGCCTGACATTCAAGTATACGAATCGGCGCAACAGCTTTCGAAAGTGCGCACTACATTTGCAACATCCATAGATATTCTTCAGCAGCACGAGGTATGGATAATGACAGCTCCATCATGCGTGATCATATAACGTGATTCCATTTGCTATACTTTCTTCCCTATTAACGCAAGTGCTGTGTTTCAGGGAGACGACGAAGCTTCCACCACAATCACAACATCTCATTTAGATGATGCAGATGTAAAGGAATCGTTGAAATAAGTCGATGAAATGTGATCATATTTGGATTTTCCTTGATTCTTTTGGACAATGCATCTTTCGCGGTTATCTCTTTATATGTACCTGTGCGTTCGACCCCAAGTGTGTGTTATGTTTCCAATATTGAAAACCATACTAATCCAAGTACTGTGTTTCAGGGAGACGACGGAGCTTCCACCACAATCACAACATCTCATTTAGATGATGCAGATGTAAAGGAATCGTTGAAATAAGTCGATGAAATGTGATCATATTTGGATTTTCCTTGATTCTTTTGGACAATGCATCTTTCGCGGTTATCTCTTTATATGTACCTGTGCGTTCGACCCCAAGTGTGTGTTATGTTTCCAATATTGAAAACCATACTAATCCAAGTACTGTGTTTCAGGGAGACGACGGAGCTTCCACCACAATCACAACATCTCATTTAGATGATGCAGATGTAAAGGAATCGTTGAAATAAGTCGATGAAATGTGATCTTATTTGGATTTTCCTTGATTCTTTTGGACAATGCATCATTTGCGGTTATCTCTTTATATGTACCTGTGCCGTCGACCCCATGTTGTGTTTCCAATATTGAAAAGCATACTAATGCAAGTACTGTGTTTCAGGGAGATGCGGATGCCTCCTCTCCAATAAAACCATTCATGGCAGTCCATGCAGAGCCAGAGGTATGGATACTGACAGTTCCATCGAAATAGATCATCACTGGTCGAATACTTGTCGTTTGATTGTTGCACACAATGTTTAAATCGTATTTGGCTATTGAGATGTACCTGTGTGTTCGTCCTCACGTGTGTTTTATGCTAACAATATTTTGATACATAGCAATGAAAGTACTATGTTTCAGGGAGACGATGGAGCCTCATTCCGTGCTGTTTATGCGGATACAGAAAATATAGTCGTTGCAGCGTAAGAGGAAGGGAGGACATGCGAAAAACGAATCGGAGCTACAGCGTGCTGATGTTGACGGTCGAGTCAAAAAAGTTGCAAAGAAAAAAAACCAAAAAAAGGTTAGTTACAAACAGTTCATAACTTTACAAAAATGTTTGTGCTGGGGACTATTTTATGTTTTTTTCAGTCAATTCTACTACACTCCATCTTGTGTTTAAACTGAACTTCCCTTTTCCAATCTCTCCTCCAGTTACCCGTGGGTGTCAGAACTATACACACACAGAGAGTGAAGCGAATGAGAGATGTGGCTTGCCAGACCGTGTACACTATGGAGGAACTATTAATTGAGGCGAGGCATGTTCAGGCTCGAGATGCTCATGTCCAATGGCCAGAACATGAATTAATTGTGTTTGGAGACTACAGCAAAGTTGCATTGGAGCATAGCTACAGTGCGACCGCACCACCACAAGAAGATGTTATTGAATGTATTGAAGATAGCTCTGAAGTAGTTGCAGATCAATTTACACAATCTACACCCGCCAGAAATTTGCCACCAAAAAACCTGTCGACATTGTTGTGTTCTCCCATCAATGTGGAAGTTATAGATGTTGAAATGACAGAGAATGAACCAGCAGCAGCATCCACAGACGCATCAGAACTTGATATCAGCGATATTACTTTCCAATGTGTTGAAATCTCCACAACGTCAAAGGCCGAAACAACGTTGACGCAGGATGGCAGTCTAATAAAAGAGAGCAAATACATTGTATTCGACAGTTGTTTGATGGAAATTATAAGTATGCTGAAATGTGTGCATTCCATTAGAGGGAAAGTAGTATGTGGGAAGCAATTGATTAATGTGACTCGTCAAATAAAAGGCAGTAATGTCAAAATAAATGCCGCCTGTAGATTAAATCATAGGTTCTCATGGTCTGCACAACCGATGCTGGGGAAACTGCCAGCAGGCAATCTACTGTGTGCAGCTGCATCACTTTTTAGTGGCTCCAGTTTTAGAAAGTTAGAGGCTTTCTTTCAGTTTGTGGGACTCCATTTCATTTCTAAAGCGCTGTACTACACATACCAACGTGATTATCTGTTTCCGGCCATTAGTGATGCTTGGAAAATTGAACAATTGTCTCTAGCAAGTACATTCGAAGGCAAACGATTCAGGCTAGCGGGCGATGGACAGTGCGACAGCCCTGGATTTTCTGCCAAGTACTGCACCTACCACTTTCAGGACATGGATAGTAAGAAAATTGTGAGTTTGGTGGTCGTGCAGGTAACACAATGTACATCCTCAGTGGCCATGGAGAAACTAGGTTTTATAAAATCAGTGGAATATCTACAATCAAGGGGAATGCACATCGACCTCATAGCCACGGATAGACACGTTTCAATTGCCAAGACAATGAGAGAGCAGTTCCCACATATTAAACATCAATTTGACGTATGGCATCTTGCTAAATCAATCAATAAGAAAATCTCGGCTGCAGGGAAAAAAAAAAGGTTTTGAAAGTATTTTGCAGTGGTCACATTCTATCACCAACCATCTTTGGTGGAGCTCAAAAACTTGTGAGGGGTCAGTGGAAATACTACTTGAAAAATGGCGGTCACTGATGCACCACTGTACCAACGTTCACCGCTGGACAGCAAATGAACATTTCCATCAATGTGAACATGGCCCTTTGTCCCCAGAGGAGGCACGGAAGAAGAAGTGGTTGATTCCATCTTCACCGACACACAAAGCCATTGAGAAGATTGTTTTCGACAAAACTCTATCAAGAGATTTGAGAGGACTGACAGAATTCTGTCACACAGGAGATTTGGAGGTGTTCCACAATATGTGCCTAAAGTACAGGCCAAAGCGCTTGCATTTTAGCTTTCGGGGCATGAAACATCGCACTCTACTAGCGGTCTTGGCCCATAACAGCAATGTGGGACGTGAACAATCTAGGACTAGGGGTAAAGTAACGATGCCTCGCTACACTAAGGTGTTTTCAAAATGAAGTAAGCAATGGGTGATCAAACCAGTCTATGAAGAAATGCAGTTCGACTTTGTGAAAGGCCTTATTGTTGCTGTGTTAGAGAAGCACAGATATGGAATTTTGGATGTTTCTGTGCAGAGCAGTGATCCATTGCCACTGAACATTGCGACTGTGCCATGCCCACCCGAAGCACAGCTGATTGTGAAGTACAAATCCCGGTTTAAATAATTGCAATACAATTGTCTTTTTGTAAATAAATGTTATTGTACAGTGTACCGGTAAACCTAACCCCTACCTTCACCATCATGGGTGGCGAACAAGCTGGGTGTCATCTTTGAATTCTCTCTATTCACCTCACATATGTGTATGTATATATTTTTCTCATGTCTCATCTCATGTAAATGTAAATGCTGCGCACTGTTAATGGAGGAGAGGCTTGCGTATTGCAAATAATAAAACAAACAAACAAACAATAAATCTCACTTTTAACTCAACTCCTGTGGTACTTTATACTTTCCCTGACCTTCCGCCAAAAATTAAATGTCTCAATTTGGGCTGCAAAGCTCGCAGACAACGGGGACAAAATTGGGGCACTTAGAACGCGCCAGCCAAGCGGTCCGTGGCATTTGGGAGAGAAGCCAGTTCGCATTTGCACATTGAGGCGCACTACATAGACGGATTCTAAACTTCAAGTTCTCACAGATGCCTATACTACGTGATGTTGCAAATAAAGAATGCGAAGGACAGCGCCCAGATGAGGCCGACAAGTTGCACTGGAAGTATAAGGGTCTATTGTTTTTTGACCTTGAGACAGGTACCATGCCGAAAGAACTACATTTGAAGGGAGTGCGCAATAACGTAAGAGACGATAAGGCAGAAAATTCAGAAACTAGACCGAGTTTCAGTTTTAGGTCAGTATACGAAAAATCATTGTCAAGAGCACGGTCCGTTTTACAGACTGCATTACGAAGAGACACAATGGAAATTTCAAATATAATGTAAGTAAATCTTTACACGCTTTTATACCGGAATGAAGATTTAATGAATGGATGCATGAATAAATGAATGAATGAAGAGCTAGGAAAAGCAAGTAAAACTGTTCGTAGTGGGCACATGGGCATGCAGGTCCACTGGTCTCACCAATCTCGGTCCTTGGCCCAGCCACTTTTCCCTGCACTACGGGACTGTCTCTATATCCTTCAGCCCCTTCTCCCGGCATTTACCTTGCACTTGCCACCAGCTGGCCCTTTTATTTAATTGTATTCAACTAACCATGTACAGCCCTTCCCCATGCGCGATCAGAAAGACACCTGGCCTAGTAGGATCATTGTCTGTCTGCCCTTGTTCCCCACCTGCCTCGTTACGCCTAGAAACACTTGAGTATAGGCGCGTTACAAATGCCATATCATATATCATATCATTCCTCACGCATGTAGACTGTCGTTTATCATTGTGTGTTGGCCTCGATTTATCTCGTTACTTTTCGCATTGATTTTAGAGACGAACATACTCCATTGAACTATCCTTGCAAGCAAATAGTTTCTGATCGGCCGTAATAAATAAAATGAGTAATATTAATGAAGTTCGGCTAGCGAGACTAATTATCATTTTTTTGTTTTCATAACAGGTATTTGATCCCTTTCTGCCACTGCCATCTGTTTGAGACACCGGCGGATGGATTCTTCAGCAGACACCTGCAGCTTCGTGTCAACAACTGGAGCACGATCACCATATTATGGGACGATCGCCAAGGGCCCACATGCCCTTACGCTGTACTAGTGGCTAGAAGCAACATATCAACCTTTAGGCTGGACTAGTGCCTAGTTGATGGAACAGCCTTGCGGTTCACCGTGCTTCCAAAGTGATTCTTTTTACGAAAATGAACACCCTGTGTACCATAAAGGAACAGCGCGTGACTCAAGATGAAACGGAACAGTTATTGCGGATACAGATAAAAGAAAATAAATGGCTTCCGGAGTTCATATGTCAATTGCTGAATATTCTCTAAACATTTAATGTCAAATAAATGTACTTTACCAAATGTACCGTGTTGCTGTTTCATTTTAAAGTACAGTTTCATATTCCGAATTGTGGCGCGCTGTGTTGTGAGTTGATCTGTGTTGGTTTTCGGGTACTGTGTGGAGTCGCGCAGAAGACGACTGGGCGCGTTTGCCTACGCAGCACAGTAACATCACGGGGAGAGGCGGGGAATATGAATGTTTTGATAATGTCAGGCTCAGCGGTGGGGGAATTGATTTAGTGCTGCAAAAGCAGGTCAGCCAGGGCGATCGGGGAAAAGATAGGATTATCAGAAAATGGCGGCTCCCTGGTGCTTGTTTTCGCGTGCGTTTAATGGACGAAAACTCGGGTAAGGTCCATAGGAAAGTTTTCTAAAATCGAGCCACTTAGGCTTAAAAAAACATGGCCAACCCTTAGGGACAATAACATTTTTTACTAGACCATGCCTTTAAGTTACAGTGGAAAGGAGTGATTTCAGAAATCGGTCAGGGTTGGAGAGAGGGTGTTAATGTGGTCCTTGAGGGTTCTAGAGGAGCAGGGGAGCACCTGTTTGGATGACACTTTCACAGATCACACTTTTCTAGAAAGATTGTCAGGTGTTATCAGAGAGAAAGAGGAGAAAGGAGGAGGAGAGCGCCAGACAGTCAGAAGGGGCCAATAGAGGTAGAGGGAGAGGAAGGGGAGAGTGAGGACAGGATGTCCTGAGTTTTAGTAGTGAAGTGAGAAGCCAGGACCGTACAGAGAGCCTGAGAGGAGACAGGAGAAGTGGAAACTGCAGAAGGATTGGCCAGGTCCTCACAGATTTTAAAGAGTACGGCCATGTTGTTAGAGGCCGCAGAGACACAGGCTTGGATGTGGACTCTCTTCTTTGACCGGACAGAGAGTCTGTTTTATTGCCTTTGTAGCAGGGCGGCAGGCCAATTTGTCAGAGGATGCACCCAAATCCCTCCACTTCCTCTCAGCCACCCTAAACTGGCATTTCAGGGCGTCGAATTCGGAGTCGTACCAAGCGGTGTACTCAGAGCTAGGCTTCAGATGGATTCTCTTGGCAGGGGCAAGGATGTCCAGAGTGTTGAAAATAGCAAGATGCAAGTTAGAAAAGGCTGGGCCAGGGTGTGAGTCAGCCACAGGAGTAGGAAGAGCAGAGAAAGTAGAGACAAAGGCATCCACAGACTCACACATCAAAGGGTCCAAATGACCGAGAAGGTAGGCAGTCGTCCAAGGGTGAGCTTTGCCTGGGGGACAAAGAGTATCAGGTGAGAGGAAAGAAGAAAGTGGTCAGTCCAAGAGAGAGGAGTAGTGAGAGGGTTAGAGAGAGGGATGTCTGAGGAGATGAGAACATAAAACGTGTGTCTGGCAGTGTGTGTCAGACCAGAGGGTAGAATGGGGAGAGAGAGAGACAGTCGCAGATGTTGTGGAAGAGCCCAGAGGAAGGATAGGATCTGTAGAGACAAGGACAGAGGAGCAGAGGTCAGCCCACTCAGAGAGGAATAGGGCAGCCTGGCCAGGTGGCCTGTAGATGGTGGCCACAATCAGAGAGAGGCCATGAGAGATAAAGAGCCTGCAGACCAGGCATTCAAAGGAGGAGTAGGCATGCATAGGAATGACAGAGGCAGGAACCCACTCCAGAAAGATGAGAGCTACTCCCCCTCTGGGTCGGTTGGTTCTGGGCACAGAGAGGAACTTGTAACCATCAGGGAGGAGAGTGTCAACATTTGTGACCGAGCTGGCCGCAAACCGAGTCTCAGTGAGAGTGAGGTCCTCCAGGTCAAGCTCTTCGAGGAGGTGCCAGATGTCAGAGGAGTGTTTGACAGCGGAGCATGAGTTGAGAGTGGCAACATGGAGTAGGTTGCCACATTTGAAAGACTTCCGGGGAGGGGTACAGGCTTGAGGTATACCCGGCGGAAGTGATAGAGGGGCCCGTGAGTGGGCAGAGATGATAGCAGGTGGTAGCAAGGTAGTCAGAGAGGAGGAGGATGGTGCCAGAGAGGCAGCAGAAGAAGAAGGTGGCAGAGGCGCCAGAGAAGTGATAGTAGGAGTGGCGGGAAAAGGAAGGACTAGGTGCCTTGGCCCAAGACGGTCCCATTCAGGTAGACATTAATGATGGTCTTGGAGGAGTGGAAGAAGGCCAAGAGACCTCACACCAAGTGCCACCATTAATGGGAGAGGAAGAGATAGGAGAGAGAGCCAAGACCATATGAGGGGTCCACAGGGAACAACATTGATGATGTTGGTGGGAGTCTATTTGGAGGAAGGACTGATGTAGGTATCAGTGATAGGGAGGACTGGGTTGGCAACCAGAATGTCCCTCTTGAATTTCTTCCTTCCAGACTTAGTGAGAGGGATAGGATAGGAGATAGAGAAGCAGTTTGAGAAGATGGGAGAAATGGAGAGCACCATAGAGGGTGCGAAGAAGGAAGGTCGCAGGAGGAGGGTGCGAGAGAAGAGTGAGAGAGACGCACAGCCCAGCACCACACAACACAGGATGGGGGGGAGCCGGGGTCATAACAACAGGGAAGACACAGGAGGAGAAAACAAGTGACCCAGCAAGGGGAAAAGGCCTAGTTTTCAAACATACTTGCATTGCAAAACACCCAGATTCACCTTTCCCAAAAAGGGCGGAAAAGGCCTAGTTTTCATACACAGCAGCAATGTAAACACCCAGATTCAACTTTCCAAAAAGGGGGAAAGAGGCCTAGTATTTTAAACACAGCAGCAATGCAAAACACCCAGATTCAACTTTCCTGATTTGTCGCAGCAGAATGACGGCTGCAGGCTTCTTGCTTCCCTGGCGTTCGACGGCAGACACCATCTGGAAATGCTTCCACTGGAGCTGTCCTTAGCCTCTGGTCCTTGGCCAAGAGGGCTGACACAGAAGGGGCTGGCTTGCGCGGCCCACTAAAAGGACCAGGTGGCTAATGGGATGCAGCGCAAGAAAGATTACCTTTTTTAAATGACTTACAGTGCCTCAGCACTAGCCTCACCCCAGCACCGAGGATGTGAAATGGTGCTGGGGGCTACGAGGTCTGGAGACCCTCTGTAGCAGCGGACAAGGGGCCAATGCGATGCACAATGGGAGGGAGGGAGGATGTAATGGGAATCATGGAAGGACTAGGACAAGGTGAAGGGGATAAGGGACACATGTTGCGGTGCAGGAAAAATTTACTTTTTAAAATGACTTACAGTGCCGCAGCACCAGCCTCACCCAAGCACCAGAGATGTAGCACAACTGCTCTTGGTAGTATAACTATTAATAATACTCCCAGTAGTAATACTAGTACTAGTACTTCTGATCCTAATAATATTTATGCAAGTGTTATTATTGCTGTTGCTATAACAACTACTGGTAATATCAGTATTGGTAGTGACAAGCCACCAGTGCTACTTGTAGTAGTATTACTAGTAGTACAGGCCATAGCACTTTATTTCTGCATTACTATGAATAGTATTACAAGATCTACTGGTAGGAGGAGTACTGGTACCACTACTTCTAAAAGTAGTAATGCTACTAATGCTACTATTGGTATTATTAGCACTAAAGCTGCTGCTACTACTACAAATACCATTACCAGTATCAGTAGTAGTAGTAATAGTAGTAGTAGTAGTAGCTGCTTCATTCTTACTGCCAATAACGACCTCTGTGGTAGCACTACTACTGGCACTGTGACTACTACAGGCAGCAGAATTAGTAGAAGTAGCATTACTCAATACTAATACTACTGCTCGTAGCACTGCTACATATAGTACTGTTAGTAACACTATTGAGGTGAGATAACCCAGAGGCAGCTGGGACATCCTTGCCAGTAATGGTTCTCTCCTGTCAGGTGCCGGACTTGTCACTGCCGCGGCCTGGGGAAACCTACCTGGCGATTGTACCCGCAGTGGCAGCTCAGCAGCAGGAGGGTTCTCGGGCATCAGGCTTTGGGGCCAGGAATCCAGCCCTGCACCGGCATTTCCTCGACGTCCTAGCACAAGCACAGACCGTCGCCATGTTGATTACTGCGGGCATGCATGGAGACACTGCACTGGTCTCTCTCGCATGCACAGATGCATCAGCGTCATGGGGAACCATGGCAACGCCACCTGCGGTATTTGGCCATTTAAACTCTTCCTCTTAACAGAACGGACATGTCTGAATGTACTCCACAGGTGTTTTTGCTTCTAGCCTTCTGTTACCTTGCCTTTTTCTCTTTAATCCAGTCTTGTTACTGGAGGTCTGCTTGCCTTGCCTTCTCTGTCTCCTTGGAGCCTGTATTCTCTCCTTACTTCCTCTTTCCTCCTCTATGCTGGAGTCCTGCCTGTTCCTGTCATCCTTGCGTGACTCCTCCTGTGTTGCCTGCACCTGACATCATCTTTGGAATCGTGTCGGTCCTAGTGCTTTCCTTCTGCCTCTATCTGCTCAGCACTCAGTGGCTTCCCCGACCAGCGACTCAGCGCTGTTCCTGCACCACGTAAATCCAGGGAAGCTGTCCCGTGTTTGTTTGTTTATTCATTTGTATTGCATGCCAGACCCAAGGGTATCAGGGCGCAGTGTTACAAGAAGGCTCACAATTTATGTTATACATGAAATATATACAAATCAATAGATAAGGAGTACAGAAACATAATATCACGTAAGCAAATGAAAGGTAAAGACGAAAATCACTATACAAACATCTTAATAACAAAACTCTGATATCTATTTACAATGCGATAAAGGTAGGTGACAAGGTCCTTAGTGGTCGTTCGCTTTAAGCCACTTGATGCAGTTTTGTCTGAAGTTAAAGTTGTTCGTAGGGGTGGAGGCAAGGAGTTCCAGAGATGGGCGGCCTTGACGGGGAAGCTGCTGCCTCCGACCTTGGAGAGCTTAAATCTAGGGACAATAAGGCAATTGTGTTGGCTGTTATAGATGGTCTAAGCAAATGTTTTCTGTGGATTCTTTCGGTAAGGTAACAAGGCGCAGCATTATTCAGACATTTGTGGGTAAGCGAGGCAGTTTTCAGTTGAATTTTGTCATTGGTAGATAGGCAATTTCTTAGTCTCCTGGTCTCAGTAATGTGTTCTCTCCATGCTATGCCGAGGGCAGCTCTGAGGGCATTGTTTTGGAGAGTTTGAATTCTTTTAATGATGTGTTTATTGGACCTGATGTATAGGGCGTTGCAGTAGTCCAGTTTGGACAGGATGAGGGCTATGGCGAGGGTAATACAACTATTCTTGGAAAGAAATGGTTTGCCAGCTCTGATAAATTTGCATGTATATGCAGTGGCAGATGCCATGGTGTTTACTTGTTTGGTGAATGTAAGAGTAGAATCAAGGTAAAAGCCTAAGGTGTTTACTTTATTGGCAACTTTGATAGAGTTACCATCAATGATGAAGGCGGTATATTCATGGCCTAGTTTTTTGAGGTTGGAGGCGGTGCCCAGGATGATGAGTTCAGTTGTGTCATCATTCAGGCATAGACCGTGTGCTGCCATCCATGCCTGGATGATGACATAGACTCTGTTCACCAAGGCCAAATCCTTGACATAATCCCCAGAAAGTGGTAGGAGAATCTGTGTATCATCTGCGTAGTTGGTGTAGGTGATACCAAGAAGGTCCAGATCATCGAAAAGGGGCTTGGTGAATATGTTGTACAAGGTGGGTGAGATGAAAGATCCCTGGGGCACTCCGCATGTAATGGGTGTGGGGTCTTCAGCTGCTGAAGGTGAGAAGTCTCTCATGGTCCTGTTACTTAAGAATGATTCAATCCAAGCTATGGCTTCCTTGGAGAAATGCGCATCTGACTCTAGATGGCTACATAAGACCTTGTGGTCTACCAGGTCAAATGCAGCCGAGAGGTCAAGGAGAAGGAGTAGGGCTGATTTTCCCTTGTCCCTAAGCTCGTCAATTTGAGCCTTGAGGTCAATTAATGCAGTTTCCGTTCCATATTGTGGGCAGAAACCTGATTGGCGAGCTCCAAGTAAATGGTGAAGTTCCAAGTACTTCTGAATTTGTAGATATGCAACCTTATCTAGTATTTTAACAAGCAATAGCACTTGGGTAATGGGCCGGTAGTTTGTTGGTATGGTCGGGTCTAGCATCTGTTTTTTCAGGAGTAGTAGTACCCATGATTCTTTAAGATTAATTGGGATGGTACCTGAGGTAAATGAGGCCTTAATGAGCTTAGATATAAAGGTGCCAGATCCCTTGCTGCATCTTGCCCAAGCCAGTAAGATAGCTCAGCGGGTTGAACGCTTGTTTCTGCGATCTGAGCGTGATCTGCAGGTTTGAATCCCAGCAAGGCCAACTCAGCCTTTCATCCTTCCGAGGTCGATAAATGAGTACCAATTTCGGTTGGGTGATATTGTATGTAAAATATGTGCTCTGTAAAGTGCTTTGGATAAAGGCGCTTTATATATAACACATCATTTTCTTTAATGAATTGGGCTGAACATTGGTCACCCTGGCAATTGGAGGGTTTGAGTGATAATATGACTTTTTCAACCTCAGGCGTGGAGATTTTGGAGAAGCTGAAACAGGTTGATGAGTTGTGAAGGGTCACAGGGAAATTGTTGGGTGGTGTCAAGGTAGCTGGGGAGGCTTTTATTTTTGCAATTTGTCTTGAAGGGTGGTACATTTGTTGGTTAGGGCGTACTGGATGTTGGAACACCAGGTTTTGTCTTTAGTGCAGGTATCGTGCACTAAGATTCATGTTTCTAATTCTTCTAAAATTACAAATAACCCCTTACTACTGGAGTTAGCTTGTGTGATACAGTTATTGTAGGATTCTCGTTTAGCCAAACAGATTTCTTTTTTATAGAGAGATGATATATTATTTAGGTTAGTTCTATTTTCCACAGATGGAAGTAGTCTCCAAGAGGCCTTGCATCTTCTTTTTTCCAAGCATAGGGTTTTGAAGTGAGGGGTAAACCAAGTGTTGACGTGTACTTTAGGTTTGCTTTGTCTCATTTTGAGGGGAGCAATAGAGTCAAGTGATGCTGTCATCATTTTGTTGTACTCATCGACTAGCAGGCTAGGATCCGTACTGTCGGGTAAAGAGTTAAGGGTGGGCAGAATGCGAGGGATAAATCTATCAGCTGTAATATTCTTTTTGTTCCTTGTTAGCGTGGGGGAGCGATGGGCATATGTTTGGGTGAAGACATGATGGTGGCTAGCGTGAATGACAGGAGGTGGTGGCCAGTCCAGTCTTGAGGGGTGATAGAGGTAATGGTGGCGTTGCAATTATAGTCGGCCTCCCAGTCAAGTATTCTACCTTTATTGTGTTTCAGTGAGTTAACTCTATGGGTAAGACCAAGTTCTGACAAGATATTGGCAGTGCTGTTTGCGTGTTTGTCTTGTGGGTCATTAAAACCCATGTTAAGGTCCCCTAGAAGTAGTACTTGTGAGGTACTTTTTAGTTTATCAGATAGGATAGTAGAGATATCCTCCTTAAATGACCCGATGGGGCCTGAAGGTCTGTAAATAAGGTGAACTGTAAGGGTCTGGGAATTGGCTATAGGTAGTTTGGCTGTAAGGGCTTCACAAGATTGAATGTCAGGGGTAGAAGCTAATCTCATAGATAAGATGATTTGGCGAGGAGAGCGATGCCTCCTCTCGTGCCTCTCCCGGTCGGAGATCTCCGTAGCGTGTGCAAATAGAGATCTGGCATTAATTAAAGCCCACTTAAGATCGGGTGTAGGGAGGATTGGTGCTAGTAAAGAGCTTGAAGTTGTGTCAGTCCGTTGTGAGACATGGTGGAGTTTAGGGTGCTTGGAGATTTTGTTCAGTTGGTTATGCACGTTCGGACGGCGTGATGCGTTGGGGTTAACTATATATATATTTGGCCAGTCTGGAGCGGAGTCTAGTGTTCCTGATGACTGTGTTGCAGGGTCTACTGAAATAAGATAGACTCTGGGGGGCAGTTCAAGTTGCATACCAACAGACCATGTGTTAAATTGATAGGACGGGGTGAGGGAGGTATGGCATCAGGAGTCATTGCCAGGATGACCGTACACATGATAACTGGTAAGCGAAGGCTGGAGATTCTCATATGGCTTTCTAGTAAGGCTAATGCTAGCAAGGTGCCTAGGGCTATAAGATTCGAGACAATGGCAAACATATTGCTACCAGGATCGGTAAATCCAGAGTAACGCTAGGGCTATGAGGGTCACTGTATGCTTGACAGTGTAATGGCAGTAAGGTCACCTATGTGGGTTGCTGGTGGTGCTGGTGGACAGCCGCGCCTCTCAAGTATTTACGAGAGGTGGGCTGAGAGACAGCTTCTCACGCAACACATTCTTCCGGCATCATTCTGGACAAGTCACCAAGGGCCGAGGCCGGGGAGCCATTATCACGACCTCTTCAGCGACGTGACCAGGTACTTGACATCTCCCAAGTTAAGGAACCTGGTGACGCAAGGGTCTCTTAATGTGTGTGGCGGTGCCGTTACTGGCAGGTTCGGCCCAACATTGTGGTTTACATCACCATTAGCATACGTGAAAAAAACACATGTGGTTGCTAAAGGCACAAATAAATTGGCAACAAAAAGGTAAACTGACTTACCTTTGTTCCAGCGATGCCACTTCTGCGAGAGGGAATCTGTTTTCACTGATGATGTAATCAACACTGAAAGCATACTCCCTGTTATGCAAGCAGCATGCTGCAATAACAAAGCGAAGTTGTATTTCTTTCTTTTATCATTTCTTTTAGCCTCTAGCACCCATTTGTGCTTCTTCACAGGTGCTCAAGGTATGGGAGGGAGCAAGGGAGGCAGAGGGTGAGGGGCGCACAGTACTTGAGAAGCGCAGAAACTGGCTTATACCAGTTGACAAAGCCCCCTTTTCGATCTCCCTGATTTGCTAGCAGCCAAGCTCAGGGTGCTAATGTTACTAAACGTCCTGCTACTAGTACTAACTGTAATATTAATCCTTATAGTTGGAGTGCTCCTAACACTATTCTTAGCTTTAATACATTTGGATAGCAGTACTGATAGATATACTACTTCTATTAGAAATAGTCTAATTACCACTTCCTCTGCTGCTACTTTCAGGGGGGCAGGATTAGTAGGTAAGCAAACCTTTTGGAGTAAAGTAAGAAGTAACCTATAAATGTGCCCATGTCCTCGCCTAATGTCGCTTCCTCTTTACCTGCTTGGAAGCAGTAAACCACACCCACTTGCTGAAATGAAAGGGGTCCTATGGCCTGTTGATAAACTAACGAAATCACCAGCCAAATCCCCCTGCAGTGGGAAGATGTATAAACCATGTCCAAAAAGAGCACAACGTGAATCAGAAACCTTGGAGGAAGCAGAACAGGCAAGGTAAATCTCTAATGTTTCAATGTTCATCCCATATTCAATACATGAATGTCAACCGCAGAGTACAAAGGGCAAGTACTGGGCCAGATAAGGCAAATAAATGTCCTGATTCAGGAGGAAATCCGACGAAAGGGCATTAGGATCAAAAGAAGCAAAGGGCGAGAGTACCAAAACCTCAGGCAGAAAATGCAAATAATCAAGGCCTCCAACTCACTAAGCCAACGTGCCGAGCTAATGGTAAAGACTCAAAAGACTTGCATGGCTTTGAATTAATGGACAGGTGCAAATCGCAAAAGGAAACAGCAGGCCTAGATTTGGGGAGTGGCAGATCGATCTGTGGAGCAGATGAGAGGCAAAGCGCTTCAGGAAATGGATCCCAATCAAAGGCTCTATGAAAGCCCTAATACCTGTTATCCAGCCAATGAGAGGTGGTCCAGTAATATTAAAAATGTATCATAAAAAACAGAACCCTCGGGAATCTTATTTAAGTGGTGTCAGGGACTATCAGAGCGCCAGGATTGAAAAATATTGATGGGAATAAGGGCTCAGGTTAGCAGAGCATATGGACCTCTTGATATAAATGCAACCGCCACTGACAACACCTTGACCAGCGGGTGAGTCCACTCTGATGCCATAGTCATCAAGCGCATGTGAGGAAGACAAAACCTCCTCTGTCAAACAGCATCAACCAAGAGGTATTTTCCAGCTGAACCCACAGCATGGGGGAAAGCAAATAGGGGATCCTTGGGACAAGGCAAAGAAGTTAAATCCAGACACCAAGCAATAGTGATCTGATTTAGAGAGCAATACAATGGAAAAAAGATGACTGCCTCAGATCCAGAGTCACAACCCTTCACAAAATCTGATTCAATAGATCCATCAGAAGAGAGATAACATCTCTGGAGGAGGGAAAATCCTGTTTAGGGAGTCCATATTAATTTTCTCCACCATTGTCATGACAGCTGGTGGTAAAAAGGGAGGACAGGTGTTGCTCAGTCCCTGAGCAAGGACAAAAAGCAGTCTTTTTATGGTCCCAAAATGGGTGCCCCTTCTTGTAGGTATTGGCCACTGCAGTTGTCCAATATCACTAGGGGCAACTGTGCTTCCATAGAGGAAGATGTTAAGGCAGTCCCAAAAGTCTGAAATAAACCAGAGGAAATGAAGTCAATCGAAACCAGACTCAATGAGGGAGTAGACAAAGTGCAAGGACAAATCCAGTTTTGTTATCCTCCAAATGAAGCAGGGACACCATACACACATTCAAATCCTGTGACTCTCGAAGTTTTAATAATAAACAATTGCTTAAGTACTCGAAATGTGCCATCAATGACTTCACACCATTATCTCGGTTACAAAACCTATGGGGATCGGGGATAGGTTTGTGAACTTGGCTACATATAGATTATATAGGGGTTAAACATTTAATCGGGTTATACATATCTGATGACTCTAACTAGAACCACCCCTATATTGATAAAGGTAAAAATATGTCATCTCTGAAATAAAGTAATTGGTTGGTCTACTATTTGAAGGGTGGCATGCCACTAAGAGGTTTGATAGGTTGGCTCCTTGCTAACCAACCTTGGACACTCTCCAGGTCATCAAGATATGAGCCAGATGGGGAGTAGAGGGAGAGAGGCCCATGGACTGTCCATTGTTCAATTAAAGAAGTTACCCTTCCTCATTCTCTGGCCATGAGACCAATGTGAGGATCCAGGATTGAGACTCAGACACAATCTAGTCATGATTTTGGTCAAATACTTTTATTAAAATAAAAGGGGTGGGGAAATGGCAGCTTGTGCTCTTGGCCTTATTTGCTATGCACTTCTTGGCTCATCTTAAACATTGCAATATTCTTGTAGTTATGGGAATGGAAGTCCATTCGTGATGACTTGCATGTAAAGTCTTGGTAAGTGTTCTTATCTTTAAGGGTAAGTCACTTCTGAATAACTTGTAGATAGAGTCTGAGAAGGTGTTTTCATGAGTCTTAAAAGGCAAGTCAGATTTTGACGGCTTACATACAGATTTTGTTAGAAGGTGTTCAGTAACCTTCTCAGGTGGATGAGACGAGATTTAACAATATGCCATAAAGGCATTGGACATGGACGGGGTATCCTCAAAAGAAGAGGTTGGATGCCATGTCTTGTCCAATGGTGCCCTGCCACTCCCCCAGAGGCTGTCTTTCTCCATGTGATCCTCTCTCATATAGCCATCCCCAGGTTCAGGATCAGGTAGCAGCTGCCGTCCCCTGGCCATATGGGGAGTTGTCACCGCTGGGAGTGGTGTGAAGACACCATCGGAGCATCACAGTGGGGAATCTCTTTGTACTTGACCTTATAGGTAAAGCTCGTGTGTGTGTGCTTTGAGGGAGTACTGCAGGTGTTCTATCTGTGTTGGAGTCCAATGAGAAGTCAGCGCTCTCGCGCCTCGAAATGCTTATGTACAGGCGCATTATAAATGACTTATCTTATTTACGTTGTGTCGTGTTTTCTGTTTCCGCCAGGGTCACCCGTGAATTATTCATCGTGGGGGTTTTTGATTTGCTGTTTTAGTGCACCTGGTTAACAAAGACTGGTTTTATTCTTATAAAACTTTAACTAATCTCATAGTATCCAGCTTGTGTCTTGGAAACGACTTTGTTCCGTTGTTCCCATCGTCCATTATTTCACTTTAACCTTGGCACTAATTGTCAGCTACTGTCTGAGCTCTGCACAGATCTGTATTTCTGTGATTCAGTGTTTTGAGTTCTCTCTAAAGTCTTGAGGCCTTTATTTAAAAGCATTCTGTGGCTTCCATTTTTAAGAAGATGGCTGCCCAATTACACTGTTGTTTCTTTGTTAGTGAGCTATATTCGTATGTCGTTCAAGTTGCATTCAACTTATAGATTGGTTCTGTTAGTGTTCTTCATGTCTTATGGATGGTATGTTAATATTCTTCCTGTATTCATGCATATATTACCTAGTGTATATGTTCTTCATTCGGAGTGCATATTTGCTTTGTGTCTAATGCATGCGCCTGTTACTTGTTGCAACAGTAGTTTGAATGCTTTTGACATCGTCAGCTTAAATTGTATCCACATCCTGCTGTACCTGTCTGGAATAAGGGCAGTACAGCTGTCTCAGTGAGTAATGTGTTTCACTTGTGCGTTATTGGGCTGGGGAGGGACAGAACCTATGGGGAGGGACAGAAGCTATGGGTGATGTATGAGTGATGTATGGTGATGTATTTATCTTCCTCCCAACAAAGAGAACAGCAAGAGAGTAAGACAAATAGTCAACAATTCCCTCATGTTTGAGGACCTGGAGGCTTTTATTGAGTGCCAGTTGCCCAAGTGCTTAGCAGATACAAGAGGTGACTTTGGAGTGTTGAAATCCACCTATCAAACTGACAGTGAACGTAAACCCTCTGTGTGTCCAGAGTCTTTTGATGACTAGCCATCATCCTTGGAGAAGCCCCTTACAGAGTAGTAAGGACCTGTGTAAAGAACCTTTGGGTAGGGTTCAAGCAGCATGGAACTACCTAGAACTGGAGGTGGCCCTTCAGGGTGGTAAAAAAAAGCATCTCTGGTGGGACAGCAGAATAGGAAGTATCCCTCATGTCCAGAGATGCAAAGAAATACACTAAGGCAATCTAGGTGATGATGCTACGAAGAATCTCCATCCTGAAGGAGATCAAATGGATGAACCTGTTTACATCCCTTAGATAATTTATTGGGGATCCTCGCAATAAGTCTTTGAGACCACAAACCAAATACATTTCACCCATAAGCCAATACTGAGGGAGGAATAGGAAAATATCATCTTTGGATTGGAGACCTAGTACACCCCTGTGTGGTATCTCGTGGTGCCTCATGTTTCAGAGGATACTTGAGTCCAGAGAAGTAGTAAAGACACATTAAAGCTGGGGTCAGCTATTTGAAGCTCTCCAGATGTTTTGAACTAAACTTGCTATGAAACCTTACTATTGACTTTGTTGGCTAGGGGGGTTGTACTCCAAAATATCTGGAGAGGACAATGTTGCAGATACTGTCTCAATAGCATGTCTCCTAATGGGCACATCCAGATTTCGTCAAACGAGAAACATTCTCATGCCAGTGCTTCCGGAACTCTTGCAGCCTCCCCACTACATGACAGTCGGGAAGATTGTGAGTGGGAAGACAAGGAAAGAGGATGAGTCAAGAGTACAGATAGTTCCTCTGCCCTGGCCCGTACAGTCAGTGAGGTCATCAAAAATGTGGCCTGAGAGGCAGAGACCTTGGAGATTACCTCCTCCAAGTGGGAGATGAGTGCATAAGGTGAAATGTCACTGCCACATCTTTATCCTACTTAGCGTCTTTCACAAACTCTCCGAGATGAGGTCCAAAGATCCTCTGCCACAACAATGAAAATTTAATTAGCAGTGTGCTTTGGGTAGGGACCTGCTCCCATAGTCTTACTAAAAATGGTCATCTCATATGGAATTTACCTATACAAGGTGGGAACACATCTTACCACCTATAACAAAGGTACATTCAGATCTTATCTCAAGTTTGATAAATTATGAATCTCTGCTATGCATATATCTGACTCGTATGAACCTGGTTATGTTGAATATTTTGGGAAACCATACATGATGTAAGCCTGTAGTAACAAAGGGAGCTGTGCTCACACTGCTAATTGCTCAAGTGGACAGTCCGAACATTAGCGATCTTCCAAAGGTCCAACCAGAGACCTGACAACATTCATTGTTTATTAAAGGAGGTCAGCAAAGAAGATATCTGGGGGGGGGTGGTGTGTGTGTGTGTGATGTGATGCTAGAACACCTGAACCTGGCACAACTGCAGCAGATGGATCATTGTGATGCATTGTGGTTCCAGTGACCACATGACCTTGTCTCGGGAGGATAGCTCAGAGGCAACGTGCACGCCTTGTAAGCAGAACAGCACAGAGCACCACAGGTTCGATCCTCGGGTCCACGCTTAGAAACCTCTGGGTATTAAGCGCGTTATAAATAACCTATCATTTCATATGTGTCCTCATTAGTGGGTATACGTTTTTAAAGTTACTCTACCTTCTTTTAATCAGGGTTTTGCGCATACTCCTATTGACTCTCACTTCCCACTCTTCTAACTAAGATTAAGCTACGTTAACCCCTGTTCCTTTCTTATTTCTTTGAGTTATGTGGGAATATTTTTTGTTATCACAGTTTTAATGTAAAATTTCCGAGACATCTTTATGGGAGGGCAAAAAGGGCACATGTCCCGGGTACACCCCCATGAGAGGGGTGGCCCACTTCACTACCAGATGTAAAGATGGTAGTACACTTAGTTTACAAAATATAAATTGCACATTTCTTGATATTCCATAGCGTGCTTTTGAGGCTTTGTGCCAGCTGCCCTAAGAACCAAGCTCTGATTTGAAGAATGAATCCTGTAATGCAAACTGTGTAGTGTGTTCACCTTTCTTTGGGGAATCTATTGATCACATGAAATAACTAATGTTCAAATGCATATGTTTAAGCATGAGCGTCACAATGGTTCAGAAGATAACTCAGTGCTTAACACATGTTGCATAGATCTGTGTTCATATGCCAGATCACACTTCCAAATCCTAGCAAGAGAGATTTCGCGTTCACTCTTTCTGAGTTTTATACACTTGAGGCTATGAACTTTGGTGATAATAACAACTACTGTGCTGCAAAACAATCTACTTGCACCAGAAAGCACGAGTTCTAAAAAATATCATAGCATCAGTTTGTTGCAGGTGTAGAGCTTGGTCCCGAAAAACTAGGGTTGTCAAAATTGAGCAACCAGCCCCAATGAAAAACACAAGGGGCCTCATTGTGAAATTGGCTGTAATGCCAACCACCAAACTCGTTCACTGTTACTGCCACACAGGATTGTGCATTGGGGTAATAGCAGAGTTAATCCCCATTTTGGGAGTCCCTAGGGTGTCATGGGGACTTTGGTAGATTTATTGCAAGCAGTTATTCTGCCACAGTGAATCCAGTGTTTTTTATAGGTAAAGAGGACTTTTCACCCTGCTTCTTTCTGGAGGTGAGATTTGTCCACTTCGCCTGCCACCTCATAATTCAGTGGTGGAGGGGACTGATGATAATGTGGCTGTAATTCTGTTATTGCCATTTTACCACAATTTATGCAGCAACCCCAAACTCGTGATGATGCCAGATGCTTTAGTTGGGAGAGGTGATTAGGAAGCCAAATTCAGACATATTAGCTAAAATATCACCTGAATTGAGTGCCACTACTGAGTGCCACTACTGCATTCCAGTGGTAGAGGTGGACCAATACATGAGAGAAGGCAGTGTGTGACTGCACATGCTGGTGAAGGTGTATGCATGACATGTGTTTTACACAGCAATAACAAAGTAATGTGCTATGAATGTGACCATGGAACACTCCCACAGTGAGCCCATCTCCCTCCACCCCAACGACACAGATGCCAAACACAAAGTGATGCAGCACAGGTCAATCCAAATCCAAATATCCAGTGCACACCCATTTGTCTGATGGACACACCACCACAGGTCAGGCACATGTGCATCCTGCCATCTTGGACTCCCAACTCGGGCAGGGATGTTGGCTCCACCAGACTGGGCAATGTGGGTGGGACTGGTGCACAGGGGGCCCTGGTGGTATCTGGGCTGGAAGGCATGCCGGAGGACGACTGGCACACAGAAGAGGAAGACGAGGAGGGGTTTCATCAGTGAACAGCCCATGGAGCACCACGCAGAACAGGCATGTTGCAAGCCAGGTGTTGAGGTGGTATACCTCACTGTGATGATGTGCAAGCAGACTACGTGTAGCCTACACATCATCACAAATGACGGCTGTACGTCTCGCCACACTGGCCTGCAGTGGTATCACATAGTCCTGGATGGCAACACCAAATGGTAAGGGGGTATCGGTCTGGGTGGACACAGCTGACACCACTGGGGTGGGTCTGAGTGGAGGCCTCCCGGCAGGCACATGCAGGTTCATCCGATGGCCCAGGGGCTAGATTGTGAACATGCACCTCGACGGTGGCCCGCGCAGCCTCATGCCCCTCGGACAGGACTGCAGTACCACCACAACACCCCCCACCTGACCCACATGGGCTAGGCTTCAACAGCTACCTCCTCCCCCTCCCCCCGCCAACCTGGATGACTCTGGAGCATCTTGCACCATGGATGGCCCCTGTGGGAAGCAAGAAGACATCTCGACTATGCTGCCGCCATTGGACAAAAGCAAGCAAGTGGAGATGGTGACGGCGCAGGCCCACAACACAGATCCCCTGCCTGCCATATTTACACAGATGTCCACCAAAGCGGACTTGCAGAACCTACTGGCTGAAATTCGGAAGGAGATACACAAAAGCAGGGAGGAACTTTCACACACAATCCTCAATCCTGGCTCTCGATTCGAAGGTGGCCAAAGCGGAACATAGGGTGTTGGAGGTGGAAGACAAACTGTGTAAGCAGTCAAATGCAGTGGAGGAGTGATCCAAGTGTCTGGAATCTCTGGAGGTGCACTGTGAACTCATGGATGAAAAGCTGGAAGATGGGGAGAATGGTTCCCGCAGGAACAATGTCCCTATCCAGGGCATCTCGGCTGCAGTGAAGGAGGAGGACCTGCCAACATTTGTAGCAGATTTATTTCGCTTCATTCTCAAAGCACCACCTGAGCAGGAAATGGAGTTTGACAGGACACACCGCACTAGATCTCGCACTGCGACCCCACAAGATAGACCCACGGACGTTCTGACCCGGGTCCATTTCTATCAACTAAAGGAGCGCATAATGGTGCAGCCAGACCCATGCCAGCTATTTCCTTTCGCAATTTCTTTGTACCAGGACCTGGAGGCTGTCACCCTGTCAAAACGCAAGATGCTGCACCCCTTTATTGAATGGATGTGCACTAAGGAGATACCGTACCGGTGGCGTTTCCCCACAGCTATACACTTCACACACAAGGGGAGGCGATGGTTGGTGCGCTCCTTGGTGGAAGCGGAGGGGCTGCTGAATCCGGAGAGTCCTGGGGTTGGGGCGGCAGGGGAGGGGAGACATCCTGAGGGGGATGTGGCACTGGGGTCCCTGCAAAAATGGCACACGATGGGTAGAGGGAGGCGGCTGAGGGGTCCAAATAAAAAGTTGTGAGGGAGTCAAGGTCACAAAGGTTCGCTCTTAGGCTCCCAGTTGGGGCTTGTGGGCCTGGGTTGACTGGGGTAAGGCGGAATTGGTCTCTAGGGTGGAAGAGGCAGTGGTCGGTTGGTTTGGGAGCCCAGAGAGAATGCGGGGAGCCAAGGGAAGATGATCTCCTTCACCCTCCAAGTCGAGCCCTTGAAGGTTCTACTTAATGTTAGATAAATGCTCAAGTTGGAGCTTGTTTTGAGGTGGTGGGTGAGGAGGGGGAAATACCAATGGTTGAAAGTTTATTCGTGAGGCAGACCCTATTATCATGGTAGAATGGGGGACAAGTCATATGAAAGGGGAGGCGAGAACCGGTCTCTAAAAGAGTAATCAATGGCTACTGACACAGGGGGGGGGGCAAACGAGACGGAGGACACTATGGTCTTGGGCACATGGAAAGTCCAGGGCCTGAACTCCCCAAATAAAAGTAAATTAATCCTGGGCAAACTGAGGGATATGGCGCTGTCTATCGTGTTCCTGCAGGAGACTCACCTGTTAACCCAGGATGAGGGGTGGATTAGAAGCAGGGCTTATCCGCATCAATACTTTACCTCGGGTGGGGAGAAAAGAAAGGGGGTAACTATCTTGATAAGCGGTCAAATTCCAATTAAAAATCAAGGTCCTCTGAGACCCACAGGGGAAATATCTCTGTGTTAAGGGCCTTTTGTGGGACTGAGCATTCACCCTGGTGTCTTTGTATGCCCCAAATGTCGGGCAGGATGGATTCTTGGAAGACCTCATACCCAAGATAGTACCATTTGTGGAAGGGCAGATTCTACCGGGGGGAGACTTTGACCTGGTTCCAAATCCAGCTGTGGACAAGACATCATCCCCCACTAAGCTAGACTTTAAACACGCAACAGCAGTTTGCCGTTTCATTCAGGAGCTGGGCTGGTGGACACGTGGAGGTTGGCTCATGGGGATGGGAGGGATTTCTCTTTTTATTCACACGTCCACAGGGGCTTCTCGGGGCTGTACTTAATACTGTTGCCCAGAACACTATAACCGTGCATCCGTGACGCAAATATAGGTATACGCACACTGTCTGACCGTGCTCCCGTAACGCTATCATTGGCAGTCGTAGATAGACCTGTCAATCCTAGGCGCCAGTGGAAACTCTATGACTCAGTTTTCAGGGATCTAATTCTAGTTGGGGAGATAGGGGAGTATTTTCCAATTACTTCAAGGAGAACAAAGGGTCCGGTCTCCCACAAGACACAATATGAGATGCTATGAAAGCAGTGCTAAAGGGGGAACTTATCAGCAGGACCGCAGCATACACAAAGGATAGGAGACTGGCTTGCGAGGGGCTCCAGGGGGAGCTGGAGCGGGCTCAGAGCATGAGAAGTTGGGGTCGCGCAGGGCGCTACGGGCAGTGAGGGTAGTGAGCAGTGAAGCCTATTTGGCAATAGAATGGCACAGGCAATTATAAAAACCAGGCAACATTATTATGCAAAGGGAAACCGGGCTAAATGATTGCTGGTGGCTAAACTGCAGAAGCGTCAGACTCTGAACTCAATCCAGGCTCTACGGTATGGGGAAGGGCAGCTGCAGTAGGATGAGACTGCTAAACTGGGTATTTTGGAGGCACACATTTATGCAGTATTTAAGGGGGAGACCCCATTGGAAGAGGCGCAAGCTCGCTACTTGGGGGAGGCACATCTACCCAGGTTAACGCATGCGGATCAGGCAGGCCTCGAAGCGCTGATAACACCTGGGGAGGTGAAGTGAACCATAAAATCTTTGAAGCACAAAGCCCGCGCCCGGACGGCTTCTCAGCACCATTCTAATACAGTAGCATTCTGGTTCCCACGTTAGGGTTGTTCAACAGTTTTTTGGCCTCTGGGAAGGTCACCCTGTCTATGGGCACCTCAGCGACGGTCCTTTTGCCTAAACCGGTTAAACACCTGACCAAATGTGATTCATACGGACCTATCAGACTAATTCATGTGAATTAATAAATATTCTCATAGATTCTGGCCAGTCGGATGATGGTTGTGTTGCCCGGGCTCATAGACGGGGATCAGGTGGGATTTATTTCTGGTCGGGGAGCACAGGATAATGTGAGGAGGACTCTGGGGTTGTTGGTGGTGGGGTGAGATTGGGCTTAGACCTGGGGATAATAGCTTTGGACGCCCATAAATTCTTTGACAGAGTAGATTGCGGCTACTTGAGGGGGTTCTGGATAGTTTCTGGTTTGGGCCAAATTTCACTAGCTGGGTTATGGCGATTTACCAGACCCAATCCACACACCTACGAGTGAATGGAGGGACTTCAGCCAGTCTAAATATCATTAGGGGTACACTGCAGGGTTGCCTGCTTTCCTCCTTAATATTCGCCCTGTGCATGGAGCCGTTTGACTCAGTCCTCTGAGCTCTGCAGGGGAAAATATTAAGCTTCATCTGGGGGAACAAAAGGGCGCAGATTTCCAAGAGGGTACTGTTGAGGCCAGCAGGGATGTTGTTTTGGGGGTTCCGGATGTGCTTCGTTACAACCTAGCTGCTCAGATTTCTCATGCCCTCATGTGGAACAGTCAGACCTCTGCCCCAAAATGGAAAAAGATTTAGCAGGCCCAGTCACTGGTTGAACTGGCAGGGCTACCCTATCTGTAGGGGGGATCTCTGGGACAGGAGGAGGGTTTTTCCCTGTTGGCAACTACCAAGTGTACACTATATTACATTGGGGGGGGGGGGCGCTTCGTAGATGGGGCATAAAAAGGGGGATAGGGCCCCTCACACCAGTATGAAAAAACCCAGATTTTCACCCAGGGTGTGGTTAGGGGGGGTTTCACAGGTGGAAATAGGGTGGGCTGAAATGCATACAGCAGCTGTATAGAGATAAAAAAAACTCTGACATTCAAAGAATGTAAACTAACCTTTAATGTGCAAGAATCGGAGCGCTTCACATACACCCAATTGAGGCACTGAACTTCCCATCCGCGCGTAAGGGGAGGGTCGACGAGAACCCTTTCTTTTTTAGAACTGACATTGCAGCAAAGCACAGTGGGGGGGAGATATCAAAGCTGTATAAACCTCTGGAAGCGGTGACCCTGTGCCGTGCCTACTGTATATGTCCAAATGGGAAGAGGACCTGGGTGGCCCCATAGAAGATGAGGAGTGGCTACGTATATGGGGACAAATGCTTAAGTCCTCCAGGTGTGTAACGGACAGATAATGCACCTACAAATTTTGCTACAGGTGGTACTTAAACCTCGAGGGGCTATACAACATGGACGGAAGTTACCCGCCCACCTGTTGGCGGGGATGTGGGGTGGTGGGAACTTTGTTTCATATGGTATGGACATGCCCCAAGGTGGTACTATACTGGAAGGAGGTGTTGCAAGATAAAGGACATCACAGGGTTAACCCTTCCTACAAACTCGCGAGTGGTGATCTTGGGGAATACCAGGGGGGGCATTCACCTGTACAGGTCCAATGGCCACCTTGATTGGACATCTTCTGCTAGCGGCAAAGCTGCTCATAGCTTGGACCTGGAAGACACCTGAGGGACTGATGTCACAGATGTGGTGGGTCAGGTCCTGGGACATACTGGTGGTGGATAAAATCACAGCTATGTGCGAGGGGCGCTATAAGAAGTATGTATCAGTGTGATGTATAAAGATGCCACCACGCTGTCGGCACTAGTTTACATGCATAGTTTAATTCACTGGTCTAAATGATCATTTCAGAGATGTTTATTCATAGCAGGTGTCCAGTACATTGACACGTTTTTCAGCCTGCAGCCTTCTTCAGAATTGGACTACAAATAATACAAACCAATTTAGGTGTTAATGAAACCACCTTCAGTCGCCAATGCCATATTAAATGTTCAGGTGTAAAATAACCATACCTGGTTCGTGGAGTTCCATTCTCCTCGCCTGTGAAAGATGCTCCCGATTGACACAACGCACTACAGCAAAGTCCCTACGGACACACTTGCACCTTTATTAACCCTGACTGTCTCTCCGCCGTCCTGGCCTGGCGCACTGCAAATGACCTCAGCTTGTACGCCATCCAAACCGAGAGTCTCCCTATTGGATCCCCTGCAACCTACTTCTTCTATTCACTCTGTCCTTCCTCCATGGGCCCACATCCTGCCCCTCATCCGAAGCCAGGAATCTTGGAGTCATCCCCCTTTCCTTCATCCCTCATATTCTGGACATTTTCAAGAAGTCCCACTTTCAACTCTTCCTTCTTAAAATAACTGTACCTTTCCGCACCTTCCCCAGAGACTCAATGTTACCCGTGCTCTGGTTCTCTCCAGGCTACACTGCTGCAACAGCCTCCTCCATATTGTTCTTTGGCCTACCCTGCAACCCCTCCAGCTTTCCCAGGTTAGGCCAGCAAGAGTTATCATTGGCCTTAGGCCCAGGGACTGTATCTCTCCTGCACTAGAAAGCCTTCAGTGGCTCACAGTCTCAGCAAAGATTGCATTGCAATCCCTGTGTATCATCCCCAGGGCTATCTGGGGTCGAGTAACACTCTATCTTCAATGCTTCCTGATCAAATACTCCCCTTCTAGACTCCTGCATTCCGCTGGCAACAACTCCCTGCGTGTGAAGCACTTTGGTATGGAAAGGGCTGTTGGTGGATCCATTTCCTCTGCGTGCTGCCTTCTGTGTAATAACCTCGCTCTCCCTCTGCCTCTTGAGCAGGGCCTCTTTAAATTCCCAATAATCCTTCTCCTCTTTCTTCTCCCCCTCTCCGCCCTATTCCGTGCTAATCAGACAGTAGCATGCCTGATGTGCAGGGCCCTTATCTGTACTTGAGGCCCTAATCCCGCACATGTATCATCGAAGCAACTGTGTAAATACTGCACTTGCTCACGTTCAGCCTCACCACGGGAGGTTGCATTTACGTTTATCTTTGATTTTATCAGCACTTAATCCTAAACTGTTCTCCATGAACAAATCAGGACCTTTTCCCTTACCACCCTCCCCTGTACACTTTCACGTTGGGAACACTCACAAGGCATAGTGGGTTTGTCTCTCCTCCCAGTTATTGTCATGATTTGTTTGTAATATTGATTCTATTATTTATCTCTATTAGTAATTCATTGGCTACCTTCCCCTTTTCCCACCCTGTTGCACTGTGTGCAGAAATATTTGGGGTAATTGTATAAAGGCCTAACAAATGACCAATACATGAGTTCATTCATAATGTATTCCCATGACTGTGCAGTGCACTGTCCCAATACTACGCAGGTGATGGCATGCCTTATTATGTGATTAGTAGTCTTCCAGGCGTGTACCAGCTTTTTTGTGGGGATCACTTATCTGAATATGTGATGTCTTCACATTTTCATGCAGCATGTTGTATGATGCGTGCACTGTGTATGTGCTATTGTCTAGTGAAAGGGAATATGTGACATGCACATTTGCTGCATGTCATTGAGGGGGACAGTCACTGTGGGGGATGTTGTTTGTCAGTGTGTATGCTTTGTGTGTTTGATTTGCATGCAGTGTACAGGTGTTTGTGCATGTGTGCTGGGACACATGTTGATGGTTGTCTTGTGAGTTGTTGTTTGCATGTGTTCTATGTCACTGAGGGGTGCCTGTGGGTCTTCATTTCTTTGGGACATGTATGTGTTAGCTGCATTATGTTTCATATTGTTCTTTGTCTGCAGATCCTTCCATCAGGGAATTATGGCTATTTCATTGTTTAACTTGCTACAGTGTTTCTTCATACTGATCATTGATACATTACAAACCACAGTATCAGGTGTTTTTATTTTTGTCACACTCAAGTCAGCACCACATTTGCACCCTTATGGTAAATTCTAATCTGTATCCTCTTTCTATGCTACAACATCAGTTTCTTCCTCGTTATTTCCAATCTGTCTTTTGTATCCATGGTACATTTGTGAGGCTTCTAATCTGAGTTCTGTGTATATGCCGTGCTTTTTAGAGCTTTTTCAAATGCTATGCATCTATACTACAGCTTGTATTCTTTAATTGTATCTGGTATATTGTTAATATGTGTTCTGTGGCTATGCTAGAACACAAGTACCCACATCGGACCGCTATTGTTGCCCTTGAAATGAAGTGTTTCTATTATTCTTAAATGAGTATGGATGAAGGGGATTATGGGACTTCAAGGGAGTTTCCACTGGTTATTATAATAGCTGCCAGGGCAACATATCAAGCTGTGAGTTGCAATCATGAAAAGGGAGTGATAGGGTGGTTGCGAGCAGAGATCATTCGGTCCATTCATTTTTTCATTTGGTGTTCAGGGGGACCAAAATTGTCTGTGCCCAGGACAACAAAATCCATTAAGATGTCATGAAAGAGGTAACACAAAATCATGAAAATCACATACTTGCCAACAGCGTCATGACTAGACCTTCTCAGGAAGATCTAGTCTGGTATGTCCTCCATTTCAGGGAAGGCTTTCGGGGCTGCCATAAGGAAAAATCTTCCACCTAGCTGTTCATCTATTTTAGGGCATGTGGCTATACACACCAAGGAAGGTGTCTGCAACATGTGGCTCTCCAGATGCTTTGGACTGCCACTCCCATCAGCCTTAGCCAGCATAGTCAATGGGGAGAAATCATAGGAGTCATCTGGACATCTGTAGATGCATAACCTATAGGTCCCCACGCAAGCGGCTTGAATAACAATTTATTATTCACAAATGGGCTTGTGAATATACACTTTACAGAAGTGAATATTCACATTCGTTTTTTAAAGCTTTCAATTTCTAGTCTCACACGTGCATAACATGACTATCTAACATCCAAATGTATACATCCCACCCCCACATCTCTGGGAGAGGAACATACAGTGAGATATTCAGAAATTAAAATGAATTAAAGAAGGTAAATGTAACTTCAACCAAACTGACCTCAATACAAATCTATAGCAAAACCAATAGTCATCCAAGATAATGAATGGCATGCCTATATGAATATCACTATTGTCAGTCCATTAACAAGATCACTCCTAATTTAAATATATATTAATGACTAAACGATGCCAGGCATTCTAAACATTCCTATTTTACATTGGCTTTGGTCCAGACAACATATTTTAACTCAATTATACTAGTTCAAGATGAGACAACTGTGTTTAAAACATATCTCCAGTATCAAGACACCTACAGTATCAGAGAAAGTTACTTGACAATAACATTTAAAATAAATTTAAAATACATTTATAAACAACCCACTCCCCAGGTCAGGTGTAAGGTAGTGAATGCATAGGCTATATTTAAGCCACTTGAGTTTATACAATGGCCAGCTTACATTGGTCTCCTGTAGGTCTACATTTGAAATAATGCTCAAAGTGCTGATGATTATTCTGAAACTTAATGCATACTGTGCTCTCAAAAGACATGCGTACAGATTTCTCTAAACATACAAGTGTGACTGTCACTAAACATCAGTATGTTACTTGCAGTATATGGGCCTCATTACGAGGAATGGCACTAACCAATGGCACTATTAGCGCCATGGTTAACAACGGTAACTTACTGAATCCGCCATGGTGAAATGGGGAATTACCAAGGTTGGCGGGGTGGTAATTCCCCATTTACCATTGGCCCTTCCCCATTCCCATTTTTGTCCCATAGGGCTCAATGGGAATGGGGAAGGCGGTAATTACGGTACCGCAAATTGCAGTACCGTAATTACCTTCAAGGTCCCTTTGCGGGTCCCTACCTTAACGGCTGGTACAGACCAGCCGTCGGGAGCCGCAAAGGGACCTCGTAGTAAGGCGTTAAGGGGTTAACAGTGCCGAAACCTTTTCCGGCGCTGTTAACCCCTTAACGCCTGGGTCGTAATGAGGCCCTATGTATGTATGTGTGTGAGACTTTGAATACAGCTAAACATGAAGATTTAAATTCATGTGTGTTTACCGTTTTTTAAGCAACTTGTGTGTGCAACCTTTCAATATATATATGCCTGCACAACTTTAATGCATCTCGGTGTGAAGAGAAACTATTCCTCTGTAACATGTACAATGTTAAAAAAAAACCCTTACCTTTCCCATTACACATGATTCTGCTTGCGTATTGAAAGATACGGGAATAGGGGAATGCAGGGGTTTTGTACTTCACACAATTCTTATTAAATAAAATGAATTCCCTCAGCATGCATTTCCATTGCGCAAACACCTAATCTATGACTATGGCATCACCCAGCTGCTTTAATGCATAATATCACACTATGCAATGGTATTTTGCAATACCATGACCCAAAATTACACTGGTCCGCTTAAAGCACTAATTTTATTTTAAATAGTACTCAATTTTATAAATGCAATTCTTCTGTAAAGTGGCACCAAAATGCACCAGTTTTAAATTGTGTTTCTCAAAACAAAGTACATTGGGCTTTAAAGAAGTAACTCATCTAGGGGTCCCATGTACTGGCATGACACAGGACATTGCATTATCTAGCATTCTATGCCCTTTATTTTCCCAGATTTAATCTGGTAAATCTATATGGACAGTTTGGGTTTCAATTGGGGTTTGATTTACATTTAGTGACAAGACTTCTGAGGAGGTAGCTGATACTCAGCCAGTCTGGAATCATTCCATCAGAAAGCCATCTCTTCAGGTGGGTATTTGGTAATCAATATCCACTCATAGACTGGTAATCCTCTCAATGGACTGTTCTTCAATCTGCCTGGGTTAGGTCAGTGTGTTCCAATTCTTAATTTTCATCTCTCCATATTCCAAAATCATGATACTCATATGTCCTTTGTGCATGCAATTATTCATTTATTTCGTTATTTATTTTATTTGTATATAGTTCTATAAGAACTTTTACAAAATATGATCTCAACAATTCAAACAATTCAAATTCATTTCATCACATGCCTGTAATATGCAATAGATATACACAATTTCAAATTTGAGAATTAAAATGTACATTTATGGTTACAATTTCTACTTAGGCTTTCAATTTAGCTTTACATTTTTACACAGACATAATCTACTTCAGATTCTTGGCATACAAGTCACTGAGTCAAGAATTCCACACTTACATTAAGCAATTAATAGTGCTAAGTATTAAATGGCTTGTTCAAGTAAAATGAACACTAAGTGCTCTAGCTCTTTGAGTGAAACAATTGGGTTGGAAATTAGATTTTAGGCCCTAACACAAATGGCCTGAAGGAGCTTATCATATAGCAACTATTATTAAAATAATAAATACTAAAGATATTAAAATTCTAAGTCTAAAATCTAAAGATTCCCTTAATAGAAGAAGATCTAAAAACAGATAAGATTCCCTTATTGTTCCAGGAATTGCTTATCAGCTAGCAATCACTTACTTGTAATGATCCACAAGCGGTAAAGTGCAATGTGCGTGCTTTCAGTATCTGTGTTAAGACAGTAATCTCAGAATGTATCATCCTTTATAAAATCATAGCTATACACCATATGTCCTAGCATGTTCATATATTCAGTAAACATAGCAGAAACATTCTGTAAAAAGGTCTTTTTGCTGACTCAGTATCCCGGGTATTTTGCATAAGCGACAGCATCTGTCTTTAAGGGGTATCCCCAATTGTGCACCCACAGCGACAAATGATGGTAGTTAATTTGTTCACAATCTTAATCGGAAATTCTGAACTGATAAATTCGGGCATTGCCTCAGGTCCCGCTGGGGTTTCAAGTATTTGTGCACCACTCTAGATGCGTACCCGTAGCTTCTAATCATGGCCAGGTGGGTGTAGTTGTTGACCCAGTCCCACTATTTGATTTCATGCTTAAAAATATGCTGTAGGCATGGATAGCTTGTCCCTCTAGAAAAATTGGTGCACCAGCCAATATTGTTATATAGGCTGGTGGACAAAGCATCAAACTGGCAAGTACCACCCCCAGAGGAGGAGTCTAAACCTGTCCCCAACAATGAGAGCACTTGACATTTTAGATGTGTATACATTTTAATATGGAGTAAACCTCTTCTAATGAGCAACTAACCTTTGAGCGAGACCAGCCCCAGCTCTAACCAAATATATTCCATAGGGGTAGATTTGCTCATCTTCAATATACATTTCTAAAAGGCTTCTTATATATGACCCAACCATCGTAGGTCTCTCATAGCCAAATCCTCTAGTCCATATAGGACAATGGGGCAGAAACATTGTTTATAGAGAGTAATAATTCCCTCCATTGAAAACCCAGCAGTATTTTTTGCAACATTGTAGATTAATTGGGTCATGTGTAAGGCCTTAGCCATCTCAGTGGCCACTATATGTGCATAGGTCCTGCTACCACTCATATCTAAGCCCAAATAAGGATAAGATACCCCATAATCACCCTTATCAAGAGAGGTCTGAAAATCAAAGAGTTTCACTTTTTTGGATGAGACGACCAAGTCGGGAGATCTGCTGTAAATAGGTTGTAGAGCAGGGGCGCTATAGTGCAACCCTGATTCACCCCTTTTCCAATAGGCATTGGCATAGATAGATCTTCCTCTTCATTCATGCGTACATAAGCTTGGATGTTAATATGTAACCCTCTTAGCACATTAACAATCCATCTTGGACAGCCAGAGTCAATCAGTTTATCCCACAACATAGTTCTGTTGACTTCATCGAATGCCGCTTTCATGACAAGCATAACATATAATGTGCGCCCTCCGGATTCCAATGTGCCTCTAATCAGAGAGTCCAAAATTCTTAAATTACGTATAGGGCACCAACCAGGTCGAAATCCGGTCTGCATAAATTGTAGTATATTAGACTCATCCGCCCATATCTGGAGCTCCCTTGGGACTAAGGTGGAAAAAATCTTCCCCGTGACGTCTAATAGTGAAAAGAGCCTATGGTTTTCCAGCATAAGCCGGTCCCCTTTCTTATACACCGGCAGAAGAATGTACTGCTGCCAGGACACCTGAATATTTTGTGTCAGGCACACTTTATGAAATAAAACTTTGAATATACAAGCCCATATGTCGATGTCGGGATTCTGTTTTAAAACTATATTAGCAAGTCCATTTGGACCGGGAGCACGGGAATATTTGAGTTTCATAATAATCAGGTGGATATCGTCTTCATCAAATATCAAAGGCCATCCCCTGGCCATATATACTGGATGGGAGGCAACTGTAGTTTCCCCTCTTTTCTTTTTAATGTGGTCCAACCAATCCATTTTCTCGTATAGGGTTTAATAGACGTTTATTTCTGTCCCCTTTAGCCTTAGCTAGCATATCCCATGTTTTCCTATGGTCTGCACTACTAAGTGCAAGAAACATTTCCTGCTAGCTGGCATTAAGGGCCGAACGCTTCCACCTCCTAAGCCATCCATGATACTGTTTCTTAGCAGCATAAACACGACTGGTCAGCAGCTGGGCTGCTAGCCCAGAATTACGTGTCAGGCGTATTTCTATTTGCATAGCTCTCTTTGCATCTCTAATAGCGACATCAAATGGGCGCGAGAGTTTGACACAAATTATCCCCTGGGTTTTATTGCCAGTTGCCGCAGTTTCAATAGTCAGTGTGCTAGTCCAGATATCTATATCGTCACTTTGCATGGATCCCAGAGCAATAAAATAATTATTCCTCAATTCAGACAGACACGAATGCAGTTTTTGTAGGTGCTTTACAGTCTAGAGAATACAATTAACTGCATGATTAATATGGACGTCAATGCACCTACTGCCAGTCAGTCTGGTATATTGCAGGTTAATACACAGTGATACAATGTTATGGTCACTGTAATCTATAGGGAGAGTCCTTAATTCATTTGTAGCAAGTAAACATGCATTGTTTCCAAAATAATAATCTAGCCGAGCCTCACGCTCGTTTCCCCTCCAGGTCTAGCTCCCCGGCCTATCTCCATTGTTGCTGCTATTTAACATAAACAGATCCCATTGTCGCAGGAAAGCAACCCACTCTTTAACCTTGTGGTTACCTATACCATCAATCATTGTAGTCTTTTTAAAAACTTTAGAATAGGCTGCACAGGCATTTTCATCAGTAGACTTTGCATTCAGGTCTCCTCCCAAAATAATCATATATTCAGCATGTTTCCCTTCACCAGCCAACAAAAGCTCCTCAAGAGTTGCTTGAACGTCATCCAACACTTTAGTGCTAGGGGGTGTGTATACATTAATATTTTCCAATCACTCTCACTTCCCTCCTGCCACACTTCGACTGCCATCACACTATCCTCAGCCAAGGTGCCCACCAACTGATGGGAGCAGAGCAGTCATTAATTCCAATTATAAGACCCCCCAAATGGCCCACCATTTAGGCCGTTTTTAGCCATAATTTGGTAAATGTAATATCCCTCCACCGGGAGGGAACTGTCCAGCTAGGTTTCCTGTAGCATTAATATGTACTCATATGTCCTTTGTGCATGCAATTGTATATCTTTCTGATTCCACCTCTGTCTTGCGATTGAGGTATGGTTTCCCCCATCCAATGATTCATGAGGGTGGGGGTCATAACCACTCCACTTGAAAAAAAGCCTTTTTTTATTTTTGCACTCTAATTTCTGATTAAAATATGCTAGTTTAATAAAAACTGATATTTTCACATTTTGTACATCGATGTGCACATTTAGAAATGTGTATGGCCTCGGTACGATAACATTTGGAGCAGTTACTCATTTTCGCCATTTTTCGCCAATTCAAAATCGGATAGATATAACTTCATCTACAGTCAACATTTCATGCCGAGTCGAGCGTGCATTCCGAAAAAGCGATCAATTTAGTGATTAAACATTTAGGGACTGATTCATGGAATCTGTGCGCCGAAAAACGGCGATTTGTGTGCCATTCTGCCCGCAAATGCCCATTTGTTAAACAGGGCAGAATGGCGCTCAAATCGCCGTTTTTCGGGACACAAATTCCATGAATCAGCCCCTTAATGCAAGATTACCCTCATGCTTCTATGAATCAGGTTTTCTAGAGAGGAGTTGCATATGTATTCCTGTAGGTGGCAGTCCATCACCTACGTACTCCTTTTTCATGATATCAATGCATTTGAGAACAGATGTCTTTTTCTATGCATAGTTAACTATTCTCTCTGTGACATCTTGGGCTCATTCACTGTTTATTGCAGGCCTGGATTTTGGGAAATGATGACAAGCCCTTTGGAGCTCTGTTGATCAGTTTAATCATCTGCTAACACATGGCTGGCCTCGGTTTGGACAGCCCCAAGGCCCTTTGTGTAGGTGTATGTTGTATTATTGTATATTCCTAAGCAGAAGGGTTGGATTCTGTACAGAGTCTCCATATTCCCATTTAAGCATTTTCAAAACCCCATCTTCAATCACCAGACTCAGGCAGTTCCCTTTGAATTTCAAATGCAAGGACTCAAAGTGAAATATATATTTGGTAGGATGAATTGGATTTTTTTTATATTAGTTCCTCTATTGCTCTATATCTCCTTATTTTAAGTAAAATTAAACATCTGCGAATAATGTCATCACAATTGTATACAGTGTTCTATGCCACACAAGTGCCATTCAGATCTCCTGTGATTAATGCTGCAATAGGCCTTATAATTTACAACTCTGTGTACTCCAAAACATATTGGGCCTCATTACACGGTAGGCGGCAAGGGTTTACCGGTACCGGTATTTTACCGGTACTGGTAAATCCTTACCGCCTTACTACAAGGTCCCTTTGCGGGTTGGGAAATGTAACGCCTGCTTTTTGCAGGCATTAAAAACCAACCCGCAAAGGGACCCAGGGAGCTAATTACGGTACCGCAATTTGCGGTGCCGTAATTAGCACCTTCCCCTTTCCCATTATGCCCTATGGGGCAAAAATGGGAATGGGGAAGGGCAATGGTGGAAGGGGGAATTACCGCCCCGCCAACCTTGGAATGGGGCGGTAATTCCCCTTTCCACCAAGGCGGTGCCGGTATTTTACGCTAATTGCGCCATGGTTCTCTGCCCACCGTGTAATGAGGCCCGTAGTAAACATGGTCCTTTAATGCAAATCACATTTAAATTGCAGATGCATTTTCTTTACACTGGACATATTCGTAATACAAATTGCTTTGGTTTGTATTCTAGGAATCCATGAACATTGCACTTGTGGCAATATCCCAAATTTTTCCTGTATCAGTGTGTTGTTCTTCCATAAACCTCTCGAGTCTGCTGAATTCTTTTGGGAAGTAAATGCACTCACATGTTTTGTACCTTTCTTATAGCCCTGTCCTTTTGAATTGTCAAGCATTGTCATTTAGATTTCCTGTGCTTAATGATTGGGCCTTGCCTTGGTGTATTTACATAAAGACAGTAGTTCCTGGTGAAATAGACCCCATTCTCGAAATATAATCAGCTCTTTAATAAGGCAATGATTGAAGAAATATTTTGGGACTGCGATTTACTGATTTCCAAGTAGCCCTCGTTCACAGCTTTAGTTCAGCTCTGATACGCCAGTCTTTAGATTGAAAAACAGACAAAGCCATGGAAATAATATTAGGTGCACAGGCACCTAGTTTGATCTTGCATTTTTCCAGAGCCGTTCTTTTGTTATAACAGTGAACAAGAGAGAGACATTTTCAACAAGTGGCATAAGTGGTGACTGTTGCTTCTCTCGCTCTCTTCGGAAGGCATTTTATTCAATTCACTTTATTTTAGCTATTCTCTTTTCAGCATGTTTCTCCACAGCAAACCCCTCTTATCACACAGAGCACCATTTCTCAAGTTAGGAATAAGCACGTGTTCGTCTATTCTGTATTCACGAATGGGACCTGCTCTTAAATGGAAGACAAACATGTTTCCAAATCTGCGTCATGCGAAAGGTCCGCCAACTGAGTGTTTCCTCCTACTTTGCTACATTGCCATTGCAGTGGAGAGAGTTGCTGCTGTGAAAACTTGGTTTCTCCACATTTCAGTAACAGTAAAAATATCTTTCAAACTTGTTCACAATTGTTCATCGGTGTCACGAACCTGAAGGCAACATTTATGCTTCCCAAAATGAGCAGGTGTCGCCTGGCCTTGTGACCTCCCGCCCGCACCGAAATAAAATATGCTCAGGTCGGGAGAGAGGGACGGGCAGCGAACCAAGCGTCCCTTTCTCCCGACCACTATACACTCACCTCCATCTGCCCCCCGCCTTTACCCACCTGGCAGAGCAGTCTGAAGGAGGTAATGGCCCTCATTACGACCCTGGCGGAATCCGCGGTGCTAAATGCACCGCGGAGCATGGCGGAAAGCCGCCGATAGCGCCATGGGGGTTGGCGGATTTACCACCCCATGCCGACCTTGGCGGAGCGGTAAATCCCCAATCCCCATTTTACCCTTCCCCATTCCCATTCTTGCCCCATAGGGTATAATGGGAGTGGGGAAGGAGTTAATTACGCCGCCGTAAAGTACGGCGGCGTAATTAACAACGAGGTCCCTTAGCGCCATGGTTTTCTCCGCCCGGTAAAACCAGGCGGAGAAAACCTCCATGGCGCTAAGGGAACTCGTAGTACGGCGGACGGGTCCGCCGCGATTACCGCTGGCGGAAACCCACTCCGCCAGGGTCGTAATGAGGGCCAATGAAATTCTAGGCCTGCCTGGCCAAGTCCATCTCCGACAGAGGCTGCTGGTCACTGGTCCACGCCTGCGCATAGTGAGGAGCACGTGCAGAAATGAAAGGCACTGCACCTCAATGCGCAGGCGTGGGCCAAGGCTCTGCCATCAGCCTACTGTTTGCAGCCTGCATCAGACAGTGCAGTGCTGCCACCGTTCCTATAATTTTACTTTAAAAAGGAGCACCCCGGAGCGGTTTCTTTTTTTAAAAGAAAAGTATAGGAATGGTAATGAAGAAAAAAGGTGACCTGTAAAATGCTTTTAAAGCAGTCACCTCTGCATCTCTGCAAAGCATTTCACGTGCACAATACAGTGATGGTGACTCTTACACAACGGTGGCTGATGTGCGTGCTTATGCACAACACTGGCCCATTGGAGAGTGCTGGGGGGCTAGTGCAGAGAAGGGGGAGCTCGCGCATATCCTCTTTACCAGCAAATGTTTCCATTCACTAAATTCTGGGGGGAACTCTACCTTGTGAAATAGACCATCCCCAACATTAATCATGGAACAGAGTGGTCGGAACTTGCCTGCCTGTGCCACTGTCTGCACCTATCTCCCTGCTGGCTACTGATGTACACATTCTTATCTACAATTGATTCCTGAAGTATTGTTTCATGTCTATGAGGCCAGTGGAGTAACTTTGTCGAAAATGTTGTTACTGAAAAGGGCCCCTGCTAAATGAGGGGGACAAAAGGTGTGTCAAAAATGTAGGGGGAAATACTTGTCCCCCGCTAAAATGACACCCATGTATGGTGGGGCTCCTTTTCGAGTCCCCGGCGTAATTCAGCGGTGGGGGCCTGTACACATGCACTTTGGCCTGCACAGGTCCCAGCTGCCGAATTATGGTCATTTGCAGTGCAATATGCAAATGTGCAGGGCAAAAGGTGGCATACACGCATGCATGCTGCCTTTTGCCCTGCACTTTTGCAATCCGCCGTGCAAATGAGTAAATGCTGCCTGCCATGCATGCATGGTCAGCAGGGTTTAAAATGGATCCCTGCGGAGCCCGCCTGCTTTAGCCGTGGACTTCATAGGGATCTGCAACATTTGCGCCAACACGGAAATGCACGCCAGCACTAATCCAGGAGCCTTTGTATGGCGGACAGGAAGGGAGATGGCAGAAATGCAAGTTGTGTCCTGTCCCTCCCCTGCACCATACAAACGATTGAACATGGGGCGCGATGTGAATGGATGGCATAAAAGCCTTACGCAAGGCTTTTACGCCTTCTAGTTACGTTACACCTCTGTACAAAATTAGCTCTTATGTGTTTCAAAATAAGGTTGCTGGGTATTTTTGAGTTGTGTAATAATAATCAGCACTGCCAGAGTTTTATTTTATTGTAACTCTCAGGGGAGTAGCGTGGGATCTCTTTAGAAAACGTCATCCTTCATTTCTTTCAAAATAGCTTTTTGTTGCAAAGCAAATCACATTTCATCTGTCAAATCTGTAGCTTTTTCTTTTTTCTAAGTTTTCCATGTTGTCATGTGTGAACGATGATGGCTATTCCCAGAAAATATTTTCCGTGAATTCCTATTCCAGGATCTTCATCCATACAATGACGCTTTTTCTGAACGTTTTGGTCATGAATCTTCATCACTCCTCTCTTTCCTAATCATTTCCTGCTAAGACTGTTCAGTAACACACAACAGGCTTGCTGAGTGAACATTTTCATGTGTTCATATTTTTTATGCAATCACCCTAATATTTACATAAAAAAAGAAAAAAAGGAAGGATGAGACGGCATCAGGGTAGAGGTCGGCAGGGGGAAATGGGAAGTTGTGCAGTTGGGATGGTCTGGGAATTCAGTTACAGGTAGAAAATTGTCAGTTTATCGGGGGACTACCAGCGGAATCTTGCAAGATTACTGCAGCAATGCAGCAAGACGCATCCGGAAAAGAAACTGCGTCATTTGAAACAAAGAGTTTTCAGGGCTAATGGGAGAAGATTATACAAAAAAGGTAGCAGGCGCCCCTCTCTCGAAAGAACAAGGCATGATAACCTGTTCAGTGGTTATTAACCACATTGAGAGTTCGCAGCCATTGCTTTTTGCTCATTGTACCTTCACAGATGGGAAATATCCATTTGCATATCAGTCTTTGTCCCGCACCGAAATGCAATGGCTATTCCTGTCTGAACAAGAGTACCAACAGCAACCCCATACACGTGTTTCAGCCTTGTTGGGCATCATCAGTGAGGTGAAGCTGAGCCTCTCTAAGCACAGTGAGCAGGGAGTCCACGTCTGGTTGCCCACAGGTAACCTAGGGTGACCAACCCCAAGTTCCTTTCAAAAATACAAAAAAGGTAGCAGGCGCCCCTCTCTCGAAAGAACAAGGCATGATAACCTGTTCAGTGGTTATTAACCACATTGAGAGTTTGCAGCCATTGCTTTTTGCTCACTGTACCTTCACAGATGGGAAATATCCATTTGCATATCAGTCTTTGTCCCGCCCACAAGGGCAGTCCAGCACCGAAATGCTATTGCAATTCCTCTCTGAACAAGAGTACCATCAGCAACCCCATACACGTGTTTCAGCCTTGTTGGGCATCATCAGTGAGGTGAAGCTGAGCCTCTCTAAGCACAGTGAGCAGGGAGTCCACGTCTGGTTGCACCCAGGTAACCTAGGGTGACCAACCCCAAGTTCCTTTCAAAAATACAAAAAAGGTAGCAGGCGCTAATGGGAGAAGATTAGGGAGGGAAAACACAATTGAGGGAATTGGGGGCGGGGCAGGAAAAGGGGATGGGGCATATACTGAGTGCCTGTGAGCACAGGAAAGACTGTTTTATTTTTAAGAGTTTTTTCGGCTTATAGGGGCAATACCATGGGATTACTGCAGCAAGTTCCAACTGTATTTTCCATATTCAGGGGAATTGGTACAAGGCTACACTACTGCAGTGATTGGAAGAGATTTCTTGGGAAATATTTCACACGTGCAGGGAGCAATTTGTAAAATGTATTTTTGTAACATGTACAGTGCCGCCCCCCCCCCATGAAACGATACTTTCCACCTGACAACAGTCATATGGATTTTTGCATTTCAACATTGGGTAAGCTATTCATCTTTTTGCATTTGCTGGGGATATTTCTTTGTCTATGCCACTGACAATAAGACATATCAACAATTGGACTAATGATGCTGTCTCTTTTGTTTTTCATATTTGTGATGTCGTTTTATGCCTTGTTTTTTTATCCCATCTAATCCTCCCCTTCACCATCCCTTCTTTTTCTGTCTTTTGTATTTATGACATAACATGGGATATGATGGTACTATGGCTTTACAATTTCTATTTTGTTTATTCTGTCTGTCTATATTGTTTTTTTTGTTGGTATGAATTTAATACTATGATGTAACTTTTGTATATACATATTAGCCCTGATTTGAGAAAGGCTCAGGCGAGCCGAAACACTTGTTATCACTAAGAAGAGGGCTCATTATCTAATTTGATTGTATATTAAAACAACGATTGATTTCCCTACTGGCGCTGGGTCCTGGAATCATCTTTTTTTCCAAGCTTTTTCATATTGAGGTTGACGTCATGAAAGACACCAAGTGTTTTCACCAAGGGGCTTCTTTTAATTACACAATCTGCTATAGTGAATTGACCATATTTGGCATCAAGGTTAGACAAATGCTGACTAGAGCCCACTAACAAGAGCTCTGTTTTATTACCATTTAAGGCAAGATAGTTAGCATTCATCCATCTTTGGATGGTATCATAAGCCTGATTGATAGTTTGCGAGTCCCTTTGTAGTCGCCCGTCATCTCTAAGACCACCTGACAATCATCAGCATAATTGCTATATTTGATGCTGTGATCGTCAAGGAGGTCAAAGAGAGGGCGGGTGTATAGATTGATAAGAGTCGGAGAAAGGCAGGCTCCCTGAGGAATACCACAGGAGAGTGCCTCCGATTCTCCAGAAGCCACCCTAGCAAATCTAGGACTCAAGAAAGAGGCTAGCCACAATAATGCAGGTTTAGAGCATTTTGCTGTTTTGTCTAGTCTCTCAAGGAGCAAGGCGTGATCAACAAGATCAAAAGCCGCGGAGAGATTGACCATCATGAGCAAGACTATCTGTCCTGAATCCGCAATATTGGTCAAGTTGGCTCTAAGAACGAGCATGGCAGTTTCAATGCCATTCTTGGCACGAAAACCTAACTGTAAGTAGCCCAGGAGGTTAGATGTTTCAACATAATTCTGAAACTGCAAGTGTGCTTTTTTATCTAAAATGTTCAGCAAAAAAGGAACGTTGGGAATAGGATAAAAGTTACTTACAATATTAGGATCTAACGTTTCATTTTTAAGAGTTGGATTAATCCAAACCTTTTTAAGGATAGCTGGCACCACTGAAGAGGAAAATTAAGAATTGACAATTTTAGTAATGAAAGGAGCCAGACAATGGATGTAATCCTTAATAATGCAGGCTGGGCACACATCACCAGGGCAAAAGTAGGGTTTAAGATCACTGACAATGTTTATTAAATTTGCTTCCGAAACTTCACTTAAGCAAAATGCATAAGTCTGGATGCATGCAGTGGATGAAAGGGTCTCGAAGATTTTGACCTGTAAAGACTGGAGGGGGTATTTCTTCTCCTGCTCTCTATATGGCAGAGTCGTAGCACAGAGAACCCCAGCCATGATTCTCTAAGTGGTAAAATGTGGCGAGCAATCAAGGCTTAGCTCTCAGGAGGTGATGCAGGCTGGTTCTTAAGTACACTAAGTCCCACAAAGAAATGTCCACACACTATGTTAGTGAAAGCACAGTTCTTTATATAAATAAGGTTCAAGTAATATACACATCACAATAACACACTTTGTACTCTGGCAATACTATAATGGCAAATATATACATGTCTACATGGTACCAGTCTTACTATTGTTTCCTTTGAAATGCGTCCATGGCTAACAGCCCCAAATAGCATACCAACCAGATTATAAGATGAATCAATGATAGACCACAGAAAGAAAGCAAGTTAAATCAAGCAATGGCAGCACAGTCTATCCCACTACTATGAGACAGTTCTGTACGAGGATCCCCCCAACTGGGCAACCTGTAAATAAAGCGTAATTGACAAGCCCAGTCCAATTATGCTCAATATAGTCTAGATTCCTGCTAAAAGGTTCCACGACCCCAAAGTACCTGGTTTCATAGAGTTCTTCGATGAGTCGTCTATGGTCCTTCTTGAGAGCCCCCCTTTTAAGGCAGGAGCCATGAGTCGCTGAGTTTTGGTGAAGAAAAAGGTGAACACTCTTGTTGAGGCAGCAGCTTCGGTTCTTGCGTGCTCATTGATGATTGGTCGAAAACGTCCTGCAAGCTGAGGCATACGGTGCACCTCGACGATGATAGTTCGTAGCCGCAAAGAGTTAATGAAGAACTTTGGCCCAGCAAGTGCATCAGGTCATCTGCGTCTCTGTGGTCTTTGGGTGGCAGGGAAACCCACCGGCGCATCAGCGCCCTTGACTTTCTCCGGCGGGACAAAGCAGTCCGTGGTGCGGGCAAGAGAGTCCTTGATTCTAATGTTCTTAGGCAATGCAGCGTTCCGGCTCCGGTCGACGAGGTTGATCGTCAACGGTCATGGACTTCAATGTCCGGGCGCTTCGCTTTGTGAATCCACGGCGGTCCCCATCTCCGGTCAGTGGCCTTTCGAGGACTAAATTCCAGCGAGCCTTGGCGAAGGCTAGCTGGTGCATGATGATCACTCGTAGCTCAGGAAGAGGTCTCCTAGCCATGTCCTCTCTTCGATCAGTTTCTTGAAGGCACAGCAGCTTTCAGATTACGTTGAAGGGAACAGAGGTTCACCTTCCTCTTCTGGCTCGGCTTCGAGAGTAAGCATCAAGTATCATCTTCAGCTTCTGAACAATTTCCATCAGTGAGAGGTCCCCAGATATACTGTTTGGTCTCTCGTTCACTCTGCGGGGTCACACTCAGGCAACCTATCATTCAGAAGGGCATTCATGCAGTCAGGCAGCCAATCAGGCTCACAGTGCATTCAGGCCATTCTTCTCCATCCAGACACAAAAAACACAGAATGTGGATTCCGACAAGCACCCAGCCATTCAGCACTCGACACAGCATTCTTCCCAGTTTCGGGCAGGGCTGTCTCAGTCATTGTGTCAAACACTAGATACTAGACACCAAACACCCATAACATGAAATGTATATTCATCACACACTCCATTCACCCAAGTCCCACCCCATGGGCATACCCACAGTCATTGGGAAGGCTCCAGACAGTCTGGCCTGGACATCCGATCAATAACATATATGGAACTTCCACCCAACAGCCAGTCAGGGGGAAGGGACAGAATCAGGGCTTCCCAAAACAAGGTAACAGGTGATAGAGTGCAAGAGGTCACAGAGGCCATCTTGTTTCCTATCAGGAATCAACTGATTCCAATGGCAGGGCCTGGGAATCCTGAAATCGAGGATACTCAGAGCACCTGTCAGATTCAGCATGGAGCTGCCACCAGCCCATACCCTGCAATGTGGGCCACACACAGATGCCCAAAAACATACACAAGGGGTACAGGGGTGTACCCTCAGCCATGGGTGCTATAAGGGTATCTCAAGGGTATGTACTCCAAACCAAAAAGAGAAAGAGCTGCACTGCTGGGAGTCTCACATGGACTGCCGGGTAGAAAACAATAAAGAACACACATGAAAAAGGACTACAGGATACGGACAGGAAGGCCCTGTCCTTCCAATGGATTTCCAGCATCACACGACCCCCATATGTGCTAGACCTTAGTCTGAACGATGAGCAAATATCTTAGCTCTGTGAGAATTGAGTTTGGAGGAAAAACGTTGTTGAACTTCAGCACACTGTAAGTTTCTTTTTATAGTGGCTGGGGAGGTGTTAGCTCTGACCTCAAATACTTTAAGAATGGTGAAACATTTTTTCTGACTAGATTTGGCAAAGCAAATTCTTTCTTCAGAATGATCTTTTTTAGCAGAAATAATAGAATTCCTCCAGCTCTTTTGGCATGCCTCTTTATTTTCCTGAGCTCAAGGAGGTTGTTGGAAAACCAAGTGTTACCTAAGGTTTCAGTTTTAATCTTCTTGGTCACTGCAGGAGCTAGGATGTCAATGGGGCAGGCTCTGACATTAAAAAATTGTTTTGTGAGAGAGCAGGTCTTGTTAGAATAAATGAGACTACTAAGCCCGGGACAGACTGTATTGGCAAACGCTTCAGGAGAGATCCTGTGAGTGATCCTAACTTTATTAAGAATTATAAAGTTGGTATTGATTTTAACTAACTTAGAAGAGAGCAAGAGCGAAAAAGTGATCAGATAGTGATCAGACCATGGGCAGATGAAAATGTCAGGTGAGGTGATGTCAATGTTAAAGGTGAGAACCCAGTCAAGAATGTGACCATCCTTGTGGGTAGGACCCTTAATGCATTGAGAGAATCTGATAGCTTGGAGAGACGAAAGGAGAGAGCTGCCCTCATAGTCATCATCATAGTAGGCCCAACAGTTTAAATCACCTGATATCAAAATATATGAGGAGGCTTTCATAAAGTCTCCTATAATCATCAGAAGCTGTTCCTCAAATTGTGGTGTGAACATAGGGGGTCCATAATGGGTAAGTATACCGATAGTAATGGTACAGTTGACCCGAATCTTGAAAAATGTATACTGGCATTCATCTAACAGTAAAGAAGTTTGAGTAAATGCATCAAAAGTGTCTTTAGGGAAAATTACATCACCCCCCCCACCACTTTCCCATGTTGGCGGTCAGTCCTAAATATTTTAAACCGAGATAGTAAGGCCAAAGAGGCAGCATGCTTAGTGGTATCCGTTAGACAAGTTTCTGTTATACAGACAAGATCAAGTTATGATGGCCTTGTGACAATCCTACCATGCAAGTGCTCGACAAGGTGGTAAGTGCAAGGGGAGGGGATAGAGGGAGAAGTGCAGGAGAGGGGTACCCCAGGGAAGAGGGGCAAGCAAGTGCTGAGAGGGCCACAGTGGGAAGTCCCAGGGGAAAAGAGGGAAAGGGAGGATGAGTGCGTGGGACATGGAGGACCAAGTTGGGCTAGCCCAAAAAAAGGGAGCCAGAAGGCAAGTGCAGAAAAAGGATTCTGGGGGACTGGTAGGGGGTGGTTTGGCTCATGTAAGACTCTGAAGGGATCAGGCCCCAGTCCCAGTAGCAGAGGGAGAGTTATCTTGAAAGGGGAGAGGGAATGAAGAGAAGAAAAGGAAAGTCTTGAGTAGTTTCAGGAACTTAAGAAGTACCGCCTCAAGTCTAAGGGGTGAATGAAGGCTGAACCAGAGGGAGGAGCCAGCCGAAGAAAGGGATCTACCTCCCACTCTCTGCTTGGAGAAATGTTAGACACGCAGAAAGTTGGAGCCAGAGGACTGAAGGACTCTGGCCATGAGGTATTTAGGGAGGCAACTCTGGATGTAAAGAAGTCTCAGGTCCCAGGCCCCAGACAGCCTTGTGAATCATGCAGAGTCTTGAATTTGATCTTTGCAGTCACTGGGAGCCAGTGGACAGATTGTAGGTCTGGAGAGATCCAGTCCCTGGACTTGAGGCCAAGTATAAGTCTCCTAGTTCTATTCTGGATCAGTTGAATGGGGTGATGGGGGAAAGAGGCAGATTGAGGAAGAGACTGTTATAGTGGTCTAGTCTAAAGAGAACCAGGGCTCTGGAGATGTTGAGCTTCTGGGGAAGGTGAGGAATGATAGAATGTCCCTGAGAAGGTGTAGCTGGTAGTTGGATTTCTTGGCAAGGTCCGAGATTTGTGGAGAGAAATAGAGATGATCCAAATGTTTTCTGCCTCACAAGTGGGTGAGAGAAGGGGACCCAAGGAGTCTGACCAAACAGGGATCAGACATCCCAATGAAAAAGATCTCTGTCTTACTGGCATTAAGGCAGAGCTCATTGGCAGAGCACCATGCCTGAATAGCAGTCAGGCAGTCAGGTATGAGGGAGGAGGAGGTGGTAGAGGAAGGAAGCTTGAAGGAGAGCTGTGCTTCGTCTGCATAACACTGGAAATGGGGGGAGAAAGTGGAGATCAGGTTGGCCAGAGTGGCCAGGTTGAAGAGCCATGGAGATAGATTAAAGCCCTGAGGAATGCTACAGGAAGAGAGTGTGGTGGAGGAGAGAAAAGGGCCCATTTGCACTTAGGAAGGTCTGTTTGAAAGGAAGGAGGTGAGCCATGCCAGTGCCCTGCCTATGATGCCTGGGGTATCAATCAGATGGTTTATCAAGATGGAGTGGTTGACTGTGTAAAAGGCAGAAGAAAGATCAAGCAGGATCACTACAGAGGGAGTGTAAGAGTCCCGTTTAGAGAGTAGGGGCCTCATTACACGGTAGGCGGTAAGGGTTTACCGGTACCGGTATTCTACCGGTACCGCTAAATCCTTACCGCCTTACTACGAGGTCCCTTTGCGGGTTGGGGAATTTAACACCTGCTTTTTGCAGGCGTTAAAAATCCAACCCGCAAAGGGACCAGGGTGCTAATTACGGTACCGCAATTTGCGGTACCGTAATTAGCGCCTTCCCCATTCCCATTATGCCCTATGGGGCAAAAATGGGAATGGGGAAGGGCAATGGAGGAAGGAGGAATTACCACCCCGCCAACCTTGGAATAGGGCGGTAATTCCCCTTTCCTCCAAGGCGGTACCGGTAAATTACCGGCATGAACCATGGCGCTAATAGCGCCATGGTTTACCGCCCACTGTGTAATGAGGCTCTAGGTCTTCACAAGTGTTCAGAAGAAAACCTTCCATGCCCTGAAACTGGACTGGTGGTCATGGAGGCAGCCAGTGAGATGGCAATAGTTAGCCGGGCAAGAAGGGGCAGCAGATGGCTTTTTAGGAGGGTGCACAAGAGAGTGCTTAAGGGGTTGAGGGAAGGAACCAGAAGTGAATGAGTGGTTATAGAGATCAGCCAAGACAGGGGCAAAAGAGGTGATGGTGTCCTTGATGCTTCTGGAGGAGCAGGGGAGCACCTGCTTGGAGGAGACTTTCATAGAGCGGACAACTCTAGAGATCTCAACAGGTGCAATGGGAGAGGAAGAGGAGAGTATGGGGCAAGGGGGACCAAGGGAGGCGAGTCAAGAGAAAGGTGGGGGGGGTGAGCAGATAACAGAGAGGACTGGATGTCCAGAGTTTTTGAGGAATAGGAGCAGCCAGTGCAGAGCAGAGGGCCTTGGTGGGAGGAGGAGAGGATGAGACTGCGGTAGGATTACAGATTTTAAAGAGTTCAGCTGTGTGATTGGTTGCTCCAGAGACCCTGAGACTGCAGGCTTGGACATGTGTCCTCTTCTTGGAGCGGATGGAGAGATGATATTGCCTTCGGAGTAGGCAGCAGACCAGTTTTTCAGCGGATCAGTTAGGTGTCTGCCATTTCTTTGCTGCAGCTTTCTACTTGCGTTTCAATGAGGCCAAGTCAGGGTCATACCAAGAGTTGCATTTGGAGGCAGGATTCATGTAGTTCCTCATGACAGAGGCAAGGATGTCCAGGGTGTTAGAGCCAGAAAGGTGAAGGTTAGCTAGAAAAGAGTCAGAAGGAGAATCAAAGGAAGGGGGAGGAAGAGGCAAATGTAGCGACTGACATTCGCTTCAACGGTCGAATGACGGAGAGGAGACTGGCAGTGCGGGCAGAGGCTCCATCAGGGACAGGGGAGTTAACGGTGGGAAGAGAGGAGAGAGTGGTCAGACCAGGAGAGAGGGGTAATAAGAGGGGTGGAGAGGGGGATGTCTATTGAGATGGGACATCCATGGTGTGTTCGACATAGGATTATAGAGGACTATGAGCAGACAATGCCTTAGGTCAGTGATGGGCTGCAGTGAAATGAAAGAGAAAAATCTAAACTGCATGTGGAATTCTTTTCAGTGAGTGAGCCCCCACACCTCTTTCTATGAATGCTACATACTATTAAGCTGATGTCCCTGTCTCAGTTCCTGAATTCCCCTTTTTTCTCTACCTCTCCCTCTATTTGATTGAGGTTCTTCATTATTGCCCTGGTGTTTTGTTAAACTCGTCCTGGTTTCTCCTTAGGCTTCTCAGTGTTTTCCAGTGACCCCTATTTGCCCTGTTTACCTGGCCCTCTCATCAGTTCTCTACTTGATTTCCCCCTGTTCTCCATTCACTTCCCTTAGTTATCTCTTCCCTTGCCCTGAGTTTTCCCCCTTGTTCTTCTGATTTTCAGGCCTCCATTTCCTTGAATTCCTCTATATGTTATTTTAGTGTCTGTATGTTTCCAATACGTTTCCCTCATATTTAAGTAGTAATTCTGGACAATGGCCCTCATTACGACCCTGGCGGAAATCGAAAAACGATGGCGGAAATGCAATACCGCCATCGAATAGCGCTCGGTGCGACTATGACCCGTCACCGCAAAGTACGAAGCCATTAGCGACACCGTAGTGAACGCCAACGCTAACTGCACCAAGCACGCGCGCGCGCGCCATGCCAAACCGCAAACACCACCATGGTGCAACGGTACGCCAATTCCGACCCTAGCGGACATGTACCTAACGCCATCAGGCATGGCGTAATGTACCATTCCGCCATGGCGAGAAGTACGGCATCGCGAATCAACCGTAAACGGCCCCACTGAGTGCCTGTACACCGCTCCCTGCCCACAAAGTACAACCCCCCGTAGGTGCAATGAAGTCACAATGCAACCATTGAAATGTACAAGTCACCCATGCATGCCAACGAACAAAAGAAACACAAGAGGGGCCAATGGGAGCTGCAGGGCACAGATGGCACGAATACAGAGGCAATCCCAATGGACATGACCACAGTCCCCCACCAAGAAACGCACGCAAACACAGGCACCTGTGACCAGCAATATTCCGATAATCACATCATTCCACCAGTCCACCTGGCTGACCGGCATCTGTTACACAAAACCCAATCCCCCGCCCCTGAGCATGACAACATTCAAACTGTCATATAGGCAGCCCCCATCCCTGACCTCACGGGCTTAGTAGGCAAACGCGCCCAGTACAGTACCACGCAACTAAACCCCAAAGCTGGAACCCAATGCAGATCTCCTCACAATACATCGCCCCCCAAATAGGCATATGCCACATCACTTGCAAAGAAAAACGCTACACGGGCCAAATCAGAATAGAAATTTATGCACATCAAAGTCACCAAGCCCATACAGCCATCAGGCCATGAACTCCAAAACACTAATCACCATTGTGGGCTGCATCCGCAAGAAATGACCAGCCACTACTTGTGTGTCGCCCTGTTCCCCCATGGTACACAGAGCCACATTCACGTACGAAAAGGCAACATGGAAGCGCACAGAACCGCAGGGCCGTCCCAATGGGGAGGCACTAGTCCAGCTGAAAGGCCGAAATGTTGCTCCGAGCCACCAGTACTGCGTAAGGGCATGTGGGCCATTGGCGATCGTCCCATAAGATCGTAATGCTGCTCCACTGATTAACACGAAGCAGCAGGTGTCGGGAGTAAAATCCATCTGCAGGAGTGGCATACAGATGGCAGTGGCAAAAGGGGAGGAGATACCTGTCAACCAAAAGAAAAGAAAAAGAACAGAATGGCCATCAGAACCACATTCGAACAACTCACTTCAATGATCACACGAAATCCACAGCCATATGCATGCTAGCCCACTCAAAAGGATCATCACCACCCCAAAACTCATAAACATCTATATCGAGGTGCAAACACCATCACAAACGAGTGTACCTGTGCATGCGTCTGTCAAAACAGAATCCATCAGATGGGAATGTTAACGTGCATGGACACAAGTGTCTGAGTGCGCCTCGAGACAGGGAGGGCTCAACAAGGCCAGATAGACGATGGTCCCACTATGGCAGCCCTGCATCACATAGCGTAGGGGAGGCGGATAGATCCCAAGAAGCCCTGTACATGGCAAACTCTGTATCAAATCACCTGCCCATGCATCCATTCATCATTCCCTCATCCCGGGATCAAAACGCCTGAATAATTACTCACATAACATTAGAAACATCCATTGAGTCTGTGAGTTATGCAGCCTGCTAAATCCACAGTGCCCCAGCCCGTAATTCCAGTGTTGTGAAGTAACATGTATTTGGGAACGGCCGGCCTCATCGCCCACGTAGCTATTGCGCATCCCAAACTATTCATATCAATCATTGCTCCCTCGCCATGGGCCCTGTCTCAAGGACATTGAACAATAGAACGTTATATTTGCAGTCAGACCTGTGGGCATCTCCTCGCCGCTAGCTGGAAACCGAAAGCGCCGCCCTTCGAATTCCTCATTTGCAACACCACGTCGGAAAGGCATCTGTGGCCGTTTGAAATCACTAATTATTCCATCGAGTGCGGCTGTGTGTGAAAATGGCAACTGCCTTCACCCACGAATGGGACGCCCCGCCCGTCGTTGCAACTCGGTACAGTGATGCATGAGGGCCCACCGTTACTCGAGTACTACGTTCCACTGACTCTTCACAAGTCTGTTCGCGACTGCACAGATAGTATGGGAAACAATGGGACCACAGCAGAATGAACATATCAATCCAATCTTACACGGCCATCGGGTACAAATACATGATAGCAATAGCAAGATACCATTCCCCGAATTGCAGCGTTGTGCGCGTGACGTGCTCGGCCAAAGGGGAGAGCAGTTTGCACAGGTGGAATGAATCACCACAGGTGGAGGCCATACAGCCTGAAAACACATAAATTGCACAGCCAGTCTCCTCCCACAACCACACCGAAATGCTACCGGCAGGACTCGCGATGTTGGCCCTGGGGGACCTGATAGCACTGCAAGTGCTCCAACTCCAAGAAGAAGACGAACACCAACTACAACCAGCCGCACGGAGGAGACGCAGGAGGAGGAGGAGGCCAAGGCAGGGCCAGCAAGGCCCACCAGCACAGCCACTACCACCACGCAGGCAGCCCGCAATACCACGCCTCCGAGCCCATCCGTTCAACCTCACTGATGAGCAGATCCACACCCTCTACCGTCTGGACCGGGACACCATAGCCGCCATTGTGGACATGACACAGGCTGACCTTGTCAGCATGATAGATAGCCCAACCGCCATCCCACCCCTACTGAAGGTGGTGTCTGTACTCCACTTCCTGGCCACAGGCACCTACCAGCACACAGTCGGACAGTTGCATGGCATTTCTCAGCCACTGTTCTCACGGACACTATTGCAAGTGCTCGATGCCCTCCTGCAGCACGCAGACGACTACATCTCCCTACCACGCTCGGAGCAGGAAATTACTAACACGAAAGTGGGATTCCATGCACTTGCCGGCATACCGGGTTGCATTGGTGCCATCGACTGCACCCATGTTGAATTGGTCGTCCCACATGCCATGGAGGCCCAGTACCGCAACCGAAAACAATTTCATTCCCTGAATGTACAAATGGTGTGTGACTCCAACAGGATCATTACACATTGTTGTGCCCGATTCCCTGGATCAACCCATGATTCTATGGTCTTGAGGAACTCTACAATACCACGCTACATGGAGCGACACGCAGGGAACAGATCCTGGCTACTCGGTGAGTCTCATTACATGCATGATGATGTGGGGTATGTGAATTGGCAATGACCTGGCAGGAAGGGGGGGGGGTGTGCGTACGTATCAATGGCATTCCACATCATATGTTTCTCGTCCACATACAGGTGATGCTGGATATCCACTGAAGAGATGGCTCCTCACACCAGTCCGGAACCCACGGGACCACCATGAGGAGGACTACAACCATGCCCACTCACGTACCCGTGTAGTCATAGAACAGGCATTCGGCCTACTGAAGGGCCGTTTCCGCTGCCTCAGCAGGTCTGGCGGGGCACTCCTGTACCGCCATGAGAAGGTTGCAAAGATGGTGATGGCATGTGTCATGCTCCACAACATGTGCGTACGTAGAAATGTGCCCATGCCCCCTGACGCAGAACTGCAAGCACCTGAAGATGGTCATGATGAGGGTGGGGATGTGGCAGCACCTCATGGAGTCTGCGAGGCACCGGAGGCCCGTGACATTCGTCAGCATCTCATTGATGTATGCTTCTAGCACTCACGCCTGGTGGCTGATACATGGACACGGGACTCGTGGCACTGCGTGTGTCTGGGACATGCACAACATGGACTGTACGCCTATGATGGCCTAGTACACAAAGATCAATGTCCACACATCTCATTGGTTGATCGTGCACTTTTAATGGCATATGTGATGTCATGTTGAACACCCTATCGACCCGCCACCCAAGTGAGCCCAACACACCCCCTCCACCCTCCTACCTCCCCCCCGAACACCAGTGTCCAAAGATGCTCATTGTCAGTGGGCTGTCGCTATTGCATGCCCCCTCTGCGGGTATCAGGGGCACCCCTGCCTGTGGAGCGCAGGTTCCTTCCAGATCTACGTTGGGGGCTGCCCTGGACGGAACTTGCAACGGATGATGTGTCTGCCTGCTCACGTCCATGCATGTCCCTAAGGGTTTGCGAGAGCTCAGTGAGCACACGGCGCACTGCGGCAAGTTCGGCACATACGTCCTTGGCCGTCGCATGCAGTTCCCCCCTGAGGCTCTCGGTGCTACTCTCCATTTGGACTCTCAGGCTCTCGGTGCTACTCTCCATTTGGACTCTCAGGCTCTCGGTGCTACTCTCGATTTGTGCCCTAAGTGTCTCAGTTGATGTTTCTATGTCTGCCTTAGTGCCCCCACATTCATCAGCATGGTCCTTGAGGAGCGTGGCCAGTTGCTGCTGTTGTTCGATCAACTGGTCGAGGGACTGTTGCCTCTGCTGGGCCATGGCCATTTGCGGGGGTGTCACAGAGGGGCTGTTGTCCTCATGTTGCCTTGCCACAGGGCTTGTGGGGGATGGCCAGTCGTCGTCTTGTGGGTGCCCCTGCGTGGTATCCTCATGTTGTACGGGATGGGACAGACAGGGGGATTGGGACAGGTCATGGATGGATCTGACTTCGGCATCCCCGTTTTCTGTGTCCGAGCATGCTGCCATCAATGGGGTGTCACCTATGGTGCTGCTGCCACCAGAGGCAGTGCCTTCTGTGGCATCCATTGGGGGGACCTGTGGTGGTGGTGTTGTGGGCATGCTGGCTGCTGGGGTGCCTGTTGATGTTCCCTCCTCTGTGCTGCCACCTGATTTGTGCTGCTGCCGTGTCTTGATGCGTGCAGCTGAGGTGGAGGGTCTCTGGCGGTTTGTCTTGGCCCTCTTTGCAGGTGTGCTGGTAGGGGTGTCCTGTAGCTCGTCGTTTGGATCGGACCCTGTGGTGGAGTAAAGGAGGGCGAGGGTTATTGATGGGTCTGTGGGAATTGGAATGGCATTGTATCACATGCATTGGGGTGGTACCTGAGGGTGATTTGGGTCGGGGCCTTGGAGGTGCTTTGATTTGTGTGTGGAGTGAGGGTGCAGTTGTTTGGCAGCCTGCAGTTAGGGTGTGCCTGCTGCACGTGTAGTGCGTGTATTTGGGGTTTTTAATTATTTATGTATTTATTGTGGGTTTTAACGTGCGCTATCAGGCCGATGTGTGTGGGCGTTCTCCTGGACATGTGTTTCTGTTGCACTATGTGGACGCATGGTACTTCACATGGATGGACTGTGTGGATTTGGCGTTGTTTTATCTGGCCCACCTACCTGAATCTTCGGATGTCTGCACTCCTTTCTCCATCCCTCCGACTCCCTCTATGCTCTCCATTCCGATGGTGGAGGCAGAGATTTCTTCCCAGGGGGTCAACTTGATGGGTGATTCAGGACCTCCCCCGGTGGCTGTGGCAATGTTGCGGTTGGCAGAGAGTATGCTGCGGACGCGTATCCGCAGGTCGTCCCATCGCTTGCGGCATTGCTGTGGGGTGCGGGGTGCGGTCCCCACCGCACTTACCCGCTGTGCCACCAGAGCCCATATGGCCTTCTTGTTTGCAAGTGCCGTCCTGGTCATTTGCGTGCAGAAGACGACGGCAGCATTCTCCTGGAGGGTCTCTGTTAGCACGGTGAGTTCCTCACGGGAGAAGTGGACCTGCCGCTTGCGGTTGCACGCTTTCTTCGCTACTTTTCCCATTTTTCTTGGTTTCGCTAGGGTGGTTGACGGGTTGGGGTGTGTTTCAGGGTAGTGATTTTAGTGGTTGTGTGGTTTTAGTGTATTTATAGGTGTACGCCGGGATGTTTCCCGTTCCGGCCCCATGTTTTAACTTCCGTTTCCGTATATTTCCGGGCACCGTACTTTCCGGTAGGCGCACACTGCGGTGACCGCTAAGTGGGGTGGCGGTATTGCACCTAGGGCGCCGTACGGCGGCGGTGTGGGCCGTTTTGGGGTCATTTCCGCCATCGCGGACTTTGCACTTCCGCCATGCCGTGGTGCTCGTGCCCGATGGGTCGGAATGGGCCGCACTTTGCTCCTTCGTGCAATGGCGGAAACGCTATTTACGCTGTGGCGCTCCGGTCAGTCGCTTTCCGCCAGGGTCGTAATGAGGGCCAATGTCTGAAGTTTGCCACACCTGCATTCTGCCTGACTAAAGCTCCAAACTGATATCATTGCTATATAGCTAGTACCTTTTTGTACTCCAACCCTTGTAACCTCCCATTACTAATTCTGGAGACCTTCACCCCCTGTCCTGAATACTACCATGGTAAAGCTAGAATTCCCAAGCACCACAAAGTCCAGAGACTAAGATATAACACCAGAGGGTGTCTTTTGCCACCGTGATCCCGATACCACTACAAAACCATAACAAGCTGGGGTTCCCAAGCATCACAAGACTCTATGGGCCTCATTACGACCCTGGCGCTAAGGGGTCTGCGCCAGCGTTAGCTGCGCGGACCCCTTACCGCCAACTACGAGTTCCTGGAGCGCCATGGTCATTTTTCCGCCCGCTTTTTGCGGGCGGAAAAATCCATGGCGCTCTGGGACCTTGGTGTTAATTACGCCACCGTATTTTACGGTGGCGTAATTAACTCCTTCCCCACTCCCATTGAGCCCTATGGGGCCGAAATGGGAATGGGGAAGGGTAAATGGGTCAATGGGGACTTACCGCCCCGCCGACCTCGGAATGGGGCGGTAAGTCCGCCATCCGCCATGGCGTAAAGGGACTTTGCGCCATGGCCGGAAAGTCCGTCGATGGCGGAAAAAATCCGCCAGGGTCGTAATGAGGGCCTATGACTGAAATAAAACCATCATAGAGAAGCTTTAGCCACTGTGAAGTCAAAACCTCCACAGAGCCTCAAAAAGGCGAGCCCAAACCATCGGGAGAGGAAAACCACTGTAAGTCACTCACCAATACAAGGCACCATCAGTATGTGAACTCCCGACCAGGAACCATAACACAGTAAGAATTTACCCCTCAGAGATCCAGCTCTAGCAAACAGTACAGCCAGGAAATCGTTCTGCCCTGAAATAGCTCTGCCCTGGGAACAACCCTCCCCCAGGAACACTCATACCCCTGAGGTAGATCTGCCCTGAAACACCAAAGACCTCGGGACAGCTCAAACCCTCGGATAGCTCACAACTCTGGAATAGCTCACACCCTAGGGATACCTCATGCGCCTGGGATAGCTTCCTGGTCTGGGATAGCCCCGCTGGGATAGCTCATGACCCCGGATAGCTGCCGCCCACTGGGAAAGCTTTTGCCCTGTTAAAACCTCTCACCCCACGGATAGACCCTGCCCCTGTGATAGCCCCCACCTGAAATAGCTTCCACCCCTGGGATTGTACATACCACCGCGATAGTTCACGGTCCCGGGATAGCACATGATCCCGGGATATCTCCCACCCCTGGGATAGCTCCCGCCCCTTGGATAGCTGCCGTCCCTTTCCATTGCTCCTGCCCCTGGGATAGATCCCACTCTTGGGATAGAACCCAACCACAAAATGCACCATGCCAGGAAAGAATGATGCACAAGTAATAGCCAAAACAGAATAAGCCAATTGGAACAATCCAAACCATCTCAAAACACTACTCTCTGGAACAAACCTACACCAAGAAATAACTCACCTACCCGTCCACTGCAAAAGTAGCACTTTGCCGGAATAAGACCAAAATCCCTCTACTTATCACGCTACCAATAAGCTTACCACCCACTCGGACAACCATCCAACCTTAAGGACCATAAGCACATATGGAGGATAACTGAAAACCCAACAAACAGACGTGAAACCCACAGAAGCACAACCAAAAGAAACTACCTCAATACGCCATTCATCAAAAAATATTGGCAGGACACAAAGAATCATCATTGTGAGCAGATAGACAACCCTGAAGAAAACATCAACCCAAGACGCAACCTTTGTGAAATACTCAGCGAAGAATCAGAAACAACAGAACTGAATGCTCAAGTTGATGGAAAGATGTATCAATATCAACTCAAACTACCAAACACAACCACCAAAGGTCAAACAAACCTCAGGAAACAAAAAGATACACTGCAACCTAGTCAACCCTTTTTCAATGTCAAAACACATAACAGAAATATACAAACTTCTAAGTGATGGAGGGACAGACATGCTATTCCTCACTGAAACCTGGCTAACTCAAAACTTCAAAGTAACAGCACACAAGTCACTCCCCAAAAACCTCAACCTTAAACAAGGCAACCGAGAAGGAAAACGAAGAGGAGGTCTCGCTGTGCAATCCAAGTATCGGATAAAGGTAACAACAGCACACCACTACACGTCCCAAACTGCAAATCACTCCTCCTGCACTTAGCCTTAGATTCCCAAACCAACCTATTGCTCCTACTTGTCTACAGGCTACCAATATACAATCCTACTTTCACATGCACATTTGTGGACGCTATCACCAACATTGCCATTAAAATGATCACCTGATCATACTGGAAGATTTCAACATCTGGTATGAAAAAGAAAACATTGGGCCTCATTACGATCCTTGCGGTAGAGTGATAACGGCACCAGTAGCGTTGCCGGTGCCGTTATCACTCTACCGCCACATTAAAAGTTCAGCTCGCGGGCCGCCCTGTACGCCTCGTCAGACCAGACGTGCAGAGCGGCACCTGCTAGCAGAACAGGATGCAAACAACAGTCCCATCATTAACAGGACCGTTGTTAGCATCCTCCCCATTCCCATTGAGCCCCGCAAAGGTCGGAATGGCCCGGTAATTCCCATTTTTCGGGACCCTTACCCGAGTTTGGGGGTAGCCATGCTGGTAAAAACAGCATGGCTACCTCCAAACTCGTAATGAGGCCCTTTCACTCACCCAAAACTCTAACAAATCAGCTATCAACGATGCATCTACAACTGGTGAAAGGAGCGACACACACAGCGGGCCACACCGTGGATGCAATCTTCTGCAACAAAATTCTGGTCATAACTGCACCTTCAATGCAAATCCTCCATAGCGAGCACTTCATAATACCATTCGTGATCCACCTGCAAACACGTATACTAGTTAACCTCCCAAAAAATCCTCCAATTCAGAAATGAAACTGGAAATCAATAAACATTGCAAACATAGACAGACTGAAAGCCACAAAACCATCAATCACCGTTTTAGACTTAACCAGAATAGAAGAATGAACTGAGACAATCTAAAAATGGATCACGAGAACACTGAATGACATTGCACCAGAAAAGCCATTCACCCCTTCCCTGAAGAAAACAATGGCAAGATGGTTCACACCCCACTTCGGAGCACTGGAAAAAAATACCAGGAAACTGGAAAAAGCATGGAGGAAAAACTACAACCAACAGAAAAAAATCACATACCAAAGAAACAAAATCACAAACATCAAGAAAGAGGTTAAGAACATGCCTAAAAACACCAGCAACCCCCTTACCAGCCAACACTGGACCCATGAACTAGATTAAACCATTTCTCACCAATCTCGACAAAACAATTCTACACCCTGGTGAGGAAAAGCCACAGAGCCGGCTCTCCATCAGACTCCTGACCATCAGACCTATACCAAACAACCCTCACCCAGACAACACCTGCATAACATTTCCTCAACCTCTTCAACTGCTCAGTAGCAACAGGAGATGTGCCATGAGCCTTCAAATTGGCATACATGAAGGCACTGCTTAAATAACCATGGGGAAAAACAGAACACCCAACCAACTACCGACCAATCTCTAAATTCCCACACCTAGTGAAACTACTAGAAAGCTACATCTATGAACAAATCCTGGAACATGTAGAAAACAATTGGGTACTAGACCAGGCACAAGCAGGCTTCAAACCCATGAGAGGGAAAGAAACAGCATTACTATCGATATAGGGGTGATCTAAAAACCAATGCAGACTACAACATCAAATCAGAACTAATACTACTTTATCTATTAGCAGCATTTGATACAGTCCACCACTAAACACTGAACGAAAGACCCAAAGATATAGGAAGCCACAACAAAGCACTACTTTGGCTAAAGGTCTTCATGACAGAAAGAACGGAAATGACTTGGATAACACCATTCGAGTCAACACCACTCCAAACAACATGTGGAGTCCCACAAGGCTCATCACTCTCACTACTACTTTTAAACATCTACATGGCCCCTCTGAAAAGACAGAGCTTCAACTGCTTCCACTTCCCAGAGATCACAGGAATCATATACAAAATTAATGCTAGCTAAATGCAAAACCAAACCCTTACCAACTTCTGCATAGAACTAAACCATTGGATGAGCACCAACTACCATAAACTCAACCCAAAGAAAACAGAACTCATGATCAAGCCCAATGACTCGTTGATCCATCATACATTCCATACCGAACAGGAAAACACACCAGAATCATCCATAGTGGTCAAAAATCTCAGAATATTAATGGATAACAAACTAACTCCCGAACCGCAAGTCAGTGGAGTAGTAATGAAATGCTTCTTCCAAATTCACACAATCAAAAGGATACTCCCCTTCTTCACCTTCCCACGAAGAACACTCTCTGGAATCTCTCTTGTCATGTCAAGGAAAGACTACGCCAACAGCATCTATCTCGGAATGCCAGAATACCTTATGAAAAAACCTTATGAAAAACTGCAAGACTACTCGTCAGACTCACTAAAAGAGAACACATCACACCAGCGCTGAGAACACAACATTGGCTACCGGTCAAATAACAGGTTTTCTTCAAAACACTGTCCATAATACAGAACAACATATGCCCAAAGAGCAGAATTCGCACAGGGAAAAAAAATCTCATCTACAAACCAAAACTTACATTAAGGTCCAGCTACAACATTTGCCCTCGAACCATAACAATTGCCAAAGCGTACATCTGGGGGATAAGAATTCTCCTGCATAGCGGCGAGACTTTGGATCTCGCTCCCAAACAAAATACGAACAAAAGAAGATCACCTAAAGTTCATAAAATTGTTGAAAACAAGGCTCTTTAGATCATCAAGCTAAATAGGAAACATCATTGAAGGAAAGCCGCCAACACAACACAATAGAAATGAAGAAAACAACAAAAACATGATTGCCCAAACTAGGACCACTCAAAGAAATAAAGCATCCTACCACAAATTACCATAGAATAATATGAACTCAATGCATCAACCTAACCTGAAATAAGGACTCAGACAACTTCCAACTAACCCTACTAAAAACTCTCTAATACTATGCATCCTCTCCCTCAAACACTGAAGAAACCAGACACATGCCTCTGCCACTACAAACTACAGACACTATACAGACACTTCACAACACCAAATAGGACACTAAATCAATCGCATACAAACCACCCATGTACAATCATGAACAAAAACACCACACAACGTCGACCAACTAGAAGCAAAAAGGCACACAGTGACTGGTTCATCCAAACTGTAGCTATGAAGAGCACATCATAGGTCTCTTGCGCTTTTTTCTCTCATTCCCACTAACACCTCTCAACCCCATTCCTTTTTAGATCAGCCAGTGCACCTGGAGACCATGAAAATGGCAGCGGTGTGCGGTATAGATTTCAATAACATAACATCTCCTCAATCACTCCTTTCACTCAGTTCTTGTGCTTTATTGAGATCTCTTCTCTTTTATTGATATCAGTGTAAATGTAAAACCTCTAACATGGATGGGGCAATTTCTGAACAATGGCCCTCATTACGATACTGGCACTAAACCATGGCGGTATTAGCACCATGGTTGGTGCCGGTATCGTAACGAGTCCGCCAATGTTCAATGGGGAATTACCACCCCATTCCAAGGTTGGCGGGGCGGTAATTCCCCATTGAACATTGGCCCTTCCCCATTCCCATTTTTGCCCCATAGGGCTCAATGGGACTGGGGAAGGCGCTAAGTACGGTCCCGCAAATTGCAGTACCGTACTTAGCACAAAGGTCCCTTTGCGGGTCCCTACTTTAACGGCTGGTCTAGACCAGCCGTTCAGGTCTGGTCCCGCAGAGGGACCTCGTAGTAAGGCGCAAATGGGTTAACGGCGGCGCAGCCTTTTACGGCGCCATTAACCCATTAGCGCCAGGGTCGTAATGAGGCCCAATGTATTTGAGGGTGATAATGGAGTAATTGCTGTTACTGTAGTGCACAGTTATATTCCCATGTAAATGCGGACACCAACTTTTTTGTCCTGGGTTTTTGTTTCACAAATCCCTTGCATCAGGTGCGTAAGTCAAATGTATTAAATTAAAGATAAACAAAATTGCAACTCCCAGAATACATTTATTTTTTAAATGAGGGACCAGGACTGGGCAAATTGTGTCCTGGTGGTATTGTTTTCTGAACCTTGTACCAAAACCCATGGTGCCAAATTGCCAGCCCTCCCCTGTTTTTAGCTCTGCGCTGCCATGCATTGATCCCTTGTGATCTGCTTCCCTCACCGTGTACTTCCGCCCATAAGATTTATAAATTGCTCCATAGCTTTGTGAAGCTAGGTCCATATTCAATTATTATAATAATGATGATAATAATAATAATAATGATAATAATACTACTACAGAGGTATCATAATGAGCTCTTAGAATGATACATTGATTTGTGATTGCTGTATCTAAATAATGTACCTCCCACTCTTACACCTACTAGTATGCCTCCTAAGTATCATGAGGTGAGGCTTTCCCAGCAGCATACACTTAGCTATTGTGTCTCACTTGTGTCTGCATTCCTGATGTAGCCCCATACCATGAGGTAAGGCTTTCCCAGTCTGCACACACACCTATCTTGTCTTACATACCTGTCCACATGCCTGTAGTTACCACCTGTCCCATGAGGTGAGGCTTTCCCAGTCTGTACACACACCTATCGTGTCTTGCATACCTGTCCACATGCCTGTAGTTGCCACCTGTGCCATGAGGTGAGGCTTTCACAGTCTGCACACACACCTATCGTGTCTTGCATACCTGTCCACATGCCTGTAGTTGCCACCTGTGCCATGAGGTGAGGCTTTCACAGTCTGCACACACACCTATCTTGTCTTATATACCCGTCCACATGCCTGTAGTAGCCACCTGCCCCATGAGGTGAGGCTTTCCCAGTCTGCACACACACCTATCTTGTCTTACATACCTGTCCACATGCCTGTAGTTGCCACCTGTCCCATGAGGTGAGGCTTTCCCAGTCTGCACACACACCTATCTTGTCTTATATACCTGTCCACATGCCTGTAGTAGCCACCCATGTCATGAGGCGTGGCTTTCCCAGTCTGCATATCCACCTTTTGTGTCTCACTTGCTTGTGTTTGCATGTCAGATGTAGCCCACTGTACCAAGAGGTGAGGCTTTCTCAGTCTGCATACACTCACGGTTTTGTCTGTAACCCCTATGCATGCTCTTACACTTATCTCTGTACAATGCACTCTCTGTAACTAGCACCTAGATGCCTCGGAGCTTTGTGCGATGAAAAAAATGCAAAAATTCAAAATTAAAATAAATATCAATTAAGTTATCTAGATGGTATTTGGGTACATTACAAATAGTACTCGTGATTAATCACAGACATCGAGACCCTTTTACACTTCATCAGCACACCTCTTACACAGAGGTTCCAACCAGACTATAAATATGAGCAGGTGGCTTGAATGCCTCCTGTGGCTCAATGGTTCCAGGATGAAACTCATGGTAATGTAATATCCAAAGCATAGCAACATTCAGCTCAGGTTGTATCCAATTTTACCCCAGGTCAGCTGTATCTCCCCAAACCCATCCCACATTAATATAAACACACATGCATTTCTTTTATTTCATGCTCTCAATGGCTTAAATCGCACAACTTGCCATAGAGGTTGGGAGCCAGATGAGCAGACAATTGGAGGCAGGACATTCGGGTCGGAGTAGGGTATGCTTTTTGTGACAAGGCTTTTTCAGTTGTACCCAAGGGGAATTTTGTTTGGTAAAATGTGCTACAAATTTAGCATTTTCAAGAATATTTGCCCTATTGCCTAGTAGGCCAGTATGAGCCTGCAGGACACTCAACAGGAAAGTCCTTTCTGGAAGAGCCTGGTCTTAAATAATAATAATTTTTCAATGTGCTTCAAACCGGAGAACATTTCCAACCTCAAGTTCGGCATCCACACATTGTGTTGCTCTGTCTTGTCTTGCTTCCAAGACAAACATGTTGCCCCTGAGGTATCCTTCTGGCTTAAGTTTTTTTCAATTTGGAAGTGGCAAGGTTGATGATGAAGAGTGGTCAGGATTTACTCCACAGGTTTACACCAAGATAGCAAAAGGGTCTGCCTCCTTTACCATGAAGAGGGAAACCATTTTCCCTCATTCCAGGTACACGGCGGAGGATGATATTGGCAGCGCTGGAGGATGATATTGGCAGAGTACATCTGAGTGAGCCAGGATGCGGTACATTTCTGGTGACAATGACTCCCCTCCGAACACACATATTCAAGGAGTCATTTTTTTAAGCGAACGTGTTACATTTTGTGTACGCTGAGCATGGGTATCAATTCAACAGTGACACTGACCCGAATTATGGAGATGACGTTTGATATAAAATGTGACTACGTCATTGTGCAGAGACCGACTTTTACAGAGAGCAAGGGCCTGATCCATAGAGCGTTTTCCTATGGGATTGCTTCATTATAACATGCTTATGTGAATCAGGGCCCAAGTGCCGTTGCAGGGACATCTGAGGTCGGAGGTGCCCTACATGTGAGAGAACGCGATTTGGAGTTGTGATAGGGACATAGAATAGGTATGGCATTAAACAAGACGTTGGACACATTTTTTTTAATGTTCCATGTTTCTTTTTTTCCTTCTGAATTGCATTTGCTACAATTTGGACTCAATAAGGCAGTTTTTATTAATTTCACTTTTGTATTTTAAATATTTGTAGGGACCTCCCGAGACTACACAGTCTCGCGAGACTTCCCCCGCGACCCGACAAGAGACGGCAGAACGCTCCGTGACGGATTATTAAGGTGCCAATGCTCCGGAGCAGGTCGTGCTCCCGGCGCTGCTTCTAATTAGAGACTTAAGACTGCCTCAGGACTGCAGAGCAACCCAGGACTCCCCTGTCTTGTATTTATTACCTTGTTTGTTCATGGACATTAAAGAAACCTTTGTCTGTGTTACTTGCTTATTGTTACCACAGCAAATAAAGTTTTCAATCCAGCTGGCTCATTCCTGTTTATTATACTACATAATTGGCAACAAGGATTGGATTGGAACTCCCATATCATCATGCAAGGAGCAACACTGCCCCCGCCATTTCTGCAAACACCAGCTAGGCCTGCGATTCCAAGGCCACAATGGCATCCCCTGTTCATCACTTACCTGGAAGCACTAGGAGGTGCAGGGTACACAGCAGCAAGGCACAGAGCTATGTTATTAAACACACTGGAGGTGGAAGGTCAAAGAGTGTTTGCAGGCTTTCTACCCAAAGCAGGGGTGGATGAAAACAACAATGTATACAAAGAGGCCGTCAGAAGAATTATTAAGAGCTTTCCCAGCAAACAAAAATACGGTAATGCACAGGATACGCTTCTACAATCGCAAACAAGAAACACCAGAAGCGGGAGATGACTACGTGACTAAGCTGCTCGAACTAGCTGCACTGTGCAACTTTAGAAATAACGCAGAAGGATTAATTTATTTTGGAGAAGGAACTCCAGCTGGAAAAGGCCATACAGATTTCAAGAGCAGAAGAAAAAACTGCAGGTCGACTGAAGGAGTATGCAGGAAGCTCCGGCCCTGCAGAGGTCCAAGCGATCACCTTTATGAATAATAAGAAGAAACAAGTGACTGACGTAAGAGAAGGGAAGTGGGGAAGGAAGGAACCACTGAAGTGGCACACATGCACCAGCACAAAACCCTTAGCCAACGACAGAGAATGTCCAGCAAGAGACAAGGAATGCTCTGTGAACTTTTCACTGGTATGCAGGTGGTGTAATAGAAAAGTCACAAACATTAATGCGGAACACAACGCGGAAGGGGAATCCTCATCTGAAGAAGAAGGGAGATCCACAGTGTAAATGGTAAACAGCTCACGAGCCAGGAGGGAAAAGCCCCATAGAGCAATCAGAGTGAACGGCATGGAGAAGAGAGTCATGGCTGATTCAGGCTCCAATCTCACCATACTGCCCCTACATACATACAATGAAATTATGGGCACCGAAACGGCTGATGTTCTCAGCACATGCAACACACCCACAGTATTTGGAGGTGCTCCAGTAGACCTACTAGGGTATCTCAAAGCAACTGTGGACTTCAAGGGGAGAGAGACCACTACTAGAGTATACTTCACACAAGTAGGCCCTGCAGTCCTAAATGGGATGATCAAGCCAAGCTCAAGAGTAAATTAGATCCCAGCACGGAAGATCAAGTGTTAACAGTCAATACAGGAGGAGTGCCGGTAGTTAAAGCAGACTTTCCCAAACTGTTTTCGGAAGGGCCAGGGAAAATCAAGAACTTTGTACACAAGATAATGCTCAAGGCAAATGCAGTTCCTGTAAAGCATAAAGTACGGCCAGTGCCAACGACAGCCAGTGACATACTCAGAACCAAGCTCAACAAAAGGGTGAAGGAGGGCACCATTGAGGAGGTAGATGCCTCAGAGTGGCTGAGCCCCATTGTCCTTATCAAGAAGCAAAATTCACAAGACTTGAGGGTGTGCATAGACCTACGCATCCTTAACTTAGAAGTCATCTCAGATAGCTACCCCCTCCCAGGCATAATTGAACTCATCCTCATGATGAAGGAAGCCAAAGTGATCTCCAGGCTGGATATGGGGATGTATATCATCAGAGTCATCTTCACAAAGAATCCAAGCCACTCACAGCGTTTATCACCCCGTATGGCCAGTATCAGTTCACTAGAGATGTCTTTTGGGTTGTCGTCCGCAGCTTTGGTGTTTTAGCGCATGATGAACTTACTATTGCGTGACATAAGAAACGTGTCCTACTTCCAGGACGATATACTGGTCTATGCCGCGGATGAACACACGCATGATGTCACTCTCAAACAAGTCCTTACCAAAATATAGGATGCCGGAGTCAAGTTGAGATACGTAAAGTGCATCCTAAGGTCACAAGATGTTGAATATTTTCGGTACAAGATTTCTTCCCGGGGTATAACCCCCAAACAAAACCTGGTGCAAGCCATTGTCAAGGCTCAAGGAGCCAACCGACAAGGAAGAAGTGAGGTTGTTTCTGGGACTTATAGAATATTACGCCAATTTCATCCCCAATCTTTCAGAAATCACAACGCCGCTGAGAAACCTACTGTGATGCTGGAAATGCATTGGAGGGACAGGGCCTCCCTATCCTTGTCCTGTAGTCCTTTTTCATTGTGTTCTGTATTGTTTTCCACCCAGGAGTCCATGTGGGACTCCTGGCAGCGCAGCTCTTCCTGTTTTTGGTTTGGTGTACAGACCCATGGGATACCCTTATGGCACCCATGGGCGGGGGTACAACCCTGTGCCCCTAGTGTATGTTTTTGGGCACTTGTGGGTGGCCCACAGAGCAGGGTATGGGCTTGTGGCAGCTCCATGCTGAATTTGACAGGTACTCTGAGTATCTTCCATTTTGGGATACCCAGGCCCTGCCATTGGAATCAGTTGATTCCTGATAGAAAACAAGATGGCCCCTGTGGCCTCTTGCTTTCTATTACCTGTTACCTTGTTTTCCCAAAGTCCTGGGAAGCCCAGACTCTGTCCCTTCCCCCTGACTGGTTGTTGCGTGGAAGTTCCATATATGGTGTTGTTGTGGAGTCCAGTCCAGACTGGCTGGAGCCTTCCCAGTGACTGTATGTTGTGGGTACACCCTGTGGGTGGGACCTGGGTAAATGGAGTGTGCGACCAATATGCACTTCTTGTTGTGGCTGTCTGGTTTCTGGCATGAGAGACAACGACTGAGACAGCCCTGCCCGAAACTGGCCTGAATGCAGTGTGTAGTGTTGAATGGCTGGGTACTTGTCCCAATCCACATTCCTTGTTGTGAGTGTCTGAGAGGGAGGAGGATGGCCTGAATGCACTGTGTGCCTGATTGGCTGACTGACTGCATGCATGCCCTTCTGTATGATTGGCTGCTGAGTGTGACACAGCAGTGTGGATGAGAAGCAGAATAGTATATCTGGGGACCTCTAACCACTGCAAATTTTTCAGAAGCTGTGTCTACACTTGAAGAGTAACTGGAACTGCTGATCCTCGACGCCCAGCTGGAAGAAGAAGACTTGCTGTTGCATTTGCTTCGACCTGATCTGAAAGCTGCCGAATCCGTCAAAGACTGATCCGAGAGAGGACCTGGTAAGGCGTCCTCTTCCCGTGCTCTGAGGGACCATCGAGCACCGCTGACCTTCGCCGAAGCTCCCTGGAAGTCAGACCCCCGAAAGGCTGCCGACCGGAGATGGGACAGCCGAGGAGATCGAAGTGAAGCACCTGGACTTCACCACCGTCGAAGTCCATTGCCGTCGACCAGGGTTTGCAGGTTTGTTTAACCGCTGGAGCCCCACCGAAGATGTGTTGCCCCAGAAGAGGGGACGCTTGACGCTGTGCCGCCGATGACCGGAGCCGCCCGCTCATTTGCCTAAGAACATTTGAATCGAAGGACTCCCTTGTCCGCACCGACGACCACTTTATCCTGCCGTAGAGAGTCAAGGCCGCCAATGCGCCGAGGAGAATCCACCGGTGGGTTTCCCGCCACCTCAAGGCCACAAAGACTTCAACGACTCGATGCCCTTGCTGGGCCACAGTTCTTCTGAAACTCTTTGCGTTCCAGAACTATCAACCGCCGAGGTGCCCCGCACACCTCATCCTCGCAGGACGTCACCGACGAGCACCGCCTGGATCGACGCCATGGTCTCGGCACCCTCGAACTTCTCATCAACGCCGTCGACGCCAAGTTCACTTTCTTCAATGCCTCTCGACGATCCGTGACTCCTGCTTGAAAGAGGGTCACTCAAGAAGGATCCATTGACGCTTCTTCGAAGAACTCTGCTCCACCAGGTACATTGGGGGGGTAAAAACATTATAGGAGGAAATAAGACTATTGAGCAATATATGGACTGGGCTTGTGCTATATCTTTCTTTTACAGGTTGCCCAGGTGGGGGGATCTCCACACAGAACTGTGTTTAGGTAACTGACTCAGTATTCTGCCTATTGTTTCAACCCTCTTGCTTTCCCCCTCTCTCTATTGCTGGTTTCCTTTTTATGGATCTGTGTGACATTCTAACAGTATAGTTGATGCACTTTAATGAGATCTGATAATATTGGTGGTACCACTTTAGAATTGTATATATTTACCATTGTTGATTTCTGAGTACAAAGTGCGTTATTCTGATAGTGTACATACCTTTGAATATTAATTATATAAAGACTGTGTTTTGAGTAATACAGTGTGTGGACATTCCTTTGAGGGGGTTTGGGGACTACACTGTACTTAGGAACCAGCCTGCATCACCTCCTGAGAAGCTAGGCCTTGATTGCCCGTCCATTGCTACCACAATAGAGAATCTTGGCTGGGGTCCTCTGTGCCTCTCCTCTACCATATGGAGAGCAGAAGTACAGACACCCCCCTCCAGTCTTTACACCTACTAAAGAAAGGCACAGAGTTCACATGGCTGGAGGCCCAAAAGGAAGCTTTAGAGAATATATGAAAAGATGGATAGTGGAAGCACTGTGCCTACAGCCGATCAATCCAGCGTGGTATACAGTCAACACCACGGATGCCAGTGCGTGTGGGTTAGGTGCCGTACTCACCCAGAAGAAAGGGAATACTGAACATGTAGTGGCATTCGCCTCTAAAACCCTGCCCACAGCTGAGAAGAATTACTTCACAGTGGTGAAAGAGATGTTGGCCTGCGCATTGGCTGTTCAGCATTTCAGGACTTTTGTATGGGGCACCAAGTTCAAACTGGTCACTCACCATAAACCACTCATTCATATGCTCAATCCAGGTTGTGACAAAGTCGTCTACACCCCGGTTGGCATGCATTGCAGCCAGACTCCAGGAATACACATTTTAAATAACCCACATAGCCGGGTAGAGAAATGCCCAGGCGGACTGCATGTTGAGGTTACCTGAAAACAGAGAAAGCCACCACGTTTCTGCAAGATGAATGCATTGTATCGTCTATCAGATCTCAGGGGTCCAGAATTCCTAGAGTTAAGTGAAGGACACTGGAACGAGGAGGACAGTAAAGACCCCACCATGGTGAGACTTAGAGAGTGGGTTAGGAACGGTTGGCCAGAACAAAGGGCCATACCTGAAGGCATGAGGCCATATTGGAAACTGGCCAAAGAAATTTCAGAGGTGGAAGGATTGCTCACTAAGGGAGATCAAGTAATACCGCCAGTGGGAATGAGAATAGTCATCCTGTGCAGGGCCAACACAGGGCATTTAGGAAACACCATGACACAGCGAAGGGTGAGAGAGGCGTGCTCGTGGTCTGTCATGGAACAGGAAATACGCTCCATGATTGAGAGATGCCACAAGTGTCTCAACAGTGACAAATGCTTGAAGACGAGACAAGCCCTGATGATTCCCACAGAGATCGCAGAAGTGGTGTGACACAAAGTGGGGTTGGATTTCATAGGACCATTGGTGGCAATGGCTCCCGAAAATCAGTGTGTCATAGTGATAGTAGACTACCTTTCTAAATGGGTAGAAGCAGAATTTGTCTCCAACATTACTACAGCTACTTTCATAGAAGTACTCACATCCATTTTTCAGAGGGAAGTTCTCCCCAAAGATTTAGTCACAGACAATGGAGTACAGCTTGTGTCTCTAAAAATTGAGTAATTCCTGCATAAACACAACATAAAACAGAGGAAGGCTGCGCTGTACCATCCCCAAAGAAAATCGACTAGTGGAGAAGGCAAATAGGTTCATCGAAGGAGCCATCCGGTTTGCAACTGCTTCCGATATGGATCCCCTCAAAGCAGTCAAGGAGGTTGTTGCGGCCCACAGATTAGCCCTCAATGGCATCACCCAGGTGTCACAGTTTTGAATGCTGAGGGGGAGGAGCGCAGCATCTACACATGTACCACCATGGTTGATGAGAGTAAAAGTAGATGATGAAGTAGATATGGCAGAAATCATGTGGAGGTTGGAAAACAGCAAAGCATGCATAAAGAGATGGTATAATCAGAGAAGAACGACCCAAGGCCGCAAATTCAAGGAAGGTGACTGGATCAAAATACAACATCCGAGCCAAGACCAAACGACAGGTTCAAAGTTCAGTCAACCAATAAAAGTTATCCAGAGAGGGACAAATAACATTCGCACAGAGGATGGCGGCACATGGAACATGGAGCATTTGGCAATGTTTGAGAAGCATCACAGAGCAGAAAGAACCCAAGAGGAATTTACCCCTTGTGAAAGCCCCAACAGAGATGCCACAAGAGAGCAAGAACTAGAAACCTCCATGAGAGAAATCATAGAGGGAGAGACAGGAAGAGAGGAGTCAGAAACATCCCAAGAAGCGAGTCAAGCACAGGACGCAGGTGATAGGAAGGAAGATCGTCTGAGAAGAGAGCACAGAAGACCGGTGAAGTATGATGATTTTGTAATGGAATAAACTAGACTATCAAAGGGAGGTGTGTAGGGACCTCGCAAGAATACGCAGTGTCGCGAGACTTCTCACGCGACCTGGCAAGAGTTGGCAGAGCGTGCCAGGAGGGAATATTAAGGCACCAATGCTCAGGAGCAGGTCGTGCTCCCGGCGCTCCTCCTAATTAGTGACTAAAGACTATCTCATGACTGCCGAGCAGCCCACGACACCCCTGTCCTGTATTTATTACCTTGTTTGTTCATGGACATTAAAGGAATCTTTGTCAGTGTTTGTCATGCCCGCACCGCTGGCACACGCATTGGCAACCATCATGGACTACTTGGTACTCATTTATCCTTCTAATACTCCTTGAACAACTCCTTTTCACGCCTTGGTCTTTTATTTACATTTGCTCAACTTTGGTTCTTTATTATTTTATTCAATTAACTACATTTACCATAATGCACCTGGCTACAGTCCTCAATTCCTGGCTATTCTCATTCATCGTTATTGGGACCACACTCCCCAGAAGCCCTAGCGGCCAGTGCGGGAGGAGGCAGATTGTCATCAGGTGTGCTGCCCCAGGTGCTGTCAATTAGCCTGCCTCAGAACAGGGCAGGGCTGTATATAAGCAGCTGCCTGCAAGAGCACAGTGTCTTGCATCTTGAGATCTCCCCACTCCTGTTTGCCTTGACCCGATACTTTGTATGCTGTTCCTGTTACTGCATTATCCTGTTTTGATCCAGTGCCCTTTCCGGGCTCCCTGCCTTGCAGCCGATCACGCTCCGCTGCCTTCTACCTACAGCCCTTGTCCTCTGGGCTTCTTGCCTTGCAGCCTACTACAGTCCTCTGCAGCCCTCTACAGCCAGCGGCCCTGCTCCTCTGGGCTCACTCCTTGCTGCCCTGCTCTTCTGGGCTCCTTGCCTTGCAGCCTGCCTCACTCCGGCTGCCTACAGTCCTTGTCCTCTGGGCTTCCTGCCCTGCAGCCTGCCTCACTCCGGCTGCCTACATTCCTTGTCCTCTGGGCTACCTGTCCTACAGCCTGCAACCCTCTGCTGTCTCCAAGCCCTTGTCCTCTGGGCTCCCTACCTTGCAGCCTGCACCTCTTCGCTGCCTACAGCCCTTGTCCTCTGGGCTCCTTCCTTGCAGCCTGCTCCCTCCGCTGCCTACAGCCTGTGTCTTCTGGACTCCCTGCCTTGCGGCTTGCTACACTCCTCTGCAGTGCAGCCTGTTTTACACTCAGCTGCCTACAGCCCTGCTCCTCTGGGCTCCCTACCTCGCGGCCCTATTCTTGTGGGCTCTCTGTCTGTCGCCTCCTACTAATCTCTCTCTGTCCTATTCTTCTGGACTCCCTTTCTTTCAGCCTACTACAGTCCTCCGCAGTCCACTACAGTTTGCCTGCACCTAGTCCCACTCTTGACTGCAGACCTGCTTCCTACTTTGCAGCCCTTCTGTTTTCCTGACTGGTGCTCCCTTGTTCTCTTCCTTGAGTCCTCTGTACTCCACCTTAGGTTATCTACTTCAGTCTAACTGCCTTTCCTTCATTTCCTTCTGCTAGATTGCTCATTGACTTCCTTTTCGCTGGATATATCTGTTCTTGTCTTCTCATGTGTCTTATGTAATCCCTTTGTACAGAGCTTGCCTGTTGGTTTCCGGCAGAAAACCTCTGCCGCTTCCCTTGGCGCGTTTTCAGTGTTACAGACACCCACAGCTGTTGTTCCAAGCCATGAGCTTACAGTGTGGGCCTCTGTTATAGCAATCTGTGCAGAAGGCTGGAGTTTCCTAAGGTTCGTGGAACACTCTTTCCCATTTCAGCATACACCCCAAGAAGGAATCCAGTTTGTTTGTACCTTTGTATCTTTTGCCCCTTTTGGCTCACAGCTACAGTTTCCTACTCTTTTTTCTTGTTTAACTCCCTGCTGTGTGTGCTTATCTGCTACCTTACTTCGGCACAGCCACCCAAAATCTACCTGGGTACCCTGTGCCACTCTTGACAGAGGGCCATTCCTGACAGAATGCAAGACCAAAAAGATTCTTGTTCCATAGGCGGGAAAGGCACACACAGACCAAAGATGCCTTCTTTTCGGTTCAAGAAACCTCTACAAAAATCTAAAGTTTTCCCAAGGACAGCAAACAAAACCCCTAGTTTAAAGGACAGACTCGCCCTAGTAAACAAAGGTTTACAAGCACATTACTACACTCACTGGCTCTCTGACCCTTCTATGTATAACTACTATGACATTTGCAACTATGATCCACAGTCTGTATCTGTAGAAGAACTACAGCAAGATAACAAATTCTTGCAGATTTTGTTAGCCCAACCAGTGGATAACACTCATGCGCTTTCTGGCATTACTTTTGACACTGCTTCAAACAAGGATGTTGCACTCATTGTGGCAAACTCTCAACCAGAGTACGTTATTGCCAAAGTGACATCCTCAAGATCAGCTCGGCAAGCTACACAACCTCTTTAGACTACCGATACCACTCATTTAATAGGACAAGACATTCAGTATCCTGAAGTTAGAGCAGCTGGTCCTGGGTACAAAGGACCAATACTGACCCTCGGTTGTCTTAATGCTTCCCCAGTAACTACTAACCATGATAACTCTAAGATCAGTCTGCCTATTGCAACACCCGAATTTTTTCCTACACCAGATTCTGAAGCTGTAGAACAGGCTAATGGAACATACCTGTTACAAGAACAACTCTTAAGCCTTAAAAGACAAACCGAAGATCTCTATGATGAATTTGTCTATCTGTATTATAAGAATCTAGCTAAGGGACACAATCTACCAGACCATCTGACACTATGTCCAACACCCGACATTCTGTCTTTAGAGTTTAACAGATTAAGGCCTGTACTGGTAACACAGAAGAGGATACAAACTTATACAGAGCAGTTGGAAGACCTGAACTTGGCATATACATACCAGTTAAAGCTTGACACCGCTCATTCACTTACTAGCCACAGTAACACAGGCTGTCGTTCAGATAGTGAAGAATGGACTCCTCCAGTGGGCCAGATCGCTCACACGGCCATTACACCAAAGATCAAGTGTAATCATCTGACTGGACATTCCACTGAGTCAAAGGATTGTTCCATTCTTGCCCTTGATGTCAGTCCTTTACTCCCACTTACAGCCTCTACTGAAGTGACCAGATCTGAGATGTACTCTGCTTCTATGAACATTGGCACTCCTGACCATGAGTCAGATCCTGAAACATACCCAGTACCTGTCTGGAATCCAACTTTGCCTACTGTCAATACCCCAGATCCATGTATCAACTTGGGCACACAAGACTTTGCAGGCCAGCCTTCGGAAGGCTTACCCTTTCCTGGTCCTACATCCATCATGCTACTTGTTACAAGATCTGCTAGCCCAATCTCTGCTGCTCCCCCTGCTAGTACTCCTGAATCTGCTACTGATGCCTCATCTCAGATCACTCCCACTGCAGTCGAAGCACACCCTTCCTCTCTGCCTGCAAGGACAGTACCTGTTGCAAAGCCAGTTAATAGTTCTCCTATTAAGGCAACAGCTCCGGTAGATCTTGTTGGTGCCTCTGCAGCACCTAAACTACCAGTCACGGCGCCGTCAGTCTCAGATGCATCCCTGTCGGCTGGTGCTCCTGTGACACCTATACTTCCAGCTGTTACAGCCTCTGAACTTCCTACTGTCATTCCTGATCTTCCTGCAACTCATGGTGTTCCTGCAACATTTGTTACTCCTGAATTCTCTGTCGCAAATCTTCATGTTGCCATTGCTGCTTCTGACAATTTGGACGACCGTCCTAGAGCAACCAATTCAGCTGAATCTCTGGTTCCACCTTTCAGCACTGTACCATTGCCAGTCCTAAGGAAGACCACTTCTTTCAAAGCAATATATGCCATGGAGCCTGCAGCACATCTCCACAGTTCCTCAGTTCATGAACGCACTGTTGGATTTTGGGTCCCTAAGAAATTGTCTTTTCTGAATTGCACCTCAAAGGTTCTAAACATTGGTAATGTATCCTCCCTTCAAGACTCTCACCTTGCAGCATTAAACAGTTTTTGGTGCTTCGTGATGTTCCTTTTCGGTATAAGACTCTCTTGCGGTGTGACAGGCCTTGCACGTGCTCTTCTTGTTGGTCAGTCTTCAGGGGGCCTGGAGAGGGGCATGGAGAGGGGCATACTGTCATGCCCGCACCGCTGGCACACGCATTGGCAACCATCATGGACTACTTGGTACTCATTTATCCTTCTAATACTCCTTGAACAACTCCTTTTCATGCCTTGGTCTTTTATTTCCATTTGCTCAACTTTGGTTCTTTCTTATTTTATTCAATTAACTACATTTACCATAATGCACCTGGCTACAGTCCTCAATTCCTGGCTATTCTCATTCATCGTTATTGGGACCACAATCCCTAGAAGCCCTAGCGGCCAGTGCTGCTTCCACCTGCTCAGGACCAGAGAGGGAGGAGGCAGATTGTCATCAGGTGTGCTGCCCCAGGTGCTGTCAATTAGCCTGCCTCAGAAAAGGGCAGGGCTGTATATAAGCAGCTGCCTGCAGGAGCACAGTGTCTTGCATCTTGAGATCTCCCCGCTCCTGTTTGCCTTGACCCGATACTTTGTATGCTGTTCCTGTTACTACATTATCCTGTTTTGATCCAGTGCCCTTTCCGGGCTCCCTGCCTTGCAGCCAATCACGCTCCGCTGCCTTCTACCTACAGCCCTTGTCCTCTGGGCTTCTTGCCTTGCAGCCTACTACAGTCCTCTGCAGCCCTCTACAGCCAGCGGCCCTGCTCCTCTGGGCTCACTCCTTGCTGCCCTGCTCTTCTGGGCTCCTTGCCTTGCAGCCTGCCTCACTCCGGCTGCCTACAGTCCTTGTCCTCTGGGCTTCCTGCCCTGCAGCCTGCCTCACTCCGGCTGCCTACAATCCTTGTCCTCTGGGCTCCCAGTCCTACAGCCTGCAACCCTCTACTGTCTCCAAGCCCTTGTCCTCTGGGCTCCCTACCTTGCAGCCTGCACCTCTTCGCTGCCTACAGCCCTTGTCCTCTGGGCTCCTTCCTTCCAGCCTGCTCCCTCCGCTGCCTACAGCCTGTGTCTTCTGGACTCCCTGCCTTGCGGCTTGCTACACTCCTCTGCAGTGCAGCCTGTTTTACACTCAGCTGCCTACAGCCCTCCTCCTCTGGGCTCCCTACCTCGCGGCCCTATTCTTGTGGGCTCTCTGTCTGTCGCCTCCTACTAATCTCTCTCTGTCCTGTTCTTCTGGACTCCCTGCCTTTCAGCCTACTACAGTCCTCCGCAGTCCACTACAGTTTGCCTGCACCTAGTCCCACTCTTGACTGCAGACCTGCTTCCTACTTTGCAACCCTTCTGTTTTCCTGACTGCTGCTCCCTTGTTCTCTTCCTTGAGTCCTCTGTACTCCACCTTAGGTTATCTACTTCAGTCTAACTGCCTTTCCTTCATTTCCTTCTGCTAGATTGCTCATTGACTTCCTTTTCGCTGGATATATCTGTTCTTGTCTTCTCATGTGTCTTAGGTAATCCCTTTGTACAGTGCTTGCCTGTTGGTTTCTGGCAGACAACCTCTGCCCCTTCCCTTGTCGCATTTTCAGTGTTACAGAAACCCACTGCTGTTGTTCCCAGCCATGAGCATACAGTGTGGGCCTCTGTTATAGCAATCTGTGCAGAAGGTTGGAGTTTCCTAAGGTTCGTGGAACACTCTTTCCCATTTCAGCATACACACCAAGAGGGAATCCAGTTTGTTTGTACCTTTGTATCTTTTGCCCCTTTTGGCTCACAGCTACAGTTTCCTACTCTTCTTTCTTGTTTAACTCCCTGCTGTGTGTGCTTATCTGCTACCTTACTTCGGCACAGCCACCCAAAATCTACCTGGGTACCCTGTGCCACTCTTGACAGAGTGCCATTCCTGACAGTGTTACTTGCTTACCACATCAAATAAAGTTGTTCAATCCAGCTCGCTCATCCCTGTTTATTATACTACAATATTGCTTGCCAATATTCTTATTTTAAACATATCCCCCATATTTCATTTTCTTTTTTTTGTACATATATATTTGTATCTGGATTAGTCACAGCAAGACCCCCTGAACTCCTCATCTGCTGTTTATCCACAGCGTCTGCACATTCATCCCTTCCCCTGGCTTCTGTCTCGGGTTCTTGCTATCTCCCCTTACCTCGCCATTCCTGTAACAATTCTCAGCCAGCTCTGTCTCTGTGCCAGGTTATTTCTTGACCTCTTCCCCTCCATTTTGTGTCTGTACTTCAACTGTCCTGCTGTTTCTTTCCATTCTATAATATGTTTAAATAGGTATAAAGAATCCCTATTAACATGAAAACATCCTACTCCACCAACGGGGATATAGATATATGTAATACAATAAAGAGCAAGATGATACGTGTTGTTTACTTGCCTCCAACCCCCTCACACAAAAACTCTATAAGGTTTTCCAGCATCACTAGTCCTGAAAAAATGGACCGTCTGCTATAACTGATTTACACAAATGTATAACAAGTTTATTATTCAAATAATTCAAACTGAATTTAAACAAAAAACACTACCCTCACCTAACACAGTGTACTAAACATTAAAAAACAAATATAAAACAAATATAAAACATCAGATAACTTATTTATACGACACAGAAGATATCACATAACACACACATTGAGATTTTTTGTGTGTGTTATGTGATATCTTCTGTGTCGTATAAATAAGTTAACTGATGTTTTATATTTGTTTTATATTTGTTTTTTAATGTTTAGTACACTGTGTTAGGTGAGGGTAGTGTTTTCTGTTTAAATTCAGTTTGAATTATTTGAATAATAAACTTGTTATACATTTGTGTAAATCAGTTATAGCAGACGGTCCATTTTTTCAGGACTAGTGATGCTGGAAAACCTTATAGAGTTCCTGTGTGAGGGGGTTGGAGGCAAGTAAACAACACGTATCATCTTGCTCTTTATTGTATTACATGTTTCTTTCCATTCAACATTGAGGGTCCAGCTGCGACCCTACTAGAGCTCTTCTCACTTTCCCCTCCAACCGCGCCTCTTCTTTACTAACCATTGAGTAGGGTTTTGCAGCCCGGATGTTGCTAGTTTCTTCAATTATTTAGAAATGCCCCTCCACTCAAAACCTTCCTAATACTTCTCTGTGTAGTGTCCCAACACGTTTCCGTGTTAATAACTACTGATTATGCACTCAGCCCCTCTTACTAGTTACAATTGCTGGTGAAACTGGCCCTGCCAACCTACACTTGAAGAAGAACCCGAAGACATTGCTTATCAAAGAATACCTTCCCAATAACTGATCGATCCACTCCACCTTACTCCTCTTCATCCGCTCTATTACTCATTCCAGTAACCTCTGCTACACCCACACTCTACTGCTCCGCTCGCCTCATGTGTGTCCATGATGTACAGTGCTCTATTGTTTTCAGCTTCAGAAGGTGCGCTCTTTATGCATCCCATAGATACATGCCTAATGATTCAGCGTTCATTGCTGTTTAAGAGAGATCATTAAGTGAGATGTGGTTGCTTGGTAGATGATAAGCAGCTATGTAGGCTTTAGGACAACTCTTGCTGAGTTCATTGGCTCTCCTTCACTCTACCAACCGCTGTAGGATTTGGTCCTGTTAATCACCTGTTACACCCAAACAGCAGTAGGATGAATTAATGAAAGGGCAGTACATGTAAAAAGTACTGTACCTGTATTAGAGTGTGTGTTAAAATCACAGTATGCATGTAAGAAGCACTGTATGAATGTCAATGAATGATGTCTAAGATGAAACAGTAGGTGCATGTTAAAATACAAATGATTAATTGTACTGTAGAGTAGGGAATAGACCATGTAGTGCATTAGGGCAAACCAAACAAACACGTGTGGATGAGGTCTCTTTAAGGGCCAAACTACATTGGTGCATGAGAGCACAGAGGGCACATTCATAGCATCATTTCTTAGTGGTGACACTGACTATCTCAGTTTATGGTAAAGTATGTTAGAACACAATGATTTGGTGCTGAGGATTAGGGTCTGTGTAGCCCATGGGGGTGCATTTGAAAGCACAGCTACTTTTTTGTGCAGCTAAATGTGGTAATGTATCTGGAGATGCGTGTTAAAGCACGGTGCGCATGATAAGGCACAGTTACTTTGCTGTGATGCTGAATGCGGTACAGTATTTGGAGATGCGTGTTAAAGCACGGTGTGCATGATAAATCACAGTGACTCTGCTGTGATGCTGAATGAAGTACAGTATTTGGAGATGCATGTTAAAGCACAGTGTGCGTGATAAATCACAGTGACTTTGCTGAGATGCTGAATGCGGTACAGTATTTGGAGATGCGCGTTAAAGCACGGTGTGCATGATAAATCACAGTGGCTCTGCTGTGATGCTGAGTGCGGTACAGTATTTGGAGATGCGCGTTAAAGCACGGTGTGCCTGATACATCACAGTGACTCTGCTGTGATGCTGAATGAAGTACAGTATTTGGAAATGCATGTTAAAGCACGGTGTGCGTGATAAATCACAGTGACTTTGCTGTGATGTTGAATGCGGTACAGTATTTGGAGATGCGCGTTAAAGCATGGTGTGCATGATAAATCACAGTGGCTCTGCTGTGATGCTGAGTGCGGTACAGTATTTGGAGATGCGCGTTAAAGCACGGTGTGCCTGATACATCACAGTGACTCTGCTGTGATGCTGAATGAAGTACAGTATTTGGAGATGCATGTTAAAGCACGGTGTGCGTGATAAATCACAGTGACTTTGCTGTGATGCTGAATGCGGTACAGTATTTGCAGATTTATATTAAAACACATTCTGCATGATAAGGCACATTTTCTTTGCTTTAATGTTAAATGTGGTACAGTTTCTGGAGACCCGTGTTAAAGCATGATGTGCATGGTAAGACACAGTGACCTTGGCGTAATGTTGAATGGTACAGAACCTGGAGATACATGTTAAAGCACGATGTGCATGATAAGGCACAGTTACTTTGTGGTAATGCTGACTGTGGCGCAGTATTTGGAGATCCATGTTAAAGCACGATGTGCATGATAAGGCACAGTTACTTTGTGGTAATGCTTACTGTGGCGCAGTATTAGGAGATCCATGTTAAAGCACGATGTGCATGATAAGGCACAGTTACTTTGTGGTAATGCTGACTGTGGCGAAGTATTTGGAGATGCATGTTAAAGCACGATGTGCATGTTAAGGCACAGTTACTTTGTGGTAATGCTGACTGTGGTGCAGTATTTCGAGATCCATGTTAAAGCACGATGTGCATGATAAGACACAGTTACTTTGTGGTAATGCTGACTGTGGTGCAGTATTTGGAGATCCATGTTAAAGCACGTTGTGCATGATAAGGCACAGTTACTTTGTGGTAATGCTGACTGTGGTGCAGTATTTGGAGATCCATGTTAAAGCACGTTGTGCATGATAAGGCAGTGTTACTTTGTGGTAATGCTGACTGTGGTGCAGTATTTGGAGATCCTTGTTAAAGCACGATGTGCATGATAAGGCACAGTTACTTTGTGGTAATGCTGACTGTGGTGCAGTATTTGGAGATCCTTGTTAAAGCACGATGTGCATGATAAGGCACAGTTACTTTGTGGTAATGCTGACTGTGGTGCAGTATTTGCAGATCCTTGTTAAAGCACGATGTGCATGATAAGGCACAGTTACTTTGTGGTAATGCTGACTGTGGTGCAGTATTTGCAGATCCTTGTTAAAGCACGATGTGCATGATAAGGCACAGTTACTTTGTGGTAATGCTGACTGTGGTGCAGTATTTGCAGATCCTTGTTAAAGCACGATGTGCATGATAAGGCACAGTTACTTTGTGGTAATGCTGGCTGTGGTGCAGTATTTGGAGATCCTTGTTAAAGCACGGTGTGCATGATAATGCTGAATGTGATACAGTATACAGAAATCCGTGTTGCAGCATGGTGTGCTTGACAAGGCACAGTTACTTTGCGGTAATGCTGACTGTGGTGAAGTATTTGGAGATCCATGTTAAAGCAGTGTGGGAGTGATAAGGCAGCCATATTAAAGCCCAGTGTGCGTGATAAGGCACAGCGACCTTGGTGTAACGTTGAATGGTACAGAATCTGGAGATACATGTTAAAGCACGGTGTGCATGATAAGGCAGTGCTACTTTGTTGCAATGCTGAGTGCGGTACACTATTTGGAGATGCATGTTAAAGGATGACCTGCATGTTAAAGCACAATCAGGTTGTAGTGATGATGAGCGTGGTACACTGTGTGAAGGTGCATGTTAAAGTTTGTTTCAAGCATGTGATCGCATGGGTGCTGTCAGATGACCAAGAGGGCGTTTTACTTCGAGCTGCTCTGCTGTGTGATGCCCGAGGCAATGGATGGCTTAGGGCTTGTGGGGGGCTTTTCCGACTTTTTGTTTATCTGATTCTTGTGTTATTGCATGGGTTGTATTCTTCTTCTTCCTCTTCTTCCTCTTCCTCTTCTTCCTCTTCCTCTTGTTATTATTATTATTATTGTTATTATTCTTAGGCGTGTGTGCTGCATTTGAGCTTTTCTGCTGATGCATGCTTTGAAGAATGCTTCTTTGCTGAGTGTGCTCTTAGCGATAGTGGTGGAAAAGGTATTGAGAGAGTGAAAGATGCCCTATTCCTGGCATTACCATTTATTGCTAGATGATGTGGAAGTTTCCACTGGCTGCCTTTCCTGTCAATCTGATAGAAACATCTTTTTTTGTTAATTCAACTGGTTTATTACAAACCTACTACACAGATTAACAAACAAAAAAAGTAGGTTTTTGTTACCGTAGCTATTATACAATTTTCAGTTTCTTTAAAAATGTAATTGTACTAATTAAAACTGGTGTAAACCTACCCAGTAATACAAAACGCCACAGTAATTCATGACTTCAAAGTAAAAAAAAATCAACTCAAGTGCTCTTGTTTGGCTCCTGCAAATAGGTACACTCTGTAAACAGACGTCTTAATGTTTCCTCCTGATCACCACAACACCGACATGTAACGCTATACCTCAGACCTCGTATGGATAACACTTCAGCCGTATGAATCAAATTAAATCGTAATCTCAGAACGGTGCCTCTAAATACTCTGGGCCTCATCACGACTTGGGCGGTAACGACGGCGCTATTAGCGCCGGCGCTATCTGCCCTACCGCAGAACTCCCCGGCGCTAATAGCGCCGGATCACGAGTTCGGCGGTAATGTTAATCCCCATTCCCCATTGAGCCCATTCGGGAATGCCCCATTCCCCATTGGGCTCAATGGGGAAATTTCGCGAATCAAATTAAATCGAAATCTCAGAACGGTGCCTCTAAATGTTCTGTCTGGACTTTGAGTTAGGTAATTCATAAGGCAATCCCTTTTTTGGATTCTCTGGAAATTTCACCAAAAGACTTATATTTTGTCTTTTTTTAAAATCCAGTCACTGTCCAACCATTTTTTTTTCACCTGTTTGGGATTTGGCACCAGTGCTTCACAAGTCACGTCAAGTTTCTCCAAAAGGCAGGTGCATTTTTCCTTGAAGGAGGAAATCCGCCCTCCATGAAGATCAGGTGAGCACAATCCCATCAATGCATGGAGGAAGTTCCCTTTAACAGTCAGTAGTTTGCAATAAAGCATCAATGATCTCAATTTGACCCAGGCAGTCATTGAGTTCATTCCCAGTTCACAACGCGTCATAACAGTAGGTGCCCATGATGGCAATGACAACGACTTTCTCCAGATCACACCCTCCAATACATTCAGGTTCAGTTTCTTGTGTGTTGATGTAATAGAAACGTCTATTTTAGCCATTTAAGAGGGCTATCTAATTAAAGTTTTAAATGCTGTTATCTAAATTCTTGTCACATTACAGAACATATGGCAAGGTTATGGGCTTAAGGTGAAAGATTAAGCTTTACTGTGCCATGTAACAGCTCTGAGAAGTGATAAAATCTGTCTTAAACAAACATGGGTGGGAAAGCCCTCAGTACCGTGTCATGGAAAACAGACATTGGCAAATCCAACAGTTTTGTCTTTAATACAGGAGTTAAATGTCAATGTTGTGTCTGCGTTTTTTGTGTTGTTTCTGTGTGTAGCATGCTATGTGTGTGTGATGTGCGCTGAATTGTTATTAGAAGTAGGCATGTCCTGGAGGTTGGATGTGGCTTGGTGCATGCTCCTTCTGATGTATAATTTATATTTTTTGATGTCATAACCAGGAAGATCCCACACTCGCTCAGAATTACCACTTCATCGAAATTCTGCCTTTCCTCATCAGACTCATGAAATGCTTTGCCACAAGTCAACCAACTCCAACATCACCAATAACTTCCTCAACCCCTTCTAATCAAGTTTTCGCCCCTGCCACAGCATGGAGACTGCAACAGTTCACATCCTGGAAGACCTCCACAAGAGTCTGACAAAGGTCACCCTTCTAGTCCTCGTTGACCTCTCTGCAGCCTTCGAAAATATTGAGCACACAACCCACACCCAAACATTCTATCCCCCAGGATGAAACTATCTGGCAATGTCCTCGACTGGTTTATCTCCTTCCTCACTGAAAAGACGCACCTTTGTCCTCATTATGAGTATGCCGGTCCTGGCAAGTAGCAATAGTGCCGATAACAACGGTTACCAGCAACTTTTCCGGACCGGCAAACTCTAAGTCTGCCGGTAGGAGTAGTGAACTACCAGCAGGACGGTAGTTCAGGTCCCTACCGGCAGTTAATTCACTGAAGCACCGGCAACGTTACTAACGGTGCTGGTGCTTCAGTGTTCCCATTCCCGTGGACTCCACGGAAATGGTAACTTACCGTTCTGCCACCGCTCATAATATCGGTTGGATGAAACAGTGAGCCAGCAACCTCATAATGACGGTTGGCTTCATTATGAGTTAGGTGGCATTACTGTAACAGCCAGGGCGAATGGATGTTATAGTCCAAGCCATGTAGAGTGTCAGAGGTTGCAGAAGTTTGGCCTATGGGTTTCAAAACCTATAATCAGGCGTATTGGGGAAATACGTGGTATTTTTGAAATACCGCTGGCTTTACCAGTTGCGCACTGTTCCTAATGAGATCATGCACAGCTGTTTTCTTTTGGTTTCACGGATTTCAGTACAGGGCTGAGTCAACGAATCATTCATAATATACAAAGCACCTGTAAACTGCATGTGCTTTGAAATAAGGTATTCAAAACACTGATACAAGTTGAGTTCCTTTGGCAAAAAAAGATCTCTGTTGCCTGAGAGACGCATGTGTAATGAGTGCCTGGAACAAACACACAGGCATCCAGGCGCTAGTTCATAAAGGAAAGGTGCAATGTAGCTGTCCGACCACCAAAGCACACACTTTACTGGACACAGTAATGCAACCTAATCGTAGAACAACTTTTGATGGTGCACAGGCCACGAGTGTGTGTGTTTGATCAAAGCTGGCAAGAAAGAAAAAAGAACCACAGAGGGCTAGCCGAGGAAAATAAAATATCAGGGCGATGACAGATGCCGGTGCTTCGGCCTGCGGTTGGGAACTCATGTTCAGAACACTTTAAAGGTCCCCTGCGTGAATGAAGGATGGAAGTGAATATTTCTTCGGCGAGCCATCAAGAAAACATATGACAAGTTATGTGGGCGGCATAACCACCTCGTGGGCCGGAGGCTGCACGTTCTGCAAAGATTCGTGACAGCCTCCGTGTTGTGAGTAGGCGGAGGGCTGGGATGGGCTGTGGTTTGAGGACGCGCCTTCTAATGTGTTTGATTTGTTGTTCAAACTCGTAAGCACGGATGAACTCTGGCAAAGTTAACGCCAGAGTCATAGCTGTCGGTCACACGGAGGGATTAGGGAACGAATAAACAGTTGGAGCACTGAGTGGGTCCTGTTCCCAGGCACAACTGATGATGTGTGGAGGCCCATTTGAACATGATGGTTGAGACCCCCCATGATTAGTGCGGAAAGCCGCCTGAGGCACCTGTGGTGGGCATACATTATAATGGAGATAAAGATAAGGTTAATCGCCAATTATCACTGGACAGTGAGCCAGCAGGGAGCTGAAACTCTGAATTGCTGCTGAATACCTATGAATCCTTCTTTGTGAGAAAGTGACTGGTGTGCATGAACTAGTGCTGAAAGAAAACAAGTTGATAACACTTCTGTTTTCTACAATGGAATTCCCACCCACACGGGCTCCAGCAAATGCAGCTTGTAAGGCAAGTACTATAAAGCCACAATGTAAACCCCAGAATGTAAGTAGTATATAATGAAATAGATTGCTGTGTTATTATGCTTCTGACTGTCAATATGGGGGCAGTTGCTGGGGGCCTCCTTGAGGCTCAAGGACCATTTCATTTGAAAAGAATTGAAAGGCCCTGACGCAGTCCCAGCCTTCTCTTTGAAGTGCCCATTTGCAAGCTGTTCCAAAAAGACGGGGTGGGAACATCGTGTATGCATGACTTCATAGTCTTCGATGGTACATATTTTATTATACTTTTTATGTTTTTAAAGCCAAAGCATTATTGACGGATCAGGATACTTACAATCAGTGATAGAAATGAAAAAAGAAGAGCAGATATCCGAACACATGTTGCAAAAGGTGCAAAGTCTGAGAATATGGTGCATTTTCTTTTCACCAGATTGTGTACTTTGTATTAAAGAAGGGGACCCAAAGCCACTTTATTGATGCTGAATTTGTTGGCTCTGTGCAAGTGCCAGAACATATCAGGGGTCTGAAACCTTGGGCTCTCCAGATCTTTTGGACTACTACTCCCAGCAGCCCTATCCATCATAGTCAATGGTGAGTCATCAAGGGAGATGTAGTCCAACACATCTGGAGAGCCATGGGTTGCAGAACCCTGCATAATTAGGTGTTCGCTGATTTGCATGAGCGCACACTACACACCAAACATGCAATACACCATTCCTCCGATGCATGTTGCCCAAGGAGAGGTACAGAATGTGGACCCACTGACCCCTCATTAGAACACAACAGGCAGTGAAATGACGCATGTAACCCCTTGGATGGCGGTTGGCCCTGCTTCATAGCTTGCTGGGTGCCACCTGAGCAGACTCCAGCTCCACGGCAGTGGGGGGGGGCAGAATGATTATTATTATTATCATCATTATTATTATTATTATTATTATTATTATTATTATTATTGTATGTATTGAGCACAGGCCTAGCTTCGAGAAGCAACAGAGCGCTTTACAGAGGTACACACCAGTACAGATGTAAAACTGAGCGTTTTTCTGAGGTAACAACACAGCAGATATACAGCGGGTGGAGGGGCACAGAGGAGGGGTACAGCTGTAGGGTGGTGTGAACTAGAGGGCCAGGTAGCGTCTAGCACATCGGGTGCGGTGAGCTTCACACACATATCACTTCCACTGGGGCGAACATTGACATTTACAGGGGGTGGATGGCGAACAATAAGTATAGTTCAACCTTTGACCCAGTTCATGTCATTGGAAGTGACATCACGAGGATCGACGTTTAGGACACGATTTCACAGGCTGGTGTCTGTGGGCGACACACTATAGGCCTTGTTTTTTAATGAGACTTTTCTTTCCACGAAAGCTAAAAAGTGATGAATAGAACATTTTAAATGAATCATAACCACTAGCATTGTTATGTACTACCGCACATTCCACACAGGATCAAGACTAGTTTGCAACTGGCTGGCCCCATTCTGCAAAGGGACGGAAAGGCTCAACATGATGTTATCGAAATCGGCCAGAGCAATGACAGCAAACTAGATATTCATAGGCTTGCATCCCCCGCATGTAGTTACAAGAGGTCTCACACATGTCTGAAGTCACAATAAACAAAACGCAGTCACGTTATTGCTGTATTTTTTAATTGTCCTCCTCTTTCTCCTCCAGAATTACCTTTCTCCTACACCAGTTTTTATTTTTTGTACCTGTCCTTAAGTATGTGAACCCACAGAATAGTTAATATAATGTTCTAGGTACCTCAGGTGGTTGCTGCGCCTGCTAAAGAGATCTGTGTGCAAACTGGAGGTAAGAGGTTTGTGTACTAGATGAGCAGGCAAAAAATGTCATTCTCCTGAGGCTGAAAACATGAGTAACATCCACAAGGGGATCATAACATTCAACAAGAAATAGCAACCTCTGACCGCCTGCAAAATATGTGTTGCTCCCAAGCATAACAATGCTCAGACTCTGAGATTGTTTGCCTAGTCTCCTGGAATACCAGAGGCTTTCGTCATCTGGTGAATTCAAATACAAATAACTTGCAAGAATTTGATATAGTAGCTATCCAAGAGACCTGGCTCACTGCCACCCCTGTCTGGGAAGACTTTGACATATCCACAGTGCTGGCTAAAACCACCATAAGGGGTAGGCCTATAGCGGGTCTTCTCATAGCTACCCGAAGATCAAAGAAACTTAAATGAGAACTTTGGCTATCATCAAGCCTGTGTGTGCAATTAGTTAAAATCAAGAGACACTCTTTAACCATTGCCTTTCTCAATATCTATTGGGGACGTACAGATCTGCTAGTAGATGACTTTTTTCATCAGATCGAATCCGTACTGGACACAATAGCTATGGAAGCAAACTTGATCCAAACGATAATCACAGATCTAAATCTCCAGTGTTTATCGAGAGTCACTGGACAGGAGCAAATTATTAAATACCGGTGGAACTACCTGATGTCAGAGAGGCACCTTATAATGCTGAACGGCACTCTCCCAGGTGATATTCCCTCGCAACACACCTGGCAAAGGGTCTTGAAAAAAGCCACAATTGACTACATCTATACTGAGCAGCCATTCATGTTCATGGCAGACTCCTTGGAAATACAGCATAGTGATCATAGGGACCATAAACAACTATGTCTCACGTGGTCCTGGGCGCGCATTCACACCGACTCACTGCCTGCAAATTATCAAGGAGAAATTCGAATAAAAAATGGGAGATCCAGGATGAAATGGTCAGAGTCGTCTCTAGCAACCTTGCACACTATGCTAAAACGAGATATAGACAATGGCTCTTAAGTTGAAGGAACATATGTAGCAGCTCTATAAAGTTTGATGCAGATTAAATCGACAGATAAACAAATCTTCCATAAGCATATGCCCGCATTCGATTATGAGCTGAAATTTAGGAAAGCAGAATTGAGACGTAGTATCAGGGGTCTTAGCGAACTCCCGCATATGGTGAGACAAAGTGAAATCAAACATCTCAAATCTGTCTATAAAAATTGGTTACGAGCAAGGAAAATCCTGCAATTACAAAAAGATGGAGAAAAAATGCTTAATCAGATCGCCACTAAATCATCTGCAGGAATCTGGTTACTATTAAACGAGGCCACACACAGAACCCAACTGTCAGCTCAAATGAGTGCTATTTCAGAACAGCAGTGGAGACAATACTATTCAGATCTGTATCAATCACCCCTTCCCAACTGCAAACTAGATATTGATAGCGTGGTATCTCCTCGTCAGTTTTTCTTTCACTGCGAGGACATCCTGCAATGTATAGTCAAGCTGAGGTCATCAAGAGCTCCTGGGCCAGACGGTCTTACTAATGCTGTTTTGAAGCAGCATCCTGAAGCCTGGGCTAGTATTTTACATCTGAGTTTCAATAGAGTTCTATACTCGAATTGTATCCCCCCTTCTTGGAGGAAATCAGTTATAATCCCCATCTTTAAAAAGGGAGAGAGGACCAACCCTGCATCCTACAGACCTATTGCCCTGTTGGATTCACCGGGCAAGATCTTTGGAGGGTTGCTGCTGAGAGATTTCAACGTGTGGCTAAATGACATGAAACTGCGAGATTCCTTTCAGATGGGGTTTATCCCTGGTTTAGGCACTGGTAACTTGCTCACAATTAATCTGATCAAGGCTCATGAGCAGCAGAGGAAACAACGACTGTACATGCATTTGTAGATTTCTGCACAGCCTTTGATTCTGTCCGAAGGGAACTGCTCTTTAAAAAAACGACTTGACCCTCAATGTCCCCTGCACATACTAAAATGTCTATATCAATTACACACCGATACTACAATACAGATTCGTCTGACCACAACTGGGCTGCTCACAGCCACTATGAGGACATACCGAGGGCTGAAGCAGGGATGTATTTTTGCTTCAACCCTCTTCAATTTTTTTCGTTGCATACACGGGTTGGAATTTCTCAACTTAATAACAGATTCACCGAAGCTAGATGGTCTAACGATTTAGTCCTTATGTCCAAAACATCGCAAGGCCTCCAGACGCTACTTAACACACTTGATAAGTATGCCCAAGCAAACCATGATCTAACGATCAACACCATCAAGATGCAAATAATACAATTTGGACCAGCTATTAATAGGAAAGAATTACACAATTGGCATCTTCAGAATCAAGTGCTTCCGGTAGTCACAGAGGGTGTCCAGTCAAAGGATCTAAAACAAAAGGATCAAATACAATTGGGTCGAGTCAAAAGGACCGAAAAGAAGAGGTTGAATGCCTTTTTTTAAATGTATATTTTATTGGGGTTTCCGTATAGGGAAGAAAAGTGTTTTTTACACCAAAAACGGGGGTTTGGTGGGGAACTCCACCAAAAATAAATAAATAAATGTGACCTTTTTGTTTTCGATCCTTTTGACTCGACCCTATTGCATTTACATCCTTTGTATTCGATCCTTTGACCTATAACCGTCACAGAGTATGTTTATCTTGGTCTCGACATAAATAATCATCCCTCTGACCTCCCATACCATGAATGTCTTAGGAACAAACTAGCTACAGTTACATCACAAGCTAGAATAATAAATGGGAAGTATGGCAAGTTTTCTATCATACCCTTGCTTGCATACTATAAACAAAATGTAACTCCAATCTTACTATATGCTGCTGAGTCCAAATCTTATAAACTTGATAATTGCTGGCACAAACCAGAGAGTAAATATTGGAAGACTGATCTGAGGTTGCCTATGTCAGAGCCCAGGCCTGTTTTGACATACGAATTAGGTCTGTTATCATTGTACAGTATATACACTTGGAGGTTGTGCTCATTGTATCGCAAGTGTCTACTTACAAGAGATTCTGTTGACTTGTTATCTATGATATCCATTTACGTCAAGACATCCACTCATAATTTTATTACCCAATTGAGATCAGAAGGTCAGTGTATTTTGCATGAGGCTAGCATTTCGCTTCACCTACTGATTATGAATCCTGAACAGGCAAAAAAGAAGCTTTGGCAGAGGGATTGGATCAGAATGAGGGATGAATGCATGCTATACAAGTATTTTCAGCAGAATCCTTTTCTCATGAAGAAGTTTGGGTCTCTTCCTTCGTATTTGTTAAGATCACCAGATCCAATACACGGATCCGCATTTAGGCGTTTTAGATTTAATTTGTGGCACACAAATTTGATAGTAACTAGACGGAAACTTAACTTTCAAACTGATGACAAATGTCGCTTTTGCCATTTACATTGTGAAACGCTTAAGCACCTTATTGCTGAATGCCCTGAGTTTTTGTATGTACGAATAATGTATTTTCAAGATCATTTTACATTTTGTGAAGTTTTGACACCTGATTGTTTATGGAGAAGGTTATTCCATACTGAAATTCAATCAGATACTCGATTGTGAATTTTCTGCATTTTTTGAAATTAGGCTCTCTGGAAAAACAACTCATGGGGACAAGCAGTTAAGGGGAAAAATCCATGACCTCAATGTGTTTGCCAATATCAGTGTGGTAGGCACCTGAGTGTGAATCGAATGACCAGTTGAACTGATTCAGTTATTCTTATTCCTTTTACCTTTGTTTTTTCCTCTTTTTAACAATTTCTTATTTTTTAACATGTGATTAAATGAAGTGTATTCATGTACAATATGTAATATTTATATTGTATAACTTAATATTGAAAAGTTGATCTTTTGTCAGCTATATCAATAAAAATAAATAAATAAATAGAGTTGGCTCATTTCCTAATGCCTGAGGAGGGACAGAAAAGCAGCAAAAAAGCTGCCATGTCCTTAAACTCTAGCAGAGCATTCCCAGTCAGCAAGCAGAAACAAAGGGTTGGTGCGCTGTATCAAATAAACAAACAAACAACCAAGGGGTAGAAGCAGGCGGGGACCAAACGTCCGGGATTATGGGAGAGAGAGGAGAAAAATGAAAGCAAAGTGTGGAAGGCTACAAGTCTCTGCATTACGCAAGCAGCCCAATGCCTAAAATGTGCTTCTCTCCCACCGCAATGCCCCACAGAAAACCTTGCATAGATGGATAACCCATGGCAACAGTACCTAGGCTGATGGAGGGGGCTGTAGTAAAATAAACTCTCCTGATAGACTCTTTACAAAATAATGGGCAGGACAAGCCCCTCTCCCAACCCAACAGAAATGGTTGTAGGTCAATGTTTTCAGTTTTCTGTTAGGAGAGTATGGATCACATCTGACAGTGCCATGAGCCATGGTCATGCAAAGGCACTATTCAGCCTGAGATACGCGCTATATAAATGATGACCCTCTGAAGGCAATCCTCATAGGTTGTCTGTGCATTTCGAATTGAGCATGGACCCAGCCGTCCTTACCCTGAGGACTTCCAACGACTGAATGATGGCATTTTTGTTTTATCCTCTCATCCAAATCCATGACAGTGTCCATGCGTCAACGCTTCAATGATGCATGCATTGTAATGATGGTGTGAATGTTGTTAAAAACATTTTAAGCTCGGGTGTATGTTCAGCAAAAATTAAATACGCACCAAACCCATTGTGTGTTACATAATTAGTGATTCCATCATGCAACCCTTTTATCACAAAAAAATATTTGTCAAGTATAAAGATCTGTGGTCATCCAAATTCTCACAAAATGCTCTCTGTTTGTATGCACATCAGTATGGAACCATCACTGGTGCTATTTGTCCCCTGCTGGTATCCCACAGGGGTATTTTTGAAGAGAACAATAACGGTGTACCAGACTGTCTATCTTGGAATGATAACCTGATTGTATGTCAGAAATGTAAAACTACATTTTCATGACTCCCTGAAAAATGGGCAAACACGTTGACTTTGCACCATACACCTCTGTGCTGCTACCCATACCCCACTCCAACACCACTGCTCATTTTCTACACCATTTTCTCTTTTTTTGTGTTTTCCCTTTTTGACACTTTTACTTATCTTGCCATACCAACAATATATATATGTATGATTGGTATGGACATTCAGTAGAATGGAGTCAGGAAATGTGGGTTTGCACACATTTTCTTTGGACTGCCCAATATCCTTCTATCAGAAAATAATTGACATTATTCTAGATTTTCATAATGTGCTTTGCTCAGTAAGACAAGTGTAACGTTCTTAGATTGAGTACAATATATAGCGGAAGTCATTATTAGAAATAAACGTGAAATATTGAAACGTGACAGTTTACAATATTAGTGCAATGAAATAATGTCATTTAAAAAGTTTTTAAAAAACATGTTTTGTTTGTTTGTGCAACTATTGGCAAAGGCTAAGGGAAACTCCAGCAAAAGGTGTCACTTTAGCCACATCCCCTAACAGGCATTTACAAGATATGTTTCCGGCTTTCAAGATCTTCTTACTTCAATGTGACCGCGTAAGAGATAATAATACTCGTTATTAATATAATACTTTTATCCAAAGTGCTGTACATAGAACATGTTTACATACATTATTTTTACCCAATCTAAACCGGAAATCACTTTATCCACTTTGGGAAAGTTGAAAGGCTTAGTCAACCTTGCCAGGTTTTGAACCTGCAAGCCACTAATCAATCACAGATAACCGGTACAAGTGCTCAACCCGCTGAGCTACCTTTCTCGCCATGTAAGATGTTCTCCATCTCTGTGATGGCTGGTGCCCATTTGTCACTCTGTCTAAGTACCAATCGCTGCCCAAGGATATAGCTCATTCATTGGGCGTATCTTAATTTAGGCTCTGCCTCTTTCACGGATGTTTCACTGTAACAGTTTCCACGTAGGGGCCACCAACAAATGACTGCTTAAGCTGCAGATGGTACAGAGACCAGGCCATCAGAATTGTCTAGGGCCAGAGACGAAGCTTCCATCTGACGCCTTGCACATGCAAATTTTGTAATTTTGTTACATCAGGCCTAGTACATCAGGCTGTCGTCAGGCCTAGTACGATAGTTGGTTGTTTTGTTCCTCCCCTCCCTTTCTGCACCCCTCTCCCTCATCTTTTGTTTTTCTCCTGCTCTACCAGAAATGTCGTCAGGCCTAGTACGTAAGTCGCCTGTCTGTTTCCATTTCCCTCCCACTCTCCCACTCCCTACCTTACCTTACCTATGTCTTAGCTCTTGCACTATCTGAAATGTCGTCAGGCCGAGTATGACAGTTAATTTCACATCCTTACTGTACATGGCCTGTAAGAATGTCATTGTATTTTCCCTTGTTCCCTCCCTTGCCTTGAAGCGCTTTGAAACACATTGTGTATAGGTGCTATATCTATCATATCATATATTCCGAAATATTAAACTGCACATTGTGTCATGCACAGACATGCAGTCTTTCAGGATTAGGTGCATGACGAGGGAAGAAAATTAATTGTGTTTACAGGTTTGGATGTAAGTATAGAAAAAACGATTAGATGAAACTGTTCATTGGTAAATGTAAATATTAGTCTAAGGTTTAAAACCTAGAATGAAATGAATGCACTTTAACTACATAATTATCTAATGATGTCTGTGCATTTGAGACAAGGAATACATGAGGCCCATTATGTACAGGCATCTTGACCCTGAGAACCCACTTTTCACTCTCAGCTCCTTTGCTCTTAAACGCCTGCAAGGTTCGAAACAGGCCCTCTGTCCCGCTGTCCTGAACTTCAATGAAGTGGGAGATGCCAGTGCCCTTTAATCAATGCATCCAAATTCTAAGGCTTGAAAAAGGAGTATATATGGTTCATACTTAATATCAGTGTTCTCAAGCAAGCAATGAGTGACAAGTAGGGGTGTACAGAATAATTGAATTACTATCCAGCCGAGTACTAAATAGTTAGTCCAAGTATTCGGCCGATGACGAATGGCGAGCCAAATAGTTTATTTCCATGACGTGTCTCCAGCGGCATATTATATACTTCTAGAAGCAAGTTGCTGCAAGCAGTATGTTAAAGTTTAATAAACTACTGCAGGCACGTTATAGGAATGGGCAGCTTTTTCCTATGGATACATGAAAATTTTCTGATCGGTGATCAATTTAATGATTAAACCAATCAGAAAATGTTCATGTATCCATAGCAAAATGCTGTGCCATTTCTATAATGTGCCTCCAGCAGAATACTTTTAGAGACATGTTATAGAAATACATTCTGCACACCAAAGAGAATGGATGGTGTTATGTAAAATCCAATCTCAGTGGTGTGCATAGTGTTTCTTTTTTTTATCACAGAGGATCTTCAAGGATTTCCTCTGCAGACTGTTCATGAGCCAATCCCTGTCCCAAAAATACTGATGTGGGAAGGCTGCAGCAGACAATAAACCAGAAGCTTATTGGCTGCTGCAGCCTTCCCCAGTTAGTTTGTGGCAACCATTCCAAATAATTCTGCAGGTGAGATCTTTGGGGGTTTGTGTTCGCATGCCTTGTTTGAACTCTAGCTGAACTTGCTTATTTAAAACTTTAGTCTACTTCTGGCATTCTGGAGTCTCAGTTTTCGTCTAAACAGTATTAACCTTGTAATGGAGAGAGCGCCACGTCTTTTCTCTAAATTCCATTTTTTACCAAGAACAAAATTCCAAGCCTACCATCACGTGTTACTGATGTAAACCTTAATGGGGACTGCCACTTGCATAATCTTGACTGCTTACAGCTTGTTTCGCTCACTACATAAAACCTGCAGCCATGTATTGAACGTGTTCCTATCCTTTCCTACAAAGTAAGTATGTATAATCATAAAAAGTGTGCCTTTGTGAGACCCAATGCTAGGGCCTTAGCATGGTAACGCAGTAATGCTAGACCCAAACAGATGCACTGTTGTTACCTGTGCAATGCCCACAAATGTTTTCCCCCTGAGAATGAGTTTCAAACTGACACCGGAGCACCAGCCAAAGTTTATTAAGAAACAAAGCAATCTAAGGGTGGCGATCCAACACTCAGCCCAATTTAGGGGAAAATGGGCCACATTCCAGGTAGGATGGAATCTACCACCAAACCGAATTAGTGCTGGATTGCAATTAGTGGTAGGCGGTGTTAGTCCATGGGACTCCATGGGAGATTTCAGCGGTATTACCGCTAGTGGTAATTCCGTCAAATTTTCCATTTTTGGTGGAAAGGTGGTGGATTCACCTCCAACTCGCAGTTGGGCAGTGCAGTAATGCAGTGGTAATGGTATTTAGTGTTTCTTAAAGCAGCTACTAACTGATCTGAGTTTTCAGCATACCATCCGGTGCAATTCTGCCCCATCAATAGATGTTAGTCTTTATGGTAATCGGGGAGGCTCACTGTTGTAAGAGTCAGGGGATTTTTTTCAAAAGTAGACCTTCAGAGTTCTTACCAATTTTTGGTTGATTTAATCTATCTCGCCTTGAACCACCACCCTATTAAGGGGTCAATTCATGGAATTAATGTGCGCCGAAAATTCCCGCGCAGAGGTGCCAAAATGTGCGAATCGCAGGAAAAGTGCGAAAATCGCAGTGCAAGTGCGAAAATCGCAGGAAAACCAGCGCACAGCGATTCATGAAAGTCCGTGCGCGAGAAAAACATCGGATGTGCGCTAAAAATGTGCGCCGCGCACGCCGGCGCACAGGTCATCCAACAGCTTGCGCCACGGCCACTGCGAAATCGCACATAGCGCGGCGCACATCACAAAAGTAGGCGGAACACGGGGCGTAACAATCGGAATGGGGAACAACACGTGAAAATATGGGCGTCATGGGGGAAGTACATGAGGCAAGTGCGCGGAACACCCACACGCCCGCCTACAACCCGTATTCATGGAATCGAATAGGGCAAACCAGCGCACGGTCAAAGACGCGCACAGGGCCAAACAAGTACGCCACAAGAAAGCAGGCGGTAGCACCCCTGCGACTGAAAAAAATGTGCGCCAAAATGTGCGCTAACAAAAAGCACCCATATACAGCCATGATGAATGGCCCATACAGTGGCCCTCTAGGACAAATGAGGTGCAAAGGGGCACCGACAAACACGGACGCCCGCTGTGTGAAAAATAGCGTGTGCGGGTGTTCCTGGGTGTGCGGGAAGTTCCACACGCGATTAACCTGGGTACGTGTACTTCGGGGTGCGCGGGAAGTTCCACACGCGATTAGCCTGGGTATGTGTACTACGGGGTGCCCGGGAAGTTCCACACGCGATTGACCTGGGTAGGTGGGGGTGCGCGGGAAGTCCACACGCGATTGGCCTGGGTACGTGTACTTCGGGGTGCGCGGGAAGTTCCACACGCAATTGGCCTGAGTACGTGTATTCCGATGTGCGCGGAAGATTCAAACGCGATTTCTGCAGGGTACGTGTATTTCGGTGGTGCCGGGGAATGCTACACGTGTTTTGGCCACGTGGGTCCCCCCAGGTGTTCCCTCTACACCCTCCACGGCCCCTGCAGACAGCCCACACCACAGGGTACTACCCTGCACCCCTGCTCATGTCCCACAGGCAACCCATCCACCATGGCCATGCCCACCAGCCAACCCACATGTCACCTTGCACTACTGATCACCAACACATGTCTCCCACCACCCCCACCCCCCAGCCACCAGGGGCAGCCTCCACCAGGCCCCCACTCATGTCCCCTATTACCTCCACCCCCCAGCAGTGCAGGGGCAGCCTCCACCAGGCCTCCACCCATGTCTACCACCACCCCCACCCCCCAGCCACCAGGGGCAGCCTCCATCAGGCCCCCACTCATGTCTCCCACCACCCCCACCCCCCAGCAGTGCAGGGGCAGCCTCCACCAGGCCCGCACTCATGTCTCCCACCACCCCCACCCCCCCAGCCACCAGGGGCAGCCTCCCCTATTACCCCCACCCCCCAGCAGTGCAGGGGCAGCCTCCACCAGGCCCCCACTCATGTCTCCCACCACCCCCACCCCCCCAGCCACCATGGTCAGCCTCCACCAGGCCCCCACTCATGTCTCCCACCACCCCCACCCCCCCAGCAGTGCAGGGGCAGCCTCCACCAGGCCCCCACTCATGTCTCGCACCACCCCCACCCCCCAGCAGTGCAGGGGCAGCCTCCACCAGGCCCCCACTCATGTCCCCTATTACCTCCACCCCCCAGCCACCAGGGGAAGCCTCCACCAGGCCCCCACTCATGTCTCCAATCACCCCCACCCCCCAGCATTGCAGAGGCAGCCTCCACCAGGCCCCCACTCATGTCTGCCACCACCCCCATCCCCCAGCCACCAGGGGCAGCCTCCACCAGGCCCCCACTCATGTCTCCCATCACCCCCACCCCCCAGCCACCAGGGGCAGCCTCCACCAGGCCCCCACTCATGTCTCCCACCACCCCCACCCCCCAGCAGTGCAGGGGCAGCCTCCACCAGGCCCCCACTCATGTCTCCCACCACCCCCACCCCCCAGCCACCAGGGGCTGCCTCCACCAGGCCCCCACTCATGTCTCCCACCACCCCCACCCCCCAGTAGTGCAGGGGCAGCCTCCACCAGCCCCCCACTCATGTCTCCCACCACCCCCACCCCCCATCCACCAGGGGCAGCCTCCACCAGGCCCCCACTCATGTCCCCTATTACCCCCACCCCCCAGCAGTGCAGGGGCAGCCTCCACCAGGCCCCCACTCATGTCTCCCACCACCCCCACCCCCCAGCCACCAGGGGCTGCCTCCACCAGGCCCCCACTCATGTCTCCCACCACCGCCACCCCCCAGCCACCAGGGGCAGCCTCCACCAGGCCACCACTCATGTCTCCCACCACCCCCACCCCCTAGCCACCAGGGGCAGCCTCCACCAGGCCCCCACTCATGTCTCCCACCACCCCCACACCCCAGCAGTGCAGGGGCAGCCTCCACCAGGCCCCCACACATGTCTCCCACCACCCCCCAGCAGTGCAGGGGCACCCTCCACCAGGCCCCCACTCATGTCCAACTCATGTCTCCCACCACCCTCACCCCCCAGCCACCAGGGGCAGCCTCCACCAGGCCCCCACTCATGTCCCCCTGCACCTCCACCCCCCAGCAGTGCAGGGGCAGCCTCCACCAGGCCCCCACCCATGTCTACCACCACCCCACCCCCCAGCCACCAGGGGCAGCCTCCACCAGGCCCCCACTCATGTCTCCCACCACCCCCACCCCCCAGCAGTGCAGGGGCAGCCTCCACCAGGCCCCCACTCATGTCTACCACCACCCCACCCTCCAGCCACCAGGGGCAGCCTCCACCAGGCCCCCACTCATGTCCCCCTGCACCCCCACCCCCCAGCAGTGCAGGGGCAGCCTCCACCAGGCCCCCACCCATGTCTACAACCACCCCCACCCCCCAGCCACCAGGGGCAGCCTCCACCAGGCCCCCACTCATGTCTCCCCCCACCCCCACCCCCCAGCAGTGCAGGGGCAGCCTCCACCAGACCCCCACTCATGTCTACCACCACACCCACCCCCCAGCCACCAGGGGCAGCCTCAACCAGGCCCCCACTCATGTCTCCCACCACCCCCACCCCCCAGCAGTGCAGGAGCAGCCTCCACCAGGACCCCATTCATGTCTACCACCACCCCCACCCCCCAGCCACCAGGGGCAGCCTCCACCAGGCCCCCACTCATGTCTCCCACCACCCCACCCCCCAGCAGTGCAGGGGCAGCCTCCACCAGGCCCCCACTCATGTCTACCACCACCCCCCACCCCCCAGCCACCAGGGGCAGCCTCCACCAGGCCCCCACACATGTCCCCCTGCACCCCCACCCCCCAGCAGTGCAGGGGCAGCCTCCACCACGCCCCCACCCATGTCTACCACGACCCCACCCCCCAGCCACCAGGGTCAGCCTCCACCAGGCCCCCACTCATGTCTCCCACCACCCCCACCCCCCAGCAGTGCAGGGGCAGCCTCCACCAGGCCCCCACTCATGTCTACCACCACCCCCATCCCCCAGCGACCAGGGGCAGCCTCTACCAGGCCCCCACTCATGTCTCCTACCACCCCTACCCCCCAGCAGTGCAGGAGCAGCCTCCACCAGGCCCCCACTCATGTCTACCACCACCCCCACCCCACAGCCACCAGGGGCTGCCTCCAGCAGGCCCCCACTCATGTCTCCCACCACCCCTACGCCCCAGCAGTGCAGGGGCAGCCTCCACCAGGCCCCCACTCATGTCTCCCATCACCCCCACCCTCCAGCCACCAGGGGCAGCCTCCAGCAGGCCCCCACTCATGTCTACCACCACCCCCACCCCCCAGCCACCAGGGGCAGCCTCCACCAGGCCCCCACTCATGTCTCCCACCACCCCCACCCCCAGCAGTGCAGGGGCAGCCTCCACCAGGCCCCCACTCATGTCTACCACCACCCCCACCCCTCAGCCACCAGGGGCAGCCTCCACCAGGCCCCCACTCATGTCTCCCACCACCCCCACCCCCCAGCCACCAGGGGAAGCCTCCACCAGGCCTCCACTCATGTCTCCCACCACCTCCACCCCCCATCAGTGCAGGGGCAGCCTCCACAAGGCCTCCACTCATGTCTCCCACCACCCCCACCCACCAGCCACCAGGGGCAGCCTCCACCAGGCCCCCACTCATGTCTCCCACCCCCCCACCTCCCAGCAGTGCAGGGGCAGCCTCCACCAGGCCCCCACTCATGTCTCCCACCACCCCCACCCCCCAGCAGTGCAGGGGCAGCCACCACCAGGCCCCCACTCATGTCCCCTATTACCCCCACCCCCCAGCAGTGCAGGGGCAGCCTCCACCAGGCCCCCACTCATGTCTCGCACCACCCCCACCCACCAGCCACCAGGGGCAGCCTCCACCAGGCCCCCACTCATGTCTCCCACCAGCCCCACCCCCAGCCACCAGGGGCAGCCTCCACCAGGCCACCACTCATGTCTCCCACCACCCCAACCACCCCCACCCCCCAGCAGTGCAGGGGCAGCCTCCACCAGGCCCCCACTCATGTCTCCCACCACCCCACCCCCCAGCAGTGCAGGGGCAGCCTCCACCAGGCCCCCACTCATGTCCCCTATTACCTCCACCCCCCAGCAGTGCAGGGGCAGCCTCCACCAGGCCCCCACTCATGTCTCCCACCACCCCCACCCCCAGCCACCAGGGGCAGCCTCCACCAGGCCCCCACTCATGTCTACCACCACCCCCACCCCCCAGCAGTGCAGGGGCAGCCTCCACCAGGCCCCCACTCATGTCTACCACCACCCCCACCCCCCCCAGCCACCAGGGGCAGCCTCCACCAGACCCCCACTCATGTCTCCCACCACCCCCACCCCCCAGCAGTGCAAGGGCAGCCTCCACCAGGCCCCCACTCATGCCTCCCACCACCCCCACCCCCCCAGCCACCAGGGGCAGCCTCCACCAGGCCCCCACTCATGTCTCCCACCACCCCCACCCCCTAGCCACCAGGGGCATCCTCCACCAGGCCCCCACTCATGTCTCCCTCCACCCCCACCCCCCAGAAGTGCAGGGGCAGCCTCCACCAGGCCCCCACTTATGTCCCCCTGCACCCCCACCCCCCAGCAGTGCAGGGGCACCCTCCACCAGGCCCCCACTCATGTCCAACTCATGTCTCCCACCACCCTCACCCCCCAGCCACCAGGGGCAGCCTCCACCAGGCCCCCACTCATGTCCCCCTGCACCCCCACCCCCAGCAGTGCAGGGGCAGCCTCCACCAGGCCCCCACTCATGTCCCCTATTACCCCCACCCCCCAGCCACCAGGGGCAGCCTCCACCAGGCCCCCACTCATGTCTCCCACCACCCCCACCCCCCAGCCACCAGGGGCAGCCTCCACCAGGCCCGCACTCATGTCTCCCATCACCCCCACCCCCCAGCCACCAGGGGCAGCCTCCACCAGGCCCCCACTCATGTCCCCTATTACCCCCACCACCCAGCAGTGCAGGGGCAGCCTCCACCAGGCCCCCACTCATGTCTCCCACCACCCCCACCCCCCACCCAACAGGGGCAGCCTCCACCAGGCCCCCACTCATGTCTCCCACCACCCCCATCCGCAGCAGTGCAGGGGCAGCCTCCACCAGGCCCCCACTCATGTCTCCCACCACCCCCACCCCCCAGCAGTGTAGGGGCAGCCTCCACCAGGCCCCCACTCATGTCCCCTATTACCTCCACCCCCCAGCCACCAGGGGCAGCCTCCACCAGGCCCCCACTCATGTCTCCCACCACCCCCACCCCCCAGCATTGCAGAGGCAGCCTCCACCAGGCTCCCACTCATGTCTCCCACCACCCCCATCCCCCAGCCACCAGGGGCAGCCTCCACCAGGCCCCCACTCATGTCTCCCACCACCCCCACCCCCCAGCCACCAGGGGCAGCCTCCACCAGGCCCCCACTCATGTCTCCCACCACCCCCACCCCCCAGCAGTGCAGGGGCAGCCTCCACCAGGCCCCCACTCATGTCTCCCACCGCCCACACCCCCCAGCCACCAGGGGCAGCCTTCACCAGGCCCCCACTCATGTCTCCCACCACCCCCACCCCCCAGCAGTGCTGGGGCAGCCTCCACCAGGCCCCCACTCATGTCTCCCACCACCCCCACCCCCCAGCAGTTCAGGGGCAGCCTCCACCAGGCCCCCACTCATGTCCCCCTGCACCCCCACCCCCCAGCAGTGCAGGGGCAGCTTCCACCAGGCCCCCACCCATGTCTCCCACCACCCCCACCCCCCAGCCACCAGGGGCTGCCTCCACCAGGCCCCCACTCATGTCTCCCACCACCCCCTACACCCAGCAGTGCAGGGGCAGCCTCCACCAGGCCACCACTCATGTCTCCCACCACCCCCACCCCCCAGCAGTGCAGGGGCAGCCTCCACCAGGCCCCCACTCATGTCCCCTATTACCCCCACCCCCCAGCCACCAGGGGCAGCCTCCACCAGGCCCCCACTCATGTCTCCCACCACCCCCAAACCCCAGCAGTGCAGGGGCAGCCTCCACCAGACCCCCACTCATGTCTCCCACCACCCCCACCCACCAGCCACCAGGGGCAGCCTCCACCAGGCCCCCACTCTTGTCTCCCCCACTCATGTCTCCCACCACCCCCACCCCCCAGCCACCAGGGGCATCCTCCACCAGGCCCCCACTCATGTCTCCCACCACCCCCACCCCCCAGCAGTGCAGGGGCAGCCTCCACCAGGCCCCCACTCATGTCTCCCACCCCCTAGCCACAAGGGGCAGCCTCCACCAGGCCCCCACTCATGTCTCCCACCACCCCCACCCCCCAGCAGTGCAGGGGCAGCCTCCACCAGGCCCCCACTCATGTCTCCCACCACCCCCACCCCCCAGCCACCAGGGGCAGACTCCACCAGGCCCCCACTCATGTCTCCCACCACCCCCACCCCCCAGCAGTGCAGGGGCAGCCTCCACCAGGCCCCCACACATGTCTCTCACCACCCCCACCCCCCAGCAGTGCAGGGGCAGCCTCCACCAGGCCCCCACTCATGTCCCCCTGCACCCCCACCACCCAGCAGTGCAGGGGCACCCTCCACCAGGCCCCCACTCATGTCCAACTCATGTCTCCCACCACCCTTACCCCCCAGCCACCAGGGGCAGCCTCCACCAGGCCCCCACTCATGTCCCCCTGCACCCCCACCCCCCAGCAGTGCAGGGGCTGCCTCCACCAGGCCCCCACCCATGTCTACCACCACCCCCACCCCCCAGCCACCAGGGGCAGCCTCCACCAGGCCCCCACTCATGTCCCCCTGCACCCCCACCCCCAGCAGTGCAGGGGCAGCCTCCACCAGGCCCCCACCATTGTCCCCTATTACCCACACCCCCCAGCCACCAAGGGGCAGCCTCCACCAGGCCCCCACTCATGTCCCCCTGCACCCCCACCCCCAGCAGTGCAGGGGCAGCCTCCACCAGGCCCCCACCATTGTCCCCTATTACCCACACCCCCCAGCCACCAGGGGCAGCCTCCACCAGGCCCCCACTCATGTCTCCCACCACCCCACCCCCCAGCCACCAGGGGCAGCCTCCACCAGGCCCCCACTCATGTCCCCTATTACCCCCACCCCCCAGAAGTGCAGGGGCAGCCTCCACCAGGCCCCCACTCATGTCTCCCACCCGGCCCCCACTCATGTCTCCCACCACCCCCACCCCCCAGCCACCAGGGGCAGCCTCCACCAGGCCCCCACTCATGTCTCCCACCACCCCCACCCCCCAGCAGTGCAGGGGCAGCCTCCACCAGGCCCCCACTCATGTCTACAACCATCCCCACCCCCCAGCCACCAGGGGCAGCCTCCACCAGGCCCCCACTCATGTCTCCCACCACCCCCACCCCCCCAGCAGAGCAGGGGTAGCCTCCACCACACCCCCACCCATGTCTACCACGACCCCCACCCCCCAGCCACCAGGGGCAGCCTCCACCAGTCCCCCACTCATGTCTCCCACCACCCCCACCCCCCAAGTGCAGGGGCAGCATCCACCAGACCCCCGCTCATGTCTACCACCACCCCCACCCCCCAGCCACCAGGGGCAGCCTCCACCAGGCCCCCACTCATGTCTCCCACCACCCCCACCCCCCAGCAGTGCAGGAGCAGCCTCCACCAGGCCCCCACTTATGTCTACCACCACCCCCACCCCCCAGTCACCAGGGGCAGCCTCCACCAGGCCCCCACTCATGTCTCCCACCACCCCCACCCCCCAGCAGTGCAGGGGCAGCCTCCACCAGGCCCCCACTCATGTCTACCACCACCCCCAACCCCCCAGCCACCAGGGGCAGCTTCCACCAGGCCCCCACACATGTCCCCTTGCACCCCCACCCCCCAGCAGTGCAGGGGCAGCCTCCACCACGCCCCCACCCATGTCTACCACGACCCCACCCCCCAGCCACCAGGGGCAGCCTCCACCAGGCCCCCACTCATGACACCCATCACCCCCACCCCCAGCAGTGCAGGGGCAGCCTCCACCAGGCCCCCACTCATGTCTACCACCACCCCCACCCCCCAGCCACCAGGGGCAGCCTCTACCAGGCCCCCACTCATGTCTCCTACCACCCCACCCCCCAGCAGTGCAGGAGCAGCCTCCACCAGGCCCCCACTCATGTCTACCACCACCCCCACCCCCCAGCCACCAGGGGCAGCCTCCAGCAGGCCCCCACTCATGTCTCCCACCACCCCCACCCCCCAGCAGTGCAGGGGCAGCCTCCACCAGGCCCCCACTCATGTCTCCCATCACCCCCACCCTCCAGCCACCAGGGGTAGCCTCCACCAGGCCCCCACTCATGTCTCCCACACCCCCACCCCCCAGCAGTGCAGGAGCAGCCTCCACCAGGCCCCCACTCATGTCTACCACCACCCCCACCCCCCAGCCACCAGGGGCAGCCTCCACCAGGCCCCCACTCATGTCTCCCACCACCCCCACCCCCCAGCAGTGCGGGGGCAGCCTCCACCAGGCCCCCACTCATGTCTACCACCACCCCCACCCCCCAGCCACCAGGGGCAGCCTCCACCAGGCCCCCACTCATGTCTCCCACCACCCCCACCCCCCAGCCACCAGGGGAAGCCTCCACCAGGCCCCCACTCATGTCTCCCACCACCCCCAACCCCCAGCAGTGCAGGGGCAGCCTCCACCAGGCCCCCACTCATGTCTCCCACCACCCCTACCCACCAGCCACCAGGGGCAGCCTCCACCAGGCCCCCACTCATGTCTCCCACCACCCCCACCCCCCAGCAGTGCAGGGGCAGCCTCCACCAGGCCCCCACTCATGTCTCCCACCACCCCCACCCCCCAGCAGTGCAGGGGCAGCCTCCACCAGGCCCCCACCCATGTCCCCTATTACCCTCACCCCCCAGCCGTGCAGGGGCAGCCTCCACCAGGCCCTCACTCATGTCTCCCACCACCCACACCCACCAGCCACCAGGGGCAGCCTCCACCAGGCCCCCACTCATGTCTCCCACCAGCCCCACCCCACAGCCACCAGGGGCAGCCTCCACCAGGCCACCACTCATGTCTCCCACCACCCCCACCACCCCCACCCCCCAGCAGTGCAGGGGCAGCCTCCACCAGGCCCCCACTCATGTCTCCCACCACCCCCACCCCCCAGCAGTGCAGGGGCAGCCTCCACCAGGCCCTCACTCATGTCCCCTATTACCTCCACCCCCCAGCAGTGCAGGGGCAGCCTCCACCAGGCCCCCACTCATGTCTCCCACCACCCCCACCCCCAGCCACCAGGGGCAGCCTCCACCAGGCCTCCACTCATGTCTACCACCACCCCCACCCCCCAGCAGTGCAGGTGCAGCCTCCAAAAGGCCCCCACTCATGTCTACCACCACCCCCACCCCCCAGCCACCAGGGGCAGCCTCCACCAGACCCCCACTCATGTCTCCCACCACCCCCACCCCCCAGCAGTGCAAGGGCAGCCTCCACCAGGCCCCCACTCATGCCTCCCACCACCCCCACCCCCCTCAGCCACTAGGGTCAGCCTCCACCAGGCCCCCACTCATGTCTCCCACCACCCCCACCCCCTAGCCACCAGGGGCATCCTCCACCAGGCCCCCACTCATGTCTCCCTCCACCCCCACCCCCCAGCAGTGCAGGGGTAGCCTCCACCAGGCCCCCACTTATGTCCCCCTGCACCCCCACCCCCAGCAGTGCAGGGGCACCCTCCACCAGGCCCCCACTCATGTCCAACTCATGTCTCCCACCACCCTCACCCCCCAGCCACCAGGGGCAGCCTCCACCAGGTCCCCACTCATGTCCCCCTGCACCTCCACCCCTCAGCAGTGCAGGGACAGCCTCCACCAGGCCCCCACCCATGTCTACCACCACCCCCACCCCCAGGCACCAGGGGCAGCCTCCACCAGGCCCCCACTCGTGTCCCCCTGCACCCTCACCCCCAGCAGTGCAGGGGCAGCCTCCACCAGGCCCCCACTCATGTCCCCTATTACCCCCACCCCCCAGCCACCAGGGGCAGCCTCCACCAGGCCCCCACTCATGTCTCCCACCACCCCCACCCCCCCGGCCACCAGGGGCAGCCTCCACCAGGCCCGCACTCATGTCTCACACCACACCCACCCCCCAGCCACCAGGGGCAGCCTCCACCAGGCCCCCACTCATGTCCCCTATTACCCCCACCCCCAGCAGTGCAGGGGCAGCCTCCACCAGGCCCCCACTCATGTCTCCCACCACCCCCACCCCCCACCCACCAGGGGCAGCCTCCACCAGGCCCCCACTCATGTCTCCCACCAACCCCATCCCCAGCAGTGCAGGGACAGCCTCCACCAGGCCCCCACTCATGTCTCCCACCACCCCCACCCCCCAGCAGTGCAGGGGCAGCCTCCACCAGGCCCCCACTCATGTCCCCTATTACCTCCACCCCCCAGCCACCAGGGGCAGCCTCCACCAGGCCCCCACTCATGTCTCCCACCACCCCCACCCCCCAGCATTGCAGAGGCAGCCTCCACCAGGCCCCCACTCATGTCTCCCACCACCCCCATCCCCCAGCCACCAGGGGCAGCCTCCACCAGGCCCACACCCATGTCTCCCACCACCCCCACCCCCCAGCCACCAGAGGCAGCCTCCACCAGGCCCCCACTCATGTCTCCCACCACCCCCACCCCCCAGCAGTGCAGGGGCAGCCTCCACCAGGCCCCCACTCATGTCTCCCACCGCCCACACCCCCCAGCCACCAGGGGCAGTCTCCACCATGCCCCCACTCATGTCTCCCACCACCCCGCAGCAGTGCTGGGGCAGCCTCCACCAGGCCCCCACTCATGTCTCCCACCACCCCCACCCCCCAGCAGTTCAGGGGCAGCCTCCACCAGGCCCCCACTCATGTCGCCCTGCACCCCCACACCCCAGCAGTGCAGGGGCAGCTTCCACCAGGACCCCACCCATGTCTCCCACCACCCCCACCCCCCAGCCACCAGGGGCAGCCTCCACCAGGCCCCCCTCATGTCCCCTATTACCCCCACCCCCCAGCAGTGCAGGGGCAGCCTCCACCAGGCCCCCACTCATGTCTCCCACCACCCCCACCCCCCAGCCACCAGGGGCTGCCTCCACCAGGCCCCCACTCATGTCTCCCACCACCCCCTACACCCAGCAGTGCAGGGGCAGCCTCCACCAGGCCCCCACTCATGTCTCCCACCACCCCCACCCCCCAGCAGTGCAGGGGCAGCCTCCACCAGGACCCCACTCATGTCCCCTATTACCCCCACCCACCAGCCACCAGGGGCAGCCTCCACCAGGCCCCCACGCATGTCTCCCACCACCCCCACCCCCCAGCAGTGCAGGGGCAGCCTCCACCAGGCACCCACTCATGTCTCCCACCACCCCCACCCACCAGCCACCAGGGGCAGCCTCCACCAGGCCCCCACTCATGTCTCCCCCACTCATGTCTCCCACCACCTCCAACCCCCAGCCACCAGGGGCAGCCTCCACCAGGCCCCCACTCATGTCTCCCACCCCCCCCCACCCCCCAGCAGTGCAGGGGCAGCCTCCACCAGGCCCCCACTCATGTCTCCCACCACCCCCATCCCCCAGCCAGCAGGGGCAGCCTCCACCAGGCCCCCACTCATGTCTCCCACCACCCCCACCCCCCAGCAGTGCAGGGGCAGCCTCCACCAGGCCCCCACTCATGTCTCCCACCACCCCCACCCCCCAGCCACCAGGGGCAGCCTCCACCAGGCCCCCACTCATGTCTCCCACCACCTGCAACCCCCAGCCACCAGGGGCAGCCTCCACCAGGCCCCCACTCATGTCCCCTATTACCGCCACCCCCCAGCAGTGCAGGGGCAGCCTCCACCAGGCCCCCACTCATGTCTCCCACCACCCCCACCCCCCAGCAGTGCAGGGGCAGCCTCCACCAGGCCCCCACTCATGTCCCCTATTACCCCCACCCCCCAGCCACCAGGGGCAGCCTCCACCAGGCCCCCACTCATGTCCCCTATTACCCCCACCCCCCAGCAGTGCAGGGGCAGCCTCCACCAGGCCCCCACTCATGTCTCCCACCACCCCCACCCCCCAGCAGTGCAGGGGCAGCCTCCACCAGGCCCCCACTCATGTCCCCTATTACCCCCACCCCCCAGCCACCAGGGGCAGCCTCCACCAGGCCCCCACTCATGTCTCCCACCACCCCCAACCCCCCAGCAGTGCAGGGGCAGCCTCCACCAGGCCCCCACTCATGTCTCCCACCACCTCCACCCCCCAGCCACCACGGGCAGCCTCCACCAGGCCCCCACTCATGTCTCCCCCACTCATGTCTCCCACCACCCCCACCCCCCAGCCACCAGGGGCAGCCTCCACCAGGCCCCCACTCATGTCCCCCTGCACCCCTACCCCCCAGCAGTGCAGGGGCACCCTCCACCAGGCCCCCACTCATGTCCAACTCATGTCTCCCACCACCCTCACCCCCTAGCCACCAGGGGCAGCCTCCACCAGGCCCCCACTCATGTCCCCCTGCACCCCCACCCCCCAGCAGTGCAGGGGCAGCCTCCTCCAGGCCCCCACCCATGTCTACCACCACCCCACCCCCCAGGCACCAGGGGCAGCCTCCACCAGGCCCCCATCCATGTCTCCCATCACCCCCATCCCCCAGCAGTGTAGGGGCAGCCTCCACCAGGCCCCCACTCATGTCTACCACCACCCCCACCCCCCAGCCACCAGGGGCAGCCCCCACCAGGCCCCCACTCATGTCCCCCTGCACCCCCACCCCCCAGCAGTGCAGGGGCAGCCTCCACCAGTCCCCCACTCATGTCTCCCACAACCCCCACCCCCCAGCAGTGCAGGGGCAGCCTCCACCATGCCCCCACTCATGTCTCCCACCACCCCCACCCCCCAGCCACCAGGGGCAGCCTCCACCAGGCCCCCACTCATGTCTCCCACTACCCCCACCCCCAGCAGTGCAGGGGCAGCCTCCACCAGGCCCCCACTCATGTCTCCCACCACCCCCACCCCCCAGCAGTGCAGGGGCAGCCTCCACCAGACCCCCACTCATGTCTACCACCACCCCCACCCCCCAGCCACCAGGGGCAGCCTCCACCAGGCCCCCACCCATGTCTACCACGACTCCCACCCCGCAGCCACCAGGGGCAGCCTCCACCAGGCCCCCACTCATGTCTCCCACCACCCCCACCCCCCAAGTGCAGGGGCAGCCTCCACCAGGCCCCCACTCATGTCTACCACCACCCCCACCCCCCAGCCACCAGGGGCAGCCTCCACCAGGCCCCCACTCATGTCTCCCACCACCCCGACCCCCCAGCAGTGCAGGAGCAGCCTCCACCAGGCCCCCACTCATGGCTACCACCACCCCCACCCCCCAGTCACCAGGGGCAGCCTCCACCAGGCCCCCACTCATGTCTCCCACCACCCCACCCCCAGGAGTGCAGGGGCAGCCTACACCAGGCCCCCACTCATGTCTCCCATCACCCCCACCCCCCAGCCACCAGGGGCAGCCTCCACCAGGCCCCCACTCATGTCTCCCACCACCCCCACCCCCCAGCAGTGCAGGAGCAGCCTCCACCAGGCCCTCACTCATGTCTACCACCACCCCCACCCCCCAGCCACCAGGGGCAGCCTCCACCAGGCCCCCACTCATGTCTCCCACCACCCCTACCCCCCAGCAGTGCAGGGGCAGCCTCCACCAGGCCCCCACTCATGTCTACCACCACCCCCACCCCCCAGCCACCAGGGCAGCCTCCACCAGGCCCCCACTCATGTCTCCCCCCACCCCCCAGCAGTGCAGGGGCAGCCTCCACCAGGCCCCCACTCATTTCTCCCACCACCCCCACCCCCCAGCCACCAGGGGCAGCCTCCACCAGGCCCCCACTCATGTCTCCCACCACCCCACCCCCCAGCAGTGCAGGGGCAGCCTCCACCAGGCCCCCACTCATGTCTCCCACCACCCCCACCCCCCAGCAGTGCAGGGGCAGCCTCCACCAGGCCCCCACTCATGTCCCCTATTACCCCCACCCCCCAGCAGTGCAGGGGCAGCCTCCACCAGGCTCCCACTCATGTCTCCCACCACCCCCACCCCCCAGCCACCAGGGGCAGCCTCCACCAGGCCACCACTCATGTCTCCCACTACCCCCACCCCCCAGCAGTGCAGGGGCAGCCTCCACCAGGCCCCCACTATTGTCTCCCACCACCCCCACCCCGAGCAGTGCAGGGGCAGCCTCCACCAGGCCCCCACTCATGTCCCCTATTACCTCCACCCCCCAGCAGTGCAGGGGCAGCCTCCACCAGGCCCCCACTCATGTCTCCCACCCCCCACCCCCCCAGCAGTGCAGGGGCAGCCTCCACCAGGCCCCCACTCATGTCTACCACCACCCCCACCCCCCAGCCACCAGGGGCAGCCTCCACCAGGCCCCCACTCATGTCTCCCACCACCCCACCCCCCAGCAGTGCAGGGGCAGCCTCCACCAGGCCCCCACTCATGTCCCCTATTACCCCCACCCCCCAGCCACCAGGGGCAGCCTCCACTAGGCCCCCACTCATGTCTCCCACCACCCCCACCCCCCAGCAGTGCAGGGGCAGCCTCCACCAGGCCCCCACTCATGTCTACCACCACCCCCAACCCCCAGCTAACAGGGGCAGCCTCCACCAGGCCCCCACTCATGTCTCCCACCACCCCCAACCCCCAGCAGTGCAGGGGCAGCCTCTACCAGGCCCCCACTCATGTCTCCCACCACCCCCACCCCCCTGCCACAAGGGGCAGCCTCCACCAGGCCCCCACTCATGTCCCAGACCACCCCCACCCCCCAGCCACCAGGGGCAGCCTCCACCAGGCCCCCACTCATGTCTCCCACCACCCCCACCCCCCAGCCACCAGGGGCAGCCTCCACCAGGCCCCCACTCATGTCTACCACCACCCCCACCCCCCAGCCACCAGGGGCAGCCTCCACCCGGCCCCCACTCATGTCTCCCAACACCCTCACCCACCAGCAGTGCAGGGGCAGCCTCCACCAGGCCCCCACTCATGTCTCCAACCACCCCCACCCTCCAGCACTGCAGGGGCAGCCTCCACCAGGCCCCCACTCATGCCCCCTATTACCCCCACCCCCCAGCAGTGCAGGGGCAGCCTCCACCAGGCCCCCACTCATGCCTCCCACCACCCCCACACCCCAGCCACCAGGGGCAGCCTCCACCAGGCCCCCACTCATGTCTCCCACCACCCCTATCCCCCAGCCACCAGTGGCAGCCTCTACCAGGCCCCCACTCATGTCTCCCACCACCCCCACCCCCCAGCAGTGCAGGGGCAGCCTCCAACAGGCCCCCACTCATGTCTCCCACCATCCCCACCCCCCAGCAGTGCAGGTGCAGCCTCCACCAGGCCCCCACTCATGTCCCCTATTACCCCCACCCCCCAGCCACCAGGGGCAGCCTCCATCATGCCCCACTCATGTCTCTCACCACCCCCACCCCCCAGCAGTGCAGGGGCAGCCTCCACCAGGCCCCCACTCATGTCTACCACCACCCCCACCCCCCAGCCACCAGGGGAAGCCTCCACCAGGCCCCCACTCATGTCTCCCACCACCCCTCAGCAGTGCAGGGGCAGCCTCCACCAGGCCCCCAATCATGTCAACCACCACCCCCACCCCCCAGCCACCAGGGGCAGCCTCCACCAGGCCCCCACTCATGTCTCCCACCACCCCCACCCCGCAGCAGTGCAGGGACAGCCTCCACCTGGCCCCCACTCATGTCTACCACCACCCCCACTCCCCCGGCCACCAGGGGCTGCCTCCACCAGGCCCCCACTCATGTCTCCCACCACCCCCACCCCCCACCAGTGCAGGGGCAGCCTCCACCAGGCCCCCACCCATGTCTACCACCACCCCCACCCCCCAGCCGTGCGATTTGCCTGGGTACGTGTACTTCGGGGTGCGCGGGAAGTTCCACACGCGATTAGCCTGGGTAGGTGTACTTTGGGGTGCGCGTGAACTTCCACATGCGATTTGCCTGGGTACGTGCACTACGGGGTGCGCGTGAAGTTCCACACGCGATTGGCCTGGGTACGTGTACTTCGGGGTGCGTGTGAACTTCCACATGCGATTTGCCTGGGTACGTGTACTGCGGGGTGCGCGGGAAGTTCCACACGCGATTGGCCTGGGTACGTTAACTTTGGGGTGCGCGTGAACACCCACACGCGTTTTGGCCTGTGAGAGTGGGGTACATGTATTCCAGGGGTGGGCGGGAATATTTACCCGCGACTGTGCCTGTGAGAGCGTGCTACGTGTATTCCTGGGGTGGGCGGGAAGATTCACACGTTCGCCTACGACGTGCCGAAAAATAAATGGTCCAATCCTGAGACACGTACGCCAGCATGAAGCAGGCGTACGTCGACCCACGCAGCATAAAAGTGCGCGCAAACAACAAACAAGCTCATACGCCAGGATGAATATACCATTCCTAGCAGCAGTGGCCGTGGGTTACCAAAGGAGGAGGAGGAGGATAGTGAGGGCCCGAATTTTCACTCCCAGAAACAGCCTTTTTGGGATGCCTGATGACCAGGTGTATGGGAGGTACAGGTTTCCCCCACACATAATACTGGACCTGGTCAGTGAGTGGGAGGATGACCTCACATCACCCACCCTGTGCTCCCAAGCACTCAGCCCCCTGGAGAAGGTCCTCAATGTACTGCACTTCTTGGCCACAGGATCATTTCAGCGGACAAGTGCCATAGTGGGTGGGGTGTCACAGGCCACGCAGTCACGCTGCCTACACCAGGTCTTGAACATCATCACTGCACGCCCATCTGTCCGTAGGCACATATACCTGCCCAGGACACCTGCAGAAAGGCAGGCTGCCACCCTCGATTTCTACTGTGTGGCACAATTCCTAAAATGCTAGGTGCCATTGACTGCACCCATGTGGCACTACGTCCCCCCAAGGCATCTGAGCACATCTATAGGAACCACAAGCACTGGCATTCCATCAACGTGCAGGTAGTATCTAATGCTAAGGGAATCATCACCTCAGTATATGCCAACTATCCAGGGTCCACCCACGACAGCTTCATTTACCGAATGTCTATCCTAAACCGGGACCTAGAAGCTGGGCGGCATGGTGATACATGGCTGCTTGGTGAGTATGAATGCCACTGCACATGCATGCATGTCAGATGCAGAGTTATGTCACTACCCCACTAATGATACCCATCACCTCCTCACCAGGGGACAGTGCCTACCCTCTGAGCACCCACATGATGACGCCAATTCGGAACCCCATCACGCCTCCAGAGGTAAGATACAACACAGCCCATATTGCAACCCGGGGCATAGTGGAGCGCACATTCGGAGTGCTCAAGTCACGCTTTCGCTCCCTTGACCGTTCTGGCGGGCAGCTGTTATATGCGCCCCCAGTAGTGTGCAGGATCATAGTGGCAGCATGTGTCCTGCACAATGTTGCAACACGCCGGGGCCTGGCCGTGGACAATGTGGTGCCCCCACATCCCCAACCACATGCACGCCCGCTGCGCATGGGAGGGAAGAGGGCACGGGGTGAGGCAGCCCGTACGCAGCTGGTGGCTAATTACTTCACATAGAAATCACACCCCAGTGGAGAGCACACAGGCCTGGCACATACCATCTGATAAGCAATGATGACTCGACCTGACAATTAAGACGAACAAAGGGACTGTCAACTGTCAGAATCATAGCAGCCTGAGATTTTTCATGTGGAAGTGTCACAATGTGTGCATCCCTACCTACACAAACACCACCAATACAGTGTCATGAAAAGACACTTCCATGCTGCAGAAATGAATACCCACTTGCAAAATACTACATGAAAACAGTGCCATGTCACCCACCCCCTCCCCGGCACGGCCACACAACACACCATGGCATGCCATGCAATGTGAGAGGAAAGAAATTAATCCCCACAACATGCCCCAAGTGTCAGCAGCTACAGTGTCCCTAATGGAAACATGTCCACACATGAAATGCTCACAGTAATGCAGGATCTACAACCCACATTACCAAATACTTACCAAGAATACCAATCACCTACACAACCTCCAACCTACCTTAAACATGACATTACAGACTTAAAAATTAGCTAGCCTCACCACCTGATGATGACAGCCCTCCGAACACTTCCAAGTATACAGTGTTAGCGCCACGCAAGAGTGTAGGTGCACTGCTTACAACATGGACTCCAGTTCCAAGGTGGACCGCATTGTGAAGACATGAGGAATGGACCTGCAAATATGGAGGATGAGATGGATGCAGAGGCACATATCAATACACCATGCAGTGTACAATACAACAACAATATGCACTATGAATGTAATGTATACACAGTATTGACTACAGACTGCCCACACAGCTCATGGGAGTCCAGTGTCACCATGTACGTCAATGTCACTTGGGCACACCCTTTGCAAGCCCATGGAAACGGGAAGCAGGAGGGGTGTGTGTGACAAAAACCCAAGCATCTGAACCAAATCCATGACAAGCCTGCATGTGCCCAGCCACAATACAGCGTATGCCCACGGGAGCCACACTGTCCCAAAAAAAAAAAGTAAAAAATCAAAAATGGCCATTAATGGGCCCGGAGGGGTTGGGGAGGCCACCCAGGAGGTCCGAGGACAGGGTGCACACCAAAACCCACCTGTGTGGATCTTGCGAAAAAAAAACACCTCCATGGGCTCATGGCCTACACGGCTTCCCTATTGTGGGAGTATCACTGCTGTCGCTATCCTCACCCTCTGCAGCTGCATCTGGAGGTGGTGGCACTATGGGAGGCAGCCCACGCAAAGCCCTAGTCTGTTCCTCCATGGCTGCAAGCTTGCGGGTGTGGTAGGTCTCGTTCTGGAGGATAAGTGTGCAGAGGTCCCCATGCAATAACTCACGGGATGCCCGGACCTCCGCCCTAGTTGCCTGCATCTCAGGTGAGAGCGTACGGGTGAGACGCTCCAGCTGCTGTTCTGTCCTTCGGTTTGTTGAAGCCTCAAGCTCAACAAGAGTCGTCCTGAGGTGAAGGAGTTCCAGCCTCAGGGCTTCCCTGTGGCCCTGGGACTCTATGGAGATGGCTTCCTGCAGAGTCGCCAGTGCCGCCCGCCTGTCCCTGTCGGACGCCAACATGTCCTCCCTGTGTGACTGGCAGATGGAGTCGGTTGCCTGCTGTAGTCGCTCCATCAGCCTTTCGGGGGGGACAATGGAAGTGGCCACCCTATCCATGGCCTGAGCCATCATCTCTGATGATGCTGCCTGTTGGGTTGCCATACCGTAAATGGATTGCTCCCATGCGGTATTGCCAGGTGGCGTACGGCCACCACGTCGGCGGGCACCACACCTGTCTGGGGCAAGGCGAACTGCGCCTTGCTGTGCTGGCACTGCCTGAGGCTGCAGGACTGCATTCCCCCTCTGATCTGCTGGCCCAGGAACAGGATCAGATGTCACGGAGTGTGATCCTGCATCTGTAACCACCAAAGGTGTACCTGCCAACACTGACATCCCCATTGAGGGTTCTAACCCTGGTGCAGGTGGGTCGGACAGAACAGAATCCCTCCCAGGAACACTCACCTGCGACGGCACGTAGGTCTCATCATCCGAATCAACACCTGAGTACAGCTCGGGGGAGGTGCAGCCAGAGACACCCCTTGAGAGCACGACCTGCAGCAGTTGTGGGTTCTCACCCACCACCACACCACGTCCCTCACTGGTGGTCGGTCGGCCCTCAGACCCCTCCTGGGTCTGCACCATCTCCATAACCCCAGCAGTATCAAGTGCGTCTTCCCCTGCAAAGACATAAAAGAAAACAAATGGAAACAGGCATTAGCACTATGGTACACAATTAGGGCTGAGAGGATACAGAAACAGTACTTGATTGACACATGTCCCACATGACTAAAACACTCCCATGCATGCACCGTCACTGCGTGTGATGGGGAGGCAGATGGCACACATTGATGACACCAAGATGGAAGATGAACACATTTGCTGCATGCTGCCTAGCAGTGGCATCACACATTGGCCAGTGATTGGCAGGTCAAATACACATGCCATCACACAGATGGCATGTACCCTAGCCATGAAGTGAAGAGGGAGAGGAGGTCACCAATTGTTCATTCAGTCCAGTTTGTTCATATAATTGATTATTTTCATTGTAATGGTCCAAATGTTTAACCTGTAGCTGCCAGTCAAAAATGGTCCTATAGCATAGGGACATGTCCAAACTAATCATGTCCACAAAACTGAGCCAGTCCCCTGTACCATAGCCATGTCAGACATGTGACAATAGGACTAAGAAATCCCGAGAAAAAGTGGTGGTATGCAAACAATCTGCCTGAATAAACAGAGGCAAATAAGAAACAGTGTTGTGGCAAGATGACACTCCAAGGGCAACTGGCGTGGTGTTGGGCTGGATGTCTAATGTTGGCCGAAGGGATGCTGCTATACCCAAATGCTGTTGCCAAGAATGTATAGGAAGAGGCACATTGGTGAGCCGAACCACTCAGGCACACACACCCTCCCCTGGCACCCAAACAGAAGCCCTCCCACACACACTTTGCACATGGATGACACACACATGCATGTGCACTCACCGGACAATGCCTCGTAATCTGCCACTTCTCCCACGCCTTGGATCTGTTCCTCCATGAAGTAGGTCCCAGCAACCTGCTCATGTGGAGTGAGTTCTATGTCGTCTGCTGGAGACCCACCTCCAGTCACTAGAGTTGCGGCATGACTTGAGGCCAGCTTATTCTTTGCCCTGTGCTTCAGGCCATTCCAGCGCTTGTAGCATTCATTAGCTGTGTGCCTCACGATTCCAAGGGCACTTATGATGTCTGCAATGGTCTGCCAGTGTGCCCGATGTTGTGTAGGTGTGGTCTTGGATCCTGCAACAATCACCATTTCGCGGTCATGTGCGGACACATACTCTACAAGTGCATTCAGTTCGGCCTCATTGAAGCTGGGCTTCCTTGACGGGCAGGACTGTGTAGCCGTGTCTGGGACATCAGCTTCTACTGGACGAGCACTCTTCCTCTTCCGCTTGGAAGGTGGTGGGGATCCGGAGTGTCCTGCGCCTCTCTGGACACTAGGGGCAGGAGCATGGGATTGCACACTCAGCATGGGAGTTGGTGCAGGCATTATCTCAAGTGTGATGGTGTCAGGGGGAATGTCAGCAGGATGGACTTGGACCGACACTGTCCTGGATGGGTGTGTGAGAGGTGGGGTGGATGGAGCCGCAGCTGCCCCTGCAGCCTCCCCAGCCTGCCTACGCGGGGCAGCAGATGACCTAGCTGCCCCTGATCCACGTGGCCTGATGACACCAACGTTCGCCGGCGCACGTGGCCTAGACCTGCTGACCTGGAAGTCAGCCATGGAGTCACCCTGTGCCAGGTCTGGTTCCACAGTGGGCTGGTCCAACAAGGGCTGAGCATGGATGGTGTCAGCCACGGTAACCTCAACCAGGGGGGGAGGGGCATGGGTGTCCCTGACTGCTCCTCCACACATGGGGGGCTAGGGGCACCCTGCAAGTCACGGCCACGTCCCCTACCGGATCCACCACGGCCACCACTTGGGGCTCGGCCACCTTTGCCACCCTTACGGCTTGTTCGCCTCCCAGCCATGGCACTGATGTTATTGTGCGTATGGGAGTCAATGTGAACTATTGTCCTGGGCAATTGGGGGTCAAAGGGGTTGGGTACCAGATGGTAATCGTACCCTAGTGCTCTAGCAAGGCTGTATGTCACCCCTGGGGAAAGATGACAGGTCACGCAACGCACAGGCACCCCAGAAAAGCGAAGTAAGGTGCACGCAACCCCTCCTAGACCACGTGCGTGGAAAAATAAACCTGCACTACGCTGTGGCACCCAGGAACACAAGAATGAACGTATGCGTGTCACACGCAGCCTAGAATGACCTCTGAAGGAGTACGCGACACACGGGGCAAGCACAGATGTTAAATACGTGAGCGACTCACCGTCCGCTAGGAACAAAAGCGTGAAAAATATGCGCGTGTGCGCGTTGGCAACTCCCCCGCCAAAAGAAGAATTGTATGCTGTCTGAGGAGACAGGACAACAGTAGTAGGGAACGCTGTTTGAGGAAACAGGCCCAGGAAAAAGAGGAAAAGAGAAAAAGCTGTCAGAGGTAACAGGGAGTACGAACTGGAAACGCTGTGAAGTAAATCGCGTGTGAACCGACAAGAAGTACAGATTTCAACCACTCGCTCTCCACGAAAAGCACGTACAAGGAAATGGCGTTCTACACGTACCTTTTATACACACGTCACAGACGCGCAAACGCAATGAGGCCATTTCCACCAATTACGCGCTTTGACACTCGGACGTGTATCTCTTAATTTTTACACGCGCCATTCTCTACGGCCATGCGCGTGACATCACAGCTGCGCATGGTGGCCTTTGGGCCAATGAAATCGCATTTGCGAGCACACGTGGTAAAACTGCACGTCCGAGTGTCATCGCGTGTAATCGGAGGGAAGTGAGCGTACACGCGATTGGCCTGGGTACGTGTATTTCTGGGGTGCGCAGGAAGTTCCACAAGTGATTGGTGGAAATCCACAAGTGCTCTGTCATCACGTGTAATGAGGGAAACACCCGCGCGCCTCACGTCACAGACGCGCTCACGCGCTAAGGGCCTTTGGTTCAATGAAATCGCATATGCGTGCTGACGTGCATACGCGCTAAGGGCCTTTCCTCGATTTACACGCAGACGTGCAGGATTTTCATGTGCCAAATCACTACGTATCAAGCTGGCCACGCGTAAGCACACGGAAGACCACGCTCCTGCCCAAAAGGCCGAATTACTGCCCCCCAGAACCCCGAGCAGCCTCCCACGAGCCATCTGCTGCTGCCTGCCTGCCTGCCTGCTGCCACCGTGCCCTGCCATTTGGTGCCTGCACATCAGCCATCTGCAGGGGTCCATTTGCTGTGTCCACCCCTGCTGGAACAGAAGACTCCGGACTAGGATACCATCGATCCACAGCCCAGCCCCAGGACCCAGTTGCCCACCCACTCCTGCCTCTGGGGTTGCCATGTCGGGCACTGCAACATCTGGCACCACTGGCAACCCCCGGCCAGAGAGGCAGAGGGGCACCAGCTTCACTGCCACCGAAGTTGGTGTCCTGGTGGAGCAAGTCCTGGGGCAGTATGATGCCCTCTTCGGAAGTAAGCGCGCCAACAATGAAGGACGGACTCGGATCTGGACGGACATCGTGACTGCCATCAACGCGGAGGGGGTGGCAGACCGCGACTACCAACATGTCAAGAAGCGCTGGGATGACTGCAGGTCCAGTACCCTCTTGAAGGCCTGGCGCCTCGTGGAGGCGGGCCGGGGCCGCATGAGTACCATCCAGATGAGGCTCCTGGAACGCGTAGGCTCAGCGCTCCACGGCCAGATCCTTGAGAGGCAGACCCGTCTGGAGTTGAGCAGTAAGTGGCCAAGCATTGCTGTGTGAGACAGGGCATGTCGCAGTGTGCTGGTTGTCTGATACTTTCCTGTATGTGTGACATATGCCATGTATGCATGTGTGTGTGCAGGGACGTCATGCATGTGAGACCAGTAATGTATGAACCACACGGTTGGTGCATGTGTTCAAATGCAACATGTGTTGCCCTATGCGGAATGGCCACATGAAAGCATGCCAGTCTCTGTTCTTGGACATGGGTGAGGGATGGGTGCTGATGCCATGTACATGTATGCTGTCCATGTCTGTGTGTCTGACCTGCGTGTCTGTGACTTATGAATGCCAGGGATGCATGACACATGTCTGTCGCAATGTTCAGGTTCACTGATGCAGCCTAGTCATCCTTGTATCCACTGTGTCTGTGGTGTACGAGGCCAGATGGATGAAACTAGGGTGAAGTGTGTGCATGTGATAGGCATGGTACATGATGCATGTGAGTTCCAAAACAACAGTGTATGTTTAAAGAATCACTTGGACATGTATGCTAATGTCCATAGCATGCGCCATGCCTGTTACCGCATGTGTTTTACCTGCACTGAGCCATGTGTTGTGGAGGGACATGATGGAAGTGATCTTTGACAGTGCCACTCATCTGCTATTGCTTCCTGTCTAGGGGACCATTGTACAGTACCCTGATGCTTGTGTTCTATGTCTCACTCTACACAGCGCCACATGAAGAAGAGGCCGAAGACGGCTCTGTGGAGCAAAGCGGCGGGGTTGCCCCCACGGCTGCAGCGGAAGGGGTGGGTGAGCCCCCACAGGGGCTTGCAATGGCGGAAGACGGGGTGGAGCCATCCAGGTTGGTGGTTTCCACAGAGGAGGAGGAGGCCGCTACTGAGGCGCACATGGGGCCTGGTGGGGGCATCCCTGCTGGTGCAAGTGTTGCAGTCCAGGGGCAGGGGCAGGAGGCAGCACAGGTCGCAGTGGAGGGGCCTGTGCATGTCACTGTCCCTGACACTGTGACTGCACCACCATGCACCAGCCAGTCAGATGTCCATGTCATCTGACTCCCCTCCACCTGCGTACGAGGGGACCCCTGGCTGTATGGAGAAGGTCCTGATTGGTGTCGCGTTGTGCACAGGTGCAATTCGTGATGAGGTGCGTGCTTCCCGGGAGGAGCATGCACGTCATCACAGAGAGCACCGTGCCGACGTGGCCCAGTTGGGAACGGCCATGGTCGGGGGTTTCCTGCATGTGTCGGCCAATCTGGCGACCCTCTCCTCCTCTGTGGAGACTATGCACCAGTCGTTCTCCATGCCGTCTTCTGGCCCAGATGCCACCAGGGCCTCCTGTGGACCTGCCCTGACCAATGCAGCCGGCTCGGTTGGGATCCCATCCCTGCCACAGTCGGGAGTCAGAGGTCCAGCAGGGGTGGACACACCAGCAACTGGACCCCAGCAGATGGAGGATGTGACGGCATCATCGGGCACGTGCACGACGGCGTCGGTGGATACCATCAGCCTGGATGCCGTCGTGCTGGCACAGGCAGTTGCGTCGTAGGCAGCGGCAGGCTCGACATGGAAGGCATCATGGCTCGGGGCCTTCAACATCAGGGGTGCAGGCATCGGCCGGAGGGCAGGAGAACCCTGGAATGGGAGTGGCTTCCGTGTGGGAGCGGTTGGGCCAGCAGATAGGTGCGGAGCGGCAGCGGGCAGAGGAGGAACGGCTCACAATGGTCAGGGCGGAGAACTCCATGCGGAGGGCGCTGAGGCGGGCTGAGTGCCTCGAGGGTCTTCGCAGGGAGTTGGAGCTGGACACTGCTTTATCCCAGCGAGACTTCGGGGCCAGGGAACATGCCCGTCTCCAAGCCATTGAACAGGAGTTCGATGATGCCCTGGCCCATGACAACATCCAGTGAGACGTTGGACTAGCCCGCTGCCCATGTAAATAGTTATGTAGTTAGTGTTAGGTTTCCTTTGTTTTTGCATTTTCTTTGGACCTTTTGGACAATGGGCCACATTTTTGTATATAGTTGTTTTTTATTAGGTAGTGTTGTTAGATAGGTTTCATTTCTTTTGTTGGGATCATGGACCCTGGCTTGTTCACCTGTACATAGTTCACTGTTGGATTTTCTTTTCTTTTTACAATTTACCCATGGAGCAATGGCTTTCAATTATAATTTCCCATTGGATTTTCTTTTCTGGACTGTGACTTTGGACACCATTCCTTTGGATTCTGATTTTTGGTTTTGCATTTTTTCATGGACATGCTTCTTTTTATTTTTTTTACTTTCCCATTTCTGTTAGTTTATTTTTGATTCAATTCATGTTTTCTTTAATACATATTTTTTGATCAAACTTCAATGTGTAGTATCATCTCATTGGTTTCATGCATATCATGATATGGGTTTTGAGATTCACTGACACCCATTGGGTGTATGTGAGGGACATGTGTTCGTTTCCAAACTTGCAATTGCAGTTGTATCATGTTATTGCCATTTCTGAGTGGGTGGATGCAATACTCGGGTGGGTGTTTTGCATTTGGAGGCTGACCATAGGGACTGGGGATCTGGATTGTGATGACATGTTGGCCGGGGAACATGAGTTGGACATGAGTGGGGGCCTGCTGGCAGGTGCCCCACAGTGCTGGGGGGTGGGGGTGCAGGGGAACATGAGTTGGACATGAGTGGGGGCCTGCTGGCAGGTGCCCCACAGTGATGGGGGTGGGGGTGCAGGGGAACATGAGATGGACATGAGTGGGGTCCTGCTGGCAGGTGCCCCACAGTGCTGGGGGTGGGGGTGCAGGGGAACATGAGTTGGACATGAGTGGGGGTCTGCTGGCAGGTGCCCCACAGTGCTAGGGGGTGGGGGTGCAGGAGAACATGAGTTGGAGATGAGTGGGGGCTTGCTGGCAGGTGACCCACAGTGCTGGGGGGTGGAGGTGCAGGGGAACATGAGTTGGACATGAGTGGGGGCCTCCTGGCAGGTGCCCCACAGTGCTGGGGGGTGGGGGTGCAGGGGAACATGAGTTGGACATAAGTGGGGGCCTGCTGGCCGGTGCTCCACAGTGCTGGGGGGTGGTGGTAATAGGGGACATGAGTGGGGGCCTGGTGGAGGCTTCCCCTGGTGTCTGGGGGGTGGGGGTGGAGGTAGACATGGGTGGGGGCCTGGTGGAGGCTGCCTCTGCACTGCTGGGGGGTGGGGGTGGTGGGAGACATGAGTGGGGGCCTGGTGGAGGCTGCCCCTGGTGGCTGGGGGGTGGGGTGCTGGGAGACAGGAGTGGGAGCCTGGTGGAGGATGCCCCTGACTGCTGGGGGGTATGGGGTGCAGGGAGACAGGAGTGGGGGCTGGGTGGAGGGTGCCCTGACTGCTGGGGGGTGGGGGTAATAGGGGACATGAGTGGGGGCCTGGTGGAGGCTGCCCCTGCACTGCTGGGGGGTGGGGGTGGGGGGAGACATGAGTGGGGGCCTGGTGGAGGCTGCCCCTGCACTGCTGGGGTGTGGGGGTAATAGGGGACATGAGTGGGGGCCTGGTGGAGGCTGCCTCTGCACTGCTGGGGGGTGGGGGTGGTGGGAGACATGAGTGGGGGCCTGGTGGAGGCTGCCCCTGCACTGCTGGGGGGTAGGGGGTGGTGGTAGCCGTGAGTGGGGGCCTGGTGGAGGCTGCCCCTGAAGGCTGGGGGGTGAGGGTGGTGGGAGACATGAGTTGGACATGAGTGGGGACCTGGTGGAGGGTGCCCCTGACTGCTGGGGGGTAGGGGGTGGTGGTAGCCGTGAGTGGGGGCCTGGTGGAGGCTGCCCCTGGTGGCTGGGGGGTGAGGGTGGTGGGAGACATGAGTTGGACATGAGTGGGGGCCTGGTGGAGGGTGCTCCTGCACTGCTGGGGGGTGGGGGTAATAGGGGACATGAGTGGGGGCCTGGTGGAGGATGCCCCTGCACTGCTGGGGGGTGGGGTGGTGGGAGACATGAGTGGGGGCCTGGTGGAGGCTGCCCCTGCACTGCTGGGGGGTGGGGGTAATAGGGGACATGAGTGGGGGCCTGGTGGAGGCTGCCCCTTCCACTGCTGGGGGTGTGGGGGTGCAGAGGGACATGAGTGGGGGCCTGGTGGAGGCTGCCCCTGGTGGCTGGGGGGGTGGGGGTGGTGGTAGACATGGGTGGGGGCCTGGTGGACGCTGCCCCTGCACTGCTGGGGGGTGGGGGTGGTGGGAGACATGAGTGGGGGCCTGGTGGAGGCTGCCCCTGCACTGCTGGGGGGTGGGGGTGGTGGGAGACATGAGTGGGGGCCTGGTGGAGGCTGCCCCTGCACTGCTGGGGGGTGGGGGTAATAGGGGACATGAGTGGGGGCCTGGTGGAGGCTGCCCCTGCACTGCTGGGGGTGGGGGTGGTGGGAGACATGAGTGGGGGCCTGGTGGAGGCTGCCCCTGCACTGCTGGGGGGTGGGGGTAATAGGGGACATGAGTGGGGGCCTGGTGGAGGCTGCCCCTGCACTGCTGGGTGGTGGGGGTGGTGGGAGATATGAGTGGGGGCCTGGTGGAGGCTGCCCCTGCACTGCTGGGATGTGGGGGTAATAGGGGACATGAGTGGGGACCTGGTGGAGGGTGCCCCTGACTGCTGGGGGGTGGGGGTGCTGGGAGACATGCATTGTTGATCAGTAGTGCAAGGTGACATGTGGGTTGGCTGGGGGCATGCCCATGGTGGATGGGCTGCCTGCGGGACATGAGCAGGGGTGCAGGGTAGTCCCCCGTGGTGTGGGCTGCCTGCAGGGGCCGTGGAGGTTGTAGAGCGAACACCTGGGAGGACCCACACGGCCAATTCACGTGTAGTACTCCCCAGAACCCCTGAAATACACGTACCCTGCTGAAATCGTGTGTGGAACTTCCCGCGCACCCCTGAAATACACGTACCCTGCTGAAATCACGTGTGGAACTTCCCGCGTACCCCTGAAATACACGTACCCTGCTGAAATCGCGTGTGGAACTTCCCGCGCACCCCTGAAATACACGTACCCTGCTCGCACAGGGCCAATCGCGTGTGGAACTTCCCGCGCACCCCTGCAATACACGTACCCTGCTGAAATCGCGTGTGGAACTTCCAGCGCACCCCTGGAATACACATACCCTGCTCGCACGGGGCCAATCGCGTGTGGAACTTCCCGCACACCCCTGAAATACACGTACCCTGATGGAATCGCGTGTGGAACTTCCCGCGCACCCCTGAAATACACGTACCCTGCTGAAATCGCATGTGGAACTTCCCGCGCACCCCTGAAATAAACGTACCCTGCTCGCACAGGGCCAATCGCGGGTGGAACTTCCCGCGCACCCCTGCAATACACGTACCCTGCTGGAATCGCGTGTGGAACTTCCCGCGCACCCCTGGAATACACGTACCCTGCTCGCACGGGGCCAATCGCGTGTGGAACTTCCCGCGCACCCCTGAAATATACATACCCTGCTCGCACGGGGCCAATCGCGTGTGGAAATTCCCGCGCACCCCTGAAATACACGTACTCTGCTGAAATCGCGTGTGGGACTTCACGCGCACCCCTGTAATACACGTACCCTGCTGGAATCGCGTGTGATACTTCCCGCGCACCCCTGAAATACACGTACCCTGCTGAAATCGCATGTGGAACTTCACGTGCACCCCTGTAATACACGTACCCTGCTGGAATCGCGTGTGATACTTCCCGCGCACCCCTGAAATACACGTACCCTGCTGGAATCGCGTGTGATACTTCCCGCGCACCCCTGAAATACACATACCCTGCTGATTTTGCGTGTGATACTTCCCGCGCACCCCTGATGCACACGTACACAGGACAATCGCGTGTGGAACTTCCCGCGAACCACTGAAATACACGTTCCCCGCTTGGCGTTTGCTGTTTGCCAGCCCTGTGAACTGGTCCAGGGTTAGCGCAGCCCTTTGCGATTATTTGGGGATTTTGAAGGCTTTTCCTTGCGCGAGGGCGTTCTTGGGGGCGTAACTGGCGCTGCTGCAGGGTCGCTGCGCCACGCTGCGCCACGGCTGGTTTTGGATGCGAAAATCCATGAATACGCTGTGCGCGGAAATCGATTTTAGCGCACGCGGCTGGCGCAGACATTCGCACAGGCACGCTGTGCGCCAGTCGCATGCGCCACTTTTGTGCGAATTTCTATGAATTACCCTGTAAATGTGGGAAGCGATAAAATAACTTCTGGAATTTCTGAAATGATAGTGTCCTAATGGTAATTTCACTCATCCAACAAATTACTAGTACTGTTAACACTGGCAAAATACCATCAAACTTTCTGACCAATCTTTGTCATATTAAATATCCTTATTTCTGGCAGCACATCTAAAATCTTTGACTGTCAGATTGTCCTCGATCAACATTTGAAGGGTATGTTTGGGTTTACAACTCAAAAGGTAATCCAGATCTTGGTACTTGTATATTATTTTCTACATAAATAGTGAAACCTCTAACGTTACAACAGTGTCTTCATTTGAAGTGATTAAGGTTAGATGATTTGCCCACTTTAACACTGTATGTGATCTATGTAAAATATAAGTGACTGTAGAAATGGATAATCATCTACCCATGCATTCCAAATAGCAGCAACTAGTAGAAAAAAAAAACATATATATATATATATATGTATATATATATATATATATATATATATATATATATATATATATATATACATATATATATATATATTGAGTAAAAAAACTTTGTTAAAGGGACGTTATGGTTAAGTTGCGCTACTAAAAACCTATGAAATTCAGTAAAAAAAACTTTGTTAAAGGGACGTTATGGTTAAGTTGCGCTACTAAAAACCTATGAAATTCAGTGAAAAAACTTTGTTAAAGGGACGTTATGGTTCAAAGTAAAACCGAAAAACCCCTGAAATTCGGCAGTTATGGTAAGATAAGCAACCATAGCGCCGCCACCGTGCACTGCTAACACTAACACCCAGGACATCAAAGATGACATCACAAATGTCATTGATGACATCACTGATGACATCACATGTGCATTTACCTTTCATGAAAAGTCTGTACAAGGCATTCTTAGTGTAATGTTAATAAAAAAAGTGTCAAAGATTATTGGAATAAATATCAAGTGCTAATCAGCGCATTAAGCTATGCATTGATATAAATAGCATTCTATTATTAACTTCAATCCAGTATACTAAGGTACTCATGTAGAAACATAGGCATTGTGTGCAGCATACATGATGGAGGTGCAATATTCATTAGCTTGCCATGTTGAATATTGAAATGATAACTGTTTTCATATTAGAGTTTTGCGTACAGTGAAACTTGTGATAAGTAGGTAATAAAACCCACTTACTACATAATTGCATTATTATACACAAATCACAAAGAGACAACACCACATACAAATATGAATATATACAAGGGAATTGAAGTAGGAAAAAGAAACAGCAAAAGTAGCAGAAAGTGTTCATAACCTAACTGATTACCTTTATGGAGAGAAATGATTGCTCTGTTTCAAAGCTGTTACTTACCCTATCTATATATATATCATATGATGTGTCTGGACCCTAAGGAAAATAGTGTGAGTACAACATATAAAAATATGAGCATATACAGGGAAAGTACAGTAATAAAAAAACATCAAAAGTAACAGAAAGTGCTGATAAATCTACTGATAATTTTAATGCACAAAAAGGATTGCTGTCTTTCAAGGTTGTGACTTCTCCTATGTATATGTTTCATATGATATGACTGGACCATAAGGGAATTATTCTAAGAACATACTTGAAAGATAAGTCTACGAATATAGTAATTTACAATTTTTAGTTCCTGACTGTTACTGAAGAAAATCATGTGGCCTAGATATGTCAGGAAAGGAAAAAAAGGGAGAGCCAGCCATGTGATGTCATCAGTGATGTCATCAATGACATTTGTGATGTCATCTTTGATGTCCTGGGTGTTAGTGTTAGCAGTGCACGGTGGCGGCGCGAGTTATGGTTGCTTATCTTACCATAACTGTCGAATTTCAGGGGTTTTTCGGTTTTACTTTGAACCATAATGTCCCTTTAACAAAGTTTTTTCACTGAATTGCATAGGTTTTTAGTAGCACAACTTAACCATAATGTCCCTTTAACAAAGTTTTTTTTACTGAATTTCATAGGTTTTTAGTAGCGCAACTTAACCATAACGTCCCTTTAACAAAGTTTTTTTACTGAATTTCATAGGTTTTTATTAGCGCAACTTAACCATAACGTCCCTTTAACAAAGTTTTTTTACTGAATTTCATAGTTTTTTAGTAGCACAACTTAACAATAATAACTTTGACTTTATGTACATATAATATGGAACATACTGAACCCTTTTTACTGAATTTGACTGTCCGCAAACATGTTTGGACAACAGTACCACCACCTAAAAACTCTGGGGAGGTATGTGTAATAGTTATATCATAACATAGGAACATTTAACAAATTCACAAAGCAGCACACATACAAAGTATATGTAGTAATACTTAAAAAATGTTACCCATATATGTAACACACTAACCATTCATGTAAATACAATATGTTTTAAAATGGAATATACCAAAAGAAGATAAAGTGGCTTCCACCATAATTACCTCACAGACGCTCCACAACCAACAGCAAGACCAGACGTATACACTACTGATTACATACCTCAACAGACATAGTAAGTGCACTTCTTTTTACTCATATATTTATAAACTTTCTATATTAGAAAAAAAAAACATATTACTTTTTTGTTTTCTCACAGAAATGTGTAGTACTCTCGACTGGCTAGAGGAGCATTTCCCACAAGAGGAAATGTTAGAAAATAGTCCACCTAATGGTACACACTTTACTATATAAACCAATTAATAAATATTATTTTGTATACATTTAACATATACATTTTTTTTTAATTACAGACCATACAAAAATTCCAAGCATCTCACAACAACAATCAGAGGATATCACTCTACAGCAGATTAATCAAAAAATGGACGACCTTATGCAAAATTTTATGGATTTGAAAAACTTTGTGAAAAATTATGTGAAACCCCCAACAGCACACCATTGTCCAACCTGCACTTGTCCCCCCTCACCCTATCCCACACAGTTAACCCCAAACCCTGTCTATGGACCAAAGCGTTTCGATGAGATTTCCTTCCCTTCTTCACCTGATCCCAGTTATCTAGAAATCCCTAATTCTCCTGTTTTTGTTTGCGTTTCTGCCCCACCTTCCCAGTCATAATTGTATATATATATATGAAATAAAGTTACTTTTCTTATATTGTGTTGTAATTACTTTCAGTTCCTTGTGATAAAACCAATTTAGGTGTCCACGGACACCGCGGTTGTTTGGAAATGTTCGTAAAGAAACGAAAATGTAACTGTCCTGAGGACACTACATCTGTCCGTAATGTTCTCATGCAAGTTCAAAATGTTCTAAGAACACTCGTAGTGTCCTGAAATGTTTGTAAAGAAACAAAAATTAAAGTGGCCTAAAGAACACTATATCTGTCCGTAATGTTCGCTATCAACTTAAAACTGTCCTAAGAAGACAATTGGTGTCCTGAAATGTTCATAAATAAACGAAAATTATGTGTCCTGAACAACAGTACAACTATTCGTAGTGTTCGCTACCCAATTGAAAGTGTTCTAAGAACACAATTGGTGTCTTGAAATGTTCGTACATAAACTAAATAACACGTGTCCTGAAGAACACTATATCTGTCCTTACTGTTCGCTACCAAGTTTAAACTGTTCTAAGAACACACGCGGTGTCCTGAAATGTTCGTTTCACGTGTGACGCACTTTTAATTACTTCAGAACCCGAACAGTGTCCGTAGGACATCAATGCGCATGCGCTAACCAATCTCCGTGCACTTGGTGTCCTGCGGACAGGCGCTTCCTTCGCAGACTAGTTTGCAAACAGATCATATGACCGCGCCCACGCTCATCGTGTGTCCTGAAATGCGGACACTGTTCGTGTCCCCGAACAATTTAAAAGTACATTTTCAGTTAATCCATAATGTTTTTCAATAAAATCTCACCATGCCACAAGTCCCACATAGCAATCTTGAGTTTCTATATACCTTTTGAAACTTTCCGATCATTTTTTTGTGTTCGATCTGTCCGCGCACAGTGCGCATGTCCGCGGACCGCGCACAAGCACCCCTATAAAAGACCACGCCCAAGAGCTTATTCCCATTGTGTTTCTGGCTATTCTTCAGAACACAGTGATTTTTGCTGCCACCTGCAGACTACACCATCATCGACATGGCATCCTTGGCTGCTGAACTGCCACTTAGTGCTGCACCTGCTTCACACCACCACCACCCCCTCCACCACCACCACCTCCCCAAGGGCCTGAAGAGGGGAACAGGACTGAGGATGCGGAGGAGGAAGAAGAGGATGATGAGAATGAGGTAGAGGAAATCCCTACTACCCGCACTAGGCGTGAGTCTTGGGTGTGGCGGTTATTTACCATTCATGGGAATGGTCCTAAGGCTCGTGCGAACCATGTTACCTGCAATGAGTGCAAAATGATACTCAGTCGTGGGAAGCACGGTAACTACAGCTTTGGGACCACTACTATGAAGAGACACCTGAGGTCATTTCACTCTGGGGCTATTCGCAGGGTTGTACCTTGCGAAGAACGTAGCAGGTTGATTTCCTCTACTTCATCCTCTGTTTCTGATCCTGTCACCACAAGGACCACCTCTGTGGGACAGCGTCTTTCTCAAGCTGCCTCACAGGCCATACAGAATGCTGATGACCCTTACCTTTCGAGGGTCACAGTTGTATGTATGTACTGTGACACAGTACTCTGCAGGGGGGAGCGACTTCGGAGTGCTTTTGAGACTATCGTCTCAGAGCACGAGAAGACCTGCTCACTACCCAAATAAAACCCACTCTACATCTTCCTCTCTCAGCTCGCCCTTTCTTATCCCTGTGGTTGGTGTCTCCCCCTTTACCCTCCTTTACCCTCCTCTCCTAGTGTGTCCTGTCTGAAAAACCAAAAAAAATACAAAATTACAAAAATAAAAAAAAATAAGGCTCTTTTCAGAGCCGCCTTTCCCAGTTAAAAAATAGAAGTGAAAATAAATGAAGCAGGGCTCTTTGTATTTTTTAGAAGTCCGCGGACAGTTTGCGAACATTAAAAAAATTGGGTTGCTACTCCATCACAAACATTGTAATTTTCTCTGGAAAGAAGTGGTGGCTCTGAAAAGAGCCTTTGGGTGGTGCTTGTAAGTCAAAAATTGTAAATGCTTAACATCTACTTCAAAATCGTTGTTGTAATTCCAAAAAAGGTCGCAATGCATTTTGTACATTTCTCAGAAAAATCTGATTGCCAGCATAAGTAAGATGGACTCCATCTCTGCGAAAAATGTATGTACTACAAAACATAATATTTTCATTGTGAAAAGAAGACATGACAAAATCTCTTAGAAAGCCACAAACAGCCTTATTAACATTGCGCCTTGCTTTTTCCATTTGTGGACCAAATGAAGAAGAACGAAGCCACATTTGTCTCTGTGCAATCTGTGAAAATATCACTTGAGAATTAGGAAACATGTCCATAACCTTCCTCAGTCCTTCTTTCATAGCAAATTGCAAAAAAATTCCAGTCACATGTCCTAAACTGTTCCCTCCACAATGAATTACAATTATGTCTGGATGTTGCTCTGTCTCCAAAGTAGCACAGAGAGGTAGCAAGACCAACCACTTCATTCCACGTACTCCATGCCAGTGTCCTTCCACGTGTGGGAATCCAAGATCTACAGCTACTCCACAGCTTTCTGCATGCACCTTCAACCAATGTATCCACGAATCTCCTAAAATCCAAACAATCTGTTTTCTGAAACACACAACCATAGCTATCTTTTGTTCTCTCAGCAAAAAGTGTATCTGAGAAAATCTCTCCTGGCACAACACACCCACCAAACTTTCCTGACCAATCTCTTTCAGTGCTTATTCTCATTTGCATGACTTCTGAACCCAAAAATCCCCGGATGTAACTCCCGATGTCTGGGAACTACCGCCATGTCCACGGACATATCGTAACATGAACAGCCCTTCTACCATTTCCACTACACTCTCTCTGCCATTCCCTCATTGGATGTACCTCAAAAATCACATGACCATGCACCAATCACATTCAAGACCTCTACATCTAACTGCATCATCATAGATCAGCACTGCAAATGTACTCTGAATCTCTCTGAGTACAAGTGTCATATCATTGGCAAGCAGCATCTACCAGAAATACTGTACAAGTCTTCAAGATTTCTACTTGCAGCTCCATGCATATCCATATGCATGAACACAAACTTCAGGTATGCATATTTTCTGTATAGCAGATGACATAGCTCTCAACCATTTTTGTTTTACAGGCGAGTGAAATCACCCGATTTTGTTTTTGGCGGGTGAGACGCCCATTGGAATGAATGGGCATGCAGGAGGCTTGGCGGGTGAGTCTGCCCTTTACAAGGCGTGTGACACCCGCCAAAAGCGTGTGAGTTGAGAGCTATGGTAGATGAACACATTTTCAAACAGACTTTTACCTTGTAAAATCTGTAAAATGAATTTACTGTACTTTTTTCAATTTCCTAAAATCAACTATCACTTATACACCTTTATACTTTTTACTTTCTTTATACACACACACTCAAATCATGTTAAACTAACATTTTTTAAATGAAATATATAGACTACATATATTCAAACAAAATTGCATGCAAACACAATCTATGTTTAAACCTTTATAAAAATACTTATACAATTTCATATTTTTTGTTTTTATTTATTTATTTAGTTAATTACTTTAAATTAGACATGACATTGAGGCACTATTACCTAGAACAGTTTACTTACAGAAATAGTGGTATTCACTAATATATTATTAATTTCACAAGACATAGTAAAGATATTTTATTTTTGCTACAGTTAGTCATTCAATACAATTTGTTCATTAAGAACATATCATATGTACTGAACTGATGCAATGTATCTTATGTAAATAAATTAGTTTAATGGTTTTACAGAAGGCACTGAGGATTTCAATTAAAAAAATCAATATCTAAATTAAAAACAGTGCTATATACAAAGTTACTAATTTGAAGCTTTTACAGTTGCAGTGAAGACCAGTTTCCTGAAAAGAAGCAGCCGAATTCGAAGAAGAAAGAAAAACTAAGAAGTTACCTGTTAATTTAAAAAAAAAGTAAGTAAAATATCACCATAATATTTATATTATTAATCAAATATACTATAACATTAATACGAGCTATTTTGGTTTCTTAAAATAGAGATTTTGTACCATTTTGTCCAAAAATGTCCATGTCTTAAACAGCGATTTACAACCAGAATGGCCCACAAATTTCTATTTTTGGACACACAAATTAGCCAACTGAACCACTACAAATTTCATATTATAGAACAAACAACTGTTTTAATTGTATACACTACATTTACTATTTGTACTTTTCCACACCACTAGCTTACTTTTTTTTTGTCATCTGAACCCCAGTTTAGTAACACATAAATTCAAGAATACCTATCCCTACTAGTTTTAGTTCCCAATGCACAATCACACACCATTACATACATCTTTATCATCTTACTCAAACACTCATGCACACAGCACACATACATTCCAGAACACACCAACCCATATCTTCTTTATTTTTTTCAACAGACCCTAAAGAATGCCTACCAAAAGACAACTCCGTAGAAAGCAACGCAAAATTAGAGCAAATGAAAATAAAGGTGTCCAACATAAGCATCCATCTCTAGCAGAATTTGTAAAAAAAGTTGAAACAAAACAGCTAATACAATCATTTAGTGAAACACAAGGGGCTTCATTACACGGACGGCGGTAAGGGTTAACGGTCACCGTTAATGGCAACGGTGACCGTTAACCCTTACCGCCGTACTACGAGGTCCCTTTGCGGGTTGGAGGATTTACCGCCTGCTTCTTGCAGGCGTTAATATCCAACCCGCTAAGGGACCTCGGAGCTAATTACGGCACCGCAAAATTGCGGTGCCGTAATTAGCGCCTTCCCCATTTCCATAGAGCCCTATGGGGCAGAAATGGGAATGGGGAAGGGCAATGGCGGAAAGGGGATTTACCGCCCCTCCAACCTTGGAATGGGGCGGTAAATCCCCTTTCCGCCAAGGCAGTGCCGGTATTTTACCAGCATGGACCAAGGTGCTAATAGCACCTTGGTCCACCGCCTACCGTGTAATGAGGCCCAAGAAGTTTCAAGTACAACAACTTCGCTTCCTCTATCAAAATGTAAAACAAACCAAAAAACAATTAACAGAAAATCAGCTATCAGTACAGATAAAACTACTTCTTCAAATTTTAATATAGTGCAAAGTAAACATACCAAGAAAAGTATTTTAGCCAAAATATACCGTCAAAAAGTCCTTCAAAATCTTATAAAAACAGTAGAGAAATCAGGTTCAAAGCTTAAAACCTATCGTAGGAAATTAATCTTAGAAGCATTGATGGACAGTGAAATTCTTCTCAAAAGAAATGTATTTCTTTTACTGTTAAACAAAATGAAACCACTAACAAAACTAATAACTAAATTACAAAAAAGACTTCTCAATAAGCGAAATGTCAACAGAAAGAACTTCTTAAGTATCTGCGGAGGTGAATGGAATCACACTACGAGCACAGAACCATATTTTAATGAAGAAGCATACAAACAAAAGCAAACGAATACAATTGCCATAAATAGCAGTGGTCGAGGTTATGAAAAAGTGAATAATACCATAATGGAAGAAGAAGTACTCCTTACAAAAATATGCCCTTAAAACTTAGAATTACCGCTCCATTCAACTGAATCAGAACGTCTAGTGTACAAATGGCCATGCACGTCAATGTGAAAAATTCCCAAACAATGTATTAAATCTTTACACCAATTCCTCAATAAATATGTAAAAAGCAAAGACAAAATCAAAATTAAATTACTGCAAAATATAGATACCTGTCCAGTGTGCAAGTACACAGGACTACAAGGACATTCATTGGCCTGCATTACAGGACCTACTTGTAAAACCACTTTCCATGATATCAAAAGGATATCAACACATCATTCAACTATAAGAAATCTAGTCTATAAACTGTACTATGCTAAAAGTCCTGCTTTAGCACTAGCAAAGTTAAATAACATCCTTCTACATGGTACAGCAAAAGACCTACTTTAAGAAATTCACTATATCCAGAAAAAATATTTTGGAAGTGAAAGCCATTTACAGAATGAAATAGCTTTAAACCAATTAAGCAACAATTCTATACATGGCAACCTTTTGCTAAACACATACAAAAAAGAAATACTAAAATGTAAAAGTACATCAGCTGAAGTACCAAACCATGTATGTGTATGTTGCTGTAGAATTTGTTATAAAAGTAACACAAAAACTGTGGACCTATCATACAAAATAGAAGACAATGAAGATTCTAAATGGTTTGAATTAGCTCTCTACCTTCTAGCAGAAAACAAATATGAAATAACTGAGCCCTTAATACTTTGCAGTTATTGCACTACAAAACTTGACAACAACCAAACTCCTTCACGTTCTATCACAAATAATTTGGAATTATACCCAGTACCAAAACCTCTACAACAACTTAATTTATATGAGAGCATCATAATTCAAACAGTACACCCATTTCAAGCAATAATACGCCTTCAACCAAAAACAGCAAAATTACCTCCCTCTGAATTGGTAAAAGGCATTCGTGGAAAAGTAGTTTATTTACCATTAAATCTAAAAGAAAATGTGCATACTCTAGGAGTGCAACGTCCAATGCAGCAATCTTTAATTATATTAGTAAATGGAGTACCTAAAAAAGACAAAATAATATGGCAACAGCTGGTAGATTTATATAAAGTTAGACACACCTTCCAATATCTTAAAGAGAATAATGAATATTACAAAGCAATTAATATTGAAGAAAACTTGAAAGATACAACTGAAATAATTCAAGAAACACAAGAAGCTGGTCAATTTGAGCTTCTAGATCCTGCTACAATATCAAATACTTTAGACCATTATACAAGTCATCCTTTGTACTGTAATGACACCGTACAAGATGTACTGGAAACTTACCAAATGCGTCAAACAAAAGGATCGCCAATCAGTATATGGGAAAAAAGTATAGAAGCACGTGCTTTTCCTCTACTCTTTCCTACTGGCAAAGGAGGAAGGTACGATGATAGATCTATTCAAATATCAGCTTCAGAATACCGCTCATTACGGATGTATTCTGAAGATCCCAGATTTAGACAAAATGTGGAATACATATTCCACCTACTCTTTGAAAGTGAACTAGCAACTTTATGTTACGGAGTTGCACACATATTAAAATCAGGATCACACTTTGACAGCTACACAATTATTAGAGAAAGTGCAACAAAAGGATGAGGTTTTACAATCAAATATTACAAATCTATTAGCAAATATGCGTGGTACTAAAGAGTACTGGTTTCGACGTCATGGAGATGTACGTTGTATGATCAGAAACCTTGGCCCACCCACTTGGTTTGTTACATTAAGTTGTGCAGAATATGCCTGGGAAGATTTACATGATTTCCTACGCATATCAAATAAAAGCAAAACAAACATAGATATTCTAACACCTGGAGAACTTTGTTCTTTGGATCCTGTTAATGTTTCAAGATATTTTCACCATCGCTTCATTGCTATGCTACATTTTTTTGTAATAAAACTTTTCCTCCCCTTGGAGAAGTGCAACACTTCTTTTGGAGAAAAGAATACCAAGCCAGAGGAGCACCACATATCCACATGCTTTTATGGATTAAAGATGCTCCTACATTTGGTCAAGACAGTGATGCCACTGTTTTACAGTTTATTGAAAAATATGTCACTTGTGAAATTCCATCAGAAGCCACAAATAGTGATCTTCGTGCACAAATTTTACAATTTCAAAGACACAAATGTGGAAAATATTATCGTCGCAAATACAAAAACAAAGGCAAATACTACACCAAATGCCGATTTGGTTTCCCTAGACCAGTTACAAATACAGGTCAAGTAAACAACCTCATGTCTTCAGTTAGACATAGTGTTAAAGGAAAGTCACCTAAAAATACATATTACATAAAAAGAAAAGAAGAAGAAAAATATATCAATGCTTATAATGCAATCATTGCCCACTTATGGAATGCAAACATAGATGTGCAGTACATTGCAGACAATTCTACTGCAGTTGCACGATATGTCACAGCATACGTAACTAAAGCAGAAAAGACAGAGCTCCAAGACCTCTGGAATGACCTTTCATCAGATAAAACAGTATCTCAGAAATTATACAGCTTGGGCATAGAAATACTCACCCATAGAGAATGTGGATCTTATGAAGCAGCTGATCGTTTAACTGGTACTTCATTGTATGGTAAATCTGAAAATATAGTATGGCTAAGTCTTGGTCCAGCTAAATCTAGAAAAAGAGTTCTAAAATCATATGAAGATATAGAAACAATAGCCAAACATGATCCCAACAGCCAAGACATTTTAAAAAACAATTTATTGGAGACATACTACCCAAACAGAAGTAATACTTTGGAAAACATGTGTCTATACCAAATAGCCCAAAACTACACATACAAAAATAATATGAAACCTGATGAAAAAAAAGGTAAATATAGAGTGACAGACTGTGAAGGCAGCTTAGTTAAACTCACTAAACCAAATTTAATTAATCATATCAAATTGTCATTGAAGACTCCTCAACATAAAGAAGTATATTACATGTCCCTGCTACAACTCTTCAAACAATGGAGAAAAGAAGAACAATTACTAGATAACTATGACTCATATGAGGATGCTTTCAAAGCAAATGAAAGCACTATAACTGATGTAAACTTTACACAGTACAAAACAATGTTGCACAATGAACAGCAACATGAAGAAGAACTCCAAGCCCAACTAGATAAGGATACTCCTGACAGTAGTCAACCTTCTGTAACAGGAAGCCAAGAACCACTGGGAGAACCACTAATAACAAATGAGGCAGAATTAGCTATGATAGAAGTAGAAAACACCATGTGTCAGTATGAAGATAAGGAAAACTTAACTATACTACAATCAAAACTAAACAATGAGCAAAGTAGCATTTTTCAAGAAGTAACAAAACAAATTGCACATGGTGTAAAACATGAAAATAAAGAATGTTCCTGCCATAATTATAAACCTATACTACTGTACGTCAGTGGTGAAGCTGGTTCTGGCAAAACATTCCTAATCAAAATCATTAGTAAGTTCCTTCAACAATTGACAATCAACAAACTGTCAGCTGTTGTCACTGCCCCCACAGGTTTAGCTGCCTACAACATAGGTGGTGTTACATTACACCGATTACTACTATTACCAGTAGAACACCAGAACAAATTAGACTATTACAAACTTTCTGCAGAAGCTGCAATGGAATTACGCAGAGTATTGAAACAAATGAAAATGCTACTAATAGATGAAGTGAGCATGGTCTCCAACCTGATGTTAGCTTTGATTCACCTCAGATTATAAGAAGTACTCAAAACAGACTATGAAGAGCTCTTTGCAGGAAAACACATTATTGTTTTTGGAGATCTGCTTCAATTAACACCAGTAAAAGGTGAACCTGTTTTTAAAACATTAGGGCACAAACCCTGCCGTAAAACTGTTGGCAGCATTGGAAATGTCAACCTTTGGCAACATTTTCAATACAGAGAATTAACAGAAAACATGCGCCAATCTGCAGATCTAACTTATGCCAACATTTTAAAAAGTTTGAGAGTTGGTATACTTTCTAAAGAAGCAGAAGCAACATTGAAAACCCGGCACATTAATGCACTTTATGGCGATAATGCATGTGCTACAGATGTTATTGAACAATTAGCCCACAAAAATGTCAATTGTATGGCCTTAATGCCAACTCTTGCAAGTTGTTTCAAATTCAATAAAATCATGCTAAGTAAAGAAATGCAACCAATAATGGAAATTAGCGCAACAGACAAACTAGATGTACATGGTATGACACTACCCATGTGTGACCAAGCCACAACAAGACTAAATAATTTAGAAAAATCAATCTCAAACACAGCAGGCTTAGAAAAGATGTTAAAATTATCCTTAAATTGCAGAGTAATGCTTAAACGTAACCTTAACGTGGACCAAGGACTAGTTAATGGAGCACTGGGTACAGTTGTTGGCTTTCAAACATACCCACTTGACAACAAAATTCAGTTTGTCAATATACTCTTTGACAAACTTTCAGAAGTAAAACGGATAGGACGCTCAACAGCTAGATTCCTTCTCTTCAAAGATATGTATGTACGCAGAGAACAATTTTCTCTAACTCTTGCATACGCAGTCACGATTCATAAATCACAAGGTCTTACCGTAGACAAAGCAATGATAGATATTGGTAACACAGTCTTTAAAGAAGGCATGAAGTACGTAGCACTATCACGCTTATGTACACTTGACGGTCTATTTCTAATCAACTTTGATGCAAGTAAAGTAAACGCTGATATTCCTTGCATTTTAGAATATAATAGACCTCGCTCACTATACACTCCCCATCTAAACACATATTCTGTTCCACAAAAACTAAAACGTTGTAAAAGAAAACTAAATCAAACAGAAATGCAACAGGACATCACTGCAAATCCTCCAAAGAGAATAAAATAAACTAATACTTCATCAAGTACCACAAACAAAAAAGAATCAATTAGAGAAAGTAAACCAGGTACTTCTTTAAAGAAGGAAGACAAACTCCAAAAAAAGCAGTTAGATACAGAACTACCTGGACCATTTAAATTCTCAAATACAGTTGGTGTAAGTTGCTATGCAAATGTAGCAATGAATATTCTATTTCAATTACCACCAATTGTTGACAACATTTACTCACACAGTACAGACCCATTGTGTTTGCAAATGTTAGTACTTCACAGAAATGCAGCAAACAATCCTGACAACACTTACAGGCTAATTCATAGAATCCAGCGCACAAGTAGCGCACGCGGCTGGCGCACAGCGTGCGCCTGCGATAGTCTGCGCCAGGCACGTGCGCTAAAACAGATTTCCGCGCACAGCGTATTCATGGATTTCAAGCTCCCAAAACAGCCGTGGCGCAGAGAATCGCAGCGAGCCTGCAGCAGCGCCAGTAACGCCCCCAAGAACGCCCTCGCGCACGGAAAAGCCATCAAAAGCGCTAAATCATCGCTAAGGGCTGCGCTAACCCCGGACCACTTCACAGGGCAGGCAAACAAGGAAAGCAAAGCGGGCAATCTCCAAATCAGGAGTACGCGGGAAGTACTACACGCGACTAGGCAGGGAACGTGAATCACAGGGGTACGCGGGAATCATCACACGCGAACAGGCAGGGTGCGTGTATTACAGGGGTAGCGGGAAGTTCAACACGCGATGGGCCAGGGAACGTGTATTACAGGGGGACGCGTGAAGTAGAACACGCGATAGGCCAGGGAACGTGCATCACAGGGGTACGCGGGAATCATCACACGCGAACAGCCAGGGTGCGTGTATTACAGGGGTAGCGGGAAGTTCAACACGCGATGGGCCAGGGAACGTGTATTACAGGGGGACGCGTGAAGTAGAACACGCGATAGGCCAGGGAACGTGCATCACAGGGGTACGCGGGAATTATCACACGCGAACAGCCAGGGTGCGTGTATTACAGGGGTAGCGGGAAGTTCAACACGCGATGGGCCAGGGAACGTGTATTACAGGAGGACGCGTGAAGTAGAACACGCGATAGGCCAGGGAACGTGAATCACAGGGGTACGCGGGAATCATCACACGCGAACAGGCAGGGTGCGTGTATTACAGGGGTAGCGGGAAGTTCAACACGCGATGGGCCAGGGAACGTGTATTACAGGGGGACGCGTGAAGTAGAACACGCGATAGGCCAGGGAACGTACATCACAGGGGTCCGCGGGAATCATCACACGCGAACAGGCAGGGTGCGTGTATTACAGGGGTAGCGGGAAGTTCAACACGCGATTGGCCAGGGTACGTGTATCACAGGGGTGCGTGGGAATCATCACATGCGAATAGGCTGGGTGGGCCCCCACAGGTGTACCCTGTACACCCTCCCCGGCCCCTGCAGGCAGCCCACAAAACAGTGGACTACCCTGCACACCTGATCATGTCCCCCTGCACCCCCATCCACCAGGGGCACCCTCCACCAGGCCCCCACCCATGTCTCCCACCACCCCCACCCCCCAGCAGTGCAGGGGCACCTGCCATCAGGCCCCCATCCATGTCTCCCACCACCCCCAACCCCCATCCACCAGGGGCACCCTCCACCAGGCCCCCACCACCCCCACCCACCAGCACTGTGGGGCACGTGGCCAGCAGGCAGTCAGGCAGCAGCCGATGGCAGGTGGGAGCGTGCTCAGGGTTCTTGGGGACTTAAATTTGGCCTCCTGGCCAGGAGCGTGGTCTTTCGTGTTAGAACGCGTGGACAGCCTGATAGGGAGTGAATGTGCACCTGAAAACCCCCCACTCATCGCGCGAAAACCCGTCACCAGCATATGTGCGTCAATAGTTACCTGCACGTGCAGTGTCAAAGCGTGTGATTGGTGAAAAGTGAGGGACACGCAGGAGTGTCGAAGCGCGTGATTGGTGAAAAAGGATCCACATGCAGGATTGACAAAGCGTGTGATTGGTGAAAACTGAGCTACACGCTGGAGTGTCGAAGCGCGTGATTGGTGAAAAAGGATCCACATGCAGGAGTGACAAAGCGTGTGATTGGTGAAAAGATACCTACACGCAGGAGTGCCAAAGCGTGTGATTGGTGAAAATGGGCCAAGCACGTACACGCCGTAAGTGACGATGTACGTGTGGGCCTGTATAAAAGGTAGTGTTGAACACCATTTCCTTGTACGTGCTTTTCGTGGAGAGCGAGTGGGTGAATTCGGTACTTCTTGTCGTTTCACACGCGATTTACTTCACGGCGTTTCCAGTTCGTACTCCCTGTTACCTCTGACAGCTCTTTTCTCTTTTTCCTCTTGTACTGGTTTTCCTGGGCCTGTTCCCTCAAACAGTGTCCCCTTCTACAGTTGACCTGTCTCCTCAGACAGCGTACACCTCTTCTTTTGGCGGGGGTGTTGCCAACCAAAAGTGCTATTTTTTCACGCTCTTTTACCTGGCAGACGGTGAGTCACGCACGTATCTAACATCTGTGCTTGCCCCGTGTGTAGCCTACCCCTTCAGAGGTCAATCTAGGCCGCGTGTGACACGCATACGTTCATTGTGTTACTGGATGCCACAGCGTAGTGCAGGGTTTTCCATCAGCACACGTGGTCTAGGAGGGGTATTGTGCACTTTCCTTTACTTTTCTGGGGTGCCTGTGCGTTGCGTGACCCGTCATCTTTCCCCAGGGGTGTCATATAGCCTTGCCACTGCACTAGGGTACGAATACCATCTGGTACCCAACCCCTTTGACACCCAATTGCCCAGGACAATTGTGCACACCCACTCCCATACGCACAATACCATCAGTGCCATGGTTGGGAGGCGTGCAAGCCGTAAGGGTGGCAAAGGTGGCCGAGCCACACGTGGTGGCCGTGGAGGATCCAACAGGGGACGTGGTTGTGACTTGCAGGGCGCCCCTGTTCCCCCCAGTCTGGAGGAACAGTCAGGGACACCCATGCCCCCCCCCCCCCCCCCCCCCCGTTGAGAGTCATGTGGCTGATACCAACCCTGATCAGCCCATGTCGGACCAGGCCATTGTGGCACCAGACCTGTCCGAGGGTGATTCCATCGCTGACATCCAGGTCAGCAGGTCCACTGTACGTGCACCGGTGCACATTGGTGTCATCAGGGCACGCGCATCTATGCCAGATAGGTCATCTGCTGGCCCCCGTAGCCAGGGTGTGGCTCAATCCACCCCACCTCTCATACACCCTGCCAAGACTGTGTCGGTCCTAGTTCATGCACCTCAGATCAGGCCTGACCCCATCCCACTACCCCCAATGCCTGCACCTACTCCCATGCTGAGTGGGCAATCACACACACCCAGTACAGAGTCCACCACGGCTCCTGCCCCTAGTGTCCACAGCGGCGTAGGACACTCTGGATCCCCACCCCCTTCCAAGCGCAAGAGGAAGAGTGCACGTCCGGCACAGGCTGATGCCCCAGACACGGCTGCACAGTCCGGCCCATCAAGGAAGCCAAGCTTCACAGACGCCGAACTTAATGCACTTGTTCAGTATGTGTCAGATCATGATAGGGAAATGGTCATCGTTGCAGGGTCCAAGACCACACATGCCAGACGCCAGGCACACTGGCAGACCATTGCTGACAGAATAAGTGCCCTTGGAGTAGTGAGGCGCACAGCTAGTGATTGCCAGAAGCGCTGGAATGACCTTAAGCGCAGGGCAAAGGATAAGCTGGCCTCAAGTCATGCCGCAACCTTGGTGACTGGAGGTGGGTCCCCAGCACAGGATATAGAACTCACACCACACGAGTCTGTAGCTGGATCCTACGTCACCGAGGGACAACTCCAAGGTGTGGGAGACCTCCCTGATTACGAGGCATCATCCGGTGAGTGCACATGCATGTGTGTATCATCCCTGTGCATGTTGTGTGTGTGAAGCATTCATGTTGGGTGCCTGTCAAGGGGGTGTGTGGCAGAGTTGATAGTGGCACCCATGTGCCTCATCCAGTATGTTCAGTGCAACACCATCTGGCCACAGCACTATCCCTACTGGCAACAGTGCACATATGGGCCAACACCATGGAAGTTGCCCTTGATTAGTAATTTTGTCACTACATTGTTGCTCATACTCCCCTGTCTATTCATCTGATGTCTTACATACCATTCCTCTCCTTTCCCCCAGCCATTCAAGTATCATCTTCACATGCCTGACATGCAATGATACCACATGCTAATGCGTCCTCTGTATATAAATGCCTACCAACATGCAGTCATAATGTGGATGTAGCCTTGAGATCCACCTCCTTCCTGGGTCCTTTGGTACCGTCTGGTTTCGAGCCCCATTCCCTCACACTCCATGCTGCTCTTCATGGTCTATCTTCCATGACTTCTACAGTTCAGACCATCGTGCCCTACGCACGACACCTGCTTGCCAAAAGTCAAATGAGGGCAGCCTGCCCTCCAATGCGACCCACCCTATTGCTGACCAGTGCATCTGAGCCTACTCTAAGCTAACTCTCACTGACATCTGCTCATACATGCCTTTGCCTGTCCCATAGACCCTTCACATGGTCCCTGTCCTCTCTCCTTGCTCCTCTTCCACCATCATAGGTGGGACCCGTTGGGGTGTACTCCTGGCCTCCTTCCAATCCTCAGATACCACTAATGATGTGCATGGTAATGGGAGCGTCTCAGTCCAAGGCCCTTAGGCCAACCTCAATCTCCTTGAGAAATGCTACCCACATCTCATCAACTTCCTTACCTCTCCTGCTGTCCCCCCTCCTCTCTCCTCATCAATCCTGCACTGCCTCCCTGCACCCTCCCATGAACCTTCTCCGCCTCCCACTCCAACTCCTACACATGCGGCACCTCTGATCTCTAGCACTCCCCGTAAGTCCTACAAGGCTGTCAACCTCCTCCACAATTACACTCCTTTCACTGCGGCTGCATCAGGCATTCCTCCGATAACTGTCACTTACATGAGGTTATGCACCTTGACATCCTTGGTCTCATGGAAACATGTCAGACGGCCAGCTCTGTCTGCATCCTTGACCCTCTCCTTGGCCCGCCACCACTGTGCAGGGGGTGTGTGCCCTTGGCTTCCCTGAGGGTATTCCTGCCACTGTCACACCTACTTAGACCTACTCCACTCTGGAATGGCTTGTGTGAGGTTACTGTCCACCACACCTTGACATTCCAAACAGTGCGTACTGTGTCTGGGAAAACTGGTCAAATGTACTACTTCCTTTCTGAGTGTCCTCACCTCTCCTCCTCACTCATGTCCCCAGACACAGAATTCCTCATCCTTGGTGCGGTACGCATCCACCTGCATGCCTGTTGACGCCCCCACGTGACCTTTCTGTGACCTCAGCAACTCCCTCTCACCCTCTAGACTCCCGTCTGTCCCTACTCATTCTGCAGGGCACACTCTTGATGCTCTGATCTCATCTGACTTTCCCCTCTCCGTCCATCTCTGCACTCCTCTCTCCTGGAGTGATCACATTCTCCTCTCCTCCCAGCTCACCCTCAACACCCCACAGGCAAAGCCACCCTCACCACTGTCACACACCTTCTTTGTATTCCGACCCATGAAGTGTGTGTCAGTCGAGGCTCATGCTGCCAAAATGTCCCCCCCATCCAGCTCCCCCTTAGGCTCACTCCCATCCTGACAGGGCCCACTCCATGCTCCACTCCATGTCAGGTACACTGGATGTCTTAGCCACGGTCATGACCACCTGTCTGAAGCCCCATGCCAATGCAGAGTCCTGGCATGACTCGGATCTTGGGAACCCAAACCACAGGTGCCGGGTGGCAGAGAGGGAATGTCCTGCATCACGGCCATCCTCTGGCAAACTGGCCTGCCACATGCTCCAAAGGCAATAGCGCCTCACCCTTCTCACCAAGATGAGATCCCCAATCCAAGGGCACATATCTGCGGCATGTGACAACTCTGCAGGACACATAGAAATCTGAAAGGACCTTGCCGAGCCAGAGGCAGTGTGTACCTCCCCTGTCCCCTCCGAGCCCACAGCACAGCATGATTGTCTCTGTACCCCTATAGGCCACCCCCCCAGCACTTGTCTGCGCCTAACACCATCTGCCCTTGACGTCAAGTCCTACTTACCTTGTACAGCACTTCCAGCCGCCACTCCCCCTTGCACTTCATTGTGCCACCCACCCCTGCACTTGCGTGACATGAATGACACCAGCACCAGTAGTATTGTTGACTGGCATCCCCTTCTGCCCCACCACCCCTCAGTGCTCCGCTGCACCTACAAACATTACTTGACCGGTGCTTCACGAATGCAAAATTATTCCGTTACAGGTGTTGGGGAGGTGGAATCACAATGTTTACTGCATTATGTTGATCTAGACAAGGCACTGTGCATCGTTGCCAATTTGGACTAGCAGATCCATGTACAACATGTATACTAATTGATGTGACGATGCAATGTCAGGACCAGAGTGGTTGAAATCCAAAAAAGTAGCCCTCCTCTCCCTCCTCACTTGGTGGCTATGTCACATGCCATGTGTGTGATGGCATGTGCCTTTGACATGGCAATCACCGCCCAATGTGTGATGGCAGTGCTAGGCATCAAGGTGAGCAGGCGTTGCTGTCCAATCAGTACATAGTATGCCCTGAGGCTCCCCTACAGACCCAGTGATGGTGAATGCATAGGAGGACTCCCAGTCATGTAGGACATGTGTCGTAGGACTACTGCCTATGTTGTTCATCAGCCCTTGTTGCATGCCATGGTGCTAATGCATGTTTCCATTTTTCTCTTTCATGTCTTTGCAGGGGACGAAGCACTTGTTGATGCTGGGGATGTGGTGGTGGAGCCGTCCCAGGAGGGCAACCCGGGCCGACCTACCACAAGTGAGGGACGTGGTGTGTTTGTGGGTGAAAACCCACAAGTGCTGCAGGCCGTGCTGTCGAGGGGTGTCTCTGGGGGTTCCTCCCCCGAGCAGTATTCAGGTGTAGACTCGGAGGATGACACCTATGTGCAGTCGCAGGTGAGTGTTCTTGGGAGAGAATCTCCTCTGTCCGACCCACCTGCAGCCAGGCCATTGGCCTCAATGGGGATGTCAGTGTCGGCAGATCAGCCTCCGGTGGTTACGGATGCAGGGCCACACCACCCAATCTCTGATCCTGTTCCTGGGGCTGCAGATCAGAGAGGGAATGCAGTCCTGCAGCCTGAGGCCTTGCCGGCACAGCAAGGCGCAGTCCGCCTTGCCCCAGGCAGGTGTGGTGCCCGTCAACGTGGTGGCCGTATGCCACCTGGCAATACCGTATGGGAGCAATCCATCTACGGTATGGCCACCCAACAGGCAGCATCATCCGAGATGATTGCACAGGCCATGGATAGGGTGGCCACTTCCATTGTCCCCCCAGAAAGGCTGATGGAGCGACTGGAGCAGGCTACAGAGTCCATCTGCCAGGCACACAGGGAGGATATGTTGGCGTCCAACATGGACAGGCGGGCGGCACTGGCGACTCTGGGGGAATCACTTTCCATGGAGTCCCAGCGCCACAGGGAAGCCCTGAGGGAAGAACTCCGTCACCTCAGGTCGACCCTGTTAGAGCTTGAGGCTTCATCCCATAGAAGGACAGAGGAGCAGCTGGAGCGTCTGACACGGACGCTCTCGGCCGAGATGCAGGCAACTCGTGCGGAGGTCAGGTCATCCCGGGAGTTACTGCATGGGGACCTCCGCATGATTATAACCCAGAACCAGAACTACCAGACCCGCCTGCTTGCAGCCATGGAGGAGCAAACTCGTGCTTTGCGTGGGCTGCCTCCCATTGTCACACCATCATCTGAGGCAGCTCCCCCACCTCCAGAGTCAGCTGCAGGGTCTGGGCAGAGCCATAGCGACTCATCTCCCACAACAGAGTAGCCGTGTGGGCCACGAGCCTATGGGGTGTTTTCCTTTCCCATGATCCACACAGGTGGATTGTGGCGTGCATCCTGTCCTCGGACCTCATAGGTGGCCCCCCCCCCCCCGCCGGCCCTTTCATGGCCATTTTTTCTCTTTTTCATTTTTATTTTGCAAGAGTGTTGCCTTGTGTGGGTACCTGGGCATACACTGTATTGTGGCTGGGCACATGCAGGCTTGTCCTGAGTTTGGTTTCGATGCTTGGGTAGCAGACATCCACACCCCTCCTGCTTCCCTTTCCATGGGCTTGCAAAGGGTGTGCCCAAGTGACAGCAAATTACACGGTGACATTGGACTCCCATGAGCTGTTGGCCAGTCCATAGTCAATACTGTGTAGACATTCATAGTGTTCATTGTTGTTGCACCTAACTATGCATGATGGTATGATATGTGCCTCTACTTACATATGTTGCTCATGTTTTGCAGGTATTTCACACAGATCTTCACAAGGGCATACTCTCTGGAGTCACACTACATGTCGGTAGATGTGCACTGACACTTTTGCATGGCGCCATCACTGTACACCTGGACGGTGAGGACATACCAGCAGATTCAGGTAATGAGACTACCATTGATTACAAGCAATGTGTCTTGTTTGGGTGGGCTTCAGGGTGGGTTGGTGTGTAATTTGATAGAAATTACTCTTACACAGGTGTGTAGTAGTGGGCCCAGGGCGGTTAGCTGCTCAAGTGCGGCTATGTTCCATTTTGGGCACTGCTATTTGTGACACTGGTGTCATGTTGTGATGGCCAGTTTGTTTGCTGTCACATACCATGACATGGTGTCCTCAGTGGCGGGACTGTGAAGGGAGTGGGTGACATGGCAATGTTGTCATGTAGTGAATCGCCTGTGGCAATGCATTTTAGATTGATGGAGTTGTGTCTTTGCATTGTGATGCATAGCTGGTGTATGTGTAGCTAGGGGTGCACACATATTGACACTTCCATGTTAACAATCTCAGGCTGATGTGTATCTGACAGTTCATTGTCAAGTAATTTGCAGACATTGTCAGGTAGAGTCATCATTGATTGTCAGATGGCATGTGCCAGAGCAGTGTGCACTAGCCAGCACTGTGATTCCTAGGTGAAGAAGTTGGCCACCAGTTGCGTACGGGCTGCCTCCCCCCGTGCCCTTTCCCCTCCCATGCGCAGCGGGCGTGCATGTGGTTGTGGATGTGGGGGCACCACCATGTCCACGGGCAGGCCCCGGCGTGTTGCAACGTTGTGCAGGACACATGCTGCCACTATGATCCTGCACACTATTCGGGGAGCATATAACAGCTGCCCGCCAGAACGGTCAAGGGAGCGAAAGCGTGACTTCAGCACTCCGAATGTGCGCTCCACTATGCCCCGTGTAGCAATGTGGGCTGTGTTGTACCTTACCTGGGGTGGCGTGGTGGGGTTCCGGATTGGGGTCATCATGTGGGGGCTGATAGGGTAGGCACTGTCCCCTGCGGAGGTGGTGATGGGTATCATTAGTGGTGTTGTGTCATGACCCAGTATCTGACATGCATGCATGTGGAGTGGCATTCATGCTCACCAAGCAGCCATGTATCTCCATGCTGGCCAGCCTCTAGGTCCCGGCATAGGGTAGACATTCTGTAGATGAAGCTGTCGTGGGTGGACCCTGGATAGTTGGCATATACTGATGTGATGATTCCCTTGCCATTGCATACAACTTGGACGTTGATGGAATGCCAGTGCTTGCGGTTTCTATAGATGTGCTCTGTTGCCCTGGGAGGACGTAGAGCCACATGTGTGCAGTCAATAGCACCAAGCACTTTGGGGATTTGAGCCACACCATAGAATTCCTGGGTGCACGTCCGCCTTTCTGCATGAGTCCTGGGGAGATATATGTGCCTGCGGACTGAGGGCCGTGCAGTGATGATGTTCAAGACCTGGTGTAGGCAGCGTGACTGCGTGGCCTGTGACACACCACCCACTATGGCACTTGTCCGCTGAAAGGATCCAGTGGCCAAGAAGTGCAGTACATTCAGGACCTTCTGCAGGGGGCTGAGTGCTTGGGAGCACAGGGTGGGTGATGTGAGGTCATCCTCCCACTCACTGACCAGGTCCAGTATGATGTGTGCTGGAAACCTGTACCTCCCATACACCTGGTCATCAGGCATCCCGAATAGGCTGGTTCTGGGTGTGAATATTCTGGCCCTGACTCTCCTCCTCATCCTCCTTTGGTAGCCCACTGCCACTGCTGCTAGGAACGGTATGTTCATCCTGGCATCTGGCTTGTTTATTGAAAAGTGCGCAAATTAATGCCTTGCGCGTGTAGTAGGCAGCGTGTGAGCCTCGCACCCCTGGAATCGAGTTCCCACTCCAATCGCGTGTATATATTCCCACGCTGCAGGCATACAGGTGCGCTGACGTACTTGCCTGTGTAAGGGGCCGCGCGGCCCTGAAATACACGTACATAGGCCAATGGCGTGTACGCGCACTTTTGGCCAATTACACGCGATGAAATACACGTACATAGGCCAATGGCGTGTACGCGCACTTTTGGCCAATTACACGCGATGAAATACACGTACATAGGCCAATGGCGTGTACGCGCACTTTTGGCCAATTACACGCGATTACACTCAGACGTGCAGGATTTCCACGTGTGCTCCGTCTTCACGTGCTGAGTGGGGAACGCCCGTGCGGATCACGTCAGACGCGCTCACGCGATGAGGGACTCTGGTCCAATAGAATCGCGTATGCGTGCTGACGCACTTACGCGCTAAGGGCCTTTCCTCGGATTTCACGCTGACGTGCAGGAATTTCACGTGCCAAATCACTCCGTATCAAGCTGGCCACCCGAAAACACACGGAACACCACGCTCCTGCCCCGAAGGCCGAGTTACTGCCCCCCAAGTGCCCTGAGCAGCCTCCCACGTGCTATCTGCTGCTGCCTGCCTGCCTGCCTGCCTGCTGCCACCGTGCCCTGCCATTTGGTGCCTGCACATCAGCCATCTGCAGGGGTCCAGTTGCTGTGTCCACCCCTGCTGGAACTGAAGACTCCCAACTGGGATTACATCGCTCCACAGCCCAGCCCCAGGACCCAGTTGCCCACCCACACCTGCCTCTGGGGTTGCCATGTCGGGCACTTCTACATCTGGCACCAGTGGCAACCCCAGGCCAGAGGGGCAGAGGGGCACCAGCTTCACTGCCACCGAAGTTGGTGTCCTGGTGGAGCATGTCCTGGGGCAGTATGATGCCCTCTTTGGATCGTCCCGCGCCAGCAAGGAAGGACGGGAGAGGATCTGGGCCGACTGTGTGGTTGCCATCAACGCGGAGGGGGTGGCAACCCGCAACGTCTTGAAGATCAAGAAGCGCTGGGAGGACTTGAGGTCCAGGACCCTTGTGAAGGCCCGGCGCCTCGTGGAGGGGGGCCGGGGCCACATGAGTACCATCCAGAAGAGGGTCCTGGAACGCGTACGCCCAGCGCTCCACGCCCAGATCCTTGAGAGGGAGACCCGTCTGGAGTTGAGCGGTAAGTGTCCAAGCATCACTGTGTGAGACAGGGCATGTTGCGGTGAGCTGGTTCTATGATACTTGCCTGTATGTGTGCCATGTGCCATATATGCATGTATGTGTGCTGGGACATCATGGTACTGCCTGTGCGACCAGTGATGTGTGACCCACATGGTTGTTGCATGTGTAGAAATGCGGCATGGGGAGCACTATGCAGATTTGGGACATGAGAGCATGGCAGTCTCTGTACCTGGACATGGATGGGGGTGAGGATGGGTGCTGATGCCAGGTACATATATGGTAGCCATGTCTGTGTGCCTGACCTGCATGTCTGTGACTTGTGCATGCCATGGATGCATGACTCATGTGTGTGACAATGCACAGATTCAGTGACGCACCCACCTTACCCTTGTTTTGCCTGTGTTTGGTGTGATTGTGGCCAGATGGATGTGACTGAGGTGTAGTGTGTGCATGTGATATGCATGAGCCATGATGCATGTGAGTTACATTTCATTGAATGTTTCAATAGTCATTTGGACATGCATGGAAATGTGCATGGCATGCACCATGCCTGTTACTGTGTGTGTTTCGCCTGCACTGACCCATGTGTTGTGGAGGGACATGATGGAAGTGTACTTTGACAGGGGTGCTCATCTGCTATTGCTTCCTGTCTAGGGGACCATTGTACAGTAGCCTGATGCTTGTGTTCTTTGTCTCCCTCTACACAGCGGCTAGTGAAGAAGAGGGCGGAGACGGCGCTGTGGAGCAAGGCGGCGGGGATGCCCCCACGGCTGCAGCGGAAGGGGTGGGTGAGCCCCCACAGGGGCCTGCTACGGCGGGAGACGGTGAGGAGCCATCCAGGTTGGTGGTTTGCACAGAGGAGGAGGAGGCCGACACTGGTGCACACATGGGGCCTGGTGGGAGCATCCCTGCTGGTGCAAGTGGTGCAGTCCAGGGCCTGGGGCAGGAGGCAGCACAGGTCACCGTGGAGGGGCCTGTGCATGTCGCTGTCCCTGACCCTGTGAGTGCACCACCATGCACCAGCAGGGATGCCCCGTCCCAGGCCCGTCCGCAGGTAGAGGGGATGTCCATGTCAACTGACTCCCCTCCACCTGCGGCCGTGGGAACCCCTGGCCGCGTGGAGCAGGTCCTGATTGGGGTCGCGATGCGCACGGCTGTGATTCGTGATGCCGTGCGTGCTTCCCGGGAGGAGCACGCACGTCATCACGAAGTGCACCGTGCCGACGTGGCCCAATTGGGATCGGCCATGTTCGGGGGGTTCCTGCATGTGTTGGCCAATCTGACGGCCCTCTCCTCCTCTGTGCAGGCTATCCACCAGTCGTTCTCCTTGCCGTCTTCCGGCCCAGATGCCACCATGGCCCCCTGTGGACCTGCCCCAACCAATGCAGCCAGCTCGGTGGGGATCCCATCCCTGCCGCAGTTGGGAGTCGGAGGTCCAGCAGGGGTGGACGACACAGCAAGTGGACCCCAGCAGATGGAAGATGTGCCGGCATCATCGGGCAGGGCACGTGCACGACGGCGTCGGTGGTTACCATCAGCCTGGATGCCGTCGTGCTGGCAGAGGCAGTGGCGTCGCAGGCAGCAGCGGGCTCGACGTGGGAGGCATCATGGCTCAGGGCCATCAAGATCGGAGGGGCAGGCATCGGCCGGAGGGCAGGGCAACCCTGGCATGGCGGTGTGTTCCGTGTGGGAGGAGTTTGGCCAGCGGATAGATGCGGAGCGGCAGCGGGCGGAAGAGGAGCGGCTCGCCATGGCCAGGGCGGAGATCTCCATGCATCAGGCATTGAGGCGGGCTGCGTGCCTCGAGGAGGCTCGCAGGGAATTTGGAGAGCACATGGGGTTGTCCCTGCGAGACCTCGGGGCCAGGACTGAGTCCCGCCTCCAGGACATAGACATGGAGTTCGAGGATGCCCTGGCCAACATCACCAAGTGAGCCGCAGGACTAGCCCGCTGCCTCTGTATATAGTTTTTTAGTTAGTTAGTGCTAGGTTTCCTTTATTTTAAATTTTTTTTTGGACCGCTTGGACAATGGCCACTTCTTTGTACATATTTTTTTAGATAGTTAGTATTAGGTTTAATTAGTGCTGTTGGGCTCATGGACCCTTGAACAATCCTGTAAATATAGTTATATTTTTTTGTGAGATAATTTATTTTTACTTTCATATTGGTCACACCATGACGTAATGGTTTATGTTTCATTTCATTCTACTTGTGTTTACTTTGGACAAAATCGATTCTTTTTTCTATCCTTTGTTTTTTGGTTTCTCATTTTTGTTCCCGGACATGGACCTTTTATTTGCTTTCCCAGATAGTTGTCAGAGTTAACTTTATTTTTATTTTTTAATACATTTTTATTTTATCTTACACTTGTGTCATTTTTTCTTTGATTTCTTACATGCCATGATATGGGTTTTGACATTGACTTGCACCCATTGTGTATGTGTGTGTGGCGGACATGTGTTCTTTTGCTTAGTTGCCTTTGGGGTTGTGTCATGTGATTGCATTCACTATGTGGGTGCATGCAATCCTTGCCTGGGTGTTTGTGCTGGGTATGCTGGTCATTACTGCCATTATTGTGTATCGTCAGGACCAGGGGCCAGGGGGACATGGGTGGGGGCCTGGTGGAGGGTGCCCCAGGTGGATGGGGGGTTGGGGTGGTGGGAGACATGGCTTGCCCATGGGTGGGGTCCTGCTGGCAGGTTGCCCACAGTGCTGGGGGTGGGGGTGGTGGGAGACATGGGTTGCCCATGGGTGGGGGCCTGCTGGCAGGTTGCCCACAGTGCTGGGGGTGGGGGTGGTGGGAGACATGGGTTGCCCATGGGTGGGGGCCTGCTGGCAGGTTGCCCACAGTGCTGGGGGTGGGGGTGGTGGGAGACATGGGTTGCCCATGGGTGGGGGCCTGCTGGCAGGTTGCCCACAGTGCTGGGGGTGGGGGTGGTGGGAGACATGGGTTGCCCATGGGTGGGGGCCTGCTGGCAGGTTGCCCACAGTGCTGGGGGTGGGGGTGGTGGGAGACATGGGTTGCCCATGGGTGGGGGCCTGCTGGCAGGTTGGCCACTGTGCTGGGGGTGGGGGTGGTGGGAGACATGGGTTGCCCATGGGTGGGGGCCTGCTGGCAGGTTGGCCACAGTGCTGGGGGTGGGGGTGGTGGGAGACATGGGTTGCCCATGGGTGGGGGCCTGCTGGCAGGTTGCCCACTGTGCTGGGGGTGGGGGTGGTGGGAGACATGGGTTGCCCATGGGTGGGGGCCTGCTGGCAGGTTGCCCACAGTGCTGGGGGTGGGGGTGGTGGGAGACATGGGTTGCCCATGGGTGGGGGCCTGCTGGCAGGTTGCCCACAGTGCTGGGGGTGGGGGTGGTGGGAGACATGGGTTGCCCATGGGTGGGGGCCTGCTGGCAGGTTGCCCACAGTGCTGGGGGTGGGGGTGGTGGGAGACATGAGCAGGTGTGCAGGGTAGTTCCCTGTGGTGTGTGCTGCCTGCAGGGGCCGTGGAGGGTGTACAGGTAATGCCTGGGAGCACACAGCCAAATCGCGTGTGCAACTTCCCGCGCACCCCTCGATTCCACGTTCCCTGCCATATCGCGTGTGGGACTTCCCGCGCGCCCCTGAAATCCACGTACCCGGCCATTTCGCGTGTGCAACTTCCCGCGCACCCCTCGATTCCACGTTCCCTGCCATATCGCGTGTGGGACTTCCCGCGCGCCACTGAAATCCACGTACCCGGCCATTTCGCGTGTGCAACTTCCCGCGCACCCCTCGATTCCACGTTCCCTGCCATATCGCGTGTGGGACTTCCCGCGCGCCCCTGAAATCCACGTACCCGGCCATTTCGCGTGTGCAACTTCCCGCGCACCCCTCGATTCCACGTTCCCTGCCATATCGCGTGTGGGACTTCCCGCGCGCCCCTGAAATCCACGTACCCGGCCATTTCGCGTGTGCAACTTCCCGCGCACCCCTCGAATCCACGTTCCCTGCCATATCGCGTGTGGGACTTCCCGCGCGCCCCTGAACTCCACGTACCCGGCCGTTTCGCGTGTGCAACTTCCCGCGCACCCCTCGATTCCACGTTCCCTGCCATATCGCGTGTGGGACTTCCCGCGCGCCCCTGAAATCCACGTACCCGGCCATTTCGCGTGTGCAACTTCCCGCGCACCCCTCGATTCCACGTTCCCTGCCATATCGCGTGTGGGACTTCCCGCGCGCCCCTGAAATCCACGTACCCGGCCATTTCGCGTGTGCAACTTCCCGCGCACCCCTCGATTCCACGTTCCCTGCCATATCGCGTGTGGGACTTCCCGCGCGCCCATGAAATCCACGTACCCGGCCATTTCGCGTGTGCAACTTCCCGCGCACCCCTCGATTCCACGTTCCCTGCCATATCGCGTGTGGGACTTCCCGCGCGCCCCTGAAATCCACGTACCCGGCCATTTCGCGTGTGCAACTTCCCGCGCACCCCTCGATTCCACGTTCCCTGCCATATCGCGTGTGGGACTTCCCGCGCGCCCCTGAAATCCACGTACCCGGCCATTTCGCGTGTGCAACTTCCCGCGCACCCCTCGATTCCACGTTCCCTGCCATATCGCGTGTGGGACTTCCCGCGCGCCACTGAAATCCACGTACCCGGCCATTTCGCGTGTGCAACTTCCCGCGCACCCCTCGATTCCACGTTCCCTGCCATATCGCGTGTGGGACTTCCCGCGCGCCCCTGAAATCCACGTACCCGGCCATTTCGCGTGTGCAACTTCCCGCGCACCCCTCGATTCCACGTTCCCTGCCATATCGCGTGTGGGACTTCCCGCGCGCCCCTGAAATCCACGTACCCGGCCATTTCGCGTGTGCAACTTCCCGCGCACCCCTCGATTCCACGTTCCCTGCCATATCGCGTGTGGGACTTACCGCGCACCCCGGTATGCACGCACACGTTTATTTTTTCTCTCTGCGCGTGTCTGTGTTTGTGGGTACCCCTTTGTACGTCATTTGTCCAGGAGGGCAACAGTATTGTACATTGGTTATGTCTGTATATAGGTGCTATTTGTTGGCGCGCCTTTTAGCGCACATTTCTTGCAGGCGCAGACACGCTACCGCCTGCTTTCTTGTGGCGGTCGTGTTTGTGCCTGTTTGTGCCTGTGCGCTGCTTTGAGCGTGCGCTTTTTTGCCCTATTCTATTCCATGAATACGTGTTGTATGCGAGCGTGTGGGCGTTCCGCGCACTTGCCTCCTGAACTTTCCCCGTGCCGCCCACATTCTTCCCCATTCCGAGTGTTGTGCCCCATTTTATTCCCCATTCCGAGTGTCCCGCCCTGTGTTCCGCCTACTTTAGAGCTGTGCGCTGCGCTCGGAGTGATGGCGCAGTGGCCGTGGCGCACGACGTTGGTTGACCTGTGCGCCGGCCTGCGCCGCGCGCTTTTTCGGCGCACGTCCTCTGCTTTTCTTGCGCACGGACTTCCATGAATCGACGTGCGCTGGTTTCCCTGCGCTTTGCGCTGATTTTCGGCGCAGCGCACGTATTGGCCCCTCTGCGCCGGGATTTTCGGCGCACATTTATTCCATGAATCGGCCTGATAGTGTTTTTGGAATAAGACGACAATTGGACTACTGTGCTGGAATGGTGAAATTCACTATAAACTCACAGGAAGATCCACAAGAATTTCTAATGTACTTACTACAAGTACTGGAAAACAAAAACATACCTATAAATGAAATCTTTCAGATTTCATACATGTGGAAACATACATGCACTCTCTGCAACAATGTGACACAAGAAGAAATCCCCAATGAACGCTTCATATATATATCAATACCAAATTGTGAATCCATTCCATTTCAGCAACTTGTACAAAATGCAAACCATGGTAGATTATGCTCTACCTGCAATTCAGATAATCGCTCCACGTTAGTAATACAAACATATAGTAAATACGTAATACTAATGCTTCTACGTTACAATGCAGATGGTACCAAAAACAACTGCAAGCTGATTGGATTCACACATGGTCAAATATCACTTGGTAAGAAAACCTTCACAACAATAGGTATAATCTACCACGCAGGAGCCACAACCAATTCAGGGCACTACACTGCATATATAAAAAAGAAATGTGGATGGTTTGAATGTAATGATAGTACCATTACTCTAAAGCAGAGATTACCAGCAAATCTTACAAACGCTTATTTGATGTTCTTAAAACCAAAATTTTATAAATAAACTGTATTTAAACCTTTAAGTAAATTTGTGTTACAAAAATATAAACTGTTAGAATACTCCAAAAGCTATCTAACTGCTCAAAGATTCTACAACAACTAATCAGATAAATGAATACCACTAAATTAGACCAAAAAATACACAGTTAGAATACGCCAATTGGTATCTAACTGTCCCAAAATTATAAATTTTTGTTAAAATAATATAAACTGTTAGAATACTCCAAAAGCTATCTAACAGCTCAAAGATTCTACAACAACTAATCAGATAAATGAATACAACTAAATTAGGCCAAAAAATACACAGTTAGAATACGCCAATTGGTATCTAAATGTCCCAAAATTTAACAATATCCAAATAGATAAATCAAAACCACTAAAATATATTTAAAAAATAGACAGTTAGAATACGCCAATTGGTATCTAACTGCTCCAAAATTTTATACTATCAAAACAAATGAAGAATTTGTTACTGCTCCAAAAAAAATACAACAAAGCAAAGTATAAAGCATTAGCCAGAAACAACAAGTGAATACTGAAAACAAACAAACAAATAAACTGTAGCATAACAGAAAAAGGGTTTTTTTTTAATCCAACATGGATTTTTTTTTCTCCCACAGACCCAATGATTTTAGCAACAAATACAGAAACTGAGCAAATTGCACAGTACTCTGATTTGTACTCTACTAAATATGAGGGTCGAAAAAAAATAAAAGTATATTGCTTATACAATGTAATAAGTCATTACAAAATACTAATACTAACATGGTATTTTCTTTTATCACAGAAATGAAGAAGAAAAACATGGACTCCCATTACTAGACCAAACAGTAAGTATACAATAATAAGGACAACCATAGCAGCATATCACATCCATAGTATCTAATACCTTTGTTCCTTATACATTTGTTTTTCACCCAAAGTTATAAGCAAATATGAATGTGATATGCTGCAGTGGTTGTTGCCAGGGCATAGAGTCTTGGGTGCATGGCCAAATGGCCATGCACCCAAGACTCTATGCCCTGGCAACAACCACCGCAGCATATCACATCCATAGAGTCAAACATTTCAACTATGATCTATGGGAAACTTTTAATGTCCGCGAACAATGTGATCGTTCTTAGAACACTTTGAACTTGCCAGCGAACAATACGGACACCGTTTTCAGGACACCCCCTACGAAGATTTCAGAACACCGCGATAGTTCTTAGAACACTTTCAACTTAACAACGAACAATACGGACCGCGTCCAAAGGGCAACCCCTACGAACATTCCAGGACACCGGGAGTGTTCTTAGAAGCTTCTTCAGAACACCACCATCTTGTTTATTTGCGAACATTTCAGGACACCGCAAGTGTTCTTAGGACACATTCAACTTGACAAAGAACAATACGGACAGCGTCCTCAGGACAGCCCCTACGAACACTCCCCGGACACCGCGAGTGTTCTTAGAAGCGTCTTCAGAACACCCCCATTTTGTTTATTTGCGAACATTTCAGGACACCGCGAGTGTTCTTAGGACACATTCAACTTGACAGAGAACAATACGGACAGCGTCCTCAGGACACCCCCTACGAACACTCCCCGGACACCGCAAGTGTTCTTAGAAGCCTCTTCAGAACACCACCATCTTGTTTATTTGCGAACATTTCAGTACACCGCGAGTGTTCTTAGGACACATTCAACTTGACAGAGAACAATACGGACAGCGTCCTCAGGACACCCCCTACAAACACTCCCCGGACACCGCGAGTGTTCTTAGAAGCGTCTTCAGAACACCCTCATTTTGTTTATTTGTGAACATTTCAGGACACCGCGAGTGTTCGTAGGACACATTTAACCTGACAGAGAACAATACGGACAGCGTCCTCAGGACACCCCCTACGAACACTCCCCGGACACCGCGAGTGTTCTTAGAAGCGTCTTCAGAACACCCCCATTTTGTTTATTTGCGAACATTTCAGGACACCGCGAGTGTTCTTAGAACACATTCAACTTGACAGAGAACAATACGGACAGCGTCCTCAGAACAACCCCTACAAACATTTCAGGACACTGGGAGTGTTCTCAAAAACGTCTTTAGAACACCCCCATTTTGTTTATTTGCAAACATTTCAGGACACCGCGCGTGTTCTTAGAACACATTCAACTTGACAGAGAGCAATACGGACAGAGTCCTCAGGACACCACCTACGAACACTCCCCAGACACCGCAAGTGTTCTTAGAACAGTTTCACTTTGCTTGCGAACAAAACGGACACATATTGACTCCTTAGAACACCCCCTAGTCAGTTTATTTAGAACATTTCAGAAGACCCGTGATGGCGCAAACAAATCGAACACAAAAAGAACGTCTAACACATAAAAAACACAACTTTCATCCTATCTCATACACTCCCACCCTCCCCAAACACTCCTACACACCAACACACTCTACAAAATACACTTTTTGAACAAAGTTTCACCGCGCTGTCCGGGGACGTCTGCGAATCCAAGATGGCGGGCGCTACCGAAAAATCTGACGCGCTTCACGCTCCACGCCGTCCAATCAGTGAACACTTTGCATGTCCGCGAACATCACACAAGACGATTGGCCAATCAGGACACTTTCTGCGGAGCGAACAGGGAAGTGTATCCGCAAACCAAACACAGATATCACTAATTTTTTTTTACCTTCTTTTTGGTCATTTTAAAACAAACTACTGGACAGATTTCCACCAAATTTGCAAAAGCACGCTTTCGGGACCAAGCCGCTGCTCCTAGTCCAAATTTGGTGGAAATCCATCCAGCGGTTTGGGCTGTAGGCGCGAGCAAATTTTTTTCCCATTCACTCTATGGAGAGTGAGTATAATGTATACAAATATGAGCATATAGAGGGAAGGTAGAGTAATAAAAATAAAACTATGAGAAAGTGCTGATAACCATAATGATTATCTTCATGCACAGAAAGGATTGCTCTCTTTCAAGCCTGTATCTTCCGCTATGTATATGTTTCATATAATGTGACTGGACCCTAAGTCTACAAATATAGTACCTTTTCAATTTTTACTTCCTGACTGTTACTGAAGAAAACTATGTGGCTTCGATATGTCAGTAAAGGATAAAAAGGGAGAGCCAGCCATGTGATGTCATCAGTGATGTCATCAATGACATTTGTGATGTCATCTTTTATGTCCTGGGTGTTAGTGTTAGCAGTGCACGGTGGCGCGAGTTATGGTTGCTTATGTTACCATAACTGGCGAATGTCAGGGGTTTTTCGGTTTTACTGTGAGCCATAACGTCCCTTTAACAAAGTTTTTTCACTGAATTTCATAGGTTTTTAGTAGCGCAACTTAACCATAACGTCCCTTTAACAAAGTTGTTTTAATATCACGCAAACAATATACAAACATGGCGTGCAAAAACCAACTTCTACAGATGGCTTTACACAGAATGTTGCAAAGTAAGAATTTATGCTCGTTCACAGTGAAGGTCAGCTGCTTCCACAACTTCTACAGATGGCTTTACACAGAATGTTGCAAAGTAAGAATTTATGCTCGTTCACAGTGAAGGTCAGCTGCTTCCATTTTTTCTCAGGCCTCGGAGAGGCTCACAAAGCGGACTATAAGGTTGTATTGTGTTTTGACCTTGACAGACAGAGATTGTGATGAAAGACTTCTCTTGAAGGAGTGTTGCTAAAACGTAAGAGAAGATAAAGATGAAATTTCTGAAACGAAACCACTTTTATATATTATATCACTATGCGAAAGATCGTTGGCACATGCAGAGTCGTATTTTGGGACTGCACCACTCGTAGACAATGGAAATTGCAATTGTACTGTAAGTAACCCTTTAGATTACTTTATACCAAATATAATTACAATAGCGTAGCATTAAAGACCGCTCAAGTTGAACTTGTTCGTTGAAAGTGGCATAATGTTTTCTACCGCGCACTATCACCGCCGAATTGATCCCCTGGAGTTTAGAGGGCTCTGAAAAAGGCAGACGACACAGGGTGGGTTAATAGAAATAATTTAACCGGTCTATAGGCGGTCAAACGCTCTACTCGCTGTGCCACTTCACTGTAGCCTGTCAAGTGGCACAGCGAGTACAGCGCTCGCTTTGACATCCGTGCACAGCTTGCTAACGCAAGTTTGAATCCCGGCAAGGCCAAACTCAGCCTTTCATCCTTCCGTGGTCGATAAATGAGCACCACACACCGTGGTTAATAATAAGCACTGCTTACATACCTCACGGTTCTTAGCGCTATATGAATGGGAAAATATTATTATTTTATTATTAACATACTCTGTTGCACTATCTTCGATAGCAAATATTTTCACGCCCTAATAAATAAAATGATGATTTTTAATGAAGATCGGCTGGTGAGACTAATTTATGTTTTTTAAAACAGGTACGTGGCCCCATTTTGCCTATGTCACGATTTACAGACTCCAGCGGATGGGGTCTTCAACTGCCAGGTGCAGGTCCAAATATGCAACTTCATGACCCTCACCATTTTATGGGACAATCGCCAAGGACCAATATGCCCTTACGCAGTACTAGCGGCTACAAACAACAAACCAACCAATAGGGTGGTCTAATGGCTCGTTGTTGGAGCAACCTTCCGATTATCAGAGCGACCATTTACTGCTTTTATCATAAACCAACACCCTATCTACCGCAAAGGAACAACGCGTGGCTCCAAATAAACTTTTGCTGATCGACAGCAGAGACAATAGAAAATCGCTGGATATTCACTAAACCTTTCATGTGAAATAAATGTACTTTACCAAATGTACAATCCTGCTGTTTACTTTTAAACCACAGTTTCATATTCCGAATTGTGGCGGACTGATTTGTAAGCTGATCCAACACTCTCTGTACCGCAAAGGAACATCGCTTGTCTCAGCATGAACTTTTGCAGATCGACAACAAAGACAAATGCAAATTGCTGAATATTCTCTAAACATTTGATGTCAAATAAATGTACTTTACCACATTTACAATCTTGCTCTTTGCTTTTAAATCACAGTTTCATATTCCGAATTGTGTCGCGCTGTGTTGTGACATAATGTGTGTTGTCTTCCGGGTTCTGTGTAAAGTCGCATAGTACTGGAGACGACTGGGCGTGTTTCATTATGCACCCTGTAACGTCACGGAGAGAGGCGGGTAATATGAATGCTTTGATAATATCAGGCTTAGGGACGGGAGATATGATTTAGTGTCGCAAAAGCAAGTCAGCCAGGTCAATAGCGCCAGTCATAGGATTATCACATAATGTCGGAGCACACCAGCCGGATTTATCGTTTCTTTAGTGGACAAAAAGTCGGTTGACGCCCCTAGGAAATTGTACTATTAGCGGACAAAAGGAGTGCTCTTAAAACACTTTCACCCCGACAACCAACAATACAGACAACGTTCTCAGAACACCCCCATTTTGTGTAATTGCAACCATTTCGGGACACTGCGAGTGTTCTTAGAACACATTCAACTAGACAGATTACAATACAGACAGTGTCCTGAGGACACCCCCAGGTTGTGTATTTACGAACAATTAAGTACACCGCGAGTGTTCATAGCTCATTTTTACCTTCCTTGCGAACAAAAATGACACATACTCCGTCCTCTAAACACCCCACCATTTAGTTTATTTACAAAATGTCAGAACAGCCGTGTTCTCCGCGGACAAATCGAACGCAACAAAAAGGTCTAGCACATAAAAAAACAAAACATTGAACCTATCTCATACTCCCCCACCCTCCCCAAACACTCTTACACACCAACACACGGCACTAAATACAATTTTTTATCCACGTTTCACTGCGCTGTACGCGGTCGACTGCAAATACAAGATGGCGGGCACCACAGAAAATCTGACGCGCTCCACGCCCCTCGCCGTCCAATCAGCGAACACGTCGCATATCCGTGGACATGACGCAAGGCCATGGGCCAATCGGGGTGCTGTCCGCAGAGCGAACAGGAAAGTCCGTCCGCGAAGCGAACGCAGATATCACTAATTTTTTTGCCTTACATTTTGGTCATTTTTAAAAAAACTACTGGACGGATCTACACCAAATTTACAAAAGCACGCTTTTGGGACCAGGCCGCCGCTCCTGCCGCAAATTTGGTGTAAATCCGTCCAGCGGTCGGGCTGTAGCCGTGCGCAAAGTTTTTTCCCATTCAGTCTACGGGAAAAAAAAAAGTTTTGGGACCCCCCCTATAACTTTTCCCCCCCTGGACGAATCCTCACCAAACTTTGCAAAGAAATTCAGAGTGACCCAACTACTTATTTTGCAAAGTTTGGTAAGGATCCGTCCAGGGAGAGCGAAGTTATAAGCCGCCCAAAAAGTGCTCTTCCTATGTAAACAGCAACTTAACCATAATTACATGGCCACTCCCGTGGCCATGTAATATATATATATATATATATATATATATATATATATATATATATATATATATATATATATGTATATATATATATATATATAGTCATTGGCAAGTTTTCTAAAGGTAGAGTCATATATTTTTTAACAGACTCTCTTTTGAAAGTCTTGTAAACGAGCTCCCAATCATCCACACAACCCAAAATAAGGGAGGAAACCGAGGTGCACGAAGACACCAGCTTTATTTACTCCATTCGGCTGGTAGAAGGTCCACAGATGTTCTCAATTACTTCCTGGTAAACCAATGGTTACAAATTAGAAACATTACATCATCATATTCATAAAAAAAACAATATTCATAAGATGCTATTGGTTGTTAAAATAAAATCACCTTTATTATTCCATGCATTACTTCTTCTAATTGGATAATCATTATATTTGACTAGGAAAGACATCCTGTCCCGGGCATCATTGGATCGTGCTCTCATTGGTTGGCACCAAAACATGCTGACATTGTTACAATACTGGCGCCTGTTACTGATGTGGCCTTGAGTGTTACACTTATGCACAACAGTTCAATTAACTTCTGGTGGGAAAGGAGAGATCAAAGGTTGCCCTGGCGAAAGAACTATCAAAATCACTCCCATCTCATCTTCCCAAACCAGGCACCAATCTCCCAAACAGTTTGCTCAACCTTGGACAGCTCGTCCTGTACTCCCTTCTGAGACATACTGCTGCTTGCATGTGTTTGATCTAATTGGGTTATGGTGTGCATAGATTATTCATTGTAGTTTGAGGCCAGTGTATGAGACCTTATGCCTTCAATTTGTTCAACCTAGTAATGTATTCTTTGTGTGTTGAACTGCTTTTACCATTGGAGGCAATGTGGATATATCTTGCTAGTGTGTTATTGACGTGCACCTGGCAATAAAACATTTTACATTTCTGTCTGCTAGCAACAAAACAAACTTAATTGTTGCTTATCTAAACTGGAACCCTGAGAAAGGCCTATTAGTGCAGTTCAGTTTGTTGAAGAGATCTTTTAACATACATAACTCAATAAGAGCCGTCCAGAGATACATAATTGTGCAGAAAACAGAAGCCTTTATTTCCCATGCCACAGTTGTTCAGTTAGCATGGAAAGACTCAGAGTTTGCCCATCATGAACACACTTTTCAGAAAGGAAAGCATTGCACAATAGTACCTTCTAATATGAAGTTTACAATATGATCAGCCACATTTCTTATAGGTAAAATACATTGCCTTTTTTCATTGGACATAAATGCTTTTTGAAACACATGACTATTCCTTGTCACAATGACCTCATTTATACTAATCAGCATGCATGGTTGTTTTCCACATTCACTAAATGACATGGCATATGATGCACCTTTAAAACTGGAAACAAGCAGTTCTGTGATGATGCATGCTTGATCACACTCTGCGAAGTTTGATTTTTAAACATGGGCTCCTGGAGAGACCCTATTCAGCCCAGGATGGCTTCGTGAGAAATAAAAATACAAATGAACGGGTCTGTAGAACTGGACGACCCCCTTACTATTCAATCACCATTGACACATCAAACATGAATAATTCACCTGGATATTTCAAATACTGATTTATATATTTAACAGCATATATTTGTATATCGCATTAGTGATGAACATTATGGGTTCCAAAATAAAGTAATGCAAATTTACATGAGACAACAGACATCAAATCAAAAGGCTTGTACAGTAAACAGAGTGCAGATCTCTACTGTCGATGTATAACACAGGGGTAAAAAAACAAGTGAACATTTGAAACAAATATACAAAATATATTGAGGTACAGAACAGTGACAAAGCATTGGTAACGCTGTGGTTGAAAAATGTGTCTACACCAAGGTGTTTCAGCCGTCTATAGGGGCTGAATATGCCACATATTTGACACGGCCTTCATCAGGATGGGAAAAACGGTATGGTCACGATGTTCAGGAGGTGCTGCAAAAAGGTGAATGAGATCTAGTAAGGGGAGTGCTGAACAAAAAAAGTTTCTAATAGTGTTAAAATCACTTGGTGTCTCTTATATGGCTGAAGGACACGGCTTACCTGTGGGACTTGATTTTGCCACAGATGTTATAATGGGATACACTATATCTCATCGGTCTGAGTCGCAGTGGACTCCTGTAAGTGAATGAAAAAGGAGAACTAAGTGAGGTGTTCTACTCATAAACAGGCACGGTGCACATCTAAGTTGTGCAAAGAATAAGAGGTCACAAAGTCAAGCATACTTGCGCTTACCTGGACGTAGGTGGCTGTAGATTTTCTCTTATAATGTATATAAGGTAGGCATCTAGAAGAGCGTGTCCTAAGGAAAGGCATACAATTAGTATAGCCGGTGGTTACATTTGAATGGATTGCTGTGTAGAAGCGATCTGTATTTGTATATATGGGTGAGGTTACCTCGAGTAGCACTTGTCTACATGCAGGCACCGGAGTGATAAATGCATCCGGATTCCTTTAGTGCATAACGATCGGTGGAGCGATCATGAAAGCAGACTCCTTCTCAAGTGGCAGACCCGGCTAAGCAGCGTTGCTCACACTGTTGCTAGATCACACAGCATGATGTACCGGCGGCCATCTTAGAACGGTGTGCATTATTGATGCGTGTATAACAGTCCATAACTACCCAAATTCAGCAAAAAAACCTGATAAAGCAATTATGCCGGGTGTGGTGGACAGATCTATAAATGTGGTGAGGTAAAAACAAGTATTTACGTGCCGTCACAATTTATTTACAGAAATTCACACTCAAGAGGAGCTTGGGCCACCAGAAATTGGAGAAGAAGATTAATACATCTATGACATAGCTGCCCAAACATGGCATAAAAAAGTAAAGCAATTCTACCGGATATCGTGGCAGGTATATAAATATGGTGGGGTTAAAAGCAAGTGTTTACGTGTTGTTGCCATGGCTACGGCACGTCATAATTATTACAAAAATACACATTTGAGTGGAGGTCAGGCTGCCAGCGATTACAGATGAACGCTTGTATGGTTAGTAGCATGGTACGTAGGTATGAGGGAGCTAAGTTCGTGTGTGAAGCCTCAGTACATGTGTTAGTATCTATAACAATATTCTGTGAGAAAAATGTCACATGTCTCATTAGTAATGTTGGGGAGCAATGGTGGCAGGTACGTGAATGTAAGATCTGAGTGTGCAATCACATATTTAACACATGCTATCAGATCAAATTCCCGCCACACCGGGTATCTGCCTGTGAATCTCTACTTGAACCTCTGTCCCTCTATACAGATGTTTTCCTAAAACCCTTTGTGGTTAAAATGCCATCCTATCTCAAAGACACTACCAGTACCATTAATGTACTCAAAGAAGTCACATTGGGACACAACCGTCTACTTGCCACCATGGACAATGAAGCTGTCATAAATCACCAAGGTATCTTATGAAAAGGATACAGTAACCAAAAAGGATACAATTGGTAGGACTCTTCCGGATCCTTGAATTCACACGGCTTGATAGTAGTGAAGTCAAATTAGACCTTCCAAATGATACAACACTCTGACTAGTAAAACTGGCAGAGAGAGGGATCACTGGAAAGGGTCTGGGAGCATTATAGGAAGGCAGCCTAGGATAAATTAAGCATCATGAGAAGTTGTCCAAACTAAACTCTCACTGATAGTACAGCAATAGCACTAATTACAACACTAACCTGTAGGCTTAGAACTGGAATCTCCACCAACAAGTCTCAGAAGAAATCCAGGAATTGAAACAACGACAAAGGATGCGAGGTTAGTAAGGGAGACTTATCCCGAACGGCACGAGGCTCACGCTAGATACCGGGTTGGTGCACCACAGGATAGCGTCCAAAGTTCTGTGCACAATCACCTTCAAATAAACATTTGTTGATAATACTTCCTTTCCCACGTAGAGCAGAAATGAATTGAGTCCACCTGTTATCTCCTCACAAGTGTCAGGGATGCGTGTGAAGTTACACGTTTCAAAGAATTCAAAAAACCGCGTGCAGATTTACATGCAACAAAAGTTCACGCAGCCTGAACAGCCGCGCTTGCAAGTATAGTAGAAAAGCGTGCTGATTTACACGCAACAAAAAGTACACGCAACCAGGACCAGAGCGTGTAAAGAGTAGAGCAGACCGCGTGTGATTTTACACGCAAACAGAAGTGCACACAGCCAGACAGCCGTACCTGAAGAGTTCCAGAGTCTGCGTGGGGTTTTACCCATGAACAAAGTACACGCAGCCAGGACAGCCGTGCTTGGAGAGTTCCAGAGTCCGCCTGGGTTTTTACCCACGAACAAAGTACACGCAGCCAGGACAGCCACGCTTGAAGAGTTCCAGCGTCCGCCTGAGGTTTTACCCGCAAATAGAGTACACGCAGCCACGACAGCCGTGCTTGAAGAGTTCCAGCGTCTGCTTGGGAATTAACACCCAGCAATTTAAACGCAGTCAGGAAAGCAGCATTCAAAGATATCAGGAACCCACATGTGAGGATACACGTGACGGAAGTGCACGCAGACAGTGCTGCCAAAATTCGTGTGTGAAGGAAAGCCAGCTCCAGGAGTTTGCGTGTGGAAGAAACACGCCGAAGAAAGCCAAGGAAGTAACTGACAAGATGTGAGGACGCAGATCAAGGGTTCAGATACCAAACGCCATATTGGTTCAATAAGAAGCAGCGAGCAGCGTCTCCACGCTGCTTATGAACGTACTGCAGTAACACACGTGACTACCCTGAATCACGTGAATTCAACTACGTGAATAATGTAAACATCGTTTTTCTGGCAGTACATCAAACAACCTCCATTTAGAATAGAATGGTCTAGCAGTTCTATAAGCATAACCCGTTCTGCATGAAGATGGTTTTCCAGGTCCAAAGGTATATGTCCAGCATGCATGACAGAAGCTCTATATACGTCTATTCCACAAACTGAGGGATTAGAGGCCATCCGCAATGTCATTCGTTCGATTTGAGGAGCAACAACAATTCGACCCCGACAGAGTTCATCTTGGAATGTACAAGACTGGCGATGTCAGAAAATGTCTTTCTATTTCACGAGCAGATCTACAAACAAACGAAAGGGGTGAGCATGGGGATACTTTTGCCCCCAACATCGCCAACCTTTTCATGGCACAATATGAGAAAATCAACATCTTTTCCAATGAGAATCCCTTTCTAGCCAACATCGGCTTATGGAAACATTACATAGACGATGTAATACTAATATGGAACGGAACTGTGGTCGAATTATGTAGTTTCCATCAATGGATCAACCAACGTAACCCACACATTAAATTCACTATGCAATGGGACCACCACCAGATCGATCTTCTAGATATCCACATGCAGGCACCGGAGTGATAAATGCATCCGGATTCCTTTAGTGCATAACGATCGGTGGAGCGATCATGAAAGCATGCTCCTTCTCAAGTGGCAGACCCGGCTAAGCAGCTTTGCTAACACTGTTGCTAGATCACACAGCATGATGTACCGGCGGCCATCTTAGAACAGTGTGCATTATTGATGCGTGTATAACAGTCCATAACTACCCAAATTCAGCAAAAAAACCTGATAAAGCAATTATGCCGGGTGTGGTGGACAGATCTATAAATGTGGTGAGGTAAAAACAAGTATTTACGTGCCGTCACAATTTATTTACAGAAATCCACACTCAAGAGGAGCTTGGGCCACCAGAAATTGGAGAAGAAGATTAATACATCTATGACATAGCTGCCCAAACATGGCATAAAAAAAGTAAAGCAATTCTACCGGATATCGTGGCAGGTATATAAATATGGTGGGGTTAAAAGCAAGTGTTTACGTGTTGTTGCCATGGCTACGGCACGTCATAATTATTACAAAAATACACATTTGAGTGGAGGTCAGGCTGCCAGCGATTACTGATGAAACGCTTGTATGGTTAGTAGCATGGTAGGTAGGTATGAGGGAGCTTAGTTCGTGTGTGAAGCCTCAGTACACGTGTTAGTATCTATAACAATATTCTGTGAGAAAAATGTCACATGTCTCATTAGTAATGTTGGGGAGCAATGGTGGCAGGTACGTGAATGTAAGATCTGAGTGTGCAATCACATATTTAACACATGCTATCAGATCAAATTCCCGCCACACCGGGTATCTGCCTGTGAATCACTACTTGAACCTCTGTCCCTCTATACAGATTTTTTCCTAAAACCCTTTGTGGTTAAAATGCCATCCTATCTCAAAGACACTACCAGTACCATTAATGTACTCAAAGAAGTCACCTTGGGACACAACCGTCTACTTGCCACCATGGAACTTGAAGCTGTCATAAATCACCAAGGTATCTTATGAAAAGGATACAGTAACCAAAAAGGATACAATTGGTAGGGCTCTTCCGGATCCTTGAATTCACACGGCTTGATAGTAGTGAAGTCAAATTAGACCTTCCAAATGATACTACTCTCTGACTAGTAAAACTGGCAGAGAGAGGGATCACTGGAAAGGGTGTGGGAGCATTATAGGAAGGCAGCCTAGGATAAATTAAGCATCATGAGAAGTTGTCCAAACTAAACTCTCACTGATAGCACAGCAATAGCACTAATTACAACACTAACCTGTAGGCTTAGAACTGGAATCTCCACCAACAAGTCTCAGAAGAAATCCAGGAATTGAAACAACGACAAAGGATGCGAGGTTAGTAAGGGAGACTTATCCCGAACGGCACGAGGCTCACGCTAGATTCCTTTCCCACGTAGAACAGAAATGAATTGAGTCCATCTGTTATCTCCTCACAAGTGTCAGGGATGCGTGTGAAGTTACACGTTTCAAAGAGTTCAAAAAACCGCGTGCAGATTTAAATGCAACAAAAGTTCACGCAGCCTGAACAGCCGCGCTTGCAAGTATAGTAGAAAAGCGTGCTGATTTACACGCAACAAAAAGTACACGCAACCAGGACCACAGCGTGTAAAGAGTAGAGCAGACCGCGTGTGATTTTACACGCAAACAGAAGTGCACACAGCCAGACAGCCGTACCTGAAGAGTTCCAGAGTCTGCGTGGGGTTTTACCCATGAACAAAGTACACGCAGCCAGGACAGCCATGCTTGGAGAGTTCCAGAGTCCGCCTGGGTTTTTACCCACGAACAAAGTACACGCAGCCAGGACAGCCACGCTTGAAGAGTTCCAGCGTCCGCCTGAAGTTTTACCCGCAAATAGAGTACACGCAGCCACGACAGCCGTGCTTGAAGAGTTCCAGCGTCTGCGTGGGAATTAACATCCAGCAATTTAAACGCAGTCAGGAAAGCAGCATTCAAAGATATCAGGAACCCACATGTGAGGATACACGTGACGGAAGTGCACGCAGACAGTGCTGCCAAAACTCGTGTGTGAAGGAAAGCCAGCTCCAGGAGTTTGCGTGTGGAAGAAACACGCCGAAGAAAGCCAAGGAAGTAACTGACAAGATGTGAGGACGCAGATCAAGGGTTCAGATACCAAACGCCATATTGGTTCAATAAGAAGCAGCGAGCAGCGTCTCCACGCTGCTTATGAACGTACTGCAGTAACACACGTGACTACCCTGAATCACGTGAATTCAACTACGTGAATAATGTAAATGTCGTTTTTCTGGCAGTACATCAAACAACCTCCATTTAGAATAGAATGGTCTAGCAGTTCTATAAGCATAACCCGTTCTGCATGAAGATGGTTTTCCAGGTCCAAAGGTATATGTCCAGCATGCATGACAGAAGCTCTATATACGTCTATTCCACAAACTGAGGGATTACAGGCCATCCGCAATGTCATTCGTTCGATTTGAGGAGCAACAACAATTCGACCCCGACAGAGTTCATCTTGGAATGTACAAGACTGGCGATGTCAGAAAATGTCTTTCTATTTCACGAGCAGATCTACAAACAAACGAAAGGGGTGAGCATGGGGATACTTTTGCCCCCAACATCGCCAACCTTTTCATGGCACAATATGAGAAAATCAACATCTTTTCCAATGAGAATCCCTTTCTAGCCAACATCGGCTTATGGAAACATTACATAGACAATGTAATACTAATATGGAACGGAACTGTGGTCGAATTATGTAGTTTCCATCAATGGATCAACCAACGTAACCCACACATTAAATTCACTATGCAATGGGACCACCACCAGATCGATCTTCTAGATATCCACATGCAGGCACCGGAGTGATAAATGCATCCGGATTCCTTTAGTGCATAACGATCGGTGGAGCGATCATGAAAGCAGGTTCCTTCTCAAGTGGCAGACCCGGCTAAGCAGCTTTGCTAACACTGTTGCTAGATCACACAGCATGATGTACCGGTGGCCATCTTAGAACAGTGTGCATTATTGATGCGTGTATAACAGTCCATAACTACCCAAATTCAGCAAAAAAACCTGATAAAGCAATTATGCCGGGTGTGGTGGACAGATCTATAAATGTGGTGAGGTAAAAACAAGTATTTACGTGCCGTCACAATTTATTTACAGAAATCCACACTCAAGAGGAGCTTGGGCCACCAGAAATTGGAGAAGAAGATTAATACATCTATGACATAGCTGCCCAAACATGGCATAAAAAAAGTAAAGCAATTTTACCGGATATCGTGGCAGGTATATAAATATGGTGGGGTTAAAAGCAAGTGTTTACGTGTTGTTGCCATGGCTACGGCACGTCATAATTATTACAAAAATACACATTTGAGTGGAGGTCAGGCTGCCAGCGATTACTGATGAAACGCTTGTATGGTTAGTAGCATGGTAGGTAGGTATGAGGGAGCTAAGTTCGTGTGTGAAGCCTCAGTACACGTGTTAGTATCTATAACAATATTCTGTGAGAAAAATGTCACATGTCTCATTAGTAATGTTGGGGAGCAATGGTGGCAGGTACCTGAATGTAAGATCTGAGTGTGCAATCACATATTTAACACATGCTATCAGATCAAATTCCCGCCACACCGGGTATCTGCCTGTGAATCTCTACTTGAACCTCTGTCCCTCTATACAGATTTTTTCCTAAAACGCTTTGTGGTTAAAATGCCATCCTATCTCAAAGACACTACCAGTACCATTAATGTACTCAAAGAAGTCACCTTGGGACACAACCGTCTACTTGCCACCATGGAACTTGAAGCTGTCATAAATCACCAAGGTATCTTATGAAAAGGATACAGTAACCAAAAAGGATACAATTGGTAGGGCTCTTCCGGATCCTTGAATTCACACGGCTTGATAGTAGTGAAGTCAAATTAGACCTTCCAAATGATACTACTCTCTGACTAGTAAAACTGGCAGAGAGAGGGATCACTGGAAAGGGTGTGGGAGCATTATAGGAAGGCAGCCTAGGATAAATTAAACATCATGAGAAGTTGTCCAAACTAAACTCTCTCTGATAGCACAGCAATAGCACTAATTACAACACTAACCTGTAGGCTTAGAACTGGAATCTCCACCAACAAGTCTCAGAAGAAATCCAGGAATTGGAACAACGACAAAGGATGCGAGGTTAGTAAGGGAGACTTATCCCGAACGGCACGAGGCTCACGCTAGATACCGGGTTGGTGCACCACAGGATAGCGTCCAAAGTTCTGTGCACAATCACCTTCAAATAAACATTTGTTGATAATACTTCCTTTCCCACGTAGAACAGAAATGAATTGAGTCCACCTGTTATCTCCTCACAAGTGCCAGGGATGCGTGTGAAGTTACACGTTTCAAAGAGTTCAAAAAATCGCGTGCAGATTTACATGCAACAAAAGTTCATGCAGCCTGAACAGCCGCGCTTGCAAGTATAATAGAAAAGTGTGCTGATTTACACGCAACAAAAAGTACACGCAACCAGGACCACAGCGTGTAAAGAGTAGAGCAGACCGCGTGTGTTTTTACACGCAAACAGAAGTGCACACAGCCAGACAGCCGTACCTGAAGAGTTCCAGAGTCTGCGTGGGGTTTTACCCATGAACAAAGTACATGCAGCCAGGACAGCCGTGCTTGGAGAGTTCCAGAGTCCGCGTGGGTTTTTACCCACGAACAAAGTACACGCAGCCAGGACAGCCACGCTTGAAGAGTTCCAGCATCCGCGTGGGAATTAACACGCAGCAATTTAAACGCAGTCAGGAAAGCAGCATGCAAAGATATCAGGAACCCGCATGTGAGGATACACGTGACGGAAGTGCACGCAGACAGTGCTGCCAAAACTCGTGTGTGAAGGAAAGCCAGCTCCAGGAGTTTGCGTGTGGAAGAAACACGCCGAAGAAAGCCAAGGAAGTAACTGACAAGATGTGAGGACGCAGATCAAGGGTTCAGATACCAAACGCCATATTGGTTCAATAAGAAGCAGCGAGCAGCGTCTCCACGCTGCTTATGAACGTACTGCAGTAACACACGTGACTACCCTGAATCACGTGAATTCAACTACGTGAATAATGTAAACGTCGTTTTTCTGGCAGTACATCAAACAACCTCCATTTAGAATAGAATGGTCTAGCAGTTCTATAAGCATAACCCGTTCTGCATGAAGATGGTTTTCCAGGTCCAAAGGTATATGTCCAGCATGCATGACAGAAACTCTATATACGTCTATTCCACAAACTGAGGGATTAGAGGCCATCCGCAATGTCATTCGTTTGATTTGAGGAGCAACAACAATTCGACCCCGACAGAGTTCATCTTGGAATGTACAAGACTGGCGATGTCAGAAAATGTCTTTCTATTTCACGAGCAGATCTACAAACAAACGAAAGGGGTGAGCATGGGGATACTTTTGCCCCCAACATCGCCAACCTTTTCATGGCACAATATGAGAAAATCAACATCTTTTCCAATGAGAATCCCTTTCTAGCCAACATCGGCTTATGGAAACATTACATAGACGATGTAATACTAATATGGAACGGAACTGTGGTCGAATTATGTAGTTTCCATCAATGGATCAACCAACATAACCCACACATTAAATTCACTATGCAATGGGACCACCACCAGATCGATCTTCTAGATCTCCACATATACAGGACGGGGATCACTTGAAAACCAAACTTTACTGGAAACCGACAGACCGTAACAGCTTATTACATTTCCAGAGTTACCATCCGCTTGGCCTCAAATACAATTTACCCTATGGCCAGTTCATACGAATTCGAAGGAATTGCACCGAAGTGGAGAGGTTCAAAAAGCATGCAGAAGATTTACAAACAAGGCTGTCAGCAAGAGGCTACCCCCGAAAGGCCATCAGGAGAGCTCGAACAAGAGCCACACATACTCCCAGAGATGTTTGCCTAGAAAAAAAGCCCAAAAAAGTACTGGAAAGATTAGTCTGCATCACCACTTTCAGTCCTTTAAGCAATTTACTACAAAAGACCATCAAGAAAAATTGGCATCTAGTCAAACAAGCAGGGACATTGAGCAAAGTGCTTCGCATTCAAAAATAACAAGAACTTAAAAGACTCTCTGGTACATACTTTTCTGGAACCACTCACACGTGTCAATAACACCTTGTGCAATCTTCCTCCTGTTGTAGGCCACTATAAATGTGGGAAATGTGTTGCCTGTGCACTCACTCTACAGAAAAAAAAAACATCAAGTGGACAATGAAGGAACACACGAATTGCAACACCAAAGGCGTCATTTACATCATACACTGCCTCTGTGAACTGTTGCATGTGGGCAAAATCATCCGCCCCATCAAAAGTTGCATATCAGAACATCGATTGTGCATTAGGAATAAGGCAGCGGATAAACCTCTGGTAGATCATTTAGTAAAAAGAATCACAAAGATACAGATCTCAGATGGTTTCTCATTCAAAAAGTGACATCCACCATAAGAGGGGGAGACCTTAATCAGACCCTAACCCAATTAGAACAGAGGTGGGTCCATAAACTAGATACTGTACAGTCAGGACTCAATGTCTCTGTAGAGTGGAAATCTTTTCTATGATGCACTCTGTTGATTACTTCATTACTTGTGTCCTCTACTAAGCTCTCTGCATTTTACTGGCCCTGCACGACAATGTAAATATATGCAATTGTGTTGCAGAACATGCATCTACAATTTGATTACCTAGCTGTGCACCATGTACTAAGATACCCGGTGTGGCGGGAATTAGATCTGATGGCATATGTTAAATATATGTGATTGCACACTCAGATCTTACATTCACGTACCTGCCACTGTTGCACCCCAACATTACTAATGAGACATGTCACATTTTTCTCACAGAACGTTGGTATAGATACTAACACGTGTACTGAGCCTTCACACACGAACCTAGCTCCCTCATACATACCACCTAACCTGCTACTAACCATACCAGCGTTACATCTTTAATTGGTGGCGGCCTGACCTCCACTCAAGTGTCTATTTTCGTAATAATTGTGACGTGCCGTAACCATGGCAACAACACGTAAACACTTGCTTTTAACCCCACCATATTTATATACCTGCCCACGATATCCGGTAGAATTGCTTTACTTTTTTTATGCCATGTTTGGGCAGCTATGTCATAGATGCATTAATCTTCTTCTACAATTTCTGGTGGCCCAAGCTCCTCTTGAGTGTGGATTTCTGTAAATAAATTGTGACGTGCCGTGGCAATGGTACGTAAATACTTGTTTTTACCTCACCACATTTATAGATCTGTCCACCACACCCGGCATAATTGCTTTAACAGGTTCTTTTGCTGAATTTGGGTAGTTATGGACTGTTATATACGCATCAATAATGCACACCCTTCTAAGATGGCCTTCGGTACATAATGCTGTGTGACCTAGAAACAGTGTTAGCATGCTGCTTAGCCGGGTCTGCCACTTGAGAAGGAGCCCGTTTTCATGATCGCTCCACCGATCGTTATGCACTAAAGGAATCCGGATGCATTAATCACTCCGGTGCCTGCATGTAGACAGGTGCTACTCGAGGTAACCTGCCCATATATACAAATACAGATCACTTCTACACGGCGATCCATTCAAATGTAACCACCGGCCATACTAATTGTATGCCTTCTTTAGGACATGCTCTTCTAAAATCTACAACCACCTACGTCCAGGTAAGCGCACGTATGCGTGACTGTGTGACCTCTTATTCTTTGCACAACTTAGATGTGCACCGCGCCTGTTAACGAGTAGAACACATCACTTAGTTCTCCTTTTTCATCCACTTACAGGAGTCCACGCTGACTCAGACCGATGCGATATAGTGTATCCCATTATTACATCTGTGACAAAATCAAGTCCCACAGGTAAGCTGTGTCCTTCAGCCATATAAGAGACACCAAGTGATTTTATCACTATTAGAAACTTGTTTGTTCAGCACTCCCCTTACTAAGTCTCATTCACCTTTTTGCAGCACCTCCTGAACATTGTGACCATACTGTTTTTCGACAGTAGAGATCTGCACTCTGTATACTGTACAAGCCTTTTGACTTGATGTCTGTTGTCTCACGTAAATTTGCATGACTTTATTTTGGAACCCATGATGGTCAGCACTAATGCAATATACAAATAGATGCTGTTAAATATATAAATCAGTATTTGAAATAGCCAGGTGCATTATTCATGTTTGATGTGTCAATGGTGATTGAATAGTAAGGGGGTCGTCCAGTTCTACAGACCCGTTCATTTGTATTTTTGTTTCTCACATTCTGCTAAGGGCATGAGATTTGTTGCCGCATTTTAATTGGTTACCTCATCTAGCTTTTCTACTTTAGCCTACTGCCACATTTTATTTATAAAAAAACACCACTGCTAAAAACAGTTCATTCCTACCATTGAAACTGCTAAATCACTGCACCTTGGCTTCTGTGCAAGCCCTACTTTTTCTCAATAACCTTGCCTTCAACTGTTATTTGTCTGAGCTTCCACACAGCCCCATAATTCTGTTTGTTCAGCACTTTCAAATTTCCTTAAATCTAAGGCCTGCATTTACTTGTAATTTATGCCACAGTATCCATTTGAAACGGAATTAATTCCTTTGCTATTGTTATGGGCCTTATTCTGATATGTTTTTCTAATGTCTATTGGGTGTGGGTAATATTTCTTCACATCTAAACACAGTTTGGCCTAATGTCTGTGTAACCTTGTAATCAATAAATGTTTTGCCTTGTGTCTTAAGTGAGATGATCACTTACTTATGTCATCCTTGGCTCACACCGTGTTTATCCTCACAGTTTCTGTTTAGGGTATAGATAATAAAGTTGTTTGAGTGTATAACTCTTCTCATATTTGCATTATTGGACCCGAGGGCAGGACACGGGCCCTATATGACATGTTCACCTGTCTATTACAAGAGGGAGGGTCTACTCCTCTTCAAGTTATCTTCCATTTCTCTCAGCCTTGTCACTTTCAGTCATCTGGACACCATCAAGGACCAACAAATATCCATATTATGCTATTTGAACTGCAATGTTGGGTTTTCCTAACAATGTGCTATGCAGGTCCTTACCAAGAAAAAAATGGCACTTCTCTTGCCAGTTATAATGCTGCTTTACATAGATATACTCTACCTAACTGTGCATACCTCCATTTACTACATTCCCTCTCTGTGTATTCAGCACCCTAACCCTCATTATAATTTGGCATCCTAAACCTATACAGTGTGGCAAAACAAACTCTATCGTACTATGCAATGGCCTGGAAGGCGAAGGAGGGACCCAGTGTGAATGTATGGTGGTGTGATTTGCAGAGATGGGTAGTCACGGAGACCTTGGTCTGCTACAGAGCTGTGTACAGAGGGATGAGAGATGTGAGTGTTGGCGTGGAGGCTTGGAATGCCCTAACCCAGGCAATATGTGCCCCATAGGAGATCAGTTTCAGACTTTATATATTCATGGTACTGTACTTACATCTGTGTGCCCACCCCCCCCCCATGATGTATATGTAGACCCCGGACTGACTATACGAGCAGGTGTTAATGTATAGATTTTTCTTTTTTGTTGTTGTTTGTTTAGTTTTTTTTGTTTGGTTTGGCCTTGCCTTTTGAGTTTGTCTCATGGTTGACCATGCTCTTTCAAGTACTGTATTGATTGCTATGACTGCATGAATAGCATTGACTGCAAGGCTACCGGTTCTATTTGTTGTATGTTTTTTGAAAAACAGTTAAAAAAAAAAAAAAACGCAACTCTCTCCTACTTGTGTTACTTTCTACATGGTGGTGGCATGCACAAAATGACGCCTTATTCTAGTTTTCTGTATGTTCGCTCTCATTTGGGAACAGGCGGGTGTGTGGCCTTGTGCGTCACTAGTTGTATCTGCACCATCACATTTCATACTTTGATCATGCACATTTGGTCATATATGTATATGTATGTATGTGTATGTGAGGGAATGGGAGTAGGAAGTGTGGGTTGAAGGGTGGGGAGATGGGGTGTGGATTGGAGTGCATGGGAAGATCCCCATAAAAAAACTATTAGATTCAGCTTTGCTACAAATGCACAGCCAAAGTGCAGACTTAAAAAACAAAAAGTCTGTGAAAACATGTAGAACCCATGGTAGGTTCTTTGTTGTATATTTACATAACCTTTGGGATTGTCAGTAAATTCTATCTCTTCTTTTGAATTGGGGGCTGCAGTAAAATGCTGCAGATCTGATAGGTACTGGGCTATTGGATTACGTTTGTCCTGTACTGTGACAAATTGACTTCTGCCCCACTGGAATACAAGGGTGAGTAGAGGCTAAAATGGCCTCGCACTTCTACAAACCAAGAGCTAACACAGTCATAAAGGTAAAACAGGCACAGTAAAGAGAAATACCTACTTCACCTTTTATGGTAAGGTGGGTCGAGGGAAGGCTATACTCGTAAGAGGGGTGTGAATGTGGTACAGTAGCACCTCAAATATCAAATATAACAGTCCAAAATAAAACAATGTCAGATCAACGTTCTATAAAAATGGATACCCTTTAATTAAACACAACATGTACAATAATAACTAACTAGAAAAATACTGCACAAAACCCACCCCTGAGGAAAAAAAAGCAGAATACGCAAAGATGGTAGATGCAGCAGTCTGGGTAATAAATCAGGGATGAAAGGCAAGCAAAAGCAACAATGTTCTTGAAAAAGAAATGCACTTGTTAGTAAAAAAGGTTTCAAAGGGACCTGACCAATCTCTAGGGCCCACAAACGGACCATGTGGGCATTCGCAGTGAATAGTAACTTCTATGCAGTTATTGGTGGTTCAAAAGGACCAAACCCGGCTTCTAGGTGCTGAATTACGATTGGGAGAGAACAAAATGCATCAATGGAGGGTCCTGCTGCTTCAAATGCTTTGAACAGTTCTTGAAACATGTTCCAAGAAAATCAACAGTGAAAAAACACTACAATCCCAGCTGGCATGGTTCTCAGGGTGCTGTGAGTCCCAATCCAGGGCCCCAGGGACCCAATTAGTTATTTTCACATGCTCCCAAACAATGGATTGACTCGTACACAACTGCAGGGGTCCTTAAACACAGTGAGGTCCTGGGTACCGCTTTGGCTGGCAGAGAGTGCAGTCTTGCACCAACAGCAGGTCTCTTCTTAGGTTGCTTATGAGTCCCAGTCCTGGGACTCAGGGACCATATGGTCCTTGTTCTCTGGCACACAAACATGGGGGATGCTGTGACACAACTGTAGGGGTCCTTTAACATAGTGAGATTCTAGGTACTGCTGTAGTTGTCACAGAGACAGGTCCTGTTGAAGCAGCAGATTGCCCCCAATGGTCCCTGGTGATGGCTAGGGGACAGAGCTCTCCTCTGCCTTGGAATACCTGCCTTTACCTCACAAGTGGAGGACTCTGGAAAGGACTTCTCTCCCAGAAGGGTCCAACACAATCCTCTCAAGTCATGATCCAAAGATGCTTCAAGATGATTCCAAGAAGTGGTGTGGGACCCATTCTTTTGTAGGCAAATGCCCACGGGCGATTGGACTAATGCTAGCCCACTTTAGGGGTCCAATCCCTGCTCTTGATATGAGTGAACTTTGCACTTCTGACATCACCCCTAAAGTGTGTTGTGCTCCAGGAAGTGGAGAGGACAGGAAAGAGAAAGAGAAGTAGAGAGAAACAAAATGGCAGAATTCTCCCCAAACTTTACAGATATCTCCCTGGCTACACTACCCTCACCCCTTGCCTTCTCAATAGAAACAAATACCTTTAGAAATGAAGCCACCTGGTAAGAGGCTAGACTGTGTGAATGGGTGTGCCCTTTGGTTTCTGTTCCCAAACCAGTGGAGTGACTGTGTCTGGGACATGGGTGTTACCTGCCTTTACAAAGGAACAAATAGAGGCAATTCCACCAGGCTACATTCCTGCCAGTAGGGCAGGGTCTAGTCTGTCTGGGGGAATGCACATAACCCTTCCGCAGCTGAGTTGATAACTCTTTTTCAAAACATTGGGCACATGGCAGACATCTGCCAAGTATTTTTCAATTACGTTCATTTTTATCAGACGGTCATCCACATAAGTTAAGAGTCCTCTCACCACCTCATCAGGCATAGCCTTGTGAAGGAAAATGTTGAACTAATTCCTGCTGTTACTATACCCAAAGGGCGTACAGAAATATGCATACTGTATGTCAGCCAAAGGTTGAGGCTAGTTTCACTTGACGTTCCCATTTAACTGGTACAGCAGTACTCTGAAATGGTTCCATGTGTTAATATCCCCGCAAAAATATTGTGATACAAATATATCACCATATTTTTGCCGTGATATTGAGCCATGGAACCTGCGGGGGACACCCCTGCAAACCCAGCATTATTTTTAAATGTGCAGGAGACACCCCCGCAACCCCTGCTCCCACAAATTATCCCCCCAAAAATATTGCCTATGGCGAGACAAACAACCATATGTACAGTGATATTTTTGGTGGGGATAATATGTAGGGATACTCTCTGAAATATTATCCATACTAGTCAAACATGGTAATCCTTGGATTTGGACTAAATCTTGGTCTATGAAGGGTAACAGACATCTGGATATGGTTACCCCCTTATTCACTCTATTTATGTCAGCACACAGTATACTCCCTGTGGCGTTTTAGGTTGCCGTAGGTACTATTATTGTGTGAATAATGTGTCAATTTTTCACATTGTTAATGATCTCAGATAATGATTTGAAAGATACCAAGGGTAGCTAGTCTAAATTAATGAATACCATCCCCATCTTTGAATCTGCAGGAATAGCGGTAACATGTAGGTTGGTTTTGCCACAATCAACAAAATATTTGTAATATAGGCCTTAAAAATAAAGTTATATATGCTGAAGTTCTTGACTTTCTTCTTCATTGATACAGGCATCATCTAAATCCCCCTGTTGGTGGACTAACTCACTATGTCCTGGGAACACTTCTGGCTTACAGATTTCATATGCCTACTTCGGGGAAGTTGACAAAGCTTTAATGACCATGCTTAGTTTAAGGGATTCTGTTTTCATTGCTCTGAAGGAGAGGGATCTGTATGAGGGGAATGGAGTATCACCTCAATCCCTTTCACTTCATAAGTAATCTCTTCTTCATGAGGATACATTATGTATCACTTAGAGATCTCCCCTGAATAGCAGAGAAGGATTCACATTGGATGTGTTCTCCCTCACAACAGATCTCAAGCATGCAGCCAGTAACTGGGCTTTGCCAAATCTGATGTCAAGTATTTATTGCTAATTGAACATTCATTTAAGGTAGCGCTCAGTGGTGAGACACCATGAGGGTTATTATTATAAATAAGAATCTTAAAGTGTTTACCATTGGCCTCTACCAACAAGATCCACATTTGCTGTAATTTGGCAATCGGTGTGATTGCTTCAGTTAATGTCTGCCCACTTCTAATATATAAGACTAATAGAAATTAGTAAATGTTCCCAGGGATAATTACGTTTCTTTTTAATTGGACATGGAAAGCATAAGAAAGCAATTGTATTTGAAGGCATACTTTCTACATGGAAAATTCCATTGGGTTTTTCCCTTCTGCCCAACTAGAACTATAGGTTTTTCTTTCTAAGGGCCAGAACTGCAGGTAGTCTATGCAAGATCTCATTTTCTAAGTAAACATCATGGCAAGTATCTTTACATACATACACAATAGGGAAATTAGTGTTTGTTTTCCAGAGTAACCAAAAGGAAACATCAGCCTATCATAACATGTACCAGTATTATCTAAATCATGCATGGAATGGATTTGAATAGGATAGAAACCCACACATTTTCTTCAAGTTGAGGGATCTTTCTTTCACCGATAGAGCTATTTTCCTTGGTAGAGGTCACCTAGGCGTGCATCACTTTTGAAGCGTTATTGAACCACACATGAATGTATAGTGAGCTCTGTGTTTCCCTTGTTCTGCCAATTACTGTGACTTCTTTGGGTAGTGTAAGAGCTGGCTTAAAGAGACAGCGTTGTGATCAGAGACCCAGGAACATTGTAAAACCGCCTCCTTCTAATTTGTAATTCCATAGTCACATGAGTTTGAGGAAGCTCACAATGTCTTTGCCGGCGGATCTTATTAAATTGGGATTATCTACAGTAGCTACTATTGTAATGTGAGATGTCTGATTATTCTGAAAGACTATCCCTAAGGAATTCGGGATTTCTTCAATGAAATGAGTATTTCCATTGCGGCTAACAGGAATGACGGTCTTGCTGTACTTGATTGGACACTTAGGTCCATAAATGCCATTAATACAGTCGATAAGTGGAGACAATCTTTCTGTTGCATAATTTCCTAATATTGGAGGTCCTGTCGGTTTATAATATTATTGTGCCATGGTTGACCCTATGTCTGCTCACCTTGCGCTCTAGCTCTGTGGTTCCAATTGCCATTTTCTTGTTTCCATCTGAATTCCGTAGTGTGCAAGTTGATGGATATGTTTAGAATTTTGTGGACATTCCTTTTTGTATGATTCATTTTTTGGAAGAGTTTGACTTACAGTGTTATCCAGTATGAATTTGTGTTTGTACTAATACTGGTGTATAATATTGCTCTTCTTTCATTGACAACTTTCACAATAAGTGGGTACATTGAATGAGCTCTCTTGTCATCTCAATGACATTCTTTGTCATTAGGAGGAAAGTGTCATTATGTGACCATTGAATGGTTTTCATTCAAAAGATATGCGGTTAGCCTGATAATGCACATGTAAAGGTTATCACAGGTATTGGAGATTAAACTGGATTTTCTGAGTCTGGGAAATGTATTGCATTTAGATGAATTTTCTGAGGGTGGACAATGTATTGCACTTAGATGGACATCTGAGGGAAGGCAATGTAGTACATTTAGATGACTGTCTGAGGGTGGCCAATGTATTGCACTTAGATGAGTTTACTGAGGGTCTGCAATGTATTGCACTCAGATGGACTTCTGAGATCTGCAATGTATTGCACGTAGATGGATTTTCTGATTCTGGGAAATGTAGTGCATTTAGATGGATTGTCTGAGGGTGGGTAATGTATTGCACTTAGATGGACTTCTGAGAGCTGCAATCTATTGCACGTTGATGGATTTACTGAGTCTGGGAAATGTATTGCATTTAGATGGATTGTCTGAGGGTGGGCAATGTATTGCACTTAGATGACATTTCTGAGGGTGGGCAATGTATTTCTCTGATGGTGGCCAATGCATTGCACTAAAATGGATTTCTGAGGGTAGGCAATATATTGCATTTAGATTGATTCTCTGAGGGTGGACAATGCATTTCACTTAGAGGACCTTCTGACGGTGGGCAATAGATGGCACTTAGATGGACTTCTGAGGGAAGGCAATGTATTAAATTTAGATGGACTGTCTGAGGGTGGGCTATGTGAGGGTGGACAATGTATTGCATTTAGATACACTTTCTGAAGGTGGGCAGTGTATTGCACTTAGATGGACTTCTGAGGGCTGCAATGTATTGCACATATATGGATTTTCTGATTCTGGGAAATGCATTGCACTTAGATGGACTTTCTGAGGGTGGGCAATGAGGAAAGGTAGGGGTTAAGTAATGTATTGCACCTGGCAAACCTATTTACTCCTGCACGGCTGGATCCTCGCACACAACGTATTCGCCGAAACTAGATGTATTCCAACAAGGTACATGCTTTGAATGTAGGTGTATTTTCAACACCACGTAGCCTCTAAATCTAGGTGCATTTCAACAGTGTATAGTTTGAATACAGGTTTAATTCAACACAATGTATAATTTGAATCTGGATGCATTTCAACACAGTGAATGCTTTGAAACTGGGCATATTTTCAACACAGGTTATGCTTTGAATATAAGTGTATTTCAACAAAGTGTATGCTTTAAATGCAGGTCTATTTTCAACACAGTGCATGCTTTGAATATAGGTGTTTTTCAACAAAGTGTATGCTTTGAATGCAGGTCTATTTTTTTAACACAGTGCATGCTTTGAAACTGAGCATATTTTCAACACAGTATGTGCTTTGAATATAAGTGTATTTCAAAACAGTGTATGCTCTGAATGCAGGTGTATTTTCAACAGTGTATGCCATGAATCGGGGTGTATTTTCAACATGAAGTATGCTTTGAATATACGTGTATTTCAACACAGCGTGTGCTTTGAATCTAGGTGTATTCCCGACAAGTCTATGCTCACTAACACTACAAAAAACTCAATATTCTGCACACTCACCCTTAAACTCTCAACAGACATACCACTACCTCTACCGCACCGCAAACTGCCCAAAATCTATAACACCCTGCTTGAAACCAAAAAAAGTACACACACAGCACCCATGCACACTTGTACCTCAACACCACATGATGCCTGCCAACCAAATAAGCATCAAGGCTCAGTGACTGGTTTCTCCGAACAGAAGCGGCCAACAGAACATCAAAGCTCTCTTGCTCTTTTTCTTTTCTATCCCACTAACAAGCCCCCAAACCTCCTTCCATTGCAGATCCGTCAGGGCACATAGAGACCACGCAAGTGGAAGCAGTGCGCGGTACAAGACCAGATAACATTACTTTGTAATAATATTTAATTGTTCCTAATCTGCCCAAATGGCCACTGTATTGGGGTCTGGGAAATTAATGTTTTGGCGGTAATTTTTTATTTTATGATGAGTGATGTTAAACACCATCTTGTTTGCACTGCAGAGTAATTGCGTCTATGCAGATCCCTGCCATGTTCCTAAACTGCTCATACTATCACTGTGTGGCTTCACTTTTACTGAGCCCTTACTATTGTAAGCCAGCATTGGAGCCCTGTGGGCACAGTGGCACATGCCTTGGGGGTGAAGCCACTTTCGAATTCCAAGTCAGATCTTTTGACATTACAGTGAAGCAAATTTGCTGTTTGTTTGTGACGAAGGGCACTAACCTCTAGTAACAGTCGAGGAAATATCATGTTATTACTCTTTTCTGTGCTCAGCTGTAGAGGGTTTTGCAATGTAAGCATGCATTCTGTGTTTTGAGCATCTAGCATCCAATATTATTGCTTAACAGTTCACAGTGAATTTCAGAAGAGGGAACCTTAGTTGGAGGCGAAGGCACTCCATTTGGTAGACCTCTGAGCAAATGTAAAAGGCAAAACTATTTTTCTAATTTTTAAAAGGGCCCCCTATGAAACCTAAGTGCGGCTTTGATTTGTTTATTTTTTCTTAGACTGAGTTCAGAAAGGTTGGGAAAAATAACCATAAGCTAGATTTTCTGCACAGTCATTTCCCTTCCTAAAACACGGTAACAGGTAGGGATCTAATAAGAATTTGCGTCTATTACACTATATAAACGGCTATTATATGTCTCCAATAAGGTATCCATAGATTTACAAAAGGCCTCACTGATATCTATGAATGGTGGAGTTAGAATTCAGAAAATAATCGGCCTCATTACCCGTTTTGAAGTAAATTGCAGAATTACTATCAAACCTGATTACCATTACTACCACTCTGTTTGTCTGATTTACTGCTGAATTATGAGGTGGTTACCCTTTCCGGAAGTCCATAGGGCTCCCTGGGGATTTTGCTGGCGTTACTGCAAGCAGTAATTCCACCGTTGTAAAGTCTGATGGTTGTTGGAGGTGAATGCTAAAAGCAGGTGCTAAATCCTACATTTCCCCCAGTCTCAGAATTTGGCAGTGCAACAAAATTGGCAGTAATTTCCTTATCAACATAAAAGTGGCGATAAAGGAATTACCGCCCAAAATGTACCACACCAATGAGGCACATTGATTTCAAGGTGGGCTCTAATGTGTGCATTTGTGTGTTTTAAATAAAAAACTGACTATGCGTTTCTCCTACCACCTAGTTCAATTCAGGCCTGACAAGAGATATTGGTATTTATCAAGAAATGGTTAGCTTACTGTCATATCATCCCGAGGGAGAATGCCAGCAGTAGACCAACAAGGTTCTTGTCCTAGCTTTGGTTCTGTCCTTGTTGTTCTGTCTAGTCCCTTTCTGTCTGGTAAGTTTCTTTCTCTGTGATGTTTTTTCTGGCCTGGTTATCTGCCGGTGCACACTTTGTACTCTCTTTTGGCCTTGTCTTATCAGACCCATGTGATCTTGCATTTATGGTGGGTGGGGCAACTCATTTGTCAATTTTACATCATCTTGTACTCCAATTTGGTCATCGATTTCACTTTTGACACATCATTCCATAGGATACCAATATGCCAGTGGTTATTCCACGGTTTTTATATGGTGTAATCTCTTGGCCTTTAATGCAGTCAACATAACCGTCATTGGATGTTTTTCACACCGGTATGCTTCCTAAATCCCATGACTCTTATCTGAACATGTATTCTTTGAATGGGAATTGTTGATCGCAGCTTCATAAGTTTGGCTATTTTTGGGGGAATCTGTCTGAACCATTGTGGGCAATCTGGCTGTTCTAAACCTAGCAAACAGGCATGTCTGTGGCGATTGCACCATGGGAGGTGATTTACCTTCTCTGACTTTGCCTAGTCAGTCTGTCAGCTTGTGTAAACTATGCGTTGCCCTATGGATAGTGATACAACGTACAAGTTATACAAGAGAAGCTGATGTGGATGCCAGAGTCGGTTACATTTACAGACCGGCAAAACTGAATTTGGCTAGTGTTCCTTTTGCTCAATGCGATTGTATCTGTATATTGATAAGTGCTCTTCCCCAACATCTGCACACATATTATTGAACGTTGTCAAGATATTTGTATTTTCATCAAACTAAAGACATTTCATTTAGAGGACATAGGTTTGTATAGTTGTACATGGTTATGCTTTCCAGTTTGAGGCTTAACATTGGTTTGACAGACCTTCTTGATTACCCTGTCACTCCATTCTGCTTCACAGATGGCCCACCTTGCCTGTGATGCCCCCATCTGCCTGCCCATAGATTTCTATTTCAACAAAACTCAAATTCTCTAATGCGCCCACCATGTCTTGAGGAGGAACATGCCGCGCGCGGCCAAAGCATGACTAGTTCACCCTGTTCAGTGCAGCATAGACAGCATGCTTGTTGTTGAACTGACTGCGCCTGACCAACTTGAAAGCCATGGTCTTGTTGAACTTGTCAATGGTACGGTTTGTTCTGCAGCGCGATAGTTCAATAGTCTCGGGGGTCACAAGGTTCCTGCCATAACTTCCTCAGAATGAACTCAGGCCATATTATCTCGCTCTCTCCCAATAGTCAAGATATGGTAAGTACTGTGCACTGAATTGACATTAATTGATGTCATATTTACAGTTAGCTGATAGGGAACTCTAAACTATTCTTAGCAACACAACATCTCAAAAATGTCTTCCCCCTACCAACTTGAGCTTGAATATCAGGTTTCTGAACACTCCTTGTCCTCCCTTCATATCCTTCTTACTTACAACCTCCCTATCCTCATGCACCCACAATACCAATATCTCGCCATATAAGCACACCCTGATCCACTTCGATATCTCTGTTGCGGCACCATTCTCCCGCCCTTCTGCGATTCCAATTTATAGATGTGGGATCAAACCTGAATCCCTGGCCCCTTATCTGGACGAGGGCCCCAGAGTTTAGATCCTCCCTCGTAGCCTCTTCTACTGAGCAAGCATTCATTTACTTCAGCTTAGCCTTGAGCTCCCCTTTCCAACACACAACCAAACCTCTGGCTCCTTCCCACCCTACGCCTCTCTCTCTCAAACCCGATTATCCCTGATATCCAGCTGCTCTGTAACACCATCCGACTTCACTGTGACCATAGGTGTAAATCCTGCACCCCTATACGTCTTACAGCTTCAGAAAAGGCTCTCCTCGAACACCCGTCTATCTTAGACACTGTTAAATTTCATAACTTTATCCACAGTAGCTCCTCGATAAACTCTAATCCCTGTAAACCCGTATCTTCCTTCTCGAGCACTTCGCTCCTCCACCTCCAACTTCTTGAGGGTCAGGCATTTTTCCAAGTAACAAGCTGGGGGTAGATCTCTCTCCTCAGCGGGCGCCTCTCTCTGGAACAGCCTCCCTACTCTCTGAAACTAGAGCAGAACCACCTTCGATTCCGGAAGCAGCTCAGACTTTCCTCTTTGCTTCTGCCTTCTCCCTTCCTCTTCCCTGCTGATCTCCTGTCTGTTACTACACTGGTCACCTGGCTGCCCTCTGAATCACGGGCCCAGGTCCCTACCCACCCAGTTGCACACCTGCCTCCTGACAACCCTGCACTGAGGTCTGCATCTGTAACTCTACAGTCCACCTACCTGCACTATCCATCACTTGCTGTTATGCAGTTAGCCATGCACTGCCACCTGTTGTCCCCACTCCTCGTTTCTTGCTATTTATATCCTATGTCTTGCACTTGCTCTTCCTCTTACCTGGACTTGCTCAGTCTTAATGTCGCTGGGCTTAGTAAGATGGTTGTCTTGTCCCCCCCTTATTTCCCCTCCCCTGCCTCATTGCGCTTTGAAACACTTGTGTATGGGTGCTCTATAAATAAAATATCATATCATATCATATCCTTACTACCCTTCAGGCCATGCTATCCATGCATGCACTGTAACTCTATCCCCTCCCAGCTAATAACTTTGATTTCTACTTTCTCTATAGTATCCCTAAGGTCTGTGATCTGTGACACTACTACTGTAACTCTATCCCCTTCACACCCCTTCCTCCAGTCCCCATTACCCTCTCTTGTCTTTGTTCTCCCTCTTTGCCTTTTGTACTGATTCCCCTTCTCAGGACTGCTACCTCCTTGTCTACTCCAGTTGACGTCTTTCCCCAAAAGTCCTGAATGAAGTTGCACCAATTACCAGCTTCTATCACTCATCCCTCATCAACCTCTCCCTCTCTATAGGAAGCTTGCCGCCATGATTCACAGTAGCCACTGTACACCCTATCCTCAGAAGGCATACCTTTTTCCCCACTATTCAAAGATCTTGGAGCTCATGCTTCACAACAGGATCACTAATAACTTTAAACTAATGATCTATGTGACCCTCTCCACCATGTATTCCACAGCCACCACTCAAGTGAGATGGCATTGCCAATGTTTAAGATTTCCTCTCCTCTGCTCTCCACCGTAATCTCTTCTCCATCCTCATTCTCCAGGACGTTTCTGCTGCCATTGACAAAGTCAACCAACCTTCTCTCCCGCTGACCATCTCTTACTTTGTAATTAAGTACCCGTGTCTCACCTGGATTGAATCCTACCTGTTCATTCTCTATTTCCTGGAAACCGGGAATCTCTGATCCTACTCTACTTCCGGCTGGTGTCCCTCAAGACCCAGTCCTGGGCCCGCTGCTTTTCACACCTTAAATCTCCTCTCTAGCCAAACTTAGCTCCTCCTTTCAGTGTTCTGACCCTCTCTTTGCAGACTGTCCCCAAACTTTCTCCGCCTACCCTTCTTTCACACCATACCACTCCCCAATTGGCTCTTTGATGCATCACGCTCAACTCATCTAACAATGAAGCCATCTATCTTACATCCCCTAACTCCCCACCCCTTTCCACATTTGTTTCCCCCTGATCACCGCTCAAACTCACCCAAAGAATTCCCCATTATGGTCCTCGTGAACAGCGATTTTAGATTCACAGCACTTTCTCCTCTCTGCAGCCACTGTCCCCATACTTTAAGTGACAAAATAAGGTGGGATGACACAGAGGGTGTAAAAAAGTGGGCATCTCAGAGAGCCTCTTTCTGATGCTCCCCTTCCCCACCCAGCCCCCTTTGCAATCTACATACTGTTTCACTGGATTGTCTCATGATTGCAATTATACTTCTATTTTATTATTGCTTGTATTCTTGTTGTTATAATGTAAAGCACTTTGGTGTAAAGTGCTATATAAACTTAATAAATACACAAACAAACATAATCTAATGCACAGAAGGATCAAAGTTCTAGTTCTCCTAAATCTGTGTGTGGTAACAGTAATTACTGCAGGTTTGCATGCAGGACAAACATCCACCAATGTCATGGTAGACTTTGTTTTAAACTGATGGATTGACTGAAAACAAATGGCATAAACATGTTTCCCCTATATGCTTTTTTATTTTATGTGCTTGTTATCGCACTAGCATGACACCTTCAGGCACTCTTCCATTCAGTTGACCAAAAAAAAGTGAATTTAGAGTAACTTGGGCCTTCAACATCACCTCATTTTCCTCCTTCAGATTCGTAATCCAAAATTCCAAATTTATAGGTATTTTTTTAAAAGATCAACCACGCTCATTTGATCGGCTGCTTCATACAGAGGAGCTCATTTAGGTGTAGACATAGACGTAGGCTGCTCACCACCGCCAAACCATGGTCATTTGCACAACGAGTTCCAACATGCTGGCCAAAAGGCGGCGTACAGGTGAGTAGTATGCCTTTTTCCCTGCACATTTGCACTCCACCGTGCAAATGAGTATACGCTGCCTGCCATGCTTACACATCAGGCCGAATTTACAATAGATCACTATGGAGCTGTATGGTGCTTTTCGTGCCGGCACAAATACTGGGGCATTTATATGGCAGAGAGGAAGGAGGCGCCGGAAATGCATTTTGTGTTCCGCCCCTCCTCTCCATCATGTAACTGGACGAAAATGATGCGTGACATGAATGGAAGGCGTACAATCCTTGCACAAAGCTTTTATGCCACTGTACTAAATGAGCTCCAGAGTGACTTTATCTGCTGTTTATTTTTATTTTACTCCAAGGCAGAATAATTTTGAAAGAAATATAGAGCACTGCTTGTGACGAAGATCCGCGGGGCGGAGGAGGGGGGCGGCGGAATTGAGCCATACTGCATTTTGGCAGCATGCCCTCGTTATTATTGAGCTCTCCTGTGTGCCCTCAACATATAGCATTAGCGAAGCAAACAAGTGCAGGCTCCCTCCACACGGGGCTCTGGGTTTATTTCCAGAGCTGCCGATATGATTCTGGCTGCCAAGGTGACCTTGCTGCCTTGTGCCAAGGTTGATTGTGGCCTGCCAGCAGAAGACGCGACCCCAGGGTGTCTTTCAGGGAATGTGGGTGGGGTGGATGGAGCCATGTTACTGCTTTAGCCTGTCTGTTAGGCTCATCTATAGGGCAATTGGCCAGGTTGGAATTGTTTGTGAGCTTAGGCCTGTCACATTAAAGACATTCTTTTCACACTGTCACTTGATTGCACCATATCGCCGAGTTTCTATTAATTAAAATTCACTACAGGATTTTGATTTGAGCCCAGAATGCAGGAAGCTTCTGAAGCTGTACAAAGAATGTGTTATGCTTTTGGCCGGGAGGGGGGACGGCCCATTAGTGTGTGGCAGCAGCAGATGAGCAGCTGATTCCTGGTGGGGCCAGTGTCAACACACCGACTCGGCACTGATGCCCCCCTAAGGTTTGGAAAATGACACAAAAAGGTTTCAATGTGTACTTTGTTCTTTAATTATTCTGCTTAACAGGTGGAGATGCTTGTAAACCGTTCTTCACCTGCTGTTCCCATTGAAAATGGGATACCGCGCATTATGTTCTTGCAGTCCTATTTATAGGCAGTGTTAGCAATATCTGAAATTGATGGCTCATATCTCGCCAACCACTTCCCACTTGAAGGCTTAGGGACTCATTACAACTTTGCAGATCCTGAAAAAATGCTGAAAATTCCAGCAGTGGCATTTCTTCTGGACCGGCAAAGCACAAGTCTGTCGCTGTAGGCCACTGATCTCCCAGCCGGCCTGACCTGCTGGTGGATCCAGCCTCCCCCGGCACATAAATGCCTGGTTCATGGCACTGGTAATGCCGGTGCCAGTGATTCAGTAAATCCCATCCCAGGGAGCACTATGGGACTCCATGGGAGTGGGAATTTACCATCTCTCAGCCACCCGTAACTTCGCAGTAATACCAGGATATCGGGCGGCGGAGACGGTAAGTGGAGTTGCCAGTATCCCGCCACAATTACTCACGGGATACCGGCAAACTCCTAATGAGTGCTTAGCATTGGTCAACTTGCATCTCATCCAGATTTGGTACGCAGCTGCTCTGGCACAGCCGCTAGGTACGAATTGCATCCGCAGTCATAGGAATCTGTTGTCTACAGTGGAAATCGTTACAATGTGGAATAGGCTCCTTATAGGGGGATCATTGTGGTCACAGTTACATCATTTATTTTTAAAAAAAGAAAGCCAAAAAATGGATTAAAGTTGCAACAAGGCAAGTTCTAAAACTATGGTAAACACATATTCCCAGTATTCATATTTTCTGTCAATAATAAAACAGTTCTGTTGTGAAAAACGTATTTAACCTTCTGTGTTATGTTTTCAGTATCTTTTTTTTATTTTTTTTATTAGAAATTGGTTTGGTTGACAAATCAACCTTTTCAATATGATAAAAAATACATTAAGAATGTCATTTTTCAAATATTGTTTCATCTAATTGCAATATCATGAACTCAATTTATAGGTAAAGAGCTACTTTAAAAGTTTCAATTTGCTTCATTAATGTTCAAAAAGGAAAAATCTTGTATACCTTACGACAAGATTAGCAATGTTTCTAAACAGTTCCTCTAGCACAGTTCACTTTGATGCTTCCCGAATTAAAACAAAAAGGCATATTTCATATTACTTCATAAGCGTTCAGGGGAGGCTTTTGCCTTTAGAGGTTTAGACAGATTGCTGATTTCATCGTTTATAGACTCAGGGGATCTGTAGACAGTCTACCTGGTTGACTAGCGGGTCTTCGATCTCTAATTTAAGCTTCCTAATAAATTGTATGGTATCAATGATCAGTGCTGTTTTGGTGGTGTTAAAACATTTGTGCCATAGTCGTTTGTTAGTAAGAAGCCCTTTGTTTCGAAAATGTTTGTGTAGGTATCTGGTTCTCATTTCAATTGTCATTGGACATTATGTAATAAGATGTTGTAAGGTCTCTTTATACATAGTATCTCCACATAGTCTGCAGGTTAATTCTGGCTTGAACGTCTTGTTATATTTAGCTGTGACTACTTTAGTTTGAATTAGGGTCATACGAAATCTTAGGAAGTTGTCAGCATATGATCGATCGGGAATTTGATTAAATAACTGGGGACTACATTCATAGGTTTGTCTATAAACGAGCCCACCTTAAAGGTATCATAGGTGTTGCATTTTTGTCTTGTTGTAATCCAGTCCCAACGCCATCATTTAATCTTTGCCTTTTCAGGGTTTCCTAATAGGAGGGCATGGTCAATGTCAGCCTTATGCAAAGTTGTTAGGCAGATTTTTTTCCAATATTGTAGCGGTCCAGGTGTCGATTATTCTATAAGCTCTTTCAGTATCGGAAAGAGATTTAGGGAGTCGGGTGATGCTAGTAGACATTTTCTATATAGCGACAGCAAGACCATACATAATATTAATGTGGATAATGAGATTATGCCTAATTCGTTTCTAATTATTGCTATAGGTATACTTTGGGGTACAGGGAGTATGTGTTTCCAGTAGATCCCTTCGATCATGTCCCAGTTGAGTGCATCCGGGATATCTTTTGTTTGACTACCATAGGTGATTATAGGTACAACTTTTTGGAGATAGAAGATTCTGGGCGGTAAAATTGAGAATTTCCCATATTTTGTTTGTAGAGTTCTCCCCTGGATTGAAAAAGAGTCTAATTTTTGCATTGCTTTCGTTTTTGTAGGGAAGGTCCATAAAAGGAGAATTAATATTGATCCACATGTATTTATATTGGTGAATTTGTATCATAGTCATTTTTGAAAGCTTCCAATTGAAGCTGAATTTGGTTTTTCTGGGACAGTGTTGAAATATAAGTATGTTTGATTTTTGGATATTAATAGTTAAGTTATTCTCTACAGCATATTTGCTCAGGGCAGTCAGTTATCTTTGTAGGCTGATGGGAGTTCTATCTATTACAATAAAATCAACTCCATATAGTAAGTAGGACATTTCTGAAGTTCCTAACTTAGTTGTAAATGATCTAACTGAGCTAAAATCAAGATGTATGTCATTAATAAAAAAATTAAAAAGGATAGACACAAAAGGACAGCCCTGCTTCAGTCCAGTGTTTGTTAAAACAGGTTGGGTTAAAAGACCAGTTGTGGTCAGTTTTACTTTAATAGAAGTATCAGTATAGAAGTGTTTAATTAAATGAATAATATAACCAGGGCATCTGTTTTTTAAAAGTTTGTCCCATAAAATTGTACAAGGAATTGCATTGAAAGCTTGTTTAAAATCAGTCATAGCCATAAAGATTGGTTGTTTCCGCTCGATAGCTTGCTTTTTTAAAGCCAATAGAATTGTTAGATTTAACACAGTTCCAATGCCAGCTACAAATCCTGATTGATTGACGTCTAGTAGCTTTTCGTGAGCTAGTCATTTTAGGAAATCTTGAAGTAAAAGTTTGGCGAACATTTTCATAGGGGTGTCTAATAGGGCTATTGGGCGATAATTTTCTGTTTGATTTCTATCTCCCTTCTTAAGAATGGGGATAATGATGGCTTCTTGCCTTATACCGGTTAAAATCACTTTTTTGAAAATAAGTTCCAGGGCTGAAGCCCATGCTTCTGGATTTTTTGCAGCGGGTGGTTTGCGTTGTTAGTCGTGACTTTAGCTGCTTAGATGCATGGATTGGGGCATAACCAAGGTTTGAGCGAGAGTTAAGAATCTAAGCGCACTGCTATAAGTAGTCTAGCTGTGGGACAACCCTTTGTTGGTTTCTTTGTCGGTATTGCCCCAATTTCATGGTTGTCCCATATCGGTACAATCGTCAATTTTCTTGTAAAAGAACAAGATCAAAGTTCTCTAGATTTGATGCAATCCTTTTTAGGAGGTGTGAGAATCCCCTTCTATTCCAAGAGGCCATCGTACAAGAGTGAGAAACTAGCTTTTTATCATGCTATTTCTTTTGGGGATTAGTGGTCTTCTCTAACATTTCGGTAACCCATGGCCACTTGGAGTTTTGGTATGTTTGGTTTGTTTGTTGGTTTGCAGTGGAATTACAACATGCATTAGAATTTGTATTCAAATCACCATTCTTTTGATTTTGAGGCTTGTTACGCCATTTTGCTTCGGTTTGCTCTGTGCGATTTGACGCCTAAAGTATGATACCTTTGGTTTGGGGTATTCTTCGTTCCTGCCATATGAGATTCATGATGATTCTGGAGGGGATATTTATTTCAACCGTGTCTTGGATTGCTGGATTGGGGCATCGAAGCCAACCAATATCTGTGGACCTCATATGTTCCAGAGAAGTCACTGAGTTAAAAATGGCTAATAGGGTCATCCTGTTCGGGTAAGGGTCATAGTACGTACGTTCAAGCATGGTAATTTTTATATTATCTTCATATAGTATTGGGGGAGACCCTGAGAAGTGGTCAGGTGGAGAGCCATTATGGCTGTTTATGCTAGGTTGAGCTGTCGGAGCTTCAGATGTATCTGTTGGCATTGCATTGTTCTTAGAGATTGAAACATTCTGTCTCTGGCCTTCAATCATTGCTGTGCGAGATAGGGCTACTTCGCGTCTTTGGTCTAAGGTTTTGAATGACGCAGGTGCACTATTTAGTTTTACAAAGAAAGTTTGGAGTGGTTTGCTCTCTGCATTATTTATATGGAGACTCTGGTGAACCGAATCAATGACTGATATGTAATTGTTAGAATAGACTGATAGGTTCATGAGCTCCTCATTCGAAATGCTATTGGCTTGAGTATCAGTGGCAATTTCATTTTCCTTCAAGCATATTTGAGGTGACAAAAACACAGGAAAATCGGTCTTACCTTGTGGTGGCGCCACAATCGATTCTGTAGGAAGAGAGATTTATGTTCTCGCTCGCGGGCAAATGGATCTTGGAATTGCGGGTCAAGCAGTAGCAGGATTTTGGGAGACGCTGAGCTTGGGCTGATTGTCGGAAGAGGGTGAGACATTCTGATTGCTCGCTTTTTTATTTTTTTTGGATTCTTTTTGGGCCAGGGGTAAGTCATTCAATTTTTTGTTATTATGTTTATCGTTTCTCTGATTATTCAACTTCAGTTCTTATGCAGTCAATGACATGCGTTGTCTATTTATTTTCTTTTGTCTTTTAGTGCCCTGTAGTTTTTGATTAAATACATCATAAAGTGTAGTGTCAATTGTTGGAGCCTCCATTAATGGAGGTTCATATTCAAATTCCAGATCTTTTTGGGGAAGTGGAGTAGGTTTAGATAGCTGAATTACAGTATTTGAGATAGTAGCATTTGGAAGTTGGTCATGTTCCTTTTTATCTTGTGGCGCCACCACTTCAGTAGGACTTCTGACATTAGGTACACAATTATTGTTTACATCTTCCACAAGGTCTACTTTTAGGAGCTTTGGTAAGTTCCACACTAACCAATCTAGTTTTTTGGTGAGTGTGTCAATACCTAGTGACTGGGACACCATATTTTGGTCGAGCACTTCAAAAAGCTTGGGAAGAGTAAAAATGCTAGTATTAATTGCTACTAGCGCAGCATCAGGGGCTGGATTTGCTGTGGTGGGGAAGCCAAATGAGGGGCGTGAAATTGGGTTTGTGAAGGAAGCTACAAGTGAGGACTTAGAGTCTGTGGAGGGATTCTCATAGCTGCACTCTGGGTAGTTGGTGGAGAAGAGCGCTGGAGAAGTCGATGATCTGGAGACAGGGCTTGTCCTGGGCATAGTATGATCTGGAGACAGGCCTTGTCCTGGTGAGGAATGTGATTCTTTCTGGGGGGTTTTGATACTCAGCAGTGGAAGTTTGAGTGGACTTGGGTCCTGGGGGTGTAAATACATCGGCCATCGTTACCTTCTTTTGTGTGACCATGGGCGTAGGTAGGATAGGGGCCTGCAGAACCACCTGTGAATAGAGGAGGGCAGAGTGTAGACAGGTATAGTCTGGAGCCTTGTGGGGTCTAGTATGGGGAGTGATGGCTCCCCACTAAAGGTGGGAGTAAAAAACTCCTCCCTGTAACCCTCGACCAGAGAGGGCGACAAGCAAGCTTGCAGTGAGGTATCTGAAATGGAGCCATTTTACGCATCCACGTCAGGCTGTTTAGACAGAGACACTGACAAGAATGTCGGCCATTTGTGAGCTGGGGGAATTTTCGAGGGAGAGATTGGGCAGGGCGCCGGCATTTTTTTAGTTTCTGTCAGGAATTTCCGAATGTCAACGTTTGATGCTGCAAAGTTCAGGGCCGAGGAGGTCTAAATAGAGCATGTTGCAGAGCTGGTTTAGAAGGCTAAGTGCACTGCGGCAGGCGTGAGGATGGCTGCGGCATGTTTGTCGTAAGCCTGTAAACTGCCATGCTTGAGAAAGTGAAAGCAAACCAAGGACACTGATGTGGAAATAGGTGCAAGGGTGCTAAAGTGTGGAAAGAGAGAGTTACACACACCAAGGACCGGCCCACGGCCACAACACAGCACACACGCAGCGCACAGCGGACAGCAGACAGTGCTCGTTTGGTACTCTGATCAATGCGCGGGTGCTGGTGCGTGCGGTGGTTGAATTTATGCTGGTCACATGACAGGGGGAGTGGCTATAGAATTTATGAAGAAAAGGACATTTGTTAATATACAAAGTAGTATATATTTTGTTCCAAAGCAACAAAGGGGGAGAGCAGAAGGTATTTACCGAATGAGCAAGGTGAAAGTTCACAAAATGTCCGTGGTTGACAATAGAGATGAAAAATGTTCACACGCAGCGGCAGGGCAGCAAATCCCAGCAGGACAGCAGACAGTACTCGTTTGGTACTCTGCTTGGTGCGTGCGCGCTGGTGCGTGCGGTGGTTGAATTTATGCCGGTCACGTGACAGGGGGGCTTGGCTATAGAATATAAGAAGAAAAGGACATTTGTTAATATACAAAGTAGTATATATATTGTTCCAAAGCAACAAAGGGGGAGAGCAGAAGGTATTATACCCAATGAGCAAGGTGAAAGTTCACAAATGTCTGTGGGCTGACAATGGAGATGAAAAATGTTCACACGCAGCGGCAGGTCAGCGAATCCCAGCAGGACAGCAGACAGTACTCGTTTGGTACTCTGCTTGGTGCGTGCGCGCTGGTGCGTGCGGTGGTTGAATTTATGCCGGTCACGTGACAGGGGGGCTTGGCTATAGAATATAAGAAGAAAAGGACATTTGTTAATATACAAAGTAGTATATATATTGTTCCAAAGCAACAAAGGGGGAGAGCAGAAGGTATTATACCCAATGAGCAAGGTGAAAGTTCACAAATGTCTGTGGATGACAATGGAGATGAAAAATGTTCACACGCAGCGGCAGGTCAGCGAATCCCAGCAGGACAGCAGACAGTACTTGTTTGGTACTCTGCTTAGTGCGCCTGTATCTTTCTCTGGGTCACTACTAGGATAGGAATTTGTCCAGACTCTGAACATTTTCAAGAGATTAAACCCCTTGGGTCCTGGGTAATTTCCCCACCTAATCATGAAGCCCACTTTTACATAGATTACATAGCCAATAGTTTTAGATTTTTTCTAGAGAAAATATGTTGGCTGCAACTGTTGCCATATAATGCTCAGGTACTATCATAATTTGCCATCATAGACCTGGTGTTGCTTTGCATTCCCAGGTACTTTCATGATTGCTCATTAGCCCCCTGAAGGGGGGGGCGGGGCACCATCAAATCAGGATGCTCGTAACGCAAGCTGTACTGTATGGTACAAGCCACTGTTCTGAGCTGCCTGGGGAGCCAGTGCCCCCTTCCTGGCTCCCCCATAGCACCCGTATAGTTTCCTGCACTCAGGCCCTTAACTCCTACAGGGTCGGCCCGCCTCCACAGAGCATATCACCTCAGTATACCCATCATGCCTCCAGTGTCATGATGTCACACAGAAGGGGGGAAAGAACAGTGAGGATTGGAATCCTCGGGGAAGAGGAAAGCTGCCTGCTTAGTGATGGAGTGGTATATGGAGGCTGCCCCTGGGACTTTCATCCATTTTCAGACCACCCGCACCGACTAGGAAAGGGTTTTTAAACCAGAACAATACAGTGGAAAAAGTCCATCTCCCAACTCAACAGCATGGCTCGTAGGCACAAAACATTTATTTTCCATTACAAACTAATTTTAAAAAACAGCCATTATTTCTCTTCCCCATCTCCCTTTGAAGGGTGGCTGACTGAAAAGGGCTACAAGCTGGGTCTATGTGGAATAGGCAGCAGGGTTGCTGCAGTGCTTTCCTATGCACAGGGTATGTGAAAGGCCAATGGGAAACAAGTGTTTATGTTCCTACACTTTCCTCTTGTTCAAGGGATGTAGGGAGCTAAACAGAATCGAGTAAGAGTGAGGCAGATTCTGCTCAATTCTGTCTTTGGCGGTGAATTGAATGGCTGCAAGGATAGCTCAGGGGCAACGTGCGCAGCTTTGGAGCAAATCAGTTCCGTGCAACCACCCTCCATCCTTGATTCCGCTGTAGACCAGGGATCTCCAGGAACGATCCAAGAAATATACAAAAACAATCCAAAAGTAGAGCACACAGTGCAAGAAAAAACACAGCTTTATTGAACAGTCAACTGGGAGAACAAACAGCTCTTTGGACCTGAACTGTAATAGGTTCTCAACTCCGCCCAGAAGGTCTACGATATTTATACAAGGAAATCTTGTATTAACATAATTTGTCAATCGTTACAATTTTGTGGATGTGCTAATACACAATTGGTGGGTCGTCACTGGCCCCTCTATGTTTGTATACATTACATGTCCTGATTGGATGAAGTAATTTCCTGAAACATTACACTCAAACCCCTTCATGACGTTATGACCCTCAAGCGTCCATCCCCTCAATTACATCATTGTCTGCTGACCTGCAGAAACTCTGGCATGCCATTGGTTGGCAGTCACTAATATATAAGTAGATGAATCTCGAAATGCCGATTGGACCCCTTAGTTTGAGACAACGCGAGACACAGCAACCCACCAAGTCTATCCAATATAATTGTGAGGTAACAGCACTAAGGCGAGGGACATTGTTACAGCATCTGAAACACCATATCCCAGGTCCCTAATTGGTTCCCCCTCTTCCCTCACCCCCATATACCTGTTCACTCCCTGTCTACTCCCTTGCATTGTGCCAGATCTAGATAGATAAAACTGTGCAGGACCCTGCTGGTGAAACCAAATTTCACCTTTTTAAATTTCTTTTGCTATTTTACGGCAGTTCTCCAGATCAGATTATGAAGCGGGAGTACTCTACTCCCCAATTTTTAAAGGTGGGAGTAAAATATTTTTTTTTCCTTCATTACGATTTGGGAGCTATCCCGGCGGTAAATCCGTCAGGATATAGCCCAATGCAATTAGCGTTAGCCCCAACTTGGTCCGGTACTATTAGCGCCAGATCACAAGTTGTGGTACTGCGGCAAATCTCCATTTCTTTTGTGTCCACAGGACTCAATGAGGCATTTTCGGCTCAATTACAGCAGCGCTAATTGCGCAGCACTAATTGTGGTGAAAATGGGCAGAAAGTCGGCGCTTTCACCTGTCTGCTCAAAGCTGGAGGTGAATGCTCCGAGGTATGCCAAAACTCGGGTTTGGGTGGAGCGGTAATGCAGCAGTTATAGGGTTACCTGCGCATTTTTACTGCTCCGCCCAACTCCTGAGTATTTAATAAATGTTCTTTATTAAAGGAGAGATTTGTGATGTATTGTTAATGTAATGGCTGGCAACAGTCTTCACTAACAAATTATGGATTGCGGGAATGGAATTTGTATACTGTATAATTTATTATTTTTTTATACTCTCTCTTCTCTGCTTTCCTATATTTTCTTTTCATGAAATTTAATATATACCATTTCTATGCTTTACATTTGTGTTTTTACTCTTTTTTCATATATGTTGTTAAAAGCCATGATTTGACCAAGACACAAATAATAAAATAAATAAAATATGCAAAGAAAATTATTTTAACTGTAAAACAGAAATGTTTTGTTATAAATATGTATTTGCACTTCATTATCCATGCACATTAAAATATACATTTTTCTCCCTTAGTCAGATCAGGCAGTAATAAGAGTTTCTTCCAATTCCCTTCTGCTCCAAGCATATTAATGGAGCTGTGTGGATGATAACATGGGGCAGGCTCCTGTGTGTCCATTTCCTTTTTTGCTGGGAGTATTTTTACTCCCCATTTTTATTTTTTGGGAGTATTTGCCTTTTTTCAGGGTGTATAATTGGCTGATACACCCCTTTTCTGTAGGGCTGGTACTCGGTGCGGGGGCCCTTGGTACCGGGCCTGATGTCCTTCAAATTATCATGTGGGAATGCACCTGGTATTTGGTTGCAGTTCTCTTCCCATGAGAAACGTTTCCTTCTGCAACAATTAATTAGATACTGTGGGCTTCTTGGTGTCTCACCTTGGTTAGCTGATCTTGCATTTTCTGCAAGTATCAGCAAAGCTTCAATTCTACTGTGATCTGTGGCCTTTCAGACAACAAAAAAATGTCTTCTGTCTGGTCTGCCCTGGGCCTACTAAACTATGGCCAAACTATTATTCATTGATATATCTAACATTCTACTATTGCTGCACGTGTACTTCTCATCATGGCTGCCAAGCTTACTTATCCCTAGTTACCTACTAGTTAAACATACATACAAGTTCTGTGTTTTCGCACGTGTACCTTCCTGTGCAGTGCCCTACTCCCTAACGTGTGCTGCACTAGGTGTAATGTAGGTATGATGCGCATGTGTCATGCATTGTGACGTCACGCTCGTTACCTTTGGCATTATTTTTATTTATTTTTAATTTTTTTGCATTTATTTACAGTGCACATAACCCGTAGGTATCTAGGGGCTGGTTTAATTTATAACGCGCTCCTTTTTTTTCCTTTTTTTTTCTTTCAAGCGCAGGTGTGGGTTTCCAACCTGTGTTTGCTCAGCGTGACTTTGCTTCCAAGAAACGTGCGTTGCCACAGAGCTATCCTCCCGTCACTACTTAGAATTGCACCCCCCCTTCTGAGCGTTGGATTTGCATATTCACACCACACTTAGAAACTGGAGGAGGCTGGCATGAAATGTGACATACATGAACAATAAATTGTTATGTTATATTATGTTGACTTATACCATGCAACGCTACAATTGCATGGTCTCCAGGCACTCACGTGGCCCTGTAAGAAAGAGGGCAGCGTAGGGTAGTGAGGGAAGAGGGATAGGATCGAGCCTGTGCTCTTCTGTTGATGTTTTCAGAACCAGGAGAAACTGGTGTCTGTACATGTCAACTTTTCCGAGTGCACTTTGAATTGTGTGCACCGGCCTGCTGAGGTCGGAGGGGTAATGCCCAGTGTCTGGGTTGTTTGTTGTTTGCAGTTGATTGTTATGGCGGGCATGTGGTTTGTGTGTTTTGTGTGTGGTGTTACTGGTCCATTGGTGTGTGTGGTACACGGGAGGTATGTGGGAGAGGACTCTGGATATGGGGTGGTTAGATACAGAGGTGGCTGTACAATATTCAGTCTAATGTCTATGCATGAAATGCGCCTATATTCAATCCTTTGGCTGCGGTCAAATTGCTCCTAGATTCAATACATTGGCTATGCTCAGTAATGCACCTAGATTCAATGCATAGGCTACACTGAGTAATGCACTAGGTCCATTACCTTGGCTATGCATTTAATAAATGGCTACACTCAATAATGCACCTAGATTCAATACATTGGCTATGCTCAATAATGAACCTAGATTCCATACATTGATGCTCATTATAAGTTAGGTGGTATCCCAACGGTCAATCCAGTGTGATACCACCTAACGGAATTACCGTTGCCGGCACCTGATCTGCCAGAATTTCTGACAGATTACAGGTGCCAGTAAGGATAAGTAATTCCCAGTTCCATGGGGTCCCATAGGACTCCGTGGGGGGATTTCCGGTATTACCGGGACCATTAATATCAGTGTCAGTAATTCTGGCTGTTTTTTGCCGGTGGGGTGCCTAACTTATATCCAGCTCTTGGCTGGAGGTAAATCAGGCCAGACCACCAGCAAACGTGTAGTTTGGTGGTGAGGGAAAAGTGGCGGTAACAGAATTACCACAATTTGTTTCCCACACCACCAACCTTATAATGAGCCCCATTAGCAATGCTTAGTAATGCACCTAGATTCAATACATTGGCTATGCAATAAAATGCACCTAGGTTCGATACCTTTGCTACACTCAATAATTCACCTAGATTCAATACATTGGGCCTCATTATAAACTACGAGTTGTGCTCGCGGGTGCCTTTCTGCCCACCAGATCTGACCTGGTGGGCAGAGTGGCACCCGCAAACACAACTCGTCGGATGCACCAGCACCATTCATGAATGATGCTGGTGCATCCGACCTCCCCATTCCCATTTGAGCCCTATAGGGCTCAAATGGGAATGGGGAGTAATGAATACCGGCACCCGGCAATGCGGACGGACCGGGTCCATCGGGGTCAGTATGCCCCCGTACGTCCCCATTGCCGGGTGCCACCAAACTCGTAATGAGGCCCATTGGCTATGCTCAGTAATGAACTAGGTTCAATACCTTGGCTATGCATTCAATACATTCAATAGATTGGCTACACTCAATAATGCACCTAGAGTCAATACATTGGCTTTTTTGACAAATCGTTCGATTTGGTTACTTCTCCCCCAGGGGGAGCCTCCTCTTGTGAGACTAAGGTGGTGAGCCCGCTATGCAAAATTCCTCCTAGGGATGGTGGAAAGCGGGATCTCACAGGGAGAGAATCCCCACTTGGGAATAAGGACACCCATCCTGAGGAGGAACTCCCTTTTCATGTTACTCAAGAGACTGATAAAGAAATATCTATGATACTGGACTCCTCCTACATTTGTTACTGAAGTACCTCTGTTGAAGATAAATATCTATTTGGTACTGAGATGAGTAAACACCTAAGAATAAGAAAGAGTGAAGAGTTGCCTGTCACTGAGACGAGGAAGCCCAATGGGGTTAGGAATAACCCAACCCAGACACAAAGAAAGGACCATTGTTGCAACTTGGGGAAGCCTCAGTCTGGCATCAGAAAAGTAGGAGGAGCAAAGCCAACATGGAGAGGGATCAGTGACTTTCAAACGGGTCCTGGGGAGACAGAGACACTGAACTCCCTACCGTACAGAAGCACGGAAGAACAGGTATTGAAGGGGCACCTGGGTGAAGAGAGCCTACCGAGAGGCTCTAGATTTAACAAGCGTCCCAGGAGGGACTCGCTTGTGAGAGGCAGTGGCCGGAGGATGGGGATAGAGGAAAGCCCTCTCCATGCCGATGCTACCCGCCCAGCAGTATCCCGAGCGATACTGGAGAGAGAAGCAGATCGAAGGAGTGAAGCTTACATGAGATGAGATGGAAGTCCTCACAGAGCTGAGACCACAATCAAGGAAGTATGCCAAGCCGAACTTGGGAGTAAATCGAATAGAAGTATGAGAGCCATCCAGCAACAATGAAGAGTAATATCGAAGAAAGACACCAACCCAGTGATGCAAACCGCAACCCCGGAGGGTTATGGGAAAAGAGGGACACCTGGGGAGATGGATGGCAGTAACCAGTGGCTATACTCTAGTTGGCAAATTAATAAGAAGAGTGAGAATATCTATGGGACCCCTCATACTTGTTCCAATAGTAACAAAAACTGTAAGAATAGCTATGTGACCCCTCACACTCATCCCAGTAGTAATGGAAACTGTAACAAGAGTGAGAGCAACTACAGAAACCCTCATACTCGCCCCAGTAATAACATAAAGTGTAAGAAGAGTGAGAATAACTATGGAACCCCTAAAACTCAACCTAGTATTAAGGAGAACGACAAGAATAGCTAGAATAACTATGGGATCCCTGCTACTCGTCCAATTAGTAATGGGAATCATAAGAAGAGTGAGAATAGCGACAGGGTTTTACCTACTCATCCCAGCAGCACTGAAGACTCTAAACACAAACCGAGGGTACATTACACAGATCCCAGGGAGGAGGTGAAGAAATACAGATCAGTTAGTGGATCATGAACAACGTCTAAAAATGATAAAACTAGTTGGAGGGTGCATGGAGGAGGCTATCTCATGGTTTGCATCCTTCCTAGATAAAGAACATCAAGAGTTGTATGGCATGTCTCTTGCTTTCCATATGAAAATCTGAAGTGTGGAGTCCCTCAGGGCTCTTGTTTGTCGCCGTCATTCTTTAATGTCTACTGCCAACCTCTATGTGCCTTACTGTAGAGACTTGGCATTTACTTTTCTAATTACGCTGATGATACTCAGTTGGTCATAGAATTAAGTAGCACGTACGAAACTGATATGAAGAGAGTGGCCCATATCTATAATGAAACCCATAAATGGATGACACATAATGATATGTGCTTAAATGCCGCAAAAACAGAGTTTAGGATTTTGGATCACCCCAAGCTAGAGGGAAGCTTGAAATATCGTATGCTGGATTTTCTATTAATAATCATCATATCATCGCTACCCCAAAGGTGAAAACCCTGGCAGTCATTTTTAAAGCTTCCCTCAGCTCAGAGGTTCACATACAACATACGGTCAATAAAAATCAGTACCACTTGAGACTGTTATGTCTGATAAAACCATATGTCTCAGACTCTAACTGTGAACCCCTTGTTAGGGCCATGATTATGCCCAGAATAGACTATTGTAGCGCCCTGCATCTTGGCGCAAACAAGATTAGTCTGGGCATTCTCCAGGTTCTACAAAATGATGCAGTGCGTCTAATAAGAAATTTGAATAGGCGGGAAACGTATTCAGAGCATAGGAGAAGACTCCACTGGCTCCTGGTGAAGCCCAGGATTTAGTTTACAGCCCTCACTATTGTACATAGGTGCTGCTATGGACAAGCACCTAAGTACTTGAAAAATCACATAAAACTGCATATTGCTAAAAGAGCCACAAGACTTAGCGAGGAAGTACGTGTGACTGTTCCTCACAGTAAACATGCCAGAGGAGCTGGAAAATCATTCCTTGTGCAGTCTTCCATGGCATGGGACAAATTAACAAAGGATCTACGCACAGAAACACATTTGTTACACTTTAGAAACATTTGAAAACTCTTCTTTTTGAGTAATCTGTACCTAGCCCTGACGCTAGCTTGTTTCAATTCTTCGCTTTGTGCGTCCTGATGCCTGTCGGCTCTGGCGCATTATAAACTGATAAATACAAATTAAAAAACAAATACAAATCAGTTTCATAAAGGAAGAGGTCATCATCCAAGAAGGAGAACGTATGTTCCCTGACAAGAACAAGACACAGAAGAGCATAGGGGTCAATACCCCTGACAAGGCAAGCCTAAGGAAACCAAAAGGGACACAAATAGGATGTGGAAAAGTCCTATAAGAAAACTGAATGAACTGGTGAAAATAATAGCAGAAAGCCATTTGAAGATTCCATATTGAAACTGAACATTTCATTGGGGAGCCATCTTTTCCCCCCAGGAGAAGGGAGTCATCCTCCTGGTCTTTAGTTGTTTGGTATTAGTTGTAGGGTCAGGACAGGTTCATTTTGCACTTTCACACTGATGACAAGCACCCTAGTTTTAGTTGTGTAAGGTAGGACAAACCTTTAGGATAGGGAAAGATAGGCCTTCTCTCTTTAATTAGAATAAAACACTGTTGACTATATGTCTATATATCGACACATCAATGTGTTTTGATGTCATGTTGTTACCTATCACTATGTTTGCACATCACCTAAAACACCACGACTGAAAAATTGTAATATGTCACTACCTGATCACTAATTGAATATTGTTCAGCCTTGAGAACGACCGTAAGGTCGAAACACGTGTCGGCTGACCTCAACTTGCTTGACAAAGTTCTTAATAGTGTTTCTCATAAACACATGTATTTAGAAACAATCACCGGAAAACACCGAACAATAAACGAATTAACTTCGTACCAACCAAAGTGTTGAAAATATTTATTTCATAAACTATTAGCAAGATAGCCGGGAGCAACAAACCTTTCTCTTTCAACTTACCAAACTGGGGCTTAGGCTAAACCCCAAGACCGCTCCTGTGATCTTGCCTAAACTTGCAACAACAATATAATTGGAGCTTAGCACTGGCAGGTTCCACTCCTAGAGCCTAAAACCCACCTTACCTTCACACTAGGGAACCAGCCTAAGCTCAAGCACCTGGAATTTTCCAACAAATGCAAACAGGAAAATAAAACGAAGGAATGGCAGAATATATGATGTCAAGGAATGAAGACATTAGGGCACTCTTTGCCCCCCGAGGATGAACGGACAACGCCTTCAGAGACAACAATCTACAAGAGGACCTCAAACAAAAATTTATGAGACTTGAGAAACTATCAAAAAAGGAAATCAACAAATTCTGGGAAAAAACAACAATGCAGGAATACGCGGAACAGAAGAGAATACCGAGAGGCCTGAGGATCCTTATTTTCCCGGACTTTGACGATCCACTGGACACAGATCTAGCAGATGAATGGGAACGTAACCTGATACTTGGATCAACAAGAATGATAGAATTACTAATAGAACATGCCAAAAGAAAACATGACAGGGCTGTGATTCAACTTGAAGAACTAAAGAAAGAAATAGAAGATTATGACGCTCCTAAAACCACCAAAGAGAAAAACTACAAAACTATGTATAGAATTCTGAAAACACATCAAGACGAAGTAAAAATGAGAAAACTCCACAAATTCTTCAGGGATGACAAAGATTATAGAGAAGACAGAGTCTTCACCTATCAACCCAAATACGACCAGAACCAACAACAGCCTAAATCCAGAGAAAGCACCCCAAACAGCTCAGGGGCTAGCTCCGTAATAGACAGTGAACCAGACGAAACACCAGATCTGTGTGGGAAAACGACAGAGGTACCACCAACAAAACGAAGTTTTTTAGATCAAATCAAACTACACAAGAAAGCAAGTCGTCTGAAATCACAACCCAAAAACAACAAAAAAACGGTATCCTTTGCAAAACCGTTGATAAATACAGGAACCCAACAAGAAGAAGCAGAGGAGGAAGAAGAGTCAGAAGACGCAAGACAGCTGGAAGAAGAAATAGAGCAAAGACAGACCAGATCCCAGGCACAGAAAACCATGGGGCAGATTCAGAACAAAATTTAATCATGAACTTGTCTAACAGAGAATTCACAAATCCTGAAAAGAAAGTGCTCAACAAAGGACTTTCATTTTCACCATCCAGCAGGAACAATTTTGTAGACATACAAATTGATCTATTTAAATTTACAAGACGCCTTAAACTTAAGAAATTTTTTGCTACCAAGACATCGGTATACAAACCACCGGAAATAATACCTAAACCAAGCCCACTGACCATCGGGGATGTTGAAGACATTCATCTCCTCAGCACACTGGCTGAAAACGACAAAAGCAAGCAAGAATGCTTACAAGAACTGGGCATTCAAAATATAGCAATGATGACTCCAGAACTTAAAACCAAATCTAGATTCACGCCGCAACTCTATGCAGAGAATTATATCGACACTTTTCACCAAGCAGTAACCACGGACCTACACAAATTGGAAGATCAACGGACTCACGAAACAGAGACCAAGGGCAACCTTACCAAGGAAGAACAGATCATACTCAAAAACCTACGAGAAGAAACCAATATCATAATCAAAGAGGCGGATAAAGGTGGTAACATAGTAATAATGAACAAATCAGATTACATTAAAATGGCACTCAACCACCTGGAAACACCCGGCAATTATGTCAAATTGGACAATAACCCACAGGCTAAGATTCTGAAAGAACATCAGGAACTATTAATCAACTACAAAAAAACGGGGCTGATAACAGATGAGGAATACAACTACCTTAGGACAGACCATCCCACTATGCCAACCATCTATTTTCTGCCAAAGGTCCACAAAGCATTCAACACGATTCCAGAAGGCAGACCAATCCTGAGTGGCATAGGAGGAATTACGGAAACACTAGCCCGCTACATCAATAATGTAATACAGCCATTGGTCATGAAAATACCGAGCTACCTGAGAGACACTATGCACACCTTAGAGATCCTTGCCAAAATCAAATGGGAACCGCATTTCTTAATGGCTACGCTTGATGTTAAAGCCCTGTACACATCGATTGACCACGAATTGGCCATAACCAGCATGGGATTTCTACTAAGACATGAATCAGCTTCACACCTAGACCAGGTTGAAATGACTAAAGCCTTCCTGAACTTCTCTCTCAAGAACAATATATTCATATTCAATGGAGAATATTTTAAGCAGACTAAAGGGATCGCAATGGGAGCCAGCTATGCTCCGGCACTAGCCAACTGCTTTATGCACTCCTATGAACTCAAACATGCAATGAAAGAAGACAAATTCACCAGGCTAATTGTCAATTGGGCCAGATTCATAGATGATATCATCTTAATTTGGAAGGGAACTAAAGAAGAACTAAATGAATATATGGGCTATCTCAATACCAATGATTTTGGTATAGAATTAACCAGCCACATTAGCAATATTCAAATTGACTTCCTGGACCTCAAGATTGAAATCAAAGAGAATAAAATCATTACCAGAACTTACCGCAAACCAACGGAAGTAAATTCCACCCTCCATGCACAAAGTTGCCACAGAAAAAGTGTCATTCGCAACATTCCGAAAGGAGAATACATTCGGGCAAGAAGGAACTGTAACACAGATGAATCATTCATAGAAGAATGCAACCTGCTGGATGAAAGATTCGGTAGTCGGGGCTATTCCCATGCAAACCTGGCAGAAGCAAGAAAACAAGCCTGTCTACTAGAAAGATCAACACTGCTCTCGCCAAAACCCAGAAGACATGATGACAAACCAACAATCAGATTTGTAACAAGATACAACAAAGACAGTTATGCACTACAAAAAATTTTGAGGAAACACTGGGGACTACTCCTCATGGACGAGCATATCAAGCCGCAATTAGAAACATTTCCCAGCATGTCATACAGCAGAGCACCAACACTAAGGACCTTACTGAGCCCCTCCTTTCTTGTAGACAAACGTATCACGGCACAGGACTGGCTCAGTAAAACAACACCAATTGGTTTCACGAAATGCGGGACATGCTCAATGTGCAAGTATGCGACACAGACTAAATGTGCTAAATTCTCAGGCTGCCCAATCTTCAACATCACTGAACACATTAATTGTAGAAGCAAATTTGTAATATATGCAATTATCTGTGTTTGCAACAAAATATACATAGGCAGCACCATCCGGGAGACACGCTTCAGGATTAGAGAACATATGAACAGCATATATTCACAGGACCCCAAACTGCCATTGGCAAACCACTGGCAGAGGAACCACCAAATGGAAAACAAAAGTGACATAATGTTCATCGGACTAAAGACGGTCCGGCTGGGCCCAAGAGGAGGAGACAGAATCCGAAAACTGAGACAAGAGGAAGCACGTTTAATTTGTCATTTCAGATGTGTGAAAAATGGCCTTAACAAAGACCATGATTTAAATGTCTTCCTGTAAACTTCATGCTCCTCCTTTCCTACATCCTTTCTGACTTCTGACTTCTAATCTCCAACCCCCACAGGGACCATTGATCCTAGTCATGGGCACAACACGGCCCAATAAGCGACCATGCCACACACACCATAATCCAAATTGACCCCACAATTGGGCAACTAGCAACTGATGCCACAATACGCGCTTATTCACAATTATGCACTTCACCAATGGGCATAATCGATATTCACTCTTCCAAGGTATTACCCACTCAGGTTCCACTTTTCGACCCCCAGAGACTCTCAATACACCATCAATCAAGTCATTCCACCCAGATCCCTTCTGCTACATAGCCATTGGCTAGGACCAACCCACCCCCGATCCCCAATTCCAACTCATAAGCACTCTCGAGGCCTTTCGCTGATCCGCGGCGCATGCGCAATCCGCTTACTACCACGCGCATGCGCCGGGACCAGCGCCAAGACACTACCCCTCGCGCATGCGCGGCCGGAGACCAACGTGAGTCAACAAACAGTTCTTATGGCGCCGCCCGGCGCGGTGTGCAGAAGCAGCAGAGCACCGCCGGGGACGCCAGACAGAGCAACAGGTGAGCCTCCCAATATGGGGACAGCACGCATCCTTGCTCACCCAAGGACAATGTTTAGCATTAGCACAGGTTTTTTAAAAAATTCCCTATTTCTCACTTTTCAACAACAGAAAGATAACTGCGATCTATCTATGGCTGGGTACACACAGGAGCACTCGTCCAAAGGGCCCCTGATGTACATCTAGGACCATCCAATTAGATATTACTACTATTAATACTGCCAACGCGCACAACAGGTGAAACTACACAAGGGCTATTCAGGAAAAGCCCTTGATGTTTTCCACCGGTTTCCTGTGCAATGATCACAGCCAACTTAAACTTAGAATAAACGGATGGGAACAGTGACGCACCATGGGGGGATCTTTCCCCTTTTCAAGATCCCACTTATCCCTTCAACCCCTTGCAATTCCTTCTCTCTCAGGGCCCAACAGGAGCCAGGACTGCCGTAAAGGACAGTTTATAATACAGAACCCCACGGAGGGCACACAGCAAACCGCAACTGGGTAAGAGGCAATTACCTCAATCTATTTCACCACAAGCCCAATTCTAACCAGCTACTTACCTCTCTCGTCTCTTCCTCTCTCCTTTTCTTCCAATGTTTTTCTTCCCTTTTCAAAATGTCTATATATCGACACATCAATGTGTTTTGATGTCATGTTGTTACCTATCACTATGTTTGCACATCACCTAAAACACCACGACTGAAAAATTGTAATATGTCACTACCTGATCACTAATTGAATATTGTTCAGCCTTGAGAACGACCGTAAGGTTGAAACACGTGTCGGCTGACCTCAACTTGCTAGACAAAGTTCTTAATAGTGTTTCTCATAAACACATGTATTTAGAAACAATCACCGGAAAACACCGAACAATAAACGAATTAACTTCGTACCAACCAAAGTGTTGAAAATATTTATTTCATAAACTATTAGCAAGATAGCCGGGAGCAACAAACCTTTCTCTTTCAACTTACCAAACTGGGGCTTAGGCTAAACCCCAAGACCGCTCCTGTGATCTTGCCTAAACTTGCAACAACAATATAATTGGAGCTTAGCACTGGCAGGTTCCACTCCTAGAGCCTAAAACCCACCCTAATTAAAAAGTTGGACTCACAAATAAATCACAGGGTGTGCAAGTAAATAGTTGTTGTCTCTTACCTGGAAGTTGCTGGGGAGGCAGCATGGCTGGGGTGCCCAGGGTGAACAGGTGCAAACAGGGAATGAGAGGTGCACAGGGAGGTGCCCTTTGCTGTGGCCCTTGGCCAGCTGCCCAGGCAAGGCTGCCCTGGGAGGGCCTCTGAAGAGAGGCAGTTCAGCTCACGTGGTCAGAGCGCCAGGCAATGTGGAGTCAGTATGGACAGGCAGGAGGAGTGGGGAAAGGAGGGTCTATGAGGGGCCTGGAGGAAGGTGAGGACTCAAGGATATGGAGTTACAGGTGCAGTTTAGCGCAGAGCTCAAGTTAAAGGATCAAGCGCTTACCATGCAGGTGTTTCCTCTCCAAGAGCGGCATTCAAATGGGAGGCCAGGGACAGGAACTCTCTGAGAAAACTCTCTGATGCTTTCTGCATTTCCGTTCACCTGCCCAGAGCGCCAGCCAATGGATATGAATTGGTATTATCCAAATTGACCTTTTACAATTGACCTTTTGCACAATTGACCTAATTATAGTGGACATTCTGCACAATTGACCTTTATATTATTTTAGCTATTTTATATATGTATTGGGTTGGTTTTGGATTATAAATAATATAAGGGCATTGGCTGGGGAGTTGCAGGGTTTTTTGGATTAGGTGGAGAGTGCCTTGGTGTAAGGCGCTCTATAAATAAACAAATCAATCAATCAATCAATCAATCAATCAATATATGTCCGAATTGACCTTCTAAATTAGGTCAATTCTCCAGAGGTCAATTCTCCCGAGGTCAATTGTGAAAAATGTCAATTAGTATACAACCTATGAATTCCATCCCCACAGATTAAAGAAGGTCCCCACTCTTTCAAAGCTGTTTGGTGACACGCCAAGAGTGTAAACTTTTACAACTCGCCTTTGTTCAATTCTGCTTCCCCTTTGCTCTTCCTTTCATCTAAAGCTGTTTTCCTTTCCTCTAAGACAAATATCAAGATACCCTGGCAGGACATAAAATGTCACTTTCAAGACAAGTCTCAGAATGGTTAGAACACTACAGCGGTGACTGGCTCAGTATACAGATATCTTTAACATAACCCACCACAAGTGAGTCTACTTTAAGCAGCGTGTAGATATGATACATTATAGCTTGCTCTACCATTATAAAAATGTGTAAATAATGTTCTTATTACAGGTTAGTTGTGATATCACTACTGACCTGTAATAAGAAAATGACATCACTACTGCTCTGTAATCTGTTATTACGCTTCAGTTGCAACATCACACTGTACGTTGCTTGAGACAGAACACAGGTGAATTCCAGGTGCCATTGCTGCACTTAAATCTGATACAATATTTGCAATATTTGCAAATTCAGGGAGACAAAGGGCCTCATTACACGGAAGGCGGTAATCCAGGGTGCTATTAGCACCCTGGACCATGCCGGTAAATTACCGGCACCGCCTTGGCGGAAAGGGGATTTACCGCCCCATTCCAAGGTTGGAGGGGCGGTAAATCCCCCTTCCGCCATTGCCCTTCCCCATTCCCATTTCTGCCCCATAGGGCTCTATGGGAATGGGGAAGGCGCTAATTACGGCACCGCAATTTTGCGGTGCCGTAATTAGCTCCGAGGTCCCTTAGCGGGTTGGTACTTACCGCCTGCAAGAAGCAGGCGTTGATTCCTCCAACCCGCAAAGGGACCTCGTAGTACGGCGGTAAGGGTTAACGGTCACCGTTGCCATTAACGGTGACCGTTAACCCTTACCGCCGTCCGTGTTATGAGGCCCAAAATGTTGCAAGGTAGTAACCAGCTATGGCATTCAACATCTCAACTCTACACACACTCCCAGCAAAGCATTTCTTACTAGTCAAGAGTCAATTATCACTAGCCAATAATACTGCTGGTGGTAAATCCTCCACTTACAATCATTGGATTTACCACAGTAGAATACCCGCTCATGGTAAATCTGCAAAAATCCTTATGGAGTGCAAAAATGGTGATTAACATAGGTTAACCAACACTTGTAATCCCAGGGAAAATCAGAGGGACAAGGGGCAGTAACGGTAAACATGTTTGGCATGATTCCAACAGAAATGCCACCAAACTCCTGGGAAGGCCCAATTAACTCTCTAACATATAGCAAGGTTCAAAGCCACTTGAAAATTAACACTGGGAGAATTTTCCTATGCTTCTGCAGCACTCTAACGTTTGGCCCGTTAGGCTTATTCTAAACTTTGGTGAGGAGCCATAACTACAAAGAATTGAATTGATATGACAAGAGAAGCATTCTTTCCGAGGCCTCTCATTTCATACAGTCAGTACATTCTACTTTTACGATGACAGAGATTGACCTATAGTGCTTAGCCTGTAGGAGATTGGGTATTGGAAGAGTTTATCCATTGATGACGGTAATATGTGTCATCAATGACCAATGTAACATGAGCAGCACAGTTATGCAAAATAAGCCCAATAATGTACAGTAAACATTTAGTATTACATCACCCTTGGGGAATTAATGGTGCCTAGTAACAGAATGTACCTGATAATGGAATTTCTGTATTCCAGACAGTGACCATCCAGGACATAGGCTTCAACATCTGGATCAGAAAGAAAGCATCCTATATATATATATATATATGGGCGTTTCTTCCTCTAGAATGTCTAAACTTCTAAACATTGCTATCAGGCCTTTAGTGATAAGGAATACAACTATTAATGGCCAGGGCAGGTGCTGCCGAAAATGGCATGATGGATAAACAAAGAAGCAGATAAAGTTTACAATGCCGAAAGTCATCATTGTGCTAGATGTGAAGAATCCTACGGATCCCTCACTGAAACCCTGCCTAAAGTCGACTCCTAGTTGTCCAGGCGAAGGCAGACACGTCCTGATCCCAACCGTGGGGGTGGTGTACTGCGGGAGGATCATCTGGGAGGAGACAGGCTCAGGGTGGTGAGGAGATTCTGTGGTTTGAGACATATTTCTCCTCTGACAGGAAGACTCTCCCCAATGTACCTTAAGAGGTAATGGCATATTGTAATTTCAATGTCTCTATAACTCATATTAGATCTAGGGTTATTAACCCTAAGGTTATAAAATCTGAGCAAACTATACCATAGGAAAAGGTCCTTTTTGGTATCCCAACTTTCCTCAATCCCAAGGGTAAATGATATTATATGATATGATGTGGCATTTATAACGGGCCTGTAAACAAGTGTTTCCAGGCGTGGCACGCCGAGAAGGGGGAAGCAAAGGGAGGACAAAATAATGATCTTAGTAGGCCTTGTGTCACTCAGATCGTGCAAGTGTGGGGACAAGGGAAGGAGAGAAGGGCCGGTGGGAGGGGACGGGGAAAGAGCAGTTAACTCACAAGTGCAGCTAGCGGGTTGCTTGTAAGTGCATAGAGAAGGGACTGTAGGGTTGCAGATACAGGCCCTTAACTGCTGGGGAGGCCAGAGACAGTGCGAGGGCAACTGGACATACAAGAGCTGGGGCCCGAGTTCAAAGGGTGACCAGGTGACCAGTGCACAGAGCTGTCAGGTGCATCAGCAGCGGAGAGGAAGAGAGAAAACGGAAGCAAAAAGGAAGGTATTGAGTTGCTTCCAGAACTGGCGTTTGAGAGGGGCAGGGAGGCAGTTCCAGGGGGGCCTCCAGCCGAAGAGATAGATCTGCCCCCAACTCTCTGCTTGCAAAGGCGTCTGACCCTCAGAGATTTGGAGGTGGATGAGCAGAGAGCTCGAGAAGGAAGATGTTTTGCAAGAGAAGGTTGGAGGTAGAGCGGTCCCAGGCCCCAGAAAGCCTTGTGGATGATCCAGAGATTCTTGAAGTTGATCCTTGCAGCCATGGGGAGCAAGTGAAGAGATTTCAGAGCTGGAGAGATACGATCCCTGGGCTTGATGCCAAGGACAAGTCTCACAGTTCTGTTCTGGATAAGTTGTAAAGGTTGAAGAGTAGAGGCAGGAAGATTTAGAAAGAGGCTGTTGCAACCCCAAAAGAGGGTAGTGCTTGTTCTTCTCTTCAACAGTTTTGATGTATACTACATTTGCATGGAAGGTATGTCACTTTGAACTATCAAGAGCTGGTTCAAAGCCTTTCTTTTCTTTTGGCTGAACATTTGTATTGACTTTGAATTCTGGGGAAGGGACTTTACCCAGGCAGGAGAAGGTCATCCAGATTGTGTTTTCATATTGTTTATCATATTGCACTGCCATATATTTTCTTTATGTGTTTGTGGCTTAGTGCGAGGGCCAGCTATCCCATGTTAGCAAATGTTCCCTTAGCTTTTAGACTAGGTAGAGAATTCCTCTGTAGAGTAGGGCAAGTGAGGCTTTTGTTTCATATATTTACTTTAATAAAATGGCATATTTTGATAAATCGACAAGCAGTCCCGCCTCGCATTACTGACCCTTCATATAGACCAGTGGTCTTCAAACTGTGGGGATGGCCACCCTAGGGGGTCCCGAAGGATGCCCAGATGGGGCGCGAGGCTCTTCAAAAAGGGATTAAGGTGACTGCTTATAATTAAGCAATATGCCCCGAGCGGCGGAGGCATTACCGACTCAGGTAATGCCCCGGGGCCCATAGTTATAGGCCCCGAGCGAATCAAGGGCCTTAATGAAGGCCCTGGAGCATTACTAGAGTTGGTAATGCCCCCGCCACACAGCTATTAGTACCCTGGCCCACAAAAACTGCGTGACCGGGGCATTAAAAGCTTTATTTTTTCCAGAAACGCTGCAGCATTTCGGGAAAAAAAAAGACGTCAAAGAAAATGGCCGCCATGGAAAGGGAAAATGGAGTCCATTTTCCCTTTCCATGGCGGCCATTGGGAGTGGACGCGCTGGAAACAGAAGCGTTTCCAGCAAGTCCGCTCCCAAAAAAAAGAAGGTAAGCGGGGTTGGGAGGGCGTAAGGGAGGGGAAAGGAAAAAAAAAAGAAAAGAAAAAAATGTACCTGGGTCCCCGGTGGGGGGCGATGGAAGTCTCCAGCTGTGTGGAGGCTCGGAGCGGGGTCTTCACATGGCTGGAGGCTTTCATTGTCACCCGCAATGGACCAAGGCATGGAAGGTAAGTGGGGTGGGGAGGGCAGGGAGGTGGGAGGAGGGAGGGAACAGAAAAAAAGCCTTACCTCTGTCCCAGGTGGGGGGCGAAGGTAGCCTCTCAGCCTTGGGGAGGCTCAGAGCGGGGATGGTCCTGCTCCGAGCCTCCTCATTGGCTGAGGGGCTGCCACACCTCCCGTCGGGGACAAAGGCCGTGGAATCCTGACAGAGGGATTCCCGGCCTGGTAACGAGTCGGCGAGGGCCAATCAGAATGGCTCTTTAATTCTGATTGTGCCCTCGCCGGGTATTAATAGAAAATATAGCATATATGGCATCTGGGGGGGCAGCAAAAATATCCTTACTCAAGGGGGGCTCAGCATCAATATCTGTACTCAAAGGGGTTGCTAGACATAGAATAGTTTGAATAGCACTCTGCTAAACTATATGGTTGAGTGCCTCATAGAACATGTCTATTGATATGGAACACCATTGCTTTTGCAATCAGAACCGCTCTAATACTCCTGCAATTCAGTAAGTTACTCAAGAGCTTCCACTTCAGGGAATACATAGGGGTCACTTAGAACTTGCTGTTATGTATTTAGTAGTTTGTGATGTCCAATCTGCCAAAACCTGTAACCTTCCCTTCCACTGAATTCTTTTAAACCTAAATTGCTAATTTCATCCTGTTTCTTCATAGCTAGATTTACACTACATAAACCCAAATACACATTATACGTCAAATTCTCTGAAAGAAAGTCCCCTGTCCCTATGTCTTACTTCTAGTGGTGGAGGCAAGCTTTCATCTTGAGCGGAGGATGTGGGTTTTTTGTTTGTTTATCTTTAAGGAATGTGAGAAACCTGCGGGTATTCTCCCATTTAGACCCCGATAATCCTCTATTCAGTTGGCCAGGAGAGGACCATCGCTTTTGGATCCCAACCCTGGGGGTGGACAAGTGAGGGAAGATCACCTGAGTAGAGGAGCCCAGGGTTGCACTCAGGAGAATACCCAAGGAGAGACACAGTATTCTAATCAGACAGTGGTGGAGGAGGAAGTCCCAGATGCCTTCATTGGATATCTTGATTCCCATAACCCAAATCCATGTAGCAAGATCCTTAGATTTTGCACTGTCTATCATGGTCCTAGAGTGAAAAGGGAAGGAGCTGATTACCAAGCAGGAGAGGTAGGAGGGTGCAAGTAACACAGGATCAGACCTCTGGAAGCAAGATGTATTCACCCTCTCCAAATCATAGGGAAAACCACCTAAAACCCTATACACACAGGTCATCAGCAAACAAAGAAGGGGACAATTTCGTTCTATGGGGAAAAACAAATCGGGGGAGTCTCTTATACCCCCTGTCAATACCCCAATAATATGATCAGAACTCAACCTAAGTCCTGTTATCCCTTTAAACACTCTCAATTAACCTCAAGGTAATATTTACAGTCTCATCTGATCTCCCTCTCCCTATTTCCAACAAACACTAAGAGACGAGGAGGAGGCCACTAAAATCAGTAAAGATTACCCATAGGAATAACATGGGGAAAGTATTTACCCTAGCACTACTCAGATTGTCCCACTAATAGATTCAGGCAGAGTCAGGCACTCTATAGTAACTAGTCACACCTACTCTATTTGACAGTTTTGTTCACTATAAAAGGTGTGGACATGCACACAAGAATCCTTGATCTGGTGATGCAGTATGGACAGTGGAGCCCAGGATCGGAGAGAAGCAGGAGCTGCAGGCTGGAGGAGAATAGTGTGTGGCTACGCAGACGCGGTATGTGTGGGCTGTAAAGTGGTGAGGGAGCCATTCCTCCAGGGAGCCACAGAAGCACTGCCTGCATTCTGCAGACCAAGTCAGGAACATCATTCGTTCCCTTGTAAGTGTCGACCCAACGTTTGCCTGAGGGGCAGCTGGTGAGACCCTACCCTCAACCCTGCACTTCCAGGAGGATTCGCCTCTCAAAGCGATGCTGCCCGGTGAGTTTTATGGAGAATGTGAGAATAACTAAGGAGCGTGGGTTTGGATGAGAGCGAAGCAGGAAAAAGGCATATACAGTAAAAGAGGCACAGAATTGCAAGAAAGGAAAGCATTTAAAACAGAAAGTGCAGCTGAAGGGCAAAGCAAAGCAGAAAGAGGAAAGGTTTAGAGCAAAGCAGAAAACACAGCAGAAAGCAAATGCAGAAAGGCAGAAAACGTGAAGGATAAAGGCATAGCTGCAAGCACAAATATAGCAGAAAGCAAGGAAAACAGATTTGAGCGGAAAGTGAGCAAAAGACTGATCCACATAGAAAGTGAGAGAAAATCGAAAGAAGCGCAGAGGTGTTAGTGGCCCATAATGAAAAGAGAGGGGCACGAGAAGAGGCAAGGAAAGGTGCGAGCAGCACGATAAAAAGGAACCAGAAAAGCAGATGCAAGTGTGCACAGAAATGAAAGAGGAGTGCAAGTGTGCACAGAAAGGCAAGAAGAATGCAAGTGTGCACGCAAAGGAAAGAAGTAAAGGGGGTTCAGAAAGTATCCGAAAAAGAAACAAAAACAGCAAGAAACCAAAGAGAGGGGCAGAAGGGTCAGAGTGGTTGGGCCTAGGAAAAGCAAAGAGCCTTCAATTTTCGAAAGCCTCTGATTCTACCCCATGAAAAGATGGTATAGGGAAAAGGTTGGCAAAAAGGAAAGGGCACATACTATACCCTGGAATATGTTTTTTGAATTAAAGTGGCCTAAATTTGGGGACGGGCACCCTGTGAAATTAAGAAAACTGTGACATGTTAAGTTGTGTGTTTGAAAGCTGGAAGATGCCTAAAGCTCTGGGAAAGGAACCCTGAGAGGCCTACAAAGGAAAGCCTCCTGATAACAGTGACTTTGTGTGTAAAGTTTGGAAGGGGCCTAAGCTTTGGGAAAGGACCCCTAAGAGGCTCAACCAAGTTGTTGTACTGTTGAAAGGTTTGAGCGTGGGGAAGGTAACCCTGAGAAGTTTACAAAAGGAACTGTGTTACAATTATTATGTGGTGTTTTGAAACTTGAATAAACTGAAACTTGGTGAAGGGAATCCCAAGGAATTTAAAGACATGTAAGGTAGTTGGAATAACTACAAGGGACCTGCGGTGGAGGTCTTACGAGCATCCCTGTTGATTGAAATCATTTGTAACTGACTGATTTGCATATGACTGGACCCCTTTTGCAATGGCGCAGAGGGGCTAGAAACGGAGGTTTTGAAGATTGCTCAGAGCAATGCCATTGGTTCAGATTCATTCAAACCTTCCAACCATCACTTTTGTGGTAATAGTTTGTCTCACTATGTGAGAGAGGGTATGCCTAGACGTGGGTATCTTGCTCGCTGTGCCATAGGGAACAAAGCTGCACCTCAATGAGGAGGCCCAGCAAGGCTGAAACATGTCTGGGGTTGCTTGTGTTTCCGTGCAGAGGGGACCTGGCCTAGCAGTTTGGGATGGGCTGCTACCATTGGTGGCAGTACCGGACTGATTTCCATATAGCTGCACCCCTTTTGCAATGGCAGAGACGGTCTAAAAAACAGTGGTGTGGAAGGTTGCCCAGAACAATGCCAGTGGTTCAGATTCATTCAAAATCTTCCACCCATCACTTTTGTGGTTATAGATTGAACTCATTTTTGTGACATTGAGCGTGCAGCACCTGGTAAGAAGACCACCTGAAACCAACCATGGTTTCCACTTTTTGTTGAACCACTATTTTCTTATGTTTGTAAAGACTTCCTATCACAGTTTTGTACAGAGTGAGGGCAAGCATAGGTTTAGACACAGCCATGCTTTAATCGTGGACTCTTAGATAACAACACGATTAGAAACATCAGTAAAGGGAATTACCCCTTCAGAGTTAGGGCCAGTCAGGCATTATACCAACCCTGGAACCTTAGTAAATAAAGGTTTTCAAACTAACCCTTTTGGGTCTGTGTCTCTCTTCATACCATGCCTGTCTCATAGGAAGCATTAATAATGTCACCAAAAGACAGTAGGCCTCATTACGACCCAGGCGGTAAGTTACCGCCTGGGCCGTGACTTTACCACCATGGCGTAAACTACGTTTACGCCATGGTGGTTGGCGGATTTACCGCCCCATTCCAACCTTGGCGGGGCGGTAAATCCCCATTTTCCCGTTTTCCCTTCCCCATTCCCATTTTGCACCATAGGGCATAATGGGAGTGGGGAAGGCATTAATTACGCCACCGTAAATTACGGTGGCGTAATTAACATCAAGGTCCCTTAGCGCTATGGAAAGCAGGTGTTAAAACCTCCATGGCGCTAAGGGACCTCGGAATCAGGCGGTAAGGGTCGGCGCTGTTTACGCCGCCGTAAAACCCTTACCGCCTGAGTCGTAATGAGGCCCAGTGTCAGGGTGCGAAAAAATAGAAAGAACAAACCAAGTAAAAATATACATAACATCAACAAAACAGATAAAAGATACAGATTCCAAAGAAAACAATTAGACACAAATGGCAAGGTGTAGGTCTTAAGGAGGTGAGCGAGGGAGATAAAGTGAGATAGGACAGGCAAAGAAGACATAACAATGAAAGCCTCAGATAAAAACACTGAGTTAATAGCACTCAAAACGTTCACAAGCAGAGATTTCAGTAATAAATGTGTAAAAGACACAGGAAGGGTAAAACTGTATACCTATTACAGGTCTCAACACAGGTCTCAACACAGCAGGGGTTGCCATGATGACCCTACAGCATAAAAATGAAACCAATGGGTCAACTACCTTCCAGCCTTGACACAGAAGCTGCAGGTACTTTGTTTAACAAAGGGAGGCCTTGAAACTGTACACTGTTGCTGTACTTTACTTCAAAAAAATAAGTTAGTGGGCAAGTAATTACAGGGATTAAGGGTGCGGGTGACCCACTGTGTCCCGATGCTGCTGTTCTGACCCAGGAGGGCCTTTGTTGCTGGTTCACTGCAGGTCACACCCCCTGACAAGTGAAAATGCCGGGAATGGGGCTGCCAGGGTGAAGATCACAGGATTAAGGGTGTGGGTATTCTGCTCCCGCAGAATGTTCAGCACCTGTGGGGGAGGAAGACAGCCAAATAAGACTGTATATCACTGGATAACACATGCGTGGAGAGGGAACCTGTCAAGCACTCACCCAAGTGAGAGGGCAAGTACGTGATCCAGGGGCTAAGCAGGATTGGCCAGGGTCATGGCCTCTATGTTTGGGACTGAACGAGTGTTTGACTCTTTCCCCCTGCCTGAACTTAATTCGTCTCAAGCCACCCAAACCAATCCATCCAGTGCAATCATCTAGGCCCTACGCCGCTCCAACCGTGTTTATTATGCAGGACTGTCCAAGGAGGAAACACAAAGAATATTGACAGCTAAGCGCCTAATTGAAATGGATACCTCCTCATGTGATGCAAGCACTGGCACTGGTGCAGCGAAGGAAAAATCTGATAGCTCCATAAAACTGACGGGGGAATTATACTCCCTGATTAAGGAAATCACTGTTTTTTTTGTACTAACCATAATGCTTGGGGCAATACAACGAACAATATAAGGGCCAACCACACCTCTAAATGCCAGCGGATCCGCAACGGGTAGCCCTCGGTCCCTGGGCAGAGTTAACCAAGCAGACCTTGCCTTCACAGAACCCATACCTGATCTATCATTGATTGAAAGCCAGCTTAGTGTGGGAGGGGGACATCATCTGTGTGAAGAGGGGGTAGAGGGTGGCAATGGAGACCAATACCTGATCTATCATTGATTGAGAGCCATCTTAGTGCGGGGGGGGCACATAATCTGTGTGAAGAGGGGGTAGAGGGTGGCAATGGAGGAGCCGTAACTATTCTGGTCCCTGAGGCATCAATGCCGTACAACTGGCTCTCAACCAGTCCTGCTTTGACCCCCACTGATACCCCTCAAACTAGACTTGTTACGGACAGAATCGACTTAGTGCCCATGCTGCCGTAGAGATGGTGTCTGTGGGTCAGTTCTGCATTATTAGCCCAGCCTCAAATCAGTTTCTGGGGAAGGCAGCCCGCTACCCAGGAAAAACCCAATGAGAGACCTAAAGGACACAAATGACCCAAAGGACAAGGTCAACAAGACTCTACCTTCATGGGGACCTAAACCAGATCTGAATTCTGCTGGCACTATACCCATACTTGAATAGGCCCCCAGCACCAATTGACGCAAGCCTATGACATTGTTTCTGTCACAAACCAGGGACCCTTCCCCCAGATCCTCCTCACCTGGATCTTTGGATGAGCTTTCTGAAGACTGTCTTCCTCTTTCTTCTACTGGTCATATGTCTTCGGTTTTTCTTTCCTTTCCTGTTGAAGAGATAAGGGCGGGCTCCCCGGGAAGCAACCTTGTGCAGGTGGTAGACACCTCAGGCACAGGAGGACTCTGAGCAGCCAACCCCAATCAGGGAAAAAAGCCTTGCGTCTGAAAAAATCCTGAGGTGTTTCCTTTCAGATGTTCAGTGTAATTGTAAACAGAAGATGATGTATAACAGCCTTCAAGGAGTAATCCCGGCTCCTGGGTAAATGTGTCCGGTTATGCTGGATGGAAAGAGTAGAAGAGATTCCCCTCGAGCAACCGGGATGGGAGTGCAGTTATCAATAGGAGCTTCCACTGCAGACAACAAGATGAGCTCAGAGGGAGAAGCAGGATTTCCCAAGGTAAGTATAGACAGGTGTGAGCTCAAGTGAAGAGAAGGGTGACAGCTGAACAGTGTCAGCACTAAATGAAGATACAGAAGCCCAGACGAAGCCTAGGCAGGCAGAGTGGAACTACGACAAGCTTCGGTACATGAGAAAAAGGAACTGACCGCGAGTGGTTGGGAAGTCGAGTCAGAGTAGTAGAATATGCCCGGAGAAAATGAAGGAAAGACAACCTAACAGGAGGAAGGGCTAGGGAGGCGAGACTACAAGCATGCTTACCAGCATGCAGGAATGGTTGCAACGCCTCGAGTGACGCCTCTGAGGCATGTAAATAATGGCGTCAGCCATCTTAGAAATCAGCTAGACCGCGCACTGAGTTACGTGGAAGCACATAAGTGCACATTATTGGAGGCGCCAACGCTTCCAGTATTGCCATGGGCAGAACATGACAGTTTAACCCCTCCTCATCGAGGTTCCCTCAGGTTTACCGGGGTTCTGTCTGTGATACCTCTGCACCATCTGGGAGGCATGAATGTTCCGTACAGACTTCCAGGTTATCTTGGCTGCTGAATATCCTTTCCAATGTACAAGGTATTGCAAAGTTCCCTTCCTGTACCTTGAATCCATGAGTCTGGAGACCTCATACTCCTCTGGTTCTTTGTCCACAGGAAGAGTCTGTCTTTTCATTCTGCGAGCATATGGATCTGGGAGATATTCTTTTAGGAGAGATGTGTGGAACACGGGATGTATTGTTCTCAATTTTGGTGGTAACAATTAGTCGGAAGACTACAGGGTTTATCCTGGATTCAATGGGGAATGACCCTATAAATCGAGGACAAAACCTGCCTGCATGAAGCCATCGGGAAGAAACCATGTGGACATCCACACCCTGGTTCCCATTTCCCACTGAGGGTTTGGTCTTCTTTTCTTGTCAGCAAAATTCCTGCAAGTGTCCTTACTGATCTTCAAATTATGGATAGATTATTTGTGAGTGCTCTTGATTGTCTCTAACAATTGGTCTACTGAGGGTATCTTGGATGATGTAATACCTGTCTCAGGTATATGTCTGGAGTTATGTCCGTAGCAGCAAACAAAAAAGGCTCATCCCAAGAGCAGAGTGTTTGGTGTTATTGTAAGCAACTTCGGCTAGGGAGAGCAGGTCAGGACAGCCCAATCATCTTATTTCTGGTTGCAAAACACCTCAAATATTGTTCAAAGGTGGCACTGAGACGTTTGGTTTGCCCGTTGCTTTGCAGGTGGTACCCTGAGGACAATGTACGGTGGATACCAAGGTGTTTACAAAGTGTAGACCATAAAACAGAGGTAAATTGTGTATCTCTATCTGACACGACAGTAAGGGGCCATGAAGACGGACTATGTCCTTCAGAAAGGTGATTGCTGTCTCTGGTGCCAATGGAAGACCTTTCAGAAGTGAAAAGTGTGGCATCTTGCTGAACGAGTCGATGAGTACCATTATGGCGGTTTGATCTTTGGATGGAGGCAAATCCACAACAATGTTTTTTGAAATATGTGATCAAGGTCCCAAAGGGGTTTCCTCTTGTTGTAGTAAACCAGTTGGTCTGGCTGTAGAATAGTTGCTGCATGCACAAACCGGACAGGTGACTACATAAGTTGTAACATCCTTGTGACAAGACAGCTACCAAAAATGTCTTGATACCAATTCCGCAGTGGCAGTCTGGCCCTTATGTCCGGCAGTAGGAATGTCATGGCACCAGGACATAGCCATCGTCTGTGACTCCTTTGTCTGTATAAACAGGGCCTCTTCGTGGAAATAGAGTCCTTTTCTTTCAACCAATGGATGTCCTGGAAGGGTGTCCAGTCAATTTGTCGAAAAAAAACTGGTCGACTGCAATTTGGTCGACGCAATTTGGTCTTTCGTTTAGTTAAAAAAGGGGTTTTTAGAGAAAAAAAGGGGGTTGGGGGGGGAACCCCCCCCAAAAAATTTAAAAAAAGGGTTAAAATAAAATAAAAAAAATTTCGACCATTTGGTTTTCGACCAAATTGGTTCGACCATTTGTCTGGTCGACCAATTTTTTTCGACCAAATGTCTGGCAACCTCCTGGAAGGTGTGGGATCTGTGATGGCACTGAGGTCATTTTGACCTGCTGTGGGAATGTGTTTACAGTTCGAAAGGCTCCCTTTCCTGCTAATACCCTTTCTTGTGCTTGGTAAAACTTGACACTTTCACCCAGACTGTGTGATAGGACGTCTGCCACGGTGTTCTCCTTACCAAGGATGTAGGTTATTTCAAAGTCGAATTGGTTAAATAAGTATGCCCAATGTGTGTGATGGGAGTTTTTTCACTCCATCTGACTCACAACCCACAAGTTACAATGGTCTCTTCTTATTAGGAATGGAAAGTCTGTTCCTTGCCGGAGGTCACACCATTTTTCAGAGGCTTATTTTATTGCATAATACTTCTCACTGGGTGTTAGGGTGCAAGAGTAGTATGCCACGGGATGTTCAAATCCGTCTGCTCCCTTTTGTAGAAGGGCTGCTCCGATGGCTCCTCCTGATGCATCCGCTTCTATGTTAAACGGGAGTGCTTGATCTGGGTGAATCAGAATGGGTGCTGATACAAACAGTTCCTTTAGTGTCTGAAAGGCAGAGCTGGCTTCTGTGTTCCATTCAAATTTGGCTCCCTTTTTTAGTAGAGAGGTAATGGGAAGCACTAATTCTGAAACCTGGAAATAAATATTCGATAGAGGTTCGCTAGCCCTAGAAATCTTTGGATGTCCTTAATGTTCTTAGGTTCTGGCCATTGCAGTATGGCCTTGAAATTTACAGGAACCATCTGTATACCCTCTTTAGAGAGAATAAATCCCAAGTAGATAACGGAAGTTGCCTCGAAGACACATTTTTCTGGTTTGGCGAACAAGTGATGGGTCCGTAGTCGAGATAATACTTCAAGGAGGTGCTGCCGGTGTTCAGTGATGTTGGAAGAGAAGACAAGGATATCGTCCAAGTACACTACCACTGTAGAAAAAAGTAGCTCTGCAAACACTTTGTCCATAAACCGTTGAAACACAGAGGGGGCGTTGGCCAAGGCCGAAGGGCATTACTTGGTACTCAAAGTGGCCTAACAGGGTCGAAACACGGTCTTCCATTCATCCCCTGTTCGGATCCTTAGTAAGTGGTATGCACCCCTGAGGTCCAGTTTGGTGAAAATACTAGCTCCCTATATCGCCTCCAATACATCTTTGATAAGAGTCATTCGATACCTGTCGCAAACGGTTTGACTATTAAGGCCATGATAATCGATGCATGGTCTGAGTTCACTTGACCCCTTCTTTGGGATGAAGAATAAAGAGGTGCCCACAGGAGAACTGGACTCGCGTATCAGACAGTTTTTAAGGTTGCTGTCCAGATATTCCTCAACGCCCGTCTTTAGGGTAGAGACAAAGGAAACATCTTCCGACGGGAATGGTGGCTTTAGGCTGTAGCTCAATGGCACAATCCTCCCTTTGGTGTGGTGGTAAAAGTCGGGGCTGACATCCTCAAATACATCTGTGTACTCTTGTTACTGTTAGGGGGTGGTCAGTACCACAAAGGTGGTCATGGATACATGTACCCCTGTCTGAGAGTCTTCCATGGGTTGTGAGAGACAGTGCTGGTGGCAATACCTGGACTGAAAGCAGATGATGTTTGAAGACCAATCGATGTTCAGGTTGTGTTGTCTCAGCCATGATATACCCGAAATGATAGGGAAGTGGGCAGCATGAATCAAGTCGAAATACATGCGTTGCTTATGATGAAACATTGACACCACGAGCGGGCAGGATTCCTGGATGATAGGACCAGAGGTTAAGGGAGATCCATCCACACCCTCAACCAGTATAGGGTCTGGCTTTGGCTGTAGCAGTATAACCTTCTCCTTAGCCCATGTGATGTCCATAACATTTCCTGCCGCTCGCAGTCTAACATGGCTAGTGCATCGATGGGAGAGTAGGTCTTGGTGAGTATCTGGATATTGAACACCATCAATCGGCTATCTGGCGAAGCCTCTTTCAGTTATGTCTGATCGCAGGGATTAAAAGACCTTTCCCCAGCCTTATCCCTGTCTAGGGCCCGGTTGTTTGTTTTCCTGCCTTCACGGGGGTACTTCTGGACAATTTCTCAACAAGTATCTGAAGGAGCCGCAATATATAGAGACCAAGTTCCTTTCATCTCTTCTTACTGCTGCAGTTAGGGGTCCTCTGGCAGTGCCTATATGCATGGGTTCCATCGCCTGAGGTCTTTTCCATGGGTACTGGTGAGATCACCACGGGTGGTTGATATGGTCTGGTTCTACGTCTTTCCTGTCTTTGTTCTGACATCCTGTATTCGATCTGGAAGGACAGGGTCACCAATTCTTGCAACGTGGCCAGTCTTGTTACCCTGGAAAGTTCTTCCTTAATTTCCTCACGTAGCTCTCTTCGAGCAAGGTCTGTTGGGCCGAATCTGGCCACCCTGCTTCAGTGGCGTGTTTCACAAATGTAGATACATAGGATTGTACGTCCTGTGATCCCTGTCTGAGATCCAACAATGCTTCGTAGGTGGAGTATTGTACCTCTGGTCGATCAAATCGTGCCCTGAAGTGCTATGTGAACAATATGTAGTCGTTCATGGAGGGATCCGCTTGGGTAATGAGCGGAGTGGCTCAGGCCAATGCATTCCTGACTAGGTTGGAAATGAGAAAACCACCCCTAGCTCGGTCTCCCTCATAGGCTCTGGGCCAAAAGGAGAAATAGATGAGACAGGCGTCGAGGAATTCCTTCAGCTGTCTTGGATTTCCATCATACTTCCTGAAAGGGAAGGTCACGGGAGAAAGATTGCCACAAGATTTGTCTTGCGTAGTGAACTGCTATCTTAGAGCTACATTCTCTGCTCTAAGTGATTGAACTTCAGCTGTCAGTCCTTGCAGTGCCACAACCAATTCCTGGTGTTGTTCGAGGGAGCCCATTGGAGGTTGCAATCTTTCATAAACTGGGGACCCTTCCCTCAGATCCTCCTCATCTGGATCTTCGGATGAGCTGTCTGAAGACTCTGTCTTCTTCTTTCTTCTACTGGTTGTAGGTCTTCGCTTCTTCTTTCCTTTCTTGTTGAAGAGATAAGGGCAGGCTCCACCGGAGGCCTACTTAGCCAGGTGGTAGGCACCTCAGGGACAGAAGGACTCTGAAGAGCCGACCCCAACCATGGAAAAAAGCCTTGTGGCTGAAAAAACCATGAGGTGTTTCCTTGCAGATGTCCAGTAGAGTTGTGAACAGGCGACAATGTATAACAGCCTTCGAGGAGTGATTCTGGCTCCTGGGTAGATGTGTCCAGTTATGGTGGATGGAAGGAGTAGAAGAGATTACCCTCCAGCTACCAGGATGGGAGTGCAGTGATCAATAGGAGCTTACACTACTGACAACAGGATGAGCTCAGAGGGAGAAACAGGATTGCTCAAGGTAAGTATAGGCCGGTAAGAGCTCAAGTGAAGAGAAGGGTGAAAGCCAAACAGTGTCAGCACTAAATGAAGATACAGAAGCCCAGCTGAAGCCTAGGCAGGCAGAGTGGAACTATGGCAGTCTTCGGTACACGAGAAAAAGGAACTGACCACGAGCGGTCGAGAAGCCGAGTCAGAGCAGCAGAATATGCCCAGAGCAAATGAAGGAAAGACAACCTAACAGGAGGAAGGGCTAGGGAGGCGAGACTACAAGCGTGCTTACAGGCATGCAGGAACAGTTGCAACACCTCAAGTGACGCCTCTGAGGCATGTAAATAATGGCAGCGGCCATCTTAGAAATCAGCTAGACCGCGCACTGAGTTACGTGGAACCACGTAGCGGAACATTAATGGAGGCGCCAATGCTTCCAGTATTGCAACTGACGGAACATGACAGTTTCTGCCACTAGTTCTTCAGCCATAGGTGCAAACCAGAAAAGGAAGAAGATGGTGAATTGTCCTGAGGATAGCCCCTCACTGAGCTTCTGTCACTAATGCACCCCCATACCACCTGACCCACACATCCAGCACATTGTTACCCCAGCTGCCATTGGGGCATCCAGACTTTGTGGATGCAAATGCAGCCTTGTTTTGTCTGAACTTAGGGACATAGAGAGACTACTCCTAGTTCTCATAGAGATCCAGGGGAGAGTGGGAGCTTTGGGGGGGGTTTGAATGGGAATGGCAGACTCCACAGGGGCCAACCAACCATCTAGGATGATAGCCCATTGCAATTCCGATGTCCCAACACATAAAACAAGCCTGAGTACAATGGGGATGGGGTCCATTTGTGTAAGTGGAGAATCCATTGGCTTGGATAGGGCCATGATCACCCAGGTGCCCTTGGCCCCAATTAACCCTTGTCACCATGTGCTGACTTCAAGATCATCGAACCAAGATATGCAATTGCCCAAGCAGCCCACATCTAGATGGGCAGATCAGGTACCTAGAACCAGCACATTAAATGGCAAGCCAGCTGCCGGGGTCAGCCATGCAGTAGAAAACTATGCCCAAATAATGACCGCGATAGGGCCTGTAGAGTACAGTCTGGGCAGAGCCAAAAGAGGGGTATAGTATTCTTGCACCAAGTCTCCAAATTGTCCTACAATCAGCTAGAATGCAGGGAGGCATTGATTAATAAATGTATGCACTGGGTTTGCACTGTATGTGGTTGCCTATTTGTATCTAGGGAGGTTATCTTAAATTGCACTAGATTTCATTAAGAGCACCTGTGATTTCATCTGGGTAGAACTTTGGGACCAGAGAGTAGCCAACGGCATCCTGGGTATCAACATGAAAAGCTCCCCAATAGCCAATAGCACAATCCTAATTAATCCCCTCTCTGACAACAATATTGATTTCCCGTCAGCATCCCGTCCCCACAATCCTGTGCTGGGACTAATACACTAGCACTGGGAAAGGTCCTTGTGCAACTGCAGACAGACAGTGGTAGATGGAACCTAACAGACCGCTGCATGATGGCCATTGGTGGAACTCTGAGGTAACTGTAAATGGGATACCATATGATGGAGGGATGTACTGACTAATTATTACATTTATTTGTTTATGCTAGTATGTACAAGTATGGCATCCTGGCCGAATAAAATTATTATTGACATATATGTATTAAGGGGTGGGGCATTTCAGGGGATCGGACAGGGGTGGAAGGGTTGAAAGAGGAGGATAGGGAAGGGACACCCCCTTTAATTTTATTTTACAAAAAAACAAAAGAAAGTCCATGTCGTTGAAGAGACATTCAAGCTCCTTGCAAGACCAGATAAGAACCTTGCGTAGTCTTTTAGATGTTGAAGAGAGCAGGCATAGGCTCCAAGTTCAAATGGTGCCACTTCTGGCACTGGTGTGGCCCAACCTATACAATATCCCTTCATGAGGATGGACTGTCAGCAAGATCTCGAAGTTGGGCAATCCCAGCTCCATAGTTATACATTTTGACAATGCTTAGTTATCAAAAAATCGTCTTTGCCTTGCATAATTCTTTTAGACACAGTGCTTCTTCAGAACACACCATATGTCGACATTTATCTTTTAGGAAAAAATCTCTTCCCTCATTACTCGTTTGTCTCCCCTTCCCCAGCATCAAGTGACACACGTTTCCCAATGCACTTCACTCATACATTTCCTAAAATACCTCACCTAACCTTTTTTAGCTCGACACAATGTTTTAGCAATACCTGTTTTCGTGTAAGTCCCAAACACTGCTTTTCCCCTTAATTCCCCTCTTCTGGTGATTTTATCAATATAATGTTTGTCAGAGTCAGAAAAACAAATAGGGGCAGGTGACACCAGATACATTTCTTCATGAGGTGGGTGGACTGGGAATGTAGTAGTTACCTTGGCAGCTAACCTTTTTAAGAAAACAATAAGTAATTGACAAATGTAAAGGAGAACCAAGAGGCCCAAAACGAATGGTAAAGTTTAATGAAAGAGAAAAACCAGTCTGAGAGCTGTAACGACCATCCAGAATACCAGTCATCAGTAATTCCTTCTTCATCAGTGAATCTCTTCTGCATTGTTTCCAGAATGCAAATAGCTTGTAAATAGTGTGCCATTATCTTCGTTGTTGGCAGGAATAAATGCACAATAAAGCACTGCCAATCATTTTGCACACTCCTCCATAGGAGGCAGTAACCATATCAAGAACATATCTGTTTTGTATCACAGTGAAGCAAACACCCCTAACGCTTCCTTGACAGTGTTCAATCCATTGCTGGTGGCATTCATAAATTGCATCGTGGCTAATCTTGTCTTCTGTAACCATTAGCATTAGTAGCGGCCAGAATTCCAGGGGTCAGGAAAGAGGCAAAGAAAGATTCTGTTTTGATGAATAAAAAATGGGCATCAGGGATTTCAGCATCAGAAGTGATATACTTGCTCTGTGTATGCTGATATAGCAAGGTGATTGAGTTGACCTTCTTGAAGAATGAGTGCAGGGCATGAACTTTAGCAATGAAAATTGGAGTATCCAAGTTGACCAGGTAACATGCTCCTGACTAGGAAGGGGGCAGGTGGTCAAATGCCAGCTCTCTACAAAGCCAGAAAACATCCATGAGAACTGGCATCCCTGACTGCAAGTCCCGAAACTCTCTTATTTCATTGCAATGCAACGTAATGCCCAAGAACACAGTTCCATTGCCCTGGAAACTTAACTGAAGAGTTAATAATTTGATTGAGGGGATTGGAATAGAGGTGGGCACCATCCAGTTAAGAGATGAAGCATAACGAGACCAGGTGGGGGCACACACAGCATAATTGTTATTGGAATTCAGACCCTTTGTCCCACATCCTCATACCTCCACAAAACACAAGAAAAGGTAATATGCACCCAGATCCCAGGTCCCCACCATAGATTTCCATTTGCAACCAAAAAAGGGCATAATTCACAATCGGGAAGAGATATATTTGTGCATCTCAAAAGAGGTCCTTTTACTCCATTAATACTTAGAGTATTTTTAAAGCCCTCCATGTTCCAAATTGTAATGTTTACCAAAAGACCCTTAACTTTCAAATCCAACAGATGTACTAAATGCAAAAGACATGTTAATTCAGTATACAGTATCTCATTTGGAATATACAACTGATTCTTACCCGCTACATGAGGAATAGATGAACAGATAAAACAAGAATCATTAGTATTTTGTTTAGCTATAATTTGCATATGGCGTTACCACATATTATCTTCATCATGATTATGTACACTTGTGTGAATACCAATATAATAAGGAAATACAATAATACATAATGAAAGGGAAAGAAAACTCCCAGTCATAAAGGTAGGCACATAAAATATGAACAACAATAATACAATAAAAAGAAAAATGGATACAAAAAATAGAGCTGGATGTTATTTATGGAGGAGGAATGTCTGTCTCCTGGGTGGCTCGCAAATGGTGGTTTTTCTGCAATCCAAAAGGTGATACCAGGGATTTCTTCCTTTTACTTCAGCAGCAGTAGTTTTACATACTCAGCAGTAGCTCAAAGAGACCCTTGAACTGAATGTCTTTCCTCTTCCATACAAAGTTTCTGGTATAGATAAGGTCACCAGGGATTACTTGCAATAGTTTCTGTTGGTCATGACATTCCTGGGATAGCTAAGGCTGTACCTGTTTAGAGACGGACTTGACAGCTTTGGTTAGCACCCACAAGTAGTCAGCCATCTCAACTCCAAATACTCGAGAACTGCCCTTTGAGTCATAAAGGCGACGCCGGGAAGTCAAGGTAGTAGCCAAGGGTCTTCCAGTAATTTTTATGAGGGGTCAGGCAGTGGTCGGATCCTTTTTTGTTTCTTAAAGAAAACTGTGCTACAGGTAAACAATACAACTGAATTCCCAGTACAAACACATAGTTTGTTCAATTTTGCTTTCAATCGACCATTCATTTTCTCAATGACACCATTTGCCTGAGGATGATAGACAGTAACCAACTTATGTTTGATGCAAAGCAAATCACATTCATGTTTCATGACATCATTTACAAAGTGAGTTCCATTGTCTGCTTTTTTTATTTTTTTATTCAAACCATTGTTTATAGTTTGATTAAAACATTTTACAACTTTCGTTTTCAATTCAGTTTTCAGTTTCACATTTACATACAATTTTCGAAGATGTTTTCTTGCCATGATAATTTTACAGATAATTTTACGTGAGTGTTGTGTGGTTTTTTGTGCTTTTTAAAAAAATAAGGGAAAAGGAAAGTTGAATTGTTTCCCTCGCGCTCCTAGCGCGGTGTTTGGCCTGCTCCTGCTCCCCCCTCCCACTTCCTGGTCTTCCCCTCCCTCCCCGCCTCCCTGCCCGCCCACCCCCCCCTCTGATTGGCTGTGTGCCTGCCTCCCCTCTGGCCTACTCGACGGCCGTTCCCCACGCTCGCTTCTTTTCTCCAGCTGAGCGTGGAGAGCGGTCACCGGTGGCCTGAGGGGATCAGCTGGCCTGGAAAGCCCTGCCTGGGCCTCCGTGAGTGTTGTGTGGTTTTTTGTGCTTTTTAAAAAAATAAGGGAAAAGGAAAGTTGAATTGTTTCCCTCGCGCTCCTAGCGCGGTGTTTGGCCTGCTCCTGCTCCCCCCTCCCACTTCCTGGTCTTCCCCTCCCTCCCCGCCTCCCTGCCCGCCCACCCCCCCCTCTGATTGGCTGTGTGCCTGCCTCCCCTCTGGCCTACTCGACGGCCGTTCCCCACGCTCGCTTCTTTTCTCCAGCTGAGCGTGGAGAGCGGTCGCCGGTGGCCTGAGGGGATCAGCAGGCCTGGAAAGCCCTGCCTGGGCCTCCGTGAGTGTTGTGTGGTTTTTTGTGCTTTTTAAAAAAATAAGGGAAAAGGAAAGTTGAATTGTTTCCCTCGCGCTCCTAGCGCGGTGTTTGGCCTGCTCCTGCTCCCCCCTCCCACTTCCTGGTCTTCCCCTCCCTCCCCGCCTCCCTGCCCGCCCACCCCCCCCTCTGATTGGCTGTGTGCCTGCCTCCCCTCTGGCCTACTCGACGGCCGTTCCCCACGCTCGCTTCTTTTCTCCAGCTGAGCGTGGAGAGCGGTCGCCGGTGGCCTGAGGGGATCAGCAGGCCTGGAAAGCCCTGCCTGGGCCTCCGTGAGTGTTGTGTGGTTTTTTGTGCTTTTTAAAAAAATAAGGGAAAAGGAAAGTTGAATTGTTTCCCTCGCGCTCCTAGCGCGGTGTTTGGCCTGCTCCTGCTCCCCCCTCCCACTTCCTGGTCTTCCCCTCCCTCCCCGCCTCCCTGCCCGCCCACCCCCCCCTCTGATTGGCTGTGTGCCTGCCTCCCCTCTGGCCTACTCGACGGCCGTTCCCCACGCTCGCTTCTTTTCTCCAGCTGAGCGTGGAGAGCGGTCGCCGGTGGCCTGAGGGGATCAGCAGGCCTGGAAAGCCCTGCCTGGGCCTCCGTGAGTGTTGTGTGGTTTTTTGTGCTTTTTAAAAAAATAAGGGAAAAGGAAAGTTGAATTGTTTCCCTCGCGCTCCTAGCGCGGTGTTTGGCCTGCTCCTGCTCCCCCCTCCCACTTCCTGGTCTTCCCCTCCCTCCCCGCCGCCTTGCCCGCCCACACCCCCCCCCCTTCCTCTCCCTCTGCCTATAACCTCCCCCCTCCTGGGCAGCCCTCTGCCCGGCAGCCCCCGCGGCTAAGGGCCCCAGGCCAAGGGCGACTCCTACAGTGCGGCTCCCTGTGTGTCTGCAGGTGTCCGCAGGGGACGCCAGGCGCCAGCTCCTCCGCTCTCTGGCCCACCCCTCCTCACCTTGCTCACCTCATCCACATGATGCCTCGCCCCCCTATTCCAATTGTTTGGTAAACTAGGGTGCTTTTTTCTCCCCTCGCAGGATTCTCAAACTTAGGTGGCCCTGACCTATTACGCATTACTGTTTGTTCTGCATTGTGTTAAACTAGGGTGCTTTTCTCCCCTCGCAGGATTCTCAAACTTAGGTGGCCCTGACCTACTACGCATTACTGTTTGCTCTGCATTGTGGTAAACTAGTGCCCTCTACTCACTTCCTGTCTGCATACTCGTGTCGTCCGCCTCCCCTCCTACTCCATGGTGCTCTCTATCTCGCCTATCTACTCTAACTGCTTCTCCATTGACTATCCTGCTCTCCTCACTAAATCCGGTAGGAAAAAGTTTAAAAAGGACATCCTGGTCTCCAACCCAGGCCTCCCTATCGCTGACACCTACACGAGCGCCTGCTCCAAGGAAACTCTCACTGACATTCTCTTCTTCGTGCCTTCACCTGACCTATGGACCCATCACATGGTCGCTGTGCTCTCTCCTTTCTCCACCTCTCCCATTAATGGTGGCACCCGTTGGGATGTCCTCTTGGCCCCTTTCCACTCCTCTAAAGCCATCATTAATGTCTATGCTAACGGGACCGTCTTGGTCCAAGGCCCTCAGGCCAACCTTCACCTCTTTGATAGACGCTCCCCATGCCTCATCAACTTCCTCTCCGCTCCCGCTGTCCCCCCTCCTCTGTCCTCGGCTACCTTGCCTCTCCCCTCCCTCCCTGCCCCTTCTCTTGCTCCCTCTTCAACTCCTTCTCTAACACCTCTGCAGGGCGTACCTCTGATCTGTACCCCTCCCCGGAAGTTTTTCAAGGGTGGCAACCTTCTCCACATTGCCACTCTAAACTCTCGCTCTGCCATCAAGCACTCCTCTGATATCTGTCGCCTTCTTGAGGAACTGGACCTCGACGTCCTCGGTCTCACTGAGACTTGGTTCACTGCCAGCTCTGCCACCAGCTTCAACACACTCCTACCTGACGGCTACAAGATCCTCTCCGTGCCCAGGCCCAACCGTTCAGGGGGTGGTGTTGCCCTTATCTTCCCTGAGTGGATTCCTGCCACTGTCACTCCTACGCAGACCTACTCCTCTTTTGAATGTCTTGTCTGCCGACTTTCTCTCTCTCCTAGCCATTCCCTTACCGTGGCTACTATCTATCGGCCACCTGGTCAAATTTCCTCCTTCCTCTCTGAGTGGGCTGACCTCTCCTCCTCACTCCTGTCCTCAACCACCCAACTCCTCTTTCTCGGTGACTTCAACATCCACCTCGATGCCTCCTGTCCCCCCACTGGTCTCTTCCGCGAACTCTGCAACTCTCTCTCACTCTCTATTCTCCCGTCTGGGCCTACTCACTCTGCAGGGCACACTCTTGATGCTCTGATCTCTTCTGACCTTCCCCTCTCCCTCCCTCTCTCCACTCCTCTCTCCTGGAGCGATCACTTTCTCCTATCCTCCCACCTCTCCCTCCCTACCCCACAGGCAAAGCCACCCTCTTCACTGCCACCCACCTTCTCGGTCATCCGACCCATGAAGCGCGTGTCAGTTGAGGCTTTCGCTGCTACCTTCTCGCCCCCTTCTCCCCCCTCGGCTGACTCCCACCCTGACACAGCCCTCTCCATGCTCTATTCCTCTATATCTGATACTCTCGATATCCTTGCTCCCGTCATGAGAATCCGCCTGAAGCCCAAAGCCAAATGTAACTCCTGGTATGACTCGGATCTCGTCACCCTAAAACGCAAGTGCAGGGTGGCAGAGAGGAAATGGCGTGCTTCATGTTCATCCTCTGACAAACTGGCCTGCCGCCTGCTCCAAAGGCAATACCGGCTCTCCGTTCTCACCAAGAAGAGAGCACTTATCCAAGCCCGCATCTCTGAGGCATCTAACAACTCGGCCGAACTCTTTAAAATCTGCAAGGAGCTGGCCAACCCTGCTGCAGTCTCTACCTCTCCTGTCCCCTCCCAGGCCCTCTGCACTGCACTGGCCTCGCACTTCATCTCAAAAACTCAGGACATCCTGTCCTCGCTCTCCTCCTCTCTCCTCCCTCCCTCTCTTCCCGGCTCTTCCTCTTGCTCTCTTGCAGCCGCCCCTCCGCCCTCCTTCTCTGCTTTTCCACCTTTTTCTGCTGATGAGGTTTCCAGACAAGTCCGATCCTTGAAAGCCTCGTCTAAACAGGTTCACCCCTGTTCCTCCAAAACCATCAAGGACCACATCGGCTCCCTGGCTCCTGCCCTGGCTGACTTTTGCAACCACTCATTCGCCTCTGGAGTCTTCCCATCCCCCCTCAAGCACTCCCTTGTGCACCCCCTCCTCAAGAAACCCTCTTCCGACCCCTCCTGCCCGGCCAACTATCGCCCAATCTCCATTACTCCCTTCCTGGGCAAGCTCCTGGAGAAACTGGCCATCTCCCAGCTTAACCTCCATGCTGAATATGTTGGTAATCTTCATGACCATCAATCCGGCTTCAGAGCGGCCAGAAGCACGGAAACTGCTCTCCTGAACATCCGTGAGGACCTGCTCCTGAACCTCGATTCCAACACTCCATGTGTTCTCATTCTGCTCGATCTCTCCTCTGCCTTTGACACTGTCAACCATGCCATCCTGCTCAACCGTCTCCGTGATAACCTGGGTATCACTGGTCAGGCTCTGGCATGGCTGACCTCTTTCCTTTCCGGTCGACCCTCCCAGGTCCAAATGGGCTCCTTCCTCTCTGACATCTTTTTCTCCACCTGTGGTGTCCCCCAGGGATCCAACCTCTCTCCCTGGCTTTTCAACCAGTATCTGGCACTCCTTGCCCACCGCATCGCCGCTCTCTGCCCCTACTTCCAGTGCTATGCGGACGATACCCAGCTCATTTTCAGGCTACCCTCGGCCTCCTCCTCTCCTTCCCTCATCTCCGACTGTCTGTCTGCTATCCAGGAATGGTGTGCCGCCAATGACCTCTGCCTTAACGCCAGTAAGACTGAGATTCTACTCATCGGCACACCCACTCCCTCCTTCCCTGCAGCTCTCTGGCCGGCCTCCCTTGGCCCCCTTCCTGCCCCTACCTGCAAGGCTAAAAACCTCGGGGTCATCTTCGACTCCACACTCTCCTTCTCTCCTCATATATCTGACGTCTCTAAGAAGTCACACTACCAGCTGCACCTCCTCAGAGGTATTCTTCCCTTCCTCTCCTTCCCCCAGAAGCTCACTGTCTCCCGAGCCCTGGTTCTCTCAAGGCTGGACTACTGTAACAGCCTCTATCTTAATCTGCCTGCCTCCACTCTCCGCCCTCTGCAACTTATCCAGAACAGAACTGCGAGACTTGTCCTTGGCCTCAAGCCCAGGGACCGTATCTCTCCAGGACTGAAATCTCTTCACTGGCTCCCAGTGGCTGCGAGGATTAAGTTCAAAACCCTCTGCATTGTCCACAAGGCCTTCTGGGGCCTGGGGCCTAAATACCTTCAACTCTCTCTTCCTAAATATCTTCCTTCACGAGCCCTTCGCTCATCCGTCTCCAACTCCCTCATGGTCAGCCGCTTCTCGAAGCAACGAGCTGGGGGTAGATCTCTCTCCGCAGCAGGGTCCTCCCTCTGGAACAGCCTTCCTGCCTCCCTGAAACTCGAGGAGAACCATCTCCGGTTCCGGAAGCACCTCAAAACCTTCCTCTTCGCTTCTGCCTTCTCTCTCCCTCTCCCCTGCTAAACCTGCTTAACTCCCCACTGAATTCTGCACTAAACCTGCATCTGGGCCACTCTCAGTGACCTCGGTCCAGGGCCCAGCCACTCTCCACTTGCACTGCCTCCCTGGCTCCCCCTGCACTGTGGGACTGTCACTGTATCCCTACAGCCCCCTTCCCAGCACTTGCTCTGCACTTACCTCGCACTTGCCACCAGCTGGCCCTTTTATTTATTATTTATTATTTTATTACGCTACTTACCTTGTACTGCACTTTCCCCCCCACCTCCTCCCCCTGCACTTTCTCCTTTTCCCCTTACCTCTGCACTTGCGCGATCTGAATGACACCTGGCCTAGTAGGATCGTTTGTCTGTCTTCCCCTTGTTTCCCTCCCTCCCTGCCTCGTCGCGCCTTGAAACACTTGTGTATAGGCGCGTTACAAATACCATATCATATCATATCATATCATATCAGAGGATTATGCCTATGAGATACAATATTTAAAAACACTTAAAAACATTCTAAAAATGCAAAAGTGAATCGCATCTGGCTATTACTCCATTTTCTTGTACTTCTGTATTTTGATTAGACTGGTGCAGCCACATACATGCAATCACAACACTTGTTTCCCCTTTGACAATGTCACATTAACATTAACAACATCGATGATTAGTTTTGTCATAATTTCAACAGTTTCCAATTCAATATAACAGCAATAGGTTTATGTTTCTCATATAATTCAATTTCTATTTGACACAGGAATACTTACATAATGGGAAGTTTGTTTTTCCAATTCAACATTCAGTTTCTTTTGAAGTCAAGCCTCACATGCATGCCAACCAGAGCTATTCTCTTGAAGCAGCCGAATCGCTCATAGATTCAAGTTCAAATATTTCTTTGCGTTGAGTTTCAAAATAGGCACAATAAATGGTCAAGTGCTTAAGCGATTCCTGCAAGTTGGACACTTTGCAGAATCTGCAGCTGTCTCCAGACAGTACTTCAGTTGATTTAGTCCAATTTTTTGTTTTTTTTCTAGAGTTAGAAATTGGTTTAATTTAAACCTTAAATATTGATCTCTAGCTATAGGACATTGAAATAGCAGTGGATATAATGTATGTGGTGTGCGATCTGTAGCAAATTTGGCTGCTTCTTTGTGAGATTTATATTTCTCCAAGGCATTTATTGTTTTGCACCAGTCATCCGCAAATAAGCGAAGTTTGACAATGTGCTTGGCGGTATTCCAGGTCAGCGGGAATTAGTGCTAACTCCTCCAATAAAGCTCCAATTTTCCTATAGAAGTTTTTGATGGAAGGGGGGTTGAGATCGTTAATCATCATCCCCAGGTCTACGTATAGGGAATTTTTAGGGGGAAATAGCATTTTTCCAAGATTTGTTAGTTGCCGTCAGTTGTAATGAGCAGACAAGGATGTCAGTCCCAATTCCTGCCTTGGTACCACATTTGGAAGAGAGTTGGCCAAGCGCAGCACACCCTTCCAAATACGTCCTTGGAGTTGGTCGAGAAATTGGTCTAGGTTTGTCAAGCACATGTCAAGAGCATACAAAATTATCGCCTCAACTTTAAGAGCATAAAATTCGAAAAGTGGAAGCAGAGAAAACTTGCAATATTTAACTAGTATCATACGCATTTGAGTTGAAAGGATATTTGCCTTTTGGTTCAATATGCTCTTCCACATTGTATTTGCATTTGAGTCAGATATCGAATAGCCCAAATATCTAATTGTGGATGTCCTTGGGATGGAAGTGCAGCCAATGGTCCACTGCCATGGACAAGAACGTCTCTTTAAATTCTTAAATAAGAAGATGTAAGATTTACCTGCGTTGAGCAGCAAATTGTGAGATGAACAATATTTGGCAAACAGGGATAGTTTTGTTTGCAAACCTGACGGTGTGCGGTCAAAGATGACAATATCATCAGCGAATGCAAGCCACTGGATTTTTAGGTGACCTAATCAGGCTGGATAGCTGATTTGTTTCAGCCAGATATCATTTATGCAGCAAAGGTATAAGTTGAACAAAGTGGCTGCCAGGTTGCAGCCCTGTTTAACTCCTAGTGTAATCGGAATTGGACTTGTAGTGGCTCCAGATTGATTTACTCTAATGTAGTATACAGTATTAGTGTGCAATTTCGCAATTAGGTAAATGATGTGACAAGGAATACCCATCTCCCGCATTTTTTGCCATAGTAGACCCTGCACTACTCAATCAAAGGCAGCTGTTAAGTCCACCAAGGCCATATATAATGGGCCTGTGTCAGGAGTCTTTGTTTTGGCATGCAAGTGTGCCATACGTGTGGCATTGAGGGAGGTCCCCATCTGGGCGCGAAAGCCAATCTGAAATCGAGATAGAATGTTGTAGTTTTTCAGAAATGCTTGAAGATCCCTTAGTAGTAAAATAGCAAAAACTTTGGCTATTGCGTCTATGAGTGCGATAAGCCGATAATTTGCGGGATTATCCCTATCCCCCTTTTTGTATATGGGTACAATGATTGAGCCCAACCATGAAGCAGGAATGACTAAAGATGTTATCATGTTGTCAAATTGGGATTTCAACAATTTGGCCCAGAGTGTTGGATTTTGTTTCAAGATGCAAGAGGGATGCCATCGGGACCAGCTGCTTTTGAGTAGTTTAGGGCGTTAATTGCACAATCAATATCTTGAAGTGACCATAAGGGTATTGGTAACTTAGGGATAGTGGGTTCCATTACATTAATGTTAAGATATCGCATTGGAAGCGCAAATTTGTTCACATAAAAGTTGGCCCATGTTGCCGTGGTTATCATGGAAGCCTGATTCATGGTTAATGTACATGCATCAGACCTAAGAATTGCCCATGTCGAGCGCCAATCATTGCGGCATAAGGATCTTATTATCTTTTGGTTGTCAGAGTTGTAAATATATTGTTTTATGTTTTTGCATTTATTACGATAAGCATTGCAATCGTGGCCATAATGGCCGCTATCATTTGCAAATATTTGGGTGATTCTATGATAATTTGTTGATCCAGATATAAACTGCCCTGAAGCCCCTCGAACCAATTGTCCATGCGAGTGTCGATTTTATTGCATAATCAGTTGTTCCATCTGACTGAGAGCCAAGGGCGGTCTCCTTCCAGGACTCCGTGATTAGGGTCATGGTCAAGGACAGCAGCAGTGGTGGGGATTGTCAACAGAATTAGCATGTGGTCACCAAGTTCCAGGTCTATCGTTAGTATGTGTTTGCAGCTATCTTGTAAATTTGCCGAAATAGCAAAGTGGTCGATGCAAGATGTAAATGGACCCCTCTTCCAGGTATACCCTAAGCCTTGCTTTGGAGTGGTAGAAATGCTATGTCCCATGATGCTAAGTGTAGATTCCACATACGGCCTCTACCAGGGGATGATAAGGCGGGGTCACAATCTGCGTTGGTGTCGAGTGGCTCCCAACATTCGGCGTTGAAATCTCCGCCAATTATTATTCGACATGTCGAATATTTTGTAAATACTTTTTCGAGGAGCATTCCAGTGAGTCAAACGCACTGGCGATTTTTTGGCGGACAGGGTTATGATATAGGGTTCCATATAATAATGTCGCCACAAAAATCTCGCCATGCAAAAATATTGCTGCAAAATGGCCGTTTTTTGTGGCGACATTAATGCATGGAACATGCGGGGGACACCTCCGCAACCCCCAAACTTTTTTTTTTCTTTTTTTCTTTTTTTTTACATTTTTTTTTTTTTTGCCCCTGTCCCCATATATATGGTCACCCATATAATATCGCCGCGACCTTTTCCCGGCAATATTATTTGCAGCAACCATATATATGGGGATAATATTACCTGATACCTGATATAGCGATACACATAAGTAATGGTCCAAGCAATATGCATGACATGCAATTACAACAGCTAAATACAGTGTTGAATCATAGACTTCATGTGTGATTATGTTCAGTTTCGTGTTTATACAAATGACTAATCCACCATGCGGACGGCCACTTTAACCGCGCTCCGCAGGTACTTGGTGAACAGACAAACCAGGCAATATGATTTTTTGCATTGCCATGGTTTGTTGGCTGAAAAGTATATCACACGTAAGAGCATAATGCGTCTTATTGAACCAGGAGTACAGATTTTTAAATCCACATGAGTTCCATGAAAGAATAGACAAATTGTGTTTATTGTTCATGTTTCATGACATCATTTACAAAGTGAGTTTCATTATCTGCTTTAATTTCTTCACAAATGCCAAACGAGGAAACACATCTCTTACCAAACACATAGCCATTGATTTAGCTTCTAGATGTACACAGGGACATGCTTCGACCAATCTGAGAAAAGGACATGCAGAGTGGGGCTGAGTGGAGCGGTTTTACGGTACCTGTGAATCCTTGTGCAGAAGTCAGTGTGTTACAGTGTTACAAAGTTGCCTTTAACAGCTGTGGCATGCACACAGCATGGCGCAGAGTGGGCGAGTAGAGCAGTCTGGTGGGCTGAAGGCTGTAGTGTTGGTGTCAGACTTAGAAGTCTTTACTATAAGTATTTATTTAACATGCTACGCACTGCTGTGATATGCCTAGGAAAGCAGGGAAGAGACAATATAATTTGCATGGCAAAAATATGGACATACAATTAAGTACAGCAAAAGTCCTAGCAGATCCACTCATTCTGGTATTCGCAGATATAATGGACAGATATAATGGACAATCATACTGATTTTCAGCTAAGAGCTAGTAGCCAGAAAACAAAAGGAATAATTACAGAATGTTTTCTGCAAGTTAATGCCATAGACGGCAGTGACTCATTGTTTGAGAATAATAATGAGTAATGAGTAATATTTCAAACCAGCTGATTATAGACAGTAACTCCCTCCTGAATCTATGCTACTCTCTGCAAGCAGAAGTTAATCAGTATATGACATCATCCAGGGTTTCACCGAATGAGCAGCACCTGGAACAAGGGCATTTGGAAGTTATAGCGACCAATATGAGTGCCTCGCAGGAGATTATTAAGACAAGAGAAGAAGCAGAAAACATGTCAGTGATGGAATTAGATAGAGAGTTGGCTGATAACTCATTACATCAAGAAGCTGTGCATTTTGCATTATAATTCCTATTGAAATAGGCAACACGGATACATGAGGAGGTGCAGAGACATACAGCTGTACTACTTTCCCTGGGAAAGAGGTTAGAAAATGGTGTGATGAAAGATTGCGGCCTCTGTGAAGGGAAATATGGCACAACGGTTCCTTCTGGAATAACTGAAAGGGAGGTAGTGGTGCAACAAACCAGCAAAGCCTTGGTAGGGGGAACTCTAGATAATTAGTGGTTAGAAGTTATGGTTGGAAGTACATGGCCACGTGCACAGCCCAAAATTGAGCTGCGAATCAGTCTGTTTGAGGATCAAACTGACAATAAGACATGCAAAGTATGTGATCAAATTTAATCAGAAATAAAACAGCCGACACGTGTTTCGCCAGGCAGGTTGTTCTCAAGGCTAGCGATTGGTCTGGTGAGGTTAATAGGGTTGTCTGCATAGCAGTAATAGCTGCCGGTTGGGTCCTAGAACTGGTGTATGTCCATGCTGATTGGCCTGAATGGGCATTAAATGTGAAAAGTAGTACAAAGTGGTTACAATGCATGTGTCACTTGTATTGTAGAGTGGGTTCCTAGGTTAAAGTGTTCACACGTTAACCCCTGTATGGTGTTTGAAAAGATGCTGAAGAAAATGAAGGAACAATGGATATCTTGGTTTAAACATTATATAATGGGCAAATCCATAGTGGTCCAAAAAACGGTTCTGGAGCAATAATGGGATAAATCCCAGGCCGGTAGTAATCAATTTGGGCCTGTTAGGAGGGTCCCATTGGAAGTATCCATCGCAGCACGCCACTTCTCTAAAGCGATTGCTAATTATTTTTTGAGGTGGCAACCCGAGCGCCCTGGTGTTCTTTGACAAACCCCTAGTCTACCTATCCTCTAGATAAGTATTGCATGGAAGTTGTGAATGTGGAAATAAAGGAGGATTATTTTTTGTCACAGGAAGTGCAGAGGAGACAGAAAAGAACGTGTGCAGTAGCACCTGAAGTGTTCCAAGTGGAAGATGGAATTACCAATAAACGATATCAGGCCCAAAACGCTGGACAGACTCAAAGCATATGGAAAAATACTACTTTATTATCAGCTGAAAAAAGGAGGTAAACCTGGTGAACAAACAGATTGCAGCTCACATACTCTCGAATACAGTTATGTTACACAAAAGCTTCATAGCTCAATGTATGTCAGCAATGACGTCATTCTACCTGGCAAACAGTAAATACCTATCAAACAGAGGTATTGGTTAGGGGAACATATATAACTATAGTTCGTAGAGGTGTTAGTAACATCATTGGATGCCCCTTATCTGATAGGCATGCCTTAAACCACCTCTTAACTACATATAATATAGATACTAGCAGAATAACAGCAGCATATTGGCTTCTGCAACAATGTATAGTACATCACTACAAAGGTCCTCATGATTGGTTGGCAATCGCTACCAACCTTGGACATTCGTCACGTTAACAGCACGTAAGCAAAACGAAACCCAGGTGCAGGGAACACGGTCAGACAACTGCCCACTTGGCCAATTAGCCTTCCATCTCTCATGAGTTAGGCCCTAAGCCATGGCTTCTTCTTTGTAGTTGACCTTGCTGACTGTTGTCTTCCTTTAAACTTTAAATGGAGGGAAGGCATATTGCTATCTTCGTCTGGAGGTTAATGAACAGGACTTGTTTTCTATTCTTGCATCACGTGTGAGTGGACCATGATTTTGCCCATCCTAAACTTCTAGTTAGTACTATTTGATTTACTTATAATGGGTGCGATTACTCCTCTCAGCTTCTTGAGACTTGGTTGCTCCATCTTGCATATGCTTTCAGCATCTTTGAATGTTCAATTCTTGGCACTTGTAAATGTTCACTCCTTTACTTAATCTAAGAGAAATATGTTGTGCGCATGTAGCTTATCCTCTTTGACTCCTTTTGGGCCTTGCAGTTGCTTTTTGCTGTGGCATCCTTGATCCCGAGCCAAGCAAATACCTGTTGATCTTTGCACAAAGCTGTTTTAGTGCCTGTCAGCTCTGCAGCCATGGTCTCTCTTCTTCAGGCTTCTTGCTTACTATTTATACAGAGTTAACGTCCATTTTCTCATCATGGCTGCTTTACCCGTGCTATATTTTCTACTGCAGCAAGCTTCTATATGTCTCATCTACCTTGCATTGCCGCGTATGTACATCTACTAATTCTCTTCTCATTTATCTTCTCAGTGTGTATGATTTTTTCATATTTACATACATTTTCACTTTGTTACTTCAGTTACATTTTCATTCTTTAATTATTTGCATATCATTTGAGTGTGTCCTTGTGTCTTCTTCTTTATGATATCACTTTACATTTGTCAGATTTCACATATAGCTCTTCTATGTTCAATGGTGTCTGAAGGCACTCTTCTACCACCTCAGTTCAAAGAACATTTGATACGGTTGTCTGAGTGCATAAATTCTCTCATATCTTCGATGCAGTATTGGGATGATACCTGGTGTTACACATAGTGCTCTCCTACTGTTATTCCAGTATGACAGAGGTGAGGGGGAAGGCTCTCTAGATTACGTGTACATCTGCCTCTCTACATTCCCTCCTCTTGTCGAGTCCTCGACCACCATTTCAATTTTCTTCACCTTTTCCTGTGATTTCTCTTGAATCCATATCTTCTTCACCCACCACAGGTCAACTGCATTCCTTATGTGTTCATCACACGCCAAATCATACGGCAACACTCCCCAGTCGGTTGACAGAATACCCAACGTCCCACATAGTCCTTGTGATCCTTGGGGTAGTAAAACATTGTTCATGGGGGTGCCAGAGGACTTCCTTTCATGTGCTCATCGGTGGTGCTTTCAGTCTGTGTATGCTCATCATTTACAACATTCATGTCGATCGTTATCTTCATCCCAATAGCGTTCTTTGCAGTCTTCTTTCACTGTCCTATGATTATTCTTATAAGACATAATCCCAGCAATACTAACATTAGTATTGCTCCAAAGAACTTAAAGGCATTCGCCAGCCAAATTGGAACCCACGATAACAGGGATGAAAACCAGTCTTGATCTTCTGTCTCATCTACTTCCTCTTCCATTTTCGTGTGCAGGGTCGACAGCATATTTATTGCTTCTGTCAGAGTTCCATTCTCTCCATCATTGGAAGGTTTGTTTGTACAGCAAGAAGGCGTGATCTTGGTGCAAACACCACCTTCCGTTGCTGTTATCAAGTCTAGGGCATACCTGTTCTGCAGGTTCATAAGTCTGATGACCCTCAATTCTTCTGTAATCGCATGAAATCCTTTTATTGTCATGCTAATTGTTTGGTTACCTATAACCACTTGGAATTTACTGCAGTCTGAATTCCTGGCATGAATAAATAAATGTGTGCTGCATGCTAACATTCTGTATTCCCATCCTGTACCAGAGGACACTTGTCCATATACCCACAATTGTGGTGTCTCCTAGCATCCCGGCAATCCTGGTGTTTCCCGGTTGTCTGCGCAATTCAGTTTCCTTTGTTCAGCAATCCTTATATGGTCTACAGACATACCACTGAATGAATACATGAGCATTCTGCTTTACCAATCTGGGTCTTTTCCCATTTTCTGCGCTTTTATGTATTCATCTTCATATGGGAACGTCTTTCTCCTTCAAGTTGCCCTCTTGTCATGCATGCTGCTAGATGGCTGAGGCTATTGCATCATGTTCAGGTATTTCTCTTGCGAAAAATGTTCTGGCTGTGCTCATGGCATATGGGATGAGAGAACACACAAAGCAGCTCTCATCTGACGTCTCCTCCTAACCTCCTTCATGTGCTGATACTACATGTTATTCTTTAAATGGGATGAATTATCAAGGTACGTTTTGATATCCTCATGATCTTCTTCAGAATCTCTCTTAAATTTGTTTGGAAATAGCAGGGAAAATATGATTCATGCTTTTACTAGGGATAAAGATAGATGCCTCATTTCTAAAAACTTCCTCTGTATTATAGATAATTATTTGACGACATGCCATAATAAGAAGGAAGAAAAGGCAACACATTGTACAGAATGGTTTTAGTAGAAGTATTCCGAGTAAACACATCGATCGTGATGATAGTGTGTCTCACACAAATTGGAAAATTCCCATTCTTTTTTTATCAACGTATAATTCTTCTTATTATTTATAATAATTACACTCTTTTATAATAGAAATTCTAAAATGATTGCAATGATGATCCTGAAAATAAAGAAAAAACGGCAAACAGAATGTGTGCAATGTTATAGGCAACATAAAGTGTCATGTGCAATATTCGTGTTTTACCTTTAAAGGCTTTGGGCCTCATTACGACCTAGGCGGTAAGTTACCGCCTGGGCCGTGACTTTACCACCATGGCGTAAACTACGTTTACGCCATGGTGGTTGGCGGACTTACCGCCCCATTCCGACCTTGGCGGGGCGGTAAGTCCCCAATCCCCATTTACCCTTCCCCATTCCCATTTTTGCCCCATAGGGCATAATGGGAGCGGGGAAGGCGTTAATTACGCCACCGTAAATTACGGTGGCGTAATTATCTCCATGGTCCCTTAGCGCCAAAGATTTTAACACCTGCTAAAAGCAGGTGTTAAATCCGCCATGGCGCTAAGGGACCTCGTACTCAAGCGGTAAGGGTTGGCGCTGTTTACGCTGCCGTAAACCCCTTACCGCCTGGGTCGTAATGAGGCCCTTTGTCTCTTTTTGCCTCACTGCAATTGTTCAGTGAACCTTGCAAAGGATAGGGTGTGGGGGCACAGAGATAGTGGTGGAACGGTGGGTTATTTGTTGTTTTTGTAGAGTGGGGGTTTGGTGGGTGGTGTAGAGAGAGTGGAGATAGGATGGGTGGGTGGGGGTAGAGAGAGTGTGGGTGAGGTTAGTGTGCATGGGGGTGTGGTGGGTTGGTGGGGGTAGTGAGAATGGGGGTAGGGTGGGTAGGTGGGAGTGGAGAGAGTAGGGGAAGGGTGGTGGGTGGGGAAGAGAGTGGTGGTAGGGTCAGTGGGTGGGGTTAGAGAGACTGGGGGTAGTGTGGGTGGGGTAGAGAGACTGGGGTGTGCGTGTGTGCGCATAGAGAAAATGGGTTTGGGTGGGTCAGGCTTGTAGAGAGAGTGGGGATCGGCTTGGTAGGTGGTGTTAGAGAGAGTGGGTGTAGAGTGAGTGGGTAGGGTAGAGAGAGTGGGGATTGGATTGGTGCTTGGGGTAGGGTGGGTAGAGGTATTGAGGGTGGTGGTAGGGTGGGTGGGGGTAGAGCATGGGGGTAGGGTGGTTGAGTGGGTGTAGAGAGTGGAGGTCGGGTGGGTGGGGTAAAGAGAGAGAGTTGGGATTACTGGGCTAGAGAGAGTGGGGGAAGTTTGGGTGGGGTAGAGAGAGTGGGGGTAGGGTTGGTGGGTGGGGCAGAACGTTTGGGGGTAGGGTGGGTTGGGGATTGGGTGGGTGGGCATAGAGAGAGTGGGATTTGTGTGGGTCAGTCTTGTAGAGAGAGTGGGGATTGGCTTGGTAGTTGGGGTAGAGAGATTGGGGGTGTAGAGAGAGTGGGTGGGGATTGGATTGGTGGGTGGGGGTAGTGAGGGTGGTGGTAGGGTGGGTGAGGTAGAGAGTGGGGGTAGGGTGGTTGAGTGGGTGTAGAGAGTGGGGGTAGGGTGGGTGTGGGTAGAGGAAGAGAGTGGTATATTTGATGGGTGGGGGTAGAGAGTGTGGGGATTGGGTGGGTGAGTTGGCAGGCTAGAGAGAGTGGGGAAGGGTGGGTGGGGTGGAGCGAGTGGGTCTACGGTGGGTGGGCAGGGCAGAAAGGGTGGGGTTAGGGTTGGTTGGGGAAGAGAGTGGGGCTAGGGTTGATGGGGGTTAAGAGAGACTGGGGATATGATTGGTGGGCGCTGAGATAGGGGTAGGGTGGATGGGTGATGTTTTAGTGAGAGTGGGGTAGGGTGAGTAAGGGAGAGAGTGGAAATAGGGAGGGTGGGTGGGGGTTGAGAGAGTGGTGGGTAGAGTGGGTTGGGGTAGAGAGTCAGAAATGTGGAGAGAGGAGGTAGGGGGTGGGTGAGGGTAGAGGGAGTGGGGGACTAAAGAGAGTGGAGTTAGGGTAGGGGAAGAGAGAGTGGAGGTTGGTGGGTGGTGGTAGCGAGAGTGGAGGTAGGATTGGTGAGTCTTGTAGAGAGAGAGTGGGGATTGGCTTGGTAGGTGGGGGTAGAGAGTGCGTGTAGGGTGGGTGGGTGTGTCAGAGAGAGTGGGGTTTGGTTTTGTGGTTGGGGTTTGGGTGTGTGGGGGTAGTGAGGGTGGTGGTAGGGTGGGTGGGGTAGATGAGGTGGGAGTAGGGTGGTTGATTGGGGGTAGAGAGAGTGGGGTAGGATGGTAGGGGTAGAGAGAGTGGAGTAGATTGGGTGGGTGTGGTAGAGAGAGTGGGGTTTGCATGGGTGATTTGGTGAGGGTAGCGAGAGTAGGGAAAGGTGGGTGAGTGGGGTAGTGAGAGTGGGGGTATGGTGGTTGTGAGGAGTAGAAAGGGTGGGGTTAGGGTGGGTGGGTAGGGGAAGAGAGTGGGGGTAGTACTGCTGCGTGGGGAACCCTGGGTGTGGAAGAGAGTGGGGGTAGGGTGGATGGGTGGGGTAGATGAGGTGGGAGTAGGGAGGTTGATTGGGGCTAGAGAGAGTGGGGTAGGGTGGTAGGGGTAGAGAGAGTGGAGTAGATTGGGTGGGTGTGGTAGAGTGAGTGGGGTTTGCATGGGTGAGTTCGTGAGGGTAACGAGAGTAGGGAAAGGTGGGTGAGTGGGGTAGTGAGAGTGGGGGTATGGTGGTTGTGAGGAGTAGAAAGGGAGGGGTTAGGGTGGGTGCGTAGGGGAAGAGAGTGGGTGTAGTACTGCTGGGTGGGGTTATAGAGATTGAGGATAGGGTGGGTGGGCATGGAGATAGTGGGGGTAGAGTGGGTAGGTGATGTTGTGGTGACAGTGGGGTGGAGAGAGTGGAGATAGGATGGGTGGGTGGGGTAGAGAGAGTGGGGGTAAAGTGGGTGGGGGTAGAGAGTGGTGTATGGTATCAGGTAATCATCAGGTAATCATCAGGCATGCCCTAGACATAGCCGACATCATCTCTCTCAACAAACTCGACTTCTTAGCCATTACTGCGACTTGGCTCGACGCAGCCTCAGGTCTCACCTTAGCGCTAGCCATACCTCCATACCTAATGACTACACCATCTACCGCACAGACAGACAAACAAGCAAAGGCGGTGGTATAGCCATTATTGCCAAAAGCTCCTTTAATATCAGACTTATACAAAATCAATCATTCCCATCTGCAGAACTACTCACAATCAAAATAGCCTCATCTAACACAAGCACAATCACTACCCACCTCATCTACAGACCGCCGGGCCCCATATCCTCGTTTAACGACGATATTGCTCTCCTGCTGTCCAACAACACTAAACCCAACTCTCAAATACTTATCCTTGGTGATTTTAACCTAGGGTATAACGACAAAAAAGATGATAAAGCAAGCACAGTCGCCAACACCATATCAGAACTAGGTTTCACTCACCACTCGTTGCAACCCACCCACAACAAAGGCCGTACCCTCGACTGGATAGCAGACCTCAACTGCAACACCACCATCCTCGCCAACTCACCTTGTGCTTGGACTGACCACCACCTCATCACTTTCACCATTAACAAAGACAAACAAACATCTGAAACCCTACCAAACGCTCCTCCCACTCTCACAAGAAATAGGAAAAACATATCAGTTGAAAAACTCATCCCTCTGCTCCAACCCATTATCGACTTCACACCCTCCATTACCAACCCCACTGAATTAGTAGGCCTCTACAACACCACCATCCTCAAGGCCATAAACACAGTTGCACCACTGAAACTGCGGAAAGCCAAACCACGCGCACACCTCAACTCGTGGTTCACTCCTGAACTAAAATCTCTCCGCAAAAATAAAAGACAAGCCGAATCAGCTTGGCAGCAGTCCCCATCCGCCAACAACAAAACAGCCTACTCACTAACCTCCATCAACTACAAGACAGCTATCATCCAAACAAAAAAAAACATGTACAATGAGAGAATCTGCAATGCCAAATCCAACACCAAAGAGCTTTTCAACATCCTGAGAGACCAAGCGTCTCCATCCCGCAGTTTCAAGATTTCAGTGCACACAGGAGTCAGGCATCCATTTTAGGCTGTTTCTTTCACCATTTGTAAAGTGATGCAGTGGGGCACATTGGAATGGGTCAAAATATCCCACACTTGTTACAATTAACTTAAGACATTTAATGTATTCCTTTTTGTGATTAAGGTCAACCCCATTCCGCTTATTTGGGGAAAGTTGATAGAGCTTTCTGCTAGTGATTGAGAATCCAGAAAACTATTGTTGTCTGGTGACAACTTGCTTCACTTTTCAGGTGCAGTTTTCTCAATAGCTAGTTTTTTTTTATTGTTTAGCTGAATTTTTTTAACTTAACAATGTATACAAAACAAGAAAACACAAAAATAAAAACCAGAAAAAGAGTAATAAAAATTGTAAATATTTGCAGCTAGTTTTAGGTTTGCAGCTTCAAGGCCAGACACCTGAGCTTACCATGCCGTGCCACCAAAAGCCTAATCGAATCAAGGGCTTCTCCGCCATCTCACCTTTGATGCTCATCCATGGGTGGTGCGACATGGAAGATCGAGGATGGCAGCACAGGATTCAGATTCTGGCATTGTCTTCCTGCTCTGGTGGGACATGGTGGTGGACACCTTCATTTATACATGCTGTAAGGTGGGGAAGACCATCTGGAAGCTGAGAAGGTGTCATCAAGTGACAGTGACTATTATGATCTGGAAGTCTTGGAGGATGGAGGGCGGCCAGTGATGGATTCTTCTTGGATCTTCACCTGTACACCCGTTGCGGATCTGGTAATGTGACTTCATATACCTCTGGCTGTTGATGATGTTTCCCTCTTTTTGTTGGGTAATCAGAGTGATACTACTCGGTGGACACTGTTTGATGCGAATCCTGACAATTTGGAGCTTTGTCTTCACTCCACTTTCACTTTGTTCACAAACACTCACCCCTTTTTTGCACCTTTTTTATTGACCAATCCTTCCATTATGGCTTTTTTATGAGAAGAGGCCATATTTTGCAGAAGATATGATTCAGTGGAAACACAGAAAGATTGCTTTATCATTCAGGTTGCTCAAGAAAATGGCATAATTGCTGTATTTGGGGATTTCATGAGAAAGGTATTGCACTAATTCTTCACACATAGAGTGAGAAGGGAAGGAATTTAGGACTAATGAGAGTTTACAGACATCTGAACTGTGAAACACTTCTGTGATATGTTGAGTCTCGATTAAATGCATGCTGAGTAATAGTTTTGTTTTGCTTGCACAATAGGTTTCCTATAGTTCTGTAATGTATGGGTATGATCTAGCTTTGCCTTCTGGTCATCATTTATATTCCAACTATGTATCCAGGTGTCGTAATGCAGCTTCAAGAATTGGTGAGTTCCAGGTTTCACCCGGTTGCTGGGCTGCCAATCGCTTGAATGTTCAAACTGGGGATAAGAGATATACAGGTTTCTGTACTTTTAAATATTATGGGTATAAAATGGAGGAGGGGAGTATCTTGTGACCCGCAATATAAGATGGAAAAATGGATTGTGGTTAAACGTGGTGCTAAGATTTTCCACATTCATATTGGACCATTTATGATGGACCTATGAATTCCCAGGAGATGATCTCAGTATGTTGGAATGATCAAATGCTGCTGCAAAGGAAATTTCAGCATGATCAGTCCAAGGTAAGAAAAATTGGGTGCCTAAGTATACAGAGTCCACATTGTCAAATGCACAATATACAGTGTGGCCTGCCATGTAGGTGGAGTCTGTAACTCATTGTGAAAGATCACGGTAAGCCATTGTATCAAGAATGCCGTGATTGTGAGGGTTATCTAAGTCTACAAACCACCTCTTAAGATCCCCTAAAATCATCAGCTGAGAAAAGGTAAGCACTGAATCCAGGCAGAACATTTGCTGGGTGCATGGGTGGACGATAATATCGACCGAGGAATTGCAGGTAAGGATACAATTCAAGTTTAAAGTGCTGGCACAACTAACATTCAGAAATTCAGCGTGGACTGAACACTACACTTCTGGACAATTGTCCAGAATTTTAACCAACCAAAGAAACTGGAGGTTTTGTTGCTTACGTGTCCCTCTTCTGCTTTTCATGTCTTTTCATGGGTGATTGAGAAGGTTATGGTTTAAGCAACATTGTGTGTCTGGGTCCTGACAAAGAGGAGTTTTGTGTTCTCTCTACTTTAAGTTTTCTCCGAATCCACTCTCCCTTTTTTGTTCTTTTTCTTTTCCCTGCCCCTGCTATTATTAAGCATGGCTGTGTGAGGACCAGGACAGAACAAATGGTAAATATCCACTGGGGTGCACTACATATGTTTAGTTTGTTTGCAAATTATTTTTATGATTATTTAATTCTACGAAATATATTTAATATTATTTCAGGTGCCCAAGTACATCCCTTCCTACAGAGATAAATGACTAATTACCATAGCTCATCAGTACCGCTGATAAATTGCCCAGTCACTCCTTAGGAGGCAGTACCTCTTTGAGTTTATCTTTCTGTTTTTTTAAAAAGAGATGTATACAACATAGCCACAATAATAGACATATAATAATTAAATCATAACATTTTACTTTTGTTATTAAATGCCAATAAATATTCCCTTCGAACACAGTACTCTCATAATCCAACTTAAATGGAAGAAAGCATAATTTATGCTTTATAATATTTTCAACAGTTTTATACAACAAACCGTATAAAAAAAACAGTGTGCATTGATTTACTCAGATAACATTTCTGGATTATATCAGAGAAATGTAACATCAACAAAAAATGGTTTTCTATTAAAGTGCTCCGATATCCACTACGCGTTTCAAGACCCACAGGCCCTTCATCAGGTGTGACTGTTATCCTTTTGAATAATCTAATAAATATAGAAGGAGATTATAATCAGATTACAAATCTATACTCCATTCTGTACAGAATGTTTCTGGTGGTCTAAGCACTGACCATTCTGTTCTTCAACTAACGGAATAATCACCAAATGGAGAGCTGTAAAAAACATATATGCAATCCTATGTAATCAAAATATCTGGCATGTGTAACTAAGTCAAAGACACCAATCACATCAATTAACATCTATTCCAACAATTTACCTTTCTCCTTTTTGACCTCGTCCACTAGCCAATGCTGAAAACAAAACCACCACCATTTTCAGGAACACCCTCTCACTGTTTATCACCTAATTATCAGTCCACTGCACCAATTGGAAATACAAAGTGAATTTATAGTCCCTCACAGTTCAATAGATCCTTCTAAAAATTAAGAAAATGTGCCCTCTTAATGTTAATTTATAACCAACATGCATTGCAGTACATCCCTGTTATGAGCACTAAACCGAGGCTCCATTGCCGCCATCTTACCTTGAAACATATTTGCATATGCACGATACAGGAACAGGGAGGTGGCTGCAAGTACAGCATCCCTGCCTGGACAGAACACCCGCCTGTAGCTTTTTACAGCCAGCCAGGCGGCTGCTTTTTGACTTTGGAAGCCCTTTCTTGGATGCTTGGCACTGTGACTACCTTACGCTTGGGCTATTTTCTCTGCCCATCTGGAACATGTATTCTGAAGGGGACCCATGCATTTTGTGGTGCGATCAATGTGGACTGTGGGATGAGAGATGGTCACCCGTCTCTGTAGGCTTTTCTTCCTGCTGTGCACAATATGTTTTCCCCTTTCTTTCTTTCAGCAAGTTTATTTGTTTTTTAGTTGTTTTCAGCTTCAATAATCCTAATTTATTTTACTGTATGATTTATCCAAGATCTTGAGATCTTCAAAATCACCCACTAACATGGCCATTCCCAGCTGTTAGAGGGAGCACCATGGGTGTCCTGATGCCACCTCTTCCTCTTTAGTCATGATGTCAATTTCAGGATCAGACTGGGAAGGATTACCAATGAGACATAAAATAACTCAGTGTGTTTAGCTTCTACTTCTGAGAAATGCATGAAAGCTACAGGTCACAGGTTAACTTTCTGATGGAGCAGGGTCATGCTTTCATCCAAAAGAAGGCCATAAAATAACAACAATAATGCCATATGAGCAAATATGTTGAATAACTCAATGCTGGTTATCTGGTTGGCAAAGAGCCAGTTAACAGAGTAAGATGGTCGGATGATAAAGCTACATGGATTTCTTGCTCTGTTTAGAGAGACGCTTTTTTCACCCAAACATTCGATTATCTGGTATTTTGTTTACCAGAATAGTTCTATTAATGGCAGATAAAAAGTAGAATGTTCTGGTTCATTGGGTAGCAGCTAACAAAGCTATGAATGTATTATACGGATAAAAAAAAGTGATGTTGCTATGAACACTTGGCCATCACACGCCAATTATCTCAGTGATAACTTTTCTGACACCTCCCGCTCGAGACCCTGTCTCGCGATGGTCTAATTCCAGCTCACGTTCCCTATTAATGGGTGAACAAGCCAACGCTTGGTGAATTCGGGTTTTCAATGATAGAAAGAGCCGACATTGAAGGATCAAAAAGTGACCCCGCTAGTATTAAGGAAAGGCCGGTAGGGCTGGGTCAGATCATGACCTTTGGCAGCCTATGCAAACAGTGTGACTTACTTCTTCCGAGCTCTTCTAGCCTTTCCGAAGCAAAGGCCTATTGCAGGTTCATCGAACGGTCATCAAATGCAAAATGCAAAAGAATTCAAATTGAAAATGCAGGCTCTGTTAGATCCTGGAAAGAGACAGAACTTGCACCTCGCTGAACACGTGGCAGTCATTTTCAGTTGCAACTTGTTAAGACGAGGCTGCCGAGCGGTCAGAATTTTAAACTAGACCACAGGGCATGATCTGTTCAGTTTACTCTGACAAGATGTGCATCCCCTAAGGTAATGCTTTGTTTTTTTGCTTTCTTAGAAAATGGATAACAGGAATGTTCCTGCAATATGAGCTACCTTTACAGGTACGCATTTAGCAAGTCCTGACCCCTGTTTCACATGACGTCTATTGCCACGGTTAACTGTCTCGGAGCCTGCATTGATTTAATTTTAAGTAGCACCTGCAGCATAAATAATTGTTCTTGCATAGCTCTTCATGTTGAGCTCCTGCAGCTTCTAATCGATGTAATAGCGATAATATACAGAAATGTCACCCTCATTTCTGCGCCCCCACAGTCACTGTGACTTTTGGATTTGGAGTGCACAAAATACTAACTCCCATTACTGCACCCAAGCAGAGCGAGGGTTGCGGGGGGTCTCCAGTGCTCTCCTTGGGGCAGTAACATGAGTTGGGGCTACAGGGGTGTCCCCCACTTACCATTCTGGTAAGCGGGGTACAAGAAAGTAAAAGTAAAACCTGTGGCGTCAGCTCAGACCCACACAAGTGGGAGGAACCGATGCTGCAGGGATAGCGGAGATTCAGCCGCGCACACAGAAGTTTGCTGCCGTAAAGGTAAGTGGGGCGTGGGGGTCGGGTAGGTGTATGCGGGGTGGGCGAGGTGGGTAATGTGATCTATTTGATCACTACGCCGTGCCGTTATTGGTCTCGACATTTTCGTCTGCGCAGTTACGGCCGGCGCAGTGATCACCTAGATTTGTAATAGTTAGCATTATTTTTACCTAATTTAATGGTACTCAATGTATAGACTCCAGATGGATGAGTGTGCAAGATGGCCTTGGTGCATGCCCGGCCTCATGGAAGCGGAGAGCACTTTACTCATGGCCTATCCACACAGACAATAATGCCTTTTTTGTAAAGACAACTTAGTTCTGTGCAAACGTGCATGTCCAGCTTCGCGAATATTTATATAGCCCATTTGGGTAGGTGACATGATTTTGCTCCATGTGTTTTACTCACCATAACATTTAGATTATAACTTTTATTTTATTTTTAAAATACCTTTGAAATGTGGGCTACTGGTATGCCTTCCATCACTAAAGGTCCTGATGCCGCCCCTCAATTTTCAAGGCACGCCCAGTAGAAAATCAGATTCTTAGGCCTCCGAAGATCTGCCCATGACTCTCCTGACTTATAAGGTAGGATACATTGATAGCAGGAAACAGTGCATGTCTGTTTCCAGAACTCTGTGATCATTTTCCTGGGACCTAATGGCAACCATGAACTAGCTCGATGTTCTTATTTTTGTTGTTGAGCCCAGTTTTTCCCCCACCTCAACTGGGTTTCATGCAGACATCTGAGAAACCAATCTTAAGTGTAAATATAACTTTTTTATGTAGCAAGTAGAAATGAAATAGGTGTGCTTCTTAGAATGTGTGCCATGTTTGTGCAGTTTCTGCATGGAGTGGGTTGCCAGTGCGTAAAGCCTTCATGTGTCCACCCGCAGCTGCTTTGGTCACACTATGCATATGCATCGCTAGCCATATTGATTTTAATGTGGACAGATTTAAGTATGGGAACAAGGAGTTTCTGCAATGAATGGTGTGGATGCCACGTGCAAAAACAAGGGCATTGCAGGCTGCATTTACGATTGAGTGCATGATTGGCGGATCCAAAATTTCATAGAGCAAAGAACTGTGCCTCCCACAATGTACGTGGGCGGGAGGCATTTACAATGGACCCTTTAGAATCCAGCTGCTGGTGCTAAAAGCAAGCGCATTCCATAGTAATTGAGTGGTTGTCTGCAACCTGCAGAAAATCCGTTGTTTGTTTGCCAGGTGGATCAGGAATGGTAGACAGTAGTGTCAATCCGGTTCCAATCCTCCACTCCACCTATCATAACCAGGAAAACCACCCAGGGTGGAAAAGCAGGTTTTAAAAAAAGTGTAAACCTTTTACACCTCTTTTTTACACTTGCTTTACCACTTCGGGGATTTGAAAATTAAATCCATATAGAAAAAAGTCACGCCAGTGACCACACCATTTTGGCCTGAGTGGGTAACGGCTCACCCTAAAGCTGTAAAAGGCCACTCAGCAGCACTGTGGGGGCATTTATAGATGTTAATGTCATTGCAGTGGGCCCAACTACATTAGCTTTAGACCCCACTAGTTTGACAATCCTGTCTATGCCTCTGGTGGAAGGATGGATTATAGACCAGATGACATGATTGCCAGCCGGACACATCGCTTGATTATTCCCTATTTTAGGAGACTCTGTTCCTTTCCCAGGTATGGGGTCTCTGTGTGTCCCAGAATGACCGGGATCATGAAAAGCGCAACCAGGGAACAGAGGGAGGTAGCAGAGACAGGCTCTGGTTGCATCTGGCATTCAACGAGTGGACGCAGTGCCAGACTGTGTGGAGCGCGCCTGACAGGCACTTGCGGTTGCTGTGTGACAGAAAATAAATACAGCCTGTTAAGAGAACGTCAAGTATCCACTTTCCAGCCGCAGAGACATGAGTGGCTCCCTGCTTCCTAGTCAAGTGCGAGCGGTCCTTTCAGAAGCGCAGCGCCCCTGTTCCCATCGCTCTTCACCTCTTTGGATGCGAGTTGGACAGCAGGAACAAATACATACGAGTTAAGAACACTTTGCTCAAATGATGTCAGGTCAGAGAAGCTGCTTACCTCCCTTCTGGTAAAAGAGGCTTCGTCTGATGCTCTGGATATCTTTTCTCCAAATGATGATCAGTAATGCCTCCAGTAGACTTCAGTGTCATAGCGTGAGCGTGAGCGTGAGGGTACAAGGCATCACACCACCATACAGTAAAAAAAAAACATGTCCACACCCGTACCCATCTGTGCAACCTTTTCTCGCAATCTAGCAACATGGCAAACCATTGTTTGTCTGGACGAGCCTCCCTAGACTGCATCTCATACCAAAAACACGGATTTAGGTGATTTCTTCGAGAATATTTGTTCAAAGCCACTTATATCCTTTCAATGTTTAAGACATTTCACTGCAAATGAATGTGGTGGGGAGAACCATGCAGACCTCCCACATCCCCCACTATCTTAATTAATACCCTAACCCAACCCCATATACATTATGGAGAAAAGTGTTAAAATAATTTGATCTAATGGGCTTCGAAGAACTGGACCTGTGATGTAATGGTGCAATACCAAAAAACCTGCAAAACTCATATTTGCTTAAAGACTGCAAGCATAAAACATTTATTACAATGAAAACACAACTGCAAATATGTGCAGAAAGTACAAGTTAAAATATAATGGGGGTCATTACAAGTTTGGCGGTATCCCAGCAGTAAATCCGCTGGGATACCACTCAAAGCAAATAGTGTTCCTGCAACTCGATCCGCCACTATTAGTGCTGGAGCCCGAGTTGCGGCAAGGCTGTCAATCGCCATTTTATTCAGAATCTTTAGGACTCTATGAGGCATTTGTGGGGTATTTATTGCGGTGCAAACTGCGCCACGGTAAATGCTCTGCAAATGGTCAAAGCTTGAGGTGAATATCCCAACTTTCCGCCCAAACTTGGAATTGGGTGAAGCAGTAATGCAGCGGTAATAGCGTTACCGCCGCATTTTTACCACGCCGCCCAAACCCTGATGAGGCCCAATGTAAATGCATTTTGAAGATGAATTTACGAGAAAGCTTATGGATCCAGTAGAGGCCAACTGAGATACCCCACACTCTCATGCTTTGCACCTGAAGCAGGGTGTCCTGATGTGAATTCCATTTGTCTGTGTTCAAATGTTTTCTACTGGACCAGGTTGCTGCATGTCATCCAAAATATAGCAGCACTGGCACATGTATGCCTATTCTTTAGATGTGGCGGCTATTGCAGGCAGATGAGACCTTAACTGGCATTAGATGGCATTCCCAGGTCATCTGAGACTGCACTTGCGTTGTAATAGGATTTCAACATATGCGTATGTAATGTCATGTCAAGCTATTTTGCATAGCATCACTTTGGTCAATGTGGTGGCTTCTTTGACTGGAGAGAAAAATATAAAGTACAGATTGACTACCCCTCTCTCATATAATCCTGTATGGAACACAGGTAAGGGTAAAAGCGCACCTTTTTATTTTATTAACAAGGTATATGCCTTACTGGGAAGAAGTTGTTCGAACAATACAACTTTTACAAAAAATCGATCTCTTTTTATTTTCATAAAAACATATTAAAAAACATTACAAACATCTGTCAATAGTGATCCTCAATCATACCATTCAATCATCATGTTTCTATTCTAACAGGGGAGTGCTAAAGTTGAAAAAAAGTTTTGGCATAACAATAATTGTGAATATGCGTACAGGACATAGGAAAAAGATATTAGATTTTCCCTTATCAGTCTGATAAGGGAAAATCTAATTTCTTTTAAGGCAGTAAGGCATACACCTTGTTAATAAAATAAAAAGGTGCGCTTTTACCCTTACCTGTTTTCCATACAGGACTATCAGAGAGGGGTAGTCAATCTGTACTTTACATTTTTCTCTCCTAGACTTTCCCTTTTTCGAGATCTGACCCCCCGTGAACAAAAAATTAGGGAAAACTCAATTATTGATACCTTCTTTGACTGGATACATAAGTAGAGAGAGGATTTTGGAGGTAAGGGGGAGGCAAAAGGAGACGTGCATAATGGATGATCCATCTGTGTTCTGGTATGTTTCTAATTGAGTTGTGATGTGGTTTCTTGGGGTGTACATGTTCATTATGGAGCCCCAGTTGTACGTGTCCTGCTTCGTTTCACTCATTACTCATTACCCGGAGTGGAGTGCTGAGGGTTTTAACCTTTTTGATTCAGAGAAAAATGACAGGGATATCAAAACCACCCTTCCTTATTAGTTGTTTGAAAGCTGGGAGACACCTCCAACCATACGCTTCTGTGGGTATCGCTACATAATATCCCCAACAAAAATACCGCCGTAGATATAGCCGTTTGGTTCGCCATAGGTGATATTTGTGTTGTGGATATTATGTGGGAGCGGGGATTGCGGGGGTGTCCCCCGCACATTAAAAAATTATGCAGGGGTTGTGGGGGGGGCCCCCGCACGGTCCATGTGTGTATTTTGCCACAAAAATATGGCGATATTTTTGCATCGCAATATTTTGCGGCAGAATTAACACATGGAACCCTTCTGTGCTGTGCCCAGTTGGGAAAAGAACAGCATTTGCCCAACAGTTGTCAGCCGATTAGGGAATGGCCGGAATCCCTGGTTGTTTCTCCTCGAGGTCTAGCTCAGTTGGTCTAAAACCTGTCTTACACAGCACACACGACACAGACCAATAAAGGAAAGCCCAGCTTCATCTCATCTGAATAATGATTTATTAAAATACACGCAGCCATAAGAGTGCAGAGGTTTCTCATTTCTTTTGGCTTTGCTGGCCTCCTGGTGGCTCAGCTGGGGACGCATTGTCCCCTAGGCAACAACGCAAGCACTTATCAAGTCATTACAATGTTTACATTAAACCTCCTAATCAGTAATCAGCATTTCTCCTCTATAAGCAGTTAATTTATTCTCTGAGCATTAAGTAAGTCGCTTAGGAAATATTCACTGACTGCAAGCTAATTTAGGGTTTTCATGCCCTACACATGCCTGGGATGGGCAAACTAAATGCCTAAATGCAGCATTAAATTTTGAAGCAGTGTGATTGCTTAGTCAATGCTTAAAACATGAAGAAATGCATAAGGTACAGAGGTCTGCGAGCACCATAACTGCTCAAACCCTGAGCCATTTTCTGAGAGATTCTCTTTGTCTAAGAGGAATGACAGAGGGAGATTCCGTCAGTTTGGTTGTCCAGACCTCCAGAAGGAGTACTTTGGTATCTGAGGTCAAGAACACCATAGGTACTGAATACTGAGGTATCCTTTCCTCACCATGCACAAGAGCTTCACTCTTAACCAGGGTCGGACTGGGACAAGAAATAGGCCCGGTCACCCAACAACAAAAAAAATGGCCCACCCCTCGCCTCAAAAAAGTGGCCCACCCCTCGCCACTGATACCCAGAGACTATTTAAGCAGCACCCAGGCTGAGAAACATGCTTTGCGTTTTCTGCACCTGCAGCGTGACACTCACTGTGTTCGGATCTGTCTCCAGTAGGCCTGCACCTTTCTTCTGCGCTCAGCTCCTGTAAGAACAAGAACACTGTTAGGAACAGCCTTACCTTGCGGCGCGTCTGCCCATCATTCATCGCTCCTTCTGTTCTGCGGGCATCTTCGGCGGTGTCATTCCCATCCCGACAAGCCGCTTCCGAAAGGAAAAGGGAAAAGAACAGAAAAAAAGGCATTTGTAAGCATTCTTCAAATATTCGCTTATTTTTAAATACTGTACGAGCTTCAAATGCTTACCTGAATCCCAGCCGCTCTGGGGGAACTCTGTCTCCGGAACTCCTCATCCATCTGCAAGAGGAAAAAGACACTCCAGGTTAGCGTGGAAACATCTAGAGGCGCCGCATACTGCGCTTACCCACCACATTTGTTCTTCATAACTGGCATCCACGCTGAAAACGTCGCGGCACCTAAATGATGCAGAAAAAGAACTCAGTTCAATGCAAATACGAAAGGGGTGCATTGCGCATCGCGCTCTCACTCACCTTCAGCGCTACTCATCTCAGCAGCACGCCACCATCCCAGGACGCCGGCCATCATCTAAGGAAGGAAAGGAACGCAGTTAGAGAAATGTTCAAAAGACTCATTATGCTTACCTGTCGGACTCTTGCCAGTGAAATAACTAGGCAGCAACGAGCCGGATCAATCAACGTGCCCCTGCGCTGAAAGCAGGACGGAGAGCACACTATCCAAGAAAACAAGGTGAGCTGTGGATCAAAGGGAAGGGTTGGACCCCGGGGAAGAAGGGGTTCAAGCACACAGAGACAATAGGGAGTTAAACTCTACCAATCCTGTGTTTCAGGCCCAGTCTCCAGTCAAATAGCCTCCAGGGAAGGGTTCAAGGTCGTAAGAGGTCAAAACAGGCTGAGTGACGTCCCGGTGGATACCAGGTGAGCGTTACAGAACGCAAAGCCTCACATCAAAATCCACCTGGGCATCAGGGAAACGTCAGAAACCTACCAGTTAGCCCACATGTTGGGGCAGCTACGTTCCGAAGTACATGCAGCCAGGCAGGAGACCAACACCCTGAGGAGAGAGCTGATAGTAGCCAAACAACGCACTGATGATTTAAGCCGACAACTTCTCCAGTCACAAGCAGGGCATGCACCATTGCCGGGAAGCGGGCCCTCGATGCCAGCGCCATCAGCCAATCCCGTTCAGATAACCCTTCCTGGGGCAGTTCCCTTGGCCCCGCCCGAACGATTTACGGGGGATCCCAAGAGGTTTGCAACGTTCATGAACCAGTGCCGCCTGCACTTCCTTTGTAGGCTAGGGGCCTTTCCGAATGACCAATCACGGGTCGCTTTTGTGCTATACTACCTGAGTGGTAGCTCCGCAGACTGGTCTGTACCCTTTGTGGTCCAAGACGATCCTTTGCTGCATGACTTCAGGGGCTTTCAGCAGGAGAAGGAAAAGCTGTTCGCCCGTCGTACTCATGGGCAGGCATTAGACAATGAACTTCTGTCCCTACGCCAAGGGAATCAAGACCTATTAACATACATAGCCACGTTCAATAGACTCGTAGTTGAAGCAGAATGGCCAGTGGAGAAGAGAACCACGTTATTTTATCAGGGGTTGCGGGGGGAGCTCAAGGATGTTCTCGCACAAGTAGTGAACCCCCCAAAAGACTGCTCAGAATTCATTGACCTTGTTCAACTGGATCATAGATTGCAGGACCGGAGAACAGATCGAACCAGACCGGACCATCGCCCTATGTATGTGCGTTCAAAGGACAATACTGCCCGAACAACGGACGGTTCAGGAGAACCAATGCAAATCGGGGGGTCATATTCCCCTTGACTAAAGCGGAAAGGGATATAAGCAGACAGCAGCAGTTATGTCTGTACTGTGGAAGGTCAGGTCATTTCCTTAAAGAGTGACCTGTGAAGCCACCAAGGAGCACGGTAGGGGCCACGGACAAGGAAGATACCATCAAGGAATCGGAAAACTCCCCAGCCCAGCAAGTTTAGGGGTCCACTTGTCGAGCAAAGAAAGTGAACTACAGACCTCCCATTTTGCTCTATCTGTGGTCTTGATCAATCACCAACAACCATCTCGGATGCACGCAGTAAGAGCATAAATAGACACTGGAGCCGTTGGGAATTACATCGACCAGGATCTTGCAGCAATGATGGGGCTTCCGTTACGCCCTAAATCAACCACCGACACTGTTACCACTGTCAACGGCATGGAAATAGCTTCTGGTCCAGTATCCCAATGCACTGCAGCTTTAACCCTTCTGTGCCAGGATGGACAGCAAGAATCTATCATTTTCGACCTCATTAAGGCACCACAGTTCCGGTTGATTTTGGGAATGCCATGGTTGGTAGCTCACAATCCTCGAATCGATTGGCGAGCAAAAGAATTGGCCTTTCCCGAGACCTGCGCCCACACATGTTATCGTCAAGAGAAACAACCAATAGACACCAGAACCTCCACGCTTGCGACTGTGGCAATCTGCACCCTACCAAGTGAATACCAGGACTTTCAAGATGTCTTTCAGAAAGAACAGGCTAATACCCTGCCACCGCATAGACCATACGATTGCCAAATCGACCTGATACCTGGCGCACTAATCCCTTGTGGGCGAATTTACGCACTCACGGAACCAGAAAACCAGCACCTGAAGGCCTATCTTGACCAATACTTGGCCAACGGGTTCATCTGTCCCTCGAAGTCTCCAGCAGCCAGTCCTCTATTCTTCGTACCGCAAAAGGAGGGGGACTTGAGAACGTGCATCAACTATCGCGCACTGAACCAGATTACCGTAAAAAATCACTACCCCCTGCTCGATCAAGTCAAAGATGCCCAAATCTACACAAAACTAGACCTGAGGGGGGCATATCACCTTGTTCGCGTAAACCAGGGGGACAAATGGAAAACCACTTTTCGCACCAAATATGGCTTTTACGAATATCAAGTAATTTCCTTTGGCCTTTGCAACTCGCCTGCTGCATTTCAGTACTTCATGAACGATGTCCTACGGGAATTGATTCATGTCTGTGCTCTAGTGTACATCGACGATATCCCAGTATATTCCACATTAAAGCAGGACCACATTAAACACGTCCGATCCGTATTGGAGAAACTCCGTCAACACCAGCTCTATGCCAAGCTCGAAAAGTGCTCATTCCACATCTCCGAGGTGCAATTCCCGGGCTTTATTCTCAGCCCGAATAGAATCCGAATGGATGTACACAAGGTAGATGCTATCCTGAACTGGCCATCCCCAAATTCATTCAAGGGGTTTCAAAGTATGCTGGGTTTTGCAAACTTCTACCGCCGGTTCATCCCAGGATTTTCGCAAATCGTGCATCCCATCACGTCATTACTAAGGAAAAGCAACAAAAAGTTCCAGTGGACAACAGAAGCCGAGGAGGCTTTCCAGGAACTCAAAGCAAGATTCACATCTGCCCCAATCTTACGCCACCCTCGCCTTGATCTCCCATACCTGGTGGAAACGGATGCCTCAAGCATGGCTATGGGAGCTGTCCTCTCACAAAAGGACCCCGAAGCGGGCCAGTTACACCCTGTTGCCTTCTGGTTGCGTAAATTCACACCCCCTGAACTCAATTACGCTATCACAGACAAAGAACTCCTGTCCATTAAGTCAGCCTTTAAGGCATGGCGGCACTACCTCTTGGGCGACAGACACACAATCACCGTAATACCTGACCACCGGACCTCCAGTACCTAAAAACGGCAAAGGCCCAATCCTCACGACAACTACGTTGGGCTCTTTTTTTTGCTGAATATGACTACTTGATTACATTTCGACCAGGGGTGAAAAACGGGAAGGCCGATGCCCTTTCCTGTATGGGGGGTGGAAGAGCAAGGGTATCAGACCCCTGACCCAATAGCAATCATCCCGAGTGACAAGCTCCTATGACTCACAGCAACCATAACTCAGAAAGAAAGAATTACATGAAGAAATCCAAAACCTGATGAGTCCGGAGCAATTACAAGTGTGGAGTGCACAAGGAGAACATTACATGATAAAAGATCAGTTGCCCTACTTCAGGAATCGTTTATTCTTATCAAACCAAGAACTACGAGAACAAGTCATATCCGGTTATCATGATTCCTTGATCGAGGGTCACCCCGGAAACGCTAAAACCCTAGCCAAGGTAAAACAAAATTATTGGTGGCCCACGTGGCGTAAAGACATTATCCAATTCATCCTATCTTGTGGAGTGTGTGCTCAAAACAAGTCATCCAAGCAGAAACCGGCTGGGCTATTACAACCATTGGAAATCCCACCAGCACCCTGGCACACGTTGTCCCTCGATTTTATTACTGACTTGCCACCCAGTCAAGGGTTTAACACTATTCTTGTGGTCGTGGACCTATTTTCAAAAATGGCACATTTCATTCCATGTAAGGGGCTCCCAAATGCTTCCACTCTGGCAAAGGTATTTCTTGAAGGCATCGTACGGCTCCATGGGTTTCCTTCAGTTTTGGTCTCAGACCGAGGTACTCAATTTGTATCTAACTTCTGGAGAAAATGCTGCTCTATGGCCCAGATCGACATCCTGCTATCCACCAGTCACCATCCCCAAACGGATGGTCAAACTGAGAGGACAAATCAGACGCTATAGAGGGCAAATCAGCAGTATCTGCGTTGCATATTACACCAAGCTGAAGGAAGCTGGTTCAACCTATTATGGATAGCTGAATATGCTTACAATAATTCCCTACACACCAGCACTGGGCAGACACCCTTTTATACCATGTATGGCAGGCACCCACGTACTTCTGAGTTGGACGTTCCTACAACCCTGGAAATGCCAACAGTCAAAACCTTGCACACAACCATTTCTCAAACATTTAAAAGGGCAGCTGAACACCTACTTCAAGCTTGGAATCGCCAAAAGAAGTTTTCTGATCAACACCGAGCAAAGGCCCCCAACTACCAAGTGGGAGACAAAGTCTGGCTGGCGTCTAAACACGTGTCCATTAAAGGAGCCCGAATTTTCCGTCCAGGATACCTGGCTCCATTAACCGTCACCTCTGTGATAAATCCTGTGGCGGTCAGACAAGCTTTGCCGTCAAACATGCATATTCATCCTGTGTTCTACGTGTCTCTCCTTAAACCTGTTCAACCTGGGACCCGGGTAGCAAAGCCACCGCAGCCAGTAGTAGTCGCTGGGGAGCTAGAATTCAAAGTCAAGGACATCCTAGATTCAAAGTATGTCAGATCCAAATTATTCTACTTAGTAGACTGGAAGGGATATGGTCCACAAGACAGGACATGTGAGCCTTGTGAGTACATCCATGCACCTCGCTTGCTTAGATGATTTCATCAAAACCATCCAACCAAACAAGGACGAGACAGAAGAGCCACCTTGAGAGGGACCTTGGGGGGGAGTGCTGTCATGATTTCTGCCCCTCATGTCCTCAGCCCTCCAAGATGTCAGGCTGGAGCCAGGCCACGATCACCTACAAGGCCCTCAAGGGTCTCTCCATCCCTCCAAAGACCCACTTGGAGTCAGACTTGGTGCTTGTGGCACCAGACTCACTCACTCCCATAGGATAAAATTGGGGATTGGACTTGTAGTGCATTGATGGGGACAAGATGGATTCCCCCACATATTTCGGTTCCCAGAACTGCATGTGCGGTCTAGTCTTTTGGTTGTGGTTCAGCCCAGAGACACCTGGGATACCCAGAGACTATTTAAGCCACACCCAGGCTGAGAAACATGCTTTGCGTTTTCTGCACCTGCAGCGTGACACTCACCGTGTTCGGATCGGTCTCCAGTAGGCCTGCATCTTTCTTCTGCGCTCAGCTCCTGCAAGAGCAAGAACACTGTTAGGAACAGCCTTACCTTGCAGTGCTTCTGCCCATCATTCATCGCTCCTTCTGTTCTGCGGGCATCTTCGGCGGTGTCGTTCCCATCCCGGCACTCTGTTTCCTAAGGAAAAGGGAAAAGAACAGAAAAAAAGGCATTAGTAAGCATTCTGCAAAACTCGCTTATTTGTAAATACTGTACAAGCTTCAAACGCTTACCTGAATCCCAGCGCTCTGGGGGAGCTCTGTCTCCGGAACTCCTCATCCATCTGCAAGAGGGAAAAGACACGCCATGTTAGCGTGGAAACATCTAGAGGCGCCGCATACCGCGCTTATCCACCGCATTTGTTCTTCATAACCGGCATCCACGCTGAAAACATTGCAGCACCTAAAAGACACAGGGCCTCATTACGACCCTGGCGGAGTGGGTTTACGCCAGCGTTATTCGCGGCGGACCCGTCCGCCCTACTACGAGTTCCCGTAGCGCCATGGAGCGTTTTCCGCCTGGTTTTTCCGGGCGGAGAAATCCATGGCGCTACGGGACCTTGTTGTTAATTACGCCACCGTATTTTACGGTGGCGTAATTAACGCCTTCCCCACTCCCATTATACCCTATGGGGCAAAAATGGGAATGGGGAAGGGTAAAATGGGGAATGGGGATTTACCGCCCCGCCAAGGTCGGAATGGGGCGGAAAATCCGCCAACCCCCATGGCGCTATCGGCAGCTTTCCGCCGTGCTCCATGGTGCATTTTGCACCGCGATTTCCGACAGGGTCGTAATGAGGGCCACAGAAAAGAACTCAGTTCAATGCAAATACGAAAGGGGTGCTTCGCGCATCGTGCTCTCACTCACCTTCAGTGCTACTCATCTCCGCAGCACGTCGCCACACCCGACGCCGGCCATCATCTAAGGAAGGAAAGGAACGAAGTTAGAGATTTGTTCAAAAGACTCATTATACTTACCTGTCAGACTCTTGCCGGTGAAGTAACTAGGCAGCAACGAGCCTGCATCAATCAACGCGCCCCTGCGCTGAAAGCAGGACGGAGAGCACACTATCCAAGAAAACAAGGTTAGCTGTGGATCAAAGGGATTGGTTGGACCCCGGAGAAGAAGGGGTTCAAGCACACAGAGACAATAGGGAGTTAAACTCTACCAATCCTGTGTTTCAGGCCCAGTCTCTAGTTGAATAGCCTCCAGGGAAGGGTTCGAGGTCGTAAGAGGTCACAACAGGCTGAGTGACGTACCTGTGGATACCAGGTGAGCGTTACAAATACAGCTCTTTACCCGATCAAGAAATCGAAAGGATGGTCATGGAGATTGATTCAATATCTCTGCCCCTTGAATAATGTGTGAAAGCATTGACACAATCCAGCCACAATATTATGTAACATCCCTACAGTCTTAACATTTTTTACAGTTATTGATTTAAAGTATGTGTTCTTTTCCATTCCGTGGCACATATCGTGGGGCACGGTTTCAACACACTAATTTACTACAAGGGGGTTGCAAATCACCCAGTGTGTTCAATAGGGTGATCCAGACTGATGTATGCAATTTGCAAATTCACAGCACCATCATCCAGTACATGGAGGACATTCTGATGTGCTGCACAATGGAGGACCAGTGCAGGAAAGATTCAGTAACTCTCCTGACAGTGTTGGCAGAGAAAGGGCACAAGGTGGACAGGGAGAAATTACAATATTGCCAAAAGGAAGTAGTGTACCTTGGACAGATAATATCAGTAGATGTCAGGAGGATTATTCCAGAAAGGGCAGATGCAATACATAGCACACGATAGCCACGCACAGTCAAACATGTGCAGCAGTTCTTAGGACTATGCAATTATTGCAGAGCCTGGGTCTTCGACTACTCCACCTTTACTAGGCCCCTCCTTCAAGTATTAAAAGAAGCACAGAAGGCAAAAAGACCCCATAAAATGGACATCTGAAATGATTGACTCATTTGGTGAACTTAAGAAGCATTAGAGCATGCACCAGTTTTCACAACGCCAAAGAAACATTATTTTTAATAAAGCCACAAGGACAAAAAAACCTGCGCTATTAAATTGGTCTTTTGACCCAGTAATACAAGGACGCTTTCCATGCAAACATCCACTTGCCGGAGAAGCATTTGCCATTGAGAAGTCAGCAACAATAACAATGGGATGTACAGCCACGCTCTATGTGGATCATTCACTTTTTGCAAAACTAGAAAAATGTAAATCCACATTGACAACTCAGAAAGCATCAGGGTCTGAGGTGATATTGGCCAATGCAGCAATTGAGGTAGTGAGGTGTAAGACTGGCAACCAAGCGACATTCCTAGCACAACCAGCGGATGCAGGGGAGTATGTGCATGACTGTGCATCATACATGCACAAACTTGGGGGCGGCAAAGTAGTACAGTAAGAGCCCATAGAGGGAGGAGAGATGTTCTTTGTTGATTGATTTACAGGAATTGGTGACTGAATTTGTAAACAAGTGTGTAACATGCCAGAGGTTCACAGCAAGGCACACACTTAAAACCATTAAAGCAACGTTGCCACACCCAGAGATACCCTTCTGACATTTGTATATTGGCTATGTCGATATGAATGATCGATGTAGCTCTTATAGGTATATGATCATCGTGGCATGTCCTTTTTCACATTGGCTTGAGGCTGGCCCATGTGCTCACAATGATGCAAAATCTGCAGCACATTTTTAGTAGGAGAAGTATTCTCTAGATGGAGAGTATGCAACATGTTGAGGTCCAACAAAAGACAACATTTTGCAAACAATCTCTTTAAAGAGGTAATGGCCCTAATGGGCATTAAGCACAAATTGTTCTCTGCGTACCATCTCCAAACCAACAGACTTGTTGTGCGCCCAAATGGCCTGCTTAAAGAGCGCACTACCAAGCTGTCAGAGCCACTTGGCAAATATTGCTCTATTGTCTACTGCTTGCGCGTTTGCACGATGCAATTCTCCTGGCATGGATCATCATTTGACTGTGCACAAAAGTGTTACTAGTAGGAGAATGCATGTGCCTCTTACTCCTGTACATACAACTTCCTATGTTAACAGCGCTGCACTGCTCTTGTGAGATGAATTTAAGGTGTACTTAAGTGGGCTCACAAAATCTCTCAAATATATTTTGCATCAGGTTCAACCATGTCAAGGCAGGCCTGCAGACCCAACTCAAAGTACAGACATTTCGTCATCCCAAGAACTTGAGACTCTTGCAGCACAGCCCCCTCTGTATCCTGCCGACTAGGTGCTGATCTGTAATTTCACAAGGACTTGGAAAGAGCTGAGATTTACGGGGCCCTACAGCCTAACGTACTGCACACCAACCGCAGGGAATGTGGGCAAGAGGCATCCATGGATCCACCTTGCAGAAGCCTGCTGGGACAAGAGCATCTCTCCCCTCATAGGGGGCTGACTGAGTGGAAGTATCATTCAGCATACTTTGACATCTGTATCTTCCTTCTGTCTTTAAAGGTTATTCTTGCAGCTCACTCTCTCAGGCTCAGCTAACATACATGGAACATTCACAGTCTGGTGCAGGTCAAGTATAAGGTATAGCAATCCATAGGTCATCCTCGCAGCTCACTCTCTCAACCCCAACAGACACACACAGAACATTCACAATCTGGCTCTGGTGCAAGTATAAGGTATAGCAATCCATAGGTCATCCTCACAGCTCACTCCCTCAGCCCCAGCTGACACACTCAGAACAGTCACAAACTGGCTCTGGTGCAAGTATAAGCTATAGCAATCAACAGGTCATGCTGCCAGCTCACTCTCTGATCCCTCCCTGAGATACATGGAACATCCGACAGATCACTCGCCCATCATTCCATGCATCGATTCAGTGGCATCACTCATACAGAATCCTATATTCATGCAGACATAGTTTCTGAAAAGGGGAGCGGGGAAAATCTGTCTGGCAAGACTACCCCTCTCCTAATTGAGAACCGTTAAGAGAATGATGGACTAGGGGTTTAATGAGACAGTTTACGTTTTCTGCACAATAAACAGTGTTCTATGCCTCTGTTCCTTGAGATGCGTGTCTGTTTGAGAGGGTTGAAGGTTGTTAATATGCTCTTTCGGCATCAAACGGGTTTGTTTTCATGTATTCAATAGAATGCTTTCAGCTTCTCCTTCAGTATTTGTTCTGGCCTTCCGCCAGGAACCAAAGTTATATGTTGTTAGATGTTTATGGTTAAGGCGGCTGGACAGAATAATTCCTAAAAGCACTTTCTTGAGGGAAATTGTATTTATTGATGTTTAAACAATCCAAGCACAACAATTGCTGTAGATATATAATGTCAGTATAGTATTCTCGTGCATACAAATAACTGCCTTTTTCCATTCCATGCACAGATTTAGCAAATAAGTCACCTTTCAAGGGGAGTGAGGACCCGTTAGCCTGCAGGCGATGCAGCTCACAGAAAGTGCGAAATATAAATCGCACCGTCGTTTTTTTCCAAACCTTCCCTGTGGGGAAGGCCAACAGGTCCTCGCATGCTCTTGCTCAATAGACATAGCACTCCGTTTTGGCTATAAGTCATATTTTACTAACTTTGCAAAAGATGTTCTACAAATTACATTTTACTTTCTCATTTTTGATTTACTTTTCTTTAGATTTCTTTGGTTGTTAATTGTTTAGTTCCTACTCTGTGACATGAGCTGGTGCCAGACTGCAGAAACTTTGCACCGGTGCAAGTGCAATTTTGCACAGTATTAGCACAAGGAAAACATTGCCCTACTGCAAAAACATATACTTTCAATGCATTTTTCTCACGAGGGCAAAGTTTTCCCTATTGCTTATGCCATTCCGTATCAGCACTAGTCCACACTTTATTTAAAACATGCATTGAAAGAGTGGCTTTTGCAACAGGAAAACTTTGCCTTGGTGCTAATACAGTAATACAATGCAAAAGGGCACTTGTCCGGTGCAACGCTTTCCTAATATGGCCACAGTATTTGTTGCACTGCAGCAAATTTTGTCCTAATGCTAATACCGTGAAAAAGTGCACTTGCACCAGTACAAAGTTTCCATAATCTAGCCCCTGATTATTTGAAGAGCTGTCTATATCAAGTCAGATTTTCCATTTCCAATTATTGCATATTGAGCATTTCACAGTGATGATTTCTTTGTGTTAGATCTCTTTGCAAATCTGTATGATATGTCTGGGCCTATTAAAGCCATTGAAGATGACTTACCAGACACGTTTGGGCACAAGTGTATAAAACAATGCCTGAAGCACCCCTTTTGATAACCTCATAGCTCCCTTTCCTTTGGAAACTGTGTCCTATTGATTAGGCAGGTGAAGTTATGAGATGTACTTTAGCACATATTTGTGAATCACATTTGCACTCAAGCAGCATGAAGATCCTCCCGGCACCTCCAGATTTGCTCCAGAGTCTATGGTTTTGTTACTAGAGTTTAAGGTAGCAGAGGAAAATCAAGCATCAGCTAATTTGGCACAAACCAAATGTGAATCAGGTCAAAGTCTCTGGCGAATGCTCACGGATCAGGGTTTATGGTTCATTTGGCACTCAGGTCTAGTTTTCCTTGATAGGGAGATTTTCACACGTGTTTGCTAAACTGCTGACCATCATGGACGTCATTTGGTAGTCGGCAGGGGTCGTAGCCACAACCCCTGTGTTTTCTCTTGCTACCCCTGCAATCCACCTTGGTACACTTGTAAAAAATATATATATATATCTTTTTTAAACTGAAGCTCCTGGTCCGGGGGTTCTCTGGCACCATCAGGGTGAAAGCTGGGACGGGACTAGCAGCATGAGAAGGAAGCACTTAGTATGGGTTGGAGCTGGCCATGACATGTGGCACGTGTCACATGCCACATTCAGCTCTAACTCCTTCTCCTCCTGCTTCCTCGCAGCCCTTATACAGGAACCAGGAAGCTCTTCCAGCTTCCTTGTTCCTGTTTGTGAGCAGCACGGAGGAACCGAGGGTGGCCTGGAGTGATGGGCCGAAGCTGGGAAAACATGTAACAAGATTTTAAATAAAAGAATGGATGTGTATTTTGCAGGTGTGAAGTGCATGCCAGATGTATGTATGTGCTATGGGTCAGTGAGTAATGGGTGAATGAGATGAAATGTGATAGTGTGTGTGTTTGAATGTTCTCGGTGTGTGGTTGTGTGCCTGTGTAGATAATACAGTGAGAGTGGATGTAAGAGAAGGTGTACGAGTGAGTGACTGATAGGTGAATGAGTATGAATGTGATAGTGTGTTTCAATTGTATGGATGGGTACGTGTCTGTGTGGATAATGCAGTGTGAGTGTATGCGTGAGAAGTTTATGGGTCAGTGAATAGTGGGTGAGTGAGTAGGAATGTGAGTGTGTTTGTGTGTGTGTAAATGTTTTGGGTGGGTGCCAGTGTAAGTTTATGTGAGAAAAGGTATATGGGTGAGTGACTGGTGGGTGAATGGGTATTAATGTGATTTTGTGTGTGAATGCTTTGGGTGGGTGTGTGCATGCATGTGTGTTGAATGCATGTGAATACATGTGAGAGGAGATGTATGGGTGGGTGAAAGGGGATGACTGTGTTTGTGTCATGTGTGTGTGGCTCTGGGAGACTGGGCATAACTAGAGAATGTTTGACACATCCTTTATTGACTTAGCATGTTTTACTGTGTTTTCAGGCAACACTAAGTTCATGTGTGTCATTACCTGGCTAGACTGGCATTTTGGTACAGTCAATCTAGCCATTGCTTACTATGGCATTACATTTATTACTCTGCATCTTTGAGAAAGCAAGCATGATCAGCAGTATTACATCGCTAAACTGACATATTAGTGTTTTGGTGTAGAATGACTTTTTATTAACAGAGCATCTATGATAAAGCAAGGATAAGTGTTCTTATGGGTCTAGACTGGCTTACATTGGAACCAGTTTGGACATGTTTTCTTATTGTGACATGTCACTTTTAATGGCAGAACCAACGGTAGTATTTTCTTACATAGGAGTTCTAGCATATATTGGCAGAGGCAGCTCTGTGCCTAGTGCCAGTAATGATATTATAAAAAAACATCTCAAAGCGAACATGAGTATGTTCTTTTATGGGAATACTAGCATATGTTGGTGGAGCCAGCATGGAACTGTATGGGCACAGCCATCATGAATGTGTTTTTTATACTGGCATATATTGAAGGGATAATGCATTGGAAATGTGCCTGTGCAATTTCGGGGACTTGCATCTATTGCACTTTTTTCCATGAGTTACCCTACACCCTAAAAAACCGATTGCAAACTGTCTGGAAACATTTTCACAGAAAGTGTGCCATTTAATTCACCATTTTAACCCATAATTCTAAATATTTTCACATGGGAGCGGGAAGAATCCTCCTGCCACTCCAAAACCCACTTTCGCCAGTTCGGGGCCCCTCGCTATGCCCGGTCGCAATTGCAAATGTGTGGCAAATATTTACAGCCTCCAATAAAACAACTCACCAGCCACCACCGCTCTCTGGTATATTTTGCGACCAGGCACCACAGCCTTCTTTCTACGCTAGGTGAAACATTTAAGCTTTGATTAAAAAACATATTTACTTCTTTCACTTGGAGTAGTGCATGCTCCTGCAGTGACATAATCATCATGGACATTGCTCTGGTGCAAACTGTTTGATAAATGAAGTGTTAGACACAGAGTCTCAGTTGTGAGAGTGCATTGGAATGACCCACCCCTCCCCACTCAAACCCGCTCTTGGAAAGGGCTTGGTGGAAGCTTCATTCCTTGACTGGTCCTGAGGGGGTCATTGAATAACACACATTGCACATAGAGCTCTGAAAATCGTAGCTGCATTGAGCCCCACTCTTCAGGGAAGTGCATCCCCCCCTTCCCCACACCTCACCTTGTAAAAAAGATTGAAGAAGAGTCATGTATCAAAGCCTAGGATATCAAGGTGTTATGTTCGGCTCTGGGTTGTGGGAGACAACATGTGGTTGCTTGTCGCATAACTTAAAGGTAAAGGCACAAAGAGACAGGTGGCCTCCGCTTACACCCACACATTAGGTTTCTTCTGTCGTAGTGTTGATGATGTTATGCAATGTCTCATTTATAACACACCATTACACAAGTGTTTCTAGGTGCCAAAAGACAAGACAGGGAGACAAAGGGAGTACAAAAACAAACAATCTTTGTGTCATTCAGATCGTGCAAGTGCATGGGCGGAGGGAGGAGATGTGCCTGTGGTACCTGACTCATAGATACATTTATAACCAGGGAATTTAGTTGTTACTAAATCCTGGTCAATGATTTAATTTTCAGGCCTTGCTCATGCAGCATTTTGCTCCTGGGTAAACAGCAGTGCACGTCTGCCCAGGTCAGTGCTTTGTTGGCTTGTTTAACACAGCAACGCCACAGATAACGAGTACTTTTGTGTCCATTGATCTACAGATGTATCATACACTGGCTGTAGCCTGCGTTAGAGATTCCGGTTACCCTGTTACAAGTTCTGCTTCATATATGTTTTACATATAGGCCCCACGTCGAATCTGGTAAATTATATTCCCCAAATGTGTGATCGTGGACAAATCTCGCATCGCTCTGTGCCTTGGTGCTTATATGTGGCTGAAATGAGAGGGCCTTGAAACACAGGTGTTAGACCCATCTGAAGGTCGTGTGCCATCACTTCCCATGTTGTTACGTGTGGGTGGGGTCAAAGGACACCACATCCTGTGATGTAATCGGAGGTCAAGGGCTGTGTGATGTCACTTCCGCTACCCGAGGCATTTTGGTGAAATGACGTCCCTGCTGACCATAGAACTTAAAGACATATGTACTAATCTGGTATTCAACACTTGAACAAAAATTCTATTATTCGGGAGAAAGTAACAAATCTCTCAGTGACTTAAATTGTAAATATGTGTATATATGAAAGACAATTACAGAACAGGGTATTTTTCGAAAGGGTGTAAAAGTAATGCATAAAAGCACAAAGTATGCTATTTACAACTGATATTTACACTCCTCTGTATTTTCAATGTCTTTGAAGGAGGAGTAAGGACTATGAATAGAGCTAATATTTTCGGCATTCATTCCTCCTATTTAAAATTCCTTCTGGTTTTACGCATGTATAACCTTTCCATGCAGAGGTAAAAAGAATGGATTTCTTTTAAATCATTCCTGCATTTTGCACCGACTAAAGGCAAGTGGATTCCACAGGAATCCATTGTAAATGCTGTCTGCTAAGCATAATGTATCATCATAGTAGAGAAAAGAGTTATTAGTCAACCAATAATCAGTAGGCAATTCCGTCTACCATACATTTCATCAGTTAACTTTTACTTTTACCTAATTCAAAAGAATAGACAAAGCAGCTATCAACCGTCAAACCATGCCCTTTATGCTGTTCTGGCGGAACCCCCCTCCTCGACCTACTCTATGAAACCCTTCCATCACCCTCTTCTAAATGGAATTCGGTAAGAAAAGAGGTGACGGCGATAACAAAGGAGATAGTATGGCCAGCTGGGCATTCTGCCGAGACCTGTTCACCCAACTCCATTTCTATTGAGCTTCGAAATTTTACCAGATGATTCCATCTGGCTCCCTGGATCGCTAAACACTCTATCAACACATGTTTTACAGTTTCACCCTCCTCTCCCGTATTGCAGAACTGGCAACACCCCTGATTCCAATCGGCCGTATCTGATCATAACCTGCTTGGTCAAGCACAGATTCCACCGAAATCGCCAAAAGGAGCATCTTACTCCTTTTGATGGATAGATGGCCAGAAAGCGCGCTAATGTGCCCTGTTTGTTATGATCTGTCATAAGATGATGGAGAGAGGGATAACCATGCATATTCTCAGCTGTGGTGATCTAGTCCTGGCTATTCAGCACCCTCTTCACTCTATTCGGATCTCGTATAAGGTCCTCGAATGTAGATGTTATTTTAGATAATAAGAGCTCATAGTAGTCCCACATTTCATTAAGCCATTTACATTTCCAGAAATACATCATTGCATTCATGTCTTCAAAGAGAAAATTGGATTCTGGACACATGATAATTAGTGCCAATATTTTCCATTGCGCACGTGCCAGAAGAGATATCACCTCCAACTCATATCGAATTAGATCTATAGGATCCGATTTAATGACCTATAATACATTCTGACTAACTCAGGCTTCCAAATATGGCAGTATTTCAAGAAGTTGCAATGGACATACCTCCATACCATACAATACCTTTGAGATAATTTCCCCTCATAATATTTAATTACAGCTTTTATGGAGTAAGTCCCAAATCTTCTGTCAACCCTCTTGAGTTGATTTGTCAGCTGGATTATTGTCTCTGGCAACCACATTTTTAACTTCGATAGAGATGGATTTGCCAAGATATTAAAGCCCAGATATGTTACTGACTCGACCCTCAAAACTGGTTCAGAATCAATATGCCAATTGAACAATTCTTCTTTTGTGCATCCCTTTGCAAATTGTAGTATACCATTCTTTTTTGCATTTATCGATATATACCACGATCATGCATGTATACAGTAAAGATGTCTAATAATCTCTGTAGACCAATCAGGGAGCAATAAAAGATGACAAAATCGCCCGCACATGACATCCAGAGTGGCCTTGTGTTGTGTGTAGCTGGCCAAATAAAGGTTTTAGGGACCAGAGAGTCGGTGATATCAGAGTGATAGAGGGTAAACTGGCAGGGAGAAAGTATGCACCCCTGCATGACCCCGCTATATGTCGATACTGGCTTTGAAAGACTTCCTGCATAATTTCGGCGGACCTGGACCTCCGAGTTGGCATAGATTCCCATAATCAATTTAAATGGACCCATGGGAATTCCCCAGGTATTTAACATACTCCACAGGAGTCCTCGAATTAAAGCATCAAAGGCCACAGTTAGATCAATGGAGGCCATGAAGACCGAGGAATACTTCCCTTCCCACACCAGATTTTGAACCATCTTCATCACCGCCCACTCAAAGTTGTACCCAGTGCTCTTTGAAAGCCAATATGCCACTTGGTCAATTGGCCCGAAGATAGTGCTCACGTCTCTAGGTGTGACAGTAAGATTCCTGGAAAAATCATCTTGCTGTCAACATCCCGAAGAACTATGGGCTGGTAATTCAAATGGGATGTTCGAAGGCCTTTCTTATATATTGGTATGTGCTTTGGCCCAAGAATATGGAAAGTGCTTGGTTGAGACTATGGGCCTCATTACACGGATGGCGGTAAGGATTTACCAGTACCGGTAAAATACCGGTACCGGTAAATCCTTACCGTCTTACTACGAGGTCCCTTTGTGGGTTGGGGGATTGTACGCCTGCTTTTTGCAGGTGTTAAAAACCAACCCGCAAAGGGACCCAGGGAGCTAATTACGGTACTGCAATTTGCGGTACCGTAATTAGCGCCTTCCCCATGGTTCTCCGCCATCCGTGTAATGAGGCCCTATGTATTGAAAGTGGGTTTCGAGGGCGGTTGCCCATAGGTCCGGTTCACTCTTCAATAGAAAATTTGACAATTTATTTGGGCCCAGACCCCTAGTGGCGCTGATCCTTTGGATCTTATCTCGAATTACTTCCATCGAGAAGAGTGGCCTTGACATCCTCCATTAAAACACCCCAATCCACAACATTTGGAACTGCTGCAAAAAGAGAGGTGACATATCCAACTCTTACTGACTTCGGAACCGCATTTACCTGCATACCTCTCTGAGTAGAGTTCACACTTTTCAAAAGCTTCCAGAAAGCCTGCATGCTTTTGTTTCTCAACTACAAAAAGAGTCCCTCTGCATCAGCTTGGAGTCTCCTACGTTTGGATTGCTGCATCCAATTTCGATAACGTTGCTTTCTCTGTTTCACCAATTGCCTCATAAGTTCAGTTGTATCCCCTCCTCGCTTTATGTGACCAATCTCCCTTCTCAATTGCGTTCTTCTTACTTCCATCTCCTCACTATATGTGTGCAAATGGGGGGGGGGGGTCTGTCGAACTCTACTGCTGCTTTGCTGATTGGAGTCAACCATTGTGGTTGCAAAATGTTCAAAATTGGAAGGTGATAAAATCATATACTTCTGATCAGTGAAGGAGCCTTCCAGAAACTCCCATAATCTACTCACTCTATGGGCCAATACCGGATTCCAAGATACACGATTACCCCTTGGAGTAACTTCTCTGTCCATTGCCCTGGGCCCTCCCCATAGATGAGCCGAGGCCCCAAAAGCAAACCGAGAAACCAGTTTATGATGATCCCTTAAGTCAGATGGTAACACCTGGGGTGATAAGCATTTCTCCATGAGCCAGTCCCCCTCAAAAAAGTAATCAATGGTCGAGTGAGAATTTCCACTTGACCAAGTGGGATTCGGTGGGATATCCCCTTCTACTGTTCCATCCGTTGAGGACAGTTCCAAACCACCTATGATTTTCAACCATTGGGAGCCATGTCACTGCTTTATTGTCTGCCCCATTCTGCCTCTTAACCTCCCTGGTGCTTGAACCTCCTCCGTACAATCTGAGTTCAAATACCCCAGTACTATCATCAGCCCCCCCACATATTTGTCACACCACACATTGACCCTCAAATCAAGATGGTCTAGTAAAGAAACCAGTTTTGTCACCTTCACATGCCAGTATGTGTTTATAATCAGCACTTTGCTAGCTGAGACAACACTGTATAACCATCCATTACCGGGTTAATTTGAAGCCAGTACTCCTGCAAACAGATCAGCCCTGGAGAACCCCCCTCAACTTTCCACAGAGAATTTGCAAACTGGTGAGAATAACCCCTTGTGTTCCACAAAATTATGGCAAATGGCAGGGGTTCCAACTGATCAATGTTCTCCTTCTCAAGGCTGCTCATCTCCTTCATCAGCCAAGACCAGTCTCATGTTTCTTCTGCTATCTTCATTGTCTGTTTTAGTGCTGAGATCCCCTCACTTAATTGTAGTTGTGATGATATAGGATTAAGAGACTGCTCTATTGCGGTGTGGGGTACAAATCGGGAGAGGACAAAGCCAGAAAAGGGCATCGCTCTCCTACATCACAATGTCTGCCTCCAATTCTGATTTAAAGTAGACTATAGATCGATCCAATCTCTGTAACTCTGGACAATTAAAACTCAACAAATCTTCAGACGATATTCCTTTCAGTTTTTCAGCTTCTGCCAGGAGACGCAATATGTTGGAACAATTTATGTGAACTGCCTTTGTTTCTTTAATGACACGTTCAAACATTATCCCATGGACAAAGTTGGCTCTTTTCAAATCCTGAAATTGATATTGTATGGGCTGCATTGCCCCCCAACTCCCCTCGGCCCCTTCGGACTGCGCTCACCGCCCACTTGTATGGGGGGTAGTTGGACCCACTTATTAGAGGGATCAGTGTTCTCATGAGGCTCCTGTGCCTCCCGGTGGTTGGCCTCCCTAAACTCCTAGGGTTCATAGCACAGTCGTGCGGCCGTTAAAACACCTACCACCTCTGGGACCTCTGGGACCTTCAGGAGACCCATACTAGTGGCATTGTTGACTAGAGGGTAAGGCCTTAGTTCTCTATCATCTCTTCACTTCTCACGTTCGTCCTCCCCACCAGGTGCCAGTTTTTTTACTCTGGGCGAGGACCCATTTGATATTACCTGGGCCAGCACTCTTTTCATCTCCGGCCTCAAGAAAAAACTGTTTAAAAAGGACCCTGTAGTCTGCGAGCAGTTTTTCTGAAGGGCTGTGTTTTGTACTATTTTTATCGCCAGTGTGAGCTTTGACACCTGACCCCCCCCCACCTCTTTGGCAGCTACCAGCTCCCCCTCGCATCAGATCAATACAAGATGATTCAGTCACATCTTTGGGAGGCACTTGGACTCTCTTTAGGTTCTCCTTCACTGAGTTTTTCTTCTTGGTCACTGGGCTCCTAGGCTGTGGTTTACCTGCAATTTCACCACACCCCAGGGGATTATTCACCTCACCACCCAGGGACCCCTCCTTGCGGTAACCCCCCACTCCTTCCATTGCATCCATACTGACCACGACCTCCCCTTTCAGATTGTCCAATATATTGGGGCCCTGGATTTTGTCTGCTCCTCCAGTGCATGCCCTCCCTGATGACCCTCCTGGGCCCATGCTACTTGAGCTAGCATTGGAATGGGACTTGTACGGGGGTTTTATGGTTTCGGTCCCTGCCTCCCTTCTGGTGGGCAATCCCTTTGAAAACAAACATTCTTTGGCTCCTGCATGGAGTTTGATCGTGTCAAATTCAAACAATAGGGATTCCACTATGACAGAGTTTGCTTTTGTCTCCATTTTTAATCCTTCATAAATTTAAACCAATATGCACAGCACCTGGTTGATCTCCACCGGGGACTGTTCTCATGGTTCTGCACCTTCACCTTTCGGCCCTCCCCATACATCTGAGGAGCCAAGAGGGGTGGTAGCTGATTAAGGCTACTGTTTGGAGGATCACAAGGTACCACCTCCTTTAATCCTCCCCTTCTACTGATTACTTTAGACCCCTTTTGTTTGGGTTCAAAATATGAAGCTATAAGGTGCGCAGGATCTTTCCCATGCCTCAAGGGGGCCACCAGAGTCTTCTGGAAACTGGGGCTCCCTATAACAACTTCATCTCTGGACATATCCATACAGTTCTTTATTAGGGAAAGAGCAATTGTCCGTGTTTGGGGAAGTGGGTAACGGGAGGTTTACCCAACTAGCATCTCGGCATCAGTGATTGTGCTGGAAGCACTTGGATCAAAAATGTTAGGTTCCGGTCTCCTGTGACCACTACGCAAATCGTACATTCAATGTTAATTGCCACCAGGTCATATTAGAAGTTCCACATGTTAAATCTTTTGCCTGCGGCCGGCGCACAGCAAGGACTTACCCTGTCACCCTTCCGCCTGCGCTGACTGCAGTGACTGCTTCTCTCCACTCACCCCCCATCCCGCTCCGTGGAGATCCTCACCTCCAAAGACAGAACAGAAAAGCAGGCCTGACACGGTCTGCTGACTGCAGTGACTGCTTCACACCTATCATGCCCCACTCTGCTCTGCTCTGCTGTATTCCGGGCTACTTGAAGAAGGCACTGCCTCCAAAGATAGAACAGGAAAGCATACTGGACACGGGTCTAGCTCTGCTGACTGCAGTTACTGCTTCTCTCCACTCACGCTCCGCTCCACTCCATTCCACAGTATTCCGGGCTACTTGAAGAAAGCACCTCCTCCAAAGATAGAACAGGAAAGAAGACTGGACACGGGTCTAGCTCTGCTGACTGCAGTTACTGCTTCTCTCCACTCACGCTCCGCTCCGCTCCACTCCATTCCACAGTATTCCGGGCTACTTGAAGAAAGCACCTCCTCCAAAGATAGAACAGGAAAGAAGACTGGACACGGGTCTAGCTCTGCTGACTGCAGTTACTGCTTCTCTCCACTCACGCTCCGCTCCGCTCCACTCCACTCCACAGTATTCCGGGCTACTTGAAGAAAGCACCTCCTCCAAAGATAGAACAGGAAAGCATACTGGACACGGGTCTAGCTCTGCTGACTGCAGTTACTGCTTCTCTCCACTCACGCTCCGCTCCGCTCCACTCCATTCCACAGTATTCCGGGCTACTTGAAGAAAGCACCTCCTCCAAAGATAGAACAGGAAAGAAGACTGGACACGGGTCTAGCTCTGCTGACTGCAGTTACTGCTTCTCTCCACTCACGCTCCGCTCCGCTCCACTCCATTCCACAGTATTCCGGGCTACTTGAAGAAAGCACCTCCTCCAAAGATAGAACAGGAAAGAAGACTGGACACGGGTCTAGCTCTGCTGACTGCAGTTACTGCTTCTCTCCACTCACGCTCCGCTCCGCTCCACTCCATTCCACAGTATTCCGGGCTACTTGAAGAAAGCACCTCCTCCAAAGATAGAACAGGAAAGAAGACTGGACCCGGGTCTATCGCTGATGACTGAGGTGACTGCTTCTCTCCACTCATGCTATAACTAATACATAAAAACAGTCCATATTTTCTTTCAAACACATTTCAAATCAGGTGGTCACAGTTTCTGTATGATACAACACGAAAATTCAAAGCCTTCAATCCTGTATTAATCTAACGTTCACCATCCAATCCCCCCTATATGTGCCCACTGTCCAGAAAGTAATGTCAGCTTGCACATGCTTTCCCACTTGCTCTGGAAGTAACCATTGCTGGCATAGGCGTATCAAATATGTGGGCAGTACCACTGGAATGCACACCAGCGGCGCACCACAGCAGTAGCTTGGCTCCAGCCGATCCTGCCGATCCTCCATACCTACGCCCGTGCTTGACACTGTTGCCCACCTCATCTCACCCCCATCCTAATCAGAAACCACTAGCCAGCAAGTCTCCACACCGTACCTGGCCATTAACTACCGATATAAGACTGCCACATAGTACTTCCAATACCTCACCGATCCTCCTGGAACCAGACTCAGCCCGAGATGCACCTGATTGAACCGGCCCCACCAGTACCACCTCCCCCTTCACTCTGCGCCAACTTTCAGGATGTCTACATAACCTTACAGTTTGCACTGGCTCCCAAGCCATACCGGACTCACTTCCCCCAACTACAAGAACACAGAACCAACCAACATACCATTACTCGCCTGTCTGCAAAATGTGGCCAACTACACAAGATAACACTGCGACTGCATCAGGTGTACCTTGCTCCATGCTAGTTTACTAGTGGCCCAGGCTCCCGACATTCTTGACCTCACTAAATTAAACAAACATGACATCTTAGCCATCACAGAAACATGGCTGACCCGGTCTACTGTCCTGGCGCTCTCTATTGCGGTCCCTGCAGGTTACTCCAACCCATGTTGCAATAGAACAAGCAGAAAAGGTGGTGGAGTAGCTCTAATCTATAAGGACAGCATCTTACTCTATCAAGTGAGCACAACCCAGCTCCCTAACTGCAAATCCATCTCAGCTAAACTTAAATGCTCACCTAACGCAACCATCAACTTTCAGCATATCTGCCACCCTCCAAGCCCAATTCAATCATCACCCTGGGGGACTTTAGCCTCGGCTATAACGACCAGCCTGACACTGAAGCCTCAGCCCTGTCCAAATCCACTGCTGTCTTAGGCTTGCCCAATGCATTTATAACCCCATGCACCCCCAAAGACCCATTTTTGACTGGCTATTGGATCAGGGATGCAATGCAGCCAACCACTCTAATACCACCTGCCCATGGTCAGACCACCATATAATCACATACTCCATCCCCATCCCAAGCAATGCACTGATAATCATCTCAAACACAGCCACCTTATCTACCCAATTCTTACACGAAGCTACCGCAACCTAGCCTGTTCTCACGTCCTCCCCCTGCTTAAACATCCATTTCCCCCCATACGGGGTGCCACTGCCTTGGTGGACCACTACAACACTTTGGTAGGCAATGCAGTTGATGCTCTTGCCCCACTCAAATTATGCAAAGTCAAAAACGACAAATACCACAGCACCTGGTTTACTTCCAACCTCCCCACCTAATGTACACAAAACAAAGTAGCTGAAGGTGCCTGGCAGACAGACCTCAGTACCTCAAACAAAGTGATGTATGCAGACTTTGCTAGAAAATCCAAGCAACGCATTCCCACAGCAAAAGCCACCACCTATAACGCCAGAATTGCTAAGGTTCTGTCCAGTGCATGTCACCTATTTGTATTCCTTTGTGAGCTTCAAACTCCCATGGCCCCTCTAGCTCTAGTGGTAAAAGACAACACATCGTGTGGCAACCTTCAAGACACCTTCACTGGGAAAATCACGCAGCTCCAAACCAGAATCACTACCAAGCGTTCCTGCACAACAGCAACCTTGCCACTGCCTCTGCAACCAGATATACCCACATATACCCTGCTTTTCCAATTCCAACCTATCTCAGTCCCTGGCCACCATAAACAAGGGTCTTAAACCCTCCTGAAGCAAAGGTGACATCTGCCCAGCATCCCTCGTAAAAGATTGCACTGTATCACTGCTTCCAATTATTGCTGCCATCACCAATGCCTACTGCCCTTAAGGAATCATGTACGCCCCAGCTACCCAAAAAACCCTCCGTAGACCCAACTACCCCGTGTCATGAACCACTGTACGCGTCCCTTCTGGACTTCGTGGTCCCTGACCCATTGGGGACTGAACTCAGCAGTACTACCAACATGGCCGCTGAACGCGGAATGCTGTTTGCCAGTCTCCGCGTTGTACGCTCTACGTTCTACAAAGCAGACATGCCCCCGCGGCCCTGCGCATCTCAACACTACCGCTTGCAGTAGTCAGACGTGTGCGGCCGGAGTTCGTACAGCGATTACTTCTGATTCCTGTTTCCCGGTCCCCTGAATCTCCTCTTCCTTCGTCCTTTCCCTTTTTCCTCACCTAGCATTTCCTGGATTGCCAGCGCATTCATTTATCCGAGTGCGCTCCTCGCCATTTCCTGGACTTTTTTCCCGACATCTGAACACTTCCTGAAGTCGGGTCACGGACCGCATGCTGGAACCCAAGGATCCACGCACAGGGTTATACAAAACCCGAACAGTGCGAAAGAAGACATCTTCGAAGATCACGAGCAAACAACACAGACAGGTGAGAAGGGGGGAAACTTGTGACAGATTGAGACGCCAACAAACCGATACAGTTGCGGAAATGGAGGCTGCAGTGCAAGACCTCATGCGCGGCATGCAGGAGTTAACAACAGAAGTTCAAAATCTTAAAGCTGAAAATGCGGCATTGAAACAATTGGTCCTGTCACGTGACTCCGCAACCAAGGAAAGTGTTTTGTTGGGCGGAGTGGTGGAAAATATGATGGCTCTTCAAAGACCCTTTGCGGCTTCCTCGATTCCTGTTTAGTGCACTTCACCTTTAAGCCCTACTACTTCTCCACCCCCAGGGCAAAGGTGGGCTTTATGATTTCACATCTTTCCGGGAATGCATTAACTTGGGCAACCCCCTTAGTGAATTCGAGTGATGCACTCCTGGATGACTATGATGGTTTTGTGCAGGCACTAAAGACCATGTTCGATCACCCAGAACAGGTTTATAGTGCCCAAGAACGCTTATTGGACTTCCAACAAGGTTCCCAGGATATGCTTACCTATGTGACACGTTTTAATCAACTTGCCAAGGAAGCAGACTGGTCCTCTGAAGCCTGTTTCACCCTCTTTCGAAGAGGTTTGAATGAAGAGATAAAAGACTAGCTAGCCAGGGTAGCTCACCCAGGTTCCTTCCAGGCTCTCATGGATCTTTCCTTACAAATTGACTTTCGTATCCAGGAAAGAAAAGCGGAAAAGAAGAAGACCAAAATACCCAACCAAAAGGCCTCTACAGAACCTTCCCCTAGACCAGAGCCCACTTCTTCCCCGACCACGGACCGAAAACCCATGCAACTAGGAGCCTTCCGCGGACCCATAACTCGGCAAGAAAGGATGCAACAGATTCACACTGGTCTGTGCATGTATTGTGCCTCTGATAAACATCTTGTGAGAGAGTGCCCTATTGCCCCTCCACGGCGTTCGGGAAACGCCAGCTCCCGATCCTAGATGGAGCACAGCTTCGGGAGAGAGATGTTTGCTCCACATCTATTCCATCCTTGAACTCTCCTGGACAAAACAATCTTGTGATTCTGCAGGCCTTTCTATCGCCTTCCAGGAAAGAATCATATCCCATTCTGGCATTAGTGGATTGTGGGGCCATGGGGATATTCATAGATCATGATTGGGTCACTACCCATAACATTCCATATGAAAAAAGAGACATCATGCAACCAGTAGAGGGTATCGATGGAAGACCTCTCTCTTCAGGACCCATTAGCCTTCAAACCAAAGAGATCCTGCTTTCTATAAACCATCATCAAGAAAGGATCAAATGCGACATCATAAGATCTGCCCATTACCCAATGGTTCTGGGTATGCCTTGGTTACAGAAACACAACCCCTACATCAACTGGGCAGCAGGATCCTTGTTCCTTGGTTCAGATCATTGTATGTACCACTGTTTATCCCTAGATTCCTCGTCAAGATCCTCTGAAGATACACAAACTAACCAGCAAGGTCCATTCACTGTCTTGAATATCATCCAGGTTCCCAGGGCCTACCAGGATTATACTGATGTGTTTTCAACTGCCATAGTTCAAGCCCTTCCCCCTCAGAGACCTGAAGACTGCACTATTGATACTGAACACTCAGCAGTGATTCCTTTTGGAAGGATGTTCATTCTATCAGAACCTGAGAAAAGAGCCCTCAGAGAATACCTGAATAACAACTTGGAAAATGGTACTATACGACCATCCAAATCCCCGGCGGGAGCTTCGTTGTTTTTTGTCTCCAAGAAAGATACCAAAGAGCTTAGGCCTTGCCTGGATTATCGTGGTCTAAATCAATGCACCCTCAAGGACCGCTACCCATTGCCCCTAATCTCGGATATCCTGGAAGCGGTAAGAGGAGCTGTAGTGTTCACAAAATTAGATCTCCTAGGTGCCTACCATCTGATTGGTATAAACCAGCTGGTGCTGGGCAAAGAAGAAGGCCCAACGGGCTTGACAACTGTTCCTACATTCCAGGGATTGCAGGACTTGAAGATTCCGATGGTCCGTGCGGACCTGAACAGGATGTTTCGCTCCCAGGAGTAGATGACGCCAGTCTGTGAAGGTTTGATGGATGGCTAGTAATTCCTTTTCCAAAACAGAATAGTGGATTTTGCTAGGGGTCAGGGTGCGAGAAAGGTAGGTGATGGGGTGTTCTAGCTTGTCATCAAATTCCTGTTTCTACTGATTTATTCACTCACATGGCTCATTTTACACCTTTATATAAACTACCATCCTCCTCTGAACTAGACGGAATCTTCCTGGAACACATATTCCGACTTCACGGACGACCTTCCAAGATCATATCTGACAAAGGGCCCCAGTACATATCTCAGTTCTGGAAACAATTATGTCGCATACTAAGGATCCAATGTGCCCTATCCTCAGGCTATCATCCACAAACCAATGGAGCTTCTGAACGCGTGAACCAAACTCTGGAACAATATCTTCGCTGTTTCGCCACCAAGGTCCAGGACGATTGGTCACTCTTAATACCTGTGGCTGATTTCGCATACAACAACTCGGGTCACTCGGCTGTCAAAAACAGTCCCTTCTTCTGTAGCCAAGGATTCCACCCTTCGGTTCTACCATCCATTCTTCCACATCCTACCCCTGTTCCTACAGTTGACTCCTGGATTGAAACCCTCATCAATGTACACAAAGAAGCAAAAGAACACCTCGAAAAGGCCGGAACAAACACCAAGCACTATGCTGACTCCAAAAGAAGACCAGGGCCTTCATACTCAATAGGTGATAAGGTCTGGCAATCCCCGAAACTTCTGCCTTGACACTTACGCCCAAATATATTGGCTCCTCGGTACTATGGTCCCTTTTCCATAAAGGAAATCATTAACCCAGTGGCCTTCCGACGCAGACTACCAGAATCTTGGAAGAGGAGACACCCAGTTTTTCACACTTCTTTGTTGAAACCATACGTCCAGTCCTCCCGAACTGCTCCAAGATCTACCCCTGTGATTGTCAATGATCAGTTAGAATACGAGGTTTCCAGAATATGTGACTCCAGGTACAGATGTGGACAGCTACAGTATCTGGTCGAGTGGAAAGGGTTTCCTCCCAGTGAACGTACAGGGGAACCAGTCTCAAACATAAATGCCCCCAGACTGTTCTGAAGGTACCACCTTATACACCCGGGCAAACCCGGAGGAACTGGGTTTCGGAGGAGGCATGCTGTCATGAACCACCGTACGCGTCCCTTCTGGACTTCGTGGTCCCTGACACATAGGGGAATTAACTCAGCAGTACTACCAACATGGCCGCTGAATGCAGAACACTGTTTGCCAGTCTCCACGTTGTACGCTCTACGTTCTACAAACCAGACACACCCCCATGGCCCTGTGTGTCTCAACGCTACCGCTTGCAGTAGTCAGACGTGTGTGGAGTTCGTACAGCGATTACTTCTGATTCCTGGTTCCCGGTCCCCTGAATCTCCTCTTCCTTCGTCCTTTCCCTTTTTCCTCACCTAGCATTTCCTGAATTGCCATTCGTTTATCCGAGTGCGCTCCTCACCATTTCCTGGACTTTTTTCCTGGACATCTGAACGCTTCCTGAAGTTGGGTCACGGACCGAATGCTGGAACCCGAGGATCCACGCACAGGGTTATTCAAAACCCGAACAGTGCGAAAGAAGACATCTTCGAAGATCACGAGCAAACAACACAGACACGTGAGAAGGGGGGAAACCTGTGACACCCCAACCAACTACTGCCCTATAACTACTATCCCATACCTCTTGAAAATTATTGACAGAGTGGTCTACCTCCAAATTTGAGACTTTCTCGAATCCCATCACATTTTAGGCACCTGGCATTCAAGCTTCCACCCATGACATGGGACCGAGATGGCCCTTATGGATCTAAAAAAAACAATTGGATGATGCAATCAATGCCAGAAACCTCTCCCTCCTCCTCCTTGACATCTTGGCAGCCTTAGACCTTGTCGACCACCAAACACTGTCCATCACCTCATGCCCGCTGCTCATTTCTCTCCTGACGCCAACACATGGATATCTTCCTTCTTATCTGACAGAACCTCTAGAGTCTTTGCAGGCAACACAATGGAGGCCCCCAAACCTATCTCCTGCGGTGTTCCCCGAGGCTCCTGCATATCACCCACCCTCTACAACGTATACACAAAGCCTTTTTTCGACCTCCTGGAATCCCCTGGCACATCTTACACGAACTACACCCATGATACACAATTTCTCATCCCGTTGTCTGGCGACTACACTCAAGACACAATAAAGGTAAATACCATCTACAAAAACATTCAAACATGGATGGCCATGCACGGCCTCTGTTTAAATGATGAAAAAACAAAGCTACTGCTCATTGGGTCTCAAGCCCGCCTTGCCAAGCTAGACAACACTTTCAAATCACTCACCATTGATGGCCATAAAATCCAGATCGGCACCACAGTAAAAACCTTAGGTGTCTACCTGGAGCCCAGCCTCAACATGACACAGCAAATGAACCCCATCCCCCCAACTCCAGTCTACACCACCAAGCTCATCTATGCGAGCAAACCATTCCTCTTTATGGAAAATCGCCTCACAGTTACCCTTGCACTCATCAGCTCCATGCTGGCCTATTGCAACTCACTACTCTGCGGCACTTCAGAAAAAAACTTGAACAAACTACACGTCACACCAAACAAGGCCCTTCAGGTGACGATGGACATTGGTAAACATGCCCACATCTCCAAAACCAGGGGATCTGTTCACTGGCTCCCTATTAGAGAGAGAAGACCCTTTCCATCACCCATCGCTGCTTATTCAATCATGCATTGATTTACCTCTCCTAGAAGCTCAAAAGACAAGAATCTACGAAGCCTCAGCGAGCCGCCTACAAAGATTGCCTGGCTATACTAAGATACAATCGCAAAAGAGCAGGAGGATCCAGTTTGCCATTTTGCATCCCTAGCCTTTGGAAGAACCTACTAACCCTGCAGCGGACTGAACCATCCTACAAGTCAGAGGATAAAAACGCACCACTTAAATTAACAACGGTACCTTTTCTCTCTGTCCGTAACCTTTGTATGTAACTAGTACATAGATTCCCACGGCTATGCATGAATGAATAAATACATAAATAACTGGGTTTTACTTACTATACACAATTATTGTCACTATTGTTAATTTGTGTAGATTTGATTTTAGGTCTTGCTAGTTAGAGCTTTAACTCTGCCTGAATTCTTGTAGGTACATATTAACGGAATCCCAGTGCTGGTCAGCTGCTCCTAAATGCATGCCTGAGTCCAATATGTTGAAGGCTCCATTGTAGGGTCGCCACTGGTGAAAATCAAGGCTGATGTTTATGCTGGAGAGAGTTGCACAATGTTGTCTGTAAGATCCTGCTTTGGCTCTACCCTCCAGTACATTTTTCTTCTTCTTCTCTGTTTGGACAGGGAGCAAGATGCTCTGTGATACATAACATGCATCATGGTGAGGACTCTGTCAAAGGAGAGGCCATTTTGAATCCAGACGGGACTAGAGTGTAAATTGGGGAGAGGAATATAGCTCATTAAAGAGCTGCACACTGACATCATTGTTTTTGTGGAACTATTATGAAACAACTATTTGAATGTAGCATGTTATGAAATCATTATGCAATTACAATATAAGTTAACAACTCATTTAAAAACATTTTGGATTGAAGCCCAACTATTTACAATGAATTCCTATTCCTTGTTTTAAAACAAATGCCTTTTAAAATCACATGATATTTAATCTGTGTCTAGGATCCAGTTGGTACAAATAACTTGCATTTGGCCAATGCTGCGTTTTCATCTTTTAACTCCTCTCCTAATGGTCTCATCCGTTGGAAATCAGCGGAGGTGGGACATTTGTGTTTTTTTCAGTCTGGCAGAGAAGGAGTCAGTGCTGGACCTATGTTCCCCATGAAACCCTGCACATTATTGTGTTTGCCATAACTGGCAAGGGATGGCTGAAGCGTATGATTCTGCAAGTCTGTTTATGTTTGCTTGCCTTGTAAATTCATGCATTTATATGCAATAGGCACTGGTTTGCAGTGATGTGGTTAATTGGAGCATACATTATTGCTACATGCCTGAATGGGCTTGTGTCGAAAATTGTACAAACTTGTCATCATAATATGTGCACATGTGCATCGAGATGAATGCAACAATCACATGAGTTACGCACACATCAGACAAAAGATGTGAGTACAAGCGTCACCAGAAACACACAAGAATCTGCAATGAATATATAGATATGAAGCAAAACTGCCGGTGCATTTCAAGTGATTCGTTTAGGATGTCATGATGGAGAGAGCGTTTTGAATGTCCTCCCTGACACTGTAAAGGATGGTTTCTCCTTGATTTAATGTCTTGAGGTATGAACATAAGTTTTTGGGGTTCAACTAAACCTCTCTGGAGATCAAACACATGTCTCTGGGGTTTATATACTCAGCTCCTCTGCTTTGTGTCCTCTGTTGGGCGACCACTCGCCTGTGACCGGGGACCCTGAATACAGCTGCACATTAGGTCTTAGCAATTTCCAGGAGAGAGCGATATAACAGTGTCCAGTGCCAGGAGGTGGCCCCGTGAGCTGCTTCATATGCTGGGTCTGCTTCTCCTTGTCTTCTCAATGTCTTCGGGTCTTGGCTCCACTCCCCAACACTGCTTCCTTGTTTACCTCCTCAAGGTGTCACAACAATCCTGCGCCTGTGGGACCTCTTCTTCAGCTCCTCCAATCTCCTCTATTTATTTTTACCTCCTCAACCCTACGCCACATGATCATACCTCCACCCAAAACTCCTTATTGTCTGATTCATTATCTTTACTTCCACTTCTTCTCCACTCCACTCTTTTCCTCTCTAAAGTCTTTCAAGAGGCTGGCCACCATATTGTTTCCAAAATGTTCACTCCACTTGATAGGTGCCAGCGGCCGCTACTCTCCAGGTCTGCTTATGGAAGCTTCGCCCTCTATGGATCCTGATGTTGCTGACTCCTCTAGGGCATATGTGAGTGGGTGTGATGAGCCATCTCTTTGAGGGGTAGAAAGGCCAAAGGACCACCTTTGATGCATGTGGCATGGTGGGGAGGATTCCCCCATTGGTTGCCCTGCAGTGAGGGCTCGTTACTTCCTAATGGTAGTATTAACTGCTGGAGGGGGAATTTCCCATGAATGTCCTTTGTAGGGTTTAGACAGCACTCCCGTGGGGCACTGCACTCATCAACATAGCCTTCCTGAGCCAATGCCAGCAAATGAATTATTCTAATCCAGTCTGTGTTTTTATTCAATTGGCAAGGGTGATGATTGTAGGATACGTAATAATTTGATTGCTGCTCTGTTGGAGACATCTAGCTACCCTGTGTTAGGGATGGGTGCCCTAGAGTCCTTGCACTTAAGGACCTGTGCTGGAATTTTAAATGGACCTCTTCCCCTGGTATCCTTAGGTGACGCTTCCAGATGCTGTCCCTGTCATACTTGTGATCAAGGGGTGGCTTCTGGTGGTCGTGGTTTCTAGATGAGGCACTTTCTGAATTCGGGTGGGTGACTTGACCTGGGAATACCGTTGGTCTCGAGGACCAGGATGTGGCATGTCCAGGCTTATGTGACAATGACTGTAAAATCAATTCATCACAAGTAACACAAGTTGTACACGTGTGCCGCAATAGACAGACTAGTCACAATTACATATATCATAAGATGTGGCACACAAGCTATAACAAACTTGCAAGTCAACATATGCACACAAATAGGTCATAAGACATACTTAAAAATCTGCAGATACAGAGAAAAATGTGTAAGATTTAGATGTGCATCTCAATATTGAAAGTCTTGACAATGGCCTCCTGGAACACAGGGGTCATGTTCATCTAACCAACCCAAATAACCAGGACTTGGGGGCATTTGACATTCTATGCCTACAAGAAACCTGGTTAATGGAGAAACCATCTTTAGATGGCTTTGCAATTGAGCTCACTCCGGCTTCAAAAGGATGGTTTGGTAGGCCATCGTCAGGCTTGCTACTAGCTACTAGCTACTCAGCTTGGATCAGGAATCAAGATCACTAAAAAACTAACAGAGGCATACGGAATCCAAGCTGTCCTAAGCACATGGAGTCATCAAGATCTTAGCTCCAGAGTCTGTCTTACGTCCCAGCTAGCTATCATAAATCTTTATTGGAATCCTGAAAAAACATCTACAGTAAACTTTTGCAACCAAGTAGCCGACGTTATTAATAACATCTGTGTGGATCAGAACATGATACATAATCATATGTGGCGACCTGAATGCAAAGTGTATTCCTGCCGGGAGTAAGACTAACACTGCAACGCCCCGAAAGCCTAGCGGAAGAAAGAGGTAACGCATGGATGTCCTTGATGAACTCTCTCAATTTCCACAACGTGGCTTGGTTGAAATCTTGGGAGCAGATTATCCCGACATGGGAACGTGATAATTACAGAGCAACGCTAGATTACTTCTTTGTGTCCCATAGCCTACTGTCATACATAGAATCCTTCAAGGTTACACAAACTAAAGAGAGCGACCATAATCTCCTCTCTATGTCATGGACATCAGTCCATCCTTCGAGAAAAATGTACATTCCATCTGTGGTGGCAAAAAACCAACAAACGAGGCTAAGCCTGACTGTCGCCAACATCAAAAACATCACAGGCAAATACGAAAGATACATACTAAATAATCCGGGAAAAAAGGACCGACCTGACTACCTGCCGTTTTTGCTCAACTACAAGGTAGAGTCGAAAGGAGCGAAACCAACTGGGTTGAAGATTAACCATGAGTATGACAGAACTTTGGTTGAAAAAAGAAGACTCACAAGACAATTGAAAAGGTCAGCAATTGACCACAACACAGAAACAACGTGGCTAAAGTGGCAAACCGAGGTCAAGAGCTACAAATCATGGTTACAAAACCAAAGGCACATCAGGTAGCAAAACGACACAAAGGCCATGCTTAGCACTCTCAGCACCAACAAATCGTGCGATTTCTGGTCCCTTTACAAAAAATCAGATAGGTCCCAGGACAACCAACTTAGCAACTCAGTCTCAGAAGTCAATTGGGTGAAATTCTTTGAAAATTTGTTCGCAGCCCTGTCCGGCCAAAATCCACTTCAGCGGGCGACAGACGGCCCTTGGATCAATCTATCCTCCCAAGATGACATAAGAGACGCGATCAAAAAACTGAAAGCTTCAAGAGTGCCGGGTCCCGACAGCTTAACAAACATTGACCTCAAACAAAACCTAGAGGTATGGACAAAATTCATCAGTATATTATTCACCCATTGCAGTTCAACAAGATCAATCCAAACTTCGTGGACACATTACATTCAGTGGTGGTTCCCTTATTCAAGTGAGGTAATAGAGAAGAACCGGCCAACTATCGCCCAATCTCTCTATTAGATATCATTGGAAAAATCTTCACCACCTTGTTACTCAAACATTTCCAACGCTGGGCCAGGACCTCACCTGCCAATGATCCGTATCAAATGGGCTTCCTAAAAAATGGCGGCACAGCTGTAAACATTCTACTGCTGAACTTAATGAAATCTAAAGTCAAACAAGGTGCACCAACAGTTTTTCTGGCCTTTGTAGACCTCTCGCAGGCTTTCGACAAGGTGGACAGAAGTATCCTCTGGACCAAACTCAAAAGATGGAAGTGCCCGAGTGAAATATTAGATCCTGTGTTGGCTCTTCATACCCACACCAAAATGCACGTTTGATTAAACCGCCAAAGTCTTCTGTCGAAGGAAATTACATCTGAGCGAGGGCTAAAGCAGGGTTGCCCCCTTGCACCAGCCCTCTTCGGCACTTTCCTGGGCGACTACAAGGACACAGAAGCTGCCATCCGAGCCTTCTCGCATAAATTAGGTAACGTCAACGTGTCACGCATTTTATACGCCGACGACCTGATCCTGCTAGATCAGACCCAAGTCGGGCTCCAGCGGCACCTTACCAACCTTGCACACTACATGGACACAAATAATCTAGAAATCAACAAACTGAAGACAAAGGTAATGATCTTCGAAAAACACCAATCGAAAAACAAACGCAATCCAAAATGGTTTCTGGACAACATCAATATCGAAGAAGTCCCCCATTACAAATATCTGGGAGTGACAATTGACGGCTCCATGCAAGAGCAAAACATGCAACAAACCCTGTGGGATAAGGCAAGAAACCTGGCAGAGCAATTGACAAAAAACATAGTACATTTTCATTATTACCAGTCATCCGATTTTACAAAGGCAAAGTGGTGCCGACCCTAACTTATGGAATTGGAGCAACACTGAATATGCTTGCAACAATTTGGCCCAAATTCGAAGGGCTGTTATGGAAATCAGTCCTTGGCCTGCCCAATTCGGCCTCAATAGCGACAATCAGGCGTGATCTTGGCTTGCTGTCTCTGGCCTCTACAGTAGAGCAAAGCTCTCTGCAACTATTTAGAAGAACTCTCCTCCCGGACACACTCCCGATTTACAAGATCATTGCAACACAGATAGCAAGCAGGCACTCAATCACCCTAAACACCTGGGCAAAGATCCAAAAAACGAAGCTGAGCGAGCTGGCCTGCACCAAAGCTGACGTAATAACAAATCCAATGAGAGTCAAGTTCAAAATGGAGTGTCAGGATTGGATTATCACATCGGACAAAGCTCAAGCTAACAAACTTGTAAAACACCTGCCTCCCAACTTCAACAAACTCAAAACTCCTTTGGCCTATTGCGCCAAAATCCCGAATAAACGCCTAATGAAAGTTTTCATGAGAGCACGTCTGAATTTACATCCTAGTCGGGAAATCCTAGCCATTAGACTCCAGACAAATAACAAGGAGCGCAGACTGTGTGCCTCGCTAAATCATCTTGAAACCTTAAGGCACCTCCTCATGCACTGTTGCAAGCTGAAGAAGGAAAGGGCAACATATCTGTCCCTGCTATCTGCAGACCTCCCTGTTGTTGAAGAATCTGTATGGTGGAACAGGTTGATGGCTGGAGAAAACATTAAATGGACCATCGCTTCAGGCAAACTATTTGACATCGCCTTCAAAAAGATCAACCAAACCTCGAATTTGCTGAACTGATTTTCTCAGCCTTCACAAGCTCAACCTGTCGCTGGACGAAAGGCCCGGTGGGTCCAGTTTAGCTCAACTCAGCTCACTTTAGCACTTTAGTACATAGCTTACAGATCACAGATGCAGATACAAAACACAACATGCCTGAATCACAAGGTACATTGTCGAATCAGGAAACACTTACAGACAGACAAGACATGAGCACTCCACTCGCCATAGGCGCTTAATTAATGATCAGTCTGACATATGCATGGTTTAGGCGTGTCATATCAGTAAAGTTAGTTTCATCTCCAATTAGGCGTTATGCAATGAAGAGCTAATCAGATTTACCAGCAGGGCAGTCCAGATTCGCACCGCTGGCTGCATGATTTTCATCATACCCTGCACCCCAGAGCCTAACCTCCACCCCAACGTTGGTCTAAATTCCCACTCGTGGCTGTGGCAGTTTTTACAGCAGAGAATAGTGCTGTACCGGAAACCAGGCTCTGGAGAAAATGTGGTCTCTGCATCTTAGTGCATGAGAAACTACTACGCCAGAGTAATCAATAGGCTTACTATTGGACAGCAGTATTGTCATGCTTTCACTTTCTGGGTGGATTTATGTATCAATGCTCATTACCCTTGTGTGTACGATAAACCTTAGATGTTATCAATAACTTCCCTACAGAGTGTTATCACTAAATCAACAAATGTTTGCACTTGCATGATAGTGTATTTTATTAATAGAAACACATTAATAATGCTCTCACTCTCTGTTTAGCATTTATGTATATGTAGTCCCTTTTAGAGACAATTTATGGATATTCCAAATAGAATAGTGATGCAATATACAGTTCCTAATATTAGCAATGAAGTAGTAGAGTAGAGTCCCAACCTCCTGGTCTTCTGAAATATTAAAATACTTACTACCAATCAGAGATGTGTATGTAGCGACTTTGGCCCAGTAAAATTAAAATTATATTCACAATTGTGATGCTGTGGATTTGCAAGCAGGGCACAGGTGAGATTATACAGGTTTACCTCTGAATAATCCATTAAGTGGAAGGGGTGAAAAACTCATTGCGCATATGGGTTGTTAACCAAGGGTTGCCTAAAAGTGATCTAGATTCATGGATCAAAAAAGATTACAGAAAAAACATTTCAAATGCTCAGCTAAGGATTTATCTCGTACTTCCTCTGTGCTTCGATGGTTCCACTTATCCTGCCAACAGAGTACGAGGGTAGCCACTGTGCCGTAGCTCCATACAACCCTAAACTCAGTGAGCCTGATTCACAGAGCCTTTTCCAATGAGGTTTGCCATTATAAAATGCTTCTGTGTATTAGGCCCAGTGTGTCATGCGGACAGGAAAGATCGAAAGTCTAACCTAAAGAAAATACATCATGGTGTCTCACAATAGTCCTCCCATGGAACAGAAAAAAGTATGTAATAAATATGGGTTAAAATGCCGTATTTCAGCCAGCAACATATTGAAACATTCTAAAAAGTTGAATTTGGAAAAACTGGCCTAGTGCCAATTTTTAGTCGCATGGGCAGTCTACTGTCTCAGGGTGAAGCCATCTGAAAGTTATTTGCTTCCTGTTTCCAAGGAAGTTCTGCTTTGTAAATTATTTTTGCCTTTTAAAGCAATCCTTAAAATCAGATTTTGAGGAAAAATTGTCAAAGTGCAAGTTTAAGGCCCAACAGATTACAGTCTCAGACTACTCATTAAATCTGATTCCTTTTCTTTCCCAGGCAGGTCAAGATCTTGAGGGCCAGCAGTGTCCCCCAGGCCCTACTCCTTTGTCATTTCGTGTGGCCCAGCCTTTGATGAAATCTTGAGAACTCCCCCGAGGCAGCTAAAACAGCTTCTTTTTAAAGGCAAAGTTCCACCCCAGTTTCCCTGTTAGCCAAATACATTCTAACAGATAATGATGGTGGGAGTAGATGTTCCACAGTACAAGGGGATAAAGCTGCCGTTCCTGAGTTGTGCAGATGATGCCACCCTTTTAGCGAGGACTCCTAAATCCTGCAGATATTAGTGCAAGGCAATTGTCACCTCATAACGCAGCTCGGACTCAAGCTTAAGAAAGAATAAGGTTACATTGAGTTCTTCTCACCCCGGTAGGCAGTATGAACCAAGGGTCTTTTTGCAGGCTTATTAATTCTCCTCTTGTAGGTACTTTGTACATTTGGGAATTACCTTCAATAGTCGGCTTACATGAAAAGACAATATCCAAGCAAGGAGATTAAAGATGAAACAGGCTATAGGCTGTCTTTTTAGATTCACAAACTACGTGCATGATTCTTCAGTGCCACATATGCTAACAGACTACAGAGCAAGCATGTGGGGGTGGGCATCTAATTGAAAGAGCTTTGGGGCATGTGTGCGTTTGCAGGACAGGAACATTAATTCCTCCCCCATCAATTGAAGGTGTCAACATTGAGTACAGCTTACATCACACCCCTTGAGACTTGGCCGGCTTTTATCTCTGATACGTTCCGGTTCAAACCTATTCTGTGTTGGTATTTTCTGTGGTGTTCAGGAGCTGATTGTTTTATGAATTGCTTGTTTAAGCACATCTTATCCCTCAGTAACTACAACAGGACTGAGTGGCTAACATATATTAAAATGACCCTGGTATCTGTGCTCATGGGTCCTTTTTTCAACAATCCTCTAGTATTGCCAGTGCTTCCATCTGAGCACTTAAGACACTGCTCCTGGCACCCTGGTTCAGTAACAGAGAGGATATTTGCTTTCAGGGGTCTACGGTATAATATTAGGGCACATTTATACACCATTTAAAGCATAAGGCACAATGATATGTTGGCATCTTACAGAAAAATTGGATTTGCAGAACACTATGTACTAGCTCCACGTTCACCTGGAGTAGCTCCTGGTCGCTGGTTAATGCTGGATATCCATGAGCTGTTATTAGCTCCTGCTTATCCACTCTTAATTTCGATCCTTGCACATATGGTTAAAGACATTTTTTTTATGGTATAACTATATCTCCCACTTTCTCCTCCCTGGTGGGATGGCCCCTTATGTAAGCTTTGTCAAAAAACCTATACCTTAGGTCATTATTGACCCTCGCCAGGTTTAACATAATACATGTTAAAGCAGTAACAAGCTGATGAGCGTTTTTCTCCTCTACTAGTGTAACCTGCCTCTTTGGTGATGTCGAAATGCTGGCTCACTTGGTGATATTATAAAGACCTATGCCATATATGTGCCATATATAAAGACCTATGTAAACAAAACATTCCTTTATGATTTCCTGAAGGTATCTGGACATAGGCAATGGTGATCCGCTTTCCCATTGCTATTATCAGCAAGAGAAGCCACTAGTGCATTTAAAGATGCTTATTTTTTACATTTTGCAGGAAAAAGAAGAGCTAAGGTCGGCAGATTAACTCTTTGATATTGTCATGAGATTATTATGAAGTGCTTCTTGACATATTCTGAGCTATGGATGTGTCTGTTTCTGTTTTTAATGATGTGATTTTATTTCAATGCTTTTACGTTTATATTATGTTCATATTCCTTTATGGCTAGAATATATTTGGAATAAACAATTCTCTCTCGCAGATAAAGATGCCATTCATGTAATCAATTAAATCGAACTGTGAATCAAAACATCATGTTTGTTTATATTTGAATTGGACCCAGTCATGTCGTTATCTGTAACAAGATTGGCTTTTGACAAATGGTAAACAAGACGTCACTGCATTTTTTGTTCTACTGCCTGCATGTCCTAATTAAGCATTCAGCATTGGTTAGTGTTTTATCAACGTTGGCCTGGACTTGTGTTCTTTTTTTTTATAACATTGCATTCAAATTGCTAAGTGCAATGCTACAACAATACTGATTTAAGCATCGCAAGATGATGTGCTTGGAAAATAATGTAGCAAATGGGATCACGGTCTGTAGATATACTTGTTGGCAATCGTTTCGGTCATGCATGATGCATAACGAAAAATGCATTTTATAAACGCACCAAATTGTTTGGTTTCGATTAAACACGTTAACCCTATTGCATCTGAAACATTTTTAGTAATGTTCTGTATATTTGAAATTGTTCTTGAAAGGAGAATGCTGGCAAAGTCAATAGTTGGAATGCATATTTGTGAAATATATCTCTGTATATGCTTACAGGAATGTTTCATATGAAGCTGCAGACTGACGTGGCCTGACTTGCAGTTTAGAGCTGTTCATAATATAGGCATATAATGCAATGTATGATAGTAACGTGGCCTCAGTGCCACCTTTCTCCTTGCAGTACACCCTGACTCCATTTAATGCCGGCAGAGGATCACGGGTTGTTCCCAATGGGTTGTCGCCCTCTGAAACACTTGTGTACGAGCGCGATATAAATAAAACACCACTTCAATTCAATTAAATTCACCTCTTGCCTGTGTTTGTGTCTGTTTCCTGTTGTAAAGTGCTTCTGTGAATGCATGAGCTGTGAGAATGTTGGAGTCATGTTGTAGAATGTTGTCCTGTGAGTTTATGTGAAGGTTCCAGCTCATGTCAGTTGGAGCTGGGCCTACCTGGGTGATGGGACCCAGTGGTGTCTTCTAATGTAAGATCTTAATGTAACCTGTAATAAAGCCTAAGTGAACATACAAGAAGACTACAGAGGTTACATTACATCAATGGCAATGAGGAAAACTGAAACAAAGAGCAAATGTGCTGAAAGTAAAGAAGAAACAGTCGGCTGAGGGGGAGCAGCAAACTGAGAAGAGGAACCACTGCCCCCCCTCAGAAATTAAGTAAGTCCCATCACCCAGGGAACAAAGATGAGAAAGAAAAGCCCAAAGTAAGGGTAGTAATCACCCAGTGCGATATGCAGGGGGAGGAAAAACCCAGTTTACCAAATGCAGATCCCCATTAGTTAGTATCCTGCGCAGAACCCAAAAGAAATGCCAGCATAGAAAGGTGCAGTAATAAATGGGGGACTGATAATAGATGTCCCCTGCACAACATGTTAAATGAGAAAACATAAGAATGTGTGTTTTGAAACGGGCAAGACACATTACAAGGAAACAAGTTGAGTGTTAAGATCCCAAGAAGAAAGAAGTTAAAGCTAGTCTCAGAAGAATGTTGCAGGAGAGCTGTAAGAATAACACTGGGGGGGAAATAAAGTTAAGCCCCAAAGGTTAATAGATGCCCCAAGACCGAAACAAGCTCCAAAGTGGAGAAGTATAAGCAGGGGCAACATACAGGCGGCAGCTTAGTGAAAGAAGGCCCCAGAGCTTGCCCAGGGCACCAGTGAAATAGAAGAGGCACTCCAGAGAAGTATCAAAGGGGCTGCTGAACAAAGAGGTTTCCCCAGCGCAGGCACTAAAGAACAATAGCAAATATGAAGGGGAGTAAAACCCAGTGCAAGCAGGGATGGACTGGGACAAGAAATAGGCCCGGTCACCCAAAATAAAGTAATCCATCCCTCGCCTCAAAAAAGTGGCCTATCCCTCGCCTCACGACCCTTGACCTCTGATGACATCACCGGAAGTGATGTCATTTGACCCCACCCCAAAGTGACATCCCGGGAAGCGATGAAACACAACCTTTCACCCCTTGACAAAACAGGAAGTGGCATCAAATAGCAGTGTTTCTAAGTACATTAAATTATTGTGAATCCACGCATAGCCAGAAACCGGCCCCCTCTCCCCGAGGGGCCCATCTGACCCTGAGTGCAAGGGTGGATGCAGCATCAAGTGTTAAATCAGGATAAAAGATAGTCCCAGCGCTGAGTTAAGGGTTGAAAAGGCCCTGAAGAGCCGCATACGCAAGTGTAATCGCCTCGCAGCAGGGAAGAGTAAAGATAGCCCAGCGCATATGGCCCCGTAAAGGCACTGGGCGTTGTGTTCTAGGGCAGTTCCTTGGTATGGTAAATATAGGAATACAAAAGACACATACCAGCCGGTGCATTTAATGGAGCTGCTCCTGGCAAAGAGATCCTAGAGCGGCATTTCAGGGTATTCTGGGAGTTGTATGGCAGCCACAAAGGCCTGGCAGGACAGCGTCAGGAGCATAGAAAAATTGTTTGGGAACAGAAGCAATTCTTTTCGCAAGAGGTGTTAAAGAGCAGTGAAGTGCTGTGCACATTAATGAAGCATAATTCTGAGGACGAAAATTAAGTTATCAGGTGATATTACGTCTGCAGTATCCTTTTGTTTAAAAATGTGTTTTTACAATGTATGACATGGTTTATGAGATGTCACTGTTCTGGCTAGGATTGTCATGCATGTAAGTTATGTGTGCTAGAGCGGCATGTTGAAGTAGTTGGTTGAATTGATAATTAACGTATGCTGCAATAGAGCATATAACTTTTTAAGGATTTGCAGGCATCTATGGACATTTATGGACTTTTTAGAAATACAGTCATTGTGTTAAGTGTGTTTAAGTGAAGAGCATGAAGTATGCCAGGAGTGGCGAAATGGAAGAGCCTGTGTGTGTGAGTTAGTGATAAGGATTTTGGGGCTTTGCAGGTATCTGTAGATTACTAGTGGACATTTATGGACTTTATATAAATGAGTTATTGCCTTGCTAGACAATTGTATGTGCGTGATGTATGCCTGGTATGGCAAGATGTTTGAGCTAGTGTAAGTGGGTTAGACGTAATTCTTTTTGAGGCATTGCAGGGTTTATGTTGTGCAATACAACAAAGACTTTTAGCACTACAACATGACTTTTCACAATGCATGTTTTTGTTTGGTCCGAGCAAAACCAAACCAAATTGTAATAATTGGAATGTGTAGATCAATCTTGGTAAGGATGGAAGTATAGCGCTAAGTGATCTGAAATGTACCAAGGATGACAGAGAGATCGGAGTGATTATGTCAGAAAATGTGCAAGAGTCGTGTACCCTCCAATGTTTAAGTTGAGGTTGTGCCTAATATACTTAAATAAAGGGAGGTCATGCCTCGCACATTGAGAATCTGTATGTCAGATTAAAGTACGGATGTTAAGTAGGGGTCATGCCCAAAGAAGATGTTATACGAGGTCATGCAACAGCAATGGTTAAGGGGTTGAGGTCATGCCTGCACTCAAATATATATGTGGGAGTAGTACGTTTCCCATTATATTTACTAAGAGGTCAAGCCTCTACAAGTTGGTAATGGTTAGGTCGCTCCAAGGACCATTTATTAGAAGAGGGAGGGCTCCCTGAAAGTTGTCATGGGGATGTTGTGCCTACCGCCATGTATCCTAGGTGGGATAGTGATTTACACTGAGGTGAAGTGAGAGGTCACGCCTCCATTGGATGATGGGTCGCGCCTGAGCCATCAGTGTTTCTAAGTTGGCAGGGGGGTCAATCCCATTTTGTTTTTAGAGTAGCACACCCTTTTTTAAAGGTGCAAAGTGCTGGGTGAATGTGCTCTGTGTTTTCGTGAGAAAAGGAGATATGTTGTAAAGTAGATTTGTTTATGTGTGTGTCTGAAGTAAGAGAGGGAGATGTGTTGTAAAGTGCTTATCTGTGGTTGCATGAGCTGTGAGAATGTTGGAGTCCTGTTGTAGAATGTTGTCCCGTGAGTGTGTGTGAAGGTTCCAGCTCATGTCTGTTGGAGCTGGGCTTACTTGGGTGATGAGACCCAGTGGTGTCCTCTAATGTAAGCTCTTAATGTAACCTGTAATAAAGCCTAAGTGAACCTACAAGAAGACTACAGAGGTTACATTACATCAATTCCACTGCAGTGGAAAAAATGATGAGCACATATGTATGTGTATGGCTGCTTTAATTATCAGCGTTACCCCAGATTAACCGCTGCATTGTACAAGCAAGACTGATAGAGAGAAAGAGACAAATGAATGACCACATTCCAAATTGAATACTCAGTAATATTTACTTTGATCTGATGCAATCATTTTCCTAGTATCCAAGTGTGCATGGAGTACAAATAAAATGCATGTGTGTGAAGAGGGCAAAACAGATGCACTATCTACGCATATTATAATTATAGACCAACAAGTTATGGATTTACTTTACAAATAGGTTCACGAAATCCATGCTGCGACAATCAGAGTAAATCCTTAAATAGATTTGGGAGCTGTAAAAAAACTCAATAGGACCCACATCTCTTCGGTATCGTGTAGTATATTGAAGATCTGTTTAATTGCTTACACCCGGTGAACTCCGACGCGATTTACGTGTGACGTGAACACTGTTAGCTAAAGTAAGTAATGACGGGGCACGTAGGATGTCAGGCGTGTGACATCTTTAAGCAGATATAAATACAATTTCAAAATGGCGGCCATGCACCAGCAAACAGATTGCAGAATTTGGAGGACCGTGAAAAATGTCTTATCGAATTTATTGTTCTACACAGGAACAGGTGAGATTTTTTAAACAACAATCATCTAGAGACAACATTCTTTAATATACAGCAGTTAGTAAAATTAACCATGAATTACTGTTTTGCCCTGTGAATACTGACACAAGAGCAGAAATGTAATATACTCATCTACTGTGATACAGAAGATAATAAGTAAGAATGGTGTGCATACTCATTTATACTAATACATGTATTTGTTGAGGGGCTATAGTAAACAAACCATTTAGGTTTCTATCTCTCATTTAATTTTGTTATAGGATCCACTATCCAATTATAATTGCCTGCATATTTAAATTGAGGTTGAAGCATAATAACCCTGATCAGGTGAGAATGTATTTTACCTCAAGTATGAAAGAGTCTTGCCAATAGACAACTAGGACTAATCAGGCCTCTATACAATAACACAATATCGGATTCCCTAATTTATAAAGTACCCTAACTGAATAACACAAAGAAAACACAACAATCGCTGCGAAAGAAGAGGTGCTCTTCACCTTAAGCATTTGTGGACTTAGTGAGATACCTTTTCTGGTGGGGGCAAATGTACCTGTTCTTGCCCCGAGCAACATCATATTTATGCATGATTGAAAGTAAATAAATAAATCAATACTACACCAGCCATAACATTTTTGATAATTGATTATTAATGTTAGAACACTGTAGATTGCATAAAAGGGAATATATACATAAACGAATAATTCAATGTGCTAGACATGAAAACAGAATCTCATTGTGCAATCCTATTATTTGAGAGGAATAGTAAAAAGTAAAAGCCACATTTAGAAAAGGTAGTGATGCCAGTGAACAGAAACCCAGTGCTGGAGGGAAAAGGAATTAGAGTGAAAGAATTTCAAAAAAACAACAACACCTTCAAAGAACAGGCATCCCTGAGTTGAATCAGGTTGAGGAGAAAGGGTAAATGCAGAAATATTTCGGTTTAAAAATTGGAAAGCTTGGTTTCGAAATAAAGTCTAGGCCAAGTTTCCTGACCATAAGGGCTTAAATGAAAAAATTATATAGAAATAAAATAATTTCTTATGAGGCAAAAAAATAAGAAAAAGATTGATTAACAATAGCAATAACCTCTCTGGGTATTAGGTTCATACACCAGAGACTTCTCTGTGCATACTTCAAATCTGATGTGTATACACATAGCCCCTGTGTTTCAAATTTCAGGTTTGCTCAATTTTTGCAAGTGTAAATGCTAAATACAGGTTTATAAATGGTTGAACAAATCTATCAGTTTTGTAGTTCTTGCATCTATATTGGTTTGATGTATTCTACTCATACATCAATGTCCATGATTCTAAAAGATTGACTCCATATGTTCCATCAGGAAACCCCCATTGGGTCTGCCAACGCGTATTTGGGGAAAGTTCTCATAGGAGAGAAAGAGAAACTCAACTTCAAGACAGTCTGTTGGTTCCCAAAGGAAGGGGAAATATTTCTTCTGTCCAACCTCCAGAAGCGGAATCCCCTTAACGTTTGTCACGTTTCGGTGGTTTTAAACTGCCACCTACATTAGGGCGGAATCGTAGTACCCTAGTGGTACCCTAACTATCAAATTTGGCTAACAATACCAATTTTAATCAGAGCCTTAACAACTGGCATAGCGGGAGCCCCTGCGACCCCCGCGGTGCTGGGTATCCCGCCACCATATGTCCATGGAGGGGGCCCCCACTGACTTAAAATAAAAAAACATTTTTAAAACTCACTCTACCTTCATAAAGAAATTATTTTCGTTACGCTGTCAGAGAAATCATTTCTTTATGAAGGCAGAGTGACTCCAAAACGAATCTATTTCTTTTTTGAAGTCTGAGGGGTCCTCCCACCTCATTACATGGAAGCCTCCAGGCTGGAGGCCTCCATGTCATCGGATGGGGGGAGCCCTATTGTTTAAAGGCCTGGCCTGGCCTTTATTGTTTAAAGGCCATGTTTAAAGGCCTGGCAATTACACCATAAAAACCCCACCCAACCTGTGGCCCATGCTTATCGTTTCCTGCAAGTGCTTGAAACTTGTCACACTGCTTACTGTGCTCCAGTTTTCCCGCATTCTTGTTTCCTTTCGTCCTGTACCAGCAAAGACACCTGAGGAAGAAAATCAGAAAACACAGTAAGCAAGAAGCACATAGCACACCGTTCGCAAAAGAAGTAAAACTTGAACACTGTTGAACATACACGCGCAGTGCACGCAGTGTCATGAACACTAAACGTGAGTTGTTTTCTCATAGAGCGCTCATCGGCATGGCAATCAGTGAAGTAACTCATCACCGGTGTTCTTGCTGAAAGCCCTGAAGAATGGCAGAGTGCTTCATGCTGTGCTCCTCCGCCGCACTACATAAGTAATACAAGCCCGACTTGTGAAGTCAACGGGTCGGTTTATGCACTACCACCTGAAAAACAAGTCGACCTCTTGATATATAAACATAGGTCAAAATAATAGTCATTATCAGCAGTGTTTAAAATGGACATTTATAGCAGCATTAACAAGTTGGAAAGAAGGCATTGGTAGCAGCGCCCACCAGAAACTGAGTGTGGAAAATGTTGCTGTGGCAGCTAAATAAGTATACGGACAATAAACCTTAAAACAAAATGTACCTGCAAGGTCAATGTGATCTCTGGCCCAGCGTTGCACTCAGTATACATCACCTGTAAGAAAGAGAAGAAAGCACGCAACATTACTACCCTGAAGCGGAGATAAGGATTCACAGCAGTAAAGACGTACTTATGTTCAAGCTTAAACAGAAGGAATTTATATTTGAACAATATACTTATGAACATTATCCATTTCATCTCAATCAGAACACTTTGTGGGGGCTCTTCACCATCCAAATCATACAACTGTCATGTATGCTCAGGAAATAATCCCAGTATGTATTTAGACTGTCATTAGGGAGAGGGGTTTTTAGGGTTGTTAGACAAAAGGGTTCATTTTGGTCCCCAGAAAACAGTAAAGATTATCATACTGTTTCCTATTACAGAGCCCACTGGAAATCCAAGGAGCATTATGAAAGGACACAATTTCACAGCAGTACTAGCTCCATCATAACCAACCAAAAAATCCTATCTCTTTGGAGGAAGGGGCCGGTGTGCTTTTCAGGATGCCACACGTGTTTGCTCCATCAATAGATTTGGGTACTAGCCTTCATTTCGCAGCTCTGCATGCATCCCTACAGCCACTGGTCAGGTAGGTCACTGTCCATCCCTGCAAGCCACCAGTTAAGCATTACACCTGACCCTTACAAGCTAAACTCAATAGAAAGTGTAAAAGGAGTATAGTCTGTCAATTGGTCATATGTAGCATTCTCCAATGAGCCAACATAAAGTTCCGAAAGGTGGAAAAATAAAGACAAAATTCAAGTTCCACAAATTTCCACTATCTTCAGGAGGGGCATTCTCCTTCCTCTGATATTCACAGGTTCTCCAAAATTCAGTATTACCCTTTTTTATCCCAGCACATGCAATTATTTAATTCAGGGAGGTTATGGCTCCCTTCCCCTGTATTTCACACACTCAAGGGTTCCTCTTTAGTCTTTCACAACTTGTTTGTAATTAGGTGCAGGTACAAGGGTTGCAGTCAAACGGCCTAGTATACTCACCTAACAGGACTTTTGCAATGTTGAATTGATGATTTGGATGTAGGTCTCAGACTCTCAGCAGGTGGCCTGGTCTACTCTCCTCCCAGGACTTCCACACAATTCAATGTATCTTTGGGGACAGGTCTCCGACTCGCAGTCACACTGCCTAGTATACTCTCCTGCCAGGACTTTCTCATATAACTGTGCCGAAAGGGTAATGTTTTTCCCTTGTGCTTTCACATGGTGTTCATGCTTTGTTTCCGAGTTAATCCACCAGTGGGAATGCAGCCTGCAGCAAGGGGAAGGAGTATGTTGCTTCCATGGGTTCCCTTTCAGCCTTCCAATCACCGTCCAAATGTCCCAAACCTTGAAGTATGGGCTCACCGATTATGCAACTTCTTCTATGCCTTTCCCGCCATTCTGTGGGTCGTTCGTTGGCTCTCGCAGCTTGGTGTTCTACGAGCAGTGCATTACAGCAGTGCTTCAATGTTGGCTTGCCTCTCCGGCTCCCCACGCCAGCTTTGAATGTCCATTCTAGCTCCCTTCATCATCCATGGAGCTCTCAGGGACACGTCACTGGGTCACAAACCAACTTCTCTCCACCTGCTGCTCTCGCAAGCACCGCCTTTGCACCCAATTGTCTGGGTATCTTTAGGTCACAACCAATCACTAGAGCACTCAGCTCGGTTGCTCTGCATTACTCCTTTGCTGTTCTTCATCCCAGTCCTGGTAAAAAGGATTGCTCATAGTCCTATTGTTAGTACTAAGTGCCTGGACTGAGTCTATTTTACAGTATGCCATACATGTTCAGGGATTCAATAAGTTATTATACCCTAGGTGGAAAGGGGCTACCATGTTCTGGCCATGGTGTCTCCTTCCCTCTCACAGGGATTTTCCCTCCCCATGTGGTCCTCCCTCAGGCAGCCACCCCCAGGGTAGGGATCAGGTAGCGGCTGCCTTTCTCTGACCACATGGGAAGGAAGTTGCCGTGAAGAGGAGTGATGACAGATTCCTCACAAGTGTTATGGTCAGACTTTCTAAGCCCTTTGATGAAACAAGCTTATTCTTGTAGCCTATAGGCAGAGCCAGTGTAGGTCTTTCACTCTTATGGCGCTGTGGTCACACTTTCTCAGTCCTTTGTGGAAATATGCAGTTTCCTCTGTGTCATGGTCATAAGGTCACACTTGTTCAGTCTGTTGATTAGATGGGCTGATGTGTGAGGCCTGTAGAGGCCACCAGTGCAGTTCCCTTCATGTCAGGGGATAAGGTCACACTTCCTCAGTTATTTGGTAATATGGGCTGATGCGAGCCGGACACACTACAAGAGCAGCCATGAGAACGTTATCACCACCCAGGTGTAGGATGACTAGTGCTTAGATGACAGTACTGGAGTCAACTTCAGGAAGATAGGGTGAGAGCTGCTGATTGATATCTTCAGCCGATAATTATTATCCTACTCTTCTATGATGCTTGAAGTGTTGTAAAGTTCAGCACACCTTGTGTTGAAGAGGCAGCGATTTTCTCTCATTCAAATACAGTCCTTACGTCACTGATGGTGGATCAACACTGCCAACATTCTGAGTCACTACCTTTATTATCAACCTACTGCCACCGATTCTGACAGGAGCTGAGTTCATTTGATAGTCTGAACATTTTCTGTGAGGAAGACTTTATCAGGGAGTACAGAAGTGATAATTATTCGACTTCCATGATATTCCCTCAGTCAGTGGTGCAAATGGGTGAGCAACACTGCAGCAGGACATTGAAGAAAAAAGCTGCCAGAGCTTCTGTACTCAGGAAATATCATTTGCAGTTAGTTTGCGGGTCCTCTGTCTCCTACCACTCCCCAACCAACAGACATCAAGACAAAAAATAAGCTGACAAAAAATAAAACCCCATCAGAAATTTAAATCAGCTAATAAGAATAAACAACTTCTCCCAAAACAGCAAACAGAAGAAAATAGAACAAGTGCAAATATTGCACCATGCTCAAATCCAGTAGTATTAACAATCTTAGTTATATTAGTCAAATAAAGAAGAGCCTAATGCGACCAGAAAAGTATAAGAGCTCAAAGTGTGCTCTATTTTATTCATATACGCTCCGACTTGTTTGGTGCCATTACAAAGATATGGTTCTTATGTACCAATATATTCAATAAACTTAGAACATATTTCCCTTTTGTCATTTATATGTGATGTTCACAACGTGAGTACCTTGTCATTCAAAACATTGCCCATGTGCCAGTAAGACTGAGATTCACATTTGTATCTGATATTCACAGATTAAGTGCCCTAGCATTAAAAACATTGCCCTTGTGCCAACACGTGTTTCGACCGTACTAGAGGTCTTCATCAAGGCTGGGCCAGTTACCATGCACACTGAAAACTCAAAATGAATCTAATTGTAGTATTTGATTAATGTCAAACAAGAACACGATCTCCTGAAAAATGCAATAGTTGAAAAAAGTAGGTTTGGATATCAGCTAGGGGATCGAACTAGGCTGATAGCATAGTTTAGTACATTGGGTAATGTTCCATCACCACTTTGTCAGGTTAGTCGTGATGCTCACCAAAAGTAAGCAATAAAGAACATTTTTAACAGACTAAGAATAACATTTTGGTGATCACCTCTGGTGAGTAAGTTATTCCACCACTTCATGCCACTAGTCTAGTGTTACATTTTGTGCTCGCGTGATTGAGTCTTGATTAAACAATTTTCTTGTCAAAGTGCTTTATTAGTTGTGCTAATCTCTCTTCAGCTGCTCACCTTATTAAGGTGACTATGTTAAAACCAGTGGTGTAGCACACAATTGAGAGTCCTTTGCGAGCTATCATGAGGGCCCCCCCCCCAGCCCAACTCGGCAACAAATCACGGGTTGCGCCACACTCTGGACCGGTTTACATTAACACACTTGAACAATTTGCAGAAACGTTGTGGGATGTATTTACCCATGCATCCTAGCCCTACCTCAAAACTGTGCAGTACTGACATGGAAAACATCATGATGGCCAGAGCTTCCCAGAAAATGCACAGGGAAATGCAGGAAGAATAGGCTGCCACCCATTTTTGCCGATGTTATGGGCACAGAAGGAAACTACCTAAAACCACCATTGGACTACCCGCACAGTAGTCTGAAACCATTGGGAATGGCAATGCTGATTGCCAAATGCAACTAGAATTGTGGGGAATTCATTCTTCAATCCCAAAAATGGGTGCAGTACCAGTGCTCACCACTATCCAAAAGCCGGCAGTTTAAAACCACCCTGTGTTTCTCTGAAGGCAAGCCAAAGTGCCTATTTCAAACATTGCAATATGTGCAAAATATTTACTGAACACCAGCAGACATTTGGCAGAATGGAGTGTTGTGTGCCTACAAAATCTGGGAAATGAAGAGCCCAGAACAATGCTTATAACAAAACTGGCTGAGCTATGGAGTCAGCAGTTTAAGTTGCACTGGATTTAAAGACACTAAAATCGAAAATGTTTAGATTAAATGAGTGAGCTATGTTTGGTGTCACATGCCTTTGTAACTGTTTAAATGTCATAGTTTTAAACTTAGAATCAGCCTTCTAGCTGCATATGTAAAAATGTTTAGTTTTATTTGAATGCAGAAACTGGGGAACAAAAAGTGACATTTTATCTGAAACCCGGCTTAAGGAACTGAATTCTGCCTGGCAACTACCCCCATCAGGAGGAAACTTGAGTCACAGCTGTGTTCCCAGGCCAACCTTCCTTTTGCTGCCCACACTAAGGATATGCCATCTATCTGATAAGTGAATTATCTGTGCTCTGCAGGAGAGTGAACAAAGCCCTCTTCACTCAGGCAAAGGTTTTTATTACCGCAGTCGTAAAATGTAGCTTCCTCTTGGCAAGAGCTGGGAGGGGCACTGCCTGTGAGAGCAAGCTGGCTTGGCAGAAACTGGAAAGACTGGTTTCTATACCATGTGACCTGGGAAACCACACCCCTTTGGAGCCAGAACATAACTTTAAAAAGATGAATAACTCATAGAGCGGACATGTGAAAATTTTATAAATGATACCATAATTCTTGTGATTTTTCTGCCCACATTTTAAGAGGTTTTTCGACCCGGTGGCATGTTCAGGGGGGTTTAAGCGGAAAAGTGGATATTACTCTAAATGTATGCATGTTAAAAATCTGAAACTTCATCAGTTAATGTCCCTACTCCCTGCGCACATGTATGTAAAGTTGGGTCAATGTCAGAAATTGAAAAATCAGTTAAAAAGTGAAATATGTGCCATTTTTGAATGCAAGCTCCCAGGAAGAGCAGAGTTTGAACAGGGGATACCTCCTGTAATGCATGATGGGTGCATATGATTTTAAAACAATATGTACCTCTGCAAACATGTATTTGTTTCAAATCTAGATTTGTGTGTAAGTTGACAGGAGGAGTGGACTTTCTGCAGGCTGTAAAATGACATCACGCTGACTCACAGTTCATTCCCCAATCAAATGATAAATGGAAGTTTGACCAATTAGAAGCTGAGAGAGAGGTAGGGTCAGTGATGCTAGGACACACCCACATTCTAAACACATAAAAGCAGACAGACAGGACAGATAGGGACCTTCAAATTCCATTTGCTGCAACGCGCTCTGCCGGAAAAATCCATACTTACCTCCATCAACCTCCAGAAAGCCAAACTAGAGACTTCAATCTATCCAGAACTAAGAGAACCAGAGAGAAAGCAGTGCTGTACCCAGAGAGACCAGACCAGAGAGACCCAGACCAGCAGAGAGAGTGACCAGAGCCCAGTCTAAAACCCTGACCAGATCCGTGATGAGGCCCATTTAATTCAAGAATATAGTGTGAGTACCCAGCAGAACTGTGTAGAACCAATCTCTTAGTTTAAATTCATCTAATTCAATCTATTTAACCTAAGTAGAACTGCCTCCTAGCTGTCACCTGTCATTTCTAGTTGCAAGCTGCACTTGTCATTTTGAGCTTTTGAAATTTGCAAACCCAAAAACGACCTTTATTAAATCGCTCATATCTCCGCGACCGTTTGGGCTAGAGACTTGCAGTAACTTTCCTCTGATAGCTTAGAATCGTAGCTTTGAATCGTACCAAGAACCGCATTCCTACCCCTTATAGTTTTACCGCAATCGCGGAACACGCATCCGCGAATTTTACCGCGATTTGCAATTTCTTCACATGTAAAAACTGCTGCTGTTTGCTTTCCATTTGCCAGAAATTCGTTTACCTGCTAACTATCCCTGCATCATTGCTAGTGTGAGCCTGGACTAATATTAACTAGATACCACTCACCCTGAACCTCTGTAAGGGAATTAAAAGGGTTTAGCATATTTTTTTAATTCATTGCCAGCACATATCAAAGCAATTTGGGCCTGTGATTTCAAAACTCCTATCTGTTTTCTGTTGTCTAAGCTTGCTGGATTGAACTGATTACATTGATTGCATTTCTGAGAACTGTGTGCTTCCTTCCATTTCCTTGCATTGCATAAAGAGGGGGGGAGTGAATAGCCAGAGAAAAGTGATTACATTGTTTGGTTGAAATCCTATTGAGTATTTTCTGTACTGCATTCATTGAATATTGCATCCACCTGAGCTTACATAAAGCATCCTCTACCACATTATACTTTTGTTCCTATTTACCAGTGTGCTATCTTATCCATTTCCTGTCAACTCATTAGTGATTATAAAGAAGTGTGCTAGTGCCAGATTCTCCATTGTTAATCTTTATCATATCAGATTAAGGGTGATATTCAATTATTCATTTATTATAAAGTGTCATATATATATATCTATTGTTTAAATTATCAAATAAACCCTTTTAACTTGCAAAACAGAACTACTTCTTGGCTCAGTGGGGTCAGGGGGATCCCAAGAGAGGGGTGTTATATAGGGGTAGTCATCCAGAACGCATGAACTGGACCTAAAGATATATCAATAAGGGTTTTCATTCAGTATTCTAGACTAGGCGTTAACTTAGCTGTAGTGCTGAATTGAATCCTCTTACAAATTGGGGGCTCGTCCGGGATGTTTGGGTTAGATTTACCATTTGTGCAGCTTAATACAGTGTGCTAACTGACGGGATACATACATCCGGTCGGATCACCACGCTGCATTACGCTGTGAAGCATTCCTCAAAAGGGACACTCCAAGAAAAGTTCTGTTCTGCAAAACTAAAATACTAACTTCTGTAAGTCAGGACAGAGACCAATCTCTAGAATGACGACCTTGGTAGATATGAAAATAGCCAGAGAGCACTTCTTACACAAACTATTTGTGAGAGGTGAATGGACTCACCAGGACCAAACAGTCTGGTTGCAGGCCATCACGCAACAGGTCACTGAAACAGGGTCAGATATATATAGAGATCAGGGTCCATTACACGTGGCCCTGAGTGAACTATATATGGCTCCTAAGGCCAAAGATGAGCACGACAAGATTGTTAGGATAGCGGCATATTTATATTTATACATGGGAGCCATACAGAATAAATGTGCTGAAGGCCATGATCTGGCAAAAAGGCAACAGATATCGTTAGAGAAGGCCCAATCTGATCTGGACTCTTCTGAGCAAAGGCTGCACAGAAGCCAGGAGTCAGAAAATGAGACCAGACAGTACATCACTAAAATAAAGGAGGATATGGATGTGCTGCAAAAGGAAAAGTCAGAACAGGATACCAGATTTCTGGCCTTGCAGAAGGAACACCAAGAAGGTTTGGACTCCCTACTGCAAAGCCAGAAAAAGCTGGAGCAACAGCTAGACTTCAATAGGGCATGTGCTGAGCAGGTAGTCACCCTGCAAGGCCATCTAGATAGAGTGAAGGAGGAGAGCAATAAACTGATTCTGAAAGACCTGGATACCCAGGCAGAGTTTGATCAGGAGCGCCAGAAAGCTGGTGCCTTCCAAAGGCAAAGGGACGACTTGGCGGCACAAATGCAGGCTCTTAGTCAGGAAAGAGACGCCTTAGGCCAGGAAGTCTGCCATTTAAAAAGAAAAATGGAAGAAAATCACCTGGCCCACCAGGGGCTGGGTGACCTCCAAAAAGAAAACCAGAACTTGGTAGAGCACACCAGAAGGGTGGAGGATGCTCTAGCAAGAAAGGAGCAGGCCAATAGGGACATTGCCCAGGAGGTAACCCTCCTGCAGCAAAGACTGGCCCAGTTCTCCAGGACCAATCAGGAAACACAGAGAGAGAATGAAGCTCTCTGCCAGCACAATGATAGGCTCCAACAGCAGGTAGCGATGCAGGAGAGACTGATAGAGTCGAGTAAGGCCTTAACTGAGGAACTGAAGGCACAAATGCAGGCTCTTGCATTGCAACAGGGAGCAGGGGCGGATAGAGATGAGGTCCGCTGGGAAAGAGAGATTCCTGACCATAACCGCAGGAGCCCTAACACCAGGGGCCTTCATCTCCCCCAGTCCCTGGACTCTACCACCCCCATGTCCCCTGGCGCACATGAGCACAGGGCCGCAGGGATGGCAGATCACTATCCAGCTAAGAGTATGGGGCTCATAGGCCAGTACCACTCAGGAATGGAGGGGTGGGCATCCGGGTATGGGCACCCAAGTACAGTACAGTTCAATGGGGAACCCCAGGAGAGTAGGCCCATTAAGGGCATCCTGAAAACCTCTGCCCAGTTAGGTCAGTGGAGGGGGTACCCATCAAATCCTGGCAGCAAGGAGGAATCTGAAGACTCCTCTGAACTGCGCAGGACACAGGAGACCAGGTCCCCACATTCTGCCAGCCATTCCCAGGCTCGCAGAATCCGGGAAAACCTGGAAGAACAGACGGGAACCTCTGGGAGCAGTGCCTCTGAGTCCGAGGAAGAATGGACAAGGGTTACCCGAACCAAAAAGGCCAATAAGGCAAAAAGGGCCTTGCTTAAGGACCCCTTAAAGCAGATTAAGGCGATCAGGAGCGTCATCACGCCTTACCATAAGAACGCTAAGTATTCTGTTTGGGAGCACTTAGAGTTGTTTGAACAAATGATGGAGACTTTCCATTTGAAGGACAGCCAAAGCTGTATTCAATATGTAAAGTGGACATTCTCCCCGGAATACTCCAGTTTCTTTGCGGGGCTGGAGGACCAAAATCATTTAAGATGGTCCACATATAAGGCGGCCATCCTGAAACATTTTTCTGTTCACAGAAATCCTCAAGAGGCTCGCAAGGCAGCCTACAATTTGCAATGTGGGGAGGATCAGGCCCCACGAGAATTTGTGCAGGAGTTAAAGCGTGCTTTTGCGCAAACCACCAGAAGGGTGCGCACAGATAGTAGAGAGTTTGTCAATACGTTTTTCCATGGCTTGCCCAAATATATAATGACCCAGCTCGTGAGAGATTTTCATGAGAAAAGATCTTTAGACTGGGTCATTGAACAGGCTACCCGGATCTATGAGGTGCAGAAGCCCATAGAAAACAAAAGTAATGCCCAGAAAAACCCCAAAGCCAACAGCACCCCTGCTGCTGCCAAGGTGGCAGAGGTAAAGGTTACCCCCGTTTTGGATTTGGAGATGGGGGGGCCTAAAAACCTGCCTGCACCTAATAATGCTAGGCCCAGGAGGTCCTCGGGTCAGTCACAGACAGGGAGCCAAGGAGGCAGCCCCACAAATGGGGTCCCTCGCTCTCCTGATTATGTAAGTCCCCGTTACAAGGGAAATCGACCCATCCTGGGTTATGTGTGGACTCCTCCAGCCCAAGGGGGGGGATCCAGACAAGCACCTAACCCAGGGAACTTCCCTCCAAACTTCCCACAGGAGGGCAGAAATTTACCAAACCCTGGGCAGAACTTTTTCCCCAGATATCCACCCGACTTTCAGCCCCAAAACCATCCATCCTTCTTTCCCCAATTCCCTGAGCCCAGACCACTGAATCCGGGAGAGGGGAGGCCAAGGGTGGAGGGGTACCCAAATCTTCCCAACCCGGGGTATTACCAGAGGAGGGACAGCTACCCTTCCCGGGATCAGCCCAGGGGAGAAAACAGGGCCCCGTATCAGCCTGAGCGGGTTTCCCAGTTAGAGCGCCAGGTTCAAAACATGGCGCGGGATCTGGGTCACATACTGAGGGCTCAGCAGAACCCTCAGATCGGCATGCCAGCGCAGAACGCACCCAACTCTGGACCTGGTGCTCCAGAACAATGACGGGGGCAGCACCCCGATAACTCACCGGTTCCCAGGGAGGAGGCACAAAGGGAAGGGGGGTGTAAAGCCTTGGCGGAAGCTTCCTTCCTCACTTGTAAACAGCACCTGGAAACCCAGGAACCGGAAACAAAATCTCTTGCCCCTGAAAGTCTGCCTCCTAAGGAGCAGAGGGGGGGTAGGAGAAACAAAAGACCCAAACAGACTCAGTTTGAGGAGGAGGTACAGATATTCCAATTTGAGGGAGAGGGATCCTCAGAGGATCCTGAGAAAAGGATCTTCTCCTTCAGAGAGGGGGGAACTCCTCCCAAAGAGAAATGGGTCCCTAGGGATGCAAATCCAGACTGGGGAGATGTGGAGACTGAGCTACCGCCGCCCACCATCTCATCCCAGAACCAACAGCAAGAAAATCCCCTGGTTCAAACCCATCCTGGTGACTGCCTCCAAAAAGGGGGGGGCGGCCCAGAACCGGAGCCAGGGGAACCCACAATGGCTCTGATCTCCAGTTGCAAAATTTTTCTTTCAGATTCCCAAAACTCTCCACAGAATTCTGCCCAAATCTCTTCGCTAGCGATGTCCAAAACCAGAAAGTTAGCCCACCAGTTGTCCAAAAATGTATATTACCTGTGCCCCCTTGAGGAGAAGGAGGGAAGATATTATGCCCCGGTACAAGTACAGGGGCAGGGTACAATCTCGGCACTGGTGGACACTGGATCTCAAGCTACCCTTCTGTCCAGAAGGGCCTTTGACGAACTGAATGCAGGAAGGGGAGAGAATTACCAAATTCCTCTCACCTCTCTTCCTGGACAACTGCAGAACTTTGACGGGAAGGAAATTCCCGTTGAGGGGACTGCAGATTTGGACATTAAAATTGGGCGACATAAGTTGAAACACCCGGTCATAGTTGTGACCCCAGAGGGCACCCCTTGTTTACTAGGGAATGACCTCCTGAGAAGGTTGTCACCCCTAATAGATTGTGTAAACAAGGTCCTCTGGACCCAGACTAGCCGACCAATAAAATTAAAACAGAGTGTCAACCATGTTAGTTTAAACGGCACCTGCCACATGGTTGAACAAAAATCTGACCAAGTAGAATTTCACTTCCAGAATAACCAAATTCCAGATGTGACAGTAATAGCGGTAGGACCACAGACTAGTGATGGGGGGTCCTCTCTATTTCTGAAAATCAACCTTCCTTCCAGTCTAAAGTGGTACTCCACGCTGGAAGGAAACACTCTGAAATTCTATACCAATCCACAATCTGAAACTCCCACTCCTATAGTCCAGAAAGATGTGAAATCAGCTCAAAGCCTGGCTGATATTCAGCAAATTGGAGAGCAGTTGTTCATCCCTGTTCAGTTAAATGATGGGAAGGACTCTGTTCTCGCTCGAGTGTGCGTGAACAATGGTAAGAGCTTCATCAGCGAAGCCATGTTTCGCCAACTCCCAAAAGATCCAGCCATTCCCACCTTCAAACTGATAGACAAATGGGAAATGGACCTGGAAGCACCCAATTCAAAACATCTCCTGCCAAGCAGGTGTATGCTCAAAATCTCCATTGGCAACAAGAGCATAGTCCATAATTGTTGGGTCGTGCGAGACGTCACTGCCGCCTTTTACTTAGGCAGTGACATTCTCAATCGCTTTGCCATTAGTTTGGACCTAATAAACTTCAAAGCTTGGTCCCGATTAGCGGATAATCCCATGGGCTTTGATGATCCAGAAAAAGCATTTAGGTCAGCTCAATTGCTACCGTATGCAGTTGAAATTCAGGTTAAAGAGGAAGTCACCATACCAGAAAGGACCCGACAATTCTCCCTGGAAGTGAAAGTTAAAAGGGGACAAGAGTTGAAAAACCCTGATGCTTACATACATCTAAATGCTTCTCTCCAACAGCAAGGGTTGGGGGTAAACCCAACACCATTAGTCAACATAGAACATGACACCATTCCAATAGAGGTGGATAACAGCGACTTAAAGAGTATTACTCTAGCCGCAGGCACCATTATTGGAATGGCGGTTGATGACCGACATTTCTCCATTGATCTTAGAAATGAACTGTTAGGACCAATCCCCAAGGACTGTTTTGACAGTGACAGTGAGGACAATACAACACCAGACAGGATTTTTACCCGGCATGGGGGGAACTTCCTGGTGTACACTTCCTGCCCTTATGGTAAGGAAGATGTGACTTGTGAATTCAGGAGGGATGAGGTGATTGTCCAGGTTCATGAAGGCTGCCTTGCCCACCTGAAGCCTCCGGTCCAAATCAGCACTCTGACCAGGGACTTCTCCACCCAGCTGGAGGAGGCCGCGGAAATAGCCAAACCAGAAGTCTTTCCAGGCTTCAGGCAGATGGTGGAAGAGAGAGTCAACCTAGCTGATGCCTGTGTGACTCTGGAACAAAAGCAAAAGTTGAAACAAGTTTTCTTGGATTTCCAAGATCTCTTTGCGGTAGACTCATATGACTGTGGTCGCACTGACATCCACACAACAACAATCCCCACGGACCCTGGCATGACTCCTGTATTTGTGAAGCAATATCGCTTGCCTCTCGCATCAATGGAGTCCCTTACTGAAATAATTAAGAACCTTGAGTCCCGGGGAATAATCCGTCCAGTCCACAGCACCTTCAATAATCCGGTGCTGGGAATATTGAAGCCAAACGGCCAGTGGAGACTCTGCGCTGACCTTAGGGAGCTCAACAAACGGGTCCATACTTCCCGATGGCCTCTGCCCTACATTGACCAAGGGCTGGCCCAGATCCAGGGGTCACAGGTATTCACTGCAATAGACCTGACCAATGGATACTGGACCGTGCCTGTCAGCAGGGAGGACCAATACAAACTGGCTTTTACCTTTGGGGGCCAGCAGTACACATGGACCCGGACTCCCTTCGGATACCTTAACTCCGGTAATGAGTTCAATATTTTCCTACATAAGGCCATGCCCGACCTGGGTGCAAGGGGTAACCTGGCTTATGTAGATGATGTCCTCATCAAAAGTTCATCTGTGGAGGAACATATAGCGGAGATCCGTTATGTTCTGACACAGTTGAGGGCCGCCGGAGCAAAACTTTCCTTTCAGAAAGCACAGTGGTGTAGAACCCGTGTTAATTTCTTGGGGCATGAGATTACTCCTCAGGGTCTTTGTCCCCAGGAAAAGAAAGTGGAAGCACTTCAGAAACTGAAAGACCCCACAACCCTGCGGGAACTAAGGAGCCTCCTTGGACTGACTAATTACAGCAGAAAGTTCATTGAGGGCTACGCAGAGATCACCAGACCCCTGATTCATCTCCTGAAGGGGGGGGTCAAGTGGGAATGGGGTCCAGAACAAGCCGAGGCAGTAAAACAACTCAAAAGAAGCCTCTCACAAGCGCCTTGCCTAGCTTACCCTGTCAGAAACAAGGAGTTCTTCCTGGAGACGGGGTTCTCTGATACGTGCTTGACGGCAGTATTATACCAAAAGCATGACAAGGTCAATAAAGTAATCTCCTATGCGAGCAAAACTTTATCCTCTGTGGAGTAAAAATTCAACGATTGTGAGAAGGCACTCCTGGCAACGGTGTGGGCATTGAAGAATTACCGCCCGTTTATCCAGGGGGAACACATCATAGTGGAGACTCCACACCAGCCTCTGCAATATCTCCAAAGTGACAGAATCCGGGCCGGAAATGTGAGTAATTCCCGAATTACTTCCTGGATTCTGTCAATGCAAGGCTTTCCTGTGGAGGTCAGATATGGCCAAAACAAGAAGAGTCCCCTCGCGCAAGGTCTGGCTGACTTGCATGATTGTGCCAGAGAAAACTGTCTCGAGGACGAAAGTCTAAAAATAAAGGACAACATGGAGGCATACCTTAATTCCCCCCACAAAGTCTTTGAAGAAGACAAGTGTGAGGGAATGCCCACTGTCTATGTGGATGGATGCTCTTACCATGTTGACAACAACGGGGAGAAAGAACTGGTGGCCGGCGTAGGGAATGCATGGGTGAATGAGTCCCCAGAACCCTCCGCTGGATACAAAATTGGTCCCCGAAGTAGTCAGGTGGCAGAATTGATGGCTGTGCATCAGGCCATCCTCACTGCTGTCCAGCATCAACTCCACAAACTGGTCATAATCACAGATTCGGATTATGTACGGAACGGGTTCGTGGAGCACCTGGTTAATTGGAAAACCAGAGGCATGTTATATGCTAACAACAAACCCTTGAAACATGGGAAGTTGATCCAAAACATTGATGATCTGGTCACCTCGAATGGGATGACCATCTATTGGAAAAAGATCAAGGGTCATTCCAAAGTAGAGGGACCAGACAAAACTGGAAATGACTTAGCTGATCAGCTGGCCAAAACCGGAGCCATCCAAGGGGATCTAATTGAGATGGAGTCCCTGTTGGGGGAAATCCAGGTCACCGCTATCACTAGGTCCCAGACAAATGCTCACAACGACCTTTCAATTGCACAATGGAGTAAGGAGACCCCTGATGCTGATTTGATTACTGCTCAGAAGGGGGATCCAATTATTGGTAAATTTTACCAGCACCTTGAGGACCCTGAGAACTTTCCCCTGACGGATACCGATTACATTGGGAAAGAGGACCTAAGAGTGTTGATGAAATGTCCAAAAATGTTCCGGATCCAAGACGGTTTGCTGGTAAGGAAATCCAAAGCTGGCCACGATCAGTGGGTGGTTCCTACCTCATTCCGAAGCCTGATGTTAAGTCACGCCCATGATGCGGCCACCGCCGGTCATAGGGGGTTTCACACAACATTGGAAATCTTAAGAGAGGTTGCCTACTGGCCACACATGGGCCAGGACCTCAACCAATATTTGAAGGGTTGTCTTGTGTGTGCACAATTTCAGCCGACATCCCTTACGCACCGGGCGCCTTTACAAAAGAGGGGCATGACACTGCCACGGTCAGATTTACAAATCGACTTTGTGGGCCCTGTGATTCGCTCGGCTAGGGGGAATAAGTACATGTTGACTGTGACATGCTTGTTTACCAAGTGGGTGGAATGTCTCCCAGCCCCAAATTGCAAGGCAGAAACGGCAGCTGCCTTGATGATTAACCACATCTTTTCCCGTTTTGGTCTACCTCAAAGGATTGAGTCAGACAGAGGTAGCCACTTCACCAGTGAAGTAATGACAAAGATGTGGGAGATACTGGGGGTCAAAAGGAAGTTGCACATTGCTTACAGGCCAGCTTCTTCTGGGGCAGTAGAGAGATATAACCGGACAATTGTGAGCATATTAAAGAAGTTTGTGGCAGATTCTGGGCCAAGTTGGGATATCCGATTACCTCTGGTCCTAATGGCTATCAGATCTACCCCTTCATCTGCAACCAAAATGTCACCATTTGAGTTGATGACTGGGCGCAAGATGGTGCTTCCTCAGCATTTGCTCTACAGGACCCAAGAGCAGACACTGATAAATGCCTCCACTACTCATGAGTATGTAGAGAATTTAAGGAAACACCTCCAACATGCTTTTGCTTATGCTCAGCGGAATCTAGAAAGATCGGCTGATAGCATGAAGACCCATTATGACCTGAAAACTTCCAGGAAGGAATATCAGGTGGGAGACCGGGTCTATCTATACAACTTCCAAAGGAACCAGGCCAAGCAGCGCAAATTTTTGCCTACATGGAAGGGACCCTTTGAGATCGTCGATAAGATCTCCCCTGTGGCCTACAAGATCCGCATCCCCAAAGGCGGTTCGGCAGAGGGGGAAGACAAGTGGGTACACATAAACCAGTTGAAGTGTTGCCATCCCAGGCACACTCTGCAACAACTGGAGGAATCCTCTGGAATCCTAGCGGGTACTGTCTCAGACTAATTCTGTTCCAATCATAAAACATACCACATCTAGTCTCTAAAATATTGTGATTTGCATGAAACTGTCTCTTAGTTATACTGTTTTTTTATCAAAATAAGAATGTAATGTTTCGTCATGATGAAATGCATATGCTGTCCCACCATCTCAACAGTGGTGGAAAAACGTCTATGAGTAGGTATTGCCGCTCTTCCTTTGTCGTCCTAGGAGAAAGAAAACCTGAAGACGGGCCAAGGAGGATGATACGGAGACCGGGAACGAAGATCCAATGGGCCCAGTGGACCGCCCAATACTCCCATCAGGACTGGCGAGGAGAACCGATCGATCAGTACCGGATGGAGGAAAAGATGCTGAACTGTGCCATCTATTGGAAGAAGATGAGGAAACATCCCAGATCTTGCGAGTCCCATCAGTGAAACCGAATGGCCATCACAAGAGGGGGGCTTGTGGGATGTATTTACCCATGCATCCTAGCCCTACCTCAAAACTGTGCAGTACTGACATGGAAAACATCATGATGGCCAGAGCTTCCCAGAAAATGCACAGGGAAATGCAGGAAGAATAGGCTGCCACCCATTTTTGCCGATGTTATGGGCACAGAAGGAAACTACCTAAAACCACCATTGGACTACCCGCACAGTAGTCTGAAACCATTGGGAATGGCAATGCTGATTGCCAAATGCAACTAGAATTGTGGGGAATTCATTCTTCAATCCCAAAAATGGGTGCAGTACCAGTGCTCACCACTATCCAAAAGCCGGCAGTTTAAAACCACCCTGTGTTTCTCTGAAGGCAAGCCAAAGTGCCTATTTCAAACATTGCAATATGTGCAAAATATTTACTGAACACCAGCAGACATTTGGCAGAATGGAGTGTTGTGTGCCTACAAAATCTGGGAAATGAAGAGCCCAGAACAATGCTTATAACAAAACTGGCTGAGCTATGGAGTCAGCAGTTTAAGTTGCACTGGATTTAAAGACACTAAAATCGAAAATGTTTAGATTAAATGAGTGAGCTATGTTTGGTGTCACATGCCTTTGTAACTGTTTAAATGTCATAGTTTTAAACTTAGAATCAGCCTTCTAGCTGCATATGTAAAAATGTTTAGTTTTATTTGAATGCAGAAACTGGGGAACAAAAAGTGACATTTTATCTGAAACCCGGCTTAAGGAACTGAATTCTGCCTGGCAACTACCCCCATCAGGAGGAAACTTGAGTCACAGCTGTGTTCCCAGGCCAACCTTCCTTTTGCTGCCCACACTAAGGATATGCCATCTATCTGATAAGTGAATTATCTGTGCTCTGCAGGAGAGTGAACAAAGCCCTCTTCACTCAGGCAAAGGTTTTTATTACCGCAGTCGTAAAATGTAGCTTCCTCTTGGCAAGAGCTGGGAGGGGCACTGCCTGTGAGAGCAAGCTGGCTTGGCAGAAACTGGAAAGACTGGTTTCTATACCATGTGACCTGGGAAACCACACCCCTTTGGAGCCAGAACATAACTTTAAAAAGATGAATAACTCATAGAGCGGACATGTGAAAATTTTATAAATGATACCATAATTCTTGTGATTTTTCTGCCCACATTTTAAGAGGTTTTTCGACCCGGTGGCATGTTCAGGGGGGTTTAAGCGGAAAAGTGGATATTACTCTAAATGTATGCATGTTAAAAATCTGAAACTTCATCAGTTAATGTCCCTACTCCCTGCGCACATGTATGTAAAGTTGGGTCAATGTCAGAAATTGAAAAATCAGTTAAAAAGTGAAATATGTGCCATTTTTGAATGCAAGCTCCCAGGAAGAGCAGAGTTTGAACAGGGGATACCTCCTGTAATGCATGATGGGTGCATATGATTTTAAAACAATATGTACCTCTGCAAACATGTATTTGTTTCAAATCTAGATTTGTGTGTAAGTTGACAGGAGGAGTGGACTTTCTGCAGGCTGTAAAATGACATCACGCTGACTCACAGTTCATTCCCCAATCAAATGATAAATGGAAGTTTGACCAATTAGAAGCTGAGAGAGAGGTAGGGTCAGTGATGCTAGGACACACCCACATTCTAAACACATAAAAGCAGACAGACAGGACAGATAGGGACCTTCAAATTCCATTTGCTGCAACGCGCTCTGCCGGAAAAATCCATACTTACCTCCATCAACCTCCAGAAAGCCAAACTAGAGACTTCAATCTATCCAGAACTAAGAGAACCAGAGAGAAAGCAGTGCTGTACCCAGAGAGACCAGACCAGAGAGACCCAGACCAGCAGAGAGAGTGACCAGAGCCCAGTCTAAAACCCTGACCAGATCCGTGATGAGGCCCATTTAATTCAAGAATATAGTGTGAGTACCCAGCAGAACTGTGTAGAACCAATCTCTTAGTTTAAATTCATCTAATTCAATCTATTTAACCTAAGTAGAACTGCCTCCTAGCTGTCACCTGTCATTTCTAGTTGCAAGCTGCACTTGTCATTTTGAGCTTTTGAAATTTGCAAACCCAAAAACGACCTTTATTAAATCGCTCATATCTCCGCGACCGTTTGGGCTAGAGACTTGCAGTAACTTTCCTCTGATAGCTTAGAATCGTAGCTTTGAATCGTACCAAGAACCGCATTCCTACCCCTTATAGTTTTACCGCATTCGCGGAACACGCATCCGCGAATTTTACCGCAATTTGCAATTTCTTCACATGTAAAAACTGCTGCTGTTTGCTTTCCATTTGCCAGAAATTCGTTTAACCTGCTAACTATCCCTGCATCATTGCTAGTGTGAGCCTGGACTAATATTAACTAGATACCACTCACCCTGAACCTCTGTAAGGGAATTAAAAGCGTTTAGCATATTTTTTTAATTCATTGCCAGCACATATCAAAGCAATTTGGGCCTGTGATTTCAAAACTCCTATCTGTTTTCTGTTGTCTAAGCTTGCTGGATTGAACTGATTACATTGATTGCATTTCTGAGAACTGTGTGCTTCCTTCCATTTCCTTGCATTGCATAAAGAGGGGGGGAGTGAATAGCCAGAGAAAAGTGATTACATTGTTTGGTTGAAATCCTATTGAGTATTTTCTGTACTGCATTCATTGAATATTGCATCCACCTGAGCTTACATAAAGCATCCTCTACCACATTATACTTTTGTTCCTATTTACCAGTGTGCTATCTTATCCATTTCCTGTCAACTCATTAGTGATTATAAAGAAGTGTGCTAGTGCCAGATTCTCCATTGTTAATCTTTATCATATCAGATTAAGGGTGATATTCAATTATTAATTTATTATAAAGTGTCATATATATATCTATTGTTTAAATTATCAAATAAACCCTTTTAACTTGCAAAACGGAACTACTTCTTGGCTCAGTGGGGTCAGGGGGATCCCAAGAGAGGGGTGTTATATAGGGGTAGTCATCCAGAACGCATGAACTGGACCTAAAGATATATCAATAAGGGTTTTCATTCAGTATTCTAGACTAGGCGTTAACTTAGCTGTAGTGCTGAATTGAATCCTCTTACAACGTGCTGATGCAAGGGTACGCCGCACACTGCACTAGGAGAAAGATATATGAATGTGTTTTAATGCATTATACAGCACACTTTCTGAGAAAAATTGTCTAAAAAAACCAGACCGTTTGCAATTGCTTAGTGGGGTAACACCAGTACAAAAATCCAATACGTGAAAGTCATCAACAGTGCACAGGAAAATGAATGCTTTCATTAATTGAATGCTTTGCTATTAAAAAAGCAATGCCTCAGTAAAACATGTCCAATTTAGCCAGGTAATTACACTTAGCAGGAGTGCTTTATCAGAGATGCCCAGTTAAAAAAAAGAAACAAATCACTGGTAGCGGCTCTGATTACCCAGGTGGCAATGAGAGTACACTATGAACAATTGATCAGGGTCCCAACGGAGGATAGATTTGGGTGCAGTACTGAAATAGTATACCACCCAAATTCACGATTACCAAAAATAGATATAGTCTTTTTAATACACTACAATCACTAAAACATAATCAAATGTTTATATCATGTACTAATGAAGGTTGCCAATAAGTAATCAAAGCATTAAATACAGGCAGTGGCACAACACCATTGAGGCGATTGTGCTTCAGTCCCCCCAAACCCCTGAAATTTTGGGCAATGTTTACTCGACCTCGCTGACCTACAGACAGTGCTTTAAGTGGGGCAAGAAATTGAGGGGGGCCCTCATTTGGGGTCGTGGCTTGCCCGATGGTCGTGGCCTAAACCGTGAAGGCGTGGCCTAAAGAAGAGCCTGTTAAAATGAACAGGGGTGGTCTTGTCTATATAACTAAGCACATACTGCAACACTGCTGGTACAACCAAAACGTGTGGTCCTGGGCTAATCATTTAATTGCACTGTTTTATCTGCAGCATATAGATATGTATATATTTGTCCAATGAAACAATGACAATTTAAGGAGGACCCGCTAGCAGTGAGGGAGTTCAGCAAGATATGCCATCTCTCAGGTTAAATTAACCACACACTGATGTAGCGAACACACACAAACAGTAAGGGACCGTTCATGGGCGGCAAGAATCCATTTTTGGTGCAGGACACACGCTAATGTGCACTATACAGCATTCAAGATACAACTACGGGCTTTGGGAGAGTGTTATTTCATACACATCCTTGGAGAGATCCTTGCAATGGGCCGCTTTCCTACAGGTTGGGACCAGCATATGAAATTGATTGTGAGGTAAACTTACATCAAAAGGAAATAGGATCTCGTCATTTTAAAAGGAGGTAAATCACCTGCCACGTCGGATGCGCAAAACCCAAGGTTATAGATTTAAAAAAAACCACATAGACAAACAATGGACGTGCAGAAAAACAAACTAGTTAGACGAACACCGACCTAATTTCTCTTAAAAGTTTCATGCACAGGAACCTCCAATAAGTATTTACATCACAACTCACCCTTGTTGGGCTGCAGCTTGACTGTAGGTGCTGTAGTCGGTGTACGCCATCGTTCAGTCGTGTAGCTTTTCTCCGTCCTCCTAACGTCTGCTCTGTTATGAAAGAGGCTTTCAGCTAATGTCTCTGTCAGGGGTTAATGGGTCCAACATTAACACCCTTTTGTCTCCACTACTGTTGTGCTGTTACAGTGCACTGCTGAAACGGAATTCTAAAAGGCACAACAGGGACTGGAGACAAAAGGGTGTAATGGTAGGGTGAGTTGCCTGAGCTGTGACTAACATAAGGGCCAGCCAGCCGCAGTTTCGCGCAAACTAGTTTGAGCAAAGCTGTGACTGCCCTGCACTTCTGTCAGTCACAGCTGCCTGACGGCAGGCTCATCTCCTGTCGCAACTGCGGCCGTGGCAGGACAATGACCCGCCGTCAAGTGGTAAAAGCGGGGGCCCCGATAGGGCCCTGGCTCAGCCTCACTTTTTGGAAACTGCCGGGGCTCAGCCCCGGCAGGCCCCGGCCCACTTAAAGCACCGCCTACAGAGCCGCTGTCGGACAGAACATGACACATATGTGAAACAGCGCCTGGGTTTCGCCGTTAACAAAAGCCTGGCAATTACTAACATAAATCATTTCACTGTTAGTACCTGCATTCAAATGCATAATATTTTAGGCAATTGAAATCGTGATGTCGGTTTAGTACTTGCATGCCAGGAGAGTGATTGGAAGGGTAGAGAGGGGACAGGAGATCGCCCATGCTCACAGCAGTCCATAAGTGAGTAATTTCAGATTTAACTGCTTGTAACATTGAAGCTGCACTAGAATAGTCTCATTAGAATGTGCAATGAAGTTATATGCCCCCTAACAAATAAGTGTGCCCCTGCCCCACCGCTAGTGAAGTTAGCACCTCTCCCAAAATTTGAAGGGTTAGCCGCCCCTGAAATGTAGGTTTTGTTGCACCCCTGACCACAAGCACACACGCCATTCACCATACACACACACACACCCAGCCACCAATACATTTCAGGGTGCACTCTTTCACCAAACAGGCACACACAGGCAGTCAATACATTTAAGTGTTAATTTTATTTAAACAATAAGTCCTGGCCATGTTTAAACATGCTGCAATGTCCTTTAGGACTTTGCTTGGTAGGCTCACTCAGTTGCCATCTTGGTAGTCTCCCTGCAGATAACCTGGCAGCCATGTTGGTGTGGTACCTGTGTACTAGGTTTGTCCATGTAATCCGGAAACACTTGATGTATGCATTAGAGGTTTTGCCAATGGGTTCATGAAAGCACTCCCCCTGGGATTCTCCCACAGTGGCGTTATAGGGTCTAGGTTTCAGTCGGTAATCAGTGTGAAAGCGTTTTATCAGTCTCAGTGCATGGGCGTTAGGCGGGCTTCCAAGTTCTGTCAACAGGCCCGTAACCCATAGCTCTCAACCATTTGTCTTGCAAAGGCGGGTGAAATCACCCGATTTTGTTTCTGGCGGGTGAGACGCCCATTGGAATGAATGGGCGTGCAGGAGGCCTGGGGGGTGAGTCAGCCCTTTGCAAGGCGGGTGACACCAGCCAAAAGCGGGTGAGTTGAGAGCTATGCCGTAACCTTTCCAGTAATAGAAGTAGTACTGCTTTTTTCTTACTCTTTTGGAATCTAGGATTTGTTTTACTTCATATTCAGGCTCCCCCTGCTTTACTTTTATAGGTGAGGGATTAGTTGAAGTGTAGCGTGTGCCTGGATGCACCAGTTTTAACAACGAAACATGAAAGACAGCGGTGAATTGGTACATTCTTGGGTAGTGCTAATTTAACAGCAACCAGGTTTTCAATGTCTGTGATGTAGTAGGGGCCAATATATCTTGGATGAAATTTCCCGGACCCTTTACCTGAATATGTCATGTGGCTAGCCATACTGGATCCCCACATTGGTATGTCAGAGCTGGTTCCCTTCTTTTATCAGCTTGATTTTTGTACTGACTTTTGGCCATCGGTTTGGGGATGCTGACTGGTAGAAAGTCAAACATCGATTTTAGCTAAAGCACAGCACCTTTCACAGAATTTGGATATGAATTGACTCCCCCCGTTCCGAGATCACTACTGATGAAACCCATGTAGATACACAATCTGGTATAAGAAAGTCTGGGCTAAAGCGGTAGCTGTCGGAAGGCCTTTTAATGCAATGAAATGAGCCATTTTAGATAACAGGTCCACTACCACCAGCACAGTGTTATACCCATGATTCGAGGGAATGTCTGTTATGAAATCAAGAGAGATGGTGTGCCAAGGTGCTGGAGGAGTAGGCAGAGGTTATAACAAACCTTGGGGTCTTTTCTGTGATTACTTTTGTTCAGCACACACATTGCAGGTGTTAATATGGTGAATTACATCTTTACGCAAAGTCAGTCACCAGTAATACATCTTGATCTTGTTATATGTTTTTGTGATTCCTGGATGCACCTCCAATAGAGTATTGTGGTAACTATGTAATAGCTTTTTGCGGGCTGTGCTTTCTGGAATAAATAGTTGACCTTGATGATAGGGTGATCCCAGTCTACCTTGTCTTTCAGCATTTTCTTCAACCCAATCCTGTCATTTTTCAGGAGGTAGGGCTTCACCGATTTCATCTTGCAACTGTCCAAATTCCAGAAGTGTACGAACTAATCCCACAATCTATTGTGATGGAATAATTGCCATAGGTTCCGGAAGCGAGTAGACCTCCTCCATGTCCTCTTTTTTGCACCCAAATCTCGATAAGGCATACACTTTTCCATTTTGATTTCTAGGTCAATAAGATATCACAATAACATATTCCGCAAAGAAAATAGCCCAACGCAATTGTCTGACTGATTGGGCACTCGCAGACTTCTTTTCCTGGAGGGTCCGATGATCAGTGAAAACTGTTACCTGATATTTAGCTCCTAAGAGATAGTGTCTTCATTCTTTAAAGGTTGCCTTGATGGCTAACAAGTCATTGTTGGTTATGGCGTAGTTCTTTTCTGTTGATATAAACTTTTTTGACCAAAAGGCTATTGGATGTAATCGCCCCTTTCTAGGATCCTTCTGTGATAGAACACACCCATTTCTGCAATGGAAGCATCAGTTTCTACAATGAATGGCAAGTCCGTATTTGTGTGTTTTAGTATAGGTGCCGGTATTCACAGTTATAGAACCAAAGGGATGTAATACTTGAATCTTCTCTTTATGGTCATTGTAGCACAGTTGGATTCAAGTCAATTCTATTTGAAAATCACTTTTAATTCTGGATTGGATCCTTATTTTTATTTTCCTATGATCCTTTTCCTTGCATATTATATATACCCAGGGTATTTCGTTGTTGTTTACCACGTCGATATCAGTTTAATTTTGGTTTCATGGAATGCAACTCGTTAATACAAAAATGGTAGTGAGGATGTATCTCGGCTGGGAAGTAATAAGGTCGAGAGACAGTCTTGATGCAGAGGTAATGTTTCGGCATGTTCCTTCCTAAACGCATCTTCATATGCCTTGTGTCTGTCTGGAATCTCGCCAATGAGAACCAACAATTTTTCTCCTGGAATAGTGGTAACCGCAGAGACAGGGTTTCTTGGGACAGACCGTGGCACGTAACACGTTCGCAAACAGTAATCTGGAAAAATCATCTGTTTTGCTCTCCTGTCAACTTGAGGATTATGTTTCTCCAACCATGCTTATCCCAGGATGATCTGCATCTGGGGTGCATCTATGAGATCACATAAAATTAGTTGTCGATTATTGGCTTGACACAACAAGCTTAGGGTCTCAGATCCCAGAAGCCAGAGGGGTGTCATCTACGGGAGCCACATTTCCTACTACTTCCTTTTGCCGTTCATCACGCCAATTTGAGCTGCCAGGGTCTGATTCATATAGTTGCCAATTGCTCCACAGTCTAAATAGGCTTCTAAGGAATATATCTTCTGGGGCTCACGTGAACTGACCATGGTGATCGGAATAGCAAAATGTGAGACCTGGCGGGTTCTGTCAACACCCAACAGCAGGGTCTCAGCACCTAGCGGGATCACTAGTTTTCCGACGGGGTTGAGATTTTACTGGTGGACTTCATTGCCCCTACAGGTTTGCGTTGCGCTTCGGCTGGACAATCGCACAGAAAATGACCTGGCTTTCTGCAATATAAACACAGTTGCAGTTGGCATTGTTGATTACTTTCCTCCTTGGTTAAAGGACCCCTAACACTCTCTAATTGCAATGGTGCCTGCGCGGGTTCAACAGGTCGAGAGGTGTCTCTTAGTCAAACATACACTGGTCTAAACTCGGCTCGGGATCGGTCTGTCTTTCTTTTGTGCAGACAGTGGTCTAATTGCACCACGAGTTCAATGAATTCTGAACACACTGTTAGAGGATTAACGATCTGAGCCAACACATATTTCAATCCCCCACAAAGACCCCTACGAAACAGTGACATTATTTGCTCTTTGGGCAAATTTGTCTCTGCCACCAGTCTGTTGAACATGGAGATATATGCAAGAAGATCCTGTGCTCCTTGCTTTAGTGAAAATAGTTCATTGTCCAATGCCTGAGCTTGTGCCTTCCTTTCAAACAATTTCTCTAATTCCCCTTGGAATCCTGGAAAATTACTTAATAACAGATCATACCACTTTACAAAGAGTGTGCACCAGTTTGCTGCATGACCCCCCAAAATGGGATAAATTCACCATGGTTTGGTCATTAGGGAATGACCCATTCCTACAAATAAAGTGTAACTTACATTGATTCATGAAAATGGCATATTTTGTGGGATCACCAGTAAATTGCTCTGTTGGAGATAATGGAACAGACGCCAGAGTAACCACTTGTATATGGGATTTTATAAGCTGAAGGGGAGCAATGAGACTGGTATTGGGGCCTGACCTGCCTGTTTTTGCGTTAATCTCTTTCGGTTGTATCCCTATTTACCACCAACTCCTTACGAAGAGCATTGGTTTCAGATGGGGCTGCGTGTGCTACAGCTTGAAGTTCCCCTAACAGGCTGGATAGCTGATCTAAATCTGTGGTCTCCATCTCCTCCAGGCAAGACAAGACATTACCTGGTGTCTTGCATGGACGGATGATGAGCTACCTGACCAGTGGCTGTAGGGATGGATGCGGAGGTGCAAAATGAAGACTAGTCCCAAATCTCTTGATGGAGCAAACATGTGGGGCATCCTGAAAAGCACACCTGCCCTTGCCTCCAAAGAGATGGGATTCTTTGGTTTTGGTGTGATGGAGCTGGTACCTCTGTGAAATTGTGTCTTTTCGCAATGCTCCTTGGATTTTCAGTGGACTCTGTAGTAGGAAACATTATGACAACATTGTGTGTTTTCTAAGTACCAAAATAAACCCTTCTGTCTAACATCCCCTCCCTAAATGGCTGTCTAAAGGATTACCAGGATTATTTTCTGTGTGTACATGACAGTTGTATGATGAGGATGGTGAAGATCATCTACAAAGTGATCCAATTGGGCTGAAATGGATAATGTTCATAAGTATATTGTTCGAATATTCCTTCCTTCCATTTAAGCTTGGACATAAGTAAGTCCTTACTGTTGTGAATCCATATTTCCACTTCAGGGTAGTAACGTTGTGTAGGTTGCAGGTAAGTTCTGTGGTGGCCAAGATCAGGCACCTTCCCAACAACCCCCACCCCCTTTGACCAGCCTCAGTAAGATATTGCAGATCTTTGGCAAGAACTGTCAACATCTCACTTGTGACCTTGTGACGCAGCCCTGTGGGGACATCGTATTGTATTATGAATAAGCGGCATTCGCAGAAAGCCCTTCTGAAGGGCTTTGTTCCTGTCCAGTGTGCTGTGTGTAGAGCAGGCTGAGGGAGGCAGAGGGAGGTGACATGGAGGGTCTGAGGCCTAAATGTATGGGAGAGCCAAATTAGCATACCATTGCATAGCATTGCATAACATTGCATAAGAGGAATCCTACCTAACATAGCATAATAATAATCCTACCTAACATAGCATAATAATAATCCTGCTACATCAACTCCCCCGTTTGGTCATTCATGAATAGGGCATAGACCACAGGGCACAGGATTGGGGTATAATCTTAAAATACCCAGGTATATGGGTGACATAAGGACAGGGTGGAGAAGCACAGTGATTGATACAGAAATGATGTTGTTCCTAGAGACGGAGATTGTGGACCTAAAAGTTCCTAATTCAAAACCGCAGCCCAATTTCTATTTCACGTGGAAGCAGTCTGGGCTAGGTGGGCCAGTTAGGCACCTGTCTAGCACAGCATGACAGAAGGCAGCGAATCAGAAAAACTATCATTGCCAAGGGGGCAATTATAACAAAACTATAACACAACTAATTACAATACCATGCAGAATGGATGAAACTAGTGAACCAAAAGTAGTTTGAATCCAAGTTAACAGTGAGCGGGCATAACCTGTTTATACTGTGTAAGGTGGTACCAACCCCTTGGAAGTGTTTTATGACATCCTCCACCTGGGAGTAGTTATCAGGTACCCATGTGCGGCATTCTTGTCCTATCTTTTTAGAGGTACCAGCTTGGGAAGCTAGTAAATAATCGAGGGCCATTCTATTTTGCAGGACCATCGTTCTGAGGGCTACTTGTTCGCGCTTCAGTATCTGTATACATTTGGCAGTGTTGTTAGCTACAGGTTCGAGGATGAGTCATAGGGGATGAAGATTGGCCTTGTTAGTTGTAGTGCCAATGCTCGGGATCAGGAACCCTACAAGGTGTTTGAACCATGTCCAGGCATTGCAGTGGCCCAGCGATGTGTGTAGTGAGCTTGTGGAAAAAGGGACATGTGGCCGATTGCTGTGCGAATGAACCCAATGGTGCACTGGCCAGTCCAGTTAGCTGGGAGCCATAGGAAATATAACCCTCTGTGGGTGTAGAGAGCTATTTTGGTGCTATTACTATGAAATCATCCTATCTTACAGACAGTGGTGTTGTTACTGGTGATTGTAGTAGCACTTCGGATAAGGACATGTGATTGCTTGTGTAATACCCATAGAAGGCAGCATGCCTAGTGCAGTGAAAAAGATTAAAGCATGTGGAATAAAGGCGGTCGGTATCCTGGGTGGTAAATTATTGGCGTAGCTGGGGTAGAAGAATCCCTGAGGAAAGGGATGGGTCATATTGGGACAAGAAGGGTCTTTTATCCTGAGGTCATAACACCATTCAGCAAGATTCAACGGGACGGGGATGAAGGGAATCCCCCCAATGGCGTACATAGGAGTGTGTGAGCATATATAGCAATCAGAGGCATTCATTATGTCAGCGTAGGCCCAAGCCAAGTTGAGGAAGGTTCTGGTGGCTGGGTGTAAGATGGGGTATGTGGGGTGAGTTAGAGCAAATATGATAAGAAACAGCAACATGGTGCAAATACTCCACATATAATAAGGTAATACCAGCAATATTCCAAGCTTTAGCAGTCCAACCCTACGGAGATTGGGGCTGTATTCCCCAAAGTTCCAAAGAGTGTCAATTGTTACCGAACCTGGTAGACAGGAGAGATGATGATGCAAAAGTTCACTATCCCCACCAGGATGATGATGATGACAGATCCGCAGAGCTGGAAGAAATCAGCCGCTGCACTGGGCACACTCAGCTGGCCTCCAAAACCACCTTTGTCTGTAATACTTATGCACCTACACTCCCGGTGCACAGCCTTATTGTGGCTTCTTGTTGACAAAAACATTTGAGAGCAATGAGTAACCCCCAGAGACAAGTGTAACAAAAACCTTTGAGCTCCCTGGGTCACCTGCTTCAGACAAGTGTAGCAAAAACCTTTGAGTGGGATAGGTCAGCTGCCAGAGCCAAGTGACATGGTGGCTGCACTCCGCAAGTTGTACCTCAGGACAGGTAATGAAACTTTGTCATTGAGGAGGCTAGTTGCAGAGTTACCAGTGTTTTAGCTTCTTGGACCTGAGGGGGCAGCCAAAGAGGGCTCTTTCTCCTGTACCCCTGCAGAATGCAGCTTTGCTGTGTCTTTGGTGCCGGCGGATGCTGGGTTATCTTTCTCCTGGACCTCTGGCTTTTTTCCGTCACTGAGTGGAGATGCTGCTTTCACACACTGGCTGGCGTGGACCCAGGAGTCATTTCTTCTACAGCAAACATCTTTGTGGGTTGTCAGTGAGATCTGGAAAGGTCCTTTCTAGCGAGGATGCAGGAATGATTTTCTCTGATGTACTTTCCGGACTACTGAGTCTCCTTGCAGGAGGCTCTGGCAAAGCGTTTCAGGTGGTCGAGGCAGAGCTTCTTGAATTTGCTTGAAGTGAGAACAGACAATGAGCATTAGTCTTTTGCAATATGACGCAGCAAGATCATCATGCAGTTGTAAGTGACAGAGCTCAGGGGAAGTAGGTGAAGTAACTAGCATTCACATGGGCCTCCCAATGAGGATCTTGTGGGGGGACAGTCCATGTACTCTGTTTACAGAGTTTCGTAGGTCCATGAGGAGAAGAGGGAGGGCATCCGACCATTTTAGGTCTGTTGCCTGGCAACCTTGACAAGGTGGAGCTTCACGTCGAAGTTTCGGCATTCCACGGCCTCTGCCGATTGTGGGTTACAATTAAGGTGCTGGTGGATCCCCAACGCACTGCAAATGTGCTGTACAATTTGTTCAGTGAAATGTGTGCCTCTGTCAGAGTTTATGGAAACTGGAAGCCCAAAACGTGGGATAATCTCTTTTAGCAGTCTTTTTGCCACTATAATGAATGCGCGTATTTACAAGAGTAGGCCTCAGTCCACCCAGAAAAGGTATCAATTATTACTAGGACGTACTCAAAGGAGGGGCTCTTGGTTAAGCTAATGAAATCTTTTTGGATATTCACGAAGGGGCTATAAGGTACTTCATTTGCCCCTGGAGTGGTTTTCACAGGCTTTCCAGCATTAAACGTGAGACATGTCGGACAGTGAGCACAGTATTTCTGAGCCATAGAAGGAGACTTGGGGGGGGGACTAATATTTCTGGACCTCTGAGGTCATCTTTACCTTTGTTAAATGGGACACAGAGTGAGCAACATGTGCAGGATATGGGAGGAGTGCTAGGGGGCCACTAAACGGCCAGTGTTATCACACCATAGGCAATCAGAACAACAAACACATTCATGCTTTTCCCAACCATGTTTCTCGACCTGGGGGGCCGTGTCTTGGAGGTCTGCCAGGATGGAAAGAGATCCTCCACTGAGAGGAGAAACAGCGAAACATAATCAGGAGCCTGAGGCCATGGAGGGCTGCATATTTCGCATGGCCGTCAGCCAGCGCGTTATCCTGCGAGGTGCTGTGAGGAAGTAGAGTGTGTGCTTTGCACTTAACAATAGCGAACTCAGTAGGTAGCATAATTGCATTATGCATAGCTTCAACATAGGGTGCATTGAGAATAGGGGGTACCTTGTGCAGTTAGGTAACCTCTCTGTTTCAAGAGTGTTCCGTAGTCATGTTTGTTTTATATTTCTTGTATGGCGCCACATGCCCATGGGCCTCGGGGTGCAAGCAGGAGTGAAACAAAAAAGAAGACAGAAAAAAGAAGACAGAACAACACAAGGGAAGAACTGATGCAGAAATGGTCAGTAGACAGTTCACGTCATTTCATAGCGAGTGGATGGGAAGCAGTAAAGGTCAAAGGAACGCGCACAAGCGCATAGTAAGCCCGAAAAGGTACATTTTCAGAGCTTTTTTGAACCCTGAAAGAGTATCAATGGTCATTATTGCAAGAGGGAGAGAAGTCCAGTCTCTGGGTGCTCTCACCGGGAAGCTACAACCCCCACATTTTGCCAGCCTAAAGCAGGGTTGTTTGAATTTGTGAGAGTCACCCGAGCTGACGGGCTGGAAGATCAACAGAAACCAGCATTTATAGGCGAGGGACAGGATCTTATGTGAGGTCCGGTGTACCACAGAAAGCCAGTGAAGCGCCTTCCTGGAACTGAAAATATGTTCGATTTTACGTAGACCAAACACAGCAGGAACAGCACTGTTCTGCACAAGTTGTAACAATTGTATGATAGTTTTAGCAGTACCTGACAATAGGCTGTTACAGTAATCAAGCCTTGAATTAATCAAGGCTGACACCACAATGGATCTGTTGGCAAGTGAGATATATAACCTGATTTGATTAAGAATTTTGACCATTTACCCACAAGCTGCTCGGGTGTGGGACACATGCGATTTCATATTGAGTTCTGAGTCCAAATGGAACCATAGCGTTTTGACACTGGTAGACACTGATATTGACGATTCAGCAATCTTAAAGCTACCATAGGAGGAATCCAGTTTATTCAGCCATTGGGAGGTGGCAACTATAAGTAGATCTCTTTTAGTATCATAGAGAGCCAACAAATTGGCTATCATCCATGACTGAATAGCCAGTTAGACTGCAGTGATACTCGCAGTGTCCTGTACAAAGTTCCCAGATAGCTCAAAGACCACCTGGGTATCATCTGCATAGTTGGTATACCAGACACCCAGGCGGTCGAGCATGTCCAAGAGAGGTTGTATATAGACATTAAATAAGGATGGGGAAATGCAGGAGCCTTGAGGTACTCCTGCATTGATGACAACTGGGCTTGATTGAGCCTCCTCCACTGCCACTCTAGATAATCGTGGGTGGGCAGAGAAAGGATGCGATCCAGTCTAAGGTCAGTTGGGAGCAGCCAGCTATGTACTTCAACCTGTCGACAAGAATAGAAGGGTCGACAACGTTGAAGGCCGCCGAAAGGTCCAGCAGCTTCAACAAGGCATCTCATCTGAGATACCAAAATCATAACGTGAATCAGTGTATATAGTGGCTGTGCGTTGTGTGGCGATTGTGCAAGCCCGTGTTAGGGCAATGAGTTCAGCAACTTGTGCTGATCATACTGATGGGAAAACCTTCTAATACTTTAAATGAGGTGTAAACGGCAAAACCTGCATGTATACTCCCTGTAGGATCTCTAAGACAAGACACATCCACAAAGAGAATGAGGTCTGCATTGGGAAGGGGGATATGCTTGAGGTCAGTTTTTGGTGATGATACCATGTCAACTGCTTCAAGGCAGTCGTGCAGGTGACCGCCATCCGATGTAGGAAAGAGAGAGGCAGCATTGAGTGGTGCACATCTGATGAGACTGATGTTGGTGTCAGGGAGGAGCCGTTTTCCGTATTTGGTGAGATTTGCAGCAGATAGGTGTTGAGTTTTACCCCTGAGGAGGAGTGCTAATACAGAGTGTGGTACTGATACATTTATGTGATGTGATATGGCGATGTTGTCAGATTTTTTTAAGGGGAAGGGCAGCAGCAGCTACCGCTCTGAGACATTTGGGAAGGGCAGAGGCTAGTGCGTCTAACTGTGAGCTAAAATAGGCTATAGGGTATTGTAGGCCCCTGTGCTTCTGTGTGAGTATGCCTAAGGCATACCCCTCTTTCTCATCCCAGAACAGGGGTAATCATTTAGAGTAGTCAGGAAGGGTTAGGGGGAGCAATGGAAAGGGCATTCTGTACCTTGGTGAAGGCTGTGGAAGCATCAGGAGACCTTGTGAGCTTGACAGGCTGGGCGTCATGTAGCATCACCTGCATAGGTGCAACTTTGCAGGCATAAGCAAGGATCCAGGGGTGACAAAAATAGCTAATTCCTAAAAAGTAGCACAGCTGCCTTTTAGTGGCAGGCATGGGACGTTTTAAGATGCAGGACACTCAAGAGGGGACAAGGCGCCTAGCGACATGGAAAATATTGTGTCCTAGGTAGCAAACTGTAGGAAGGCAGAGCTGCAATTTTGCTTTGGTCACTTTGTGACCTTTTGCTGCCAGGGCATTGAGGAGCACTTGGAGTCTGCTAGGGAGACCTGAAAGGAAGGTGATGCTAATAGCAGGTCAGCCATGTATTAGATCATAGTGGAGCCCCTGGGGAATGTTACATCCTGACGGTCTTCCTGTAGAATCCGGGAAAAGAGCGATGCAGAGTCAATAAAGCCCTATCGGACGTGACCTGTAGGTGAGCTGACATCCCATGTATGTGAAAGCAAAGAGATACTGAGAGTCATGGTGGATGGGGACAGAGAAGAAGGCAGAGACAAGATCAATGCAAGTGAAAAATGCGGGTATTACCACCTTATTAAGGCTGTGCAGATCGTGATCAAAACAGAATTAGCCTGTGCCCTTTTTCTCAATTGGCAGCATCAGAGTATTGCACGGGCTAGTGGTGTAGTAGAGGATGCCCCAATCAATGAGGAAAGAGAGGACAGGCTTGATACCTTCCTCTGCTTGAGGGTTTTTTCTGTACTGGGGCACACGTGGGAGAGGAACTTCTCGATTGAGAGTGATGTGAACAGGTTTAGCAGAGAGAATGCGTCCTACCTCATTCGCATGTGTTGCCCAGAGGGCCAATGGCAATGAGTCAATAAGGTGTTGTACCTGTATAGCTTGTGCAGGTGTCATTAGTGAAGGAGGCTCTGCAGGAGGCTCAGGGTGAGTCGGCTGTTGGAGGAGAAACAAGCATTTACCTTGCCTAGATTGTGAAACGTCTAGATAAATACCACCCAGAGAAAAATAAATGGTACAATGCATCATGCATAGCAAATCAATACCTAAAAGATTTGCAGGTGAGCAAGGGCTCAACAGAAAGGCATGGTGTTCCATAATGGGACAAATAGTAACAGACAATTCCTTTGATACTGGATGCGGGACAGTAGTGCCAGATATGCCAACAGCATTCAAAATTTGCTTAGAAACATCCACATTTGGAAATTCAGCTGCTCGCAGTGGTGAGTGCCTGGCACCCTGTCAACCAAACCGTTTATCCTCTTCCCTTGGATGTCACATTTGCGATAGGGACCAGACTGGCGCAGTGAGAGCAGAGCATCAGACAGCACAGCGGGGTCCCTCTGAAAATGTCATTGTAAACCGTAGTTGATCTGAATGTCCTGGTAGCTCCCGTTAGTAGGATGAGGATGTGGAGCTGCAGGTTGCATGGGTGCAGGGTAGCCATTAGAACTTTTAGGAGCAATTCAATCATTGCGATGAGTAGTCGGACCATGTTGCCGTGGTCTGGAAGTTTTGGTAGGACATTGCTGGATGAGATGGCCTGTCTGCTTGAAATATCTGCAGAAACGTTGCTCTGGCAGGGATTGCTGTGCAGGCAAACATGGTTGTGCAAAAGTCTGTTGTGGCAGGTGGCCCTGGTGAAAAGGTGGCAGAGGAATCTGTTGGGCATATATCTGGCATGGGATACATGGACTTCCCTGGCCCCAGAGGCAGTCTTTTGTTGAGCATGCTGTATTTGCAAAGCCATGAGGCGGGTTGCACCGTCTTGCTCCTGGCGTTTGCGTTTGTCATAGAAATGAGGTGCTACTTGCAGTGCTTTTTCAATCGATTCAGCCTGCCACCCAATTTGCACAATCGGAATTTTGTTTGAAATTTCACGAAGGACACAATTCATAAAATGAGAAACTAATGCAGGTTTAACTTGTTCCCCAGTGTTTTCAATACCAGAGTATTTAGTGAAACATTCAGTTAATCTAGACAGGTAGTCTGAGGGAGATTCTGATTGTTATGTTTGCACATGGAGATCTTTGACCAGTGAGCTTTGACAGGGTATTTCTCTTTGATGAGGGAGGTAAGCATGGTAATATTAGCAGCAATAGCCTCAATTTTGACCAGTGTGTCAATCCATTGCAGTTCTTCCATACTTTGTTTGTATAGAGTGTCTTTGAGCACACCCCGTAGGAGCTGTTTAAGGTCCCCAATTGTGGGATCATAACATGCAATCACTGTGTTCAAATGTGAGCAGAATTTCCTAGCTGGACATCAGCGTATTCATACAGTTTGTTATAATGATGTCCAGCCTCTTACAAGTTAATTATACACTGGGCTAGGGTGGAGCCAGGTTCATTGCCTAATTTACATATCTCGTGCATGCGGTTTACTTTTAAATACATTTACTAACAGACATTATTATTCTTTAATTTAACTCTTTACATATTGTTTTAATACAAATCAAACAAATGTTTCGCATGTCGTATTTGGAGAGTATTATTGTTCTTGTATACTTGTAGGTTAACATTGCTAATTCAAGTAATCCCCTGATCCCGAGGTCAACAAAAGGTCTACATGACCCTAACATGTAGCCTGAAGGCAGGTTGGACATTAACCCTCCTACAGAGGTTGAAGAGGTTAAAGCAAGAACAAGAGCACACGAGACGGCCATTTTAGACTACAGGGTGACCTTGTATAATAAACTAAAATGGCGGTTCTAACCTAAAATGGAGGCTCGATTCACTTGAGGTCACAACCTTGTAATACGGATTTCCTCGCAAAGCGACTGGGCATAGGCCAACATATACAATGAGGACGAAACAATATTATACCAGTTCTAACAAACCCTCCTTTTGGCCTATGCCAAGTGCTAAACTACCTTCAATCACTTTGCGACTAACTCCACACTTCAACATCTATACATCCCGAATCATTGTCTGACGTATCTATTGCCATTAGATCTGACACCAGAGTTTCTTTTAACACATACTCTAGGGAAACCTTCTCTGGGGCGTATATTTTATGCCCTAATACACTTGTTGCTTGCGCTCAACATCCCCCTAATACTGAGAATATACCAGGGAGACACTGTATACAACAGCAAAGAAACAGAAAACTTTTCAAGATAAGCAGCAGGGCCGAAAACAACTTCCATCCCCATGACCGTAGGAGGTCCCAAAACCATGCACTAAGTTCCCAGTTTCCCTCAGGAACATGTACTTCTGAACTAAGAACATGTAGATTTTGGATAGCCCTAAAGATCGTCGGAGAGGAGTCTGGTACGTAAACGCAGCAAGCGGACCCCACTAATTTACATACTCCTCCACGCTCGGCCAGAATGACATCTAATGCCATCCAGTTCTGAAGAGCCACTAATCTTATCGGTTTCTGTTCTAACGTCATATTATAGAGTATGTCAGTGGTCTGATTGATGGTTCTCTCCAATACTCTCGCTAGTCCCCTGATATCTTCTGAATTCGTAATTTGCCCAAAAAATGGCACAAAGGATTTCATGATATCTCCTAGAATCTACCTTGTCAGCATTTTCTTCAACCCAATCCTGTAATTTTTCAGGAGGTAGGGCTTCACCGATTTCATCTTGCAACTGTCCAAATTCCAGAAGTGTATGAACTAATCCCACAATCTATTGTGATGGAATAATTGCCATAGGTTCCGGAAGCGAGTAGACCTGCTCCATGTCCTCTTTTTTGCACCCAAATCTCGATAAGGCATATGCTTTTCCATTTTGATTTCTAGGTCAATAAGATATCACAATAACATATTCCGCAAAGAAAATAGCCCAACGCAATTGTCTGACTGATTGGACACTCGCAGACTTCTTTTCCTGGAGGGTCCGATGATCAGTGAAAACTGTTACCTGATGTTTAGCTCCTAAGAGATAGTGTCTTCATTCTTTAAAGGTTGCCTTGATGGCTAACAAGTCATTGTAGGTTATGGCGTAGTTCTTTTCTGTTGATATAAACTTTTTTGACCAAAAGGCTATTGGATGTAATCGCCCCTTTCTAGGATCCTGCTGTGATAGAACGCACCCATTTCTGCAATGGAAGCATCAGTTTCTATAATGAATGGCAATTCCGGATTTGGGTGTTTTAGTATAGGTGCCGGTATCCACAGTTATAGAACCAAAGGGATGTAATACTTGAATCTTCTCTTTATGGTCATTGTAGCACAGTTGGATTCAAGTCAATTCTATTTGAAAATCACTTTTAATTCTGGATTGGATCCTTATTTTTATTTTCCTATGATCCTTTTCCTTGCATATTATATATACCCAGGGTATTTTGTTGTTGTTTACCACGTCGATATCAGTTTAATTTTGGTTTCATGGAATGCAACTCGTTAAAACAAAGATGGTAGTGAGGATGTATCTCGGCTGGGAAGTAATAAGGTCGAGAGACAGTCTTGATGCAGAGGTAATGTTTCGGCATGTTCCTTCCTAAACGCATCTTCATATGCCTTGTGTCTGTCTGGAATCTCGCCAATGAGAACCAACAATTTTTCTCCTGGAATAGTGGTAACCACAGAGACAGGGTTTCTTGGGACAGACCGTGGCACGTAACACATTCGCAAACAGTCTTCTGGAAAAATCATCTGTTTTGCTCTCCTGTCAACTTGAGTATTGTGTTTCTCCAGCCATGGTTATCCCAGGATGATCTGCATCTGGGGTGCATCTATGAGATCACATAAAATTAGTTGTCGATTATTGGCTTGACACAACAAGCATAGGGTCTCAGATCCCAGAATCTACGGGAGCCACATTTCCTACTACTTCCTTTTGCCGTACAATACGCCAATTTGAACTGCCAGGGTCTGATTCATATAGTTGCCAATTGCTCCACAGTCTAAATAGGCTTCTAAGGCATATATCTTCTGGGGCTCACGTGAACTGACCATGGTGATCGGAATAGCAAAATGTGAGACCTGGCGGGTTCTGTCAACACCCAACAGCTGGGTCTCAGCACCTGGCGGGCTCACTAGTTTTCCGAGGGGGTTGAGATTTTACTGGTGGACTTCATTGCCCCTACAGGTTTGCGTTGCGCTTCGGCTGGACAATCACACAGAAAATGACCTGGCTTTCGGCAATATAAACACAGTTGCAGTTGGCGTTGTTGATTACTTTCCTCCTTGGTTAAAGGTCCCCTAACACACTCTAATTGCAATGGTGCCTGCGCGGGTTCAACAGGTCGAGAGGTGTCTCTTAGTCAAACATACACTGGTCTAAACTCGGCTCGGGATCGGTCTGTCTTTCTTTTGTGCAGACAGTTGTCTAATTGCACCACGAGTTCAATGAATTCTGAACACACTGTTAGAGGATTAACGATCTGAGCCAACACATATTTCAATCCCCCACAAAGACCCCTAAGAAACAGTGACATTATTTGCTCTTTGGGCAAATTTGTCTCTGCCACCAGTCTGTTGAACATGGAGATATATGCAAGAAGATCCTGTGCTCCTTGCTTTAGTGAAAAAAGTTCATTGTCCAATGCCTGAGCTTGTGCCTTCCTTGCAAACAATTTCTCTAATTCCCCTTGGAATCCTGGAAAATTACTTAATAACAGATCATACCACTCTACAAAGAGTGTGCACCAGTTTGCTGCATGACCCCCCAAAATGGGATAAATTCACCATGGTTTGGTCATTAGGGAATGACCCATTCCTACAAATAAAGTGTAACTTACATTGATTCATGAAAATGGCATATTTTGTGGGATCACCAGTAAATTGCCCTGTTGGAGATAATGGAACAGACGCCAGGGTAACCACTTGTATATGGGATTTTATAAGCTGAAGGGGAGCAATGAGACTGGTATTGGGGCCTGACCTGCCTGTTTTTGCGTTAATCTCTTTCGGTTGTATCCCTATTTACCACCAACTCCTTACGAAGAGCATTGGTTTCAGATGGGGCTGCGTGTGCTACAGCTTGAAGTTCCCCTAACAGGCTGGATAGCTGATCTAAATCTGTGGTCTCCATCTCCTCCAGGCAAGACAAGACATTCCCTGGTGTCTTGCATGGACGGATGATGAGCTACCTGACCAGTGGCTGTAGGGATGGATGCGGAGGTGCAAAATGAAGACTAGTCCCAAATCTCTTGATGGAGCAAACATGTGGGGCATCCTGAAAAGCACACCTGCCCTTGCCTCCAAAGAGATGGGATTCTTTGGTTTTGGTGTGATGGAGCTGGTACCTCTGTGAAATTGTGTCTTTTCGCAATGCTCCTTGGATTTTCAGTGGACTCTGTAGGAGGAAACATTATGACAACATTGTGTGTTTTCTAAGTACCAAAATAAACCCTTCTGTCTAACATCCCCTCCCTAAATGGCTGTCTAAAGGATTACCAGGATTATTTTCTGTGTGTACATGACAGTTGTATGATGAGGATGGTGAAGATCATCTACAAAGTGATCCAATTGGGCTGAAATGGATAATGTTCATAAGTATATTGTTCGAATATTCCTTCCTTCCATTTAAGCTTGGACATAAGTAAGTCCTTACTGTTGTGAATCCATATTTCCACTTCAGGGTAGTAACGTTGTGTAGGTTGCAGGTAAGTTCTGTGGTGGCCAAGATCAGGCACCTTCCCAACAACCCCCACCCCCTTTGACCAGCCTCAGTAAGATATTGCAGATCTTTGGCAAGAACTGTCAACATCTCACTTGTGACCTTGTGACGCAGCCCTGTGAGGACATCGTATTGTATTATGAATAAGCGGCATTCGCAGAAAGCCCTTCTGAAGGGCTTTGTTCCTGTCCAGTGTGCTGTGTGTAGAGCAGGCAGAGGGAGGCAGAGGGAGGTGACATGGAGGGTCTGAGGCCTAAATGTATGGGAGAGCCAAATTAGCATACCATAGCATAGCATTGCATAACATTGCATAAGAGGAATCCTACCTAACATAGCATAATAATAATCCTAACTAACATAGCATAATAATAATCCTGCCACATCAACCCCCTGTTTGGTCATCCATGAATGGGGCATAGACCACAGGGCACAGGATTGGGGTATAATCTTAAAATACCCAGGTATATGGGTGACATAAGGACAGGGTGGAGAAGCACAGTGATTGATACAGAAATGATGTTGTTCCTAGAGACGGAGATTGTGGACCTAAAAGTTCCTAATTCAAAACCTCAGCCCAATTTCTATTTCACGTGGCAGCAGTCTGGGCTAGGTGGGCCAGTTAGACACGTGTCTAGCACAGCATGACAGAAGGCAGCGAATCAGAAAAACTATCATTGCAAAGGGGGCAATTATAACACAACTATAACACAACTAATTACAATACCATGCAGAATGGGAGAACCTAGTGAACCAAAGTAGTTTGAATCCAAGTTAACAGTGAGTGGGCATAACCTGTTTATACTGTGTAAGGTGGTACCAACCCCTTGGAGGTGTTTTATGACATCCTCCACCTGGGAGTAGTTATCAGGTACCCATGTGTGGCATTCTTGTCCTATCTTTTTAGAGGTACCAGCTTGGGAAGCTAGTAAATAATCGAGGGCCATTCTATTTTGCAGGACCATCGTTCTGAGGGCTACTTGTTCGCGCTTCAGTATCTGTATACATTTGGCAGTGTTGTTAGCTACTGGTTCGAGGATGAGTCATAGGGGATGAAGATTGGCCTTGTTAGTTGTAGTGCCAATGCTCAGGATCAGGAACCCTACAAGGTGTTTGAACCATGTCCAGGCATTGCGTTGGCCCAGCGATGTGTGTAGTGAGCTTGTGGAAAAAGGGACATGTGGCCGATTGCTGTGCGAATGAACCCAATGGTGCACTGGCCAGTCCAGTTAGCTGGGAGCCATAGGAAATATAACCCTCTGTGGGTGTAGATAGCTATTTTGGTGCTATTACTATGAAATTATCCTATCTTACAGACAGTGGTGTTGTTACTGGTGATTGTAGTAGCACTTCGGATAAGGACATGTGATTGCTTGTGTAATACCCATAGAAGGCAGCATGCCTAGTGCAGTGAAAAATATTAAAGCATGTGGAATAAAGGCGGTCGGTATCCTGGGTGGTAAATTATTGGCATAGCTGGGGTAGAAGAATCCCTGAGGAAAGGGATGGGTCATATTGGGACAAGAAGGGTCTTTTATCCTGAGGTCATAACACCATTCAGCAAGATTCAACGGGACGGGGATGAAGGGAATCCCCCCAATGGCGTACATAGGAGTGTGTGAGCATATATAGCAATCAGAGGCATTCATTATGTCAGAGTAGGCCCAAGCCAAGTTGAGGAAGGTTCTGGTGGCTGGGTGTAAGATGGGGTATGTGGGGAGAGTTAGAGCAAATATGATAAGAAACAGCAACATGGTGCAAATACTCCACATATAATAAGGTAATACCAGCAATATTCCAAGCTTTAGCAGTCGAACCCTACGGAGATTGGGGCTGTATTCCCCAAAGTTCCAAAGAGTGTCAATTGTTACCGAACCTGGTAGACAGGAGAGATGATGATGCAAAAGTTCACTATCCCCACCAGGATGATGATGATGACAGATCCGCAGAGCTGGAAGAAATCAGCCGCTCCACTGGGCACACTCAGCTGGCCTCCAAAACCACCTTTGTCTGTAATACTTATGCACCTACACTCCCGGTGCACAGCCTTATTGTGGCTTCGTGTTGACAAAAACATTTGAGAGCAATGAGTAACCCCCAGAGACAAGTGTAACAATAACCTTTGAGCTCCCTGGGTCACCTGCTTCAGACAAGTGTAGCAAAAACCTTTGAGTGGGATAGGTCAGCTGCCGGAGCCAAGTGAGATGGTGGCTGCACTCCGCAAGTTGTACCTCAGGACAGGTAATGAAACTTTGTCATTGAGGAGGCTAGTTGCAGAGTTACCAGTGTTTTAGCTTCTTGGACCTGAGGGGGCAGCCAAAGAGGGTCTTTCTCCTGTACCCCTGCAGAATGCAGCTTTGCTGTGTCTTTGGTGCCGGCGGATGCTGGGTTATCTTTCTCCTGGACCTCTGGCTGTTTTCCGTCACTGAGTGGAGATGCTGCTTTCACACACTGGCTGGCGTGGACCCAGGAGTCATTTCTTCTACAGCAAACATCTTTGTGGGTTGTCAGTGAGATCTGGAAAGGTCCTTTCCAGCGAGGATGCAGGAATGGTTTTCTCTGATGTACTTTCCGGAATACCGAGTCTCCTTGCAGGAGGCTCTGGCAAAGTGTTTCAGGCGGTCGAGGCAGAGCTTCTTGAATTTGCTTGAAGTGAGAACAGACAATGAGCATTAGTCTTTTGCAATATGACGGAGCAAGATCATCATGCAGTTGTAAGTGACAGAGCTCAGGGGAAGTGGGTGAAGTAACTAGCATTCACATGGGCCTCTCAATGAGGATCTTGTGGGGGGACAGTCCATGTACTCTGTTTACAGAGTTTCTTAGGTCCATGAGGAGAAGAGGGAGGGCATCAGACCATTTTAGGTCTGTTGCCTGGCAACCTTGACAAGGTGGAGCTTCACATCGAAGTTTCGGCATTCCACGGCCTCTGCCGATTGTGGGTTACAATTAAGGTGCTGGTGGATCCCCAATGCACTGCAAATGTGCTGTACAATTTGTCCAGTGAAATGTGTGCCTCTGTCAGAGTTTATGGAAACTGGAAGCCCAAAGCGTGGGATAATCTCTTTTAGCAGTCTTTTTGCCACTATAATGAATGCGCGTATTTACAAGAGTAGGCCTCAGTCCACCCAGAAAAGGTATCAATTATTACTAGGACGTACTCAAAGGAGGGGCTCTTGGTTAAGCTAATGAAATCTTTTTGGATATTCACGATGGTACTTCATTTGCCCCTGGAGTGGTTTTCACAGGCTTTCCAGCATTAAACGTGAGACATGTCGGACAGTGAGCACAGTATTTCTGAGCCATAGAGGGAGACTTGGGGGGGGGGACTAATATTTCTGGACCTCTGAGGTCATCTTTACCTTTGTTGAATGGGACACAGAGTGAGCAACATGTGCAGGATATGGGAGGAGTGCTAGGGGGCCACTAACCGGCCAGTGTTATCACACCATAGGCAATCAGAAACATATTCATGCATTTCCCAACCATGTTTCTCGACCTGGGGGGCCGTGTCTTGGAGGTCTGCCAGGATGGAAAGAGATCCTCCACTGAGAGGAGAAACAGCGACACATAATCAGGAGCCTGAGGCCATGGAGGGCTGCAAATTTTGCATGGCCGTCAGCCAGCGCGTTATCCTGCGAGGTGCTGTGAGGAAGTAGAGTGTGTGCTTTGCACTTAACAATAGCGAACTCAGTAGGTAGCATAATTGCATTAAGCAGAGCTTCAACATAGGGTGCATTGAGAATGGGGGGGGGGGTACCTTGTGCAGTTAGGTAACCTCTCTGTTTCAAGAGGGTTCCGTAGTCATGTTTATTTTTATATTTCTTGTATGGCATGACATGCCCATGGGCCTCAGGGTGCAAGCAAGAGTGAAACAAAAAAGAAGACAGAAAATAGAAGACAGAACAACACAAGGGAAGAACTGATGCAGAAATGGTCAGTAGACAGTTCACGTCATTTCATAGCGAGTGGATGGGAAGCAGTAAAAGTCAAAGAAACGCGCACTAGCGCATAGTAAGCCCGAAAAGGTACATTTTCAGAGCTTTTTTGAATCCTTAAAGAGTATCAATGGTCATTATTGCAAGAGGGAGAGAGGTCCAGTCTCTGGGTGCTCTCACCGGGAAGCTACAACCCCCACATTTTGCCAGCCTAAAGCAGGGTTGTTTGAATTTGTGAGAGTCACCCGAGCCTAGATGACGGGCTGGAAGATCAACAGAAACCAGTATTTATAGGCGAGGGACAGGATCTTATGTGAGGTCCGGTGTACCACAGAAAGCCAGTGAAGCGCCTTCCTGGAACTGAAAATATGTTCGATTTTACGTAGACCAAAGACAGCAGGAACAGCACTGTTCTGCACAAGTTGTAACAATTGTATGATAGTTTTAGCAGTACCTGACAATAGGCTGTTACAGTAATCAAGCCTTGAATTAATCAAGGCTGACACCACAATGGATCTGTTGGCAAGTGAGATATATAACCTGATTTGATTAAGAATGTTGACCATTTACCCACAAGCTGCTCGGGTGTGGGACACATGCGATTTCATATTGAGTTCTGAGTCCAAATGGAACCATAGCGTTTTGACACTGGTAGACACTGATATTGACGATTCAGCAATCTTAAAGCTACCATAGGAGGAATCCAGTTTATTCAGCCATTGGGAGGTGGCAACTATAAGTAGATCTCTTTTAGTATCATAGAGAGCCAACAAATTGGCTATCATCCATGACTGAATAGCCAGTTAGACTGCAGTGATACTCGCAGAGTCCTATACAAAGTTCCCAGATAGCTCAAAGACTACCTGGGTATCATCTGCATAGTTGGTATACCAGACACCCAGGCGGTCGAGCATATCCAAGAGAGGTTGTATATAGACATTAAATAAGGATGGGGAAATGCAGGAGTCTTGAGGTACTCCTGCATTGATGACAACTGGGCTTGATTGAGCCTCCTCCACTGCCACTCTAGATAATCGTGGGTGGGCAGAGAAAGGATGCGATCCAGTCTACGGTCTGTTGGGAGCAGCCAGCTATGTACTTCAACCTGTCGACAAGAATAGAAGGTTCGACAACGTTGAAGGCCGCCGAAAGGTCCAGCAGCTTCAACAAGGCATCTCATCTGAGATACCAAAAGCATAACGTGAATCAGTGTATATAGTGGCTGTGCGTTGTGTGGCGATTGTGCAAGCCCGTGTTAGGGCAATGAGTTCAGCAACTTGTGCTGATCATACTGATGGGAAAACCTTCTAATACTTTAAATGAGGTGTAAACGGCAAAACCTGCATGTATACTCCCTGTAGGATCTCTAAGACAAGACACATCCACAAAGAGAATGAGGTCTGCATTGGGAAGGGGGATATGCTTGAGGTCAGTTTTTGGTGATGATACCATGTCAACTGCTTCAAGGCAGTCGTGCAGATGACCGCCATCCGATGTAGGAAAGAGAGAGGCAGCGTTGAGTGGTGCACATCTGATGAGACTGATGTTGGTGGCAGGGAGGAGCCGTTTTCCGTATTTGGTGAGATTTGCAGGAGATAGGTGTTCAGTTTTACCCCTGAGGAGGAGTGCTAATACAGAGTGTGGTACTGATACATTTATGTGATGTGATATGGCGATGTTGTCAGATTTTTTTAAGGAGAAGGGCAGCAGCAGCTACCGCTCTGAGACATTTGGGAAGGGCAGAGGCTAGTCCGTCTAACTGTGAGCTAAAATAGGCTATAGGGTATTGTAGGCCTCTGTGCTTCTGTGTGAGTATGCCTAAGGCATACCCCTCTTTCTCATCACAGAACAGGGGTAATAATTTAGAGTAGTCAGGAAGGGTTAGGGGGAGCAATGGAGAGGGCATTCTGTACCTTGGTGAAGGCTGTGAAAGCATCAGGAGACCATGTGAGCTTGACAAGCTGGGCGTCATGTAGCATCACCTGCATAGGTGCAACTTTGCAGGCATAAGCAAGGATCCAGGGGTGACAAAAATAGCTAATTCCAAAAAAGTAGCACAGCTGCCTTTTAGTGGCAGGCATGGGACGTTTTAAGATGCAGGACACTCAAGAGGGGACAAGGCGCCTAGCGACATGGAAAATATTGTGTCCTAGGTAGCAAACTGCTGTAGGAAGGCAGAGCTGCAATTTTGCTTTGGTCACTTTGTGACCTTTTGCTGCCAGGGCATTGAGGAGCACTTGGAGTCTGCTAGGGAGACCTGAAAGGAAGGTGATGCTAATAGCAGGTCAGCCATGTATTAGATCATAGTGGAGCCCCTGGGGAATGTTACATCCTGACGGTCTTCCTGTAGAATCTGGGAAAAGAGCGATGCAGAGTCAATAAAGCCCTATCGGACGTGACCTGTAGGTGAGCTGACATCCCATGTATGTGAAAGCAAAGAGATACTGAGAGTCATGGTGGATGGGGACAGAGAAGAAGGCAGAGACAAGATCAATGCAAGTGAAAAATGCGGGTATTACCACCTTATTAAGGCTGTGCAGATCGTGATCAAAACAGAATTAGCCTGTGCCCTTTTTCTCAATTGGCAGCATCAGAGTATTGCACGGGCTAGTGGTGTAGTAGAGGATGCCCCGATCAATGAGGAAAGAGAGGACAGGCTTGATACCTTCCTCTGCTTGAGGGGTTTTTCTGTACTGGGACACACGTGGGAGAGGAACTTCTGGATTGAGAGTGATGTGAACAGGTTTAGCAGAGAGAATGCGTCCTACCTCATTCGCATGTGTTGCCCAGAGGGCCAATGGCACTGAGTCAATAAGGTGTTGTACCTGTATAGCTTGTGCAGGTGTCATTAGTGAAGGAGGCTCTGCAGGAGGCTCAGGGTGAGTCGGGTGTTGGAGGAGAAACAAGCATTTACCTTGCCTAGATTGTGAAACGTCTAGATAAATACCACTCAGAGAAAAATAAATGGTACAATGCATCATGCATAGCAAATCAATACCTAAAAGATTTGCAGGTGAGCAAGGGCTCAACAGAAAGGCATGGTGTTCCATAATGGGACAAATAGTAACAGACAATTCCTTTGATACTGGATGTGGGACAGTAGTGCCACTTATGCCAACAGCATTCAAAATTTGCTTAGAAACATCCACATTTGGAAATTCAGCTGCTCGCAGTGGTGAGTGCCTGGCACCCTGTCAACCAAACCGTTTATCCTCTTCCCTTGGATGTCACATTTGCGATAGGGACCAGACTGGCGCAGTGAGAGCAGAGCATCAGACAGCACAGCGGGGTCCCTCTGAAAATGTCATTGTAAACCGTAGTTGATCTGAATGTCCTGGTAGCCCCAGTTAGTAGGATGAGGATGTGGAGCTGCAGGTTGTATGGGTGCAGGTTAGCCATTAGAACTTTTAGGAGCAATTCAATCATTGCGATGAGTAGTCGGACCATGTTGCCGTGGTCTGGAAGTTTTGGTAGGACATTGCTGGATGAGATGGTCTGTCTGCTTGAAATATCTGCAGAAACGTTGCGCTGGCAGGGATTGCTGGGCAGGCTAAATGGTTGTGCAAAAGTCTGTTGTGGCAGGTGGCCCTGGTGAAAAGGTGGCAAGGAATCTGTTGGGCATATATCTGGCATGGGATACCTGGATTTCCCTGGCCCCAGAGGCAGTCTTTTGTTGAGCATGCTGTATTTGCAAAGCCATGAGGCGGGTAGCACCGTCTTGCTCCTGGCGTTTGCATTTGTCATAGAAATGAGGTGCTACTTGCAGTGCTTTTTCAATAGATTCAGCCTGCCACCCAATTTGCACAATCAGAATTTTGTTTGAAATTTCACGAAGGACACAATTCACAAAATGAGAAACTAATGCAGGTTTAACTTGTTCCCGAGTGTTTTCAATACCAGAGTATTTAGTGAAACATTCAGTTAATCTAGACAGGTAGTCTGAGGGAGATTCTGGTTGTTATGTTTGCACATGGAGATCTTTGACCAGTCAGCTTTGACAGGGCATTTCTCTTTGATGAGGGCGGTAAGCATGGTAATATTAGCAGCAATAGCCTCAACTTCGACCAGTGTGTCAATCCATTGCAGTTCTTCCATACTTTGTTTGTATAGAGTGTCTTTGAGCACACCCCGTAGGAGCTGTTTAAGGTCCCCAATTGTGGGATCATAACATGCAATCACTGTGTTCAAATGTTCCATGAAATTAGTGGGATTGTCAAGCAACATGGGGAATTGCTGTGCTATATGGTATAAGTCAGTGGAGCTCCAGGGAGTGTGAATTCTCATTGGTTCCACATCAGTATTTTCCTGAGGGAATGTGCGCATAGGCACTAGGGCAGTGGCCGCAGCGGAGGATGTGGATGCAGGGCAGGGGGAGGAAGATGGGGTTGTGGCCAGAGAGGAAGATGAGGCAGCCGGGGGTGCAGGCAGGAGTGTGAGAGACAAGGGAGGCTTGTGGGAGGTTGCTAGTCTGGCCGCTTGCTGTGGCATGGGTGGTTGGGGGAATGTGACTGTTGGCAGGGGCCTGGCGGGTAAAGGAGGTGGTGTGGCGGGTGGTGGTGGGGCAGAAAAGTAGATGTGCAGGTCCTCAGGTGAGGCGAGCATGGTGCTAGTTAAAAAAAGGTCTGGAGGTGGCACTCTGGGTGCTTCTGAAAGGTATTCCTAAACAGTGTCTGCAGAAACGCTCGGCCATAGTCCAGTTTTGCGAGTGTGTTTACTGTTTGGCTGGCCAGCCAGCCTTTGAGTGATACCTGTAATGCTCTAATTCTTTCTCTTACTTAGCCTGAGAGTTCTTAAGTGATATAGTCTGACGGTATGATATGATATGATATGATATGATATGATATGATATGATATGATATGGCATTTATAACGATATGATATGGCATTTATAACGCGCCTATACACAAGTGTTTCAAGGCGCGACGAGGAGGGGGGACAAAGGGAGACATACAACGATCCTACTAGGCCAGTTGTCATTCAGATTACGCAAGTGCAAGGAAAAAGGGGAGGGGAAAATGCAAGGGGGAGAGGGAGAGGGGAAGTGCAGTACAGGGTTAGTAGTATAACAAAATAAATAATAAATAAGGGCCAGCTGGTGGCAAGTGCAAGGTAAGTGCATACAAGTGCTGGGAAGAGGGGCTGTAGGGATACAGAGACAGTCCCACAGTGCAGTGGTTGCCAGGGAGGCAGTGCAGGGGAGAGTGGCTGGGCCAAGGACCGAATTTCGGTGAGTGGCCCACTTGCAGATTCAGTGCAGTTTCAGTCATTTTAGCAGGGGAGAGGGGGAGAGAAAGCGGAGGCTAAGAGGAAGGTTTTGAGGTGCTTCCGGAACCGGAGGTGGTTCTCCTCAAGTTTCAGGGAGGCAGGGAGGCTTTTCCAGAGAGATGTTCCTGCTGCGGAGAGAGATCAACCCCCAACTCGTTGCTTAGAGAAGCGGCTGACCCTGAGGGAGTTGGTCATGCAATATGTCCGTAGACACTTTGAAGCAGGCTAAATAAGCTGACCAATGACCATCAGACACCTTATACTTTCTTTGTTCCAAAGACTTGTGCAAGACAGCAAGATGCTCCACCTGAAATAACCCCTCGTGGTGCCACTAAAACTCCTTTTGACCCTGAGTCAAAAAATGACACTCTTTCAAATATTTACAGGTGAATGCCCCATATGTTGCAAACATGAAGAAGGCATGTGTCCCTACTGCAGGAGTAAATCATGTGGTGGAAAGCTCAGAGCCCATAGCTAAGTCGAGGAATCAAAAGTGCTGGGAGACACAAAGGGAGGTAGGCCTGCAGGTACTGTAGATCAAGAGAGGTGGTGCAAGCAACCTCCCGGCAACTGGTATTTACCAATGGTGACAGTTTAAAGAAGAACCAGAGAAGTGGTACACAAGGGGAGACAGAAGCCAGCAACGATTGATAGAGTTTACTGAATTTAAAGACAAAGTAAGGCAAGATGGACAAAAAGAACTTGGAGGTGTGGACCTTTAACTCCGCCGCCTTTACCCAAATTAAGCCCACCTCTAAAATTAGTAAGTGCACCTTTTGTCCTTCAAGCAAGTTTATTGTACAATGGCCGGGATGGGGCATAGATGACATCTAACAGTCAAACTAAACCTGGTCTCCCTGTGGAATCAGAAAAAATACAATATTAAGGCTGTTACACCAAGCAAAGGAAAATACACCGACACAGGCTCGTAAAGATTCCCAGAATCTTTATTACAAACTGAACAGTATTGGACAAAGTACACAAATAGCTATTTGGCTGTCAATACTTCACAGAGACCACCAGCAGGGTTCAATGTGAGCAGTGAGCAGAATTTCCTAGCTGGACATCAGCGTATTTATACAGTTTGTTATAATGATGTCCAGCCTCTTACAAGTTAATTATACACTGGGCTAGGGTCGCGCCAGGTTCATTTCCTAATTTACATATCTCGTGCATGCCGGTTACTTTTAAATACATTTACTAACACACATTATTATTCTCTAATTTAACTCTTTACATATTGCTTTAATACAAATCAAACAAATGTTTTGCATGTCGTATTTGGATAGCATTATTGTTCTTGTATACTTGTAGCTTAACATTGCTAATTCAAGTAATCCCCTGATCCCGAGGTCAACAAAAAGTGTACATGCCCCTAACATGTAGCCTGAAGGCAGGTTGGACCTTAACCCTCCTACAGAGGTTGAAGAGGTTAAAGCAAGACCAAGAGCACACGAGATGGCCATTTTAGACTACAGGGTGACTTTGTATAATAAACTAAAATGGCGGTTCTAACCTAAAATGGAGGCTCGATTCACTTGAGGTCACGACCTTGTAATACGGATTTCCTCGCAAAGCGACTGGGCATAGGCCAACATATACAATGAGGCCGAAACAATATTATACCAGTTCTTACATCCCTGAACCACACAAAGAGCACCTGTTATATACAGTTTGCAACAGTTAATACACTTGCTCAGATACCATTAGAAAGGCATCCCCCCAAACATGATTGGTTGCCCTGTACAGAGAAACTAAATCCCACACAGTTTATTGGACACAAACATTATAACATAATCCCCTAAAACATATAATTACAAGATTTACATTTTCAATACACTCCTTCCTAAAAGCCTCTCCATATTTGGTGGCAGCCTTTCCTCTTAGTTACAAAATAACATAATTCCTATTAATGACGCACACAGACCTGCCCTAAAAATACCTAAGCACATGAAGATGAGAGAAAGACACATAGATTCCCTTTGACCTATTCGTGTTTGCTAACCGCATTGCCCAGACCTGTCTGGTGTCTGATTTGTATGACCATTGACCCTTCCTATTCACATGAGTTTCACCCACTCTCTGACAACACAATTGCTCTCCTAAAATGTATTACTACTGATCTCTATAAGTGTCCTGGGTGAAGCCATCTGTTCAACCAACCCTGTCGGTTTCATAAATGCCTATCCCTTACAACAATGAACTCTCCTGTTTACCAGAGTTCATATCTTCCCTTCGCCCTCCATTACTTGAGCCACCTGCAGACTGACCGCAACCACCCCATTGGCCAGCTTACAAAACATGTTCTCTGACTGCTGATGGGTCTTTGCCATGATTGCGAAAACACTGCTCGACACATAGAGAAACCACACCTCATATATTTAATATCTTTTACTAAATTTGAAAAATACTTCCCATACATGTATACCATGATGTGTGCATTTTATACCTATTATGATCTCCTCCCATGACCGCCATTTATACTGCTAAATTCCAAGTACACATATCTTGAACACCTGCTTCTTCTTTTTCTTTTACTTTTTCTTCTTTTGCAAACGGGTGCTATGTGCTTCTTGCTTACTGTGTTTTCTGATTTTCTTCCTCAGGTGTCTTTGCTGTTACAGGACGAAAGGAAACAAGGATGCAGGAAAACTGGAGCAAAGGTAAGTGTTGTGGCAAGGTTCAAGCACTTTCAGGAAACGCTAATTACGGGCCACAGGTTGGGTGGGTCTTTTATAGTGTTCGGTCATTCTGCAATGTTCTTAAGGACTTCGCTTGGAAGGCTCACTCAGTTTCCATCTTGCTAGTCTCCCGTGCAGAAACCCTGGCGGCCATGTTGGTGTGGTGCATGTGTACTAAGTTTGTCCATGTACTTAGAGGTCTGGTAACACTTGATGTATGCGTTAGAAGTTTTGCCAAAGGGTTCATGACATGAGGTTAGGATTTTGACAGAGGACAGAGAACTATTTACTTTTTGGATATTCTGACACTGATATCCTTTAGTTTCATTCGGGCAGAGAAACCCTTCATAGAGATAGGTATTTCTCCAGACCATCTTTTCTGTTATTAAGCATCTATAGCAATCATTTCAATGTCCCTGTGTCCGAGTCTTTTGATGGAATTAAATGTATGCATCATCCTGTTTCACCAAAAGTGAAAGTGACTATATCATCACAAACCTGAGGTAACTTCACTGGCTACACGTCAGGCCTGCTTCATCCTCAAACTATTAAAAAAAATATAGGATACATTTCAGCTGGATGTGTATTATTATTATTCTATATGTCAATTAATTATCATTGAAGTCATGGGCCTCATTCCGAGTTGGGTGCAAAGGGACACCGGTGCCGGTAAACTCTTTGCGCCCTATTCTGAGTTCCCTTAGCGGGTCCCTCCTTTAACACCTGGTCTGACCAGGCGTTATGGACGGGACCCGTTAAGGGACTTCAGAGCTAATAACGGTACTGCAAATTGTGGTACCATTATTAGCTACTTCCCCATTCCCATTGAGTCCTATGGGTCCTATGGGGGTTTCTATAACTACTACTACTTCTTCGCTGGTCGCAGCCAACCTGTTATACTCTCCTGCCAGGTGCTGTGAGTATGAAGATTGCTTTATCTCTCTCCATGAGGGTGACAGTCCCAGCCTCGCTTTGTCTTTAATCATGATCTTCTTGTTGTCTTTCTACTACTACTACTACTTATTCATTGGCCACAACCAACCTGGTTTACTTTCCTACCAGGTACTGTGACTATGAGTATTTGTGTGGAAGCCTTGATTCGATTCTCCCCGAACTCTCAGGAGAGCTTACTGGTGCTTTTCAGTTGTTTGTTTGTGCCTCAGGCTTTCACGGCTTCTCTTCAGTGCTTCCATGGCTTGTGGTGGCTTGGTGCTGACTCACGGCCTGTGAGCTGAGCATTTCGGCTTCCTGACATGCTCCAGGCTTACCGACTGGATAGGAGCTCAGGCTTCTGCCTCTCGCAGATGTCTATCTGTGACGGAGCATCTAAGGACACCATTACCAGCAGGTCAGAGTCCCATTCTCGGCACTGTCGGCGTCCAGTCTCCTCTATAGCTGTCAGCATTCGAATTACTGGCTTCCTCATGGAAGGGCCTCTCCCTCTTTGCAGTCCTTCTAGATTGCGAAACTTGGTTCTGTGAATCTCTCCTTCTAACGAGTCTCAGTAATGAGGTCTTCATTCCTCACTGGGTTGTTTTTGCTCTTCCTCCTCATCCCAGTAGTGAGGTTGTCACTCCTCACTAGGTTGTTGTTGCTCTTCCTCATCCCAGTAGTGATATCTTCACTTCTCACTAGGTTGTTGTTGTTCTTCTTTTTCCCAGTTTTTCTTGTGTGGAAGCTTGTGGGGTTATGTCTTGTCCAGAGTAACATGGTAAGGGAGGTTGAGGTGTAGAGGATTTGATCCGCGTATCGCCCAAGGTGTTGTTCCCTACCCATGAGATCAACCCACTGAGTACCACCCCCAGGGGGACTATCGGGTAGTGGCCCCACCTCCATTGCCCCATGGAAATGGGCTTCACCCATAGAAGCAGCAACGACATCCTGGGATTTGTCACACATCCCAGCGTAGTTTCTCTGTGAAGCAACAGAGGACACAGCTTCCCATGTTCTTAGAGCATGGCTCTTATGAGGCACAGGTATGATATGTTCCAGACATGTACAATTAATTTTTCTGCCATCGCCCATTTCAGTAGTTCCTGACAATGAACAATTCAAATCAAAATTCCAATTCGCTCTACCACAATGTGAAGCCACCTGGGAGGTAGAAGGCGTAATCAACTTAGACAGGGTAGATGCAGACAAAGGGACAACCTTAGAGAGATGTAAAATCGTAGGTGAAGCATGCATTTTAGCATTCAATGGCGAAAATAATACACCCAAAGGTTCCCCTAACGCATTATAACGACCAATCTCAGTTGCTTTCAGCTTATATTTAAAGTGTAGAAACTCAAAACCAACCATATTCTGGCCATCATGAACTTGCCCAATTCTCCAAATACCCGCATTTTGCCAAGAGGCCCATGACAAAACCCTATTATTCTGTTTCACAGCTTGGTTTTTCCATAGACAAGAATCTTCACACAATAAATACTTCTCGCCTCGAATCTCAGTACCTTTACGCCATTCCTTCATTATAAACGGTGGAGTTGTATCAATCAGCAATCTTTTCTCCATGAAAAAGAGCATATCCAGCGGAGTGGGTGAGATTAATTCTTTTTCAATTTTAAGTCCAACCTGCAATATTAATTTTTACACTTGCCAACCATTGATGTAATGCACGCAGCGTAAAAGCAGAGTGATAGCGCCTTAAATCAGGGTAACCAAACCCACCCAGATGCACTGATTTGTGAAGAACATCTTTTGGGCTCCGTGCCCTGTTTCCTTCACCCCACAAAAACTTGTTCAGGCATTTGTTAATACTTAACTATTCGAAAGCGGCAGAGGACGCATACTAAAGACATACAAACATTTCGGAAGAAGTGACATTTTAATTACACTAACTTTACCCCACAGAGTCAGTTTTAACTTCTCTAATTTACAGCATTTATTTCTGTAATCTTCCAGCAAAAATTATTTGTAAGTAAAGACTCAATGTCCCTGTTTACATGAATTCCCAAATATTTAAAGACCTGAATAAGCCCACATCTCCCGACCCACCTCAAACAACCCCCTATGACACAAAGTGTAAATTGGATAAATCAAAGTCTTGGTAACATAAACTTTTGAATTAGAGAATCTACCAAATTCCTGCAATGTCCGTAGAAGCTCAGGATTTGATTGCTCAGGGTTTCATATCAGGACCAGGTGATTCATATCAGGACCAGGTGATCATCTGCATACTTTTGATACATATTCTCCGAAAGGAATACCCATGATATCAGGATTATTTCTAAGCATAATGGCGAGAGGCTGAATAAATAAATCAAATAGTAGCTGAGACAACGGGCAACCCTGCCTAGTACCTTTCAGAATCTCAAAGCAATCAGAACAATTGCCATTGACAGTTACAATCGCCTTTCCACCCCCATATAGAGCTCTAAAAAGTCCAATAAAAAACGGCCCACAATTAACTTTGAGCAGAACCTGACACACAAAAAAACAACTAACCCTATCAAACGCTTTTTCTGCATCTATACTAATTGCCGCATATGCATCAGCTGAATGTCTCTTTAGATAAATGACATCAAGTAATTCACATAAATTGTCACTGCTATTCCTTCCACTTACAAAACCTGTTTGATTCCTATGAACAAGCTTTGGAAGTAAGCTATTCAATCTTCTTGCAAATATGTTTGCCAAAGTTTTAACATCCACATTTAAGAGCGATATAGGCCGGTAATTTCCACATAACGACTGTTTTTTACCTGGTTTTGGTATAACCGTTATTAAAGTAATCCTCATTAATTCAGCAACCACCCCATTATCCAGTATTTCTGTATATAATTTTACAAGGAAAGGTGCAAAAATCTGACTAAAGGCCTTATAAAACTCTATTGGAAAACCGTCAAGGCCAGGACATTTACCATTTGCCAACAAATTGATTGAATCTAAAACTTCCTCTATAGTTATTCGTGCATCTAGGTCTAATCTCTCTTGGTCAGTAAGTTCCGGCATATCTAATCCACTTAGGAAATTACTCGTTTCCATTTCAGAGACTAACTCATCATTCTTATATAAAGACTCATTGTACTGCTTAAACTTCTCACATATTTCTACATTCTTCCTCTTCATCATTCCTCTTTTATCCATAACAAAAAGCACTTGTTTATTATTCTCTTTCTGCTGTATACGGCTGGCTAACAAGGCCCCAGACTTTTGTCCCCTTTCCCAGAATGCCTGCCTAGAATAGAATATTTGGTTTTTTGCCTTATGATGGAGCTCACACTCTAAAGCACGTTTTGCACGAATCATGGCCAGCATATTCTTTTCACTAGGGCAGTCACAATAACGCACCTCACAAGCCTTCTAACCATCCTCTAGGGTAACGATAACCTTTTCCCGTTGATTTTGTTGAGATGACACAAAGCTTATAATTTTACCTCACAGTGTTGCCTTCAATGCATCCCAAACCATTGGTAGCGAAGCCACTGATCCCAAATTATCTTTCATAAACATTGATATTTCCGTTTCTATGTGCTTCACAAATTCACAGTCTAAAAGCAACTGCGTATTCAAACGCCACTGCTTCCCAGGCCGCAAACCACAAACGGCCTCATCCAACACCAACATAATAGGCGCATGATCCGAAATTACAACTTCTCCAATTGATGTACTACAAACGTCCCCACATAAACTTCTACTAACAAGGAAGAAACCAATACATGAAGACGTACCATGTGCCCTTGAATGAAATGTGTATTTTCTACTGTCTGCATTATAATCCCACCAAATATCGTGCAAGTCCCACTTATCTAATAGTCTTATAAATCCTTTCCTTGCTTTTGACTCAGCATAGGAGTTAGCCTGAGCAGTCTTATTTATTGTGGTATTAAAGTCCCCTCCAAGTATGATATCGGTACAGTCCAATTGAACTAAAACTAGATCCAATTTTTCTAAGAATATATCTTGATTCACATTTGATGCATAAATGGTCAAAATGATCATGCATCTATTCTCAATATGTAATTTTAGAGCCACATATCTCCCTTCTGGATCAACACATGCAGTATCAGTTCTATATCGTATGCCTTTCTTAAAGAGAATAGATAGACCACGGGAATTACTTGCAAAATAGCTTGAAAACTCCTTTACATATAAACCATTTAAGATATGTCCCACCCGATCTTCTTCTAAGTGGGTCTCTTGCAGAAATACTATATCCGGTTTTCGCCTATCTATCATTGATAATACTTTGACATTCCAACTCATAAACGTTATATTTACTGCCATCATCCCAGATGGATCAGATGTGTAGTGCCAAATGAGCTGCACCCTTTCTCAATCTCTAGCAAAAATGAACTCATGTTCCCTTTAATATTCTGTGCTTCCATTCTTCTCCTATCTCTTTCTCCCCCTCTCCCCATTCTTGACAGATAATGAAATTCTATGACGTTGCATCCCAAGATCTCTGTATACAAAACATATTCTAGAAAGGTGCTCAAAAACATACATTTGTCTAAGAAGAATATAAAAAAAAACAGGCATAACAGTAAGAAATAAAAAATAAATAAAACAAAGCAAAAACGTTACAGGAAAGAGCACATACATCAACATATACAACATTATTTATCAAATTAGGCTTATCTATTCGCTCAGTATGAAACATAACTAGAACTAACACAATCTACACAGCAATAATCCAGCAATTACGCCACAACCAAATATGAATAATAGTCCTAAATAATAACAGATGAAGACCTAATAAACTTGTCTTCAATATTCTGTTGAGCTTCCTGCAAAATGAATCCTTATAACATGACACATCCTATGTTCATTCAACATAATGTGCATTTAAAGACCACAATTCCTAAACAACGTAACTGTTCATATACATTCACCCTCCTACACTTTGCATTGCGTGACAACATATGCCTATCTGCAAACACATTCAAATTATTAATTTCCTCCTTTCCAAATCCAGTCACCACATTAAGCAGTTGGTGTTTCTTTTTTCCCAGCAATAGCCGTCCCAGATTGCTTGGATATCATGCATACTACATTATAAAATAATGGGTTAAACCAAACGGCACTACACCATGAATTATGCTCCCTACACAGAACTCGGAGCTATTAACTATTTAAATAATATCTAATTCCTGAAAAAACATATATATTAATTACATGCATTCTCTTAGCAGACAAACTTTAGCTTACCTACATAGTATTATCATCCCTCGCTAAAACATCAGCATGCCCGAACTATAAGCCATAAAGCACACAGGCTCTAACACATTATAGCACAACACAACAGCAATAGTAATGCCAATAATGTGCCCTACTTCACACAAATGTACATTGAATAGCGCCTCTAAAGGTCTGCTACGGCAGTATAACCTCACAGACTTCATATATAATCTTCAATTGTCAAAAATATCTACTATAGAGTAAAGCCTCCTTACCACTTCCTGGTCCCAATTTAAGCTAAAGAACCATTTTGGATCTAAGGACCCTCCAGTAACACGTATTGAGAGCAAAAATGACAGCTGGAAGTGACAAAGAGCAATGAAACATAAAGTCACACATACTGTAGCTGAAATCTGTAAAGGGCAATGACGCAAAGTCACACGGGAGGCTGGTACCGCACCACTTTTATAGCCCTATATACCCCTATAAATCGCTGCACACATTATCTCCAACAACCATCACTTATAAGCATTGGTCTTTAAACAATGGAAACATGACATACAGAAAGGTTTAAAAGTAATTTCTCCTAGTATCATATACTTTTGTTAAGCTGTAAATATTATTATTCATTTTACACTGCCTATAACAATATATTATTCTTCATACACACTTGCAACTAGACTACAGCTTCAAAGCAATAAAAGGGATTCTTATGCCAAGGTGTCAGAGTCCCACTTCCATAGGACTCCTTCCTCCAACAATGTTGAGTATATTCAGCATTCACACATAACAGCGCATTCCGCCACCGGGATGTCTGTATATTAATAGTTACAATCTGAAGAGCTGAATGTAGTCTATACCACCCATTGTGCTGTGCAACATTCACTTGGCGCTGTACTCAAGTCAACACCATATACCATCCCCTTCCCGATTAAGAGCTCCAGGCCACCGACAGGACACACTCTGGAGACTTTAGCGATTCTTCCATGCAGCTTTATTGGATTATCCGAGGCTCAATTTGCAAATGATGCTGTTTTCTTCCCTTCTTTTCTTCCGGTGTGACGACTTACACATCAGTTCTAAATTGCATCCATACTGTTTAAAAGGAGGGCTTCAAATAACACAGGCAAATATTTTGGATTGGGCTAATACCTTTCTTCTTTACCTCAACAGAACTCATGAAATGACTACTCATAGGTCCCTCTTGAGCCACTCCATTTGAGTCACAATTGCCAAGAGGACCAGCTGTTCGGATGAATGGCGTTGTCACCTTGCATTGATTCTTCTTGTCTAGAGGTTATTTTATTTTAAATTACTCTTGTGCTGCAGTGCAGTCAGGATACCTATGTGTGAACACCCAGCCTACTCAAGAAGCTGGCTGCCCAAGAAAACATATACTAGTGATAGTATTTTGATCCAGAGTTCAGAGTTTACTTGTACAAGGAAGAGCTTTATTTGTGCATTTGGATTTGTATTGTATGACCCAACAACAATGATACATCCAGCATGCAGCACGTCCACAGCCTGAGGTCTCTTGATTCTAAGCCCTATAATTTTGGAGTAATATAAAAAATACTGTTTTTGATCTGAAATATCATTTTGAAATACAAAGTATGTAACTTTGTTTTCAAATTGGAGATGTGAAAACATCTGGGCCAGCCTGTAGCTAATGATTGACCTGGATAAGCCGTATTATTTTGTTTACAATGTCTTTCATAGACATGAGCTGACATATTTTATTGGGCGTCCTAATTTAGAACGCAAACTCTTTCATGCTAGCCCAATGAAGCCTGGGCGTTTTCTAGTATGTGTATAATTATGATTTTATCTCTTGAGAGGCCCGTGGATCTAGCTCTTCTGGAATGTCAAATGTATTTTCCTTAGGAATATTTTCATTGAGCTGGGTCCATGCGAGTGTGAAGAACCCAATTAAATGGTTTACTCTGCGGCTCTGTGCAGATGGTCTTTGTTATAGGGAGTTGAATGTGTTCCTTTGGTGCAAGATGAAGGAGATGGAGTCAGTTTGCCTCCAAATAGCAAACTAATCTCCTGGGATATCTTTCTTCAGCAATGCACATACTGAGTTGAACATGAGTGAAGCTTGTGACCAGGCTAACTGAAGAATTAACAGAAATCTAATATTGGCAAAGCCACAACAAAATATATGGCGATGTAGTTTTAAACAATAATGTAATCTCCAATTTAAAGTCTCACATATATCTTTATCACTTAGTATTTTTACGATAGACTTATATTTAGATTTACACGTCTACCACCATCATTTCTGACATATATTCTTGAAAAATTATTCCACTTGATTTTAAATGTTGTTGGAAAAATAAATTTAGGATTATTTTCATGAAGTTGTATGTGTATACATCGGCTGGTTTGGCTATACATTTTATTTGTTTTTTATTATTATTGTGCATTGATTAAACATCAACACCTTCAGCACATATTACATATAAAAAAGAATCACAATAAAAATCTATGTCATATCATAATAAATTCATTAGAATAAAAGTGTACAATACAAACAGTAAAATACAATCTAAAAACAACCCCTAAAATTACATTATGTGCTATGTAGACAAGCGTAAAGCCTCTTTCCAAATAAATAATGCTGATGCTGTCACCACAAATGAATTGGTGCAATAGATATTATTCCAAAACTGATCAGATTGAATATGTTCCATATGAGTCAGAATAGAGGAGTATACCCTCACATAAGCTACAGATAAAATTGGACAGCTGGTGAGAATAGGTCTGGAGGTTTCAATGGGACCCCGACATAGAATACACATTCTGTCCTTGTACGGAGTCCCATTCCAGCCACCAAGAAATTCTCGAGTATGTTAAATGTCAAATATGTTATAAATCTTTTCAGCTGGATACTACATGGCTTGGTCAGATAAGTGCAGACCATATTGGTAGAGCAGGTATCTGCAGAAAATAACCTATAGTTTTTTTTAGAATGGAGGATACATAGACTATTGACAGTGACCCAGGCAGAAGTTCTGTTCTTCAAAAGGTGTTCAGCAATCGGAGACTCAATTAAGCTTGCCACCTGACCAATAATATCAAGATGTAAAATGAAGGTGGTGTGCAATTCCTGCAAAAAGCAATTAGAGGGAATAGATAAGAACTCTTTAGCAATGATGTCTTGAGAGGATAAAAAAGCATGTAAAGGTAACATATATTTACAACACTGTAATAGCCATATGGACCTCAAAGGTGAGAGGCCAAGTTCTAGTCTCAAGGCTTGCACTGGCACGGAAGAGGGCAGACCCAGAATAGATCTTAGAAGCTGTCCTTCCAAAATGTCCAACTTTTTCAATTTGGTAAAAAAAATGATTGCATATAAAATACCCAGAATAATACGGTTGCGATAAATAGAGACTAAACCATCATGTTTACAAACAAACTTTTTTAAACCAGCCATTTAAAAAAAATCTTAGGTGAGAAAAAAATCACCATAAAATTAGCAATTCGCAATTCGGAGAGGTCACAGAAATCCATCTCGCAATGCACCGAAAACTATGATGTTTGCTCTAATAGTTTACACTCATGTTATGCTCATATTGGATAAAGCTAAAGAGAAGAACACTCTCATATGGGGAGGAAACAAGATCTTCATAACCCAAGATGTTTCAAACACTACGGCGGTAAGAAGGAAAGAACTATTGGCGCTCAGACCAGCGCTACGCCAGCTTCATGCTAGATAATGGATCATGCATCCAGTGTCCTTAAAGGCTACTCTCAGTGGTATATGTTTACCTTTCAAGATCCAAGAGACTTGCGCAAGTTTATCCAAAGCCATAGAAGAGAGGAGATGGATACCACCAAACCGCATTCCTGAAATAAAATTATATATGGAATGTTTTGTTCTATAACAGGACAGTTTTGCCGGAATGGGAGCCAGAGCGGCCCATCCAAATCTGGCCCTCCACCCCACCTCTTATTGGCTGCATATGAACATGGTTTGGAGGGGCTGTATCCAGTTAGCCACTACTCTTACATATATTAGTTGGTTGCTAAGAAAATTGCAAAACTCCATGTTCTTCCTGTTTTTCCTTTCCCCATCTCGTGTTTCATTCCCTTCTGTGTTTCATCTCACCAAACTTTCATTATAGATATTAGATTGCATATATTAGTAGCATTGTAATGCATGGCACTTAACATTGTAACATGGAATGTTAAGGGATTACATAATCCTGTTAAACGGCAAAAAATACTGTCACAGCTTAATAAAGCCAAACTAGCTATTGCATGCATACAAGAATCCCACCTCTCACAAGACAAAGTAGCCAAACTGAAATGATTATGGGTGGGTCAAGTCTTCTCGAGCAAGCTGATGGTAAGAAGTATGGGGTTGTTACCTTGATTAGTAAACATCTTCAATGTAAGGTACTATCCTCAGAGACAGATAGTGTCAGAAGATGGGTTTTAGTTAAACGTCTTATTGAATCCATAAATATTCTATTTTGAGCGTGTATGGCCCCATGAAAGCTGAACCGGGTTTTTGGACTCATTTAAGAAACCATATATCCAAATTTTGTCCTAACAACCTAATTGTATGCAGAGATTTTAACGAAATCATAGATCCTATCCTTGATAAAAAGTCAAATGCAAGTCCTACAATCACAAAGTCTCACTTACAATTTGTCAAATTTGTATCTGAACTAGGTCTCATTGATACTTGCCGTATCACCCATCCCTCAGACTTAGACTACACCTTCTTCTCTCCACCTCATAATTCCTTCTCAAGGATAGATTACATTTTTATATCGAAATCCCTGATCCATGGCTTATTAGAGGCACAAATTGAACCAAATGTTTTGGTCAGCTCACGCCCCTGTCCACATTAAATTGTCTAATGCTCAAAACACATACACATATAATAGATGGAGATTCAGATCAGCCCTCTTAAAGGAGGAAGAGTTTGTTAAGTTTATACATCAACAGCACTCTTTCTTTTTTGCAGAAAACTCTCCAACCAATAAATCACTACACAGCAACTGGGACTGCTATAAAGCAATACTTAGAGGACACATTATAGCATATACAGCTGCTAAAAAGAAACAACTTAAAAATGAAGCTGAAGGTATTCTTAAACAAATTAAAATCCTACAATCACAATATATGCAGACTAACTTCACCCCATCCATCAAAAAATCATTAAACTCAGAATACAATATAATAACTTAACTACAGAATATTTCTGTGCTAATATTTTAAAATATAAGTCCAATAAATCTGGCAAGGCATTGGCTTCATACCCTAAATTTAAAAAAGATAAGGCAGAGATTGCTGTCATAAAAGACCAAAATTGTAATTGGGTCCTTACTGACAAGGACATTCTACAAGTATTCCCCAAATGTTATCAAAACTGATATACATCTGAAACTACACCTAATAGCACTCATGCATCAGACTTTCTCAAACATATGCATCGCAATACATATGCTAATTCTAATCTCCAATCTTTAAATAATCCCCTGTCCTCGAGTGAAATCTGCAAAGCTATTAAAAATCTCAAAGAAGGCAAAGCCCCAAGTCCTGATGGTTTCTCTATCGATTATTTTGCCCTTTTTAAATACATTTTAGTCCCCAAGCTTAATGCATTATACACATCCTTTAATGACAGACCCATATTCCTAATTAATACTGATTGTAAGATAGTTGCCATAATATTATCCAATAGACTCATTCTCCTTCCAAATTTAATAAAAAATGATCAGGTGTGGTATGTCAAAGGGAGAATGTCCTCAGCTAATATTAGACTATTCACTAACATTATAATTATTATAAAAAATTCCCCTAACTCTTATGCGGTAATAGCAGAAGAGGCCTTTGATAGGGTTGAATGGAGCTTTATGTTTGAAGCTCTGGTCTGGAATGGAATCCCCGACTCATTCATATTAATGGTGAAAGTATTATATTCCAGTCCTAAAACATACATTTTTATAAATAATCAGACGTCCCTATTATTCCCTTTCTCCCCTTTTCTGTTTATATTGGTATTAGAACCTCTTTTAGAAGCTATTAGACAAGAAGATAACTTAATTGGTATTCAGTATAAAGATATTAATATAAAAATGGTTGCATATGCAGATTGTGTACTACTTGTATTAAAGGTATCTCATTTATGTCTACAACATCTAAAACGCATCATTACACAATTCTCCCTTGCATTAGGGTACAATCTTAACGTAGACACGTCTGAAGTGTTACCACTTAATATACACTGAACAAGCCATCACTGTTCAAGCATGGGAATTAAATGTTGCCCAACAAGTATTAAGTATCTAAGCATCCAACTGTCACCATCGATTAAGAACATGGTTAATCAGAACACAGCTAACATCATCACCAGAGTAAAGGAACTAAAAAATACTTGGTCACCTCTCTATCTTTCCTGGTAGGGGAGACTGGAGGCTCTCAAAATGATGGTTTCACCTATTATATTGTATTTTCTTGATATGCTTCCTATTCCCTTTCCTACATCTTTCTTTAAGTCTTTAGACTCCTGTATTCTCCATTTCCTATGGGGGAAAAATAAGAGAAGGATCTCATTGTGTAAACTTAAAAAACTTGGATCCGAGGGCAGAGTGGGCTTTCCAGATTCTAAAAAAATATCATGCTGCCTTTTTTCTAAAACAAACACAGTTATGGTTTTTCCAGACAATATGGACATGCCAAACTGTTTACTCAGAGAGAGAGAGATGGTCTCCCCTCATATTCTCTCTGATTGCCTATATATCAATTATAAGAATAGAAGCTTCACTAGTATAAGTGTTAATATCTCCATTAAGTACTCCTGTTCATACATAATCTCACCCCTTACAAATAGCTCTCAGCTTCTATCCCAATATATTTGGATGAACCCCTTAATACAAATTAATAGGAGAACTATCTGTTGGAGACCATGGCTATCTCTTGGCATTAAATATATAGGACATCTGTTTATTCAAGGTACCCCATTGACTTTTGAAGAATTAACAACTACATTTGAAGTCCCAAGGTTTTTCCTCCAGAAATATGTTAGTTTAATAAATGCTGTTATGGAAAATTATGAATTCTTAGTTCACAACCCTTATAGCGTTGATGCTCAAAGAATACTCCATTTATCTAATACTAATGCTACATGTTTTACAAAGTATACTAGTCTACGTCAACAGATGAATCTCTGTGTAAATGTCAAGAAGCATGGAATCAAGACTGTTCCTTCTTCATCACACAATCTAGATGGTCATGTGTATGGATCAGGATTTCTAAAGCAATCGTCTCAGCTAGCCTGTCTCTAGCGCTGTATTTCTTCCACCATAGGTGTTTTATAACCCCACTCATGCTCTTTAAAGGCAGAATATCTCAAAATGACAATTGTTGGAGTTGTCTAAACTCTCAAGGATCATTCAAGCACATGATTTTGGAATGTCTACATGTTAAAACCGATTGGGAAAGGATTGGGGAAATTCTTAGAAGTATCTTCCAAATACAGCTGACTATCTTTTTTGATGTTTTATTTCAAGGAAGTGAAATGATTCAACCTGCAATTGATAAACATAAAAGATATCTGTTTGACTTATTTATCGCCATAGGCATCCCAACTATTACTTCGAATTGGAAAAATCTTAAAGCAGTACAATTTAAACTATGGTGGAATTCAGTTTGCAATCTTCATAGGATGGAAAAATGTAATGCAGTTTCCCCATTCTTGTAGCATAATTACCTATTAAAATGGCAATCTTTCTTAGATAATTTGAATAATGAAATACTGAGTTAAGATTAGGAAATACTATTAACTATTATTGCTCCTACTTCCAACTATTATTGCTCCTACTTCCATATACAATGACCCATCCCATCCCACCTCCTTATGTTCATGTTAGTCCTGTGAGTCTTGTGTGTTCATATATTTATCTTACAAAGGAGTTATACAACTATTAGTTTATTAGAAACTGCATTTTATGCATTAGAAGAGAGCATTATATATACTTTATGTAAGGTTCCACTGTGGTTTAGATGATAATCAATGAACTCTTACTACTATAGCCAATTGTGGCACTTGTACCATTCCATTTGCTGGTCGATTTGTTACACGGACCTTATATACTTACTGTATTTAATTAAAATATTCAAACACAAAAAAAATGTATAAATACATGTTTCTTTATATAAACAGTTACATACATATGTCAAACTCGGTAAACACATATACGCTATTGTAATGAACACAGTAGTGGTAAAGTACACCTTATACCTATCAGACAGACACCAGCTTGTGTTAATGGACTCTAGAATACCCCACCAAGCCATGCAGAGTTGTAGCGGTCAACATACTTTCCCCTGTTCTTTTAAAACTACACATGGAACACTGTGGGCCCATCTCTCTAATCAATGCATCTTACTAAGCCAATATTAAGAGATTGTGCAACAAAATCTTAAAGTGTCATTGGTCACTGCCATCCAGTGCTTCAAAGCCTGACTTAATACTATCTACTGTCTAAGCCATGGGGCTGCCTACCTGATACTCAATCCAACCAAAATTGAGTTTCTCATCATTAGCGGTGGCAAGACCTCAGCCTCGGCAGAGCCGGTGGCAAGTCACTTGGCTATTACCTCAAAGCCAATTTATCCTTCAAGGACCATGTGAAAACAAAACTCAGCCTGTTCCTTAAACTGAAGAGATTACTACCACCCACCAACATCTGCACCACCTTTGAACCACCTTTGAAGCCCTTATGCAAGCCCAAAAAGAATCAGAGAATGCTGTACTGACTGGTCTCCCAGACCCAACCCAGCCCCTAGTGCAAGATGTCATACATGCATTCGCTCACCTGATAACCAATCAACAGACATACAACCACACATTTTCACAGGCTAAGACAGCTCCCAGGATATCCATCCTCCACTACTCGACTCCTTCGATTTGACAAGAAATGTGTTAGTTGATGTTCTGATTCCATGTTACAATCCTTGTTCTCCTGGCGCCACAGGTACTCATTTATTCCTCTCCCAAAAACTCATTACTGACCTTGCACCACCAGTTGTCAATTAAGTAAGTGTAACTGTAACATCCTGGTCTCTAGTTACAGTACCATTCTTAAAGAAGCTTACGATAAGCTTGCACCAGCCAAACTTTGCAAATACGAAAAATGGGATTCTCCATGGATTTGTCACTCAGTAGAAAAACTAAATTGCGCAATCAAAGCCATGGAGGCGAAATGGCATACACATTGTATTGTGGAGTACAAAAAACTCTATAAATATAGCCTATTACAATATCATTAAGCCATTCACTAGGTGAAAGGGCAAAAAACAGAAGGTTACTAGAGGTGGTTCAGCACCTAACCTCTCCTTATACCCCATATAAAGCCCTGAGCCAAGAGTTGGTCTATGTAACATCATTCATAACTGTTCTGTGAAAAAACAAGTGAAATAAGAGATCTCTTTTCTGCAACTGCGACCCGGGCAGAGGCGCCCACATTCGTTGCCCCTAAAACACTAAATGCCACCAGCGTTTTTTTCTTTTTCCCCAGTGCATCACAATGTTATTGAAGTCTTTCCTGTCTCCCTAAAACCTTTCACCTCCGAGGCTAATCCCATGCCCAAATCATCAGCTACCAGGGTATGTTCCTGATTGTTTACTGCACCTGCCACTCAGATCATTAAGACCTTCTTAAGAATAATATCGTCCCTGATGAGCTGAAACATGCCGTGGATCATCTCTTACTTTAAAGACCCTTCCAACCCCAGTAACATTAGAACCATGCCTATGCACCCTTTCCTGGCCAAATTACTGAAATTCGGTGTCATGCACAATAACCATTCCTTCTGTTCTCTGTGGAGGCGTCTATTGTTTAATCCTCAACACAGGCACATACATTTCCATCCACCTCTTTTCTGTCGAGGTTTCCATCCAATGCACTGGTTTTCTGGACACTAGTGTATGCATTTCTAAGCTCTTACATAGCCCCATGAGGTCATGCTCGCTAGTCACCTTCTAGAAGGTCAGGCACCTGGTTTCCGTCCAGGGCAAAGCACTGAAGCTATCCTCTTGTCTATATGTGACACAGCTCTAGAAGACTCAGACTCTGGGCAGTGTACCCTGATCTGTCTCTTATACCTATCAGCAGCCTTTGATATAATGGAGCACAGATTTTTGATTAACCCTCTATCCCAGCATCGCACCCAAGGTGTAACCGAAAGGCTATTGTCATTTCTCAATGGCAGCTATCAACAAGTTGTTCTTGAATCAGACTGTTCAGTAGTGTCCAGATGCAAAATGTTGTAGCACAAGACCCACCTATTTTGCCATTAGTGTTTAATCTATATATTTGTCCCCACTTAAATATCATCCGTTGTCACAACATTGGCTTTCACTCTTAAGTGGATCCATTTTCGATGAGAGGCAATTGGCTACAACGTAACACCACTAAGACTGAGACCCTTATCTTATGAACCCCCCTCTATCACTCTCAGGTCAAAGCCACTATCCAACTCCCTAGCATCAAGTCAGTCTCTGGAGGATAGCTTAGGGGCAATGTGCTCGCCTTGGAAGCATGATGACGCAGAGCAACATAGGTTAGTTTCCTGGGTCCTCGCTTAGAAACCTATGGGTATTAAGAGAGTTATAAGTAACCAAGCATAATTGTAAATAGGTGTATTGCCCAATGCGTGATCTGGTCGAACCTTTCGGCCGTTCGGAATTTTCGAACTGTCAAATTCGGCCAAATCTCGCATTCGGTCATTTATAATCGGTCATTTTGGACGTTTCCGTTTTCTATGGAAGTTTACATATTTTATACCGTTGTTCACTGGAGGACACTGGCATACATGTAACCAGTCCCCTCTCTTTTCCAGGCAGGTTTCATCCTTATATGCACTGTAGTCCACTGCCAGGCATCAGCATTTTTTGCCACTATTTTGGGTTGTAACAAAAACACTGTAGTCAAATCTAATAATGTCTCCTCTCCACAGCTATTGTCCTTTTGTGCTTTGATACGTTTTGTATTTCTAGTCATGACAAAAAACTATTATAAACGTTACCATTCCCCTCTGTTCACTTAGGAGGTTTCAATCATATGCACTATTGGTCCATGGTGGACACTTGCATTCACACAGCCATGCACTCTGTTCTCTAGGGAGCCGTCCATCTTGTACACTTTCTTCAGTGGGGGACTTTGCCATATCCGTTGCTATCTCACTGTGTTCCCTAGAGGAGATTCCATCATCTGTTCTCTTTGTCAGTGCTGGACACTGGCATATGTATAAACATTCCCCTTGGTTCTCCAGGGAGGCTTCCATCTTTTGCACTTTTGTTCAAGGCATGGCACTGGCAGAAACATATGCACTCCCCAACGCAGTCTAAGAAGGTTTCCATTGTAACCGCTGCTGTTCTGTGCTGAACAGCGGCATGTGCATAGCTATTGCACAGTAAGGACAATGCTATTTTATGCATCATTGTTCACTGCTGGGCACCATCATTTACATTGCCACCCCCCTCTCCTCTTCAGGGAGGCTTGCATCTTATGCACTGTAGGAAAAAGTAGCCTGCTTGCAAAACAGTCTGTCTTCCAAAAAAGTGGATTGCGTAATACATTCCCCGAAAACTGCATCCAGCTGCCATCTCCATTACTCAAACCAGTCAAACACTGGATGTTTGCAGAACCACAACAGGCTTGCACCATCTGACCAGTCAGCCCGCCTTCTCTTCCTTACTCGCTGGCACCTGCTGTCTGTCAAGCCTTGCGCGTGGATATATCATGAATAATTGATGTGCTTACGCCTTCAGTCAGACTGCGTCAGAGCAGTGAATTATTCCCACTGCCTGATGCCGAATCTCCAGAGATGTGATTGAGGGATGAAGAATAACTCGAAATCCATCCACACTTTCTGGAAGGAATCATGCGGACCGAAATTAAGGGTGCGATTTTGTTGTTGGAGTGTGCTTGCCATGATTTTTTTTTCTAACCAGATATTTGTAAGAACATTTAGATTAATATTGAGGGAAAAAGAAATCAGATATCTGCTTCTAAAATTACGTTTTTCTCTCTTTTTAGAACTGTCTGATGCCTATGAGATCGCCTCAGAGATGCCTAATGGGTCGCACTCATAAAGGTCTGCAAGATGTATCTACGTGCTTGTTAGGCCCCAAAGAACACACCTTACAAACAACACTGGGACATGCTAATGCCACATCTTGATTCCTTTATTTCCTCCTTACAACGAACCCCTTCTTCCCTAGCCCCCTCCCCCTCTCCTCCCGCCTTCCCCTTTTGGCTTCAGCCCACCCCTCTTAAAGAGCTCTTGCTCCGTTCTCCGCTGTAACACCCCCCCCTTGTTTATCAGGGAAGTTTGCAGTCTACATTTGCTCAATGAGGCGTGTGGGACTCTGTGTTATCCGCTGTGGGCGGCCTGGTGATTCACGGGTTTCCCCATCCAGCTCTGTGTCCGGTGGGTCTCTGGTTTCCTCTTCTCTTGGTTCTTCTTCTTCAGTTACCGTTTCTTCTGCCGGCTCAGGCTCTTACTCGTACAACTTGGAGAATAAAAGGCATTGCGGGTTATTTCTCCTCCGTCCCCTGTCATGGTGGCCATCAGTCTTTCACTTGAGTCACCAGGAGTGGTTCCGACCCGTATCAAGGGTTAGTCTTTTTCTGCTGCCTTTGTCTTACCAGCACAACTTCACCTATTGAGAGCTGGTGTTCCTTCACTCTCCTCTTTCTGTCCAAACACTCCTTTACCTTTCTTTTCTTCTCTGCATCTCTTTCTCTAATTTCTGCTTCCTGTTCTGACATGTAGTTTTCTATTTGTGGAAGCTTAGTCCTTGGCTTATATTTTATCAAGAGTTCCAGGGGCATTCATCCCGTTGTTTTATGCGGGGTGTTTCCGTAGCTTCCTTCTTAGCATTTGACAGATGGCTTGAGGTAGCGGCGTCTGATCAGTGGTCGCCTTCTGATGGGTCCGCCCCATCAAGGGCTCCTCCATGCATCCAGGTGGGTGGCGAACATGTGGCAGTCTTGTCCCTGGAATGGCAGGCCATTGTCAGTCTTTACTGTGTTGGGAATCCCCCATTCAATAAACAGTTTGTCTATCACACCCATGATGTGGTGAAATGCTGTGGACTGTACATGTTTTATGGGTGGGAAGCGTGAATACGCATCCATTGTCACAAGGAGGTATCCCCCTTCTTCCAGAGGGCCATAGAAATCCATGGCTACTCTTTGCCATGGTCCTTCCGGTAGGAGTACCATCTGCAGTGGGTATGGAGGGGTTTTCGCAGCTGTCTTTTGGCAAGGTATGCATGCATCAGGGTGTCTTCTACAATTGTGTCCATGTATGGGAACCATACTTGATTCCTCAATATTATTTTTGTATTTCCGACACCCTGGTGGCCTTCATGGGCTATGATCACTAGCGCTTTCCTCAAGCTTTTAGGGGCTACTAGGAGATTGCTCGCAGCAGTATTCCTTGGTCGGTTGTGGCGAGCTTGTTCTGTATCCTAGCCATTCTGTGCAGATTCTTTTTATCCACCTCCCTATTCACAAACAGTTCCTTGTCAAGGTGTGAACCACTTGTAGTATTTGTTAAGCATACCACCGCTTGAATCGTGGGGTCAGCCCTGCTTTGTCGGCAAACGTCTTACTCATGATAGCGGGAGGGAGAGAATTGAGCGATAAGTGTGATATATAGTCCTTTGCTTCTTTCCCCATCACATTGTCCATCTTGCCTTCCAGGTGTCTAGATAAGTAGTCCGCTGGGTTTGCATCATCACCCGGCTTGTGGACAATTCAATAATCATATTCCTGTAGTCTGATACCCCATCTTTCAATACGTGGTGCATTTTGGCTTTGGGGGTCCCGAACAGGGAGAACAAAGCCTGGTGGTCCGTGATCAGGATACATTTCCTGCCACTGATGAAATGATGGATTTCTCGCACGCCCATACCACTGCCAGACTTTCTCTTTCTGCCTGGGAGTACGCTTGTTTCGATAGGTGACATTGCCCTGTTGGCGTATGCCACTATTTCAGTCTTGCTAGGTTCATCCGGGTCCTTCTTGGCAAGTATTCTCCGAAGACCAACAGGGCTGGTATCAACAGTAAGTTCTGAGTTGCATTTTGATTGAAGTAGGCCAGTTGATGGTTGTTGGCGAGTTCGTCTTTGATGGTGCGGAATGCTTCCTGTCATTGCTTTTATTTTTTTAATTTATTTATTGTGCGATAGCCAAAATTTGACTTTTAGCAAATTTCAACAAACAGTACACAAAGATAAAAGAGATACAATTCATACATCAAAATACATACTCGGAATATCACAATAAAGAAAACATACAGCATTAGAAATCAAGAAGGGAAAGAAAGTGAGAAAAAAAAGGGAGAAAAACAAATTCAAATCAGCCCTAACAATTCAGTCTGTTATTAACTCTAATTCCTTTAGACATCTTCCCACCTCAATCGAAAGACCCATCTCATTATCAGAAGATAACCTTGCCCAAAAATCATCGGTATTAAGATGAGACTCATCATGAACAAATCTACTAAAGTGTCTAGCCCTGAAACTCCAGGTCCCAAGACAATTAAATAATAGATGCTTAATCGTCTGGACTTCGTTGCTAAGGCACCTGTCGCAGATTGGTAGAGTCCCCCCTTCCTTATGCTTCCTGTCATTGCACGTCCCACTAGAATGGGGAGTCTTTCTTGAGGCGTCTCGGGAGGGGGTCCGTGAGTGTGGCATAATTCGGCAAGTAGTGGGCGCATTACCCTGCCATGAACCCTTGGTGGGCGGGTTGTGTCAGGGCATTTCTGCCTGGGAATGTATTCCCTCCATCCCTTTCTTGTTATGATCGAGGGATGGGACCTCTCGGGGGTTATATCTCCTGGTTGGGCCAGATGATGGTGGTGGTCTGTATGCAGCAAGCATCTGGGCTTTTACCATGCACATCGCTTGAAAGTAGTTCTCTTGTCCACACTGCATACACATCTGTCCTATGGCCTGGCATTGGCCCTTGTGGGAAAATTTAAAGCCACACCTGTAGCATTGTCTTTCCCCTAAGGGACGTCGAATTGGGCTTTGGGGTTCCTGCGAGCCTGGTGGTCCGGGGTATCAGGTGTATCCCTGAGGGCCACTGGCTATGGATGGGTTGGTATCATTTTCTTTGGGTTCTCCATGGCCGCTGCTTGCACATCTACTTTTTAATATACTATTGCTAGTTCCACTAATTCTTGCAGTGGGAGGGGTTTGTTCAGCAAGTGTTTTCAAATGTGTGAGGACATACATCCTTCTATTACTCTCAGCCTGATGGCTTTGACATCATTGAAGTTGGTAAAGTCGCAGTGTGTAATTTTCTTCTGATGTCGGAGGATGAATTCACCCATTGTTTCGTGTGGCAACTGTGCGCATTGGTTAAATGTGTATCTTTCATAGTCTCTGTTGGGAAGGACTATTAGCTTCCTGTTAACTGCAGCAATGAGGCGTTGATATGTGGTTTTGTCTTGTGCTGGGATGGTTTTCAAGATCCCTTTGATCTCTTTTCCCGCTAGGTTTGCAAAAATTGCCATTTTATTCGGTGAGTCCTGGTCAAACCCCTCCATCCGTTCTTCCCACCTCTGGCCATGGACGTGGTGTGGTTCTAGTGTGAAAGGGTTGGGGCGCTGTAGAAATCTGGCTCTGGATGCTAGGTTTGGCCCCATGGTGGCTTGGGCTTCTGCTCCTGCAGCTGCCAGGGCTCCTTCTGACATTTTGCTGGCTATTTGGGGTTTACTTCCGGCGCCCTGTCCATCTTATGTACCCAGTCGGACAACTCTTTGGGACCCTATCTTGGATTGTGGGTTTCAATATTGTCTTCCTTGTGACTGTGTGGATGTGTTGTCTTGTCACCCTTATCAGTGTGGGCCAGATGCAGCTTGTTGTCTGTGTCCTCTCTGTGAACTGCTGTTGCTCTCCCTTCTGTGTGGGTCTCCTCTGTTTGCCTCTACTTTCCCTTTTAATTGTTTCTTTGTCATGTGTTATTTTCCTTATCTCTGTTTCATATTTTTTTCTTTTGCAAAGCCGCGTGTACTATGCGTACTATGCAGCGTCTATTTCAGTATTAGTCACAAGGTGGGTGGCTTTCTGCTGCCTCCTTTCCCGACTCCGTTTATTCTCCTTGTGTCTCGTGGGTCGGGCCTCCTTACCGCAATCTCCTTTTGGGCGGGGTGTGGTGTCGCTGTCCCTAGCGTCCTCTATGTGCACACCTGCTGGAGGCATCTGCTATGGGGGGCGGTGGTCCACCGCAGCCCTGCGTCCCGACCAGTTCTCTTGCGCTGGCTCTTCCCTGACCATACTTGCACGCCGACTGTAGTTGCAGGTCTTCTGCTGCTGACCCTTCCTCGTTCCTGCCTCCTCCGTTGGCATCCTTATCTCCTGCCTGGTGGTGTTAGGAGTAGGGCAGCTGTCCTCTATCTGGTCCACGTGGAGCTGGAGAACTTCCACCCGCAGCGGTCCTGCAATGTTGTGCAGTGTGGGTCGGAACCTCGTTTCCAGTTGTTAGGCCCCAATGAACACACCTTACAAACAACACTAGGACTAGCTAGTACCACGTCTTGATTGCTTTATTTCATCCTTACAACTAACCCCTTCCTCCCTACCCCACTCTCCTTTCTACCTCCACCTGCCTCCCCTTTTGGCTTCAGTCCACCCCTCTTAACGGGCTCCTGCTCCCTTCTCTGCTGTAACAGTGCTCATTGCAGGATTTGCAAATGGATATTTCCTGGGTGCTGTGATCCACCACTGTGGAATGCACTGTTGTGTATGCCTTACGTCCCGCAATGCAGTGACGTAAGGCGCTCTAATAAAATCCCCGCCCCTCCACGAGGACGCAGTTTTGGGCCAAAGCGAGATATATGAGTGTGTGTGTTTCCTTTGTGCTCTGCAGCCAGGCCTCGGCCTGCAGGGCGCCACACATGCTCTCTATCACCGGCTGGAGAGGACGGAACATTGGCGATGAGGGAACAGAGCCCAACACTCCACTTACGTGAGCAATAACATTGCGAATACGCCCTCGACACAGGCGAATTTTTGGAAACACAGTGGGGGGCCCATCCGCCACCGGGAAAAAAAATAATTTCTCTTCTTTCTCCCATCTGGCACACTGCTTCTAGCTCTTGCCCCAAAACACAATGGGTTTCCCACAAGAACAGCACAAAAGAGGCAGGCTTGATGCCAATGCATGAGTGGAGCCAACCAACAGACCTCCAGGCAGGCCAGGAAACACAGCACCGCCAGCAACTACCTCCCTGAGGTGAGAAAACTTGGCGCACGCTCTTTACATCAGCCCATACGTCAGCACATCGTGGCGACAGGCCTATCCACACCCAGGCCTAGCACGCCATCGAGGATTGCAGCGAATCTATCGCCCGCAACACCGTCCACGCGACCGCAAGGGGGAACCACGATGGCATTTGGACCTTTTGACCCATACACATACCCCTCATCTGTGGGACCCTGATGGCTGCTGTAGGTCCAGAAATTTGAAATGGCTATGGACTGCAAGGACGTCACAACTCCAAGAAAATGAGGTCACACCTCCTACTCAAAGTGGGTGATGAAGTCCTATGCATCCTTAACTCGCTCATCATCGGAGATGGTTTAGACGTTTACCAGCTAGCAAAGGACGCCCTCACAGCCCACCTAATGTCACAACTAAACCCGGACTACGAAACTTTCATTTTCTGCACCACCATCCAGCTAGAAGAGGAATCGCTTGACGCATATCACACGAGACTCAGGAAACTCGCACTATCATGTGAATTCGACAACGTCGAAAAAAAGGAAGCAGATGCCAGATCATCAACGGCATGCACTCGGAAAAGCAACACAGGATGGTGTTGAGCAAAAAGGGCATCTCACTAGCCAGAATCCTTGAATACGGACGTCAGAGGGAACTATCACATGCGAGAGCGGCACATATGAGCACCACCCTGCAGAAGCTCCAGCTAACTCCGACAACAGCGTTGATAGCGCAAATTGCCAGCCATCAACAGTCGAGAGAAGACTCCAGCGATGCAAACATTTCATCTCAGTGGCAATCAAGGACTCCAGGGCTTGCTGAATTTGGGTGGTGTGGAGGCGCACGTCATGGAAGGCGGACCTGCCCAGCACAAGGAACCACGTGCGGAGCATGTGGCCACAAGGATCACTATGCGAGAGTCTGCAGATCGTCACGGCCCACACAAAACCCCCAGCCGTAACAAGAAAAAAGGGCCCAGAGGAAAGAGAAACAGACCAATGCCCGCCGTGTCGAGACAGCCAACTCATCCACCGACGAAGAAGGTGATGGTGACAGCGTCACAACAAAAGAGACAGAAAGTGGACAACTGAGAAGAGGGAGGAAAGTGCACCTAGTCTCAGCACTTGACCACAGAGGTACAAGGTCGACAAAAAGGCAAAGAAGACAGAAATGCCTAGTGGCCATGCAAGGCCAAGAGACTCAAATGACAATCGACACTGGGGCATCAGTGAACGTTATGCCGGCGACCATGTTCTGAAAGCTATGCCCCCCCAGTCCTAAATAAGACAAACACGCTTCTATTCGCCTACGGGTGCAGAGGCGACAGAACACTACAATCCAAGGTGTATGTCATTGACGCGGGTATCGAGTGCCTGCTGAGTGGGGATGCAGCGGAAGGCCTAGAGTTAATACGCTTTGTCTGTAACATAACAGACCCAACGGACATTGCTGGCCTTCTGGACAAGCACCCAGGCCGCTTCAAAGGAATCAGATGCCTGAAAGGCAAACTCATCAAACTCCATATCACCAACTCGGTACAGCCCTGAGCGGTGCGTCATGGAAGGACACCTTTTCACATGAGTGACCAAGTCGAAAAGTAGCTGCGTGAACTTGAGAAAGCCGGTATCATAGAGGAAGTAATTGGGCCGACACCGTGGGTATCACCTACGGTGGTGACTAAGAAGCCAAAACAACCGGGGAAGGTGAGAATCTGTATCGACATGCGCCTCCCCAATGCAGCTACCAAGCGGGAATGGCACATCACCCCCGCACTTGACGAAATCATCACAGACCTCACTGGATCAAAGGTGTTCTCCAAGATCGACCTCAACGCTTGGTGCCATCAGCTAAAACTGCATCGGGACTCGAGATACATTACGACTGTCTCCACACACCTGGGTTTGCGCCGATACAAAAAACTGAGCTTCGGAATATCCTCAGCAGCCAAAGTCTTCCAGCAAGCCATCCAAGAAGTGATACAAGGTATCCCGGGGTACTAAATGTCAGTGATGACATTCTCATCCACACCAGCGACAGACAAGAACATATGCCTCGCCTCGAGATGGTACTCAACAGGCTGGAGACCGCAGGACTAACCATTCACCAGGAGAAGTGCGAGTTCATGAAGGAGGAAATCACTTTTTTCGGATATGTCTTCAACGGTGCAGGAGTCTCAGCCAACCCACAAAAAGTTGCGAACATCAAAGAAGCCTCACGCCCAACAACACCTACAAAAGTGCGCAGCTTCTTGGGGATGGCGACATACTGTGGGAGATTCATCCCCAACCTGGCAACGATGTCCGAGCCACTCAGGGAACTCACGAAATCGAACACAAAATGGGTCTGGAACACTAACTGCCAGGAGGCTTTCGAGCAGATCAAGACGTCGCTATCAGCCGACACCACAATGGCATACTACAACCCCACACTGTCAACGGAACTATATGTTGACGCCAGCCCTGTCGGCCTCGGGGCAATCCTGGTCCAAGCTGATTGTCTACGCGTCCTGTGCTTTAACTCCTACTGAACAACGGTACTCCCACATTGAGAAAGAGGCCATTGCGGTACTGTGGGGCTGCCGCCATGTTCACATATATCTATATGAACAGACATTTAAAGCATACAAGGACCACAAGCCTCTCATCCCCGTATTCACAGGATCCTCCTCAGCCCCCCGCCCAACGAGGATAGGGAAGTGGTTGCTACACCTGCAACAATATGAATTTGAACTGACATACCAACCTGGAACTAGCAACTCCACAGACTTCCTATCCAGACACCCGAGAGCGGCCACACCTAGAGAAGTGAATGTGGCAGAAGAAACAGAAGAACACATCTGCCAGGTCGTTCACATGATGAAACCCAGAGCAAATGGCATTGAGGACATCATACAAGCAACACAAGCCGACCTCTGCTATGACCTCGTCAAAGACTCCATCATCTCCGGCGAATGGAAATCTTTTCTGCAAAACGTGCACAATCGCACACCCGAAGCCTGAGACTTCCTCACAGCATATTCCCGGTACGACAAGACCTGTCCATCTCCAAAGAAGGCAGGTGAGACGCAACAGTACACGGGTTCGGGGACAGCCCCTAGATGTGGGCGCTATGCCCTAAGAACTGCACCGAGAGCCACAGAAAAGTTAAAAGATGAGTGGTAGGACCACAAGTTGTGCTGGACTAGAATGCACAGTAGAGTCAGATTGGATCAGGTCACATGACCACAGTTAGTATGTTGTGTTATGTTTTGTTGAAAAAAGGAGGAATGTTGTGTAAGCCTTACGTCCCGCAACGCGGTGACGTAAGGTGCTCTAATAAAAGCCCTTCCCCCTACACGAGTAGGCCGTTCCGGGCCAAAGCGAGATCTATGAGTGGTTGTGTTTCCTTTGTGCTCTGCAGCCAGGCCTCGGCCCCACACGTGCTCTCCATCACCGGCTGGAGAGGACGGAACATGCACCCAGCGTTAATCATCTCGCCAAAATCACAGGCGTATAGCAGAAGTGATGTTGTTTGTCTATCGGCCATCTGATAGCTACAAACAGACCCGTTTCCTGGGTCGGGCGCAGCGGGCAACTGCCCAGGGAGCATGCCAAAATAGCTTAGGGGCTGGGGGAGGAAGGGGTGCTCAGAAACGAGCCCACCCAAACTACTGCCACTCAGCTCGCAGCCTGTAAAATGTTAAGCATTCCTTTGTTACAAACAAAGGAATGCATATTCGGCTGCTCTGGAAACACACATCCTGTACCCCTTGCCCTTTGTGTTGACAGATCCTTTAACGTGGGGGAAATATTTATAAGTGATGGCTCATTTAATCATCGTTTTTTACACAGCATGTGCTTAACATTTCAATGTTAAGAACTGAACAAGGGACATTTGTACTGTGCAGGGCAGTACAGGGCATCAGGTAGCAGACCAAACCTATTTGATATTCCAAGAGAATTAATGTGCCACACAGACATTTTGTTCAACTATTTTATTTATTTTCATGTCTTTTTATTTGACACACCAAAACGTTCCTTTTGGTATATTATTTTTTAGTTACATATGACGTATGCCTGGGAAGGTTAATTGTAATTTTCTTCCTTAAGTATTCTAGTTGCTGCTTTGGGGCATGGACTAAATGTATCCACTCAGCATCAAAGCTCTTTTCTTTTTCTTAACAAGCCAATCACTGCTTAGCGCATACCAGATGGCTCCTCAATGTGACTTGGCACCTTAAATAGGAAAGCAAGGTTACTTTTGTGTGACCATGCAGACAGTAGTCCATGGCAAATCAATGCAGTGATGTGTGCCACCCTGTTGGTTAATGGCGTCTATGTGGTGCTCCTCTATGTAACATCACATATGAGTGTCTTTGGCTGATGTATCCCATGTCCGTACAATAGCACACTGAAGCATTTTGTGTATGTGGCTCTAACGAGTATGCCATACTGTAGCCACACATTAAGCAAAGAAGTTGCCTAAAATTGTACATCCACTAGGTCAAATGCCCTTTCTACTCTGTGTTGTGAAAGATTTCCATTTATGGGTCATTTTCCCTCCAGTTGTGTACCCCGCAAAATTCTGACCGTCCTAGCCTGAGTTTTGTCAGTGGAGCCCAGCCTTCTGCTGTACTCCGCTGGGCTTTTGCTCATTTTGTTATGGAGAAACAGAAATGCCCTTGAGACTGTCAGTACTGGGAGACTTTGTTTCCCTTAGTCTTTCACTTTAGTAAAATTTTATCAGTGCACAAAGTACCTTACAGTACAGTGCACTGGGGTCCCATTTTAATTTTTAAGGCCCTAGACACCCTCGAAGGATTGTTGGTGAATGTACGAGTGTGCCCTGGACAGAGCTTGTGGCAGCTGTTAGTTTTTATGTATGTTCTATGGTCCAAACCGTGTGTACCGCATTTGGCCTAGGACAGTGGCCAGTGCCTAAAATGGCCATGCCACAAGGTCCTTTGTTCTGTCCCTTTGCCTTCCCCAGGTCGAGCAGACCCTGGAAATTACTTATTTGGTCATGCAGACCCCCGTGCAAACCAAAGCTTTCACAGGCTTCTGCATGCCTTGTGTGTGCGCCTCCAGGATGTGGGCTGGAGCTGTTAGTTCTAATACGCATCCCGGGTGCCAGGATGTCTGGTGTGCTGGAATGACTGGGACCACAGTAAATATTAGCATGTTCACTGATAAGTGCAGTTGTTGGGAGGAGTGTGCTACCTTTCTTTTTTCTTCTGGTGAAGACTGTGCACCTCTGTTTGTTTTACTGTGCATGCAGCTATGACGTAAGCAGGCGCAAAGGACCACCAGGAGTCTTTTATCCATATCGACAACTACAGCTCTGCAAGGAAGTAGAAGAGGTGGTCCCTATATACCATCTATCGCGGCGCAAAGCACCTGCAACGTTCACTGATAAGCACAGTTGTTGCAATTGGCCCAGGAGTCAAGATTGCAGGTTAAGTCTACCTCTTTACCATGACAACGTATGCACTCAGGATTAAGGCTATACTTCATTTGATGGATGTCTCCTGTGAAGGACTAACTAAACAGGGAGAGACACCCACCCCTTCTGTTGTTTGGTTAGGTCGTGGTAAATAACTCACTAACCTGCCTAAGGACAAGGGCATACCCAATATTACCAGCTATTTCTGTAAAGCAGTCCTGAACTCTCCTGAGGCAAGGATTATGAGCCTTTCCATGCAGGTAGGGCAGGAGCTGGGCTTGCTGTGCTCTGCTATGGAAGACCCACATGGTGAACTGGACATGGCTTCTTTTACACTATTAAATATGTCATCCATCCCCACTCCTTCTGAATATGTTTGATCACAGGTAGAGCAGTCTAAGGCAAATTCACCGGAAACATCAATGGGTAAGAATAATAGTTCTTTATATTCACTCGACTAGGAGGAGCGTAATACAAAGGCATCTACACTATGGTCTTCTCTTCAATCTAATTCACTGGCGCTAAAACCTCGGATTTGTTTAGAGCCACTGAGCCTCATTACAATGTTGCCGGTACGGTAACAATGGTACCGGTAAGCTTGCTGGTACCGTTGTTACGGGACCGGAAAACTACGAGGTCTTCTCGCGGGTGCCTTTCCGCGGGAATACCTACATGGTAGCGCCGGTACCGTTAATAACGGCACTGGTGCTACCGGCCTCCCCATTCCCATTGAGTCCCCAAATGGGAATGGGGAGTCATTTTTACTGCCACCCGGCAAAGGGGAATTACTGGGTCCGGCGGGGCCGGCATGCTCCTATACATCTCCATTGCTGGATGCCGGTAAAAAACTGACTCCGTCGGTATTTTCCAGGACACCTATACCTCCATCCTTATAATGAGGCCCACTCTATCTATTCAAGACCTGGAAGAAAGATTAGCCTTCCCTTTAACTGTGCAGAAGCTAACCAAAGATATATAAACTATCACACACCTCCGGACTTATCAGGAGGATCCTAGATTTCAGCTCTCAATTTTGTGCTGAACTTGCTGGTACCAGTCAATGAGAATATCAACTTTGATATGAGAGATGTGAAAGTCCAGCTGAAAACAATTAATTCTAAAATGTGCTTTTTGGAGGGGTACATTATGGCCCAGAAACATTAGGAGGGAGATAAAGATTGTTTTTGGTGTTCATATACCTGGGTTTTGACTCTGGACACACAACGCAACCTAGAACGAAACAATAGGCAGGGCAACTCATTGGATCATGTTGACATTCAGGAGGATTTGTCCTGCCTACTAAAAGGAACTGCAGGGAATACATCCCTACAAGAAGAAAATCAGGTGGTCATGGGTCAGGTGAATATAGTTGCAACTAGCAACTTCACTAGGACTGCTATAGTGACCACAGAACTGGAACACCCGTAACCCCCACTGCCCCAACCTCAAATCCTAAGATAATAGACAGAGAGAAAAAAAATCAGAGAATATTAGAACATTATCTTTAAAACAAACATTGGTTCCAGAACATTTTTGAGAAGTCTTAGAAATCAAATTATGTGTTCCTGTCCTGATGATGCTTACCTGGAAGTACCTGCTCAGTCCAATGTGACTACTAAGAAACAGGGAAGAGGCAAAAGTGCATTACAACATGGAAAAGGTAAACTACTCCCCAGAAACAATGGAAGGAAATATTTTACCGTTCTCACAAAGGGCAGATTTGCAAGACTCAGTTCAGGAAACGGAATACCTCTCTACCCACGATAACGAGTCTTCTGTTGTCCTGGACTCTCTCCGGTAAGATCTAGACACAAATCCAGATACTTCAGACTTGCTAGATGAGGGGCTAGCTTTGTCTCCATTTGGTCACAATCCCTTATTGTTCATAGTGTTTTAGAGCAACAACTACGTCAGCAAGTACCACCTGGACCTCTTCAGCTCAGGCTGAAGCCCAAAGGGCCTCAAACTAAGTTAGGTTTCAATGGAATTTATATTGCAATGTTTACAACCTTGAAGCGGTGTGTGGGGTACTGGGTCTTGAATTCTTCCCGCAAGACTACTCTAATAGTGTACTACATCAGGGAACGTATTGGTTCTTTTTCATCAGATTCCAGGTGTGAGAAATATCTACTCCAAAGATCTTGGGCAAATTAGAATTTCAGGACCTGGATCGAACCAACAGTTTGGTTGCACATCCGCACTAGATTTGTGTACAATCTCCTACTTTCTGAAAGGGTGGTCCTTTTCTCTATGTGTTATAACCTATTTGGCGCCATCAAAACTAAAAACATCAGAAGGAGGAGGCATGTGGAGAATGTTGACATGATTTGGAGGGGATATGATCCCAAGAATGTTTACTATTTTAGGAAGTAAGGACAGAAGCAGGCGGTAGTATGAATCTGACTGAACCTGGGTACCAGAACTCTTAGGGTTGGATGACACTACGAGAGGGGTTAGATTTGGAGCATAGGATCAAAGCATATGCATAGCCTCTTGGAACACACAAGACTATAAACACTTATTCAGGGTAGGACAGGAGGAACACCACTTAAGGAATGTTCATACTATTAACCTTTTAACCTACAGTAGGTTTGGTTAAAGGAATCATCCCTCCTGGCCAGCTATTTGACATAACCATACAATAAAAGAGAATTGGGAGGATCATCTTTCTCACACCTGGCTCCAAAATCATGGCATTGCCTACCAAAAATCATACGCAATGCAAGGGATCATTTGGAATTCAGAAAATTACTAAATACATGTCTCTTCACCCCAGAATCAGAAGCAAACGAGTAGGAATCATACATTGTGATAGAAACAGGAAAGCTAGGGAGGGACCCACATTCCATTGCTTAATCATCCCCAACTGGTGGGTATAGAGAGGACATTTCGACCTCGCATGCACACACATCGCCAGGTTTACAGAGCAATGAAGGAGGGACCCATGACCTTCCTAACCTAACCATCTCTAACCCTAAGGCGGGGGGACACACCTCCACCACCCATGTCCACATATTGCTAGATTTCTACAGAGGACAATTACCACACCTCAACGTGCCTGCTGACTAGGGTGCCAAACAATATCAAAGCACACAGGATCGTCATAGATGTCGACCACATAAACCAAAGCAAAGAGGTAAGAAAAAACACTGCTAACCCAATACTAAAAACAAATTTCTCCGCAAACACTTATCCTACAGAAACCGAGACGGCCATATCTCTGCACAGCAATCTGCACATACTTCACCACACTGCAACAACATACAAACCAAACCTAACCCTGCACAACAGCATATGGGAATCCCTCAGACGCAAAAATCGCACCCAAGCTCAGCGAACGGTGCAAACCGAACTGAAGCTGCCAACAGAACATCATATCTCACTTTCCTATTCCCATTGCACCCTACTAACCACTCCCACACCCTCCCTGTTTCACACCATGCTTTTCAGATCCACCAGAACGCCAGCTGACCAAACCGGTGGTGATAGTGCGCGGTACAAATAACCTTTAACATTAACATTTATTCAAATCACCATTCAAGGTTTAAGGGGAAGGCCATATGGTAATTAATAAAGTGATTGGGCTGATTGTCATATCTGGGATATTGCCCACCCTGGCATCCTTGCTGTTGCTATTTTAAAAAATTCAGACTTATTTTTTAGAGGAGGGGCTCTTCTTATAATTAACACATATTGGAATCAACAGGCTTAAGAGATACATGATATGGTTGAATACATATCAGCTTTGCTACAGGATTGGTCTAGTAGGGAAAATTAGGTAGAAGTTATTATTCCAAGAGACTCAAATTTTGAATGTCATAAATATTTATACCATATCTACATAGGAACAAAGGGGGCCATCTTCATCCTAACAGCAATGGTCGTAGATGGGCGGACATCATGAATGAATGGGAGATTTTTTGTTTAAATTTTGAATTTGTAAATTAATCTACTCTTGAATACACATGGTAAAAAGGCAATGCTGCTTCAATGATTGACTATATGTTTGTCTCCCAATCTTTGCTGGATATCTGTCAGGGGTTTAAGATATATGCTATGGACCACTGCAACCATTTGCTCCTAGGGGGCTCCTTTGATGGGATATTGACCTCAAAGGTTAAAGACCTAACCCAGGATGTCTTGGTAAGTAACACAAGAAACCGTATCAGCTGCAAACCCAAGATCGTATATAGATTCAATTCTCAGCTGGGCAGTCTCAATGGAAGCCTTGGTATAGATGAAAAACTAGAGTTATTCTCTATTCCGCTCTTCTCTACATATTTCAGTAACTCTGTATTAGAATGTACAGAAAAACAACAAACCCACGGTTCCACAGGTAGAAATATAAACAAGCAAAATTTTGATAACCGAGTGCAGGAAAAATAATAACAGCTAAGTTGGCAACAGAGAATTGTCTTAGAGAGAAGGCACTAAAACAGGCCTATAAAAATGGACTCAAGAGCAATAAAATAAAGTTGTTACTAGCAGACAGAGAAACAATGTTCAAGACATTAACTACTAAAGATACACATGATTTGTGGTCATGATATATTAGGAAAGTAAGCCACTGAATCCAATACCTGAGCACAATTGGGGAAAGTATCTATCTTCATGAATTCTATGATGCCCTGATGGGTGAAGAGCAACACCCACTAACTTTGAGTTGTAAAAAATGGGACCTAAAGGTGGATCTAGATGTTGTAGAATACCTGATCATAGGGGCGACCCCGGCTAGAGCGCCAGGACCGGATGGGCTATGTGATCGTGTGGGCAGCTATCATTTTGACTCTGTTCTTGAACATCTTCAACACAAAAGCCATACCTGAATCTTGGAAGATATCCTACCTGATTCCAATTTTCAAGAAAGGAGTTGGGCGCTACTGAACATTATCAGCCTATCACCATCTTGGACATTGGAAGTAAGATATTTTCTGCTATCATTCTGGAGGAAGTTAATGAATGGGCCTGAACTTTCTAACAGAATGAATATCAATCAATCAGGATTCAGAAAAGGCTTGGTTACACAATTGAATGGCTTCCTCCTGTCGCTGCTCATAAAAATTAGCAAGGCAGAGAATGGGGTCCTTTACATCGCTTTTATAGACCTATCCTTGGCCTTTGATAGAGTGAGTATAAGTATTTTATGGAATAAAACTAAGGATTGTGGAGCCCCTGATAGCTTCTTGGAAATACTGAGTTCTATCCACTCAGACACAAATGTCAAAGTCAGGTTAAACGGCGATGGTCATATGTCTAAGGCTGTGGATAGATACTAAACGGGGCCTGCGGCTGTGGATAGATACTAAACGGGGCCTGCGATAGGTACGCGCCATGTCTCCGGCACTCTTCAACCTTTATCTATCAGATCTGGGGTACTATCTGAAAGATGCTGCAGCTTTCCATCTGTTTATGGGAACATCTCCTGTCCAATACCTATCTTACGCACATGCCCTGGTCATTCTGGACCAGACTCCAATTTGTCTGCAGTGCAGTCTGGATGTTTTTGACAATCTCTATGCAGCCCCATGAACTTGAAATCAACACACATACATCTAAAACCATGACCTTCACTAATAAGGGAGCTAAAACGAAATTTAAATGGAAATTGAATCGGGAGATGATGGAACACATTGACCAATTCGCCTATCTGGGATACACCAGTCATACTAATGCCCAGACAGACACACATCTTGAGAAACTCAAAAAGAAATATGTAGTGTTCATTGCCCTGTTGAAAAAGCTCAACAACAGATATGGCTGGTTCTCACTCCTGCCACTATTCAAATATTTATATTAAGGCAAAATGAATCCAGCATTACTGTACAATACTGAGATAGGTTCCAATATAAAAGAGCAAGAGTGGCAGAAATTGGAGGGGGCGGATTTGGAGAAGAGTGCCTAGTTTGCCACACTGTGCCCCGGTGACGATAATCAGGTGCAAATTAGATCTCTTTTCCTAGCAATCATGACGAAAAGGAGGGCCTTATCATTCTATCGGAAAATCTTAGTTCCCCGCAGCAGATCACTGAAAAAAACTTAGATATGACTATGAACAAGAAAAGCTGTCCAAATCTTACTAAATGGGTGAGTGAATGTGCGTGGTATTGAGCGTAAAAGAGAGACTCTCATACTTCAGCCTCTTAACATAAAAAAGCTCTGTGGGACGATGATCGGTGTTCTACAAGAGCCACTATTAATAACGATGCCCTTTTTAGACGTCAGGCTTTGCAGGAGAAACGGTTTAATAAAGCTAAGGAATACATTAAAAAGTAAATTGAAGTAAAACTTCCTCAGCTTTAGAATGAACCTTTTTCCCGCAATGGAGGTCGTGGGAACCTGGGCCAACAATCCAAAAGAAGCACAAATCTGTAGATTATGTGGTGAAAAGAACGAAATTGAAACGTTGGAGCATCTTCTTTTAGAATGCATTAAAACGTCCCACTATAGAAATAAACACCTCAAGAGGTTTTTGCAGGATTTGTACATCTAAGTACCAATGGACCTTTGGTGTAGAATACTAAGCGGGGACCCGATTGCTTTATCTTTAGCTGCGCTGAGGTGTATGAATGAAATATTAAACCTTATTAAAGGGAATCCATCATTTATAATGGTGGACTTCCTTTCTTATGTTATGTTGTGATCAATTGTAGTTTTGAGAAGTATTGTGATGTTTTGGAAGGCTGTCACGACCTTAGTCTCTGGCCCCTGCCACAGTATTTTAACAACTATTTTGCTCCTCTCGGGTCCCTTGGAGTCATTCCTGGCGCCGTTGGCATCAGGCTCACATGGCAGGTGCGGGTTTCAATGGGCGATGGACTAACATGGCTGCCCCCACAAGGACCAATGGGGAACTGCAACTAGCAGTCTAGCTTCCAGGACGGGGCCCGCCCCAAAGGCACCTGGGATACCTGCTGGGTATTTAAACCACGCCCGACTCGAGGCAGGTGCTTCGTGTTATTCTGCTCTAGCAGGGTACGTTCACCGGGTCCTGCTCAGCATCTTGGCCTGCACGGGCCAGAGAAGACAAAGAACCACAGTCATCCTTACCTGCCCAGCTTCAGCACCTTCCTCCATCCATCCGGAGTCTTCTTGGACATCATTATCTTTCGCCAGCAACATCCCTGAGAAGAAGGACGAGAATAAAGACACCAAGTAAGCTTACTTACCAAGCTCTTCTGGAAGGCCATCGCCACTCGGACATCGTCCACCGGCGACTGGTCCCGTTCGATCACTTCTTCCAGGATTCCTCCCGCGACCTGCAAGGAACAACAGCACAGGTTAGACAACTTTCAAGGACGCCTTCAGCGCATCGCTTTGCGCATCGTTTACCTTCTCGAGCTCTGCCACCAGTATCAGCTCGTTCCACCATCATCCCTTCAGCACCTGCAAGAAAGAAGGAGAACGTTATTCGGAACAACTACAATTACAGACATTTATTCTTAATATGAAAGACTTACCTGAAAAGTGGAGTCACAGCCGGTCTGGACTCCAAGCCCACGCCAGTGAAGTAACTTGGCGGAACGGTGCCCGGCGACAATGCGCCCCTGCCTGGAACGGCAGGACGGAGACTGCACCTTAACGAAAACCAAGGTGACAGAAGTCCCAAGGGGAACTGCAAGGGGAACACCGGGAGGTGAGTCTCGTGGGAAGGAGTAGTAGCTACAATCCACCTCCTGTCTTCTAGAACTGACCCCTGGCAGCACGAACCACGGAGAAGGTGCAGTGTTCCCAGAAGCATCCCTGACCAGTCGAGCGGCGTCCCTGTGGATACAAGGTGAGCATTACAGTTATGTATATCCCAAGGGGGCCTTAATGTATGAGCCCCGGTAAAATATATTATTCCATAGTTATCTTTGTTTTTTCCCTTAACAACCTTGACTTATAATTCGTCTTACATTTTTATATATTATTTGACAGTTTTCAGTGCTTTGTAACTTTTTTATCCAGATATATATGTATGTATTTGCATGTGTGTTAGATTGTTATAATGAATGGAGTGAGGTCTGTGAATAAACTGGATACCATAATAAATACTAGCCTGGCTCTGTAAAACACTTTTTTATGTTGCCAGTGCCCAAATATATGGCAGTTTTGCTGCTGTAAAACACGTTCATGATGGTAGCCACAATATATGCCAGCATTAACCTATCCTCAACATAAAACAGATCTATGAACGTTTGTTGATTTTATTTTGACGAATGGCAGGTTAGGCACATTTTTCTAGCTGATTTTCCCGATTTTCCTTTTACAGTAGGGGTAAAACACCTGCACCGCCCTTTCCAACTTCACCACCCTTTCTACATATCTTACCCCAACTTACCACTTGCCACTTTGTGGTAAAAAAAGGCGGTACAAAATACAACAGAAAAAAATTAATTTAGTGAAGTTTCCATTTGGCAAAAGTGTGTAATACCATACAAAACAGCATGGGATTTGCCAAAATATACACCAGCAGTGACACTGTAAAATATTTTCATGATTTTGCCCCAAGTATATGCCACCATAAATACTTTCATGGAGTCTTGCTGGTGTCAACGCAAATGCCAGTAAGACCCTGTAAAGCAGGCTTTCATGTTACCTACAAATGCACATAAACTAGTATTTCCCTGTATAACACTTTAATGATGGTGGCCACAATATAGGGCAGCATCTTGCTGTAAAGCACAATCATGGTGTCTGGATCCACAAACTTTGCCAGCATCTAACACTTTCATAATGATGCCACCATATTTGTCGCCATGCCACTGTAATACACATTCATGCTGCCTCAAACATGCACATGTCCCATCACTCCACAACCTCACTCACAAATACACACAGACTCCCTCACACACATGCATCCTCGTGCTCTCTTTCTTAAATGCATGCATACACACTCACACATGCATGCTCACTCCTTCTGTCAAGCACACACATATTGCATAAACGACACACACAATTACAAACATCCACATTTTGTATCAGCTTACTTTTTCACATGGTCATGTACTCCTCTCTACCTCTGGGCATATTTGTCACTGTGTCGAGTGGAGTCCTTAGGGGAACATGCCTTGGGACCGGAGCGCTAAACCAGCATTAAAAGGCCATTGTAAAAACGGAACCCACTACCAAAGGGCAGTTTTAGAGCAATGCTGCGAGCAGGGATTGGTTAGTAAGACCCTCTCTATTATAGGGACAGCCAATGCAGAACTAGTCACTAGGAAAAGGAAAACATACAACGCATTTTGAGCAATCATGCTCCGTTGTGGCCCTCAGAAACGTCCTCTAACTTCAAAGAGCGGCATTCGTTGTGGCCAATGCAGGTCTGGGCGAGCAATGGGCAGGTTGAGGAACAAGCTCACGCGTTGTTGGCGTGCCTGCATTTTAAACGTACTTGCATAGATAAACTTTTTTAAGCTGAAGGCACGCACCTGACCAAGCGGGCAGCTGTTGTTGGCAGTGGCGGAGCCAGTAGGGAGCAGGTCGGCAATTGCCCCCTACTACCCTGGATCTCCGCTAAAACTAAGTGCGCCCCCCAGCCTCCTGCTGGTGCCCTATTACCCACCCACTCACCACACCGCCCCGGGCTCCAAAAGCTGCCTTTGCTACTGGTGTTAGGCATACTGGGGCATGGAAGGAAGTCAGGTAGACCCTTCCCTGCCCCCCTTGCCCATCCTAACTATCTATTGATTGATTATATTTACGTAATTAGGTGTTAATGCATAAAAGGGGTTTTGAATGGCGTGTAATGTCCATTTTGCAAAACACATTGCAAAATGGCCATTTTGAAAAACGCAGCTAAGAAAAGAAATATTGAGCACTTCGAAACGAGGCTTAAAAGAGTGAATGTCGAAATCATACCACAACTGTTTTGAACTGCATCTGGACATTCTGGACATTCTGAATACCTGACTATATAAATTGCACCATTCGAAGGCTTGACAAATCTGCCAACTTGCCATCATATTAAAGGAGACTAACCTGCAGGGGACTTTGTCTGTATTTTGTGTTTATTGCACATTAGGCATGGTATTTCTATCAGAAGATACTACAAAGGGAATAATACGAATGTGAGAGCCAGTCCCTGGGTAGGATGCCTTCAGAATAGTGGGGGTGATTGAATGGTAGTGTAGTTGAAGAAGGGGTGGTTATAAAGATAAATAGACCACGGGGAGTGAGTAAGGAACAGACAGGGACTATGACGAATCCCAGGATGGGACCAGTGATGATAGCCTTGGGTGAACTGTGATATTCTTCAACGTGGACCGCCTCACGCTCGGTCATCGATCACTCAATCATTCACACAATGATTAGGCCGAAACGGAGCTGGGGTGCAACACATCTTTACTGCATCACAGTCAGACTCGAACCGCCCTGGGGGCGGTAACCCTGCCCCTTTACCCACGTGGGTCGCAGCCCACCAAAGAACAGAAATAGACAAAGGACTCTGCCTCTAATAGCAGGTAAGAGTGGCGACACCACATGAACCACCTTCAATTCTGCCCCATATTTCCTTTCATGCCACTCAATTCCCTGTAGTTCCCCACACCTCTCATTATCTCGGTTGACTAGAGGATTCCATTTATACAGATCATACTGGGATGAGAAAGAGGGAGGCTTACCCAGTTGCAGTGCCTAACATCAATGACACAAAGAAGAACAAATAATGCGGCAAAAGTTCACAACAGAACCAAACGTCGTGATACAGTCTGCCAATGGCCGCTCCAGCAATAGAAAGAAAGGAAGGACTGTGTACCTGGTCAAGCCAGCCTTGGAGGAGTAAGGAATCCTGGAGCAGACGCCGGCTCTGTGGCAAGAGTCCAGAGGGGAAGAGAACAAGTCGCTGCTAAGAGGGGACAAGTGTCTCCAGCAATTCCATGGAGCAGAAACGTGTCCAGTGACGGGGAGAGAGGAAACCTGACCGGCGAAGCCGAAGCAAGAGAAAGACACTCAGACAAAGACACGAGAGGGCGTGTACCACTGCAGAGCCGCCGAGGGCAGGACGCCGAACGTGAAGGAGTGCAGAAGCGCCACTCCACTGCCAAGACAGACCGGAGACCGCAGAAACATTCACCTAAGTTCTTGGGAAGAGTGGTCTCCAGCGAGTGATTTTGCATGAAGAGCCAGCCTGCCTGGTGAAAGGGCGTAGAGGTGGATGAAGATATGAGTAAATTGTAGAGGATGCATGTCACAAAGTTGAGAATTTTGTTTCAGAGAGCAAGGAGGACACTCAAGGAATAATCCTATGTGCAAGAGTAGAGATCAGAATTTTGTCAGAGTGGTGGGTTAGGTTTTGACAGATTTGCCTTATATTAGGAAGGGTAATCCTGGCTGTGGTGGCAGTTACCATGAGGAACTGCTGGCGGCTTATATCGCTGTTAAAGAGAACCCTAAGGTTTGTGAGCCTTGGGTGATGGAATGTGGAGCTCAGACCGGAATTAGACTGGAGATTAGAGATGGGAGAGGATGGAGATAGCGTAAGATGCAGGGGGGAAGATGACTTTCCTCTTGGAGGAGTTCAACAACAAACAGCAAAGAGCCATCCAACAGTAGATTTGAGGCTGTTGGTGAAGCATAGTGATAGTGATTGGGAGTGGAAGGAGAAAACGAACTGGGTGTTATCGGAAAAGAGATGGTAGTGAAAGCCAAAGAATGAGATGAGTTTGACCAGGAAGGATGTGTAGATAATAAAGCCGAGTGGGATGAGTATTGATACTTTGGGGACTCCCACAGGAAAGGGTTGGGGGGAGAAGTTATTAGAATTCCAAAAGATAGAGAAGATGTGGGCAGGGAGATAAAAAGATACCCAATCAAGCATAATCATTTAAACCGAGGGTGGAGAAAGTGTGTACTAGTGAAGTGTTGTGATATGAGGGTGCCGCAATTTGAAGGTTGGTATTCCACTGCAGGGCAATCATTCTGATGTTTAAAAGTTGAGTACAATTAAAATGAAGCAATGAACATACACATTATTACACCATTTAGAAGAAGGAGGAGGTATTCAACATTGAGTTCTTAAAAAAACATTATGATGCACAGTAACAAAGGCTGCCAAAATATCAAGTGTAAAAAAGGTATGGCTTTTGTAAGGACTGGTCTGCTTGGCGACACCTTTCTGGTTTACTACTTTTCCCTTGTTTGATTAGTTGATTATACCAATAGGTAAATTCTCTTTATTGTCGCGTCTCAGACAGGAAGGCAGTAAAAAGCCAAAGAACCGCACAAAAAATACAAGGAAACAAATACTCTTAGAGGCCTGTGCCCAGTAAATTTGTATCACCAATATTTAAAGTAAGGCATCACAGTGTGCCCTTAGTGATGACACATGTTTCGGCATTATTTACCTTTTTCAAATCAGGGCAGATTACATTATTGGTATTCACAAAGGAAATACAGTATGTCTAAGCATGAGTAGTGTATATACATACAACAATGTTCAATTAGACATAGCATTATAACATTGTGTAACAGAAAAATAGGGGTCGGTGTAGTGGAGGAGTGTTAGGAGGTTGGAAAAAAGAAAATAAGAAAAAAATAAGAAAAAATAGGAGAAACAGATGTAAGTTGCAATTATTATTCCAAGTTTATAAAGACCATCATTTGGTGGCCCAGTCAAAGTAGAGAAATAGAAAACGGACATTGGTCCTAGCGTTTCCATAGCACCCAAATGAACATTAATTTAATAGCAACGGCATTGCGCGTCCTAACAGCAAGCCAACGCAGGGAAAAGAAATGCTGAGTAACGGTAAGAGATCGACACCAATAATATGATCTGAAACCATTCCAGCTGCAAAAACTAGTATGACAGCGCTCTGTCTAGTAAGCAAGAAAGTTAATGGGCGATAGCAGGCATGATCGTGCAATGAAATTCACACTCTTCGGGGTGAGCGCATGGTAACTTGATAAGCACTTACTTCCTAAGACTCCCATTGATTAAAGGATTTTGACAAGGGAAGCTAAGCACCATGCCTTTGCCAATTGGCGGCACACAGGCGCGCTAGAGAGGAATGTGATCAGTGTGCGCTGGACACTTCCAAGTGAACAAGCGCTCAGTAATAGTTTTTCAATGGCTACCTAGGTAAAAAATAGGCTAACCCATGCCTGACAATGCATGCATTTTTCGCATGGATCTAAACCTTGAAACAGAAACTGTAATCAACGGATAGAAGAAGACAAGTGGTAAGAATGACATTAAAAAATGTATTTAATGGTTAATAACAACATTACTAAATACACAAAGATGAGCATTTAATTATTTTAGTACATTCGTACCTCCGATCGTGAGTGCCAGATAGTTAGCAATAGACTAATCTAAATTAAATTAATTTAACAAGTGGTTTATCACTTATGTTACCGAACAATTATCATGAGTTTCATCTATAATGGAATAGACTGTTACTAAAACAAAGTGGAAATTTGATAAAATGTTGGTCTTTACAAACTTTGAATAGTAATTGGAACTTACATCTGTTTCTCCTATTTTTTTATTCTTCGTTTTTTCTTATTTTATTTTTCCAACCTCCTAACACTCCTCCCCTACACCAACCGCTATTTTTCTGTTACACAATGTTATATATGCTATGTCTGATTGAACATTGATATATGCATATACACTGCTCATGCTTTGACTACTGTATCTACTTACAGTTTTCTTTTGTGAATACCAATAATGTAATATGCCCTGATCTGCAAAAGGCAAATAATGCCGAAACACGTGTCATCACTAAGGGCGTACTGTGATTTCTTACATTGAATATTGGTGATACAAATTTACTTGCCACAGGTCTCTAAGACTATTTATTTCCTTGCCAAAATATCGAGTAGCATGAGGACGGAGGCACAGTGAGAGTGGGGAGCAGTGGTTACACACGTAGCACTATGCATGAGAGCAGAATCTGTGGAGTATTTGCTCTGCAAGCATGATGCAGGGCTCAGAGAATGAGTGGTACTAAAGATAGTTAGCAATGCATTTTAAGACAACTCTATTGAGGGTTTTACTGAGTAGCAGGTAAGAGTGACAGGTCTGTATAAAGAGGCAGTGGGTTTGTTAATTATGGGACTGACATGGAAGGGGCCTGTGGGGAGACAAAGATTGAAGAGGGAGGAGACGTAAGAAGCGATGACAGGTGCAAGCTGTTTACGTGTTTGTGGTGCGAATGAGTCAACGGTAGCACAGGACGGGTACGCTGGGCAGAAGGTGGGCAAGAGGTTATAGTAGAAGGTGAAAGAGAAGTGGGATGGTGAGGAAAGGGTGGAGGTGTCAGGTGCCAGGTGGTAGGGAGAAGGACGTGGGGCGTGGTAGAGATAGGTGGTTGACTAGGTGTTGCATATTTTTATATGTATATGCATTCATACATATATAATGCATTGTAATTTTGGAGGACATGTAAGAGGCAAAATCATGAGCAGAGAAAGTAGGAAAGGGAGTGGTTTTTGTGGGAGTAAACATAGCCAAGACGGTCAGAAAACGTGTTATAGTGAGAAAAAAGCAAGGATATGAGACCAGCAAAGTTAGGGAAATTGGAAGGTCGAGTAGGAGTTGTGAGGGTAAACAGAAGGTCTTCGTGGTCAGGGAGAAAAGGGAGTTGAGTGATATTGTCGACAGTGTTGTTTAAGGTCATGTATGGGAGGGTGTGAAAGAGCAAGCATGATAGTGATAGCCAAAAACGCGTCTTATTGAACTTCTGCCAGAGTGGTGGGTCAGGTTTTAAAAAAGACATGATCAAAAGAGCAGGTAAGCGGATTAAACATTACTTAGACTCTAATGATCAAGGACATGGATTTCTCAACTCAGATAAACACATTCGGTTCTGTGCATGACGGTATGGAAAAGCATAGACTAGGAAGGTGGTAGAAACAACTATAGAGAATAATTCAGTCTGTGGCAGGGATTAAAAAACTGGGCTCTAATCTCTCTGCTGGTCCTCTGCTTATAAATAGAATGTGCTCTGAAATAGGGACACCAACACAATAGCTGATGAAGACTTATGCATTTGGAGCATTTCAAGGTCAGAACCACCCCACAGATTTTGCACAGGTTTCACATTAGAAGGGCTTTCTCATACTCTACCCCCACCTACAGCGAAAGCGTGCCCTTGTTTTACAACATACTTAAGGCCTTTCAAAGTTAGAAATAGGGTCACGGAGAGGCGATTGAGTGCCCTAGCATGCAATGCTCTGGAGGTGCACGTCAGCTAGGGCAGCTAGCGCTGTCTTCGTTCTGCATGATCACCCTTCTGATGTCCTCTCACGCATACCACCAGTTCTTTCCTATAGCCCTGGATCTGTGGCTCATCGGCCATTGTGCAGGTAGGTGTGTGAAATGGGGAGTCGGTGGGAATATGATGTCTGTCTTACTTTTTTGATGACGGTGAAGGCAGGTGATAGTAGTGCAAGGACAGCTAGTGGTTGTTTTTTCCGGGGGAGAAGGGATGTCCCCATGTACTTTCAGTCACCATGGTGAATAGAGCCTCTCCTGCCTCAGATCCACGAGAGCCCTAAGTCTCACTGCAGAGAGGCTGTATACAGGGCCCCGCTGTACTGCGCCATGGTTTCTATCAATCATCACAATGCGCCTCTTGCCGCATGAGTATGAACTTGTGGAAGTCCAATGTTTCTGCCAATGGTCAGGTAGACCAATGCCAGGCTTCCAGACGTGGTTCCCATCCAATGCCTTTCTTCCCCCCCCGCCCCAATGCACTTCTCAGCTGGAGGGAGAGGCTTCCTGTGGTGGTTGGGGCAGTTTGTCGTTGCACGGTGTCTCTGGAGACAAAGGGAGGAGGCAGAGTGTGAACGGGAAGTAGCCTAGATGCTGCTCTTTTGTTGACCTCTCCTCACACCATGTTCCCTGTTTCTCTCTGCCCCTGTGTAGCCTTGAAGGGGCCCCTAGGGAACCCTTGCGTAGTGGAAACAAGGCAAATCACCACACACAAACCGATACGCCAGACACGAGGTTGTATTCCCAAAAGCTAGGGTTTATTGCAAAGCAAATAGTCTCAGTTGGCCAACTCGGTCTCACGCACCGCGACGTGTGTCTCCAGACCTTGAGGGATCAGTCATGACATGTTAATTATGCCCATTGTACAGTTTCTTTGAACTGGGTCTGATGATTGACAATTTCGACAAATATGACACCTTCGAACATCTATTTTATCAACAATATGCAACATTGCGAGTCTGGAGACATATTTCTTTGTTGAACAGAACACAGCGCTTCTGTTCTTGCGAGCAAGCTGCTTACGGCGGGGAGTCGCATTCCAGGCCTTGCTATCTCCTATTTGCTATTCGTGTCCTGGGAGTCAGTACGCTCTGCAGGGCTTAGGAAAGGGGGGCCATAAGAAAAGCATAATTCAAGCCTGTAGCTTTTTCTTTCTAGCATTTCTACCATATTAACGAGACTAGCTGGCATCAGTGAAATGATTAAATGCTGTGGTGCTCTTCCAAGGCTACATGCGGGAGGGGATTGGGCATTCCTCTCTGGGGCTGCCTACGTTATGTTTCAACGAGTAACTGCCAGCCTTGCGGCCTTGCTCTTTCGCTTTGTACAACAAAGTAATCTGTGAAGCAGAATACGCAGAATAAGCTTTTGGCTAAGCAGTTTTGAACAAAAAGCAATAAGCAACCGTTAGAGAACAAAATGGCGATTCTAGTTACATCAAAAATGGCTGCACATTGATCAAACTTATGAGTCTGTATTTCTGACATTCAGTACATGAGACGGTTGGTCTTCGACCAATATGATACATTGCCATTAATCGTGTGTTATCTATGTTCATAGACTGACAGACTGGTGCATCTATCTGCTAGACAGACAGTCAGACATGCATGAGCAATTCATCGCGCCTCCTTCTGACTGGTTGATTTGGCTTTAGTTTTTTTTCCCCAGAGTGCACAAGTCTGTGGTCTAGAAATTTGCATATTGACATCCACCTGGGTAACCCAGTGTATGCATCTTCCTATATCAACTCCTAAATGGATGGGCCCCTCTCGGTTTCTGTACTTCTCAGAAAACACCATGTGTGGGTAAAAGTAAGCCTTTTTCCTTATTTTCTTTTTGTTCACCTTCTTCATACTTCTTTCTATATCTCTCCCTCCACCAACTGTCCTATGTGTTCCAATGTACTTCAGTGGACTCCCTCAGAGGCACACATTTTCTTCCTTTCCTTCATCTACCCACTCTCTGCAAGGCTCTCTGATAGAGTTGTATGCACCTAATATGGATGTAAGTCTTTACTTCCTCTGTATCCACCTCCCATTGCATTTACTTTGTCACAATCGCCTCTTCATATCTTCACATCTTCTGTGTTTCAGTTTGTCTAACATTCATTTTGTAATTACAAGGGGACAGGCCCTGTAACCCCCTTCGTTTCCCACTCATATTGTTCTCCTGCCACCTCCTTGACCCTAACCTTGCCGTATCCATTGTCACCATGACAATGTGACGATGACGACGTAGTAAAGGAAAGAAGAAGTAAATGCATGAAGAGGAAGTCTGACAAAGCTGATGCAGAAGAGGTAAGTGAAGTAGAGGTGTTTTAGGGTAAGTAAATGTGGGATGCCTTCCTGTGCTAGGGGATTTCCAGTTTTGTGATAAGGATTATTGCAGTATGTCCTACAGTCTCTCCTCAGTCCTCCAGGAGAATTGGCAGCTGGAGACTTTGGGCTCCAGAATTGAGTCCCAATCTCTGTCTTTTCCAGTTCTCACTTTTTTTACCCGAAGTCAGGCATTTGGTGAGTCGGAGAGGGCCTGTGTATAGGGGCCATCGCCCTGGTACCGAGATAGGGCCGCAGAGGGGGCCCCACAGGGAGGAACACTAGTCTGGTGTCAGGAAGGGTATATGAATGAAGAGCTGGAGGAAAGAGAGAAGGGAAGTCTCCGGGCTCTCCTTCATACTTTAATGTCAATACAGTTCAATTCCCTGGGAAACACACCCTCACAGTTTCTAACAGGTTCTGAGGCTTAGCTTGCCCACTAGAGCTTTCCCCAAGTCCCCCGGTACTTAACACCAGGATGATACCATCTTGCCTGTCACAGGGAGGAGCAGATCTGGTTTCCCAGAGCAAAGCACTGGCCCTTGTTTTGTACTCTCAGGTTTTGTATTGAGTACAGAAGACTACACAGTTAGTAATCGAGGGCTCCTTGGTTTATGTTTATTTGCAAAACGCGGATACATAGCCGTAGACATCAAACCCTAAACTCTTGAAGAGTTACATCTTATATGTTTTACTGCTTGAGAAGACGGGTAAAGGACATACGTTTTTAGCAAGTGCATGTTTCTTTAAAAGGCTACAAATGACGACAGGGAAGGTAAATGGTTACCTATCTCGGAGGGTGGTGCTGGCCCAGGGCAATAGACAAGGCTGCCATATTGCTGCTGCTGTTCACGACGTCAATCAAATACTGGCCACATGTTCTGAGAAGGATATCATTGGGATGGGGTTACACTGCCACTGGGGAAGAGAGGCTTGTATATAATTGTAGTGAGAGAACCCCCTGCTTTTTGCCTGTAGCTCGCAGTACTCAATGCAGAGAATGATTGAGCTTATTTTGTAATTGTAATTGGTTATTCATAACGTGCTTAATACCCAGAGGTTTCTAAGCACGGAAACGGAGATCAAACCTGTGTTGCTCTGCATTGTCTTGGTTCCAAAGTGAGCACATTGCCCCTGAGCTATCCCCCCTAGACATTTAAGAAATTGGAAAACATATGGGTGTAAAATCAACTGGACCATATCATCATGATTCCTGGTGCAAAGCGGGGGGGGGGGTCAATTCGCAGGCAATGATGCTACCTTAGTTCTGCGGTGCACCAGGCTTGTTGGACATAGCAACACCTGGCATGTGGACATAAGACTTGTTTGCCAGCTCTACACTGGCGGTTCCTTGCACGACGGTGGAGCACTTTGGTGTCGCAGCCTGGCAGATTTCCGATGTGGACTGCAGTTTATGTACTCCTCCTAGTGCTTTCTCCATGGACCTGCCCTCTGTTAGATCTACGGCCATTTTCAGCAATGGCTTTTTCATCTCTTCTCTCAGCCGGGTCCTAGCAACCTCTGGTCCTCCTCTTCCGACACGACAAGCAGTGGCCCGCCTTCCATCCTTCCTTGTTATAATGATGCGTGTGGGCATTGATCCCCTGCCCACACTTTTTAAATCTGTATGGGATTGTTGTTGTTTTTTTGGTTTTGCAAAATGTTTCTTTTTATTTTGCAAGGCATTAATTTTGAGAAGTATTATGGGACTGCTCTTATCATTTGTACCTCAATGGAATTTTCCTGGTCTTGTTTTCGTCTCCTTTTCTGCCCTCTGTCCTTAGGGACATCATTTCACTTTTTGTACCCAGTCATTGACTTTGTTAAGCAATTTGGTGTAAAGCACTTTAGAAGCCCAATGAACAAATACACAAACAGCGTTTGATAGCGAGGAATAGGCATGACAATGAACATAAAGGATTCATGGATCGCACTATAACCCTGTGTGGCATTGGAAAGGCCTCTTCAGTCCATCATGGGAAGGCAGGCCATGTATACAAGATTTTCCTACCCATCATAATGATGTGTTATTTATATAGCGCTTTCACCAAAGCACTTTACACAGAACATACTTACACACAATATCACCCAACCAAAGTTGGTACTCATTTATCAACCTCGGAAGGATGAAAGGCTGAGTTGGCCTTCTCGGATTCGATCCTGCACCCTGCAGATCACACATAGATCGCAATAGCGAGTATTCAACACTCCTATCTTACCAGCTCACCACAATTGCTTTATAGCATATACCACAACCCATACACATTATATTAGGATATTGGACAGAGAATTTAGCTGGAAATCTGATCATGTCAGGAATGGCAGGAAAATATCCAGAGTGGCTTTGTCAAGGCTTTATAACTATCTAAGGAGAATTAGGTGACAGGCGCGGCCACCCCCGAGAAAGGCCATCTGTGCTGAAAGTCCCTATACTTTCAATGGGACATCCTACAATTCTGAACACCGCCCCTACCCCTCCATGTAAAAATCAAAAGCCTACTCCCCTAGAATAATCCTAAATCACTCGAATATAAGGAAATATATATAATGGGTTCTTTCTATGTTTTGGTGAATGATTGGGTGCAAAAGAAAAGGTCAAATCTGCAATCTGCTGGGACTACACTATAAAGTGGGAAGATGGCTGGAAGGATTGTGAGGTGAGCGGTATTGGCGAATGATTGAATCATTGAAGTGCGAAGAGGGCTGGAAGGATTGTGAGGTGGGCGGTATTGGCGTACGATTGAATCATTGAAGTGGGAAGAGGGCTGGAAGGATTGTGAGGTGAGCTGTATTGGCGAAGGATTGAATCATTGAAGTAGTTAGAGGGCTGGAAGGATTGTGAGGTGAGCGGTTTGGGCGAAGGATTGAATCATTGAAGTGGGAAGAGGGCTGGAAGGATTGTGAGGTGAGTGGTATGGGTCAAGGATTGAATCATTGAAGTGGTTAGAGGGCTGGAAGGATTGTGAGGTGAGCAGTATGGGTGAAAGGTTGAATCATTGAAGTGAAAAGAGGGCTGAAGGATTGTAAGGTGAGCGGTATGGGTGAAGGATTGAATCATTGAAGGGGTTTGAGGGCTGGAAGAATTGTAAGGTGAGCGGCATGGGCTAAGGATTGAATCATGGAAGAGGAAAGAGGGCTGGAAGGATTGTGAGGTGAGCGGTATGGGTGAAGGATTGAATCATTGAAATGGGAAAAGGGCTGGAACTATGTCTTACCTTTGCATCTTGGATCACATCCCCCCACCCCCACCCAATTAAAAATGACAGGATTAAGAAGTGGATTCGAAGCTGGGTATCTGTGCGCTAGTGATCACTGATTAAATTATGGTTAAATGAACTTGAATGTAGTGAAAATAAGATGGGTGCAAGCAGCAATCACTCGGATCCCGCCAACCAATCCACCCTGGTTGGTAATAATGGAATAAACTAATGAGGGATGGGATGGTAACGCGCTCTGCACCATTACAATAATGCAAATATAGGTGTATATAGATTTAATTTAATCATGAACAGCCGACACGTGTTTCGAAACGCAGGTCGTATTCAAGGCTGAGTAGTTACAACAAGTTATAAGTTCAGAACATGGAATCACATAATAACATTATAGGCAAGATATAAGTCACAACAGAGCAAAAAATAATAAATAAACATCATGGAATAATTTAACATTGACTATTTTAATATAAAATACATGAAAGTTCCAGTATCACAATCATGCGTATAAACCAAAAAGTATTCAAAATGGATCAATTAAAAAGACATTAAAGAGGCATTGCATACCACGTGTCAGGTTGAGAGGGAGGGACAAGTGATGCGTAGTCGGTTGAAGTAACAAAAGAAAACAAAATCAAAATAAGCAACCACTTAGTAATTGGCATGTTTGAAAGCATGAAACATGTCAGTAAAATTGATCTAATCACTTTCCAGGTTCATGCTGTAATCGAAAACATGTGTCGGCTGTTCATGATTAAATTTAATCTATATACACCTTTTCTTGCATTATTGTAACAATTAAAAATGACCACAATAGCGCCATTGTAAAGCTACAAGAGTCATGTAAAAGATCACCAAATTCTTAGCAAGGACAGCACCCTCAACTTCAAGATAATTTTGGGAAGGAAATGAACCTATCCCATCCCCCTAGTCACTTTAGGGTAAGGTAAATCCCAGGAAGAAACCTGTGATGTGCCAGGGGAGAGAAGTGCTTGCTGATAGACCCTGCACGGACATAATATTACGTGAACTGTAGATGTTTAGATTTGGTGCACACATATAAACGGGCACCATTTTTGTAGCTATGGCAGAAACATTGGACCTGCATTGCAATGCGTTAGACACAGGCCACAAACCTGAATAGGCCCAAACGCTGATGATAGCAAGATCTGTGCTGTTAATTTCCACAGAAACCCTCCTTTTTCTACAACTGTTGCCAACACGTTTTATCATGCAAAAGAATGTATCCTGCAAGGCCATGAGATGGTGCTAGGTGCTTCGCTGTACGTGTAATCACAAGAAAGCCAGAGCAGTCCCCCAAACCCCACCAAGCCAACTACAAGTTATAGCCCTACAACTGTCAAAGCCCCAAGACCGCTGAATTCCAAGATACTAGCTGACCCCAGGACCACCGACCATAAACCAGACAACCATAAAAGATCTAATAAAATGGTCATCCTATCTGTACTTTACAATGGCATGATTTGAAATGCATGGTGTGGGGAGGTATATATTATAGTTCAAAAGCGAGGGTAGAAGCCTTGAACGCCGGACGACACAACTGGGATGGGTGAAATGTGTGCGGGTCATAGTGACCTCAAGGATCCCACTGTACCAGTCCAAGATCATGCCAGGTGCCCTGTGTAGCAAAGAGTAGCACTGTTAGACTAACACATTTAATTGGATTTTCGACCTTGGTTGCCTGGGGACGATGAGCCCAGCTGACCCCATGTGATGGAAGAAGGACAGACGGGCAGGGCCAATGGCCTGGCATCCCCTATAGAGTAGGCTGACCATACATAGGTTTGTACCAACCAGCCGTGTGGGTTTTTACTGTATACTGATGGCGCTGTGCCCCTTTTTAAGCCCTTGCCTGCACCCTTTTTGCTCAGAAGGTTCCTGAGCAGCTGGCACACCTATTTTTTGTATAATTAAAATGTAATATCCTTGCAAGAATCTCTTGGCCTTTTTTCCCTAGCGGGTTGTATTTTTTCTGGTGTGAGCGTTTAGGGGCGTGCCTTCAATCGGTGACCCCAACGTGATCCCAGCACTCCCATACCTGCAGAGGTGTACAGGCAGCTTCTCCGAAGGGCCCTCGCACACCTACAGAGACCAGTCCCAAAAACGCATATTCCCCAGTGGTCGTTCAGGAGGCGTCTTTGTAGAATTCCCGCCTGCCCTTTTGAGCGGGTCATGGGTCTGAGGAGAGTGCAGGCAGGTGTTGTTGGAACCCCATGATGAAGGAGTTCAGGTGAACACGCACACATGATTATAGCCTTGCAAGAGATAACAAGTATGGGGTCGATGTTGGGGAGAGTGTGAAGAGCGTGAGCGCACAGAGAGGGAAATTGTTGGTGTGTTGTGGGTGTGACTTGTTATTTTTGGTATTATTAATTTGTTTAAGGACAATATTAAGGAAAGGAAAAACAGAGGAAAAACTGAGGAAAAAGGAGCCCCGTATATTTAGAAGGCTTGGGAACAGTAGTTGTTCTAATTTTAGCTTGTTATTTTAGCTTGTTTTATATGTGTTTTTATTGTGTAGGGTGAAGGCCCAAGGAAGGGCACTGTGTAACTAGCTCTATGGTTTGAGTGTGTGGAGTGCATGAGAGGGAATGGGGGAAGAAAAAAGGGGGTGTAGAGGAACAGTATATTTTTGATATTTTTTACGGGAGGGCGAGGATGAAATGTTGACTTTCTTTTTTGGAACAGTAACACTGTAAGCAGCATGTTAACACAGGCGCAAGGACAACAAGGGCGTTACCATCACTACCATGGGACAAGAAACCCCTATAGAGTATATATGTAAGGGCCTTCTGCTGTATCGAGACAGACTTGAGAAATACCATAAACAGTGGGGATGGAAACAAGAGGAGGGGTGATGCCCCGCTCATGGCCAGAGCAAGGTTCCACATCCATATTCCTAGCAGTTAATATAAGAGGAAACAATTACAAAAAAGGAAGGAAATACTAGATCTTTGGAAAATGTTCGAAGACACGGAAGAATGTAAGGGAGAGGATGGACAGGATGGTAGCAAGGGTGACAGGGAGAGAGTTCAGGGCAGCGATAGAGGTTGGAGGGATATAGCCACTGACAGGATACCCACGTGTCCCCTCTGAACACCCCAACACATGCTGATGTCAATAAGAGGGATTTAGAGTTGGCATTGCCATCAGCAAGAGCAGAATTTAATAGACTGCAAACAGTGGAAAATGTAGTGAAGGCTGACAGACAGGTAGGTCAGGCACCAGATGAATGGAAAGCAGGGGATTTCCTATTCAGGTTCGATAATGCGCCCATAAGAAATGTAAATGTCGAAAAAGGGGGGACGGAAGTGAAGGGGCGGACAGCCTAGAATATGACAATGTTGATGGTAGAGTACATTCGAAGAGTCTGAGGGTGATGAGGATGAAGAGGCAGAACAAATGCATGAACGGATCCCTCAGGTGGAAAGCCTATGGGATAGCAGGTTAAGGAGCAGGTTTGGCCAGATGGCGGTAGCAAGGAAAAAGGGAAGTCGGAAGAATGCAGAGGGGAACAAAGCATGAATGCAAATGCCTCTGATACATAAGGGTGCTGGCAGGCCTCATTATGTGCCATGGGCACAGACGAATAAAAGCAACCTAATAAAATCGCTCCCAGCAGTTACGACGGGCGCGGGTGAGTGGATCTATGCATTTGAGAAAAAGACAGCAGGAGTGCCCCTAGCAGTCAGAGACATCAAAAGCCTATTGGTAGCTACTATCGGAGATCAGGCTCCCGATGTGTCGGTAAAAGCAGGATACCTGGGAGTAATTGGGAAACGATGCACATGATGGAACATCCTTTAATAAGGTTTGAGCGAAGATATGGGACACGCTACGGTGAGCATTTCGTGACACACCTGGCTTACAGCCTATCATGCAATGTACTATGGGCGATGATGAAGACCCCACTCAATTCATTCTTAAAGTTCAGGAGATGTGGAGAGCGGAGATGGGTAATTCATGGGATCAATCAATAACCTATTTCTACTTCATTGTTAAAAAGGGCCTACACAAGGAGGTGAAAATGCATCAGACAAAATTGCGGGTGTTGAAACAAAGGGGTGGCTGTACTACAGAGCATAATGGTACACCATTGCCGAAGAATCAAGGAGCGTGACAGGGAAACAATTCAGAGGTGGCAGGCAAAGGAAGGGGAACTAGTACAAAATAAACTAGCTAAAGTTGCTGTGGAGGCGACAGTGTCGACGCCAGCACAGACGGAAGTGGCAGGATATACCTCGAATATCGCCAATGTTACAACAGCCGCGGTGTGGTCGGAAGGAGGACAAGGACAGTGGGGCAGGAATGCACAGTACCCCACCCACAGTTGCAAGAAGGACATCAGTGAGGAAGAGGTTTGTTCCAAGGGATGAGGGGAGGGGGATTTGGAGGAATGGCATTCAGAAGGGGAGGAATGGGGCCTTCACAATGTTGTAACTGTGGAAAATGGGGGCATTTTTCAAGCGACTGTAGAAGCAGACTAGGAATGGGGTATAGCTATGGTCAATTGAATTATGGCCCACCACCTCAAAGGGGCCCCCTAAGGCCGATGGCCAGAATTACCTCTATAGCCCACGTCATACACCAGGCATACATACAACTGCCCACGCAGATCCCAGTCCTACCCTTACAGCAGCAGCAACAGAAAGCAATGCAACAATATATACCCCAGAACACTTTCCAACAGACAGGTGGCACAAAACCATTTAATGGAACACTGAATGGTACGGTCACCCCTTTTAAAGAAGCAACCGTGTTGGGGGAAACCCCTTCTCATTATGCAGGACAAATACATATCCTGACTAGGACAGCCCACAGAGAACTCTTGTGTGTCCGGTCCTGTGAATGACCTTTAACCCTGAAGAGGAACCCTTGGTGGGGGCAGAGATAGGAAACAAACAATTCATTTTTGTGGTTGATTCGGGCCCTGAGAAACCATGCATCAGTGAAGGGGACTTCCCACTATCTGGAAAAACTCATTACATGCAGGGATTCTTAGTGGTTATTTCTATGGTTTCATACACTAAAGATTTGGATGTAAAAGTAGGAGGGAAGTGTGGTGCGTGCTCCCCTATTGTATTCCGAGAGTTCTCCTGTCAACCTGCTCGGCAGGGATCTGCTTAGTAAGTTGAAAATGACAATCTCATTTACTGATTACAGTATTGTTTGCGCCACACCAGGGATGTGTGCAATAAGAGCGATGGTGATAGTACACGCAATGGCAGGTGAGGTGGTGGTCCGGGGAAAACCTGTGGATCCAGACATGTTCACTTACGGCATAAAAGGCGGTGCCACAAATTGCCAAGGGCTGTAGGCGAGTGGCAACAGATTTAATTTTCCACCCTGTAGGGTCCCCAGAATTGGTGGTGGGTACATTCTTGTCTCTAGACCTACAGGGGTTGTTGGTATCTGCAAAAATGGTGCTTGTGCTAGGAACAGACAGGCAAGGGTGCAAATGACGTACAATGCTTTTCATAAATCCCCTGTACCCCTCAAGGGGGTGACAGACTCAGAGCTTTTCCGAAAACAATGACAGCAATGGAGAGATAATCTTAGAGATCTGTATAACCTGTGAGATCATGGTGCAGTACAGAAAGGTACAGTGCCCCCTGATGGGTGTTGTGGAGCCACCTCCCTTCATTGAGGCAGATTTAAAGTATGTGACCGTGCAGTTGTGGACCTTCAGTCCACATGACGTTGGTTTTCTGAAAGAAATGACCCCAGTATACATTACACTGAAGGCTGCAGCAGTATTACCCTGTATGAAACAGTACCCACTATCAACAGAGATGGAGGAGGGAATAAAGGACACGATACAGGCCTTACTCAATCAAGGGATAATAGTGCCATCTACCTCACTGTGCAATACTGCGATCTACCCTGTCAAAAAGTCAACGAGGGGCAATTGGAGAATGATCCAGGATTCACTCCCCCTAAATGATGTGGTACAGGAATAATTTCCTTTGGTTCCAAACCCGGCCACCATTTTGTGTAGTATTCCTAAGGAAGCAACCCACTTCATGGTGGTAGATTTAAAGAATACCTTATTTTCGATATCCTTGCATCCTGATTCACAGTACCTCACCGCCTTAACCCATGGTGGGAAGTGCTACGAGCACACTCGTTGGACCCAAAAGTACTGTGAGAGCCCCTGCATCTTTAACAGAATACTACACGCTGACCTAGGTAACATCCAATTGTCCAGCAAGGTCATCCAGTTTGTGGACGACTTGCTTGTGTGTAGCGACAGTGAGCAGAACTGTCGAAGGGACTCCATTACTCTTCTACAACTTTTGGCTCCAAGGTTCCAAGGTTCACAGGACCAAACTCCATTATTGCCAACTAGAAGTGACATACTTGGGTCAATTAATATCAGCAAACGGAAAAAGAATAATACCTGACAGAGCGGCATCCGTGTGTGCCACCACCTGGCCTGTGACAGTGAAAGACATGCACAAATTCCTAGGGTTGTGCAATTACTGCAGAGTATGGATTCTAGACTATTCAGCGTACACAAGGCCACTCCTACAGGGCCTCAAAGAAGCACAGAAAGGCAATCACAAACTCGGAAGGACAGCAGATATGGTACAAGGTTTCAATGATTTGAAGGAAGTGATATCCACAGCCCCAGTTCTCGCCACCCCAGACTAAACCCAAGAATTAAATATATTCTCACATTCGAATGGCACACCTATGACCGCCGTACTGACCCAGAAAAGTACAATGGGTCACAAGCCACTGGCCTATTACAGTGATACCATCGATTCAGTTATGCAAGAGAAATGTGCATGGGAACAAGCACTTGATGTGGCTGCCTTCGCAGTCGAAAAAAGCTCAACAATCGTGTTGGGATGCTCAGTCACTTTTGTACCTGGAGCATTCAATATTCACCATCTTAGAGAGATTGAAGTCTACCGTGAACACACAGAGAGCATCGGCATATGAGATTATACTCTCCAACCCGAACACTCAGGTTGTGCGATGCAAAACAGTGAATCCCACCATGTTTCTGGCAGACGTGTGTACAGGCGAAGACTTGCAAATACACGACTGTGCCACATATGAAGGGGAAGAGGATGACATGCCCAAAGCAAGGGACAGTCCATTGGAGGTGGGCTGGTCTTTGTTGATGGGTCAGCAACAATGATCAGGACACAGGACAAAGACATATGGGCATGGCAGTAGTGTGCCTCAAGAGAGGTGAATATGGAAAACTAGTGGTGAAAAGACTACCCATGCACTGCTTGGCCCAAGCAACAGAGCTTGTGGCGCTCATTAAAGTGCTACATGCATCACCAGGGTGCCACTTGACCATTTATTCGGACTCGGCATACATCACTACAACAGTGCATGCCGTGTTGTCACGGTGGAAGAGGAGGGGCTTCCAGAGGGCAGGTGGTTCCCCAGTACAAAATGCCTCACTGCTAGGTGTGTTTATTTCTGCATCATCAGAACCCTCTCTGGCGGCGGTTGTCAAATGTGTCACCCACACCAATAAGAGAGACGAAATGTCATTGGGAAACACTGTGGCCAAAATGGCAGCCTATCTCCCTGTCCAAGTCATTTCCGAGGATATCCTGATAACACCAACACACCACCATCAGGACATACCGTATACAGCATTGCCTGTAGCACAACTCATTGAACTTAAGCAAAAGCGCCAACTGAGGAAAAAGAAATGTGGTCCAAAAGATGGTGTAAACAATCCCAGACAGATTTGTTATGGTTCTGGGAATGCTCTGTTAAAGCAGTAATGTCGTATAAATTACTAGCAATAGCTTTTGACCAACCTCATCATCCCACTCACAGCTCAAAACAACACATAGCAGCAAGCATATAGGAGGATTGTTTTGTCCCCAATATTCAGGAACACCTCACTAGCATGATCATACATTGCACCACATGTCATATAACATCAAAATGGGCTACTTCTTGTAAGACCATATACTAAATGCCTTGTTACATTTTAAGAGTCACCATGCACAACACGTAAAGAATAATCTGCTGTTGGGCAATTTCTACGTTTGAAAAAGAACAGCAGTACTAATGAATCATATGAAACTGGAGCTAACAATCTGATCACCAAATTGGTACATCGAGGTTATCCTACTCCATTGGTAAAAAAAGCAGCCAAAAGGGCTTTTAATAACAACCGGGAATCTCTTTTGGATCAGCAAATTCAAAGAGAAAAAAGTACAAAAGAGTCACCCTTCGTTTTTGTCAATATGTTTAGCAATTTGTCATATGAGATTAAGGGTATTATTACAAGAAATTGGAATAATATTATGAGCAAGGAAGTAGGAAAACCTATTGTGGCTTTTAAAAAAAGCACCACTGTACGCAATTTGGTAATGAGGAATGATGTGAGTGTTAAAAAGAAACCATCTGTTCAAACCAACCTATGGGGTTTACCTCCAGTAGTTGTGCACTACCCCTGTGGCAATTGTTCCATGTGTGCCCAAACGAAAAGGATTGTGAATGTAGATTTTGGCCTGAACAGGTTGTGGAACATTAATGAACATACTAATTGTAACACAAATAATGTTATTTACTTGATTAAATGCCCTTGCAACCTTATATATATTGGTAAAACAAACAGAAAATGCAGAACTAGAATGATTGAGCACAGGAGTTGCATTAAGAATGAAGTGGAACAAGCTCCGATGGTCAAGCATTTTATAGAAATGAAACATTCATGTCACGACTTTGAGTGGTGCATTTTGAAACAAATTAAAGGCCAATCCCAAATAGTGATCAACAAGAAACTACTGAATTTGGAACAGAAACTAATTTTTTTGTCAAAAAGTTATATCAAAGGTCTGAATGAGGGAGTGAAATGGCAGAATACTTAATTAGGAGACCAGAGAACCAAAACTCTGTAAACTTTGAGTAGAGTGGCTATTATGTATTTTCCAATAAGTGAAAAGATGAGGGTTGGTTTCTATGAAAGTGAATTTTTTACTACTTGTAAATTGTTACCACCCTTAGCATGATTGGGTAATTCTTGTTGTCCAGAAAAATTTAGGTTTTTGATAATTTTTTGCTTCTTTTTCAACATTGTGAAATATTGATTTCAGATATTGATGTAACAAAGAGAGAGGTGATGTATTTGTAATAATTGGAAAATCATCAGAAGTCTGTTGATCCCCCCCTGTGACTTGAAACCGTTTTGAGAATATAAAAGGTTCAGCACAGGCATGATGCTCCGGACTCTACGAGGCACCTTGCCCCACCCTATTGGGCCATTCTGCAAGTTACACATAGATCATGCCGATATGGGAGAAAGATGCAATGGGTCGCGATACTTGATCTTTGTGGTTTGACCCGTTTCACAATGGGTCAAGGCAGGTCCTTCGGCAGACCAGATGCCAAATGTGCTGCTAACTTCCTTGTCCGTGAAGTTTGCGATGTGTTAAGGTCTGATAACAGCACGCAATTTTTCAATGAACTCTTTAAAGAGATCACAGTACTACTTTACTATTCCCAGGCCAACAGTGTTGTGAAGCGCCTCAACAGTCTGCTCAAAAGCAAACTATCTAATTAATAACTGGAACTTAGGTGGGAAAGCAGGGACATGGGGACAACCACATTAAAAATCAACTGGGTGCACTGCTTGCGCTTGGCCCTTTTCAATTTGCACACACAACCTAGCAAAGACCACCACCTAGCACCCCATAAGGTGGTAACTGGTTGGTGCATAAACACTCCCTTCTCCCCTGTTAGGAGAGCGTTAGATGCCCACAAGGCAACAGCGATTCTAGGTGAGGAATTTGAAGAGTGTCCGGTGACTGTAACACGTGCCATTAAATGTATCTCATGACAAATTGCAATGCCCCGGACAGAAGACCCAACAAGTACCACACACACAGTAGTGGCAGCAACCAGCCTACCCAACCACTCCTGGCAGGAGAAATGATTTACGTGCGTTGTTTTGTCTGAAAGTGGAATAACCCTAGATTTCATGGCCCATACGATGTCATTTTCTCAACCCCTCTTGCTGTAAAAGTAAAGAGGCTCTGCTATTGGATATATCATTCAGATGTATGTAGGGTACCCCAAACCAGCACACAACTACCTTGAGTGTGTCCCCATGTCCCTGATCTCCCACCTCAGTTCCAGTTATTAATTCAGTCAGCTCCTATAGAAAGTGAACAACTGCTAAATATTGGTAAATACATAATATAGATAAAATAACACAAGCCTGTTATTAAATAAAACGTTTATAAAATTCTCTCTCTCTCTCCTTCTCTCTCTAGCCTCTTTTCTGCCCTTTTGTGTGCATTATTTTTTCATTTCCCGAAGAAGACAATGGAACCAGCATCGTCAAATACATCTTTATATGCTAGGAACACTGTTAACTATCAAACTGTTCCTATTTCTAAGAATTTATTGTAGAGCTTCTTTTATATGGGAAGCTCATATAAAAGAAAGGGAGCACATTTGTGGGAAGCACATTTAAAAACACTACCAACAAAACTGTAAATATTCATAGCACCAGTCACCAGCAGAATAACAGCTATAACAAACCAACAAGTGCACCTGCATATATTAGTAAAGACATTAGCATGATATTAGAACATCTTTTTCCATTTATTTTTCAAAGTGGTTTGCATAGCATAAGCATTTATGATGACACTAGTAGTGGAAGTGTGGTTAGAAAATCTTTAGAATTACATAAAAGAAAGAAACAGCAAGTATGGAGGGCAAAATATGACGCCTCCCACGGGCTTGAACTCGATGCCGTTGAGGATGTATGACATCTGGAAATGTCAAACTGCTGGTACACATACATGAGTGTGATAGGAAGGCAGACAGCAAATAGCAGCTTTTACGTCTGTTCACTAATCCCACACGCATCAGAGGTACCCAAGGTATTAGCACCACAAGAAGTACCAATTGTAGAGGCACAATGCCTGGTTCATCTTGCGCTAGGTAGGATCAAAGGCACCATCCTCCAGACCCACAGAGTATGACTAGAGCTTGTCGACTCAGATCCCCTGCAATGTAACAAAAGCACAAGAGACATTAAATACTTGTAGCATCCATACTTAGTTATTGAAGAACTAAGTGAAGAACAAGTGGCAAGAAATTACACTGACTTGTCTGGCAGAAGGACTATTAAGTTACAAGGATGAACTCCTGGCCCGGGTATACGCAACCTGTGCACAAATTTGGACAGAGAACATTGCAAAATTAACATGGATTGCAGCAATAGAGAAACCAGTGAAAGTGCATTGAAAAGAAACGTACACACTTTGTTTCCACAGTGAAGGAAATACCTTAATCAGTTCAAATGAAAAGTGCAACAGCACCATCCTCATTCCACACCCGAAGAGGGGCATGGTGTCAATAATTGATTATTACTGTGTCTGTGGCCCACAAGTGCACTTGCACCTCCATCATCATGGAGGGGCTATTGTTCGCTGGCCACGTTGCATTCAGTGCTAATAGTAATCCCAGAAGAACATTTGAAAGGGGGCTTATAGCTGACACAGCCAACAGGTTATCCTGAATTTGAGGAACATCAACCCAGTGCCGCCACCAGAATTCTGCATCCTCCCTGAGAAAAGCCAGTATGAACAACTGCGAGGGAAGAAGAGATCCTCAAACTATTTATCAAAAGGCTCAGCCGCATTGCTTGGGGAAATCCCTGAAGAGTACCGATTGTTCAGCTCGGCCAAAACATTTCTCACCTTACTCTTGCTACCTGGCGTACAAGCAGCAGCCAATGCAAAATGGCTGCCGATAGTGCATTGGGAACTGATCCAGTTGGCAAACGACACTGAACATAGGTGCATTGTCATAAAGGTGGAGCTGCGTGCCCTAAGGGTGATGACGATGCAGAACCGCTAAGTCCTTGACATGCTGACGGCGATGGAAGGAGGCATGTGCCAAGAAATACGGGATTTATGTTGCACATTCGTGCCTCCTGAAGATGCAGAGAATGGATTGTTGTCTCACATAATAGCGGCAGTTGACGGTATGGGAGTGTGCATGAAAAAAGAAGCTGGTATCAAAGGGAAGGATTGGTTTGCAACACCTTCGATTGGGCTCCATCCTGGCTGGGAGCCATTGTGAAGAGACTGGTACCTATCATCGTGTCATCTTGGTCATCTTCTGCACCTGCAATTGGGACTCCGATGTTGTGCCAAAGAAGTGCCTAGTAGCGCAATGATGATGGTTTCAATCGGGACCCCAAAAGCACCTCATACCACAAAGGATACTGAAATACAAACAGGCCATGCCATTCCTCAAATTATTTCTATCTATAGAGACGAAGGAGACCGCTTATACCAGTTCATCATTATCCCACCCCCTGACACTGAAAAATATGAGGAAATATGGATTGATCTAGCAGGAGATGGGGGATGTATTTATATGACATGCACAACCCAAGAATATGCGCAAGCAGGAGAATGTTTGCGGTCAGTATGTACGGCTAAATAAATAAATGGAAGTCCACCATATGAGGCCACAGTGAGAAGGGAGAATGAAAGTATGCATACAGGGTATTTCATTACTGTAGAAGTAAAGAAAGGGGGAATGTTCGGAAGGAAATGAACCTATCCCACTCCACTAGGTACTTTAGGGTGCGGTGCATCCCATGATGAAACATGTAATGTGTCAAGGGTGTGGGGGCCATGCTAAGAGACCCTGCATGGACATAATATTACACGAATTGTAGATGTTTAGATTTCGTGCACACATATAAACCGGCGCCATTTTTGTAGCTATAGCAAAAACATTGGGTCTGCATTGCAGTGCGTTAGACACAGGCCGATAACCTGAATAGGCCCAAACGTTGATGAGAGAGGGACCCGCGCTGTTAATTTTCACAGAAACCCTCCTTTATTCTACAACTGCTGTCAATGGGTTTTATTCCCAGAAAGAATATATCCTGCAAGGCCATGAGACGGTGCTTGGCGCCTTGCTGTACGTGTTATCACAACCAGGCCAGAGCAGACCCTAACCCAGCCAACTACAAGTTATAGCCCCTATAACTGTCCAAGCCCCAAGACCCCTGAATTCCAAGATTCCAGCTGACCTCAAGCCCACTGACCATAAACCAGACAACCATAAAAGATCTAAAATAATGTTCATCCTATCTGTACTTTACAATGGCATGATTTGTAATGCCAAGTGCGGGAGGTATACATTATAGTTCAAAAGCGAGGGTGGAAGCCTTGGATGCCGGATGATACAACTGGAATGGGTGAAATGTGTGTGGGTCACAATGACGACGAGCCTCCCCCTATACCAGTCCATGATCATGCCAGGTGCCCTGTGTAACAATGAGAAGCACTGTTAGACTAACACATTTAATTGGATTTTTGACCTTGGTTCCCTGGAGACGATGAGTTCAGCTGTCCCCACGTGATTGAAGATGGGCGAACAGGGTTGCAGCCAATGGCCTGGCATCCCCTATGGAGTCAACTGACCATACATAGGGTCTCAACAACCAGCCGCGTGGGTTTTGACTGAATACTGATGATGCTGTGCCCCTTTTTAAGCTCTTGCTTGCACCCTTTATGCTCAGAACATTACCGAGTAGCAGAGTTCTTTGCTGCACACCTAATCTTTGCATAATTAAAACATGTTAACCTTGCAAGAATATCTTTGCCTTTTTTCACTAGCAGGTTCTACTTTTTCTGGTGTGAGAGTTTAGGAGCGTGCCTTCAATCATCATCAGGATAACAAGTCTGACACTATTGAGGTTATGACCCTTTAGTAACGTGGATACAGTGGATGGGGTTGCAGAATAGCTCAGACACCAAATAATTGAACCAACTCAGGAATATGGCAAAGATACTGTTTTATTAGCAATTATCTAAAACAGGGAGTTACAACAAACATCAATGGACGTTCGCTCAGGCTGTCAATGATTTTCTCATAAAAATATCCTTATATCCGAAAAATACGTCAGAAGTGACGTCATATTACGTGGCAAATAATAGAAAAGGTATCAAGGGTTGGGATTGGTTAAGGGAGACATCTAAATATACTTTCTATAGGGACTAGGATTGTGATTGGCTGCCCACTGTCAGGTGGGTAACCTATGCCTACCTCTAAAAACATGTCATCTTCAACACTATTTAGTACACAGTTTATCATTGGTTTTCAAACTATATGGCCCTTTGTTATACAGCCCTCTACAATTGGTTGGCATGCTCGTGCCATGTCTGAAACATTCGGTTCACTTAGCAGCACGCAAGCTCAGACTCAGGTGCCAGGAGGTGTACTTGGCTTTACATCCCCACCCAATTAGACCAACATCTCTCATCACCCATGGCTTCTGCCATGAAGATTGTCTTTGAACTTGGCCTAGCAAAGTATCCTTGTCTCTATGGATATATGGGAGTGCAGCACTCACTATCGTTGTTCTAGGACTCCAAGCTCAACTCTATTTCCATCCTTGGCTCACGTGACAGGAGACGACGATCTGGTCCATTTTGCATCATTTAAATGTCTTAAATGAATACAACTTGGCTCTCTTGGTGTTCTTTCTTTGTACCTTAACAAGAGATGCTTCTTCCCTTGTACGTTCACTGATTTCAAGAATAGATAACAGAGCTTGTCTGCTTCAGTTCTGATACCAGGCCAGACAGCCTCGACATGCCCTTCCACGATCTCAGTTTATTCTTGCTGCGACACAATTCTCGCCTTTTCTCTCCAGGGGTCCTGGCTTACTAAATTCATGACACCGATGTTCAGCTCCTATACAATGGCAGCCTCGCCTGCAGCCTATTCACTACATATAGTCAGCTTCTAAGATTACTTAATCTACTTGCCTTTCAGCATCTGTACAATTATTGAACAGTTGATTTTCTGCAGCACTTCACACACGTGCAATCTTCCTTTCACATATCGAAGTTTACCCGATTCTTAACTTCGTCATCAATTTCTGTATGATCCATGCATTCTCTTCAGCCAGTATTCTCGGGGCGTCACACATGTTCCTTGTGACCTCACTAGCTTCTCTCCTTGCTCCTTTTAATATTCCTTCAGGGAGTTCCTCCCTTAGATTGTTGTCTCTTCGGGAATACATTCAATAAGGTTTAATCAGTGGGTACCTTCTTTCGAATATTCGCTGCAGTATTGGCGCAACTGCTGGTGTCAAACATGGCAAGATCTCAGGCTTCCAACATATAGGAGGTAGGGGGGCTGGATTTCCAGCAGAGGCATGTAACTGCTCCTCTACACTCTTTCCCCAGAAAACACAGTCTCTTTCCAGCAAGGCCATCACACTCAAAGCATGACAATCACCAATTCACCAAAACCAGGGACAGCACATCAAGATTATCATCTTACCCCTACAAAGCTCGAAGAAATCTATCAAAGCCTACATCCAACCAAATACCTTTAGGTCCCACTAAAGCATGACCCTTACCAGTAAGGTTGGTCCCATCTGAAGGTCAACAGCTAATGAGCAAGGCCTGGACATTTGCCAGCAGGGCCATCATTCACAAGGTGGACACTAAAAAGCAAAGCCACTAGCAGCCTGTAAAGGCCAGCACACTACACATCAGCCCGTCCAACTTTGTTTTTATTGAAATTAACCCTGGTGAGCCCCAACTGGGCACCTTCTCCCCGTCATGGGGAACTATTGTTGCTCTACTGTCTCTCCAATGCTAAGCAATCAATGTAAATAATGCATATAAGATGATTGTGTGGGTTAGAGGTTGAAAGGCCTAAGGAAATAGAGAAGTGGACATTTAGAGACAATTAGAGACACTCAGATCGTTTCAGGTGACTGCTTCTTTTTGAATGGGGTTGTGTGAGAACAGAGACATGAAACTACTCTGACCCAATTTCATGCACTGAAAAGGCAGAGGATGGGAATGGAGCACAGTTAGGAACTCTGCCGTGCTGAACTTCATCGGTGGTGGTAGTTTCAGTCTAAAGTTGTACTCATGCTTGTCTCCTTTTTTTTAAAACAATCCCCTTCCTTGTTTTCAACATTCAACATTCCTTGATTTCAACATATCAAACACCCCTTATTCCCGAAATCAAGGAGTCTGTAATAGAATTACAACACCCTGATGGCTGAAACTGTGTAACCTATACAAGACATCCAGACATCTGTGTATTGCCCTACTTGTCTTCACATCACAGAATTGTGCCACACAAGCATCTTCGGAAATAAAATGTGCAAGTGTGTATGCATTATTACCTCACTGTTTTCATATCAACTTACACAGATCGTAGACTAGCTAGAAGAAAATCAGGTGTATGTGGTGCAGACATTTACTGTGCAGTATACACAGAATGAGGGGCTTTGGAATGCTAATGGCCCCTTCCCAGTGAGCTGTGACTTGTCAGGGAAAGGGTTTATCAAAAAGGGCACCTGGTTGATGCCTTGCTCTACCCAGGTGGGTAGTCACGTATTAAAGAACAAAATTGAGCAAGGTCATAGGGTACCTGGCTGATTAACGAAGGGTGAACACACACCTATGGGGGTTACACCTTGGTGAGTGTGTACAAGTAACTGTTAATGACTTCTGACAAAAAATATATCAGGACAGTTCTGAGTGCTGCAGTTAGATTTTTAATAAAACTGCAGTTTACGTGTTTTTAAATACACTTGATTGAGAGTAACACAAGATACAACAGTATTTACACATTTTGAAGGTATAGTAACCAGTTTGTGAGTGACAAATTTCAAATATTTGTAACTTGTTTTCACTGCTTACACATCCACTGAGTGGTCCTTGGGAAGGAGACCAGTGGATTTACTGAGGTGATAGCATGTAACAGTCAGCACATATACATCAAAACAATGAGGGGTTGAACAAGGACAATGCAGACAATATAACAGTCAACACGACAGTGTTTCGGATAGAAAGTAAGCTTGGATGCGCTCTGATGGTGTGGCCTTCATCAGGACGAGATATTCCAAGGTGGGAAGTATCTTGTGAGGTCTGTTGAGATAAACAGACGGGGTGTTATAGGAGTGGGCACATTCGTTGAAAGCTAGCACAGGTAGAGGTATCAATACATGAAGGACCGGTGCTTACCAGAACTTCGGAGGGCAGTGGCTCAGGGAGTGGCAGTGTCAGCAGTACACTGGAGGATTTTCGAGGTCCTAGAGGTGGCCGTTCCTGTGGAAGTAGTATTTAAAAACACGTAAATACTAAATTTTATTAAACACGTAAATTTTATTAAAAATCTAACTGCAGCACTCAGAACTGTCCTGATATATTTTTTGTCAGAAGTCATTCACAGTTACTTCTACACACTCACCAAGGTGCATAATGTAATTTGAAGGCCGTATTCACTTTTTCACAAGAGTAAGAGGAATACTAAAGAGTAAACAGGAATATGCCTGATTTTACTCTTCAATATTTCCCTGCGCCTTATGAATGCTTATGATTGCATGCAGGGGATCCAACAGCTCGTAAGTGCAAAAGTCGGTGGTTCCTTGCATGTTATTAACATTTAAGGGAAAAAAAACTCCTTGGTGTGCAATTGTACAAATCTGTGCTGTGGTGTGCTCAAATGGGTGTGTGCATCGGTTTTCCAAAATGCATGCCGTCAATAATGTGGTGCTAAGCACCTGTTCCAAGGGCTGTAACGGGTGGTTACAGCTTGGCGCCCCAAGTTAAAGGCGGCGTCCCGTTCACGGAAAGATAAGACTGTTCAAATATGGCCGCCATAGAAAGGGAATATGGGACTCCATACAGAGCCCCTCTTCCCTTTCCATGGTGACCTCACGCATGAGGAAGGGAAGAAGGAAGCAGCGGTGGCTATGAGTGTCACAGCAATGATGTAAGTGGGGAGTAGGATGATTTAAAAAGGGGTCTGTGGTGGGTGGAAGAAGGCGCTGGGGAGGCGGCCATCAGTTGTCTTGGGACACAGGCTAACATCAGGAGATTCTGCCCGCTTTCAAGCCTCCTGATTGACTGGCTTTGCCTCCAAGGTTGCTAATATGACAAAATGCCCTGCCATTCTCCTGCACCAATACATGAATTAAAGGGGGAATTTCTAACCCTCTTGTGCATTCTTTCAGCACTGACAGCTGCATCATGATCCCCTACTATTTTAAATACTTACAAATCTGTTTGTCATGGCATATTATGAAGAATTGTATCCCCAATATATATGTTGGGAGCCACAAAGCACATAACATATTCTTGGGGGCAAGCACTCTGCAGCATATGTGCTACCTGCTTATAGTACTCACAAAATGCAGATAATCTTTGTGAATAAGGTTACCTGTGTATTTGGTCTGATGGAGCATTTTTGCATAGTGTTTCATTTTACGCTTCACAGAGATGCATATTTGAGTATCAACCCATTTATTCAGAGTTCTCCCTCAGAGTTATCAGCTGAGCGCCCATGCACTATTCTTCTTATCATTTCAGCTTCATGAGCATCCACTCTGCATTGCCACACCCTTGTCACTTGTCTGCTCTAATTATGTGCACTTGTTTCAATATTTATTGTACTCCATATGGCACTTCAAGCATTCAAAAAGTGTCCCACTAGATGCATGCAGTGCTGTATGCTGTCTCAGGAATGGTTTGTCCAGAATTCATTGCCCATTCTGATTGGCTGCAGTGGCAGAGCCAGGGGGTGTCAGAGGGCGGTGGCCTGTAGTGGCAGAGCCAGGGGTGTCAGAGGGTGGTGGCCGCACCCCCTGGGTCCCTGCTGGTGCCCAGTGCTCCCCCAGCCTCCTTCTTGCGCCCTATTGTCTGCACCCCCAGCACCAAAAGCTGTCTCTGCTACTGATTGGTTGAAATCCTTAGCATTCCCGGCCAATCACTGCACATCTCGATTTTCCTCCCACCAGCCAGAAAAAAATAGGTGGTGAAGAATCAGGAAGCAGAATGTGTTGATTCACCTCCTCTGTTGGACATTCTGTATATGCCTAGTAGGTCCACTGCAGAGCGATGAACTTGTTCACTGTCTGGAGAGGTTGCATATGAACCCCGCCCCTGTCCTAATCTCCACCCTACTAGCAGCTCAATGCTTCATGAGGTGAAAGCTGAGAACAGTGCTATCCACTACTGATTTACCGCACATACATGTTTGCCATTATCCGGCATTTCAGCAAATGGAATTGCCATTACCTGCACTTGGCCTGCCGGAAAATACCGGCAGATTGCAAGTGCTGGTAAGGGTGGTAAATCCCCATTCCATGGTGTCCCACAGGACTCCATGGGGGGATTTTGCAGCAATTACCTACTGTGCCTGTAATAAAAGTAGTTTTTTGCCATAGGGGTCAGATTTACCTCCAGCTTTTAGCTGGAGGTAAATCCTTAACCCCTACCGACAAAGCTGTAGTTGGCAGGTCTGGTAAAAGTGCTGGTAAACATGTACCAGCCCACTCGGAGTGGCAAACACAGAACAGTGTGGGAAATCAAAAGGCCATCCGCGGGGATCAGCATCCCTGCAGATTGCGTCCATCATCTGCAGCAACTCATTGCATTGGCAACAAACATGCTTTTCATGGTGGCCACCATTGCTAATCTCTGGTATGTGAGCATTCACGCATATCGGAGATCAAGATGGATTATCCGCATGAAGAGGCCGCAGGCATGAGAACCCGGGGTCCTCTGCGGTGAAACTAGAGAACACGACAATGGGGGCCCGATTCTGAGCTCGGGATATAAATAGTATAGAAAGGTGACATTATCCTCTCTTGTTTTCAGTATCACAATTCTGAGATGGGTGGAAAGATTGAAGGGGAGATGTCATGCTTTCCAGCTGTAAAAGCTGATAAAATCTGTCTTTGGGGGGCCATCGTGCGCACCAGTTACATTGCGAGCCTTTTTAAAAAGTCTGACACCTTTCTTTTTTACCCTTCAGTAAATAAGAGAGATGGTGCTGCGGACTGAGAAATGCCTTCATTATTATGAAAAAGATGTGCAGTAGATGTGAACAACACCTTATTTTAACTCCTTTTTCTACATGCAAAACCAGGCCTTTTGAAAAGAGAATCCACATGCTGTGCCTGCCCTGCATTTCTGATGGTGGCTAGGGCTGTTGTCAAGCTGTAAATCAGGCACATGCAAAAGCCAGAGGCTTTGATGCCAAGCTGCCACATACTCACTTTAACAAGATATGGTGCTTTTAAGAAAAGTGTTCTTCCTTTGTGGAAGAACATTTTTCTATTTTTGCATGCACCTCAGAATCAGGACATGATTTCAGGATAAAAGCAATCTGAAAGCCAACATTCTCCCCTCTAGTTTCCAGCACTGCCATTCTGAGTTGGGTGGATGGGTTGGAGTGGACACACCACACTTTTCACCAGAAAAAAGCTGCTAAAATGTATGTTTGTGAGGACACGTGTTCAGCTGTATCACCACAAACATTTCTTAAAAGACTGACACTTTTTAAATTTATGAACATGTCTTTAAGCTTTCAGTAATTGTAATTGTTTATTTGTATAGCACTTATACACAGGCAAAGTGCTTCAAAGCGCTTCAAGGTGGGAGGGGAACAAAGGGGATACAATAGTAATTCTTAGGCTTTGTAGTTTCCGAATGATCTAAGAAAAAATAACTAGCGTACTAGGCCTGACAATATTTCTCCTAGTTCAAGTGCATGAAGTGTTTCAGCTGCAATCAAGCTAGGGAGGGGAGACAAAGGGGGGAACAGGACAAAAAAACTTACTAGACCTTAGTACATCAGGTCATGCAGGTGTACTGTCGGAAGTGTGAGGGTGGGGGAGGGGGGAACAAGTGCACCCGGTCCAGCAGGGCCCTCTGTTAAGTAGAGGGAGGTTACCACTCTCATGGAACATATGCTGAAGTTCTTGTGCTGAACAAAGTGCAAAGACCTGGAGGCAAGTGCAGAGACTGGCAAGGGAAGCTGGGACCTGTGAGGCTCTGGAACTGAACCAGGCGACCAGTCTGCAAAAAGCTGAACAGAGTTAGGGAAGAGAAGGAGGAGGTAGGCAGGAGAGAAAAGAAAGGAGGTTAGCAGAGGATAGGGATAGAGAAAGAGGAATAGAAGAGGAAGGTCTTGAGGAGTTTCCAGAACTTAAGGAGCTCCAAATCAAGCCAGAGAGAGGCGGGAAGGCTGTTCCAGGGGGAGGCACCTGCAGAAGATAGAGATCTATCCCCAAATCTCTGTCTGGGAAAATGGTTCACCCGCAAAGAGTTGGAAGAGTAGGAGCGGAGGGCTCTAGTAGGAAAGTATTTGGGAAGGGAGCATTGTAGATAGTGCGGGCCCTGGCCCCAGAAAGCCTTGTGGACTATGCAGAGGGTGTTGAACTTTATCCTTGCAGCCACAGGGAACAACAGGAGGGATTTCAGCACTGGAGAAATGTGGTTCCTGGACTTGAGGCCAAGGATAAGTCTTGCGGTTCTGTTCTGGGTGAGTTGTTACGGACGGGGAGTAGAAGTAGAAAGACTGAGAAAGAGGCTGTTGCAGTAGGCCAGCCTAGAGAGAGAACCAGAGCTCTGGAGACGGTGATTCTGCGGGGGAAAGTGAGATAAGGTAGAAAAGGTGCAACTGGTATTGGGACTTTTTGGAGATGTCCGAGATGTGAGAAGAGAAGGAGAGAGTGGAGTCGAGGATGACCCCCCCAGATTTTTTGACTCACTAGCAGGTAGAGGTGCAGGGCCAAGGAAGGCCGGCCAGAAAGAAAGTGGGAAAGCAGGAGCAGTGGTCCCAATGAGGACGATCGCTGTCTTACTGGCATTGAGGCAGAGATCATTGGCAGCACACCAAGACTGAATTGCGGACAGACAGTCAGGAATGAGCGAGGGCGGAGGAAAAGGCAGATGGTAGCCTGGAAGTGAGATGTGTGTCATCTATATAACACTGAAAGTTAAAGGTGAAGGTAGAGATCCTGTGGGCCAAATGGGGCCATGTAAACATTGAAGAACCAGGGGGATAAGTTATATCCCTGGGGGACACCACAAGTAGAGAGATTGAGGAGGAGAGAAAGGACCCAGTTCCATCTGGGAAGGATGGTCAGAGAGAGAAAGTAGACAAGCTATGCCAGGGCCCGATCTGTACTGCCCATGCATTCACGGAGACGGGCAATCAGGATGTTGTGGTTCACTGTGTCAAAGGCAGAAGGGAGGTTGAGAAGAATGAAGACAGAAGGAGAGTTAGAGTCAAGATTTGACAGCAGGTCTTCATGGGTGTTCAAAAGAGCAGTTTCCATACACCTGGATGCTCTAAAGCCAGACTGATGGTCATGGAGACAGATTCAGTGTGGAGGGTAAATTGAGAGATAGCTAATTTCTCCAGGTGTTTGCCGAGGAAAGGAGTGATAGAGTTTGGGTGATAGTTTACCGGGATAGAATGGTCAACAGAGGGTTTTTTGAGCAGAGGTTGCACAAGAGGGTTCTTAAGAGCAGTGGGGAAAACTCCAGTGATGAAAGAAAGGTTGAAGAGGTCGGCCAAGGCTGGAGCAAGAGAATCAATGTTGTCCTTGAAGGTTTATGAAGGCATGGGTCCACCTGTTTAGAGGAGGATTACATGGACCGGACTTGACAAGAGACCTCATCAGAAAGAATGGGGGAGAGAAGAGGGGGCCCAATGGGGAGGCCCAAGAGATGTGTGTGCAGACGAAGGAATGGGGAGAGAGAGGACAGGATGTCCTGTGTTTTTGCAGTGACATGTGCAGCCAGGGCCAAGCAAAGGGCCAGGTTGGGTAGAGTACAGGAAGAGGCTGCAGTAGGATTGGCCAGGTCCTTGCAGACTTTGAAGAGTTCAGCCCTGTTGGTAGATGCCATTGAGATGTGGGCGGGTATATAGACTCTATTCTCGGAGCAGATGCAGAGTCTGTATTGCCTTTGAAGAAGGCGGCAGGCCAGTTTGTCAGATGGTGCACCTGAAGTGCCCATTTCCGTTCCGCTGCTCTGTATTTCCATTTAAGGGAAGCCAATTCAGAGTCGTACCAAGAGTTGCACTTTTTGGAAGGCTTCAGACAGACCCTCATGACAGGGGCAAGAATGTTGAGAGTTTTTTAAATGGAAAGGTGAATATTAGAAAGGGCTGTGTCAGGGTGGGAGTCAGCCGCAGGTGTAGAAGGGGAAGTGTAGGAGGAAGCAAAGGCAGCCACTGTCACTCTTTTCATGGGTCGGATGACCTTAAAGGCAGGAGGCAGTGAAGGATGTGCCAGTGCTAAAAGAGAAGATAGCTTCATGTGGGAAGAGAGGAGAGAATGATCAGTCCAGGAGAGTGAAGTAGTGAGAGGGTAGAGAGTGTGATGTCCGTAGAGATAAGAGCAGCTAAGGTGTGGCCAGTAGTGTGTGTTGGGCCAGGCGGTATAATGGAGAGAGAAAGAGAGTTGCAAAGGTTGCAGCGGAAAGGACCTGAAGAGTCAGAAGAATCAAGATATGATATATTTTATTTATAGGGCGCCCATACACAAGTGTTTCAAAGCGCGATGAGGCAAGGGAAACAAGGGGGGACAAGACAACGATCTTACCAGGCCCCGTGACATTAAGATTGCGCTAGTGCAGGGGAGAGGAAAGGGGAAAGTGCAGAGGGAAGAGGAGGAGGAGCGAGTGCAGGACATAGGATCAAAACAACAATAAACAGAAGTGTGGCCAGCAGGTGGCAGTGCAAGGTTAAGTGCAGAACAACAAATGATAGATAATGCAGGTAGTGGGACAGTAGGGTTACAGATACAGCCCGAAGTGCAGGGTTGCCAGAGAGCAGTTCAAGTGTGCAACTGGGAGTGCAGGGACCTGGACCGATGCTTCAGAGGGTGGCCAGGTAACCAGTGCAGTATCAGACAAGAGATCAGCAGGGAAGAGGAAGAGAGAAAGCAGAAGCAAAAAGGAAAGTATTGAGCTGCTTCTGGAAACATAAGTGGTTCTGCTCAAGTTTCAGAGAGGCATGGAGGTTGTTCCAGAGGCAGGTGCCCACCAAAGAGAGAGATCTGCCCCAGCTCATTGCTTGGAAAAGTGCTGGACCCTCAAGGAGTTGGAGGTGGAGGGGCAAAGGGCTCGAGTGGGAAGGTACTTCAGGAGGGAAGGCTGGAGATATTTTGGTCCCAGGCCGCAGAAGGCCTTGTGGACAATGCAAAGGGTCTTGAATTTGATCCTTGCAGACACTGGGAGCCAATGGAGGGATTTCAGTGTTGAAGAGATACAATCCCAGGGCTTGAGACCAAGGACAAGTCTTGCAGTCCTGTTCTGGATGAGTTGCAGAGGACGGAGAGTAGAGGCAGGCAGATTTAAGAAGAGGCTGTTACAGTAGTCAAGCTTAGATAGAACCAGAGCTCTAGAGACAGTGAGCTTCTGGGAGAAGGTGAGGAAAGGGAGAGTACCTCTGAGGAGGTGTAGTGGGTAGTTTGACTTCTTAGAGATGTCAGATATGTGGGTAGAGAAAGAGAGTGAGGAGTTGAAAATAACCCTGAGGTTCTTAGCCTCGCAGGTGTGAGCAGGAGGTGGGCCAAGGTGGGCAAGCCAGAGAATGAGCAGAAAGAGGGGTGCCGGTGTTTCAATGAGAAGGATCGCTGTCTTGCTGGCATTCAGGCAGAGATCGTTGGCGGCGCACCAATCTTGGATTGCAGAGAGACAATCCAGGATGAGAGAACTAGAAGAGGAGGCAGTGGGGAGCCTAAAAGCGAGCTGGGTGTCATCTGCATAGCCTTGGAAGTTGGAGCAGAAAGTGGCAATGCAGTGGGTGAGCGGTGCCAGGTATTGGTTGAACAACCAGGGAGAAAGGTTAGACCTTTGGGGAACACTGCAGGTGGAGAGAGAGATAGAGGAGAGGAAGGACACAAGTTGGACCTGGGAATGTCGGTCAGAGAGGAAAGAAGTTAACCAGGCCAGAACCTGACCAGTGATACCCAGATTATCATGGAGCAGAATGGCATGGTTAACCATGTCAAAGGAAGAGGAGAGATCAAGTAGGATGAGTACAGAGGGGTGGTTAGCATCAAAGTTAGAGAGCAGGTCTTCACAGATGTTCAGGAGAGCAGTTTCCATGCTTCTGACTGCTCTGAAACCAGAATGATGGTCATGGAGACAACCAACAGATGCAGTGTGAAGATTAAGCTGGGAGATGGCCAGCTTTTCCAGAAGTTTGGCCAGGAAAAGAGTGATAGAGATTGGACGATAATTGGCAGGAAGGGAGGGGTTTCCTGAGGGCTTCTTGAGGAGAGGGTGCACAAGAGAATGCTTTAGGGGAGAGGGGAAGTTGCTGGAGGTGAAGGAGTGGTTGCAGAAGTCAGCCAAGACTGGGGCGAGGGTGTTAATGTGGTCCTTGATGGTTTTGCAAGAACAGGGAAGAACCTGTTTAGATGAGGTTTTCATAGATCGGACTTGTCTAGATACCTCATCAGGGGAGAAAAGAGGAAATGTGGAGAAGGGAGGAGGGGTGGCCGGAAGGGGGCAGGAGGGAGTTGAGAACATGAGGGGGAGAAGCAGGAGAGGCGGAGAGGCTGGACAGGATGACTTAAATTTTGGAGATGAAGTGAGAAGCCAGAGCCATACAGAGGGCCTGGGAAGGGACAGGAGAGGTAGAGAATGTGGCAAGATTGGCTAGCTCCTTTCAGATTTTAAATAGTTCAGCCGAGTTGTTAGATGCCACAGAAAAATAGGGCCCTGTTATAAGACCGGCGGTAGCCGTGCCAGTAAAACCGGTACGGCTGCCGCCGGTATAATTTTTTTCCAGCTTCCACAAATGGGAAATTACTGGGTCATTCCGGCCCCGCCAGACCTGGTAATTGCCCATTTGCGGGAGCTGGAAAAAAATTCTCCCTGTTCCCATTTGAGCCCCATAGGGCTCAATGGGAATGGGGAGGTTGGATGCACCGGTACCATTCGCGAATGGTGCCGGTGCATCCGACATGCTCTGCTCGCGGCTGCCGGTCCGCCCTCCATGTCAAACCTGGCGGGCTGAAGGGCACCAGCGAGCAGAACTCGTAGTTTGCCGGTACAGTAACAATGGTACCGGCAAGCTTACCGGTACCATTGTTGCTGCACCGGCAAACTTATAATGAGGCCCATGGGCTTGGATGTGAGAAAGATGCAGCAAAAACCTCAGCTGACACACGCTTCATGGTTTGAATGACTGAGATGGTGGGTGGCAATGTGGGGTTATGCTTGGCCTGAGGGGTAGAGAGAGAGAGAAGAGAGAGAGAGGAGAGGAGGACGTGGTCGCTCCAGGAGAGAGGAGTGTTGGGAGAGTTAGAGAGGGGGGAGGTCTGAGGAGATCAGAACAACAAGTGTGTGCCCTGCAGAGAGAGGCAGGCCAGAGGGAAGAATAGAGAAAGTAAGAGAGAGAGTTACACAGGTCAAAGTAGAGTCCCGTGGTGGGACAGGAAGCATCAAGGTGGATGTTGAAGTCACCAAGGAGGAGGAGTTTAGTGGTTGAGGCCAGGATGGAGGAAGAGAGGTCTGCCCACTCAGAGAGGAAGGTGGTGATTAGACCAGGTCGCCAGTGGATAGTAGCCACAGTGAGAGAGTAGAGAACCTACAGACCAGGCATTCAAAGAAGGAGTAGGCCTGCATAGGAATGATAGAGGCAGGTATCCACTCTGGGAAGGTCAAGGCTATGCCCCCACCGGAACGATTGGATCTAGGTGTGGAGAGGATCTTGTAGCCATCAGGAAGGAGAGAGTCAAAGCCTGTGACAGAGCTGGCCATGAACCATGTCTCTGTGAGACCAAGGACATAAAGGTTGAGTTCTTCCAGGAGACGGCAGATGTCAGAGGAGTGTTTGACAGCTGAGCAAGAGTTATGAGTGGAGACGTGGAGAACGTTGCCATCTTTGAAAGACTTCCGGGGAGAGGTACATATCAGAGGTACTCTCTGCGGAGGTATAGAATGAGCCCAAGGGAGAGCAGAGGAGGTAGGAGGAGAGGGAAAGGTAGCCGAGGAGGAGGAAGAAGGCGCCAAAATGGTGGCAGAGGGAGGAGGCAAGGGAGCTGAAGAAGGTAGTGAATGATGGATGTTAAGATCTCCCAGCAGGAGGAGTTGTGAGGAGGAGGAAAGGAGAGAAGAGGCCAGGTCAGCCCATTCAGAGAGGAAGAGGGTGGACTGGCCCAGTGGTCGATAGAGGAGACAGGAGAGAGAGAGAGCCTGCAGACCAAGCATTCAAAGGAAGAGTAGACATGAGTGGGAATGATGGACACAGGGATACACACAGGAAAGATCAGGGCAACTCCACCTCCTGGTCTGTTAGGGCTGGGCTCGGAGAGGATCTTGTAGCCTTCAGGGAGAAGTGTGTCAAAACCTGTGAGAGAGAGCTGTCCTTAACCCATGTCCCAGTAAGGGCTAGGACATTGAGATCAAGGAGGCTGCAGATATCAGAGGAGTGATGACAGCAGAGCGAGATTTAAATGTGGCAATACGGAACAGGTTGCTGTTTTTGAAAGACTTACAGGGGCGGCTACAGGGGAGAGAGGTCCTCCCAGTAAGTGGCGAGAAAGAAAGTTTAAGGAGTATGAGAGATACTGAGAGATAGAGGTAGGAAGGGGCAGAGGAGCAGAGGCTGCCACGGATGTCGGTAAGGAGAGTGTGGGCAAGGGAGCCAGGACAGTGGTGGATGGCAAGGGAGCCAGTGTAGGAGGGGCTACACAGGGCAAGGGATCCCCAAATGCAGAGGCAGCAGGTGGCAAGGGCACCAGAGTGGTGGAGGCTGACAAGCGTGTCAGTGCAGTGAGTGCAGGCAAGGGAGCATGAACAGTTGAGAGAGACAAGGGAGCAGTTGTGAGAGAGGCAGTGAGGTTAGTAGGAGGCGTGGTAGTCAAGGTGGGCGTAGCTGGCAAGGGAGCCAGGGCAGTCATAGAAGCAGCTGGCAAGGGCGCCCGTGAGGAGGAAAGTGGAAAGTTGACAAGGTGAGGAAGAAGCCTATCAATAATTAAGAGGTTGGGTTGAGGCCCTTGTACCAGGATGATACCATTTCAATAGACATTTATGATGACCCTGGAGGTGGAAAAGAAGGGAAGGACCTCCGAGCATGGTGCCACCATTAATGTGTGAGGAAGAGTAAGGAGAGAGCAGAGGGACCATTGGGAGAAGGAACGACAAAGAGGATGTCTGTGAGAGTCTCTCTGGCGGAGTCCCTGACGTAGGTGCCAGCGACAGGCAGGCCTGCCTTGGAGCCCATGGTGTCCTTCTTGAGTTTCTTCCTGCCAGACTTAGTGAGAGGTGAAGGATTGGAAAGAGAGGAGCAGTTAGAGAAGATAGGAGAGATAGAAAGCGCCATAGTGAGGGGCATAGAGTGGGGTACACTTAACCAGGCAGAGCCGCAGAGGTACGTGGGAGAAAGTAGGCAAGGAGGGATCAGGCGCACAAGGAGACACAGACAGGACTGGGAAGGAACAATGGGAACAGAAGAGGTTATTTCCAGTAAAATAATGATGTGTGTATTGCAATACAATTTTTACAGAGTTTGAATGACTTTTGCAGTTCCTCAAAGTTTCCTTTTCTTTGGCGAATATGCCCCATGCATTTAGGCAGGATTTTGTATAAAGCGCTGATGCAGACAGACCAATCACCTTACTCTGTACTCTGTTTACTTTTCCACTATGCAAGAATGCCTTGGAGAGCAGTGAAACGTCCTTCTCAAAACTGTTTAGTTTGTTCTCCTGCTTTTCACATTTGCACATTTCTACAGCCTAGCTTCATAAGGAATGTTGGCGCCCTGTAACCTAAAATGTCGTCCTGCCCCTCAGAATGCTGCAGAGTTGGCCACCCTACTGCTGAACTCCGAAGAGGTGTGGAGTGGCGGCCCCCATCGCGACTCGTGACACACGCTACCTGTGTAGACTGACTCGCCATGCCTGCCCCCTCACCAACACCCCGTCCATCTCTGGCCACAGGCGATGCTCCAGCCCAAGTTTCCATCTTTAGCTCTGATCTCAGCGCTGAAAGTCTCGCGTTTTCCGCCAGCGCTCCTATGTGGCTACACCGCAAAGGAAACTGGAGCACGGGTAAAAAGTAGTCTTGGATGCAAATCTCTATGGTTGAATTATAGATCTTGTCTGCGCGGAAACCCGGAATAAACTCTTGTCTGCAGAGCGCTTCGAAGGGATTTAGTGTACCAAATTTGCAAAAGCAGTTGGAGTGAGTGAGATACTAAAAGCATAGCCCTCGCCATACAATGAGCGCGTGGTTAATGCTGCCAGAATATGATGTCAGGATACGGTGTCTCTGCAAGGCCAAAATAAACGGATCAACTGCATTCAGGCAGTGATCCACTGCCAACGTTGGTGATGAGGTTGGGCATTCGAGATTGACTGTTCCTGAAAGATTCAGCCTTGCAGTAACAGAATGGAATGCTTGACACACATTAGCACTGGCTCACAAAATGATGCTTGCAACAATATACTTTACTTGGACTGTTATACCATGGATCGGCTCTTTCAATAGAAATGCCCATAGAGAGTATGTTCAGCCGGTCAGATAGCACAGCTCAGCTATAACAATGATAAATTATTATTAATGATGAAGGCGTAAAACTTGTATCATTCCTGTCATCGTACCATTGTTTTGTCATAATGTGTTATTTATATGGCGCCAGCACTTTACACAGCACATATTTACATACAATATCACCCAACCGAAATTGGGACTCATTTATTGACCTTGGAAGGATGAAAGGATAAGTTGGCCTTGCCGGGATCCGAACCTGCAACCTGCAGATCATGCTCAGATCGCAGCAGCGAGCCCTGAACCCGCTGAGCTATCTTACCGGCAGGTTGTAAGATCGTTGTCTTTGTCTTCCCTCTGTTTCCCCCTCCCTTGCCTCTTCGCACTTAGAAACACTTGTGTATAGGCCGTTATAAATGCCATATCATATCATATCATATCATAGGCGGGTGGCACAACTGATCACGTTGCATTCTGTAAAGAGGGACCATAGAGATCAGGCCCTGATTAAATAAAGATATATTGACACGAATAAGCAGTCCCCTCCATGCGATGATGATCTGTGTGTGCAATAGTTGTAAATCTAACACAGAAATCTGAGCAGGCCCAGGTTTACGCGGCAGTTTACACCCCTAAACTGAATCCCAAATGCAGCCTGCCATGTCCGTTCATGGCTGATTGCATTTACATGGATTCCTATGGTACCCGCATTTTCTTTGCAGTTGCTAAAAATATGTGGATTCCATAAGAATCCAAAGCATTTCTACTTGTATCAAAATCGCATGGGGGTCGAGATGCTGTCGGAATTGTGATGCAGAGCGGATGTGTGTGGCAGCGGAGCCGAGTCACGTGACTCGCCTGTCGGAGCCCGCAGCCCCTCCTCTCCCGCTTTAAAGGGAGAGGAGGCCCGCCGCCAGGCGAAGCCGCCAGCCGGAGAAGGCCAAAGGACAAGGCCGCATTCTCTCTCTGCAGCTCTCCGCTGCTCGATGGCGCAGTTGGCGCCCCCACGCCTTGTTAAACCAGTACAAGGTAAGGCCATTAGCATTAATGCCCCCATGCTACAACCTTCATCTGCGCCTACCTTGCTAGCAAACACACGCCCTCTGCTGTACCACAGCAGGAATGCACGACTACGGTCCCGCACTCAGCCCACCAACCCCATCAGTTCTACCCCTACCTTGGGTTACCGAAATGTTAGGTTGGGCATAAGAAGCCAGCGGCCAGCATACACATGCTCTGCCACGGCACGACAGTTCATCATCAAGGGTCTTGTCAACAAACAATACTTCACAATCATCAACCCTACTATGAACTTTAACTTTGCCCCACAACCTTCGCCCTTCAGTCCTACTGCACCCATGCCTGTAGCGCATACTGTTGCCACCCCCATGACCACACTTGATTTTGTGCAGCTCAATGATGTTTCTGTGCCTATTCATCCTACTGTTGCTACACCCATGACCACACTTGATTTTGTGCAGCGCAATGATGTTTCTGTGCCTATTCATCCTACTGTTGCCACACCCATGACCACACTTGATTTTGTGCAGCGCAATGATGTTTCTGTGCCTATTCATCCTACTGTTGCCACACCCAGGACCACACTTGATTTTGTGCAGCTCAATGATGTTTCTGTGCCCATTCATCCTACTGTTGCCACACCCAGGACCACACTTGATTTTGTGCAGCTCAATGATGTTTCTGTGCCTATTCATCCTACTGTTGCCGCCCCCATGACCACACTTGATTTTGTGCAGCGCAATGATGTTTCTGTGCCTATTCATCCTACTGTTGCCACACCCATGACCACACTTGATTTTGTGCAGCGCAATGATGTTTCTGTGCCTATTCATCCTACTGTCGCCACACCCATGACCACACTTGATTTTGTGCAGCTCAATGATGTTTCTGTGCCTATTCATCCTACTGTTGCCACACCCTCGACCACACCACCTAGTACCTCTGACCCTCCATCCTCACCCACCAGCCCACCTATCCCCACGCCTCCCCATGCCTACATGCTAAGCTGCGCCCTGCTTAATGCCCGCTCCATACCAGCTCACGCTCTTGACATCAACGACCTGCTCATAAACAACAAGCTCGACCTCCTCATCCTTACTGAAACCTGGCTGAATGAAAGCTCAGGCCCAGTCTTATCACTCGCCATCCCACCTGGATATTCCATTTTTAGGAAAGACCGCACCTCTCAGAGAGGTGGAGGCGTTGCCCTCATCGCGAGGGACACCCTTACCATCAGAGAAGCTGAAGGCATCCTTGATAGCAATAGTGACTACCTCCCGCTAAAAATCAATGTCTCGCCCAACTGCACCATATCCATGCACATTGTATACAGACCCCCTGGCCCATGTACGGACTTCCATGACACCCTTATCCCTGCATTGTCTCACAACATCAAAAAGACCTCTCAGGTTCTACTCCTTGGTGACCTCAACCTAGGGCTGAATGACCCTAAAGACTTCCCAGCGAAACACCTCAAGAAGGCACTCTCCAACATCGGCTTTGTGCACTCCATTTCTGACCCCACGCACATCAAAGGGCGCACCCTTGACTGGATCAGTCATCACAACTGCTCCCTTCTCATCACGGCCAATACCCCTATCCCCTGGTCTGACAATCACTACATCCAATTCAACCTCGGAACCAGAAAAGTGGCTCTCTCTCCGCCATCACCATGCCTCGCCACCTACGCCAGGAGCTCACGCCTCCTCACAGTCGAGAACCTAGCACCCTACCTCCTTAACCCAGCCCTTCAGGCACCTTCATCTAATAACCCTGACACCTTAGCTGACACCTTCAAGGATGTCATCACATCAGCCGTGGACGCCATTGCTCCCCTGACTCTCAAAAAAGCTAAGAAAGCCAAACATGCTAACTCATGGTTCTCTAAAGAACTCCTTGACCAACGTGCGCAAAAGAGGATTGCACTATCCTCCTGGAAAGCAAACCCCTCTAAAGCCACTAAACAGAAGTTCAAAGCCATTTCCAAATCCTACAAGACTAACATCACACTGGCAAAGGCTGCCTCCTTCAACGCCAGGATCTCCGAGGCCAAGTCAGGATCTAAGGAACTATTCACAATCTTCAGGGAACTTGAAAAACCATCTGCCCCCCCCTCCTCAGTTATCAAAGATGACAAGTGGTGCAACAGCATTCAATCTGCCATGCTAGAGAAGCTCAACACCCTCCAAACAAAAATTTGGGGCCACCAAAAAGCCCTTTCCCATATTATAGCGAACATCCACGCCAAGCCACCCATCAAGTCCACGTCATACCCGATGTTCGAATTCAAAGACATCACTGAGCAAGAGGTCATCACCCTGCTCAACTCTATCAAACCCTCCAATTGTAAAGGCGATGCCTGCCCAGCCAGCCTCATCAAAGACTCCGCACATACTCTCGCCCCCTTCCTTACAGCCTTTATCAACTCCTCCTTCCAATCAGGCCATGTCCCATCAGGACTCAAGGAAGCGTGGGTACGCCCACTCCTCAAGAAACCCTCACTCGACCCAACCGTCCCGGGGAATTACAGGCCCATAACAACTGTACCATTCCTGCTCAAAATCTTGGACAAAGCAGCCTACCTGCAGGTCCAAAAGTTCTTAGAGGACAACCGTCTCCTCGGCCTGCGGCAATCTGGGTTCCGCCCCCGACATGGCACTGAAACGGCCCTCCTAGATCTAAAGAACCAAATGGATGACCTCAGAGATGCAGGCAAACCTGCCCTCCTACTGCTCCTGGATCTACCCGCAGCGTTCGATCTGGTTGACCACAACACCTTGTGTCACCACCTAGCCACCCAAGACAACTTCTCCCCGAAAGCCTGCCAGTGGATCACCTCCTTTCTCCAAGAAAGGGCCATGAAAGTCTTTTCTGAAGCTGCGCCGCCACCCCTAGCCTCCTCACCTGCGGTGTCCCCCAGGGATCCTGTATCGCCCCAACACTCTATAACCTCTTTACAAGGCCCCTGTTTAGCATCTTGGATTCCCTTGGTATTTCATATACCAACTATGCTGACGATACGCAGGTACTGATCCCACTCACGGGCGACTACCTAGCAGTTTCAACACCCTCACCTCTATCTACACTACCATCCAATCCTGGATGGCGGAGAATTGGCTGTGCTTCAACAGCGAAAAGACCAAACTCCTCCTCATTGGGTCACCCTTCACTATGGGTAACCTCGGAGATCAGTACGCCTCCTTCTCCATTGATGACATTCCAATCAAGGTCTCGAACCATGTTAAGACACTCGGAGTCTACCTTGACTCTGACCTGTCCATGGATAAACAGGTCAATGCTATCGCTGCATCCTCAGCCTACTACTCCAAAGTCCTCAATGCAGCCAGGCCCTTCTTGGCCCGTCAAAATTGCCTCACGATTGCCAGGGCAATTATCGGGTCAAGACTTGACTACTGTAATGCCCTTCTCGTGGGGACATCCAGCAAAAATCTGGCCAAATTGCAGCTCGCCCAGAACAATGCGCTAAGGGCAGCCACCGGTACCTCAAGAAGAAACCATATCTCCGAAATCAGAAGGCAAGCACACTGGCTCCCTGTCAAAGAGAGAATTGTCTTTAAAACTCTTGCTCTCACACACAAATGCCTTCACAAACTTGCCCCTCCTTACCTGACCAACAGAATTACTAGGCACACCGCCACGAGACCTCTCAGGTCCCCTTATGCCAACACAATTGTCACGCCTACTACTCGGAAAGTGCGCGCTGGTGGCTCCAGCTTCCCCACCCTAGCAGCCACGCACTGGAAAGCTCTGCCACCTCACCTAAGACTCATTCAATCCCACCTAGCCTTCCGTAAGGCTATCAAAACCAGACTCTTTGTTTAACCTGAACCTGTATCGTCCACTGCATATATGCCTACCAATCTGTAACTAAGAGCCCTCCTGGCACCTGTCTGTAATCCTAAATTTGCGTATCCTCTGTAACAGCGCCTCGATGCCTTACGGGCTGCAAGCGCGCTTAACAAATGCAAATAAATAAATAAGATTCATAAATTATGTTTCCTGCCCTTGCTCCGCCCCACAAATCATTTAACATCAGTTAGTGCGGAAAAAGCAGCAATGAAACATTTCACACATACTTTTTTTGCACTGCACGTAATCCCCAAATTTAGGCGACTGACCACCTAATAAAAAAAAATGGTATCCACAGTAGTAAGCAGTGCAATGGGGTCATATACATTTGCACCCGGGGAAGGGCACTCAGCCAATCAGTGGCTGGAACAGAGGGCGAGAATACACATTCCCCACCCACTCTCCGAGTCACCTGAGGCCCTTCCCCAGGTGGCGCCATTTATTTTGTTTTTTGTTAATGTGGGGAGGCAACAGGGCCCTATCGCCTTCCCACCCCACACAAAAATCCCCCATTCCCTATCCCTCCCCATCCCTCCATCCCCACTTGCTGCAGGACCGGAGCTTTGTGTACTGGTCGCGGCGCTCCTCCTGTCTACTGGACACCATAGAAATGGAAAAGGGGCGGCGCTCATGTTTTTTTTTCTTCTGGGGTGTGAATGGCATTAATGCCAGCTCAGGAAGGGGGACATGGACTTTAACGGCTTACAACCCGCACTTAGGCCCTCACTAGGCTCGTGCCTGCCTTAGCTTCGGCTGGCAGGACATTACTGGTCCTGTCCACCCTCCTGAGCGAGCATGAAAGCCGTTTTTAAATTGTTTGGTGGGCAACACGATTTCTTACATTTTAAACCTTTTTACAACATAGAGTAAAAAGTCAAGTGTGAAACACAGGGAAACTCGTGCTTGGAAAAGTGTAAACGCTTCCTGCAATTAACAATTGCGCTAGGGATTTTGAATGGATTCCTGTGCAATTCAACTGCTTTTTCTAAGTGTAAAAGTCAGGTACACTGCATAGGAATCCATTGGTTTGGTGCTAGCATGAAAATCCATGTCTTGCTTTGACGGCTCCACTACACCTTGAATCAAAACAGGTAGAGTTGTCACTCATATACCCTTGCCTTAACACCTTATTTTTAATAATACATGGTACTTTCAAAATGAGCCCCATGAATCTGATGCCAGGAACGAGTGTCACGTTATGTTACGTTGTGGGCATTTGTAGAGCACCTTTTACCATCGGTATGATTTCAAAGCTCTGTGGGTTGAACAGCCTTGGAGACCATAGTTCAGGTCAGTGGAGAGAGTAATGTAGTAAATGGTGCTTGGGTGCGCTCAGTATGTGTGCAGCCAGGGCGGATTAAGTGGTGTGTAGTATTATTCTAGTGCAAGGCATAGTGCAGTGGTTGTGAGAGATCAGTAGAATGTGTACAGCAAGGCCAGTTGGACTTGGTTAGCTGCATGCTGGCTGCTGTGGAGTTTGTGAATGGGATTATGTGTGCAGCTGGGCCGATTTTCATGGGGTATAGCTGCGTTCTCAAGACTGTTCAGGTAATCATGGAGGTGTATAGGTATGTGTGCAGCAAGACCAAATTAATCGAGGGGTATAGCTGCATTCTGTTGTTTGTTGATGCAGAGGAGACAGTTAGCACATTGGTGTGTTTGAGTGCCTGTGAAGATTGGAGAGAGACCCTGTTCCTGATGACCTTCCATTGCCTGTCGAGGTGACAGTATCTCCCTTTGGGTTGGGGCTATTAGGCTATTAGGTTGGGTCTGCAATTGCTTATTGGAGTACTGCTGCATCCAGTTAATTTCTATCGTTTCTAGCACTGCATCCTAGAAATTGTAGCTGGGGCTCGTGAGCCCGGTCCAGCATTAGCGTCTATGGTCATCCCTGTATCTTGCTCAGTCTGCAATTGCTTGTTGGTGGCACCTTCTCAGTGTGCGGTTGCATCAAGGTCTATACTAACGGGCATACAAGTATGAAGTGGGAGAATGGAAAACCAGGCTCCCGTCCTTCACCTCTCGCGCTTGGCCTAGAGGGTCACGACCCAAACACCCGCCACGAGAAGAGTTTGCCCATTTACCAGACGACCAGGTACCCTGGTACAGGAACATACGGATGTGTCCATCTGCTTGCCCAGCAGCCCGCACTGGCCATGCCGACACCTGCGGCACGGATCAACTAGACTAAAATCTACACGTCGTTAGAGATGCCATGACGACCTAGACAACGGGAAGCACATCTGTACAAATATACACACTGGACATTCCCACACCAACCTACACGAAGAATATACTCAGTGCTATGACGTAGGCGACAGGCATATTCCCGGACGTGCATCTTTATTATTTTCATATAGGCTTTCAGAATGCAGAAACGCAAGACGCGTCATGAACTTTTATTAGCTTGCTCACGCTTCTCTTTGAAACCAGGTACAACGATGAGAAATATAATAAAGACAATACCGATTATGGAATTATATGCTCCTATAACCTAAAGCACCTGTGCACCAAACGAACAACTTATGCACCGGGCCAAAGTAGGCCTCAAACAAGAGCTCCCGTGGACATCAACAAGACAAAAGTCAGTTGCTGATCCTACAGAATGAGCTTGGCAAAGCAACCAGCCAAGGTCGCAATGTTGCAAACCCACGTTCCAAGAGCAAATCATCAAAGGCACGATGTTGCAATCTCGCACTCCGCGCACCAACGTTAAAGTCACACCGACAAATTAAACCAGACGCACAGTAGAAAAACAATATTAATTGTGCAGAATTATGCCTCTTTCACGGTCCCTCCCCACGTGATCAAGCCGAACCTGACGAGATGCCAAACCCTGGAGAACAGAGGCGTCTGGATCCCTCGCTACGAGACACTGGCAGATACACTTGAAAGGCTCAATGGACATTTGCAACAGTGGGAACGGTACCCCGTCTAGCTATGAATAAGTCCTCACATTGTCTGCATGTACCCATAGTGAAACATTGTTGCAACTTACAGGTACACCGAGAGCTGGGAACGACGGTGGTCCCAGGCTGGGAAGCTCACGGGTGCACCAATCAGAACTTGGGGCTCTTATCACTGACGCCAGCACATTTAGCCAATCCTCAGGAGCCTTCATGTAACAATTTTCATGTATCTTATTGTAGGGACAACCCAGATATACCACCTGACTACACCTTATCCACTAATATCTTTCTCTATATGTGTGCTATACTAATCCTACCACTCGAACATCCAATTAAGAGTGGCAATAGGTTTTTTGTTAACTTTCTGAAGTGACGCAAGTAGCGCGTCATAATACAGTAAAAAGGGCCTGCGAGCCCCACAATTGTGTGTGTGTCAGGACGAACGCGTGCGCTCCTTGACCCATCCCTGCCGTTTTGTCTAATAAACAGCAGAGTCACCTTGCTCCTTGTGTGCGTCTCATACTCGATCTCATCTTATCTGGGATACACACGGGAGGAGTTGGGGCCTCCCTGCCTGGAGGTCTGCGGACGGCCCGGCCGACCCCGGCAGAATTTCCCCCCGACAAGTTGGAGGCACTGCTGAGATCTGTTTAAGATCGACTTTTATTTTTACTTTTTCCAGGCACTCCCGTTGCGAGGAGGCCCGGCGGCGCGGCCCCCTCTGCCGTTGCCCCCTTCTGAGGACTACAGGACCATCGCGGAGCTGCGAGAAGACCGGACAGCGCAATCCGGATATTGGCCCTCGGGAGCCGGTTGAGAAGTATCCCGCCCGCGGTTGGCGAGTGTCCAGACGTGGTCCAGACGAGGGGAGGTGGCGAGCCGCTTGGAGGGGCGCACGCAGTCGAGCGGCCCTGCATCGAGAGAACTTGGTGAGCATGGCACACACAACGAGCAATGCGAAATTGTGAGGGAGGGGGGAGGAATTAAATAAGGGAGGAGGGAGGTGTTGCACAGGTGCGCGGCGAAGGGTTGACAATATAGTGTTGGCAATGGAATGAAAGGGAGTGAAAAGAGTGCGAGAGCAGTGACGTGAAAGAGGGGGGCGGAGCACGAAAACATCACGTGTGGTCGCTCGTAGACACTGATTGGCCTAAATCGCGACTAACGTGTAGGGGTGGGCGTGTGTGGTTTCCTACGATTTGGCATTTATTGATCAATGAGTAGATGAGGTTCCCTATTGTTCGAGCAAGAAACTCGATAGGTAGATGAGGTTTCCTATTGATCGAGCAAGAACTCGATAGGTAGATGAGGTTTCCTATTGTTCGAGCAAGAAACTCGATAGGTAGATGACGTTTCCCTGTAGGGGGTAGCTAGTTGCATAGTTGCCAAATACGGAAGATAGTTGGCTGGTTAAGCCCTCCTGTTGAGGGGCGTATCACACGCGAGGCGACGCAGCGTGTGCAGTCCAATTATATTATTGATGAGATTACCTTGTTCCAGGAGAGACAGGAAGACAGCTGTAGGGTTAGCGGGGATAAATTGCAAGTGTATTTTGAAACTAATAATGAGACTGTACTAGTAGCGTAGAGACATCGGTGACGTCACCAGTAGGGATTTTATAGGATATCACGAGCACAAGGAACATTGAGTTTTGAAGGCGGTGGGGAAGAGAAAAATGATGAGGGAGCGGATAAGAAGATAAACAATAAACGAGTGGATTGGAAGAGGAGAAGGGGAGAGGGGCGTGGCTGAGCACGGAGAACGCCAGCCACGGCAAATGTAAAAGGGGGAGGAGAACGAGGAATAAGGACGACTGTATAAGATCGTCGTAAGGGGTACGCAGCCACAGGGGGCTGCGTGCGCTTCGGCCGCAGGGGGCCGTAGGGGAAGGAATATACAATACAAAATTATACATATATATATATATTTGTGTTTTATTATTTCTTGTTTTTTTTTATTTTTTTTTAACTATTATTGCATACTTTGTAAAGGATTGTCGTAAGTCCCCACACTTACGGGGCCAGGTAAACAATATAAGGTTGTAAATTGTAAACTGATAACGAAGGGAGGAGTAACAAGTAGGGCACAAGTATGTCATCTGGGAAAGGGTCAGGAGGGTGGGGGAACACCCTCACTACCCCACTACAACACATATGCACAACACTGCCACCCCATAGGGAGAAATTAATTAAGTACAGCATAGAGTGGACCCAGGGGACGGATAACAAATGGTATGGGCCGCCTAATGGTAGTTTCGATCCATATGCCCAACATTCATTGCTAAACCATCTGCATAATACATACAAGGGGAAGAAGTTGGCGAGCCATATGGAGGTGTTTAACTTATGGAGGATGTTCCAGGGATCCCGACCAGGACCAAATGGAATGTTCTCTGTGGGAGAAACACCGGAAGTAAAGGAGATTATAAAGGAGGGAACGGATGGGGGAAAGGGGTGTGAAAGGAAAAAGAATGAGGAAAATGAAGGAGAGGGAAGAGAAAAGATTGACACTTTAAAAGACATAAAAAAGGAACCGAGCAACGAGATACCCATAACACCGGGAGTGAAAACTGAGAGAGAAGGGTTGTACCCTTTAAGAGAACTAGGAGAAATGGAAGGACAGTTAAGGGCGGCTGAAGGATACTCGAACCCGGCTTACAGCCCTCCACCATATGTGGCTCACAGGAAGATAGTGGGGGAGGGGAGGATTGGAGAAGAACAGATTGTAGAGATAGGACATGATGAGTGGGTAGCTGCACAGATATTATTAAAATTACGGGGTTCACTAACGGGAGAAGAAAGGGAGGCTGTAAAGAGAACAGGCGAGGATAGTAGAAGGGAGAGTGAGATGAAGGGGGAGGAGCTACTAACACAAAGAGAAGAGATTTTAGAGGAAAAATTGGCAAAACTAAGGGATGAGCAGAATGAATTACTAACACAGCTTGAGAGGGGGGAAAAAGAGAGAGTGAGGAAAAGGAAAGAGGGTAAAAACGAATTGGACAAATTAAGGGAACAAAATGAGGAGCAAAGGATAGAAGATGGAAGGGTAAGAGCAGCAGCAGAAAGGGTGTCAAGAGTAGTATTGAGAGAAAAAAAGAAGGAAGAAGAGGAAAAGGAAAGGGAATTGGAAATATGGAGGAGGAGGGTAGTATCAGAGGCAGCTAAGAAATATGAAGAAGAGAAAGCAATAGAAAGAGAAAGGGTGAAATGGGAAAGAAAGAAAGAAGATGAAAGAATATTGGAACAGATGAGCAACGAAATGATGGAGGAATTAAAAAGGAAAAGGGAGGAAAATAGTAGGGAAATGGAGGAGAGGAGTGATGGGGAAAGAGGAGGGAGAAATAAGGAGAGTGAAAAATGGGGGGATGTATATAGAAGTAGAGAAGTAGCGACAACATCAACACCCGGGGGAACAGTTGATAACAAAGGAAGAGGAGAAATGGAGCGAATAGACTTAGAAACAGTAACAGTAAAAGGGAAAAGAACAGAGTGGGGGATAACATCTATGAATGATTTTTGCAGTGAGGAGGAAGAAGGAGTAGAAGGGGTAGGAAGAAAGAGTGAAAGGGAAAGCTTAGATAAGCTGTACCTCACTAGAACCAATATAGACTCGCCATGGATCCGTAAGAGAAGGGAGGAGCTGGAACAAAGTGAGGAGAGGGTGCAACAACTAGTGGAAAAACAAACCCATGAAACCACACCATCGCCATCTCCATCACGCCCTCCCCCATCGCACCCTACATGTTCAACGACCACACGCACGCTGCGCAAAATAAAGCTTGCGCCATTCATGGACGAAGTGACTCCCTATGCGTGCCGGCTTAGAGACCTCCCTAGCCGCAGGCAAGACAGACAGATAAGCATACCCATATTAAGCACAGAGGATGACGAAAAAAGGGGAAGGGAAGGAGAGGTAGGTAGGAGGAGGGGTAGCAAGGAAGAATTTGATGTGGTAAGGGAAATAGGGGAGGAGGAGGGGTGTGAGGACTCAATATTATGGAACATAAAGGGTGATATAGGACACAACTTAATGCCACTGTTGGAGAGAGGAGGGGTTAGACCGCAGTATGTACCATGGAAGCATACGGATAAAGAAAATATAAAATGTAGGCTCCCATCACTAAGTGGAGGTGCGGGTAAGTGGATATATGAAATGGAAAAACACACCGCAGGGCAGAAACTAGCAGTAGGAGATGTGAAAGGCCTGTTAATATCAATATTAGGAGATAGAGCGGACGACATTTGGAAGAGAGCGGGATTCCATGGGATAACAATAACAAACACATCGCATGATGGGGCGCCATTTGCAAACTGCAGACATGCGCTATGGCAGGCACTGAGAGTACAGTACCCAGACACATCAGATATAGGAGCAATCACTTCCCGTAAGATGCGTGAGAATGAAGATCCCGTTGATTATATACAGGATATTCAAGAAAAGTGGCGCATGGAAACGAGAGAACAATGGGATAAAACACCAGCCATATTTTATCATATACTAGTACAGGGGCTCCCAGAAGGAGTACAGAAACAACTAAAGAAAGTAGTGGGAATGGAAGTAAAACCATGGCCTGAAATACAGCTGACAATAGTACATCACTGCAGGATATGGCAAGGAAAAATGAAACAAAAGGAAGAGGACAGGAAAACAGAAGAGGCCAAACTAGTACAGAAAAAATTAACTAAATATACAATGGAGGGGGCTCTAATAACTGCGCCCACAACAGTGGCCCAAAGCCCCACGCAAATAGTGGCTGCACAAGACCCAGCTCTAATAGCACCTTGCCAAAGTATAATACAGCAAATGCCACCACTACAATTACACGCACAAAACGTGGGAGGAGGGTACCAGATGCAAGGAGCTGGGTATTATGGGTATAACAGAGGGAGAGGTGGATTTATGAGAGGGAGAGGATACGGATATAATACCCAACAGCAGGTGGGGGGAGTTGGAAGTTCATACCCCACAGGGCAACAGGTATACCAGGACAACACAGGGAGCTTTCCATGGCAAAACAGAGAACCACCAGTGTGTTGGAGTTGTGTAATACTAGGACACATGTCACGCACGTGTAGGGTCAGGCCAGGGACACCAGCATGGAATGAGCAGGCACAACCTAGGCCATCGCAAGAACAGCAGGGCATGCAGCAACAGCAATTAACACAACAACAGCCACTGCAGCAACAGCAATTAACACAACAACAGCCACTGCCACAACAACAAATAGTGACAACACAACAACCCCAAAATGAACAAACACAATTGGGTAGGGTGACAGTATTGGGACACAACCCTTACACAGGAAATGGCCAATCATTGTACCCTCAATAGGACAGCCCACAGACGGCCTTGGTGTGTCCCATCCTGTCAATAACACCTAATAGTGCGGAGGAGCCACGCATAGAGGTAACGATAGGTGACAAAAAATTATCTTTCCTTGTTGACACCGGGGCAACCCGGTCTTGCATAAGGGAAGGTAAATTTAAGATGTCAGGCGAAGCCATGAACACCCAAGGATTTTCTGGGGCTAAAGGATTGGTTCCTTTTACTGATAACGTTCCCTTATCTATCGGAGATTACGATCTGTCAGTTCCACTATTGTATTATAGTGCCTCACCAGTAAATATACTGGGGAGGGACATAATGAATAGGTTAAATATGACAATCTCCTTTACAGAGGATGGTATAATTTGCTCTACTCCAGGGATTAACATGCTAGCAGCACGACAGATTATGCAAGCATACTGTGGGCAGGCAGCGATTAGGGCGGAACCAATAGATGGCGCGATATTCCAGTATGGGACAGACATGGCAATTGCATGGATGCCAGGGATAGAAGGTAAAATATGGAGGAGGCCAGCAGCTTACCTGTTCCGACCAGAAACACCTGTTAATGAACAGGAAGGAAAAGTGTTTGCAATAGACATTGAAAGCATTATTACAACAGCTGAGTATATTGCTGTGCACGCCCAAGACAAAGAAGGAAGAGCATGGAGGGCAGTGATTGCACTAGCAGAAGGATGTAGGTTGACCCAGGTGTCAGATGAGGAACTGTTTTCAGAAGAAAAAGAGGAGGGGGAAATGGTGTTCATGATGAGTGTAGAAATATGGTTACGAGTGGCTCACAAACATATAGCGCAGAAAATTGCTATGGCACTTGAGGCACCTGCATGCACCCCAGTCCCCTTCTTTAAGGAGGATATGGCAAAAGTGCCCAAATCATTATGGACCATTAGCCCTTATGACGTAGGATGCATTAAAAGCATAGGGGGTGTACGGATAAAATTGAAAAAAGGTGCAATACTACCAAGAGTAAAACAGTACCCATTGTCAAAAGAGGCAGATGAGGGCATATATGAAACTATAACGGCCCTTATAAACAATGGCATATTGGTCCCCTCAGAATCACCATGTAACACGGCTGTGTACCCAGTGCGCAAGGCTAAAGGGGGGTCTTGGCGCTTCATACAGGACCTAAGGCCCTTGAACAACATAGTGGAAGCAGAATATCCAGTAACAGCAAACCCGGCTACAATATTGTGTGGCATTCCAGCAGAGGCATCACGATTTACAGTAATAGATCTTAAGAATGCTTTTTTCTCAATACCACTACACCCCGACTCACAAGATCTAACAAGTTTCACTTACCGAAATACTAAATGGAAACATACCAGGTTACCACAAGGGTATTGTGAATTACCCTCAATTTTCAATAGAGTTATACAGATGGATTTGGGTAACGTTGAGGTGGAAAGCACAGTGTTACAATATGTGGATGACATAATAATTTGCAGTACAAATGAAAGTAAATGCAGAGAGGATTCTCTAAAAATGTTGACTATATTGGCTGAAAAAGGTTATAGAGTAGACATGGAAAAAATACAATACTGTCAGGAACAGGTACTGTACATTGGCCAACTGATATCCCAATATGGAAGAAATATTGCACCACAAAGAGCACAGGCCATATCAAGCACTCCCATGCCACAGACTGTGAGAGAACTGCAGCAATTTTTGGGGCTATGTAATTACTGTAGAGCATGGGTGTTTGATTACAGCTCATACATAGGACCCCTGCTTGAGGGGTTGAAGGAAGCAAATAAAGGGGAGAAAAGGTTGGGGTGGACTATGGAAATGAGGGAGGCATTTGACGAATTAAAGGACGCGATATCAACAGCTCCAGTACTGGCAACCCCAGACTATGAGCGACGATTTTTTATATTTTCACATTGCGACTCAGCAGTAATGAAAGCAGTATTGGCCCAAAAAACAAGCATGGGCTATAAACCAGTAGCGTTTTATAGCGGTCACTTAGATCCCGTGATGTTAGGCCACTTCCCTTGCGAACAAGGCCTCGCTGCAGCTGCTTTTGCAGTAGAAAAGGCATCAGCAATAACCATGGGGTGTCCAACTACACTGTTTGTGGAACATGCATTATTTGCAATATTGAATAAACCGAAGTCCACACTAACGACACAAAGGGCATCAGGTTATGAGATCATTTTGTCTAGGGCTGAACTAGCGATTGTTAGATGTAGCACTGTTAACCCTGCAAGATTTCTAGCAGAAATAATTGAGGAGGGAGATTACGCCCACGACTGCACCCAACTAAATGAAATGTATTCATGTACTAGAAAAGTTGAAGAGAATGCACTAGAGGGAGGTGAGCTTTTGTTTATTGATGGGTCATCAACTATTGATCAAGGAGATGGGATAAGGAGAACTGGGGCAGCAGTGGTAAAAATGATGGAGGCTCCGGTGTGTGTGGCTATGAAATGTGTACAGTTACCACAGCATTACTCTGCTCAAGCCGCTGAACTAGTTGCACTAATATTGGCATTGAAAGAAAGTTTTAACAAACGTGTAACAATATATTCCGACAGTGCATATGTTACATCCACTGTCCACTCAGGGTTAACAAAATGGAGGAGAAGAGGGTTTAGGAGAGCTGACGGCACTCCAGTGCAACATGCCCTCTTGTTGGCTGAATTAATTGAAGTAATAAACGACCCCCAAGAGCTAGCCCTAGTAAAATGCACCGCACACACCAATGGTGAAGATCATGTATCAAAAGGGAATGCAGCAGCAGACGCACATGCGAAATATGCTGCATACTTTGGTGAGATATGGGACCCCACAGACTCACAGAGAGGGAGAGGGAGGGGAATGGCTAGGGAGATGTTAATAAGAGAAGGGTATACCCATCTCCCAGCCACACAGATTATGGAATTACAAGCAGCAGCACCAATGGCCGAAAAGGAAATATGGGTAAAAAGAGGATGTACAATGTCACCAACCGACGCACTATGGCGCCAGAGTGGTACTGGGAAAGTTGTAATACCATTGGCACTTTTAAATACCGCCCTGAGCCAATTACATCACCCAGCCCATACAGGCAAGGAAATAATTGCAGCACGAATTAGAGATGATTGGTTCTGTCCCGAGTTAAATTCTCATGTTTCAAATTTTATCAGCAATTGTCTCACATGCCAACAGTTTACGGCCGGTCACACCCTAAAAGTGATAAGAGGTACCATACCCCGGCCAGAAGGACCCTTTCGGCACCTCCACATTGACTATGTTGATATGATCAACATATGTCAAGGTAATAGATACATGATTGTAGTAGTATGCCCATTTTCTAGGTGGATTGAAGCAGGGCCCTGTTCACACCCAGATGCATTTAGAGCAGCCAAATTCATAGTAAGGGAGGTCTTCCCCAGGTGGGGAGTGTGCGAAGTATTAAGATCAGATAATGGCCCACATTTCGCAAACGAAATGTTCCAACATATCACAGCCCTGCTGAGCATAAAGCACAAATTTGCATGTGCATATCACCCACAGGCTAATGGCGTATGCGAACGCCTAAATGGCTTATTGAAGGAGGCAATTGCAAAGATACAACAAACAACAAAGAAAAGTTGGTTGTATTGCCTTCCGTTAGCATTGTTTGAGCTGAGGAACAGGCCAGGGTCCGACCACCACCTCACCCCACATGAGGTGGTTACTGGACGTCAAATGCGCCTTCCTCTAACGCCAACGTCAAGGGCATTCACTGACCACGAAAGTTCAGCGAATATACTAGGTGATGAAATGTATCAATATGTGTCATCTTTGATTACTAGTGTTGTGTTTGTGTCTCAACAGCTCGAGCGCACACGGGGCGGGTCCACCAGAGATAAAGAAGAAGGCGCCAGTACAGAATTAGAAAAAGAGAACTTGTGCAAAATTGCCAAAGGTGACCACGTGCTACTTCGTAATTTCAATAGAAGATGGAACGATAAAAGGTTCACCGGTCCACATCTGGTAGAAGACGTATCAACAAGAGCAGTAAAACTAAAGGATAAGCGTGCTTGGAACCACCTACACGATGTAAAGATATACAAACTGCAGACCCGCCCCAGCGCCAACGACAGGCCCATTGGAACAACAGCAACAACATCCCTGACAGCGGAAGGAAGTTCTACCACAGATAACGACCCAATTGTTCCCTTACCTTCCCACTACCCAGACACCCCAGAGAAGATAACTGACGAAGAAAGGGGTGATCACTGCACTGCCCACCCCATGGTCACACGTTCAAAGAATAAAAATAATTACGCCATCCCCCCCCCAGGACAGTTGTAACATAAACTAAAAGAACTTGGTCGCACAAATACACATGTAAACACGTGAATGTTCTCTTTCTCTCTCGCACATACAGGAACTGCGTATTATTGTATTGTTAAGTAGAAAGATAACTAACAAAGTCCACTGTCCAGGCGTAGATGGTACTCCCAGACGATAACTACCCAGAAGAATTGTCACACCAATTTGTATACGAAATAAAAAGGCCAACATACCTAAAAAGAAGAAGGGTACGTGTTTACTACACAGCCTTCCTCCTGGCCATAGAATATTACATGCCCCACCTCCGCCCATACTTGCCGGTCTTAAGAGACCAATCACTTAGAGTAGCGTGGGAGCAGCTCTTCGCCTGGGCACTGAATGACTATTTGATAGGGAGAGCTTAAACAAAACAAAACTAACATTTAAAACGAGCATTTCTGAGAATTTTTAGGCGGGCAACTTTAACGTCGCAAGAATAAGCTGCCAGGACTGCAGCAAGGTAAGAGCAAAATGCCGGTGAGATTAGCAATTGTAATAAAAATAATAGGGATTTTGATAATCACCGGATTTGTGGCTGCTTCTGTATGGCAGTATAGCTGTGCTATCAATTTTGTTGCTGCACCCAAACCTAATGTACCCCCGTTCCTTGCTGCAACAGGTGTTACGTCAGGTGGTAGTAGTAACATTACACCAAAGAAAAATAGAGTTAAACGCAGCACATACTCAGACAATAAAGGTATTGATAATTATGTACAAGATTCAGCACACGTCACAAACAATATATGGTACCAACACATGACCCGCATTGGTAAGCAGACAACTGAGGATAGCTGCTACGTCTGCTCATTAATACCATACGCCATGAGTGCGTCACGAACATTTGTTGCTACAGAAATAAATGAGAAGGTAGCACAGTGCATAATATACTTGGCACTGTTCCAGACGAAAGGAAGATTTCAAGGAACTGTAGTGCACATGACATGGAAAACACGAGACTCATACCCATATGAAAACAACTTCCTCAAGACCTACCTGAGTTATCACAAGACCAGTTTACATGCTGAAGCATTCAAATATATAACAAGTGGCCCTGCAAAAGGAGAAACACAGAAAGTAACACTGAAGTATCTACCATGTGATTGGTACGCCACTGAAATTCCGGGTAAACAAGGATGCTGGGAGAGGCCGCTACTGACGATAACGGGAAAGGTGTATCTGGATAACAGCTGGGAGATAGGAGTGATTGGCAGCAACATGGTAACAAAAGAAACTATCTCAACCATCGAGACACACAATCACCGATGTTGGACGACGTGGATCAAGTATGTACCAATGCTCACATGGGTAGAAGAAGATGAAGACCCAATAACGATACTACCGTTGACTGCGCCCAAGGTATGTTACCAACATAAAGGAGAGGTGGACGTAGGATATAACACCAATTGCGCAAGTGTGACGGAGTTACCTGAGGGGGGAGCAGGAACAGCAGTAATAATGGATCATTATTGGGCCTGTGGAGAAAAGGCATACCATACACTGCCTCCCCTGTGGAATGGTGTGTGCACAATGGTACACGTCAATGTACCATCACTAGTGGTACCTAAGAAGCACGTCGATGTGGCGAAATTTCCCAGAATGAATGAGGGGGATAAGAGAAGAAAGAGATCTGCACCACTCCAGGAGGAGCAAAGGAACAGGACCAACAGCAATGACACTGTCCTAAATAGAAGAAAAAGACAAGGAGAGCCGCTGACAGGAAATTACCTATGGGGAAGGTCGGAAACGGCACTAACATCAATACCGCCAGAACACAGACTATTCAGCAGAGCAGCAATGTTCTTCTCCTCAATAATACACCCGGGATTACAGGCTTACGCAAACGCAAAATGGCTCCAAATAACTAGATGGGAACTAATGATGACCATCAATTCTACAGTAAATGGGTTTAACGCAATAAAAGAAGAGCTGCGAGCTGTAAGGATGGTAGCACTACAAAACAGATATGTATTGGACCTTCTCACAGCAATGGAAGGAGGAGTTTGTGCAAAGATAGGACAATCATGCTGCACGTTCATACCTGCCAATGATGCTGACAATGGTACACTGACAGAAGCAGTTTCACAATTAGCCCAAATGCACTCTAAAATGACGGATGAAAGCAATGGTGTGAACAAGGATGAGAGCTGGTTTTCACTATTATGGTCATGGATGCCATCTTGGCTGTCAGATGGACTGAAAATAATAGTGGGCTGCACCATATTGGCTGGAGCTACCCTGATCATAATTAGATTTTGGAAGGCACGAAAGGCACGCAATACTGACGAATTGCTGGAAATGGTGGGAATGCACCCCTTGATGCCAGCAGATGACGGCCAGCATACAGGTGTAATTATACAGGAAAGAGAGAAGCTGCGCACCCAAATAATTACCAACCATCTAGACCCACCGTCAGTAAAGACCGAGAACCCAAGAAACCCCAGGAGCTACATAGGAAGATGGGTATATTGTACTCCTGGGGGTACCTGTGAATATATGTATTGGTCATTTGAAGATCATGTAAACCACTATGGACATCTCGGAGGAATAACCAAGATATGGCGAGTAAGAGGAGATAATGAGAAGGATATGTTTGTGGTCGACAAGTCGACCAGAGGGGGGACTGAAGTGGGAGAATGGAAAACCAGGCTCCCGTCCTTCACCTCTCGCGCTTGGCCTAGAGGGTCACGACCCAAACACCCGCCACGAGAAGAGTTTGCCCATTTACCAGACGACCAGGTACCCTGGTACAGGAACATACGGATGTGTCCATCTGCTTGCCCAGCAGCCCGCACTGGCCATGCCGACACCTGCGGCACGGATCAACTAGACTAAAATCTACACGTCGTTAGAGATGCCATGACGACCTAGACAACGGGAAGCACATCTGTACAAATATACACACTGGACATTCCCACACCAACCTACACGAAGAATATACTCAGTGCTATGACGTAGGCGACAGGCATATTCCCGGACGTGCATCTTTATTATTTTCATATAGGCTTTCAGAATGCAGAAACGCAAGACGCGTCATGAACTTTTATTAGCTTGCTCACGCTTCTCTTTGAAACCAGGTACAACGATGAGAAATATAATAAAGACAATACCGATTATGGAATTATATGCTCCTATAACCTAAAGCACCTGTGCACCAAACGAACAACTTATGCACCGGGCCAAAGTAGGCCTCAAACAAGAGCTCCCGTGGACATCAACAAGACAAAAGTCAGTTGCTGATCCTACAGAATGAGCTTGGCAAAGCAACCAGCCAAGGTCGCAATGTTGCAAACCCACGTTCCAAGAGCAAATCATCAAAGGCACGATGTTGCAATCTCGCACTCCGCGCACCAACGTTAAAGTCACACCGACAAATTAAACCAGACGCACAGTAGAAAAACAATATTAATTGTGCAGAATTATGCCTCTTTCACGGTCCCTCCCCACGTGATCAAGCCGAACCTGACGAGATGCCAAACCCTGGAGAACAGAGGCGTCTGGATCCCTCGCTACGAGACACTGGCAGATACACTTGAAAGGCTCAATGGACATTTGCAACAGTGGGAACGGTACCCCGTCTAGCTATGAATAAGTCCTCACATTGTCTGCATGTACCCATAGTGAAACATTGTTGCAACTTACAGGTACACCGAGAGCTGGGAACGACGGTGGTCCCAGGCTGGGAAGCTCACGGGTGCACCAATCAGAACTTGGGGCTCTTATCACTGACGCCAGCACATTTAGCCAATCCTCAGGAGCCTTCATGTAACAATTTTCATGTATCTTATTGTAGGGACAACCCAGATATACCACCTGACTACACCTTATCCACTAATATCTTTCTCTATATGTGTGCTATACTAATCCTACCACTCGAACATCCAATTAAGAGTGGCGATAGGTTTTTTGTTAACTTTCTGAAGTGACGCAAGTAGCGCGTCATAATACAGTAAAAAGGGCCTGCGAGCCCCACAATTGTGTGTGTGTCAGGACGAACGCGTGCGCTCCTTGACCCATCCCTGCCGTTTTGTCTAATAAACAGCAGAGTCACCTTGCTCCTTGTGTGCGTCTCATACTCTATCTCATCTTATCTGGGATACACACGGGAGGAGTTGGGGCCTCCCTGCCTGGAGGTCTGCGGACGGCCCGGCCGACCCCGGCAGAATTTCCCCCCGACAAGTACATAATACTCAGTGAGCTCAAAGGTCCAACATCTAGCCAGAGCTTGCTGTTTGTGCCGTGTCTGACTAACACAGTTACGTACAACACATCAATGTCCCTTGCAGGTACGTGCCTTGCAAGTTTAGTTGCCTGATTTCTAGAGCGTATTCCCTTGAAGGTGGAACTAAAGTTAGTGCATAAGTGCGATAGCAGCTACATTTTTTGGGTCCCGAGCAATTGTTTACAGCGGGTGGTTAGGTGTTCCCGTCCTAGTTTATGGTTTGAATTTGTGAAATTACACTGCCTTAAAAATCCCTTGCAAGAGCTGGGTGTGCTAGGGCGCTCCAACGCTTATCTGATAGGAGAGCATAGTGAATAAATGCAAGAGATAGAGAGCAAGCCCAATAAAGCATCAGAATACAGGTGTTACTGCACCCCACGTGAAAGGAGTTCTGGGATCAATTCCCAGACAGACCAGATTAAGCATTACAAAAACCGAGGACATTCATGTCTGTTGGATGGTAGCAACCTGATCTTGTCCAAATCATATTGTTTCAAATAGGTGCTAGAAGGCTCTTGCTAGGTAGTTCTTCTAAATACATTGACAGATAGTAGAATTAGCAAAGATATAAGGGCAGGTGGGCCCTCGGTATGTGGTTCTGCTCAAAAGAATTCCAGTAGGATTAGCAAGGACATATATCTCCTGAACTGATAACGTAGTGTAAATCTGGAGAAGGCTGTGATCAAGCTTAGTCATGGGGTTGGTACATAAGTGCTATTAGTGGTTGCGTTACGAGTTTAGCACAATTGATCCAGATAATCGGAGTCAACTCTGGAACGTGACTCTCCTCTGCTTTGCAGCCTGGTTGCAAGGGAGTATGTGGGAGAAGAAGGTGCTATGGACGCCCACCTTTTGGCACCTATTTTGAATGATCCTTATTGCAGTAATTGCAGTGTGGTAAGTCATGCCTGGGCCCCTCAGGAATTTCCCTCTATTTCCCTGATGTGTTATAGGTCCAGCAACGTTAGATCAGGCTTTTAGAGAAAGCCCTGGCCGTGATGGAACAAGTCTTGGTTTTCTTTGGTGTTGACATAGACATTTGGGCTGCACTTTTTCTAAGGATCTGTACTGCGGCAGAGACTAGTAGGATATAGGCAGACAGTTGGGAAACCCCAGTTACAGCTGCCGCCTCAAAGCAGCCTAATGGACCTCCCCCGAATGCTGCCGACCAGTTTGGTTACAGAGGACTGTAAGGCACCTGTTGGACCCAAATAACCAGACAGACTCAAAGAATATGGCAAAATACTACTTTATTATCAGCTGAATAAAGTAGCCAAACCTGGCGAACAATGAATCGTAGTCCACACACACTCAGGTACACAAAGGCTTTATACCTCGATGTGCGACAGATATGACGTCATCCTACGTGGCAAATAATAAAACCTGTTGGCAGGAGGGATTGGTTAGGGGAACATATCTACCTTTAGGTTCCATAAGAGTTAGTCACATTATTGTCTGTCCCTCATCTCGCAGGCAAACCTCGAACTTCCCTATGACTACGTATAATACAAATTATAACAGCACAACAGCAGCGGTTTCCCCTGCAAACATTTTATGCTCATCATTGCATAGGCCCTGATGATAGGTTGGCATCTTCTCCCAACCTTGGACACTCGGCTCACTAGCAGCATGTAAGCGAAACAAATCCCATATGCAGAGAACAACGTTACACTGCTGCCCACTTGCCCAATTAGTCTACCATCTCTCATCAGCCAAGCCTTTAACCAAGGCTTCTCCTTTTTACTTGCTGGTTGTTCTCTTCTCTGGAACTATAAGGGGAGTTAAGGTACATCGATAACTTCATCCAGCGCTTTATGAATAAGCCTTGTTTTCTGATCATGTACCACATGTGAACAGCCCATGATTTTGTCAATTTTGTCTTCTATTTAGTGCTATTTGATTTGATTATGTCAGGCGTTATTACCCTCTTCGACCTCTAGAGATTTGGTTGCTCCATCTCACATATGCTTTTCTGCATCTTTAATTGTCAATACTTGGCATTCACAAATGTTCACTCATTTACTTAATCTAAGAGAAATATGCCCTGCGTTCATTGCTTATCCTGGTTGATTCCCATTGTACCCTCCAGTTACTTCTTGCTCTGGCATACTTGATCTTTGGCCAGCAGCTATTCTGTGTTCTGCTTCCAGGCACAATCTGAATGAATCTTGCTGCAATGCACATGGAATTTCGAATTGAATCATACTACCAAACATCTTTACAATTCAATATGGCAACTTTCAATTTTACAACACCATTCTAAGGTATGATTTATCCAGTATACACTATTTGTATTACAAGGGCTTTACTAATTTTGAGATGCTAACAGTAATCCATACACACTTATGCAGAGGATGGATCTGTGAGTTTGACCTACGACTATATACAAAATATTACCACAACTATCTTTCAGGCACTATTTACCTCACTAAGGTATGTGATTCAGAACACATTACCACTTTACCACTTGGTACACTTGGTATCTGATTGACCTCATATTTATCTCTTTAATGATACAGTTATCCTATTTTTCAGACGTACCCAATTGAACCAACTGAATAGAGTAAGCTTATCAATCCACAAACCATACTTCACTGAGGCACACTACCCTCACATATATACGTACAATATTATTCTTCACAATGTCCACTTACCACAATAAGGACTCACGAAATGGAGCATGTTCCAGCACTAATAGGAGATAAAAAGATGGGCTTATTGTAAAGTGCTTAATTTAAAAATTAATCCTGTCGGCTCCACATCCCCATGGCATGTCTAATCACTTTCATAGGGAATGACAATATAATTTGAACAAAGCAGATGTGATTTGTTAAATATGGAAGGACAAGTAGAATGTTGATTTTGCAAATATTTGTTTTCTTTTCTTTTATTGAATGCATTTTTGAATCAGCCGCCTGTCTCTGTCCTGAAATGCGGTATGTTTGGGTGTTTTGGATAATTCTATTTTATTCTATTTTTCAATTTTCATTTTGTTTTATGGAATGTCATGGTATACCTTTAAACAATTCCTGTGGCTATTATGCAATTGTAACAATTTGGTTCTACATTATAATGTTATTGTATAACAAACAGCCTTGAAAACGACCAGGAGGTCGACACACGTGTCGGCTGTATCTATGCACTAACGTGTGGAATAACCACATTAGAGATTTCACAGAATTGTGTCATACTATATTTTGTGTACACTTTAATCTGTAATCTGAGCGCAAATTGCCCTCCCAGAATACCAATCCCTTCTGTACAAATTTTCTCAGATCTTTGTGGGTGATCTGTGGGGAGTGGGCTCTTGCGGGCGATTGTGAATCATATCTTTACTTTTGACTTTGAAGGTGGTAAAAAGCGCACGGTTACTCATATTGATCCCACCACTTTTTATTCACTGTTGTATTATGTAGGAGCCACTCAGTTGCCTCTAATCCTTCATCATGAGGGATTGACGTGTATAAACTACACACATCCAGACTAAATAGAATACATTCAGAACTGAGTGCCGAGATATCTTTGAGACAGTTAAGGAAATCTGTCCTAGCCTTAAGGTATGTTGGGGTACCTTGTATCAGGGGTTGTAGTAACCTGTTTGCCTAGATGGCTAGTGGGTCGAAGACACTATCTGTACCGGCTACTATTGGTCTAAGTGGAGGGTTTATTCGATCCATGTGGATCTTAGGTAGACCATAGAAAACGGGGCTTATTGGATGTTTATTGATCAGAAATTCATAGGCTTTGTCACTGTTCCAATCATTCCCTAGAGCTCTCTCAACTGTTATCTCGATCAAGGTCTTTATCTCAATGAGGGTATCCGTATCTAGTGCAATGTATGGGGTATCATCATTTAGCAGTTCCAGACATCTGTTGGTGTAGAATGAGCTGTCCATTACAGTAATCGCTCCTTCTTTTCTGCCGGTTTGATAGTCAGTTCATCATCTTTTGCCCGATTTTCAATGTGTTCAAGCTAGCAATTTTTGATGTTTAAAGGGGTACTTTTATGATAATTGATCCTGCTAAGGTCTGTTAATACACTATTTTCGAACAGATGCAGGATAGAGTTTGGACCTGAGGGCCGAATTCACTTTTTGGACGCATCTCCAATCTATCATCCACACGTGATTGTGGTTCCATGGTTGGCTGAGATTCAAAGATCTTAAGTCTCAGTTTCCTGAGGAGTCTATGAAGACAGACTTTCTCATCTAAGAGAGACGTATTGCAGGTGGGCACAAAGGATAACCCTCGGTTGAGAGTGTCTAATTAGCAACTGGTAAGTATTTTACTGGAGATTTTGATGATCAAATTCTCACTAATTACTTGTTCTTTCTTTTTGTTTGTTTTCTTCCCTCTCCTTGCTTTTCTCTTAGGCCTAATAAAAACGTGAATTAGCGATTTTGGTTGTTGTTTGTGGCTCAATGATACCTCCTGATCCACTACCTGATGCTTCAATCTGATTGTTGGGGAAATTGGTAGGCTGTTGTGGTCTGTCTTTTTTAATGGGATCCCCTATGCAGCTATCACTACTGTTTCCAGAGTTTGATGAACCTGATTGTTGTGGTTCACCCCTGGTCAAGTTTCTATGATGGTACAATTCCTGCTGGATCTACGTGATCTGACTGCGGCTGATTTTCCCATTGCTGGAAAGTTTGCATGTGAAATGTACGAACCACAAAACGTTTGTACATTTCCCATGCAAACACAAGGTCAAAACCCCTACATACCCACACCCCCACCCACACCCACAACACCCGCCACCCACACCCTCAACACACCCCCACCCACACCCCCAACATAGACAAACACTACTTACCTTCTCTTCACACTGTGTCCCTGCAGAGCCAGTTCCCTTTCACTTCCGTGATCGGGAACCAGCGCCGCAGGGTCCTTTTTTTTTTTGGGACCTGCAGGGATTTCCCCTTCAACCCCCGCTCACTATACTCTAAAGTATAGTAAGCGGGGTGTTGCGGGGGACACCCCCTCAGCCCCTGTTTTTTTTCCGGGTGTGCTACGGGGTGTCCCCTGCAACACCGCACTCACTATACAACACAGTATAGTGAGCGGGGTGTTTCGGGGGACACCCCTGCAGTCTTTTTTTATTTTTTATACTTACCTACAATGCTACCATCTTTTTGTGTTTCAAACCTTTGGTGGTAGTATTTTTCAGACATTTTGTACGGTCACACTTTTTTTGCAGTCCGATCGTACAATTCCTTCCTGCCAGTTGTAGACAATGTCATTGAGATAGTCAAAGATATCACGTTTGAATTTCCTGAGCTTTCTCTGTTCAATGTCGGATTTGTAGCTAGATAGTTTGGTGTTGATTTCTTCAAGCAATTCTGAAAGTTCTTGTGCAGATTTGAATTTAGATAATTGAGTTTTAAGGGTTTTAATACCAGAATCAAAGGTAGTAAGTGACTTTGACAGTTCCTCTTTCGTAAGTAGGATGAGGTCCAATGAACATTTGTTCAGGATCTGATCCCACTTAGCTACAAATGCTTTATTCTCACTACAGAGTGGGGGTCTCAGATAGACTCACATACCTCTGGGGATTTTTTGTGACTTATAATACTCCACTAGTGTGGTGGCATGGAGTTTTTGAGAAATCTCACATTGTATGAGCTTTTCTAATTTGAATATCAGTTTGTCTGGGTTCTCTTGACTTTGAAGAGCTATATCCGTTTCCTTGATTAGTGATAGAATGCGATTTGTCTATTCCGTACTAAATGCTAGCGTAGTCGCATGTTTATCAATAAGTTCATTTATTCTGGAAAATGACATCTTGTTATAGTTACATTTGTAAGGATGCTACCGATAGTGTGTGACACACTAGCAAGCCTGTGAACCAATCTAAAGCAAAGGAATGTCGGTGCACACCAATATTCAAGAATCAAAATGTACAATAACTTTTTTATATACATTAAAGAAGATTAAAGGTGCAGGGGAAGAACTGTGATCGTTGCACAAAACCACCACAAAGTACAAAGAAGAAAAGACGATTTGAATGTAGAATCCTCCCGTCCCAAGCACACATTCAAATGCTGTAAAAAATAGTCAAGATTTCTATTGAAAGGCTTTACATCTCACTGAAATAATTCATCAACAAAAGAGAGAGATGTCAGGTAAATTTTAGTAAAAGAATGTGTATTACATTTTATATCAGACAGTGTTGTACAAAAAGAAGCAAAATAGCAAGTCCTTTTCCAGTGGCTGACGCGTTTCGAGGATGAATCCTCTTCTTCTAGAGCCTTACGGACTGTAAAATAAATGTCATATAGAAAGGGTGTATCATAATTATGTACAATCAGACTTATAATGCAAGTAATATATACACATAAGTCAGACAACTGTAAAATCCCTAAGACATTATGGCCACAATGGCAAATCTATGGGTTCTGAATCATTATTTGTCCAATTATCCCTAAGGCAGAGCCACCCTATAGGAGAACCACCCTATAGGGCCATTTAAGTTGTACTCTACATGGAGATCCATTGTTATACATATAGAAGCTAGTCCGGATATTCATTCAATAATAGAGTCATGGAAAAATTCCCCAATCCAGAGGAAGGTCGCCAGACAATGTAGTATGTGAGTTATTGAAGAGACGTTCGACCCATTAATGTCTACAAATCACTGAAACATGGAGATAACTGGATGGGACCCAATATCTAAATGTCAAATCATTTCTCTAATATAGTAGAGATGGTTATCTTTTCTTAAAGGAGACTGTGTTCTAGGGCAAAAACTTAGATAACAGTCACAGATTCCCACCTCTTGGTGTTCAACTGGTGTAGTCAAAACCGTATACCCTGAAAAAACAGTATATCACATCAGGGTGTGGCGGGTATAAAACCTTCAAAGATCGGCCATGTAGCCAATGTTGTGAATTATTTATTAGGTGTAGATGATCATAACAATGGTCTCATAGAACATCTTTATAAGAAGAGACTGTATCTAGCAACAGAGACACTCACCCTAGTGGCATGTACCTTTGACACTTGTCATATCCCACCGTAAATTCAAGGTGAAAAAAGGAGCTCCTCTGGGGTCTTCATAAATGGTGCATTTTTCGAGTTCTAAATGCCAGTTTTTCAAAAGGCTAAAGGTGATGAATGAAACAAGCCCCATATGTGAATGTAGTCACCTAACAGTTAGGTGTGCAAGCTTCCAGTGTAAGTTAGAAGTTACAAGCTCCCAGTTACGCAATACCACTCACCTTCATCTGCAAGCGGTCGAGGCTCGTGCTGTCCTAGATTGCGTCCGTATCCCTGGTAACGACCTATTTAATGCCGATGGAAGACTCAGCATAAATACATTCTGCAAGACTGTTAGGATTGGGTCTGAAGGAAGAGAGGTGTTAGGATGTTAAGATTGACAGCTCCTGTCCTGGTAATCTGTTTGGCCTTCTGCCTGCATGAATGCTTAGTGCTTGAGGTTTGATGTCACAAATGGAATGTTTGGGTATGATTGAGTGGAATGCTGTGTGTTGAGTGTTCCACCCAGGACAGTAGACATGAAGTAGCTTGGGTGGTGGGAGCCAGTGGGCTTCCCCTCTGATCCTTTAACTGAATCTCCTGATGTAACACCTGATTAAAGTGAAGATCTCCTGGCTTCCAACGTATCCTTTTACCTGTTGACCTCACCTAAGTTCACAACATAAATTGGCGATGAGTTGGTCTTGGAGAACCCAAAGAAAAGTCAGAGAAAGGTATCTGCATGTATGGAGGCAGAGAGAGGGAGAGAGAAGGAGGGACTGCTGCGGGGGGGGGAGGGCGATGCAGCACAGGATCTAAGGAGACTGAGAAAAAAGGAGGGAGCCCACTGCCCCCAATTATGAGTCCCACCACCCAGGGGCGAGAGGGTACCTGGTATGGCTTCCAGGGAGATGCACAGAGAGAGACTATCCAGACCACCCAGGGGGAACAAAGAGACTGCCTCATCAGGCACCAGGAAGATGTAAGGGTGTCTGAGGCTGCCAGCGACTGAGGTGTTAGGCACCAAGTATATGTAAGGGTGCCACTGCCTGTAAGGTTCCCAGAGGATGGCTGTTACTCATGGGAAGTAAAATGATGTAGCCTGCGTGGTGGGAGCCAGTGGGCTTCTCCTCTGATCCTGTAACTGAATCTCTTGATGTAACATCTGATTAAAGTGACTTAATTAAGATCTCCTGGCTTCCGGCGTATCCTTTTACCTGTTGACCTCACTTAAGGTCACAACAAAGGCATATTAGGGCATTGTTTAGTACTTGTATAGCATAGTGGCCAAGAGTAAAACTTCCCTGTGTGGATGTATGAGGTCAAAGTATAAGGGAGCTTACCTTGATTCACTGTCTAACGTTACAGTGCTGTGTAGTCACAAAGACGGGAGCGTCGGTAACCACAGATACCATAAGCACCATTTTGGGGAGGTATAAGTAACCTCAATTGTCATAGAAAGGAGGAAGGACAAGTCGTCCCATGTCTCCATCTGAAGAAAAGCTCCATCTTGAAGTGGAGTTTTACATGTTGTACGATCCACTTCATACTCTGATGGCTCTGTGTAAAGTGCCAATATTTACAACCAAGCCCAATTGCTGCTAGTTCTAAGTGTACCTGTGACGAATGTAAAGAGATACCGTTGTGGCGGAAAAGAAATGTCGATCCCAAGGAATGACGACCATCATTTTAATAAAAGAGGGGCAATACATTTTGGAGTGCACCATGGTGTGAATAAATGATGGAGTGCGCCACTGTGTAAATGATGATGACTCAAAAGTCAGGACATTTCTAATGAAGTAAAACTGTGGGTAGCCTCAAGATGGCTCACATGTGGCTCATAAGCATGTTTATCATTCTATCATTACATTGCGTAGCTCATACCCTTCTTGTATTCAGTCTACCAGGTTACATATGTCCCATACATTGGTTTCCTGTTCATAAGGATACCATTCCACAAAAGCATGTAATATGATATATGTAATATTGCTTTATGATATATGTAATATTGCTTTATGATGGGACAATGGTCCATCAAGGTATTCCGTTTGTTATGTAGTATACTTCTACAGTAATCCCCTGGCTCCGAAGGTACCATTCCACAATATGGCCTAAGACATCTTCACTGCTTTATGTTAGGACTATCATCAATCTATTATACAGTTGTGTATTCAACATAAAGGTAGACATAATTTGTAAAGGCACACTCCATTAATCCCGTTATTTTAGCAGTGTGATTAAGCATTAGAAAGCAGACAATTTCAACTGAAAACTTTTAGCGAGGCAATTCCATACTGTACATGCTCCAAATGACATTGATTTCCTGTTAGTAAGGATACCATTCCACAAAAACATGTAAAATTACATAAATCGTGTTCACTGCTTCAATCTAGATTCTAACCTCACCATGGCTAGACAGGTGAACGCAATATCATCAGCAGCAGCCTACCACTCCAAACTTATCACAGCCGCCAGGCCATTCTTAACGCAACAAAACTGCCTCACCATCTCTAGAGCAATCATCAGATCTCGCCTTGACTATTGCAATGCGCTTCTTCTAGGCACTTCAGCAAAGAACATCAGGAAACTCCAAACGGTGCAAAACAATGCCCTCAGAGCAGACACAGGCATCTCCAGGAGAGACCACTTCTCGGCCGCAAGGAAAACTGTCCATTGGCTACCCGTTTAAGGAACGTATCCTTTTAAAGTGCCTAGCACTAACCCACTAATGCCTCCATGATACAGTACCTCGCTACCTCTCTCAAAGATTCTCTGCGCCTCCCTCGAACAGACCCACAAGAACAATCAACACTATCCGCTTAGCCATCCCCAAAAACCTTAGGGTCGGGGCAGGTGGCTCAAGCTTCCCAGTCATAGCAGCCACCAACTGGAACTCGCTCCCTCCCACACTCAGAAGCATTGAGTCCCACACAGCCTTTGGAAAAGCAATCAAAACAATGATGTTTGTGTAATCTTGAAGGTGCCATGCTACCAGCACCTCCCTGCATCTTATGTCTACGGTAGCAGTGTACTGTACAATATCTATAGTATCTCCTGTATGTTATCTATGATTGCAAGTACACCTTCTAAGGCACTTGCTACATATAACCCATGCACTGCCTCTTACATCATGTAACTAAGACACCTTCTTGAAACAGCACCTCGATGCCTCCGGGCTGCTAGCGCTTTACAAATACAAATAAAATGATGGGAAAATGTTACATCAATATATTTCATTTGTTATTAAATGTATTTTCTACAGTAATCCCCTGGTTCCAAGGGTACCATTCCACAAAACTATATAGTATGGCATGAAACATCTTCACTGCATTATCTTAAGACATTGATCAGTCTATTTTACAATCATGTAATCGTCATAAGGGTACAGATCATTTGTACAGGTACACTAGATCAATCGCTATACTCTAGCAGTTGTAAGAGGATTCAATTCAACACTACAGCTAAGTCAACACCTAGTCTAGAATACTGAATGAAAACCCTTATTGATATATCTTTATGTCCAGTTCATGCGTTCTGGATGACTACCCCTATATAACACCCCTCTCTTGGAATTCCCTTGACCCCACTGAGCCAAGAAGTAGTTCTGTTTTGCAAGTTTAAAAGGTTTATTTGATAATTTAAACAATAGATATATATATATCACACTTTATAATAATTTAATAATTGAATATGACACTTAATATGAGCAGTAATCAATAATGGATAGTCTGGCACTAGCACACTTGTGAATAGGAACAGAAGAATAAGGTGGTAGAGAATACTTTATATAAGTTCAGATGGATGTAATGTTGAATGAAAATGCAATACAGAAAATACTCAATATGATTTCAACAAAACAATGTAATCACTTTTCTCTGGCAATCCCCTCCCCCCCTTATGCAATGCAAGGAAATGGAAGAAAGCACACAGTTCTCAGAAATGCAATCAAATGTAATTCAGTTTACCCCAGCAAGCTTAGACTACAGAAGTTAGAAACACAGGCCCAAAATGCTTTTATATGTGCTGGCAATGAAGTGAAAAATATGCTAAAATGCTTTTAATTCCCTCTAGAGGTTCAGAGTGAGTGGTATCAAGTTAATATTAGTCCAGGCTCACTCTAGCAATGATTCAGGGATGGTTCTTAAGACAAAACTATAGGGGTAGGAATGTGGTTCTAGGTTCGTAGAAAAGCCACGATTCCCAGCTTTCAGAGGAAAGTTACTGCAAGTCTCTAGGACAAACGGTCACGGAGATATGAGCGATTAAATAAAGGTAGTTTTTCAGATTTGAAATTTTAAAGTTCAAAAAGACAAGTGACAGCTAGCAACTAGAAAATGACAGGTGACAGTTAGGAGGCCGTTCTACTTAGATTAAAATAGATTGAATTATATTATTTTAACTAAGAGATTGGTTCTGCACAGTCTGCTAGGTACTCACAATATATTTAGAAATAGATGGGCCTCGTCACGGATCTGGTCAGGTTTTAGACTGGACTCTGGTCTGGTCTCTGCACTTCACAGTGATCTGGGTCAGCTCTCTGGTTCTGCTAACAGCGGTCTGGGTCAGCTCTGCTCTGCCTCTGGTTCTGGATATTGATAGATTTGAAGTCTGGATCTCTGGATGTGGATAGATTGAAGTCTCTATGTTGGCTCTCTGAAGGTTGATGGAGGTAAAGTATGGATTTTCCCGGCAGAGCGTCCCGCAGCAAATGGATTTGAAGGTCCCTATCTGTCCTGACTGTCTGCTTTTATGTGTTTTGAAAATGGGTGTGTGTGCAGCATCACTAGGCTCTACCCCTCTCCACTTGGCCACTTCATCCTCTTCCCCTTGATTGGGGGAATGAAATGAAGTGTCATCATGATGAGGTCTGTTTATGTTACAGAGAACCCACCCCTGTCAAATTACACACAATCTATATTTTGACCCAAAAGACATATTTGCACAGGTACACATTTGTTTAAAATTACATGCACCCATCACATATCACAGGAGGTATACCCTGTCCAAATCTGCTCTTCCTGGGAGCTTGCATTCAGAAATGGCAACATATTTCACTTTTTGGTCAGGTTACCAATATCAGATTCTTACTCAAATTTATACACATGTGCGCAAGGGGTATGGACATTAATTGATGAAGTGTCAGATTTTTAACATGCATACATTTTAAGTAATACCCTCTTAACTGCTAGCTTGCCCCCAGATCATGCCACCGGTTCTAAAAACCTCTTAAAATATGGGCAGAAAAATCACAAGAATTATGGTATCATTTAAATAATTATGACAAGTCCGTACTATGAGTTATTCATCTTTTTCTAAAACCATATTCTGGCTACAGGGGTGTGGTTTCCCCCCAGCACAAGGTTGAATTTCTGGTTTTTCCAGTTCTGCCAAGCCAGCTTGCTCTCACAGGCAGTGCTCCTCCCCTTTCCTTCAGGAGGAAGCCACTTTTTACGGCCCCCATAATAAAACATTTGCCTGAGTCAGGACAGGGCTTTGTTCAATTTCCTGCAGAGCCCAAGTAATTCAATCAGGGAAGTGTCATATCCCTTTTGGTGGGAGCAGCAAAAGGGCAGCTAGGCCTGGGAACACAGCTGTTGTGCAAGTCTCATCTCCTGTCGGGGGTAGCTGGTGGGCAGAATTCAGTTCCTTAAGCCAGGCCCCAGCTAATGTCACTTTTAGTTACCCAGTCTTCTGCATTCAAATAAACTAACCATTTTTTACATATGCAGCTAAAATGCTGATTCTAAGTTTAAAACTATGACATTTAAACAATTGCAACCTATGTGACACTCAAAAATAGATCACTCATTTCTTTAGTCCAAATTTACTTAAACTGCTGAAATCCACAGCTCAGCCAGTCTTGTTATAAACCTTCAAGTCACTTCAGAATATAACTTTACATTGGATCCACCTCTCAGTAAGTCTTTCTTTGGCCTGCTTTGGGTTCATCTATTCAGTTTTACACTAAAAAAAAAAATAGAGTCTGGTGTTGTTTTAAAACGTCGGCTTTCTGATAGTGGTGAGTACTGGTACTGCAACCATTTTTAAGATTTAAGAAAATGAATTCCCCACAATTCTAGGTTGCTTTTGGCAATCAGCATTGCCATTCCCAATGGTTTCAGACTACTGTGTGGGTAGTCCAATGGTGGTTTTAGGCAGTGCCCTTCTGTGCCCATAACATCGCCAAAAATGAGTGGCAGCCTATTCTTCATGCACTTCCCTGTGCATATTCTGGGAAGCTCTGGCCATCCTGATGTTTTCCATGTCAGTACTGTACAGTTTTTGAGGTAGGGCTCGGATGCATGGGTAAGAACATCCCACAAGCCCCCCTCTTGCGATGGCCATTCTGTTTCACTGATGGGACTTGCAAGACCTGGGATGTTTCCTTATCTTCTTCCAATAGATGGCACAGTTCAGCATCTTTTCCTCCATCCGGTCGGATCGATCGGTTCTCCTCGCCGGTCCTGATGGGAATATTGGGCGGTACCCTGGGCCCCTCGCGTTTCTGCTCCCAGTCTCCGGATCATCCTCCTTGGCCCGTCTCCAGGTTTTCTTTCTCCTAGGACGACAAAGGAAGAGCGGCAATACCTATTCATGGACATTTCTCCCCCACCATTGATGTAGTGGGGTGGCATATAAATTTATAGTCAAAACATATGAACATGCACATTTCTTTTTGCATTCAAAAACCAAAACACCCACATTGAGAAACTCAGAATTTGATAGGCGATATGTAGGATAGTTTAAGTTAGAACTGAATTAATCTGAGACAGTACCCTCTAGGATTCCAGAGGATTCCTCCAGTTGTTGCAGAGTGTGCCTGGGATGGCAACACTTCAACTGGTTAATGTGGACCCACTTGTCTTCCCCCTCTGTCAAACCGCCTTTGGGGATGCGGATCTTGTAGGCCACAGGGGAGATTTTGTCTATAATCTCAAAGGGTCCCTTCCATGTAGGCAAACATTTTCGCTGTTTGGCCTGGTTCCTTTGGAAATTGTATAGATAGACCCGGTCCCCCACCTGATATTCCTTCCTGGAAGTTTTCAGGTCATAGTGGGTCTTCATGCTATCAGCTGATCTTTCTAGATTCCGCTGAGCATAAGAAAAAGCATGTTGAAGGTGTTTCCTTAAATTCTCCACATACTCATGAGTTGTGGAGGCATTTATTAGGGTCTGCTCTTGGGTCCTGTAGAGCAAATGCTGAGGAAGCACCAGCTTGCGTCCAGTCATCAACTCAAATGGTGACATTTTGGTTGCAGATGAAGGGGTAGATCTGATGGCCATTAGGACCAGAGGTAATCGGATATCCCAACTTGGCCCAGAATCTGCCACAAACTTCTTTAATATGCTCACAATGGTTCGGTTATATCTCTCTACTGCCCCAGAAGAAGCTGGCCGGTAAGCAATATGCAACTTCCTTTTGACCCCCAGTATCTCCCACATCTTTGTCATTACTTCACTGGTGAAGTGGCTACCCCTGTCTGACTCAATCCTTTGAGGTAGACCGAAACGGGAAAAGATGTGGTTAATCATCAGGGCAGCTGCAGTTTCTGCCTTGCAATTTGGGGCTGGGAGACATTCCACCCACTTGGTAAACAAGCATGTCACAGTCAACATGTACTTATTCCCCCTAGCAGAGCGAATCACGGGGCCTACAAAGTCGATTTGTCAATCTGACCATGGCAGTGTCATCCCCCTCTTTTGGAGAGGCGCACGGTGTGTGAGGGATGATGGCTGAAATTGTGCACACACGAGACACCCCTTCAAGTATTGGTCAAGGTCCTGCCCCATGTGTGGCCAGTAGGCAACCTCTCTTAAGATTTCCAGTGTTGTGTGAAACCCCCTATGACCGGCGGTGGCCGCATCATGGGCGTGACTTAACATCAGGCTTCGGAATGAGGTAGGAACCACCCACTGATCGTGGCCAGCTTTGGATTTCCTTACCAACAAACCGTCTTGGATCCGGAACATTTTTGGACATTTCATCAACACTCTTAGGTCCTCTTTCCCAGTGTAATCGGTATCCGTCAGGGGAAAGTTCTCAGGGTCCTCAAGGTGCTGGTAAAATTTACCAATTATTGGATCCCCCTTCTGAGCTGTAATCAAATCAGCATCCGGGGTCTCCTTACTCCATTGTGCAATTGAAAGGTCGTTGTGAGCATTTGTCTGGGACCTAGTGATAGCAGTGACCTGGATTTCCCCCAACAGGGACTCAATCTCAATTAGATCCCCTTGGATGGCCCCGGTTTTGGCCAGCTGATCAGCTAAGTCATTTCCAGTTTTGTCTGGTCCCTCTACTTTGGAATGACCCTTGATCTTTTTCCAATAGATGGTCATCTCATTCGAGGTGACCAGATCATAAATGTTTTGGATCAACTTCCCATGTTTCAAGGGTTTGTTATTAGCACATAACATGCCTCTGGTTTTCCAATTAACCAGGTGCTCCACGAACCCGTTCCGTACATAATCCGAATCTGTGATTATGACCAGTTCGTGGAGTTGATGCTGGACAGCAGTGAGGATGGCCTGATGCACAGCCATCAATTCTGCCACCTGACTACTTCGGGGACCAATTTTGTACCCAGCGGAGGGTTCCGGGAACTCATTCACCCATGCATTTCCTACGCCGGCCACCAGTTCTTTCTCCCCGTCGTTGTCAACATGGTAAGAGCATCCATCCACATATACAGGGGGCATTCCCTCACACTTGTCTTCTTCAAAGACTTTGTGGGGGGAATTAAGGTATGCCTCCATGTTGTCCTTTATTTTTAGACTTTCGTCCTCGAGACAGTTTTCTCTGGCACAATCATGCAAGTCAGCCAGACCTTGCGCGAGGGTACTCTTCTTGTTTTGGCCATATCGGACCTCCACAGGAAAGCCTTGCATTGACAGAATCCAGGAAGTAATTCGGGAATTACTCACATTTCCGGCCCGGATTCTATCACTTTGGAGATATTGCAGAGGCTGGTGTGGAGTCTCCACTATGATGTGTTCCCCCTGGATAAACGGGCGGTAATTCTTCAATGCCCACACCGTTGCCAGGAGTGCCTTCTCACAATCGTTGAATTTTTCCTCCACAGAGGATAAAGTTTTGCTCGCATAGGAGATTACTTTATTGACCTTGTCATGCTTTTGGTATAATACTGCCGTCAAGCACGTATTAGAGAACCCCGTCTCCAGGAAGAACTCCTTGTTTCTGACAGGGTAAGCTAGGCAAGGCGCTTGTGAGAGGCTTCTCTTGAGTTGTTTTACCGCCTCGGCTTGTTCTGGACCCCATTCCCACTTGACCCCCCCTTCAGGAGATGAATCAGGGGTCTGGTGATCTCTGCGTAGCCCTCAATGAACTTTCTGCTGTAATTAGTCAGTCCAAGGAGGCTCCTTAGTTCCCGCAGAGTTGTGGGGTCTTTCAGTTTCTGAAGTGCTTCCACTTTCTTTTCCTGGGGACAGAGACCCTGAGGAGTAATCTCATGCCCCAAGAAATTAACACGGGTTCTACACCACTGTGCTTTCTGAAAGGAAAGTTTTGCTCCGGTGGCCCTCAACTGCGTCAGAACATAACGGATCTCCGCTATGTGTTCCTCCACAGATGAACTTTTGTTGAGGACATCATCTACATAAGCCAGGTTACCCCTCGCACCCAGGTCGGGCATGGCCTTATGTAGGAAAATATTGAACTCATTACCGGAGTTAAGGTATCCGAAGGGAGTCCGGGTCCATGTATACTGCTGGCCCCCAAAGGTAAAAGCCAGCTTGTATTGGTCCTCCCTACTGACCGGCACGGTCCAGTATCCATTGGTCAGGTCTATTGCAGTGAATACCTGTGACCCCTGAATCTGGGCCAGCCCTTGGTCAATGTAGGGAAGAGGCCATCGGGAAGTATGGACCCGTTTGTTGAGCTCCCTGAGGTCGGCGCAGAGTCTCCACTGGCCGTTTGGCTTCAATATTCCCAGCACCGGATTATTGAAGGTGCTGTGGACTAGACGGATTATTCCCCGGGACTCAAGGTTCTTAATTATTTCAGTAAGGGACTCCATTGATGCGAGAGGCAAGCGATATTGCTTCACAAACACAGGAGTCATGCCAGGGTCCGTGGGGATTGTTGTTGTGTGGATGTCAGTGCGACCACAGTCATACGAGTCTACCGCAAAGAGATCTTGGAAATCCAAGAAAACTTGTTTCAACTTTTGCTTTTGTTCCAGAGTCACACAGGCATCAGCTAGGTTGACTCTCTCTTCCACCATCAGCCTGAAGCCTGGAAAGACTTCTGGTTTGGCTATTTCAGCGGCCTCCTCCAGCTGGGTGGAGAAGTCCCTGGTCAGAGTGCTGATTTGGACTGGAGGCTTCAGGTGGGAAAGGCAGCCCTCATGGACCTGGAAAATCACCTCATCCCTCCTGAAGTCACAAGTCACATCTTCCTTACCATAGGGGCAGGAAGTGTACACCAGGAAGTTTCCCCCATGCCGGGTAAAAATCCTGTCTGGTGTTGTATTGTCCTCACTGTCACTGTCAAAACAGTCCTTGGGGATTGGCCCTAACAGTTCATTACCTAAATCGATGGAAAAATGAAGGTCATCAACCACCATTCCAATAATGGTGCCTGCGGCTAGAGTAATACTCTTTAAGTCGCTGTTATCCACCTCTATTGGAATGGTGTCATGTTCTATGTTGACTAATGGAGTTGGGTTTACCCCCAACCCTTGCTGTTGGAGAGAAGCATTTAGATGTATGTAAGCATCAGGGTTTTTCAAATGTTGTCCTCTTTTAACTTTCACTTCCAGGGAGAATTGTCGGGTCCTTTCTGGGATGGTGACTTCCACTTGAATCTGAATTTCAACTGCGTAAGGTAGCAATTGAGCTGACCTAAATGCTTTTTCTGGATCATCAAAGCCCATGGGATTATCCGCTAATCGGGACCAAGCTTTGAAGTTTATTAGTTCCAAACTAATGGCAAAGCGATTGAGAATGTCACTGCCTAAGTAAAAGGCGGCAGTGACGTCTCGCACGACCCAACAATTATGGACTATGCTCTTGTTGCCAATAGAGATTTTGAGCATACACCTGCTTGGCAGGAGATGTTTGGAATTAGGTGCTTCCAGGTCCATTTCCCATTTGTCTATCAGTTTGAAGGTGGGAATGGCTGGATCTTTTGGGAGTTGGCGAAACATGGCTTTGCTTATGAAGCTCTTACCATTGTTCACGCACACTCGAGCGAGAACAGAGTCCTTCCCATCTTTTAATTGGACAGGGATGAACAACTGCTCTCCAATTTGCTGAATATCAGCCATGCTCTGAGCTGATTTCGCATCTTTCTGGACTATAGGAGTGGGAGTTTCTGATGGTGGATTAGTATAGAATTTCAGAGTATTTCCTTCCAGCGTGGAATACCACTTTAGACTGGAAGGAAGGTTGATTTTCAGGAATAGAGAGGACCCCCATCACCAGTCTGTTGTCCTACTGCTATTACTGTCACGTCTGGAATTTGGTTGTTCTGGAAGTGAAATTCTACTTGGTCAGATTTTTGTTCAACCATGTGGCAGGTGCCGTTTAAACTAACATGGTTGACACTCTGTTTTAATTTTATTGGTCGGCTAGTCTGGGTCCAGAGGACCTTGTTTACGCAATCTATTAGGGGTGACAACCTTCTCAGGAGGTCATTCCCTAGTAAACAAGGGGTGCCCTCTGGAGTCACTACTATGACCGGGTGTTTCAACTTGTGTCGCCCGATCTTAATGTCCAAGTCTGCAGTCCCCTCAACGGGAATTTCCTTCCCGTCAAAGTTCTGCAGTTGTCCAGGAAGAGAGGTGAGAGGAATTTGGTAATTCCCTCCCCTTCCTGCATTCAGTTCGTCAAAGGCCCTTCTGGACAGAAGTGTAGCTTGAGATCCCGTGTCCACCAGCGCTGAAATCGTACCCTGCCCCTGTACTTGTACCGGGGCATAATATCTTCCCTCCATCTCCTCAAGGGGGCACAGATAATGCACATTTTTGGACAACTGGTGGGCTAACTTTCTGGTTTTGGACATTGCAAGAGAAGAAATTTGGGCAGAATTCTGTGAAGAGCCTTGGGAATCTGAAAAAAAAAATTGGCAACTGGAGATCAGAGCCATTGTGGGTTCCCCTGGCTCCGGCTCTGGGCCGCCCCCCCCCTTTTTGGAGGAAGTCATCAGGATGGGTTTGAACCAGGGGATTTTCTTGCTGTTGGTTCTGGGATGAGATGGTGGGCGGCGGTAGCTCAGTCTCCACATCTCCCCAGTCTGGATTTGCATCCCTAGGGACCCATTTTTCTTTGGGAGGAGTTCCCCCATCTCTGAAGGAGAAGATCCTTTTTCCAGGATCCTCTGGGGATCCCTCTCCTTCAAATTGGAAGATCTGTATTTCTTCCACAAAACGGGTCTGTTTGGGTACTTTGTTTCTCCTACCCCCCCTCTGCTCCTTAGGAGGCAGAGTTTCAGGGGCAAGAGATTTTGTTTCCGGTTCCTGGGTTTCCAGGGGCTGTTTACAAGTGAGGAAGGAAGCTTCCTCCAAGGCTTTACACCCCCCTTCCCTTTGTGCCTCCTCCCTGGGAACCGGTGAGTTATCGGGGTGCTGCCCCCGTCATTGTTCTGGGGCACCAGGTCCAGAGTTGGGTGCGTTCTGCGCCGGCATGCCAATCTGAGGGTTCTGCTGAGCCCTCAGTATGTGACCCAGATCCCGCGCCATGTTTTGAACCTGGCGCTCTAACTGGGAAACCCGCTCAGGCTGATCCGGGGCCCTGTTTTCTGCCCTGGGCTGATCCCGGGAAGGGTAGCTATCCCTTCTTTGGTAGTACCCCTGGTTGGGAAGATTTGGATACCCCTCCACCCTTGGCCTCCCCTCTCCCGGATTCGGTTGTCTGGGCTCAGGGAATTGGGGAAAGAAGGGTGGAGGATTTTGGGGTTGGAAGTTGGGTGGATACCTGGGGAAAAAGTTCTGCCCAGGATTTGGAGAATTTCTGCCCTCCGGTGGGAAGTTAGGAGGGAGGTTCCCTGGGTTAGGTGCTTGGCTGGATCCCCCCCCTTGGGCTGGAGGAGTCCACACATAACCCAGGATGGGTCTGTTTCCCTTGTACCGGGGGCTTACATAATCAGGAGAGCGAGGGACCCCATTTGTGGGGCTGCCTCCCGGGCCCCCTGTCTGTGACTGGCCCGAGGACCTTCTGGGCCTAGCATTATTAGGTGCAGGTAGGTTTTTAGGCCCCCCCATCTCCAACTCTAAAACGGGGGTGACCTTTACCTCTGCCACCTTGGCAGCAGCAGGGGTGTTGTTGGCTTTGGGGTTTTTGGGCGCATTATTTTTATTTTCTATTGGCTTCTGCACCTCATAGATCCGGGTCGCCTGTTCAATGACCCAGTCTAAAGATCTTTTCTCGTGAAAATCCCTCACGAGCTGGGTCATTATGTATTTGGGCAAGGGATGGAAAAACGTATTAATAAATTCTCTGCTATCCGTGCGCACCCTTCTTGTGGTCTGTGCAAAAGCACGCTTTAACTCCTGCACAAATTCTTGTGGGGCCTGATCCTCCCGACATTGTAAATTGTAGGCTGCCTTGCGAGCCTCTTGAGGATTTCTATGAGTAGAAAAATGTTTCAAGATGGCCGCCTTATAGGCGGACCATCTTAAATGATTTTGGTCCTCCAGCCCAGAAAAGAAACTGGAGTATTCCGGGGAGAAGGTCCACTTTACATATTGAATACAGCTTTGGCTGTCCTTCAAATGGAAAGTCTCCATCATTTGCTCAAACAACTCTAAGTGCTCCCAAACAGAATACTTGGCGTTCTTATGATAAGGCGTGATGACGCTCCTGATTGCCTTTATCTGCTTTAAGGGGTCCTTAAGCAAGGCCCTTTTTGTCTTATTGGCCCTTTTGGTCCGGGTAACCCTGGTCCATTCATCTTCTGACTCAGAGGCACTGCTCCCAGAGGTTCCCGTCTGTTCTTCCAGGTTTTCCCGGATTCTGCGAGCCTGGGAATGGCGGGCAGAATGTGGGGACCTGGTCTCCTGTGTCCTGTATCACTCAGAGGAGTCTTCAGATCCCTCCTTGCTGCCAGGATTTGATGGGTACCCCCTCCACTGACCTAACTGGGCAGAGGTTTTCAGGATGCCCTTAATGGGCCTACTCTCCTGGGGTTCCCCATCAAATTGCACTGTGCTTGGGTGCCCATACCCGGATGCCCGCCCCTCCATTCCTGGGTGGTACTAGCCTATGAGCCCCATGCTTCTGGCTGGATAGTAATCTGCCATCCCTGTGGCCCTGTGCTCATGTGCGCCAGGGGACATGGGGGTGGCAGAGTCCAGGGACTGAGAGAAATAAAGGCCTCTGGTACTAGGGCTCCTGGGGTTATGCTCAGGAGTTTCTCTTTCCCAGCGAACCTCATCTCTATCCGCCCCTGCTCCCTGTTGCAATGCAAGAGCCTGCGCCTTCAGTTCCTCAGTTAAGGCCTTACTAGACTCTATCAGTCTCTCCTGCATCGCTACCTGTTGTTGGAGTCTATCATTGTGCTGGCAGAGAGCCTCATTCTCTCTCTGTGCCTCCTGATTGGTCCTGGAGCACTGGGCCAGTCTTTGCTGCAGGAGGGTTACCTCCTGAGCTGTGTCCCTATTGGCCTGCTCCTTTCTTGCCAGAGCATCCTCCACCCTCCTGGTGTGTTCTAACAAGTTCTGGTGTTCTTTTTGGAGGTCACCCAGCCCCTGGAGGGCCAAGTGATTTTCTTCTGTTTTTCTTTTGAAATGGCAGACTTCCTGGCCTAAGGCGTCTCTTTCCTGACTAAGAGCCTGCATTTGTGCCGCCAGGTCGTCCCTCTGCCTTTGAAAGGCACCAGCTTTCTGGCGTTCTTCATCAAACTCTGCCTGGGTATTCAGGTCTTTCAAAATCAGCTTGTTGCTCTCTGCCTTCACTCTATCTAGATGACTTTGCAGGGTGGCTACCTGCTCCGTGCATGCCCTGTTAAAGTCTAATTGTTGCTCCAGCTTTTTCTGGCTCTGCAGTAAGGATTCCAAACTGTCTTGGTGCTCCTTCTGCAGGGCCAGAAATCTAGTATCCTGGTCAGCCTTTTCCTGTTGCAGTATATCCATGTCCTCTTTTATTTTAATGATATACTGCCTACTATCATTTTCTGACTCCTGGCTCCTCTGCAGCCTCTGCTCAGAAGAGTCCAGATCAGATTGGGCCTTCTGTAATGCCAGCAGTTGCCTACTCGCCAGATCTTGGCCTTCAGCACATTTGTCCTGCATGGCTCCCATATGTAAATATAAATATGCCGCTACCCTGGCAATCTTGTTGTGCTCATCCTTGGCCTTAGAGGACATATATAGTTCACTCAGGGCCACATGTAAGGGACCCTGGTCTCTCCATATATCTGACCCTGTTTCCGTGATCTGGGGTGCGATTGCTTGCAACCAGACCGTCTGGTCCTGATGAGTCCACTCACCTCTCACAAATAACTTATGTAAGAAGTGCTCTCTGGCAATTTCCATGTCTACTAAGGTCGTCATTCTGGAATTTGAGTTCCTTCCTGACTTACAGAAGTTTGTATTTTATTTTTGCAAAACAGACCTTTTCCTTAGAGCGTTCCTTTGAGGAGTGCTTTACAGCGTAACACAGCGTGGTGATCCGACCGGATATGTGTATCTGGTCAGCTGGCACACTGTATTAATCTGCACAAGTGATAGATCTAATCCGGAATCCCCGGCTTCGAGCCCCCAATTTGTAAGAGGATTCAATTCAACACTACAGCTAAGTCAACACCTAGTCTAGAATACTGAATGAAAACCCTTATTGATATATCTTTATGTCCAATGAAGTGAAAAATATGCTAAAATGCTTTTAATTCCCTCTAGAGGTTCAGAGTGAGTGGTATCAAGTTAATATTAGTCCAGGCTCACTCTAGCAATGATTCAGGGATGGTTCTTAAGAGGCAAACACATTTTTAGCAAGGAAAGCAAGAAGCTTCTGTTTGTGGCAAATTCGCGAGTGCGTTTTTCGCGATTGCAGCAAAACTATAGGGGTAGGAATGTGGTTCTAGGTTCGTAGAAAAGCCACGATTCCCAGCTTTCAGAGGAAAGTTACTGCAAGTCTCTAGGACAAACGGTCACGGAGATATGAGCGATTAAATAAAGGTAGTTTTTCAGATTTGAAATTTTAAAGTTCAAAAAGACAAGTGACAGCTAGCAACTAGAAAATGACAGGTGACAGTTAGGAGGCAGTTCTACTTAGATTAAAATAGATTGAATTATATTATTTTAACTAAGAGATTGGTTCTGCACAGTCTGCTAGGTACTCACAATATATTTAGAAATAGATGGGCCTCGTCACGGATCTGGTCAGGTTTTAGACTGGACTCTGGTCTGGTCTCTGCACTTCACAGTGATCTGGGTCAGATCTCTGGTTCTGCTAACAGTGGTCTGGGTCAGCTCTGCTCTGCCTCTGGTTCTGGATATTGATAGATTTGAAGTCTGGATCTCTGGATGTGGATAGATTGAAGTCTCTATGTTGGCTCTCTGAAGGTTGATGGAGGTAAAGTATGGATTTTCCCGGCAGAGCGTCCCGCAGCAAATGGATTTGAAGGTCCCTATCTGTCCTGACTGTCTGCTTTTATGTGTTTTGAAAATGGGTGTGTGTGCAGCATCCCTAGGCTCTACCCCTCTCCACTTGTCTTTGGCCACTTCATCCTCTTCCCCTTGATTGGGGGAATGAAATGAAGTGTCATCATGATGAGGTCTGTTTATGGTACAGAGAACCCACCCCTGTCAAATTACACACAATCTATATTTTGACCCAAAAGACATATTTGCACAGGTACACATTTGTTTAAAATTACATGCACCCATCACATATCACAGGAGGTATACCCTGTCCAAATCTGCTCTTCCTGGGAGCTTGCATTCAGAAATGGCAACATATTTCACTTTTTGGTCAGGTTACCAATATCAGATTCTTACTCAAATTTATACACATGTGCGCAAGGAGTATGGACATTAATTGATGAAGTGTCAGATTTTTAACATGCATACATTTTAAGTAATACCCTCTTAACTGCTAGCTTGCCCCCAGATCATGCCACCGGTTCTAAAAACCTCTTAAAATGTGGGCAGAAAAATCACAAGAATTATGGTATCATTTAAATAATTATGACAAGTCCGTACTATGAGTTATTCATCTTTTTCTAAAACCATATTCTGGCTACAGGGGTGTGGTTTCCCCCCAGCACAAGGTTGAATTTCTGGTTTTTCCAGTTCTGCCAAGCCAGCTTGCTCTCACAGGCAGTGCTCCTCCCCTTTCCTTCAGGAGGAAGCCACTTTTTACGGCCCCCATAATAAAACATTTGCCTGAGTCAGGACAGGGCTTTGTTCAATTTCCTGCAGAGCCCAGGTAATTCAATCAGGGAAGTGTCATATCCCTTTTGGTGGGAGCAGCAAAAGGGCAGCTAGGCCTGGGAACACAGCTGTTGTGCAAGTCTCATCTCCTGTTGGGGGTAGCTGGTGGGCAGAATTCAGTTCCTTAAGCCAGGCCCCAGCTAATGTCACTTTAAGTTACCCAGTCTTCTGCATTCAAATAAACTAACCATTTTTTACATATGCAGCTAAAATGCTGATTCTAAGTTTAAAACTATGACATTTAAACAATTGCAACCTATGTGACACTCAAAAATAGGTCACTCATTTCTTTTAAACATTTAGATTTTTAGTGTCTTTCAGTCCAAATTTACTTAAACTGCTGAAATCCACAGCTCAGCCAGTCTTGTTATAAACCTTCAAGTCACTTCAGAATATAACTTTACATTGGATCCACCTCTCAGTAAGTCTTTCTTTGGCCTGCTTTGGGTTCATCTATTCAGTTTTACACTAAAAAAAAAAATAGTGTCTGGTGTTGTTTTAAAACGCCGGCTTTCTGATAGTGGTGAGTACTGGTACTGCAACCATTTTTGGGATTTAAGAAAATGAATTCCCCACAATTCTAGGTTGCTTTTGGCAATCAGCATTGCCATTCCCAATGGTTTCAGACTACTGTGTGGTTAGTCCAATGGTGGTTTTAGGCAGTGCCCTTCTGTGCCCATAACATCGGCAAAAATGAGTGGCAGCCTATTCTTCATGCACTTCCCTGTGCATTTTCTGGGAAGCTCTGGCCATCCTGATGTTTTCCATGTCAGTACTGTACAGTTTTTGAGGTAGGGCTCGGATGCATGGGTAAGAACATCCCACACAGTGTGGGTAAGCATTAAAATAAAGAAAATTTGAATAAGAGACTTTTAGCAAGGCAATTACACACTGTACATGCTCCAAATGGAGACCATGCAAAGTGCAGTGTTACAGAAAACAAGTTAGCAAACATTTTTCATTCAAGCCCTTTGGTTGGACAATGTCTAATAAATGAATCCAATATAGTTCCCTTTACAGAAGAAGGGAGTGATAGTTCCCTCCCCTTTGCGGACGTTTCACAACTTCCAGTATTTGGAATTTAATTTTGGCTATCATGTGATGTTGTTCTACAAAGTGTCTTGACATAGGTGATCGATGATTGTTACACCTTATGTTGGATTTGTGTTCCTTCCACCATTCTTTTACAGGTCTCATTGTCTGCCCTATGTACAATTTCCCACAGGGGCATTTTATCATATAGATTACACCAGCAGTAAGGCAGGTCGAGAAGTCCTTAACGTACGGTTGCTACAAGGCGCTTGAACATAGGCTAGGAATGCAAAACGATATAATGAAACATTATATAATATATTATGCCATAACATGACCTAACTTAACTAAAGTGCATTGTCTATCAAATCGGAAGATGTAAAGCATGCGACTGTAGTTTATGTTTCTTGTTTTACTGTTTGTGTTTGTTTTATTGATGACTTTCTTGACCTTGCATACACTAATGCTGCTGCTGATTGTATATAACACTTTGATTGTTTTGAAATACAAATATATTAAAAAGAAAGTCAACCTGACATTGTGTATAAAAGAGGAAGGGGTGAATAAATACATAACAAGGCAAGAGAATAACAACCAAAACTCGGTCAGATAACAGTTACTGTGCATTTAACATGCATTTAGGTTTTGGGAACATAACACATAGATCTTAACTGACACCATTACACAACATTTTCCTACAGCTTAAAAACATGACATGGCGTAGCATAACATAACACACCTAAGGGTGTGTATCATTTGCTAACAGTGTACATGCTCATTCGCTTTCTGCTTTAATAAATCTCTTTTGAAGGTGGTTAAGGGGCCTTTAGTTTATGTCATGGACAATGGAAGGGTCCTGATTTGCCTTACTCCCATGGGAGGAAAAGGCAAACTATTCATTTGTGTACCATGTTTCTCATTAGACAGATCAGGAAACATACACATATTCATGATCAAAAGAAAAAGTAATATGTTATAGCACCATAGAATGCATCGATTGCCATCAATGTGGCTTCTTGATTCTGAGCACTGCCAAAGAGATCATTCATTCAATTTCCTTGTGCTATGGATAAATCCGCCAACATTTCAAAAATGTACCGATCTGTTTTGTATTTTGGAACTCATTCCACTTTACAGAATTAATATTACTGCCGATGGTTGAGATACGCACACTTGGCCTTATAATGTAGTGCTAATTCCTCCGTATTCCATGCCAGTAACGTTAATTCGGTCCAGCGGAATAAACTCAGTTTTTACCTCAAAATCATACTGAGGCCCATTGTTTGCTTAATATCACAATCCAACCCACTGCAAGAAGTCCCCATGCTGACTAGTTTACTTTTCTCTCCATGTTGCACAGAAGCTCACAAAATGTTTTTTTCACCTGTCACGAAGATGGACTGCAGTAACGCAGAGTATGTTTGCCCATGATTACAAAGCACTACTTGCTGCAGTTACGATAAAGTATGCACCTCACAACCACAGTGCATTTGAACTGCATTTCTATATCAACAATACAATGTTCCATTTCAAAGTTGTGTTAAAAAGTTGCATAATTGCAACATCAACATACATTGGCAAAGCCAATTGGTCCGGATTTGTAAATATTGAGAGTAGGATTTATTTGTGAAGTCCCTACAAGACAAAATGAAGCACACCTTCCACTTTTAAGAGCCAGAATACTTGACTTTAGCACGGTTTGTTCTCCTGGATTTACCATTTAAGACGATAACAAATTCTCTGTATTCATAATGTCGATCTGTTTTCTCTGAGGCCGTATTTGTGTTTCTTTTCTATGGGCGACACCTATCACAAATGGTCGAGAAATCTACCGAGTGCCATTTAGATACCCACGAAGCCCTGTTATCTGAATTTCACACTGTTCTGTTCATTCTACACCACACTACACTGGCAAGAAATATCACAAGATGGTTTAACAAAAGTGATGCTCCTTCCCCTGCAAGCTTTATGAAACCTCATGGAAACAATTGCAAATGATCATCTGTAAATGTAAATGTTCTACTAGAACATAATGCAGAGAATAGTGTGCTATAGTGCAGCAACTCAAAATTATAGCACACAGGGAAAACTCACATAGGTTAAATAAAATCCCCAATTCATTGACTTAAATGTATTTTTGCATACCACAACTCAAAGCTGTCACACAAAAAGAAAGCACACATAGAAAAGAAACATTATCAGGGAGCTGGCCTAATCAATTTACAATAACATTGTCAGGTATGCCCTACCATTCCAAATGGTGCCCATGAACACCCTGCAATGCAGCAATCAAAGACAGTCTCTGCATCACCAAGCAGCTCATTGATATGGATGGGGAGGCACAATTTTCTCTGTAGCGCATCAGAAAAGTAAAACAAAAATCAATGTACAAAGCAGCATGAAAAGAAAAGAAGCTCTTAAAAGCAGCATTCAGCAACCGTACCCACAACATACACAGTTGCACTACTGTCAATAACATAACACTCTAACAAAGCTTTCATCTTGAAGTGCTCTTTCTGCATCACGGTGCAACAAACTGATAGTTGGGCCACCCCTCCACCCCTGCATACTGCTGCAAGAGCCCAACAGAGAGCTAAAGAACCATACCTAAAAACGATATGGAACCCTGCAGAGGTTCAAGCTCCTTGGGTTGTGGAGCACTATTGGGATGCACATTTCCCGGAAATCTACCGTTTGGATAGTCTTTCCATGTCAAGGATTATAAGGTTAGAGCAAAGTCTAAGTAGAGCTGAAGACTAGGTAGAGTAAGTGGCATTGCAGCAACTAAGGAAATGAACAGTTTGGACTGGCATTGCCATGTCCTGCTTTCAATATGTATTGAGCAATGAATATATAAGATATTCAAGAACTAAGGGCATGAAATTGATCTGGAGACAACCAGGATATATGGTGTTGTGGCAGGCCTGGAAATTAGCAGACTAGCTAGCTTTGTTAATCCTTACTTTCCGTAAAAATCCAGGTAGCTGTGCATTCATGGTATATTCATAATGCATAAGCAAAGCCAGACTGGAAGGTGAAGTTGAGTGGAGGATGATGTTGCAGGCAAGCAACTGGACTGATATGGTAGGTAATTATTTGTTTGTGGATGATTGCCAATGGTTGTTAATTGTAGACATCTTAAAGCAGTGGAATGAAGGCAGTGGAAGAGGTCAATTGCTTGATTTAGCACCTGCAGCAATTATGTTCATGTGCCTATGTTTAATCTGCATGTAAAATGTTTGGAATTAAGCAAGCTATGTTAGTGGATTGAGCACCTGGTGCAGAGATCTGTGCAACCTCTAGATCACAGGCTCAAAACTCAGTGTGATTGCAATTAACGCCCGACCCACTGAACTGAGATATATGTGATACCATACCAAATGCTGGGACTCAAAGAAATGTAAAAACAGGGTTTACCATTATTCAGTTCAGTAATACTTACTTAATCGATGAGTGTAGAATAAAAGGCTGAGTTTACCCACCAGGATTTCGTACCCTGCCCTACCATTGACACACTTATGCATGCAGTGACGGTCCTAATATACTCAGCCACCTTACCAGTCTTTCATTTTGATATCACTGTTGACATCTTGTTAATTACGTGGCATGCTATTCTAAAGGTTGAATTGGCTCATATGTAGGTATTCACCTCTGCAACATCAATGGGAAGGCTTCAAACTGCATCCTCTAGGATAAAAATACAGCACCAGAGTGACAGAGATGGAGAAGCCATGCTAGGCCCCGTGTGAAAGTGAAGCTGGCTAATGTGGAGTCCCATTGAAATATAAAAGCCATTACAAAACAGTGATTTCCGACAGAAGGCCTAGTGAAATTAAAAGAAATGGGCCTATTTCAACTCTACTGAAATGGACAGGCGCTCAAATGAAAGGGAATCTACCTCAGAGCTTAAAACTGCTGGATATGCCCAATGAATGAGAAAAGACATGTGGTGCTGCAGATGCTGACTTTGTGCAAACTGTGAAAAGGAACCTTTTGACAGATTCAAAACTGCAGCAGTACACATAGGAAAAGATTCATTGAAATACTATGCCTTTCAAAAACAAAAAGGAGGATGTGTGCCTTACATTTAAAAAGTGAAGCTAAGTGACATATTTCCTTTGACTTGGAGAAAGACACTTGCCTTCCACAAATAAACTGACATTTAAATGGAAAGGCCTACTTTTTTGTTAAAAGGGAGACTGGTTTCCCATGTTAAATAACAGCCTTTGTGTGGACAAGTAAAGAACACTCATGTAATTTCAAACAGCAGATGAAAGAAATATATTAACATATGGACAGAAGCAATGCAAAATGTTGCATGTGAACATATTTTTTCAATTTAAAATGCAATTTTTCTTAGAATTTTGCATGTAACTGGCTGCTGCTGCTTCCCCAACTGAACTGCTGTGTATCTGGAACTGTGACCTCCAGACCTTTGGGCTTAGGCCATCTAGAAGAATAGGGACTGGTGTTTAGTTAAATTCTAAGAATTACAGAGAATTAGGTCAGAATTGTGCATGTGTAGATAAGCCTGCCAGCAGAAATTACCTTTAAGGTCAGACCTCCCCATTAACTATGTATTAGTGGCCAACAGAAATTACCTTTTTATGGCTGATTCGACTTCAAGAAATGGCCTGCAGAGCCACTAATGGATCTTCATACCCTATAAAAAAAACAGGCCTGCTGATAAACAGATGTTCATGTCATGTGACAGATGTTAATTGAAACTTAAGAAAAGGTGGGGGCTATTTTGAAAAGGAGGTGCACACGTGAATCATTTTTTGATTAACACATGATTATATTTGCCTTAATAAAATGAGCATTGTGTGTCCCAGTGAGCTCACCCCAGACTCATAGTAAAGGGGATAAGAAGCCCGTCGATACCATGTAAATATGAATTCTGTGTTACATATACAATGCGAGTTATGAAAGAAATTATGATTCCGGACCTCTCATAATTCAGAGGAATTGGAAAGTTGGTGTGGTGCTAGAGGGGGAAATTGATATTTAAATATTGAAGTATCTGAATTTTAACTATTTCTGCTTAGGAGCAAATTGAAAAAAACAGTAGTTCCTCCCAGGAAGGGCGTGCCGAAATAAGATTAGTATTTTACGACTCACCATAAAATATTTAACTCAAATATATATATATGCCTGAAGTTATCTGAAAAATCAGGGTCGCTGCCATGTTGTGAGATGTTTAGGAAGTTAAGCCCACTTGTCATTTTGGGATTATGAATCATTCTCCTCCATCATCCACACCTCTTAACTCCTTGTCCTATCAGCAGGTAGTGGGCGTATTGGTGGGAAGGAGAAGGAGAGGGAGAGAGCTAGCCAATCCGTATTGTGGGAATAATAATAATAATGGAGTGTCACCAGCACTATACAAGATCAGTTTTCAATCTGAGAGGGACTTTTGGCTTGACTTTTTCACTCTATTTAACTTTATCGCTGCCCTCTCCAATTACCTCTCATCACTTTTAAAACCTGGTTTATTCTCCTTTGAGGCTTTAACTGCTGGCTAAGCCACAGTGACGACCCGCTAGCGGCTGAATTAGACGCAACCCTCTCAGATTTAGGTTTCAAGCAACAAATCCACGCTTCCACCCACCAATCGGGCCATACCTTGGACTGGGTCTCCTCGCTCAACATCCTATGTCACGATACCCAGATTATGCCATGTTCCTGGTCGGACCATTTGTTTGTCCACTTCTCCATCATGGTCCCTGAAAAAATAAAAAAAAAAGTCTAATTTCATCACCACACGCAACTTCAAACACATCACCCAGGATAAAACTGAACCTCCCCTAGACCCTGCAATCAATTTCACTGAGCACACTTCTTTAACGGATATGTCATCCATCCTCATTGATAATCCTGTTAGTATTTCTTCTTGTCTGGCTCCTACAAATGCAAAACATCTCTAGCTCTCAATAAAAGCAATTTATGGTTTACAAAGGAATTACAAAAGTCCAAATCCCTTACCTCTAAGTTATTCCACCTTTGGAAATTCAATCCTAACATACCCTGTCACGAAGTGTATAAATCAGCAGCAAAGTCCTATAGAATGGAGCTAACGGCAGCAAAGCAGACTTACCACAATCTTCAGATTCATAACGCCAAATCAGGCATGAAAGAACTTTTTAGGATCTTAAAAAGTTCAGAATCCACCCCTGAACCTCAGGAACAATTGCCACCTTCAGACAATAACTGGTGTCAACAAGTCCAAAATGGAATGCATACAAAACTGATATTGGGCTTCGTAGGACTCCGGAGTCCGCCATGGCGGAATGGGGAATTACGACCCCATTCCGAGGTTGGTGGGGCGGTAATTCACCATGCCGCCATGGCCCTTCCCCATTCCCATTTTTGCCCCATAGGGCTCAATGGGAATGGGGAAGGCGCTAATTACGGTACCGCAAATTGTGGTACCCTAATTAGCACTAAGGTCCCTTTGCGGGTTCCTACTTTAATGGCTGGTAAAACCAGCCGTTAAGGTCGGGTCCTGCAAAGGGACCTCGTAATTAGGCGCTAGGTGTTTAACGGTGCAGCAGCCTTTTACGGCGCCGTTAAACACTTACCGCCTGGGTCATAATGAGGCCCCTTGTCCTGAAACAGGCCGCCAACCCGGACTCTGTCCATAACAAACCTTTTTCTAGAAACCCAGTAGTCACTGACTTTAATGTCCACCCAATCTCCGAGGCTGAGTTGAAGATCATCATTGAACTTAAGGCTACTAAATGTAAGAGCAATGTAACGCTCACCTGGTTCCCAAGGAGGCGCGGCGTCGAAGGCGCAGAACTCTGAAGATGGACAGGAAGGGCCCCTCTATTCTCGCTTCCCTGGCTCGTTGGATACCCTCCTGTGCGTGAAAAGGGAGTATTACCAACTGTGGAACAATGCTCAAGCCTCCCACTCCCTTCCAACCCTCCACGATACCTCCTCCACGATTTCCCGTGAAGCCTCACCTTAGGGTTTGGAAGGATGAGCTCTCCATCCTGCTTCTGATGCAGGGGCGCGTTGAAACCCAGTTACTTCACTGGATTGAGGATTGATGGGAGTTCAGGTAAGCTTGACTGTTCAGGTAAGGCGCTGTAAAAGTTCTGTTCAAAAGTTCAAGCTTAATAATAATGTTCGTTGTCTAATTGCAGCAAGCGCTAATGCTTATGTCTTTTTCCCCTTAGGGGCCGGGGTTCGGAGTGCCGTAGATATGGCGCCGACCCGAAGTGAAACAGTTCTGGATGAGCGCTCAGGTAATGTCTTTGCATTCGCTCATTCAATGTCTTTGTCTTTTTTCCCCATAGGGGCCGGGGTCCGGAGATGCCAGGAAGCGGCAGGACCCGAAATGCAGTGGGAATAATCCAACAGGTAAGACTTAAAAGGAAACTGAGCTTTCCTTATTCCTTTTCTCCCTCTCACCTTTGTTCTTGTCTTTTTTCCTCTAGGCGCCGGGGCGTAGCTGAATCCGGAAGATCGCTGCTGAAGATGGAAGCGCCTTGCAAAGGTGAGTAAAATGCAGCGCTGCAGCGATCGAAACGAAATGCCTTTAAAATGATGTCTTCCTTTTCAGGGCCGTTGGAGAAATGACTCTGGGATGCAGATTTAGCAGGTAAGGGCTTTTCTTCTCCTATTCTCTTCCTTTCTCCCCTTGCAGGTGTTCCAGGGTGCTGGCAGGCGTGACTGAAGTCAGGATGCAGGAGCTGACACGGTGAGCGTCCAGCTGCTAGGTGCAGAACAACGCGAAGCATGTGTGGCTGTTCGGGTGGGGTTTAAATAGCCTTGGAAGAAGTTCCTGGTATGTATCCTTCCACCAATCAGGTATGTATCCTTCCCCGACCACACCCGGGTGGTGAAGTAGTCCTACAGGTTAAGTAGTCCCATTCAGGCCTCAAGAGGGCCTGGATGAAGCAGCAAGGTCTGCATCAGGTAAGTGTGCACCCATGCACTTAAACACATATCCTCTTCTATGAGCCTGGCGCCTAAGGCGCCAGGACTGGGGTCCGCTATGAGCCTGGCTCCTAAGGCGCCAGGACTGAGTCCAAAGGGCCCCGACTTGGGCCCGCTGAGACTTCCCTGGGGAAAATGATGTCTGCCTCTGGGGTTGCTGGGCCCGGCCTGGCTCCTTAGAGGTAGGCATCATGACAGTACCCCCCTCAAGGCCCCTCCCAAGGTCTTTTCTTCCGGGGGTTTTGGTTTGTGCGGGAATCTTCGATGGAATCTTTGAATTAATCGTGGTGCGTGAACATAGTTACTGGGTTCCCAAGATCTTTCCTGAGGTCCATATCCTTTCCAATCAACAAGATAGAAGAGTTTCGACTTAACTATCTTGGAATCTAAAATGTCTTTCACTTCAAATTCTAATTCTCCATCAATTTGGACAGGGCCTGGGGGCTCAGACAGTCTGGTTCCAGGTTGTACTGGTTTTAGAAGAGATGCGTGAAAAACGGGATGAATCCGCATGTTGGATGGTAAATCGAGTTTAAAGGCCATTGGGTTGATAATAGCTTTGATGGGGTAAGGCCCAATGAATCTGGGATTAAAAGTTCGCTGACCCTTGAGGGGTAGATGTTTAGTTGCTAGCCATACCTGATCTCCTACTTGGTAAGGAGGAGTTTTACTTCGGTGCAAATCAGTGTTTTCTTTATACTTTTTCTTGGCTTGCTGTAAGTGGGTTGTAGCTTCTTTGAAGGCTTGGGTTATTGTGGAATGTAGGTGATTTACTGCAGGCATCTCCAGGGTCAGAGGTGGATCTAGGTCAGAGGTCCGAGGATGGTGACCATACAGGGTATAAAAAGGAGTCTGTCCGGTTCCAGAATGCACTGAATTGTTGTATGCATATTCTGCAATCCAAAGGATGTCCTTCCAATTCAACTCGGATTGGTGTAACATGCCCCGCAGATATTGCTCGAGAGTCTGATTGGTTCTCTCGGTTTGTCCGTCGGTCTGGGGGTGGTGGCTGGTGGATAACCGCACGTCTATTTGTGCCAGTTGGCAACATTTCTTCCAAAAGTGGGAGATAAATTGACTTCCACGGTCTGAGACTAATATGGAAGGGAAACCATGTAACCGCACTATATTTTCCATAAATTCCTTGGCCAAGGTGGAAGCTGACGGCAATCCTTTTAAAGGGATAAAATGGGCCATTTTGGAGAATAGATCCACTATTACGAGAATCGTGTTGTAACCACCACAAGGAGGCAGGTCAGTTATAAAGTCCATTGACAAGGTGTGCCAAGGTGCTGGTGGAATGTCCAAAGGTTGAAGTAGGCCGGCTGGCCTTTTCTTTTGACTCTTATTTTGGGCACAGATTCCGCAAGACAACACAAATGACTTTATGTCTTTTCTCCAAGAAGGCCACCAGAAGTGGCATTTGATCTTTTCTTCTGTTTTCGCGATACCGGGGTGTCCTTCCACTAATGATTCATGATGACAGGTAATGACAAGTTCCTGCAATTCTTTACTTGGCAAAAATAACCGCTCTTGGAAGTAGGGTAAATCATCCTTAACGGTGTAGTGAGGACCCTTTGATTCCATTCCAGTAAGGCAGAAGAGTCAAAAAGCTGTTTTACTTGAGCTTGGATGTCCTCAATGGTTTGCAATGAAGTCAAGCCCAGAATTCTTTGTTCCGGTATCATTGGCACAGGTTCTAAACTCGAATTGGGTTCTTCCATGCCTATCCGGGATAAGGCATCTGCCTTACCATTCTTGCAGCCAGGGCGATATGTAATTACAAAATCAAATTCCGCAAAGAATAAAGCCCATCGGAGTTGTCGCGAAGATTGAGCTTTGGCCGTCTTTAAATACTGCAAATTTCCGTGGTCCGTAATTACGGTGATGGTGTGTCTTGCACCGAGAAGATAGTGACGCCAAGCCTTGAAAGCTGATTTAATAGCCAGTAGTTCTTTGTCGGTAATTGCGTAATTGAGTTCAGGTGGAGAGAATTTTCTGGACCAAAAGGCTACAGGGTGTAGTTGGTTAGTTTCTGGGTCTCTTTGCGACAGGACAGCTCCCATGGCCGAACTGGATGCATCGGTTTCCACGATGTAAGGGAGATCTGGGCGCGGGTGCTTCAATACAGGTGCAGAGGTGAATTTGGTTTTCAGGTCCTGAAAGGCTTGTTCAGCCTGAAGAGTCCATTCAAAGCGTTTGTTTTTCTTTAGGAGAGCTGTGATGGGTTGAACAGTTCGAGAAAATTCCGGGATGAACCTTCGATAGAAATTGGCAAAGCCAAGCATGCTTTGCACTCCCTTCACAGAGCTAGGAGATGGCCATTTGAGAATGGCGTCCACTTTCCGCGAGTCCATTCGGATTCCTTGAGGTGTCAGGATGAATCCGAGAAACTCCACTTCTGTGGTATGAAAAACGCATTTTTCGAGCTTGGCAAATAATTTGTGCTGGCGCAATTTCTCAAGAACTGCCCTAACATGGTTTCTGTGATCAGATTCTGAGGAGGAATACACCAGGATGTCGTCAATATAAACGATGACACAAACATCGATAAGTTCCCGAAGAACATCATTCATGAAGTACTGAAAGGCGGCAGGTGCGTTGCACAAACCGAAGGGCATTACTTGATATTCGAAGAGCCCAAATTTGGTGCGGAATGCAGTCTTCCACTCGTCACCCTCTTTTATACGTACCAGGTGGTAAGCTCCTCAGAGATCTAGCTTGGTGTACACACGAGCATCTTTTACTTGGTCGATAAGCTCAGGTATCAGGGGCAAAGGGTAACGATTCTTAATCGTTATCTGATTTAGGGCGCGGTAGTCAATACAGGCCCTAAGGTCTCCTTCCTTTTTAGGTACGAAGAACAAAGCGGAAGAGACTGGTGACTTTGATGGGCGAATGAAACCATTGGCCAGGTATTGATCCAAATACTGGCGCAAATGCAGGTTCTCAGGTTCAGTAAGAGCATAAATCCTACTACAAGGTAGTTGTGCATTGGGTACCAAGTCGATTTGGCAATCGTAAGATCGATGGGGAGGTAAGGTGTTAGCCTGCTCTTTCTGAAAAACGTCTTGGAATTCTTGGTATTCAGATGGTAGCTGTACAGGGGTGGAAGTTACAGAGGCTAGACCCATAGCTGGATTCCTTGGGTAACAGGTTGGTTCACAATCAGGAAAAGTTATCTTCTTTGCTCGCCAGTCTATTCTCGGATTATGTGTTTCTAACCAAGGGATTCCAAGAAGTACTTGAAATTGTGGGGCCTTGATCACATCAAACACGATTGCTTCCCGATGTCCGTCCTGACCCACCAGAGTGATTTCAACTGTGGAATGCGTTACAGGCCCTGAGGCTATTTCGGTTCCATCAACTGTAGTAATTACATCTTGGGCTACTTTCGGGCGGAGAGGAAGCTTAATCCTGGAAGCCAATTCACGGTCTATGTAATTTCCAATAGCTCCACTGTCTATGTATGCTTTTATAGCATGCAACTGCTGAGGCTGTTTTGGGTTCACAAGCACCATTGGCATGACAAAATGCGAGGTCAAAGAGTTTGTTTTCAAGCTCGGCAAGCAGACCCCTACGCTTGTCGGGCTAGGTCGTTTCCCGAACCAGGTGTCAATAACTCGTTATCAGTGGCTCCAACCACCTTCTTGGGTGGTTTAACTGGACAACTTTGAAGAAAGTGACCGGAAGTTCCGCAATACAGACAAAGTTGCATTTGTCGCCTTCTCTCTCGTTCCTTCTGCGTTAATGGTCCTTTAACACTGCCAATTTGCATAGGTTCGGAAACGTCAGTACTCTTGGAGTTAACGTGGGTCTTGATAGGTACTCTGTTTTCATACTTGAGCTGATCTGCTTTTCTATTTTGAAGTCTGTGATCAAGTTGAACCACTAAGTCTATGTAGTCTGCGCAGGCCTGGGGTGGATCTACTATCTGAGCTATAACATCTTTAAGCTCTCCGCGCAGGCCTCGATGAAACAATGTGATCCTTTTATTTTCAGGCCATCCGGTTTCCACAACTAGTCTATTAAAGGTGGCGATATAGGACAAAAGATCCTGATTACCTTGTCGTAAGGATAGCAGTTCGTTGTCAAGGGCCTGTCCCTGCGAGTGTCGAGCGAACAATCTTTCCATGCTGGCCTGGAAGCCCTGGAAATCCCGGAGAATGGGATCATCCTGATTTACCAATGGAATAGACCAATCGGCAGCACAGCCACTGAGGTAAGATAGTACAAAGAAGGCCCCGGGCCTGCATAAAAAGTGTAAACGGCATTGGTTCATAAAAACGGCATATTTCTTGGGATCCCCCGCAAAACGTTCCGGCGGGGCCAAAGGCATGTGTCCAGGTAGATTGATTTGTACCGGGTTATTCGAACCCATTGTTGTAGAAATATCTCCGGAAACAGGTAAAGAAGTGTGCTCTGCCTGGCCCTGCAATAACCTTTTGGCCAGATCATCAGTTCTTTCCTTGGATAGGATTAGTTCCCTTCTGAGAGCATTAGTCTCCTGGCGGGCTGAGTGCACTTCTGCCCGTAATTCCCCTAAAAGATGGGCCAGCTGATTTGTCTCGGAAGTCTCCATAGCGCCCAGGTGGGAAATTGTGGTAAGGCTTCGCGTTCTGTAACGCTCACCTGGTTCCCACGGAGGCGCGGCGTCGAAGGCGCAGAACTCTGAAGATGGACAGGAAGGGCCCCTCTATTCTGGCTTCCCTGGCTCGTTGGATACCCTCCTGTGCGTGAAAAGGGAGTATTACCAACTGTGGAACAATGCTCAAGCTTCCCACTCCCTTCCAACCCTCCACGATACCTCCTCCACGATTTCCCGTGAAGCCTCACCTTAGGGTTTGGAAGGATGAGCTCTCCATCCTGCTTCTGATGCAGGGGCGCGTTGAAACCCAGTTACTTCACTGGATTGAGGATTGATGGGAGTTCAGGTAAGCTTGACTGTTCAGGTAAGGCGCTGTAAAAGTTCTGTTCAAAAGTTCAAGCTTAATAATAATGTTCGTTGTCTAATTGCAGCAAGCGCTAATGCTTATGTCTTTTTCCCCTTAGGGGCCGGGGTTCGGAGTGCCGGAGATATGGCGCCGACCCGAAGTGAAACAGTTCAGGATGAGCGCTCAGGTAATGTCTTTGCATTCGCTCATTCAATGTCTTTGTCTTTTTTCCCCATAGGGGCCGGGGTCCGGAGATGCCAGGAAGCGGCAGGACCCGAAATGCAGTGGGAATAATCCAACAGGTAAGACTTAAAAGGAAACTGAGCTTTCCTTATTCCTTTTCTCCCTTTCACCTTTGTTCTTGTCTTTTTTCCTCTAGGCGCCAGGGCGTAGCTGAATCCGGAAGATCGCTGCTGAAGATGGAAGCGCCTTGCAAAGGTGAGTAAAATGCAGCGCTGCAGCGATCGAAACGAAATGCCTTTAAAATGATGTCTTCCTTTTCAGCGCCGTTGGAGAAATAACTCTGGGATGCAGATTTAGCAGGTAAGGGCTTTTTCTTCTCCTATTCTCTTCCTTTCTCCCCTTGCAGGTGTTCCAGGGTGCTGGCAGGCGTGACTGAAGTCAGGATGCAGGAGCTGACACGGTGAGCGTCCAGCTGCTAGGTGCAGAACAACGCGAAGCATGTGTGGCTGTTCGGGTGGGGTTTAAATAGCCTTGGAAGAAGTTCCTGGTATGTATCCTTCCACCAATCAGGTATGTATCCTTCCCCGACCACACCCGGGTGGTGAAGTAGTCCTACAGGTTAAGTAGTCCCATTCAGGCCTCAAGAGGGCCTGGATGAAGCAGCAAGGTCTGCATCGGGTAAGTGTGCACCCATGCACTTAAACACATATCCTCTTCTATGAGCCTGGCGCCTAAGGCGCCAGGACTGGGGTCCGCTATGAGCCTGGCGCCTAAGGCGCCAGGACTGAGTCCAAAGGGCCCCGATTTGGGCCCGCTGAGACTTCCCTGGGGAAAATGATGTCTGCCTCTGGGGTTGCTGGGCCCGGCCTGGCTCCTTAGAGGTAGGCATCATGACAGGCAATCCCTGCTCTTCCTTGATGATAAAATCTAGTCCCTCACCCCTATTTCTCAAAGCAATTTGTAATTTTGTAAATGCATCCTTACTAGAGGGCTGCATTCCCGACAACCTCAAAACAGCCTGGATCACCCCTATCCTTAAGAAGACGAGGCTGGCCCCTGAAAACCCGCCTAATTATCGACCAATCACTAACACTCAATTTCTTCTTACGTTGCTGGACCGCATGGTTTACTCTCAAATTGCTCTCCATCTGAACCAGCATCCCATCCTGAATATCTACCAGTCTGGTTTTAGACAGGGCTATGGCACTGAGTCCTCCCTTTTGGATCTCAAGTCACATCTTCTAGCAAGCATGGATAAAGGTCTTGCCTTCCTCCTTGTTTCGTTGGATCTGTCTGCGGTTTTCGACTTGGATGATCACTCCATTATGGTATCCAGAATGGTAGAGGTCACCAATTTCTCATCCTCTGCAGCATTGTGGATTAAATCCTTTCTGGCGAATAGACAGAGTCGAGTCTGCCGCAGGGACTCCAAAGCTGTGCCAATTCCAGTGCTCTTCGGGGGTACCCCAGGGAGCCAGTACTTCTCCCTGTCTTTATAATATTTACACAGCTCTCTTTTTCAAGATGCTTAAGGAGGAAGGGGTCACCTTGTCAAATTACACTGATGATACACAGGTTCTAGTCCAACTCTATGGAGTGCTCTCCCAGGACGAACAAGAGCTAAATAGAATCTTTTCATTAATTGAAAATTGGATGATGGGCAACAACCTTGCTCTGAACAAAAGCAAAATGGAGTTGATGATAGTGGGTAACCCCAATCATCTCTCCAAACCGGACCCCATTTATAAATCATTCAGGCTAGGCTCAGTGAAAATTTTGCCTCAACAAAAATATTAGGGATGGTATTGGATCATTCCCTCAACATGAGAGCTCACGTGAGCAGCGTTATCGCTGACTCCTTTTATTACGTGAAACTGCTAGCCCACCTGAGACCTTTTATCGCACAAGCAAACGCAAAAATCATTGCCAGAATCATAGTTGGTGCAAAGATTGACTACTGCAGTAGCCTCCTTGTCGGTCTGGGAAAAAATGATGCCAATAAACTCCAAGTAGTCCAGAACGGTGCAGTCCGTGTAACTATGGGTTTAGCCCAGCGTGACCCTGTCTCAGCTGTCCGACGCACCCTACATTGTTTGCCTATCGAGGCACGCTTTAAATTTAGACTATTGACAATGGTCTATAAATTTAGACTTGGCATAATGCCAAAATACCTGTGAGATCACATCCTTGATAAGGTCAACTATAGGGATATAAGGACAAATAATCTGCTAATACTCCTCCGCTGTAAACTCAAGAGGGTCGTGAATGGGTCCTTCTATATTGCGACACCCAAACTCTGGAATTCTCTTCCAAACATTCTCAGACAGTATCCTTCTATCACCTCATTCAAGAAGGACCTGGCTTTTACTGACCTCTTAATCTCATTTTTACCATTTCTTCGGCCATGGTTCTTTACTTCTTGATGATCTGATTACTTTATGTTTACTATGTTTGTTTTGTCTTGTATGCGCCCTCATGCCTCAGGGTTCATGGCTGCGCTTTAGAAATTGATTAAAGTAAAAAAAAAGTAAAGTATTCCTGTAGGTAGTCTACTTCTGGATTCTTGCAAGGAACAACTAGCAGAGAGGCAAGGAGAGCTACCCAGGTTATCAGGCTAAACCTTACCAGGAGAAGAGCTGGTTACCTGGAAAGGCCTTAAACCTTGCATGGGAGACAGAGACCGGGAAAACTAGAACCTAGCTGGGCCTGCCATTTTAGGAGCCAGAGGAGGACTGGGTTGCTGGGGACTATACTAGACCGAAGCCTTTGAGCAGATCTATGCTGTCCTCAGAGGAGCCCTGCTGTTTCCCTGGATGCTTCATAACCAAGTCCTCCCATGTAAGTAGATTAATCCAAATGCCAACAAAAGTGTGGGTGGGGGGAATCTACCAGCCTTAATCTCCATCTTGCATAGCGGATAACTCAAATTAATTCCCCTTGGAAAACCACCATAACCATTTAAATTGATTGTGTTGGGAACTGCCTGCCTTAATCCTTTGCATTACATTGTGGGGTGGGGGTGAGTGAAACTGTGTAGACCGTAAGTGCATTGAATTAAAGTTAAATCAATTAATTTCCATTTAGAAAAATCACGGGATGAGTGTTGTTAGGGTTTGAAACTAACAAAGTCCATTGTCAAAGTGTTAGAGCCGGTATAGACAATAAAGTACTTGGGTGACTCCACCTTTGTGAAACCCCTGTCTTATTTATCGAAGGTGTGTCCATACTCCCAACATAAGTAACCTTAAAACTCTGCCATTCAAGTGAAAGTGGAGTGTGCAAAATGAAATTTCCCATTTATTCACTTGCATCCCAAATCAGAATCCCAAGGCCCTGCATTTTGTTCAAATAAAAAGCCCAAAACGATTTTCACATTGAATTCCTTTCCCATATTTTCCTAGCAAATAAAATCCCAAAACGATGTTCCCATTGAGTTCCTTTACCAAACTTTGCCATTCAATTAAAAAGCCCAAACCAATTTTCCCATTGAGTTCCTTTCACAAACTTTGCCTTTCAATTAAAAAGGCCAAAACGATGTTCCCATTGTGTTTATTCCCACAAACACTGCCTTTCTAATAAAAAGCCAAACGATGTTCCTACTGTATTCCTACTCCCTGTAACTTGCCTTCAAATTAAGGGGTCATGCATAACTGATGCCTGGGAGTGTGGGAGGTTGCTGGGAGAAAAGAGCTTGATGACAGACTAAGCAATCACTGTGTGATTTATATTGTTTTGTGGGTACAAATGCAAGGAATCTGAGGTAAAGTGATGACTGCCCATCTCTAAATTGTACATGTGTGTTGTAGTATCTGAAGGTCCATTCGAAATATACGTTGGTCAATTGGTGCAAGTAATTTGAAATTGTGATATTGTGTAGTGCCACAGCGTTGGTGGAGGATGTCTTGGTGACATCCTATTATTCTTTGTCAAACCTTCAATAAATATATATACTTACTATGCACCGGCCTGGTTCCTAGCTCATTGGTGGTAAAGAGGGTATTTGTTGGGTGGTATGACATAGATTGGAAGCCTCACTAATGTTGAATCTTTAAAGCGCTTGGTTATGTGCCACCTGGCTTGGGGGGAAAAGGAACGCCCTGATTTGAGAGTGACCACCCAATAAATCGTGACAGTGCACTTCAAATATAAACTACAAAGATATACACAAATATAAGCAAAAGTAAGACGTCTAAAAAATTGAAATGGGAGGGATGGAAAGGAGAAGAGAGGAGGGGAGATGACAGGATAAGAGAGACAAGGAAATGAAAGCAAAGGAAAAGATGTAAAGGAAAGGATAGCAAAAAGGAAACGAGAGGAGAGGAGAGAACAGCAAAGGAGAGCAGAGTAGAGGAAAGGGGAAAAATGTAGAAAAAAAGGAATGAAAGGGAAAAGAGAAGGAAAGGAGAAGAGAGCCGAAAAGAGAAACAAAGAGGAGAGGAAAGGGAAATAAAAAGGAAAGGTAGAGAAAAGGGAGGAGAGAAGAAAAAAGGAAAGGAGTGGAAATGAATGGGATGGAAAGAGGGAAGGACAGCAAATGAAAGGAACAAGAGATGGACTGGAGAAGAGAGCAGAGATTAGGAACACAGAGGAGAGGAAAGGAAAATAAATAGGAAAGGAAAAAAAGGCGGAAAGGAGACGAGAGATGAGGGAAGGAAAGGAAAGGAGACGAGAGATGTTCTCCTAGGCCAGCCAAAACTCTGAAAGGCACCGCTTTCCGGTCACACAGCCAGCAGGTTATTAATGAGAGGTGATGAACGGAGGTCATCGTCATAAGGTGATATTTTATCTCCCGTTATAAAATACTTCATTTGCATATCAATACCGGGCGAACTCAGCTTAATTCGAAGATCATATATTATATTTTCACTGATAATACAGTCTCAGTGTCCCACTGATTCGCAGATCTTAACATCCATTGCTTGTTCAACCTTTGAAGAGCAAAGCCTGGTCGGCAAGGTCTTGGGCGTGCACCTCGCATTATGCCCCCCACGTTCCCAACAGCAAAGTGCAGGCGCATCTGCATGTGGGCTGAGATACAGTCAGGCCAAGGTTGCAGCTTGCAGTAATTGCCTCTGGGCCTGGTCTCTGTCCATTTGCATGTGCTAAAGGCAATGGCTGGAGCATCATTCTCATTCTACCAGCACAAGAAAAAGCATGTTAGGTATTACTATCACTCCCCAGTCACTCTGCTCAGGCGACGGAAAGATATCGCATTTGCTGTTGAGGCAGATGTCATTTGGACACGGGACAGTGCAAGTATCTGCTAAGTGCCATTTCTTAAAGCGCCTACTGGCCACACGTGTCATGTCATGATGGTCCCCTTCACTTTATAGAGGTGGAGCCAAGTACCCAAATCCAAAGCTCCTCCCCCATGTTGCCTATATGCTGGGAGCCAGAATGTGAAAAACTTGCATTGCCAGTGAGAATACCTATATCAAAGAGAATCCTGGAAGTAAGATTTCCATTTAGAAAGCCGTACATGCATACACGAAAATACACGATAATACACGATAATATGATGGTCGTTTGAATGAAATCCCGGAGGAAGAGGGAAAAGCAAGCGAGGAAGCGAGTAAAAGACTGGTGACATTATGAAGAACAGAATTGATGGATGCACACAGAAGAGATGCAGAGATGAGAGAACATAAATATTCTATAAACTCTAAGTTCAAGGTGTTAAAGATGAGCAACATTTCTGGCTCGAGATTAACCTGCTAATGCTACAGAATAAATAAAGAAGATATGCATTCGTTTCACAATTGTACAGAAGCAACAACGCAAGTAGACAAAGTCATCCTGCCTAAAAGGACAGCCTTACTCCGTGAGGTTTAACGTGAGGAGGAGAGCTGGTTCAACTACCATTATTCTTTTGAACTCTGATTTTTCCTTTGAATACATTTCTTCTTTTTACACTTTTTGTACAAGAGATACGACAGACATTAGGTTTCTTTAGCATAGGCCTGTTGCTTTGACAGACTTCACTAGGAATGTTTTGTTTATGGTTTGATGGTTGAGACTACTCCCATCTCAGTTATATTGCGAAATAGGAGTTTCTCTGACCCCAATACTTTCAATAAAGGTTTTACAAATTGTATCCATTGCATCAGTATCATACTTGTGATGCCATGCCTTTCCTACAGTTGAGAGATACTGTTGCTCCATGAGACCGAGAATTGGCGAGGTGCCAGGTAGGATTTAATGCAGGCATGGATTATTCTCATGAAGAAAGAGAGAATTAAGGAGATCAGAGTGATTGACAGTGTCAAAGACAGTGGAAAGATCATTACCATAGAGGGTAGGTTGGAGTGCTCAGCAGATGAGATGAAGATGGAGACATTCATGAGAGAAGTTTCCATGAAGTGATAGGAGCAGAAACCTGCTTGTATGGGGTCTCGATGGTTGTGTATGGCTATGAAATTGGCAAGACGGTTGAACACAACCCTTTCAAGATATTTAGAGGTATTTAGAGTAGTGTGGAAGGAGAGACATGGCAAAAGTTAGCCTGTAGATTCAGGTCATACTCTTGGTTTTTTAGGAGAGGAATGACCATGGATGTTTTGAAACTAGAGGGGAAGCAAGTAGTGTCTAAGGACAGGTTGAAGAGTTCAGAGAGGTGAGAGGCTACTAAAGGGAAAATAGGCTTGACTAGCTGAGGAGCAAGAGGGTCTTATGGGGCACAACAGGGGATAGTCTTCATCAGTAGAGATAGGACTTCTTCAGTATTAGTGTGACTAAAGTGGGAGATAGAGGCAGAGGATGATGGTAGTATAGGCAGAGTGTACAATGTAGGAGGGAGGAGGGAGTGTGAGGAAGGTCAGGAGAGAGTTTCTAATTTTGGAGTGGAGTTGATAGTCATAGGTTTAGGAGGAGTGGGGAGTGAGTTTAGGGTGCTCTTTAGCTGGAAAGGAAGGTTGGAGTGAGAAACAATGAGGGTGCAGTGGAAATCCATTGTTGCACTATCAAGAGAGGACCTGAGAGAGTTCAGGGCAGAGAGGTAGAGCTTCAGGTCATCATGTGTGTCATAATGTCAAGTGTGAGGCTATCAATACGTTCTTTATCAACATTATCTATACTATCAGGCTCCACATTGAGTGCACACATCCTCTGACCTCCTTCCTATGCCCCCTCCCCACAGTCTGTGCAACACTGAACTGACACCCCTCCCCTATTGCTCGAGGTGCTCTTGTACATGCTCATATCCTTAAAGCCAACCTATTACATAGATGACATTCGCTCAGCAACAAACCTTAAATACTTCCCAGCCCTTCCCTTACTGGTCTTCTTAGGATAGTCATAATCTCCATCAGCAAGGTTGTGTTCCTTGACATCCTAGAAAACTATCAGCCTATAACAAGCCTTCTGCTTATATGGAAAGTCATAGAGAAAGTGGTTGCTAAACACCTATTTACAAAAATTGAGTAGCTCAATCTGCTCTGGAATTTCCAATCTGGGTTCCACCCCAAATGCAGAAAAGAAACAACCTTCATCCAGGTGGTTGATGACACCCTTAAGATTATCGATAATGGGTAATGCCTGCCATGGACCTCTCGGCTGCATTTGACAGGGTTGACCATTGCATACTACTCAACCTCCTTGATAACAGGATTGGCTTCTATGCCACAGAGGGAATATGGTTCATATATTACCTCTCTAGTAGACCTAGGCTCTCCAAATGGGGTCTTTCAGGTATGAACGCTGCCCCCTCGCCTATGGAGTCCCTAAGGGTTCCATTTTCTCCTGGTTATCTGTAACCTCTATATAGACCCATTGAGCCCTTTCCCAGTCAACCCTAACATTTAAATACTCCAGTATTCATATGATACACAATTCTACCTAGATGATCAAGGCCCATAAGATAATGGTTGTATTCAGTCATGCCTTGCAACCATTCATACATGGATGACAAGTACCTACTTAAAGCTTATCCCACCAAGTTGGTGCTGACGGACAGGATCAGAAAATACATATGTATTCATGCTCATTGTAGAAAGCATTACTGTATGTAATGTTATAGTACTGTAAAGTGCACTGTTGCAACCGAAAAGTGGCTGGATGAGATGTGCTTGGACAGAGGAAGCTCTTATGTCACCAACTCAGCAAAATCCCTAGGGTAAATTGTGGCTAGCAATCTATCCTGCCAAAAACACATAAAAAAGGCCTAGAGGCTTTGTATCAAACTCTCTACTTCGCTAGGTCAAGCCTTTCCCCCACCCTAGAACCCGCAAACAGTGGTGCAGGCCCCTTGCGTGAATAACAGTGTCTCATATGGGGTACAACCTGGTAACAAATTGTGGGCTTTACCTACAAGGCAACCTCAGCTAGTATGATGGCCTACCTGATGGCCAAAATAAACATGGTCATCTTGCACTATGACTATCACCGACTGGAAACTAGACTGGGTCACAGTGAGAAAACTAGGAAATAGTCCTTCTCATGCTACAACCCAGTCCACAGGACTTAATCCCGGTGGCAATCCAGATAGCTTAGGAAAGAACTGAAGACCTGACTTGTCTAACAACACGTTGGAGTATCTTGTGCACACTCCATCCATATATTGGACTTTGGTAATTATTACTAATGTTTACTTGATGACGTGTTAAATTCTTGCTACCAATATTTTGCTGTATGACCTGTATAGCAATGTGTTGCTCCCAATATATAATAATATAGAATAAAAAAATAGTGGGTACCCTTTGTGGGGGCACAGACCCCCACTCCATGGACAAGCTTAAGCACTCTGATCTTACTATGGTGGGCATTTGGTGAAGTATAAAAGAATATTAAGCAGCTCTACTTCAAGACATTCTTTATCGAAATCATCCACACACTCAAGTCCTGCCTCACATGCATCAGGCCATGCATGTCTAGTGATTTACCTAGAGCTCAGTTTCTCCAAGACAAAGTTCCTACTGCTGTCCGTCAACAATGGACACCCTGACATCCAGACCTAGCTCATTGAAATGGATCTAGAGAGCCTCACGCCCAAGCTGGCAATCTGCTTCAAGTCCTTGGGTGCAATATCAACAGACACCGCTTCTTCGAGCAGCACATAGCAAGGAAGACACATTCCCTTCATCATAGAAAATAACTTCAGATCTGATGTCCTAGCCTAGGTCCTCCCCTTTTTAGATGGTGACAATGCTCTTCTGGATGGCCTTCTGGCAACTGCTCTGGCCCCCAAGAGATGTGTCATACATACTGCAGCACAACTCATCAAAGGACTATGCAAATTTGACCACATCATCCTAAACCTCATCGAAATGCACTGGCACCCATTGCAAGCATGTAGTACCATCAAATCTTGCTGTATTATCTGCAACACTGTAGCTCTTAAGACCCCAAAGCTACCTAGCTGAGAAACGTAGCATCTGGGGAGGCTTACAATCCACCAGAATAAGGACATGTGTAGACTTGTACTCCACTGGTGCAGGAAGGAAAGAACCAGAAGACAGGTCTATCCTGCCTATGCCCCAAACTCTGCACCCCCCACCCCAATCAGCACCAGGCTTGCCCCCTTTGCTTCTACTTTTCAGGAAGGTACTCAAGACCCTGCCCTTCACGTAATGGCTCCTCTCTAACACCTAGGTCCACACATCTTCCATTTGCACCATAAACTGAGACTGACAGATCTGCTCCCCCTGTTTCCTCCCCGGGTTGCTTGCTACAAAATTGCCCATCCTCCCTGCTCACTTGTATCTCTGATTACCTGTGTCCTCCCCCCTGTGACTTGTAAAGCACTCAATTGCTTCCCAAAACTGAGTCCACTCGCAATAAATACCATAATAATAATGGTATTAAAATAACTTTGGGTCATACATAATACCCAAAAACTGTGTACTTACACTGAACAGCAGTGCTGTCTACATACGTCTGAGAATTGAATAGGCCCACAGATTTAAATCTCTACAAAAAGGCCAAGGACTTAAGGAGCGTGGAGACTCCAATCTTCCTGTCACCGATGAGAGTCAATTCCTCTGTGGAGAGTCAGGTCAATGCTTAAATTGTCTATGCCGCACTCACTCATAAGGTAATTTCATCGAGATAGAACATATTGTACATAACGTTTTAATTACCCTAATATCAGATATAGTTGAATCCTGAGTACTAGAGAGAGTCATATTTACAGGGATGTAAGTCTGAACCCACTTCAGAGTGTACCCTGTACACCAGGGTTGTCCAACTTGAGGTCTCGAGGGCCGGAATCCTGGTGGGGTTTCAGGATATCCCTCGTTAATATACATGAGGAAAATGTGCATACATTCAGAACCATTGTATGCAAATGAATCTCATGAATGTTAATGAGGTGCAACCTAAAAATCTGACATGGTCCGGCCCTCGAGGCCTGGAGTTGGACAACCCTGCTGCACACGCTCAGGAATGCAGCTCATTCCTTCAGACGGAAGTAACCTGATGTCCATTCTGGAATTCATAATGCTCCTCCAGAAAATAAGGTAAAGATAAAAACGGTATTTCTTAATGAAAATCATGATTCTGCGTCCTTTCTTTTCTAGAGATCCTCTCAAGCAATGTTGGGATGATGATATAGTGGGTTCATTTGAACCTGTCCTGTTTTCGAACAGGACAGTTTTGCTGAAGCACCGTTTCCCGGGCCCAGCTTTGTGTCTGCAGGAAGCCATATTGTAGTGCAATCTCTCCCTCCACACTCTCCTGTAATGCGGGGGACAGCGCACTAACTTCTTTCTCAATGTGAACCTTCACCCGTGTCCCTTGCTTTCTGCAGGGGACACACCTGCAATACACAGTCTCCTGCCAGCCCCGCTCCACTCCCACCCGAGACTTTGCACCCTTCATGCTGATCCCCAATCACCCTCCACATCAAAACCCAACCTTTCTTCCATCCAGACCACAGTCCCTTCCCCCTCATTACCTTTCCTTTCCTGCTGCTGCTACTTATTGCACCTTTACATGCACGGGTGATAGGCTCATGCACTATTTCCCGCGTTTAGGAAAGTTGGTCTGTCAGGAAGCAACAGTGGGCCAAGCTGGTTACTACACTTTCGTCCTTCTGAGATTGATCATGCAAGTAACGCTGAGCTGGATACAAAAATCACCTTATTTAAAGCCCTACAAAGCTGCAGTGTACAGAGTAAGCTGAAGATAAGCTACACCAATAATTCATCTTGACTAAAGCAGTATTTCTGCAGTCACCTTCAAGGAATGTTCGGAAGGCCTTAACAAGATCATGTGTCAGAGTGCCGTGTGATCCATGTGACAACCTTCAGCTTCAGTGGCACATCACAGTGAATAACTCACTGCTCTATACTATCAGGGCCATTTTTGTTGTAAACTTTGAGTCGCCACACATAACTGTACATTATAGTGATTACATCTCTCTATTATATGAACACATTTTCACTAATTGATTCGAATTTTGCAAGATGTTGTAATGTGACCATGAAGCTCTGCAGAGCTGCAGCAGATTAGTGGAGTAGCGTTTGGGAGGCTGTAAGATGGTGTGCTATTTATTGTCAGTACCTGCAGTGAGGTCAGCAGACATAGCAGAAGGATTCCTAATAACACCACCTCAAGTTATAGTAAATTCTGTTGAGCAACTGTTTTCAAAGGAGAACGAATTGGTACTTATACAACTATTTCTAAAAAATGTAATGTTAGGATAGTCAATGTGAGGAACTGCCATCTAGCAAGGGTATAGAAGCCTGGCTTTTAAAATTGTTATTAACTGATAAAATGATGCAGGTATTTCCATCTTAGAAAGGGTGACCTGGTTATTAGGTTCTCCTTTCCCAAAGCACCATGCCAAAAGCATAGCGTATACCTTTGCCCTCCTGGATCAGTAGCCCAATCTGCAGCACTTGCTCTTTCAGTGTCATGGAGCAGGTTCAGGGGTCAAAGGGGCCCTCTTGACAGCTGCGGTGGCAGCCAAGCCTCTGCAGCACAGAGGCTGCATTTAAGATATGCAACCGTGTTTGAAAAAGCTACATAACTATGGGAAGGCTGTCTTGGTTAAATCCCAAACTGCAAACATAGGCCATGCCTGATTTTTGGATATGGTAGCCAGCATCTCTCATAGCTATGCAAGAAACACCCACTTGATATCACACGTGTCAGCCCTGTGAGCCCAGTTCAGCTTTGGAAGGGTCATGTGTATTCTCCCAGACAGGCTGTCCTTTGTGAGGGCTGGAAACCTCCTCCCCAGAGAGACAGACACTCAACAGGAATATGTCCTGGAAACAGGAATCAAAGGACAGACCCATTCTCAAAAGGAGTAACCTCACACCAGTGTGCTGTATACCAAACGGCTTTTGATTCTATTGAGAAGGGAAGGGTTGGTTTAGTGTAGGAAGAGGGTTCTCTTTACAGCTGGGAGAATCCGCCACCATCTTGTTTCTCTCTGTCATGCCCTTACATTCAGGAACCTGCAGGAGCACCATGGATCCTCCACCTCCTCCTCTAGGTTACCCAGAACTGGAATGATGAACAGTCCTGGGGGCGAGCAAAAGGATTGGGGAATAATTAATGTGCCCACTTGTCTTCCTCTTTGTCCCGGGTAGTGAGATGCGTCCTCCTGAAATGCTGTTGAGAAAGAGAATAACTTCAGTGTTCCTCCTAAGGATGTTGATCCTGTCTCCTTTACATTCCCACAGATTTCCGAAATACCTGAAGAAGGGGTAGTGGGAAGCGTCTGAAGAGTTGACTGTAGCTCCTTCAGTCAGTTGGGGTTGCATTGGCTGAACCAAACATAGACCTGCTACTTCAGGGGTGGACTGAAACAGTTTCTTCACTGGTGCTGTGCTGATGTTAAATGCTACGGCTCTTCAAATGACTGCATGGCAAAGTCTTGAAATGCCTTAAGCTGCACTGTCTCTTTAATGTCTACTTGAACACCCTGCTTATATAACTAATGTCTTCTGTAATTTTCAGGTTCTGGAGTTGGGATCCATGTGACGAGGTTCACTGGATAAAACAGTTAGGTGATCAGGGTTTCATGAGTTGTTGTGAACGTGTTGAGCTGAGCTGGACACGAGAAAAGCGTTGCGGGATCTGCTGGCGATTGTGCGAATAGAGAAAAGCTAATGAAGGTCTGCCTTGCAGCGGGTGCTGGCACGAGAGAGGGTCATAAAGGATTGGTAAGTGCTGACCTTATGCTTCTATTTTCCTTTCATAAAGGTGTTCCTGAGGAAATGATGGTCCATGGAGTCGAGCGCTCAAGAGAGGATTACCATGCGGCAGTAGCACAAATGGAAGATTAGCACAAATGGAAGATTACCAGCCCGTAAGTATGGAGATCATGATCTTGTTGGGAGGCTGGTAAGAATGTAATGAAGTAACGCCAAGCACAGGCGTAACGGTTGGTGCAGCTTTTATAGCCCTGCACCTATCAAGGACCCCATGTCACTGATGTGTGTGATGGGAAGTGTTGTTTGGATCATACATGCTTCCCACTACCTCCAACTCATCCCCGTCCCCAATATGCTACCTGCATCCTCCAACTTGTCCCAGTATCCAAGTATGCCTCAACTGTCACCATGTCAACTGCCGTAAGATCGTGCTTCTGCTGTGTTTGCTGTTGTGTATTCGTGAGTGTTTCAAAGCATGTGAACTGAGGAGACACACAGGAGTGGCGGTCCTGACTCTATCTCAGCTTCTATCTTTTCTTCTTGTCCCATCCACTTCCTGTAGCACAAAGCCCTATGGGTGTGATGTCAGAAGGCAATGTTCCCTTGTTCAAAGGACAGGGATTGGGTCTTTAAAGCAAGGTTCATTTTGTCCAATCACCTATAGACTTTTGCCTTTTAAAGAAGTGGTTTCTCACAACTTCTCTGAATCATCTCTTGACTTCAAACCTTCAAGAAGATGTTGCTGGATCCTGCTGGGAGAGCAATCCTGTCCAAAGTTCTCCAGTTGTGAGCGGAAGGCAGATGCAAGCTCTATCCCTAACCATCCCCAGAGACGATGAGTGTGAATCTGCTGCTGGAGCAATGTCTGAATCTCTGCCAGCCACACTATTGCCCAGGAATGTGCAGAAGGGCCCCAGAAGGTGTGTGCCATCTGCCCTTGTATATGGGACACAGAGAAAAGGACTGTTCTTGTCCTTGAGACCCTGGAGTATGACTCACAGCTCCTGAGAGGCAAAACAGGAAGGATTCCTGACATTTTGCTGGTAAACCTCTACAACCATGTTCCACCCCACAGGACACTGCAGAGTTGCCTTTGCCACTCTATGACATTACAAATGCAATTCCGCCCACTTGACTCAGGCCACTGCCACACCATGCCAGCTAATGTGCATTGTTGCCTCAGCTCGAACAAAGAAGTGCTACAGCACTGGCATTGCTTGAAATCGCAATTCGAACCGCCATCCTCTTTATTGCCAATCAAGTCGACAACCAACCTGACCCTGTACCGCATCATTCAAGCCCTTCCATCAAAACGATTTGCCTACACATCACGTCTCCAGTTTGACTTCTGTTGAAGGTCGATCTTCAAACCTTGTGCCCTCCACGATCCACATTGCTTGAGCAGTGCTTCAAATATCAGCCTTGTTCAGTTTTACCCCTGCTTGCTGTCTACGACTGTGACTGCCTCATATCGAATTGACTTAAACTCCCAAACAGCGCTGTGAAGCCTGCTTTGCCCGCTGTCGAACTACCAAGCCACTGCAAAAGGTATTATTGGCTGATAACTGGGCCCTGGTCAATTCTGTGCCCAAACGGCTGGCTCGGTCACATGAATCCCTATTTGCAACTCAAGAATATAACCTTTTTGAAGATTGCATTTTTGCACTGCCTTTACATGTAAAATGCTTTATCAGATCTCCCTTCATGTCGGAGTCTGGCCTCTAATCGCTTAACCTGGTTTTGAGTCTGTATTGCTCTGAACCGTCTTCTTCCCAAGACAAGTGCGTTTCCCCTGAGCTGTCGTCCTGCCCTGTGCCTTTTCTCCCCCTGTCTCATTCCCCAGGGTGCTACAACTTGATACCTTCATCTTCTGTTTTATTTCTACAGTGGTGGGTTTTTGTAGTGTTTTATATTTAGTTATTTTAGCATATGGTGTGTCTAATTAAATTATATTTTTGCATAGACCCTTGATTGGTCATTCCTTTGTTTTGGACTGTTAGACGACAATAGGCGAAGGATGTATATCTCTTAACTTTGCCTTTATGATTGTACTGGCTTATGGTTTGTAGACGTGTGAGGGCTAAGTAGGCGCTTGAGCTTCTACTGATTCTTCTAGTCCTGCAAGGCAGGTGTAAATTTGTCACAGTCATGTTTCTTCTTAATCCATTAAGCCCCTTCGTAATCCATCCTGTTTAAAAAACATGATTTACAGGAGTCCCGCAGCAGTGTGTAATTAAAACGACAGGGCTTCATGGATATGCAATGAGTGCTGGTTGACTAAAGCATGCAGGTTTGACAATCTGGCAGACATTATGAAGTGTGCGCATAAAAATTATCTTCAATGGTAACTCTGCAAAACCAAGAATAATAAAAAAAAAATAATTTAGCTTTTATATAGCGCTACGAACCCTCGGGTATCTGAGCGCTGCTTATTATTACCCACGGTGTGTGGTGCTCATTTATTGATCTCGGAAGGAGGAAAGGCTGAGTTTGATGCTGCTGGGATTCGAACCTCTGCACGGATGTCAAAGCGAGCACTCCTACTCGCTGTACTATCGGACCAGCAATGCCTGGCTTCGTGAGTATAGTGGGTACAACGTTTCTATCTTGTGGGGGCATTAACACAAAATATGACCCTCTACATTTACAAAACCTGACCTACAGGCTTAGCCGATGCATTTCCATTTCAGTTTATTGTCCTATGATCCCATCCTCAGATGTTGAAAGCTTCTGAGTTCAGAAAATATTCATGCTATTTGTCATTTATTTTCAGTTTTAGAAATCACCAACTGTCTGGATTCAGCCAAGGTTAACTCGCAGATCCTTGGCTATGTAGACCACAGGGCTCTCTGGAAGCACTGCAAGGGTTAACTGTCTAACTGTCTCACCACACACACAGATATCAGCAGAGCTGTTGCCCACCTGTCTATGCAGCCATTTACATACACCATGCAACATCATTCATTGTCTGTATATAGTAGGCTTGCAGTTATTCAAGTGAAAGGCCTCACCTGCACATGCTGATTTTCTGTGACCCACTCTTACCGTGGCCTCCGACCAAGTTCATCTAGTTTCACGGTAGTTCTATGCCAGTATGGTTGCCTGTCAGACTAATAAACGTAGATAAGCCTAAGGGATGTGGGAATCCAATGCACCTGGGTGGGATGAGAACTATGGGAAAGGCCAGCAGCTCACCACTTCTTTCTCCTCCCAGCCCCACTGGATTTCTGCTATGCAGCCACCTGCCCCATGCCTCATCACCTACATGCCTCATGTTCAAGAGAAGGTGTAATTTCCTGCCCTGGCCAATTGCAAAAAGAGGCAGGTGGATGCACAGAAATTGCCACCATTCATGACTGATCTAATGTCTAGGAAGAAAAGGTAGATTGAAAACCTCAAAGGACCAAAGCCTGTACTTCAGCCTTTCTACGACATGACATAACCCTGTAAATTGAGATGCTGCCTACATGTTGCCCATACCAGAGAACTTGTAAGGTGCCCTGAATTAATACAAACACTGTCCATCACAGTTTCCAAATGACCTTTGCAAAGTAATTTCCACTGTTTCACACCTGGGAGATGACACTTTAACATGATCCACCCTATTACTAACCTCAGATGACCCCATTCTTAGGTATCAAGCAGGATTCAGTGTCTTGCTTAAGAAACTGTTTTCTAGGTGTTCCTCGTCTCAGCCACTTCCAAAAACTGGTCTTGGATCTCCAATCGTCCGAGGATAACTAGAGCTGTTTTCCACCAAAGACTCAGGGACAAAATAAAGGATGTCCTCATACGCATGCACCTTGCCCTGGCCATAATCGAGGACTTTGGAGTCTTGGCACTTTAAATTGATGAGGGGTTGCAAGATTGCTGGTCTGAGCAAAAGAATACAAAAAGTATTCAAACACCTCATCTTTGCCGTTCAAGCCCTCTGACCTCCGCCAAGATTATAGTCATGGAAGAATCCATAGCTATAAAGGCTGGATGCATCCACGGTCCACTCTCTCCGAGAAGTACGGAATACGAGTCTGAAAATGAGATGCATGCATTGTGGAAACAAAAGGCTTCCTTGTATGTGAATGCACCTTATCATGCTGAGGTAACAAAGCTCTTAGGTGATGGACAACCCTTCACCAAGCACATCCAAACCTCTGAGTTGGTCTCCTCTTTGACTGCCTCAAAGGCACATGTCTATGTACCTTTATTTTTTTGGAACTACAATATCTGTGAAAGTTGCAGCTTTCATTTACTCAGGAGCCACCAGCAACTACATGGCTCTACAGTTCTCCAGGAATTGCACAACACCAATGTTCTTGAAGATTTAGCAGAGCAAATCACGTCTGTAGATAGATCATCACTGACCTCCGGGGGACATCACCCTTGTTACCATTGATTTATGAATTCGAGTTCAACATCACCAGTTTAGAACTCATTGATGCATCCAATCAAGAGGCAATTCTTAGAATTTCTCGGTTGTCTCATCATTATCCCAGCATCAACTGGCCTATGTAACAAGTGACATTTTATTCTCAGCATTGTCAGCAAGTTTGCAGTGCACCTGCTTTCATCTGCTAGCCACATCATGCCCCACCATATTTGCCTCTCTGAGTGAGATCCCACCTTATTATGATGCCCTCAATGAAGTTTCTACACTGGCAAAAGTAGACTTATTATCCCGTCACAACCCCTATGAGTGTGCAATCAATCCCTTACCGAATCCGAAGATTATGTTGGGCAAATGTACTCTTTTTCTATGGGAGAAAAAACTGTCTCAAGATTTATGTGGATGAATCCCTGTGTTCTCCACCACGGGCCAATCTTTTTTGTTAAAAGAAATCAGAGGAACTGCAGCCATGCATCGATTACAGAGAACTAAATCAGATCATGATTGAGAATCGCGATCTGCTGCCAATCATTCCTTATTCCATTGAGTAGGTCTGAGACTCTTCACGGTTCATCAAGATGAATTTATGGGGAATGTACAATCTAGTATGACTCTGAGAATTAGATGAGTGGAGGACCACCTTTAAGAACAATTATGGCCATTTTGGGTACACCATCATGCATTTTGACCTTTCTAATGCTTCCATCACCTTTCAGCACACTATCTCTGATGTGTTCTATGATTTGTGTTCGGTTTATGTAGCTGTATATTTATGATATACTCATTTATTCCCATAATCAACAAAAACATACTAACTATATACAGAAGGTACTACATGGGTTACAAAAACATTGCCTATATGCCAAACTTCAGAAATGCTAGTTCCATATGAACAAACTTGATGGGGTAACATGGATAAGAACAAGGTGCCAGCAGTCCTGGAGTGGCCCACAATACTTCCAACTCTCTCTTCGTACATATCTTCCCACACAAGCTCTTCGCTCCTCTACCTTCAGCTCTTTGAGGGTCAGTCGCTTCTACAAGCTGTTGGGGGCAGATCTCTTTCTTCGGCTGGCTCCTCCCTCTGGAACAGCCTCCCTGCCTCTCTGAAACCTGATCAGAACCATCTCCATTTCTGGAAGCACCTCAAGACCTTCCTCTTTGCTTCTGACTTCTCTATTCCTCTCCCCTTCCTGTCTGATACTGCACTGGCCACCTGGTTACCCTCTGAACTCTGGCCCAGGTCCCTGCCCGCCCATTTGTACACCCGCACTGCCTCTTGGCATCCCTTCCACTTGTGGTCTGTATCTGTAACCCTACCGTCCCCTTCCTGCACTTATTAGACACTTGCTGCACTTGTATCACTCGCACATGCCACCTGTTGGCTGCACTACTTGTTGTTGGGCCCCATGTACTGCACTTGACCATCCCCCACACCACTTTTCCCCTCCCTTCTCCCCTGCCCTTGTGCAATCTCAATGTCACAAGGCCTAGTAAGGCTGCTGTTTAGTCCTCCCTATGTTCCTCCCTATGTTCCCCTCCCTTGCCTCGTCGCGCCTTGAAACACTTGTGTATAGGCGCGTTGTAAATGCCTTATCATATCATACCTACTAACCTCAAAGAACTACAGTGATTCTTGTATTTTGCCAACATTTACTGTTGATTCACAAAAGAGGTATCTCAGCTTGTTCAACCCCTCAACCAAGTAATTCAAAGGTATGTTCCCTTTGTTTGATATATGGCAACACATAAAGCCTTTCCCAATTTCAAGGAAGAATTCTGTTTGGCACGGCTCTTGGTCCAACCTGACTCTTATACGCTGTTTGTGCTAAAAGCAGATGCTGCCAAGCAGTACCGTTCATGCTGCACTCTCCCAGAAAGGAAAGGTTGGTTTACTATATCCCGTGGTTCATACATGAGCCACGGGATATAGTGGGAGCATAACAAGGCAAGAGAGGCGGACAGGGGAAAACACAACAACAATCTTACTGGGCCCAGTGACATTTAGAACATGCAAGTGCATGAGAAAGGGAAAGTGAAAACGTGCATGGAAGAGGGAGAGTGGAGAGTGCGGAGCAGAGGAGAACAGATAAATAATAATGAATAGATAATAGAGACAATAAATAGTGGTAGTGCAGCCAACAAGTGACAAGTGCAATGTTTACGGCAGCAAACTAGATAAGCCTGAATAAGTGCAGAAAAGGAAGAAAATGTGGGGGGGTGGTGGGGGACTGTATGAGTACAGATACAGGCCCCAGTACAAGGGGGTGAGGGGCGGGCAGCATTGCAGGAGGGTGGCAGGGTGAGCAGGTACCTGGGTTCAGGGGATAGAGGGTGGCCAGTGCACAGTGCCAAGAGAGAGCAGGGGAGAGGGGGAGCGAAGGCAGAAGCAAAGAGGAAGGTCTTGAGGTGCTTTGGGAACCGGAGATGCTTCTCCTCAAATTTTAGAGTGGCAGGGAGGCTATTCCAGAGGGAGGCCCCAGCCGAAGACAGATCTACCCCTAGCTCATTTCTTTGAAAAACGACGGACCCTGAGGGAGTTAGAGGTAGTGGAGGGAAGAGCTCGAGAGGGGAGGTATTTGTGGAGGGATAGCTGAAGGTATTTTGGACCCAGGCCCTAGAAAGCCTTGTGGACAATGTAGAGGGTTTTGAATTGAATCCTTGCATCCACTGAGAGCCAACTGAGAGATTTCAGAGCTGGAGAGATATAATCCCAGGGCTTTAGACCAAGGACAAGTCTCACTGTCCTGTTTTGGATTAGTTGTAGAGGGCGGAGAGTAGACGCAGGTAGATTTTGAAAGAGGCTGTTACAATAGTCATTCTTCGTTGGTCTTTCTAGGATCTTGACATTTATTCTTCTGGTAGCTACTAAATTATAAACTTCGCAATCAATGGCAATTACATTCTGTCTTTTATGTGACCCTCCTGCTTACCCTGCAAAACAGTGCACTAGTTCTTTTGACATTACAATTTCCAATTTTGCTGCTCATGAGAGTCAGCCTGTTCTTGACAACCATGTGCATGTGTAGAAGCTGACATACCTACTTTACTGGATCTAAGCCTGGTCTTTATTGGGGGTTGGTACTGCAATTTCTCAGCTCAGGTTCCCTCTAAGATTTCCTGGCTCTGCAGGCTCTCTGGAAGCACTAAAAGAGTAAATTCTATGTTTTCCTGCATATGTGCATATATAATTTAGAGTTAATATAGCAATCTGCAAACTTGTCTCTTTGCCTTGTAGCATCATCCATCAACAGTTTTCCAGAGGTTGGCAGGGATTCCAGCCCAAGACCTTGCCTTCCTTGCTCCATCTCTGTGATCCATCACTGCAGTTCCCTTCATCCAACTTCATCTCATTGCTCACTAGTACATGCCTGTCACCGCCAGAGCTTCTTTCGCTAGTGAGTTTTCCTCCCAGACTGTTCACCTTTCATAAGCCTGAGGTCTGAAGAAAGTCTGTGCATCTGGGAAGTGGGATGACCTCGGACAAAGCAATTTACGGACCATTTCTTGTCTCCCTCACAAACCCACTGCTGTTCTGCTGTGCAGCTACCTATTCTAGCACCCCCATGCCTCCATGCGGAATGTTCAAGGGAAGCCAACCTGTTCCTGTCTGGTCCTGTGCTGACTAGACCATACATGCCCACTCGTTATCTACTCGAATGTGTTTGGACAGTGAGGGGGTCCGTTCCGGTACACATCAGTTCCTGTGCAGTTTTGATGAGTCAAAGACTAACAGCAAATTTAAAGTAAGGGTTACCCAAGAAGACAGTGTTCCATTGTTGGATAGTTCTCCCCTTAAAAAAAAAAAATGGATATTTAGTTAAGTTATGTCCTGTCCATATACAATTCTCTGAGGATGTCTGTGCATTGGGGAATGTACGTGCCTTACACTTTAAAAAATCTACTTGGCTCCTGAAACATCTCACACCTCAGAGTGACAGATGTCAGCCATCTTATCTTCGCATACACATCAGAGACTGTTCAAATTAATATATACGATTCATTTTACAAATATGTTAAGGTAAGTGTGAGTGTAATCAAAAACATAATGTTCTTTAAGCCCAGTGTGCGCAATATGAACTAAGTGATTCAATCATATAACCCTTTTATCACAGACATATTTGCCATTTATTACGATTTGTGGTCATTCGTATATGCCCATAATGCTCATTGACCTTTCAAAACAGTAAAAGAGGTGTGCAGCAGGCTGTCCATCTTAAAATCATAATGCTCTATCAAAAGGTATTTCAAAAGTGTGAGACAGTGGCATAGTGGAGCCCCCTGGCGTGTCCAAGGTCAGGGCATCTTGCCAACCATGTTCAGGGGAGGCCTGCCAAAGCCCTCATCCTGAGTAAATTCAGGATGAGGACTGGTCTGAGGCTGACTGTGGCTGGCTCTGGTATGGTAAGAGGCAGTTTCACCTCTAGCTCCGCTGCATACGTCAGACAGGAACATGCTTCTGGTTCTGGTTCCAGTCTGCATGGAGCACGGGAGCTGGAGACCTGGAGCTCAAGTATAGAGCCCGGCACACCAAAGCTACCACAGGAAATGTGTATGAATGTTTTATATATATGTGTGTAAAATATGCAAGTGTTTTGTGTGATGCATGCATACATTTCGGAAGTGTATGTATGCAAGTATATATGTGCACGTGCATGTGGATGGTGTGCATGAATTTAAGGGTGTGAGAGTGCATGCTGTTGTGTGAGTTAGAATGCAGTGTGTATGAATGTCCTGGGTGGAGCGCATGTGGTGAATGCAGTATGAATGTCTGGGTGCATGAATTAGTGAATTTGAGAGAAGGTGTATGGGTGATTGGCAGCTCGGTGAATGGTTATGAATGTCATTCTTTGTAAATGTTCTGGGTGTGTGTGTGAGTGAATGTGAGAGAAGGTGTATCAGTGAGTGGCTGGTGGGTGAACGGGTATGAATTTGATTATGTGTGTGTGCAAGGTACGGGAGGCCCTGGGAACACTCAGGAATTGTGGGCAATTCCTTAAAGTGGCATGGCATGTTTTGATGGCATTTATGGGCAAAGCCAACTTGGCAATTGTTATTTCATGGTCAGACTGGCATTTTGGTGCAGCCAATCTAGGCATCGCTTATTGTAACATGACATTTTTTACACATGACATTTTTTACTGTGAATCTATTATAAAGGAAGAATGATAAGTGTTATTACGTGGCAAAACTGGAATTTTGGTGAAATCAGTCTATCCAATTCTTATTGTGGTGTGACATTTTTTACTGGCCCTCTGTGATAAAGTAAGCATGATAAGTGTTATTATGTAGTTAGACTGGTGTTTTGGTGCAGCCAGTTTAGTTATTTTCTTACTATATGATTACATTTTGTATTGGGCATCTATTATAAAGCAAGCAGGCATGGTAAGTGTTATTATATGGCTAGACTGGCATTTTGAGGCAGCCAGTCCGGCCATTTTTTTTTTTTTACTGTGGCACAATATTTTCTACAGGGCATATATGGTAAAGCAAGTATGATAAGTGTTGTTATGTATCTAGACTAGCTTACATCACAGCAAGTTCTGACATGTTTTCTTATTATGACATGGTATTTTTAATGGGTAAACCAACTGGAGTATATGCTTACTGGCATAAATTGTAAGAGCCAATTTGGACATGTTTTCTTATATTATCATTAATGAGACTATGCACAAAGCAAACATGAGTATCATCTTGTATGGGAATGCTGGCCTATATTGGTGAAGCCAAAATGAAAATGTATGGCCAGAGCTAGCATGAAATAGTTTTTTATACTGGCATATTTTGTGGGGAAACACATACAAATGCTCCTGTGAACTGTTGGTGACCATCATCTATTGGATTTTTTCATGAGTTACTCTACAAAACTGATTACTAATTGTTTGATATTGATATTGATATTTTATTTCTATCGCGCTCATACACAAGTGTTTCAGAGCGCGACAAGGCAAGGGAGGGAAACAGGGGAGGACGAAACAACGATATTATTAGGCCCAGTGACATTGAGAACGCACAAGTGCATGGGAGAGGGGAGGGGAAAAGTGCATGGAAAGGGGGAAGTGGAAAGTGCGTAGCAAAGGAGAAACAGATCAATAATAATAAATAAATAAATAATAAAGGCAACAAACAGTGGTAGTGCAGCCAGCAATTGGCAAGTGCTGGGTTTAAGGCAGCAGACAGGTTAGGTGTAATAAGTGCAGGAAGAAAAAGGGGAGGGGGACTGTATGGGTACAGATATAGACCCCAGTGCAAGGGGTGGCCAGGGGGCAGTGTGGGAGGGTGGCAGGGTGAGCAGGTACCTGGGCCTGGAGTACAGGGGGAGGCCAGGTGCAAAGTGCCAAGAAAGAACAGATCAGCAGGGGAGAGGGGGAGCGAAGGCAGAAGAAAAGAGGAAGGTCTTGAGGTGCTTCCGGAACCAGAGATGGAGATGGTTCTCCTCAAGTTTTAGAGTGGCAGGGAGGCTGGTTGTTCCAGAGGGAGGTCCCAACTGAAGACAGAGAACTACCTCCAGCTCGTTTCTTTGAAAAACGACTGACCCTGAGGGAGTTAGAGGTAGAGGAGCAAAGAGCTCAAGAGGGGAGGTATTTGCAGAGGGATAGCTGACGGTATTTTGGACCCAGGCCCCAAAATGCCTTGTTGACAATGCAGATGGTTTTGAATTAAATCCTTGCATCCACTGGGAGCCAATAGAGAGATTCCAGAGCTGAAGAGATACGATCCCAGGGCTTGAGGACAAGGACAAGTCTCGCAGTCCTGTTCTGTATTAGTTGCAGAGGGCAGAGAGTAGAGGCAGGTAGATTTAGAAAGAGGCTATTACAATAGTCCAACCTAGATAGAAAAATAGCTTGGGAGACCATGAGATTCTGGGGGGAGGAGAAGAAAGGCAGACTACCTATGAGGAGGTGCAGTAGGTAATTTGACTTTTTAGAGACATCAGAGATGTGAGCGGAGAAGGAAAGTGTGGAGTCAAAGATGACCCCGAGGTTCTTAGCCCCGCAGGTGGGGGTTAGGAGGAGGGCCAAGGGAGGCCGGCCAGAGAGATGGTGAAGGATGGTGAAGGTGTGCCGATAAGGAGGATCTCTGTCTTGCTGGCATTCAGACAAAGATCATTGGCGGCACACCAATCTTGAATGGCAGTTAGGCAATCAGAGATGAGAGAGGGAGAGGAGGTGGCCGAGGGCAGCCTGAAAATGAGTTGAGTGTCATCAGAGTAGCACTGGAAATTTGAGCAGAAAATGGCAATGCAATGGGCGAGAGTTGATGGTATTGGTTGAAAAGCCAGGGCGAGAGGTTAGACCCCTGGGGAACACCACAGGTTGTGAGGAAGATAGATGATAGGAAGGACCCAGGTCAGCCAGGCCAGAGCCTGATCAGTGATACCCAGGTTATCACGGAGACGGTTGAGCAGGATGGTTGACCATGACGAAGGCAGAAGAGAGATCGAGGAGGATGAGGACAAAGGGAATGTTAGAGTCAAGGTTGGAGAGCAGATCTTCACGTATGTTCAGGACAGCAGTTTCCATGCTTCTTGCAGCTCTGAAGCCAGACTGGTGGTCATTGAGACAGCCAACATAATTGGAATGAAGGTTAAGCTGAGAGATGGCCAACTTTTCCAGGAGTTTGCCCAGAAAGGGCGTAATGGAAATTGGGCAATAGTTAGCCGGACAAGAAGGATCAGCTATGGGTTTCTTGAGAAGAGGATGCACAAGGGAGTGGTCCAGAGGGGAGGGGAAGGATCCTGAGGCAAAGGAGTGGTTGCAAAAATCAGCACGGGTGTCAATGTGGTCCTTGATGGTTTTAGAGGAACAGGGATGAACCTGTTTTGATGAGGCTTTCATAAATCGGACTTGTCTAGTGACCTCGTCAGGGGAGAAAAGAGGAAAGGATGAGAAGGAGGGTGGGGTGGTGGCTGAAGGAGGGTCAGCAAGCACAGATGGAGAGGGGAGAGGAAGGGTGCGGGTGGAGAGGGTGGACAGGATGTCCTGGATTTTTGAGATAAAGTGAGAGGCAAGGGCATTGCAAAGAGACCTGGAGGCAACAGGAGGGGTAGAGACTGCAGTAGGGTTGGCCAGTTCCTTGCAGATTTTAAAGAGTTTGGCTGAGTTTGACTTTTTACCCAATTGTTCAGAAAAAGTGTGCTGTATAATGCACCATTTTAACCCATTTTGCAAAAAACGTTCTCAAGGGGAGAACCCGTCTGGTCCCTTTTTGTTGGTTAGGGCTCCCTCGCTACACTCTGTTTCTCGCACATTTGTGGCAAATATTTAGGTCCCTCCAATTAAAGAATTCACCAGCCACCACTAGTGGCTGGTACATTTGGGTGTCTTGGACCAGGCACCACCCCCTTGTTTGTACGCTAGAGTAAAGATTTAAAAGTTGATTAAAAATCATACCTAAATCTTTCACCAAGCGCAGTGCATGTATGAACCTGCAGTGGGATGATCGTCATGGGTAGTGCACAAGCACGGTGGCTCACACTGGTCGGGGGTGTGGCACGTTGCATTGCTTTATTAAGGAGCTTTGGGATGACCTAAACATGGCTCGCAGGGGGACCCCCACATTTTGTGTTACACCACTGACCACCACGGTTGTCATTCCATTCCAATTCATGAGAGGATGACAACAATACAAAAAAACCTGATTGAACTTTAGAAAGGTTTTCCAGACGAGGAAATAATGAGATCCGCAGTACAGACATTGCAACAACTCAAAGAAGCCAGCTTCAACAACCAGTATGACACTTCAGCCACTTCACTCCATACCAAGACGGCAGACACAGCCTTAAAGTACACTACAATGAGCAAAGCCAAAGAAGGGACCCACATCATGCCCTGCTCAAGAGGAACAGAAGGAACAGCAGAAGGAATTACGACACCTAGATCATTGAAATGTCACATGAACGGCTTCCTACTGTAACAAAGTCACACACTTCTCGGGAGGATAGCTCAGCTGCAACATGCTTGCCTTGGAAGCAAGACGACACAGAGCAACGCAGGTTCGATCCCTGGGTCCGCGCTTAGAAACCTGTGGTTATAGAGCACGTTATAAATAACCTGGCATATCATACCGTGTCGAAATAATGCCTTGGGTGAATCAGATAATCACACATAAAACTAAAACACAGGGCCTGATACACAAAAGCATTTTATAATGCTGCAATGCCATAGAAAAACGGTCCGTGAATCAGGCCCACGGACTCTTAAGGCATACAGAGCATCACGGAACTAAGAGACGACCTGTCTTCAATGAACGAAAAAGAGGGCAAGAAACCTTGCATGACGAGGATGAAGAAATCCCGTCAATGTTTTAAATACAATGAACTGCATTCATTATTTTTCCGTTACAAAAGAAGCTGTGCTGTGTATCACATCCAGAAGCACGCTACTCCTGCCGCACGCACTTGTGCCGCTTGGCCACAGCAGGGGATCACTTCCGGGTATGCCTTCGGAGAGCGCAGCATCCTGGGACGCACGAGGCACGCGCGTGTAGGGGGAAGAGAACAGAAGCGCAGGGGTCATCCTGCAGACTCTAGTTCGCGGCCCACCTCCCCACACTCCATCGGGAGTTTCATCCTGCTGCCCAGGCACACATTCTTATTAAACACTGAGTGCGTATGTATCATTTGTTGCCAGAATAAATAGTCGTTATCTGCATAACTGGCAGCGTTTCTAGTTCTTTAACAGAGTCTTCTTACACTTGTGCCAGCCCATTTTAGAAAGTAATCTGGGGGAGAACACTACGCTCAGTGAGTCATTAATGTGACAGGGCAGTGTACACTTGGCTTAGAGGGGACTTCAGTTAAGTAATATAGCCATTGGGGTCTGCAGTGACGGAACACTGTCAGCTCACGACTTATAGAAGGGAAAGTTATGGGAAAATAGCCGCCAATCATTTGCAAGTGAGGTAACTTCCTTTATCTCAATACAGTCTGGGTTTCGACACAGCGGCAATATGGCGAAAGCACTCCTTAAAATGTAGATTATACTCCATTCTTTTAAGATGATTTTCAACTCATCAGTCCTCACCTAACCGATCGGTGCACAGCCGAAGACACCAATGAACACAACGCCCTCTAAAAATAAACTCAATCAGTGGCAAACATGTCTCACTAGAGCAACAATGGGGTCCAGCCATGCCTGAAGAACCAGCAACAAAGAGCCCCTCCACACCATTGTGCTTAACATGATACAATGTGAGAGGAATACAGGCCTAATACTGATGTGTACATGATACAATGAGAGAGGAATGCAAGTCTAATACTGATGTGTACATGATACAATGAGAGAGGAATACAAGTCTAATACTGATGTGTGCATGATACAATGTGAGAGGAATACAGGCCTAATACTGATGTGTACATGATACAATGAGAGAGGAATGCAAGTCTAATACTGATGTGTACATGATACAATGAGAGAGGAATACAAGTCTAATACTGATGTGTACATGATACAATGAGAGAGGAATGCAAGTCTAATACTGATGTGTGCATGATACAATGAGAGAAGAATACAAGTCTAATACTGATGTGTATCATGAGAGAGGAATACAAGTCTAATACTGATGTGTACATGACACAATGAGAGAGGAATACAAGTCTAATACTGATGTGTACATGATACAATGAGAGAGGAATACAAGTCTAATACTGATGTGTACATGATACAATGAGAGAGGAATACAGGCCTAATACTGATGTGTACATGATGCAATGTGAGAGGAATACAGGCCTAATACTGATGTGTACATGATACAATGAGAGAGGAATGCAAGTCTAATACTGATGTGTACATGATACAATGAGAGAGGAATGCAAGTCTAATACTGATGTGTACATGATACAATGAGAGAGGAATACAAGTCTAATACTGATGTGTACATGATACAATGAGAGAGGAATGCAAGTCTAATACTGATGTGTGCATGATACAATGAGAGAAGAATACAAGTCTAATACTGATGTGTATCATGAGAGAGGAATACAAGTCTAATACTGATGTGTATATGATACAATGTAAGCGTGCAATAAAACATTGGTGAAATTTGGACCAATACAAAAAGTGTGGATGAATCGTTTTTGTAGAGAAATCAATTAGATAAATTCAAAAACAAACCCAGCTGGCGCAGAAGGAAAATACCTAAATCATAACCATCCTGATTTCTCCTAATCACACCTTTTCAGTGATCCCCCTCACTCAAAAGACATCCTTCTTAGGTGCTATATTCAGACAATTGTGTATAGTATTTAGATTGCCCTAGATCATATAAAGGGATGGGGATGAGGGAGGAGGATAACTGAAAAGTGCAAAGGAGTTGGAAAGAGGATGTCATAAAATGGATGCTCTGCCGCCTAGAGATAGAGTATGGCGGCAGCTATTGGTATTGGGCAGGTAACAGAACTCTTTGGGAAAATGGCAGACCTCTTTCTGACTATGTGCAGTGGAGAAGTGGCTGCTGCTCTGCACATGCTCTGTCGACGGCATCAGTTTTAGGGAGCACACAACTCATTGTGGGTAGCTTCTCCTTTAAATACCCTTGCGACTCATTACCTCGGAGACAGAGTGTACGCACAACCGGCTTAGACAGGCACTGCAGGCTACGTGCCAGGAGCAGTGCCGGCAAAGACCGAAGACAGAGAGGTGCGTCTCTGCAAGTGTATCTTCAAACTGCAACTAAAACCGGTGGCTTCCCTGCCAATCTACCTGGAAAGACGTACTGTAAAAGGCAATAAACGGAAACATTTTCGAAAATAATTCTCACCATAAGAGGGTAGAATACCACAAAACGCTGCTGCAGTGGATTTAGCTTTTCACGCTGTAGCTATGCTCTCCATCAGTTATATGGCTGTTGAAAAGCCCATCCTCTATTTAAGTTCAACAGCAGCTACTGTGATTGAGTGGATGAGTTGCATTATTGAAGCGAAACAGTTAGATCAATAATTAATAATATCCAGTTTTAAAGTTTGTACTCATTGGATGCTGTAGGCCAGACCACCAGACAACAAGACAGTACAAAACAATCCTCCAAGGAAAAAGGCTTGCTGCACCTCTTGCAAGGATAGCGAAGTTGTATTTCGTATACAGAAAGCAAAAAAACACAACAGTAGGGAGCATTTAATCCTGATTGCCATGGAGTGCACCGATTAGTTCAAAGCAAATAGCACATTAAAAAGGGCAATTTTGTCACTCATTATGCAAACAGTATACAGTGTTCATTCCCCACCCTCACTGGCTATCCCCTATGTACCACCCGTTCCCTATAGGGCCTCAGCTGAGTGGCTGCAGTTACTTTATGACAATCCCCTTACACGTGGTCTTCAGCCTTGCCACCTTGGGTTCTATAAACATGATTGGTGGGCCATGTAAGGATATTTCCCTTCCCATGGACAACTCACATGCTGTGCACCTGGTAATTGGATATGAGCTCAGTGGATACTCTTAAGGTCAAATTGGCCCTCTGAGATGAGAGACACCTTTTCGGATCCCAGACATGCAGGTGTCCCCGCCATGCCTCCCAGGAGCAGAACTACATTTGTTGGCATCACACCATGCACCTCAGTGCAAATCATTGGACAACGTGCTCTGTGACCCTCTCCACCACCCTGGCAGCAACCCCTCCTGAGGCCTTCATCTCGGTCTCTCAAGAAGTAGACTAGTCAATCGAGTTGTGAGGGATTTAGGGTTGCTGGCTGTGGGCATCTGGCAGTTCAATAGGACCCTTACCCTCCTGGAGGGTGCTAATGTCTTAAATCTGCATTGGGTTGTTTTGGCAACTCAAGACATCTGTCCTTGCTCCCAGGAGATGGTCCTTCGGGATTGGGTGCAGCCCTACCCGTGCTCAGCTATTCACACTTTCTGATCTCACTTTTCTGCAAGATGAGACAATGGATGTTTGATCTATCCAGTCTGAAGGCCTTTTCGTCTAATGGCTTGGCTGAGAATTGGGGCAGGAAAGAGCTGTGGAACTGGGTGCCAGGATGCGCTACTGCCTTTACCACAACCTTTGTCACCCTAACCCTTTGATCTTAATGTGGTGGTGATTCCATTTTTTATGCCACAAAACAGGGCTAGCTATTACCTTAATCATTCTTATCACCTTATAACAATATTATATAAACCTGCATGTACCTCTGCACTTTTGGGCCTTCTCAAGACCCTTATGTGGCATATTGCTCACACCCTCCACCCTACAGCCACGCCTCTTGTTTTTTTGTTTTATTTGTGGTCTTAATATATTTTCCTGAACCTTAATCATTTTGGTGGCAGGGAGTTGGACATGCATCCACACATTGCATACTAGCATGATAAGTGCAATGGGTAATTGTGTAAAATAATGGGTTATGGTAGGTATGCAATCCATTGTTTTACAAACAAAAATAAGTAAACCTAAAATGCCCACCATGAACATTGGGCTGGAACTTGGTGCAGAGTCCGTCTGCCAATTCCATGGCAGGCCAGGGTGGGAGTTGAGCAGTGGCTTGGTGGACCGTAGCAGGGAGGAAGAATTGAAAATGTGCATGGGCCAGGTAGGTGGGGGCTGGTGGGGGTGTGAAAAACCAGAGGGTGCTTCACAACCTAGTCCCCGGGGATCCCATACTCAGGTGTCCAGGGAAGGTCCATCGCTTTTGGATCCCGATCCAGGGGGTGGAAAAGCGAGGGAGGATCACTTGGGTAGGGGGTATTTGGGGGAATGAGGGAGAAGCACCCGATTGTGAGACATGGAATACTCCCTTTTCCACAACCCATCTAACCCCTATCCCTGCTTATTTTATGGGAAACTACAACTCCCATAATTAATTCACATGTTACATTGACAACACTACTGAGCCAAGGAAGATGAGGAATGAGGTCAGGCAGATTACCTCATTACTGACTTGCAATGGCTCTGCCCCTGTAATGTGGCCAGGTAGAGTCAGGCACATAATCCTATCCATAAACACCTGCCACTTGTTAACATGCCCATTCAGGAGAATAAAAGGTGGGGTGCACAGGCACACTGGGAGAGAGGCTGGGTACCAGAAGGAATGGCAATGGAAGTCTCAAGGCCAACGGGCTGATCTGCAGTTATGAAGATCGAGCCCTAAGCGTTTAAACACTTGAAAGAAACCTTCAAGGTACTTGAAAGCGCCTGCGACCCTGCCAAGCAAATGACAGAGTTGGGGAGGAGCAGAGGAGGCGTTAGATACAGCCTTGACTGCTGCATGAGGAGCGTTGATGAAAGAAGACTGATTAACACAACCAGTTAGTTATCGAAGGCAACAAAAATCTGGTTTCTATTAAAAGCAAAAGTAACTGTAAACCAAAAGCCGAAGGTTGCGCGTTTGCCGATAAAACGTGTAATGAAAAGGACAATTGCTGAATTGTAAAAGGAATGGCCACAAAGTAACTGGTCCTTCGAGGCAAAATCGCACATTTGAAAGTTTCACTGAAATGTTCTGAGTTTAAGGGGAACTTAAGGCAAGAAAGTAACCACAATCCCGACAGAAAGTTGAATGAATGAAAAGCAAAGTATTCAAACTCTGAATATGCCAAGAGGGCAACATTTATGAAGTGTGAAAGAGGCCAAGATGGAAACCCAATGAGGATAAGAAACTACAAGTGCTAAGCTGCATTGGTGTTATAAGAGGTGGAATATTGTGGATTGTAAAATTATTAAAGGGAGGTTGAAGTGCTCATGCAGAGGTCTATGTAAAATCCTTGCAGTTTCAAAAGTCTTTGACAGTGAAAAGACACCTGAGACAAAATGTGGTGAAGGGAACTCCACAAAGACAAGCTTGAGCCTGGCAGAGTAAAGCTTGTGCAGAAATGTGTAGTAAAGTAAAAGGTGAAAGCCAGGCTCGAGGAAGCCTGTACAGAACTATGTGATGAATGAAGCAAGTGAATGTGAGAATAGAGACAGACTCGAGCCAGGCAGAGGGAAGCCTGTGGTGAATTGTGGGAAAGTAAAGGTCAAAAGTGCGACTGTATATTTATGACAAGGAACACAAAGCCTAAGTAAGTGAACTGTTAAATTGTACCAGTAAGCCAAAGTGTGCAAGACTCAAAGAACTGTGCCATCCACCTATCCTTTTTAAGGAAACTCTCTAGACCCCATTGTGCTGAACCTGGGGAAGGGAGCTGTTATTTAAGCCATTCTGACATTTCTTTTGAGACACTATTTTCCTTTTGTATTTCCTTAACACGTTTTGTTATTTTTAGAAGGAGGGCTATGTTCGTTTTTTTTGTATAGGCCTTTTTATTTTGACTAGACAGACTTGAACCGTTTGTTAATTATTTGATGGTCAAGATTACTCCCATTCTAGAGTTAGGGCCAGTTAGGAATTCTACCAACCCAACCAAAATACCAAATAAAAGTTTTTGAAACTCATATCCAATGTGTCTGTGTCTACTAATGATACCATGCCTTCCTTATAGGAGAAATTTGCAAAGTTAGGGGCGGGAACTGAGCCCATGCGGATGTGCAGCAATTTGACCTGGAGAGCCAGACAATGATGGAGGTCAGTTGCAAGCAGTGCACAGCTTTGTCAGACCAGGGCATGGAGCAGTAGGTTCAGATTGAGTTTTAAGCAACCTAGTTGGCTCTTACTGCCATACCCGGTCCTCATGATGCAAAAGCTGCACTCTTAGAGTTGCTCTTCAGAGTTGCTTTGAAATTTAGTGCAGGGAATATTTTTCATGGACTATGCTGTGATAGCAAAAAGAGTGCAACCCCTTTCTTTTACTACTAATTTAAGGAATTATAGAGGAAGTGGGTTTAAAAATAGCAAGATGCGTTTGCATCTCAAACTAGCAGAAAATAAAGGTGTCCTACCTGCAGAAATGGCACCTTATTCACAAAGCCCCCTAACTGTACTACCAATACATAGTTACTCATTTGCATTGAGGCATGCTGCATGCAAAAGTGGGAATCTGATTGCTTGTGGAAATGTTTATTTATTTACTCTTTTATGCACAGGAGGACAATGCTCTTTTGATCACAAAAGAACATACAATAGATAAGAAATCAGATTTGACAGGCAGCAGTGAGCTTCTTACAATGGGGTGGTTTGAGAGACATTCTGACCAGGTTGTGGAGCAGAGTAAATGAAACAGTCACTGGGGACAAAACATGCTAACATGCATAGAGTACATACATAGATTAAGGACAATGAACATTGGACGTTTTTAAGTGTATGTAGTGCAGGTAGGCAGAACAGCCACCTGTGCTCAGTATGTGACCATGAAGCATGACGTGCTAGAGTGTGTGCAGAGGAAGTGAAGGACAGATGTAGGTTAGAGGCAAGGGAAACATCCTAGCTAGCAGGCAGATGAGAGGTAGGTTAAGAGGGTAACTCAGAGACAAGGAGGTAGACTTTTAGTTAGGTTTTGTACAAATCTGTTTGGACAGTTTCTTGAAGGTCAGGGGGAAGATAATTCCATGCAGGTGGAGCACGAAGAGAGAAGGAGCGGAAGCAAGAGAAAGCACAGAAAGGGCGCAGAGCCACAAGGGTAGTTGAGGAGGTAGAATGGAGAGTAGGGAAAGGGCTTGTAGAATTGGATAGAGGAGGATAGATACAGTGGTGCCACCTGGATAGATTTGTAAACTAGGAGAAGAAATTTAAATCTGGCCCTGTTTTGCATTGCCCGCAATCTAGCTTGGTGACAGTATGAGGAATTAGGTGTGAAGTGAGCGAGTGCAAAGAGAAATTTTGTTTGGGATTACCTAGTCTGTTAATTTGTGATCTGGCACTGTGCATATGAACACAGGTGGCGGCAAAGGCACACTATGCACCCAAGGCCTTTTTTTGTGATGGGGCAGTGTGAAGAACCTGAGGGCATCCTCACTTCCTTCTCCCCAATATCCTCTTTTCAGGTGCCTGGGAAGGGCCATTACTTTTTGATTCCAACCATGAGGGGGGATATGCAAGGGAGGATCACCTGGGTAGAGGAAACTTGGGGGATTGAAGGGGATGTCCCTGGGTGAGACACGGTATCCCTCATTTCCTGTTCATGATGAACCTTCAGTCCCAACAGTCTTCATGGGATATTGTCATCCTTTCACCTTTTCTTCCTTTCAAGAGGACCTTGGAAAATGCCATCAATGTATTGACACTGGTTTAGGCCAAAATGACAGAGTTTGAAAGGTCCGAGCACCAAAAGTCTGACTCCCATTTGCTCGCATAGGGGTAAAGATATGCGAAAATATGGGGAAAAAGAAAAATAAATTCTGACTATTGGTGGTCGGACTTTTAAACTCAGTGATTTCACGCAGATCATTGACACTAGGAAGAGTTTACATAGGAAGATGTTTCCTTATACAGGGAAGGTAAACACATATGAATCTCCTAATATTGTTGCAGAGAAACATCAGGTCAAAATAGTATGAAAACAATCGAGATTTGCACTTAGATCCTCTCAGGCACACCACTCCAGTATTGGGATGAGAACAATGTGACCTGGAGTTGCACACTCTAACATGTAGTTACACCACTCTGGTACTGAGACAAGGGAGAAGCCTGGAAACTATCGGGTTTTTTCTTCCGGCGTATAGTTTATTTCAAACTTTTGCCGCCACATATAAACGTTCCAGTAACACTTTACAATACTGGAACATCAAAAAGAAGTACAAAAAAACAGAAAAAGGTAAACTACAACCATGCAAAATTAAAGTACATCATTAGATTATCTAAAAAACTGGTGTTGTCGTGTGAACATGAGATAAAGTGACACTTGTGTATTGTCCTTTAGGACTTATCATGTTATGACAATTATGAATTAGACCAACACTATATTATTGGTGAGAATAAGGCTGCATTGTCACTGAACCCCATCTACTTATAGAGTACTTGTATTGAGGCAGGATTGTTTGATTTTTCTATGTTTCACAGATAGGGGTATCTCTCTCAGACATTAGAGTTTCCTATGCATCAGATCTAAATATCTCTTAAAGCTTTTTTTCTCAGCGCAAAGATCAGTTTGCAGTTTTTACTTTTACTAAGCTTATGCCACCAGGTGTCGACTTCCATTATTTGATGGTCTTCCATAAAGCTTCCTAAATACTTTGTTCTCAATGGTCAAGCTGCCTACACGTTAACACCACATGTTTTAATGTTTCATTGGCCTCATTACATAAGTGACACCTATTGTTGTCCTCTTGTTTTTGTTTCCTGGATGCGAATATTTCCTTAGTTCGATATTGATTGAATATAGATTGAATCTAAAACGCATAACCACTGCTCGATATCTTGGACTAGGAAATCTGTTTAAGTACATTGGCAGGCTATTTAAGGCCTTCACTTCATTTGCAGCAAGTGAATACAATTTGGTCTTTGATTTTTCATCTTGTGTTCTAATCCTATCGTTTATCCACATTTCCTTTTTCGCAGCGTTTGGATTACTCGTAAGCTTCTTCTGCAATTCCGGCATTTGTCATGAGGGCCATGCAGTATTTGGTCGAAGCGTCCACTATCCAGTCAGTTTGGTGATCAGGTTTACTTTTCAAGATTTTAAATTGAATTTTAGAATCATTAAGACTCTTTCGGAATAATGTTAGTGAGTTCCCCTAAACTACTGCGTACAACAAACATAATCCTAGTTCATGGCAAATCAGTTGTACTGGCAGGCTTTGTGGAAGATGGAGGATTTTCTTCTAAATGTGCCCTTCAATTGTAGCCCAGATCTTCCATGATAGGCACAATGCAGTCTTGGCCCCATATGTTACTGTCGGGTGTACCTTTTGCTTGTAAAAGAATAATATCGGTGTTAAAGAAAATGTGCCATATTTGCAATGGATTAGCCTGCCTTGTGTTGTTAAAACTTGAATATTAGGTTTTAGAGCCGTTAACTGGCTGACATCTGACTTACTTGAGTTAATTTTGAATCCTATGTATTTTGCTTTTGGGGTTTGAAGTAAGGGCTCTTTTGCTAAGCAGCACTTGTATTTCAATTTCGCTCTTTTTCCTTCAAAAGCTTCAAAAACAACTATTGTTGTCTTGGCTGTGTTGACTCTTAGGCCAAACTATTGTAAGGGTCAAGCATGCCCAGAGAATGCCAGTAATTGTGGTCAGACAATTGGACTAGAGGGCACGCACCTGCAACCTGGTCACAGGTTCATAAAAGGTGGAGCCGCCAGCAAGGAAGGGGAAACCAGCAGGAGAGAAGCTGGCCTGTGAGAGACATACTGGGAAGGGAGAATTCCTGCCCAGAAAGGGGATGCCGAGAAGAGTCGACAAGGAAAGACCGTGAGAGGGTCGAAATCATTGGAGCCTCCTGTGTGTTTGGCCCACAGCCCAAGCTGTGGGGCACAGAAGACTCCCGAGTGCTGTAGTCCACTGGTAGCATCAGCGTGTGAAGAGCTACTGGCAACCCACAACGAAGATTGCTGAATGCAGGCGCTGCTCATGTATCTCCGAGCCGACAGAATGCAGGAGCACGAAGAGAGCGGATCCCAGAGGAGCCACCAAGGATCGGTCAGTGATTTAAAGGGAACACTCATACCGGGGCACTCCTGGAGCTACAATGGGGCCTATGAGAATGCCAGATGAACTGAAAAATGTGTGCAAGTAATGGTGAACCCAAAGTGAAGAGTTTTGAATATCAAGCAAATGTTGAACTATAAGGAAAGGAACTTGAATATATAGCACGCATTATTGAATACTGAACTAATGGAAAGCTTTGATAAGCCTACAAATGAAATGGTAGCATTTGTGAAACACATTTAATGAACAGTAAAGACAAAAAATGAATCTTTATGTATAAAGTGAAGCAAGTGATGAGCACTCATGGATATTATAAAAGAAAAGTGGTGGAAGAGAGTGAGCACCACAGAGTGAGTTGTGTGGAAGAACACACTGTGGCAAAGTCAAGAGACTCTCAAAGACAATCCAATGCAAATGTAAAGCAAAGCACAGGTGCAGTGAAAGAGAAACCTGTATGGGAATGAAAGCCTAGGGTTATCGGTTGTGTGACCTGCGATGGGTGGGCCGTCTAGTCCGACAACTGCACTCAAACTGAGGGTACTCTGTCTGGAAAAGCCAAGGAAAGTAAAGATAAATAATCTCCATTTGTGAATAAGATTACTGAAGTGAATACGAAAGGTAGCAATCTGCATAAGTTATTGAAGAACCTGAAGAATTGTAAAGTCAACCTGGAACTGGTTTTGGGAATTAAGAGACATGAGCTGATTGGGAATTTGCAAGCTGGAAGAACTGATGTCTTGTGGAAGGGAACCCTGAGATATTTGAAACTGTGTTGTCGACTTGAGATAAGGAACCCTGAGGTCTTTGTGAAACTGTGATGTCGCCTTGGGAAAAGGTACCCCGAGGCCTTTGTGAAACTTTGTTATCGTCTTGGGGAAAGGAACCCAGAGGTCTTTTAGAACTGCTTTGAACTTGTGGAAGGGGAGCTGGAAAGTAGGCCACAAGCTGGAAGAAGCTGAGAACTTTAATTGGAACACTATTTATTTTGTTGCTGACATTCCTACACATTGTTTAGCTTTAGTTGTGAGAGCAAATATAGGTTTTTGGGCACAGAAAGACATTAGGGTTGAACTTACTGACTTGGACTATCCTTAGCTTCTTCAGGTAGGGAAATCCCACCTTAGCATAGGGCTAGTTAGGCCTTAAACCATCCTGACCTTTAAATTAATGAAAATATTTTGTTTGAACCTGAAATCTGTTGTCTGTGTCTTGCTTCATAATGTCTTTACAAATGGTGTCGGAAATGGGATACACTCAAATGATACAAACTGAGGGACCCCTATATGGTTGGTAGTTCAACAAACCTCCGGGAGGGATACGATTGTAAAGGTTCAGGATCAAGATCCAGTTTCAAAACTAAAGAAATCAATTGCGCTCCAACTGCATATCCCAGTTAAGTGTTAAGATCTAATCTATAGATGTGAAATCCTTCTTGATACCCTCCCCTTGGCCACCTATCATTTGAAGCACGGAGACACATTTATTTTATCTGTTATAGAATCCAAGCCTTGATTAGACCTGGGACTTAAGGTCTCATAAGCTTGGTTTAATGGTGCTCCTCTGCTTCGTCCTCTACATCTCCCTTAGAGTTAATGGAAGAGAAAAGCAGACATGGAGATCCAACTTCTATCAGTCAAGTTGAAATTGGTATAAAATACGATATTAACGAAGATCTAGAATTTCATTTCTATGTCCGATTCTGAATGAAGTTCAAGTGACACTATATCCTCTCCAGACACAATGGCGTCCTTAGAGAAAGTGTTAGCCCAACTAGCCACACACTGATCCAGGCTGAACAACGATTTCAAACATGCTTGGAACGACTGATCACCACTCAAGTAAAACCAAACATTCCACAGGGAGTTCTTCAGCCACATAAAGAAGGGGATGATCTGGGAAGGATCTTCTTGAACTTAAAAAGGTTAGCCACTCAGTTCCAATGGGGGGATACATTATTATTATATTACCTAGGTCCCTTACTCATAGGAGAATTGCAGACTTCATACCAGTTACAACAATTTCCTGAGACACACTCTTTTAACGACATCAAGAAGGGCCTTTTACAATGGGTGGGTCAAACTAGCAACTTGTAACGTCAACAACTGTGAAGCCTTAGATTGAACCCTGGGGAATGTGAGACAGGCATGGTATCAAGAGAGACACAGACACAGGTGTGCCAGTTTCAAAACCTTTATTCAATGAATTGGGATCGGTGAAATGCCCATCTGACCCTATCACAATGGCGGGATTGTCCTGCCTAAAAAAACTAACCATCATCACAGTGTGTGTGTCCGAATCAAAAAGTCTGTCTGTGTCCAAACCTATGCTTGCCCACACAACTAAGCGAACACCATAGTGATGAGATGGTTCAACTGAAGAAGTGAATAACAAAGTTTAGAGCACTGGCTAGCTCCCTTCCCAAGGCTGGATACTTTCCAAATAGCAGGAACTTGCAAAGCTTGTATCTTCAGAGGTTTAGCCTCTGGTTTTAATCCACACATGGGTCCTTTGCAAAAAGTTCGGTCCAACACAAAAGTTCATAAGTAGTTCAGGTGTCATTCCCTAAACTTCAGGCGCCAGTTCATTAAATATTCAGCTGTCAAATGTTTGTTGTATACACTCAGGGTTCCCTTTCCCAATCTCAATACAGTTCTTGCTCACAAAACCAAGTTCACAGGTTCTGCTTACCTTATGTTTTTGTTGAAGCCCCCACCTGGTCATGGCGCAACTTTAGACTGAACCATCTGCCCATAACAGGTCACTCGACCAGTGGCTCTTTATCCTTGGCACAACGTGGGCCGTAGGACTTTTTTTCATATACTAGGGCTTCCTGGTCTATGCGCAGTTTTATACAACACAGTCCACTTGTTAAAGGTCATGCAACCAGTCATCCCAGTTCTGTCCTTAGCCTCTTCTTTCACTTGGCAGTTCAGTTTACTTTCATGGGTTTCCGGGCACTTCTCTGGCCCCCTTTTAATAATTTAGGATATTCACCTCCTTTTTAAGGTTCTGCTTGTGTAGAGGAGAAGTTACATGCCTCTGCAGGAAATCGCGCCCCCTACCTCTTATATTTTGGGAGCCTGAGATCGTGCCATGTTTGTCACCAGCAGTTTTGCCAATACTGCAACAAATATTTAAAAGAAGGTATCCACTGAGAAAACCCTATCGAATGTATTCGCAAAGAGACGATAATCTGAGGGAGGAACTCCCTGAAGGAATATGAAAAGGAGCAAAGAGTGACATCACAAGAAACATGCGTGACTCTCCGAGAATACTGGCTGAAGAGAATGCATGGATCTTACAGAAACTGATGATGAAGTTAAGAATCGAGTAAACTTTCATATGCGAAAAGAAGATTGCATGTGTGTGAAGTACTACAGAAAATCAACGGTTCAATTACGAAACAAATGTAGACCAAGTCATCATAGAAGGTGCCTATATGTAGTGAATAGACTGCAGGCAAAGTCACCATTATATCAGAACTGGACATGGGTGTCATGAATGTAGTAAGCCAGGGCCCCTGGAGAGGAAAGGCCGATAATTGTGTCGCAGCAAGCATAAGCTGAGATTGTGTAAGTGCATGGTGATGCTGTCTGGCCTGGTATCAAAACTGAAGCAGCCAAGGGCAGTTATCTATTCTTGAAAGCAGTGAACGTGCAAAGGATGAATCATCCCTTGTTAAGGTACAAAGAAAGAACACCAAGAGTGCCAAGTTGTATTCATTTAAGACATTTGAATGCTGCAAAATGGACCAAACCGTGGTCTCCTGTAACGTGAGCCAAGGATGAAAATAGAGTTGAGCTTGGAGTCCTGGAACAACGATAGTGAGTGCCTGCACTCCCATATATTCCCAGAGACAAGAATATTTTCCTTCAATTCCATCTCGCTGGTCCCTGCAATGCCAGCTCCCTTTCACTTCTGTGATCAGGTGCCGGCGCAGCAGGGTCCTTTTCATTTTTTTTAAAAAACATTTATTTTTCTTTAGATCAGCTGCGGGGTGTCCCCGCAATTCACGCTCACTATACTATATAGTATAGTATAGTGAGCGGGATTGCGGGGGACACCTCAGCAGCCTTTCTTTAAAAACATTTTTTTTTGGACTGCAGGACAGCTGCAGTGGACACCTCTTCAACCCCCGCTCACAGTATAGTAAGCGGGGGTTGGGAGGGCACCCCTGCAGCCCTAAACTGAATCCAAATGACCTACCCAACCAAAGGTCGAACTTTTAGAATTAGTGAATTTAGTGAATTACCGTAGTCAGAGACGTTTTTATGGGAGGGCAAAAGGGGCACTTGCCCAGGGCCACCACCTTGGAGGGGGGCCTCACAGGGCTGCATAATCTGAAGTAAGATTCCATTGTTCACCAATCTTAAATAGCACACGTCAGGGTATTTTATGGGGTGCTGCTGAGGCTCTAAATCCATTGCCTTTCTGTTTTGACAAGTAAATTCTGCCTTGATCAATTCATCATGTATTGCTTTCTGTGTTCACTGTGGTACAGATAGTTTGTGATTTCCTTACGGCACAAATCCGTAGCATTCTTTCCTTCCTGTGGGAATTATGTTGATCATGTGCAATAGGCAACAGTGAAATTCATATTGAAAAATTGAGTGCCACAATGGTTCAGAAGTAAGCTCAGTGTGTGAAGCACCCATTGCAGAGATATGTGTTCATGTGCAAATGAGAATAACACATTGCAGCAAGGCTGGCTGAGCCTTTCCTATGTCTAAAGTTTATATACCTGCCTGCATATGTACTTGGTTTTTCAGAACAACATCTGCTTTTATCAGCAATGTACCGGCACCAGATGGGGGTTGCTATAAAAACTAACATATCATCCGTATGGTGAAGGTCTAGAATTAGTTTGTTCAGATGGGGTGTTGTAAAACCTAGGCAATCGCCTCCAACGATGGCATAAACTGTTAGTTCAAGAGGTGAATAAGTATCCAAATTCAAGACAATGGAACAAGAATGTTCATGCTTGCATCCTGGATTTGCAGCAGACGATACAGTGATCATGGTCAAATCATCTAATATATCTCACATTACTGCACTGTCTTCTGAGAGGTTTGCCTTCTTGCATGCTGCTGGTATTGTTTAGCACATTACCTGATCTTTCTCATTATGTAGGCCATTTGGGTGGAAGGGATGGTAGGCAGAGGAGAGCGGACCAGATGTTGCAGGCTTCAGACAAGCATATTTTAAGGTCTGCTTGTTTGACACAAAAAAACGGTTTGCTTTTTTGTAAAAGTCAAAGGTTTTTATGCCTGTTTATTAATGAAAATGCTACAAGCCATTGTTTTGGAAGTATTTAAAGGTTTAACATACAAAAGACAAACCCAGATTAAATGTGTTAAATCACATCTATTGGTATGCTGGTACTTATATACTTCGCTTGATAATGGAGAGAATGAAGCTAGAATTATTCCCATTTAGCATAACACCCTTCTATAATATTTTGTTTTAAAATGGTCATGTTTGGTAACGTGATTTGTGTACTTTTCAAGTCCGGTCTTCTAAAATGAGATTGCTTTAGTTCATGGTAAGACATGGAAAAGAAACTGTTCAAATGCAGAAATAGCAGAGTTGGCACGAATCCATGCTTCAACCCTTCACCAATGGGTGATCCTGGGCATCTCATTTAATTTTGTATTGCCTCACCTTTCAATATTGCCAGTCCCTAAACCTTTCCAACTTGTCAGCCCTTTAGAGTGATTTCCTTCTCATGGTATGATCTTCATAAAAGAATCACTCGTGGTTTCACTGGCTAGAGGGTTGCTTCCACTTTAATAGTGAACATATTTATATCGTACACCACAGGTATTTGTTCTTTTGATATCTAATGGCAACACTATTTGAAAACCATATTCCACTTCTAGCCTAAGTCTGTCTTGATAAAGAAACCTTCCTGGTAGCTTCTAATCTGCTTCCACTATCAATGCTACCGTATGTGTCATGCTTTCTCCTTCCTTCCAATTGGTCTCCTCTGTCCATGCATGAGCACTTTTGCGTTCTGTGCGACAGATAATTTGTGTTCTCTATCTGTTATAGGTTACATGTACCTTTTACATACGGGCCTGCATTAATGCTACAGGCTGCATACCTTCCTGGATGCTATTGATAAAAAGTATCCTGTATTTATACTAGAACAGTAACCTCAGGGAGGTCATTTCACCAAAATGCCAGTGGTAGCGAAAGTGACATCACTCGACCCTTGAGCTCTGATAACATCACAGGAAGTGATGTCATTTGGCCCCACCCTGAAGTCACATCATGGGCAGTGATGGAACACGACCTTTCACCCCTTGACAAAACAGAAAGTGGCAATTCATAGCATTGTTTCTAAGTACACAACGAAAAATATGGTTACGATATCACTGTAAAGTGATATACATTTCATACAAGAATGGATTACCATATGTATCATTAATATCAGCGCGTATAGGCCCATTTACCAAATTACTGTGAATGCAAACAGACTTCCAGGCCAAATGATAATGATGTGTTATTATATAGCACTTACGCGTAAGCGCTTCATATAGACCAAATATACATACAATATCACCCAACCTGTGTTGCTACTCATTTCTCAACCTCAGCAGGATGAAAGGCTGAGTTGACCTTTCTGGGAGCTTAACCTGCAACCTGGACAATGCAGCAGTGAGCGCTCAACCCACTAAACTATTTTACCGGCTATAGCTAATAGGAAAACGAGCCATTCAAGAAACACTGAGCCACATGCTGCCAGCCACAGCCGAGGAGCCCCAATTAAAAAAAAAAAAATATATATATTTTTTGTCACTTTTTTTAGGGGTTGCAAGGGAGACGTCAGGTGTCGCAGGTGCGACCCCTGGTGACCCCTAAATAACATCCCTGAGTAACCTCTTCGTAGACTGCTAATGTTGGTCTTTAAATGTTACTTGTTTATCATTCTGATTAGAGCAAGAATGAAGAGGGTGTGGGGACTTAAAGGTAGTGTAAACATGCTTATTATGGTGCGAGACATCATATCAACCTACAGGTTGGGAGCGGGATGGGTAGGGTGCGGGGGCGCAACTAGTATTCTTGATCCCTTATTTCTTTGGTTTGGTGGAGGGGGCCACAAAGATGTCCGTGCCCAGGGCCCCAAAAGTTCTGAAGATGACCCTGACCGTAGTCCAAGCGAGACAGGATAATGGCCCTGGCAATAGTGGCAGAGTTCTTCTCCCTTAGGAAGGGGCAGATGGCTCTCAGGAGACGAAGGTAATAGGAGTTGTTTTTATGAAGGTATTTAACCTGAGCCTCATCACCCAGAAACGCCTCCATCATCATCATCCCAAGGGTTTTAAGCTGGGAGGCTACCTTGATGCACAAGTCTTTGACAAGAAAGGGCTCATATTCTGCTCCTAACTTGTCAAATATCATCAGCTCGTTTTTTGAACTATTTAGGCACATCCAGTTGCCCTCCATCCACTTTTCAATTATGTCATATATTGTCGCAATCTTAGCCGTGTCTGATTGATAGTTTCCCTCTAACTCTAACACCAACTGTGTATCGTCGGCGTAATTGGTGAAATATATGTCAATGGTTTCTAATAGCTCGCACAGACATTTCATATAGAGGTTAAAAAGTAATGGGGATAGGCTAGCTCCCTGTGGAACCGCAGCGCTTATATGGGCTGGCTTAGAGAACTTCTCTCCCCAGTGGATATTTGCTTCTTGGTCTGCCAAAAATGATGTGAACCAGGCCAGTGCCACCTTGGGGCATCCTGACATTTTATCCAGGATCTGCTGCAAGGCTACACTTAGATCCAGGAGCATTACCATCCTTGTCTTGCACTTGTCAAGAATAGATTGCATACATGACTGCAGATCATGCATAGCAGTCTCCGTACTATGGGCTGCACAGAAACCCGACTGCTGCTGATGCAGAATGTTGTTAGCTTCAACATATAATTGAAGTTGGTTTGTTGCTATTTTATCCATGATTTTCAGGATAAAGTTGGTGCTGGTTATTGGGCGCACGTTACCAGGGTCATTAGGATCTAAGCCAGGTTCCTTGACCTGGGGCGTTATGGTGACATTGTTGATGCATGTGGGTACTATGCCCTCTTGAAAGGAGGCATTCATTATTTGTGTCAGAACTGGGGAGAACAGTTCGTTATTTTCCAAGAATATTTTAGGGGGAATTAAGTTTTCTGCGCACGAGGAGGGTTTCATCTTCATCAACACTTTAATCATCTCTTCTTCTGAGATGGGTTGAAAGTTAAAACTCACTGGATCTTTCTGTCACGGTCCTGCAACTATAGGCGAAAGGGCCTCCTTGGAGGCCTCTCTGGCCAAGAGGATAGACTCTCTAGATTTCTGTTTTTTATCAGAAAAGGCCCTTTGTACCAATTCACAGTCCTCCTCCGATGGAACATGTGGAGGGGACAGTACTTTAGGTTTTTCTACCCAATTGAGAATGTCGAAGAGTTTACTTGTCGAATTTGGTGCGGCTTCTGTAAGCTTGTTGCGCAATTCCAGCGTTCTTCATTAGCTGTCGACTGATATTTTTACCATATCCTTTCCAGTCTTCTTTTCTCAATCTTAAGCTCACAGAGCTTACTATGGAACCAATTGTGATGCTTGTTGTTCTTCCTAACCAATTTCGGTTTGAGAGGTGCATACTGCTCCACCCCTTCTCGTATTTGGTCAGTGTATTGCTTCAACATTTTGTCGCAGGAGTTGCCAACTCAGAAGCTTTTGACAATCTCTATTAGGCAGGGTTCCAACTCACCGGGACCTAGACCTTTAAAGTTTCTACCCTATTATGGGGGCTGTGGGTTTGTTTAGGCGGGTCACACAGGTGTACCTCGAAGGTGACTGTGAAGTGATCTGACCAAATACACGACTGAGTTACCAAGTTCTCGATGTTAAGATTTTGCATAACAATCCTGTCTAACTGGTTTCCATTTGCCGTTGTAGGTTCTCTATTTTTGACTGTAAAGTCAATATTTCCCAGTGTTTTTTCAAGAAGAATTACTTCTTTATCCAGTGGATTTCCACGCCACCTATTGAAATACCCAACCAGTAGCATAGCATCGTTAGTAGATTTCAAGTTATTTTGCTGTTGTGTAATTTCGCTACAGAAATCTGAAGCAAGGGAAGGAGGCCTATAAATCGCGAAAAAGTGAATCCACTCATTAGGAATTAGGCGTGTATTTGATATGAAGAGATTCACAGCCAGTACACACCAATATTGCCATGAACAGGCTAATTGACTCTCTCGCTATTATGGCGACTCCCCCGCTGGCCCCGCTGGACATGTTTTAGAGGGAGGCATAAATTGTCCACCTGACAGTCGGCAGCCGATCACAATCCTAGTCCCTATGGAAAGTATATTTAGTTGTCTTCCTTAACCAAACCCAACCCGTGATAGGTTTTCTATTATTTGCCACGTAGTATGATGCCACTTCTGATGTATTTTTTACATATAAGGATGTTTTTATGAGAAGATCGTTGAGAGCTGAGCGAACATCCATTGATGATCGTTGGAAACTCCTGTTTTAGATAATTGTTAATAAAACACTATCTTTGCCATCTCCCTGAGTTGGTTTGGTTATTTGGACTCAGCATTACTCTGCGATCCCATCCATTGCTTGCATGTTACTAAAGGGCCATAAACTCACCTGATAGCGGTGCGGATGATTAAAAAAAGTTCCAAACTAGTTCTGCTCCAGTGTTTTGAATGATCGTGCATCCTCTGCCATTAGCTGGAAGATTGAGGGGTTTCCTGTGGAGAGCGGCCGATAGACATAAACTTGCAAGAAGAACCAAGACGGTGGACAGGTCCTCACTTTCTCTCTCTGACCCATACTTCCTTTTGGCTTCAAGTGCTTAGTTCTGTTTTCTCTAATGTTCTTCCTACTGTTTTCCTACTTTTGCTCCCACTTCACCAGCTCCCCTCTGCAGCTTCTTCCCTTTCCATTCAGCAACCTCAGGAGTTCTATGATGCTACTGTGTTTCACTTGTTTGTCAATTACCAGTTTGGCATTTCGTTACCTTCTGTACTTCTCTGTCTTCATGTATGCCGTACGCGACCACTCAGCTACTCTCTATCAATGCAGATTAGACCCACACCAAGTTTCTTTCATACTTTGAAAATCACCTGCTATAGCGTCTCGGCTCCTGACGTTCTCGTCATTTTTTATTGAAGGCAAGGCTCTTCCACCTGCCCCTTGGAAAATCCTAGGCTGGCATTCCCTGCCAGGGTAACAAGCGGTCTCTGGCCTCAAAGAAAGGGACAGCCTGCTCACGCGGCTCACTTTGATCCTTCTTTCCGGCTCTCTGAAGACACGGTTCCCTCACCACATACACACCACCTGCCTTCCCATGCAGACCTCTGGCAATTCGGTACTCTGTTCTCGTTGGGACACTCTCAGACTGGATGGGCCTTCCTGCTGCTCCTCAAGCACTCTTCTCTCTGTGCTGGAACTGGGACCTTTATACACCTGTGTCCTGTTAAGGGTTCTCAGGTGCATCTCCTTTGATTGGCTTGCCTGACTCCAATCAAGCCAATCACTGGTACATGCCTAACCTTCAAAGCCTCTGAGCTTCCTCTTCTTCGTCCCAGTACCATAATTGTAGAGAAGGAGCTAAGTACCCCCACCTCAACCATCTCGCACCTGTATGTTGGATGCCGGAGTGTGAAACACGTGCAGTACCAATGAAAATACCGATACCTAGGTGAATATAGGAGGCAAGGTTCCCATTGAGGAAACCATACTTGCATACGAGACAATACGATGGTCATCTGAATGAAATTCCGGAAGAAACAGGACGGTTGAATGATGAAGAAAAATGGTGATGTCATCACCACCACCATCTTACAAATGCAAAGCTGACGTATATAGAGAAGAGATGAAGAGACATGCAGGCAATTCTATAAGTCTTCAATAAAGTATTGAGATGAATGACATCTTGGGATCAAGATGAACAGACTTATGCTGCAGACATAATGAAGATATCAAGCTATTTCACACGTGTACACATGCAAAGAAACTCCAGCAGATTAAGTATTCTTAAAGGCTAGCCAAATAGTAAATATATTGCGGCATGCGCCAACATGAACACACACACATATGTATTACATGGTCACGGTAGTGGCCATGTAGTTATGGTTAAGTTGGTGTTTCCATAGGAAGAGCACTTTTTGGGCGGCTTTTAACTTCACTCCCCCTGAACGAATCCTCACCAAAATTTGCAAAAAAAAGTATATAGCCCCCACTCTGAATTTTTTTGCAAAGTTTGGTGAGGATTCGTCCAGGGGGGGCAAAGTTATAGGGGTGTCCCAAAACTTTTTTTTTCCCCATAGAATGAATGGGGAAACAATTTGCTCGCGCCTACAGCCGAAACCGCTGGATGGATTTTCACCAAATTTGGCCCAGGAGTAGCGGCTTGGTCCCGAAAGCGTGCTTTTGCAGATTTGGTGAAAATCCGTCCAGTAGTTTTTTAAAAAATGACCAAAAAGTAGGTCATAAAAAATTAGTGATATCTGTGTTCGGTCCGCGGACACACTTCCCTGTTCGCTGCGCAGACAGTGTCCTGATTGGCCAATCAGTTTGTGTGGTGTCCGCGGACAGGCTGATTGGACGGTGTGGAGCGTGAAGCGTGTCAGATTTTCGGTAGCGCCTGCCATTTTGGATACGTGGACGACCGCGGACAGTGAAACTTGGTTCAAACTTTGTATTTAGTAGAGTGTGTTGGTGTGTAGGAGTGTTTGGGGAGGGTGGGAGAGTATGAGATAGGTTGAAAGTTGTTTTTTTTTATGTGGTAGACGTTCTTGTCGTGTTCGATTTGTCTGCGGACATCACGGGTGTTAGGAAATGTTCTAAATAAACTGAATGGGGGTGTTCTTAGGACTCAATATGTGTCCGTGTTGTTCGCAAGCAAGCTGAAACTGTTCTAAGAACACTCGTGGTGCCTGGAATGTTCGTAAATAAACAAAATGGGGGTGTCCTGAGGACGCTGTCCGTATTGTCCATTGTCAAGTTGAAAATGTTCTAAGAACTCTTGCGGTGTCCTGAAATGTTCGTAAATAAAGAAAATGGGGGTGTTCTTTGTTCTAAGAACACTCGCGGTGTCCTGAAATGTTCACAAATAAACAAAATGGGGGTGTTCTAAGGACGCTGTCCGTATTGTTGGTTGTCAAGTTGAAAGTGTTCTAAGAACATTTGCAGTGTCCGGAAATGTTCGTAAATAAACAAAATGGGGGTGTTCTGAGGACGCTGTCCATAATGTTCGTTGTCAAGTTGAAAGTGTTCTAAGAACTCTCGCAGTGTCCTGAAATGTTCGTAAATAAAGAAAATGGGGTTGTTCTGTGTTCTAAGAACACTCGCGGTGTCCTGAAATGTTTGTAAATAAACAAAATGGGGGTGTTCTGAGGACGCTGTCCGTATTGTTCGTTGTCAAGTTGAATGTGTCCTAAGAAGACTCGCGGTGTCCGGAAATGTTCGTAAATAAACAAAATGGGGGTGTTCTGAGGACGCTGTCCGTATTGTTCGTTGTCAAGTTGAAAGTGTTCTAAAAACTCTCGCGGTGTCCTGAAATGTTCGCAAATAAACAAAATGGGGGTGTTCTGAGGACGCTGTCCTTAATGTTCGTTGTCAAGTTGAAAGTGTTCTAAGAACTCACACGGTGTCCGGAAATGTTCGTAAATAAACAAATTGGGGGTGTTCTGAGGACGCTGTCCATATTGTTCATTGAGAACACTCGTGGTGTCCTGAAATGTTCGCAAAATAACAAAATGGGGGTGTTCTGAGGACACTGTCCGTATTGTTCGATGGAAAGTTGAAAGTGTTCTAAGAACTCTCGTGTTGTCTTGAAATGTTCGTAAATAAACAAAATGGGGGTGTCCTGAGGACGCTGTCCGTATTGTTCTCTGGCAAGTTGAATGTGTTGTAAGAACACTTGCGGTGTCCTGAAATGTTCACAAATAAACAAAATGGGGGTGTTCTGAGAACGCTGTCCGTATTGTTGGTTGTCAAATTGAAAGTGTTTTAAGAACTCTCGCGGTGTCCGGAAATGTTCGTAAATAAACAAAATGGGGGTGTTCTGAGGACGCTGTCCGTATTGTTCATTGTCAAGTTGAAAGTGTTCTAAGAACTGTTGCGGTGTCCTGAAATGTTATTAAATAAAGAAAATGGGGGTGTTCTTTGTTCTAAGAACACTTGCGGTGTCCTGAAATGTTCACAAATAAACAAAATGGGGGTGTTTTGAGGACGCTGTCCTTAATGTTTGTTGTCAAATTGAACGTGTTCTAAGAACTCTCGCGATGTCCTGAAATGTTCGTAAATAAACAAAATGGGGGTGTTCTGAGGACGCTGTCGGTATTGTTCGTTGTCAAGTTGAAAGTGTTCTAAGAACACTTGCAGTGTCTGGAAATGTTCGTAAATATAACAAAATGGGGGTGTTCTGAGGACGCTGTCCGTATTGTTCGTTGTCAAGTTGAAAGTGTTCTAAGAACTCTTGCGGTGTCCTGAAATGTTCGTAAATAAAGAAAATGGGGGTGTTCTGTGTTCTAAGAACACTTGCGGTGTCCTGAAATGTTCGCAAATAAACAAAATGGGGGTGTTCTGAGGACGCTGTCCGTATTGTTCGTTGTCAAGTTGAAAGTGATCTAAGAACTCTCGCGGTGTCCTGAAATGTTCGTAAATAAACAAAATGGGGGTGTTCTGAGGACGCTGTCCGTATTGTTCGTTGTCAAGTTGAAAGTGTTCTAAGAACACTTGCGGTGTCCTGAAATGTTCGTAGGGGGTGTCCTGAAGACGCTGTCCGTATTGTTCGCTGGCAAGTTTAATGTGTTCTAAGAACACTCTCGGTGTCCGGAAATGTTCGTAAATAAACAAAATGGGGGTGTTCTGAGGACGCTGTCCGTATTGTTCGTTGTCAAGTTGAAAGTGTACTAAGAACTCTCGTGGTGTCCTGAAATGTTCGTAAATAAAGAAAATGGGGGTGTTCTGAGGACGCTGTCCGTATTGTTCGTTGTCAAGTTGAAAGTGTTCTAAGAACACTTGCGGTGTCCTGAAATGTTCGTAGGGGGTGCCCTGAAGACGCTGTCCGTATTGTTCGCTGGCAAGTTTAATGTGTTCTAAGAACACTCGCGATGTCCTGAAATGTTCGCAAATAAACAAAATGGGGGTGTTCTGAGGACACTGTCCATATTGTTCGTTGTCAAGTTGAAAGTGTTCTAAGAACACTTGCGGTGTCCTGAAATGTTCGTAGGGGGTGTCCTGAAGACGCTGTCCGTATTGTTCGCTGGCAAGTTTAATGTGTTCTAAGAACACTCGCGGTGTCCTGAAATGTTCATAAATAAACAAAATGGAGGTGTTCTGAGGATGCTGTCCGTGTTATATTCGTAAATAAACAAAATGGGGTGTCCTGAGGACGCTGTCCGTATTGTTCGTTATCAAGTTGAAAATGTTCTAAGAACTCTCGCGTTGTCCTGAAATGTTCGTAGTGGGTGTCCTGAAAACGCTGTCCGTATTGTTCGATGGCAAGTTGAATGTGTTCTAAGAACACTCGCGGTGTCCTGAAATGTTTGTAAATAAACAAAATGGGGTGTTCTGAGGATGCTGTCCGTATTGTTCGATGGCAAGTTGAAAGTGATCTAAGAACACTCACGTTGTCCTGAAATGTTCGTAGTGGGTGTCCTGAAGACCTTGTCCGTATTGTTCTCTGGCAAGTTGAATGTGTTCTAAGAACACGTGCGGTGTCCTGAAATGTTCGCAAATAATCAAAATGGGGGCGTTCTGAGGACGCTGTCCGTATTGTTCGATGGCAAGTTGAAAGTGTTCTAAGAACTCTTGCGTTGTCCTGAAATGTTCGCAAATAAACAAAATGGGGGTGTCCTGAGGACGCTGTCCGTATTGTTCTCTGGCAAGTTGAATGTGTTCTAAGAACACTCAAGGTGTCCTGAAATGTTTGCAAATAAACAAAATGGGGGTGTTCTGAGAACGCTATCCATATTGTTCGTTGTCAAGTTGAAAGTGTACTAAGAACTCTCGCGGTGTCCTGAAATGTTCGTAAATAAACAAAATGGGGGTGTTATGAGGACGCTGTCCTTATTGTTCATTGTCAAGTTGAATGTTTTCTAAGAACACTTGCGGTGTCCGGAAATGTTTGCTGTCCGTATTATTCGTTGTCAAGTTGAAAGTGATCTAAGAACTCTCGCGGTGTCCTGAAATGTTCGTAAATAAAGAAAATGGGGGTGTTCTTTGTTCTAAGAACACTCGCAGTTTCCTGAAATGTTGGCAAATAAACAAAATGGGGGTGTTCTGAGGACGCTGTCCATATTGTTTGTTGTCAAGTTGAAAGTGTTCTAAGAACACTCGCGGTGTCCTGAAATTTTCGTAAATAAACAAAATGGGGGTTTTCTGAGAACACCACTGTCCGTATTGTTTGTTGTCAATTTGAATGTGTTCTATGAACACTCGCGTTGTCCGGAAATGTTCGTAAGGGGTGTCCTGAAGATGCTCTCCGTATTGTTTGCTGGCAAGTTGAAAGTGTTCTAAGAACTCACGCGTTGTCCAGAAATGTTCGTAGGGGGTGTCCTGAAGACGTTGTCCGTATTGTTCTCTGGCAAGTTGAATGTGTTCTAAGAACACTCACGGTGTCCTGAAATGTTCGTAAATAAACAAAATGGGGGTGTTCTGAGGACGCTGTCCGTATTGTTCGTTGTCAAGTTGAATGTGTCCTAAGAAGACTCGCGGTGTCCGGAAATGTTCGTAAATAAACAAAATGGGGGTGTTCTGAGGACGCTGTCCTTAATGTTCGTTGTCAAGTTGAAAGTGTTCTAAGAACTCACACGGTGTCCGGAAATGTTCGTAAATAAACAAATTGGGGGTGTTCTGAGGACGCTGTCCATATTGTTCATTGAGAACACTCGTGGTGTCCTGAAATGTTCGCAAAATAACAAAATGGGGGTGTTCTGAGGACGCTGTCCGTATTGTTCGATGGAAAGTTGAAAGTGGTCTAAGAACTCTCGTGTTGTCTTGAAATGTTCGTAAATAAACAAAATGGGGGTGTCCTGAGGACGCTGTCCGTATTGTTCTCTGGCAAGTTGAATGTGTTGTAAGAACACTTGCGGTGTCCTGAAATGTTCACAAATAAACAAAATGGGGGTGTTCTGAGAACGCTGTCCGTATTGTTGGTTGTCAAATTGAAAGTGTTTTAAGAACTCTCGCGGTGTCCGGAAATGTTCGTAAATAAACAAAATGGGGGTGTTCTGAGGACGCTGTCCGTATTGTTCATTGTCAAGTTGAAAGTGTTCTAAGAACTGTTGCGGTGTCCTGAAATGTTATTAAATAAAGAAAATGGGGGTGTTCTTTGTTCTAAGAACACTTGCGGTGTCCTGAAATGTTCACAAATAAACAAAATGGGGGTGTTTTGAGGACGCTGTCCTTAATGTTTGTTGTCAAATTGAACGTGTTCTAAGAACTCTCGCGATGTCCTGAAATGTTCGTAAATAAACAAAATGGGGGTGTTCTGAGGACGCTGTCGGTATTGTTCGTTGTCAAGTTGAAAGTGTTCTAAGAACACTTGCAGTGTCTGGAAATGTTCGTAAATATAACAAAATGGGGGTGTTCTGAGGACGCTGTCCGTATTGTTCGTTGTCAAGTTGAAAGTGTTCTAAGAACTCTTGCGGTGTCCTGAAATGTTCGTAAATAAAGAAAATGGGGGTGTTCTGTGTTCTAAGAACACTTGCGGTGTCCTGAAATGTTCGCAAATAAACAAAATGGGGGTGTTCTGAGGACGCTGTCCGTATTGTTCGTTGTCAAGTTGAAAGTGATCTAAGAACTCTCGCGGTGTCCTGAAATGTTCGTAAATAAACAAAATGGGGGTGTTCTGAGGACGCTGTCCGTATTGTTCGTTGTCAAGTTGAAAGTGTTCTAAGAACACTTGCGGTGTCCTGAAATGTTCGTAGGGGGTGTCCTGAAGACGCTGTCCGTATTGTTCGCTGGCAAGTTTAATGTGTTCTAAGAACACTCTCGGTGTCCGGAAATGTTCGTAAATAAACAAAATGGGGGTGTTCTGAGGACGCTGTCCGTATTGTTCGTTGTCAAGTTGAAAGTGTTCTAAGAACACTTGCGGTGTCCTGAAATGTTCGTAGGGGGTGCCCTGAAGACGCTGTCCGTATTGTTCGCTGGCAAGTTTAATGTGTTCTAAGAACACTCACGGTGTCCTGAAATGTTCGCAAATAAACAAAATGGGGGTGTTCTGAGGACACTGTCCATATTGTTCGTAAATAAACAAAATGGGGTGTCCTGAGGACGCTGTCCGTATTGTTCGTTATCAAGTTGAAAATGTTCTAAGAACTCTCGCGTTGTCCTGAAATGTTCGTAGTGGGTGTCCTGAAAACGCTGTCCGTATTGTTCGATGGCAAGTTGAATGTGTTCTAAGAACACTCGCGGTGTCCTGAAATGTTTGTAAATAAACAAAATGGGGTGTTCTGAGGATGCTGTCCGTATTGTTCGATGGCAAGTTGAAAGTGATCTAAGAACACTCACGTTGTCCTGAAATGTTCGTAGTGGGTGTCCTGAAGACCTTGTCCGTATTGTTCTCTGGCAAGTTGAATGTGTTCTAAGAACACGTGCGGTGTCCTGAAATGTTCGCAAATAATCAAAATGGGGGCGTTCTGAGGACGCTGTCCGTATTGTTCGATGGCAAGTTGAAAGTGTTCTAAGAACTCTTGCGTTGTCCTGAAATGTTCGCAAATAAACAAAATGGGGGTGTCCTGAGGACGCTGTCCGTATTGTTCTCTGGCAAGTTGAATGTGTTCTAAGAACACTCAAGGTGTCCTGAAATGTTTGCAAATAAACAAAATGGGGGTGTTCTGAGAACGCTATCCATATTGTTCGTTGTCAAGTTGAAAGTGTACTAAGAACTCTCGCGGTGTCCTGAAATGTTCGTAAATAAACAAAATGGGGGTGTTATGAGGACGCTGTCCTTATTGTTCATTGTCAAGTTGAATGTTTTCTAAGAACACTTGCGGTGTCCGGAAATGTTTGCTGTCCGTATTATTCGTTGTCAAGTTGAAAGTGATCTAAGAACTCTCGCGGTGTCCTGAAATGTTCGTAAATAAAGAAAATGGGGGTGTTCTTTGTTCTAAGAACACTCGCAGTTTCCTGAAATGTTGGCAAATAAACAAAATGGGGGTGTTCTGAGGACGCTGTCCATATTGTTTGTTGTCAAGTTGAAAGTGTTCTAAGAACACTCGCGGTGTCCTGAAATTTTCGTAAATAAACAAAATGGGGGTTTTCTGAGAACACCACTGTCCGTATTGTTTGTTGTCAATTTGAATGTGTTCTATGAACACTCGCGTTGTCCGGAAATGTTCGTAAGGGGTGTCCTGAAGATGCTCTCCGTATTGTTTGCTGGCAAGTTGAAAGTGTTCTAAGAACTCACGCGTTGTCCAGAAATGTTCGTAGGGGGTGTCCTGAAGACGTTGTCCGTATTGTTCTCTGGCAAGTTGAATGTGTTCTAAGAACACTCACGGTGTCCTGAAATGTTCGTAAATAAACAAAATGGGGGTGTTCTGAGGACGCTGTCCGTATTGTTCGTTGTCAAGTTGAATGTGTCCTAAGAAGACTCGCGGTGTCCGGAAATGTTCGTAAATAAACAAAATGGGGGTGTTCTGAGGACGCTGTCCTTAATGTTCGTTGTCAAGTTGAAAGTGTTCTAAGAACTCACACGGTGTCCGGAAATGTTCGTAAATAAACAAATTGGGGGTGTTCTGAGGACGCTGTCCATATTGTTCATTGAGAACACTCGTGGTGTCCTGAAATGTTCGCAAAATAACAAAATGGGGGTGTTCTGAGGACGCTGTCCGTATTGTTCGATGGAAAGTTGAAAGTGGTCTAAGAACTCTCGTGTTGTCTTGAAATGTTCGTAAATAAACAAAATGGGGGTGTCCTGAGGACGCTGTCCGTATTGTTCTCTGGCAAGTTGAATGTGTTGTAAGAACACTTGCGGTGTCCTGAAATGTTCACAAATAAACAAAATGGGGGTGTTCTGAGAACGCTGTCCGTATTGTTGGTTGTCAAATTGAAAGTGTTTTAAGAACTCTCGCGGTGTCCGGAAATGTTCGTAAATAAACAAAATGGGGGTGTTCTGAGGACGCTGTCCGTATTGTTCGTTGTCAAGTTGAAAGTGTTCTAAGAACTCTTGCGGTGTCCTGAAATGTTCGTAAATAAAGAAAATGGGGGTGTTCTGTGTTCTAAGAACACTTGCGGTGTCCTGAAATGTTCGCAAATAAACAAAATGGGGGTGTTCTGAGGACGCTGTCCGTATTGTTCGTTGTCAAGTTGAAAGTGATCTAAGAACTCTCGCGGTGTCCTGAAATGTTCGTAAATAAACAAAATGGGGGTGTTCTGAGGACGCTGTCCGTATTGTTCGTTGTCAAGTTGAAAGTGTTCTAAGAACACTTGCGGTGTCCTGAAATGTTCGTAGGGGGTGTCCTGAAGACGCTGTCCGTATTGTTCGCTGGCAAGTTTAATGTGTTCTAAGAACACTCTCGGTGTCCGGAAATGTTCGTAAATAAACAAAATGGGGGTGTTCTGAGGACGCTGTCCGTATTGTTCGTTGTCAAGTTGAAAGTGTTCTAAGAACACTTGCGGTGTCCTGAAATGTTCGTAGGGGGTGCCCTGAAGACGCTGTCCGTATTGTTCGCTGGCAAGTTTAATGTGTTCTAAGAACACTCACGGTGTCCTGAAATGTTCGCAAATAAACAAAATGGGGGTGTTCTGAGGACACTGTCCATATTGTTCGTTGTCAAGTTGAAAGTGTTCTAAGAACACTTGCGGTGTCCTGAAATGTTCGTAGGGGGTGTCCTGAGGACGCTGTCCGTATTGTTCGCTGGCAAGTTTAATGTGTTCTAAGAACACTCGCGGTGTCCTGAAATGTTCATAAATAAACAAAATGGAGGTGTTCTGAGGATGCTGTCCGTGTTATATTCGTAAATAAACAAAATGGGGTGTCCTGAGGACGCTGTCCGTATTGTTCGTTATCAAGTTGAAAATGTTCTAAGAACTCTCGCGTTGTCCTGAAATGTTCGTAGTGGGTGTCCTGAAAACGCTGTCCGTATTGTTCGATGGCAAGTTGAATGTGTTCTAAGAACACTCGCGGTGTCCTGAAATGTTTGTAAATAAACAAAATGGGGTGTTCTGAGGATGCTGTCCGTATTGTTCGATGGCAAGTTGAAAGTGATCTAAGAACACTCGCGTTGTCCTGAAATGTTCGTAGTGGGTGTCCTGAAGACCTTGTCCGTATTGTTCTCTGGCAAGTTGAATGTGTTCTAAGAACTCTTGCGTTGTCCTGAAATGTTCGCAAATAAACAAAATGGGGGTGTCCTGAGGACGCTGTCCGTATTGTTCTCTGGCAAGTTGAATGTGTTCTAAGAACACTCAAGGTGTCCTGAAATGTTTGCAAATAAACAAAATGGGGGTGTTCTGAGAACGCTATCCATATTGTTCGTTGTCAAGTTGAAAGTGTACTAAGAACTCTCGCGGTGTCCTGAAATGTTCGTAAATAAACAAAATGGGGGTGTTATGAGGACGCTGTCCTTATTGTTCATTGTCAAGTTGAATGTTTTCTAAGAACACTTGCGGTGTCCGGAAATGTTTGCTGTCCGTATTATTCGTTGTCAAGTTGAAAGTGATCTAAGAACTCTCGCGGTGTCCTGAAATGTTCGTAAATAAAGAAAATGGGGGTGTTCTTTGTTCTAAGAACACTCGCAGTTTCCTGAAATGTTGGCAAATAAACAAAATGGGGGTGTTCTGAGGACGCTGTCCATATTGTTTGTTGTCAAGTTGAAAGTGTTCTAAGAACACTCGCGGTGTCCTGAAATTTTCGTAAATAAACAAAATGGGGGTTTTCTGAGAACACCACTGTCCGTATTGTTTGTTGTCAATTTGAATGTGTTCTATGAACACTCACGTTGTCCGGAAATGTTCGTAAGGGGTGTCCTGAAGATGCTCTCCGTATTGTTTGCTGGCAAGTTGAAAGTGTTCTAAGAACTCACGCGTTGTCCAGAAATGTTCGTAGGGGGTGTCCTGAAGACGTTGTCCGTATTGTTCTCTGGCAAGTTGAATGTGTTCTAAGAACACTCACGGTGTCCTGAAATGTTCGTAAATAAACAAAATGGGGGTGTTCTGAGGACGCTGTCCGTATTGTTCGATGGCAAGTTGAAAGTGTTCTAAGAACTCTCGCGTTGTCCTGAAGTGTTCATAGGGGGTGTCCTGAAGACGTTGTCCGTATTGTTCTCTGGCAAGTTGAATGTGTTCTAAGAACACTCACGGTGTCCTGAAATGTTCGCAAATAAACAAAATGGGGGTGTTCTGAGGACGCTGTCCGTATTGTTCGATGGCAAGTTGAAAGTGTTCTAAGAACTCTCGCGTTGTCCTGAAATGTTCGTAAATGAACAAAATGGGGATGTCCTGAGGACGCTATCCGTATTGTTCTCTGGCAAGTTGAATGTGTTCTAAGAACACTCGCGGTGTCCTGAAATGTTCACAAATAAACAAAATGGGGGTGTTCTGAGGTCGATGTCTGTATTGTTCGTTGTCAAGTTGAAAGTGTTCTAAGAACTCTCGCGGTGTCCTGAAATGTTCGTAAATAAAAAAATTGGGGGTGTTCTGTGTTCCAAGAATACTTGCGGTGTCCTGAAATGTTCGCAAATAAACAAAATGGGGGTATTCTGAGGACGCTGTCTGTATTGTTCGTTGTCAAGTTGACAGTGTTCTCAGAACTCTTGCGGTGTCCTGAAATGTTCATAAATAAACAAAATGGGGGTGTTCTGAGGACGCTGTCCGTATTGTTCGTTGTCAAGTTGAATGTTTTCTAAGAACACTCGCGGTGTCCGGAAATGTTCGTAAATAAACAAAATGGGGGTGTTCTGAGGACGCTGTCCGTATTGTTCGTTGTCAAGTTGAAGGTGTTCTAAGAACTATCGCGGTGTCCTGAAATGTTCGTAAATAAAGAAAATGGGGGTGTTCTGAGGACGCTGTCCGTATTGTTCGTTGACAAGTTGAACGTGTTCTAAGAACTCTCATGTTGTCCTGAAATGTTCATAGGGGGTGTCCTGAAGACGCTGTCCGTATTGTTTGCTGGCACGTTGAATGTGTTCTAAGAACACTTGCGGTGTCCGGAAATGTTCGTAAATAAACAAAATGGGGGTGCCCTGAGGACGCTGTCAGTATTGTTCTCTGGTAAGTTGAAAGTGTTCTAACAACTGTCGCGGTGTCTTGAAATGTTCGTAAATAAACAAAATGGGGGTGTTCTGAGGACACTGTCCGTATTATGTTCGTAAATAAACAAAATGGGGGTGTCCTGAGGACTCTGTCCGTATTGTTCTTTGTCAAGTTGAAAATGTTCTGAGAACTCTTGCGTTGTCCTGAAATGTTCGTAGGGGGTGTCCTGAAGACACTGTCTGTATTGTTCGATGGCAAGTTGAATGTGTTCTAAGAACACTTGCGGTGTCCTGAAATGTTCGTAAATAAACACAATGGAAGATGTTATGAGGACGCTGTCCGTATTGTTTGATGGCAAGTTGAAAGTGTTCTAAGAACTCTTGCGTTGTTTGAAATGTTTGTAGGGGGTGTCCTTAAGACGTTGTCCGTATTGTTCTCTGGCAAGTTGAATGTGATCTAAGAACACTTGCAGTGTCCTGAAATGTTCGCAAATAAACAAAATGGGCGTGTTCTGAGGACGCTGTCCGTATTGTTCGATGGCAAGTTGAAAGTGTTCTAAGAACTCTCGCGTTGTCCTGAAATGTTCATAAATAAACAAAATGGGGGTGTCCTGAGGACGCTGTCCATATTGTTCTCTGGCAAGATGAATGTGTTCTAAGAACACTCGAGGCGTCCTGAAATGTTCGCAAATAAACAAAATGGGGGTGTTCCGAGGACACTGTCCGTATGGTTCGTTGTCAATTTGAAAGTTTTCTAAGAACTCTCGCGGTGTCCTGAAATGTTTGTAAATAAACAAAATGGGGGTGTTCTGAGGACGCTGTCCTTATTGTTCGTTGTCAAGTTGAATGTGTTCTAAAAACACTTGTGGTGTCCGGAAATGTTTGTAAATAAACAAAATGGGGGTCTTCTGAGGACGCTGTCCGTATTGTTCGTTGCCAAGTTGAAAGTGTTCTAAGAACTCTGGCGGTGTCCTGCAATGTTCGTAAATAAAGAAAATGGGGGTGTTCTGTGTTCTAAGAACACTTGGGGTGTCCGGAAATGTTTGCAAATAAACAAAATGGGGGTGTTCTGAGGACGCTGTCCGTATTGTATGCACCCAACACTCTATGCCCTGTCCACAACTACCGCAGCATATCACACTTATAGTTGCTTATAACTTTGGGTCAAAAACAAATTCATAAGGAACAAAGTTATAAGATACTATGGGTGTGATATGCTGCAATGGTTGTGACCAGGGCATAGAGTGTATAATATACTTACTTTTTGGTTTAGTAACTGGAGTACATGTATTTCTTGGTCATTTCTGTGATAAAAGAAAATAGCATGTTAGTATTAGTATTTTGTAATGACTTATTACATTGTATAATGAACATTTTATTTTTTACCCTCATATTTAGTAGATTACAAATCAGAGTACTGTGCAATTTGCTCAGTTTCTGTGTTTGTTGCTAAAATAATTGGGTCTGTGGGAGAAAAAAAAATCCATGTTGGATTAAAAAAAATCCTTTTTCTGTTATGCTACAGTTTATTTGTTTGTTTGTTTTCAGTGTTCACTTGTTGTTTCTGGCTAATGCTTTATACATTGGCTTGTTGCATTTTTTTGTAGCAGTAACATATTATTTATTTGTTTGGATATTGTAAAATTTTGGAGCAGTTAGATACAAGTAGGCGTATTCTAACTGTCTATTTTTTATATATTTTAGTGGTATTGATTTATCTGTTTGGATATTGTTAAATTTTGGGACAATTAGATACCAATTGCCGTATTCTAAATGTCTATTTTTTTATTTTTGATATATTTTAGTGGTATTGATTTATCTGTTTGGATGTTGTTAAATTTTGGGACAGTTAGATACCAATTGGCGTATTCTAACTGTCTATTTTCTGCTCTAATTTAGTGGTATTCATTTATCTGATTAGTTGTCAAATCTTTGGGCAGTTAGATAGCTTTTGGAATATTCTAACAGTTTATATTTTTTCACTACACGTTTACTTAAGGTTTAAGTACAGTTTACACAATGGGTCTGTACTGTGTAAGTAAATGTTGTCAACAATTGGTGGTAATTGAAATAGAATATTCATTGCTACATTTGCATATCAACTTACACCAACTATATTTGAGAGTTTAAATGGACCATGCAGTTCTGTATCTGACTACTTTTTTTGGAGTTTGCCTTCCTTCTTTGAAGAAGTACCTGGTTTACTTTCCCTAATTGATTCTTTTTTGCTTGTGGTACTTGATGAAGTTTTAGTTTCTTTTACTCTCTTTGGAGGATTTGCAGTGACATCCTGTTGCATTTCTGTTTAATTTATTTTTCTTTTATAACGTTTTACTTTTTGTGGAACAGAATATGTGTTTAGATGGGGGTGTATAGTGAACAAAGTCTATTGTATTCTAAAATGCAAGGAATATCAGCGTTTACTTTACTTGCATCAAAGTTGATTAGAAATAGACCGTCAAGTGTACGTAAGCGTGATAGTGCTACGTAGGTCATGCCTTCTTGCTTCCAATATCTATCATTGCTTTGTCTAGGGTAAGACCTTGTGATTTATGAATCGTGACTGCGTATGCAAGAGTTAGAGAAAATTGTTCTCTGCGTACGTACATGTCTTTGAAGAGAAGGAATCGAGCTGTTGAGTGTCCTATCCTTTTTATTTCTGAAAGTTTGTCAAAGAGAATATTGACAAACTGAATTTTGTTGTCACATGGGTATGTTTGAAAGCCAACAACTGTACCCAGTGCTCCATTAACTAGTCCTTGGTCCACGTCAAGGTTACATTTAAGCATTACTCTGCAATTTAAGGATACTTTTAATATCTTTTCTAAGCCTGCTGTGTTACAGATGGATTTTTCTAAACTATTTAGTCTTGTTGTGGCTTGGTCACACATGGGTAGTGTCATACCATGTACATCTAGTTTGTCTGTGGCGCTAATTTCCATTATTGGTTGCATTTCTTTACTTAACATTATTTCATTGAATTTGAAACAGCTTGCAAGAGTTGGCATTAAGGCCATACAATTGACATTTTTGTGGGCTAATTGTTCCATAACATCAGTAGCACATGCATTATCGCCATAAAGTGCATGAATGTGCTGGGTTTTCAATATTGCTTCTGCTTCTTTAGAAAGTATACCAACTCTGATACTTTTTAAGATGTTGGCATAAGTGAGATCTGCAGATTGTCACAAGTTTTCTGTTAATTCTCTGTATTGGAAATGTTGCCAAAGGTTGACATTTCCAATGCTGCCAACAGTTTTACGGCAGAGTTTGTGTCCTAATGTTTTAAAAATAGGCTCACCTTTTACTGGTGTCAATTGAAGAAGATCTCCGAAAACAATAATGTGTTTTCCTGCAAAGAACTATTCATAGTTTTGAGTATTTCTTGTAATCTGAGGTGAATCAAAACCAACATTAGGTTGGAGACCATGCTCACTTCATCTATTAGTAGCATTTTCATTTGTTTCAATACTCTGCGTAGTTCCATTGCAGCTTCTGCAGAAAGTTTGTAATAGTCTAATTTGTTTTGGTGTTCTACTGGCAATAGTAGTAATCGGTGTAACGTGACACCACATATATTGTAGGCAGCTAAGCCAGTGGGAGCAGTGACAACAGCTGACAGTTTGTTGTTTGTCAATTGTTGAAGGAACTTACTGATGATTTTGATTAGGAATGTTTTACCAGAACCAGCTTCACCACTGACGTACAGTAGTATAGGTTTATAATTTTGGCAGGAACATTCTTTATTTTCATGTTGTACACCATGTGCAATTTGTTTTGTTACTTCTTGAAAAATGCTATGTTGCTCATTGTTTAGTTTTGATTGTAGTATAGTTAAGTCTTCTTTATCTTCATACTGACACATGGTGTTTTCTAATTCTATCATAGCTAATTCTGCCTCATTTATTATTAGTGGTTCTTGGCTTCCTGTTACAGAAGGTTGACTACTGTCAGGAGTTTCTTTATCTAGTTGCGCCTGGAGTTCTTCGGGTTGCTGTTCATTGTCCAACATTGTTTTGTACTGTGTAAAGTTTACATCAGTTATAGTGCTTTCATTTGCTTTGAAAGCATCTTCATATGAGTCATAGTTATCTAGTATTTCTTCTTCTTTTTTCCATGGTTTAAAGAGTTGTAGCAGGGACATGTAATATACTTCTTTATGTTGAGGAGTCTTTAATGACAATTTGATATGATTAATTAAATTTGGTTTGGTGAGTTTAACTAAGCTGCCTTCACAGTTTGTCACTCTGTATTTACCTTTTTTTTCATCAGGTTTTATATTATTTTTGTATGTGTATTTTTGGGCTATGTGGTATAGACACATGGTTTCCAAATTATTACTTCTGTTTGGGTAGTATGTGTCCAATAAATTGTTTTTTAAAATGTCTTGGCTGTTGGGATCACGTTTGGCTATTGTTTCTATGTCTTCGTATGATTTTAGAACTCTTTTTCTAGATTTAGCTGGACCAAGACTTAGCCATACTATATTTTCAGATTTACCATACAATGTAGTACCAGTCAAATCATCAGCTGCTTCATATGATCCACATTCTCTATGGGAGAGCATTTTTATGCGAAAGCTGTATAATTTCTGAGACACTGTTTTATCTGATGAAAGGTCATTCCAGAGGTCTTGGATCTCTGTCTTTTCTGCTTTGGTTAAGTATGCTGTGACATATTGTGCAACTGCAGTAGAATTGTCTGCAGTGTACTGCACATCTATGTTTGCATTCCATAAGTGGGCAATGATTGCATTGTAATCATTGATATGTTTTTCTTCTTCTTTTCTTTTTATGTAATATGTATTTTTAGGTGACTTACCTTTAACACTATGTCTAACTGAAGACATGAGGTTGTTCACTTGACCTGTATTTGTAACTGGTCTAGGGAAACCAAATCGGCATTTGGTGTAGTATTTCCCTTTGTTTTTGTATTTGCGACGACAATATTTTCCACATTTGTGTCTTTGAAATTGTAAAATTTGTGCATGAAGATCACTATTTGTTGCTTCCAATGGAATTTCACAAGTGACATATTTTTCAATAAACTGTAAAAAGTGGCATCACTGTCTTGACCAAATTTAGGAGCATCTTTAATCCATAAAAGCATGTGGATATGTGGTACTCCTCTGGCTTGGTATTCTTTTCTCCAAAAGAAGTGTTGCATTCTCTAAGGGGAGGAACAGTTTTATTACAAATAAAATGTAGCATAGCAATGAAGCAATGGTGAAAATATCTTGAAACATTAACAGGATCCAAAGAACAAAGTTCTCCAGGTGTTAGTATATCTATGTTTGTTTTGTTTTTGTTTGATATGCGTAGGAAATCATATAAATCTTCCCATGCATATTCTGCACAACTTAATGTAAAAAACAAAGTGGGTGGGCCAAGGCTTCTGATCATACAACGTACATCTCCATGACATCGAAACCAGTACTCTTTAGTACCACGCATATTTGCTAATAGATTTGTAATATTTGATTGTAAAACCTCATCCTTTTGTTGCACTTTTTGTAATAATTGTGTAGCTGTCAAATTTTGAAAGTGCAACTCCGTAACATAAAGTTGCGAGTTCACTTTCAAATAGTAGGTGGAATATGTATTCCACATTTTGTCTAAATCTGGGATCTTCAGAATACATCCGTAATGAGCGGTATTCTGATGCTGATATTTGAATAGGTCTATCATCGTACCTTCCTCCTTTGCCAGTAGGAAAGAGTAGAGGAAAAGCACGTGCTTCTATACTTTTTTCCCATATGCTGATTGGTGATCCTTTTGTTTGACGCATTTGGTATGTTTCCAGTGCATCGTCTATGGTGTCATTAGAGTGCAAAGGATGAATTGTATAATGGTCTAAAGTATTTGATATTGTAGCAGGATCTAAGAGCTCAAATTGATCAGATTCTTGTGTTTCTTGAATTATTTCAATTGTATCCTTCAAGTTTTCTTCAATAATAATTTCTTTGTAATATTCATTATTCTCTTTAAAATATTGCAAGGCTTGTCTAACTTTATGTAAATCTACCAGCTGTTGCCATAATTTTGTTGTCTTTTGTAGGTACTCCATTTACTAAGATAATTAAAGATTGCAGCATTGGACGTTGCACTCCTAGAGTATGCACAAATTCTTTTAGATCTAATGGTAAATAAACTACTTTACCAATTCAGAGGGAGGTAATTTTGCTGTTTTTGGTTGAAGGCGTGTTATTGCTTGAAATGGGTGCACTGTTTGAATTATGATGCTCTCATATAAATTAAGTTGTTGTAGGGGTTTTGGTGGTGGGTATAATTCCAAATTATTTGTGATAGCACGTGAAGGAGTTTGGTTGTTGTCAAGTTTTGTAGAGCAGTAACTGCAAAGTATTAAGGGGTCAGTTATTTCGTATTTGTTTTCTGCTACAAGGTAGAGAGCTAATTCAAACCATTTAGAATCTTCATTGTCTTCTATTTTGTATGATAGGTCTACAGTTTTTGTGTTACTTTTATAAAAAGTTCTGCGGCAACATACACACACATGGTTTGGTACTTCAGCTGATGTACTTTTAAATTGTATTATTTCTTTTTTGTATGTGTTTAGTAAAAGGTTGCCATGTGTAGAATTGTTGCTAATTTGGTTTAAAGCTATTTCATTCTGTAACTGGCTTTCACTTCCAAAATATTTTTTTGGGATATAGTCAATTTCTTCAAGTAGGTCTTTTGCTGTATCATGTAGAAGAATGTTATTTAAATTTGCTAGTGCTAAAGCAGGACTTTTAATGATTTGTTGATATCCTTTTGATATCATGGAAGGTGGTTTCACAAGTAAGTCCTGTAATGCAGGCCATTGAATGTCCTTGTAGTCCTGTGTACTTGCGCACTGGACAGGTATCCATATTTTGCAGTAGTTTAATTTTGATTTTGTCTTTGCTTTTTACATATTGATTGAGGAATTGGCATAAAGACTTTAAAAATTGTTTGGGAATGTTACACATTGACATTCATGGCCATTTGTACACTAGATGTTCTGATTCAGTTGAATGGAGGGGTAATTCTATGTTTTCAGGGCATATTTTTGTAAGGAGTACTTCTTGTTCCATTATGGTATTATTCACTTTTTCATAACCTCGACCACTGCTATGTATGGCAATTGTATTTGTTTGTTTTTGTTGATACGCGTCTTCATTAAAGTATGGTTCTGTGCTCGTAGTGTGATTCCATTCACCTCCGCAGATACTTAAGAAGTTCTTTCTGTTGACATTTTGTTTATTGAGAAGTCTTTTTTGTAATTTAGTTATTAGTTTTGTTAGTGGTTTCATTTTGTTTAACACTAAAATAAATAACTTTCTTTTGAGAAGAATTGCACTGTCTATCAACGCTTCTAAGATTAATTTCCTACGATAGGTTTTAAGCATTGAACCTGATTTCTCTCCTGTTTTTATAAGATTTTTAAGGACTTTGTGATGGTACATTTTGGCTAAAATACTTTTCTTGGTATGCTTACTTTGCACTATATCAAAATTTAAAGAAGCAGTTTTATCTGTAGTGATAGCTGATTTTCTGTTAATTGCTTTTTGGTTTGTTTTACATTTTGATAGAGGAGGCAAAGTTTTTGTACTTGAAACTTCTTGTGTTTCACTAAATGACTGTATTAGCTGTTTTGTTTGAACTTTTTTTTACAAATTCTGCTAGAGATGGATGCTTATGTTGGACACTTTTATTTTCATTTGCTCTACTTCTGCGTTCCTTTCTACGGATTTGACTTTTGGTAGGCATTCTTTAGGGTCTGTTGAACAAAATAAAGAAGGTATGGTTGGGGTGTTCTGCAATGTATGTGTGCTGTGTGCATGAGTGTTTGAGTAAGATGATAAAGATGTATGTAATGGTGTGTGATTGTGCATTGGGAACTACAACTAGTAGGGATGGGTATTCTTGAATTTATGTGCTACTAAACTGGTGTTCAGATGACAGAAAAAAGTAAGCTAGTGGTGTGGAGAAGTACAAATAGTAAATCTAATGTATACAATTAAAACAGTTGTTTGTTCTATAATATCAAAATTGTAGCGGTTGAGTTGGGTAATTTGTGTGTCCAAAAATAGGAATTTGTGGCCCATTCTGGCTGTAAATCGATGTTTAAGACATGGGGATTTTTGGACAGAATGGTGCACAATCTCTATTTTTAGGCACAGAAATAGCATGAATTAACTTTACAGTGTGTTTGAGTAATAATACAAATATTATGGTGATATTCTACTTACTTTTTTTCTAAAATGAACAGGTTACTTTACTTCTTAGTTCTTCTTTGTTCTTCAAATTCAGCTGCTTCTTTTCAGGAGAATGGTCTTCACTGCAATTGTAAAAGAAACAAATTAGTAATTTTGTTTGTATATAGCACTGTTTTTAATTTAGACATTGATTTTTTTAATTGTTTAATTGTAATCCTCAGTGCCTTCCTCAAAACCATTAAAACTATCTTATTTACATAAGATACGTCGCACCAGTTCAATATATATGATGTTTTCTTAATGAACACATTGTGTTGCAATGACTAACTGTAGCAAACAAAATATCTTTTCTATGTCTTGTGAAATTCATAATGTACCACTGAATACCACTATTTCTGTAACTAAGCTCTTCCAGGTACTAGTGCCTCAATGTCATGCTTAAATTAAAGTAATTAAATAAATAAAGAAATAAAACAAATTATGTAATTGTATAAGTATTATTTTTTGTGATTTGAACATAGAGTGTGCATGGATGCAAGTTTGTTTGAATATATGTAGTCTATATATTTCATTTCAAAAATGTTAGTTTAACATGATTTGTGTGTGTGTGTATAAAGAAAGTAAATAGTATAAAGGTTTATAAGTGACAGTTGATTTTAGGAGATTACACAAGCTAAAAGTCAGTTTGAAAATGTGTTCATGTACTGTACAGAAAATATGCATACCTGTAGTTTGTGTTCATGCATATGGATATGCATGGAGCTGCAAGTAGAAATCTTGGAGACTTGTACAGTATTTCTTGTAGATGGTGCTTGCCAATGATATGATACTTGTACTCAGAGAGATTCACAGTACATTTGCAGTGCTGATCTATGATGATGCAGTTAGATGTAGAGCTCTTGAATGTGATTGGTGGTGACTTCTTAGCTACATCCAATGAGGGAATGGCACAGAGAGTGAAGTGGAAATGGTAGAAGGGCTGTTCATGTTACGACATGTCCGCGGATATGGCGGTAGTTCGCGGACATCGGGTTTTACATCCTTGGATTTTTGGGTTCAGAAGTCATGCAAATGAGAATGAGCACTGAAAGGGAATGGTCAGGAAAGTTTAGTGGGTGTGTTGTGCCAGGAGAGAGTTTCTCAGATACTCTTTTTGCTGAGAGAACAACAGATATCTATGGCTGTGTGTTTCAGAAAACAGACTTTTTGGATTTTGGGAGATTTGTGGATACATTGGTTGAAGGTGCATGCAGAAAGCTGTGGAGTAGCTGTAGATCTTGGATTTCCACATGTGGAAGTACACTGGCATGGAGTACGTGGAATGAAGTGGTTGGACTTGCTACCTCTCTGTGCTACTTTGGAGACAGAGCAACATCCAGACATAATTGTAATTCATTGTGGAGGGAACAGTTTAGGACATGTGTCTGGAATTTCTTTGCAATTTGCTATGAAAGAAGGACTTGGGAAGGTCATGGACATGTTTCCTAATTCTCAAGTAATATTTTCACGTATTGCGCAGAGACAAATGTGGCTTTGTTCTTCTTCATTTGGTCCACAAATGGAAAAAGCAAGGCGCAATATTAATAAGGCTGTTTGTGCCTTTCTAAGAGATTTTGGCATGTCCTCTTTTCACAATGAAAATATTATGTTTCGTAGTACATACATTTTTCACAGAGATGGAGTCCATCTTACTTATGCTGGCAATCAGATTTTTCTGAGAAATGTACAAAATGCATTGCGACCTTTTTTTAGAATTACAGCATCCATTTTGAAGTAGGTGTTGAGTACAAACACCTCCCAAAGGCTTTTTTCTGAGCCACCACTTCCTCCCAGAGAAAATTGCAATGGTTATGATAGGGTAGCACCCCAAATTTTTAGATGTCCGCGGACTGTCCGCGGACTTCTAAAAAATACAAAGGGCCCTGCTTCATTTATTTCACTTCTATTTTTTAACTGTGAAAGGCGGCTCTGAAAAGAGCCTTATTTTTTGGGGGATTTTTGTTATTTTGTATTTTCTTTGGCTTTTTATACACGAAACAATAGGAGAGGAGGGAAAAGGAGGGACAAGGGGGGGGACACCAACCACAGGGATACGAAAGGGCGAGCTGAGAGAGGAAGATGTAGAGTGGGTTTTATTTGGGTAGTGAGCAGGTCTTCTCATGCTCTGAGATGATAGTCTCAAAAGCACTGCGAAGTCGCTCCCCCCCTGCAGAGTACTGTGTCGCAGTACATACATACAACTGTGACCCTCGAAAGGTTAGGGTCATCAGAATTCTGTATGGCCTGTGAGGCAGCTTGAGGAAGATGCTGTCCCACAGAGGTGGTCCTTGTGGTGACAGGATCAGAAACGGAGGATGAAGTAGAGGAAATCAACCTACTACACTCCTCGCAACCTTGCAAATGGCCCCAGAGTGAAATGACCATAGGTGTTGCTTCATGGTAGTGTTCCCAAAGCTGTACAAACCATGCCTCCCACGACTGAGTACCATTTTGCAATCATTGCAGGTGACACGGTTCGCACGAGCCTTAGGACGATTCCCATGAATGGTAACCAACCGCCACACCCAAGACTCACAACTAGTGCGGGTAGTAGGGATTTCCTCTACCTCATTCTCGTCATCCTCTTCTTCCTCCTCTGCATCCTCACTCCTGTCCCCTCTTCAGGCCCTTGGGAAGGTGGTGGTGGTGGAGGGGCTGGGGGTGGTTCTGAAGCAGGTGCAGCACCAGGTGGCAGTAGTGCAGCCATGGATGCCTACTCGATGATGGTGTAATCTGCAAGTTGCATGAAAAATAGATGTGCTCTGAAGAATATTCAGAAACACTATGAGAATAAGCTCTAGGGCGTGGTCTTTTATAGGGTTGCTTGTACGCGGTTCGCAGACATGCGCGCTCTACGCGGACAGATCGAACACAAAAAAGGTTCAAAAACGTTCAAAAAGTATGTAGAAACTCAGGATTAGTATGTGGGACTTGTGCTATGGTGAGTTTTTATTGAGAAATATTGTGGATTACTTGAAAATGTACTTTTAAATTGTTCGGGGACACAAACAGTGTCCGCATTCAGAACACGCAATCAGCATGGGCGCGATCACATGATCGCTTCGCGAACATGTTCGTGAAGGAAGCAGCTGTCCGCAGGACACCAAATGCACGGACATTGGTTTGCGCATGCACGTTTATGTTCTACAGACACTGTTCGGGTCTTGAAGTAATTAAAAGTGCTTCACACGTCAAACGAACATTTCTGGACACTGCATGTGTTCTAGAACAGTTTAAAGTTGGTAGCGAACAGTACGGACAGGTAGAGTGTTCTTCAGGACACCTCCATTTTTGTTTATTTACGAACATTTCAGGACACTACTTGTGTTCTTAGAACAGTTTCAACTTGCTAGCGAACAGTACGAACAGGTATAGTGTTCTTCAGGACAACTCCATTTCGTTTATTTATGAACATTTCAGGACATCAATTGTGTTCTTAGAACAGTTTCAACTTGCTAGCGAACACTACGGGCAGGTATAGTGTTCTTCAGGACACTTCAATTTTTGTTTCTTTACGAACATTTCAGGACACCGCGTGTGTTCTTAGAACAGTTTCAATTTGCTAACGAACAGTACGGACTGGTATAGTGTTCTTCAGGACACCTCCATTTTCGTTTATTTACGAACATTTCAGGACACCAATTGTGTTCTTAGAACAGTTTCAACTTGCTAGTGAACACTACGGACAGGTATAGTGTTCTTCAGGAAACTTTATTTTAGTTTCTTTACGAACATTTCAGGACACCGCGTGTGTTCTTAGAACAGTTTCAACTTGCTAGCGAACAGTAGGGACAGGTATAGTGTTCTTCAGGACGCCTCCATTTTCATTTATTTACAAACATTTCAGAACACCTGCGCTGTCCGCGGACACCTACATTGTTTTTTTTTAAAACGGAAACTAATTACAACACAATATAAAAATCTAACTTTATTTAACATATATTAATAATTTATGATAGAGAAGGTGAGGCAGAAACGGAAACAAAAACAGGAGAATTAGGGGTTTCAACATGATTGGTATCAGGTGAAGAAGGGATGGAAGTCTCATCAAAATGTTTTGGGTTATGGAGAGGGTTTGGGGATAATTGACTGGGATATGGTGAGGGGGACAAGTACATGTGGGACAATGGTATGAGGTTTTTGTTTTAAAATGATCTTCAGCAAAACTTTTCAAATTATTAAAATTGGTCAACAATAAATCCATTTTTTTCTTTTATGCTGTCAAGAGTGTTATCCATAACAGTTTCTTCAGAGGTATTTTCTATTTTGGTATGCTCTGTACAAAAATATATATATATATATATATGTTAAATGTATATAATATAATAATAATTAAATGGTTTATATTGTAAAGTGTTTACCATTAGTTTCACTATCTTCTGACATTTCCCCATGTGGGAAATGCTCCTCTAGCCATTCCAGAGTACTAGACATTTCTGTGAGAAAAAAAAAGATAATATATTGTTTTTTATCTAATACAGAAAGTGTATAAATATATGAGTAAAATGAAGTACACTTACTATTTCAGTAAGATATGTTCTAAGTACTCTGTAGGTCTGGTCTTGCTCTTAGTTCTGTAGTGCCTGTGAGGTAATTATGTTGGAAGACAATTTATCTTCTTTTGGTATATTCCATTTTAGAACATATTGTATTTAAATGAATGGTTAGTGTGTTACATATATGGGTTACATTTCATATTTATTACAACATAGAATGTGTATGTGTGCTGCTTTTTGAATTTGTTAAATGTTCCTATGTTATGATATAACAATCAAACAAACCCCCCCAGAGTTTTTAGGTAGTGGTACTGTTATCCGAACATGTCCGCGGACATTAAAAGAGTTCGCGGACATCAGGGTCAGAAGAAGGGGTTCAGTATGTTCCATATTACATGTACATAAAGTCAAAGTTATTATTGTTAAGTTGCGCTACTAAAAACCTATGAAATTCAGTGAAAAAACTGTGTTAAAGGGACGTTATGGTTAAGTTGCGCTACTAAAAACCTATGAAATTCAGTAAAAAAACGTTGTTAAAGGGACGTTATGGTTAAGTTGCGCTACTAAAAACCTATGAAATTCAGTGAAAAAACGTTGTTAAAGAGACGTTATGGCTCCAAGTAAAACCGAAAAACCCTTGAAATTTGCCAGTTATGGTAAGCTAAGCAACCATAACTCGCGCCACCACCGTGCACTGCTAAGCCTAACACCCAGGACATCAAAGATGACATCACAAATTTGTGTATAGTTCCCTCAGTCACACCATTCTAGTACTGAGACAAGGTAGAGGTGACTAGGAGTTGAATGCAGTTACTCTGGTACTGATATGATATGATATGGCATTTGTAACGCGCCTATACACAAGTGTTTCAAGGCGCGACGAGGCAGGGAGGGGGGAACAAGGGGAAGACAGACAACGATCCTACTAGGCCAGGTGTCATTCAGACCGTGCAAGTGCAGGTGGAGGGGGAAGGGAAAAGTGCAAGGGGAGAGGGAGGGGGGAAGTGCAGTACAAGTAAGTAGAATAAAGTAAATAAATAGGGCCAGCTGGTGGCAAGTGCAAGGTAAGTGCAGACAAGTGCTGGGAAAGGGGGGGCTGTAGGGATACAGAAACAGTCCCTCAGTGCAGGGGTTGCCAGGGAGGCAGTGCAAGAGGAGAGTGGCTGGGCCCAGGACCGAGGTCGGTGAGAGTGGCCCAGTTGCAGATTAGTTGCAGATTCAGTCGAGAATTTAGCAGGGGAGAGGGAGAGAGAAAGCAGAAGCAAAGATGAAGGTTTTGAGGTGCTTCCTGAACCGGAGATGGTTCTCCTCAAGTTTCAGGGAGGCAGGAAGGCTGTTCCAGAGGGAGGCCTCTGCCACGGCGAGAGATCTACCCCCAGCTCGTTGCTTCGAGAAGCGGCTGACCCTGAGGGAGTTGGAGATGGATGAGCGAAGGGCTCGGGAGGGAAGATATTTAGGAAGGGAGAGTTGAAGGTATTTAGGCCCCAGGCCCCAGAAGGCCTTGTGGACAATACAGAGGGTTTTGAACTTAAACCTCGCAGGCACTGGGAGCCAGTGTAGAGATTTCAGTCCTGGAGAGATACGGTCCCTGGGCTTGAGGCCAAGGACAAGTCTCGCAGTTCTGTTCTGGATGAGTTGCAGGGGGCGGAGAGTGGAGGCAGGCAGATTAAGATAGAGGCTGTTACAGTAGTCCAGCTTCGAGAGAACCAGGGCTCGGGAGACAGTGAGCTTCTGGGGGAAGGAGAGGAATGGAAGAATACCTCTGAGGAGGTGCAGCTGGTAGTGTGACTTCTTAGAGACATCAGATATATGAGGAGAGAAGGAGAGTGTGGAGTCGAAGATGACCCCGAGGTTTTTTGCCTTGCAGGTAGGAGCAGGAGGAGGGCCAAGCGAGGCTGGCCAGAGAGCTACAGGGAAGGAGGGATTGGGTGTGCCGATGAGTAGAATCTCAGTCTTACTAGCATTAAGGCAGAGGTCATTGGCGGCACACCATTCCTGGATGGCAGACAGACAGTCAGAGATGAGGGAAGGAGAGGAGGAGGCCGAGGGTAGCCTGAAAATGAGTTGGGTGTCGTCCGCATAGCACTGAAAGTAGGGGCAGAGAGCGGCGATGCGGTGGGCAAGGAGTGCCAGATACTGGTTGAAAAGCCAGGGAGAGAGATTAGATCCCTGGGGAACACCACAGGTGGAGAAAAAGATGTCAGAGAGGAAGGACCCAAGTTGGACCTGGGAGGGTCGATTGGAAAGGAAAGAGGTCAGCCACGCCAGAGCCTGACCAGTGATACCCAGGTTATCACGGAGACGGTTGAGCAGGATGGCATGGTTGACAGTGTCAAAGGCAGAAGAGAGATCGAGCAGAATGAGAACACACGGAGTGTTGGAGTCGAGGTTCAAGAGCAGGTCCTCACGGATGTTCAGAAGAGCAGTTTCCGTGCTTCTGGCCGCTCTGAAGCCAGATTGATTGTCATGGAGACTACCAACAGTTTCAGCATGGAGGTTAAGCTGGGAGATGGCCAGTTTCTCCATGAGCTTGCCCAGGAAGGGAGTAATGGAGTTTGGGCGATAGTTAGCCGGGCAGGAGGGGTTGGAAGAGGGTTTCATGAGAAGAGGGTGCACAAGGGAGTGCTTGAGGGGGGATGGGAAGACTCCAGAGGCAAAGGAGTGGTTGCAGAAGTCAGCCAGGGCAGGAGCCAGGGAGTCGATGTGGTCCTTGATAGTTTTGGAGGAACAGGGGTGAACCTGTTTATACAAGACTTTCATAGATCGAACTTGTCTGGAAACCTCGTCAGCAGAAAAAAGTGGAAAGGCAGAGAATGAGGGAGGAGGGGTGGCTGCAGAAGGGCCAGAGGAAGAGCCGGGAAGAGAGGGAGGGAGGTGATAGGAGGAGAGTGAGGACAGGATGTCATGAGTTTTTGAGATGAAGTGAGAGGCCAGTGCAGTGCAGAGGGCCTGGGAGGGGACAGGAGAGGTAGAGACTGCAGCAGGGTTGGCAAGCTCCTTGCAGATTTTAAAGAGTTCAGCCGAGTTGTTGGATGCCGCAGAGATGCGGGCTTGGATAAGGGCTCTCTTTTTGGTGAGAATGGAGAGATGGTATTGCCTTTGGAGCAGGCAGCAGGCCAGTTTATCAGAGGATGAACATGAAGCACACAATTTCCTCTCAGCCACCCTGCACTTGCGTTTTAGGGTGACGAGATCCGAGTCATACCAGGAGTTACATTTGGCTTTGGGCTTCAGGCGGATTCTCATGACAGGGGCAAGGATATCAGATATAGCAGAGTGGAGCATGGAGAGGGCTGTGTCAGGGTGGGAGTCAGCCGAAGGGGGAGGTGGAGGGGGAGAAGGTGGCAGCGAAAGCCTCAACTGACACGTGTTTCATGGGTCGGATGACCGAGAAGGTGGGTGGCAATGATGAGGGTGGCTTTGCCTGTGGGGTAGGGAGGGTGAGGTGGGAGGTTAGGAGAAAGTGATCACTCCAGGAGAGAGGAATGGAGAGAGGGACAGAGAGGGGAAGGTCAGAAGAGATCAGAGCATCAAGAGTGTGCCCTGCAGAGTGAGTAGGCCCAGACGGGAGAATAGAGAGTGAGAGAGAGTCGCAGAGGTCACGAAAGAGTTCAGTGGGGGGACAGGAGGCATCAAGGTGGATGTTGAAGTCACCAAGAAAGAGGAGTTGAGTGGTTGAGGACAGGAGTGAGGAGGAGAGGTCAGCCCACTCAGAGAGGAAGGAGGAAATTTGACCAGGTGGCCGATAGATAGTAGCCATGGTAAGGGAATGGCTAGGAGAGAGAGAGAGTCAGCAGACAAGACATTCAAAAGAGGAGTAGGTCTACGTAGGAGTGACAGTGGCAGGAATCCACTCAGGGAAGATAAGGGCAACACCCCACCCTGCGCGGTTGGGCCTGGGCACGGAGAAGATCTTGTAACCGTCAGGTAGGAGTGTGTCAAAGCTGGTGACAGAGCTGGCTGTGAACCATGTCTCAGTGAGACCGAGGACGTCAAGGTCCAGTTCCTCAAGAAGGCGACAGATATCAGAGGAATGCTTGATGGCAGAGCGAGAGTTAAGAGTGGCAATGTGGAGAAGGTTGCCAGCCTTGAAGGACTTCCGGGGAGGGGTACAGATCAGAGGTACGCCCTGCGGTTGTGTAGAAGAAGGAGGTGAAGAAGGAGCACGAGAGGGGGCAGGGAGGGAGGGTAGAGGCAAGGTAGCCGAGGACAGGGGAGGGGGGACAGCGGGAGAGGAAAGGAAGTTGATGAGGCGAGGGAGGCGTCTATCAAAGAGGTGAAGGTTGGCCTGAGGACCTTGGACCAAGACGGTCCCATTAGCGTAGACATTAATGATGGCCTTAGAGGAGCGGAAGGGGGCCAAGAGGACATCCCAACGGGTGCCACCATTAATGGGAGCAGAGGAAAAAGGAGAGAGCACAGAGACCATATGAAGGGTCCATAGGTCAGGTGAAGGCACGAAAAAGAGGATGTCAGTGTTTCCTTAGAGCAGGCACTAGTGTAGGTGTCAGCGATAGGGAAGCCTGGGTTGGAGACCAGGATGTCCTTTTTAAACTTTTCCTACCAGATTTAGGGAGGAGAGCAGGATAGTCAATGGAGAAGCAGTTAGAGAAGATAGGCGAGATAGAGAGCACCATGGAGTAGGAGGGAGTGGGGGGGGGAAGACAGACGATGCGAGCGCCCGCAGACAAGGAATAGAGCGGCAAGCACAGGTTGCGCAACAACAGTAATACGTATTAGGTACACAGAGGAGAGCCCACCTAAGTTTGAGAATCCTGCGAGGGGAGAAAAACCCTAGTTTACCACATTTCAGAACAACAACAGTAATGCGTATTAGGTACACAGAGGAGAGCCCACCTAAGTTTGAGAATCCTGTGAGGGGAGAAAAACCCTAGTTTACCACATTTCAGAACAACAACAGTAATGCGTATTAGGTACACAGAGGAGAGCCCACCTAAGTTTGCGAATCCTGCGAGGGGAGAAAAACCCTAGTTTACCACATTTCAGAACAACAACAGTAATGCGTATTAGGTACACAAAGGAGAGCTCACCTAAGTTTGAGAATCCTGCGAGGGGAGAAAAACCCTAGTTTACCACATTTCAGAACAACAACAGTAATGCGTATTAGGTACACAGAGGAGAGCCCACCTAGTTTGCGAATTCTGCGAGGGGAGAAAAACCTTAGTTTACCACATTTCAGACCAACAACAGTAATGCGTATTAGGTACACAGAGGAGAGCTCACCTAAGTTTGCGAATCCTGCGAGGGGAGAAAAACCCTAGTTTACCACATTTCAGAACAACAACAGTAATGCGTATTAGGTACACATAGGAGAGCCCACCTAAGATTGAGAATCCTGCGAGGGGAGAAAAACCCTAGTTTAGCACATTTCAGAACAACAACAGTAATGCGTATTAGGTACACAGAGGAGAGCCCACCTAAGTTTGAGAATCCTGTGAGGGGAGAAAAACCCTAGTTTAACACGACTGTTGACCACAGTGAGGTGAAGACACCAATGCGAATGTAGTGACCCGGTGTAGGTGGGGTGGGCCGGGAGAAGGTGGTGATAGCAAGTGATGCTGGCGCCTGGCGTCCCCTGTGGACACCTGCAGACACACAGGGAGCCGCAGCTGTAGGAGTCGCCCTTGGCCTAGGGGCCCTTAGCCGCAGGGGGCTGCCGGGCAGAGGGCTGCCCAGGAGGGAATGGTTGGAGGGGGGGTGTGGGCGGGCAGGGAGGCGGGAGGGAGAGGAGGACCAGGAAGTGGGAGGGGAGGGGAGAGCAGGCACAACAACGCGCTCAGAGTGCGGATGCAAAAAGCATCAATGGAAGAAAAAAAAAGAAAACACTTGTTCAAACTCACGGAGGCCCGCTAGGGCCGGGCAGGGCTTCTAAGGTCTGGACTTCCAGCAGGACTACCGGCGACCGCTCGCCCACGCTCAGCTCAACAAAGAAGCGAGCAGGGGGAGCGGGCGTCGAGTAGCCCAGAAGGGAGGAAGATGGACAGCCAATTAGAGGGGGGGGTGGGCTTTCAGGGAGGCGGGAGGGAGAGGAGGACCAGGAAGTGGGAGGGGAGGGGAGAGCAGGCACAACAACACGCTCAGAGCGCGGATGCAAAAACCATGAATGGAAGAAAAAAAAAGAAAACACTTGTTCAAACTCACGGAGTCCCGCTAGGGCCGGGCAAGGCTTCCAAGGCCTGGACTTCCAGCAGGGCTACCGGCGACCGCTCTCCCACACTCAGCTCAACAAAGAAGCGAGCAGGGGGAGCGGGCGTCGAGTAGCCCAGAAGGGAGGCATCCGGACAGCCAATCAGAGGGGGGGGTGGGCGGGCAGGGAGGCGGGAGGGAGAGGAGGACCAGGAAGTGGGAGGGGAGGGGAGAGCAGGCACAACAACGCGCTCATAGCGCGGATGCAAAAAGCATCAATGGAAGAAAAAAAAAGAAAACACTTGTTCAAACTCATGGAGGCCCGCTAGGGACGGGCAGGGCTTCCAAGGCCTGGACTTCCAGCAGGGCTACCGGCGACCGCTCTCCCACGCTCAGCTCAACAAAGAGACGAGGGAGAAGCCTGGAAACTATTGTGAGGGTCAGGCATGTCTAGAGAATACCAGCAATTGTGGTCAGGAAATTGGACTCCAGGGCTCACACCTGCAACCTGTTAACAGGTCGCAGGTGCATAAAAGGTGGAGACACCAGCAAGGAATGGGAAACCAGTAGGAGAGAAGCTGGGCTGGGAGAGACAGGCCTGAGAGGGAAGAATTCCTGCCCAGAAGGGGGCTGCCGAGGAGAGTCCTGCATGGAGGCCAGGACGCCGGCTATTGCACAGGAAAGACAGTGAGAGGGACAAAGTCATTGGAGTCTTCTCTACCTTGTGCTCACAGCCGGAGCTGTGGTCCACGGAAGACTCCCGAGTGCTGCAGGCCACCGTTAGCATCCACATGTGAAGAGCAGAGCTACCGGCAATCCACAACAAAGATTGCTGAATGCGATCACTGCTCATGTATCTCCCAAAAAGTGTGCGTGGAGCCGACGGAAGCCAGGAGAAAGAAGAGAGTGAATGCCCACAGGAATAGCCAAGGACCAGTGAGTGAATTGAAGGGAACACTCATAACAGGGCACTCCTGGAGCTACAAAGGGGCGTCAGGGCCGGTCTTTGCGTCAGGCAGCCCAGGCGGTTGCCTGACGTCAGTCAGGCTCCAGGGGGCGCTGCACCAGCAGTCCACAGTGCCACTGCTAGAATACACGTGTAACACATTTGTTTCATAACATTATAAAAATGAATGTGCCTGTTCATTTTTATAATATTAGGAAACAAACGTGTTACACGTGTATTCTAGCACTGGCACTGCTGCAGGCTGTGGCATCAGCCAGGGCAGTTTCTAGTCCATTTGGTGCCCAGGGCGAAACACTAGGAATGCGTCCCCCCGCACACCATCCCATGCACCACTCCCACCGCACCCCGCGCACCACTCCTGCTGTACCCCGTGCACCACTCCCTCCGCACCCCGCGCACCACTCCCATTGCACCCTGCGCGCCATTTCCAAACTACACCATTTAGGAACTCCTACCCAAAGTCAAATAGTCCGTCACACAAGGAATTAATTGCCATTTGCAACGGTGGGCCACTTTTTCACTGGTGCCAAAGACAATTTTATGCCCCAGTCCCACTTAGGCTGCAGATAATGAAGACTGGGCACACTAAGAGACCATGAGTATGGCATAGGATGCAGTATATACAACCAACAAAGAACACAAGATGCTGAAGGGGGTTTGGAGGCAACCTAAGCCAAAAGGGCAATGACAAGGAGACACCTGAACCCAATAAACAATCACTTTAACATTCTTTGAATGAGAATCAAGTGTATGCTTTGATACAGTAAAGTCTTGACTGTTGTAAGGATACATGGACCAGGATCATTTATTTATTCATGCAATATTTGTCGGGTACCTGCATATTTATTTATGCAATGTGTGTCGGATACAGGTATCCGACAAGCATTGCATAAATAAATAAATTATCCGTCTCCATGTACCTGACAAACATTTCATAAATAAATAAATAAACAGGTTCGTGGCTTAAAGAATATTTACTCAGCAACACTGGTCAAAACTATTATCCGCATAGTGAAGTAACTCATCACCAGTGCCATGGAAGTGGTTTCAAGTGTAATTGATATAGTTTAGAAAAGAAGCATGAAAGAAATAGCGCTGCTTTAAACTATTATTTTGGCCATTTTCAGGGCTTGCAGGGACGCACCATGGGCCCAAACGGGTCTCCGTTTGTACCGTGTCGGGGCCCACGGTGCGTCCCTGAAAGGCACGCCCACTCCCCACAGCCCACTGCACCTCCCCTCCCATCTCAATGCCAGCCTCTGACTTCTGTAATGTCACATAGTACTTTTGTACTACGTGATATTACAGTCGGAAGGAGCAGCGCCAGCACCTGACCTGCAGAACATTCCCCACATCAATGCGCCACCGCACAAACTGGGGAATTCCATCCCCTCCAGAGGCTCCAGGGACCGGGGCAATTGCGCCCCCCAGGGCTTTTGCACCCCGGGCAGTTGCCCACCTCGCCAGGGCCAAGAAACGGGCCTGGCCTTGGCCCTCGGGCAGGGCAATTGGCAAATAAATTAGCAACATTTGTTGCTTTATTACCTTCCCCCGGCCCCGGGTGGCACCGGCGCCGCTGGCGCCAGCCAGGCCCATGGGCGCACGTGCGGTGTGCCCTCCTCAAGGCTATGGGCGTGCACTGACACTGAAGTGTGGATTGATTGGTGCTTGCTGGTGTTGTCGGCCCCGGCCATTACAGAAAAGAGGAGCGATTGGGTCACTAAATCCTGAAGTTGTTCACATCACAAACACACTGCCAAGCAGCAGCAGAATCAGCAAATACAAACAGTTGCTGCATCCTGCCCTCGCTGATTGGGCCTTGTTTCAGGAAATCCGGCAGTAACTACAGCCTGCCGAGGCAAGTACACTTCTTTCCTCCTGCTCCCGTCCTCGCAGGTGCGGCCTATTGCTGCATAGGTGTTTTATTTATTTTAAAATGGTATTGCGGAGATGACTGGGCCAACCAAGAACGGCCTCTGGAGGCCACAAAGCTAGACACTTTTGTCAAGGCTCAAGTAGTCATGAAAAAGGAAGCGTGCACTGGTGGTGGACTCTCCTCAGGAGATCAAAAGTCTGGTTCTCGGAAGACCTGGGCAGAGTGTCACCGTCAGCAGATCTTAGACAGTTGCAAGTTCCAGCGGGGTTGGATTGGTCCGTTCGTTGGCCATTCGGCCCGCGGCAGGCCAAAATCACTTCGAGGGTGAGGCCCTGGGGCCAGTACCACGCGTGGGCCAGTTTGGAGGTTACTACGCCCCCATAGTTCCCACTCCCGAGCATATTGTTCATCGTTCCCCCTTTCCTGGGCATGCCCGGCCATTACAGAAAAGAGGAGCGAGTGGGTCACTAAAATCCTGAAGTTGTTCCAATCACAAGCACACACTGTCAAGCAGCAGCAGAATCAGCAAATACAAACAGTTGCTGCATCCTGCCCTCGCTGATTGGCCTTGTTTCAGGACACCCAGCAGTAACTACAGCCTGCCGAGGCAATCACACTTCTTTCCTCCTGCTCCCGTCCTCGCAGATGAGGCCTATTGCTGCATAGGCGTTTTATTTATTTTAAAATAGTATTGCGGAGATGACTGGGCCATCCAAGAACAGCCTCTGGGGCCACAAAGCTAGACACTTTTGTCAAGGCTCAAGTAGTCATGAAAAAGGAAGCGAGCACTGGTGGTGGAATCTCTTCCGGAGATCAAAAGGCCGGTTCTCGGAAGACCTGGGCAGAGTGTCACCGTCAGCAGATCTTAGACAGTTGCACGTTCCAGCGTGGTTGGATTGGTCCGTCCGTCGGCCATTCGGCCCGTGGCTGGGCCAAAATCGCTTCGAGGGTGAGGCCCTGGGGGCCGGTACCACGCTTGGGCCAGTTTGGGTGTTACTACGCCCCCCCCTAGTTCCCGCTCCCAAGCATATTGTTCGTCGTTCCCACTTTCCTGGGCATGCACTGCTGACTTTATTTTAGTGTAAGAGTTTCATACATTTCACTGTTCGCTCAGACTTGTTTTATACTCTTCTTTGTCGTTGTGCTTCTTTTGTTTGTAATAGCAACCACGCTAGTCTAACGAGATAAACAAACACCTACACAAACGCGCCTTGTGTATGATGGTGTGAAGGATGGATGCAGGAGCTGGACCAAAAGCTGAGCAAAGTCTGCACAGCAGCTGGCTTGGGAAAGCGACTCAGCAACTACAGTAGAAACCGTCTCCGTGGACGGTTGCCCGTATTCCATATAATGCAAATACCCAGACTTGCAGGATGCATGCTTCACTTTCTTTGTTCCATTGGGGGCAACATGCTGTAGCATCAATTCATGGCCTTTAAAATACCCTCCACGGTGCAGCTTCCGATCTCCTTCAACACAAACGCTGGGAAATGGCCATGACTAGCTAACGCCACATTAATCAAAGCCAGGTCTCTAAAGAATGGTTCAAGTGTTGGGGAATCACCTGCTCACACTTTGTCGTGTGACCAACCAGTGCGCAAAAGGTGTTTCAGAGAGTGGGGCTCTTGATGCCACCCATTTCTGAATTTGATACACCAGCAGCTAAACACACCCTGGGGAGGCCGCTCCTTCTGCGTAGTCCATTTGTCTCCTAAGCTTGGCACAATGTTCTTTACCATAATGGAGAATGTGAAAAAGCGCAGAGCTGCAAGGGGGGTGAGGGTGGAGGGCAAAGCACACTACGCTTGGGGTACACTGGAGATGCTTCCTCTGACAACCGCAGTACTCCAAGTCCCTTGAAATGAAATTCATCTATACACTGCACAATGTGCAAAGGCCTCTGTTATTCAAGCAGCACTTGACTAGTAATTTACAAAAAGTAAACTTAACGAGTCCCAAGAAAAGGTTGCCTTCCACCCTTTAAGAATTTGATTGTTTTTGTTTTTATGTTGGGATGGTAGACATCGTTTTTCTTTGCGATCTTACATTTTCATGTTGCTGTCGGGAGCTAAAATGAGTGATCATGAAGGAAATATTTAAGAATTTTGAGAGTTCACGAGCATGAGCGAAACAAACCCCAATACTCGAACTGCCATTTCTCTGCTGCGGTAATGCACTGTAGTGTGTTTCAATGTAAAGTCCACATTGTAATGTCATAATTTTAGAACGCCACCTCTCCAACATTAACATTGGGAACTATGTTGAATTGTACATGCATGTCAACTCTCTGCATATGTTTAAAGTAGACTTCACCACTCACATGGAGTAGTGATATTGTTTGCGTGTGTCCCTCCTAAATATATTTAACTTCCCGTGAAATATTTGATGCAATACTAGTTGCATAAATGCATGTATTTTAATGCTGAGATAGACGGGCTTGTACAGCTAACGGTGGGTATGTTGCTGGTGCTTGTTCTTGGAGGTTTGAGTAACAATGTTCAAGACCAGTTCATCACCTTTTTTAAGAGTGGCTAAATGTTTGAGGTCATACGAATGACATTAGTGTAGATCTGAAGTTGTCGATTTTCTGACCTGAGTCACAGCAGCAAACTGGTCATTGTAATTAAAAATGAAGAGCAAAAGCAGACTAACATAACCAGGCCTGCTCGGGTGTGACCCTCTTATTGCTGTTTTCTGAGGTTCATGAAATTCAGCAGATGCCAGCATTGACAATTATGGTAACTAATAGTCCCCAGTCCCGCTGCTCAGCCCAAGACACGTGCATGAGATCACAGGTCTGGGGAGAGGGGGCGCCAACGATGCTTCTCGCCTGGGGTGCAATCTGTTGTAAGACCGGCCCTGAGGGGCGTAATATAATGCCGGTTGAACTGAAAAAATTGTGCAAGTAATAGTCAACCCAAAGAGAGGGGTTTTCAATATCGTGCAAATGCTGAACTATAAGCATTATTGAATACCAATCTAAAGGAAAGCTTTGATAAGCCGTGATAAGCCTACACATTAAATGAAAGCATGTGTGAAACACACACAATGAACAGGTAAAGACAAAGAATTAATCTTTATGAATAAAGTGAAGCCAGTGATGAGCACTTATGAAGATTATGAAAGCAAAGTGGTGGAAGAGAGTGAGCACCACAAAGTGAATTGTGTTGAAGAACACACTGTGGAAAAGTCAAAAGGCTGTCAAAGAGAATCCAAAGCAAATGTAAAGCAAAGCACAGATGCAGTGAAAGAGAAACCTGTGTGGGGAAGAAAGCCTAGGGTTATCAGTTGCATGACCAGTAATGGGTGGATCATGTGGTCCGACAACTGTGCCTAGACCGAGGGTACCCTGTCTGGAAAAGCCAAGGAAAGTAAAGATAAAGAATCTCTACTTGTGAATAAGATCGCTGAAGTGAATGTTAAAGATATAAATCTGCATAAGCTATTGAAGAGCCTAAATAATTGTAAAGTCAAACAGACTTGAACTGATTGTAGTTGGCAAGCTGGGAGAGCTGATGTCTGGAATGGAAACCCAAGATATTTGAAACTGTGTTGTCGCCTTACGCAAAGCAACCCTGAGGCCTTTGTGAAACTGTGTTGTCACCTTGGGGAAAGTAACCCTGAGGCCTTTTTGGAACTGTGTCGTGTTCTTGGGGAAGGGAACTCCGAAGTCTTATGGAGCTGCATTGAACTTGAGGAAGAGGAGCTGGAGAGTAAGCAAAAAGCTGGAAGAAGCTCAGAACTTTAATTGGAACACTATTTCATTTGTTACTGACATCCCTACACATTGTTTAGCTTTGGTTGTGAGGTCAAATGTAGGTTTGTGGACACAGACAGCCTTTTAAGTTGAACTTACTGACTAGATTTTATTTAGTTTCTTTAGGTAGTTCCTTTATGTTGGGAAATCCCACCTTACCATACGGCAAGTTCGGCCGTACACCATCCTGACATTTAAGTTAGTAAAAGTATTTTCTTTGAACCTTGAAACTGTTGTCTGTGTCTAGCTTCATGATGCTGAAGAAAAAATGCTCCACACTCGAAGAACTGGGCCACAGCGTTTATTTGTGGAAACTGAAATTTATTGATTATAATGCCCTTTTGGATAACACGTGTTTCAACACACCAGTGTCTTTTTCAAAGCAGGGCTGGTGATAAAAACTAGCAAATGTGTAGACGAATTCACAGTGAAAAACATATATCAGAGATCATAATGCATAATCAAACACATGTAGAAGTAAACCATGAAAACAAAAGATTAAATTAAATTACATTCAAAATAGTCACAGAGAAAAAGGGAGGGGTGAAGGGGCATGAGGTAAAAGGTAAGAAAACAGAAAGCAAAAAAGGTAAAAAACAACAAAGTATTATAGGTCATTGTCTAGTAGTGTTTAGACAAAAACATCAATCTTACTTGAAATAATAGATATAGAAGTTTGCCCATGGAGGCCTTACCTATATTCCAAATCAAAAGTCTTCAATTCAATAGAACAGAAAGTCATGGGTTAAATCCCCCTGTTTTGATTCATGCCAAAATATCACATTTTAGAAAGTAAATATGTGTGACTCGTCATTTAAAACATCCAATATTGTCAAAGTCTCCTACATTGCATCTTATTGAAACTATATGTCTAAGTAGAAAAACCTACAATAGTGAATTACTCAAAGTTAAAATAGCCTCAATTATACAAATTAGTAATTATTTGTAAGAAAGTGTTCATGTAAATACTGGATGAAATCCTAGCATGGTAGATTACTAAATACTCTAAACAGCGTTTGACTGGAACGCGGCAAAACAATTCAAATAATGTACTCGTAGACAAAATAATGCTAAGTCAAAGACGCCGTGGTTACGTGTATAAAGTATGCGCTTACTCTGGTCCAAGCACGGCCAGCCCATTACTCGAGTTGCAGCCGTGCGACAGAATGCGCCAACAAAAAAGCGCTGAAAGCACAAAAGAATTGTGCTGCAGCTTACCTCCGGCTTGTACTCAATCTCCTTTTGTCTGGGTCGGTCGGTAAAGCGGTTTCTCCCAAGTTTACAAGGGTTGTCTAGGCAACCCTAGTCCTACTACTATTTCCATTAGGTCCTATTCGGAGATTCAGGCAAAATAAATGAGCGCCATATTATGAGTTCAAATGATAGAAAAGGGAATACAAATCGTCTGAATAGACAAAGGGTCCCCATGGGGCTGTAGTTTTAGCATGCTAGGACGGCAATGCTAGAGATAAATAAAGAAGTTTTATAAAAAAGTTAAACCTAAAATCTGCAGATGATCAATAAAGTCAGGTGAAATACTATGGACGGTTGTTATCGTGCCGAGTGGTCGGAAAAGCAAAAAAAACAAAAAAAAAACAAAATTATGCAGATAAATATCTCAGTATATTGCCAGATAGTAGAAAGAAGCTGCAGTAGTAGATGAAATGACAAAGTGACAAAGGTGATGGGGGCACAGCTGAACAAAAAACCATTCACGCTAAGCATGTGTTTACATCCCCGAGATTACATGAAAAATATGTCATATAAACAAATTTACTGTAAAGCCAAAAAGTTCCAAATACTTCAGTATTTTAAATGCTAGTCGAGAACAAAGAGTAACATATAGTATTGTAGTACAGATAAAATATCAGCAGGAACACATGAATACATTTTAGAAAAGTTTGTGTTATTTCCCCCTCAGAGGAAGTACGCCATTTCATGGTCTTGGTTCAGGCCAAATTCTGTTGCTCTAAATTTACAAATTTTGCCAGCTTCCATCTGGCGAAGGAGGATCTCTCTGTTACCGCCCCTCTCACCTAGAGACGCTTGCCTCAATCCGATGAACCTCACATTCATTTTATCATCCAATTGATGATTGGTTTGCCAATGTTGTGCAAGTGGTAGTGTGGAATCAGATTTACTCATAGTATAAATATGCTTGCGTATTCTACACCCGAGTTCTCTTATGGTGCTCCCAATGTATACGCGTGCACATGTGCATATTATAGCATATACTATGTATTTGCTACGACAGTTGATGGTATCTTGGATCCTGAGAGTAGTTCCTCTTGAATCTGAAAAAATCTCTGTGTTATGGTTTGCTAATTTGCACATGCTACACGATCCACATTTCCTAAATCCTGTCAGTTTCTTCGGCAACCATAGTTCTTGTCTTGGTGTTTGCAAATCAGGGAGTAGGGATGGGCTGAGTATATTTTTCAAAGATTTTGCTTTTTTGAAAATTAGTTTAGTTTTTTCATCGATATGATCTCTGAGATGATCAACCAGTTTGAGCAAATGCCAGTTCTTGTTTAGTATCTTTCTGATTTCAAAGTTGTCATGTGAAAAAGTTGTAATAAAGCTGACTTTGTTGAATTCCTCTGATCGATTAGGAATCTTTTGTGTTAGGGTTACATCCCTATTCATTGTCTCAACTTTTGCATATGCCATGTCTATATGTTTCTTGTTGTAACCTCTCTAATGAAATCTGTGTTTCAATAAATCACATTCCTCATTAAAGTTATTAGTATTGCCACAGTTTCTACGGGCTCTCACAAATTCACCCTTCGGTATGTTTTTTATTACTGTTCGTTGGTGACAACTAGTTGCAAAAAGGGTTGAATTTGCCTCAGTAGGTTTTCGGAAAGTCTTTGTCAGTAATTTGCCGTTCATCACATAAATGGTGAGATCTAAGAAATCTACAATAGTGAATTACCCAAAGTTAAAATAGCCTCAATTATACAAATTAGTAATTATTTCTAAGAAAGTATTCATGTAAATACTGGATGAAATCCTAGCATGGTAGATTACTAAATACGCTAAACAGCGTTTGACTGGAACGCGGCAAAACAATTCAAATAATGTACTCGTAGACCAAATATTGCTAAGTCCAAAGACACTGTGGTTACGTGCATAAAGTATGCGCTTACTCTGGTCCAAGCACGGCCAGCCCATTACTCGAGTTGCAGCCGTGCGACAGAATGCGCCAACAAAAAAAGCGCTGAACGCACAAAAGAATTGTGCTGCATCTTACCTCCAGCTTGTACTCAATCTCCTTTCGTCTGGGTCGTTCGGCAAAGCGGTTTCTCCCAAGTTTACAAGGGTTGTCTAGGCAACCCTAGTCCTACTACTATTTCCATTAGGTCCTATTCGGAGAGTCAGGCAAAATAAATGAGCGCCATATTATGAGTTCAAATTATAGAAAAGGGAATACGAATCGTCGGAATAGACAAAGGGTCCCCATGGGGCTGTAGTTTTAGCATGCTAGGACCGCAGTGCTAGAGATAAATGAAGAAGTTTTACAAAAAAGTTAAACCTAAAATCTGCAGATGATCAATAAAGTCAGGTGAAATACTATGGACGGTTGTTATCGTGCAGAGTGGTCGGAAAGGCAAAACATTTTTTACAAAAATTATGCAAATAAATATCTCAGTATATTGCCAGATAGTAGAAAGAAGCTGCAGTAGTAGATGAAATGACAAAGTGACAAAGGTGATGGGGGCACAGCTGAACAAAAAACCATTCACGCTAAGCATGTGTTTACATCCCCGAGATTACATGAAAAATATGTCATATAAACAAATTTACTGTAAAGCCAAAAAGTTCCAAATACTTCAGTATTGTAAATGCTAGTCGAGAACAAAGAGTAACATATAGTATTGTAGTACAGATAAAATATCAGCAGGAATACATGAATACATTTTAGAAAGGTTTGTGTTATTTCCCCCTCAGAGGAAGTACGCCATTTCATGGTCTTGGTTCAGGCCAAATTCTGTTGCTCTAAATTTACAAATTTTGCCAGCTTCCATCTGGCGAAGGAGGATCTCTCTGTTACCGCCCCTCTCACCTAGAGACGCTTGCCTCAATCCGATGAACCTCACATTCATTTTATCATCCAATTGATGATTGGTTTGCCAATGTTGTGCAAGTGGTAGTGTGGAATCAGATTTACTCATAGTATAAATATGCTTGCGTATTCTACACCCGAGTTCTCTTATGGTGCTCCCAATGTATACGCGTGCACATGTGCATATTATAGCATATACTATGTATTTGCTACGACAGTTGATGGTATCTTGGATCCTGAGAGTAGTTCCTCTTGAATCTGAAAAAATCTCTGTGTTATGGTTTACTAATTTGCACATGCTACACGATCCACATTTCCTAAATCCTGTCGGTTTCTTCGGCAACCATAGTTCTTGTGTTGATGTTGGCAAATCAGGGAGTAGGGATGGGCTGAGTATATTTTTCAAATATTTTGCTTTTTTGAAAATTAGTTTAAGTTTTTCATCGATATGATCTCTGAGATGATCATCTAATTTGAGCAAATGCCAGTTCTTGTTTAGTATCTTTCTGATTTCAAGGTTGTCATGTGAAAAAGTTGTAATAAAGCTGACTTTGTTGAATTCCTCTGATCAATTAGGAATCTTTTGTGTTAGGGTTACATCCCTATTCATTGTCTCAACTTTTGCATATGCCATGTCTATATGTTTCTTGTTGTAACCTCTCTGATGAAATCTGTGTTTCAATAACTCACATTCCTCATTAAAGTCATTAGTATTGCCACAGTTTCTACGGGCTCTCACAAATTCACCCTTCGGTATGTTTTTTATTACTGTTCATTGGTGACAACTAGTTGCAAAAAGGGTTGAATTTGCCTCAGTTGGTTTTCGGAAAGTCTTTGTCAGTAATTTGCCGTTCATCACATAAATGGTGAGATCTAAGAACTCTACAATAGTGAATTACCCAAAGTTAAAATAGCCTCAATTATACAAATTAGTAATTATTTCTAAGAAAGTATTCATGTAAATACTGGATGAAATCCTAGCATGGTAGATCACTAAATACGCTAAACAGCGTTTGACTGGAACGCGGCAAAACAATTCAAATAATGTACTCGTAGACCAAATAATGCTCAGTCCAAAGAAGCCATGGTTATGTGTATAAAGTATGCGCTTACTCTGGTCCAAGCACGGCCAGCCCATTACTCGAGTTGCAGCCGTGCGACAGAATGCGCCAACAAAAATCACTGAAAGCACAAAAGAATTGGATTTCTTAGATCTCACCATTTATGTGAGGAACGGCAAATTACTGACAAAGACTTTCCGAAAACCAACTGAAGCAAATTCAACTCTTTTTGCAACTAGTTGTCACCAACGAACAGTAATAAAAAACATACTGAAGGGTGAATTTGTGAGAGCCCGTAGAAACTGTGGCAATACTAAAGACTTTAATGAGGAATGTGATTTATTGAAACACAGATTTCATCAGAGAAGTTACGACAAGAAACATATAGACATGGCATATGCAAAAGTTGAGACCATGAATAGGGATGTAACCCTAACACGAAAGATTCCTAATCGATCAGAGGAATTCAACAAAGTCAGCTTTATTCCAACTTTTTCGCATGACAACTTTGAAATCAGAAAGATACTAAACAAGAACTGGTATTTGCTCTAACTGGATGATCATCTCAGAGATCATATCGACGAAAAACCTAAACTAATTTTCAAAAAAGCAAAATCTTTGAAAAATATACTCAGCCCATCCCTACTCCCTGATTTGCCAACACCAAGACAAGAACTATGGTTGCCGAAGAAACCAACAGGATTTAGGAAATGTGGATCGTGTAGCATGTGCAAATTAGCCCACCATAACACAGAGATTTTTTCGGATTAAAGAGGAACTACTCTCAGGATCAAAGATACCATCAACTGTCGTAGCAAATACATAGTATATGCTATAATATGCACATGTGCACGCGTATACATTGGGAGCACCATAAGAGAACTCAGGTGTAGAATACGCGAGCATATTTATACTATGAGTAAATCTGATTCCACACTACCACTTGCACAACAATGGCAAACCAATCATCAATTGGATGATAAAATAAATGTGAGGTTCATCGGATTGAGTCAAGCCTCTCTAGGTGAGAGGGGCGGTAACAGAGAGATCCTCCTTCGCCAGATGGAAGCTCGCACAATTTGTAAATTTAGAGCAACTGAATTTGGCCTGAACCAAGACCATGAAATGGCGTACTTCCTCTGAGGGGGAAATAACACAAACTTTTCTAAAATGTACTCATGTGTTCCTGCTGATATTTTATCTGTACTACAATACTATATGTTACTCTTTGTTCTCGACTAGCATTTACAATACTGAAGTATTTGGAACTTTTTGGCTTTACAGTAAATTTGTTTATATGACATTTTTTTCATGTAATATCGGGGATGTAAACACATGCTTAGCGTGAATGGTATTTTGTTCAGCCATGCCCCCGTCACCTTTGTCACTTTGTCATTTCATCTACTATTGCAGCTTTTTTCTGCTATCTGGCAATATACTGAGATATTTATTTGCATAATTTTGTAAACATTTTTTTTGCCTTTCAGAGCACTCTGCATGATAACAACCGTCTATAGTATTTCACCTGACATTATTGATTATCTGCAGATTTTAGGTTTAACTTTTTTATAAAACTTCTTTATTTATCTCTAGCACTGCGGTCCTAGCATGCTAAAACTACAGCCCCATGGGGACCCTTTGTCTATTCCGACGATTCGTATTCCCTTTTCTCTAATTTGCTCATAATATGGCGCTCATTTATTTTGCCTGACTCTCCGAATAGGACCTAATGGAAATAGTAGTAGGACTAGGGTTGCCTAGACAACCCTTGTAAACTTGGGAGAAACCACTTTGCCGACCGACCCAGACGAAAGGAGATTGAGTACAAGCCGGTGGTAAGCTGCAGCACAATTCTTTTGTGCTTTCAGCGCTTTTTTGTTGGCGCATTCTGTCGCACAGCTGCAACTGAAGTAATGGGCTGGCCATGCTTGGACCAGAGTAAGCGCATACTTTATACACGTAACCACGGCTTCTTTGGACTTAGCATTAGTTGGTCTACGAGTACATTATTTGAATTGTTTCGCCGCGTTCCAGTCAAACGCTGTTTAGCTTATTTAGTAATCTACCATGCTAGGATTTCATCCAGTATTTACATGAACACTTTCTTACAAATAATTACTAATTTGTATAATTGAGGCTATTTTAACTTTGGGTAATTCACTATTATAGGTTTTTCTACTTAGACATATAGTTTCAATAAGATGCAATGTAGGAGACTTTGACAATATCGGACGTTTTAAATGACGAGTCCCAATTATTTACTGTCTAAAATGTGATATTTTGGCATGAATCAAAACAGGGGGATTTAACCCATGACTTTCTGTTCTACTGAATTGAAGACTTTTGATTTTGAATATAGGTAAGGCCTCCAATGGCAAACTTCTATATTTATTATTTCAAGTAAGATTGATGTTTTTGTCTAAACACTACTAGACAATGACCTATAAGTACTTTGTTGTTTTTTACTTTTTTGCTTTCTGTTTTCTTACCTTGAACCTCCTGCCCCTTCACCCCTCCCTTTCTCTCTGTGACTATTTTGAATGTAATTTAATTTAATCTCTTGTTTTCATGGTTTACTTCTACATGTGTTTGATTATGCTTTATGATCTCTGATATATGTTTTTCACTGTGAATTCGTCTACACATTTGCTAGTTTTTATCACCAGCCCTGATTTGAAAAAGACACTAGTGTGTCGAAACACGTGTTATCCAAAAGGGCATTATAATCAATAAATTTCAGTTTCCACAAATAAACGCTCTGGCGCAGTTCTTAGAGTGTGGAGCATTTTTTCTTCAACTTTTTCGTCAAGGGGTAGGGGTCAAAAGCCCCTTTGTTGCCCCACATCAACTGCGACATCTTTTTGAATTGTAATACTTAACCAGGCGCATGGAAACGTTTTCGTAGTTGGTACAAAGTGAAACCCCATCAGTGTGGCATAATTAGCTTAATGATGCCTTTACAGCAGGAGAGCCCACAATATGGGATACATATGCAGATGTAATGCTTGTTACGAGATCCTAGTTACCTTGAAAAGTGTTCTAATTCTGCAGGTGTGGCGCCACTGCGTTGACAACATTAGTGAAGGTCAATGCCTGGCAGGAGCAGATAAACCAAGCACCCCATGTGCATGAAGAAGCAGCAGTGGCTTGTTCATAATGGGCTACAGGGGGCCAACCTTCCACCCATTATGAGGAGCCAGTTGCCAGACCCAGTGAAACCCCTACGGCTCCCTCAGAGAATGCCCTAGAACGTTCTATTGAGAAGCAAACCCGTACCGGATGTGTCAGTGTGTCTTACCAACCTAGCACATGCCCAATGATCCATGTAAGATCTGGATATTTTGCTTACTTGTCCCAGCATGGCCCATTTGACATGTAGCTCAGGGTGCCACGAGCCATTAAGGCATAGTGCACACTGCTGTGCATCTGAACTCGAATGGCTGGCATTAGAATCCTGGCACTCAAAGGCTGTAGGGCCCAGGACTCAGGTAGAGGTGTGATTGACACCTCGACATGCTTCCTGACTCCTACATGGAGAGTGTGGAGTGGTGTGCTATCTAATTGCAGAACATTAGTATGAAGCAAAGAGCTGATTCAGCTTAGGATGCACAGGTAAGAAAACACTCTGTGTATGTGTATGCTTGCATGAATTTCTGTGGTTGTATGTCTGTCTTTGTGCAGCTGTAAATGTATTTGCATGTGTGTGTATCTACATGCGTACCTGTGTAAATGCAGTGTGTGTGTCTGTGTGTCTGTGAGTCAGTGCACTAGTTTACGTATTAGTTTGGGGTGGTGGACCAGTGACAAAGATGCAGGTGGGGATGGGGAGAAGGATATACATGTTGTCCAAGTGTTGCCAATCAAACAGATTTATTTTATTTAAATTGTGATTGCCATCTACTAGCCCACTACAAGCAATTTTTTGGGGATCGGTGCATTGAATGAAAGCATATATTCATCTTAGAATTGAATGCCTAGACCCCTGTAACAACTGCTTACAGTAGAAGTTCTAGTCTCATTGGCCAACCACATCCTGTGTACTTACAATAGCAATACTGGCCTTCCTGGACACATCTATTATGAGTGTGTACTTACAGCAAAAGTGCTAGAATTAATGGGCAAAGTCATCATGAGTGTGTACTTACACTGCCAGTTTTGGGGAAAAGCCAACGTGTACTTACAGTGTCCTTTCCAAGCCAATGTGTACTTACAGTGGCAATACTGATCTTATAACCCATTATGAGTATTGGGCAAAGCATTATGAATGGACACTTAAAAGTGACAATGAATTAAAAAGGTGCTGTGGTTGTTAATTCAGAATTCAGAATGTGCGAATCATTTGTTGAAAATGTTGAGATTAGTTGTGATTTAATGATACATTTTCCAAATATTGTTCATTTGTTCATTTAAATGTTACTTTTTATTGTACTATTTAAACCTCTACACATGTTTCCCCACCTAATTTTGGTGGATCATCAGGAGGATCTATAGTGCAAGTAGCAATTGCATAGGTTTCTGTTGAATTAAACAATAAATACATAACTGAAAGATTCTTATACACATAGTTGTCAAAAAATAAATAATCCACAGTTCAAAGCCCCTCTATTTTATGTTTGCAATTTCAGTATGGTTAACATTAATTCCCACATTTTGAGGCATTAATTAGCAAGAATCAGAAAAAAAGTAAAAGAGATTAACAGGATTATCTCAACAAAAGGATACATACCTTTCAGAAGTACTATGATTCAAAATATCAAACAACAGTCTAGAAACCAATAAAAATAATATCAACTAAAATGGCATCTCTATCGCCCTCAGAGGTCGAATCTGTACCTAGTAATGATTCAGAAGGAGACTGAAGTACAACTATTTCAAAGAGCACAATCATTTGTCCTTTTTTAGTAATGGGCTGGCCATGCTTGGACCAGAGTAAGCGCATACGTTATACACGTAACCACGGCTTCTTTGGACTTAGCATTAGTTGGTCTACGAGTACATTATTTGAATTGTTTTGCCGCGTTCCAGTCAAACGCTGTTTAGCTTATTTAGTAATCTACCATGCTAGGATTTCATCCAGTATTTACATGAACACTTTCTTACAAATAATTACTAATTTGTATAATTGAGGCTATTTTAACTTTGGGTAATTCACTATTATAGGTTTTTCTACTTAGACATATAGTTTCAATAAGATGCAATGTAGGAGACTTTGACAATATCGGACGTTTTAAATGACGAGTCCCAATTATTTACTGTCTAAAATGTGATATTTTGGCATGAATCAAAACAGGGGGATTTAACCCATGACTTTCTGTTCTACTGTATTGAAGACTTTTGATTTTGAATATAGGTAAGGCCTCCAATGGCAAACTTCTATATTTATTATTTCAAGTAAGATTGATGTTTTTGTCTAAACACTACTAGACAATGACCTATAAGTACTTTGTTGTTTTTTACTTTTTTGCTTTCTGTTTTCTTACCTTGAAGCTCCTGCCCCTTCACCCCTCCCTTTCTCTCTGTGACTATTTTGAATGTAATTTAATTTAATCTTTTGTTTTCATGGTTTACTTCTACATGTGTTTGATTATGCTTTATGATCTCTGATATATGTTTTTCACTGTGAATTCGTCTACACATTTGCTAGTTTTTATCACCAGCCCTGATTTGAAAAAGACACTAGTGTGTCGAAACACGTGTTATCCAAAAGGGCATTATAATCAATAAATTTCAGTTTCCACAAATAAACGCTCTGGCGCAGTTCTTAGAGTGTGGAGCATTTTTTCTTCAACTTTTTCGTCAAGGGGTAGGGGTCAAAAGCCCCTTTGTTGCCCCACATCAACTGCGACATCTTTTTGAATTGTAATACTTAACCAGGCGCATGGAAACGTTTTCGTAGTTGGTACAAAGTGAAACCCCATCAGTGTGGCATAATTAGCTTAATGATGCCTTTACAGCAGGAGAGCCCACAATATGGGATACATATGCAGATGTAATGCTTGTTACGAGATCCTAGTTACCTTGAAAAGTGTTCTAATTCTGCAGGTGTGGCGCCACTGCGTTGACAACATTAGTGAAGGTCAATGCCTAGCAGGAGCAGATAAACCAAGCACCCCATGTGCATGAAGAAGCAGCAGTGGCTTGTTCATAATGGGCTACAGGGGGCCAACCTTCCACCCATTATGAGGAGCCAGTTGCCAGACCCAGTGAAACCCCTACGGCTCCCTCAGAGAATGCCCTAGAACGTTCTATTGAGAAGCAAACCCGTACCGGATGTGTCAGTGTGTCTTACCAACCTAGCACATGCCCAATGATCCATGTAAGATCTGGATATTTTGCTTACTTGTCCCAGCATGGTCCATTTGACATGTAGCTCAGGGTGCCACGAGCCATTGAGGCATAGTGCACACTGCTGTGCATCTGAACTCGAATGGCTGGCATTAGAATCCTGGCACTCAAAGGCTGTAGGGCCCAGGACTCAGGTAGAGGTGTGATTGACACCTCGACATGCTTCCTGACTCCTACATGGAGAGTGTGGAGTGGTGTGCTATCTAATTGCAGAACATTAGTATGAAGCAAAGAGCTGATTCAGCTTAGGATGCACAGGTAAGAAAACACTCTGTGTATGTGTATGCTTGCATGAATTTCTGTGGTTGTATGTCTGTCTTTGTGCAGCTGTAAATGTATTTGCATGTGTGTGTATCTACATGCGTACCTGTGTAAATGCAGTGTGTGTGTCTGTGTGTCTGTGAGTCAGTGCACTAGTTTACGTATTAGTTTGGGGTGGTGGACCAGTGACAAAGATGCAGGTGGGGATGGGGAGAAGGATATACATGTTGTCCAAGTGTTGCCAATCAAACAGATTTATTTTATTTAAATTGTGATTGCCATCTACTAGCCCACTACAAGCAACTTTTTGGGGATCGGTGCATTGAATGCAAGCATATATTCATCTTAGAATTGAATGCCTAGACCCCTGTAACAACTGCTTACAGTAGAAGTTCTAGTCTCATTGGCCAACCACATCCTGTGTACTTACAATAGCAATACTGGCCTTCCTGGACACATCTATTATGAGTGTGTACTTACAGCAAAAGTGCTAGAATTAATGGGCAAAGTCATCATGAGTGTGTACTTACACTGCCAGTTTTGGGGAAAAGCCAACGTGTACTTACAGTGTCCTTTCCAAGCCAATGTGTACTTACAGTGGCAATACTGATCTTATAACCCATCATGAGTATTGGGCAAAGCATTATGAATGGACACTTAAAAGTGACAATGAATTAAAAAGGTGCTGTGGTTGTTAATTCAGAATTCAGAATGTGCGAATCATTTGTTGAAAATGTTGAGATTAGTTGTGATTTAATGATACATTTTCCAAATATTGTTCATTTGTTCATTTAAATGTTACTTTTTATTGTACTATTTAAACCTCTACACATGTTTCCCCACCTAATTTTGGTGGATCATCAGGAGGATCTATAGTGCAAGTAGCAATTGCATAGGTTTCTGTTGAATTAAACAATAAATACATAACTGAAAGATTCTTATACACATAGTTGTCAAAAAATAAATAATCCACAGTTCAAAGCCCCTCTATTTTATGTTTGCAATTTCAGTATGGTTAACATTAATTCCCACATTTTGAGGCATTAATTAGCAAGAATCAGAAAAAAAGTAAAAGAGATTAACAGGATTATCTCAACAAAAGGATACATACCTTCCAGAAGTACTATGATTCAAAATATCAAACAACAGTCTAGAAACCAATAAAAATAATATCAACTAAAATGGCATCTCTATCGTCCTCAGAGGTCGAATCTGTACCTAGTAATGATTCAGAAGGAGACTGAAGTACAACTATTTCAAAGAGCACAATCATTTGTCCTTCTTTAGAAGACTTCAAAAGACACAAATTAAATATCAGGAAACCAGTATACAATGCAGGAACATTTTCAAAAGGAATAAATATTTCAACCACTGCAAAAAACGCAAAAGAGTCAAAAGAGCATGAAAAATAAACAGAGGAAGAAGACACAGACATGAGAACAAGATCGTGAGGGACAAAAATATATATACAACACTAGACCTAGTATTAAATCTATCACACATAGAACGTAATGAGAATCTCATCTCTGTCCTAAATAAAGGCCTTTTCTTTAGTCCAACAAACACATTGGACTATGTACATGCAAATATTGACATCTACAAGTTTTGTACACAACAGAAGTTGAAATTCTTTTTTTAAACAAACCTCACAGTGAATAACCAAAAGAATGCAAAACATTAACATCGGAATTAATGGTAGACTTAGCAGAAAAGACTAGCACTTTCGGGAATTTAGCAGGAGTTGATAAAGATTACAATTTCAAACACTTTATGAAAGAACAAGATATGATATGATATGATATGATATGTGCTTAATACCCAGAGGTTTCTGAGCGCGGACCGGGGGATCAAACCTGTGGTGCTCTTCGTCGTCTTGCTTTCAAGGCGAGCATGTTGCCCTTGAGCTATCCTCCTGAGACATTCATACCTACATAGCACAAGAAAGAACATTAAAATCTAAATCCAAATTCACACGACAATTAGTAGAAGATAATTTGATTTATCTTTTCAACAAGGCAGTGGTAATTGACTTAAGACAACACTATTTACAAAACCAGTCAAATCTTAAGAAATCTAGTCCGTCAAAAAAAGTAAGGTCAGCCTAACAGGATCTAAGACAAAATAAAGAGATCATTGTTAAGGCAGCAAATAAAGGAGTAAATATGGTCTTGATGATTAACAAAAGGACTATAATCAGGAAGCAAATAAACAGTTGAACAACACACCTTGCTATGAAAAATTAGACATCAATCCTTTGAACAAGACAATCCAGGACTGGCAATAACAGAGTCATAGTTGGCATATGGCAGGGCCCCTAAAATATGATGAATTCACTTACATGAATGTACAAAATCCAATCAATGTCTACAATTTACTTTCTATCAATACAATTCAATACATTTCCACCCTGTCGACCAATTATAAATGGCATTGGATGGATTACTGAGGGAATATCGGAATACATAGACATCTACCTAAATCCCCTAGCACAAACTGTGGCATCATACATTAAAGACACAAAGCATGTGATCCAGCAGTCGGAAGCCATAATGTGGCAAGACAACTATTTATTGGTAACCATGAATGTGACCTCATTATATACATGCATAAAACATGAAACAGGCATTAAAACAACAGAATATTTTTTGAAAGCTCAATCAATACTAGAGATGCTGAAGTTCACCCTGAACAATACCATCTCTGTATTTAATGATCAAATATATCATCAGAAGAAGGGAATTACAATGGGAGCCAAATATGTGCCTGCATATGCACTCTTGTTTATGGAGAACTTCAAATTGGAAGATGCAGGGGCACATCCAGCATTTACAGAAAAAGACAAAACAATGTATCGAGGACACTTCAGAGATGACATTCTAATTATTTGGAATGGTGACCAAGAAACACTGAAAGAAAATGTAAAATATTTAAACAACAATTAATACAATATCAAGTTGACCATGGAATATAGAAATGTGATAATCAACTTTCTTGATCTCAAACCTATATACAAAACAATGAAATTATGACAACCATATATCAGAAACCAACAACAGCAAACAGCATCCTACATGCATAGAGAAATCACCCTGATCACATAATTAAAAGTATACCTTATGGAGAATGTATAAGTGTAAAAATAAACTGCAGCACAGAAGAAGAATTCTTAAAACATGCACAATTGAGTTTAAACAATGAAAAAACAAGGCTACTCAAATCAAATGTTAACTACAGCAAAAGCAAAGCTAAAGCCAAAGACAGAGCACACATTCTAGTAAATAAAATCTACTGGAACAAAAAACCGTTTGGAAAAAGAATACAAATTAAGAATTATCACAACATTCAGTGCAGACGATTTCAAATTGAGAAAGATATTGAAGAGACATTGGTATATTCTACAAATGGACACAACTATTGCTAAACACATAGAAGCCAAACCATCAATTACCTTAAAAAAAAGTAGACGCCGTAAAAAGGAATCTAATTCCAAGTTATTTGGAACCAAACCGAATACAAAAAGAGGGAACATTAATTGCACAATGTTATCTGCCCCATCATAGGAAACTATAAATGTGGTAATTGCAAATTGTGCCCCCAAATAATCGAAATCCAAAAAATTATAACTTTACCGAATGGAAAAACACTAGAAATCAAAGATTCATCAATTGTAACACAAAATATGTAGTTCATTGAATTAAATGTCATTGTCAAAAATGGTACATTGCAGCACAATCAGAAAACTACAAATATGTATTTTGGAGCACATGGGAGCATCAAGAATGGGGATCACAAATACCCCATGACTAGACACTACGAGAAAGAACACTTGGGGCTACCCATAGAAAATCTCAAATTCATGGGCCTAACAGCAGTGAAAGCATCAAAGAGAGGCGGCAAAAGGGAATTAAAATGAAGGCAAGAAGAAGCAAAACTGATTATTTACATAGACACATGTTTCATGGGCCTCAATCAAGATAATGAACTATGGTTATTCCTTTAAGTATAGACATTGTTAAAAGATTTGGTTTGTATGGAGTTATGACAATTACTATAAATTCTTCGTTTCTTGTATTTTGAATTATCATATAGAAATACCAAACAATTTCAACATAATAATGAGACATAATATCAGGAATATTTATTAAGCCATTTGTCATGCACTACATTATGATATGAAGTTTTGCATTTTATCATGAACATATCAGATAATTATTCGATTAGGATATGTTGCTCTTCTTTTTTTAAATTAATAATTATTTCGGAATATTCAATTACGCCCAAGCTGATTTATGTGGTACGCACATGAGTAACTGTAAATTGACATCGAAGATCAGGCAATGTTATGTAGCGATTTTATGTATCAATGCCCTTTCACTATGGCCACAGACAAAACAGAACAGATGGAATTGCTCATAGGCCCAAAACACACTAATTTGATCCCTAATCTATTAACAACACAACTATATGAGTGTTTTGACACCCCCTCTAAAATGCAGGTTAAAGATTGTATGCAATGACGTCATCACGTTAGAATGCTACAAGCGTCAACGCAGTGACATGATTGATAACATTTAAGTTTGGTTTCCATTTTAAAATGAGGGAAACCACGCGTTTGGGAATGGCGTCCAGGACAATTGTATCCAGACACGTTTGATTATTACAAGTAATCAGAACCATTAATCAGTACCATTAACATGTCGCTAAATGTAGACATAGTTTAATATAAAAATTAATTATTAAACAGCATTTCAAATGTGTATTTACAGGACTATGCAAAAATCCTACAGGCCAAATATGGGATAAGTTCTTAGTAACTAAATATCAAACAAGCAAATAAGCTCTGAAGACATAACTACAGATTGAACTGAAAGGTATGGATCAGATTTGTGTTTAAACATTTTATAAACTCTGTTATAGTCAGAACAAATTAAATCAAATTCAACACTTATGAAACCATTTGGATAAAACAACTTGCTAATTAATGCCTCAAAATGTGGGAATTATGGTTACCCGTACTGAAATTGTAAACGGAAAAATAGAGGGGCTTTGAACTGTTGATTGTTTCTTTTTTGACAACTATGTGTATAATAATCTTTTGTTTATTTATTTATTGTTTAATTCCACAGAACCATATGTAATTGGTACTTGCACTATAGAGCCTCCTGATGATCCACCAAAATTAGGTGGAGAAACACGTGTAGAGGTTTAAATAAGTACCATATGTTTAAATGAGTACCAAAAAAAGGAACATTTAAATGAACAACTTTTGGAAAGTGTATCATTAAATACAGTAGTTTGTCCGTCTAGTTGGTAGGTATGATGGGGATGGCAGTTTTCCTCTGTACTACTTTAGTGGCTTGTGTACCTGGTTGAAGCAGGCGTATTCGCTCACCCAGGTGTTGGCGATGTTTAGTTTAGAGAATTCTGGTCCCATCCTGCCTATTCTCACATTGATGGTCCTTACCTGCCTATGTTTCCCCTGTGGACTAGCGGTATGTGGACAAGGCTTCTTCCCCCAGCTCTCCTGGTCCCTTCTTGCCCATTCCCAAGTTGGATCCTAAACTACCTATGTTTCCACTTTGGTATAGCAGCCAGCATTAATGGCATCCTCCCCCCGCCCTCCAGTTAGGGAAGAAGTTGGGAAGTTAAGGAGGTTGGGTTTCCTCTCTGGGATTCTTGTTTCCCGCTCTGTATTTGCTTCCTAGTCGTTTCCTTCTAGTTCTGGGGCAAAGAGCCAGGTTTTGAGTAGTTTGCTGAATTGAAGATGATCCCTTGTGTTACATATGTTTTTTTGGTAGCTCATTCCAGGTTATTGGTGCCAGGTGAGAGAAAGATGATCCTCCAAATTTTCTTTTGTTGCATGGTTTTGGATCTAGGCGGATGTCGTTGCTTGATCTGAGTGGTCTTGTTGGGCGGTAGAGGTTTATTTTCTCTTTTTAGAACGCTGCTCCTTGGCTGTGGATTGCTCTGAGCATTATGCACATTGATTTGAACTTTATTTGCTGTGTAATTGCTAGCCAGTGTAGCATCTTTAGTGCTGGTATAATGTGTTCTCTTCGTGGTAGTTTGAGCAGGAGTCTGGCTGCAGTGCTTTGGATGTGCTGGAGTTATTTTAACAGTCGGCCTGGCATATCTATGTATAGGCTGTTGGCGTGGTCAACTCTGGACATGATGAGAGCAATGATGGTGTGTTGTGAGTGAACGCAGGAATGGTAGGATCCTTTTTCCTTTTTACTGCATGTAGGAGGAAGAAGCATTTCTTGATTATCGCATTTACTTGTGGCTCTACTGTTAGTTAAATAACAACTAATTTAAGAAAAACGATTTTGGAATCATTTATTCAGCAACTGATTGGCACAATCTGAATGAACAACCACATACAATGTTTTCTTCATTTCTTTATTCTTGGGCAGACACAAGAATTGTGTTTGGGATAGAAAAGTGACAGGACAAAAGTAAAATAGATAATTATCGCCCAGAGAGTCTTGCCTTTGTTGTTAAAAGTGGCAATGCTGGCATACACTGTGGACAAAGGCATCCTGAAAATCCATTGAAAAATGCTTCCATGTAGTGTTGGTGACCTGGATCTATTAGAGTTCTTTTATGCGTTACCCCACAGAACTGAGCACAAATTGGATGGCTTTTCCCCCAATTATTCACAGAACGTGTTCTCTAAAATACATTGTTTTAGCCCTTTAATGTTTATACCCCTCCATTAAAGAAATGGCTGAGGAGTGGCTGCAATTTGTAATAGTGTGGTGGAGATCCTCAGGGTGTACATAGCCAAACTCCAAGAACTGTGAAAGATGTAACCCTGAGCTTTGTTAATCAGTCCCAAGTAACAATGCGTAAGAGAATGAAAGTACTGATTTAACGAAGCAGTCTTAGTTCAGTGTCATCTTTTTTGTTGCAAGACATTTGGATACACAATATGCTTTCTTTGGGTTTTCATTGCACATTCTACAAAGAGGATGCTATTTATTTAAAGTGCATCCTGATCTCAAGCACAATAAAGGAGAAGAAAGATTAATTTAGAGCTTATAGGTAAGGCAGATGAAAATGCATGGTTTGTAATAGTGCACAATGAGAGGAATGGATGGGGAGATAGAGAGGGAGAGGATGGTGAGATAGAGAAAGAGAGAGCAAGAGAAATGCATACAAAGTTAGAGAGACAGAAAGAGACAACGACTGAAAGAAAAGAATGATTGGAAGAAGAAGCAAGGATGAAATGGAAAGAAAGAATGAACTCGGAAAAGAAAGAGAGAATAAAAGAGCAAGTCAAAGCACGAACGAGATATCAAAAAACAAATACAGACACAAGAAGACAGACATACAATGCATTTCATGGTTTGAAATTAAGATTTGATGAGCAGGAGCTAAAACTAGCACCTTGGTGTCAGGTATCACCCAGTAGACAGGATCTACCACTAGAGGACCAACAGCCAGTATCCAGCACACAGCAAGTGTAACTTCCACATGAGATGCACACTCTGGGCCTCATTACAAGTTTGCTGTTATAACGCTGGCAATACTGATGTGCTGGTATTACCGTTTCCGGCAGGGCGACTGGCGGAAATACCATTGCATCACAAGTACAATGGTGAGTGCACACCCCCTTTCCAGAAAGGGTAATACTGGCGCCACTGATCACCACCAACAGGAGGGAATCCTCATGGGAGGAGGGTCGGTGGCACCCCTAACTCTCATGCCCTAGAAGGAAAGGTGCAGCTCCTTCTTGCACATGGAGGGCAACGCAGGTGTCTAGGTTGCCTAGGCAAGAGCCGTGACCCAAGACGATGGTGGTAAGTACAAATCCCCCATGTGAATGCCAATAGTGCATCCATTAACATGCATCCTCAGGCAGAGTGGCCAACTCATGTCTGACAAAGCAAATGCCCTGATCAGAGACACATGCGCAGGCATGTGGGTAGAGGTAGCCATGCACAAGCACAATAGCCAATATGAACAGTCTCACACATGGACACACGATGAGCGCCCATGTGTGCCAAGGGAGGACATGACATGGATTGTAGGCCCACCGCACACACAACCACACGCCACCTTGCCAGACCAACAGTCAATGTGCACACACATAACCCACATGTACATGCACACATCGTAGCCAACAAAATGTAGAAGCTGCATGGCACGAGGAGGAATTACACAATGTTCTATGAGTGAGATGCAAGGGCACGCACATGAGTCCAAGATCACTGACCCCATGCTCATGTCTCCCCAATAGAAACACAGTCTTTCGACAGTGATACAGTGGGACAATCAAGTGGGCGAGCTGCAGCATGCACACGAGCCAAGGGCTCAAGGTCCACCAGCAGGGCCAGGCAGCAGGGCAGTGCTACTGCACATGCACCAGATGCCCCACAACCACCAGCTGCTACAACCCCTCCACTACCAGCTGCTATAGCCCCACCACCGCCAGGTGCTACAGCCCCACCACCCTCACTGCCATCATCACCACCCTGCTGTACATTAGCATCACCATCACCCTCTGCCACAGCACAGTCACCAACATCATCACCAACTGCAGCAAGTGACACAGCAGCTGTGTATTCATCACCCTAATTTGCCTATTCTGACCCCACTCATCCCATTGTCCCTCGTGTACCCATCACAACACCACAGGCACAGTAGCCACTCGGCCAACGTGGCAGGGCAATGTTCAATAAGGATGAGGAGGATGTTATTGGTACAATCTACTCGTCACCCTGCAACAGCCCCACAACCCCCCCTCCACTACCAATGCCCAACATCTGGGCCATGGATGCACGACTATGTAGGATGGAGTACCACCATGGGGAAATGTCCACAATTGCCGTCAGCAGCTTGATGAGCTGAGGCTGCTGTGTGAAAGCATCCAGACCAGCAGCCACAGGAGTATGAGAGCACATGACTGTATCATTGCTGCCCTTGTCATCCTGGCCCAAAGGATCCGTGAGGGCAATGAGGTGATGTCAGCCAAGTCGGAGTTCCTCACACACTTGATGCAAGTGACACTCAAGCACCTTCATGTCCAGGGTTCTGAGCCACCACATCCATCACTACCCCCAGGAGCTTGCAGCAGGGCATCCCAAGGGGTAGTGCCCAGCAGCTATCATCCATATCTGGGCCCGTCAAGAGCCACACGCTAAAGAGGTAGCACAAGTGACACTTAGATTCACTTGATGATTATGGTGTGTTTGGGAGGGGGTGGGGGTATTTGGAGAGGGGAAAGGGTGCTTGGTGTGTGTGTGGGAAAGGGAAGGTGTCTGTGTATGGGGAAAGGGTCTTTGAGAAGAGGAGGGGAATGTGGGTAGCAGGAAGAGTGTGTGTGGGGAGGTGGGTGCAGGGTATGGGAGCATTCACGCTTGCATTTTATGCATAATTTTCACTAGCAGCAATGAGTGGACATTGCTTTTTTGCAACAAGTATGTACTGTGTGTGTGTGTGTGCATTATATGCAGTAAGGTGCAAGGGAAGTGCAGAGTGAAAAGGGTGCTCAAAAAAAGTTCTCTATGAGTTCTTGCCGGGTCATGTGTTATCCCTGGCCTCACTGCGCACAGTGCAAGTTTCATCAATGTTTTGTCATCCTCTGGGGGAGGAGTGACCAGATCTGGGGCCAGGGGAATGTTGTGCAACATTGCACAGGTGAATACAATGTTCCCCACCTTTTCTGGCATGTACAAAAGTGCACCCCCAGAGTGGTGTAGGCATGGGAATCAGGCCTTAAAGAGGCCAAAGGCCCATTCAGCTGTTACCCTAGTTCTGATGTAGGCACAGTTGTATGCATGTTCCTGTGGTGTCTGGGGATTCCTCAGAGGGGTCAAACCCACGGAAGAAGTGGGAATCCAGAGTCACTTACAAAGGGGAAAACGGGTGTCTGGTCAGTTGATGGGCAGTGACAGCAGCATGTAAGTGCACAGACTGGGCATGCATCTCTGTTTTCACATTGTCGTACTCTGTTTCACAGTCCGTCCTTGAATGCGTATTGCACTGCCTGGGGGGTGTCCAGTCCGACATGGCTATTCTTTCATGCTTCTCATGGCCAACACTCATTTTGTTAAAAGTCGTCTGAATGGGGGGAGGGGTGCTGTTGAGCAGCCCGAAAATGGCTGCCTAGTTGCAGAGCTCCGTGAAGTGTGGTCCTAGATCCGGCTACATCTGCGGTTTACCCTGCACTCATCGCCTGTAAACCTACTAGGCTACTGCTCACCCCACGCTAGACCCGGCCGGAATCGGGCCCTGGGAGACCTGCTACGTCCCATCCACAGTGGCTTGGCTGCGGACCAATTAAGCGGGGCCCGGCACCCCACCTCACCGCGGGGCTTCACTGTGTCTGCCTGCCCAACTGCTCCCAACACCCGGCTCTCTGGTCCCTACGTGCGGCGGAAGACGGGTCCTCCCCCGAGTGCCACAGCACCTTCTCCATCTGGCTGCGCAGCACCGGGGGCCTGGGCTCCGTCCACCTGACTCCTGAGGCTGCCCCTCCTTCCCGAACTGCCGCGCTGTGGCCTGGCCCGGCCGTGCCACCTGTGGAGCGCCCTGCGACCTCTCCCAATAATCCCGCTGAGAGCTGCGGACCGGAGCTGCACTGGGGCCTCGAGTGCTGAACGCGCACGCCCCCGGACCCTAATAGCATACCCTGCGAGCTGTGGTCTGTGCTCGCGGGGGACAGGTGACGAGTTTGAGGTGGGGTGAGGCTGATTTTCTCACATGCATAACACCCAAGTGGGTGCCTCCCCACCACGGGCGCCCCCCCTGCTTGGCCTGAGCTGTGTCCCTCACCATGTCTGACATCTGGGCCCAACTAAAACTTCAGCCTGATTCTGTTTGCCGGGCGTTGGCCCCCCACAAAGACTCTCTTATTCCTTTCAAGACTGCCGGATCTCGTGTGACACCTTGGCTACTGCCCATTCACCCTGTGGGCACCACACTGCTCCCCTCCCCACGGCCTGGATGCATCCGACCTCAGGTTCCCCTAACTACCAGGGTTTGACAACAGCAGAGAGATTGTGGATATCTTCTACACCCCCATCCGCCCGCCAAGGGGCCTGTAGCAACATCACTCTTCCAACGATACAGTGCTGAGCCGACAAGCGCCCCACTTTTACTTTCGTGCCCACCATTGCTTGCGTCGCTTCATAGCGCGACCTCTCATTGCCCTAACATCCTCAATGCGGAGAGCCACTGGGTTAACTGACCACACTGCACCCCAGAAGTAACTGTCCCCATTGAATCCCCATTGCGACTCCACCATCAAATGACTTTAAATGCAACTGCTGGGCTGCCGCCTACTCCTGGGTTCCTCCTTGGGCACTAAATTTGGTACTACATACCGACGCTCTATACGGCCCCGGGCCCGAGCCGCCTGGGCTCCCCCAACCACATTCACAATGTCTAACAGATCAAGAGGGGCCAATGAGGTGGGTGCCATGGACAAATTCGCGAAAGCCACTCCGCACAGATTATGAACCTGCGTCATCAGCCCAGGAGGACCCTGAACCCGAGCCTTCCTCCAATGCACTTACCCCCGACCTTACCGCAATGATGGAGTCTACGGCCAAGAATTTTGCTTCGTTCCACGAAAAACTGGATGATATCAATGCCAATGTTGCATCTCTTAAGTCACGGGTTGATCAGGCGGGGACCAGAATCACTGAGGCCGAAAATCATATAGGGGCAAATGAAGATGGCCTACACTCGTTGCAAGACACTGTGGCTACTCTGACCTGGGATATGAAAACTGTGAAGGCGAAATGTGATGATCTCGAGTCCCGCTCGCGCAGGAACAACCTTTGCATTGTCGGGGTCCCTGGGAACACCCTCAAGGGGCGCATGTGACTGGCTGTCGAGACCCTACTTAAAGACCTACTGGGCGACCCAGTTCTGTCCCCATACTTCATGGTCGAGCGAGCTCACCGTGCCCTATCACCGCACCCCAAGCCGGGAGATTTCCCCAGGCCTATCATCACCAGAATCCTCAATTACAGAGACAGGGACCTCATCCTCTGCCTGTCCCACGAGAAAGGGGACCTCCACCTTGACTCACATACCATCCGTATATTCCCCAACTTCTCTGTTGGGGTACAAAAGCAGAGGCGTCAGTTTTTAGTCAAGAAATTACTACGAGAACGCAATATCCCCTATGCAATTCTTTTTCCGGCCCGGCTCAAGATCACCTTCAGGGAAAAACTGTACTTTTTCACTGTCCTAGAGGAAGCCGTGAAATTAATTGAGTCCCAGATACCACTCCATAATGTGAACGAAGACCCTGCGGTCAATGACTGAGCCCAGCTATCAAGAAATCATGTAGCCTAGTCATTATTGTTTATTCTCAATGTGCTGATGGAAACAACATTCCATTGACTCAATGACGCATACAAGTTTGTTATTCGAAACAATCACACCTGGCAAGTGCCCCTCTTGAGGCCATCTGTGGTCTCTCACCAGTCCCTGCTTGTTCGTTCTCATTCACCCACATCTGATCTTGTGTTTATCCAATTGCTCCCATACCCCTGTGCACTTGCCATCCATGATGTGGGCGTTCTGTTTTCTGACCAAGCCGGCTGATGTGGGATAATGTGATTGATATGAGTTCTATTGTTTCATGTACCGCTTGATATTCTATGTTATCCGTGTCTGCTCAAGGTCCACCACATGGCAACAGTGCACCCCACTGCGATTGCAATGTTCATTCTTGTTAAACTATTGTTGGGTGTTGGTCCCGGTTGAGCCACTAGCGAGCCATACCCATGTTGGGACCCCATCGCTGACCCTTGTTTCATGGAGTATTCTGGTTCTATAAGGAGGGGGGAGGTTGGCTACACTTCCTACAAGGAAGGGGTGGTGCAGGTGGGGGGTGGGCATGAGTTGAGAAATGTTATTGAAAAGGGCAGAGGCAGATTAGCAGACCACGTAACGTTGGATTACACGCATAGTAGTGGTACCCGCTGCAAACATGTTACACGGTGACAGTGCTGGGTTGTACCCTAGATCCTTAGAATGCCTACTACAGAATTGTCCTGGAACATTCGGGGTTGAGTAATTATACTAAGGCCCATAGAATCATGGCCTACGCTAACAGACATGGATGCAAGATTTTGTTCCTTCAGGAGACACACTCTTTGGGCCCTCTTACGAAGTGTATGGCACCCTCCTGGGGCCCCAACAGATATTTCACCTCATCCTCCACGCGGGCCAGGGGGGTCCTTACTATGAATCACAAGTCGCTCAAGTGTGTACTTCACAGGAGCTACATTGACCCGGAGGACAGATATATCATATAGCACTGCACAATTGCCAATGGGGAATATCTCCTTGCAAACAATTACGGTCCCAATGTAGACTCGCCCGACTTTATAGATCTGGTGGCATCCGTACTACTGGGATATGTGGGGGTGCAGATCATCTGGGGAGGTGATATGAACTTCATATTAGACACTGCTTTGGACAGAACTGGCACAGCTCCTAAACTGCTGTCTGGCACGTCATGTAGACTGCTAGCTCATAGCACAATGCTCGACATTTGAGATTTATGGAGGACATTGCACCCACACGCACGAGAATATACATACTACTCCTCAGTTCAGGATAGCTCTTCCAGAATAGACATGTTTCTACTGTCGAGCAGAATGCTGGGTAGAGTGGTGGACACATGTATACTCGCTCACACCCTGTCGGACCACACCCCAGTTCTGCTATCTCTGGACCTGGGAGCCCCTACACCTTCCATCAATACGTGGCGAATTAAGTCGGCCGCCATGCAGGTTATTGTATTCAAAGCAGACTTTCTTGCTGACATCCAGTCCTACTTTGAACATAACACTCCCCAATCCACCACCATGGGAGTCCGATGGGATGCCTTCAAGGACTTTATCAGGGGAATGGCCATCTCCAGGGAGGCGGAAGTCCTCAAAACTATTAGAGCGGCCCTTGGCCGCTTCAAAGCCAGACGGCACGTACTAGAGCGGGCACACCCGACTTCAGTTGACCCCGCTATCCTCTCCCAGATTAGTGAAGAACTGCAACTATTTAATGAACATGCTACAAGAGAAATCCAATATTTTAGCCGCCCTCAGGCCACCCGGAAATATGGGGAGGGTGATAGACTCGGCAAAACACTGGCCGCTGTGACTAAGGGAGAATGGGGCCAAACTCAGATCACTTGTTTCAAAGACACTCAGGGTGCAATACAATGGTCTGATCAGCAGATATTAGACGTCTTCATGGACTTCTACACTGAACTGTATGTCCAACCCCCTGAACACAACGAATCCCAAATGAGAGACTTCCTTGAGCAAATCCCCACGCAACCAGAGACCAGCTGGACTCTCCAATTCTACTAGATGAAATTGTCGAGTCTATCTCCAGTCTCCCTAAGGGCAAGGCGCCGGGCCCCGACGGGTTTACGGCAGAATTTTATCAAGAACACGTTGCTGTACTGGCCCCTAAACTACTTGAGGTATGGGACGAGGCACTCCGGCTAAAGACTCTGCCCCCTACACTACGCGAGGCCGTTATCACGGTATTACTCAAACCTGGCAAACCCAGCGATGAATGTGGGTCATACAGACCCCTCTCGCTGATGAATCTAGACACCAAAATGTCACTAAAGTAATTGCCAACCGCTTCCGTCCAGTCATGACATATACGGTCCATGATGATCAATCAGGCTTTGTACCAGAGAGATCCAAGTCCCATAATATCAGAAGACTACTTAATGTCACGTCGCGAAGTAATCAAGGCGCCAATGCAGTTGCGGTCACACTTGACGCCCAGAAGGCGTACGATATGGTGTCCTGGAAATATATGTGGTTGGTACTTGAAACTATGGGCATTGGACCTAATATGATTGGATATATTAAATTACTATATACCTCTCCAGTAGCCAGGGTTCGCGTCAACTCTCAGACGTCTGGCCTGATCCTACTCTTCGGAGGCACCCGACAGGGCTGGCCATTCTCCCCAATCCTTTTCGCCTTAATGATAGAACCAATGGCGGATCACATCAGGGCACGCCACTCACGCAAAGGGATACGGCTGACAGATGCTCCTGAAATCATTTCACTCTATGCCAATGACGTGTTGTGCTTTTTAATACGAGGCCCCGCTACTCATCTTGATCCAATACTACGCGACATCACCCGCATAGGCACACACTCTGGATTCACCATAAACTACACCAAATCTGAGCTCTTTCTCCTCAACAGGTCCACCACTGAATACCCACTTCGATGGTCGCCTGAGGGGGTTAAGTACTTGGGGGTCCATGTATCCCTGACCAAAGAAACACTGCTAGCAGACAACTACCTAGCCGCGGCACAACAAGCCGAAGCCAAATTAACACGATGGCGCTCCCTCTCATTGTCACTGGTGGGGAGACTCTCACTTATCAAGATGATACTACTCCCCAAGCTACTGTACATATTTTGTAATGTGCCCATTTGGCCGGAAAAGAAATACTTTAAAAGACTGCACAAGGTGTGTGCACAGTTCTTATGGCACTCTGGTGCGGTGTGTAAAAAATGGTCTGACATGACACCCCCATACGATAGAGGGGGGTTTACTGCCCCGGACATGATGCGATACTGGTTCGCGGCACAGACACAATTCGCCTCCTATTGGTACCCTGGGCCCCCTCCTCACCCCCATGTTAAATTGGAAACTCTGGCGTCTGCGAGTATCAATGTAATGTCACTAATATAGCACCGGCAATACGAGCTGGATTCTCCCATTGACCTGGTTCAAATCACTGTGCAGGCTTGGGGTCGGATATTTGAGTCTTGTGCCGAACACCATCCATACTATAAGTGGCTCCCAGCCTGGCGATTTCCCGGGCTGGAACCGACACATGACACGGCTCTGGCGCGTCATTGGGAAACTCTGGGGTACCTCGCTCTAACAGATTTTTACCCGGATGGGCAGTTTATATCACCACAGACATGGAGACCGGGCCATTCAGGTTCAGCTCTGGAACTCTTGCAATATTATAGACTTCGTGCCGCCTTCCGAACCGCCTGGCTCGGCTTCCCCAGTGAACCCCCGGATTCCCCTGGGATTGCCTATATTGACAGTTTGGGTGGCGCCCGTGGGGTGGTCTCCTCACTATACAAGATTTTGCTACTGGGTGCCCCGCCCCAACCCTCCAGGGCCCGGGACGACTGGGCAACTGAACTGGAGCTGGAGCTCTCAGACCACCTGTGGGGGAAGATGTGTTTACACACTAGCAGAGTCTCCCTCAACTTTCGCTACTGCACCATACAATACAAATTACTAAACAGGCTGTACTATACCCCATGCAGGATCTCCAGGTTCGCTCGAACCAACCCACAACTCTGTCCTCGCTGTGGCGCAGAAGACGCTCATCATCTTCACATGTTCTGGGTGTGCCCGAAGCTTGCGGAATTCTGGGGCAAGATCCTGCAGACACTGTCTGAGATCTGTGACACTGTTGTCGACCCAGACCCGATGGGAGTACTGTTTGGGGTGTGGCAGTCTGAGGGGGCTAAGTGTATGGCCACATTTTTGAATGTGGGCTCCATTGTGGCTAAAAAGTGCATTCTACTTACCTGGAAGAGCTCCTCTCCCCCCTCATTTCAGAAATGGCTAAATCTACTTACCTGGTCCCGCAATTGTGAAGAAGAGTTGCTTAACATGATCCCAGTGCGCTCCCACCCCAAAAACATTTGGACAGCCTTCAATAGGTACTTGCATAGCCTAGATGAGACATCCTCAGAGGAAGATTCCGCCCAAACCTCACATTAATGCTCTGTAACATCCTGATATACTGTGATGCCTTTACCCCCCACCCGCAGTCCTACCACTGTTTTTCTACCACTGTATTGACTCACATATGTATTGAATTTATTGCCTGCTCAGATGTATGTGTATGCTATATGCCTCTGCCAACAAAAATAAAAGTTTAAAAAAAGAAAGTCGTCTCAATGAGAGGGACGCATGACATGGTGATATGGTGTGGGCCTGTGAACTGCTGCCATGCATGGTCCCTGATGGCAATCAGGGTCACATGTGCAGGTGGTCTGGTGGTCTGCTGGTAGTGATTGAGTGTGTCACTTCTGGTGTACAGAGTGCATGCCAGATCAGGGGGCAGGGCAGTGTCTCTCAGTGGTTGTTAGGCAGTGTACATTTCCTTGCATGGGGGAGTCAATGGGTGCCTGCTCCCACGTCCTCGCCATGTGCAACATTGTGGTTTCTGGGCGCTGCACCCGGTCTTAGCCCCACCCTCAGAATTCACGCCAACTGCATGTGGGCCAGGGCAACCAGTTCCATCCATGTACGTGTCATTGCATGTGCATGTCTACTTGTGTATCACTGAATTGTGTCTCTGCATGTGTGTGTTCCTCTTCCTTGCCATCTGTTGCTGTTACCACATATCATGTGCAGGCTTGCCCCTGGACACATGGGGGGTGCCCAAAGTCACAAGTTTGATGTGCCCAGGTGGCCATGTCTACCTACTCACTGCTATTGCATGGGGGTGGTGTTGCATTCTGGTACCTGTAGTACATTGTGTGTTAATGTCTGGTTGGGGGTTCAATGACCTGGTAAGTGACTGCTGCATCTCTACCATGTTCCACCCCTGTGTGTGTTGTGGCCTGTTAATTCGAGGGGTGTACGAGCGGGTTCTACATGTGCAGGGTGCCTTCTGTACTTGCATTAATAGCATGGTTAACCCCCCCTCATTGCCTCGCACCCAGGCTGCAAGGTAGTAGTGCTTGTAAATGTACTTACCCAACAACCAAGTCCTTTCGCCTTTATAACGTGCTATGTACACAGGCTGGGATGCTGTTGTGCAGCACCATAGAGTTGTGTGTTGATCCTGGGAACTGTGCACATCAGTCAGTAATGGTCAGGTCGGCATCGCAGTTCACCTGGACATTGAGGGACTGGAACAGCTCCCGATTCCTATAAACATCCTCTGAGGCATTGGGGGGACAAGCTCCACATGGGTACAATCCAGTGCACATTGGGCATGCCCGCATTGGCGTGGAAATAGGCCTTGATGGCGTTGATCTGTGCCAGGATGGTGGGAAAGGCGATGTGTTGGGGCACCAGCACTCTGGAGAATGCAGACTGTGATATGCTGTGCAGCTGGAGTGTTGGAATGTGCCAGAGGCAGAAAGTGCAGGACCGACACCAGCTTTACTAGTGGTGGTATGACTGACCTGATGCCGATCCTGCTCTCTATGTCCTCCTGGATGTGGGTCAGGAGTTCCCTGATGGTGGCCCTATTAAGGCAGAAGTAGGTGATTTGAGCATTTGTTTAGGTCCACAGTGTGGAACTGGTGCGTGGGATCCCTTCACCCTTCCTCCTCCTTGCATTCTGCATGGTCATCTGCTGTATCCTCAGCCTCCTTTTCCTTCTGTCCCTGGAATCCTTTCACCACTGCAGACACTGCAGCCCCAGCAGCAGTACATCTGCATGGAGAAGCTCCAGTTTATTTGTCACAGCCAGGAGTGGCAGCATTGTTGTGTTGGTAAGTTTTTGCGGAAGGCGTGGCCCTTTTCTGCTATACCTGTTTAAATTGGGTGCAAATATGGCCTGTTTACCCTCACCTGCCTACATTTACCGGCTGCTCTGAAGTGTTGGTAACCCTGCAAGGATTTTGTTGGTGTTATAGGCATATTTGTGCCAGTAATACCGGCAATGACGGACTCGTAATTGGCCAGTGATACCAGTTAGCTGATAATTCTGGTGCAGGAGTCTTAGTGTTCTGGTAGTCCATTGGCAGTATAGACCAGCATCTCCAGCGCTGGTAATACCTGCAACGGTGTTTCAGCCTACCTGTAATTGGCCGGTATGTTAACAGTGCCGGTATACAGATTTACAGCACTTTTAATGTTTAACAGAAAACTTGTAATGAGGCTCAAAAATCTTTGTCTTTTATGTTTATGTATGATCCATTATATTTAAATATGTACTAGGTATGTCCTAATTTTTCTTTAGTACCATTCTCAAATACGGAAAGTTAATGACACAAATGCATGTTTGGAAGGCACCAGTTGGCTGGGGGAGCCAAATGTAGCTCCCAGAAGCTCTTGGTTTGAAGCTAACCAGGCTCTCCTAAATAGCTCCCAACAATGTTGAACCCTACATTTCTTGGCATTTTATACTTCATCACGTGTGACAGATGTTACTTTAAGCAACAAAAGTAGGAAGTGGGGAGGGGAGGGAGAAAGGTGTGGATGCCTGGGAGGAGACCGCCATGACATCTATAAGTGAATGCCGCTTTCCAAGTGTGAACGAGTCAGGGGTTCTTTCATTTTACCTTGATTGGCCAGTCTGGCTGAAATAATAGTCCTGAAAAGCTTGCTGCAAGGGGACTGAATGTCAAAGAAAATGAGAGAGCTAGACAGAAAGAGAATTCAATACAGAGAAAGTCGATCAAGGAGAAAGTGCAGGGAGAGAGAATGAGACGAATAGGGAGTGAAAGATACAGAGGAAAAATGAAAGAAAGGAAAGGGGACAGAGTAAGTGGGAGAAAGAAGAAATAGAGCAAGAGAGAGGGGCAGAGGGAAGGGAAAGGAAAATAGCAAAGGTGAGAAAGTGGAATAAAAAAACTGCAAGAGAGTGAATGAAACACAAGCAGGTTACAGAGAGAGAAAGAGAACAGGAGGGAGAGCTAATACACGAGAATTAAAGAAAGGAGAGAGAGGAGAGAAAAGAGAGAAAGACAGAGAAAGTGAGACAGAGTGAGAGAGAGAGAACATATTGAACAGACATCTCCCCCATTCTACCTGACCTACACTGGCTCCCGGAGGCTGGTAGAATCACATTTAAGACCCTCATTGTCCACCACACCTTTAATGGTCACTGTGCGGAATTTCTCCGCGACAGATACCGCCCTTATGTTCCCACCAGATCTCTCCGTTCAGTGAACGCCTTGTGCATCCAGGTTCCTTGTTTCCATCGCACAAGAGTGGATGGACGTGCTTTTTCCAGTGCCTTGCATTGTGTTGGCTGCGGCTTACAAGCTGATCCCCTTTAACTTCTTGCTTTTAAAAAAAATGTATTTCAAACTTTTATTACAACAATTTATTTCATTACTTCAGTCCTACTTCATTTTCCAATGCCATTTGTTCTTCCTTTATCCCATCAATGTGTAGCTTCATCAAGAAAGCTTATGACCGAGCAAATTAAGTGTACCGAGCTTCCACTTAAAATGCGGGCCCAAAAATCGTCCATGATATCAGTTTTGGGCAGGAATTTACTCAGATGGACAGATCTTAAATCCGGGAGTGCTGGACATTCGATTAATAGATGTTTTGTTGTCTCTGAATATAATAAATAGTGTCTGCAAGCATCAACCATTACATTTCCCATGTGTCGCATCAACATCATTTGTTTCGATTTATGTACATTTGTTCTTAAGCTAAAAAAAACTGTCTCGATGTTATCTAGAAGGGGATTGTAGTAGATACTTTGGCATATTATCAACTTTGTTCATTATCGGCCCCAGATCTAAAGCTGTGGGCAACTTTCCATAATTATTATTTTCGATCCATAACCACTCTTTCAATTTCTTTCTTGCAATTTGTGGGCGGTACAGCAGCGGGTCCATCGAAATGTTAGCAGTTTGCATGGTTGCTTTCACCTTTTCTGGCCAGGACAAAAGCAAACCTTTATGCAGATGATTTCCTCCAGATGCTAATATTTTAAACGCTGGTTCAAGGTTGGAAATTGCCATCTTTCTCAGTAAAGCCATATACTTCCTTATCACTATTCCATGTAAGCCCTCCAGGGCTAACTCATGACGTATTATGGTCATGGAGAGATACCTTGGCAATCTCAGGACACGCCGCCAGAAAAGTCTTTCCAATTGAGACCATATGTTATGGTTGATGTTCCACCCTGCTTCCACCCCAAATGTTATTGCAGGGACTACTTTCTGTAAGTAGAACGTGCGTATTGGTGTTAACAGAAATTTTCCGTACAGGGTCTGGATTGTTGCTCCTTGTAAAGTGAGGGTTCAAGTCCGATGATATATATCTTTCACCCAGCACCATTCACATATTGAGGTGTTCACCATTATCCCCAGATAGCGGATTTCAGCAACTTCCTCGATCTTATCCTTACATATTCGCCACTTGAAGTTGTTATTTTTGGCGCCCATTGAGGGCCCAAGCTTCATGATTTTTGTTTTTTTCACATTTATTGATAAATCATTTTCGACCATGTATGTTTCTAATTTTGAGAGCAGCCGCTGCCGACCTATCTGGGTCCGGTCGAACAGGACCAAGTCATCCGCATAAATTGCATAGTTTATGTGTCGTTGTTTGACTTTTGGTGGAAAACATTTGACACTGGCTAAGGAGATTGGGACGTCAGCAATATATAGCTTAAACAGGGCTGCTGCCAAGGGACATCCCTCTTTCACCCCTTTGTTGGTATCGATGGACTTGGACAGATCTCCCCTTTCATTTAGCCTGATTCTGATTGATGTTTTTGAATGCAGGGCGTTTATTGGATGCAGCAAAGCATTCAGGCATTTCCAGTTTTACAATTTCTGCCCTAGTTGCTCCCGATTTATAGTGTCAAAGCCTGCTGCATGTCAATAAAGGCCAGGAATAAGTTGTCCTTCTTCTGTAAGGCTTCCAACTTCAGTAGGTTCACCAGGGCTAAGTTGATCTTGGTACCCACACCCTTGGTAAAACCTGTTTGCCTTTGTGTCGAACATGTCCGTTTCCAGGGCCCATGCAGAACTTTTTTTTTTAAGAAACATCACAAACACCTTGTCAATAGTGTCCAGAAGGGCAATCAGGCGATAGTTGGCACGATTGTCACGACTGCCCTTCTTAAAAACTGGAACTATTAGTCCATGAGGCCGGAATTTTCCATCTTTCCGCCATCACTGCGAACAAGTTTTTGATAAATATGGACCACGCATGTTTATGTTCCTTAAGCATCACATTGGTGATGCCATCCAGGCCTACTGCTCTTGAGTTCTTTAGCTTCATGATTGCCGTACAAATGTCGTTGCTAGTCTCGTTTATGTCCCAGCTAGTTTCATCTTTCCACTTTCACTCGTAGATGGCCTCTCGGCCCCTGAAAACACCTTCTGAAAATGCAGCAGCCAGTAATTTTCAGCCACACCATTTACCAATCAGGCAGCTTGATTGACAGAGCCTCTATTCAAGATGTTCCATATCTCTCTTGTATTGTTCCTATTGATTAGGGCCAGCATCTCTTCCTCACGCCCTTGATCCCTCTAATAGGAGAAGGCTTTGAGCCAGTTTCGATATTTTTGTTTTCTCCGTTTTACCGGGGTGGAAGAGTTGGTACCAAATCGTGATCTTAATTCAGATAGATCTTTCTTTAACTGCTTCTTTTCCTTCCTTAAGGTCACACTCCAATTATGCTTATGATCTTTGTCAGTATGATGTTTTTGGGAAAATCCCAGTTTCAAGCAAGGGAGAAGTGCCACGTAGTCTGTCGGATCGGAAGTTTCTTTGTTTGCCGCCTGTATCTCAGTAGTCAATTTATGAATTTGTTTTTCTTTTATTCTGAGTCTGTTTCACCCATGGTTCACCTCCAAAGCTTGACCTTCAGTGCCAGACTCACTTTTGCACCTTAGCAGCCACGACATTACCAGTACATAATGGTCGCTATTTGCAGTTGGTACAATGCACAGCTTGTTGATTTTATCGAACACGTTTCTTGACGTCCAGATATAATCAAGGATCTTATCATGTCCCATGTTATGTTATGTCAGGTGTAGTTTGGCAGTATGTCACCATTCACACTTCCGTTTACCATAAGGCAGTCACGTGCTTCCATTTCATTATTCCAATGTGTTCTTCTTGCACTTCCATGATGTCCTTCTGTAGATTTAACCTCTATTAACTCCTTGTTTCCATCGAACCATGAAATATTCAAGTCTCCACACACGATGAATGATAAGTCTTGACGACTCCTTTGATTTTTATCTATTATCTTCATCACCGCGGATATAAATGATCCAGTAGAAATCTTTACTGGATTCCAGTAGACATTAAGCAAAAGCATGGTTTGTGCTTTGTGTTTCGGTCCATTGGAGTATTGAGTAAGGTCCCTTGGACATAGCTGTTTGTTCCTGACTTCAACATAGTTATTAAGCTGGAAAATGGATGTCCTTTTGAATTTTTCTCAGCAGGGTTTATCAATATTCGATAACCATCCTTTGCTGGCAGCGAGCGCATCCAAGTTTCCTGCAAGCAAATTGCTAAATTATCAGTCAGGTCCACTGGGAAGTCATTATAAAGGTGACTGAACCCCCTGGTATTCCAAGAGATCACTGTTACAGGGACATCAGGATCAATTTTCTCTAGCTAGTGCTTCCTCATCTTGAACATGGAGTTCCCGTTCTGCAGCTGTGGAAATTATTCGGTGTTCAAGTGCCTCCTTAGTTCCTCTCATCACTGTCCCATGGTTACTTTCACAACCTGCTTCTCTTTTCCCTCTGCTGAGGCTTTGCTTCCAGACATCTCGTGATCTGAAATCTCAAACCCCAAACACAAGAGCTCTTCTTTTGCAGCCATCAAGATTTTGCGGACTGCTTGTGAGTTAATGTGTAGTAATACACAGTCAACACGGTCTTCCAATGTGTATTCTACTATGCGAATGTCATCAGACCTAATGGTCCGTAACACTGGCACCGAGTGCAACAAACACATTATATTGCCACGATTCAAGTTGACATCAATTTCATCGCTGAAAACGTTTTCTAGCGCTGGTTTGATGGTTTTATGATTTTGAGCTGTTGTTTGTTTCGGATTTAAAGACATTCGTGTTTTGTTTTTGAGCTATGAGCCAGTTTTTGCTTGCCATTTGTTCAATTCATTTGGCTGAGCCGTCGGAGTTCTTTCTCCCACCAGTTTAGTGCCTTTTACAGTCTTGTTGGAACATGTTTTCCCCAGCGACTGTTTCTCATATGTGTTCTGTGTCGATGTTGCTCGACTGCATATGGTCTTATTCAACAGCGCCGCTTCAGACACCAGGGTACAATCCTCTTCGTCATCATCAGGGTAAGTAGACAGGTTGCATAGCTCCTTAATTTGGTCCACTAAAGAAGACACGCACTGGTCAGAGTCAATTCTCATCCGCTGTTTGGGATATGTGGCTCCTTTGTTAACTTTTCCCACTCCTTTGTCAGCATTTCCTTCAGTGTTGTTTTTCTTTGATCTGTCAGGTTTTTCTCTTACAAATATCTTTGGTTTAACTGGCGTAGTCAGATTTCTTATGAATTTGTTTGAGTTACTGGTTTGTTTTGTTGGGACCTGAATGTTCTTCTTTTTTTCCAGTTTTTTCTTACCGTGTCCATTAGGAGCTGCTTGCGATTTGTCTTTACTCATGTCAGTGGAAAGATTTTTTGCGGGTCCGCTGAATATCCCATACGAAGCTTTTGACAAAGAGCAAGATGGAATTTCTGAGGACTTCTCTTGTAAGGTTACCAACCCATTTCCTGTTTTTCTTTTTTCAGAATTCATCTCTGCGTTGCCTGCCAAGGGCATTTGTGACTTGCTTTGAGGTCTCTCGTCCACAACGAGAAGGTTGACATTTCCCGTCACGACGGTCGTAGTTTTTTCACTTTTATCTGTTAGAGCGGAGTGTCCATTTGCATTGATCATTATGTCAGTATCGTTTTTTCCATTCAGCCTCTTCAGGTTATCTGTATCCACGGAGCATTGAGTGGCTGCATGTGTTCCGGTGGTGGGCAGTCATAATTTCGACAGTAAAAATGTCGACAGTCAAAATTTCGAAAAATAAATGTCGAAAAAAATAATGTCGACAAACAATAATGTCGACATTTTTTCGATATTTTTTCGAAATTTCCTATTTATTGTATAAATAAATAAATAAATATATATAACTAAGATGTGTTGAGTATGAGGGGTGAGAGAGTGGTGGGGGGTGTGGGGGGTGGCAGGGGGTGTTGGGTGAGGGGGGTTGGGGGGACACCCCATAGTAAATGATACTCTTTTTATTTATTTAATTATTGAATAAATAAATAAATAAATAAATATATAATCACTATGTGTTGAGAATGAGGGTGAGAGGGTGGTGGGGGGTGTGGGGGGGGGTGGCAGGGGGTGTTGGGTGAGAGGGGGTTGGGGGGACCCCCCCATAGTAAATGATACTCTTTGTTTATTTATTTATTGAAAAAATAAATAAATAAATATATAATTAGAATGTGTTGAGTATGAGGGGTGAGAGGGTGGTGGGGGGGTGTGGGGGGGTGGCAGGGGGGTATTGGGTGAGGGGGGTTGGGGGGGACCCCCCCATAGTAAATGATACTCTTTTTGTTTATTTATTTATTGAAAAAATAAATAAATAAATATATAATTAGAATGTGTTGAGTATGAGGGGTGAGAGGGTGGTGGTGGGGGGTGTGGGGGGTGTGGCAGGGGGGTGTTGGGTGAGGTGTTGATAGTTCTGATTGCCATTTTTTTGTCAACATTTTTTTTTCTAACAAATGACTTTTTACATTATATGTATAGGATGTCGACATTATTGTTTTCGACATTTTTTTTTCGACATTTTTGTTTGTCGACATTTTTTTTTTCGACATTATGACTATAAACCTGTTCCGGTATTGCTGGTCGGCACCCCTCACCCCCACATTCATCACTATTGGACAATTTAAAGATCTCTTTTCTCTATGACAAATGTCTGCCATTTTTTGTCGCTGTTTACCATATCTCTCTGATGTTAGCACTGATGTTAGCGCTGTTTCACTCTCATAAGTCGTTTGCAAATCACAGTTGTCTCTCGCCCTTTTCGTAGACCCAGCTGTTACAGACCGGTCTGGTCTGGCGAGGTAGTTAGAGATTTTTGCACAATTACTCCCACTCCTTCAATCAGCGGGAGATCATTCTCAATAGAAATGACATTGCCAGTGCTAATTCCGGGGATACTGCTGTTTTCGGCTTTTCCATTTGTAAAGCTTTCAGCCAATCTTACTTTCATTTTCTCAAAATCTGCCTGAAGTCTCAACGTCAGGCGTGCCTCACGCCCAGCTAGGTCAATCACCTTATGAGATGTACTCATTTCAAGGCCCAGATGCGAGTCGCAAGCGTGTCCACTAGTCTCATCGCCAGGTCCTGGTCCATCCTTGTTGCAGCTTATGGTCTTCGGTATTGGAGTGCTCTCATTTCCTAAATGTGAATGTGCTGCGTGTACTTGGGGGAAAGTGAATCTCAACAAGTTTGTATCCAGGGTTACACGCGGAACATCTAATGTGAGCAATTCCATGTCTGTCACGTCAAAGGGCGAATGAAATGCTCCAGCATCTATCTCAATCACCTCTGGATTGACGACGTGTAAGGTAGGGCCATTTTCATTTATATTCAATAAAGATATGTCCGATCTGTTTCCAGCGCTGGAAGTTGCTCTACCGTCAACGCTGAAATATTCAGTAATGGGGAGAATAATTGATAGCAGGGGCGTTGCTAGGGGGGGGGCTAAGGGGGCTATTGCCCCTGATCTTTTGGTTGTAGCCCCTGATAGAATCTCAGGAGCTACAGCCAAAAGACTAGCTAGCCCCCAGTCCCAACAGTTCCAACATCAGCTTAGCCCCGGGTCTTTTCCAGACCTGGCAACTCCCCTGATTGATAGAGTGCGTTGGAAAGCATTTTCCTTGCTTTCCTCCTCGCTGCCGAGTTTAGATGTGGAATCGTGTGTCCCGCCTGGGTTCTCATCAGATATCACGGCTCGCGAATGCAATTGCTGCGGTGTTAAAAGCAGTTTCGGCATCTGTATCTCTATTGGATTCGCGGCCGAGGCTGAAGCTGCAACAATGTCAGTGTCAACAGTGTCCAACTTGGCTTCAGCATTCAGAGGCGTCAAAGCCGTATTAAACAGCACTATTACTGTTGTTGTTTGGAAGGTGGCCGCCTCCCGCATATCAAGTGCTAAACATTCTAAACGTGTCTTGTTCTCACTGGCAATACACAACGGCTCTGACCCCCTCAGATTGCATATTGCAGATGTATTACCCACACCTTGTTCCGTTTCGCTCTCAATTTCAATGTCAGTTTCACAGTCAATGCCCGTCTGCATTACGCTATCGGCCATATGACAGGACAGAGAGGAAAGAGAGTTCTGGGCTTGTTTAGATTTAAGATGAGTCAACTGCCCATTTTCCGTCATAAATTACTTTTACCTCCTGTCACTGCTGTCTGCTGCGGACTGCTGCAGACTGAACTCAGCACGAACTCTGCGCACGCTCCGCGCTCTCCTGGAGTTTTTAAGGGGAATAGGGCTTTTTTCTCCTTAATGCCACACCACAAAATCACGGAAAACAGAGTCCACACACTGTTGCTGCAGCTCCTCTCACCGGCTCTCACTGCTGCAGACTGAACTCAGCACGAACCCGGCGCACGCTCCGGGCTCTGCTGGAGTTTTTAAGGGGAATAGGGCTTTTTCTCCTTAAAGCCACACCACAAAATCACTGAAAACAGAGTACACACACTGTTGCTGTAGCTCCTCTCACCGGCTCTCACTGCTGCAGACTGAACTCAGTACAAACTTCTTGCTTTTGCTCTGCTTCACTGATTTATGCGATGTTGCTTAATCTGCTCCCTCGCAGAGATGCAAATGCTGTTGGTGCCTTCTGAGGGACATTACGTGTCTCACAGTGTGAACACCAGGCGCTCTGTTTGCCTTATGCAAGTAACCTTGCAGCTTAGCTGGCAGTGCAGAAACACCACAATTTGTGGTGGCTTTCAGAAATCAATGTGATCAAGCTTACTGCATTAGCCTGCTGACTATATTGGAGTAAGATTCACTGGAGGGTTCTGCAGCTAGACAGTCTTCCTACGTTAGAGCATGTGAAACATGTGATACAGAAGTGGCAATATATGTAGAGACCATGGGCCTCATTAAGAGTCCGGCGGTAGCTGTGCCGGAAAAACTGGCAGGCTGCCGCCGGACCGGTAATTCCATTCCACCTCCATGATTGCCGGAATCACCAGGGCATTACAACCCTGGTGACCCGGTAAATCTGGAGGCGGAATTCTGTTAATCCTCATTCCCATGGTGTCCCATAGGACTCCATGGGGATGGAGACCATGGAAACGCTGGTTCCGTCTATGACAGAGCCGGTGTTTCCATGTCCGCCTGCAAGCGGGTGGTGTTACACCCGCTAGGACAGACCTGGCGGGAGTGACACCTCTCGCCTGCAGGACTCGGAATCAGTGGATTTACCGCCACCGTTGTTTCTGGACCGGCTGACTTGTAATGAGGCCCCATGTCTTCCTGTGAGTTCCAAAGCTTCAGTGGCCATGACCATATAAGAGCAATTTGAATGGCTGTCTGGAGTCAAGACTAAAAACAAATTCTGTGAGATCTCCATGTAAGTACTTGTAAAGTTGGAAGGTGACTTGCACGGCTTACTGGTTTTCCACAGAAACATTTGAGTGATTGCAAAAATCTGACACACACACACTAATCTAGGTTTTCCATAAATGTGGAGTGTCTGCTTAGGTCACTTGAAAAAACACTGCGGCTGGAAGACTGTCACGTGGAAGCCCTTCCACCTTTCAACACCCTCCTGACAGTGAAGCTCTAACAAAGATCTGCCTGAGCTGTAGAACCCCACTGCTATGCCAAAACTAGGATGGCGCAAATGCCCAGTGTATGGCAGAGCCAGTCTTGCTGCAAGTCTTGGCATCGCCCCGGCCACCCAAATGCCTTGCTGCACCGGGTTCCTGTATTAACACAGATACCTAATAGAAAGACAATCAGCACCTAGACACAGTACCTGCTTACAGCCTGAATACCTGCACTTGTCTAAGGCTCTGAACACTACACTGAACTACTCACCAAGCTGCCTGCACTCCAGGGGAGTGCTTCCTTCCTTATGGGAAACACTTTTGCTAGCGTTCCACTTCACCGGCCAACAGTCTGGAAAATTCTGCACCATACATTAGCTTTTGTGCATTGTGTTCCACGGTTCATAGTTGCTCCTTTTTACTGAAGATCCACTCTCAGCTTCTCCCTGACTTAACTGGATAGCAGGGTCTCCCTGAACACCACTTCTTCAGCCTGTGACCAAAACTGGAGACATGCACCAGATAGCCTCAGACGGGGACACCTGAAAATTACCAACTGCAAGTGTCTGACAAGCCTTCCCCAATACCTGGTACCCAAGCACTTGACATTTCTTCACAGCTACGCCTGAATGGTTCCAACTTCCATTCCCCCAATGAAAACCACACAGCCAAAAGACCATCTCCTGCGCAAAAGCTTTCTACTGGCTACCACTGTTTCCGACACAAGGTTAGTAGTATTTATTTATCTATTTATATACAGGAGGAACAATGCTCTTTTGATCACAAAAGAAAGTAGAATAGATAAGAAATCAGATATCACGGAAAGCAGTGAGCTTCTTACAATGTGAGGAGTTCGAGGGACATTCTGACCAGGTTGTGGAGGCGAGTAAATGGAACAGTCACCGGGGACAATAGATTGGTGGACATACATAGATTAAGGACAACCAACATTGGACATTTTTAAGTGCAGGTAGGTGGTGCGACCAGTAGGAAATACATTGGTAAAGCATAGTCACCGTAAGTCTGTGACCGGGTGGTTGACACTGATCTTACGGATTAAGACCTAGTGAATGTTTCCACTTTAGAACTTGTGACACTGCACCTTTTATGTTGCCCTTAACTGCTCCTACCTATGTTACATACTTTTAACAGGAATAAAGTATTTGACATATCCTTCTTTGTAGACATTTATATTTCCTTCCTTCGTATTTTGCTTTCAGTCGAAGTTTCCATCTCTTGAGTCTCACTCTTGATTGCTCTACCACCGCTACCAATAGGGGAGCCGAATAAAGTCTCAGGCCCATGTCCTGGAAGTAATAGCAGGTTATTAACCCATCCATATGGAGGATATGGGACAAACTTCTTACAGCCATAGCATGCACATCTAGTTTGGCGGAGATGAGGGAGAATAATCATGGATCCCGTACAACACTATCCCACTGCATGCTGGATGGAAGACCACATCTATAAGAGACACACTGTAAATAACTGAAGAAAGATGGACAGACACAAGTGTTCTACTTTCCTGTAAGGAGTCGAGGTCAGACAACAAAACTGAAAGAAATTAAGGTCATGGGATTTGAACAGATGGGTAGGGTGTGTCAGGGATAGAAAATACAACCAGGAAGTAATAGTTGTGGAGAACCTTCAATATCATTGGTTTTGGGAGTGTATTCTCTATTACAGGACAGGACCAGTCAAATACAACTCAGAACATTTGAAAGCCTTTTCGAAAATGTGGTGTTTCGTACAGCACTGGAATCCTCCACTTTCTAAGCAATCTGATCATTGGTGCCACTACTATTACCCTCTTGTGGTACTCAATATATAGACCTGGGGATGATGAAGGGCTAGTTGGCTCTGGTCATGTTATGAACCCCCTATCACAGGGCATAGTCCGGTAGTCAAGGCAAGCACATTACTCTTGAGCTACCATCTTACGTGACTCGTCAAGACGAGAGACTCTAAAAGCAATAGAACCCAATGAGGGGGGCATTACCGGTCAGCTAATGAACCCAGGGGGAGAGTTACAAGCCTGAGCAAAGTGAGGCCTTTAACATAGACCTGTGGGCTGTACCTGACCAATAATGCCCCCCCCCCCAAGGGTTCTATTGCTATGAGTACACCAGGACATTGTACCGGCATGCTAATAGTATTTTTACTAGAGTTGAGAAACAGTGTGTCAACTGTTTCTCAACTCGAGAAAAAAAAAGCAAAATAAATGGCTGCAATGGATCAGGAGAAGGGACTACATGTCGTCTCATCTCTATTTCTATGGCGGCCAGACGACGAAATGAAAGGGACTCCAAGCACAGCAGGTGAGTCTTTGTAACAATCTGATTGTCCCTCGCCAGGTACTAAGATGAAGTACATAAAGTTACATCTACACCCAAGGGGGAACCCTGAGATGGGTATAAATGGTGGACATATTGTTTAGAAGATCACTCTTTATTCTGCTAGATGAGATGAACCTTAGGGATAGTACACTGGAGTGAGGATGTGGGGTATCCCGTGTTATATGTATCTATTATTATTTTATTATTATTATAATAGAGCTCTCATGCGTAGAGCCTGGGGAACAACCCTTTTTTTGCTCACTGGAAGAGGGTCTTCCATTTCCAGGTTCAGCAACGTGATGTAAAGAGTGGGAACTGAGAAGAGAGTTATATGGGTGGGATGGTAGTTCCTGGGCAGGAGCATCTTACGCATCATTTGCCTAATGTTTATCGTGCAAAGCATTTATTGGGAAAGCAAAAGTCTAGAAACCCAGGAACTGAAGAGGTCGATAGACATGTTCCCATGAATGTGGGAGCAGGAGGGGGCACGGGCGGCAGCAGTTGCACTTTCCCGCCAAGCTGCCATCCCTTGGGGACCTGGAGGGAAATTAAGAGTTGGCTTTAAGAACTGATTAATTAAGACAAAGCGCATAAATATGCAATTATTTTATGGGAAAATGTAAGTTTGCGGTTCATATAAAGGAGACTGCTTTTCAGGCAGCTAATTGATTATGACACTTTAATTTATGAAGACCCTGTCAGTGACCCTTGGATAATTCTACGTTGATTATGTGCAATGTTGATGGGCAGACTCCATTTTATTTTTGCAATATGTGAATAAAGAATATTTCAAGGAAGAATGTGAGCCCATGCAGAATTCATTAAGGAAACATTCAGATTTAAATGTCACAACCTTGCAAGTATATTCCTGAGATATTAAATGTTGGCCAGAGATGAAAATATATTTTCCCAGCTTACGCTTTTTAAAAAGCGATTTTCCAGCCCTTTTAAGGGCTTCTCTATCTTCCAAGGTGGACGGCCGCCATTTTATATATCATCCATTGGTTAAGGCAAGGTGAACATGTCCTTATTGTGCTATTGGCTGAATATCTCATTCGCACCCGGGGAAGGGTGCTCAGCAATCAGGTGGCTGGACGCGAGGGCGAGATCACAAAGTGTTAATTTTCCTGCCATCTGAGTCCCTTTCCCAGGTGGTGCCATTTTGATTGTGGGGAGGCAACAGGGAGTCCTCTACTTTCCCCACCTCTCCCTCCCTCTTCACTTACCTGCTGGACCAGAGCTTTTTGCTCCAGGACCGCTGGCGCATTTTTTTTTTAGGGGTGATTGTGCTCACGCAAATACACTCATAACCTTTATCCCGTAAAAGAAAAGGTTAAACTATTTGCACTCGATCTAACCCCGGGTGTGAATAGCTATTCCTCCTTGTTGGGGGGTGTACATGGCCGCTAACGGTCCACAGCCTCTGCCTAGACTCAGGCTGGCGGGCTGTTACTGGCCATGTATGCTCCCTGAAGCGGTGGTGATTGCTATATTATGAACTACAGCAGTGCTTCCCAACTGGCTGTGTTTGCCTGGGTGGGGGGGGGCATCTATTGCTTTGATGCGATAGTGGGCTCTAGTGTCCAAGGAGGGCTGCATGCTTTAGCGCATTTAAAAATGTAAAAACAAGTAAATCAGGGTTGTATGCGTTGTATCTGATATACGTATTTACTTCACTGGTCCACTTTTTAACTTTGGCTTGTGTATTACATTTTATTTACAATACTACATTGCCAAATGCAGGTTACAAAAATATACTTGTGGCTTCTGATTAATAAAATATAGCTGCTAGAGACATGGCCCCCAACCCTCGGTTTTGACATTGTCGATTAGTTTATCTGTAAATTCTAAACTTGCATCGAAAAGTAGCAAAGATTCAGGTATGGCTGTGCGGCTGCTCTGGGTAAATTCAAGTTCCAATCTAACTAACAAAGTAGGTAACCCTGCCCTGTAAATGCACCAAAGCACAGCGTCCGATAGGTAATTACTTCAGATGGAATGAAACCGAAGTTCACACTTTACACACAATAATAGGTTTTTACCAAACAACATAGACACATTGTATTAAGATACAAAAAAAAACACATAAAATCATTCCAAGCTTTTAAAACCATGTGCTGGAGAGCAAACAAAAAAGCACAGTTCAAAAATGCACATCAGTAAATCAACACGTGCATCAAGGTTAGTAACCAGAAAGTGCAATGTGTTTTAAAAATCACAGTTTATACCAACAATATGGGTAAAGGAGGGAGAGAGATAAACAAGTCACTCCCACTAGAAGATTTATTATCTATGCATTGTACTCATGTATCCCAAAATGGCTGTCCGGCTAGGGGGGGATAGCTCAGGGGCAAGGCGCTCACCCAGAAAACAAGACAACGTGGAGCTGCAAAGGTTCGATCCCCAGGTCCGCGCTTAGAAACCTCTGGGTATTAAGCACGTTATAAATAACCTATTACATTACATTACCGAATCTAGTGGCGGCGGCTAATTGCATCCGAAGCCACTCAACATTTCATCCAGTCTCATGGCTAAAATCTCTCCCATAAGGTGTCCCAATCACCTTCCTGAATGCTCATAGATGTCAACTAATGAATCTCCTAAAAATGTCGACACTGGTGTTCCGGCCAAAATTGCCTGGGGTACATCCATCCTCAATGTCCTCAAGGCATCATTTGACGGCCTTCATCAGGACGAAGAATACGGTTATTGAGGAACACGTGTCTTCAACGCCCTTTTACAGACTCCTGTCTCCAGCGGACATCAATCAATCAATCAATCACCACATTTATAGAGAGCTCTTTCACCAAAGGCATCATGGCGCTATCTAGAAATGGGGGAGGGCAGATACACATTTAGGCAAATAAATGGGTCTTCCGGCTCTATTTAAAGAGACCATAGTCCTGCTCCCTTATTAAGTGCTACAAGTGCTTGACGGTCGAGGATGAAGGTGTTGCACCAGGTAAACAACTTGCTGGTCCCTCAATACTATGCAGTCGCCAAAGTCTGAGTGGATGTTCCGAAGGCTCCGTAGGCGAGATAGCAAAGATATCCCTGAATGGAAGAGTCAGCCACTTTTCAGGAACACCTGAGGGCAGAAGGCTACTTCCTCAATGCTGGTCAGCGTCTCGTCCGCGACCGAATGGAACAACGGGCTCGTATCCCGAATCTCTTCTAGTCTTTCTAGTAGTGAACCTGCCGCTGAATGTAACTGTCCAATTGTTGAACCATAATTATTTTGTTGAGTTTCCCCACCGAAAAAAGACCCAAGTTAATTTGTTGATTGTTTTTTCTATTTATAGAAGGGGCTGGTGTTCCTTAAAATTCACATTGATGAAATGTAATTGCTTTCATTATTCTACACTAATGTACACTTTTGCAGGGCACCTTTTCAAATTTTTGGTATGATGAACTTGCCTCTCTTCCAGGATAAAAATAAACACAGGATCTGTCTTTTGCTGCATGTCGCAAAAATATAGTGGTTAAAAGGATAGATGGGATGGCACTTCATTGTAAAACCTTATGGTCTTGGAGGATCATCATGCATGCCCAGAAGGTGCACAGCTGGCCTTCAGCCTATTATTATGTGCCATTAAAGAGCCTACCCAGTACTTTCTTAGTTCTATATTGCGTGTGTTAGAAAGTTTTTTTGGGATTCTACCTTGGAACTACGGAGTTTGCAATTTCCTGCATCAGCCTGCGCTGTGCTTCCCTAGGTCTCCTCCCCTCCCCCTCTTGGTATGGGTGCAAACGCTGGTGGATTTGTGTTCTGCTAGCGTTTTCTTTTCTATTGGCTCTGTGCAGGAAGAGAGGAGGTCACAATTCCCCAACCTCCATCCTTACGTTCCCCTTTGGTACCCCGCCTGGCCTGCCCCTCTTACTTACTCTTCAAGTAGATTTCTGGCCCCTCATACAGAGCACATGAAAGCCAGAAAGCCAGAAATGCCCCTGTCACTCAACTCTCCGGCACGTATGTTGCAGAGACTTTTTCACCAGCGTACCAGCGGGGATGGGATTTTTGCATCGCTGGAATCATACTAACAGTTGCATCATATTTGATATTTGATGGACAGGTGTGCACCTGGCTGAATCCAAAATCACAATCTATGAATTTGATTTCTTCATCTGCCAAGTTGTGTAGAAGCTGTTATATAACACTGAACCTCATTAGTAAACCCTACACCACATGGCTACAAATTACTGGGCAGAAACTGCCACAATAAAACTGGTGGCATACAAGCCATGAGTGATAGCAATACCTACAGGATTCTAACCCCAGTTCCTGGTGAATTAGCGCTGTTCCATGTCAATACCCCACCACCCCGCACACAAAGTTGCTCCTTTTCACTGTTATAATAGCCAGCTGGCTTTTGAGCTTAACCCATTGATAACCTAGCCTAGTAATCGACATCAACCTCATCTACCCTCATTTGTACAATTCAGAAGACATACATATTCATTCATTAATTCATTCATTTGTAATTTGTTATAGCGCCTTTCACCATAATTATGCTCCCAATTCGTCCTCGGAGGGACCGGAATTTGGGAGAGTTTGGAGATGCGATTATGCGTGTGTGCATTTCAGCCATTAAAGTTATGCGAGTGTGGCCAAGACCCTTGTAGTCATCCATGTCTAAATGGAGTGTGTACGGGCTCTGCAGAGGACTACTATGTACTAAAGGGGTGGATTGTGTTTAAGGCGAAAAAGAGCTATGTGGGAAGCTACAGTACACATTTTTGTTGTTAAAAGAAGCTTCATTCTGAATATCCAATCCCAATGGGAGACATATTTCGTAATGTCTTTGATGAGAATACTTGGATCCAGTTGTGGGTGAAAGTCAAAGGCATTTCTACTTCTGCTAACATTATACAAAGTCTCTTTTTTCATGCACAGTGCCTTTCTAACCCCCATGAAGTTGCTCAAAGCCTGGTATGGCTTCATTGGCATGGTAACTGCTCTGTTGAACACCCATGCAGATCTGCTCTCGAATCTTAACTCTAGCCTTCCTTCTGTCCTCATCCTCCTTGACCTTTCCTCTGCTTTTGACACAGTCGATCACGCCACCCTTATCAATCAACTACGTGAGAAACTGGGCATCACGGATCAGGCTTTGGAATGGTTGACCTCCTTCCTCCTGGACCAACCCTCCAAGGTCCAACATAGGTCCTTTCACTCCACCACCTCTCTCTCCTCATGTGGAGTTCCCCAGGGCTCTATCCTCTCACCCTGCTTCTTCAATGTCTACTTGGCCCCTCAGGCCCACCTGACCTCTACCTTCTCCTCTAACTTTCAGTGCTATGCCAATGATACTCAGCTCTCTTTTAGGCTCCCCTCAGCCTCCTTTCCTCTCTCGCTCATTCCTGACTGTCTATCCATGATATGGGATGGGTGCGTCTTCAGCGATCTCTTCCTTAATGGCAGTAAGACAGAGATCCTTCTCATTGGGTCCCATGCTCCTGCTTTCCCTCTCTCACTCTGGCCACCATCCTTGGACTCTCTTCCTTCACCTTCCTGTGAGGCAAAAATACCTTGGTGTTATCCTTGACCACACTCTCTCCTTCTCTCCTCACATCACGGACCATGCCAAGAAGACCGACAACCAGCTGCACCTCCTCAGAGGTATTCTTCTTTTTCTCACTTTCCCCAGAAGCTCACTTTTTTAGAGTGCTGGTTCTCTGTAGGCTGGACTACTGCAACAGCCTCTTTCTCAAACTTCCTTCGCTAAGCCACCTCTAACTCTCTGAAGGTCAGACACTGCTCCAGGCAGAGAGTGGGGGCTAGATCTCTCCCCTCTGCATGTGCCTCCCTCTGGAATGGCCTCCCTGCCCCTCTCAAACTTGAGCCGGACCACCTGAAGTTCCCAGAAGCAGCCCAAGACCTTCCCTTTCTCCTCTGCTTTCTCTCCCTCCTCTGCTGTCCTACCTGTCTGCTGTGCCGACTGGTTGCTTGGCTACCCTCAGAGTGTCACTGGGTACCAGGCTCCTCCATGATCGATCTCCTGTGCACTGCTTCCAGGCCTACCGCACACTTAGGTGATGTAACTGTAACCCCTACAGTCCCTTGCCTCCTTGCACTCACCCAGAGCTGCGCTGCCCTGGGTGCACTTACTCAGAGCATTGCTGCCCTGATTGAACTTCCCCTTTCTCTCTCCCTGGCACTCCCCTCTCTCCCTTCCCCTTGCACTTTGTGTTGGCGCACTTGCATGATGTGAATGACACAAGACCTAGTAAGATTGTTTATCTTGTCCGCCCTATGTCTTCCCTCCCTGTCTTGTTGTGCCTAGAAACACTTGTGTACAGGCGCGTTATGAATGACATATCATATCTTATCATATCATATCATATCATATCATATCATATCATATCATATCATATCATATCATATATGTTAGGGAGAATTCTCCAGAATGGCTAATTTCCCTTACCTTTTGAGTCCCTCAGCAGTTTTGCTGGATTTCCAGGGTTTTGTTTTTTTACTGGTAAGAGTGTGAGCCTTTTTCCCACTCTTACATGTGTTTGGCTGTGTATTGTACATTTTTATGCCCATGGGCTATGGAGTCTCACCCACCCCATAGGCATCATCTTGTTACTGAGTGTCCCCCAGTACCTTTAGTGCAGTGGCACAGGGTTGTCTTTTTCAGACTCCCACTTTAAACTCCATTTTCTGGGACTGACTACTGTCTCCCAGAACATATAAACTTATCATTGACTTAACTAGTCTTTTTAAATTTAAAGACCGAGTACACCCTATCTTCCAATAGAGTACTGGATTGGTTAATAGTTATCCCCTTTTGTCTGATTCTCATGGAACATTAGTATGTTCCCCTTTCTCTAAAATTTGGCTGGTGGCAATGGTATCTACCATTCTTCTTCTTTAAAAGTAATGGACAAATTCGGTCGTTCATTCCGTGCAACCGCGGTGAAAGCACAGGAAATCTTTTGCCTCTTCGAAGGCTTGTCCTTCTCTTCTGCTTTAAGTAACTTTTCCTCTGACCAACTTCAGTTTGAACTCTTGGCAAAGCCCAAAGACATAACCGCAAACTATTTTGAACTGTGTGATATTCTGCAAAGACTCTGAACCATTAACATTGGCCCAAACCTATTGACTTGAATCCTAGTTATAGTAGCCTTTTCTAGATTGCGCTGCCTATAACTTGTTGGTGCAATTGATTTTGGATAACCTTGTCTTTCCTCCCTTTTAAATTGCTGGAGTGTCATTTTGCTCACACTTCATTTTGAGCTTAACTTGTCCAGAATTGATTGGGTGTTGTTGTAGTATATTAAGACTGTGATTTTCTGCTGCTTTATGATAGTGAACTGTTTTATAAATGATGGTGTAAATCAATGTATATTCTTTTACTCAGAAACCTGAATCAGTGTTTGTTTGAACCATATTAATTGTTGTCCTTTGTGTAATCTCTTGTACTGCTCACTTTACTCTTGAGATAGGTCTGGCTGCTCAGCCACCGCTACCAAATACTGTGTAGTACGGACTTCTACCAAAGGTGAATTTGTACTTGCACTTGTAGTGTTAATCGTGTGCGATGTTCCCAAAGGGTACTGCATATGATTCTGCCTAACAAAATATTTGATTCTTCATTTGTTTTATTTGACCTTTTTATTGCCATTGCTATTAAACTAATTATAGCTAATTGGAAACAATTTCAAAGTTTGGCAGAACAATATCTGTCATGTGCATAGAATAGAGCATTGTTTTTTTTAAATTTAAAATGTTTTGGTTTACAAATCAAACCTTTCATCTTACTATCTTATCATGCATATCTCTTTCTACTTGATTTCGTTTTCGCGCAAGTCTTTCATCTTTGCCTTTCTCCAATGTTATTTTCCATTGATTTTTTTTATCTCCTTGATCGTCCTCTTCCTCATCCAGATTGTCTGTTCTCCATTATGTTGTTCCAAAAGGATGTCAGGATGAATATTATTGTTTTCTCATTTCTTGCTATCAGTAAATTCCATCTGTCTTCGGGCGATAGTGGTGTTTGATTGTTCAAGAACCATCCTCTAGACAGGTTTCTATTAGTGCAGGGCATACAATAATGATGTGATGCAAACTTTCAATTACCGCTCCGTCTTTGCAAAATCAGCAATATTTTTGATTTCTGGTGATTTGTTTCCTTGCTGCCATTATTTCACTTGTCGGTAGAATGTTTAATCGTAACCTCAAAAAAGTGTCTCTGATCTTGGATGATGGAAAGATCTTCAAGTACTTTGGTAGTTTGTTGATCGGTCTAACATCTAGTTTGCATGGTATGTCGTGATGATACTTGTCTTTGGTCTTATTCGTTTGTATACAATCATTCTCTGTAACTCTCATTTTCGCTTTTTGTGGTCTTTTCAACAGCATATCTAAGGAGATAGCTTCTGCTTCTCTTTTTACTTCAACCAATCTTTTCCAGATGTCCAGAGTTTGTTCATTGCTTCCATATTTCTTGTCTCTCAGGATTTCGCATGGAGGCGCATATGTTTCGCTCATAGTTTTTCAATATAGATCGAATTGTTTCCACTCAACAATGGATGTCAGGGATTGCAGGGCGAGTTCTGCTCAGATACGTGGCATAGGAAGCAATGTAGGAGGTTTAATACTTTCCCCCTAAAGCTTCCCTCTAGTTGTGTCCATATGTTATTATCAATGTTTATCATTGCCTCTGCTCCATATGTCAGTATTGCCGTAACTTTTTGTTTGTAGAATATTACAACTGGTGTCATAGAGAATTTTCCATATTTCCGATGGAGTGTTTTGGCCTGCTGCGCTAATGATAGTGCTTTGGCTTTAAGATGTTGAGACCATTCTTTCTCAGTTGGTGATTGCGATATCCATACACCTATAGATTTAATCGTCTTCACTTGCTCCACTTTGTCATTTCCGATGTAGTATGAGGCAGATGTTCCTTTCTGTTTGGTTTGTTTCATTAGGGTAATTATTTTTGTTTTTTTAACATTTATTTCTAGCTGATTTTTCGCCATATATTCTTCTAATTTATGAAGTGCACTCTGCAATCCTCTAGGGGTTTTTGCCAATATTACAATATCATCAGCAACATGATGCATGATATTGTAGTGTTGTTTATTTTTGGTGGATTCATTAGGGGCGTGTAGATATTTGCTTCTAGATCGGCCGTATGTAGATGGAAAAGGGTGGCTGCTAAGGGGCAGCCTTGTTTCAAGCCATTCCAAGTCTTGATCTGTTCTGTGAGTATTCCATCCTTGGACATTCTGATTCTCATGGTAGTGTTTTCATATAAAAGTTTGATAGGTTCAATGGTGTTACTTGGGCAGGCCCATGAGTTTAATTTTTTCCACAAATTATTTCTATTTACAGAGTCGAAAGCTAACTTTAAGTCCACAAATGCTGCATAGGTCTGTGTTCTTGTTCTTATCGCTTTGTGTTTGAGTAGATTCAGTAGAAACAGGTTGATGTTAGTTCCTATTGTTTTCACGAAACCTGTTTGTCTGTTGGCATATTTCTTTTCCTTTAATGCCTAAGTGTTCAAATTCTCTAGTAGGAGCTTTGCAAATATCTTCCGCAGAGAATCTAGTAGAGCCAGGGGGATGGTAATTTCTCGGTTCCATAGAAGATCCATGCTTGAATATTGGTATTAGTGGCTTGGAGCCATGTTGTTGGAATCGTCTTGGTAATCTGTATTAAATGAAATATGCTGTCACGTATTGATCCCCAGGGCCCTGGGTTTTATTTAATTATCATTTTCGATAGGCCGTCTGGTCCTGGCGCTCTGGAGGCATTTAGGCTCTGTATTACTTTTTGTATGTCCTCAGTCTCCCATTCCCATTGCCATGTTGTGTTCTTCACTATCTGTGTTTCTCCAATCTGGTATTGTCTTTGCCCGTAAGGCTCTGTAAAGTATATCGTCCAACTCGCCTCTGGGACATCAGCAATCATCGCATCTTGTGTATGAGTTTGGCTGTGTAGTAGAGACCATAAATCCCTCGTGTTCTTATTCTTTAGAGCTTGCAACATCTTCTCTGCATCTTCTTGCATGACTAGGTATCTGTTATTCCTCATCCATTTTTTGTGTTGTTGTTTTGCCAATTTGATTTGTTTATATTTGTCACTCGAATTTTGTTTTGTTGTCATTTTTATCTTCTGTCTCAATTCCTTCTTTTTTTGTGCTACTTTAAGATTATAGGCATGGAGATGGTGTCTTGATGTTTGTTCCTGGTTTGTTCTATTCTGTTGCTTGAATGGTTAAAGCAATCACTCATAATTGATTTTTTTGAGCATCTTGTAAGGTCTATTTTATCATTTTATTTGGCAGTTTTTCTATCATGTTTTGTCTGATCCTTAGTCTGTTTCTTCCGTTGTTTATCTCCATTTTTGGTAATGTCCTTTTTTCATTCATTTGATGTTCAGCATTCCATGCTCTTAGCATTATATAATGATCGCTGTTATCAGTTTGATGTTTCGGTTATAACAGATTTCGTCGTATATTCCTTTCGTCATGAAAATGAAATCAATTATTGCAGATGATTTCCTTCTTGCCCAAGTTTCCATCAACGGGCCTGTGATTGTATTATATCTGTCTGACCTTTCCATGTGTCTATTGGCTACTTCTTTAATCCAGCTTTTGGCTCGAACTGTAAATTAAATTTCTTTACCATTGGCATCGAATCGATGAATATTTAAGTCTCAGCAAATTATGAACTTTATCTCTTTATATTTTTCTTTTGTTCGGTCAATTGCCGAGAATACGGTGTCTATAAAGGATTCATCTGTTGTACCAGTTGGGTTCCAGTACAAATTCATTATGCCCCATATTTCATCTTTCTGAGGCTGAATCAGTCTCGCTGTCTCAGTGCATTTGTTCTTGTGTTTCATTATCGTTAGTTGTGCCCAAGGGTTCAGGTTTTCTGATTCAATCATGTCAATATTTCTTCTGTTTTTGATCATGGTCATGAGTCCCACTGATGGGCGGGCTTTTTTCCCTTGAGTAGCAGGGTTAATTAATACTGTGTAGCCATTGCATATTTGTTGCACTGTTAACCACGATTCTTGTATACATATTAAGTCAGAAGTGTGTAGATTCTGGTCTGATGTGCCAAATAAGTGTCTATGCCCCCGTGTGTTCCATGAGCACATCGATGTAGTTGATGTCTTCTCTATATTTGGTTTTTATCTTCGTTGTTTATACATATCTTGGTCTCCTAGTAGTGTGTCATCCATTTGTCTCCATATTCCATACTTCATGTATATTTCATGTCGATTTTGGAATTGTTTTCCCACACTACCTTCATTCTCTTGCGTTATTCTCCTTCTGTCATGCTCAGGTCTATTGTTTTGATGGTCATTAGCGTAGTTATTCACGTATTCTCTAGAATTATGTTGCCCTTGCTTTGGCATCCTCTCTCCTTTTTTTCGTTTCTGTGCTTTTTATTTAATCAATCCTAATTATTTCAAATCCTAATTGTAGGAATATGGGCTTATTTGCCATCATTTTGTCAAGCATGTTTTCCGTGGTGAATTCTATTCTGTTTTTGTTTTGCAGCTCATTTTACATTTTGCAAGATATTTATCCTACTTTTAATATGTCATTATTGTTGTAAAGGCGCCTACAAATACCCAATAAATAAATGGTTCATGAAGTGCTTTTCATAGATGTATTTCAAGTCATGTATAACTATATTCAACTTCTTGTGGACTTTGCACTTAAATGTCACTAATATTTTTTCATCAGGCACTCCCCCTCTCCTTTCATAAAGTGTCATCTTTGCCTTGTGTCTGTTTTATGTATTTTGTCTTTCCCCCCTGTTAGTCTATCGCATAATGTTTTGCTAATGCAGATGGCATATCACTGGAAGTGTGCATCTCTATCGCCATTTATCCTTTCTTTTAATGAGTACTAAGATGTTACTGTGTTATTAACTTCAGCCATTGCTTATTGTCAAGGCACCTTTGTCACAGTGCTGAGATTTGGTTAACATCACATACTGTCTCCTTTTCAATCTAGTGTTGTAATGGAACTCTGCTGTTGTTCATATCGCATTGTTCTTATTTGTAATAATTCTAATAAAGATTAGTAAACTAAAACAAAAAAAGCAGTTTCATTTTTATGGCCGAGGTGATGTGCAATAGTGTTTGTGTTATATGTGTGTGTAGGGTGTGTGGAGTGAAGCCGTGCCTTCCACTAAATTGAGAAGTGACTATTTCCTGAGTTCCATCTATGTACGAAGAATATTGCTCAGTTTCACAGGTGATCTAAGTGCTTCATGGATGCATAATACCCATCCTCTGAGGGGTTCTTAGAGAGAGATATTGCAATCCCTAGTTCCTTCTGGTGTATGAACAAGGACCCCATTTCAATATTACATGCAGCGGCGTTGGGCCACCATCCTGTGCTTTAGAGTTACCTGTCATGTGATCCATGGGTGAGGGATCAGAGGTGCCTGGTTGTCCTTCTATGGCATGATCAACATGATTTTCCCTAGATGCATTTTAAGTGTGAAGCATTGCCCCTCTCCAAGGAACGGATGTGGGAAGGCAGGGGGGATCATGAGGTCGGAGGGAACAGCCAGGTTTTGAGGGCTTTCATGAAGGTCAGGTGATTCTCAATGAGGCGGAGCGCAAGGGGAAGGGAATCTCCTTGCAAATCAAGCCCTGAGACAGGGTTTTAAGGAGGGGTACTGTCAGGGTTCTCTGCCATTGAGAATGTATATAGTCTGGTTCACCTTATTATGGGAATAGTCATGTTCACATATTTGGGTGTGATTTATGTTCTTTACTGTGGTAAATTACGAGTTGGGCCTTAACTGTATCATTCAGTGTGTGGACACTAGCCCAATCCAAGATGGAGGTCCTTATCCTGCATCCTGACTGGCTGGAGAATACACAGGGTCAGCTGTTGGTCAAATTTCAACTGCCTTTCATTGTCCTTTGTCTGGCTGAGCAGGTCAGGAACCCGGGAGCTCCAGTGTCAGAGGCCTTTCAACCCTTAGGCCTGTCAGGAAGAAGATATGAAGGGAGACGTTTGTTTTAGATCATCTATCAACATTTTATAAGGGAAGCATACATCAGAGACAGAGTAAAGTGAACGATTCTTATTTCATTTAATGTAAAAACTGGAAGTTTGTTTTAAAACATTTCTGCTTGTGAGAAACCCGATTTCATAATATTAGAAAAGCTTCAGTTTGAATTACTCAAGTTGTTCCTTTGTTTATTTGAAAGTTAATCTATTGTTAGCTCACGCTGGTTTCATGTTTGCGCTTCAAGTTTCGTTCTGAAACCATTTGTTTTTTCATGTGCAGTCATTTGAGTAAAGATCCTACTCTCTAGTTCATTCCATTGTTAGGAAATGACTTGAGTCGGGTCTCCTCAGGAAAGCTTTCTTTCTGAACACTGTTAGCCTTAAGCCGAGTGAGGGCAGCGTTTTAATTTCAGACTTGTGCTGCCCAGCCATGGCATTGTTTTATTAAGCAGCTCAAACTCCATATGGGACGCTGAGCATGGGAACTCATTTGAATAGTCAGTTTACAGTTTTTATCGTGCAGGTTTGCGCAGCGACTATTTTTCCTGAATGTGTGGAGACCTGAGAGCGCGGGGAACGTGGCACACTTCAGTGAACAATGTAAATAACAGTTAAAGTGGCCAGAGCAACAGAGGTAATTTCTGAAGCAGCAGTATCTGGACAGTGAAAGTATACATTAAACTGTTCAGTAGCAGTACAGAGAACAGTTACCATTTTTATTTTGAGGTAGAACTTTGTTTTAAGTGAAAAGGAACAGTATCCTACAGTCCTAAAGAGGCTACATGTACATTAAATTTAGAAAGCAATTTAAAGACAATGGACCTAATCACATTACGACTGTGCCGGTCCGGAAACACTGGTGCCGGTAAGCCTACCAGCACCAGTGTTTCCGGACGGGCAAGTATGACTCTTCAAGCGGGTGCCGTCCAGCCCGCCAGGTCAGACCTGGTGGGTGGAACGGCACTCACCCACAGAGTTTCATGGAAGCACTGGCACTGCTGTTAACAGTGCCGGTGCTTCCGTGGTCCCCATTCCCATGGAGTCCTATAGGACTCCATGGGAATGGGGACTTACAAAATTACAGGCACCTGACTTCCCAGCCGCTGGGGTCGGAATACCTCAGTGTTACTGAGACGTCAAACGCCAGTAATTAATTACAGGTCTGGTGGCAACCTGCCAGTTTTGCCGTCAGTGTTACCGCCAGACCCGTAAAGAAGTCCAATGACATTTTAAAGCAAAGAAGCATTCAAACAATCTGTGGTGAAGGTTGGAAAAGGTTACAAGAAGTTTTAGTCCAAACCTAAATGTTAAGTCATTGCTCAGGGCAAGTAGCAGAGGAAGAAACAGGTATACAATCTTTAAATAATTAGGAAATAAGGTTTCAGGAGAGTTAGAATGTTTAAAGTAACTAGGCTTGTTATCTTTCTTTTCTTCCCCCTGCAGGTTTCAATGATGCCACAGTAGGAATCTGTTTCTCTTTTTTATTGTATCCACTTTCCCTTTCCCCCGGGGTTGTTGCATGCTCAGCTGTGAAATAGAGTAGTTGAGTGTGCCACGCATTTGAGTGTCTGTCAGGGTTCAGCAGCTCCTTCAAACGTTTTTTGTCAAGACTCAGCCTAATAGTTCCCTGGGTAAGAGTGTGAGAAGTTTGCTGCAGAGTTTTGAACTTGTTGGAGCTTTCTCAGTTTGTATGTAGGCGCACCTAGGCAGAGGGAATTAGAGCAGTCTAGGCGTAAAAGGATGGTGGCCATGATTGTGGAAACTTTATGGGGGTAGGTGAGAAAGGGAAAGATCAGCTTGAGGATGCAGAGGTGGAAGGTGCACAATCTGGAGACTGCATTGATTTGACAGGAAATGGTCAGGTCTGAGCTAAAAGTGCCTCCTAGTTTTTGACTGAGTGGGATGCAGTGGGGGCAGGCCCTAATAAATGCAGCCAAGGCATAGGTTGGGGAAGGAGTGTTGTTTTACCTCAGATTAGGATTTTGGTTTTTCCGAAGTTGAGGAGCCGGGGATTTTTCGGCATCCAGAGGTAAATGTCTGATAGGCAGGATGCGAGGTCTGTATTAGTTGAGGAGGGGAAGTTGGAATTCTTGAGGATGATCTGCATGTCATCAGCATAATTGCAACAGGTGACGCTGTGGGAACGGATGAGCTTGGGGAGGGGGCGAAAGGTAGAGGTTGAAAAGGAGGTGGGAGAGGGAGTTCACTGGGAGACTCTGTGTGGGTCTGGGTGGGGACAGAGGGGAAAGGATAGAAACAGGCGACTTTGGAGCAGTCGAAGAGGAAAGAGGTGATCCATCGGAGGGCGGCGTCCCTTATGCCAAAGTCAAAGAGTCTGTTCATGAGGATGGAGTGGTTAATCTTGCCGAATGCAGCTGAGAGGTCAAGGAGGATGAGAGCAGCAGAGCCCACAGTTTCTGCTGTTCTTTTCAGGTTGTTCCAGATAGAGACCAGGGAGAATTCAGTTCTATGGAGTGGTCTGAAACCAGACTGGACAGGGTCAAAAATGGTGTGGGCCTCAGTGAAGAGTCTGAGCTGGGAGTAGACATGCACTCTAGTAATTTGGTTATGAAGCATTTGTTAGAGATGGGGCTGTAGTTGGAGGAGAGGAGGGGGTCAATGGATGGCTTTTTTAGGAGAGGTTTGGCGTGATAGATTTTGTATTCAGGTGGGAGAGACCTGATGCTAGTGAGCAGTTGATTATGGATCTGGCGAGGGTGCCTGAACAGGTGGAGGAGATGATGTGTTTGGGGATGGCCCGTGGGCACGGGGCTCCCGGGGAAATGATGGGGTGGCTATTGGAGAGAACTCTGGATGAGAGATTGTAGAGAAGAAGCTGTAGAGGGGCCGAGTTAGGGGCAGCAGAAGGTGGCCTGTCGGTATAGGGGGGCAGTGTTGCTAGTTTCGCATTGATCATGAGGTTCTTATCAATGGCTATGTTGAAGTAATAATCGGAGAGGGTGTTGCACAGTGCCTGGGAGATGATGGGTGGAGAGGAAGAGCAGAGGGGGGTCTTGAACTCAGGAATGATCTTGCAGAGTTCTTTGAATGGACTGTTTGCATTGGTGATATGGGAGTTGTAAAAGGCATGGTTGGCTTTCCTAATTTCGAATCTGTAGGCTCTCGTCTGTCTAGCCAGAATGGCTTTGTTTTGGGCAGAAGGATTGGTCTGCCAGTGTCATTCCAGGTGATGATTGAGGGTTCTGAGTAATTTGGGTGAGGGTTGAACCACCTGGTGGAAGAACCTGTGTCGCTGTATGGCAGTTTTATTGGGGCTAATGGGGACAGAGCATCTGAGAGCCATTGGTCGAAAAGGACAGGGAATGGGTCACCTCCCTTGAGGGGAAGATTGGGCAGGGAGGAAAGTAGGGCAGAAGAAAGATCAGGGCAGATGGCTACCTTGTTCCAGAGTGGGATCCTGGGGGTGGCGACTGGGAGCAGGAGGAGGAGAAGGCAAGGGGTCACCTGAGTCAGGGCAGAGAAGAAGATAGCAGAGTGATCAGTCCAGATGAGGGTCCGGGTGAAGGTGGAGGAGATCAGGTTGGATGTGCTGAACACTATATAGTGTGCGACATGCAGTGTGGGTGGAGCCTAAAATGAGTTGGGACAGGTTAGGGGCTTCTATGTTGTCAATGAGATGACTGTTCATGGGGCTGGAGAGGGTGTCTAAACATATGTTTAGATCCCCAAGAACAGTGAGAGTCGGGTGATAAAGCAGTATGGCTAATATAGAGTCACTCAGAGAGTCTGCAAAGATACCGTTATGGCCCAGGGGTCTGTAAAGGAGGAGGAAGCGAAGGGAGAAAGAAGGAGAGGAATTGGATTTTACTAACAAGGATTCACAGTCGTCATTGCAGGGTTGCTCCTTGACCTGTAAGGGTGTGAGGTGTGATTTGTGGATGATGGCTATACCCTGCTCTCCTGGCTCTGTTGTCGGTGATCAGGGAGTAGCCTGGGGGAAGCCTCATGTGCAGAGTGGAGGAAGTTGTCAGAGAACCAGGTTTCATTGATGAAAAGGATGTCAGGGTTTTTGTCAGAGATAAGGTCAAATTTCATGTGCTTGATTCTGGCGACTGGTCTGGCGTTGATGAGGATGCAAAAGAGGGGCTGGAGGGGGCAATGTCCTGAGCAGGGGTGGGGTGGGGATAAGGAAGGAGACAGGGGTGATGAGAGGGGCTTGAGTGGGGTAAGAAGAGGGGCAGGAAGAAGGAGTAGAGAGGATGAGAGGATGGACAGGGTTGGGCAAGGGGGTAGGTGGTAGGAGTGTAGCAGGGAACAGAGGAAAGGGGGTCCAGGGGCAGAGATGGGGAGGAGTTTGGCTGGTGGTGTCTGTGTGTAGCAGGTCTTCTGCACATGGGCCGATGGGAGGCTGCCGTAGGTGTGTGAGTGGGGTGGGAGGGTCTGCAGAGTCTGGAGTTCTGGCCAAGGCTGAGAAGGCTGCGCTTAATGAAGCAAAGGTTGGGTAACTAGGTGGGGGCAATTGGGCTGGGAGATTGGAAGCTGATGGTGGTTGGGGCAGGTGTGGAGAGTGGTGAGTGAAACTGGGGCAAGGGGGGTTATCAGAGGGAGAGGGAACAGGTTGAGGTGTAGGAGAGGGGGGAGGTGGAGTCAAGGGGTAGGGAGGGGGAAGATTCCAGAGGATGGTGGGGTGGCTGTGGAAGAAAGGTCTTGTGGTCTTGAGCTGGCAGGCAGGTGCCAGGAGTGTATGGGTGAGGGTAGGGTGTCAGCTGAAGGGTAAGCTTTGGCCAAGGCTGCGTGTCCTATGCCATGGGAAGAGAAGGTTGGGTGTAGGACAGGAGGGGTTTGGGCAGGGCGAGAAGGAGGAAGGAAGCAGGACAAACATAGGGGGGGGGGTGAGGGTTTGGCCGAGGGATGACCAGAGAGAAGGGGGTGGTTAGGCAGGGTGGGGATGGTGCTGAGAGAAGGAGGGTGGGATGGGGGAGGTTGGAGAGGGAGAGTGAATGATGCCTCACAGTGTGGAAAGAGAAGGGTGCAATCTGAGGTGTCAGAGTGGAAGGAGGGCTGGTGGGGCGATAGGAGGATGGGGCGGAGGGTTTTCTTCTGTTTCCTGGGTTAAAGGCAAGATAAGGCTACCTTACACAAATAGGTGGAGTGGAAATATGGCTACTTTACACAAATAGGCTAAATGCAGCAAGTGTCTACCTTAAACAAATAGGCTAATGCAAGATATGCTGACTAACGTAGATCGGCAAATGTAAGATAAGGCTATCTTACACAAATAGGCTAGATACAGAAAGTGTCTACATTAACTCAGTAGGCTATACACAAGATAAAGTTAATTTACACAAAAAAAGGCTAAATGCAAGAGACAGCCGACTAACACTGATGTGCTAAATGTAAGATAGGTCCCAGGAGTATAGCTCAGCGGCAACGTGCTCACCTTGGAAGCAAGATGACACGGAGCAACACGGGTTCGATCCCCGGGTCCGCGCTTAGAAACCTCTGGGTATGAAGTGTGTTATAAATAACCTATCATATCATATCATATCAAGATAAGGCTAACTTACACAAAGGGTTAACTGCAAGATATGGCACACTTTCACTAATAGGCAAACTGCAAGATATTGCTGACTAACTCAGGTGTGCTAAATGCAAGATTTTGCAACCAAAAGAAATAACTAACATATATGTTCATATTAATTTATCTTGGGACTCTATTATCTAACCAAAATACGTATTTAATCACTTCACACATCTTAATGCACATACTTTAGGAGTTGTGTTCATGTGACTCTATTATCTAAGCAAAACAATTAATCAATCTACTCATATACATGTATATACTTCAGATGTTACGCTTGCTCGTGACAATATTATCTAACAGAACAATTAATTAAGCATTACAAACATCAAAATGAACAAACTTTTACATTACTTTTTCTCAAGTTAACTTTATCTAACCAGAACTATTATTCCACACATCTTAAAGTGATGGTCTAGTAAAAAATTTTATTTAAAGAATAGATAGGCCACATAAAAAAAAAATACTAGCATCCTCCGTTTTAAAACTTCCTATGTAAAATTGTGAGCTATTCAAGCTCAAAATTCAAAAAAGCAAGCACAGGGGCGCAGCCATTTTGTGAAATGGAGGCCCTCCTGTGCTGGCTTTTGCTTTTGCGGCACTAATGAAGGAAAAGCCAGCGAGCAGTAGTAAACAAAGTCTACCGCTGGGTGGCTTTCCCTTCATTAGTGCCGGGACTCGGAGGACGCAGACCGGAGACCAGAGCAGGAAAGCTGCAGCTGAATCTCGGTAAGTGCTATTTATTTTTTTTACAAAAAATAAGCACTAGCTGCGTTTTTTTTTCTAAGTTTTCCGGGCTGGAGGAGCCCGGAAAACTTAGAAATAAAACCGCAGCTTTAAAAACGTATTTATGTTTGCGGTCGCTTTTGTAGCGACCGCAAACATAAATACAACGTAATTGTGTTGGAAAACACTGCGGTTTTTCTTTCCAAGTTTCTCAGGCTCCTCCTCCGGTTCGGAGGAGCCTGAGAAACTTGGAAAGAAAAACCACAGTGTTTTCCAACACAACCGCGTTGTGTCTGCCTTAATCTGCTTTAGCGCAACTAGAGATAAGCCGTCTGGAGTCACTTTGAGAAATCTGATCTATCCCACCTGTCGGCGAGGTGTCCACGCAGTTCAGAGGGTTGAGACGAGCGGTTAACAGGGAGCCAGCGCCCGAGCAGCGTTGATGAACACAGAAGAACGTAACTGAGGTCCACATAACAGGCAATGTTTTGTGTGGGTGGGTCTCATGTATGCGGGAGGAGGGAGGTTTAATGTGCACTTACTGTTGTTGCGGGAGTTGTTTTGACACGTGCATGGTGGTAGGGACCTGAGCAGAGGTAGAAGTCACTTTTCTGTGTTTGTTCGAGTATCATAGCGAAGGGCTCTGATGATGAGCAAGGATTGTGGGCTTAGTAGGATCAGACTGTGACAACGTGTGTATATGTGGTATTCCTATGTGTTGGACATTTTAGTCCAGAACATAGATGATGGATACCCATAACGGCTAGCTGGAGCTATCCTAGATTGTGGAAGGTGTTTTGTCTGGTTAGTCCTCCCAGAGAGAGGCATTTCAGCCGTCAGGTGACGCGTCCGTTGCAGCAAACACAAGAAATAAAGTGAATACTCCACCCGGAGAGGTGGGAAGACAGCTGTGGTATTATTTTGGGTTTGGGGTGTAATGCGGGGAGTGGGGAAAATGGGCATTCATCATGTGCACACAATTGTCTCTTTGTTGAATTGAACTTCAGCTTGGTGACGTATAGGACACTGTGTTGGGATGGTGATGAGTTTGTGTTGTGAAATTGAGATTGGAGGACAGGTGAACAAGCAGCAGTGTGAAGAAGGTGCCTGCGCAAGATTGAGGTGATGTGCTGGACAGCGACAGTGCTGGCGAGGGCGGGGTTGAATACGGAGCCCGCCGTGTAAGGTGCAGAGCCGCGGAGGCTTGTACCTGAGAACTTTGATAAACAGTGTAATATAACCGTTTACCTCCCTTGACAGCGGATATCAAAACCTCAACTAGAGGTCAGGTAAAGGGTTGTAATGTATTCATATGGTGGAAAGGGGACCGTGTATATTGGGGAAGCAACTCCCATGCAACATCTCTGCAAGACCCTACCCCCATATAAAGATAAGATAAAAAAGTTCAGTATACAATGGCCTAAAAGCACAGAATGGAAAATAGCGAGGCCATGGCCGCCCAACAGCAGCTTCTCTAAAGACATACTGCAATCACTTTTGACCCATTTAAAGAGTACGTACAAAGGGAAAAAAATAGCTAAATGGATGGAAATATTTGAACTGTGGCGTATGTTCCAAGAGGACATGCCATGAATGATGTATTTGAGAGAGGTGAAGGGGGAGGGATCAGACCCCTTCGCTCCGCCTCGCGCACCGCTGATAATAATATCTGAAGATGCGGAGGAGGAACAGGGCTTATACCCATTAAGAGAACTAAAAGCAGCAGAGGGTTACTCAAATCCCACCTATAAACCACCCCCATATGCCCAAACAGAAAAACCACGAGGGATAGAGCAGGCGGCCGGGGGCACTGACGTCGACGAGGAGGGGCTGCGGCACGCGAAAACAGAGTTTGCAGGTATCGGACCAGAAGAATGGATAGCTGCACAGATACTTCTAAAACTAAAAGGGGCCACAAAGGGGATGCAGAGGGTGCAATGAAGGCAATAGAGAATTTGGAGCTCCGACATGAGTGCCGCGTGAAGTTAGATAGATCGGGGGAGGAGGTAAACTAACAACCTCAAGAGGGTGAAGAAGCAAGTGAAGAGCAGGAGAGAGCATCCTGTGTTATCACAAAGGGAACAAAAGGATATAGTAGAAAGAGAAGTGAAGGAAGGGAGATAAAAAGAGTAGGTAGAAAGCAAGAGGGAAGAAATAGAGAAGATGCTGGAGGAGGAAAAGGAGATGGAGATGGCATTGAGCAGGAAGAACATATTATTGCAGGAATCACGCAAGTACGAGGAGAAGCGACTGAAACAATTGAGGATGGAATGGTGGGCAAGGGAACAAAGTAGGAAGGATGAGGAATCACGGGTGTTGGAAAAGGTCAGTTAACAAATCAAAATAGAATTAGCCAGGTAAAGGCAAGAAGAAGACAAACAAAAGGAGGAGAATACAGGTGAGCACAAAGGAGGATCAAACGGACACGGCGCAACACACTTGGGAGTGCGGGAGGAAGAGGATATATGTAAATTATCGGACATCGATCTCAATGTGCCGCATGACCTCAGCCTGGTAAGACGAAAATGTAATTTCTCCACTAGTTTCTGTAGAAACATGGATGACGAATCTGATGACGATGACCATATTGATGAGGAGAGGGAGGGGCCTAACAAGCTCTGCCTCATGAGCACCAATGGAGGGAGCTCTTGTCAGTGTGGGACACATGAACAGAGGGTTACACAGCATGGCAGACCTACACAAGATACAGCGTAGGAGGGAGCACCCCAGACACTGTACAGTAGAAGACCCTGGGACCTCCCCGGGCACAGGAGAGATGGGGCAATGATAACACAATCAAGGGGACATGTCTGTTCCAGAAGGTGATTGATAAGGGCTCACAACACTCCACAGCAGGCACAAACAATTGAACCTGTATACATAGGTGCAGAAATAGAAGATGAGAGAGGACCCATTCAGGTAAGGCAGTATAGATGAACACCGGAAGAGAGGTCCGCATATTTTATTTACAGATGCCACTATTAGAAAGAGTAGGAAAGAGACCATAGAACGTGCCCTGGAAGCACACAGATAAGGAAAACATCAAATGCAGATTACCATCACTAAGTGCAGGAGCTGGGAAATGGATTTACGCAATGGAACAGTTGATGGTGGGACACATGCTAGCAGTAGATGACGTCAAAGGACTGTTGGTCTCCATACTGGGTGATGCAGCTGATGGCACCTGGAAGAGGGCAGGGTTCCCAGGGGTGACCATTCAGAACACAGCACACAACGGGGCACCATTCGCAAATTGCACTATTAACGAGCCCGAGCCCCCAGGCACAAACATCGATCTCCAACCACAACCTCAGCCCCAACCACAACACCCATATAGCACCCTGCCAGCAAATGCACCACCCATGGGTAGAGGATATAGGTAGAGGACATAGTGAGAGGCAGATACCCACATGTCTTCAGAGGGAGGCTTTCAGAGAGGACAGGGGTATGGTCCATTATCACACCAATATGAAGGAGGGTTCCATGGCTACACACAGCAAATGTCGAAAGGACCAGGGGGGGAGAAGGAGGATTCCCATGGCAGGCAAGAGAGCCACCACAGTGCTGGGCATGTGGACAACTAGGGCACATTTCCAGAGCATGTTGGAATAGGGGGGGCGCAAGCAGGGTGGGGATAACAGGGGTATCAGGGAAGGCACAATGATTACTATGTCCCAGATATACGAGCACCCCCAACCACAGCACCACCCCAGGCGATGATGCCTCAGGTGGCAGCACCAGCCCAACTGCTAGCACAAGTACATGCCCACTTCCCAGAGCCAATGTTACAACAGCAATGGTACCAATACAAAAAATGGGAGGGGTCCCTATAGTAGGAAATAACCCCTACACAGGGTACGGATTATCCCTATTTCCCCAATAGGACAGCCCACAAATGACCTAGTTGTGTCCCATCCTGTCGGTCACACCTAATCCTGCAGAGGAACCTTGCATAAGGGTGACAATAGGTGACACAACGTTTCCTTTCTTGTTGACACTGGGGCAACTAGGTCATGTATTCGGGAAGGGACTTTTGCGTTGTCAGGTGATGCCATGAACACACAAGGATTCTCTGGGGCTCGAGAGGTGGTTTAATTTACTGATAACATCTCATTATCTATTGGGGAGCACAATCTATTGCTACCCTTACTTTACTCCAAACATGCACCTGTAAATATATTAGGTTGAGCTATAATGAGCAGACTCAACATGACCATCTCATTCCCAGACATAATCAGCTCAACAATACACATGTTCACAGTTAGGCAACTTCTCCAGGTGTATTGTTGGAAAACACTGCAGAGGGGGATACAGCAAACCCCAAACTATTTCAGTACGGAACAGACATAGCCCTTTCATGTTTGCCAGGGATTGCAGGGAAGGTATGGAGAAGACAAGGTGAATATCTCTTCAGACCAGAAACACCATCAGATGAAGAAAGAATGGCACTGGCTGTAGACATTGACGGGATTGTAGTGCAACAGGACTGGATCACAATGCATGCAGTAGTAGAGCAATTATTATTATTATTTTTATTATTATTATTATTGAGGAGGCCGATAATTGCGGATCTACGTGATTTTACCAAATTGAAAATTTTGACTCCCAAGACTACGTTTTTTTCTTCTTTAATTTTCCGCAAATATAGAGACCCCCCCACAGCCACTCCACCTTACCCTATACATTTCTTATTCACTTTACCCCCCCACATATATATATATGCAGAAAATTGGGGGTGGAACTTTTGGGAGTAGGTAATTTTGTACAATACTGATAATTGCAGCGACAGAAGGGTGAAGATTGACCCAGGTGACAGATGAGGGGTCTTTTCAGAAGTCAGGGGAGAGACAGAAATGAAATTAGAAATGTATTTATTTATTTGGATTTGTAGAGTGCACTGCAGCCCACAGGCATCAAGGCGCTATAAGGGGAACGTAAAAAGGCTTGATTCAGGGTTACAAGAATGCCGGCCATCATAAGTAGTCTTAGTGCAGGGTACATGGTTATACATAGAGAATTAGATACGTACCAGGTTACTTAGTTACAAATACAGAGTTAGATACAGGAAATAGGAGCTGATGCATACAAGGAGCCTGGTTTTGATGGCCTTGCGAAAGGCCACATGAGAGTCAATTCACCTGATGTGAGGAGGGAGGGCGTTCCAGTAGGTGGCGGCCATACTTGGGAAGCTGGTGCTGCCAGCATGGGCTTTGCATATTTTGTGAACAGTTATCATGTTAGAGTATGGCGTTCTGGCTGGCCTGGAAGCAAGGGGTTTGGAGATCCTTTGGACAAGGTAAGGGGAAGCCTGGTCATGGAGACACTTGTGCGTCAAGGCAAGGGTTTTGAAAATTATCCTTTCCTTGACTGGTACCCAGTGGACCTGCCTCCTGAGCCCTGAGATATGATCCCTACGTGATAGCCCTGTGGCGGCCCTAAGAGCGTTGTTTTGAACTAGTTGAAGTTTGGGAAGGTTTCTACCTGAAATTTCTACAAGAAGGGCATTATAGTAGTCCAGCCTGGATCCAATTATTGCCCTGGCGATGGTGAGGCAGTTTTGTTGGGATAGGAACGGTCTCACTGAATGAATACATTTGGAGTGGCATGCTGAGGTGGATGCTATGGCATTAACCTGCCATGTTCATGATCAGGTTGGGTTCCAGATACACACCCAAGGTCTAAACCACTTGTGAGACGGTGATGGGGATATTGTCAGTGGTGAAAGAGCTGTATTGTTTGTCCAGCTTTCCCAAGGTGGACGGGGAGCCAATCAGCAGAAGTTCAGTTTTCTCACGGTGAGACATAATCAGTTTTCTGCCATCCAGGATTGGATCGTTGAGTAGATGAAGTTGAGGGAGTTCAAGTCAGACAGGTTATCACCCGAGAGGGGGATGAGCACCTGGGTGTCATCAGCATAGTTTGTATATGAGATACCCAGGGCGTCCAAGATTTTGAACAGTGGCCTTGTGAAGAGGTTGTAAAGGGTGGGAGCATAGCATGAACCCTGCAGGACCCCGCAATTAATGATGCGTGGGTTGGCACAGGAGGATTCAATGAAGACCTTCATTGCTCTATCCTGAAGGAATGAAGCTATCCAATTACAGGCCCTAGGGGAGAAGTTAGCTGCAGTGGAGAGATGATGGCAGAGGGTCCTGTGATCCACCAAATCAAAGGCAGTGGATAGGTCTAGGAGGAGAAGGAGTGCAGGTTTGCCTGCGTCTCTGATGTCATCCATCTGGTTTTTGAGGTCCAGGAGGGTCGTTTCGGTGCCATGTCATGGCCAGAACCCTGACTGCCATAGACCAAGAAGATGGTTGTCTTCTAGGAATTTCTGTACTTGCAGGTAGGCTGCTTTGTCCAGGATTTTTAGTAAGAAAGGGAGAGTGGTAATAGGCCTGTAGGTCCCTGGGACCAATGGGTCTAGTGAGGGTTTTTTAAGGAGCAGACAACCCCATGCTTCCTTTAGTCCAATAGGGACATGGCCAGACGGGAAGGAGGCGTTAATGAATGTTGTGATGAAAGTGGCTAAGGAGGGGGCACAGTCCTTGATGACATGTCACGGGCAAGCATCCCCTTTACAATTGGATGGTTTAATGGATCCGAGGAGTGCAATGACTTCCGATTCACTCATGTCTTCAAAATCAAACAGGGGGGATTGGCTGGAGTCAGTTACAGGTGGCGGGCTACTGTGATTGTTGGCTATAAGGTTGACAAGTGCCCATTGGTGGGCAAGGATTTTAGACTGCAGGGTATTCAGCTTATCCAACATGGCAGATTGGATTTTGTTACACCACGCCTTGTCCTTAAGGAGGGTGAGAGGTGGGGAGGCAAGGGTCTCCAGCTCTCTGAAGATGGTTAAGATTTCTCTTGTCCCTGATTTGGCATTAGCTATTCTGGTGTTGAAGTACAAAGCTTTTGCCTTAGTGATGTTAGTTTTGTACTCTTTAGACAAAGGGCCTCATCACGAGTTTGGCGGTAACCCTTAAATTCGGCGGTAGCGCTATTACCGCTGCATGTAAGGGTCCGCCAAATCACGGGTTTGGGAGATTTCCCCCCAGCTTTGAGCTGGGGGGAAATCCGCTGAAATTTCACGCTCATACCGCTGCCGGGAAATCCGACGGCGGTAAGAGCGAGAAAATTCCCCATTGAGCCCAATGGGGAATGGAGAATTCCCGAATGTGCTCAGTGGGGAATGGGCAATACTCGTTCTGCCAAACCCGTGATCTAGCGCTATTAGTGCCGGGGGTTTGGTGATAGGGCTATTAACACCGGAGGCCCAAAGCCTGGAAAGCTGCTTTAGTAGACTCCATGCGGTTGTTATTCCAGGTAGTGGGTGCAGCCCTTTTTTGGAGCGTAGTTATAGGAGCTCCTGGGTGAACCAGGCATTTGCATGCTTCACTTTTTTGGCTTTTTTAAGGGTAAGTGGTGCCACAATGTCAATGGCCTGGGTAATGACCCTTTTGAAAGCATTGGAGAGTACCTCAGGATCATTGGAGAAAGAGGGCAGTAATGCGAGCACCAAGAGGTGTTGGGAGAGATTCTCATGCAGTGAGCTGCCGAGAGCTTCGCGAGAGCGCAGCAGGGAGAGGGGGGGTGAGCTTGGGGGGCGCTTTAGAGGTGTTGATGTCAAATTGAATGCAATGGTGGTCAGACCATGGTATGGGAGTAATCTCTGTGTCACTGAGGGAGCAGTTATGGTGGGACACCCAATCTAGGGTGCAGCCTTTAATGTGGGTATGCCTGGAGATGGCTTGGGAGAACACGAAGGCGGAGAGCGCTTTATGAAGGGCAGTGGCGTGGGAAACGTTGGGGTCGTTGATCCCAAGGTTTAGATTACCCAGCAGCATGACGTTGGATTATCTTTTTAGGTTATCTGAGAGTGAGTGGGTCAAGGCTTCCTGAAAATCAGTGGTGGGGCCCGGAGGGTGGTAGATGAGGTGGAAAGCAATGGTGCAATTATGGGAGAGCTTAAGTTTGAGAAGAAGGCAGTCGGAACTCTGATCAAGGTCCCCATGAATCCTCCTGATTGAGAGTCTCCTTGGTGATGACAGCTACCCCACCACCTCTATGAGAAGAGTGGTCTTGTCTTTAGATGGTGTAGCCAATTGGAATGGTGAGAGTGAGGGTGGGGCCATATGTCTCAGTTAGCCAGGTCTTGCTGAGGTCGAAGTTATTCCTACTAATAAGTATGTGTATATCTAGGGCATGTGCTGGAAGAGGGCGGGTGTGGATCAGAGCACACTTCAGTGGGACATCCGCCAGGGGGAATAGGGTGGCGGTAGGAGGGGATGGCAGAGTAACATCAATGGCATCAGAAGGCAAGGTAACATCAATGGCAGCAAAGGGCACATGAGGTATGGTGGCAGCGGTAACAGTAGTGGCCTCACATGGCAGTGTAGCATCAATGGCAGCACAGGGCAAGGTAACATCAATAGCCTCATAAGGCAGAGTAGCAACAATGGCATCACAAGGCAGAGTGACATCAATAGCAGCACAGGGCACATGAGGTATGGTGGCAGTGGTAACAGTAGTGGCCTCACATGGCAGAGTAGCATCCATGGCAGCACAGGGCAAGGTAACATCAATAGCCTCACAAGGCAGAGTAGCAACAATGGCATCACATGGCAGAGTAACATCAATAGCAGCACAGGGCACATGAGGTTTGGTGGCAGGGGTAACAGTAGTGGCCTCACAAAGCAGAGTAGCAACAATGGCCTCACAAAGCAGAGTAACATCAAAGGCATCACAACGCAGAGTAGCATCAATGGCAGCATAGGGCAAGGTAACATCAATAGCTTAACAAGGCAGAGTAACATCAATAGCCTCACAAGGCAGAGTAACATCAATGGCAGCACAGGACACATGAGGTATTGTTGCGGCGGTGACAACAGTGGCATGACAATGTATAGTAGCAACACTGGCCTCACAGGCTAAGGTAATCTCAGTTGCATGACAGGACAAGTGCGGTGTGAGGATAGCAGGTACAGTAACAGAAATGAGTGTGCTTTTGGCTACACATCACACACAGGGAATAAGCCCAGAAAATGGCAATGGCACTGGAAGCTCTGCCTCAATTTATTGAGAAAGGCTTGGCCAAAGTACCCAACGACTTATGGACCACAAGTCCCTATGACGTGGGGTACATAAAAATCATAGTGGGAGTGAAAATAAAATTGAAACCCGGTGCAATACTACCTAGAGTCAAGCAATACTCCTGATTAAAGAAGCAGATGAGGGCATTTATGAGACAATCAAGAGGCATCTTAGTGCCATCAGAATCTCCATGCAACACGGCAGTCTACACCGTGCACAAGGCGGATGGGGGGTCATGGTGTTTTATTCAAGATCTCCGCCCACTTAACCACATTGTAGAAGCAGAGTATCCTGTAGCAGCAAGCCCTGCAATGATCCTGTGTGGAATTCCAGCAGAAGCCACATACTTCACCGTTATCGATCTAAAAAAACGCGTTTTTCTCAATACCACTGTACCGAGGCTCACAAGATTTTGCCAGTTTTACGTACTGCAACCAGAATTGGAAACACAACAGGTTGCCACAAGGTTACTGTGAGTCACCATCCATTTTCAACAGAGTAATACAGATGGACCTAGCTAATGTCCAAACAGACAGCAAGGTACCACAGTATGTAGATGACATACTCATTTGTAGTGAAACAGAAAATGATTGTTGAAATGATTCAGTACATATACTCACAGTGTTGGCAGACAAGGGGTACAAAGTAGACAAAGCCAAACTTCGGTACTGGCAAAAGGAAGTATTATACATTGGGCAGATAATATCCAGAGACAGGAGCCACATAGCCATGAAAAGAGCACAGACAATACAAAACACTCCCCAACTTAAAAGAATAAGGGAGCTGCAGTAGTTCCTCGGATTATGTAACTACTGTACAGCATGGGTCTTTGGCTAGAGCCCTTATACATGTCCACTTTTAACAGCCCTCAGGGAAGCTCAGAGAGAAGCAAAGCCACTGGGTTGGACGAGAGAAATGACTGATGCTTTCAGTGAATTGAAGTAAGCCATAAGTACAGCTCTAGTAGTAGCGACCCCAGATTACAATAAGGAATTGTTCCTGTTTTCACATGCCAATGGCGTGGTTATGAAAGCAGTGCTGACCCAAAAGACAAGCATGGGCAATAAACCGATTGTATTCTACAGTGCGCAGTTGGACTTGGTAATGAAAGGACATTTCCTGTACGAACAACATTTCACTGATGCAGCCTTCACAGTAGAAAAGGCTTCATCAATAACTATGGGATGCATAACTACGCTTTATGTGGAGCATGCCCTCTTTGCAATACTGCATAAACCAAAAAACACACTAACAACCCAAAGAGCAACATGGTACAAAATAATATTATCAAGACCAGAATTGAAAATAGTGAGGTGTAAAATTGTTAACTCAGCACAATCCATAGCAGATGTTCAGCAACCAGGTGATTGGGCTCATGAGTGTACACAAAATATTGAGTTTTTCACTGAAACACGCAAGATAGAGGAAGATGTACTTGAGGGGGGAGAGGTACTGTACATTGATGGTTCCTCAATGATTGACCAAACTGATGGGGTTAGGAGAATTGGAGCAGCATTGGTAAGGCTGAAGGAAGATTGGACAAGTGAAGCAGTATATAGTGTCCGTTTACCCCTTCATTACTCAGCACAAGCTGCAGAACTATTGGCACTAATATTGGCATTACAAAATAGTGTGGGGAAAAGAGTGACAATTTATAAAGATAGTGCTTATGTCACCTCCACAGTACATTCAGGGTTGGCAAGGTGGCTCAGACGGGGATTCAGAAGGGCAGATGGGACCAAAGTGCAGCATGCCCTACTCCAAGGGGAATTAATACATTTTATAACATACCCAGAGGAAGTAGCACTAGTGAAATGCCAGACACACACAAATGGAGAAGATCCAATATCAAGAGGGATTGAAGCAGCAGACTATCAGGCAAAACATATTTCAGAGAATTGTGGGACTTGAAGGAGGAGCAAAAACAAAGGGGAGGAGTGAGACAGATGTTATTGAAGAATGGATACACTCACTTACCAGAAACACAGATAATGGAGTTACAGGCAGCAGCACCAAGAGATGAGAGGGAACTTTGGGTAAAGTGAGGGTGCTCAATGTCCCCTATCGATGCCCTATGGCAGCATGTAAGCGACTTCAATTCAACACTACAGCTAAGTCAATGCCTAGTCTGGGATGCTGATGGAAGCCCTTATTGATGTATTTTTATGTCCAGTTCGTTTACTATGGATGACCACCCTTATATAACACCCCTCTCTTAGAATCCCCCTGACACCACTGAGCCAAGAAGTAGGTTTGTTTTGCAAATTAAAAGGTTTATTTGAAAATTAAACAATATGTATCTATCACACTTTTATAGTAAATTAATATTTAATAGCACACTTGTGAGGATGATAGTGATCAACAATGGATAATGTTACAGTGGTACACTCTTTTTGATGGCTTAGAAGTGATATAGAGAGGATAAAGTAGCTGAGAATGCTTTTATGGCTTCAAGGACAATGCAATGATGAATGAAAATGCAGTACAGAAAATAAACTTGATATGACTTCAACAAAAGACAATGTAATCACTTTTCTTTGAAAATTCACCCCCCCCTTTATGCAAGGTAAAGAGATGGAAGGAAAGCACACAGTTCTCAGGAATGCAATCAAATATAATTCATTTCCCCCCTAGCAAGCTTAGAGGGAAACAGGTAGGAGTTTGAAACAAAGGCAATATACTTTGATGTGGTATGCAAAGAAGGGAAAAATATGCTAAAATGATTTTAATTCCCTCTAGAGGTTCAGGGTGGGTGACAGCTACTTAGTATTAGTTCAGGATCACTTTAGCAATGCTCTATGAATGATTGTCAGGTTGCAAACGAATTTCAGCAAAGGAAAGCAAGGACAAATCTTTTTACACGTGGCTGAAATTAAGCAAAATGTCAAATCGCGGCAAATTTAGTTGCGTGCGTCGTGCGCAATTACGGAGGGAGTATGAGGAGTAGCAAGTCGGTTTAGAGCTTGTTGGAAAGCTTAGAATCTCTCCGGAGATACGGCCGATTTAGTAAAGGTAGTTTTTCGGATTTGAAATTTTAAAGCTCAGAATGACAGATGACAGTTTTCAGGTTTAAAGATGACAGAATGACACGATTATAGGAGGCAGTTCTAAATAGGTTAAAATTGTTTGGATTAGATTATTTTAAACTAAGAGATTGGTTTTAGCACAGTTCTGGCGGTACTCACACTATATTTTGGACAGGAATGCGACTTCACCACGGATCGGATCAGGATTGGACTGCGGTTCCCTCACCACGGACGGTCTCTGCCTGGTTCTGCTCACTGGATAATTCTACCTTCTGGGTCAGCTCTGCTAGCGGCACTGCACAGCGGTCTGGATCTCTGGTTCTGATAAAAGTTCTCAGCACTGCCCGGCGGTCTGGTCTCTGGTTCTGGCAAAAGTTCTTGGCAAAAATTCAAACAGCTCGTCCGGCTGTTGAATAGTTTGCAAATGATTTGGAGGCCTGCTGAAAAAGGATTCAGCTTGTGGATTCAGGCCTGTCTGCTAGAAATTCTGGAGTTAATTTCTGGTCTCTGGAGATTGATGGATTTGAAGTCTGGATCTCTGGATGTGAAGTCTGAAGTCAAAATGCTCCGCAGAAAGTGAAAAATAACAGTCCTATCTGGCTTCCAGTGGCTCTTTTTATGTGTTTAGAAAGTGGGTGGGTCAGCTAATTCTGCATGCCCAACCCTCTCAACTTATCATTGGCCAGTGAGTTAGAGTGATGAGGTAGGTTTATGGTCAGAGGATCCTCCCCTTGTCAAATTGCACACAAATCTATTTCTGATCCAAATACATATTTATCTATGTACCATTTTTCTAATATTATACGTCCAGTTAACATATTTTCTGTAGCACCAAGCCATCCGATCCCTGTCTTTGTAAGATGTTGTGTCCACTTATGACAGAATTCTGACTTTTTCATCCAGATCACAACCTCTAAACCTTTCCAGATTTTACACAAATGTGCACCAGGGATATGGGTTTCAGATGATAAAGTGTCAGATTTTTAACATGCATATATTTGGAGTAGCAACCTTTTTCCCGCTACTATCCCCAAGAACATACTACAGGGTCCTAACACCTCTTAAAATGTGCACAGAAAAATCACAAGAATGATGATGTTATTTATATAATTTTTACAAGGCCGCACTATGAATTATCCATCTTTTTAAAATTATGCTCTGGCCCCAAAGGGGTGTGGTTTTCCAAAGCACATGGTGGAATTTCTGGTTTATCCACTTCCCCCAAGCTCAGCTTGCTCACAGATGCAGTCCCCCTCCCAGTTTCTCCCAAGAGGAAGCCATTTTACGACCCCCCCAATATAACATTTGCCTGTGTCCAGGACAGGGCTTTGTTCAATTGCCTGCAGTCTGCAGGTACCACTCCCCTAATTCAATCAGAGAGGTGTCATCTCCTTTTGGCAGGGGCAGTAGGATGCATCCAGGCCTGGGAACACAGCTGCTGAATTCCCTCTCCTGTCGGGGGTAGTTGTCAGGCAGGATCCAGTTTCATTAAGCCAGGCTTCAGCTAAATGTCACTTCAGTTCCCAGTTTTCTACATTCAAATCAACTGACAATTTTTACACATGCAGCTAGAACGTTGATTGTAAGTTCAAAACTATGACATTTAACAGTTGCAAACTATGTGACACGCAAAAGTAGGTCACTCATTTAATTTAAACATTTCGATTTTAGTGGTTTTAAATCCGATTTCAGTTAATCTGCTGACATCCACAGCTCAGCCAGTTTTGTTATAAACATTGTTTTGGGCTCTTCATCTTTCCAGATTTTGTATGCACACAAAACTTCATTCTGCCAGATGTCTGCTGGTGTTCAGTAAGATTTTTGAATATCCTGCAATGTTTGAAATAGGCATTTTGAGCTTGCATTGAGGGAAACAAAGGTGATTTTAAAGCGCTTTTTTTAGCCAACCGGCACTGCTGTTTTTCCTTTGGCACACATTTCACTCATGGGACTCCTGGCCCATCATGCTTGCACTGGTGGGTGGCAGGTTAGGCAACCATTTTGGTGTGCACACAAACTGCGCGGTTTTCCCGGATTCTGGCGCAACTGTGGGCTTTTCCGCCATCTTGGATTTTCTAAGCCCACAGCACCAAATGTTGCAGCTTAATAGTCCAAACGTGGGTCAGGACACCCAACAAGAAAAACAACACAGGGAAAATGGTCATGCCACTTGTGCTCCTAAAAACAGCATTACAGCAACTGTACTACCCTGCACATACTGGGAGAGAAGTCATTGCAGCAATCAGGGAGAATCATGGTTCTGCCCTGATCTAAACAGGATGTAGAAAACTTTATTAGCAATTGCTTGACGTGCCAACAGTTTACTGCTGGCCACACACTGAGAGTAATAACAGGAACAGTACCCAGACCCCTATGGCCATTCCTGGACATCCACATTGACTACATGGACATAATCCAGGTATGTCAGGGGTACCGCTAAATGATTGTTTATTTATTATTTTTTTTTTTATTTGTTTGGCTGAGTTTCAACCTTTCAAATATTTTCATACAAAATTAGTACACAAATAATTTTCATCATCCTAATTATACGTAAAATTTCAATTACAAAACATTTAAAATGCTAAATCATTGTGGTGGTTTGTCCCTTCTCTAGGTGGGTAGAGGCTGGGCCATGTTCCCATGCCGATGACCTCAGAGCAGCAAAATTCCTAGTCATTGAAGTATTCTCAAGATGGGGCGTGTGTGAGGTCCTGCGATCTGACAACAGACCTGACTTCGCCAATTAACTTTTCCAACATATTACTACCCTTCTAGGAATGAGACACAAATTTGCCTGTGCGTGACACCCGCGAGCAAACGGAATGTGCGAGCGCCTCAAGGGTCTCCTGAAAAAGTGTATTGCAAAAACTGAGCAGAGCACATAGAAGATCTGGCTTATACTGAACTTATTGAAACATGGGGCATACAGGATGAAAACCACTGTATACGCCGCATTTGTTGACCTTTAAATGGCCTTGGATGCAGTCAATAGAAGGAAATTATGGCGAAAATGTGCACAATGGAATTGGCCACCTGATCTTCTACAACCTATAGAATTATGCTTGAATGCTACCATCAAAATAAGAATGATCCAGGACGGTATACCATCAGCTCCAATAAAAACGTGGAATGGGTTGAAACAGGTTTGCCTTTTAGCAGTGACCCTCTTTAATTTATACACATCTGACATTGTTGAAGACCAATGCTTTGTGAAAGCAAACCCTCCGAAATTTAATGCGATTTCAGTGCCCTGCATTTTATACGTGAACTACATTGTAATTCTCAATAAAACTCTGGTGGGTCTGCAAAGGAGCTTAAACAATATAGAAGAGTATTAGAAAAAAACAAGCTGCAGATTAACACAAAAAACACAAATCATGTCATTAACTCGCATTACCAATGTTAAAATGAAGACGCACACATTCTATCTAGATTGGAAGAAACTAGAACAAACCGGCTCTGTTAAATATCTTGTAATCAACCTTAACCCTTCGCAAGTTGAAAAAGAATGGACGGTCAATTAAAATGTAAGGCAAGTTCGCTGGCCCGACAAGGCCTCTTCTTACACAACAAATTTGCGAAATTTTCCATGAATCCCATAATCAATTATTACAGAGCAAAGGTTGTGGCAATACTAACGTATGTCAGCGACTCCTTGATCAACATAGACTGCACAATCTGGACATGTTTATGAGGTATTTTTTGGAGGAAGATCCTGGCCTTGCCTATGACGTATCCAATGCTTCGCATTCGGCATGAGATTGCGGTGTAATCATTGGAATCCATAGTGGTTTGGAAGCATATTGATCTTTATCGGAAAGCCATCATAGATGATTCAATTCCTGCAGTTGAAATTCTACGTAACAACTTGTCTTCAGTAGCCGATACTGTGTTAAACGAATGGAAAAGAGCAGTGGTGTTAAAACTGAAGGTTACATATATTAGCACAGAAATGCTTAAATATCGACCTCAAGATGTTAAAAAACGCATTAGACTGAATGACTGGATCAACATGGTAAAACTGAAATCTAACAATCAGTTTGCACTACCTTGTGCAATTGATATAAGACTGATCAATCATTTACCACAATAACGGGCAATTTTTCCGGCTCGTCACATACGTGACAGCTTTTTACGAATACGTATCAATTTGCTTCCAACATGCATAGTTTTAGTGAAGACAAAACAAATATCGGCAACATTATTATTACTGTCGATTCTGTCAAGATCCAGAAATTGTAGAATCATTGCATTATATCATTGTGGTCTGTACAGCGTTGTCGAACAACAAGCTTTATTTCGAGATATGCTCTTATGAACATATGTGCCATTGGATCCAGAGGAAAGATGGGCCTAGATCCTTTTAGGAAACAACAAGAACCTTGTGATTACAATTATTGTTTTCTGGAATGACATTATGAAAAAGAATAAATAAACTCTGTAAAATGAGCAATCATTGAGGTGATTGAGGAGGTCTTAACTTGCAAATAATTAAGTGTGAACTATCAATTAATTTTGCATATTTTATTTGGTTTTTTAAGATATAAATGAAAAGTTTGTAATAAACTATATCATTTAATTAAAAAAAGAAAAAAAAAAGAACTGTTTTTTCTGTTTACCCCTTGCCCTATTCGAATTACGAAAAAAACACGGTCCGACGTATGGCTGCAGAAGCTGACAAGAACAACCTTGTATTAGCCAACAAAGAACAAGACAACCGAAATACCCAAGACCCTAATGACCCAAAACCAACCGGACATGCCATGCTCAGACGTTCCCAAGTAACTGAGCCTCCCACAGCCACACCAGTACAGATTTACCACTCTTGAACACTGCCCCATCCCCAGGATACTCGGTAACCAACGTAGGAATAGTGCTCACCCATATTCCCGACTCCCTTCCTTAATGTGGAATATAGGAAGACATCATATGGCAGCATCATGCTTTAATTTGCCATACCGCACGCACAGTTCCAGTTTGTGCTACTAACTATGAGTAACACTGTCTTAACATGTTCTTCTCTTGCACTTGCAGGGTTCTGCGATTGTTGAGTGTTGATGTACAAGTACTAAAAGGTGTAGGTGTTAGCAAATAACTCTGATGTTGCCTCCCATTGAGCACCCTGAAGCACTCTCCGACCAATGTGTCCATGCTATACGAAGACACACGCATTTTAGGCCCCAATAGCCAAGATTTTACTACTATGCATTTCTTGAATACTTACTACAAAAAAACTCACAACTTGAGCAGAGTGCATACCCTGTTTTACCCATACTCTGTCATCACCCCATACAGAGAATTTGGGAACAGATGTTTGCATGGGCACTTAATGATTATGAGTACTAATGATAATGCCTTTTTTCGCGATTTTCAGGTGGGCAACTTTATCATCTCATCAGCTGCATCGGCAGTGTAAGTGACAGTGATGAAAATAATAAAAACAGTACTGTTCATTGTTTGGTTACTGCTTTCTACTGGACCATTAGCAACAGCTTTCTGGCAGCTCTTTCTTGCTTTGCATGTCTCCGCTGTATCCCACACTAACTCCCCGACCCAAGATGCACAGACTAAGGTGTCAGGTGGTACAGGCAATACTGCTGAAAAGTTAAGAAGAGGTAAGTGCAGTGTTGCCACAGACATGAAAGGGGTAGAAACATACCTTACAGACACTGCACATATAACAAACAACATTTGGTACAAGCACATGTCCAAAATTGGGAGGGGCACAACTTGCGAGAGGTGTTTGGTTTGGTTTGTTTTATTTATTTATAATGCGCGCTTCACCCATAGGCATCTGGGCGGAGTATAAGATGATGCATATTTCTTAGTTACACGGGCAAAGATAGAATAAATAAAACAATATCTTAGTTACATAAGTATAAGTAAGCTATACAAACTGATATCTGACGAGGTGTACATAGTAGATTCAAAGTTATTCACAGTAGATACTGAGAAGGCAAAGCATTCCTGAGGGTTTGTAGCGCTATATAAAAGCCTAATTATTATTATTATTATTATTATTCAGGAAAGCATAAGTAAGTGCAAATGGATCAGAAATATATTCTCACATATTTACATGGTAGGGGCTAGATTCTTCTTACGGGTCATTGTTGGAGACAAGCCAGTTTTTCATTTTGAGTCTGAAGCTAGAAAGGGATTGGCTAGTTCTGAAGTCAGAGGGAAGAGAGTTCCAGAGTTGGGCGGCCAAGACAGGGAAGCTATTACCTCCTTCTTTTTGACGTTTAAATCTGGACACTTGAGGTAAGCCCTGGCTGGCTGATCTGGTGAGTCTGGTGTATTGTTTCAGGGAAAACGTATAAGAGAGGAATTGTGGGGCTGCGTTGTTAAGGCATTTTTGTGTGAGAGATGTCATTTTAAGTTGGATTCTTTCTTTGACAGAGAACCATTTGTGGTCTCTACGTATTGAGGAGATATGTTGTTTGCGAGGCATGCTTAAGGCTGTCCTGAGGGCGTTGTTTTACAGAATCTGCAGTTTTTTGGTGATGTATTTGTTGGCTCCAAGATATGGACCATTGCAATAGTCCATTTTTGTTCATATTAGGGGTCTGGCCAGAGTGGTACAACTATTCGTGGAGAGGAATGGTTTGCAAGCTCGGATAAGTTTGCTGGTATAGGTAATTGCTGAGGCAGTGGTGCTAACCTGTTTTCTCAGGTTTAGGGAGGAGTCCAAGTAGAAACATAGCATTTTTACTTTGCTGGCAACTTTTATGATGTTGCCATCGATATTGAATGAATGGTATTTTTCACAAAATGTTGTGATATTGCTAGGGGTGGCTGGGAGGAGGAGTTCTGTTTTTTCATCATTCAGCAGAGGCCGTGTGTGGCCATCCATGTCTGAATGATAAGGTAGATCCTGTTAATCAAGGCTAGGTCCTTGGCATAGTCACCTGTCAAGGGAATAAGGATCTGGGAGTTATCCGCATAGTTTGTGTAGGTGACACCTAGGTGATCCAGATCATCAAACAGTGGTTTGGTAAAGGCATTATGCATGGTTGGAGATACACACGATCCTTGTGGGACTCCGCATGTAATAGGGATCGGGTCCGCAGCCACAGAAGTTGAGAACACTTTCATCGACCTGGTAATTATGTAATCCAAGCTGTAGCTTCTGGTAAGAAGTGTGATGTAGTGGAGAGGTGGTTGCATAGGATTTTATGGTCAACCAAGTCAAAAGGAGCTGACAGGTCCAAAAGGAGCAAGAGTGCTGAGTTTCCTTTGTCTTTCAGGTCGTCTATTGTTATGTCTGCTCATTGATCATGATGATCACCATGAGCACCTCCAGGACATTTGTATCATCAGAAATACCTGCAGAAACAGCACAATGCCTTATGTACCTAGCCATGTTCCAAACCGGGAAGATTCCAAGGGGAGACAGCCACCTTGAGATGGATGTCCTAGGCGGCCTTTTCATATGAGGTCAGTTTTATCAAGACATTACCCATGATGAACAATTACTGCCAACTTGCTGAAAGTCTGCAGTACATTACAGAGGGACCAGAAAAGGGAGAAACAAAAACGATAACCTTGAACTACCTACCATCTAAGTGGAGAGCAAAAGAAATAGGAGGAGAACTGGGGTGCTGGGAAAGACCACAAATTTTGATCAATGGACAAGTATATAAAATGATGGCTGGGTGAACGGAGTATTAGGAATCAAAGCAGTAACATTGGCAAAGGCAGCAGTGAATAAACTACAAGAAGAAAATGACAATTACCTCAAGGAGTGGGACAAAAGCGCAAGATTAGTGACATGGGTCGACAACGAAGCTGACCCGTACCACTAAACCCACTAACTTTGCTGGCTCTCTGCTTCCAGAACAATGTTGAAGAAGAAGTGGGAGAAAATGTCGGATGCAAAAGAATAGAAACAATACCAGAGAAGGGGATAGTGACAATTGTCCTAATGGATCACTATTGGCCTTGTGGAACAAAGGCCTACGAAATGCTGCCTCCGAATTGGGGGGAATATGTTCACTGGTGCATGTGAACATGCCCTCTCTAGTGGTGCTACGGAAGGACCTTTAGCTAGATGAATTCCCTAAAATGCAATGCAATAGAAGGAAAAAGAGATGACTAACCCCTGCCTCTAACAAACCAGAAGAAGCAGACAAACATTGAAGGCTCATCAGGGTGAAGAGAGAAGGAAACTACTTGTGGGGACGTTCTGAGCAGCACTTAACAAAGTACCAAGCTCCCACAGACTATTCAGCAGAACACAAATGTTCTTTGCATCCCTATTTCCTGGAGTACGAGCGAATGGCAATGCAAAATGGCTGCAAATTACCCATTGGGAACTCATGGTTACTATCAATTCAACAGTGAATGGCTTTAAAGCAATAAAAGAAGAGCTTCGAGCGATAAGGTTGGTGGCACTCCAGATGAGATATGTCCTAGATCTACTCACAGCAATGGAAGGAGGAGTTTGCACAAAGATAGCATGTTCTTGCTGCACGTTAAACCCAATGATGAAGATAACGGAACACTATCAGACGCAGTAGCCCAGTTGGCCCACATGCATGCAAAAATTGAAGCAGAAGCAATGGGGACGGGGAAGAACAAGAGCTGGTTTGCCTAACTCTGGTCATGGATGACTTTGTGGCTGGCAGATAGCCTAAAGGTGCTGGCTGGAGGACTGATATTGGGAACAGCATCTCGGCTTGGAATAAAAATGTGCATTGCAAGATGTCAGAAGACAGCAGAAGAGGTAGTAGGAATACAACTACTTATGGAACTAGAGAAAGGAGAGTAGATGGATGACATCATCAAGGAGAGAGACTGAGACAACAGATAGCAGCATCTGACATATTCCCACCTGGAATGAATGTTGAAAACCCCCGCAACCCAAAGAAGTACTTTGGAAAGTGGGTATACTGCAAGCCTGAGGGAGGTTGCGTCTGCATGTACTGTTCATTCAAAGATCATGTCAATTACTATGGACACTTAGCAGGAATAATGAAAGTATGGTGCCTGATTGACGATGGAGGGGATAATGGTGGTGTGATCGACAAGTCGACCAGAGGTGGGACTGAAGAGGGAGAATCAGAACGTTACCTCCATCCCAGAACACCCTTCAACAGGAAGAAGAATCTGCAACAATATGGCCATCGTTCATATGAACCTGCACCCATTACCACTGCTCCCATGATGGCTAATTATCATGAGAGATACCCTACCAGCAGACCCTACAATCCAGCAGTAGTGCAAATCTTACACAGAGTGTACGATGAGACGCAAGATGGAGCTGGAGACGGTTATATGGACAGACTCGACTAAGCACCAAGAAACCAAGCCACTTGTCAGTAGAGACAGCATGATGACTTAGCTACGTTAGACATGAAGCACACATGCCATCCACACACCCTGGACACTCACACATACTCAACTACATGAACAACACAGGTATACAGCTCTATAGTTAGAGGACAGTGACATATAAATACTGTCTGCACGTTCATTATTTTACCATTAGGCCTGCTACAGCACCGCAGTAAAGTAAGAAGAAGAGTTTGTGTACATGCTTGCAGAAGCTCATATGCAAATAACCCCATGGTTTGGTAGGAGCACTCAAGGGACCTGACAGCTAAAATGCACTAACCTACTGACTATTAGAAGACGTGTATACTAGAAGCCAAACCATGGAAGGGACACCAGTCAGGTCTTTTTGTTTGGGTCTTCAAGAACCCTCTCCCTGAAAAGGGGGCAATTTCATGCATGATGTATTTACAGACTGATCCCCATGATAAAACTGTCTCTGGTGTATGCGTTTGATTCCAGCCAGAATCACAGACATATTCAAGTCAGTTTCCAAGCTTAAAATGGACAGTTAGATAAGGTTTAATGTATTCATACAGGATTGGGATTCATAAAATAATTCATTTAAAAACAGATGTGTCTGAAACTATAATCCTGATATCCAAACATTTTATGGAAATGCTTCCTGTAAAGGTCCACCTCTTCTCAGGATTAAATTTTTTGCAGATCATGGTGAGGGTGAGCGTGCTTACAGCCTGCCAGTGGTATCATGCTAACCTCAGGGCAGAAGCAACATAGTTCTGGATCAGGGGTTTTGCAGGGAGTGAGGGGGATGCCTAATAAGGGGCTACCAAGGGTGCATTGATCAGTTCGCCAATAGAAATTGAGACCCATGGATTCACCTTATCATAGCTACTATGTTTGATATAAGACATAATGAGTGCTGTTGTTATGTTTCCTTGATCGTACAGTGCTTCGATGCGGGCACCTTCCGAGGAGGTGAGCTACCATGGTGAAAGCCAAAGTGTGAAGAGATGAGTCAGAAATAGAGGGAGGTACTCTTGCTGCCTGCTGTTCACTTTTCTAGGTTTCTGTTGCCCAACTCTGTCACCCATCTCTCTCCTGACACTTGCATAGCATCACTGAAGCACCTCCTACTTTACTGTGCCTCTTCATATCCACCCTGCACCCCTACTGCAAATGCAAGGGGGTCTCATAAGCCGAGCAGTACACCACGCTCTCTGATTTCAATAACCCTGAGACAGACTCAGGTGAAAAAAAAGGTGAAAAGAAGGAAGACAATCTGAGGAGGTGGTGGGTCGCATGTTCATGTAGGAGGTAGGGAGAAGGTAGGCTTGAGAAGGATCCAGGCTTTGGGAAGAAGCTCTTGTTTTTCCGCACAAACGGCACCCCAAAGGTGAACATAAGCAATTGTCCATAGGTTTAAGGCTAACATTAGGATTAGGAGCCCATCCTGAAAGTGAGGCACTAAGGTTACCGCTGCCTATTTACAACCACAACCTTTTGAGGGATATGGCAGAAGCGGCGACAGCAACTGACCATAAACAATTGCAATTAGAACAATAATAACTGATTGTAGACCATGGATCATATACAGATCTCTCTCTCTCTCTCTCTCTCTCTCTCTCTCTCTCTCCCTCTCTCTCTCTCTCTCTATCCCCTCTCTCTCTTTTTCTCTGTCTCCCTCTCTCTCTCTCCCTCTCTCAATCTCTCTCTGCTCTTTCTCTCTCTCTCTTACTCTCTCACTCTTTCTCTCTTTTTCTGTTCCCTTTTATACTCTCGCTAGTTCTCTCTCACTTTACTTTTTTCACTAGTTTTGTCTATTCTCTCTTTATTTCTCTCTCTTACTATCTGTGTCTGTTCTCTCTTTCTCTCACTCTCTTTTTCTCTATCTTTAACTGTTCTCTCTTCCTTTCACTGACTCTCTCTCTATTGTATATTTCTCTCTCTTTCTCTCTCCCTTTCTCTCGCTCACTCTGTATCTATGACTCTCTCTCTCACTCTCTCTGTGGGCGAGAGTTGTGTGGTCTTCATCTGCTATATATACCTTAGCTATTGCTGGCAGACATGAGTCTAGAGAATACGCACTGACATCTTGTAAATAGGCTGCAGTGTCTGCAATTGTGTTTGTTATTTTCAATGTTTTGCTCATTATTTGTGTTTGTGCATACTATAACAACTGAACAACTGCACAGGTTTTTAGTGGAGAAGGCACAAAATAAAAATATGCTTTCGTGCTCACAGAAACAGATCATGGTTTAAGTGTGACTCTTAAAAAAACATGGACATTTCGAGAAACAACATGGATATTCAGTGCAAAGAAAATCTGCACGACAAGGGAATCATTTTACTGCACTTGCGATCTAAACTGTTTTTAAAAAATGTGACCAAGTCTATTTCTAATGATCACTTCGAGTATAAATTCTAGTCATAATAAGAACAGTTCATTAATGTTATTTTAAAACCTTCCCAAACATCGTAGATCCAGAGTTATTAATTACAGTCTAGTTAGTTCTTTATGATTTATCAATTAGAACTTTCTAGTATGTCCAAGATCTAAACTGCATCTGCCGGTGGCAAGAACCTTGCATTTTAAGGCACTAGGCTATGCCTGCCTCCTTCTCTGAGAACAGAAAAGAACATTTCGATGTTCAATGAGAGAGAAACATAGCCATAAAGTAGGGTGATTGTGAGCGAGAGAACTACAATGAGACACACAGGGCACATAGAGAGAGAGAAAGGTGTAAAGTACATAGAGAGAGGACAGAGACTGTAACATACTAGGACAGAGTGAGACGGAGAGATGGAGAGGGAGAGTGAGAGAGAAAGAGAGACAGAGTGAGAGGGAGCAGGGGCCAAGAAGTGTGTAACATGAATCCCCCTAATATAACAAACAAGGAGCACATATTCTACTATGCATAATGCCTCTGAGTGGAACAGTGCATCTGATATCCTGTTTCAGCATGCAGATGGCCAGCCACTCTTGCATGCCGATGATTAAGAACAATTATATAACAATAAAATGTATCTCATTTAAGCATATCACCCCATAGCATTGCAGTATTCTAAAGAAGTAGGGGAGAGAGGGAGATTACAAAGACTACACTGAACTGAGAGTGAGAAGGAGAGAGATGTGGGATGTATTTACCCATTCATCCGAGCCCTACCTCAAAACTGTGCAGTACTGACATGAAAACATCATGATGGCCAGAGCTTCCCAGAAAATGCACAGGGAAATGCATGAAGAATAGGCTGCCACTCATTTTTGCCGATGTTATGGGCACAGAAGGACACTGCCTAAAACCACCATTGGATTACCCTCACAGTAGTCTGAAACCATTGGGAATGGCAATGCTGATTGCCAAAAGCAAACCCATAACTGTTGGGAATTCATTTTCTTAAATCCCAAAAAGGGGTGCAGTACCAGTACTCACCACTATCCAAAAGCCGGCGTTTTAAAACCACCAGATTTTGTAGAAAACTGAATAAATGAACCCAAAGCAAGCCAAAGAAAGACTTACTGAGAGGTGGATCCAATGTAAAGTTATATTCTGAAGTGACTTGAAGGTGTATAACAAGACTGGCTGACCTGTGGATTTCAGCAGTTTAAGTAAATTTGGACTGAAAGACACTACAAATCTAAATGTTCAAAATGACTGAGTGACTACTTTTGAGTGTCACATAGGTTGAAATTGTTTAAATGTCATAGTTTTAAACTTAGAATCAGCATTCTAGCTGCATATGTAAAAATGTTTAGTTTTATTTGAATGCAGAAACTGGGGAACAAAAAGTGACATTTTATCTGAAACTTGGCTCAAGGAACTGAATTCTGCCTGGCAACTACCCCCCATCAGGAGTGAAACTTGAGTCACAGCTGTGTTCCCAGGCCCATCTGCCTTTTGCTGGCCACACTAAGGATATGCCATCTCTCTGATAATTGAATTAAGGGGAGCCCCACAGAATACAGGAGCTCTGAACAAAGCCCTGTCCTGACTCAGGCAAATGTTTTATTGGCGGGAGTCGTAAATGGAGCTTCCTCTTGGCAGAAGCTGGGAGGGGCAGGGTCTCTGGGCTTGCCAGAAACTGGAAAGACTGGTTTCTGTACCATGTGACATGAAAAGACACACCTCTATAGCCAGAATATGGTTTTAGAAAAAGATGAATAACTCATAGAGCGGACATGTGAAAATTGTATAAATGACACCATAATTCTTGTGATTTTTCTGCCCACATTTTAAGAGGTTTTTCGAACCGGTGGCATGTTCAGGGGGGTTTTAGCGGAAAAGAGGATATTACTCAAAATGTGTGCATGTGAAAAATCTGACACTTCATCGACTAATGTCCATACTCCTTGCGCACATGTGTGTAAATTTGGGGTAATGTCTGGTATTGCAAATCAGTTAAAAAGTGCAAAATATTGCCATTTCTGAATGCAAGCTCCCAGGAAGAGCAGGGTTTGAACAGGAGATACCTCCTGTGATATGTGATGTGTGCATCTAATTTTAAACCAATGTTTACCTGTGCAAATATGTCTTTTGTTATCAAATATAGAATGTGTGCAATTTGACAGGGGAGTGTCCTCTCTGCAGGCTGTAAAATGACATCACTCTGACACAACTTAGCTCCCCCAATCAAATGAGAAATGGAAGTTTGACCAATTAGAAGCTGAGAGAGAGGTAGGGTCAGTGATGCTGCTCACACACACCCATTTTGAAAACACATAAAAGCAGACAGACAGGACAGATAGGGACCTTCATTTCCATCTGCCGCTGGAAGCTCTGCCGGAAAAATCCATATTTACCTCCATCAAACCTCCAGAGAGACAAACTAGAGACTTCAAATCCATCAATCTCCAGAATCCAGAAGCAGTGCTGTACCCAGAGAGAGAGCAGAGCTGACCCAGACCCATGTTAGCAGTTCCAGAGACCAGATCACTGTGAAGTGCAGAGACCAGAGTCCCGTCTAAAACCTGACCAGATCCATGGCGAGGCCCAATTCACTCAAGAATATAGTGTGAGTACCTAGAAAACTGCGCAGAACCAATCTCCTAGTTAAAATAATATAATTCAATCTAGGTTAATCTAAGTAGAACTGTCTCCTAACTGTCACCTGTCATTTGCAAAGCTGTCACCTGTCATTTTCTAAATGCAAGCTGCACTTGTCTTTTTGAACTTTAAAATTTCAAATCTGAAAAACGACCTTTATTTAATCGCTCATATCTCCGTGACCGTTTGTGCTAGAGACTTGCAGTAACTTTCATCTGGAAGCTGAGATCCTAGGCTTTCCTAGGACCCCAAAAAGTTAGTGATAGTCCTTGTAGTTCCTCTGTAATCGCGCCAGATGCATCCGCGAATTTTGCCGCGATTTGAAAATTTCTCCACTTGCAAAAAGATAGCTGCTTTTGCTTTCCTCTGAAAAAAAATCGTTTGCCTCATAAAAACTATCCCTGAATCACTGCTAGAGTGAGCCTGAGCTAATATTAACTTGATTTCACTCACCCTGAACCTCTAAAGGGAATTAAAAGCATTTTAGCATATTTTTTTTTCATTTCCAGCACAATTAAAAGCATTTTGCCTGTGTTTTCAACTTCTGTAGTCTAAGTTGCTGGGTGAACTGAATTACATTTGAATTGCATTTCTGAGAACTGTGTGCTTCCTTCCATTTCCTTGCATTGCATAAAAGGGGGGGTGAATTGCCAGAGAAAAGTGATTACATTGTCTTTTGCTGAAATCCTAGCAAGTTATTTTCTGTACTGCATTTCATTCCACATTGCATTCATTTGAAACCATAAAAGTATTGTTGCTATCTTATCCATTTGATGTCAACTCCTTAGTGATTATAAAGAAGTGTGCTAGTGCCAGATTCTCCGTTGTTAATCTTTATCATATCAGGTTAAGTGTGATATTCAATTATTAATTTATTATAAAGTGTGATATATATATCTATGTTGTTTAAAGTCTCAAATAAACCTTTTAACTTGCAAAACAGAACTACTTCTTGGCTCAGTGGGGTCAGGGGGATTCCGACAGAGGGGTGTTATATAGGGGTAGTCATCCAGAACGCATGAACTGGACATAAAGATATATCAATAAGGGTTTTCATTCAGTATTATAGACTGGGCGTTGACTTAGCTGTAGTGTTGAATTGAATCCTCTTACAAATTGGGGTCTCGTCCGGGATCTGGGTTAGAATACCACTTGTGCAGCTTAATACAGTGTGCTAACTGACGGGATACATACATCCAGTCGGATCACCACGCTGCATTACGCTGTGAAGCATTCCTCAAAAGGGACACTCCAAGAAAAGTTCTGTTCTGCAAAAATAAAATACTAACTTCTGTAAGTCAGGACAGAGACCAATCTCTAGAATGACGACCTTGGTAGATATGAAAATAGCCAGAGAGCACTTCTTACATAAACTATTTGTGAGAGGTGAATGGGCTGAGCAGGGCCAGGATGCCTGGTTGCAGGCCATCACGCGACAGGTCACTGAAACAGGGTCAGACTTATGGAGAGATCAGGGTCCATTACATGTGGCCCTGAGTGAACTATATATGGCTCCTAAGGCCAAAGATGAACACGACAAGATCGTTAGGATAGCGGCATATTTATATTTATATATGGGAGCCATACAGAATAAATGTGCTGAAGGCCATGATCTGGCAAAAAGGCAACAGATGGCGTTAGAGAAGGCCCAATCTGATCTGGACTCTTCTGAGCAAAGGCTGCACAGAAGCCAGGAGTCAGAAAATGAGACCAGACAGTACATCACTAAAATAAAGGAGGATATGGATGTGCTGCAAAAGGAAAAGTCAGAACAGGATACCAGATTTCTGGCCTTGCAGAAGGAACACCAAGAAGGTTTGGACTCCCTACTGCAAAGCCAGAAAAAGCTGGAGCAACAACTGGACTTTAACAGGGCATGTGCTGAGCAGGTAGTCACCCTGCAAGGCCACCTAGATAGGGAAAAGGCAGAAAGCAATAAACTGATTCTGAAAGACCTGGATACCCAGGCAGAGTTTGATGAAGAGCGCCGGAAAGCTGGTGCCCTTCAAAGGCAGAGGGATGACCTGGCGGCACAGATGCAGGCTCTTACTCAGGAAAGGGACACCTTAGGCCAGGAAGTCTGCCAGTTAAAAAGAAAAACGGAAGAAAATCACTTGGCCCTCCAGGGGCTGGGTGATCTCCAAAAAGAGCATGCAAACTTGTTAGAGCACACCAGAAGGGTGGAAGATGCTCTGGCAAGAAAGGAGCAGGCCAGTAGGGATGGGAATCAGGAGGTAACCCTCCTGCAGCAAAGACTGGCCCAGTGCTCCAGGACCAATCAGGAAGCACAGAGGGAAAATGAGGCTCTCTGCCAGCACAATGAGAGGCTCCAGCAACAGGTAGCGATGCAGGAGAAACTGATAGAGTCGAGTAAGGCCTTAACAGAGGAACTGAAAGCACAAATGCAGGCTCTTGCATTGCAACAGGAAGCAGGGGCGGATAGAGATGAGGTCTGCTGGGAAAGAGAGATTCCTGACCATAACCGCAGGAGCCCTAACACCAGGGGCCTTCATCTCCCCCAGTCCCTGGACTCTACCACCCCCATGTCCCCTGGCGCACATGAGCACAGGGCCACAGGGATGGCAGATTACTATCCAGCTAAGAGTATGGGGCTCATAGGCCAGTACCACTCAGGAATGGAGGGGTGGGCATCCGGGTATGGGCACCCAAGTACAGTACAGTTCAATGGGGAACCCCAGGAGAGTAGGCCCATTAAGGGCATCCTGAAAACCTCTGCCCAGTTAGGTCAGTGGAGGGGGTACCCATCAAATCCTGGCAGCAAGGAGGAATCTGAAGACTCCTCTGAACTGCGCAGGACACAGGAGACCAGGTCCCCACATTCTGCCAGCCATTCCCAGGCTCGCAGAATCCGGGAAAACCTGGAAGAACAGACGGGAACCTCTGGGAGCAGTGCCTCCGAGTCCGAGGACGAATGGACAAGGGTTACCCGAACCAAAAAGGCCAATAAGGCAAAAAGGGCCTTGCTTAAGGACCCCTTAAGGCAGATTAAGGCGATCAGGAGCGTCATCACGCCTTACCATAAGAACGCTAAGTATTCTGTTTGGGAGCACTTAGAGTTGTTTGAACAAATGATGGAGACTTTCCATTTGAAGGACAGCCAAAGTGGACCTTCTCCCCGGAATACTCCAGTTTCTTTGCGGGGCTGGAGGACCAAAATCATTTAAGATGGTCCACCTATAAGGCGGCCATCTTGAAACATTTTTCTGTTCACAGAAATCCTCAAGAGGCTCGCAAGGCAGCCTACAATTTGCAATGTGGGGAGGATCAGGCCCCACAAGAATTTGTGCAGGAGTTAAAGCGTGCTTTTGCACAGACCACAAGAAGGGTGCGCACGGATAACAGAGAATTTATTAATACGTTTTTCCATGCCTTGCCCAAATATATCATGACCCAGCTCGTGAGGGATTTTCACGAGAAAAGATCTTTAGACTGGGTCATTGAACAGGCTACCCGGATCTATGAGGTGCAGAAACCGATAGATAGCAAAAGTAATGCCCAGAAAAACCCCAAAGCCAACAGCACCCCTGCTGCTGCCAAGGTGGCAGAGGTAAAGGTCACCCCCGTTTTGGATTTGGAGATGGGGGGGCCTAAAAACCTACCTGCACCTAATAATGCTAGGCCCAGGAGGTCCTCGGGTCAGTCACAGACAGGGAGCCAAGGAGGCAGCCCCACAAATGGGGTCCCTCGCTCTCCTGATTATGTAAGTCCCCGTTACAAGGGAAATCGACCCATCCTGGGTTATGTGTGGACTCCTCCAGCCCAAGGGGGGGGATCCAGCCAAGCACCTAACCCAGGGAACTTCCCTCCAAACTTCCCACAGGAGGGCAGAAATTTACCAAACCCTGGGCAGAACTTTTTCCCCAGATATCCACCCGACTTTCAGCCCCAAAACCATCCATCCTTCTTTCCCCAATTCCCTGAGCCCAGACCACTGAATCCGGGAGAGGGGAGGCCATGGGTGGAGGGGTACCCAAATCTTCCCAACCCGGGGTATTACCAGAGGAGGGACAGCTACCCTTCCCGGGATCAGCCCAGGGGAGAAAACAGGGCCCCGTATCAGCCTGAGCGGGTTTCCCAGTTAGAGCGCCAGGTTCAAAACATGGCGCGGGATCTGGGTCACATACTGAGGGCTCAGCAGAACCCTCAGATGGGCGTGCCGGCGCAGAACGCACCCAACTCTGGACCTGGTGCTCCAGAACAATGACGGGGGCAGCACCCCGATAACTCACCGGTTCCCAGGGAGGAGGCACAAAGGGAAGGGGGGTGTAAAGCCTTGGAGGAAGCTTCCTTCCTCACTTGTAAACAGCCCCTGGAAACCCAGGAACCGGAAACAAAATCTCTTGCCCCTGAAAGTCTGCCTCCTAAGGAGCAGAGGGGGGGTAGGAGAAACAAAAGACCCAAACAGACTCAGTTTGAGGAGGAGGTACAGATATTCCAATTTGAGGGAGAGGGATCCTCAGAGGATCCTGGGAAAAGGATCTTCTCCTTCAGAGAGGGGGGAACTCCTCCCAAAGAAAAACGGGTCCCTAGGGATGCAAATCCAGACTGGGGAGATGTGGAGACTGAGCTACCGCCGCCCACCATCTCATCCCAGAACCAACAGCAAGAAAATCCCCTGGTTCAAACCCATCCTGGTGACTGCCTCCAAAAAGGGGGGGGTGGCCCAGAACCGGAGCCAGGGGAACCCACAATGGCTCTGATCTTCAGTTGCCAAATTTTTCTTTCAGATTCCCAAGGCTCTCCACAGAATTCTGCCCAAATCTCTTCGCTAGCGATGTCCAAAACCAGAAAATTAGCCCACCAGTTGTCCAAAAATGTACATTATCTGTGCCCCCTTGAGGAGAAGGAGGGAAGATATTATGCCCCGGTACAAGTACAGGGACAGGGTACAATTTTGGCACTGGTGGACACTGGATCTCAAGCTACCCTTCTGTCCAGAAGGGCCTTTGATGAACTGAATGCAGGAAGGGGAGAGAATTACCAAATTCCTCTCACCTCTCTTCCTGGACAACTGCAGAACTTTGACGGGAAGGAAATTCCCGTCGAGGGGACGGCAGACTTGGACATTAAGATCGGGCGACACAAGGTGAAACACCCGGTCATAGTTGTGACCCCAGAGGGCACCCCTTGTTTACTAGGGAATGACCTCCTGAGAAGGTTGTCACCCCTAATAGATTGCGTAAACAAGGTCCTCTGGACCCAGACTAGCCGACCAATAAAATTAAAAAAGAGTGTCAACCATGTTAGTTTAAACGGCACCTGCCACATGGTTGAACAAAAATCTGACCAAGTAGAATTTCACTTCCAGAACAACCAAATTCCAGACGTGACAGTAATAGCAGTAGGACAACAGACTGGTGATGGGGGGTCCTCTCTATTTCTGAAAATCAACCTTCCTTCCAGTTTAAGGTGGTATTCCACGCTGGAAGGAAACACTCTGAAATTCTATACTAATCCACAATCAGAAACTCCCACTCCTATAGTCCAGAAAGATGTGAAATCAGCTCAAAGCCTGGCTGATATTCAGCAAATTGGGGAGCAGTTGTTCATTCCTGTTCAGTTAAATGATGGGAAGGACTCTGTTCTCGCTCGAGTGTGTGTGAACAACGGTAAGAGCTTCATCAGCGAAGCCATGTTTCACCAACTCCCAAAGGATCCAGCCATTCCCACCTTCAAACTGATAGACAAATGGGAAATGGACCTGGAAGCACCTAATTCCAAACATCTCCTGCCAAGCAGGTGTATGCTCAAAATCTCCATTGGCAACAAGAGCATAGTCCACAATTGTTGGGTCGTGCAAGACGTCCCTGCCGCCTTTTACTTAGGCAGTGACATTCTCAATCGCTTTGCCATTAGTTTGGACCTAATAAACTTCAAAGCTTGGTCCCGATTAGCGGATAATTCCATGAGCTTTGATGATCCAGAAAAAGCATTTAGGTCAGCTCAATTGCTACCTTATGCAGTTGAAATTCAGATTAAAGAGGAAGTCACCATCCCAGAAAGGACCCGACAATTCTCCCTGGAAGTGAAAGTTAAAAGGGGACAAGAGTTGAAAAACCCTGATGCTTACATACATCTAAATGCTTCTCTCCAACAGCAAGGGTTGGGGGTAAACCCAACTCCATTAGTCAACATAGAACATGACACCATTCCAATAGAGGTGGATAACAGCGACTTAAAGAGTATTACTCTAGCCGCAGGCACCATTATTGGAATGGCGGTTGATGACCGACATTTCTCCATTGATCTTGGAAATGAACTGTTAGGACCAATCCCCAAGGACTGTTTTGACAGTGACAGTGATGACAACTCAACACCAGACAGAATTTTTACCCGGCATGGGGGGAACTTCCTGGTGTACACTTCCTGCCCCTATGGTAAGGAAGAATTGACTTGTGACTTCGGGAGAGATAAGGTGATTTTCCAGGTCCATGAGGGCTGCCTTTCCCACCTGAAGCCTCCGGTCCAAATCAGCACTCTGACCAGGGACTTCTCCACCAAGCTGGAGGAGGCCGCGGAGATAGCCAAACCAGAAGTCTTTCCAGGCTTCATGCAGATGGTGGAAGAGAGAGTCAACCTAGCTGACGCCTGTGTGGCTCTGGAACAAAAGCAAAAGTTGAAACAAGTTTTCTTGGATTTCCAAGATCTCTTTGCGGTAGACTCATATGACTGCGGTCGCACTGACATCCACACAACAACAATCCCCACGGACCCTGGCATGACTCCTGTGTTTGTGAAGCAATATCGCTTGCCTCTCGCATCAATGGAGTCCCTTACTGAAATAATTAAGAACCTTGAGTCCCGGGGAATAATCCGTCCAGTCCACAGCACCTTCAATAATCCGGTGCTGGGAATATTGAAGCCAAACGGCCAGTGGAGACTCTGTGCTGACCTCAGGGAGCTCAACAAACGTGTCCATACTTCCCGATGGCCTCTGCCCTACATTGACCAGGGGCTGGCCCAGATCCAGGGGTCACAGGTATTCACTGCAATAGACCTGACCAATGGGTACTGGACCGTGCCTGTCAGTAGGGAGGACCAATACAAACTGGCTTTTACCTTTGGGGGCCAACAGTATACATGGACCCGGACGCCCTTCGGATACCTTAACTCCGGTAATGAGTTCAATATTTTCCTACATAAGGCCATGCCCGACCTGGGTGCAAGGGGTAACCTGGCTTATGTAGATGATGTCCTCATCAAAAGTTCATCTGTGGAGGAACACATAGCGGAGATCTGTTATGTTCTGACCCAGTTGAGAGCCGCCGGAGCAAAACTTTCCTTTCAGAAAGCACAGTGGTGTAGAACCCGTGTTAATTTCTTGGGGCATGAGATTACTCCTCAGGGTCTCTGTCCCCAGGAAAAGAAAGTGGAAGCACTTCAGAAACTGAAAGAGCCCACAACTCTGCGGGAACTAAGGAGCCTCCTTGGACTGACTAATTACAGCAGAAAGTTCATTGAGGGCTACGCAGAGATCACCAGACCCCTGATTTATCTCCTGAAGGGGGGGGTCAAGTGGGAATGGGGTCCAGAACAAACCGAGGCAGTAAAACAACTCAAAAGAAGCCTCTCACAAGCGCCTTGCCTAGCTTACCCTGTCAGAAACAAGGAGTTCTTCCTGGAGACGGGGTTCTCTAATACGTGCTTGACGGCAGTATTATACCAAAAGCATGACAAGGTCAATAAAGTAATCTCATATGCGAGCAAAACTTTATCCTCTGTGGAGGAGAAATTCAACGATTGTGAGAAGGCACTCCTGGCGACGGTGTGGGCATTGAAGAATTACCGCCCGTTTATCCAGGGGGAGCACATCATAGTGGAGACTCCACACCAGCCTCTGCAATATCTCCAAAGTGACAGAATCCGGGCCGGAAATGTGAGTAATTCCCGAATTACTTCCTGGATTCTGTCAATGCAAGGCTTTCCTGTGGAGGTCAGATATGGCCAAAACAAGAAGAGTCCCCTCGCGCAAGGTCTGGCTGACTTGCATGATTGTGCCAGAGAAAACGGTCTCGAGGACGAAAGTCTAAAAATAAAGGACAACATGGAGGCATACCTTAATTCCCCCCACAAAGTCTTTGAAGAAGACAAGTGTGAGGGAATGCCCACTGTGTATGTGGATGGATGCTCTTACCATGTTGACACCAACGGGGAGAAAGAACTGGTGGCCGGCGTAGGGAATGCATGGGTGAATGAGTTCCCAGAACCCTCCGCTGGATACAAAATTGGTCCCCGAAGTAGTCAGGTGGCAGAATTGATGGCTGTGCATCAGGCCATCCTCACTGCTGTCCAGCATCAACTCCACGAACTGGTCATAATCACAGATTCGGATTATGTACGGAACGGGTTCGTGGAGCACCTGGTTAATTGGAAAACCAGAGGCATGTTATGTGCTAACAACAAACCCTTGAAACATGGGAAGTTGATCCAAAACATTGATGATCTGGTCACCTCGAATGAGATGACCATCTATTGGAAAAAGATCAAGGGTCATTCCAAAGTAGAGGGACCAGACAAAACTGGAAATGACTTAGCTGATCAGCTGGCCAAAACCGGGGCCATCCAAGGGGATCTAATTGAGATTGAGTCCCTGCTGGGGGAAATCCAGGTCACTGCCATCACTAGGTCCCAGACAAATGCTCACAACGACCTTTCAATTGCACAATGGAGTAAGGAGACCCCTGATGCTGATTTGATTACCGCTCAGAAGGGGGATCCAATTATTGGTAAATTTTACCAGCACCTTGAGGACCCTGAGAACTTTCCCCTGACGGATACCGATTATATTGGGAAAGAGGACCTAAGAGTGTTGATGAAATGTCCAAAAATGTTCCGAATCCAAGACGGTTTGCTGGTAAGGAAATCCAAAGCTGGCCACGATCAGTGGGTGGTTCCTACCTCATTCCGAAGCCTGATGTTAAGTCACGCCCATGATGCGGCCACCGCCGGTCATAGGGGGTTTCACACAACATTGGAAATCTTAAGAGAGGTTGCATACTGGCCACATATGGGGCAGGACCTCGACCAATACTTGAAGGGTTGTCTTGTGTGCGCACAATTTCAGCCATCATCCCTCACGCACCGTGCGCCTCTCCAAAAGCGGGGGATGACACTGCCATGGTCAGATTTACAAATCGACTTTGTAGGCCCCGTGATTCGCTCGGCTAGGGGGAATAAGTACATGTTGACTGTGACATGCTTGTTTACCAAGTGGGTGGAATGTCTCCCAGCCCCAAATTGCAAGGCAGAAACTGCAGCTGCCTTGATGATTAACCACATCTTTTCCCGTTTTGGTCTACCTCAAAGGATTGAGTCAGACAGAGGTAGCCACTTCACCAGTGAAGTAATGACAAAGATGTGGGAGATATTGGGGGTCAAGAGAAAGCTGCATATTGCTTATAGACCAGCTTCTTCTGGGGCAGTAGAGAGATATAACCGGACAATTGTGAGCATATTAAAGAAGTTTGTGGCAGATTCTGGGCCAAGTTGGGATATCCGATTACCTCTGGTCCTAATGGCCATCAGATCTACCCCTTCATCTGCAACCAAAATGTCACCATTTGAGTTGATGACTGGGCGCAAGATGGTGCTTCCTCAGCATTTGCTCTACAGGACCCAAGAGCAGACACTGATAAATGCCTCCACTACTCATGAGTATGTGGAGAATTGAAGGAAACACCTCCAACATGCTTTTGCTTATGCTCAGCGGAATCTAGAAAGATCAGCTGATAGCATGAAGACCCATTATGACCTGAAAACTTCCAGGAAGGAATATCAGGTGGGAGACCGGGTCTATCTATACAACTTCCAAAGGAACCAGGCCAAGCAGCGCAAATTTTTGCCTACATGGAAAGGACCCTTTGAGATCATCGACAAGATCTCCCCATTGGCCTACAAAATCCACATCCCCAAAGGTCCTTTGGCAGCGGGGGAAGACAAGTGGGTCCACATAAACCAGTTGGAATGTTGCCATCCCAGGCACACTCTGCAACAACTGGAGGAATCCTCTGGAATCCTAGCGGGTACTGTCTCAGACTAATTCAGTTCCAATCATAAAACATACCACATCTAGTCTCTAAAATATTGTGATTTGCATGAAACTGTCTCTTAGTTATACTGTTTTTTTTTCAAAATAAGAATGTAATGTTTCGTTATGATGAAATGCATATGCTGCCCCACTATCTCAACAGTGGTGGAAAAATGTCTATGGATAGGTATTGCCGCTCTTCCTTTGTCGTCCTAGGAGAAAGAAAACATGGAGAATGACCAAGGAGGATGATCCGGAGACTGGGAGGATGACGCAAGGGGGCCCGGGGTACCGCCCAATATTCCCATCAGGACCGGCGAGGAGAACCGATCGACCAGTACCGGATGGAGGAAGAGATGCTGAACTGGCCATCCACCGGAAGAAGATGAGAACTACATCCCAGATCTTGCGAGTCCCATCAGTGAAACCGAATGGCCATCGCAAGAGGGGGGCTTGTGGGATGTATTTACCCATGCATCCGAGCCCTACCTCAAAACTGTGCAGTACTGACATGAAAACATCATGATGGCCAGAGCTTCCCAGAAAATGCACAGGGAAATGCATGAAGAATAGGCTGCCACTCATTTTTGCCGATGTTATGGGCACAGAAGGACACTGCCTAAAACCACCATTGGACTACCCACACAGTAGTCTGAAACCATTGGGAATGGCAATGCTGATTGCCAAAAGCAAACCCATAACTGTTGGGAATTCATTTTCTTAAATCCCAAAAAGGGGTGCAGTACCAGTACTCACCACTATCCAAAAGCCGGCGTTTTAAAACCACCAGATTTTGTAGAAAACTGAATAAATGAACCCAAAGCAAGCCAAAGAAAGACTTACTGAGAGGTGGATCCAATGTAAAGTTATATTCTGAAGTGACTTGAAGGTGTATAACAAGACTGGCTGACCTGTGGATTTCAGCAGTTTAAGTAAATTTGGACTGAAAGACACTACAAATCTAAATGTTCAAATTGACTGAGTGACATACTTTTGAGTGTCACATAGGTTGAAATTGTTTAAATGTCATAGTTTTAAACTTAGAATCAGCATTCTAGCTGCATATGTAAAAATGTTTAGTTTTATTTGAATGCAGAAACTGGGGAACAAAAAGTGACATTTTATCTGAAACTTGGCTCAAGGAACTGAATTCTGCCTGGCAACTACCCCCCATCAGGAGTGAAACTTGAGTCACAGCTGTGTTCCCAGGCTCATCTGCCTTTTGCTGGCCACACTAAGAATATGCCATCTCTCTGATAATTGAATTAAGGGGAGCCCCACAGAATACAGGAGCTCTGAACAAAGCCCTGTCCTGACTCAGGCAAATGTTTTATTGGCGGGAGTCGTAAATGGAGCTTCCTCTTGGCAGAAGCTGGGAGGGGCAGGGTCTCTGGGCTTGCCAGAAACTGGAAAGACTGGTTTCTGTACCATGTGACATGAAAAGACACACCTCTATAGCCAGAATATGGTTTTAGAAAAAGATGAATAACTCATAGAGCGGACATGTGAAAATTGTATAAATGACACCATAATTCTTGTGATTTTTCTGCCCACATTTTAAGAGGTTTTTCGAACCGGTGGCATGTTCAGGGGGGTTTTAGCGGAAAAGAGGATATTACTCAAAATGTGTGCATGTGAAAAATCTGACACTTCATCAACTAATGTCCATACTCCTTGCGCACATGTGTGTAAATTTGGGGTAATGTCCGGTATTGCAAATCAGTTAAAAAGTGCAAAATATTGCCATTTCTGAATGCAAGCTCCCAGGAAGAGCAGAGTTTGAACAGGAGATACCTCCTGTGATATGTGATGTGTGCATGTAATTTTAAACCAATGTTTACCTGTGCAAATATGTCTTTTGTTATCAAATATAGAATGTGTGCAATTTGACAGGGGAGTGTCCTCTCTGCAGGCTGTAAAATGACATCACTCTGACACAACTTAGCTCCCCCAATCAAATGAGAAATGGAAGTTTGACCAATTAGAAGCTGAGAGAGAGGTAGGGTCAGTGATGCTGCTCACACACACCCATTTTGAAAACACATAAAAGCAGACAGACAGGACAGATAGGGACCTTCATTTCCATCTGCCGCTGGAAGCTCTGCCGGAAAAATCCATATTTACCTCCATCAAACCTCCAGAGAGACAAACTAGAGACTTCAAATCCATCAATCTCCAGAATCCAGAAGCAGTGCTGTACCCAGAGAGAGAGCAGAGCTGACCCAGACCCATGTTAGCAGTTCCAGAGACCAGATCACTGTGAAGTGCAGAGACCAGAGTCCCGTCTAAAACCTGACCAGATCCATGGCGAGGCCCATTTCACTCAAGAATATAGTGTGAGTACCTAGAAAACTGCGCAGAACCAATCTCCTAGTTAAAATAATATAATTCAATCTAGTTTAATCTAAGTAGAACTGTCTCCTAACTGTCACCTGTCATTTGCAAAGCTGTCACCTGTCATTTTCTAATTGCAAGCTGCACTTGTCTTTTTGAACTTTAAAATTTCAAATCTGAAAAACGACCTTTATTTAATCGCTCATATCTCCGTGACCGTTTGTGCTAGAGACTTGCAGTAACTTTCATCTGGAAGCTGAGATCCTAGGCTTTCCTAGGATCCCAAAATAATAGTGATAGTCCTTGTAGTTCCTCTGTAATCGCGCCAGACGCATCCGCGAATTTTGCAGCGATTTGAAAATTTCTCCACTTGCAAAAAGATAGCTGCTTTTGCTTTCCTCTGAAAAAAAATCGTTTGCCTCATAAAAACTATCCCTGCATCACTGCTAGAGTGAGCCTGAGCTAATATTAACTTGATTTCACTCACCCTGAACCTCTAAAGGGAATTAAAAGCATTTTAGCATATTTTTTTTTTCATTTCCAGCACAATTAAAAGCATTTTGCCTGTGTTTTCAACTTCTGTAGTCTAAGTTGCTGGGTGAACTGAATTACATTTGAATTGCATTTCTGAGAACTGTGTGCTTCCTTCCATTTCCTTGCATTGCATAAAAGGGGGGGGTGAATTGCCAGAGAAAAGTGATTACATTGTCTTTTGCTGAAATCCTATCAAGTTATTTTCTGTACTGCATTTCATTCCACATTGCATTCATTTGAAACCATAAAAGTATTGTTGCTATCTTATCCATTTGATGTCAACTCCTTAGTGATTATAAAGAAGTGTGCTAGTGCCAGATTCTCCGTTGTTAATCTTTATCATATCAGGTTAAGTGTGATATTCAATTATTAATTTATTATAAAGTGTGATATATATATCTATGTTGTTTAAAGTCTCAAATAAACCTTTTAACTTGCAAAACAGAACTACTTCTTGGCTCAGTGGGGTCAGGGGGATTCCGACAGAGGGGTGTTATATAGGGGTAGTCATCCAGAACGCATGAACTTGACATAAAGATATATCAATAAGGGTTTTCATTCAGTATTATAGACTGGGCGTTGACTTAGCTGTAGTGTTGAATTGAATCCTCTTACAGAGAGAGAGACCATGAAATTCGGCATTGTCATTGATGCATGGTATAAAAGTTATTAGATTGCCGCTACCAGTGCTTACAGTTCTTAAAGACGCCTGGGTACTCCCGTTTCTGAAAAAACCCACCCTATACCCCACTAATCCATCTAACTACAGACCTATCAAGACAGTTCCTTTCTTGCTAAAACATATTGGACCGAGCAGCCTACCTGCAATTTCAGCACTACTTGGAAATTACAACTTGTTAGGACTCAGACAGTCAGGATTTAGACCAAGACATGGGACAGAGACGGCACTCCTAGACCTGAAGACTCAAATTCAAACACTAAAAGACAAGGGTAAATCTGCCTTACTTCTTCTACTCGATCTATCCGCGGCATTTGACCTTGTGAACCACAAAATATTGTGCAAACACCTGTCATCTGCTGCACACTGATGACTGCAACCGAACCGTAGAACACCAGTACAAGAAACAAGTGGCTCAAGCAGTGAAGCACCAAGCAGTGGAGAAGACGTCATCAACACAGAGGCTACTGGTCCAAGACCTACTACACTACATACATCACAGGAGGCAACAACTTCCAAAGAACAACCAGCTTCTTCTTTTTTTAGAAAGAAGCAGTAAGAAATCTACAACCACAAAACAAACCTAACAATTAGTGGTTAATATCTCCTCTAAACAACTGACGAAGGACAAAACAGACACATTAAACTTAGGATTATCTTTTATACCCACACAGAATTCTGATCTACTGGAAGAGAAAATCCATTTACATAGATTGGCTAGCAAAATGAGATGAGACGCACAGATAGAATTGGAAACACAACAAGTAAAACATAAATATTTCGAAATTAAACCCAAAAGTCACTTTGATCCTCAAATAAACAATATACCATAAAGATGTTTGAAGAACAATGACAAAAGATTTAAAGAGAGTGAATTTATCAAGATCTAAAAATTACAACACCTGGCGACGACAGAATGAAATAATTAAGAATCTAGCAGACGGCGAAGCCTGACTCTGAAACCGGCAGACAAAGGAGGTGCCATAGTGATTATGGACACAACATACTATGAGGAAAAGATTATGGAATTGTTATCAGATGAGAGTACATACATCAAAATTGACCAAGACCCAGTACGTCAAATTTCTGAGGTCATTGAAACCACACTTGAAAAAGCCATAGAATAAAGATGGATTTAGAACAAAACGAAACAGCATTTAACAAACAAACATCCCATCACAACCATATTCTATGGATTACCCAAAATCCATAAGAATCTAAGGATTCCACCACTAAGACCCATAGTAGCGGGCACCGATAGCATCTTTAACCCTTTAGCTATATATATATAGACAAGGCTCTACAACCACTGGTACAAGCCACATCAACATATCTAAAAGATACCACCGATTTCTTAAATCATCTGAACACTTTGACAAATGTTAGTGAAGAAGACCTATTGGTCTCAGTCGACGTACAGCGCTTATATACGTCCATTCCACACCAGGATGGACTGGAAGCCCTTGAATGGGCACTGCTACAGAGCAATTGTGAAGCAAACAAAATCTTTATCTTGGAATTGATTAAGATTATACTATATAATAACTGCTTCAGATATAAGACACAATACTTTCTGCAAGCAGCGGGCACGTCCATGGGGTCCTCTATGACTTCAGCATAAGCCAATCTATTCATTTTTCACCTGGAGATGAATTGGATATTAATAGGAACAAAATGGAAGGAAAACCTCATCACCTGGAAGAGGTTTATTGACGATGTTTTCGTTATATGGAGAGGAAGCCGCACAGAATTGGAAGAATTTCTACACTACATCAATACAGCGCATGACAGGATAAAATTTACAATGGAAGTAGGAAATCCCAAATATCACTTCTTGGACGTGGAACTAGAAATTGGACCAGATGGAATTATCACCAGCATCTACCACAATCCTACTGATGTCAACAATACATTACATTTTTGCAGTCATCATCCTGAACATCTCAGAAGTAATTTACCCTATAGTCAATTCTTACGATTAAAAAGGATTAAATCATCCACAGAAACCCTAAAGAACGAAAATCTGTTAATGACAGAGAAATATAAAACCAGGGGTTATCCAGAAGCAACCCTTAAGAAAGCAGAGGAAAAAACAAAAAAACTGGACAGGAAGCATCTGCTAGTAGCCAAAATCAAATCCCATGAAATTCCATTCCTTTATGCAATGAGGTACTCAGCCCAAAGTCACCAGGATGATAAAGAAGAATTGGTGAATAATTGGATTGGATCCCCCACTAAAGAGATTATTCCCTGAACCACCTATCATTGCATATAAGAGGGGACGGAATTTTAGGGACCAACTTGTCAAGGTGGAAAGAACACAGGTAGATAGCCAACGCACATTGAAAAAGAAAAAAAAACAGGCACATTTGCATGCCTCAACTTCTGCAATTGTAATAACATCATGAAAGGCAACTACGTGAGACATTCAGACAATGGGAATAAAATCCCACTTCACGACTATGCGACATGTGATACAAAATCCGTTATCTATGGACTTAGTTGCCCTTGTGGCATCTATTATGTTGGACAAACTAAGAGAAAAGCCAAGGAGCGCTGGAATGATCACAAAAGTAATATGAGGACCAACAATATACACTCACCAGTGGCTATATTTTTTTCTTTTTCGATGAAGAAACACAGTATTGCGCAACTAAAAGTTATACTAGAAATCGTTAAAAAAACACAAAGAGTAGGCAATCATGTGAGATTGATAAGCCAGACAGAAATCTTCTGGATAGAAACACTGAACAGTCTGGCACCAAAAAGGCTAAACAAGGAGTACACTCTAGCCTCCTTCCTATGATAATCCTAGGCAGGGGTATGCCAATTACTGAATATTAAAAACAGCACATTACTTCTCAACAGTGGGTCACTAACAAGGGGCTGCCACCAGAGGGGGATAGGTTGAATATTGGTGCACGAGGAAAGAGTGAAACCTGTGTTAGAATGTGGGCATGTTTTCATTGTCATCTAAAGAATAGACATATGGATAATCCTATCTCTTAGAGCACCGACAGTGTCTCAGATCCATTTAGGCAATAAAAGAACTTTGGTTTTACAGACATACATATACATTAATAACTCCCTTACATTTCTTGGATTTAACATTCATACAGTGTAGTGGTGAGTATTCATACACGTGCAGCAACTCTGATCGCTACACATGTATGACTACACACATTGAAAAAGAATTTCACACAAAATAAATTGTTTTTTATCCCTTGCACACTCTTGGCAATGGATATTAATCTAGTTTACAGACAGGTTCTGTCAGTTGTTCCTAAAAAAAATGATTGATACCGATAAGTGACTGGATGATGTTGTGTAGTGTTTACACTCGTCACACGCAGACGCAACAGCACTGTGACATCATCACGCCGATGTGTGATGACATCACTAGATAAATAGCAGCCATTTTGTGCTCTTAAAACTATCACCGCGAGGATCAGGATCGGGAATAAGCGTAGGCACAGAAAATTAGAGGTAAGAGGACAACTGATATCGGACAACTGATATCGGGCAGGAGGACTAGGCACTCCAACTTAATAGGATTCCAAAACTTCCATTTTTCAACTACTATTTTTTCTAATAGGTGTGTCGCCCGTTCGTTTTATTTGAAACCACAAGCGAAATACTCTTGAGTTTAGCTCCACACTTGAGACTACAAGCGCTCATTGCCAACATACTTAAGAGGGTGATGGTGAGAATTCCGCTTTACTAATGAGGAGTTTTCTAATTAAGGGAAGTTTAACAATCAGCAACTTCTCTCTATATATATATTTTCCTCCATAGATGAAGCACAAAGATATACATAGCTCTTAAGCTATCAAGGAGTTTTCCTTATCCATCAATGAATTTGAGACATTATTGAACCTATGGTAACATTACCAACACAAAGATTGGAGCAAATCATTGCAAACCATAAGGTAAATTCCCGTTTTTCTCTCCAATAGTAGAATTATTTCAATTGTATAGGCATTTTAAATGTAGGTGTACGATCAGCACATACTTTTTTACAACTATCTCATCTTATTGATTTTTTAGGATACTTATCTATAAAGAACACGAAAACCTTTTTTGGTATTTATTTATTTATTTATTTAAATTTGTATAGCGCGCAAGCAGCCCAGGGGCATTGAGGCGCTGTTACTTGTATGAGCTTAGTTACAGGCATGGTATCAGTAAGAGGCATAATACAGATAGGAACAAGCAAGGTTATCATTACAGATTATGCGGTTGGTCAATACAACTTAGGCAATGGGTCATATGGTTGGTATTATGCAGCTGCGAGGGACCTTATGAGAAGAGGGTGGTTTTCAGCGCTTTGCGGAAGGCTAGGAGGGAGGGCTCACCGCGGATGGTGGGAGGTAGGGCATTCCAGTGAGTGGGTGCGAGATAGGGGAAGCTGGATCCACCTGCTCTGGATCTTTTTACTAATGGCACAGAGAGCATGTTGGTGTAGGGTGATCTTGTTGGTCTTGTAGAGGCGACGGAGTGGATTCTTTGTGAGAGGTAATCGGGGGCAGTGAGATGGATGCATTTGTGTGTCAGTGTGAGCGCTTTGAAAATTATTCTTTCCTTTATTGGGAGCCAGTGGGCTAGTTTTCTGGCTTCCGAGATGTGGTCCCTTTTGGCAATACCTTGGGCTGCTCGGAGAGCACTATTCTGGATGACTTGTAGCCTCTCCAAGTTTTTTTTTGAGGTTCCTAGGAAGAGTATGTTGCAGTAGTCTAGCCTGGAGCCGGTGATGGCTCTGGCTATGTTTGTGCAGTTCTCTTTGGAGAGGAAAGGCCTGACTGCGTTGATCAGTTTAGCATGATATGCGGCTGAGGAGGCAATGGCGTTGACTTGTCTGTCCATGGAGAGGTTAGAGTCTAGATAGACTCCAAGAGTTTTGACTGAGTCTGAAACAGGTATTTTGATGGTGTCGATGGTGAAGTGACTGAATTGGGAGTCAAGTTTTTTTAGCGTTTCGGGGGAACCTACCAGTAGGAATTCTGTCTTGTCAGAGTTGAGGCATAGTCCATTGTCTGCCATCCAGGCTTGGATGGTGTTGTAGAGGTTGTTAAGGGTCATGGAGTCGGTGTCGTAGTTGCCTGTGAGGGTAAGGAGGATCTGGGTATCGTCCGCGTAGTTAGTGTAGGATATACCCATAGCGTCGTGGATGAGGAAGAGGGGTCGTGTGAAGATGTTGTAGAGTGTGGGGGAGAGGCATGAGCCTTGGGGCACGCCAAAGAGTATGGTAGTGGGTGAGGCAGAGGCTAGGTCGGAGAATACTTGCATGGTTCTGTCCTGTAGGAAGGATTTGATCCATGCTGTGGCGTCAGGGGAGAACTTGGCAGTGAAGGAGAGATGATGGCAAAGGACGTCATGATCTACGAGATCGAACGCTGCAGACAAGTCAAGGAGTAGGAGAAGAGCTGATTTGCCCATGTCTCTGGCATCGTCCATTTGGTTTTTCAGGTCAAGTAGGGCGGTTTCAGTCCCATGTCTAGGGCGGAAGCCAGATTGGCGGAGTCCCAGGAGTTTGTTTTCTTCGATGTAGTGCTGAACCTGCAGATAGGCTGCTTTGTCGAGTATTTTGAGGAGGAAAGGGACAGTGGTGATGGGTCTATAGTTGTTGGGGGAGGTGGGATCGAGAGTAGGTTTTTTTAGGAGGGGGCGGACCCATGCTTCCTTGAGGGAGGAGGGGACTTTCCCTGTTGCGAAGGAGGCATTAACAAATGCTGTCAGGAAGGGAGCAAGTGCTTCAGTGCAGTCTTTGATGAGAGTGGCAGGGCAGGCATCACCTTTACAGTTGGATGCTTTGTTGTTCTTCATTATTTTAATGATGTCCTTTTCCTGTATGGATTTGAAGGAGAAGAGTTGGGGAGGGTCTTGGGCTGGTGGTGGGACAGGGATATGAGTATTGGGCAGGGCTTGTTTGGTAGCTAGTATTTTGCTTTGGAGGCGGCTCAGTTTAGTTAGCATTGCCGTTTGAATTTCGTCGCACCAGGCTTTGTCTTTGGTGAAGTTCTGGGGGGTGGGAGTAGGAGTCTCTAGCTCCCTAAAAATTGCAAAGATTTCTTTTGTGCTGGATTGGGCTTCCGAAATTCTGGATTCAAAGGATTTGGATTTTGCCCGGGTGATAGCTTTTTTGTACTCCGTGGAGCAGGCTTTAAAGATCAGCTTGTCTTTGTCAGTGTGGGACGTTTGCCACTGAGTAAGTGCTGCCTTTTTCTCGTTACGGAGTGCGAGCAAGTCTGGGGTGAACCAGGAGTTAGAGTGGGTGGTGGGTTTGTATTTACGGGGTTTTAGTGGGGCAATGGAGTTGATAGCTGCTTTAATGGCAGCATCGTAGGTTGATGCAAGAGTTTCTGGGTCTGCGGAGAAAGGTGGTCTGAAAGCTGGGCCTTGTAGGAAGGGCAGTAGTCTTTCCTTAGTGAGCTGGCGGGAGCTTCTTGTGAGGCAAGGTGGTAGGGGTTGGGGTGGCGGGGTAGAGGAGCTGGTGGTGAGGATGCTAAATGTGATGATATGGTGGTCAGACCATGGGGTGGGAGTGTTTCCAGTGATGATGAGTGGGCAGTTGTGCTGAGCAATCCAGTCGAGTGTTCTGCCCTGAGTGTGCGTTGGGCTAAAGATGGTATTCTTATAGCCTAGTATTGCTAGGGCTAGGTCAAAGGATTTGGCTGCTGGGTCCTTTTTATCCTGGAGGCCTAAGTTAAGGTCCCCAAGGAGAATGGCTTTCGAGTGTTTTTTCAGGTTGTCAGATAGGAGATGGATGAGGGCGGCTTGGAAGTCTTCTAATGGGCCAGGAGGGCGATAGACAATATGAGCGGTAATGGTACAGTTGGGGGAGAGGATAATTTTGACTTGGAGGTAATCATAGTTGCTGTGTAGGGGTTTTTCTACCTTTCTAATACTATAGCAGTCCTTAGCGATGATTGCGACCCCTCCACCTTTAGAGGGGCGATCTTGTCTGGTGATGGAGTAGCCAGAAGGGAGTGCCAGGGAGAGCGCAGGGCCAGAGGCATCGTGCAGCCATGTTTCTGATATCATGAGCAGGTCAAGGTCATGGGTGGTTATGAGGTCGTGAATGTCTAGAGCGTGGGCGCTGACGGATCTAGCATTGATCATGGCTCATTTGAGGTGGGGTTCTGTGACGACTAGGGAGGGGTATGTGGGAGGAGAGGGTGAGGTGATGGGCATGGTCGGTGTGGAGCTGGGGGCTCCAGTGGTGTTGTGGTGGACGGCAGTAGAGGAGTTGGATATAATATATTTAGCACTGAGGGGCGCAGTTTTAGAAGTGGTGGGCACAGGTGAGGTCACATTTGGCACAATAGCATTCACAATGGGGGTAGAAGAATTGCATATCACACATTTTGCACTGGGGGCGCAGTTTTGGGAGTGGTGGGCACAGGTGAGATCACATTTGGCACAATAGCATTCACAATGGGGGTAGAAGAATTGCATATCACACATTTTGCACTGGGGGGCGCAGTTTTGGGAGTGGTGGGCACAGGTGAGATCACATTTGGCACAATAGCATTCACAATGGAGGTAGAAGAATTGCATATCACACATATTGCACTGGGGGCGCAGTTTTGGGAGTGGTGGGCACAGGTGAGATCACATTTGGCACAATAGCATTCACAATGGGGGTAGAAGAATTGCATATCACACATTTTGCACTGGGGGCGCAGTTTTGGGAGTGGTGGGCACAGGTGAGATCACATTTGGCACAATAGCATTCACAAAGGGGGTAGAAGAATTGCATATCACACATTTTGCACTGGGGGGCGCAGTTTTGGGAGTGGTGGGCACAGGTGAAACAGAACATAACTGAATATAGGAAGATAGTCACAGTGGAGAATGAATTGGACATCCAGGTGATTATTATGAAATAGCGATTAATGAAAACATGACAGAAACTAGAAATATGGAGAATACTATTTGATTATTATATTATGCATTATAGGTGAACGAGGATAAAGACAAGAGGGTGAACAACTCCTGAGGAAGGGGGGATAATTGACCCCAAAACACGTCGAGTAACAAAGATTGACATTTTGCAATAATGATGTATGATTTATGAACTTCTGTACACATGGGAGGAAATTGTGATGTATATATTGTTTACCCATGAACAACTGTATGATAAATTGAAATTCTATCTCAATATACTGGGGAAATTTTTCCACAATTCAACTAAGATTTCTAAACTGTGAACAATTTATGTACCGTATAAATAAACAAGAGAAGAAAAGAACTTTATGTATTAAGGTGAAAATATTAATGCATAATTGAAGTAAAACTAAAATTAGCTTTTACAGAAAATTGGCTTCTAAAAACATTGTACTATACCTATCGATACTGATTGCAATACAAAGGGTGTGCAGGGGATGGGAGAGTTCCGCAAGAGTGCGGACATCTGTTAGTTTCACATCTGCTGCACACTTCTCTGACCAAGCAAATGCGTAAATCGAATCATTCCTGAGCAATAGATCCATGAGGGTGTTTGCCCCTCCATCAACAGCCCCACCTACGCCAGTGACATGTGGGGTCCCACAAGGATCCTGTGTCTCCCCTACTCTCTACAATGTTTTTACCAAGCCCATTTTTGATATTCTTGACTATCTGGGTGTCACATATACTAATTATGCAGACGACACCCAGATACTCATCCCTATCACTGGTGACTACATTGCAGATAGTAAATCTCTCAATGATATCTACAGTACATCTGGATTGCAAAACACAGGCTTTGTCTCAACGACAAAAAGACTGAACTGCTTCTCCTTGGCTCAACCTCCAAACTGAACAAACTAGGGTCACTACTCACATCATTCAACATCGATGGTAACATCATCAAAGTAACAAATTATGTGAAAAAATTAGGCATCTATTTTGACTCAGCACTCACCCTAGTGAGACAAACCAACTCCCTAGCCTCCTCCACAGCTAATACATGTAAGCTCATCACTGCTTGCCGGCCCTATTTATCAACACCTAACTGCATATCAGTAGCAAGAGCCCTATTGTTATCGAAACTCGACTACAGTAATGCACTCTACTTGGGTACATCACAGCAAAACATCAACAAAATGCAAGTCATGCAAAATAATGCCATTAGAGCGGCTTGTAATATCCCGAGGAAACAACACATCACAGAATCCAGACAATATATAAAATGGCTCAACATCAAGCAAAGAATAGACTTGGAATCACTGTCACTTACCCGTAAATGTCTTCACAACCAAGCACCGATCTATTTAGCGAATACCTTCACTCGCCACACCTCAACATGGCCATTTTGCACTGCACAAGTGCACTGCGTCACCATTCCGTGCTTTAATCAACAGCACGCAGGTGGTGTTAGTTTCCCAGTCCCGCTGCTAAGAAATGGAATGCTCTCCTCACCTCACTAAGAGAGGAACCCCTCTTCTTCCGTTTCCGTATGATGGTAAAGAAAACAGCTCATAGAGCAGGATCTCACCAGAGTCGCACCATAAACTGAACAAGTATCCACCGATGAACTTTCCCCATAAGGTCATTTACCTCTACTGTAAATACTTCTATCCTCTCCTGTCAATGTATTTATTTCTTGTATATTTGCCCTGTTATAATATCTACCTATTATGAAATTATCTGTGTATTCTTTGTGTATTGTCATGACTTCTGTAAACATGTAAGACTAGCGCCCAGTTGCCTGAGGGCTCGGCGTGCACTCGACAAATATAAAATACAAATAAATACCAGTAGGAATGATACAAAGAGAACATTTCAGTCTAAATAATACATCAACATTGTCAACATAGCTTGAACTCTAAACTGTATGTTTGTACAAGTGTCATTATTCTTTAAACAGGAATTTTCAAAGACCACATTAACATCCACTTTGATGAATACTTAAAAGTCTAATGGACACACCTGTGTTCACTTGAGACAAAGGTCAGTGTTCAGAATCGGAAAGTAGCGGCGTTGTGGAGTGGCGAGCAGAGTGGTCATTGTGAAAGTGAAGGCTGTGAAAGTGCATGCAGCTGGGAAAAGTCTTTCCTCATTCATTGTTGCAGCAAGGAGGCGCCTGTTGGGCGTCACCGGTATCAGCAATGAAATTGACCACAACAGCGCGGAGAGCTGTAGCGGAGTGTCGAGCAGAGTGGACATTGGTGGTCTGTGGTGAAAGACCTTACTTATTTACAACTCCGACGCCTTTGGGTACTACAGACCAACCACCGGTAACTGTAAAATTTGATATTTTACAGCGTGTTATATTCTACTATCCTGCAGTCCTACCCTACTGCCTGCTGTGACTTGGGAAGTACCGCCCTCCTTCCCTGGCAGGTGCCCATCAAATTTATTCGCCGCAATCTCATCTAGTCCGTGCTGATTACTGCGAGTTAAAGGTAGACTAGGTTAGCACTACCCCTTTCTACATCCTCTTACTGTGTAAGCCTACTATGCCGTACTGGAGAAAGGGGTCAGTACTGCAGAAATGGCTCAGGCTAACAAAGGAATGGAAAAAGGCAACACAGTGGACAAAGGGCCAATCTCTGGGTTGAAAGGTACTATACCTGCCTTCTTTTCGCAGGATGAGCATGGTGCTATGTCGCATATTGTGAGCCTGAAACTCCTGTACATGAGGGAGGGATGCACCGGGATTCAATGAACAATCAGGATATTGACAATAACTCCCTCCTGGATTTATCCCTCACTATACAGCAGAACATGATCTCAGCAGCTGAAATGGCCCTGCCTGGGAAAGGGGAACCTCTTGTTGTTAGTGCCAAGTATTAAGGGCTGAGACAAGCTATACCTCGCCCCTGGTGTGTGATCCCTTTCCACTTGGTTTTCGATTCGTCAAGGGCCGTTCTTATCGACGATTCCATGCAGATTGAACCAACAATACAGGATGAGGCAGCATTTTATGAATTACAGTCTTGTATGGCCTCAATTCAGTTCACCATGAAAATTCTACTTAAATTGTGTGGCGGTCTTGCATGGCGGAATCCCTGAAAATCTGTAGGACGCTCCTACTATCGGCAACCCCCGGGTTACTCCGGAAAAAGAGGCTCAGTTGCCTAATTTATCTATAGCTGAGGTACCCCAGGAGCCGGATCCTGTTCACATTTCACAATGAGTACCAATTTCGGTTGGGTGATATTGTATGTTGGCTTTGGATTAAGCGCTATATAAATAACACATAATTATCATTATCATTATCATTTCTAAAGAGAATGTGATTTTGACCAACTCCTCAACCATCCTATTTTCAAGGAAACAACGCAGGTTGGCAAGACGGGCAGCTGCCTGAAAGATCCCTTGTGACATAGCTGCTTCACTTCCCTCTATGAAATACCCACAACAAAATCTGAAAAGGCACGCAAGAAGGTCACACGCAGCAAAAAGCAACTAGGGAAAATCCCGGGCCACCTCACCAGCTGGATCCTACCTGATAAGTCGGTGAAGGGGGTGGACTCTACATCTCATCAACAGGACATATGCTGACCGGCACCCGCGAGCATACCTCGTAGTTTGCCGGTCCCCTAAAATGGTACAGGCAAGCTTACCCATACCGTTGTTACCGGACCAACAACATTGTAATGAAGCCCTAAGTGTTCTCGCACCTTCACATGAGAGAAGAAGATCGCTTTTGTCGGCTTTGCTGTATCAAGTCAAATACTGAAACAGCTAAACATAGTATGACGAAAGTCCCACTATGGGGGCAGAATATGTGAAGCATTTGGGCAAGTACACTCATCACTTGGAATCTATTCAGGATGGAGACTTCTGGAAGTGATGTATTAACTCACTAAATGGGGGATTGCACATGGCTCTTTTCAGGATCTGGAAGATAGTGACTGGGCGATTAAGTCAGAAGATAGTGACTGGGCGAATAAGTCCGATATCGGGTAACGAGAGGGCTGACAATCTGGTAGGAAAGAGTGAACCCTGAGCAGGAATTAATGAAATAAGGACAGTTATTGAATCAAAATACTGAAGACTATGCAATAAGTTTGTGAACATGGATGACATTATTTCTGTTTTAAGGTTGTTGATGTGCGTATGCACAATATTTTAGTCTTTTAAGTAGTGTTTATTTTTATTTTTTCGAACACTATGAAGGCAGATAGAGGGCGATAATCGAAGGATATGATGTTGATGATGATGCTGACCGAACAATAGAAAAAGTGTTTGACTGACTGTTTAATCACGTTCAATCTTACCATTATTAGTGTGAGCCTGTTAAGAGACCATGGGGATTGGGAACGATTACTTGTCTGCTTGATCTGTTTTGGTTTGATTTAATTATACATCTGTTGGTCTTCATTGATTGTGTTTTTTAGTGTGGTCTTAGTGTGATCTATAATGTAATACTTTATAATTCTTGTATTATATTATACAGTTTATGTTTAAACTATAACACATCAAATACATAAATTAGGAAAATGGCAAGCAAAAATGTATTCCAAATGAAGATTTTCAAGGTCCCTTTTTGTAGGTGTATCTGCAACCAACCCTGGTAAGAGCTTAAGGAATGCATGTCAGTCAGTAAAGGATAATTCAAATAAGCATATGTCCATATAGACCATGACCAGTGACTAGAGGATCAATAAGGACCCATTTAGAAATTGTATCTGTTCCATTGAGAAATTTAATGAAATCAGAAGGTCACATGCAATGGAAATGCAAGTTAGTGAACACATATAAAAAATACCTATTTAAAAATGTGCTGTGCAAAACTATATTTAGCGTGAAATACATGTTTTACTTAAACTTTAGAAAAATAAAAATAGATCTGAATTGAGCAGAACAAAGGGAATCCCATGCATATTAACATATATTAAAATGTTACATTTATGAATTCATTCACAAACATATATATATTCTAATAATTCTGATTTTGCAGCAATCATAAAAACATAAACACTGGGCCTCATTACAAGGTTGACGCTCCGGTAATAACGATACCGGTAATGCAATACCGGCATCCATTAATGGACCAGTGTATTACGACCCTAGACACCTGTGCTACCGGCATCGACAGGGACCCGTAGTGGCAGTGCACCACCATACCGGCATGTGCGCGGGCACGCGGCCAGTAACACTGGCATGCCACTAGCAAGAGGACATTACGAGTTCCACAAATGCCACAGGTGCACACAATCAACACATGTGGAGGCAATGGAGTGTGGCCCTGCACAAAAGGAGCACACCCACACACCACACCCCTTCCAAGACCAAAATGATTCCACTTGCAGTTGTGATACTGGAGCTGGAGGACATGCCTGCACTACTAATCCTTGAGCGGGCAGTACACCAGGGATTACAGAAGAGACGCAGGAGGAGACGGCTCCAGCAAATCCCACAAGTGCAGGCAGTGGTTCCCCGCAGGCAGCCACCAATCCCTCGCATAAGGGCCAGTCCATTCAACTAAACCCCAGCACAGATCCACACCCTGCACCGCCTGGACAGGGACACCATCCCCACCATAATGGATCAAATACATGAAGACTTGGTCAGCCTGATCAACATCCACACCGCCATCCCTCCTCTGCTGAAGGTGGCGTCTGTGCTCCACTTCCTGGCCACAGACAGCCACCAGCACACAGTGGGCCAGCTGCATGATATCTCACAACCATGTTTCTCAGGTGTGCTAAACCAAGTGCTGGATGCACTCCTAAAGCACACAATGGCCCACATATCCGTACCATGGACAGAACATGAGGTGAATGACACCAAAATAGCATTTCATGCACTGGCAGGCATGCCCAATGTCATTGGTGCACTCGACTGCACCCACGTGGAGTTTTAGTCCTGCATGCCGTGGAGGTGGTGTACCGAAATTGTAAGCTATACCACTCCATCAATGTGCAGATGGTGTTTGATGCCAGCAAGATGATAACACATTGCTGTGCCAGATTCCCAGGATCCATACATGATGCAATGGTGCTGCGGAACTCCTCACTACCACACTATATGGAACGAGATGCTGCATGACGTGCCTGGCTGCTGGGTGAGCCTAACCTCTGGGCCATGGTAGTGTATTGTGGCGGGGGTACATGCATATGCAACCTGTCTGCCCTCTGGGCCATGGGAGTGTATTTTGGGGGGGTACATGCATATGCAACCTGTCTGCCCTCTGGGCCAAGGGAGTGTCCTCAATGGGGTGTCTGGACACTGTCCATGCGGGCAAAAATTGTGCCCATAATCATACAAATAAGATGCATGACACAGAAAATAGAGTCCGACATATTCGGGCCGCACACCAATGTGTAAATGTCAGACTCACAATCAGCACACCCCCCTAAATTTGTCCACTGGACATCACCTGACCGTACCCACAGCTCCACAATTTACCACCATGCAGTCACAAAGCTGAATACACATGACCGGATCGAAGCATCTCGCAGGTCATGCATCCATGAGTATGCAGTATGAATTCCCCCTCAGGGAACTCCCCTGTCACTGCCCCTCCCCGACAGTAACACTACATAACACCATGGCAACATGTGCAGATGAATACAAATGGGAAAACACATGTGACAAGGATGCCTCAAATTGGAGCCATTAAGTATTGAACAACACCTACATGGGTGCGATTGGTGCAGGAATCACCCACAGCACATGAGTACCAGCATGCAAGTTGATACCCTGCAACATCCAAGGAACACATCCCTACCAACAATCAAATTGTGCCATTGTGACCAGTGGTCGAAGTGTACGAAAAGAAGTAGTGGAGCTGTGTTCCCTGCCAGTCTGCACCCACTCCCACAACCCCCACCCAGACACAATACACACCCCAAACACTTGCACTTGCTGTTTAAGGAAACGTTCAGTGCAGTGCACTGAAAGTGTAAGTTTCAACTTCTCCCCACACTTCTATTTTAAAACTAAACCATTTCAGAACGGTTCCTTTTTAAAATAAAAGTACTGGAGCTGTAAAAGGTAATTTAAAAAAGTAGAGGAGCACCACTCCTGTCCGTTGCCGCTCACTTCGAACACTGATTGTGACTGGTTTGAAGACGGTCGAGGGACACGTGCATGGCGTCAACAATTATCCAAAAGCATGATAGACTAAACAAGCTATATCACGTTGGGCATTAGCCTAATGCATCAAACATTGCCCAACATGCATTTGGTCTCATCCCCTGCCACACAACCCTCACATGTGAGTACATCATGGACCTTGTTAATCCATCTGGGCGGTTGGTGATTTCAATGACAAGATCCCTAAGTTGTGTACGTCACCCAAGTCCAGCACCATGGAACACCAAGTTGTGTACAGGGCAGATAGTTGTGCAGATGTGAAGTCAATAGCTGGCATTCACGATATACTGCATATGAGCATGAACGAAGTACAGGCTCAGCACAAATTGAATAGAAGAAATACCCTCACACATACCTTATTGTGCTCCCATGCAGGTGATGCTGTCTATCCTCTGAAGCCGTGGCTCCTCACCTCTGTCAGGAATCCGCAGAACATGCACGAAGAAGACTTCAATCGTGCCCATACACGCACTCGTGTGGTCATAGAGCAGACCTTTGGCCTGTTGAAGGCACGATTTCGCTGCCTCAGCAGGTCGGATGGAACACTTATTTACGGTCCTGAGAAGGTGGGCAAGATCATCATGGTATGTGCAATGCAACATTTGCATCCGGCGGTATGTTCCTCTGCCATCTGACATCGACCAGCCACAACCAGGTGAAGAAGAAGATGAGGAAGGAGAAGATGTTCCACATCGGCCAGGCCGTGATGCACATGAGGGACGTGCTGTGCGACAATCAGTGATAGACCATCATTTCTGATGCACTGGGATGCAGAGGGTGATATGGATGTGGCACTCTGGGCACTGTGACAGGGGGTATATGGGCACTGGGTTTTGGGATGAATTCGCACTGTACACTGTCATGCAATAACTTGACAAACGCTGAAGAAGCAATGTCCATGTAACGCTCACCTGATTCCCGTAGAGGCGCCGGTCTTGACTGGGCGTATACCGTATCTTCAAAGGTGATGTGTAACACACGGCTGGCTCTTTGGGCTGGACCTCTGTGCACTGTATGTCTGACTCGAAGGGTAAGATGTCTGCAGATAGGAAATATGGGATTAAGGAACTGGGTTATTGAATGTCTCTCTCTTCTTCCCTTTGTCTTCTCCTGTAGAACCCCAAAGGTTAATGCTCTCACCTTAGGTAAGTGAACGCCGTGCTCTCCATCTGCCTCGGGGCAGGGTGCTGTAACCAGTTTCTTCACTGGATAAGGGGAGCAGGCCTCTTGACTTCAGAGGACTGCTGTCCATCGTTTACTGCACGAACGGTAAGTTTCGAGTAATTCTAATGTCTTTAAAGTCTTTAGTAATGATGTTTCTTGTTTTGCGGGGTTCCGGCGATGGCGGATGACGGGCTGAAGTGAGTTGAAGATGGAGCCCGTGTGATGAATAGAAGCGCCTGGAAGCACGTAAGTAAGCGCTTGTTGCCTGCTTCACGATGCGCTCTAACTGTCTTTTTATTTTGCAGGTACAAGTTCGGAGCGGCTGCAGGGTGCCGGAATACCCACTGGGTTAGATGTGTAAAGGAGTAATGGCACGTGAGTATTAAAGTTCCCCATTGTCTTTAAACGCACCTTGTTTTGTCTGGTAAGCTTTTGTCTTTCAGATGCCGGAATGCAGTGTGAAGACTTCCGGAGCGCACGAAGAGTAGGTAAGCCTTTGTCTTTCAGATGCCGGAATGCAGCGCGAGGCGTTGGTGACAGCCGATGGACCAGGTAAGTGAAGAGCTGTCACTGAAGACCGTAATGCTAACCTGTTCTTTCTTGTCTTTATAGGTGTTGCTGAAGACTGGATTCGGGATGGTAAGCCTTTTTCCTTAGGCCCAGGATCAGATGCAGAAGACACGATGAGCGTTCTGCTGCATAGGATGCAGAATAACGCAAAGCAAGATTCATCCATCGGGTGTGGTTTAAATAGCCTCCTGTAGTGCTTAGGTGTCTCCTTCCACAGCCACGCCTAGGTAAGAAATGAGTTCCTGTTTTCTAGAAGAGTTCCAGTGTTCTGAATCTAGGGAGTGGCTCCTACCCCACCCAACAGGAAAAGTAGTTCCAAACAGAAGAGGATCAGAGGCTCAACTGGCAGGCAAGTAAGCAGCATGGTCTGCTGCAGGTAAGTCCACCCAAGCATTATGAGCCCGGCGCTTCCAGCGCTGGGACTGGGCATATTTATGAGCCTGGTGCCACTGGCGCCAGGACTGGGTCCAAAAGGTCCCAATTGGGACTGGTTGGCACTCGGAACCTGGGTTATGGATCTGCTTCCAAGGGAGTTGGGAAAACCCTGACCTTTTGGAAGCAGAGATCATGACAGTACCCCCCCTCAAGGCCCCTCCCAAACCGGGCTTCTCCGGGGGTTTTGGCTTGTCAGGAAATGTTCGGTGAAATCTTTTGATTAGGCGAGGAGCGTGGACATATTCATCAGGTTCCCAGGATCTCTCTTGGGGGCCGTAGCCTTTCCAGTCAATTAGGTAAAATAGTTTAGATTTGGAGATCTTGGAGTCCAGAATGCTTTTGACTTCAAACTCGAGTTCTCCATCAACTAGGATAGGTTTTGGAGATTTAGTTAGTCGGGTTTGAGGTTGCACGGGTTTTAATAGAGAGACGTGGAAGACCGGATGTATCTTCATGTGCGGGGGCACGTCCAACTTGACCGCTACTGGGTTTACTATGGTAGTGATGGAATAGGGACCAAGGTATCTTGGGTTGAATGTGCGTGGCCCTTTTAGAGGTAGATATTGGGTGGATAACCAGACTTGATCCCCTACTTGATATTGAGGGGCTTCCTTCCGATGTTGATCTGCTCCTTTCTTGTATTGTTCTTTAGCCCTTTGAAGGTGAGAAACAGCTTCCTTAAAGGCTTGGGTGATTGTAGAATGCAGGTAGTCTACTGCTGGTGTTTCAAGATCTTGGAGGGGATCCAACTCCGAGGTTCGAGGGTGACTGCCGTACAAAAGAAAAAACGGGGTTTTCCCAGTTCCCGAATGGACAGAGTTATTGTAGGCATATTCGGCTATCCAAAGGATGTCTTTCCAAGTTTTTTCAGTTTGTTGCAGCATGCAGCGTAAATACTGTTCCAGAGTTTGATTGGTCCTCTCGGTTTGTCCGTCGGTCTCAGGGTGGTGACTGGTCGATAGTCTCACATCAATTTGAGCCGACCGACAGCAACTTCGCCAAAAATGAGAAATAAATTGACTACCTCGATCCGAAATTAGAACCGAAGGAAAACCGTGCAGTCGGGCGATGTTTTCGAGAAATTCTCGGGCCAGAGTTGCTGCTGTTGGCAAGCCTTTGAGCGGAATGAAATGCGCCATCTTGGAGAATAAGTCCACGATTACTAGAATCGTATTGTATCCGGAGCATGGAGGTAGATCGGTGATGAAGTCCATAGAAAGCGTATGCCAAGGGCGAGGTGGGATGTCAATAGGGCGTAAGAGGCCTGCTGGTCTTTCCTTTTGACTCTTGTTTTGGGCGCATACTCCACAGGACATTATAAAGTCTCTGATATCTTTTTTCCAAGACGGCCACCAGAAGTAGCGCTTGATCTTTTCTGAGGTCTTGGCCATACCGGGATGTCCTTCCATTAAAGAATCGTGATAACAAGAGATTACTTTTTTCTGTAAATCTGTGCTGGGTAGGTATAATCGTTCTTGGAAATACAATAAGTTGTCCTTTACTGCAAAGTCCTTTCCCTGCAGATGCCAATTCTGTATGTCTGCTGGAGTTACAAGTTGCCTGGCTTTATCCTTAACTTCCTCTATGGATTCTGTGGCGATTACACCCAGAATTCTTTGTTCGGGAATGATTGGTACAGGTTTAGGGTTGATCAAGTGTTCTTCCACTCCCATCCGAGAAAGGGCATCAGCTTTACCGTTCTTTGTACAAGGTCGTTAGGTAATTATGAAGTCAAACTCGGCAAAGAATAATGCCCAACGGAGTTGTCTAGAGGATTGGGCTTTTGCGGTTTTCAAATATTGCAGGTTTCGGTGATCCGTAATCACAGTAACGGTGTGCCGGGCCCCCAGCAGATAATGCCGCTAAGCCTTAAAGGCAGACTTGATAGCCAGAAGTTCCTTGTCAGTAATCGTGTAATTGATTTCAGGAGGCGAGAATTTACGGGACCAAAATGCCACGGGATGCAACTGATTGGTTACCGGGTCCTTTTGTGATAGAACTGCCCCCGTGGCAAGGCTTGAAGCATCAGTTTCCACGATGTAGGGGAGTTCGGGGCGAGGGTGTTTTAAGATTGGTGCAGAGATAAAATTAGTCTTCAAATCCTGGAAAGCTTGTTCCGCCTCGGTAGACCATTCAAAACGTTTGTTTTTCTTTAACAAGGCAGTGATGGGCTGGACTATTCGAGAGAATTCGGGGATAAACCTGCGGTAAAAGTTAGCGAAGCCTAACATGCTTTGCACACCTTTTACGGAGGATGGTGATGGCCATTTGAGAACTGCATCGACCTTCTTTGAATCCATACGCACTCCGCCAGGTGATAATATGAATCCCAAGAATTCAACTTCAGTCACGTTGAAAACACATTTTTCCAACTAAGCGAAAAGTTTGTTTTGACGCAATCTTTCGAGGACCATTTTCACGTGTTTCCGATGTTCAGATTCCGATGAAGAATAAACGAGGATGTCGTCAATGTAAACAACAACACACACATCTATGAGCTCTCTGAGGACATCGTTCATAAAATATTGAAAGGCGGCCGGGGCATTGCAAAGTCCGAAGGGCATGACCTGATATTCAAATAGCCCATACTTGGTGCGGAAGGCCGTCTTCCATTCATCGCCCTCTTTTACTCGTACCAAGTGGTAAGCTCCTCTAAGATCCAGCTTTGTATATATGCATGCTTTTCTGACTTGGTCCAGTAGTTCAGGGATCAAAGGTAACGGATATCTATTCTTAACGGTGATCTGGTTCAGGGAGCGATAATCTATACAAGTTCTAAGGTCTCCTTCCTTTTTTGGAACGAAGAACAAAGCTGAAGAAGCAGGGGACTTGGAAGGATGAATAAACCCATTTGCCAGGTATTGATCCAGGTATTGTCGAAGGTGAAGGTTCTCAGGCTCGGTGAGGGCATAAATTCTACTACAAGGAGGAGTAGATCCAGGTATCAGGTCTATCTGGCAGTCATAAGACCTATGAGGAGGTAGAGAGTTAGCCTGAACCTTCCGGAAAACATCTTGGTATTCTAGGTATTCGGGAGGTAACTGGGGAGTCTCTGAAGAAATTGCTGCCAGTGCAACACCAGGTGGAGGGTGACAAGTAGAGACACATTCTGGAAACTGGACCGTTCTTGCTCGCCAATCGATCAGAGGATTGTGTTTCTCTAACCAAGGTATTCCTAGAATAATCTGAAACTGAGGGGCCTTGATCACATCGAACACGATCTTCTCATGGTGTCCATCTTGACTTACTAGTGTCACCTCTTGAGTGGTATGCGTTACTGGCCCGGAGGCTATCTCCGTACCATCCACCGTAGTAATGACGTCCTTTACAGCCTTGGGACAAAGAGTTAGATTCATCCTCAAAACCATTTCATGATCCACATAATTGCCGATGGCACCGCTGTCGACGTAAGCTTCAATTGCATGTAATCGATCCGGATTATCAGGGCTAATGAGGACCATAGGTATCACGAAATGCGAGGTCACGGAACTGATTTTCACGCTCGGCAAGAGGACCTCTATTCTTGTCGGGCGAGGTCGTTTCCCTGCTCAGAGTTTGTAACTTTGGTAACTGCAGCTCCTACTGCCTTCTTGGCAGGTTTCACCGGACAGTCTCGAAGAAAGTGCCCTGAGTTTCCGCAATAGAGGCATAATTGCAACTGTTTTCTCCTTTCCCGCTCCTTTTGTGTTAGAGGACCTTTCAGACCCCCTATTTGCATGGGTTCCCCGGAGTCTACTCCTTTGGAAGGAGTTGGTGGTTTGGAAAATACTCGAGCATCAAACTTGGAACGATCGGCCTTCCTGTTCTGCAGTCTGTGATCTATTTGAACGACTAAGTCTATATAGTCCGAACAATCTTGTGGGGGATTCACTACTTGGGCTAACACATCTTTGAGCTCTCCACGTAGACCTCTATAAAACAGCGTAATCCTTTTGTCCTCAGGCCATTGAGTTTCCACTATCAGTCTGTTGAAAGACGCAATATAAGCCAAAAGGTCTTGATTACCTTGTCGCAACGAAAGAAGCTCATTGTCCAAGGCCTGCCCCTGTGAATGTCTTGCGAACAGTTTTTCCATACTGAGCTGAAAAGCTTGAAAATCATGAAGGACCGGATCATCTTGATTTACTAGAGGGATCGCATTGCCACTAAGGTACGAAAGCACGAAAGCTACTTTAGCTTGATCAGTTGGAAAGGCTGCTGGCCGGCATAAGAAATGCAACCGGCACTGATTGATAAATACTGCAAAGCTCTTTGGGTCACCAGAAAATCGTTCGGGCGGAGCCAGAGGTACATTCCCAGGTAGGTTGATCTGCACTGGATTCATAGAGGATGTAGAAGGAAGATTTCCCCCAGATGCGGGTAACGGGGTCTGTCCGGCTTGTGACTGTAGCAATTGTCTAGCAAGATCATCTGTTCGCTCCTTGGAAATAATCAGTTCCCTTCTTAGAGCGTTTCCATAGCGCCTGGACGGGAGTTTTGTGGTAGTCTTTGCGTTCTGTAACACTCACCTGATTCCCGTAGAGGCGCCGGTCTTGACTGGGCGTATACCGTATCTTCAAAGGTGATGTGTAACACACGGCTGGCTCTTTGGGCTGGACCTCTGTGCACTGTATGTCTGACTCGAAGGGTAAGATGTCTGCAGATAGAAAATATGGGATTACGGAACTGGGTTATTGAATGTCTCTCTCTTCTTCCCTTTCTCTTCTCCTGTAGAACCCCAAAGGTTAACGCTCTCACCTTAGGTAAGTGAACGCCGTGCTCTCCATCTGCCTCGGGGCAGGGTGCTGTAACCAGTTTCTTCACTGGATAAGGGGAGCAGGCCTCTTGACTTCAGAGGACTGCTGTCCGTCGTTTACTGCACGAACGGTAAGTTTCGAGTAATTCTAATGTCTTTAAAGTCTTTAGTAATGATGTTTCTTGTTTTGCAGGGTTCCGGCGATGGCGGATGACGGGCTGAAGTGAGTTGAAGATGGAGCCCGTGTGATGAATAGAAGCGCCTGGAAGCACGTAAGTAAGCGCTTGTTGCCTGCTTCACGATGCGCTCTAACTGTCTTTTTATTTTGCAGGTACAAGTTCGGAGCGGCTGCAGCGTGCCGGAATACCCACTGTGTTAGATGTGGAAAGGAGTAATGGCACGTGAGTATTAAAGTTCCCCATTTTCTTTAAACACACCTTGTTTTGTCTGGTAAGCTTTTGTCTTTCAGATGCCGGAATGCAGTGTGAAGACCTCCGGAGCGCACGAAGAGTAGGTAAGCCTTTTTCTTTCAGATGCGGAATGCAGCGCGAGGCGTTGGTGACAGCCGATGGACCAGGTAAGTGAAGAGCTGTCACTGAAGACCGTAATGCTAACCTGTTCTTTCTTGTCTTTATAGGTGTTGCTGAAGACTGGATTCAGGATGGTAAGCCTTTTTCCTTAGGCCCCGGATCAGATGCAGAAGACACGATGAGCGTTCTGCTGCAGAGGATGCAGAATAACGCAAAGCAAGATTCATCCATCGGGTGTGGTTTAAATAGCCTCCTGTAGTGCTTAGGTGTCTCCTTCCACAGCCACGCCTAGGTAAGAAAAGAGTTCCTGCTTTCCAGAAGAGTTCCAGTGTTCTGAATCTAGGGAGTGGATCCTGCCCCACCCAACAGGAAAAGTAGTTCCAAACAGAAGAGGATCAGAGGCTCAACTGGCAGGCAAGTAAGCAGCATGGTCTGCTGCAGGTAAGTCCACCCAAGCATTATGAGCCCGGCGCTTCCAGCGCTGGGACTGGGCATATTTATGAGCCTGGTGCCACTGCCGCCAGGACTGGGTCCAAAAGGTCCCAATTGGGACTGGTTGGCACTCGGAACCTGGGTTATGGATCTGCTTCCAAGGGAGTTGGGAAAACCCTGACCTTTTGGAAGCAGAGATCATGACAGTCCAGTCATGTGATTTTTTTCACAATGGATGTTTTGAACAGATGTTATTTACAACATGAATGAACCCTCCACCCTCCACACACACCCACACAGCCCCTCCCACCTCCACCCACCCCCCAACAGCCCCACACTCCCCTCCCCATCCCCCAACACCCGCACACAACAAGAGCACAAAATGTGTCTAGATGCACTTCCAGGCAACACATGCAGTGTACCCCTGCTACTGCCGCCCACTTCCCGATGGAAGGGGTTGCATGTCTGTGCACTTCATGCTGCACAGGGAGCTGCACACGGGGCTCGTCTGAGTTGAGCTGGCAGGCGTGGTAGTGGAGGAAGTGGCTGGATATGGCTCGGTTGCCACAGAACGCTGCTGCTCTATGGTGTTGGCCATCCTCTCCAGTATCTGGCCCACAGTTGCAAAGCCCTCATTGACCCGCTCATAATTTTTATTTATGACCTTGATGATGGCCTCAGTATTCTCCATCATCGTCCGGCGTGTTGCGTCCCCATCGGCAACATATTGCTTCACAAAAGCATGTATGAACTCTTGACGACCCTCCATCCTCGACAAACATCCGCCGAGGTCCCATATTGCGGGGGAAGTGGGCGTTTCCATGGCTGGTGTGGATGTGCGCAGGATGGGCAGTCCTCTGGTGGAGACCAATCTCCCTGGCATCCCTGGCCTTCAGACTCATGCTGAGGGGTGCCCTGTGCTGTGTACTGCCGGCTGGGCATATGTCCACCAACCCCCAACATGCTGCCTCCTTCATGGGTGACCTCCTCATGCCCCTCATCCTCATCGGCACTATGTTGTGCTGATGCAGAAACCTCCCCAACTGAACTTGTGGCTGCCGATTGCGTGCCATCATAGATGCTTGCAGGTGGGTCCTGCTTCTCAACAGGGATTTGTGTATGTGTGTATGATGGGCCATGTATTTGCTCTCATCAGGTTCACATTTTTAGGCCTACATTTTACTTTGGATGTCAGGTGTTTGTGGGGACTTGTGTGGTGTGCAAAGCGTCACTCACCATCATCAGCCGATGATGGGGCTCCATACGTCGCTCCACCAACTCCTTCAATGGCCTCCATGTCGATGGTGGAGCTACAGGTCTCTTCCCACCTCGACAGCTTTATGGGGGAGTTTGGACCGCCGCCTGTTGACAGCCCCTGGCTGCGGTTGGTTCTGCAGTCCTTTACTGACCGTGTGGTGGTTCCAACTGCACTCACCTTTCTGGCAGTCTCCTCCAATATTCTTTTCTTCAGTAGCTGTGCTGGATGGCAGACGTCTGCACTGAAGACCCCATCTGCCTGCTCCACTAATGTATCAGCGAGCATATTTAGCTCACTGTCTTAGAAATGCGTTTTTCGCAAACGTGATGCACCTTTCTTGGTGACTTTCGACAGTGGGGGGTTGGCAAGTTGGCTGCCCAGAGGATTGCAATGGATTGTGTTTTTTAAGATGCCCACTGGTGTGTTTCCTCTTCTGGCACGATGACGTTGCTTCCGGTGCCTGTAGTGACGGTACCAGTTGTGACGGAACCGTTATTTAGGGTATCAATAAGAGGAGGTTTCAGCAGATTCCATGATGCCGCTATCGAGGGGTTGGGGAACTTTACCGGCAAGCCGGTGAATCCATTAGCAGCATGCAGGGACGTGCGTGCACGCAGATTCGTAATCATACGATTTTTGCGGCGTGGGTACAGCACGGACACTTTCATACCGGCATGCCGGTAATGACGGTTTATTACCGCCTATCTCATAATTTGGCCCACTGTCTTCGGATTCAGAATATTCTTGTACAACTGAATATATAATTATTTATTTATGGCACAGGTTTGTTTATAGAGGGAGGTATGAGAAAAATAAATAGTTCAGCCCAATTGTAAGTGTAGATTGCAAAGAGGCGGGCTGCCTCATAGCTGACACATCCCCTAATGACATAAAGAATTCAGTGGGCAAATTGAAACAAAGAGCACCCTGTTGGGTGTGAGCAAGTGAAGGGAACTTATCAAAGGCTCTGCCCAATTCAAAAATGCAAAATGATTTGTCAAATGATACTGCATGGCTGGGGTTTGCTGGGAAAGAGAAGAGTTGTGGGAAAACAGAAAAGGAAGAGTGCCTGTTTGACAGGAGAATTCCGTTTGTGGGTCCACATGGATGTAGCTGATCGGAAATCTCCTTAAGAAGGTCTTTTCAAGATAGGACGGAATACTGAGGACTTTCCCACGACAGCATACAAGTACCTGAGAATGATTTTGGGAGCAGGTGAGCACAATGGGAAGAAAAACATATCTAGCAGTAATTCCTGATGCTGGCTGATGTCAGTATCTGTTAATGACCTTTGAAAGACAAAAAAAGTGAGTTCAATAGTTCCAGAGGATTTAGGCAAATGTTTGAAGGATTAACTAAATCCCAGAAACCAATTCAAAGTATTTTGGGGGACCCCTGTATTCAGGCTATATGCTGGTATAATGCAAAGGTTATGTGCTTTGTGTTTGATAACTACAAATTAAACCCTGAGTAGTGTCTCTACAATAATATTTTCCCCAGAAATGTGGGATCTCTAGAAGCCTTGGACATCCTGAATTGAAATATGGAATGACAAGACTTTGTGAATGGTGTCTGCCATAGTGAATAGAATAATTGAAATCCTTAACTAACACATTGAACTCTGGTGTTAAGAGGGTAGACCTGATTCGTGGAGAAGAAAGAGGGAGTTAGCTGTTACTGACTCATCATTCTGGAAAAGCAATAAAGCTCCTAAACCCAAGCCTTTATAATAAGTGCAACCAAACCAAGTCAACCTCACAAAAACATGTTTGTCTCTATGCCGAAGATTGAAATACATAGTGTGCCACAGATAGTGTCCAACAATGTAGATTTAAATCAGTACTACAAGAGCACCAAATGTTGAGCCAACAATTTCCTCTGATGCAAACACTTGGTGATGGTTTCAGCGAAAACTAAGGAGTTGTTTTGTTTCCAACCTTATTAAGAGAATGACTGATTTGATTTCAAGGGGAAATTGCTTTCAGATAAATAACTATAATTACATATTGTAGGTTGTGTGAGTCAACCACTATGAAAATCAATGTCAAATTGTGCCTGTACCATGAGAGGTTAGAAGATTCACTTTCGTCTGGAATTGTAATTTACATTTAACTATACATATATATTTATATGCAAAGACAAATGGATGTTTGCGCAAATTGGAATGAAATTACTTGCGAGAAATGCCAGGCATGTTATGTTTTCATTTCCGAAGAAAAGCTGTTTATATTCATGTGGAATAGTGTGGGTGACTTCCCCAGCATTCAAAGATAGGGCACGCCCTTTAATTTCTTGATTTATAATTTTAAATAAAACTGAATATTCAGATTGAAAGCAGCCCGTGTCTTGTTCTAGATTGTGGGGTTGGATTATTGTGGTTGGGTGTATTAGAACAGGTGTATTTCTCCTTAGAATATATCACTAGAAAAGTAGACGTGTTCAATAGATAGCAGATATTACAATAGAGAGAAAGCATGTTTATTTATTTATTCGGATTTGTAGAGCCCATGTCAGCCTGGGGGCATCGTGGCGCTTGTTACAGACATATTTTAGTTGCATATACACAAGCAGTACATAATTTACAGGAGCAGGTATGACATTTGAGCACATTTACAGTGCAGTATATTTACATAGGTTAGCGAGTGTCACATATTATTGTGTGATATATATCTCAGTAACATACCATAATATAAAAATTATAGGATGTACACAAATCAAAATTCAGGATAGAGGAAAAGGAGATCTCTCTGTCTTGACAGGATATTGCTTACCCAGTTGAATCACAAGCACCCCCAGTTGTTATATGGCACTTTTGTGTGGTTGGTGGGAAGCCCAAAGGGGCAACTTTGGCACCAGGTTCTTCTTTAACTTTGGAGGGGTAGGAGTAGCTTCCCATGCTCAGGACTTATAGAAATGATTTGCTTCCATGGTCAGCATGTAGTTCAATACCAAGAGCAACAGTGGTACATTGGCCATTGCCTGATCTTTGAGGCATACATGAGCCAATGTCCATGATACAGAGACATTTGCATGCTAATTGTGGCATCACCCACTGGCGGACAAAGATGAAGTAAGGTGCAGGCAGATGCGTGAAAGGTGGTTGGGCTGAGGAACAGCTGTACTCTGAATTGACTGAATCAGTACATCCCTTTTCTCATACTCAGAGATGATTGGACCTCTTCTTTTTCTTTGGTATGTGTAGACACTGAGTGTACCTCTGCAGCACTTAATGCACTGAATGCACACAGTGGATATATACTTGTATACCCATACCTGCTCTGTTCTTGTTAAATGCGAAGACAGAGAGACATTGGGCCTCATTACGACCCAGGCGGTAAGTTACCGCCTGGGTCGTACCTTTACCACCATGGCGTAAACTATGTTTACGCCATGGTGGTTGGCGGACTTACCGCCCCATCCCGAGGTTGGCGGGGCGGTAAGTCCCCAATCCCCATTTACCCTTCCCCATTCCCATTTTTGCCCCATAGGGCATAATGGGAGTGGGGAAGGCGTTAATTACGCCACCGTAAAATACGGTGGCGTAATTAACATCAATGTGCCCCTTATGCCCATGGATTTTAAGACCAGCTAAAAGCAGGTGTTAAAACCTCCATGGCGCTAAGGGACCTCGGAATAAGGCGGTAAACCCCTTACCGCCTGAGTCGTAATGAGGCCCATTGCATTGCACTGTGGCTTTCCCACCTGATTAAGACAGGTAGTATCCACAAACATATAGGTCATAACACTGTAGCTATGTTTACAGTATGGCAAGGTATGCTGCCACACCCTTTCCCGTAATTGCTATAAAGGCACTTTGTAGTTTGCAGGTCTCAGCTCAGGAATCACAAAATGGATCTATGGGACTGAGAATAGGGATTCAAGCCCCATACCTGATGCACAGAAAATACAGTAAGCGCTCACTATAATGTTACAATTTGGGTTTTGCAACCTGTAACTATGTATGTTTTAGACTACAAATCCCATAATAGCTCACCATAGACCATGCTGTATTTCAAAATGTCTGGAGAGTGAAAAGGTTTAGGTCACTTATTAACAGCAGCCCCTCCATGCTAGGATATGATTTTGATAATTTCATGTTTGCTGTTCCATTATATGAATGCCATAGCTGGATAACACCAAGCAGCAACATATTCTACTATGTGGTGTGCAAATAGCTGCTAATGGGAGACACCATACACATCTTGTATTTCAAGGACAAACAGCCATTTTCTGCCTCACAGCACAGATTGCTATATTCGCCAACTCAGTGGTTTTCAATATTAAATGTTGCATTGTACATATGTGGGAAACAAGACCAGTTCAGAAATAAATGCTGTAGTGTATAATTGATGAGCTTTCAATGTTGAATTGTACCTACAGAAAAATGTCTTGTCCGATCCCCAACACCAACTCCATCCATGACCACAGCATATGGCTGGGAGTAGCTGACAGATACCAGTTGGGCATTGATTGGCAATGGCAGCATCTTTGGTGTCTTTTTGGGCAGAGGCAGAGAAATCATAACAAATGCTTTCATGGGCCACCAAACTGAAGCTGCTGGTCTAATTACAGTTGGTGCGATCAGAGGGCAGTGGCAACGTGCCTGGCCTGCAATCGTCTGTAAGCTTCCATGAACGGTTCATTTACTAACGTTATTGACAGCTAAGTGGCTTAAGGTCATGTGCCATTCTACTGTAATAGCAGTCAAAGTCAGAAGGGCAAGCAAATTCAAGTGTGGGGTGCCTGGAAAGCAGGAGACGAGGCTGGAATAAGACAACAAGTAACAAGAGACAAAAAAGTGTTTGTTGACTCTTCAGCTGTTCTCTAATTAAGTCATATTTTTTATTCAAGTGTGTTTACAGTTCAGCATTAAACTTTCCACACCATACCATATCATAAAAGAGAAAGCAAAAGAGAAAACTACAAACACACATTAATCATAACTAAAACAATATTAAATACAACGAATCATGTTAACAACTTTTTTAAAATGTAAGACAAGATTGTCATCTCTGGTCCACTCAACATGTCGCTAAACCTATCCCAGCTGTGGGAATGCTTTCACAATTCTACCCCACAGCTTTATCAAAGCAATGACCAGCGACACTTGCCTGGCACAAAAGCAACATTCCCAGCAACGTTCTCAGAACCCAACTGTATTAAAAAAGGACCCGGAATGGACAAAATGGCCGAAGTATCGATGTCTCAAATGGATTAGCCTTGGACCTTCAAGCAACAGATGCCTTATGGTTTCCAGGGTCTGTGTTTACTCACACAGTCGACATCCCCTCTTATCCATCAGGATACCAATCCTAGAACCATAAGTAGCAAAGCATAGGAGTTGGTAAAAACTCAGTAATAGGAGTACTCTTCTTATTTTTGGTCATTGACATTTTAACAAGTAAGTCTGGGGCTGATCTTAAAAGTAAGTGTAACACACCAGGGATTGCATGTATTATTTATTCAAGGCTAGCTCATGGTCATATATACTCTCCCAGGTTCAGGCATTCTTTATTAGGTGAGAAACCAGTTGCTCATATGGCGCAACCAATCGATCTGCCAGTCGATCATATTTAAGAATGCCTGCAACTGCTTACAAATAGTATTTAGCGATACATAGTTGCCAGCTTTCTTGGCTAAGCATCAAAACCCAGATGGGATGCTCAAAGCATTTATGTATTTTTATATAGAGTGTGACCTCCCTTATGATGGCTAAGACAAAGATAGAGAGGCTACCCAATTCCAATCTGAAGTCTAAGACGGGCACTGCATTCATAAGCCCTAATACCTTTCTCAATATCACACCCTCTAGTGAATCCAGTCTACATCTGGAATGTTCTAGACCCACATGCATTCAATAGATTGTCGTAGGTACCAAACTAGTACTATAGAACGGAATGGTGCCCTTTAAGCAACAACTGCCAAATTGTGCTGTTAGGAGCCTAAGGGCTCCAAGTTTCCTCAGTACTTTGGTCGTAGTATTAAGTAATAATGCACAAGAACAGTGCTCAATCTGTTATTGATGAAGAGACATATCAGTCAGTCAGTCAGTCAAACAACTTTATTCGGCCTGAAAGGCCATCAAAGTGCATCCTAAAAAACAGTTCTAATACATGAATGCATAGAGAAACACAAAAAAAAAGAAAAACAACAACACACCCAGATAGAGAACCAGACCATCCATGAGTGCCCCCGCACAGATCTCTAGGCCAATAATCAGAAACCCTCAACCACCTTCTCTCTGGTATCTCCCATGGCAACCTCGGGCCCAAGGCGGTTAGATTTGCCCCTGAAAGGGGACTAAACCCAGAGGAGGCTCTTGCAGGGCACACAAGGGCAGGTATAGGGGGTGCGCTGACAGTGATACCACTTTTCCCTATCAGCCAGTGGCCATTACATTTTTCCAATACGGCCCTTGTCAGATGGGCGCTCCCAAAGACCAGTTTGACAGTGTCCGTTTTGGCTGAAGGATTGGACAGTCTGGTGCACTCCAACAGAGAGCCCATGGACACGAACCCACACTCCCCCACAGCCCGCATCCAATGTAAACATTTATTCCGCAGGGCGTCCCTTGGTTCTCTTATGCCAAAAGTGGGTTTTGGAACACCATGAAGGAGGACCATGGAGCTACTACAGCCTTCATTAGTGTGGCGCCCCAACCTCGGCCTGCCCGGACCGGGGATTGAGGCACTGGCCCTCCTCCCCACGCGGTGCTGCAACAATGGGGGCTTAGTCCTTGAGTCTAGATCAGTGGTTTCCCTCCTTCGGGGTGACAATGGGGGAAAACCTAGCTTTGGTCGGCTCCTCAGGGACTGGAGAGACCTAGCCCCGGAGGTAGCCAGGGACGGACAGGGGGTCAAGGGATATATCCCTTTATCAAAGTCAAGATTAGGACCCCTTGGGCCGGACCCTACTGCGCCCTCACCTTCCCTACCCGTACCCTCCTCCCCCCTACTCCCCCGCGTCCCCTTGATCAATACTAACAAAAGATTTTTGATCTCGACCATCTCTGATAACAGGAGGTTCCAGGGACAGCTAGGGAGGGTTGCAAAATCAGAGGAAGTTTGAGCTGGTGGAAAATGTTCTCCTATTGGGGTGGATTTAGAGGCCAAGGGAAGGCTAAGACGGGGCAAAGAGCCAACCCCTGGGGAAGCATCAGAGGTTGGCCTAGTGCCAGATCTGGACGGAGGGCAGGACTTCTCTCCCCCGCTCATGTCAACTGGACCCAAGGCCTCAGGAACCCCAAACATGGGCACAAGGGAGGCGGCGGAATGGGCTTCAGCTTCAGTATGAGGAACTATAACCTCATGGTTTTGGCCGGAAGATGAATGGAGAGGGGCCAGTGTCAGAGAAGGCAACAGAGGTGGGACCATAGATGGAGCCAGCGACACATTTCCTTTGATCAGTTTCGAAAACCCTATTGAGATCCTCTCACAGCCGTTGGCCAAGGTATCCAGAAGTCCGGCTGTAGCCACACAGTCAAGACCCCCTCCAGGGGTTAACAGGTTGACAGGGGTCCCAAGGTCATCCAGAAATGGGCTTATATGTCCGGTTGTAAGAAGAGGGATTGAAACATGATCACAGGAGGTCCCAGAGGGCCTTAGTAGGGGCCCCACCTGCGAGCTGGGGGGGCAGGGTGGCTTGAGCAAGGATTCTGAAGAGGCTCCCTCTTTGGTGCAGGCAGTGACCGAGGACAGTTGGACAGGAACTCCTTTCCCACAGAGACTCCCAATGCAAGTTCCCTTTGCCTGCATAGCCCCCAGTGCTTTGCTCGACATACCTCCCCTCAGCCTTCTGCCCTTAATTGGCTTCCGATTCGCCAGTGGGGCCGAGGGTCCCTGAAGACTCGATAGAAGAGAGGATTTAGAGAGGTGAAGTGGGGAGAAAGGAGAGGAAATGTCTCCATCTTCCATGGCTCCATAGGCGACATCCTGGGGAAGACCCACCATGATATGACCTTAAGCGCCTGCAGGGGGGGTGATAGAGGTCTAGCCCTCCACAATACACAGTACGCTGTAGGCCTTGTTGGCTTTGTTGGCCCTCCCCACAGTAAATGCCTCAGTCTCACCTCACAGTCCAGGTACACCACCACGGGTCCGCGAACACCCTGCGGGACGCTAACACCCGCGCCCTTTCTCCCCTTATGTCCAGAACAAACAGACAACAACTCCTCTTACAGTCCCTCACCGACACTTACTTTCACCCTTTTTCTCCAGGCGGCCGGGCCATCCTCTTCACCTCCTAAACACTGCGTCCTTGTGCCGCCTTAAGGTCAAAGTGACAAAGTCCTGAAGGTGCACCTCCGCGGGACCGCAAACACCCTTCGCGGGACGCCAACACCCGCGCCCTTGCTCCCCCGCGGGCTTCCTGCCCTGCGGGGATGATAAGGAGAGGAAATAGGGAGGGGGCGTGGCCTCCCCTCCGAGAATACGGTGGCCCTCCTGGGCTAGTCCAAACACCCTTCGCGGGACGCCAACACCCGCGCCCTTGCTCCCCCGCGGGCTTCCTGCCCTGCGGGGATGATAAGGAGAGGAAATAGGGAGGGGGCGTGGCCTTCCCTCCGAGAATACGGTGGCCCTCCTGGGCTAGTCCAAACACCCTTCGCGGGAGGCCAACACCCGCGCCCTTGCTCCCCCGCGGGCTTCCTGCCCTGCGGGGATGATAAGGAGAGGAAATAGGGAGGGGGCGTGGCCTCCCCTCCGAGAATACGGTGGCCCTCCTGGGCTAGTCCAAACACCCTTCGCGGGACGCCAACACCCGCGCCCTTGCTCCCCCGCGGGCTTCCTGCCCTGCGGGGATGATAAGGAGAGGAAATAGGGAGGGGGCGTGGCCTCCCCTCCGAGAATACGGTGGCCCTCCTGGGCTAGTCCAAACACCCTTCGCGGGACGCCAACACCCGCGCCCTTGCTATGAAGAGACATATCGACTGTACACTGTACTGTGCTGGAGCACTCAAAGAACAGTGATATTACTGTATTACCCACATAACTGTATACACAATATGGAATCCATTCTAGACCTCCTCACAGCCAATCAGAAATCTCAGAATTAAGTCTATAGTAAATGGTATAGCCTCATAAAAAAAATCTTACTTGAGTAGTAGCCTGATTTGAACCACAGAAATATTTTTCTTAGGCAATGTTAAGCCAGAGAGGAGCATCTGCTGTTCAACTCTCCAACCTAGCAGTGAATCACAAATGTGACATGTTTGCTCTCACAAGTTCCATGTTTATTAAATACACATTAAAGGTTGCTCATGTGTGATCATATTATCTCCACAATAAAAACACTTTCCCCTTTAGTGGAACAACTGCATGTGCTAATAGTCTTATACTTTGGGATGGGTCAATATCGCTTGGGATAAGGAGCTGTGCACAGCCGTTAGCCATAAGATTCCACTCTGGAAGTACTTGAGAGTATTTTGTTAGTGACCCATGTATCTGATGTATTCTATAGAGCTGCGTTTCTATGTTACCAGGGTGGAAATAACCGATGAAGAAAAACTGTACATGTTTTGGGGTTAAAGAGTCTGTTATCTGTGTTTTCCAAAACCTACCAGTGTTTCCAATTAATGTAAAAAGTGAATTGTCAGGAAAGAAGAGCATTTTGGCCACGTAGATTGGTGGCGTGATTTGTGATTTTGAACAAATATTGATTTTCCAATTCATAAATAAATATATATTCTTTGTACACACCCGCCTGATTTGTGGCTTATCTATGGCACAGGGGTGAGGGATCTACGGGGTCTGATATAGTTCATAGACATGGCTAGATTGAATAATTGAAACAGGTATATTGGTGTGGCGATTTTGATCGCTGAAAACACCTCCCTGCATTAACGGTTGCCCCATAGATATCACCTACATGAATGGGGGCTAGCACTGGGATCTAGCTTTTGGTTTTTGTTTCACAACAAGTGCATTGTTAACAGCCATTTGAGTGCATTATCAGGAAGGTGCATGGCAGGTTGTTGATGCATTGTTAAACTACCACTGTTTGCTTCACCCTTGAGAATCAGGGAGGTGTACAGAGGAATAAGACTGTGCAGAGTGATGTAAAAGTAATGTGATTTGGTATTGATTGTAGAAATCTACCAGGAATACGATGCACATGTTTTGTTCTTGTATAGAGTTATAAGGCTGCAACAAAAGGAATCCACCTTTTTACATAAGTAAAAGAGGCCAGAAGCCATCTCCTTGCCAGGTTGTTCATTCAAGGAGACTGGCATCAGCAGGACGCTGGGTGCTGCCAGCCTGGATTGGTACAAGAAATTACATCAGTAGGTACTGACATTTGGCAGGATGGTGGAATGTTACATCAAGCTTTGGGTGAATTTTACATGACTCAAAATGTGCATCAGGAATAGACTAAAATGGCCCAACTCATGGCTAACTTATATTTCCTTTTGCAAATAATTGAAGAGTAATTGCAAAATAAAGAGCCTAGCATGAAGTATGAGACTGGTGACCGGGAAAAGGCCTAGCAATCACTCATGCAATTGGAAGAGAAATTACAACAAAGCCACATTTTAAATCTCAAATATGAAAACCTCATTGAGTAACTCGAAAATGAGGTGAAAACACATCAGCAAAAGAGTGCAGAGCAGGAAATTGAGTTCTCTGCACCCTAGGACACACTTAAAGAGTGCATAGAAATTGTGCCACTTTCAACACCAATTGAATGACAAGACTATTCACAATAGAGTATAGATGGATGAAATTGTGGAATCCAAACAGTCCATGAATGAGCTTAAACATGAAACCGGCCATTTAAATATAAAAAGGGATTAACTCCCAAAATGACTTTGATAAGATGCACCAATATTGAAATATTCTGAAATAACAGAAAATGCAACTGATTAAGGAAAAATGCATCTTAAACCAGGATAACAGTGTCCTTTTACAAAAAGTGAATCCGGTGAAGATTGATGTAGAAAAGGGTCAACCTGATTCCTAACTTCAGACAAAGGGGGACAGCAAAGCATCTGAAAAATACAATTGCAAAATACAAATTCCTTCCTACAGGTTCTCGATCTCTGACACAGAAAATCGCCCAAAAGCACACCATGTATTAGTTCAGTATTAACAAAATGACCACTGAGGGCAGATTTTATGCCCTGGTCACGGTAAAGTGTCAGTGTGAATTATCGGGTTTGGTGGATACTGGATCCCAAGCTACTCTCCTGCTCAAAAAGGCTTTCAACCAACTGAATTTAGGAAGGGGGAGAGTCATAGTTTACTCTCATACCACTTCCCGGACAAACTGCAAAATTTCGATTGGAATCATATTTCCATTGAAGTGACTGCATATCTAGAAATAGCAATTGGGTGACATTGTTCAAAACACCTGGTGATTTTTCATGACTCCAAAGGGCACTCCTTGTTTACTGGGGAACAATTTCCTTTGGAGGTTATCACTTCTGATCAACTGTGTGAAACAGGTCCTCTGAAAGAGAAGTACACATTATGTGAGTCTGAAAGGCACCTGCCATTTTTATTAAGCACAAACCAATCAATTGGAATTTCATTTCCAGAACAACCAAGTCCTAGAAATCGACATCATCTCAGCAGGAGAACCAACTGGTGATGGGAATTCTTCTCAACTCTTGAAAATCAACCTTCTTTCCAGTTGCTAGTGGCATTCCACACTGGAAGGGGACACTTTGAAATGGTATCCCTATGAATAGTCAGAATAAACGCTGAATCCCAAGAAAGAGGAAGATGAAAAATCAGCCCAAAGTCTGACCGACATTCAGAAAAAGGGCACATGCTTGTATTTCTCCATTCAGATAAAAGAGAGAGACGACCAGGTCTTCACCAGAGTATGCCTGAATAATGGAAAAAGCTTAATTAGTGAAGGATTATTCAGGAAACTCCAAAAAGATGAGACCATTCCCACATTTAAATTGATAGATACATGGGAAGATGGGTATGGAAACACCACATTCTAAACATTTCCTGCCTACCAGGTATATTCTAAAAATGTCCATTGGCGATAAAACTATCGAACACAATTGTTAGGTCTAGTTGGCCCTTCTATTTTTCATTTGGGAAGTGACATTCTAAATCGATTAACAATTGGTCTAGATTTGATCAACACCAAAGTATGGTCTGTAGGGGTATTTTGTGGGGCCCAGATACACATGGCTACCTGAGATTATTCTTATATTGGGATCATAAGAGGCAAGCTAAAATCAAGACCTGGGGTGCACTAGGACACAATTTTCCAGTTTGGTGGTATTTTATTGGTGGTACAGAAACTCTGCATAAACTAACCAGATCACCGGTAGACTGTAATATGGGGAGTCAGCTCTTTATGATTTGCCCCAGTTCACAGTGTTTTGGTGAATCTTGCTTTTACCGTCGGCGATAGTAAAAATGCCTTTCTTGGCTTTGTACCTGTCTATATGCCATCACAAGTAACAAGAACACACAATGAATAGACCAAAGTTGAGCTAATTCTGTTCATATACTTTATAAGAAATTAGAGTTCATGAGTAATCCAAAACACATGTGCAATGCAATGATTTTAAAATGACACTCTGTAATGCAAGAATGAAAAGGCACATCTCAATGACTTGTTTCCCATTAAATACAAACAGATTATATTCCTCATACTAAATGTAGCTGCAAGCACATTTCATAGTAATGATTTCTGCGATAAAGAGCTTCTTTTCTATAATTGACGTCAAACATCCTCTAAGTGTTGCAATTCAAAATGAAGTTATCTAAAGGCCTTGAAACATAGCATTTGCTTTGCCCAGACTAAAGCCTTCATTTATATTTTAGATCTGCTTTTTGGTTGGTAAAGAACAATGCATGAAAATAGCTATCACCATTTTTAAGTGTAAAATTTCACCAATCTGCAACTGCCCACGATATACAATTACACCATGTACAATCATACAACACACCTCACTTGTTCTTTTTTTCTCACCTATATAATGCTTGAAATATTCACACCAGCCAAGTCAGCAAAGCACCGGTTTAGTGTGCCCTCTGTGAGGCATGGCTGGGATTCCCTCTTAGCACTCCCTCCTCCATCTGCAGCAGGAACAAACCCAGCAAGCAGTGTCAGTCAGCAAAATTAGCCAGTTCCTCCTAGAGACATTCCTTTTGAGAGAATTGATTTTGCTTTCTCTCTGCACATCTATTTTTAAAGGCTCTCTCCTCAACCTGCCCCTTATTGTAAATTACCCTATGGAAAGTGTAGGAATTGCCTTCCCCTGACTTCCAGAGAACCTGTGTTTTGCCTGCCCCCTTTCCACAGAGAGATTTAGTGCAGCAAACAGATGTGAAAGGTTTCATTTTTCTATGCTTGCTTCCTGCAGCAGAACATTAAGAATGGGGCTACTTTAAGCAACGTGGCTTTTCACTTTCCACATCTCACAACTGCATGTAGAAGCAGCTTTTGTACGTTTATTTGCCAAGCAACATCGCAGGGCCGGTGCTTGCAAATCTCATAAAGTGAGCCAATTTTTACTAATGCTCTGCACCAATGTTTTGCACCAAAGAGCTATGGAATGAGCTATGGACTGAGCTGTGAATATTAGCAAGGTATTAGAGATTAGTGGGTTAGGGGTTCATATTTATTGATGATGTAGTGCACTATGCTACGGTATGGCTATCATGCAAAATTGGGTTCACATTTTTCTTTTTGCTTTGTAAACAGAGCTGACTCAGACCAGATTCACATAAGAATCTCACACCAGAATCTCACACCTCTTAGTTTTGGATGGAATTGTGTCCTGGCTGAAATTCAGAGCCTCTTTACCCTACGGGTCACAACTGGGGGGTAACCCCATGGGCTTTGACAGTGTGCGAAAAAATATTTCGGTCTGCTAAATTTCTGCCTTATGCAGTTGAAGTTCAGGTGAGAGAAGGGGTCACCATTCCAGGACAGGTGCCACAATTCACGATTCCACTCAAAAATAAGAGAGGGAAGAACCTCAAACATAAACACGCGTACATGAATTTGAATGCTCACCTCCAACAACAAGGTTTGTATTTACAGTTAACACGTTTAGTGGATCTAGAACATGACACTATTTGAATATTGGTGGATAACAGCGACCCTCAAAATATCACTTTGGCATCAACGCCTCTATTCGAATCCAGTTGATGCCCAATACTATTCTATTGATTTAGGGGATTAAATAATTGGACCAAACCCAAACAACTGTTTTGACAGCAGTGACAGTATTCCCCTAGAAAATATGTGTAGAACAGACTTGGGCCGCTGCACCTCTATGCTCCTGTAAACCTGCCAGTGAGTGATGGCTAAACGTTTCCACTGCCTCCTCCACTAACACCTTCGGAACCAAAACTGTGCCTATCTCACTCTGCCTACCTTGCCTTACCTAAGATACTTCTTCTTTCACTGCATTATGTGTCCCTTTTCTGTAATTCCAATTTAGGTGTGGGTTTTTTACCATTTTAGCACCCTATTTTGTATTTCATTTTGTATCCCTTTTTGAAATTCGAATTTACGTGTGTATTTTTTAACATCTTTGCACCCCATTTTCCGTTGCATTTTGTGTCCTTTTGCAACTACTAGGCCACCTGGTGAGTTTGTACTAGAACTGTGCTGTGCATCCACCCCACTTTCCTGCAACTATCCTCAGCTGCCCCTATGGCATGTCCCCTATCTTGTCTAACTGCTACACTATCACCTATCATCCCTCTCTCACAAAGTCTGGAAGAGAAAAGCATAAAAAGATATCCTGACCATGAACCCTGACCTACCCATCGCAGACATCTATGTCAATACAACATCCAGACAGGTCTTCACTGATATCCTCTTCTCTGTCCCCTCCCCAGATATATGGACTCCTCATCTCATGATTTGTGCTAAGAATAAACCATTAAAACATGGGAAACTGATCCATTCTATTGATGACCTGGTGATCTCCAATGTGAAAACCATATATTGGAAAAGGAAAAGAGGTAATTCCAAAATTGAGGGTCTGGATAAGACTTGGAATGACCTGGCTAATCAGCTGGCTGAAACTGGAGTTGTACAGGGGGATTTCATAGATACGGAATGCCTGACGGTTGAAATCCAAGTCAAAGCAGTGACCAGGTCTCATACTCATGCATGCCAATTGTGAACTCTGAGCTGCTTAGTGGTGTAAAGATGCCTCAGATGCAGATCTGAGCACTAAAAAAAAAAAACTATTATTTGAAAACTTTGCAATGCGGTTTTCCGTGTAAAGTGATTGGGCTGAGGCTAAGATAAATACTAAGGAGGCACTATATAATTACCGTTTAACAAACCCTCCTTTTGGCCCAAGCCAATAGTTTACTAAATATAATCGCTTTACTCACAACTCCACGCTTCAACGTCCATACATCCTAAATCATATTCATCAGATATATTGTTTGCCATTAGATCCTTGACATTAATACCTTAATTGCCACAAATGAAATAAACAGAAACAGAATCATCTACATACAGAGGTCTGTCCTCACTAATCAAATTCACAATATTGGTACAAACCTTAAAAGTACACATTGACTGAGAACCATCCCTTTAAATGCAGAAGGAAACAGAGTAGGGACTGTGATTGATAGTGTAAGAAGGAGACGTGGCATCCCGGTTGCCTATGGGTGCCATTTTGAAAATAAACTAATGATTAGAAAGGTTTAGAAATCTATCAAAAAGGCCTAAATAAAGCAACATTAAGCTTGCTCCTATTTACAAAAAGAGAACATCCCAGTGGTGTCAGAACTCGCCTTTCAAATCATTCAAGTTAGTGCCATCAAAATTCCCTGAGATGCTGTCATTCAAGTGACCAAAGAATAGAGCCCATATAGAGGTGTAGCATACAGTAGTATAAAAGCAAAGGATCAATATACCAGCCCCACCCTTTTCCCCAAATTGTAGCAAATGCAAATATATCCATTAATTAATTAAATTCAAAATTACATAGGTCACATTCGTAATTAACAAAAAGGGTATTGTTGTAATAACCCTGTCTGTGTTGGGAATCCCTAGAGGAAAGAGTGTGCAGATGCACGAAAGGAGAAGACATAGTAGAAACATTTACCAGTGGATGTTAAAGTTTCAAATGGACGCACCCCCCTTCAATATACCAAAACCCTAGAGCGATGATTACTGTTAGACCAATTAACAAACTCAAGAGAAAACAATAAGTCCTCAAGGACCATGTTTTTGTCTGACCAATGTCTTTGTTAGCCACACAATCGATTGGTTGCTCCGTACGAATAGAGATAACGACAGGCATTGTTCCTCAAAGCTCTTCCCCGAAAAGTTCCTGTGAAAAACACTGTAGTCCGTTTGCTGGTGATCTCCTTGATCAAGATTCTTGATTGAAGGTAGTCTTTTCCGGTCCCCAGCCACTTGCTTATGTTTCAGTGCAAAGGTGGCAAAGGACGAGCTCAACAGTAATTTCCTGTGTGCACAACCGCGCTGTGCAGTAAGTCTAGGGCCGTGGGTGCAGACCGTACCTTAAGACTCCAGGTACTGCGTGATCTGCGAACAGAGTGTTGTTGCTCCCTGATGGAAGTGATGAAACAGGGGAAAGATTGCTCAAGAGTGCAGAAAGATCCAAAGAAAATTTCAAAGACAAAGCAGCTGTCTCCCCAGGCTCCACGGGCTCAGGAAGTGGCTCCGAAACACCCTTGATGTTATTCAAGATCGATTGATCCTCAGAAAAATGGCAAGTAGTTTTCTTCTTTTCTTCTCCATTGTGTGACAAAGAACAAAGTATTTTCTTGATGTGTGTTGATCCAGTGTCTTTTCACAGCTACTCGTACAGCAGTCTGTGTGGTCAAGGGGACCTGGAACAGTCCTCTTCAACATGGTGCAAGACTGGATGCTCTCTCAAATGACTTCACGAGCACCCATCTACCTGGTTGAATTCTGTGACCTGGCCCCTCGTACTTAACTGGAAGGGCTTTTCGCACCTGTTAATAAATCAAATACAAGTTTTGAGTTAACTGGTCACAGCATTCAGTAAGAAGCAAATACTCCACATATTTTAACACCCTAGTTTTTTTTTGGTAGACTTCAAACATCAGCTGGCCTCCCTTCCACGGTTTCATCTGGGGGGATTCCAGTTCTAGTCTGTGGGGTCATCCATATGGACAGTAGAGCTATAAATAAGTGTCTAGTTATTCCAAATTACTGAGATGTTTTGCGTTTACCCAGACAGGTTCTAGTATTTTACGGATTTTCCTAACACGTATGTAAATGGGACCATGAGCCATTGTAATCATGGAGGTGACATATGTATTGTGTAGCATCCATCTTCCATTTGAACTGTCTACCCAGCACCTTTCCTCATCCAAACTCACTAAAACCTGCAGCCTAGTGTCTAAATTCTTTTGAAGTGGCATCAGCTTGAATATTCTTTATCAAATCAATCCCTTCATCTACTGTACATATATTTGTGGTTTCTTTCCCGACATTCATTTCTGAGTATAAATCAATAGAGGTCCATTTAGCTATCCTGTCAGCAAAAGCATTTCCTCTCCTTACATCATCTACTACCTTTTAACGTGCGGCACATTTCATGATTGCTAGTTGAGTAGGAAGCACAAGTGCTGAGAGTAGCTGAACTACCAAGATGCCATGTTAAAGTATTTTTTTTCCCGGGCGAGGTCATGAAAACCTTGCTCTGCCCACAGTCAACCCAAGTTATGAACCACCCAAAGATATACCGGTTATCTGTAAATATATTTACTCTAAGCCCTTCTGAAAGTTCACAAGCTCGACTCAGTGCAATAATCTCTACGGCCTGCGCAGAGTTATGTGAAATTATCCTGGTTTCCACAATCGTGCTTAGTGTAGTAATGGCATAAGCAGCAGTGGATGTACCATCCGGAAGTTTGAAGCAAGAGCCATCGAAAACCAGCTCCTCTTGTGGATCATTCAAAGGTGCATCATTTAAATCAATCCTGCCTTTAATTTCCCACTGTGTGGTATAAAGGCAGTCATGTGACATTTCGTCACTGCAAGCAATATCTTGCGGAAGAGGAATCAATTCAGCCAAATTCAATACGCAACAACTTTTTATTTTGAATAAGCGGTGCAAATAGGATCAGTTCATATTTTGTTGGTCGTGTGGAAGTAAGGTGTTACGTTGTGCTTTCTACTAAATAGAACATCTACAAACTGAGGTGTTATGCCGGTTAAAGTAAGGTCTAGAACCATTCCCTCACTCTGCTTTACGAACGCAGCAGCGACAGCTCTCGGACATTGCAGCAAAGCACATGCAACAGGATCAAGTGTGGAGGAAAAAATAACCGCACAGTCTATTCTCCCCCCCCCATGCTCCTGCGTTAACACAGCCAAAGCACATTAATCACATTCATGAACATACAACACAAAGGCTTTATCATACTTTGGTGTGCCCAAAACTGGTGCTGAACACAGTGCAGTCTTGAGCAGATCAAAATCTTTCTGGTGTTCCAAGTTCCACGGTAGTGGCAAAGAAATGCCCTTCTTTGTCAATGCCAACATTGGTTTTGGGATCCACTATCTACAGTAAGAAGCCATTCCTATCAAGGCTCTAACATCTTTCTGTGTATTTGGGACAGACATGCTAGAAATGTTTTTTATTCACTCAGGTGTCAATCTTATTCCCTCCTTTGACAGGAGATAGCCTAAATAGGCAACATCCTGCCAACAGTACTGACATTTTTTCAAATGAAGCTTTACGTTCATGTTGTGCTAGATGAATACGCAATAACACAGTACCCTCTTTGCAAGCACTTTCCGAGTCTGTAGCTAAGAGAAGGTCGTCAATGTACTACAACAATGTACAAGCGGAAGGCAACTGAAGTGTATCAAACTACCTTTTCAAAGCCCTACTATAAATGCTCGGACTCTCTGTGTACCCTTGTGGTGCACGGGTGAATGTAAACGAGCGTCCCCCTAGGGTGAACGCAAACAAATATTTGCTATCCATGTGTATGGGAATGCTAAAGAAGGCATTCTTAAGATCCACAATACTGAAAGGAGTAGCAGAAGCTGGAATCATTGTTAGTATCGTCGTTACATCAGGCATAATTGGAATTCGTGGAGCAACAATCTTATTGATAGCGTGTAAATCGATAATGAAACGGAATGGAATCGCATTATCCCCTTTCTTGTACTCCGGTAAAATCGGGCTATTGCACAAATTTCCTGCAATGTCCTCAATCACTCCACGATGTGCAAAGTCAGTAACTATACACTTCAAAGCTTTCTCACCATCAACTGAAATCCTATTTTGTGGAATCCGTGGCAACATAACTCCTTGTTTCAAAACAATTTCAACAGGCTCAATCTGTAAAATACCAAAATCATTGTCGTCAACCGCCCAAAAATACGCTGAAACTTCACTAAATTCTGGCAGTAAAGGTCTAGTCAGAAACTGTGAGGCAGAAAATTGCTGAGGTGGAATTGTCAAACGCACTCCATCCGAAGAACAATGAATTACCGCATTTAATTCCTTCAACAGATTCAACCCCAAGAAATTCTCTCCACAGTTCGTTGTCAGAAGGAACGGACAGTAATCCGTGAATGGACCCAGTGAAATCAGTACCGGCAAAGAAATCGGACTAACCACTGGCGCGCCAGAAAACTCTAAAAACGTTGTTCTGCCCTGACAGTGGAATGTCTGGAACCCGCGAATGATCACTGGAACACTTGCTCCTGTATCTATCAAAAATAGATGTTTCCTAGATGTTTCCTATTCCCCTCTTTTATCTCAACGTAGGGACTTCTTTGATTTACGGGATTAGGCATCGGTTCCAGACCCTGCTTCGGGCTGTCCTAACGGAACAATATATCGTCGAAGTCAAGATCTTCAGAAAGATAGGCTATGTAAGGATTATCAAAGATATTTCTGCTATCTACATTAGGTTGCTGATTATCTTGCGAAAAGGACTGAGAATTTTTAGCAAACTGGCCTCCCCCAGGACCCCCACCCCAGGGCGGCCTCTGGGTTGTCTACCCATGACACCATATGTGTTATCCAACCTTTGCTGAAGGATTGGGCATTATGCTCTCCATTGTTTGCAATATGCACATTGGTTCACGTGTACAGGATCCAAATGCTCATTATTCTGTGGAATAGACTGACCTTGAAACTATGTATTCCCACCTCTAGTCCCTCTAACTATCTGAATCTCCACTCTAATAACAAATGTCAGATGACCCTCCCTCCTAGGCAACTCCGAACCTTTGTTGAGCAACAAAGCCAAATCGAGCACTAAAAAAAGTGGTAGGAATTGTATTGGGTGCAAAAAGGCTCCCTTATAAAGAATCATCAATTCTGCTGGACAACAAATCTCTTTTTATATTATACACACATCCTTCAGGTATTCTACCATTACCTGTAACACTTACCTCTGCATTTCTGGAGTATACTGACTATACGTAGCATATACTTCTGTGGGAGACTTCGACACATTCAAAATCCATCAAAGCGCATCCCTTGTGCAAATTTGCGTTTCTTCAATCATTGACTTACAAGGAGGAAGGAATTGTTTCTGCACAAAAAAAGGCATCCTAACTATCACCATCTATTTCATCACTCTGTAACCGTTCTAACTCCCTTTTTAACTCAAAACCCTCTCGACATGCTCATGTACTTTCTCCACAGAATCCCTTGAATAGGCAAAACATTCAAATCCCTCAACCCTTGTGGGACATCTGCGTCTGTCAATCTATTCCACATTACAACTAAACGTATCCCCCATCCCCTTAATAAAGACATCCTGATCGGGAATACTTTCTAGATTAAGGAGTTTAAGCTAAGACAGTAGATTCTTCACTTTTCTCTATACATTGCTTAGCCCATGCATCCAAATCTTTCCTCTTCTCTTTAGAAATCGTTTTCTATGTTACAACTTTTGATTCAGTGTTTGCCCCTTTATCAGCTACACGCGGAACAAAACCGTTCGGGAAAGAAAGAGAGTAGGCAAATCCTGTACAATAGGTAGTGGAGATACTCCCAATAGCAACAAAGACAAACTTACTGGAACGGTAACAGTTGGTAAAGGTGGAGCTACAAGTAGAGGAACAACAATAGGAAGCGAAGCAATAACTGGTGGTGGAGGAACAACAGGAAGAACAGGAAGTGCTATGGAAGAAGGAGCGACAGCAAGAAGAGGTAAGATAGCACAAATAAGTGCATCAGGAGGTAGTGCAGTGGCACCAGGCCTACGTTCATTTAGGAGTTTATCAATTAGTTAATCTGAGACATGAAAATCTTCAGACAGATATATTTTGTGTACTCTAAGTTAGCAAAAACCCTATCCATATTTCTAACATACTCTGACTGTGTTTGTTGATCATAAAATTATGGTTTTCTTCAGAATCTTAACATATGACGATGTGCATGCTTCTATTTACTCTTAAGTTGCTACATAGCTTTTCTTTTCCAATTCTGGATTACATCAAACACTGTAGGTCTAGCTTTTTTTTCTTTAAAAATATAGCTTCTAAATACTCTATTCAGGCAATCTCAAAACTAGCATTGACTGACCACTGAAATTTGGAAACATGTCTAGTTTGTCTGTGCCAAATATCATCGAATACTCTACTACCAATTGCCGTTCTTACAGTTCATAGACATGCCGATGACCACTCCTATGGCGCCCGTCGGCCAAATATCAAAGATTGTCTGTCTCTGCGGAATAACCCCCTGGAACAGGCAGACAATTTCCCAGGTACATAAGATCACTGGTGTTACGTGGCATCGTTTGTGCTCATGAGGACAAAACTGCAACCAAATATCAGGATACTTAGGAATCGGGGCACGACTCACCTGATTCAAAGGACTAAGGGAGTCTGATCGGTTTACAAAGGACAACAAAGCTCATGGTTGGTGATTTCGGCAAAACTGCCCGCCTCGATATATGGACCCTCGTCAAGATGCCGCCTCGAATCGCATGCTCACCATCAAGGGATTGGATTGTGCAGTACTGTTGAGGTATCGCATCTCATCCAAAAAGGGGCCCCTTTTCTCACCATCCAATCCCAGTCCGATAGCCGTGGCAACTCTTCAACGAGGTGGCATCAATCTTGAGGGTCCCTATTCGGGCGCCATCTGAAAAAGCAAGGAAATATCGAGGCTGAGTACCACAAAGGAAATACACCAATCATGGGCTGAAAAGATTCACAGATCTTTTATTACTGTACAGTTTACAAAGAAAGAGATAGCTATCTGGCTCCCAACACCCCGCAATGTGTACCAGCCTGACAGAGAGAGGTGAGAGAGTGCTGGACGTTGAAACATTTGTGCTTTTATACAATTCCGTGTAATATTGCCCAGCCTCTCTACATGTTGATAATTTGTGGTCTAGAGTTCGTGCCTAGTTCACATACAGATTATACAATATTATGCAAAGGATTACATAAGTTTGCATTTCCATGAAGGCACCATGGTGATGTATGTTCTCGGATCCTGCAGTAAGCCTTGTTCTACATTTCTACACAATGCAGTTCAACCTTTCTATACGCTCAAGGTTTGTTCTTCATTGTCCCAACGTTTATACAAGGATGAGGCTTATGTGCGCAGACAAAACTTAGATGACAGTTCATATGGAGCGCAATGTCTCTTTACCTAGTCTAAACAGTCGGCTCTCAGACAGCCAAAACATTAACAGAGCTCAAAGGTCGGGAGGCTTGGTTGCAAGCTGAAAACATAGTCCACCATTTTAGAACGAAGAACACACACGTAGAAATCAAAATGGCGGCTGAATCTTAAAATGGTGGCAAAGTGAACCCAAAAATCAGAACTTTGCAACGCGGTTTTCCGTGTAAAACGCTTGGGCTTAGGTCAATATAAATACTAAGGAGGCACCATATAATTACCGTTTAACAGCAAGACTGTATTATACCTGTAAAGAGGATCTACATGTTTTGATAACATTTTCCAAAATGTTTTGAATCCAAGACTGTTTGTTGGTATGGAGATCCCTGTCTGGATTTGACCAGTGGGTGGAACCTACCTCATTCTGGAGCCTGATGTTGAATCAAGCCCATGGCACTGCCGGTTATCGGGATTTTCAAACAACATTAGACATCTTGCGAGTGGTCGCATACTGGCCACACATGGGTGAGGATATCAGCATGTACTAAAATAGATATTTTGTGTGTGCACAATTTTAGCCAAATTCCCCCATGCATAGAGCTCCCCAACAAAAAAGGGGAATATTACTGCCTTGGTCAGATTTGCAAGTCGATTTCATCGTGCCAGTGATTCGAATCTCGAGGAAACAAGTAGATGTTGACTGTAACATGCTTCTTTACAAAGTAGTAGAATGTCTTCCTTCCCCAGATAGTTTTATGGAGACAGCTGCCGCACTAATGATCAGCCACATCTTCCCTCGTTTCGGCCTTCCGCAAAGGATTGAGTCGGAGTGAGGAAGTCATTTTTCCAGTGTGGTAATGTCCAAGATGTGGAAGATTCTAGGGGTAAAAAGAAAGCTCCACCTTGCCTACCACCCAGCCTTGAGTGGAGCCATTGAGACATACAATAAGACAATTGTAAGCATATTGTAGAAGTTTGTGACTAGCTCTGGACCCAGTTGCGACATTTAATTACTGCTTATCCTGATGGCTATTAGGTCTACACCATCATCTGCAACTAAAATGATGTTACCCTAGCATCTGCTCTATAGCACTCAGGAGCAAATGCTGATTAACACGCCCACTACTCATGAGTACTTTGAGAACCTAAGGAAGCACCTCCAGCTTGCTTTTGCTTGTGCAAAGCACAATTTAGGGAATTCAGCTGAAGGGATGAAATCATACTATGACTTGAAGACCACGAAAAAGGAGTTTTAGATAGGTATACTAGTAGTAATAGACTTTATTTTGGCACATATCCATAACAATAGAATAACGGGGTAGGTGACAAGGTTTGTTTGTACAGCTTCCAGATAAATCAGACCAAGGAACTGACATTTCTTCCATCTTGGTGCAGTAGTTTTGAGGTTGTGGATAAAATATCACCTGTTAGCTATAAGATCTGCAACCCAAAAGGAGAACAGATGGAAGAGAAATTAGTCCATATCAATCGGTTAAAAAGCTCTCATCCCAGACTGGCTTTGAGAGTGATGCAGGAGCCCACTGAATTTAGTGCAGAGGAACCTTCTGAGGAATGAAAGTAAGATCAGAGCCCCTAATGGAAACTAAAATATATAACAGGTGAGTAATGAATTTCAAATGATAACTTATGATTCATGATTGTCAATGAATAGTGTCTGTGATTGAAAAATGAATGGCTTATTCTGAAATATTATCCAGGGAAATAAAGTTCAAACAAAAATGCTTCACAATTCTTTTTACTCATCTCTTTAGAACATTTACTTCATTCTTTCCAGCCTACAGACTTAAGGAAGGGGAGTTCTGGTGGATTCCTGGATCCCTGAAGAGAACTAAGTGGATCCAGGAAGGAGGTCCAACCTACACCCTTGCGAACCTGGATGATAGATGGAAGCCTGGACAAAGCTACTGGATCACACGAGAAGACAAATTAAAACCTCACTCTCCCCTGTACTTTCACCAGAGATCTACATGTCATAAAAAGCAGGGGGAGGGACATGTGGCTTAAATATAGCTCAAAGACCAAAGAACCGCCCTGGCCATGTTGGGACTAAAAATACAGAAATGCTTTCCTGTACTTTGAAAGCACACAGTGGACTGGCAGATAAAAGGCCAGCAGTTAATTTCAGCTGCAAAACCATGAAAACACTGGTTTATGTGCTCAAATAGAGAGACCATGCACATGTGTGCATTCTACAGCTTGGAGCAAAAACTTTTTAAATATGAAACAACACTGCAGAAAATAATTCAAAGGGACACATAGAAATAAACATATATTTTTAAAATCACCAGTTTCTGTTCATGAGAATTCGGTTCAGTCTGGTCTGAACGCCCAAACTTATCACCTTCCCCCATCAGATGCAAGGGACATGCTGGGCTCTCAATCTTTAAATAAATGCCTTTGAGGCTGCAGCCTGCCTGGGCAAGAATGTATAGGGGTGATATGCTAATAACTGTGTAAAAAGAGAGGCAGCCCTTAATGGGTTGAACTTTGGAAAATAGTTGAATTGAAACTCACATTCGTGGTCCCTCTCCCTTAACTGATGACATGTGACAGAAAATAAAGTCAGGGGATAGGATAGTTGTTATCTGCTCTCAAATATAATAAACAGACGGTCAATCATCCCTGAGAGAAAGAAATGTTAAGTGTGTTTATGGTAGGATTGGGTCAACAAGGCAAGAGGCCAGGTCGAGATACAGGTCGTGGAAACAAATATACGGCAGACAATTGAAGGGAAAAATATGCATGTCAATAATTTTGACATAGGAGTGTTTGCAGGATCATACTTTGGCCATTATCTCGTGAACCATAAGTTGCCCAATAATGGGTCAAATATCATTAAAAAGCATATTAGAAGGTCTATCTGTTGATTCAACTCCCCTAAAAAAATATCGACGTTGGGAATAAAGGTATAAATTGAAATGTGATGATAGCTTCCCAGAAAATGTCACAAAGCTGAGATTCAGGGAAATGATATCTTGTTGAATTAGATATCTGTGTAGAAAATCTCTTGATGATAACTGTCATCTTTGTGGAATAATTTACAAAAATTTACCATTCAAACCTGCAACATCGTGCCAAAATGAGACATATTTCATTAAGTCCAACAAGGTCAGAGAAATGCAGACATTTATATTCTATGATGCTTATTTATAATTGAAGAACATCGCCATATTGTAGCTTTTAGATCCAACTTTCAAATTGTTCAGAAAGATAATGCCACGGGATGGAGTCATATAATCCCAGGAATGGAGCCCAATAACTATAAGGAGTTAATCAGAGAAAAAGGGAGAACAGCAGATGTCCATTCCAGATCAAGAGCCAGTAAACTGGCACCTGATAATTTAGATACTTTGGGGAGTGGTTAAATATTAAAAGCAGACATACAATGGGAAAAGGGGTGAGCTGTCTGAAATCATCTGAGTTGGAACTGCTGAAAACAATTGCTTGAGAACCAATGTAGGTGGATAGAACGAGGAGGGAGACTCAAATCTGGAGGGAACGTGGAGAGGTAAATAAAGGGATGGATTCTGGAGGTATCCATGACTGAACCTGGAGTGACCATTTAACCAAGTCCTTATGAAGCCCATGAGATGATTCAGGAGCCCTGATGAATTTTCTTGAGCACATCACACCAAGATATTCGATGTAAGTAACCTGTCCAATCAATCCAAGTCCTCTAGACATATGTTTGATTTAATGTACCTGCCTCTACTGTCTGCCCTCTGCAACTAATCCAGAACAGGACTGCGAGACTTGTCCTTGGCCTCAAGCCCTGGGATCGTATCTCTCCCGCTCTGAAATCTCTCTATTGGCTCCCAGTGAATGCAAGGATTACATTCAAAACCCTGTGCATTGTCCACAAGGCTTTCTGGGGCCTGGGACCAAAATACCTTCAGCTGTCCCTCCGCAAATACCTCCCCTCTCTAGCTCTTCACTCCTTTACCTCCAACTCCCTCAGGGTCTGTCGTTTTTCAAAGAAACAAACTGTGGGTAGATCTCTGTCTTCGGCTGGGGCCTCCCTGTGGAACAGCCTCTCTGCACTCTAAAACTTGAGGAGAACCATCTCCGGTTCCGGAAGCACCTCAAGACCTTCCTCTTTTCTTCTGCCTTTGTTCCACCTCTCCCCTGCTGATCTGTTCTCTCTTGGCACCGTGCACCTGGCCAGCCTCTGTCCTCCGGGCCCCTGTACCTGCTCTCCCTGCCACCCTCCCGCACTGCCTCCGGGCCACCCCTTGCACTGGGGTCTGTATCTGTACCCATACAGCACCCCCTTTTTCTTCCTGCACTTATCAGACCTACCCTGTCTGCTGCCTTAAACCTAGCACTTGCAAATTGCTGGCTGCACTACCACTGTTTGTTGCCTTTATTATTTATTTATGGCTATTTATCTGTTTCTCCTCTGCTTCGCACTTTCCACTTCTCCCCCCTTCCATGCACTTTTCCCCTCCCCCTCTCCCATGCACTTGCACATTCTCAATGTCACTGGGTCTAGTAAGATAGCTGTTTTGTTCTCCCCTGTTCCCCTCCCTTGCCTTGTCGCGCCCTGAAACACTTCTGTATGAGCGCGATAGAAATAAAATATCAATATCCATATCAATATCTTCCCTAATTGATTGGTAGGACAGACCCAGTTGACCCTTAGGCACTGATTCTTGGAATTATTTGCGTGTGAAACAGGGATTTGCGTGACATTTTGTCCGCAAATCCTTGTTTGACGAATGGGGATTTGTGGGAAGAATGGCATGCAAATCCCTGTGTTATTTAAATTAAACTTCATGGAAAGTGTATTGCCAAGTGTATGATACAATTAGGTTTCAAGGTGCTGCTACGTGTTATAAAGTAAACCCCATGCAAAGTATATAGTGAAGTTAAATTATTTAGTCATGTCCAGGGTGCTGCACTATTCTGTACATTGAGAGTATTTTATGAGTGGTGCAGGTATCTGAAGTATTCTATAGACTTGTTATTGTATGTAACCAGGGTGGAAATAACCAGTGAAGGAAAACTGTATATGTTGTGGGTTTAGAGTCTGTGATCTGTGTTATACTAAACCAACTGGTGTTTCAAATTTGTGTAAAAAGTGAATTGACAGGAAAGAAAATCATTTGGGCCATACACACCAGACTGATACTTGGCTTATCTATGGCTTCAGCGAGGGATCTGCAGGGTACGATATGGTTCATAGCAAGGGCTAGATTCAATAATATAAATATGTATATCGGTGCGGCACGTTTGATTGGAGGAACAACTCCCCGCACTAATGGTTGCCCCATAGATATCTTCTACAATTACTACACTAATATGCTAGTGAACTTCGTAATATCCTTTTTTAAAGACAATACATACATTTGTTTGATACCCAATGATGTTTAGTTAATTTTGTACCCATTGGGGCAGTTACATTATGTCAGCAGTATTAATTACCTCTGCTAACCTGTGTTTTCTCTTGCAGCATCTGAACGTAGGGGTTTGATTATATGTTTTAAATTCCTTCCAACTTCAAGATATTCTTTATGAATTCTCACTATTGTTGGTCCCCTTCAAGAAGTTCTTGTGGACAGAGTATGAACAAAGGAAAGAATTAGACATGTTGGGTTTAGAGTAATACTGTATAGATGAACAGTGTTGTTTACTGAATAATTAAATCATGTTAGAACCTTTTTTCCGAGAAAAGGATTCACTCACATTTTTTATGTAAGGAAAGTTAGAATAACCTCAAGCAATCAGGTACTCTAACAGCCTTCCAATGTTTCTTACGGGTATTACAGTTGACTGAAAGCAGTCAGCCAGTATAAGGTGTGTGTGGTTGCTGTAATGTTATATTACAATGTATGTAGCTTTTTGCACTGCACTTGTCACTTTGGATACATATTTGTATATTTTTGATGAGATTATATATGTTTGTATTGTAAATTGTTGATGTTTTTGAATAAAATTTAACATATTTATATGATGAAATGAAATTATTGCACAGTTCTTTATTTGTTGAATGAACTGATAACTCTGTGTCCAGAATGGTCTAAGAGAAAACGCAGGCGCATTAGGGTGCTCTAGTCAGTGAATGTCCATAGATTGTGCTTGGGGTTGCATCCTTGTGCATGCCCAAGACCCACGTCGTTTCTTTGGTTTGTTAATTTTGTAGGAGATCATGATTGAATCAGATTTTGATTGTTCATTTCAAATATGTCAAATAATATTGGGAACTAGCAATTGTTGGTCTTGTCCTACTTTTCTAGTTCCCTGTTACAGATGTACCCTTTGGTTTTGTTAATTTTACATTTAACTATAAAAAAAGCACCTTTCTTTCAGGATATGTTTTTTACCCTAGTGTGCGCACATGCACGCGCGTGCGCGCACACACACACGCACACACACACGGACACAGACACACACACACACCCTCCCCCCCACCCCCACCCATTTCCACCCTTCATGGGTGCTCTGAAGCAGCTGTAATACAAACCACTGATAGAGAATGTGCCCTATATTTCGCTTAGGCTTTGCACCATCATAGTGAATGAATTAATCCCTTTCCACTGCCTCGTTTGTCCATAATGTGAAGTGCACGTTTCTCTTTTTACTAAAAAGCACGTGACTGCCAAAAACGGTACGAAATGGCGTCCATCACTCCAAAATCACCTTGTTAACAAGCGGCCTTGGCGTGATCTGCTTTCAAACAGCTCGTTAAACTTACCACAAGACCTCTGCCAAGAAGCAGCACAGTTTTCCCAGCTGATGATGCTCGTTTGAAGTGTACCACAAACAAATATTTTCTTTCATAGAATTCTTTGAAAAGCAAATAAGAAGCAACATTTTATGGGAGACAAACAGGACCAGAGCGGGATACATAGAGGGCACAAGTCTTTAACAAGCATTGACAAAGGCAGCCGTTTCGACTGCAGTGTAGGCACAGGATACGCATTTGCCAGGCATTGCCCTAGTTTTATTTTATTTATTGTGCAATATAGTTTTCACGCATATAGAAATAAAACAATAATACAAATATCTCATGATACTCATAAAATCACATTAAGAAAATCTAATACAGCGATTGTTAGTGAAATCTCTTTGGTATTCAGAATGTGTATCCAAAAACCAAGGAGCCGATTCCCCATCAGCATTATGCACAAATCATTCAAACTTCTCTTGACGGACTGCTGCTAAACCAGGGCATTCAATACTACGGTGTTTCAGAGATTCCACATTCAGAGCACAGTAACGGTATAGTCTCCTCTCTTTTATAATTTTAACTCTAGCTCCTAATACATCACTTGTTCGGTATAAATTCAGTTTTATTCTCAGAACAGAGCTCCTAAACTCACGCAATGGGTGCTTAATCAAATAAGGGGCTAAAACATTGTAACCATTAATTGACCAATTGAAATGGTCATCAAAACAACTATGATTTAATAAAACATCCCTATTTAAAATCCAGTCCCCTCTAAACAGTTTTGTTTTTCTTGGGTTAGAGGAAAATTCAACCACAGAGGAGTTTATACTCCCAAGAAGTTCATCGCATTTCTCTTTCCAAGTCCTCCAGACATAGCTTGTCTTATTTATCATCTCTTCATGTAGTTTGATATGTATAAACCAGCAGAAGAGACGTGATTCGCTCATAGATCCGTAAAACCCCCCAATCCCTGTGCGCTTACAGAGAGGGACCCTGCCCATTTCTTGGCCGTCTGAGAGAACGTTCCTCCAGAACAAAGCTTCCAATTTAGAGCAGTCTATATCTTTGTCTTTCGTTTCTACCCCATAAATGTATCGTGGTAGTCATGTTTTATAGTAAAACTTCAAAACTGGTAAAACAGAAAATTAACCAAATTTAAAATCAGATTGACGCTAATGAGTAGCAGCTGCTAATAATGATGCTGTAAAGGTTTTGTACAGTAACAATTTTCCCCTTCTTACTCGAATATAATTCCCAAGGTACTCAAAAATGCTTGACTACTTCTAAAACCCTGCCCTCAAACTTCCAATCAAAGTTTTTCCATTCAGTGTTCTATGCATTAAGTAAAACATATTTTCGATTTTACAGTGTTCAAATGCAGGTCCAGGTTCAATAGATATACATTTAAACATTCCAGAGATTTTTGCAGTCCTATTGGTGTCAGGTCACAAATGTTCATGTCATCTGCATAATCTAAATAATGATTCTTGGTTTGACCAATGCATGGGGGGTTCGTCTGCAGTTTATCCCAGAAAAGGCCCAAATCTCAAATGTAAATACTAAAAAGGAGAGGTGCCAGGACTTATCCCTGGTGTAGTCCATAATTTGTGTCAATCCACTTTGTACGGCCCCCCTGACAATTTAACCCAATCTTAATTCTTGTATCTTGATGTAGTACTATTGAAATACTGACCAGTGCAGGAGAGTATCCAAAGAACAACATTTTCTTCCACAACTTCACCCGATTAACACAATCAAAAGCTTTAGATATATTGAGAAATGCAAGGTAGATCGATCTTCCCTGCGCCCTTGAATGCTTATCTAGAAAAGAAACAATAAAACTATTCAGGGCCATCCCAACCCCTTTGTGGAATCCAGACAAATTCAAGTCCAGTCAGCCCGAGTTAGCTGCCCAACATTGGAGTTCCATCAGGAGTATATTAACACAAATCTTATTTGAAGTGTCCAGAAGCGAGATCGGTCTGTAATTAGTTGGCAAGAATCTGCTCGCCCCCTTTAAAAATCAAGACCAGCACTGCCACTTTCCAAGAAGTCAATATGACTTGAGGTATTAAAATATGTTCAAACAAAATCAACAGAACTTTGGACCACAAATTCACATCTGATTTCAAAGTCAGGTTAGACAGCACATCTGGACCCGGTGCATTTGATGTTTTTAATTCAACTTATTAGAGTAGAGATTTGATAAATGTTCAGATGGATTGCCTCAATCCAATTTGACCTATTATGCCAACTATATAATTCAGCTTTGCCTTTACATAAAGATAAGTGAAGTGGTGACTCCATGTATCTTTACTCAAGGGTTTTACCTGAAGGGAGGACTGGTTAATAGGTTTAATTAGGTGCCAGAAAGAATTAGCGTCTCTACAGCGGACACAATCCAGCATCTGTTCAGCATCTCTGATCTCCATCAGAGGTTTGTGGCCCCTTAACCAGTTTTTAAAATTGGCTTTCAGTTTATGTATTGCCTTAACCGGCTAAGGCTTAAGTTTTCATAGCATCTTTAAGTTCACATGCAGTTCTCGCTTGCGCGCTTGAACACAGTCACATGCATGATATGAAAATGGCAGACAGTCCAGTTAGTTGAACCTTTTTCAGTTATCAGTCCTCCCAGAATGTTGCATAGTAGGATCGAAACCTGTAGACTTACACAGTTAATGTGTTGTTTGTCTCTAGAGTATGTACCAGGACATTAAATACTGGTGCTACCCTGGTCACCACAGCACAGTATGGTCTCTTGGCCTAATTTCCACATTTAGATTATCCATGGTTCGTATTGCATTCACAGATAACGGAATAGTATACTCAAGCCTGCAATGAACACTTAAAACGTGGGATAAACAACAACCTGCAGCTCTAAATGAGATCAGAGGACACAAAGATATAATCCAAGGAAGATTTACCCCATTCATTCTGCCAAGTAAAACCCAGAGGTTTATCACCATGTGTATTACCATTTAATGGGGACTAGTCCCAAGCCTTGAAATCTTTTCTGATTCGAAGACCTCTTGCACAAGCCTTCGTACAGAGCGCCGACCCAGCTGATACCATTTACCAAGATGGATCAAGGCATTCAGAGTTAAAATCACCTGTCACAATGATGCTCACCCTTTCCTCAGGGGTTTCTGCAAGCATTAAATACGAAACATCTGTTAAAAATTCATCAATCACAGCATTTGCTGGATTAAAATACACATTATATAAAATATTATATTTGCACCACATCTGACTTTGGCTAGCTCCACTCTAACACAACAAGCAAAACATAATTTCTCGTACCCTTAATATGGTAAACAGAGAAACCTTGGCCTCCCTTGCCAGCAGTCAACAGGCCGCCAAATGTACAGCCATTTACCCCTCTATTTGCCTTAATTTAAAACACCTCAAATCCCGCTATCAAAGGGGTATCAAGCATTAGGGTTTCTTGCAGACAAATTATGGAATAGTTCTCAAATGATCTCAGATCGTTCATTAAATGGGAGAAGACCCTGCTATTCCAAGACAATAACTTCATAATGGAATCATCTGGCAAATGTTGCTCGCACCTGGGAGTCTGATGTAATTGTCTAATACCTATTTACAAGCCAAAGCATTTGCATTGCTTTTTTTAACAGGATTTTAGTGCAAGGAACAGACGTGATGATCCAAATATTGTCTGTAACTCAAGTTGCAACATGGCACTTGGTTAAGACACTGTTATCCCACCAGCAGTCAATTACAGCTGCAATGACGCCACTGACTCTAAGGTGACTGCTTGCAGTCTGATACTTACAAACATTTGGCAAACCACAATTTACCAAACCCATTCTGATGACTTCCGATCCACACCATAAATGTGGTGCCTGAAAAAACGCCCTGCTTTATAGGCGCAATACAAATGCTCAATAAATAAAGACAAAACATGTATAACGTTAGTAAGGAAAGGTAATTAAAACAGAGAAAAACGAGGGGGCGAAGAGTCCTTATAAAGGGAAGAGGTTGAAGGAGGGCAAGGCTTGCGGTGGATGCAAAAGGGGCCATATGGGGTGGACCACCCATCAATAAAAAAGGAAACTGTTAATCAAAAATCGGTGGTTGGCAATTTGCTTGTTTTTAGGGAGTCGCGAAAGAGTGCAATTTGCATTTCTTCCATACAGTTAAGAAGACTGCCTAGAAGTAGCACTTGCAGGACCAACACAGCACACATTTAGATGTTCCTACGTGATAGAGCTAGCTCAAAGAGCTCCCAGGAAAGTGTGCTTTGGACGGGCAGAGGCAGGTAGTGGGTGTGAATAGCCAAAGGGATTAGCATGGCAATGGGTGGTAAATCGCTGGTTAAAAACCCCAAACAACACCCACAAACTGTGTGCGCCCCTTCACGTTCCATTGCTGACTACTTATTTCTATACTCCAATACAATAAATGCATCTTTTAGATGGTGCTAACAGCCGAAACAAAAATTATGTGGGTGGACTATGTTCCATACCGGAGGTGCGGCACCACTCCTAGTGATGTCAGCAGGTCCGGCCTTAGGGTGGGCGTGCCGGGCGGCCGCCCGGGGTGACACGCCCCCCAGGGCACCACTAGCCCCCTCCATGCCAGCTCGGGAAGTCTTTCAAGGGCTCCTCTGAGCTGGCATAGAGGGAGAAGGCGCGGCAGGCGGGCGTATTCAATGACAATCAGGTGCTCAGCACCCAATTGTCACCAAATGTGCCCCTCCGCCGCAGCGACTTCAACAGCAAAAGGCGTCATTAGCCCCCCACCACGCCACCTCGGGGCAGTCCTTCAAGGGCTCCCTCGAGCTGGCATAGTGTCAGAAGGTGTGTCAGGCCGCTCATTATTATTAAATGAGCCTACGGCGGCAGAGCTCATCTAATAACAACAGGGTGCTGATGCGTCCTATTCAAATAATTACCTCCTCGCCGGAGCGAGGAGGTTTAAAAAAAAAAAGTTGCACTACCTGGCACCGCCCCATTTTGGCCAGGGGCGCGCGGGGGACGGGATGGTGCCAATTCGCCCAGGGCGCTGGTACCCCAAAGGCCGGCCCGGGACGTCAGTGGACATAAAGTGACAGCAGAACAACGCAGTCTCTTTTAGTAAATGTGGGTGTGTCTGGCCCATTAGGTTACATTAACTTGACAGGCCTTATGCCACAAAGTAGCAATCTGCATGGAAAGTAAACATGAGGAGGACCTGCTGAATTCAGATAAATCTGGTAATGTTTGCAAACTACGGCCCAGTTTTCTCAATTTACATCACCCCTTGAGCCCTCATACTCCATTTAAAAACCCATGCATATACTGCAAGTGATGTCTTGCAACATTGCTGGGCTGCAAGTACCACAATGAAAGGTGATGTGAGTGTTTTAAGAGAGGATTGTCTGAAGACCTTCCAGCTGATAAGAAGGCATTTGAGATATCTGTAAGCTCTCCATTTACATTAAAGACTTAAGGAACAACTCTAAGGGAGCCTGTGCGAGAGCCCTCACTTTACGTCATTCTTTATAACAGGCATGCAGCTTGCTGTTTCGAGAGCCCCCACTTTACGTCATTCTTTATAACAGCCATTCAGCTTGCTGTTTCGAGATCCCGATTTTACGTCATTCTTTATAACAGGCATGGAGCTTGCTGTTTCGAGAGCCCCCACTTTACGTCATTCTTTATAACAGGCATGGAGCTTTTTGTTTTGAGATCCCCCACTTTACGTCATTCTTTATAAAAAGGCATTCAGCTTACTTTTTCGAGAGCCCCCATTTTACTTCATTCTTTATAACAGGCATTCAGCTTGCTGTTTCGAGAACCCCCACTTCTACGTCTTTCTAAATAACAGGCATTCAGCTTGCAGTTTCGAGAGCCCCCACTTTACAACATTCTTTATAACAGGCATTCAGATTTCTGTTTTGCATGATGCCCCTAAATCTGCATCTCAACTGAATAATGCTTCAATCCAACAAGCAAGTATCATGTAAGCCTAAAAAGACAGCTTTAAATAGCCATTCATTTCATTCACTTCCGGGTCTCTTGAACGCAGGTACATAATGAGAGGACCATTTTGGGCATTGTGGGGTTTTGCCTTTGAGAAGCAGTTGTACAGATAGCAAGCATGACTTAAAGCTAGGAGTGGCAGGGCAATGAGTAACTGCAGCCCAGCACGAGACTGTGGTGAGTTCCTCCCCTGCACAGACTTACGCTTAGCAGCCTCCTCTTCCCTTTACAGGATGAGGGGGGGGGGCTGAGAGCGCCAATAAAAATAATCGGGGGATTTGGTCATACTTGTGTAACTTCGACTTGTGCCCTCCGTTTAAATCACCCCATACTTTCTTCCCGTAGGGACACAATTTGATGTTTCAGGGCCAAAGTGTCAGCCCTAGTGCCCTTTGATAGTGGCATACCAGCCATCCAAGTACAATTGCCTTATTTTAGCATTAGCCTGTAGGCAAATTCCATTTCTGGCTTGAGAAACGCAAACAGTATGTGTGGGACCACGAGTGGGGTCATGGCCTTCTGGCGGTGCTTGGAGAATGCAAATCAATTGCAGCACTGCACTTGTGTCTCTGCTTGCTGACATAAACAGCTTCCCATGCCTCTCCCTTCCAGGTCTCATGAAACTATTATTATCATCATTTAAAGCATCATATGTGCTGTCTTTCTGACCACTGCAGAGTGTGGTCATGAAGAAAAGGTTTCAAGAAATGAAACCAGGCGAAAGGAAAGCAATTCAATCAAAAGTGTTTTAAAAATGTTTCCTTTAATATAAGGTTGAAGTCTACAAGTTTGGATGTGTGGTTCCAACAAAGAACTGCTATTTTGTTAATGAGCAAGAGTGGGAGAGGTATGGCCAGACATAGGTCCAGATTCTGCAGTGCCTAGAGATGGAAGCTACACTTCTCTGACAATGCCCAATGTGGCTGAACCGTGTCTTGGGTTGCCTGTGGTCTGATGCAGTGGCGCCTCCAGACATTTTATATAGGGGTGGCCTGGTGAGGCCACAGGAAATCATGGGGTGGCACACCAAAACAAACACATAACTGAATTTTAGGAAACCTATTATGCCGATGTAGTATATAGTCCAGTTGAAAACTATGTATTTATGAGAGTTAAGGAATTGCATATTGATACAGTTCCATTTATTATTTAAAATTTAACTAATTAATGTATTTGATGTGCATAGTCTTATACCAGTATGGTTAATATTTTGAGTTCCAAAATCCCGTTTGTTCTATGTAAGGAAAATGTCATATGTATATGCATGTTAGGCAATTTATTGTTCTTCAAACAGAATAGTTGTTCGACTTTGACTTGAAAAGACAAATATACGGCTTTAATGTAAAGGAGCACATTGATTGTAAGGAACAAAATATTTACTGAGAACACGTCTACTCAAGTAAAAAAAAACAAAACACAGAAGCCTAATCCTTTTTTCAATCCAGCTGTAGTTGGTTCATTCATGTTGCCGTGGGTTCTTGTAAACTAAAATATATACTTACAAAAAGGAAACAAAAAGCCTAATCATGGACAATATACATTTTAGTATAGCCTGCTCAACCTATTTACATCCCTGGTTTACTAGGCTACAATCGCTTCTGTGTATTCTTGCAAAACAAACATGAACAAAGCCAAAGTGCATAATCATGGAGAAAAATATACATTTTAATGTAGCCTACTCAGTACTCAACCTATTTACATTCCTATTGATAATCATTCGATTATTAATTAGTATAGCTTTATACGCCTGTTGCTGTGTCTTCTGGCAGCCTGATAGTTACTGTATCTATCCGCCAGCCGCCATCTCACATCAAATGCTGTTTGTAAATCAACAAAGAGCAAGTAACAAAGACTAAAGATGAACAGCCTGATCAACAATGTTTGTACTTGGCGTAACGCCAGCCTGCATTTCAGGCAGAACACCATTCTCACAGCCAATGCCTCTATTTATTTTAAAATGTGTTTATTGGTATAATTAGCAACCAACAAGTGTTTACAAGTCAGCTATAAAACTGTGGGAATATCGTACATAGCTGGATTTGTAATCAGAGGCAAACAAATAAACATATAACTAAACAAAGGAAATAAGAAAAATATGACAACAAAGAAAAAATGACTCTCCTCGCATGTTAACTGGGCTCAGGCATAAGTAAAAGGATATAAGTTGTACAGTGATGGTAGTATTTCACTCCAAGCTTCATAGGGTGGGGAACTGAGCAACAGTGGGATTGGGTGAAATCAGGCTGGGTGCAAAAAACACTGGCATTTGCCCTCTATTTTCTTTTAAAAAAATGTTTTAGTTTAAATTTAAACTTTTCATTTTATCTTATCACAGTTGTTATGTTTTAGTAGTTCATTTTAGTCAATTCACGTTTTCAATTCTTTCAATGATCTTCTTCCAAAAATGAAAGATTATATAAATCATTCGTTTCTCAGACCCTGACAATATCCAGGCCCATCTTTGATCAACGCTCATCGTCTTTTGTGTAGACTCAAAATAAGATCTGCATATAATTCTTTCTTTACTGAGTGCGGGGCATATCATCATAAGGTGATACAAACTTTCTGTCTCGTCCTGATTTTTTCATAACTGACAAGAAATTTCTTTATTCACTTGCTGTTTAGTTCTTACTAGTCTTTCTCTAGTGGGTAGTAAATTCAACCGGAATTTCATAAAAAACATTCTTATTTCTTTGTCCGGGAATATCACCAGGTACGGTGGGAGGTCGTTGATCGCTCTAATTCCTGCTTTACTTGCTATATTTTCTTTGTATCAAGTTATACATTCATTAGTGCTTAGCCAATCTTGGTACATTAGTCGTTTCTTGGCATGTCGGGGCCCCATTTGTAGCATTTCTTCTGTTATATCTTCATTTCCTAATGCTATTAGTATTTGTTGTTTCCATTTAGACAGGGCCCTAGCGTTTATCGCATCGGGATTTGATATGAAGATTTCTAACGCCGGGATTGTTTGTTCCCAAGTTATTTTCCGATACAGGTCAAATTTTTTCCAAAGTACCACCGATGCCAGTGATTGCACTGCGATTTCTGCTTGGATACGGGTTATCGGGAATGATTTGGGCAACCTCATTATTTTCCACCAAAACGTTGCTTCCAAAATTGGCCATATCTTTTCCGATAGTTTAATAAGTGTTTCACTTCCATATGTCAGGATAGGGATAACTTTACTCCTATAGAATGCAATGATCGGTTGGTACGAAAATTTGCCATATTTTTCGTGGAGTATATATCCTTGTCTCGCCAGAGCCATTACTTTTTTTTTATCTGTATTTCCCATTCTCTTTCTTCCATTGTTTGACTAATCAATATGCCCAGATATGTATACGATGTTACAATGTCAATAATGGAGGAGTTAATGTGTATCACTGGTTTCTTTTCGTTTGGTTTCGATTTTATAATAGTCATGATTTTGGTTTTTGCTATATTTATTTTCAACTCATTTCTTTCCATATAGTCTACCAGCATTCGGAGACTCTCTTGTAGACCTTTCGGTGTTTTATCCAATAATATGATGTCATCCGCGTACATCATTATCGGTATCCTTATTGAGTTAATTTTCGGTGGAAATATTCTGTCCGAGATCATTTCACACGGGAGATCTGATGTGAACAAATTGAAAAGTGTGGCTGCCAATGGACACCCCTGTTTCAAACCATTCCAGGTTTCAATGTACGTGGTCATTTGCCCCTCCTCAGTTAATCTTACTCGTATTTTTGTTGAAGAATAGAGCAGCTTTATTGGTTGCAATATGTGGGGGGGGCAGTTCCACTTTTCCAGTTTGTTCCATAGCAATTGGCGATTCACACAATCAAACGCAAGGTGTAAATCTACTAATGCTATCCAGACCTGTTGCTTGGAACACATTGCTTCATGTTTTAAAAGGTTCAGCAGAAATAGGTTGATGTTGGTACCAACTGCACAAACAAAGCCCGTTTGTCGAGTAGCAATACATTTGTTTTCTGTGGCCCAAGCCGTTAGTGACCTTAGTAGGATAGTAGCGAAAATTTTGCCCAACGGGTCTAATAATGCAATGGGCCTACAGTTTGTTGGGTTCTCTTTATCTCCTTGCTTAAAGATAGGGATCAGAACCGCTAGTTTCCAAGTTGCAGGAATTTGGTGTAGTTGGTTAATCAATTTGATGATTTGTAATAACATGTCCGCCCATATCTCTGGATCAGCTTTGATTAGAGCATTTGTAAGGCTGTCCGGGCCGGGAGCTCTTGACATATTCAGTTTCGTGATTATGTGTAGGATTTGTTGTCTGGTAGTGGTAATTTCCCATTTATTCATTTTCTGTTGGATTTCGGATTCAGGGGCGTCCTTCTTCTTATATAGAGCGGAAAGATGTTCTATCCAACGTGCTTTAGTCACATTTTGTATCCTTCGATGTTGGACGCCTTGTGTGGGGTTTAACAGACTCCATAAATCACACGTATTGCGATTGTTCAGGCATGCTAGCATTTGCTCTGAATCTTGTTGCAACATTTGACTTTTGTGGGATTTTAACCAATTCTGATATTTTTGTTTGGCCTTATTAATTGTAGAATATGATTCTCTAGTTCTTTGCTTTTTTAGTTCTCTACATAGTTTTCGTAACTCTCTTTTTTTCATTGCAATCATAGGATCGTATGTATGGATATGAGGACAGGCACAGGAAGCCAGCGCCCCCGGCAAAGGAACTGCATAGGACCTTAGAGGGATTACAACTGGTTGACATCTGGAGACAGATACATGGAGAGGGGAGGGGGTACACACACTACAGTGCACCGCATGGGACATTCACACGGTTAGACTACATATTCGCGGGCAGGGAATCATTACATGATTTCACAGAAATCACCATCAAGGCACGCACACTCTCTGACCATGCCCCAGTATTAGCAACATGGGCACACACCCATAGTAAAGACCCGATACCTACCTGGCGGCTCCGGGCAGAGGCCCTAAAAGAAGGAGAGCTGGAGGAACACCTCCAAGAGTCCATAAAGGATTACTTCGAGCAGAATGAGGGTAGCGTGGAAAGTAGTTCTACACTATGGGACGCGTTCAAAGTGGTGATAAGGGGGGCGGCAATGGGTAGGACAGGGGGGTTAACGGGAGCAGCTATGAAAGAGCTCGGTGAACTTGAGAAGGTGATAGAAAAGGAAGAGCGACGAGCGGGAACGGGAGGGAGTGAGTCCCGAGAGCTAGTGGAACTGAGGTCAGACTGTATGGTACTTTGGGAAAAACTGGGAAGGCTGAATTACGGGAGACATCTACAACGCCTACATGCGGAAGGGGATAAACCCAGTAGACTTTTAGCGTGGCTTACTATACAGGAAAACACAAGGGACCCCATAACAGTGTTTGAAGATCACACAGGGAAAGAGATCAGAAATCAGGAACATATTAACAACCTATTTGCCCAATTCTACGAGCGACTATATGCCCCGAACCCAGAGATAGATTCAGAGGATATAGTGGATGCACTAGCAGAAATTAGATTACCAAAATTGGCGGAAGAACAGGCCCAGTCATTGGATGCACCTATCACGGTAGAGGAAATAGAGGGCGTGATTATGGAGCTCCCCACAGGGAAAACCCCGGGCCCGGACGGAATCCCGGGGGAGTTTTATAAAACATTCAAGAGTACCATCTCCCAGAAGCTACTTGATACGTATCATGGCGCATACGAGAGCAATCGGCTGCCACCCAGCATGTCCGAATCGACAATAGTCCCGATCCTAAAACCGGGGAAGCTGCCCAAGCAATGTGCCTCCTATAGGCCAATCTCCCTTATCAATCAGGATGCTAAAATTCTGATGGCGGTGTTAGCCAACTGCCTGAAACAAGTTGTGCCCACCTTGATCCACTCGGACCAAACAGGTTACGTCCCGGGAGGAACACGTCGTGGAATCTTCGCAGATTGCACTATGTACTAGAAGAGACAAATGAAAGACAAGGCAAGAGCGCAATAGTGTCGTTGGACGCTGTTAAAGCGTTTGATTCGGTGCGTTGGGAGTGGCTGGTGAGCGTACTCGCCCACTTCGGCATTGGTGAGGGGTTCCTCCGATGGATCAAACTGCTATACAACGAACCTAGAGCAGTGGTGAAGACGGGGCGATTCATCTCAAGGGAGTGGAGAATACACAGGGGCACCAAACAGGGATGCCCACTGTCGCCATTATTATACATTCTGGCCCTAGAGCCGCTTGCGGCCTTCCTTAGAGCGGAATATGGGGATACCGGTATAAACATAGATGGGGTGCTCCACCAAATCTCACTGTACGCGGACGATATGCTGTTATATGTAGAAAATCCAACCACCAATCTACCATGCCTCCTAGAGGCGATCGGAGCATACACCAGACTATCGGGCATAGCAATCAACAGAGATAAATCCCTGGTGTTCCCTCTGGCGGGGCTAAGACATGTTCCCCCAGGGCAGCCTCCCGGACCTGGGCCTGACATGGGCACGAAACTCCTTCAAATATCTCGGAATAGAAATACACCACGACACTGCTGACACCCATAGGAAAAACACACTGGCGGCACTGGAAAAAACACAGAAATCAATGGTCTTCTGGGGAACACTCCCACTGGGGATGATGGGGAGGGCGGCCCTCCTGAAAATGGTGGTGCTACCGCGCCTGCTATATTACTTCACAAACATCCCACACGCCATTCCCAGAGCCTTCTTCAACAGATTAAATACGATAACACGGAACTTCCTATGGGGAGGAGGTAGGAACAGAATTGCAATGGAGGCTCTCCAGAAAGACTACGAGGACGGTGGCATTAGGCTACCAGATTTCAAAAAATACTATTTAGCAGGACAACTGCAGTTCGCAGTCAAGTGGCTAGGAGAGGATGAAACGATAGACACAATCGTCTTCCAGCCAGCGCTGAAACGATACTATCTGAGAGAGATCTTGTGGCTTGACACACCCCAGCTCAGGACCCTGCCGAACATGCTTAAGATCGCAGTGGGGCTATGGAAAAGGGCATGGAAACTCCAGGGTATGAAGGACCCGTGCTCGACACAGATCCCTTTGGCAGGCCTCCTAGGGGGGGACACGAACATGCTGGCGATGTACCGAGTGCACTGGGAGGCCAAAGCTGTAGCACAAATTGGAGACCTGAGGAGGGGAGAGAGGTGGGCAGACTTTCGAGATACACGAAGGCCAATACATCCTTTACAATTGCATAATACGAAATATCAAAAAAAGATGGCCGGAATGGATAGACCCGGAAGAGGTGGAGATGACAGAGCTAGACGTATGGTACGACATTTCAGAGGGAACCCACACAACCTCCAGGTTATATGAACAATTGCTAAAAACAGCAGACCCGCAAGGATCAAATACGAGGCGACGTTGGGATGAGGAACTCCAGAGGCCATTTAGTGATCAAGAATGGGCTAGGGTGCTAAGATACCCAAAAAAGGTCTCAAGGAATGCATGGTTCAGGAAGGCACAGCTATATATCACACACCGAGCATACCTCACCCCCAAGAGGATGCACAAGATGCGGACGGAGAACCAAAACAGGTGCCCACGCTGCCTGGCCGAGGACGCCGACGTGCTCCACATGTTCTGGACATGCCCAGTGATACAGACTTTCTGGGACAGAATCAGAACCAAGATAGCACAAGGCGGACTTCAACTACAAGCAGAGCATCCAGAGAGATACCTACTAGGCCTCTTCCCGAGAGGAAGCAGACACGAATCGCAGCAAGCAAAAATGAAGGACCTAATATGCATATTGGCTAAAGAAGAATAGCAATGTCATGGAAGTCAAAGGAGGGCCCGAACATAGATGCATGGTGGTCAGATCTCCAAAAGTCGGCGCAGGCAGAGATGGTGGTGTGGGTAAGAGCGGTGAAAAGAGGGGAAGGGGAAACAGTACACAAGTTGGCCGCATGGAACTCCTTGATGCAGGACTTATTCGACATGAGAGAAGAGGGAGATCATGAGGACCCCGTGGGGACGGCAGAATAACGAGCAAGAATGAGGTTACCCGGCACGAGCGCCGTGGCGAGACACCTCTGCAAAGAACTCAGCGGTAGACCCAACAAGGGTTATGGACATGAAGGGTACGGTCGCCTGAGAACCCCGAGGCTGCGGAAGTATGGCAGGCTCCGAGGAACATCCTAACTCGCCAGTGATGCTGTGTCATGCCAGATTGTATGGTTTGTTTTTGTTGTTTTGTTGTTGTTTAAAACCAATAAAGAAATTAAAAAAAAAAATGTATGGATATGAGGCAAATGTTGTTTTTTCTGCTCTTTTTGGGGTTGATAATATGGCTCAAATAGCCATTCATAATTTATTTTCTCTGCATATTTTTTCCCTGTTTCCCTAAAACTCTGGTTTATTCCCAATACGTCAGTGGTTTTCAATCTCAGTCTTGTAGTTTTCGCATTCAGTTCCATCTCAGGCAGAATAAGTAGCTCTTTATCTAGGTTTTGCCTTTGCCATGTCATTGATATCATGCGATGATCACTGTTGTTATTCTCTGTGATCTCTGTTTTTGTCACTGCGTTTGCAATATTCTCAGAGGTATATATATAGTCCAGAGCTGCTTCCGATGTACCTTGTGACCACGTTGGAATAAGTTGTAGGTCCGCATTCCTATAGCTACCCATCAGGATCAGGTTTCTTGTTTTCATTTCTTTCATCCACGCGTTAGCTCTCGAGGACAGAGCGTTCTTTTCTTTATAATTTCCAATTTTATCAAAAATATGTATGTTTAAGTCTCCACATATTATTATGTCAATTGATGGAAACTTTGTGACAAGTTTATCAAGAGCTGTTAAGAGTGTATCTAGATATACCGTTTCGTCAGTCGCTATGGGGTTCCAGTATATATTAAATATGGCCATCCAGCATGACTGATTGCAAGCGGGTTTGTTTTGTTGTCGTACCACCACATATTGGATCCATGGGTTCAGATTTGTTGCTTCCACCGGAGTCCAAAAGGAGTTCATTTTTATCATCATAATCTGCCCTGACGACGGTCTTCCCTTTTGTTGTATAATGGCTGGATTAGTGAAAATATTATATCCTTCGCACGTGGGAGGATGCGACAACCATGTCTCTTGAGGACAGATTATGTGCGCTTGTTGTAGTTTAGGATGGGTTTGGTGGAATAAGTGGCCATGACCTCTGGTATTCCAAGAGGTCAGTAGGGTCTGTACTCTCTGTTTCTCCACTCGTTGTTATGAGGACACAGATAAGCTACTTTCATTTTCTTTTGATTGAAATGTGTATTCTCTTCTGATATATCTAGAAGTAGAAAGTCTTTGATTTGTTTGAATTTCGTCTTCCCCGCTATATGACGTGGTTGTTGATGATGCATCGTTGATTGTTGTTGAAGCAAGGTACATATCTGCTTTTTCATATTTTCGGCTAAATGGCATCAGATCATTTTTATTGTACTTTGTGGCATCAGACTTTGGTCTATTGTTCGTCTCCTTCGTCTTGATACATTTGAAGCCAATATATTGTAGTTGGATGTTGGCTTGCAGGATTTCTTGCATAGTTGTTTGAGTCGTAAACTGTATTTCAACTGTATCAAGTTTCTGATCATCAGTGAATTTGACCAGGTATATGTCTATCGTATTGATGTGCTTCAATTCTGGAATAGCCTGGATAACACGTAGAGTGTTAGTGCGGTTTAATATCACCGCAGGCTTTACTGGTCGTATATGTGTCATTGTAATTACGTATTTCTCTTGTCGTTTTAAGGGATCGACAAATATGGGTGTTTTTAACAATGGGTAAGCAAAACTCTTGTCGTCATAAGTCGACTGACAATGGGTGTCTAGTATTGATTCATTTATTTGTTCTCTTATTGGTTTCTGGTCAGCGGGTCAACATTTTTTTTTCTTTGTTTTTGATTTTTCCATGGTATGAAAATTCTTCATCTGATATATCAGTACAAGTAAGCGCTAATCGGATATTAGCCATCGAGTTGGAATTAGGGTATTGATCTAGAAGGATCATGTCTTTGATGTTCTGTTCTTGGTTTATAGATGAGATATCTATGGATTTACCATCCAGGTAAGTGGATAGATCTAGTAGTTCAACTTCATCTTTTGCCTCCTCTTTTTGTAATTCTCTTCGTGTCATTGGAGGCGTCTCTGTCTTTTTTGTTTGTCTTTTTCTTTGGGTATTAACCTGTCTATTTTGGTTGCCTAATTTCTGCATGTGGGTTTGCGGTGCCAGTAGCCCTTCCTGGGGCGTGGGTGTGGTCAGATTTCTTAAGAATGCACGGGATCCTGTTTGTCGTTTCTTGTTTTTCCCTTCGTTAGAGGCCTTTCCTTTTATATTTCTTCTGCCATCCGGCTTAAGAAACAGGTCGAAGGGTAAGGGATCTGATCTTTGAGAAGGTAATATCTCAGATTTGGAATGGTGTATCTCTCGCCGTGGTGATATCTTGGCATTTGTGTTCTCTGATTGTACTTCTTGTTGTATCTGGACATTTTGTTCTATTTTCATCTGTGGGCCACACAGTTCTGTTAATTTTGCCATTATCTTTGTCATCTCATTCATAAGTAACATGATAGCAGAGTTCCCTTGAATTCGTTCCATTCGATCTGCACTGGCAATTTCGGCCAGTCTGTTTTGCCACATATGGCTTGTTTCAGCTTCGGTGTTCAAACGTTGTTGTATTTGGCAGATGAAGTTCTCAATATGAATCTGCTTAGTATGCATCAGCGCGATCAGAGTGGCTTGATCTTTTATTGCATCGACATTTGACTCATGTAATTTCAGGAACGGAATCAGTGACTGTGATGTTTTTGTAATCAAAAGATTTTGTAGTTCCATCATTGCTGTTGGTAGACGGGCCATATTCAGGGTCTCTGTCTGTTGTTCTGCCATTCTATAATCAGATGTGCCGGGGCCTGTGAGAGGTTGCTGTTCTACCTTTAATGGCCGGTGTCTGTCCTTTGTTACCTCGTGTGTCTTATCATGACATTCTAATGGATTGTCTTTCCAGGGGAAGAAAGAGTGTGCCTCTGTCTGTTTTTGCACCGGGGTTGATGTATGGCATGTTCTTTTCGTAGTTGAATTTTTGTAAATCGGATCTTGTTCAGCTGATAAGTCATGTAATGTCTTTAGTGAATTTAATTCCATCATGTCCATTGACAGGCGCGCTGCTCTGAAAGATTTTTGTTGGTCAATTTCATGTGTATGGGAGGTTTTTCCCATGTTTTTCTCCTGTACTTGAACCCATAGTGCTCTTGCGCAGGTTGCCTTCGCTTTCCTTTGGGTTGAAATTTCATTCAAGGACAGCTGTGTTAGGTGTTTCTCAGTTTTGTCTTGGTTTCTCGTTCCATTGAGGGGTTCCAACGGGACCTCTACTTCAAATTTCACTTTCTCATCTTGGGGAAGCGTCTGCAGTTCTTTATCCTGCTTTAGCACTGCAGCAGGAGTAAGCCACTCCTCATTGACAACACCAGGGGGCAGTGTCGGCAGAGCTTCCACACTCAAGGGATCGTTCGATGCAAGAGTCCGAACCTCGCTGCTCGGGGAGATCAACGCCACGACACCAGGACGCAGCCAGTCCTCCGCGTCCCCGCGGCCACTCCCCTCCCCTTCCCCCCGACAGGACGCCCAGCAGCCAGGGCGGGCCGAGCGACTAGGGGCGCAGCCACCACACCCCGGCCCCCACCGTGCTCCCCGCCGGACCCCCGCGGGGACCACGCCCCGCCCCCTGCCCCGACAGCCAGGGCAGCGGCAGGTCCGCCGAGCATCGCAGCCACACGGAGAGACCCATGACAGCGGCCAGGTAGGGGAGCGCTCGGAGGGGGGGTCGCCGGCTCTGCGCAGGGGTGGGGTGGCGGGGAGGGGGAGTGCGAGGTCAGTTCCAGTCCGCTGTTGGCTGGGGGTTGTAAGATGCTTGTGTTTTCCGACTCCATATGCCTACTGTGTGGAAGTGGGTCAAAAACTGCAATAGTAGCATTCAGGTTTCTTACCTTTTTTTCTCGCGCCGTAATGTCAACATTACTCTTAGTACGCTGTATTTGTTGGATCGAGTTTTTTTCTTTTGCTGCTGTGGCAAAGGCTTGGGAGATAGATGGTTGATTCTTACTGGATGGTATGGTCGAGTGCATACTCAGTTCTGTTTTCCCTCTCAATCGTGTTCTGGGTCTGGGTACAGTAGGTGACAGGGGTGACTTCTTCAGTTCGCCACCATTTTTCTTCTGACTCATGATGTTGGGCAGGGAGCAAAGGTAGTACCTCTATCCAGTGAGCTGTCAGCGCTCGGGCACACGTGTATGCGCACTTCTGTCACAGGGCACGTTCAAGAAACAAGAGTGGTCCGGCAGGGTCGCAGGGTTGCCCCAAGAGCCCAAAGACCCTAAGACTCTGCGACCTGACTCCGCGGCTGCTCCGCGGATAATGGGAGCTTTTAACTTCCTCTCCCAAAAGATGTAGAAAGAGGACTGGAACAGCAATAAAGTTCTTCTGAGTCTGTAACCCTAAGACTCTGCGACTTGACTCCGCCCTACATTCAATGTAGCAGGCAGGTAGTAAACTGTTCACAGTGGTTTATCATCCGAGGGGTGAAACATATCAAAACAAGTGTCTTCCAGGATTCATAGACATCCCCAAGGGTGTTCTTTAAGCCAAGCAATGATCTAGCCCACACCCTTGTTTCAGCTTCACATCAAACCTCAAATTCGCTGTACCACTGTTTGTACTGTGGGCCCCCCGGTGACTTCCAGGACATAGCAATGTAGCGTTTAGCTAGGATGCAAGCCAGATCCATGAATTTAATAATATGCTCATGTTTGCTACTCTCAAGGTATGCGCCAAGGAGGCATTCTGTAGGGTCCCAGTTGTATCTAACAATCCCTGCTATTTTACGAGCGTGTTCTATACAAGTCCAAAACCTTTGCACCTTTACATATTTCCAAAACATATTGAGAAGGTCTGCTTCATCTTGGCGGCACCAGGAGCAGACTGAGTGCTTGTGTTTGTTAAATTTTGCAACTCTACTAGGAGTCACGTAAGTGCAGCGAAGCACATTAATTTGGATCAGTTTGAATCGGGCGTTCCAGGACAGCTTTTTAGGGAAAATACACATCCTCTCCCAGGCCTGTTCCACAATCTTGGTTCCCAGATCTGACTACCAGCAAGTTTTTAGTTTTAGAACGAGAGGATTAGGCCTGTTCAGCAAACAACCATACAATCTGGATAACAGCCTCCAGCCATCCTCTAAGGCATACATTAAAGCCAGTAGTTCAATTTCCTCTTGCTTAGCAGGACACTCGCTCTATTTCCGTGTAGCCACCCATGCCATCATAAAGTACCATAGGGATTATACCCCTGGGAGACCGCTTCGTAGGGCCAGGTTGTCCAGATTGCTGAAACTACCATTCGCATACATATCTCACAGCCAATGCCTCTAAGCACTGCAAAAAGACCTTACCATAAACCTTAACCGCAGAGTCTATTCAAGATATAGGGGATAATTGGAGCTAAATGTAACTCCTCTCTGGCTATATCCCAAGGGGTTAAGATTTGCAGACAAATAATCTATATATTAGGGCAGTGTCTTATGGTATATAATAAGAATTCCCAAAACACTCTCTCCACCTCATTTCCGGGATGCAGGCTTATAGCACAGACAACTCACGTGGATCATTTTAGGCTACAATTTGCCAAAAGGCACTGCCATCTTTACGATGACAGGCCAGATTAAGAGGGCCCCTCTTCTATGTTCTAATTCTTTTTTTCTTTTTAAACACTGCAGGTCTTAAACTCGTTTTGTAGCTCTTTGATTATTTAGTGATTTCCACTCTCTAACACTTGGAAATCCTTATTGCATTGACCTGCTTCCTTTTGCAGTTTCTGAAATCTTTGTCAAATATACCGAGTTTGGTTGAAAAAAGGGAAGGTAATAGCAGACATTTTCGAGCATAAGTCTCCTGGAGTTAAACTAACATTACAATCTACTGAAAAGGAACGTAAATATTGTAGCAGTTGAAAATACACTGTTGGTCTAACACTTTCATAGACTATATAGTCCATTTAATACATCTTCAAAATTCAAAATTTCAAGTTTTGAAATATGTATTGCTTTTGGGAGAACCACTTTTCTATAGGACACTTTTAAGGAGGTGCTACTCAGGAAATGGTAGTGTCTTTAATCACAGCCCAACTTTCCATATCAATTAGGATGCAATCAGAGTGGGATTTACAAATAGAAATCCTAAAAGTGGGCTGAGCTGGGAACTAGCTCTGCAAATGCGCATTACTGGCCTGGTAATCCTTCCTGACAATCATAACACCTGAGTAGAAGGTGGGAGTATGTTTCAATATAAGGGGACAGGATAGTCTATACATCACCTTCCTATATTTATTAACCTTATAAAGTCTCAAAACTCAGAATTTGAAAATGTAAATCTTATAAAAGGAGAACATGTAATGTTCTCTGATCATTTTACTTCTAGAGTGCCTTTATACCTATAGCTTCTCCTTTATATATATTATCATCTTCCCTAATTAAATCTATGTTTCCATCTTTGTTCACGTTTAGCATGTTTTTCAATTTGTCACTTCAATTTGGTGTTTTCCCACAGTCCTTTAATAAGCTACAGTTATCGCCCTTTGAAAAAGTCTAGATCCCTCTGATCTTTCAAACTTTCATCCGGTTCTACACATACCTTACTGTTCTAAATGTATGGATAGCCTTGTGCATGCACAACATTCTTCTTATGTATATACACATGGTCTTCGGGTAATTTCATGAACAGAGATCATCTTGCTGTCTCAAATTCCATTGTACATGCATGTCATCACAAGCTCTCGTCCATCTTGGTCCTACTGGTAATGAGTGCGGCATTTGACACATCAGCTCACAATGCTTTATTGCATTTTCTTTCTTTTGTTGAGAGGTACTGTCCTGTTCTGCCCTGGTTTGTTTCTTATGTTTGTGGCTGTTCCTTTTATGTGTCTCAGATAGATCAGTACAGATCTTATTTGTCGCTCCCTGTTGGTTTTCTCCAAGGGTTGGTCCTGGGGACTTTGCTTTTCACACTCTAGGCTACTAAACTTTCATCTCTTATCTCAGGTTTTGGAATGAATGCTAATTTTAATACTGATGGCACTCAGATATATTTTTCTTTTTCTTCTGTTTCTGCTGATCTTTATCAGTGTTTATCTTGCTTGCCAGCCATTGAATTGTGTGGTTTTCATTGCTTCTAATTCACTTTCTTCTCTAATTTCAATTTATTTTTCTCCAGTATCTTTGCCTATTTCTAGCTCTGCATGTAATCTTGGTAAGATGTGCTCCTTTCTCACATTTTCTTCTGCTAAATTACTTTTGTAAAGTGTTGTGTTATCTAGGTTAACCTGCTGTAGCTCTTTATATGTCGGTCTACTTTGTTTTGCCATATTGCCTTGTCTGTTTTATATTCTGCGTTTCTTACTCTTTATTTTTGTTTCACTATCCTTCTTCTGTCTCCCCCTACTAAGCCCAGCATCACTATATAATCTATTCTATTTATACCCAATTTCAATTTCATTTTTTATGTATAGTCTTTGAATGTGTTCATGCACCTGGTTATCGTCCTGTTTCTCTAAATCAGCCATCGTTCCTGTCATTCATCTTCACAGTTTCTACTTTCTACTTTGCGTTATTCTTACACTTCTTCTTCTTTTTGCTTTTTCAATTATTGGTTTGGTTCCCAATCTATGAAATGTGTTACCTTTTGGCATGTGCTCTTCCCCTGCTCACTCCTTACTTAAAAAAACATGTTAAAGAATATTTGCAATTTTAGGCATTGCTACTCCGATTCAAAAATGCTCTGCTGGTTTCTTCTCCTTTTCAAGTATTGCTGTAGTTATTTCTGTTAGTACAAATCTTTTTCACTCATTTTCTTATACTGTTATTTGTAAAGCGCTTTGGAAAAAGGTGCTATATAAGAACTATGAATAAATAAATAAATAGATATGGTATTACTTCCTCCCTTTTTTGTTTAAACCCTTTGCACCCCGGATGAACCCCAGAGTGCAAATGGCAATCACCCTCTTGTTTTGGGGAGGCCATAGCCATTAATGGTCCATTGCCCCCGTCAAGGCCCTCAGCCTAGGCTGGGGCTGCTGGGCCTTTACCGGCCATGACGGCCCCCCGATGCAGGGGAGATTGCCATCATCAAGTATTATGAGGACACCAGTAGTTCTGAAGAATGTGCTTCACTTGTTACGAAACTAAGTGTCCTGAGATGCAGTGCAGCAGAGGTAAAGTGCAGATAAGTCAGATGCAACATGCAAAACCCCAGCATGGAATGAATCAGTTTTGGAGTTCAAGCCATATATGCACAACAGCAGCCACAAGGTATTGTGGAAGCTCTGTGGTTTATGTCCGGTAGTGCTTATCCTCATGGGTCTGCATGTTTGTTCTTTGCTCTTGGTGTAGTTGTTGCCTTTGGTTACTCCTGTACTTGGTGAATCCAGTGTCTTTGTGTTGCTCAAGTGAGATCTCCCATTAATGTGGTCTGCTTCATAGAATCTCCATATGGGAGTGGGTGTGGATGATCAACTGGGACATTGTGATGAGCAAGAGGGGGGTCTACGAACTTCTGCAGTACAAAGATAAAATCATTCATATCCTCTGAGGCTTAACCTGTTAAGTGAGAGGTTCTGAGGGAGCATCAACTGTACTATCCCCCTTCGTTATCTTTCCTTTCTGGATCTCGGTCTTCAGTAGAGTTCACCTCTGCCGCCTTTGTTCAATGCAATGTTTTGTGTGACCTGTTGGAGATGTGTGACACCCTACTCTCCCTTTCTGAATGCCTGACTTTGAGTCTCTGTGTATAAACTGTGATGTCAAGTAGTGTGTGATGTCTCCATACAGTGTTCCTCCACTTAGAGCTCCACAAGTCTCAGGTGAAGCTGCCCTACCTGGAGGGTGGGAGTCTATTTAAATATGATCTAATTTTGTTACCTGTTTTTTTAACCAAAATAAAATGAACTATCCCAAGGATTTACCTGTAATACCTTATTTTTATTGGCTTGGTGAGGTAAAAGTTTGGAAGGGGCAGGCCCTGGATTGTTGTGTAGCACTTAAGGTTAAATGCAGATTTGTTTTAAGAAGTGTGTTGATAAAATGTCCCTTGATACCATCTTGAACTGATCCATGAAGCAAAGAGTGGTAGATCAGTGTGAATGGCAGGTGTCACCAGTGTGTCTGTGAAGTCTGGACCTCTGTAGAAAGGAGTCTATTGAAGGTAAAAGAGGGGCTTAGTAAGGTGTTCGAAGCGGAGGCCGGGATAGCGTGGTAAATTAGTTTTTTTGCGGTTTTTAGAAAACAGTGCCTAATAAATGGTCGTGGGTATCTTGATACTGAAGATGAAAGTGGACAACATTTCAGAAACTGACAAATGCAGAATATGTATAATATACCAGTTTCTTCATGAAGGCTGGTTGAATAGTAGTGGTGAGAAGATCAATAGGGAGAGTACATTCCACATTTTTGTGGATTGTACCGCGGAAGTTACGACTATACCTCTTTTTATGGACGATTAGCCACACTGGATCACAAAAGCCTAGAAGGAATGTAACAATGTAATACTGGTGCAAGCAGTGGCAAATTTGCATTAGAGTTTCTTTTGAAAAAGTCACATACATATTGTCCTCTCTCTAACTGGTGACTATTGTAGTGTCCACAGGCAGGGGTAGACGTAATCAAAAGGTGTTAATCCAAGTGCCATTCTGGCAGTAGCATTCTACACTTTCTGGGGTTTGTGTAACAGGTAAAGACACAGATTTTTGCCTTTGCTTAAGTGTAAACGGGATGTCAATGATCCAAGCATTTATAAATGTAACCTTCCTGGGGAAGGACAGTAAGGGTAGAAGATGTCTTCATTTCCTCATGAAGAAAAAGCAGGGTTTTACTTCCGGGCAGAACTGTTGATTCAAGGACAGCTCGACGTCAAGGAAAACCCCCACATTTTTTACCAGTAATGAGCAAATATACAAACTAAGGCAGCCGCATCGGTTCACATGACTGTTGGCAACCAGCGCTTGTGTCTTTTCGAGGTTGATCTTGATTAGATTCACGCAGATCTAAATTGTAATCTTGACTAACCAGAAGCAAAGTGGGAAGGCAAGGCACGAAGAAAGGAAGGAAGGAAGAAAGGAAGGAAGGAAGGAAGGAAGGAAGGAAGGAAGGAAGGAAGGAAGGAAGGAAGGAAGGAAGGAAGGAAGGAAGGAAGGAAGGAAGGAAGGAAGGAAGGAAGGAAGGAAGGGAGGGAGGGAGGGAGGGAGGGAGGGAGGGAGGGAGGGAGGGAGGGAGGGAGAGAGGGAAGGATGGAAGGAAGGAAGGAAGGAAGGAAGGAAGGAAGGAAGGAAGGAAGGAAGGAAGGGAGGGAGGGAGGGAAGGAGGGAGGGAAGGAAGGAAGGAAGGAAGGAAGGAAGGAAGAAAGAAAGAAAGAAAGAAAGAAAGAAAGAAAGAAAGAAAGAAAGAAAGAAAGAAAGAAAGAAAGAAAGAAAGAAAGAAAGAAAGAAAGAAAGAAAGAAAGAAAGAAAGAGAGATGTGGACATATTGGACTCAACAACAGTGCTTCGGGTACTGTGCCAGAACTAGCCTAATCCATTTTTGTATGCCACAGCCCACACGTGCACACCCAACTGATTGCCCGTCAGTCAAACTGGCAGATAATTGATGCCAACGAGTCCTTGCTCGTCAAATAATGATTAGGACTTGCAGTTAACGTAACTATTCATGGTGCACGACTATTACTATGGCCCCCACACCCATGTAGTTAGACATACTAAGAACGTTTGCCTACGTAATTGCGAGGATTGGCACAGGGATCTCATGATATCCTCGACAGGCGAGCATCCACTTGAGTGGTTCGACTTTGCATTGTTTACTATTACCCTGCCTTTAATTTTATGTATTGGCCGGCGTCAGTGCGTTTTGACTTTTCTGAACCCTACTTTGAAAAGAGGATGAAAAAGAAATGAAAAGAAGTCAGGGAGCGGGCAGAGACGGAAGAGAACATAGATGACTGTGACAGATGGTAGTACTTCACTCGATTTTTAACCAAGTCGAGCTATGGATGACAGAGAACTCGATGTGCCTGTATGGAGGGAAAACTGAGTTCCTCATCATTGGCTCCTCACAAGCCAGGAGCAAGCTTAGCACCTGCTACAATGCTTTCTCCCTAAACAAAACTAGAATACCTATTCAAACTAAGGTAAAACCCACGGGAGTCGCTCTAGAGCCCTCTCTAAAGGCAGACGAGCACACCAAAATGATCAGTAAAAACTGCAATTACTAACTACGACTCATCAAGAAAATTCATCCTTTCTTAACAAAGGCAAATGTGGCCACCGTTCGTCTGAGCTGTCATCTTACCAAGGCTGGACTATTGCAACACACTCCTCCTCTGGCCCAGCAATGCCAGTATAAAACGAAGCCAGCAAATCCAAAATGATGATATACGAATCATTAAAAGGGTGCCCATTTCGAGGCATCGGAAGCAACTACACTGGCTGTCAATACAGGACCGCGTAAATGTCAAAGCATGTAACATTGTCCACCGCTGCCTCTATGGAAATGCAACCACCTACCTTAAAACTGTGGTAACTCGCTAGTCGCCAGGTAGACGACTGCACTCAGCAGACTTGGCCCTGGTCTTCTGCCCCACTTTCAAATGATGCACGGGCACTGGCAGGTCCTTCCCTGCCCGCACTGCCCTGCTGTGGAATTCAGTTCCAGTGAACATAAGGCAGGTAGTAGATCTTCTGCAATTCAGGAAACTTTGTAAAACAATGCTCTTTAAATAATCCCCAATCTTCTTGATCCCACGTTACCCTTTGTCTTGTTTTTCTTCACATAGTTTATTACTGGCCTTGTGTCTCTGTGCGCCCGATGCCCGCGGGCTTCCGGTGCATTACAAACGGATAAATAAATACATAAATAAATGTGGGTAGCGACAGGGCAGTGATGTGGGTAGATTTAGAGGATGTGAGGTAGGGGAAGATGGATGTGAAGTGTGGGTTAGGAGTGAGTATGTGAGGAGTTGGTGAGAAAGGAGGATGTGAGGTGTGGGTGGGGAGAGAGGATTTGAGGCATAGGCAGAGGGAGGATATGAGGGGTGCATGGGGAGAGGTGTTAGGAATGGATGGGGAGAAAGGATGTGAAGTGCAGGCAGTTCGAGGATGTGAGGTGTGGGAGGGGAGAGCGGATGAAAGATGTGAGCAGAGACAGGATGTGAGGTGTGGGCAGAGGGAGGATGTAAGGTATGCATGGGGAGAGAGGATGTGAGGTGTGGGCGGAAAGGATGTGAGGCGTAGGCAGAGGGAGGATGTGAGGCGGGTCCGAGGGGAGAGATGAAAGATGTGGGCAGAGAGAGGATTTGAGGTGTGGGTGGGTCAGAGAGGATGTGATGACTGAGTAGAGAGAGGAAGTGAGGCGTGGGTAGGGGATAGAGAATGTGAAGTCTATATGGGAAGAGAGGATGTGAGTTGTCAGTAGGGGCAGCGGATGTCAGCTCTAGTAGAAGAGAGGATGTGAGGTGTTCATGGGGAGAGAGGATGTGAGATGTGGGTGCGGAAGAAGATTGTGAGGTGTAGTCAGAGGGAGGATGTGAGGTGTGGGAGGGGAGAGCAGATTAAAGATGTGGACTGAGAGAAGATGTCAGATGTTGGAGGAGTGAGGATGTGAGGTGAGCATGGGGCGTCAGGATGTGAGGTGTGGGTGGGGAAAAAGGATGTGAGGTGTAGGCAGAGGGAGGATATGTGGTGTGTTTGGGGAGAGATGTGAAGTGTGGGTGGGGAGAAAGGATGTGAGGTGTAGGCAGAGGGAGGATGTGAGGTGTGGGAGGGGAGGATGAAATATGTGGGCAGAGAGAGGATGTGATGTGTGGGTGGGGGATAGAGGATGTGAAGTCTAGGTGGGAAGAGAGGATGTGAGTTATCGGTATGGGCAGTGGATGTCAGCTCAAGGGGGAGAGAGGATGTGAGGTGTGGGTGTGGAGAAAGGATGGGAGGTGTAGGCAGAAGGAGGTTGTGAGGTGTTTGTGTGTGGGGAGATGTGAAGTGTGGGTGGGGAGAAAGGAGGTGACATGTAGGCAGAGGGAGGATGTGAGGTGTGGGAGAGGAGAGAGGATGATGTATGTGGGCAGATAGAGAATGTGAGGTAAGGGTGTTAAGAGAGGATGTGATGATTGAGCAGAAAGAGGAAGTGAGGCGTGGGTTGGGGATAGAGGATGTGAGGTGTAGGTGGGAAGAGAAGATGTGAGTTGTTGGTAGTGGCAGAGGATGACAGCTCTAGGGGAGTGAGGATGTGAGGTGTAGGCAGAGGGAAGATGTGAGTTGTGCGTGGGGAGAGATGTTAGGTGTGGATGGGGAGAAAGGATGGGAGGTGTAGGCAGAGGGAGGATGTGAGTTGGGCGTGGGGAGAGATGTGAGCTTTGGGTGGGGAGAAAGCATGTTAGGTGCAGGTAGAGTGAGGGTGTGAGTTGTGGGCAGGGAGAGTGGATGAAAGATGTGGGCAAAGAGAGGGTGTGAGATGTGGGCAGAGGGAGGATGTGATATGGGCAGAGTGTGAGATGTGCATGGGGAGAGAGGATGTGAGATGTGGGTGGGGTGAAAGGATGTGAGGTGTAGGCATAGGGAGGATGTGAGGTAGGCATGGGGAGAAAGTATGTCAGGTGCAGGTAGAGGGAAGATGCAGTAAGGGAGAGAGGATGAAAGATGTGGGCAGATAGAGTATGTGATGTGTGGGTGTGGAGAGAGGATGTGAGGAGCTGGTGAGAAAAGAGGATGTGAGGTGTGGGTGGGGAGAGATGATTTGAGGTGTAGACAGAGCAAGGATGTGAGGTGTGCATGAGGAGAGATGTTAGGTGTGTGTGGGGAGAAAGCATGTGAGGTGTAGGCAGAGAGAGGATGTGAGGTGAGGGAGGGGAGAGCGGATGAAAGGTGTGGGCAGAGAGAGGAAGTGAGATGTGGGCAGAGGGTGGATGTGAGATGTGGGAAGAGGGAGGATGTGAGGTGTGTGTGTTGAGAGAGGATGTGAGGTGTGGCTGGGGAGAAAGAATGTGAGGTGCAGGCAGAGGGAGGATGTGAGGTGTGCATGGGGAGAGATGTGAGGTGCGGGTGGGGAGAAAGGATGTGAGGTGTAGGCAGAATGACAATATGATATGTGGGAGGGGAGAGAGGCTGAAAGATGTGGGCAGATAGAGGATGTGGGTGCAGAGAGAGGATGTGAGGAGTGAGAGGAAGTGAGCAAAGGGTAGGGGATAGAGGATGTGAAATGCAGATAGGAAGAGAGGATGTGATGTGGCAGTAGTGGCAGTGGATGACAGCTCTAGTGGGAGAAAGAATGTGAGGTGTGGGCTTAGAGAGGATGCAAGGTTATGTAGCGGGGAGGATGTGATGGCAGAAATGCTGGCTAGAAATGGAGCCGAGTAAAAGATCTGGAAAGCAACTGTGGGTGTCAGTGAGTTGAAGTAATTGTGAGGCAAGATAAGTAATACATGAAAATGAATATTCCTCTCTCTTCGATTCCACAGAGTTCTGCACTAATGATTTTGAATCTGCTTCAGGCCATCCTCTCCACAAGATTAAAGATTAGTAAGGCAGGCGCTGTGTTACCAGTCAGCTTCTCACCCAAACACACATTTTCATGACTCCATTAATCTTCAGGGGGGCTGAGTTTCTTTGTTTTTTCAGGCGGGTCTGCATTTCTTTTTCAGGTGTGGCAAGTTAATTAGCTCTAAGGCATATGGTACTTGTATTTTTCACACTTGATTTTACTGGCAGGTGACTGGATACAACTCCCTCCATAGCACAAATCTTCCCCTTGATGGGGGGAGTGGGAAAGCCATGGTTGTGAAAGCCATGGTTGTGGTTCTCCAATGTAAGGCATGATGGCCATGCTGCTGCTGCCTTTGCCCGAGACTACTAGAACAATGTTTAAAGATTAGTAAGGCAGGCGCTCTGTTACCAGTCATTAGCTTCTCCTCCAAATGCACGTTTTCATGACTCCATCAATCTTCAGGGAGGCTGAGTTTCTTTGTTTTTTCAGGCAGGTCTGCATTTATTTTTCAGGTGTGGCAAGTTATTTAGCTCTGAGGATTCTGGTACTTTTATTTTTTGCACTTGATTTTACTGGCAGGTGACTGGAAACAACTCCCTCCATAGCACAAATCTTCCCCTTAATGAGAGGAGGGGGAAGGCCATGGTTGTGGCTCTCCCATCTAAGGCATGATGGCCCTGCTGCTGCTGCCTTTGCCCGAGACTACTGGAACAATGTGTAAAGATTAGTAAGCCAGGCGTCTGTTACCAGTCATTAGCTTCTCCTCCAAATGCACGTTTTCATGACTCCATCAATATTCAGGGAGGCTGAGTTTCTTTGTTTTTTCAGGCAGGTCTGCATTTATTTTTCAGGTGTGGCAAGTTATTTAGCTCTGAGGATTCTGGTACTTGTATTTTTCACACTTGATTTCAGTGGCAGTTGACTGGAAACAACTCCCTCCATAGCACAAATCTTCACCTTGATGAGGGGAGGGGGATAGCCATGGCTGTGGCTCTCCAATGTAAGGCATGATGGCCCTGCTGCTGCTGCCTTTGCCCGGGACTACTGGAACAATGTTTAAAGATTAGTAAGCCAGGCGTCTGTTACCAGTCATTAGCTTCGGGCTGTCCTAACGGAACAATATATCGTTGAAGACACGATCTTCAGAAAGATAGGCAATGGAAGGATTATCAAAGATATTTCTGCTATCTAAATAAGGTTGTTATTATCTTGCGAAAAAGGACTGAGAATTTTTTGCAAACTGGCCTCTCCCAGGACCCCTACCCCAGGGCGGCCTCTGGGTCATCTACCCATGACACCATATGTGTTATCCAACCTTTGCTGAAGGATTGGGCATTATGCTCTCCATTGTCTGCTATATGCACATTGGTTCACGTGTACAGGATCCAACTGCTCATTATTTTGTGGAATAGACTGACAGAGAAACTATGTATTCCCACCTCTAGTCCCTTTAACTATCTGGATCTCAACTCTAAGAACAAATGTCGGGTGGACCCTCCACCCCAGGCAACTGAGAAATAAGCAACTCTAAACCTTTGTGGAGCAACAAAGCCAAATCGAGCGCTAAAAAAGTGGTAGGAATAGTATCGGGTGCAAAAAGGCTCTCTTATAAAAAATCATCAATTCTGCGGGACAACAAATCTCTTTTTTTGTATACACTCATCCTTCAGGTATTGTACCATTACCTGTAACACTTACCTCTGCATTTCTGGAGTATAGTGACTATACGTAGCATATACTTCTGTGGGAGACATTGACACATTCAAAATCCATCTAAGCGCATCCCTTGTGCAAATTTGCGTTTCTTCACTCATTGACTTACAAGGAGGAAGGAATCGTTTCTGCACAAAAAAAGCATCCAAACTATCACCATCTTTTTCATCATTCTGTAACCGTTCTAACTCCCTTCTTAACTCAAAACCCTCTCGACATGCTCATGTACTTTCTCTGCAGAATCCCTTGAGTAGGCTGAAAAATTCAAATCCCTCAACCCTTGTGGGACATCCGCGTCTGTCAATCTATTCCACATTACAACTAATCGGATCCCCCATCCCCTTAATAAAGACATCCTGATACTTTCTTGAAGTGGGAGAATGGGAGAAAAGACTCCCCCCAATCTCCTCGCGACCCTGGCCCAGAGGATCGCGGCCCAGACACCCGCCACGAGATGAATTTGTATATCTACCAGACGACCAAATACCCTGGTTCAAGAACATATGGATGTGCCCACCAGCCTGCCCTACTCAAGCCGACACGTGCGGGATGGATGAACTCGACTAAGACCTCAACAACAAGCATCCACATCGTTAGAGATGCCATGACGACCTAGCCAACTGTTAAGAAGACACGTACCACCGTGCACACTGGACACTCCCACCCCAACCCACACGAAGAATATACTCAGTGCTATGACGTAGGGAACGGATACACCCACTGACGCGCATCTTTATTATTTTTCACATAGGTTTTCCGAAATGCAGAAACACAAGACGCACAAAGCACTCGCTTATACGCTTGCTGACGCTTCTCCCGACCCTTGCACCGTGATGAAAATACAACGAAGACATGATACTGCCTATAAAGCCATGTCATATCACAACATAAGTACCGTGCATTACATAGCCCCACCTATGAACCAAGCCCTCCTAGGCCGCAAGCAAGAGCCGCCATGGACACTGAAAGAGCAAGAGTACAAGTGCTGACCATGCAGAACAAGCCCAACGAGAGCTGACAGCCAAGGGAGCGATGTTGCAACTCGTATGCTACCAGCCGACGGCAAGGTCACACCTGTAAGCAAAACCAGGCACGCAGAAGTAAATACAACTTTAAATGTGCAGAATTCTGCCCCAGCCACGGTCTCTCCTCACGTGACCAAGCCAAACCTGACAAGGTGCCAGACCCACGAAGGAGAAGTCGCCTGGGTCCCACATCTGGGACACAGGCTGCAACAATGAATTGACCCAATGGACACCTACAGCGATGGGAATGGTCTGCTCTCAGGCCTATGAGCAAATCCACGCATTGTCTGCACAAACACATAGTTACATATTGTTGCAAATGACAGGTACACCGCGACCTGGGAACAACGATGGTCCCAGGCTGGGGGGCTCGCGAGTGGACCAATCAGAAAATGGGGGCACTCATCACTGACGCCACTACCATTAGCCAATCATTAGGGGTCTTCTTGTAACAATTTTCAAGTATCTAATAGAAGGGACAACCCAAGTATACCACCTGACTGACCCTCAACCACTAACAAAGTTCTCTATATGTATGCTATACTAACCCTACCACTCGAGGATCCAATCCAGAATGGCAATAGGTTTTTCGCTAACTTTCCCAGGTGACGCAAGTAGCGCGTCATACTGAGGCAAAAAGGGGCCTGCGAGCCCCACAAATTTTGAGAGTCTGGACGGACGTGTACGATCCTAGACCCATCCCTGCCGTTGTTCAATAAACAGCAGAACCACCTTGCTTCTTGCGTGTGTCTCATACTCATTTTTGGGAAACACAGGAGGAGTTGCTTAGCCCATGCATCCAAATCTTTCATCTTCTCTTTAGAAATTGTGTTCTACGTTACAACTTTTGATTCAGTGCCCTCCCCTTTATCAGCTACAAGTGGAACAAAACCGTTTGGGAAAGAAAGAGAGTAGGCAAATCCTGTACAATAGGTAGTGGAGATACTCCCACTGGCAACAAAGACGAACTTACTGGAACAGTTACAATTGGGACAAGGTGGAGGTACAACTAGAGGAACAGCAATAGGAAGCGAAGCAATAACTGGTGGTGGAGGAACAACAAGAAGAACAGGAATTGCTATGGAAGAAGGAGCGACAGCAAGAAGAGGTAAGACAGCAGGAATAAGTACATAAGGAAGTAGTGCAGTGGCACAAGGCATACGTGCATTTAGGAGTTTATCAATTAGTTCATCTGAGACATGAAAATCTTTAGACAGATATATTTTCCATACATCAAGTTAGAAAAAACCATATCCATGTTTCTAACAGACTCTGACTGTTTTTGTTGATAATAAAATTATGGTTTTCTTCAGAATTTTAACTTATGATGATGTGCATGCTTCTATTTACTCTTAAATTGCTACATAGCTTCTCTTTTCCAATTCTGTATTACATCAAACACTGTAGCTACAAAACCATTATATTAAGAAAAGACAGTCACAAGGGGGCACGGATTCTAGCATTTTATTTCTTTAAAAATATAGCTTCTAAATACTCTAATCGGGCAATCTCAAAACTTCCATTGACTGACCACTGAAATTTGGAAACATGTCTAGTTTTTCTGTGCCAAATATCATCGAATGCTCTACTGGCAAATGCTGTTCTAACAGTTCATAGACATGCCGGCGACCGCTCCTGTGGCGCCCGTCGGCCATATATGAAAGATTGTCTGTCTCTGCGGAATAACGCCCTGGAAAAGGTAGACAATTTCCCAGGTATATCAGATCATTGGTGTTACCTGGCATCGTTTGTGCTCATGAGGACAAAACTGCAACCAAATATCGGGATACTTAGGAATCAGGGCACGACTCACCTGATTCAATGGACTAAGGGAGGTTCGATCGGATTACAAAGGACAACAAAGGACTCTCATGGTTGGTGAATTCAGCAAAACTGCCTGCCTTGATATACGGACCCTCGTCAAGATGCCTTCTCGGATCGCATGCTCACCGTCCAGGGATCGGATTGTGCAGTACTGTTGAGGTATCACATCTCATCCAAAAAGGGGCCCCTTTTCTCACCATCCAAATCCGGTCCGATAGCCATGGCAACTCTTCAACGAGGTGGCATCAATCTTGAGGGTCCCTATTCGGGCGCCATTTGAAAGAACAAGGAAATATCAAGGCTGAGAAACACAAAGGAAATACACCAATAATGGGCTAAAAAGATTCACAGATCTTTTACTACTGTACAGTTTACAAAGAAACAGCTAGATATCTGGCTCCCAACACCCCGCAATGTGTACCAGCCCGACAGAGAGAGGTGAGAGAGTGCTGGACATTTAAACATTTGTGCTTTCATACAATTCCTTGTAATATTGCCCAGCCTCTCTACATGTTAATAATTCGTGGTCTAGAGTTTGTGCCTAGTTCACATACAGATTATACAATATTTGCAAAGGATTACATATGTTTGCATTTCCATGAAGGCACAATGGTGATGTATGTTCTCGGAACCCGCGGTAAACCTTATTCTACATTTCTACACCGAGGTATACGCTCGAGTTTGTTCTTCATTGCCCCAACGTTTATACAAGGATGAGGCTTATGTGCGCAGACAACACTTAGATGACAGTTCATATGGAGCGCAAGGTCTCTTTACCTAGTCTAAACAGTCGGCACTCGGACAGTCTAAACATTAACAGAACTCAAAGGTCGGGAGGCTTGGTTGCAAGCTGAAAACATAGTCCACCATTTTAGAACGAAGAACACACGAGTAGAAATCAAAATGGCAGCGAAGTGAATCCAAAAATCGGAACTTTGCAACACAGTTTTCCGTGTAAAGCGATTGGGCTCAGGCCAATATAAATACTAAGGAGGCACTATATAATTACTGTTTAACAGCAAGCCTGAATTATACCTGTAAAGAGGATCTACATGTTTTGATGACATTTTCCAAAATGTTTCGAATACAAGACTGTTGGTATGGAGATCCCTGTCTGGATGTGACCAGTGGGTGGCACATACCTCATTCTGGAGCCTGATGTTGAATCAAGCCCATGACACGGCCACTGCTGGTTATAGGGTTTTTCAAACAACATTAGAAATCTTGCGAGTGGTCACATACTGGCCACACATGGGTCAGGATCTCAACATGTACTAAGAGAGATATTTTGTGTGTGCACAATTTCAGCCAAATTCCACCACGCACAGAGCTCCCCAACAAAAAAGGGGAATATTACTGCCTTGGTCAGATATGCAAGTCGATTTTATCATGCCAGTAATTCAAATCTCGAGGAAACAAGTAGATGTTGACTTTAATATGCTTGTTTACAAAGTGGGTAGAATGTCTTCCTTCCCCAGATTGTTAGATGGAGACAGCTGCCGCACTAATGATCAGCCACATCTTCCTTCTTCTTCGTTTCGGCCTTCCACAAAGGATTGAGTCAGACTGAGGAAGTCATTTTTCCAGTGGGGTAATGTCCAAGATGTGGAAGATTCTAGGGTAAAAAGAAAGCTCCACCTTGCCTACCACCCAGCCTTGAGTGGAGCCATTCAGAGATCCAATAAGACAATTGTAAGCATATTGAAGAAGTTTGTGACTAACTCTGGACCCAGTTGCAACATTCGATTACTGCTTGTCCTGATGGCTATTAGGTCTACACCATCATCTGCAACTAATATGATGTTACCCTCGCATCTGCTCTATAGCACTCAGGAGCAAATGCTGATTAACACACCCACTACTCATGAATACTTTGAGAACCTAAGGAAGCACCTCCAGCTTGCTTTTGCTTGTGAACAGCGCAATTTAGGGAATTCAGCTGAAGGGATGAAATCATACTATGACTTGGAGACCACGAAAAAGGAGTTTGAGATAGGTGTACTAGTAGTAATATACTTTATTTTGGCACATAGCCATAACAATACAATAACCGGGTAGGTGACAAGGTTTGTTTGTACAGCTTCCAGATAAATCAGACCAAGGAACTGACATTTCTTCCATCTTGGCGTATTAGTTTGAGATTGTGGACAAAATATCACCTGTAAGCTATAAGATCTGCAACCCAAAAGGAGAAGAGATGGAAGAGAAATGAGTCCATATCAATGGGTTAAACATCTGTCATCCCATACTGGCTTTGAGAGTGATGGAGGAGCCCACTGAAGTTAGTGCAAAGGAACCTTCTGAGGAATGAAAGGTAAGATCAGAGCCCCTAATGGAAACTAAAATATATAATAGGTGAGTAATGAATTTCAAATGATAACTTATGATTCATGATTGTCAATGAATAGTGGCTGTGATTGAAAAATGAATGGCTTATTCTGAAATATTATCCAGGGAAATAAAGTTCAAACAAAAATGCTTCACAATTCTTTTTACTCATCTCTTTAGAACATTTACTTCATTCTTTCCAGCCTGGGGACTGGAGGAAGGGGATTTCTGGTGGATCTCTGGATCCTTGAAGAGAACTAAGGGGATCCAGGGAGGAGGTCCAACCTACACCCTGCAAACCTGGATGATGGATGGAAGCCTGGACAAAACTACTGGATCACACGAGAAGACAAATGATAACCCCACTCTACCCTGTACTTTCACCAGAGATCTACATGTCATAAAAAAGCCGGGGAAAATTGGCTTAAATATAGCCCCAAGACCAATTAACCGCCCTGGCCATGTTGGGACTAAACAATGAGAAATGCTTTCCTGTACTTTGAAAGCACACAGTGGACTGGCAGAGAAAAGGCCAGCAGTTAATTTCAGCTGCAAACCCATGAAAACACTGGTTAATTTGCTCAAATAGAGAGATCATGGACATGTGTGCATTCTGCAGCTTGGAGCAAGAAACTATGAAACAACACTGCAGAAAATAATTCAAAGGGAAACAAAGAAATAAACATATATTTTAAAATCACCAGTTTCTGTTCATAAGAATTGGGTTCAGCCTGGTCTGAATGCCCAAACTTATCAACTTCCCCCATCAGATGCAAGGGACATGCTGTGCTCTCAATCTAAAAATAAATGCCTTTGAAGCTGCAGCCTGCCTGGGAAAGAATGCATAGGGGTGATTTGCTAACAACTGTGTAAAAAGAGAGGCAGCCCTTAATGGGTTGAACTTTGGAAAACAATTGAATTAAAACTCACATTAGAGGTCCCTCTCCCTTAGCTGATGACATTTGACAGAAAACAAAGTCAGGGGGTAGGGTAGTTGTTACCTGCTCTCAAATATAAGAAACAGATGGTCAATCATCCCTGAGAGAAAAAAATGTTAAGTGTGTTTATGATAGGATTGGGCTAAAAAGTCCAGAGGCCAGGTCTAGACAAAGGTCTTGGAAACAAAAATACAGCAGTCAATTGAAGTGAAAAATATGCATGTCAATAATTTTGACATAGGAGTGTATGCAGGATCATACTTTGGCCATTATCTCGGGAACCAGAAGTTGCGCACTAATGGGTCAAATATCATTAAAAATCATATTGGTAGGTCTATCTGTTGATTCAACGCCCTAAAAAAAATCGACCTTGGGAATTAAAGGTACAAGCTGAAATGTGATTATAGCTTCTCAGAAAATGTCACAAAGTGGAGATTCAGGGAAATTATATCTTGTTGAATTAGATATCTGTGTAGAAACTCTCATGGTGATAACTGTCATTTTTGTTGAAACAATTACAAAAATGTAGCATTCAAACCTGCAACATTGTGCCAAAATGAGACACATGTCATTAAGTCCAGCAAGGTCAGAGAAATGCAGACATTTATATTCTATGACGCTTATTTATAATTGAAGAACATCGCCATGTTGTAGCTTTTAGCTCCAACTTTAAAATTGTTCAGAAAGATAATGCAAGTCATATAATGGAGTCATATAATCCCAAGAATGGAGCCCAATAACTATAAGGAGCTAATCAGAGAAAAGGGGAGGACAGAAGATGTCCATTCCAGATCAAGAGCCAGTAAACTGGCACCTGATAATTTAGATACTTTGGGGAGTGGTTAAATATTAAAAGCAGACACACAATGGGAAAAGGGGAGAGCTGTCTGAAATCATCTGAGTTGGATCTGCTGAAAACAATTGCTTGAGAGCCAACGTAGTTGGATAGAACGAGGAGGGAAACTCAATTCTGGAGGGAATGTGGAGAGGTAAATAAAGGAATGGATTCTGGTTGTATCCATGACTGAACGTGGAGTGACCATTTAACCAAGTCCTTATGAAGCCCATGAGATGATTCAGGAGCCCTGATGAACTTTATTGAGCACATCACACCAAGATATTCTATGTAAGTAACCTGTCCAATCAATCCAAGTCCTCTGGACATATGTTTGATTTAATCTATCTGCCTCTACTGTCCGCCCTATGCAACTAATCCAGAATGAGGACTGTGAGACTTGTCCTTGGCTTCGAGCCCTGGGATCGTATCTCTCCAGTTCTAAAATCTCTCCATTGGCTCCCAGTGAATGCAAGGATTAAATTCAAAACCCTTTGCATTGTCCTCAAGGCTTTCTGGGGCCTGGGTCCAAAATACCTTCAGCTATCCCTCCGCAAGTAACTCCCCTCTCGAGCTCTTTGCTCCCTTACCTCCAACTCCCTCAGGGTCAGTTGTTTTTCAAAGAAACAAACTGGGGTAGATCTCTGTTTCGGCTGGGGCCTCCCTGTGGAACAGCCTCCCTGCCACTCTAAAACTTGAGGAGAACCATCTCCGGTTCCGGAAGCACCTCAAGATCTTCCTCTTTTCTTCTGCCTTCGTTCCCCCTCTACCCTGCTGATCTGTTCTTTCTTGGCACCGTGCACCTGGCCACCCTCTGTCCTCCGGGCCCAGGTACCTACTCACCCAGCCACCCTCCCGCATTGCCTCCGGGCCACCCCTTGCACTGGGGTCTGTATCTGTACCCATTCAGCACCCCCCTTTTTTTCCTGCACTTATCAGACCTACTCTGTCTGCTGCCTTAAACCTAGCACTTACAAATTGCTGGCTGCACTACCACTGTTTGTTGCCTTTATTATTCATTTATTGCTATTTATCGGTTTCTCCTCTGCTTCGCACTTTCCACTTCTCCCCCTTCCATGCACTTTTCCCCTCCCCCTCTGCCATGCACTTGCACGTTCTCAATGTCACTGGGTCTAGTAAGATCGCAGTTTTGTTCTCCCCTGTTCCCCTCCCTTGCCTTGTCGCGCTCTGAAACACTTCTGTGCGAGCGCGATAGAAATAAAATATCAATATCAATATCTTCCCTTGTTGATTGGTAGGACAAACCCAGTTGACCCTTAGGCACTGATTCTTGGAATTATGTGCGTGTAAAACAGGGATTTGCATGACATTTTGACCGCTAATCCTTGTTTGATGCATGGGGATTTGTGGGCATAATGGCATGCAAATCCCTGTGTTATTTAAATTAAACTTCATGGAAAGTATATTGCCAAGTGTATGATCCAATCAGGTTTCAAGGAGCTGCTACGTGTTATAAAGTAAACCCCATGAAAAGTATATGGTGAAGTTAAATTATTTAGTCATGTCCAGGGTCCTGCAATATTCTGTACATTGAGAGTATTTTATGAGTGGCACAATATCTGAAGTATTCTATAGACCTGTTCTTGTATGTAACCAGGGAGGAAATAACCAGTGAAGGAAAACTGTGCATGTTTTGGGTTTAGAGTCTGTGATCTGTGTTATTCTAAACCCAATGGTCGAAGTGTACGAAAAGAAGTAGTGGAACTATGTTCCCTTCTGGCCTGCACCCACTCCCCACAAACCCCATCACCATGCGCTCTCCCACACACAATACAAACCCCAAAACACTTGCACCTGCTGTTTAAGGGAACGTTCAGTGCACTGCACTGAAAGTGCAAGCTGCAACGTCTTCCCACACTTTTATTTTAAAACGAAACCATTCAGCATCGGTTTCTTTTTAAAATAAAAGTATAGGAGCTGTAAAACGTCATTTTAAAAAGTAGAGGAGCACCGCTCCCACTCACTTCGACCACTGCAACCAACTGGTGTTTCAAATTTGTGTAAAACGTGAATTGACAGGAAAGAAAATCATTTGGACCATACGCACCAGCCTGATACTTGGCTTATCTATGGCACCGGCGAGGGATCTACAGGGTACGAAATGGTTCATAGTAAGGGCTAGATTCAATAATATAAATATGTATATCAGTGCGGCACGTTTGATTGGGGGGAACAACTCCCTGCACTAATGGTTGCCCCATAGATATCTTCTACAATTACTACACTTATATGCTAGTGAACTTCATAATTATTATCCTTTTTTAAAGACAATACATACATTTATTTTATACCCAATGATGTTTAGTTAATTTTGTACCCATTGGGGCAGTTACATTATATCAGCAGTATTAAGTTTCCTCTGCTAACCTGTGTTTTCTCTTGCAGCATCTGAACGTAGGTGTTTGATTATATGTTTTAAATTCCTGCCAACTTCAAGATATTCTGTATGAATTCTCACTATTGTTGGTCCCCTGAAGAAGTTCTTGTGGACAGAGTATGAACAAAGGAAAGAATTAAACATGTTGGGTTTAGTGTAATACTGTATTGATGAACAGTGTTGTTTACTGAATAATTAAATCATGTTAGAACCTTTTTTTCGAGAAAAGGATTCACTCACATTTTTTATGTAAGAAAAGTTAGAATAACCTCAAGCAATTAGGTACTCTAACAGCCTTCCAATGTTTCTTACGGGTATTACAGTTGACTGACAGCAGTCAGTCAGTATAAGGTGTGTGTGGTTGCTGTAATGTTATATTAGAATGTATGTAGCTTTTTGCACTGCACTTGTCACTTTGGATACATATTTGTATATTTTTGATGAGATTATATATGTTTGTATTGCAAATTGTTGATGTTTTTGAATAAAATTGAACATATTCATTTGATGAAATGACATTATTGCACAGTTCTTTATTTGTTGAATGAACTGATAACTCTGTGTCCAGAATGGTCTAAGAGAAAACGCAGGCGCATTAGGGTGCTCTAGTCAGTGAATGTCCATAGATTGTGCTTGGGGTTGCATCCTTGTGCATGCCCAAGACCCACGTCGTTTCTTTGGTTTGTTAATTTTGTAGGAGATCATGATTGAATCAGATTTTGATTATTCATTTCAAATATATCAAATAATATTGGGAACTAGCAATTGTCGGTCTTGTCCTACTTTTCTAGTTCCCTGTTACAGATGTACCCTTTGGTTTTGTTAATTCTACATTTAACTCTAAAAAACTAAGCACCTATCTTTCAGGATATGTTTTTTTCCCTACTGTGCGCACATGCACGCGCATGCGCGCACACACCCACACACCCACACACACACACACACCTCTCCCCCCACCACCACCCATTTCCGCCCTTCATGGGTGCTCTGAAGCAGCTATAATACAAACCACTGATAGAGAATGTGCCCTATATTTCGCTTAGGCTTTGCACCATCATAGTGAATGAATTCATCCCTTACCACTGCCTCGTTTGTCCATAATGTGTAGTGCACGTTTCTCTTTTTACTAAGAAGCACGTGACTGCCAAAAACGGTACGAAATGGCGTCCATCACTCCAAAATCACCTTGTTAACAAGCGGCCTTGGCGTGATCTTCTTTCAAACAGCTCGTTAAACTTACCACAGACCTCTGCCAAGAAGCAGCACAGTTTTCCCAGCTGATGATGCTCGTTTGAAGTGTACCACAAACAAATATTTTCTTTCATAGAATTCTTTGAAAAGCAAATAAGAAGCAACATCTCATGGGAGACAAACAGGACCAGAGCGGGATATATCCAGGGCACAACTCTTTAACAAGCATTGACAAAGGCAGCCGTTTCGACTGCAGTGTAGGCACAGGATACGCATTTGCCAGGCATTGCCCTAGTATTATTTTATTTATTGTGCGATATAGTTTTCACGCATATAGAAATAAAACAATAATACAAATATCTCATTCTACTCATAAAATCACATTAAGAAAATCTAATACAGCGATTGTTAGTGAAATCTCGTTGGTATTCAGAATGTGTATCCAAAAAGCAAGGAGCCGATTCCCCATCAGCATTAGGCACAAATCATTCAAACCTCTCCAGTCGGACTGCTGCTAAACCAGGGCATTCAATACTACGGTGTTTCAGAGATTCCACTTTCAGAGCACAGTAACGGTATAGTCTCCTCTCTTTTATAATTTTAACTCTAGCTCCTAATACATCAATTGTTCAGTATAAATTCAGTTTTATTCTCAGAACAGAGCTCCTAAACTCTCGCGATGGGTGCTTTATCAAATAAAGGGCTAAAACATTGTAACCATTAATTGACCAATTGAAATGGTCATCAAAACAGCTATGATTTAATAAAACATCCCTATTTAAAATCCAGTCCCCTCTAAACAGTTTTGTTTTTCTTGGGTTAGAGGACAATTCAACCACAGAGGAGTTTGTACTCAGTGGCGTAACACAAAATGTGGGGGCCCCCCTGCGAGCCATGCTGAGGGGGGCCCCCCAACTCGGCAACAAATCACGGGTTGCGCCACACTCTGGGCCGGCCTAGACTGTCACGCTTGCACAATACGCATGAAGGTGCTGCTGAAGGGGTATGCCGCACACTGCACTAGGAAAAAGATATAAATATGTGTTTTAATGCAATATACAGCACACTTTCTGAGATAAATTGGCTATAAAGCCAGAGTGTTTGCAATTGTTTTGTAGGGTAACACAATCCAATACATGCAAGTCACCAACAGTGCACAGGAACATTAATGCTTCCAACTGGCTGCACAATGTAGACCAGTGTAAACATGTAATAACATTATAGTACAGAATGCCAGGCCACATTTAGACATACCTAGACTGTTTTCAGCAAAATGCCAGTCAAAGCAATAACACTCATCAAGAAGAGAGCACACAATAAAGCATGTGTCTCCATGGCCTCGAACAGCACGGCCAAACTCTTTAAAATCTGCAAGGAACTGGTCAATCCTGTTGTGGTCTATACCTCTTCTGTTCCCTCCCATGCCCTCTGTACAGCTCTGCCCTCTCATTTCTCTGCTAAATCTCAGGACATCCTGTCCTGACCTACTTCCACTTGGACCGCTACTCCGCTCCCAGGTCGATCGTGGTCCCATTCTCTCCGCCACCTCTCTCTACCTGTGGCATTCCCCAGAGCTCTATCCTCTCACACTGGTTTTTCAACCTCTACTTGGCCACTTTGGCCTCCCTGATCTCTACCTTATCCTCTAACTTTCAGTGTTGTGCGGATGACTCAGCTTTCCTTCAGGCTCCCCTCATCCTCCTCTCCTCTCTTGCTCATTCCTGACTGTCTATCCACGATTCAGGATTGGTGCGTCTCCAACAATCTCTGCCTTAATGCCAGTAAGACAGAGATCCTTCTCATTGGGACCCTTGCCACTATGTTTCCTCTCTCACTATAGCAGACCACCTTGGGCCCTCTTCCTTTGCCTTCCTGCGAGGCAAAAAACCTTGGTGTCATCTTCAACGCCACACTCTCTTTCTCTCCTAACATCTCGGACATCACCAAGAAGTCCCACTACCAGCTGCTCCGCCTCAAAGGGACTCTTCCCTTTCTCACTCTCCACCAGAAGCTCACTGTCTCTAAGCTGGACTACTGCAACAGCACTTTCTCAATCTGTCTTCCTCTAGTCTCCGTCATCTGCAAATAATCCAGAACAGGACTGCAAGACTTAGCCTTAGCATCAAGCCCTGGGATTGTATTTCTCCAGCCCTGAAATCTCTCCTCTGGCTGCAAGGATCAAGTTCAAGAACCTTTGCATTGCCCACAAGGCTTTCTGGGGCCAGTGCCAACACTAAATCCAATGCTCTCTTCCAAAATACCTTCTTTCTCTAACCCTTCACTCAGCTACCTCGAACTCTCTAAGGCTTAGACATTTCTCCAGGCAGAGAGTGGGGGTAGACCTCTCTCCTCTGCTGGTGCCTCCAACTGGAATGGCCTCCCTGCCCCTCTCAAACTTGAGGCGGACAACCTGAAGTTTCGGAAGCAGCTAAAAGCTTTCCTCTTCTCTGCTGCTTTCGCTCTCTCTCCCCCCCTGCTGACCTACCTGACCTACCTGTCTGCTGTACTGACTGGCTGCTTGGCTACCCTCAGAGTCTCTCTGAGTCCAGGCTCTTTCTTGATTGGTCACCCTTGCACTGCCTCCGGGCCTACCATGCACTTAGGGGCTGTAACTGTAACCCTGCAGTCCATTGTTCTCCTTGCACAACCAATAGCTGCTCTGCCCTGGCTGCACTTACTGAGAGCATTGCTGCCCTGTTTTCCCCTCCCTTCTCACTTGCACTTCCCTGCTCCCTTTTCCCTTGCACTTCTCGTTCGCACAATGACACAAGGCCTAGTGAGATCGTTTGTCTTGTCTTCCCTCTATCATCCCTCCCTTGTGTACACTTGTGTACAGGCGCATTATAAATGACTTGAATCACATCATATCATTTTATCACAGATGCCCAGAAAAATATACAATGCCGCAGTAAGAAATGGCTAGACTGGCAGCACCCAAATGCCAATCTAGCCAGGTAATTAAAGTTAGCAGGACTACTTTATCAGAAATGTCACGTTAAAAGAAGGTCATACCAAACTGAGGAATTACTAGACTGGCTAAATCAAAATGCCTCTCTAGCCACTAATACCACATATCATGCCTGCTTAGCCTGGACATGGACAACCATTATGATTTATCACACAATCCTGCCCACCCACACATCCACTCTCCCTCCCACCCACCACCCCAACCTCCACAATCAGCTCCTTGGCCCAGAATTACCTCTGCGTCCCTCTTCCTTGTCCCAGAGCTTTCGTATGAGGCTCCTTGCCTCATAGGTAAGTACTGGGATGAGGAACAGTGGGACTAGGAGTGATGAAGATTACAGGTAGCTAAATCAGGCATTACCTCCATGTACCGCTACCTCTTCCCAGTACTTTTGTATGAGGCAGAGTGCCTCAAACACACGTACTGCCTCGTATATAAGTACTGGGACGAGGAAGAATAGGGCTAGGAGTAAGCAAGGCATTAAACACAAGTAGTAGCGCAACACCATTGAGTTGACTGGGCTTCAGCACTATCCCCCCTGACATTTTGGGCTATATTGACTCAACTTGGCTAACCTTTAGAGCAGTTGCCAGACCGAACAGGACACAGATTTTAAACGGCACCTGGTTTTTGCTGTTAACAAGAACCCAGCAATTACCAACGTAAAGCATTTCACTGTTAGTACCTGCATTCAAATTCCACATTGTTTAGGCGATTGAAATCGTGATGTGGGTTTAGTACTTGCATGCCAGGGGAGTGATTGGAAGGGTAGAAAGGGAACAGGAGACTTATAGGAGAGAGTTAACTGCTTGTAACATTGAATCTGCAGTAGAATAGTCTCATTAAAATGCGTAAATAATTTGAATGCGCCCACACAAATATGTTTCCCCCTCCCCACCGCATGTGAAGTTAGCGCCTCTCCCAAAATTTGAAGGGTTACCTCCCCCCCCCGAAATTAAGGTTTTCTTGTGCCCCTGTACACAAGCACACACACCATTCACCTTATACACACCCAGTCATCCACACATTTAAGTGTGCACCCTTTCACCATACACACACAGGCAGCCGGCTATACATTTGAGTGTGCACCCTTTCACCATAGACTCATACACGCACACTTCATGGAGTTGAGGGGGGGCCCTATTACTTAAAAAAGAAATTGGGGCTCATTACGGGTCCAGCGGTAACCGTGCCGGTGCTACCGGCGGGTTGCCGCCAGACCCATAAAAAATTACTATGGCCTGACTTCCCGGTGCCACCGTGCTATTTCAAGTCCGGCGGCTGGGAAATCAGGTGCCGGTAATTTCGTTAAACCCCAGACTCCACGGGAATGGGGACACAGAAGCACCTGCACCATTGTTAACGGTGCCAGTGCTTCCGTGACAGGTCTGCCTACCGTGGCTGCTGTGCCTGGCAGGGTCAGACCTGTCGGGCACGGCAGCCCCACCAGGCAGACCTGTAATATGCCGGTCCGGAAACAACAGTGCCTGTAAGCTTACCAGCACCGTTGTTTCCGGACCGGCATGGTCAGAATGAGCCCCATTGTTTCTTTTTTAAGTCACTATAACTTCATTAAGAAATTATTTCAGTTAAGGACCGAACCATGATCAAAATAATTTCTTTATGATGGCTGAGCTCAATTTCTTTTTGAAGGTATAGGGTTCCCCATCCCCCCCCACCCCATGACATGGAGGCTTCCAGCCTAGGGTCTTCCATGTCATGGGATACGGGGGCCCTCAGACTTCAAAAAGAAAGTTTCTTTTTGTAGTCACTCTGCCTTCATAAAGAAATTATTTCTGTTACAGAAATGTTCTTTCTGAATGCAGAGTGAATTTCAAAAGAAACTTTTTTTTTAGAAAGAATATATATTTTTTTTTTACTGGGGCCCCCTCCCAGCCATGTGCTGGTGGGGCCCCCCACACCGCGGGCCCCCCCGCACCGCGGGGGCTGCGGGGGCCCCTGTTACGCCAGTGTTTGTACTCCCAAGAAGTTCATCGCATTTCTCTTTCCAAGTCCTCCAGACATAGCTTGTCTTATTTATCATCTCTTCATGCAGTTTGATATGTATAAACCAGCAGAAGAGACGGGATTCGCTCATAGATCCGAAAAACCCCCCAATCCCTGTGCGCTTACAGAGAGGGACCCTGCCCATTTCTTGGCCGTCTGAGAGAACGTTCCTCCAGAACAAAGCTTCCAATTTAGAGCAGTCTATATCTTTGTCTTTCGTTTCTACCCCATAAATGTATCGTGGTAGTCATGTTTTATAGTCAAACTTCAAAACTGGTAAAACAGAAAATTAACCAAATTTAAAATCAGATTGACGCTAATGAGTAGCAGCTGCTAATAATGATGCTGTAAAGGTTTTGTACAGTAACAATTTTCCCCTTCTTACTCAAATATAATTCCCAAGGTACTCAAAAATGCTTGACTACTTCTAAAACCCTGCCCTCAAACTTCCAATCAAAGTGTTTCCATTCAGTGTTTTATGCATAAAGTAAAAAATATTTTCGATGGTACAGTGTTCAAATGCAGGTCCAGGTTCTATAGATATACATTAAACAGAGACTTTTGCAGTCCTATTGGTGTCAGGTCACAAATGTTCATGTCATCTGCATAATCTAAATATTTATTGTTGTTTTGACCAATACATGGGGGTTCGTCTGCACCTTATCCCAGAAAAGGCGTATATCTCAAATGTATATACCAAAAAGGAAAGGTGCCAGGACTCATCCCTGGCGTAGTCCATAATTTGTGTCAATCCACTTTGTACAGCCCTCCTGACTATTTAACCCAATCTTGTTTCTTGTAGCTTGATGCAGTACTATTGATATACTGACCAGTGTAGGAGAGCATCCAAAGAACAACATTTTCTTCCACAACTTCACCTGATTAACACAATCGAAAGCTTGAGATATATTTAGAAATGCAATGTAGATCGATCTTCCCTGCGCCCTTGAATGCTTATCTAGAAAAGTAACAATAAACTATTGAGGGGCATCTCAAACCCTTTCTGGAATCCAGACAAATTCAAGTCCAGTCAGCCCGAGTTAGCTGCCCAACATTGGAGTTCCATCAGGAGTATATATATAGGAGAAACCCATCCCCATCCCTATCCAACTGTGCCATACACGCATCAGGAATGCGAGGCTTGGCTCTCGCCTACATTACACCTCAAGAACACATTCTACACCACGGCACTGCATCACCTCTTCGGATACCCCTCATTCCTGCCTGACAAGAATAGTCCTAAACCTACAGCAGATGAACCCTCATCACCAGGCCTATCTAGCTGTTTAACCCCACGGCTACGTAGCAAACCATGCGTCACCAAAGTTTGTAACCTAAGACTAGCAACCAGATGTCACCATTGGTCCTATCACGTGAACACAGACAATAGGGACAATCCGGCTAACTCCATCAAGAATAATACCTCTACCCTAGCAGCCCCTTCAACAGCAGAGTCCCCCCCAGCCAACACCCCCAATACCCAAGCTAAACTCAAACGTGCGCTCATCAACGCCCGCTCTGTCCCCGCTCACGAGCTAGACATCGCAGACTTCTTTGTGACCGAAAACCTTGACTTCCTGGCAATCACAGAAACCTGGTTACATGCGGCTTTAGGTCCTGCCTTGACCCTTGCCATCCCCGACAACTACTCTATCATTAGGTGCGACAGGGACACTAATCAAACCAAGGGGGGAGGATTACCATTCATATTCAAGAACTCTCTTAATCTGAGAGCTGTGAACACCTACCAGTTGCCCTCCGCCGAACTACTCTCAATTAAACTCCCAATCTCACCCAACCATACCGCTTCAGTGCACCTCATCTACCGGCCACCTGGTCCCATTTCCACATTCGTAGAGGACATCTCTGCCATATTAGCAGCTAGCATCAAGCCTAAGCCCCAAATCATTATACTTGGAAACCTCAATTTGGGCTACCTGGATACGAACGATACCAAAGCCTGTGACCTAGCAAGTGTCCTCTCTGACTTTGGCCTCACCCAACATGTCAATGAACCTACTCATATCAAGGGACGCACACTAGGCTGGATTTCAGACTTGAATTGCGCATTAAATATAATCTCAGTGTCACCATGTGCATGGTCCGACCATCATAAAATAACATTCTCAATCAACTCCTGCCAGCCCATAGACAAACCCTGTACCGCGCCACCTACCTTCACTCGCAACAAGAAGGACATCACTATTGAGAAACTACTCCCACTCATCCTCCCTTTATTGAATTTGGTTTCCGCCCCCTTCACCCCACACCTACGAGAACTGCGCAAAGATAAACATAAAGCGGAGTCTCTCTGGAGATGTTCCCCATCACCAGTAAATAAAATTAACCTCCTATCCATCACCCACACGTACAAGGAAGCCATACTAGCGGCTATAAAAGAAGTGTACAACAACAGGATCATACAAGCACAAACACTAAGGAACTCTTTAAAATTCTCAAGGAATTAGAGTCCCCAGTTGCTCCTCTCGACAAGTGTACCCCCAATGTTGAATGGTGTGCTAACATACAAAAAGCATTACTAAACAAAATCACTACACTCCAAGCTAAAATCAATGCCAAAAAAACCCATCTCCTAGATTCAGTAGGTAATCCCCAATCCTACAATATCCCATCACCTAAACACACCTTCCAACCTTTCAGCTTCTCACCCCTCACCATTAAGGAAGTGGAAAACATCATTATGAAGTTAAAACTATCCAATTGCCAAGGTGACGTCTGCCCGGCTCCAATCATAAAGGAAGCAGCACACGACCTTGCCCCTTTCATCACCTCCTTCTCAACTCTTCCTTTAAATCTGGCATAGTACCTAACAACCTCAAGGATGCTTGGGTAATCCCCTTGATCAAAAAACCTAACCTAGACCCTAGCAATCCCTCCAATTATAGGCCCATCACCACGGTGCCCTACCTCCTCAAAATCTTACACCATGCTACGTATCTACAAATTCAAGATTACCTTGATACCAACAACCTATTAGGCCTTAGACAATCGGGCTTCCGCCCGAGACACGGCACTGAGACAGCTCTGATAGATCTAAAAACCCAAATTGAGGACATGAAAGACAAGGGTAAACAAGCACTCCTACTCCTACTGGATCTCTCTGCGGCCTTCGACTTGGTTGATCACCAAATCCTTTGCTAGCACCTCAAAATTGCCGCCCACTTCTCTGATACAGCCACCTCATGGATCAGCTCATTCCTTGCAAACAGGTCCATGAGGGTCTTCTCACCACTCGCCGCTGCGGACCCAGCTCACGTCCCCTGTGGAGTCCCTCAAGGCTCATGCGTATCACCCACGCTCTATAACGTATTTACGAAACCACTCTTTGATATTCTTGACTATCTGGGTGTCACCTACACAAATGATGTGGACGACACCCAGATACTCATCCCTATCACTGGGGATTATGTAACGGACACCAAAGCGCTTAATGCAGTCTACACTGCCATCCAAGCGTGGATCGCCCACCACAGGCTTTGCCTAAACGACGAGAAAACTGAGCTACTCATCCTAGGTTCTCAGCCCAAACTCGCAAATCTTGACAGTAAATATGAGGCCTTTAACATTGATGGCAACATTATCAAGGTTACTAATGTCACTAAAACCCTCGATATTTTCCTAGATTCCACCCTCTCACTCAACAGAAAAACCAACTCAGTAGTCTCAGCACCCGCATATATGTGTAAACTGATCACAGCTTGCCGTCCCTTCTTAACAACGGACAACTGCCTTATTCTCACCAGAACCCTCATCTTATCAAAAATTGACTACTGCAACGCCCTTTACCTCGGAACGAGCCAAAGAAACATTGATAAACTACAGGTAACCCAGAATAACTCCATCAGGGCTGCTCTAAACATAGCCAGGCGCGCCCACATCTCTTCCACCAGACGCAACATACATTGGCTCCCCATTGCACGGCGCATCGCCCTCAAAACACTTGTTCTTAGTCACAAAGCACAGAATAACGCTGCACCGGCATACCTATCAGCGCGCTTTACCCAACACACAGCCTCCAGGCCTTTAAGATCTGCACAAGCGCACACACTTATCATCCCCAGTTACAACCTTCAAACTGCCAGAGGCTCGAGCTTCCCAGTCCTTGCGGCGAAGCTCTGGAATTCCTTACCCAATGAACTCAGGAATGTCCCTTCCCTCCAATCCTTCAAAAGTAAAACAAAACACTGGCTCCATGAGCAAGACGCTATGGCGGCCAGTCCTATGTAACACTGGCTGCATGCTGCACCTTCCCCGCTACCTTGTATATAATGCATCTGTACATTACCCCTGTAAATGTTGTACATAATTTATATATGTTTATGTATATATAAGTGTAACCTCTAACTGCCTACTGTAACACTTTCTTGTAACCACCTTTCTGAACATGCACCCTGATGCCCATGGGCAGGCTGCGCAATACTAATAAATAAATACAAATACAAATATTAACACAAATCTTAATTGAAGAGTCCAGAAGCGAGATCGATCTATAATTATTTGGCAAGAATCTGCTCGCCCCCTTTAAAAATCAAGACCAGCACTGCCTCTTTCCAAGAAGTCAATATGACTTGAGTTATTAAAATATTTTCAAACAAAATCTACAGAACTTTGGACCACAAATTCAAATCTGATTTCAAAGTCAGGTTAGACAGCACATCTGGACCCAGTGCATTTGATTTTTTTGTATTCAACTTATTAGAGTAGAGATTTGATAAATGCTCAGATGGATTGCCTCAACCCAATTTTACCCATTATGCCAACTATAATTCAGCTTTGCTTTTACATAAAGATAAGTGAAGTGGTGACTCCATGTATCTTCACTCAAGGGTTTTACCTGAAGGGAGGACTGGTTAATAGGTTTAATCAGGTGCCAGAAAGAATTAGCGTCTCTACAGCGGACACAATCCAGCATCTGTTCAGCATCTCTGATCTTCATCAGAGGTTTGTGGCCCCTTAACCAGTTTTTAAAATTGGCTTTCAGTTTATGTATTGCCTTAACCGGCTAGGGCTTAAGTTTTCATAGCATCTTTAAGTTCACATGCAGTTCTCGCTTGCGTGCTTGACCACAGTCACATGCATGATATGAAAATGGCAGACAGTCCAGTTAGTTGAACCTTTTTCAGTTATCAGTCCTCCCAGAATGTTGCATAGTAGGATCGAAACCTGTAGACTTACACAGTTAATCTGCTGTTTGTCTCTAGCTGAGTATGCACCAGGACATTAAATACTGGAGCTATCCAGGGCACCACAACACAGTATGGTCTCTTGGCCTAATTTCCACATTTCGATTATCCAAGGTGCGTTTCGCATTCACAGATAACAGAATAGTATACTCAAGCCTGCAATGATCACTTAAACACGTGGGACAAACAACAACCTGCAGCTCAAAATCAGATCAGAGGACACAAAGATATAATCCAAGGTAGATTTACTCCATTCATTCTGCCAAGTAAAACCCAGAGGTTTACCACCATGTGTATTACTGTTTAAGGGGGACTAGTCCCAAGCCTTGAAATCCTGTCTGATTCGAAGACGTCTCGCACAAGCCTTCGTAGAGACCGCCGACCCAGCTGATACCATTTACCAAGATAGATCAAGGCATTCAGAGTTAAAATCACCTGGCACAGTGGTACACACCCCTACCTCAGGGGTTTCTACAAGCATTAAATACGAAGCATCTGTTAAAAATTCATCAATCACAGCATTCGATGGATTAAAATACACATTATATGAAATATTATATTTGCACCACATCTGACTTTGGCTAGCTCCACTCTAATACAACAAGCAAAACATAATTTATCGTACCCTTAATATGGTAAACAGAAAAACATTGGCCTCCCTTAAAAGCAGTCAACAGGCCGCCAAATGTACAGCCATTTACCCCTCTATTTGCCTTAATGTAAAAGACCTCAAATCCCTCTATCACGGGGGTATCAAGCATTAGGGTTTCATGCAGACAAATTATGGAATAGTTCTCAAATGATTACAGATCGTTCATTAAATGGGAGAAGCCCCTACTATTCCAAGACAATAGCTTCCATAATGGAGTCAGCGGGCAAATTGTGCTCGCACCTGAGAGTCTGGTGTAATTGTCTAATACCTGTTTACAAGCCAAAGCCCTTGCATTGCTTTTTTTAACAGGATTTTAGTGCAAGGAACAGGAGTGATGATCCAAATATTGTCTGTAACGCACTTGGTTAAGGCACTGTTATCCCACCAGCAGTCAATTACAGTTGCAATGACGCCACTGACTCTAAGGTGGCTGCTTGCAGTCAGATACTTACACACATTTGGCAAACCACAACTTCCCAAACCCATTCTGATGACTTCCGATCCACACCATAAATGTGTTGCCTGCAAAAACGTCCTGCTTTATAGGCGCAATACAAATGCTCAATAAATGAAGACAAAAAATGTATAAGGTTAGTAAGGTAAGGTAAGTAAAACAGGGAAAAACGAGGGGGGAAGAGTCCTTATAAAGGGAACAGGTTGAAGGAGGGCAAGGGTTGCGGTGGATGCAAAAGGGGCTATATGGGGTGGAACTCCCTTTAGTAAAAAAGGAAAATGTTAATCAAAAATCGATGGTTGGCAATTTGCTCGTTTTTAGGGAGTCGCGAAAGAGTGCAATTTGCATTTCTTCCATACAGTTAAGAAGACTGCCTAGAAGTGGCACTTGCAGGACCAACACAGCACACAATAGATGTTCCTGCGTGATAGAGCTAGTTCAAAGAGCTCCCAGGAAAGTGTGCTTTGGGTGGGCAGAGGCAGGTAGTGGGTGGTAATAGCCAAAGGGATTAGCATGGCAATTGTGGTAAATCGCTGATTAAAAACCCCAAACAACACCCACAAACTATGTGCCCCTCTTCACGTCCCATTGCCGACTGTACTTATTTCTATACTCCAATACAAAAAATGTGTCTTTTAGATGGTGCTAACAGCCGAAACAAAAATTATGTGGGTGGACTATTTTCCATACCGGAGGTGCGGCACCACTCCTGGTGACGTCAGCAGGCCTAGCCTTAGGGCGCCACACCCCCCAGGGCACCACTAGCCCCCGCCACGCCAGCTCGGGGAAGTCTTTCAAGGGCTCGCCGAGCTGGCGTAGAGGGAGAAGGCGCGGCAGGCACGCGTATTCAATGACAATTTGGTGCTCAGCACCCAATTGTCACCAAATGCGCCCCTCCGCCGCAGAGCCTTCAACAACAAAAGGCGTCATTAGCCCCCACCACGCCACCTCGGGGCAGTCCATCAAGGGCTCCCCCGAGCTGGCATAGTGTCAGAAGGCATGTCAGGCGCCTCATTATTATTAAATGAGCCTGCGGCAGCAGAGCTCATCTAATAACAATAGGGTGCTAATGCACCCTATTCAAATATTAACCTCCTCGCCGGAGAGAGAAAAAAAGGGGCACTTCCTGGCACTGCCCCCTTTTGGACAGGGGCGTGCAGGGGAAGGGGTGGAGCCAATTCGCCCAGGGCGCTGAGACCCCAAAGGCCGGATCTGGACGTCAGTGGACATAAAGTGACAGCAGAACAATGCCAGACCCTTTTAGTAAATGTGGGTGTGTCTGGCCCATTAGGTTACATTAACTTGACAGGCCTTATGCCACAAAGTAGCAATCTGCATGGAAAGTAAACATGAGGAGGACCTGCTGAATGCAGATAAATCTGGTAATGTTTGCAAACTACGGCCCACTTTTCTCAACTAACATCACCCCTTGATCCCTCATACTCCATTTAAAAACCCATGCATATATTGCAAGTGATGACTTGCAACAAACATTGCTGGGCTGCAAGTACCACAATGAAAGGTGATGCGAGTGTTTTAAGAGAGGACTGTCGGAAGACCTATCAGCTGATAAGAAGGCATTTGAGATATCTGTAAACTCTCCATTTACATTAAAGACTTAAGGAACAACTCTAAGGGAGCCTGTGCGAGAGCCCTCACTTTACGTCATTCTTTATAACAGGCATGCAGCTTGCTGTTTCGAGAGCCCCCACTTTACGTCATTCTTTATAACAGTCATTCAGCTTTCTGTTGCGAGAGCCTCAACTTTACGCCATTCTTTATAACAGTCATTCAGCTTGCTGTTTCGAGAGCCCCCACTTTGCGTCATTCTTTATAACAGGCATTCAGCTTGCTGTTTCGAGAGCCCCCACTTTACGTCATTCTTTATAACAGTCATTCAGCTTGCTGTTTCGAGATTCCCCACTTTACGTCATTCTTTATAACAGGCATGGAGCTTGCTGTTTCAAGAGCCTTCACTTTACGTGATTCTTTATAACTGGCATTCAGCTTGCTGTTTCGAGAGCCCCCACTTTACATCATTCTTTATAAAAGGCATTCAGCTTGCTGTTTCGAAATCCCCCACTTTACGTCATTCTTTATAACAGGCATTCAGCTTGCTGTTTCGAGAGCCTTCACTTTACGTCATTCTTTATAACAGGCATTCAGCTTGCTGTTTTGCATGTTGCCCTTAAATCTGCATCTCACCAGAAGATTACTTCAATCCCACAAGCAATTATCATGTAAGATCAAAAAGACAACTTTGAATAGTCATTCATTTCATTTACTTCCGGGTCTCTTAAATGCAGGTACATATTGACAGGACCATTTTGGGCAGTGTGGGGTTTTGCCTTTGAGAAGCAGTTGTACAGATAGCAAGCATGACTTAAAGCTAGGCGTGGCAGGGCAATGAGTAAATGCAGCCCAGCACGAGACTGTGGTGAGTTCCTCCAGTGCACAGATTTACGCTTAGCAGCCTCCTCTTCCCTTTACAGGAGAAGAGGCGGGCTGAGAGCGCCAATCAAAATAATGGGGGATTTGGTCATACTTGTGTCCCTTCGACTTGTGCCCTCCATTTAAATCACCCCATACTTTCTTCCCTTAGATATGGGACACGATTTGATGTTTCAGGTGCAAAGTGTCAGCCCTGGAGCCCTTTGATAGTGGCACGCCAGGCATCTAAGTACAATTGCCTTATTTTAGCATTAGCCTGTAGGCAAATTCCATTTCTGGCTTGAGAAACGCAAGCGGTATGTGTGGGACCACAAGTGGGGTCATGGCCTTCTGGCGGTGCTTGGAGAATGCAAATCAATTGCAGCGCTGCACTTGTGCTTCTGCTTGCTGACATAAACAGCTTCCCATGCCTCTCCCTTCCAGGTCTCATGAAACTATTATTATCATCATTTAAAGCACTGTATGTGCTGTCTTTCTGACCACTGCAGAGTGTGGTCATGAAGAAAAGGTTTCAAGAAATTAAACCAGGCAAAAGGAAAGCAATGAAATCAAAAGTGTTTTAAAAATGTTTCCTTTAATATATGGTTGAAGGCTACAAGTTTGGATGTGTGGTTCCAACAAAGAACTGCTATTTTGTTAATGAGCAAGAGTGGGAGAGGTATGGCCAGACATAGTCCAGATTCTGCAGTGCCTAGAGATCGAAGCTACACTTCTTTGACAATGCCCAATGTGGCTGAACCGTGTCTTTGGTTGCCTGTGGTCTGATGCAGTGGCGCCTCCAGACATTTTTTATATCGGTGGCCTGGTGAGGCCACAGGAAATCTTGGGGTCGCACACCAAAACAAACACATAACTGAATTTTAGGAAATCTATTATGTCGATGTAGTATATAGTCCAGTTGAAAACTATGCATACATGAGAGTTAAGGAATTGCATATTGATATAGTTCCATTTATTATTTAACAGTTAACTAATTAATGTACCTGATACGCATAGTCTTATACCAGTAAGGTTAATATTTTGAGTTCCACAATCCTGTTTGTGCTATGTAAGGAAAATGTCATGTGTATATGCACTTTGACTTGAAAAGACTTGACTTGAAAAGACAAATATACAGCTTTAATCTAAAGGAGCACATTGATTGTAAGGAACAAAACATTTACTGAGAACACGCCTACTCAAGTAAAAAATAAAACACAGAAGCCTAAACCTTTTTCAATCCAGCTGTATTTGGTTCGCTCATGTTGCTGTGGGTTCTTGTAAACTAAAATATATACTTACACAAAGGAAACAAAAAGCATAATCATGGACAATATACATTTTAGTATAGCCTGCTCAACCTATTTACATCCCTGCTTTACTAGGCTACAAACGTTTTTGTGTATTCTTGCAAACTAAACATGAACAAAGCATAAGTGCATAATCATGGAGAACAATATACATTTTTATGTAGCCTACTCAGTACTCAACCTATTTACATTCCTATTGATTATCATTACATTATTAATTAATATAGATTTATACGCCTGTTGCTGTGTCTTTGGCAGCCTGATAGTTGCTGTATCTTCCCGCCAGCCGCCATATCGCATCAAATGCCATTTGTAAATCAACAAAGAGCAAGAAACAAAGACTAAAGACGAATGGCCTGATCAACAATGTTTGTACTTGGCTTAATGCGAGCCTGCATTTCAGGCTGAACACCATGCTCACAGCCAATGCCTCTATTTATTTTTAAATTTGTTTATTGGTATAATCAGCAACCAGCAAGTGTTTACAAGTGAGCTATAAAACTGTGGGAATATCGTACATAACTGGATTTGTAATTAGAGGCAAACAAATAAACATGCAACTAAACAAAGGAAATAAGAAAAATATGACAATAAAGAAAAAATGACTCTCCTGGCATGTTAACTGGGCTCAGGCATAAGTAAAAGGATATAGGTTCTAGAGTGACGGTAGTATTTCACTCCAAGCTTCATAGGGTGGGGAACTGAGCGACAGTGCAATGGGTGAAATCAGGCTGTGTGCACAAAACACTGGCATTTGCCCTCAATACATGCAATGTAGCAAGCAGGTAGTAAACTGTTCACAGTTGTTTATTATCTGAGGGGTGAAACATATCAAAACAAGTGTCTTCTAGGATTCATAGACGTCCCCAAGGTTGTTCTTTAAGCCATGCAATGATCTAGCCCACACCCTTGTTTCAGCTTCACACCAAACCTCAAATTCGCTGTACCGCTGTTTTTACTGTGAGCCCCCCGGTGACTTCCAGGACATAGCAATGTAGCATTTAGCTTGGATGCAAGCCAGATCCATGAATTTAATAATATGCTCATGTTTGCTACTCTTAGGGTACGCGCCAAGGAGGCATTCTGTAGGGTCCCAGTTGTATCTAACAATCCCTGTTATTTTACGAGCTTGTTCTATACAAGTCCAAAACCTTTGCACCTTTACACATTTCCAAAACATATTGAGTAAGTCTGTTTCATCTTGGCGGCACCAGGAGCAGACCGAGTGCTTTTGTTTGCTAAATTTTGCAACTCTACTGGGAGTCATGTAAGTGCAGTAAAGCACATTAATTTGGATCAGTTTGAAGCGGGCATTCCGGGACAGCTTTTTAGGGAAAATACACATCCTCTCCTAGGCCTGTTACGCAATCTTGGTTCCCAGATCTGACTCCCAGCAAGTTTTTAGTTTTAGAACTAGAGGATTAGGCCTGTTCAGCAAAGATATAGGGAACAATTGGAGCTAAATGTAACTCCTCTCTGGCTATATCCCAAGGGGTTAAGATTTGCAGACAACTCATCTATAGATTAGGGCAGTGTCTTATGGTATACAATAAGAATTCCTAAAATACTCTCTCCACCTCATTTTCAGGATGCAGGCTTGTAGCACAGACAACTCACGTGCATCATTTTAGGCTACAATTTGCCAAAAGGCACTGCCATCTTTACGATAACAGGCAGATGAAGAGGTTCCCTCATTCTATGTTCTAATTATTTTTTTTCTTTTTAAACACTGAAGGTCTTAAAATCGTTTGTAGTTATTTGATTATTTAGTGATTTCCACTCTCTAACACTTGGAAATCCTTCTTGCATTGACCTGCTTCCTTTTGCAGTTTCAAATGTAACGAGTTTGGTTGAAAAAAGGGAAGCTAATAGCAGACATTTTCGAGCATAACTCTCCTGGAGTTAAACAAACATTACAATCTACTAAAAAGGAACTTAAATATGGTAGTAGTTGAAAATACACTGCTGGTCTAACGCTCTCATAGACTATATCATCCATTTAATACATCTTCAAAAATCGAAATTTCAAGTTTTTAATTATGTATTGCTTTTCAATAGGACAATTTTAAGGAGGTGCTACCCAGGAAATGGTAGTGTCTTTAATCACAGCCCAACTGTCCATATCAATTAGGATGCAATCAGAGTGGGATTTACAAATAGAAATCCTAAAATTGGGCTGAGCTGGGAAGTAGCCCTGGAAATGCGCATTACTGGCCTGGTAACCCTTCCTGACAATCATAACACCTGAGTAGAAGGTGAGAGTGTGTTTCAATATAAGGGGACTATACATAACCTTCCTATATTTATTAACCTTATAAAGGGCCTCATTACGAGTCTGGCGGTAACCCTTAAATGCGGCGGTAGCGCTATTACCGCTGCATTTAGGGGTCTGCCAGATCATGGCCTTGGTGGATTTCACTCCAGATCTGAGCTGGGGGAAAATCCGCAGACATTTCGCGCTCTTACCGCCAGCGGGAAATCGAGCCCAATGGGGAATGGGGAATTCCTGAATGGGCTCCACGGGGAATGGGCAATACCCGTTCCGCCGAACCCGTGATCCGGCGCTATTAGCGCTGGGGGTTCGGCGGTAGGGATATTAGCGCCAGCGCTAACAGCGCCAGCGTTACCTCGCAACTCGTGATGAGTCCCAAAGTCTCAAAATTCCGAATTTGAAAATGTGAATCTTATAAAAGGAGAACATGTGAGATACCTGTGATCATTTTACTTCTAGCGTGCTTTCCTATAGCTTCTCCTTTATATCCCGTATCATCTTCCTTAATTAAATTTATGTTTCCATCTTTGTTCACATTTAGCATGTTTTTCAATTTGTCACTTCAATTTGGTGTTTTCAAGCTACAGTTATCGCCCTTTGAAAAAATCTAATTTAGATCCCTCTGATCTTTCAAACTTTCATCCAGTTCTACACATGCCTTACTCTTCTAAATGTATGGATAGCCTTGTGCATGCACAACATTCTTCTCATGTATATACACATGGTATCCTGGTAATTTCATGAACAGAGATCATCTTGCTGTCTCAAATTCCATTGTACGTGCATGTCATCACAAGTTCTCTTCCATCTTGGTCCTACTGGTAATCAGTGCTGCATTTGACACAGCAGCTCACAATGCTTTATTGCATTTTCTTTCTTTTGTTGAGAGGTCCCGCCCTGTTCTGCCCTGGTTTGTTTCTTAGGTTTGTGGCTGTTCCTTTTCTGTGTCTCGGATAGATCAGTTTAATGCTGATGGCACTCAGATATATTTTTCTTTTTCTTCTGTTTCTGCTGATCTTTATCATCATTTATCAGCGTTTATCTTGCTTGCCAGCCATTGAATTGTGTGTTTTTTCATAGCTTCTAATTCACTTTCTTCTCCAATTTCAATTTATTTTTCTCCAGTATCTTTGCCTATTTCTAGTTCTGCATGTAATCTTGGTAAGATGTGCTCCTTTCTCACATTTTCCTCTGCTAAATTACTTTTGTAAAGTGTTGTGTTATCTAGGTTAACCTGCTGTAGCTCTTTATATGTCGGTCTACTTTGTTTTGCCATATTGCCTTGTCTGTTTTATATTCTGCGTTTCTTCCTCTTTATTTTTTTTCACTATTCTTCTTCTGTCTCTCCCTACTAAGCCCAGCATCACTATATAATCTATTCTATGTATACCCAATTTCAATTTAATTTTTTATGTGTAGTCTTTGAATGTGTTCATGCACCTGGTTATCTTTGTGACCTGTTTCTCTAAATCAGCCATCGTTCCTGTCATTCAGCTTCACAGTTTCTACTTTCTACTTTGCGTTATTCTTACACTTCTTCTTCTTTTTACTTTTTCAATTATTGGTTTGGTTCCCAATCTATGATATGTGTTACCTTTTTGCATGTGCTCTTCCCCTGCTCACTCCTTACTTAAAAAAACATGTTAAAGAATATTTGCGATCTTAGGCATTGTTACTCCGATTCAAAAATGCTCTGCTGGTTTCTTCTCCTTTTCAAGTATTGCTGTATTTATTTCGGTTAGTACAAATCTTTTTCACTCATTTTCTTATACTGTTATTTGTAAAGCGCTTTGGAAAAAGTTGCTATATAAGAACTATGAATAACTAAATAAATAGATATGGCATTACTTCTTCCCTTTTTGGTTTAAACCCTTTGCACCCCGGATGAACCCCATAGTGCAAATGGAAATCACCCTCTTGTTGTGGGGAGCTCATAGCCATTAATGGCCCATTGTCCCCGTCAAGGCCCTCAGCCTAGGCTGGGGCTGCTGGGCCTTTACCGGCCATGACGGCCCCCCGATGCAGGGGAGATTGCCATCATCAAGTATTATGAGGACACCAGTAGTTCTGAAGAATGTGCTTCACTTGTTACGAAACTAAGTGTCCTGAGATGCAGTGCAGCAGAGGTAAAGTGCGGATACGTCAGATGCAACATGCAAAATCCCAGCATGGAATGAATCAGTTTTGGAGTTCAAGCCATATATGCACAACAGCAGCCACAAGGTATTGTGGAAGTTCTGTGGTTTATGTCCGGTAGTGCTTATCCTCATGGGTCTGCATGTTTGTTCTTTGCTCTTGGTGTAGTTGTTGCCTTTGGTTACTCCTGTACTGGGTGCATCCAAAACACAGTTCTGGACCATAGAAAATTGAAAATATATATATATTTATTTTAATTGTACCATATTACATTCTATGCTTTAAAAAAACATATACAGCCTAGATAGGGCTGCAATGTAAACCTGTTTTAAAAAGAGGAGAACAATGTTATCTAACATACATCGCCAACGTAAATTTGACACAAATCAAAAGAACGGAAAAAGGAAAAACAAGTGAGAAAGTAAATAATCAACTGATAAACCAAATTCAGCACAAACGTCCTCCACCTAAATATTATCACTCGCACAATTCATCAATACATACACCAATGGGCAGAAATTACATTTACATAAAATCCCATTAAGAAATATGCAATCAATTCTAAGAGGAAGCAATCAACACTACTAGTAAAGCTCTATACGTGCAACATTCAGCGGCCTAGTACTTAATCCTTATATAACTTTGGATTGCTCAGTACATTTTTAAGAAATACAAGCTGTCAATGCTCTATTGTAGCCGTGTCTCGGTCACACGGTTTCATTATCCCGACATGTTTCTTTCCCTAAATCTGTAAATCTGCAGCCCTCAGGGGTTTCCTTCTTGTTGTATTTGACTATAACCTTAAGGAAAAAATGGAGAGGGGGAAAAGAAGGAGAGAGAAATGAACACAATATTTAAAGTGGGTTGTGTTGGGCTTAGAACAAAGTAGAGCCAATGACTCAACCTAAGTTTATAACTAACTCGGTGAGGCTTACCACACTACAAACTTTTACAATAGGGAGAAAAAAGGGAGAAAATAACAACAGGTCAGTGTTGCATCCGAGCTGGAAGAGTGCTTTTTGTTTACATAAAGGTAGTTAGGGTAGGACCGAATCTGTAGGGTCAATATATAAAGTTTAGGGATGAAACTCTAATCTTTGATACCAGAAACCGGTAAGTAGAAGTGCGCACTGAAGCAGTTAGAGAGTCCGGTGAGAATCCTACAAGCCAATCTGTCTAGTGACATTTAAACTATGCTAGCATCAACAATTTTTTCCTGTTATGTCGAGGACCCCAAAAATCACTTTGGTTTCAATGCGCCTAGTATAAGTAATTATATGCTGATTATGATAGCGAATTTAATGCATACCTGGATGGGCGTGGGAAAAGGGATTATGCCTTGATCGCGTCTTCCTACAAGTCTCTATGGTCGTATTCCATGGAGTAGCAACTTTTAGTTAATCACTGCTCAGTAGTTCTGATGGCCTGCTTTTTTAATGAAGCTGTTGGAAAAATAAAATGGTGCAAGTTGAACACTATTTCTATCTCGAATAAGCGTATCTACATCGACACTTTCTCGTATATCTGGCTGTTGTTTAATGCATTGAAGACGCTGTTAATATAACGGTGTCAATCACATTGTTAAACGTTATGTGAGGACCGCTGAGTAACCTCCAACGATGGTTAACTGTGGTCCTTTTGGGGCTACGCTCGCACAGACTAAGAGTGTTAGTTTCACACAAACCGTGGACAGCGCAGATGCTTTAAGCTGTTCTAGGTATATATGTTACTAACGAGCGGGCTGGTGACAACTACAACTACAAGCATACGCCCATGACGAGTGAGTGCAAAAAGTGCTTGTATGCGAGTAAAAACCTCTGGTTTTGCTTAAGCTGGCTGTGCACGGGTAAGTGTAACAACCAGCTACTTACCTTTCAGCTAGTTATCCATACTGCTGGTTCATGGCGTGAGTGATTACTCCGTGTTCGAATTCGGATCTGATCTTCCAAATCGCTCTGCAGTCCCACGAAATAAAGCCTCACTCTTCCCGGAGTGGAAAGTGAAGCTCACGTGACGGACTGGGAGCATAAACACTAGTGCGTGCAAACTAATGTGCATGTTGTGCTTTAACGGTCTCCATAGGAGAACTGTAGAGATGCATCCCTACTGTGTGGCGAAAGTCGCAAAAACAAGTATGGGCCACGTCAGTATCTCGACTCAACGCCAGAATTAGCACAGCAAATGTGTGAGATAAATTGTAAGTCTTTAAACTTACTATGTTCTGGCAAGTAAATGTAATATTGAGCTCCTTTATAGTTGTTCGTACGGCAAGTTTGCCTGGCCACTCATTTTATATATTCGACCGTCGATTCTATAAAATTGGCACCGGACTGTCTCATATATCATATTTAAAACTGTAATTCTGGTATTATGTTCAGGTATAGATATATAAAGGAACTACTTGGACAGGAAAATACCTTATCTGCATATATTGTCTTAAAACTCTGACAGTGTTGGGAACCTATACTGGACCATACTTACAAAGACTTCCAGTCGATCAATTTGTTCAAACCGATATCAACTGAATTGCAAAGGTAAATTACTTTTTGTTCTTGATTAACAAGTTTTTTCTTATTAATTGATGTTGGTTCTGTAGAGTTCAACTGTAGGAGTACGCTCCACGTGAAAGACTCAGGTGTGTGATCCATAGCCAAAAAAAGGCCTACCATCGGAGCTGTTATGTTTCGATTGCGTATGCAACTTTTGTGTTCTGTGATCCTCTGTTTTACTTTTCTTTCAGTCATCCCAATCTAGATTTTCCGGCACAGGCACCAAATAACGTAAACCACCATTTTTTTTTTTCCAAATTGTTTTTATTGACAATACGCAAATGAGGTTGAGCGAGAATGCTGACCCAACCGGCAATAACATCAAAGTGAACCAAGTTGTCAGTATTATTTTCACTTTTTTTTTTTACATTAACTCCCTTCCCCCTTGCCCCCCTTCCACCCCACCCCCCCAAACAAATAACATGCCAAGTCTTGGGGTGTTGTAAACTCTCCAACCTTAGGGGAGAACACTTGCTTATCACATGATTGCAATAAATATTACTTGAGACAGCGGGGCTCGAAAAGAGGACCATCGATCAGGAGTCATTTTGGGTTCATGGGATGTGTAGGAGGGTATGTCGTCACAACCTAGCTCAGTATTCATTTTACAGCCTCATGGAAACACAATCATCATGCAGAAGAACTGCAGTCCATTCTTGTACTAAATCAGTCATGGTATCATTTGCTATTGCAGTAATTTTTTCATATACAAAGATCATCCTAAGTTTGCAGAGCCATTCCTCTTTAGAGGGAGCCAGGGCGCTCTTCCACTTTTGGGCCAGCGCCAATCTCCCTGCTCGCAGCATGGCACCGATGACCTTGGGATACACATTAGCTTCAGTCTCTGGCATGGGAGTGCCCAACAGAACCTCCAGGGGATGAAGAGACAGGCTAAACCCCTCAATATCCTTAATCCAGCTGAGCAGCTCCGACCAATAAACCTGTATGGCCGGACAACCCCACCACATGTGAAACCAGGTTCCCCGTTGGTGGCAGCCCCTTGGGCAAAAAGGGGACACATCCCGAAACATCTTGGACAACAAGGCCGGGGGGCGATGCCACGAATGAAGGATCTTGAAACTATGTTCCATGGCAGCGGTGTACAGGGAACCCGAGAAAATACATTTAAATACAGCCCTCCAAGTGTGGTCATCCAGTGGCATGCCCAGCCTTTCTTCCCATATGCTTTTGAAGGGCTGTCTACCCTCTAGGTCAGCAGTTATCAAAACCCCGTAAAATTTGGATATCAAGCCCTTCCGAGTTATACTTTTAGCCAATATGGTTTCAAATGGAGTGAGGGGGCGTCCAAGCTGGTCGGCCCACCTAGGGTGGGTCAAAATCCCTTTCAACCGCAGGTATTCAAAGACCGTGGGGGGGCTATCTGCCAAAGCCTCGATCAAGCTACCATACTCTATAAAGCCCTCTTCCCGCAAGAGTTGGGAGACCCTCTCCAACCCCATATCAGACCAGGCATGAGTGTCCTGGAAACCCCTAGAGCCCAGATCTATGGGGGGGCCCCAGAGCGAGGACAGCGGTGAGGGCCATGATGACAATAGTTTATTAGCTTTATTGGGTTTCCATAGTGCCCACAGGGCCGCTAGGGTGGTGTGTGTTCTGATTTGAGAGGGGAGAACCTTTGGAGAGGCCCATAAGAGGTCTCTAACTTTTTTCGGGTGGGTGTGAACGTCTTCAATATATGTCCAATAAGTGCCCATGTCGTCCCGCATATGCTCCAACATCACCCGGAGCTGGGCTGCTTTGTAATAAAGCCGGAAGTCAGGGAGGCCGAAACCTCTATGGGACTTCGGGAGGGTCAGGGAGGAGGTCTTGACCCTTGGCCTCTTACCGTTCCAACTGAACATGAGAACTCTAGATTGAAGCACCTCGAAAAAGGACTCGGGTATCACAATGGGAAGCGCTGCGAATAGATAGAGGAGGCGGGGCAAGATATTCATCTTCACTGTGACCATGCGCCCAAGCCAGGAAAGCGTGAGGGGTGCCCAACACCTGAGGTCATTACTGACTTGAGCGAGGATCTCCGGGAAATTGCTCTGGTATAGTTGGGATAGATCCCTGGGGATGGTGGTGCCGTGGATACCCGTTCAATTCTAACCCCAAGAATATCGGTGCCATTTCCAATGTCCTGATCCCCCAAGCCCATGGGCATGATACTTGATTTGGACGCATTTATCTTCAGTCCAGAAAAGGAGCCGAAGAGGTGTACAAGATCAAACAGCCGAGGTAAGGAATCTTGGATGTTGGTTAGGTAGCTCAAAATGTCGTCTGCAAAGAGGGAAAGCTTAAACTTGCACTCGCCACACTGTATGCCCGTAATTTCCGGGTCATTCCTAACCGCTATGGCTAGAGGCTCCATTGCCAAGGCATACAATAGGGGCGACAAGGGACATCCCTGCCGAGTGCCCCTAGAGAGGGAAAAGGGCTCTGAGGTGCCCCCATTGACCAGGACTCTCACCGATGGGCCATTGTAGAGAGCTGCGACCCACCCACAGACATTGTCACCCAGCCCCATCTTTCGGAGGACCCTGCCCATGTACGGCCATTCGACACGGTCGAAGGCCTTTTCTGAGTCTAGTGAGAGGAGGTACCCTTCCACTCCCTGTCTAGATGCCTCATGCATGAGGTCAAGGGTTTTCCTTATATTGTCTGACCCCTGGCGGCCCGGGATGAAGCCCACTTGATCTCCATGCACTAGGGTGGGGAGCAGTTTGGCCAGTCTATTCGCTAGGAGCTTGGCTAATATTTTTACATCGGTATTAAGGAGGGATATGGGGCGATATGATTGGCAATATGAGGGATCCTTGCCCTCTTTAGGCAGGACAACAATCAAGGCTGACATCATCGTGGGAGGGAAGGAACCTTGGACCAGAGCCGCATTGAACATCTTAGCCATGAATGGGGCTAGCGTGGACCTATACGTCTTGTAGAATTTGACTGTGAAACCATCGTCTCCCGGGGCTGTGCCGCTCTTCAAAGAGGATATAGTATCTATTACCTCTTCCGGGGAGATGGGACTCTCGAGAGAATCCGCTTTGTCCGGGAGAAGGCCCGGAACAGGGAGGGAGTCCAGGAAGCTGTCAACGTCGTTCCCATCTCCTGTATATTCCGAGCGATACAGCTTTTCATAATATAGCCTGAAGTGTTCAGCTATCTTGGTATCTCTCGCGGTCGAGTCCCCTTCCGGGGTGTGAATTGAGTTCACTCTCCCTCCTGCTATTCCTCAGGTCTCGAAGTCTCCAAGCCAAAATGTTATCTTCCTTTTCCCCCATTTCCATGTACCTCTGCTTCAAGAAAGCAAGCTTCCTTTCCGTCTGACCCACCTGGAGGTCTGCCAGCCTGGTTCGCAACCCCTGTAGTTCCTCCCATTGTCCGGGGAACATCTGTGACCTTAACTTCCCCCCCGGCTGGAGGGCTGCTATTTTGTCCTTTAACACATTCTCCTCACGTTCCCTCTCCTTCTTTCTCCTGGATCCAATACCAATGAGGGTGCCCCTAGTAGTTGCCTTAAATGCCTCCCACACTCCCATAGTTCCAACCTCGCCATTGTCATTGAGAGTGAAGTATTCCTCAATGGTTGCTAGGAGGGATTGGCGAATCTCCCTGTCCTGCAGAAGCAGGTCATTACACCTCCATCGGGATCCGGCTGCCTGGACAGGAGGAAGGCCAATCTTAATCTTTACCATATCGTGGTCCGACCAATGGACAATCTCCACTCCTGAACTAGTGACCTCTCCCAGCAGCGAGGCGTCAACCAGGATGTAATCAATACGGGAGGAGGCAGAATGTGTCTTTGAATAATAGGTGTAATCTGGGTTCCGGCCCTTCACGGGGATGCACGTGTCAGCCAAACCTAATTCCCCATTCACTTCCTGGAAGGCCAGCGCCAGCTTCTTGTGGTGACGGACATTGGGGCAAGGCTTATCAGATTTCCTATCTTTCTCGGGGCAAAGCACCATATTAAAATCTCCCCCAACCAGAAGGGTACCTTCAGAAAATGACATTATTATCCCTCTCATCCCTTCCCAGAAGGTATCCTGCGCTTCATTCGGAGCATATATGCAAACCAGTGTGAACAAACGACCCCTCACCTCCCCCTTCACCATGAGATACCGGCCTTCTGGGTCTGCTTTTAAGGCTTTAAACGCAAAATGGTCCCCAGGAGAAATCAACAAAGCTACTCCCCGCTTCTTAGACTGAACAGAGGCCGAGTACATCTGAGCTATGGGTCTGGCCCTGAGCTTAGGCTCTTTTCCCCGAACCCAGTGAGTCTCCTGCACAAAAAGAAAGTGAAGTCGCAGCCTCGCAAATTCCCTCACAATCAGGGACCTCTTCGTAGGCGAGTTAAGCCCGCGAGCATTCAATGACCCCACTGTCAAGAATTGGAGCGAATCATCCATTAAAGTACAGATAAAAGCTCATAGCTCCATTCTTAGAAAAGCAAGCGTTTTTACTCCCACAATACTTCCACAACCCACTGACGATATGAGACAGCCCCAGGGGTGCGAGAATACCCGAAAAACTTGGCACATTGTAACTGTAACCCCAACAACATAACTCCCCCTTTTCACCCCACCCCCCTCCCCCCTAATCGCCTGGACGTTCCATGGCTTCATCCGATCGCCAGTCCAGGCCACCATTGTTCCCCCCCCACAGGCTCAATAACTCATCATAATCAACACTCCGAGCCCCCCCACCCCCATGTTCAGTGTAAAGTACAAACAGCTACATCACCCCCATTCGCATAGGCAGATGCCGGCTTAGTCGTCAGGCACCAAATGTTCGCTTCAACTATTTGGAGGGCCCGGCGAAGCTGGGGTCATTCTCCTAAATTTCCTCTGACCTCGCACCCTGCGCCTCTCCTTGGGAGCTTTGTTCCCTTTAGGGCCTGTCAGTGTTCGCTCGCGTTCCTGCTCCCCCAGTTCCATGTTTGAATTGTCCAAAAGTTCACCTGACACTCTCTGGATATCATCTTCAGTAATCAGGGCATACTTGTAGCCCTCGAATTCAAAGGAGAGGGAGAAAGGATATCCCCACCTGTAGCGAACCCCCTTGGATTGGAGCATCTTTGTCAGCGGGGAGCAGAGGCGGCGTCTTGCAAGGGTGAAGGCCGACAGGTCTTGATACACCGAAATCCGGGCCCCCTCCCACTCCACAAGGCCCTTCTTACGAGCCAGTTCCAAGATCCTGCTCTTTTCCGAGAAGTAATGAAAGCGAACTAAGACGGATCTGGGGCCTCTGGAGGGTGCACCTGCTCTGTGGGCCCTGTCAATGGTGGGTTCGCTAGTATTGGCTCCATCGAAGAGTACCCCTATTACTGCATTGACCGCCTTGATGACGTCTGCTTGAGTTTCCCCCTCGTGTTCCGGGAAGCCTAGGAAACGTAGGTTACAGCGGCGTTCCCTATTTTCCAAATCGTCCATTTTTAAAGATCATCTCTCTTCTCTTCTCTCGAGCTCCGACAGGCGCATATCGAATTGTGTTTCAAAGATGTCACTCGAGGCTGTGGTGTTCTCTAGTGCCTGGACTCTGTCATCAATATTGTCCACCTTTTTGTCTAAGGTGTCCAGTCTCAGAGCAATATCCGCTCTAAAGCCTCTAATTTCTTCCAGTAGGGCTGCCATGCCTCTGGTGACCGTGCTAGCATCGGCCGGCTCCTGTTGCGTCTGGGTCGCCATTCCAGGTGGCCTTGGGGGATCAGGGGACGACCGGCGAAACTTCTGTAGAGATTCTCTCCAGTTCATCGACTCTCCCCAAGCATCCCTGCTCTGCGGGGGGTTCCCCCAGAAATTCAGGATCAACGTGACCCGCTGGCCCACCCAGAGACGGTTCCGCCGGGGGGCTGGGAGCGAAGACCCAGCACCTGGGGTCCTAGTCCCGGGCTAGTTCCCTCCCGTAGGTTTTGTTTTATCCTCCACAGGGTTCTTTCCTCGCCTCTCTCCTCCCCAGATTGCGCGACTGTGCTCCCGATTGAGCTGTGAGGGCCTTCAACGCGCCGGTGGCCGGACCCGGAGTGTGGCCTGCCGGGGCCCAGCTCTCCCAATAGGGACCCGCGCTGTAAGTCAGTCTGCCTAGGAAATGCGGTGCTCGGGGGACACCCCGACTCCCGTAACCCCTCCGAGGCTTGTATGTGTGTCGCTGAGTCTCCCCAGCCTCGCTCCTGTCTCTTCCTGCGGTGCCGTCAGTTCCCAGGGGGGCTGCCCAGACTGGGCCAGCACTGCCTCACCTCCTGGGTGCGAGGTCGCCACTCGTGGAAAACCGTGGAAGGCCGTGGGTTGCCAGCATGGGCCAGTGCAAGCCCCCACCCGAGACTCCAGTACGCCCTACACGGGATCCTCCAGTTCCACCCACTCACTTGGGGGCCGCTGTGCTCCGCTCCTCACCTGGTCTCATAGGCCTCGTCCAGGCCCACAACTCCGCCGTACTTTCGCGGGGCCGCTTCACGTTCCCGGATCCGCCGCTTGTGCCCCCAGGCACACCTGACCCCCGCGGGACTGCACACGGCAGGGGGGGGGAGCCGCCAGCCCGGGTCGCCGACCTCTTCGCAGGCCTCGTTCAGGCCCGGGAGCAGAGTAGATCTCCACGGAGCCGCGGTGCCGCAGGGGGGAGGGGCCTCCGTCCCTCGAAACTCGGAGGCTTCGTTCTCCGGCACGGTTCCACCTCGGGGTCCCAAATTCGGGCCGGGGGCGCCCGTGGCACTCGTGTGGGTGGGGGTGGCGTCGGCTCCTCTCTCTGGGGGTTTCGGGGGGGCTCGGGACCCTCAATCTGCGCCCTGGCGGGGAGACGAGCCGAGATGCGTCAGACTATCTCTGCGCCCCCTGGTGGATCGCAGCTACCAAAACCACCATTTTTGAATTACAATTTGTGAATTGGCGTTGTAGCCATGGTCTCTTCAGACCTAAATCTACCTCTTTGTTCCGTTGAGTACTTACACAAAAACTGCATGTGCCACAGGGAGTATGACCTTTGGGTTTGATCATGCCCCAGGTTTCAGTGAGCTTTTTTTGGGGTTGTTTGGCAGAGATATCATTCCTGGTGACAAGATCTTTAATGTTTGGACCTCTTTTAAACGCACATAATGGGTGTTGAAGTGGATATTCGCCTCCACTTAGTATATGCCAGTTACGCTTAATGATGGCATTAACCTTGTTGGAAAGTGGGTTAAAAGTACTCACGAAAACTATTTGCTCTTCAATTTTCGCCTTTGTCCTGTATTCCAAGAGGGCTTCTCTGTTATTATTCCTAGCCCGTTTCCAGGCTGTTTTTACAATTTTTGTAGGATATCCTCTTGCTGTTAACTTGGCGCCTAGGACTGCTGCTTCATTTTCAAATGTGCTGATGTCGGAGCTGTTGCGCTTTAATCTAAAAAATTGGCCTACTGGGAGATTTTCTCTCGTGTGTCTCGGATGGCAACTGTCAAACTGGAGCAGCGAGTTGCGATCGGTTGCTTTATGATATGGTTTTACCTTTAAGGTGTTATCGACGGTATTGGCCCAGATGGTTAAATCAAGAAAGATGATCTCTTTAGCACTGCTTGTCGCTGTAAATTTCAAAAATGTGTTCTGTTTATTGAGCCAGTTTAAGAAGGCTTCTAGTTCTGGAGCACTCCCGTCCCAAATTAATAAAATGTCATCTATGAACCTACGCCAAATCTGTACATGGGAAAAAATGGATTGGAGAGGTCATAGATGACATTTCTCTCAAAGTATTCGACAAACAGATTTGCCACCAACGGTGCCACCGATGACCCCATCGCTGTCCCATGAATTTGATGGAACAGTTCTTGATTAAAACTGAAAAAGTTTTCTTTCAAGGCCATCGAAGCACACCATAAAATAAAGCTATTAGGACACTCGCCTTCTGTTCTTTCTTTTGGTTAGAAGTACATCTTCAAGTACCTCTAAGGTAAGATCTTGAGGAATACATGTGTATAGTGACACAATGTCGAGACTCACTAACAATTGTGTTTGGTTATTGAATGGATAATTCTCGATTATTGTAATCGCCTCTGTAGTATCCTGAATATAGGAATACATTTCTCGCACAAAAGGTTTTAAGTATGCATCTGCAAATTTAGACAAAGGTTCTAGAGGTGAACCTAAACGGGACACAATTGGGCGTCCAGGAGGGTTGGATAATGACTTATGAATTTTAGGTAAAATGTAGAAATGAGGTATAGTCGGTTTCTTCGCCAGTAGAAATCCATGTTCTTGTTTACATATCCACCCTCTGTCCAGAGCTTTATTGATTTTTTCTTCGATCAAGGACTTCAATCAAGGTGTTGGATCTTCTTGAAGTTTTTTATAGAATATCTGGTCTTCCAATTGTCGTTTACATTCTAGAATATAGGCTTCATGATCTAACGTAAGTACAATAACACAGTTCTGGACCATAGAAAATTGAAAAAATATATATATTTATTTTAATTGTACCATATTACATTCTATGCTTTAAAAAAACACATACAGCCTAGATAGGGCTGAAATGTAAACCTTTTTTTAAAAAATGTAGAAAAATGTTATCTAACATACATTGCCAGCGTAAATTACGCTAGTGAGATCTGCCATTCCTGCCCTCTGCTTCATAGGAACTTCATATGGGAGTGGGTGTGGATGATCAACTGGGACATTGTTATAAGCAAGAGGGGGGGGTCTATGAACTTCTGCAGTACAAAGATAAAATCATTCATATCCTCTGAGGCTTAACCTCTTAGGTGAGAGGTTCTGAGGGAGCATCCACTGTACTATCCCCCTTCATTATCTTTCCTTTCTGTATCTCGGTCTTCAGTAGAGTTCATCTCTGTCCCCTTTGTTCAATGCAATGTTTGGTGTGACGTGTTGGAGATGTGTGGCACCCTACTCTCCATTTCTGAATGCCTGTCCGTGAGTCTCTGTGTATAAACTGTGATGTCAAGTAGTGTGTGATGTCACCATACAGTGTTCCTCCACTTAGAGCTCCACAAGTCTCAGGTGAAGCTGCCCTACCTGAAGGGTGGGAGTCTATTTAAATATGATCTCATTTTGGTACTTGTTATTTTAACCAAAATAAAATTAACTATTCCAAGGATTTACCTGTGATACCTTATTTTCATTGGCTTGGTGAGGTAACAGTTTGGAAGGGCCAGGCCCGTCCGGGCGGGCTCCGTACCTTAAAAACATTTAGAAGGCCCTGGATTGTTGTGTAGCACTTAAAGGTTAAATGCAGATTTGTTTTGAGAAGTGTGCTGATAAAATGTCCCTTGATACCGTCTTGAACTGATCCATGAAGCAAAGAGTGGTAGATCAGTGTGAATGGCAGGTGTCACCAGTGTGTCTGTGCAGTCTGGACCTCTGTAGAAAGGAGTCTATTGAAGGTAAAAGAGGGGCTTATTAAGGTGTTCAAAGTGGAGGCTGGGATAGCGTGGTAAGTTAGTTTTTTTGAGGTTTTTAGAAAACAGTGTATACTGAAGATGAAAGTGGACAACATTTCAGAAACTGACAAATGCAGAATATTTATAATATACCAGTTTCTTTATGAAGGCTAGGTGAATAGTAGTGGTGAGAAGATCAATAGGGATACTAGCATTCCACATTTTTGTGGATTGTACCACGAAAGTTACCGCTATACCTTTTTTTCTGGACGATTAGCCACACTGGATCACAAAAGCCTAGGAGGAATACAACAATGTAATATTGGTGCAAGCAGTGGCAAATTTGCCATTATAGTTTCTTTTGAAGAAGTCACATACATATTGTCCTCTCTCTAACTGGTGACTATTGTAGTGTCCACAGGCAGGGGTAGACGTAATCAAAAGGTGTTAATCCAAGTGCCATTCTGGCAGTAGCATTCTACACTTTCTGGGGTTTGTGTAACAGGTAAAGACACAGATAAATGCTTTTCCTTAAGTGTAAACGGGACGACAATGATCCAAGCATTTATGAATGTAATCTTCCTGGGGAAGGACAGTAAGGGTAGAAGATGTCTTCATTTCCTCATGAAGAAAAAGCAGGGTTTTACTTCCGGGGAGACCTGTTGATTCAAGGACAGCTCAACGTCAAGGAAAACCCCCACATTTTTTACCAGAAATGAGCAAATATACAAACTAAGGCAGCCGCATCGGTTCACATGACTGTTGGCAACCAGCGCTTCTGTCTTTTCGAGGTTGATCTTGATTAGATTCACGCAGATCTAAATTGTAATCATGACTAACCAGGAGCAAGGTGGGAAAGAAGGCAAGGCAAGGGGAAGGAAGGAAGGAAGGAAGGAAGGAAGGAAGGAAGGAAGGAAGGAAGGAAGGAAGGAAGGAAGGAAGGAAGGAAGGAAGGAAGGAAGGAAGGAAGGAAGGAAGGAAGGAAGGAAGGAAGGAAGGAAGGAAGGAAGGAAGGAAGGAAGGAAGGAAGGAAGGAAGGAAGGAAGGAAGGAAGGAAGGAAGGAAGGAAGGAAGGAAGGAAGGAAGGAAGGAAGGGAGGGAGGGAGGGAGGGAGGGAGGGAGGGAGGGAGGGAGGGAGGGAGGGAGGGAGGGAGGGAGGGAGGGAGGGAGGGAGGGAGGGAGGGAGGGAGGGGACATATTGTAATCAACAACAGTGCTTCGGGTACTGTGCCACAAGTAGCCTAATCCATTTTTGTATGCCACAGCCCACACGTGGACACCCAACTGATTGCCCATCAGTCAAACTGGCAGATAATGGATGCCAACGAGTCCTTGCTCGTCAAAGAATGATTAGGACGTGCAGTTAACGTAACTATTCATGGCCCCCACACATATGTAGTTAGACATACTAAGAACCTTTGCCTACGTAATTGCGAGGATTGGCACAGGGATCTCATGATATCCTCGACAGGCGAGCATCCACTTGAGTGGTTCGACTTTGCATTGTTTACTATTACCCTGCCTTTAATTTTATGCATTGGCCGGCGTCAGTGCGTTTTGACTTTTCTGAACCCTACTTTGAAAAGAGGATGAAAAAGAAATGAAAAGAAGTCAGGGAGCGGGCAGAGACGGAAGAGAACATAGATGACTGTGACAGATGGTAGTACTTCACTCGATTTTTAACCAAGTCGAACTTTGGATGACAGAGAACTAGATGTGCATGTATGGAGGGAAAACTGAGTTCCTCATCATTGGCTCCTCACAAGCCAGGAGCAAGCTTAGCTCCTGCTACAATGCTTTCTCCCTAAACAAATTTAGGATACCTATTCAAACTAAGGTAAATACCCCAGGAGTCGCTCTAGAGGCCTCTCTAAAGGCAGACGAGCACACCAAAATGATCAGTAAAAACTGCAATTACTACCTACGACTCATCAGGAAAATTCATCCTTTCTTAACAAAGGCGAATGTGGCCACTGTTCGCTTGAGCTGTCATCTTACCGCTTCTATGTGATTTCATCGACGGACTTTTCATCGCAGGTTTTTTTGCTGCAGGTTTTCTTTTGAAAAAAACCCATCGTTTTTTAAAAAAAATTTTTGGGGGGTTACCCCCACAAACACCCCATCCGTTTAATTATTTTAATATTCCCCTAGACACATACCAAATGTATTTCATTTTTAACACCCCCGGAAAAAATCCCTGCAATGAAAAGCCAGTCGATGAAATGACGGTATACCTACTTACCAAGGGTGGACTATTGCAACACACTCCTCCTCTGGCCCAGCAATGCCAGTATAAAACGAAGCCAGCAAATCCAAAATTATGCTGTACGAATCATTAAAAGGGTGCCCATTTCGAGGCTTCGGAAGCAACTACACTGGCTGTCAATACAGGACCGCATTAATGTCAAAGCATTTACCATTGTCCACCGCTGCCTCTATGGAAATGCAACCACCTACCTTAAAACTGTGGTAACTCGCTAGTCGCCAGGTAGACGACTGCACTCAGCAGACTTGGCCCTGGTCTTCTGCCCCACTTTCAAATGATGCACGGGCACTGGCAGGTCCTTCCCTGCCCGCACTGCCCTGCTGTGGAATTCAGTTCCAGTGAACATAAGGCAGGTAGTAGATCTTCTGCAATTCAGGAAACTTTGTAAAACAATGCTCTTTAAATAATCCCCAATCTTCTTGATCCCACGTTACCCTTTGTCTTGTTTTTCTTCACATAGTTTATTACTGCCCTTGTGTCTCTGTGCGCCCGATGCCCGCGGGCTTCCGGTGCATTACAAACGGATAAATAAATACATAAATAAATGTGGGTAGCGACAGGGCAGTGGTGTGGGTAGATTTAGAGGATGTGAGGTAGGGGAAGATGGATGTGAAGTGTGGGTTAGGAGTGAGTATGTGAGGAGTTGGTGAGAAAGGAGGATGTGAGGTGTGGGTGGGGAGAGAGGATTTGAGGCATAGGCAGAGGGAGGATATGAGGGGTGCATGGGGAGAGGTGTTAGGAATGGATGGGGAGAAAGGATGTGAAGTGCAGGCAGTTCGAGGATGTGAGGTGTGGGAGGGGAGAGCGGATGGAAGATGTGAGCAGAGACAGGATGTGAGGTGTGGGCAGAGGGAGGATGTAAGGTATGCATGGGGAGAGAGGATGTGAGGTGTGGGCGGAAAGGATGTGAGGCGTAGGCAGAGGGAGGTTGTGAGGCGGGTCCGAGGGGAGAGATGAAAGATGTGGGCAGAGAGAGGATTTGAGGTGTGGGTGGGTCAGAGAGGATGTGATGACTGAGTAGAGAGAGGAAGTGAGGCGTGGGTAGGGGATAGAGAATGTGAAGTCTATATGGGAAGAGAGGATGTGAGTTGTCAGTAGGGGCAGCGGATGTCTGCTCTAGTAGAAGAGAGGATGTGAGGTGTGCATGGGGAGAGAGGATGTGAGATGTGGGTGCGGAAGAAGATTGTGAGGTGTAGTCAGAGGGAGGATGTGAGGTGTGGGAGGAGAGAGTACATTAAAGATGTGGACAGAGAGAAGATCTCAGATGTTGGAAGAGTGAGGATGTGAGGTGTGCATGGGGCGTCAGGATGTGAGGTGTGGGTGGGGAAAAAGGATGTGAGGTGTAGGCAGAGGGAGGATATGTGGTGTGTTTGGGGAGAGATGTGAAGTGTGGGTGGGGAGAAAGGATGTGAGGTGTAGGCAGAGGGAGGATGTGAGGTGTGGGAGGGGAGGGTGAAATATGTGGGCAGAGAGAGGATGTGATGTGTGGATGGGGGATAGAGGATGTGAAGTCTAGGTGGGAAGTGAGGATGTGAGTTTTCGGTATGGCAGTGGATGTCAGCTCAAGGGGGAGAGAGGATGTGAGGTGTGGGTGTGGAGAAAGGATGGCAGGTGTAGGCAGAAGGAGGATGTGAGGTGTTTGTTTGTGGGGAGATGTGAAGTGTGGGTGGGGAGAAAGGAGGTGACTTGTAGGCAGAGGGAGGATGTGAGGTGTGGGAGAGGAGAGAGGATGACATATGTGGGTAGATAGAGAATGTGAGGTAAGGGTGTTGAGAGAGAAAGTGATGATTGAGCAGAAAGAGGAAGTGAGGCGCGGGTTGGGGATAGAGGATGTGAAGTGTAGGTGGGAAGAGAGGATGTGAGTTGTTGGTAGTGGCAGAGGATGACAGCTCTAGGGGAGTGAGGATGTGAGGTGTAGGCAGAGGGAGGATGTGAGGTGGGTGTGGGGAGTGAGGTGAGGTGTGGGTGGGGATAAAGTATGTTAGGTGCAGGTAGAGGGAAGATGCAGTAGAGGAGAGGGTATGAAAGATGTGGGCAGATAGAGTATGTGATGTGTGGGTGTGGAGAGAGGATGTGAGGAGTTGGTGAGAAATGAGGATGTGAGGTGTGGGCGGGGAGAGATGATTTGAGGTGTAGACAGAGCGAGGATGTGAGGTGTGCATGAGGAGAGATGTTAGGTGTGGTGTGGGGAGAAAGCATGTGAGGTGTAGGCAGAGAGGATGTGAGGTGTGGGAGGGGAGAGCGGATGAAAGGTGTGGGCAGAGAGAGGAAGTGAGATGTGGGCAGAGGGTGGATGTGAGATGTGGGAAGAGGTTTGTGTGTGGAGAGAGGATGTGAGGTGTGGGTGGGGAGAAAGGATGTGAGGTGCAGGCAGAGGGAGGATGTGAGATGTGCATGGGGAGAGATGTTAGGTGCTGGTGGGGAGATAGGATGTGAGGTGCAGGCAGAGGGAGGATGTGAGGTGTGCATGGGGAGAGATGTAAGGTGTTGGTGCAGAGAGAGGATGTGAGGAGAGAGAGGAAGTGAGCAAAGGGTAGGGGATAGAGGATGTGAAATGCAGATAGGAAGAGAGGATGTGATTTGGCAGCAGTGGCAGTGGATGACAGCTCTAGTGGGAGAAAGGATGTGAGGTGTGGGCTTAGAGAGGATGCAAGGTTATGTAGCGGGGAGGATGTGATGGCAGAAATGCTGGCTAGAAATGGAGCAGAGTAAAAGATCTGGAAAGCAACTGTGGGTGTCAGTGAGTTGAAGTAATTGTGAGGTAAGATAAGTAATACATGACAATAAATATTCCTCTCTCTTCGCTTCCACAGAGTTCTGCACTAATGATTTTGCATCTGATTCAGGCAATCCTCTCCACAAGTTTAAAGATTAGTAAGGCAGGCACTTTGTTACCAGTCATTAGCTTCTCCCCAAACGCACATTTCATGACTCCATCAATCTTCAGGGAGGCTGAGTTTCTTTGTTTTTTCAGGCGGGTCTGCATTTCTTTTTCATATGTGGCAAGTTAATTAGCTCTGAGGATTCTGGTACTTGTATTTTTCACACTTGATTTTACTAGCAGGTGACTGGAAACAACTCCCTCCATAGCACAAATCTTCCCCTTGATGGGGGGAGGAGGAAAGCCATGGTTGTGGCTCTCAAATGTAAGGCATGATGGCCCTGCTGCTGCTGCCTTTGCCCGGGACTACTGGAACAATGTTTAAAGATTAGTAAAGCAGGCGCTCTGCTACCAGTCATTAGCTTCTCCTCCAAATGCATGTTTTCATGACTCCATCAATCTTCAGGGAGGCTGAGTTTCTTTGTTTTTTCAGGCGGGTCTGCATTTCTTTTTCAGGTGTAGCAAGTTAATAAGCTCTGAGAATTCTGGTACTTGTATTTTTCAAACTGGATTTTACAGGCAGGTGACTGGAAACAACTCCCTCCATAGCACAAATCTTCCCTTTTCAGGTGACACAAGTTAATTAGCTCTGAGGATTCTGGTACTTGTATTTTTCACACTTGATTTTACTGGCAGGTGACTGGAAACAACTCCCTCCATAGCACAAATATTCCCCTTGACGAGGGGACGCGGAAAGCCATGGTTTTGGCTCTCCAATGTAAAGCATGATGGCCCTGCTGCTGATGCCTTTGCCCAGGACTACTGGAACAATGTTTAAAGATTAGTAAGGCAGGCGCTCTGTTACCAGTCATTAGCTTCTCCTCCAAACTCACGTTTTCATGGCTCCATCAATCTTCAGGGAGGCTGAGTTTCTTTGTTTTTTCAGGTGGGTCTGCATTTCTTTTTCAGGTGTGGAAAGTTAATTAGCTCTGAGGATTCTGGTACTTGTATTTTTCACACTTGATTTTACTGGCAGGTGACTGGAAACAACTCCCTCCATAGCACAAATCTTCCCCTTGATGGGGGGGGGGGGAGCCATCGTTGTGGCTCTCCAATGATGGCCCTGCTGCTGTTGCCTTTGCCCGGGACTACTGGAACAATGTTTAAAGATTAGTAAGGCAGGTGCTCTGTTACCAGTGATTAGCTTCTCCTCCAAACGCACGTTTTCATGGCTCCATCAATCTGGAGGGAGGCTGAGTTTCTTTGTTTTTTCATGCGGGTCTGCATTTCTTTTTCATGTGTGGAAAGTTAATTAATTCTGAGGATTCTGGTACTTGTATATTTGCAATTGATTTTACTGGCAGTTGACCGGAAACAACTCCCTCCATAGCACTAATCTTCCCCTTGATGGGGGGAGGGGGAAAGCAATGGTTGTGGCTCTCCAATGTAAGGCATGATGGCCCTGCTGCTGCTGCCTTTGCCCGGGACTACTGGAAAAATGTTTAAAGATTAGTAAGGCAGGTGCTCTGTTACCAGTGATTAGCTTCTCCTCCAAACTCACGTTTTCATGGCTCCATCAATCTTCAGGGAGGCTGAGTTTCTTTGTTTTTTCAGGTGGGTCTGCATTTCTTTTTCAGGTGTGGCAAGTTAACTAGCTCTGAGGATTCTGGTACTTGTATTTTTCGCACTTGATTTTACTGGCAGGTGACTTGAAACAACTCCCTCCAATACAGAAATCTTCCCCTTGATGGGAGGAGGGGGAAAGCCATGGTTGTGGCTCTACAATGTAAGGCATGATGGCCCTGCTGCTGCTGCCTTTGCCCGGGACTACTGGAACAATGTTTTAAGATTAGTAAGGCAGGCGCTCTGCTACCAGTCATTAGCTTCTCCTCCAAATGCACGTTTTCATGACAACATCAATCTTCAGGGAGGCTGAGTTTCTTTGTTTTTCCAGGCCGGTCTGCATTTCTTTTTCCGGTGTGGAAAGTTAATTAACTCTGAGGATTCTGGTACTTGTGTTTTTGCACTTGATTTTACTGGCAGGTGACCGGAAACAACTCCCTCCATAGCACAAATCTTCCCCTTGATGGGGGGAGGGGGAAAGCCATGGTTTTGGCTCTCCAATGTAAGGCATGATGGCCCTGCTCCTGCTGCCTTTGCCCGGGACTACTGGAACTATGTTTAAAGATTAGTTAGGCAGGCGATCTGTTACCAGTCGTTAGCTTATCTTCCAAATGCACATTTTCATGACTCCATCAATCTTCAGGGAGGCTGAGTTTCTTTGTTTTTTCAGGCGGGTCTGCATTTATTTTTCAGGTGTGGCAAGTTAATTAGCTCTGAGGATTCTGGTACATGTATTTTTCGCACTTGATTTTACTGGCAGGTGACTGGAAACAACTCCCTCCATAGCACAAATCTTCCCCTTGATGGGGGCAGGGGGAAAGCCATGGTTGTTGCTCTCCAATGTAAGGCATGATGGCCCTGCTGCTGCTGCCTTTGCCCGGGACTACTAGAACAATGTTTACAGATTAGTAAGACAGGTGCTCTGTTACCATTGATTAGCTTCTCCTCCAAACGCACGTTTTCATGACTCCATCAATATTCAGGGAGGCTAACTTTCTTTGTTTTTTCAGGCGGACCTGCATCTCTTTTACAGGTGTGGCAAGTTAATTAGCTCTTGATTTTACTGGCAGGTGACCGGAAACAGCTCCCTCCATAGCACAAATCTTCCCCTGATGGGGGGGACAGTGAAATACATGGTTGTGGCTCTCCAGTGTAAGGCATGATCGCCCTGCTGCTGCTGCCTTTGTCCGGGATTACGGGAACAATGTTTAAAGATTACTAAGTTACACGCTCTGTTACCAGTCGTTAGCTTATCCTCCAAACGCACGTTTTCATTACTCCATCAATCTTCAGGGAGGCTGAGTTTCTTGGTTTTTTCAGGCGGGTCTGCATTTCTTTTTCAGGTGTGGTAAGTTAATTAACTCTGAGGATTCTGGTACTTGTATTTTTCACACTTGATTTTACTGGCAGGTGACGGGAAACAACTCCCTCCATAGCACAAATCTTCCCCTTGATGGGGGCGGGGGGAAAGCCATGGTTGTTGCTCTCCAATGTAAGGCATGATGGCCCTGTTGCTGCTGCCTTTGCCCGGGACTACTAGAACAATGTTTAAAGATTAGTAAGGCAGGTGCTCTGTTACCATTGATTAGCTTCTCCTCCAAACGCACGTTTTCATGACTCCATCAATCTTCAGGGAGGCTGAGTTTCTTTGTTTTTTCAGGCGGGTCTGCATTTCTTTTTCAGGTGTGGAAAGTTAATTAACTCTGAGGATTCTGGTACTTGTATTTTTGCACTTGATTTTACTGGCAGGTGACCGGAAACAACTCCCTCCATAGCACAAATCTTCCCCTTGATTGGGGAGGGGGAAAGCCATGGTTGTGGCTCTCCAATGTAAGGCATGATGGCCCTGCTCCTGCTGCCTTTGCCAGGGACTACTGGAACTATGTTTAAAGATTAGTTAGGCAGGCGATCTGTTACCAGTCGTTAGCTTATCCTCCAAATGCATGTTTTCATGACTCCATCAATCTTCAGGGAGGCTGAGTTTTTTTGTTTTTTCAGGCGGGTCTGCATTTATTTTGCGGGTGTGGCAAGTTAATTAGCTCTGAGGATTCTGGTACTTGTATTTTTCGCACTTGATTTTACTGGCAGGTGACTTGAAACAACTCCCTCCAATACAGAAATCTTCCCCTTGATGGGAGGAGGGGGAAAGCCATGGTTGTGGCTCTCCAATGTAAGGCATGATGGCCCTGCTGCTGCTGCCTTTGCCCGAGACTACTGGAACAATGTTTAAAGGTTAGTAAGGCAGGTACTCTGTTACCATTGATTAGCTTCTCCTCCAAATGCACGTTTTCATGACAACATCAATCTTCAGGGAGGCTGAGTTTCGTTGTTTTTTCAGGCCGGTCTGCATTTCTTTTTCAGGTGTGGAAAGTTAATTAACTCTGAGGATTCTGGTACTTGTATTTTTGCACTTGATTTTACTGGCAGGTGACCGGAAACAACTCCCTCCATAGCACAAATCTTCCCCTTGATGGGGGAGGGGGAAAGCCATGGTTTTGGCTCTCCAATGTAAGGCATGATGGCCCTGCTCCTGCTGCCTTTGCCCGGGACTACTGGAACTATGTTTAAAGATTAGTTAGGCAGGCGATCTGTTACCAGTCGTTAGCTTATCTTCCAAATGCACGTTTTCATGACTCCATCAATCTTCAGGGAGGCTGAGTTTCTTTGTTTTTTCAGGCGAGTCTGCATTTATTTTTCAGGTTTTGCAAGTTAATTAGCTCTGAGGATTCTGGTATTTGTATTTTTCGCACTTGATTTTACTGGCAGGTGACTGGAAACAACTCCCTCCATAGCACAAATCTTACCCTTGATGGGGGCAGGGGGAAAGCCATGGTTGTTGCTCTCCAATGTAAGGCATGATGGCCCTGCTGCTGCTGCCTTTGCCCGGGACTACTAGAACAATGTTTAAAGATTAGTAAGACAAGTGCTCTGTTACCATTGATTAGCTTCTCCTCCAAACACACGTTTTCATGACTCCATCAATCTTCAGGGAGGCTAACTTTCTTTGTTTTTTCAGGCGGGTCTGCATTTCTTTTTCAGGTGTGGCAAGTTAATTAGCTCTTGATTTTACTGGCAGGTGACCGGAAACAGCTCCCTCCATAGCACAAATCTTCCCCTGATGGGGGGGGACAGTGAAATACATGGTTGTGGCTCTCCAGTGTAAGGCATGATCGCCCTGCTGCTGCTGCCTTTGCCCGGGATTACGGGAACAATGTTTAAAGATTACTAAATTACGCGCTCTGTTACCAGTCGTTAGCTTATCTTCCAAACGCACGTTTTTATGACTCCATCAATCTTCAGGGAGGCTGCGTTTCTTTGTTTTTTCAGGTGGGTCTGCATTTCTTTTTCAGGTGTGGAAAGTTAATTAACTCTGAGGATTCTGGTACTTGTATTTTTGCACTTGATTTTACTGGCAGGTGACGGGAAACAACTCCCTCCATAGCACAAATCTTCCCCTTGATGGGGGGAGGGGGAAAGCCATGGTTGTTGCTCTCCAATGTAAGGCATGATGGCCCTGCTGCTGCTGCCTTTGCCCGGGACTACTAGAACAATGTTTAAAGATTAGTTAGGCAGGCGATCTGTTACCAGTCGTTACCTTATCCTCCAAATGCATGTTTTCATGACTCCATCAATCTTCAGGGAGGCTGAGTTTCTTTGTTTTTTCAGGCGGGTCTGCATTTATTTTGCAGGTGTGGCAAGTTAATTAGCTCTGAGGATTCTGGTACTTGTATTTTTAGCACTTGATTTTACTGGCAGGTGACTGGAAACAACTCCCTCCATAGCACAAATCTCCCCCTTGATGGGGGCAGGGGGAAAGCCATGGTTGTTGCTCTCCAATGTAAGGCATGATGGCCCTGCTGCTGCTGCCTTTGCCCGGACTACTGGAACAATGTTTAAAGAATAGTAAGGCAGGTGCTCTGTTACCATTGATTAGCTTCTCCCCAAACGCACGTTTTCATGACTCCATCAATCTTCAGGGAGGCTGAGTTTCTTTGTTTTTTCAGGCGGGTCTGCATTTCTTTTTCAGGTGTAGCAAGTTAATTAGCTCTGAGGATTCTGGTACTTGTATTTTTCACACTTCATTTTACTGGCAGGTCACTGGAAACAACTCCCTCCATAGCACAAATCTTCCCCTTGATGGGGGGAGGGGGAAAGCCATGGTTGTGGCTCTCCAATGTAAGGCATGATGACCCTGCTGCTGCTGCCTTTGCCCGGGACTACTGGAACAATGTTTAAAGATTAGTAAGGCAGGTGCTCTGTTACCAGTGATTAGCTTCTCCTCCAAACGTACGTTTTCATGGCTCCATCAATCTTCAGGGAGGCTAAGTTTCTATGTTTTTTCAGGCGGGTCTGCATTTCTTTTTCAGGTGTGGCAAGTTAATTAGCTCTGAGGATTCTGGTACTTGTATTTTTCGCACTTGATTTTACTGGCAGGTGACTGGAAACAACTCCCTCCATAGCACAAATCCTCCCCTTGATGGCGGCTGGGGGAAAGCCATGGTTGTGGCTCTCCAATGTAAGGCATGATGGCCCTGCTCCTGCTGCCTTTGCCCGGGACTACTGGAACTATGTTTAAAGATTAGTTAGGCAGGCGATTTGTTACCAGTCGTTAGCTTATCCTCCAAATGCACGTTGTCATGACTCCATCAATCTTCAGGGAGGCTGAGTTTCTTTGTTTTTACAGGCGGGTCTGCATTCATTTTTCAGGTGTGGCAAGTTAATTAGCTCTGAATATTCTGGTACTTGTATTTTTCGCACTTGATTTTACTGACAGGTGACTGGAAACAACTCCCTCCATAGCACAAATCTTCCCGTTGATGAGGGGAGGCGGAAAGCCATGGTTGTGGCTCTCCAATGTAAGGCATGATGGCCCTGCTGCTGCTGCCTTTGCCCGGGACTACTGGAACAATGTTTAAAGCTTAGTAAGGCAGGTGCTCTGTTACCATTGATTAGCTTCTCCTCCAAATGCACGTTTTCATGACAACATCAATCTTCAGGGAGGCTGAGTTTCTTTGTTTTTTCAGGCTGGTCTGCATTTCTTTTTCCGGTGTGGAAAGTTAATTAACTCTGAGGATTCTGGTACTTGTATTTTTGCACTTGATTTTACTGGCAGGTGACCGGAAACAACTCTTTCCATAGCACAAATTTTCCCCTTGATGGGGGAGGGGGAAAGCCATGGTTTTGGCTCTCCAATGTAAGGCATGATGGCCCTGATCCTGCTGCCTTTGCCCGGGACTACTGGAACTATGTTTAAAGATTAGTTAGGCAGGCGATCTGTTACCAGTCGTTAGCTTATCTTCCAAATGCACATTTTCATGACTCCATCAATCTTCAGGGAGGCTGAGTTTCTTTGTTTTTTCAGGCGGGTCTGCATTTATTTTTCAGGTGTGGTAAGTTAATTAGCTCTGAGGATTCTGGTACATGTATTTTTCGCACTTGATTTTACTGGCAGGTGACTGGAAACAACTCCCTCCATAGCACAAATCTTCCCCTTGATGGGGGCAGGGGGAAAGCCATGGTTGTTGCTCTCCAATGTAAGGCATGATGGCCCTGCTGCTGCTGCCTTTGCCCGGGACTACTAGAACAATGTTTAAAGATTAGTAAGACAGGTGCTCTGTTACCATTGGTTAGCTTCTCCTTCAAACGCACGTTTTCATGACTCCATCAATCTTCAGGGAGGCTAACTTTCTTTGTTTTTTCAGGCGGGTCTGCATTTCTTTTTCAGGTGTGGCAAGTTAATTAGCTCTTGATTTTACTGGCAGGTGACCGGAAACAGCTCCCTCCATAGCACAAATCTTCCCCTGATGGGGGGGACAGTGAAATACATGGTTGTGGCTCTCCAGTGTAAGGCATGATCGCCCTGCTGCTGCTGCCTTTGTCCGGGATTACGGGAACAATGTTTAAAGATTACTAAATTACGCGCTCTGTTAGCAGTCGTTAGCTTATCCTCCAAACGCACGTTTTCATTACTCCATCAATCTTCAGGGAGGCTGAGTTTCTTTGTTTTTTCAGGTGGGTCTGCATTTCTTTTTCAGGTGTGGTAAGTTAATTAACTCTGAGGATTCTGGTACTTGTATTTTTCACACTTGATTTTACTGGCAGGTGACGGGAAACAACTCCCTCCATAGCACAAATCTTCCCCTTGATGGGGGCAGGGGGAAAGCCATGGTTGTTGCTCTCCAATGTAAGGCATGATGGCCCTGCTGCTGCTGCCTTTGACCGGGACTACTAGAACAATGTTTAAAGATTAGTAAGGCAGGTGCTCTGTTACCATTGATTAGCTTCTCCTCCAAACGCACATTTTCATGACTCCATCAATCTTCAGGGAGGCTGAGTTTCTTTGTTTTTTCAGGCGGGTCTGCATTTCTTTTTCAGGTGTGGAAAGTTAATTAACTCTGAGGATTCTGGTACTTGTATTTTTGCACTTGATTTTACTGGCAGGTGACCGGAAACAACTCCCTCCATAGCACAAATCTTCCCCTTGATGGGGGAGGGGGAAAGCCATGGTTGTGGCTCTCCAATGTAAGGCATGATGGCCCTGCTCCTGCTGCCTTTGCCATGGACTACTGGAACTATGTTTAAAGATTAGTTAGGCAGGCGATCTGTTACCAGTCGTTAGCTTATCCTCCAAATGCATGTTTTCATGACTCCATCAATCTTCAGGGAGGCTGAGTTTTTTTGTTTTTTCAGGCGGGTCTGCATTTATTTTGCAGGTGTGGCAAGTTAATTAGCTCTGAGGATTCTGGTACTTGTATTTTTCGCACTTGATTTTACTGGCAGGTGACTTGAAACAACTCCCTCCAATACAGAAATCTTCCCCTTGATGGGAGGAGGGGGAAAGCCATGGTTGTGGCTCTCCAATGTAAGGCATGATGGCCCTGCTGCTGCTGCCTTTGCCCGGGACTACTGGAACAATGTTTAAAGATTAGTAAGGCAGGCGCTCTGCTATCAGTCATTAGCTTCTCCTCCAAATGCATGTTTTCATGACTCCATCAATCTTCAGGGAGGCTGAGTTTCTTTGTTTTTTCAGGCGGGTCTGCATTTCTTTTTCAGGTGTGGAAAGTTAATTAACTCTGAGGATTCTGGTACTTGTATTTTTCACACTTGATTTTACTGGCAGGTGACTGGAAACAACTCCCTCCATAGCACAAATCTTCCTCTTGATGGGGAGAGGGGGAAAGCCATGGTTGTGGCTCTCCAATGTAAGGCATGATGGCCCTGCTGCTGCTGCCTTTGCCCGAGACTACTGGAGCAATGTTTAAAGGTTAGTAAGGCAGGTGCTCTGTTACCATTGATTAGCTTCTCCTCCAAATGCACGTTTTCATGACAACATCAATCTTCAGGGAGGCTGAGTTTCTTTGTTTTTTCAGGCCGGTCTGCATTTCTTTTTCAGGTGTGGAAAGTTAATTAACTCTGAGGATTCTGGTACTTGTATTTTTGCACTTGATTTTAATGGCAGGTGACCGGAAACAACTCCCTCCATAGCACAAATCTTCCCCTTGATGGAGGGAGGGGGAAAGCCATGGTTTTGGCTCTTCAATGTAAGGCATGATGGCCCTGCTCCTGCTGCCTTTGCCCGGGACTACTGGAACTATGTTTAAAGATTAGTTAGGCAGGCGATCTGTTACCAGTCGTTAGCTTATCTTCCAAATGCACATTTTCATGACTCCATCAATCTTCAGGGAGGCTAACTTTCTTTGTTTTTTCAGGCGGGTCTGCATTTCTTTTTCAGGTGTGGCAAGTTAATTAGCTCTTGATTTTACTGGCAGGTGACCGGAAACAGCTCCCTCCATAGCACAAATCTTCCCCTGATGGGGGGGACAGTGAAATACATGGTTGTGGCTCTCCAGTGTAAGGCATGATCGCCCTGCTGCTGCTGCCTTTGTCCGGGATTACGTGAACAATGTTTAAAGATTACTAAGTTACACGCTCTGTTACCAGTCGTTAGCTTATCCTCCAAACGCACGTTTTCATGACTCCATCAATCTTCAGGGAGGCTGAGTTTCTTTGTTTTTTCAGGTGGGTCTGCATTTCTTTTTCAGGTGTGGAAAGTTAATTAACTCTGAGGATTCTGGTACTTGTATTTTTGCACTTGATTTTACTGGCAGGTGACGGGAAACAACTCCCTCCATTGCACAAATCTTCCCCTTGATGGGGGGAGGGGGAAAGCCATGGTTGTTGCTCTCCAATGTAAGGCATGATGGCCCTGCTGCTGCTGCCTTTGCCCGGGACTACTAGAACAATGTTTAAAGATTAGTTAGGCAGGCGATCTGTTACCAGTCGTTAGCTTATCCTCCAAATGCATGTTTTCATGACTCCATCAATCTTCAGGGAGGCTGAGTTTCTTTGTTTTTTCAGGCGGGTCTGCATTTATTTTGCAGGTGTGGCAAGTTAATTAGCTCTGAGGATTCTGGTACTTGTATTTTTAGCACTTGATTTTACTGGCAGGTGACTGGAAACAACTACCTCCATAGCACAAATCTCCCCCTTGATGGGGGCAGGGGGAAAGCCATGGTTGTTGCTCTCCAATGTAAGGCATGATGGCCCTGCTGCTGCTGCCTTTGCCCGGGACTACTGGAACAATGTTTAAAGATTAGTAAGGCAGGTGCTCTGTTACCATTGATTAGCTTCTCCCCAAACGCACGTTTTCATGACTCCATCAATCTTCAGGGAGGCTAAGTTTCTTTGTTTTTTCAGGCGGGTCTGAATTTCTTTTTCAGGTGTGGCAAGTTTATTAGCTCTGAGGATTCTGGTACTTGTATTTTTCGCACTTGATTTTACTGGCAGGTGACTGGAAACAACTCCCTCCATAGCACAAATCCTCCCCTTGATGGCGGCAGGGGGAAAGCCATGGTTGTGGCTCTCCAATGTAAGGCATGATGGCCCTGCTCCTGCTGCCTTTGCCCGGGACTACTGGAACTATGTTTAAAGATTAGTTAGGAAGGCGATCTGTTACCAGTCGTTAGCTTATCTTCCAAATGCACATTTTCATGACTCCATCAATCTTCAGGGAGGCTGAGTTTCTTTGTTTTTTCATGCGGGTCTGCATTCATTTTTCAGGTGTGGCAAGTTAATTAGCTCTGAGGATTCTAGTACTTGTATTTTTCACACTTCATTTTACTGGCAGGTCACTGGAAACAACTCCCTCCATAGCACAAATCTTCCCCTTGATGGGGGGAGGAGAAAAGCCATGGTTGTGGCTCTCCAATGTAAGGCATGATGACCCTGCTGCTGCTGCCTTTGCCTGGGACTACTGGAACAATGTTTAAAGATTAGTAAGGCAGGTGCTCTGTTACCAGTGATTAGCTTCTCCTCCAAACGCACGTTTTCATGGCTCCATCAATCTTCAGGGAGGCTAAGTTTCTTTGTTTTTTCAGGCGGGTCTGAATTTCTTTTTCAGGTGTGGCAAGTTTATTAGCTCTGAGGATTCTGGTACTTGTATTTTTCGCACTTGATTTTACTGGCAGGTGACTGGAAACAACTCCCTCCATAGCACAAATCCTCCCCTTGATGGCGGCAGGGGGAAAGCCATGGTTGTGGCTCTCCAATGTAAGGCATGATGGCCCTGCTCCTGCTGCCTTTGCCAGGGACTACTGGAACTATGTTTAAAGATTACTTAGGCAGGCGATCTGTTACCAGTCGTTAGCTTATCTTCCAAATGCACATTTTCATGACTCCATCAATCTTCAGGGAGGCTGAGTTTCTTTGTTTTTTCAGGCGGGTCTGCATTCATTTTTCAGGTGTGGCAAGTTAATTAGCTCTGAGGATTCTGGTACATGTATTTTTCGCACTTGATTTTACTGGCAGGTGACTGGAAACAACTCCCTCCATAGCACAAATCTTCCCCTTGATGGGGGCAGGGGGAAAGCCATGGTTGTTGCTCTCCAATGTAAGGCATGATGGCCCTGCTGCTGCTGCCTTTGCCCGGGACTACTAGAACAATGTTTAAAGATTAGTAAGACAGGTGCTCTGTTACCATTGATTAGCTTCTCCTTCAAACGCACGTTTTCATGACTCCATCAATCTTCAGGGAGGCTAACTTTCTTTGTTTTTTCAGGCGGGTCTGCATTTCTTTTTCAGGTGTGGCAAGTTAATTAGCTCTTGATTTTACTGGCAGGTGACTGGAAACAGCTCCCTCCATAGCACAAATCTTCCCCTGATGGGGGGGACAGTGAAATACATGGTTGTGACTCTCCAGTGTAAGGCATCATCGCCCTGCTGCTGCTGCCTTTGTCCGGGATTACGGGAACAATGTTTAAAGATTACTAAGTTACGCGCTCTGTTACCAGTCGTTAGCTTATCCTCCAAACGCACATTTTCATTACTCCATCAATCTTCAGGGAGGCTGAGTTTCTTTGTTTTTTCAGGCGGGTCTGCATTTCTTTTTCAGGTGTGGTAAGTTAATTAACTCTGAGGATTCTGGTACTTGTATTTTTCACACTTGATTTTACTGGCAGGTGACTGGAAACAACTCCCTCCATAGCACAAATCTTCCCCTTGATGGGGGCAGGGGGAAAGCCATGGTTGTTGCTCTCCAATGTAAGGCATGATGGCCCTGCTGCTGCTGCCTTTGCCCGGGACTACTAGAACAATGTTTAAAGATTAGTAAGGCAGGTGCTCTGTTACCATTGATTAGCTTCTCCTCCAAACGCACATTTTCATGACTCCATCAATCTTCAGGGAGGCTGAGTTTCTTTGTTTTTTCAGGCAGGTCTGCATTTCTTTTTCAGGTGTGGAAAGTTAATTAACTCTGAGGATTCTGGTACTTGTATTTTTGCACTTGATTTTACTGGCAGGTGACCGGAAACAACTCCCTCCATAGCACAAATCTTCCCCTTGATGGGGGAGGGGGAAAGCCATGGTTGTGGCTCTCCAATGTAAGGCATGATGGCCCTGCTCCTGCTTCCTTTGCCATGGACTACTGGAACTATGTTTAAAGATTAGTTAGGCAGGCGATCTGTTACCAGTCGTTAGCTTATCCTCCAAATGCATGTTTTCATGACTCCATCAATCTTCAGGGAGGCTGAGTTTTTTTGTTTTTTCAGGCGGGTCTGCATTTATTTTGCAGGTGTGGCAAGTTAATTAGCTCTGAGGATTCCAGTACTTGTATTTTTCGCACTTGATTTTACTGGCAGGTGACTTGAAACAACTCCCTCCAATACAGAAATCTTCTCCTTGATGGGAGGAGGGGGAAAGCCATGGTTGTGGCTCTCCAATGTAAGGCATGATGGCCCTGCTGCTGCTGCCTTTGCCCGGGACTACTGGAACAATGTTTAAAGATTAGTAAGGCAGGTGCTCTGCTATCAGTCATTAGCTTCTCCTCCAAATGCATGTTTTCATGACTCCATCAATCTTCAGGGAGGCTGAGTTTCTTTGTTTTTTCAGGCGGGTCTGCATTTCTTTTTCAGGTGTGGAAAGTTAATTAACTCTGAGGATTCTGGTACTTGTATTTTTCACACTTGATTTTACTGGCAGGTGACTGGAAACAACTCCCTCCATAGCACAAATCTTCCTCTTGATGGGGAGAGGGGGAAAGCCATGGTTGTGGCTCTCCAATGTAAGGCATGATGGCCCTGCTGCTGCTGCCTTTGCCCGAGACTACTGGAACAATGTTTAAAGGTTAGTAAGGCAGGTGCTCTGTTACCATTGATTAGCTTCTCCTCCAAATGCACGTTTTCATGACAACATCAATCTTCAGGGAGGCTGAGTTTCTTTGTTTTTTCAGGCCGGTCTGCATTTCTTTTTCAGGTGTGGAAAGTTAATTAACTCTGAGGATTCTGGTACTTGTATTTTTGCACTTGATTTTACTGGCAGGTGACCGGAAACAACTCCCTCCATAGCACAAATCTTCCCCTTGATGGGGGGAGGGGGAAAGCCATGGTTTTGGCTCTCCAATGTAAGGCATGATGGCCCTGCTCCTGCTTCCTTTGCCCGGGACTACTGGAACTATGTTTAAAGATTAGTTAGGCAGGCGATCTGTTACCAGTCGTTAGCTTATCTTCCAAATGCACGTTTTCATGACTCCATCAATTTTCAGGGAGGCTGAGTTTCTTTGTTTTTTCAGGCGAGTCTGCATTTATTTTTCAGGTGTGGCAAGTTAATTAGCTCTGAGGATTCTGGTACTTGTATTTTTCGCACTTGATTTTACTGGCAGGTGACTGGAAACAACTCCCTCCATAGCACAAATCTTCCCCTTGATGGGGGCAGGGGGAAAGCCATGGTTGTTGCTCTCCAATATAAGGCATGATGGCCCTGCTGCTGCTGCCTTTGCCCGGGACTACTAGAACAATGTTTAAAGATTAGTAAGACAGGTGCTCTGTTACCATTGATTAGCTTCTCCTCCAAACGCACGTTTTCATGACTCCATCAATCTTCAGGGAGGCTAACTTTCTTTGTTTTTTCAGGCGGGTCTGCATTTCTTTTTCAGGTGTGGCAAGTTAATTAGCTCTTGATTTTACTGGCAGGTGACCGGAAACAGCTCCCTCCATAGCACAAATCTTCCCCTGAAGGGGGGGGACAGTGAAATACATGGTTGTGGCTCTCCAGTGTAAGGCATGATCGCCCTGCTGCTGCTGCCTTTGTCCGGGATTACGGGAACAATGTTTAAAGATTACTAAGTTACGCGCTCTGTTACCAGTCGTTAGCTTATCCTCCAAACGCACGTTTTCATGACTCCATCAATCTTCAGGGAGGCTGAGTTTCTTTGTTTTTTCAGGCCGGTCTGCATTTATTTTGCAGGTGTGGCAAGTTAATTAGCTCTGAGGATTCTGGTACTTGTATTTTTGCACTTGATTTTACTGGCAGGTGACGGGAAACAACTCCCTCCATAGCACAAATCTCCCCCTTGATGGGGGCAGGGGGAAAGCCATGGTTGTTGCTCTCCAATGTAAGGCATGATGGCCCTGCTGCTGCTGCCTTTGCCCGGGACTACTAGAACAATGTTTAAAGATTAGTAAGGCAGGTGCTCTGTTACCATTGATTAGCTTCTCCTCCAAACGCACGTTTTCATGACTCCATCAATCTTCAGGGAGGCTGAGTTTCTTTGTTTTTTCAGGCGGGTCTGCATTTCTTTTTCAGGTGTAGCAAGTTAATTAGCTCTGAGGATTCTAGTACTTGTATTTTTCACACTTCATTTTACAGGCAGGTCACTGGAAACAACTCCCTCCATAGCACACATCTTCCCCTTGATGGGGGGAGGGGGAAAGCCATGGTTGTGGCTCTCCAATGTAAGGCATAATGACCCTGCTGCTGCTGCCTTTGCCCGGGACTACTGGAACAATGTTTAAAGATTAGTAAGGCAGGTGCTCTGTTACCAGTGATTAGCTTCTCCTGCAAACGCACGTTTTCATGGCTCCATCAATCTTCAGGGAGGCTACGTTTCTTTGCTTTTTTCAGGCGGGTCTGCATTTCTTTTTCAGGTGTGGCAAGTTAATTAGCTCTGAGGATTCTGGTACTTGTATTTTTCGCACTTGATTTTACTGGCAGGTGACTGGAAACAACTCCCTCCATAGCACAAATCCTCACCTTGATGGCGGCAGGGGGAAAGCCATGGTTGTGGCTCTCCAATGTAAGGCATGGTGGCCCTGCTCCTGCTGCCTTTGCCCGGGACTACTGGAACTATGTTTAAAGATTAGTTAGGCAGGCGATTTGTTACCAGTCGTTAGCTTATCCTCCAAATGCACGTTGTCATGACTCCATCAATCTTCAGGGAGGCTGAGTTTCTTTGTTTTTACAGGCGGGTGTGCATTCATTTTTCAGGTGTGGCAAGTTAATTAGCTCTGAATATTCTGGTACTTGTATTTTTCGCACTTGATTTTACTGGCAGGTGACTGGAAACAACTCCCTCCATAGCACAAATCTTCCCCTTGATGAGGGGAGGCGGAAAGCCATGGTTGTGGCTCTCCAATGTAAGGCATGATGACCCTGCTGCTGCTGCCTTTGCCCGGGACTACTGGAACAATGTTTAAAGGTTAGTAAGGCAGGTGCTCTGTTACCATTGATTAGCTTCTCCTCCAAATGCACGTTTTCATGACAACATCAATCTTCAGGGAGGCTGAGTTTCTTTGTTTTTTCAGGCCGGTCTGCATTTCTTTTTCCGGTGTGGAAAGTTAATTAACTCTGTGGATTCTGGTACTTGTATTTTTGCACTTGATTTTACTGGCAGGTGACCGGAAACAACTCCCTCCATAGCACAAATCTTCCCCTTGATGGGGGGAGGGGGAAAGCCATGGTTTTGGCTCTCCAATGTAAGGCATGATGGCCCTGCTCCTGCTGCCTTTGCCCGGGACTACTGGAACTATGTTTAAAGATTAGTTAGGCAGGCGATCTGTTACCAGTCGTTAGCTTATCTTCCAAATGCACATTTTCATGACTCCATCAATCTTCAGGGAGGCTGAGTTTCTTTGTTTTTTCAGGCGGGTCTGCATTTCTTTTTCAGGTGTGGTAAGTTAATTAACTCTGAGGATTCTGGTACTTGTATTTTTCACACTTGATTTTACTGGCAGGTGACGGGAAACAACTCCCTGCATAGCACAAATCTTCCCCTTGATGGGGGCAGGGGGAAAGCCATGGTTGTTGCTCTCCAATGTAAGGCATGATGGCCCTGCTGCTGCTGCCTTTGCCCGGGACTACTAGAACAATGTTTAAAGATTAGTAAGGCAGGTGCTATGTTACCATTGATTAGCTTCTCCTCCAAACGCACATTTTCATGACTCCATCAATCTTCAGGGAGGCTGAGTTTCTTTGTTTTTTCAGGCGGGTCTGCATTTCTTTTTCAGGTGTGGAAAGTTAATTAACTCTGAGGATTCTGGTACTTGTAATTTTGCACTTGATTTTACTGGCAGGTGACCGGAAACAACTCCCTCCATAGCACAAATCTTCCCCTTGATGGGGGAGGGGGAAAGCCATGGTTGTGGCTCTCCAATATAAGGCATGATGGCCCTGCTCCTGCTGCCTTTGCCAGGGACTACTGGAACTATGTTTAAAGATTAGTTAGGCAGGCAATCTGTTACCAGTCGTTAGCTTATCCTCCAAATGCATGTTTTCATGACTCCATCAATCTTCAGGGAGGCTGAGTTTTTTGTTTTTTCAGGCGGGTCTGCATTTATTTTGCAGGTGTGGCAAGTTAATTAGCTCCTAGGATTCTGGTACTTGTATTTTTCGCACTTGATTTTACTGGCAGGTGACTTGAAACAACTCCCTCCAAAACAGAAATCTTCCCCTTGATGGGAGGAGGGGGAAAGCCATAGTTGTGGCTCTCCAATGTAAGGCATGATGGCCCTGCTGCTGCTGCCTTTGCCCGGGACTACTGGAACAATGTTTAAAGATTAGTAAGGCAGGCGCTCTGCTATCAGTCATTAGCTTCTCCTCCAAATGCATGTTTTCATGACTCCATCAATCTTCAGGGAGGCTGAGTTTCTTTGTTTTTTCAGGCGGGTCTGCATTTCTTTTTCAGGTGTGGAAAGTTAATTAACTCTGAGGATTCTGGTACTTGTATTTTTCACACTTGATTTTACTGGCAGGTGACTGGAAACAACTCCCTCCATAGCACAAATCTTCCTCTTGATGGGGAGAGGGGGAAAGCCATGGTTGTGGCTCTCCAATGTAAGGCATGATGGCCCTGCTGCTGCTGCCTTTGCCCGAGACTACTGGAACAATGTTTAAAGGTTAATAAGGCAGGTGCTCTGTTACCATTGATTAGCTTCTCCTCCAAATGCACGTTTTCATGACAACATCAATCTTCAGGGAGGCTGAGTTTCTTTGTTTTTTCAGGCCGGTCTGCATTTCTTTTTCAGGTGTGGAAAGTTAATTAACTCTGAGGATTCTGGTACTTGTATTTTTGCACTTGATTTTACTGGCAGGTGACCGGAAACAACTCCCTCCATAGCACAAATCTTCCCCTTGATGGGGGGAGGGGGAAAGCCATGGTTTTGGCTCTCCAATGTAAGGCATGATGGCCCTGCTCCTGCTGCCTTTGCCCGGGACTACTGGAACTATGTTTAAAGATTAGTTAGGCAGGCGATCTGTTACCAGTCGTTAGCTTATCTTCCAAATGCACGTTTTCATGACTCCATCAATCTTCAGGGAGTCTGAGTTTCTTTGTTTTTTCAGGCGAGTCTGCATTTATTTTTCAGGTGTGGCAAGTTAATTAGCTCTGAGGATTCTGGTACTTGTATTTTTTGCACTTGATTTTACTGGCAGGTGACTGGAAACAACTCCCTCCAATGCACAAATCTTCCCCTTGATGGGGGCAGGGGGAAAGCCATGGTTGTTGCTCTCCAATGTAAGGCATGATGGCCCTGCTGCTGCTGCCTTTGCCCGGGACTACTAGAACAATGTTTAAAGATTAGTAAGACAGGTGCTCTGTTACCATTGATTAGCTTCTCCTCCAAACGCACGTTTTCATGACTCCATCAATCTTCAGGGAGGCTAACTTTCTTTGTTTTTTCAGGCGGGTCTGCATTTCTTTTTCAGGTGTGGCAAGTTAATTAGCTCTTGATTTTACTGGCAGGTGACCGGAAACAGCTCCCTCCATAGCACAAATCTTCCCCTGATGGGGGGGGACAGTGAAATACATGGTTGTGGCTCTCCAGTGTAAGGCATGATCGCCCTGCTGCTGCTGCCTTTGTCCGGGATTACGGGAACAATGTTTAAAGATTACTAAGTTACGCGCTCTGTTACCAGTCGTTAGCTTATCCTCCAAACGCACGTTTTCATGACTCCATCAATCTTCAGGGAGGCTGAGTTTCTTTGTTTTTTCAGGCGGGTCTGCATTTCTTTTTCAGGTGTGGAAAGTTAATTAACTCTGAGGATTCTGGTACTTGTAATTTTGCACTTGATTTTACTGGCAGGTGACCGGAAACAACTCCCTCCATAGCACAAATCTTCCCCTTGATGGGGGAGGGGGAAAGCCATGGTTGTGGCTCTCCAATATAAGGCATGATGGCCCTGCTCCTGCTGCCTTTGCCAGGGACTACTGGAACTATGTTTAAAGATTAGTTAGGCAGGCAATCTGTTACCAGTCGTTAGCTTATCCTCCAAATGCATGTTTTCATGACTCCATCAATCTTCAGGGAGGCTGAGTTTTTTGTTTTTTCAGGCGGGTCTGCATTTATTTTGCAGGTGTGGCAAGTTAATTAGCTCCTAGGATTCTGGTACTTGTATTTTTCGCACTTGATTTTACTGGCAGGTGACTTGAAACAACTCCCTCCAAAACAGAAATCTTCCCCTTGATGGGAGGAGGGGGAAAGCCATAGTTGTGGCTCTCCAATGTAAGGCATGATGGCCCTGCTGCTGCTGCCTTTGCCCGGGACTACTGGAACAATGTTTAAAGATTAGTAAGGCAGGCGCTCTGCTATCAGTCATTAGCTTCTCCTCCAAATGCATGTTTTCATGACTCCATCAATCTTCAGGGAGGCTGAGTTTCTTTGTTTTTTCAGGCGGGTCTGCATTTCTTTTTCAGGTGTGGAAAGTTAATTAACTCTGAGGATTCTGGTACTTGTATTTTTCACACTTGATTTTACTGGCAGGTGACTGGAAACAACTCCCTCCATAGCACAAATCTTCCTCTTGATGGGGAGAGGGGGAAAGCCATGGTTGTGGCTCTCCAATGTAAGGCATGATGGCCCTGCTGCTGCTGCCTTTGCCCGAGACTACTGGAACAATGTTTAAAGGTTAATAAGGCAGGTGCTCTGTTACCATTGATTAGCTTCTCCTCCAAATGCACGTTTTCATGACAACATCAATCTTCAGGGAGGCTGAGTTTCTTTGTTTTTTCAGGCCGGTCTGCATTTCTTTTTCAGGTGTGGAAAGTTAATTAACTCTGAGGATTCTGGTACTTGTATTTTTGCACTTGATTTTACTGGCAGGTGACCGGAAACAACTCCCTCCATAGCACAAATCTTCCCCTTGATGGGGGGAGGGGGAAAGCCATGGTTTTGGCTCTCCAATGTAAGGCATGATGGCCCTGCTCCTGCTGCCTTTGCCCGGGACTACTGGAACTATGTTTAAAGATTAGTTAGGCAGGCGATCTGTTACCAGTCGTTAGCTTATCTTCCAAATGCACGTTTTCATGACTCCATCAATCTTCAGGGAGTCTGAGTTTCTTTGTTTTTTCAGGCGAGTCTGCATTTATTTTTCAGGTGTGGCAAGTTAATTAGCTCTGAGGATTCTGGTACTTGTATTTTTTGCACTTGATTTTACTGGCAGGTGACTGGAAACAACTCCCTCCAATGCACAAATCTTCCCCTTGATGGGGGCAGGGGGAAAGCCATGGTTGTTGCTCTCCAATGTAAGGCATGATGGCCCTGCTGCTGCTGCCTTTGCCCGGGACTACTAGAACAATGTTTAAAGATTAGTAAGACAGGTGCTCTGTTACCATTGATTAGCTTCTCCTCCAAACGCACGTTTTCATGACTCCATCAATCTTCAGGGAGGCTAACTTTCTTTGTTTTTTCAGGCGGGTCTGCATTTCTTTTTCAGGTGTGGCAAGTTAATTAGCTCTTGATTTTACTGGCAGGTGACCGGAAACAGCTCCCTCCATAGCACAAATCTTCCCCTGATGGGGGGGGACAGTGAAATACATGGTTGTGGCTCTCCAGTGTAAGGCATGATCGCCCTGCTGCTGCTGCCTTTGTCCGGGATTACGGGAACAATGTTTAAAGATTACTAAGTTACGCGCTCTGTTACCAGTCGTTAGCTTATCCTCCAAACGCACGTTTTCATGACTCCATCAATCTTCAGGGAGGCTGAGTTTCTTTGTTTTTTCAGGCGGGTCTGCATTTCTTTTTCAGGTGTGGAAAGTTAATTAACTCTGAGGATTCTGGTACTTGTATTTTTGCACTTGATTTTACTGGCAGGTGACGGGAAACAACTCCCTCCATAGCACAAATCTTCCCCTTGATGGGGGGAGGGGGAAAGCCATGGTTGTTGCTCTCCAATGTAAGGCATGATGGCCCTGCTGCTGCTGCCTTTGCCCGGGACTACTAGAACAATGTTTAAAGATTAGTTAAGCAGGCGATCTGTTACCAGTCGTTAGCTTATCCTCCAAATGCATGTTTTCATGACTCCATCAATCTTCAGGGAGGCTGAGTTTCTTTGTTTTTTCAGGCGGGTCTGCATTTATTTTGCAGGTGTGGTGAGGTTAAATAGCTCTGAGGATTCTGGTACTTGTATTTTTAGCACTTGATTTTACTGGCAGGTGACTGGAAACAACTCCCTCCATAGCACAAATCTCCCCCTTGATGGGGGCAGCGGGAAAGCCATGGTTGTTGCTCTCCAATGTAAGGCATGAAGGCCCTGCTGCTGCTGCCTTTGCCCGGGACTACTGGAACAATGTTTAAAGATTAGTAAGGCAGGTGCTCTGTTACCATTGATTAGCTTCTCCTCCAAACGCACGTTTTCATGACTCCATCAATCTTCAGGGAGGCTGAGTTTCTTTGTTTTTTCAGGCGGGTCTGCATTTCTTTTTCAGGTGTAGCAAGTTAATTAGCTTTGAGGATTCTAGTACTTGTATTTTTCACACTTCATTTTACTGGCAGGTCACTGGAAACAACTCCCTCCATAGCACAAATCTTCCCCTTGATGGGGAGAGGAAAAAAATGGTTGTGGCTCTCCAATGTAAGGCATACTGACCCTGCTGCTGCTGCCTTTGCCCGGGACTACTGGAACAATGTTTAAAGATTAGTAAGGCAGGTACTCTGTTACCAGTGATTAGCTTCTCCTCCAAACGCACGTTTTCATGGCTCCATCAATCTTCAGGGAGGCTAAGTTTCTTTGTTTTTTCAGGCGGGTCTGCATTTCATTTTCAGGTGTGGCAAGTTAATTAGCTCTGAGGATTCTGGTACTTGTATTTTTCGCACTTGATTTTACTGGCAGGTGACTGGAAACAACTCCCTCCATAGCACAAATCCTCCCCTTGATGGTGGCAGGGGGAAAGCCATGGTTGTGGCTCTCCAATGTAAGGCATGATGGCCCTGCTCCTGCTGCCTTTGCCCGGGACTACTGGAACTATGTTTAATGATTAGTTAGGCAGGCGATTTGTTACCAGTCGTTAGCTTATCCTCCAAATGCACGTTGTCATGACTCCATCAATATTCAGGGAGGCTGAGTTTCTTTGTTTTTACAGGCGGGTGTGCATTCATTTTTCAGGTGTGGCAAGTTAATTAGCTCTGAATATTCTGGTACTTGTATTTTTCGCACTTGATTTTACTGGCAGGTGACTGGAAACAACTCCCTCCATAGCACAAATCTTACCCTTGATGGGGGCAGGGGGAAAGCCATGGTTGTTGCTCTCCAATGTAAGGCATGATGGCCCTGCTGCTGCTGCCTTTGCCCGGGACTACTGGAACAATGTTTAAAGGTTAGTAAGGCAGGTGCTCTGTTACCATTGATTAGCTTCTCCTCCAAATGCACGTTTTCATGACAACATCAATCTTCAGGGAGGCTGAGTTTCTTTGTTTTTTCAGGCCGGTCTGCATTTCTTTTTCCGGTGTGGAAAGTTAATTAACTCTGAGGATGCTGGTACTTGTATTTTTGCACTTGATTTTACTGGCAGGTGACCGGAAACAACTCCCTCCATAGCACAAATCTTCCCCTTGATGGGGGGAGGGGGAAAGCCATGGTTTTGGCTCTCCAATGTAAGGCATGATGGCCCTGCTCCTGCTGCCTTTGCCCGGGACTACTGGAACTATGTTTAAAGATTAGTTAGGCAGGCGATCTGTTACCAGTCGTTAGCTTATCTTCCAAATGCACATTTTCATGACTCCATCAATCTTCAGGGAGGCTGAGTTTCTTTGTTTTTTCAGGCGGGTCTGCATTTATTTTTCAGGTGTGGCAAGTTAATTAGCTCTGAGGATTCTGGTACATGTATTTTTCGCACTTGATTTTACTGGCAGGTGACTGGAAACAACTCCCTCCATAGCACAAATCTTACCCTTGATGGGGGCAGGGGGAAAGCCATGGTTGTTGCTCTCCAATGTAAGGCATGATGGCCCTGCTGCTGCTGCCTTTGCCCGGGACTACTAGAACAATGTTTAAAGATTAGTAAGACAGGTGCTCTGTTACCATTGATTAGCTTCTCCTCCAAACGCACGTTTTCATGACTCCGTCAATCTTCAGGGAGGCTAACTTTCTTTGTTTTTTCAGGCGGGTCTGCATTTCTTTTTCAGGTGTGGCAAGTTAATTAGCTCTTGATTCTACTGGCAGGTGACCGGAAACAGCTCCCTCCATAGCACAAATCTTCCCCTGAAGGGGGGGGACAGTGAAATACATGGTTGTGGCTCTCCAGTGTAAGGCATGATCGCCCTGCTGCTGCTGCCTTTGTCCGGGATTACGGGAACAATGTTTAAAGATTACTAAGTTACGCGCTCTGTTACCAGTCGTTAGCTTATCCTCCAAACGCACGTTTTCATGACTCCATCAATCTTCAGGGAGGCTGAGTTTCTTTGTTTTTTCAGGCGGGTCTGCATTTCTTTTTCAGGTGTGGAAAGTTAATTAACTCTGAGGATTCTGGTACTTGTATTTTTGCACTTGATTTTACTGGCAGGTGACGGGAAACAACTCCCTCCATAGCACAAATCTTCCCCTTGATGGGGGGAGGGGGAAAGCCATGGTTGTTGCTCTCCAATGTAAGGCATGATGGCCCTGCTGCTGCTGCCTTTGCCCGGGACTACTAGAACAATGTTTAAAGATTAGTTAAGCAGGCGATCTGTTACCAGTCGTTAGCTTATCCTCCAAATGCATGTTTTCATGACTCCATCAATCTTCAGGGAGGCTGAGTTTCTTTGTTTTTTCAGGCGGGTCTGCATTTATTTTGCAGGTGTGGCAAGTTAATTAGCTCTGAGGATTCTGGTACTTGTATTTTTAGCACTTGATTTTACTGGCAGGTGACTGGAAACAACTCCCTCCATAGCACAAATCTCCCCCTTGATGGGGGCAGGGGGAAAGCCATGGTTGTTGCTCTCCAATGTAAGGCATGATGGCCCTGCTGCTGCTGCCTTTGCCCGGGACTACTGGCACAATGTTTAAAGATTAGTAAGGCAGGTGCTCTGTTACCATTGATTAGCTTCTCCTCCAAACGCACGTTTTCATGACTCCATCAATCTTCAGGGAGGCTGAGTTTCTTTGTTTTTTCAGGCGGGTCTGCATTTCTTTTTCAGGTGTAGCAAGTTAATTAGCTCTGAGGATTCTAGTACTTGTATTTTTCACACTTCATTTTACAGGCAGGTCACTGGAAACAACTCCTTCCATAGCACACATCTTCCCCTTGATGGGGGGAGGGGGAAAGCCATGGTTGTGGCTCTCCAATGTAAGGCATAATGACCCTGCTGCTGCTGCCTTTGCCCGGGACTACTGGAACAATTTTTAAAGATTAGTAAGGCAGGTGCTCTGTTACCAGTGATTAGCTTCTCCTCCAAACGCACGTTTTCATGGCTCCATCAATCTTCAGGGAGGCTAAGTTTCTTTGCTTTTTTCAGGCGGGTCTGCATTTCTTTTTCAGGTGTGGCAAGTTAATTAGCTCTGAGGATTCTGGTACTTGTATTTTTCGCACTTGAATTTACTGGCAGGTGACTGGAAACAACTCCCTCCATAGCACAAATCCTCCCCTTGATGGCGGCAGGGGGAAAGCCATGGTTGTGGCTCTCCAATGTAAGGCATGGTGGCCCTGCTCCTGCTGCCTTTGCCCGGGACTACTGGAACTATGTTTAAAGATTAGTTAGGCAGGCGATTTGTTACCAGTCGTTAGCTTATCCTCCAAATGCACGTTGTCATGACTCCATCAATCTTCAGGGAGGCTGAGTTTCTTTGTTTTTACAGGCGGGTGTGCATTCATTTTTCAGGTGTGGCAAGTTAATTAGCTCTGAATATTCTGGTACTTGTATTTTTCGCACTTGATTTTACTGGCAGGTGACTGGAAACAACTCCCTCCATAGCACACATCTTCCCCTTGATGAGGGGAGGCGGAAAGCCATGGTTGTGGCTCTCCAATGTAAGGCATGATGGCCCTGCTGCTGCTGCCTTTGCCCGGGACTACTGGAACAATGTTTAAAGGTTAGTAAGGCAGGTGCTCTGTTACCATTGATTAGCTTCTCCTCCATATGCACGTTTTCATGACAACATCAATCTTCAGGGAGGCTGAGTTTCTTTGTTTTTTCAGGCCGGTCTGCATTTCTTTTTCCGGTGTGGAAAGTTAATTAACTCTGAGGATTCTGGTACTTGTATTTTTGCACTTGATTTTACTGGCAGGTGACCGGAAACAACTCCCTCCATAGCACAAATCTTCCCCTTGATGGGGGGAGGGGGAAAGCCATGGTTTTGGCTCTCCAATGTAAGGCATGATGGCCCTGCTCCTGCTGCCTTTGCCCGGGACTACTGGAACTATGTTTAAAGATTAGTTAGGCAGGCGATCTGTTACCAGTCGTTAGCTTATCTTCCAAATGCACATTTTCATGACTCCATCAATCTTCAGGGAGGCTGAGTTTCTTTGTTTTTTCAGGCGGGTCTGCATTTCTTTTTCAGGTGTGGTAAGTTAATTAACTCTGAGGATTCTGGTACTTGTATTTTTCACACTTGATTTTACTGGCAGGTGACGGGAAACAACTCCCTCCATAGCACAAATCTTCCCCTTGATGGGGGCAGGGGAAAGCCATGGTTGTTGCTCTCCAATGTAAGGCATGATGGCCCTGCTGCTGCTGCCTTTGCCCGGGACTACTAGAACAATGTTTAAAGATTAGTAAGGCAGGTGCTCTGTTACCATTGATTAGCTTCTCCTCCAAACGCACATTTTCATGACTCCATCAATCTTCAGGGAGGCTGAGTTTCTTTGTTTTTTCAGGCGGGTCTGCATTTCTTTTTCAGGTGTGGAAAGTTAATTAACTCTGAGGATTCTGGTACTTGTAATTTTGCACTTGATTTTACTGGCAGGTGACCGGAAACAACTCCCTCCATAGCACAAATCTTCCCCTTGATGGGGGAGGGGGAAAGCCATGGTTGTGGCTCTCCAATATAAGGCATGATGGCCCTGCTCCTGCTGCCTTTGCCAGGGACTACTGGAACTATGTTTAAAGATTAGTTAGGCAGGCAATCTGTTACCAGTCGTTAGCTTATCCTCCAAATGCATGTTTTCATGACTCCATCAATCTTCAGGGAGGCTGAGTTTTTTGTTTTTTCAGGCGGGTCTGCATTTATTTTGCAGGTGTGTCAAGTTAATTAGCTCCTAGGATTCTGGTACTTGTATTTTTCGCACTTGATTTTACTGGCAGGTGACTTGAAACAACTCCCTCCAATACAGAAATCTTCCCCTTGATGGGAGGAGGGGGAAAGCCATAGTTGTGGCTCTCCAATGTAAGGCATGATGGCCCTGCTGCTGCTGCCTTTGCCCGGGACTACTGGAACAATGTTTAAAGATTAGTAAGGCAGGCGCTCTGCTATCAGTCATTAGCTTCTCCTCCAAATGCATGTTTTCATGACTCCATCAATCTTCAGGGAGGCTGAGTTTCTTTGTTTTTTCAGGCGGGTCTGCATTTCTTTTTCAGGTGTGGAAAGTTAATTAACTCTGAGGATTCTGGTACTTGTATTTTTCACACTTGATTTTACTGGCAGGTGACTGGAAACAACTCCCTCCATAGCACAAATCTTCCCCTTGATGGGGGGAGGGGGAAAGCCATGGTTGTTGCTCTCCAATGTAAGGCATGATGGCCCTGCTGCTGCTGCCTTTGCCCGGGACTACTAGAACAATGTTTAAAGATTAGTTAAGCAGGCGATCTGTTACCAGTCGTTAGCTTATCCTCCAAATGCATGTTTTCATGACTCCATCAATCTTCAGGGAGGCTGAGTTTCTTTGTTTTTTCAGGCGGGTCTGCATTTATTTTGCAGGTGTGGCAAGTTAATTAGCTCTGAGGATTCTGGTACTTGTATTTTTAGCACTTGATTTTACTGGCAGGTGACTGGAAACAACTCCCTCCATAGCACAAATCTCCCCCTTGATGGGGGCAGGGGGAAAGCCATGGTTGTTGCTCTCCAATGTAAGGCATGATGGCCCTGCTGCTGCTGCCTTTGCCCGGGACTACTGGCACAATGTTTAAAGATTAGTAAGGCAGGTGCTCTGTTACCATTGATTAGCTTCTCCTCCAAACGCACGTTTTCATGACTCCATCAATCTTCAGGGAGGCTGAGTTTCTTTGTTTTTTCAGGCGGGTCTGCATTTCTTTTTCAGGTGTAGCAAGTTAATTAGCTCTGAGGATTCTAGTACTTGTATTTTTCACACTTCATTTTACAGGCAGGTCACTGGAAACAACTCCTTCCATAGCACACATCTTCCCCTTGATGGGGGGAGGGGGAAAGCCATGGTTGTGGCTCTCCAATGTAAGGCATAATGACCCTGCTGCTGCTGCCTTTGCCCGGGACTACTGGAACAATTTTTAAAGATTAGTAAGGCAGGTGCTCTGTTACCAGTGATTAGCTTCTCCTCCAAACGCACGTTTTCATGGCTCCATCAATCTTCAGGGAGGCTAAGTTTCTTTGCTTTTTTCAGGCGGGTCTGCATTTCTTTTTCAGGTGTGGCAAGTTAATTAGCTCTGAGGATTCTGGTACTTGTATTTTTCGCACTTGAATTTACTGGCAGGTGACTGGAAACAACTCCCTCCATAGCACAAATCCTCCCCTTGATGGCGGCAGGGGGAAAGCCATGGTTGTGGCTCTCCAATGTAAGGCATGGTGGCCCTGCTCCTGCTGCCTTTGCCCGGGACTACTGGAACTATGTTTAAAGATTAGTTAGGCAGGCGATTTGTTACCAGTCGTTAGCTTATCCTCCAAATGCACGTTGTCATGACTCCATCAATCTTCAGGGAGGCTGAGTTTCTTTGTTTTTACAGGCGGGTGTGCATTCATTTTTCAGGTGTGGCAAGTTAATTAGCTCTGAATATTCTGGTACTTGTATTTTTCGCACTTGATTTTACTGGCAGGTGACTGGAAACAACTCCCTCCATAGCACACATCTTCCCCTTGATGAGGGGAGGCGGAAAGCCATGGTTGTGGCTCTCCAATGTAAGGCATGATGGCCCTGCTGCTGCTGCCTTTGCCCGGGACTACTGGAACAATGTTTAAAGGTTAGTAAGGCAGGTGCTCTGTTACCATTGATTAGCTTCTCCTCCATATGCACGTTTTCATGACAACATCAATCTTCAGGGAGGCTGAGTTTCTTTGTTTTTTCAGGCCGGTCTGCATTTCTTTTTCCGGTGTGGAAAGTTAATTAACTCTGAGGATTCTGGTACTTGTATTTTTGCACTTGATTTTACTGGCAGGTGACCGGAAACAACTCCCTCCATAGCACAAATCTTCCCCTTGATGGGGGGAGGGGGAAAGCCATGGTTTTGGCTCTCCAATGTAAGGCATGATGGCCCTGCTCCTGCTGCCTTTGCCCGGGACTACTGGAACTATGTTTAAAGATTAGTTAGGCAGGCGATCTGTTACCAGTCGTTAGCTTATCTTCCAAATGCACATTTTCATGACTCCATCAATCTTCAGGGAGGCTGAGTTTCTTTGTTTTTTCAGGCGGGTCTGCATTTCTTTTTCAGGTGTGGTAAGTTAATTAACTCTGAGGATTCTGGTACTTGTATTTTTCACACTTGATTTTACTGGCAGGTGACGGGAAACAACTCCCTCCATAGCACAAATCTTCCCCTTGATGGGGGCAGGGGAAAGCCATGGTTGTTGCTCTCCAATGTAAGGCATGATGGCCCTGCTGCTGCTGCCTTTGCCCGGGACTACTAGAACAATGTTTAAAGATTAGTAAGGCAGGTGCTCTGTTACCATTGATTAGCTTCTCCTCCAAACGCACATTTTCATGACTCCATCAATCTTCAGGGAGGCTGAGTTTCTTTGTTTTTTCAGGCGGGTCTGCATTTCTTTTTCAGGTGTGGAAAGTTAATTAACTCTGAGGATTCTGGTACTTGTAATTTTGCACTTGATTTTACTGGCAGGTGACCGGAAACAACTCCCTCCATAGCACAAATCTTCCCCTTGATGGGGGAGGGGGAAAGCCATGGTTGTGGCTCTCCAATATAAGGCATGATGGCCCTGCTCCTGCTGCCTTTGCCAGGGACTACTGGAACTATGTTTAAAGATTAGTTAGGCAGGCAATCTGTTACCAGTCGTTAGCTTATCCTCCAAATGCATGTTTTCATGACTCCATCAATCTTCAGGGAGGCTGAGTTTTTTGTTTTTTCAGGCGGGTCTGCATTTATTTTGCAGGTGTGTCAAGTTAATTAGCTCCTAGGATTCTGGTACTTGTATTTTTCGCACTTGATTTTACTGGCAGGTGACTTGAAACAACTCCCTCCAATACAGAAATCTTCCCCTTGATGGGAGGAGGGGGAAAGCCATAGTTGTGGCTCTCCAATGTAAGGCATGATGGCCCTGCTGCTGCTGCCTTTGCCCGGGACTACTGGAACAATGTTTAAAGATTAGTAAGGCAGGCGCTCTGCTATCAGTCATTAGCTTCTCCTCCAAATGCATGTTTTCATGACTCCATCAATCTTCAGGGAGGCTGAGTTTCTTTGTTTTTTCAGGCGGGTCTGCATTTCTTTTTCAGGTGTGGAAAGTTAATTAACTCTGAGGATTCTGGTACTTGTATTTTTCACACTTGATTTTACTGGCAGGTGACTGGAAACAACTCCCTCCATAGCACAAATCTTCCTCTTGATGGGGAGAGGGGGAAAGCCATGGTTGTTGCTCTCCAATTTAAGGCATGATGGCCCTGCTGCTGCTGCCTTTGCCCGAGACTACTGGAACAATGTTTAAAGGTTAGTAAGGCAGGTGCTCTGTTACCATTGATTAGCTTCTCCTCCAAATGCACGTTTTCATGACAACATCAATCTTCAGGGAGGCTGAGTTTCTTTGTTTTTTCAGGCCGGTCTGCATTTCTTTTTCAGGTGTGGAAAGTTAATTAACTCTGAGGATTCTGGTACTTGTATTTTTGCACTTGATTTTACTAGCAGGTGACCGGAAACAACTCCCTCCATAGCACAAATCTTCCCCTTGATGGGGGGAGGGGGAAAGCCATGGTTTTGGCTCTCCAATGTAAGGCATGATGGCCCTGCTCCTGCTGCCTTTGCCCGGGACTACTGGAACTATGTTTAAAGATTAGTTAGGCAGGCGATCCGTTACCAGTCGTTAGCTTATCTTCCAAATGCACGTTTTCATGACTCCATCAATCTTCAGGGAGTCTGAGTTTCTTTGTTTTTTCAGGCGAGTCTGCATTTATTTTTCAGGTGTCGCAAGTTAATTAGCTCTGAGGATTCTGGTACTTGTATTTTTTGCACTTGATTTTACTGGCAGGTGACTGGAAACAACTCCCTCCAATGCACAAATCTTCCCCTTGATGGGGGCAGGGGGAAAGCCATGGTTGTTGCTCTCCAATGTAAGGCATGATGGCCCTGCTGCTGCTGCCTTTGCCCGGGACTACTAGAACAATGTTTAAAGATTAGTAAGACAGGTGCTCTGTTACCATTGATTAGCTTCTCCTCCAAACGCACGTTTTCATGACTCCATCAATCTTCAGGGAGGCTAACTTTCTTTGTTTTTTCAGGCGGGTCTGCATTTCTTTTTCAGGTGTGGCAAGTTAATTAGCTCTTGATTTTACTGGCAGGTGACCGGAAACAGCTCCCTCCATAGCACAAATCTTCCCCTGATGGGGGGGGACAGTGAAATACATGGTTGTGGCTCTCCAGTGTAAGGCATGATCGCCCTGCTGCTGCTGCCTTTGTCCGGGATTACGGGAACAATGTTTAAAGATTACTAAGTTACGCGCTCTGTTACCAGTCGTTAGCTTATCCTCCAAACGCACGTTTTCATGACTCCATCAATCTTCAGGGAGGCTGAGTTTCTTTGTTTTTTCAGGCGGGTCTGCATTTCTTTTTCAGGTGTGGAAAGTTAATTAACTCTGAGGATTCTGGTACTTGTATTTTTGCACTTGATTTTACTGGCAGGTGACGGGAAACAACTCCCTCCATAGCACAAATCTTCCCCTTGATGGGGGGAGGGGGAAAGCCATGGTTGTTGCTCTCCAATGTAAGGCATGATGGCCCTGCTGCTGCTGCCTTTGCCCGGGACTACTAGAACAATGTTTAAAGATTAGTTAAGCAGGCGATCTGTTACCAGTCGTTAGCTTATCCTCCAAATGCATGTTTTCATGACTCCATCAATCTTCAGGGAGGCTGAGTTTCTTTGTTTTTTCAGGCGGGTCTGCATTTATTTTGCAGGTGTGGTGAGGTTAATTAGCTCTGAGGATTCTGGTACTTGTATTTTTAGCACTTGATTTTACTGGCAGGTGACTGGAAACAACTCCCTCCATAGCACAAATCTCCCCCTTGATGGGGGCAGCGGGAAAGCCATGGTTGTTGCTCTCCAATGTAAGGCATGAAGGCCCTGCTGCTGCTGCCTTTGCCCGGGACTACTGGAACAATGTTTAAAGATTAGTAAGGCAGGTGCTCTGTTACCATTGATTAGCTTCTCCTCCAAACGCACGTTTTCATGACTCCATCAATCTTCAGGGAGGCTGAGTTTCTTTGTTTTTTCAGGCGGGTCTGCATTTCTTTTTCAGGTGTAGCAAGTTAATTAGCTTTGAGGATTCTAGTACTTGTATTTTTCACACTTCATTTTACTGGCAGGTCACTGGAAACAACTCCCTCCATAGCACAAATCTTCCCCTTGATGGGGAGAGGAAAAAAATGGTTGTGGCTCTCCAATGTAAGGCATACTGACCCTGCTGCTGCTGCCTTTGCCCGGGACTACTGGAACAATGTTTAAAGATTAGTAAGGCAGGTACTCTGTTACCAGTGATTAGCTTCTCCTCCAAACGCACGTTTTCATGGCTCCATCAATCTTCAGGGAGGCTAAGTTTCTTTGTTTTTTCAGGCGGGTCTGCATTTCTTTTTCAGGTGTGGCAAGTTAATTAGCTCTGAGGATTCTGGTACTTGTATTTTTCGCACTTGATTTTACTGGCAGGTGACTGGAAACAACTCCCTCCATAGCACAAATCCTCCCCTTGATGGTGGCAGGGGGAAAGCCATGGTTGTGGCTCTCCAATGTAAGGCATGATGGCCCTGCTCCTGCTGCCTTTGCCCGGGACTACTGGAACTATGTTTGATGATTAGTTAGGCAGGCGATTTGTTACCAGTCGTTAGCTTATCCTCCAAATGCACGTTGTCATGACTCCATCAATATTCAGGGAGGCTGAGTTTCTTTGTTTTTACAGGCGGGTGTGCATTCATTTTTCAGGTGTGGCAAGTTAATTAGCTCTGAATATTCTGGTACTTGTATTTTTCGCACTTGATTTTACTGGCAGGTGACTGGAAACAACTCCCTCCATAGCACAAATCTTCCCCTTGATGAGGGGAGGCGGAAAGCCATGGTTGTGGCTCTCCAATGTAAGGCTTGATGGCCCTGCTGCTGCTGCCTTTGCCCGGGACTACTGGAACAATGTTTAAAGGTTAGTAAGGCAGGTGCTCTGTTACCATTGATTAGCTTCTCCTCCAAATGCACGTTTTCATGACAACATCAATCTTCAGGGAGGCTGAGTTTCTTTGTTTTTTCAGGCCGGTCTGCATTTCTTTTTCCGGTGTGGAAAGTTAATTAACTCTGAGGATGCTGGTACTTGTATTTTTGCACTTGATTTTACTGGCAGGTGACCGGAAACAACTCCCTCCATAGCACAAATCTTCCCCTTGATGGGGGGAGGGGGAAAGCCATGGTTTTGGCTCTCCAATGTAAGGCATGATGGCCCTGCTCCTGCTGCCTTTGCCCAGGACTACTGGAACTATGTTTAAAGATTAGTTAGGCAGGCGATCTGTTACCAGTCGTTAGCTTATCTTCCAAATGCACATTTTCATGACTCCATCAATCTTCAGGGAGGCTGAGTTTCTTTGTTTTTTCAGGCGGGTCTGCATTTATTTTTCAGGTGTGGCAAGTTAATTAGCTCTGAGGATTCTGGTACATGTATTTTTCGCACTTGATTTTACTGGCAGGTGACTGGAAACAACTCCCTCCATAGCACAAATCTTCCCCTTGATGGGGGCAGGGGGAAAGCCATGGTTGTTGCTCTCCAATGTAAGGCATGATGGCCCTGCTGCTGCTGCCTTTGCCCGGGACTACTAGAACAATGTTTAAAGATTAGTAAGACAGGTGCTCTGTTACCATTGATTAGCTTCTCCTCCAAACGCACGTTTTCATGACTCCATCAATCTTCAGGGAGGCTAACTTTCTTTGTTTTTTCAGGCGGGTCTGCATTTCTTTTTCAGGTGTGGCAAGTTAATTAGCTCTTGATTTTACTGGCAGGTGACCGGAAACAGCTCCCTCCATAGCACAAATCTTCCCCTGAAGGGGGGGGGACAGTGAAATACATGGTTGTGGCTCTCCAGTGTAAGGCATGATCGCCCTGCTGCTGCTGCCTTTGTCCGGGATTACGGGAACAATGTTTAAAGATTACTAAGTTACGCGCTCTGTTACCAGTCGTTAGCTTATCCTCCAAACGCACGTTTTCATGACTCCATCAATCTTCAGGGAGGCTGAGTTTCTTTGTTTTTTCAGGCGGGTCTGCATTTCTTTTTCAGGTGTGGAAAGTTAATTAACTCTGAGGATTCTGGTACTTGTATTTTTGCACTTGATTTTACTGGCAGGTGACGGGAAACAACTCCCTCCATAGCACAAATCTTCCCCTTGATGGGGGGAGGGGGAAAGCCATGGTTGTTGCTCTCCAATGTAAGGCATGATGGCCCTGCTGCTGCTGCCTTTGCCCGGGACTACTAGAACAATGTTTAAAGATTAGTTAAGCAGGCGATCTGTTACCAGTCGTTAGCTTATCCTCCAAATGCATGTTTTCATGACTCCATCAATCTTCAGGGAGGCTGAGTTTCTTTGTTTTTTCAGGCGGGTCTGCATTTATTTTGCAGGTGTGGCAAGTTAATTAGCTCTGAGGATTCTGGTACTTGTATTTTTAGCACTTGATTTTACAGGCAGGTCACTGGAAACAACTCCTTCCATAGCACACATCTTCCCCTTGATGGGGGGAGGGGGAAAGCCATGGTTGTGGCTCTCCAATGTAAGGCATAATGACCCTGCTGCTGCTGCCTTTGCCCGGGACTACTGGAACAATGTTTAAAGATTAGTAAGGCAGGTGCTCTGTTACCAGTGATTAGCTTCTCCTCCAAACGCACGTTTTCATGGCTCCATCAATCTTCAGGGAGGCTAAGTTTCTTTGCTTTTTTCAGGCGGGTCTGCATTTCTTTTTCAGGTGTGGCAAGTTAATTAGCTCTGAGGATTCTGGTACTTGTATTTTTCGCACTTGATTTTACTGGCAGGTGACTGGAAACAACTCCCTCCATAGCACAAATCCTCCCCTTGATGGCGGCAGGGGGAAAGCCATGGTTGTGGCTCTCCAATGTAAGGCATGGTGGCCCTGCTCCTGCTGCCTTTGCCCGGGACTACTGGAACTATGTTTAAAGATTAGTTAGGCAGGCGATTTGTTACCAGTCGTTAGCTTATCCTCCAAATGCACGTTGTCATGACTCCATCAATCTTCAGGGAGGCTGAGTTTCTTTGTTTTTACAGGCGGGTGTGCATTCATTTTTCAGGTGTGGCAAGTTAATTAGCTCTGAATATTCTGGTACTTGTATTTTTCGCACTTGATTTTACTGGCAGGTGACTGGAAACAACTCCCTCCATAGCACAAATCTTCCCCTTGATGAGGGGAGGCGGAAAGCCATGGTTGTGGCTCTCCAATGTAAGGCATGATGGCCCTGCTGCTGCTGCCTTTGCCCGGGACTACTGGAACAATGTTTAAAGGTTAGTAAGGCAGGTGCTCTGTTACCATTGATTAGCTTCTCCTCCATATGCACGTTTTCATGACAACATCAATCTTCAGGGAGGCTGAGTTTCTTTGTTTTTTCAGGCCGGTCTGCATTTCTTTTTCCGGTGTGGAAAGTTAATTAACTCTGAGGATTCTGGTACTTGTATTTTTGCACTTGATTTTACTGGCAGGTGACCGGAAACAACTCCCTCCATAGCACAAATCTTCCCCTTGATGGGGGGAGGGGGAAAGCCATGGTTTTGGCTCTCCAATGTAAGGCATGATGGCCCTGCTCCTGCTGCCTTTGCCCGGGACTACTGGAACTATGTTTAAAGATTAGTTAGGCAGGCGATCTGTTACCAGTCGTTAGCTTATCTTCCAAATGCACATTTTCATGACTCCATCAATCTTCAGGGAGGCTGAATTTCTTTGTTTTTTCAGGCGGGTCTGCATTTCTTTTTCAGGTGTGGTAAGTTAATTAACTCTGAGGATTCTGGTACTTGTATTTTTCACACTTGATTTTACTGGCAGGTGACGGGAAACAACTCCCTCCATAGCACAAATCTTCCCCTTGATGGGGGCAGGGGGAAAGCCATGGTTGTTGCTCTCCAATGTAAGGCATGATGGCCCTGCTGCTGCTGCCTTTGCCCGGGACTACTAGAACAATGTTTAAAGATTAGTAAGGCAGGTGCTCTGTTACCATTGATTAGCTTCTCCTCCAAACGCACATTTTCATGACTCCATCAATCTTCAGGGAGGCTGAGTTTCTTTGTTTTTTCAGGCGGGTCTGCATTTCTTTTTCAGGTGTGGAAAGTTAATTAACTCTGAGGATTCTGGTACTTGTAATTTTGCACTTGATTTTACTGGCAGGTGACCGGAAACAACTCCCTCCATAGCACAAATCTTCCCCTTGATGGGGGAGGGGGAAAGCCATGGTTGTGGCTCTCCAATATAAGGCATGATGGCCCTGCTCCTGCTGCCTTTGCCAGGGACTACTGGAACTATGTTTAAAGATTAGTTAGGCAGGCAATCTGTTACCAGTCGTTAGCTTATCCTCCAAATGCATGTTTTCATGACTCCATCAATCTTCAGGGAGGCTGAGTTTTTTGTTTTTTCAGGCGGGTCTGCATTTATTTTGCAGGTGTGTCAAGTTAATTAGCTCCTAGGATTCTGGTACTTGTATTTTTCGCACTTGATTTTACTGGCAGGTGACTTGAAACAACTCCCTCCAATACAGAAATCTTCCCCTTGATGGGAGGAGGGGGAAAGCCATAGTTGTGGCTCTCCAATGTAAGGCATGATGGCCCTGCTGCTGCTGCCTTTGCCCGGGACTACTGGAACAATGTTTAAAGATTAGTAAGACAGGCGCTCTGCTATCAGTCATTAGCTTCTCCTCCAAATGCATGTTTTCATGACTCCATCAATCTTCAGGGAGGCTGAGTTTCTTTGTTTTTTCAGGCGGGTCTGCATTTCTTTTTCAGGTGTGGAAAGTTAATTAACTCTGAGGATTCTGGTACTTGTATTTTTCACACTTGATTTTACTGGCAGGTGACTGGAAACAACTCCCTCCATAGCACAAATCTTCCTCTTGATGGGGAGAGGGGGAAAGCCATGGTTGTGGCTCTCCAATGTAAGGCATGATGGCCCTGCTGCTGCTGCCTTTGCCCGAGACTACTGGAACAATGTTTAAAGGTTAGTAAGGCAGGTGCTCTGTTACCATTGATTAGCTTCTCCTCCAAATGCACGTTTTCATGACAACATCAATCTTCAGGGAGGCTGAGTTTCTTTGTTTTTTCAGGCCGGTCTGCATTTCTTTTTCAGGTGTGGAAAGTTAATTAACTCTGAGGATTCTGGTACTTGTATTTTTGCACTTGATTTTACTGGCAGGTGACCGGAAACAACTCCCTCCATAGCACAAATCTTCCCCTTGATGGGGGGAGGGGGAAAGCCATGGTTTTGGCTCTCCAATGTAAGGCATGATGGCCCTGCTCCTGCTGCCTTTGCCCGGGACTACTGGAACTATGTTTAAAGATTAGTTAGGCAGGCGATCTGTTACCAGTCGTTAGCTTATCTTCCAAATGCACGTTTTCATGACTCCATCAATCTTCAGGGAGGCTGAGTTTCTTTGTTTTTTCAGGCGAGTCTGCATTTATTTTTCAGGTGTGGCAAGTTAATTAGCTCTGAGGATTCTGGTACTTGTATTTTTTGCACTTGATTTTACTGGCAGGTGACTGGAAACAACTCCCTCCAATGCACAAATCTTCCCCTTGATGGGGGCAGGGGGAAAGCCATGGTTGTTGCTCTCCAATGTAAGGCATGATGGCCCTGCTGCTGCTGCCTTTGCCCGGGACTACTAGAACAATGTTTAAAGATTAGTAAGACAGGTGCTCTGTTACCATTGATTAGCTTCTCCTCCAAACGCACGTTTTCATGACTCCATCAATCTTCAGGGAGGCTAACTTTCTTTGTTTTTTCAGGCGGGTCTGCATTTCTTTTTCAGGTGTGGCAAGTTAATTAGCTCTTGATTTTACTGGCAGGTGACCGGAAACAGCTCCCTCCATAGCACAAATCTTCCCCTGATGGGGGGGGACAGTGAAATACATGGTTGTGGCTCTCCAGTGTAAGGCATGATCACCCTGCTGCTGCTGCCTTTGTCCGGGATTACGGGAACAATGTTTAAAGATTACTAAGTTACGCGCTCTGTTACCAGTCGTTAGCTTATCCTCCAAACGCACGTTTTCATGACTCCATCAATCTTCAGGGAGGCTGAGTTTCTTTGTTTTTTCAGGCGGGTCTGCATTTCTTTTTCAGGTGTGGAAAGTTAATTAACTCTGAGGATTCTGGTACTTGTATTTTTGCACTTGATTTTACTGGCAGGTGACGGGAAACAACTCCCTCCATAGCACAAATCTTCCCCTTGATGGGGTGAGGGGGAAAGCCATGGTTGTTGCTCTCCAATGTAAGGCATGATGGCCCTGCTGCTGCTGCCTTTGCCCGGGACTACTAGAACAATGTTTAAAGATTAGTTAAGCAGGCGATCTGTTACCAGTCGTTAGCTTATCCTCCAAATGCATGTTTTCATGACTCCATCAATCTTCAGGGAGGCTGAGTTTCTTTGTTTTTTCAGGCGGGTCTGCATTTATTTTGCAGGTGTGGTGAGGTTAATTAGCTCTGAGGATTCTGGTACTTGTATTTTTAGCACTTGATTTTACTGGCAGGTGACTGGAAACAACTCCCTCCATAGCACAAATCTTCCCCTTGATGGGGAGAGGAAAAAAATGGTTGTGGCTCTCCAATGTAAGGCATACTGACCCTGCTGCTGCTGCCTTTGCCCGGGACTACTGGAACAATGTTTAAAGATTAGTAAGGCAGGTGCTCTGTTACCAGTGATTAGCTTCTCCTCCAAACGCACGTTTTCATGGCTCCATCAATCTTCAGGGAGGCTAAGTTTCTTTGTTTTTTCAGGCGGGTCTGCATTTCTTTTTCAGGTGTGGCAAGTTAATTAGCTCTGAGGATTCTGGTACTTGTATTTTTCGCACTTGATTTTACTGGCAGGTGACTGGAAACAACTCCCTCCATAGCACAAATCCTCCCCTTGATGGTGGCAGTGAGAAAGCCATGGTTGTGGCTCTCCAATGTAAGGCATGATGGCCCTGCTCCTGCTGCCTTTGCCCGGGACTACTGGAACTATGTTTAATGATTAGTTAGGCAGGCGATTTGTTACCAGTCGTTAGCTTATCCTCCAAATGCACGTTGTCATGACTCCATCAATATTCAGGGAGGCTGAGTTTCTTTGTTTTTACAGGCGGGTGTGCATTCATTTTTCAGGTGTGGCAAGTTAATTAGCTCTGAATATTCTGGTACTTGTATTTTTCGCACTTGATTTTACTGGCAGGTGACTGGAAACAACTCCCTCCATAGCACAAATCTTCCCCTTGATGAGGGGAGGCGGAAAGCCATGGTTGTGGCTCTCCAATGTAAGGCATGATGGCCCTGCTGCTGCTGTCTTTGCCCGGGACTACTGGAACAATGTTTAAAGGTTAGTAAGGCAGGTGCTCTGTTACCATTGATTAGCTTCTCCTCCAAATGCACGTTTTCATGACAACATCAATCTTCAGGGAGGCTGAGTTTCTTTGTTTTTTCAGGCCGGTCTGCATTTCTTTTTCCGGTGTGGAAAGTTAATTAACTCTGAGGATGCTGGTACTTGTATTTTTGCACTTGATTTTACTGGCAGGTGACCGGAAACAACTCCCTCCATAGCACAAATCTTCCCCTTGATGGGGGGAGGGGGAAAGCCATGGTTTTGGCTCTCCAATGTAAGGCATGATGGCCCTGCTCCTGCTGCCTTTGCCCGGGACTACTGGAACTATGTTTAAAGATTAGTTAGGCAGGCAATCTGTTACCAGTCGTTAGCTTATCCTCCAAATGCATGTTTTCATGACTCCATCAATCTTCAGGGAGGCTGAGTTTTTTGTTTTTTCAGGCGGGTCTGCATTTATTTTGCAGGTGTGTCAAGTTAATTAGCTCCTAGGATTCTGGTACTTGTATTTTTCGCACTTGATTTTACTGGCAGGTGACTTGAAACAACTCCCTCCAATACAGAAATCTTCCCCTTGATGGGAGGAGGGGGAAAGCCATAGTTGTGGCTCTCCAATGTAAGGCATGATGGCCCTGCTGCTGCTGCCTTTGCCCGGGACTACTGGAACAATGTTTAAAGATTAGTAAGACAGGCGCTCTGCTATCAGTCATTAGCTTCTCCTCCAAATGCATGTTTTCATGACTCCATCAATCTTCAGGGAGGCTGAGTTTCTTTGTTTTTTCAGGCGGGTCTGCATTTCTTTTTCAGGTGTGGAAAGTTAATTAACTCTGAGGATTCTGGTACTTGTATTTTTCACACTTGATTTTACTGGCAGGTGACTGGAAACAACTCCCTCCATAGCACAAATCTTCCTCTTGATGGGGAGAGGGGGAAAGCCATGGTTGTGGCTCTCCAATGTAAGGCATGATGGCCCTGCTGCTGCTGCCTTTGCCCGAGACTACTGGAACAATGTTTAAAGGTTAGTAAGGCAGGTGCTCTGTTACCATTGATTAGCTTCTCCTCCAAATGCACGTTTTCATGACAACATCAATCTTCAGGGAGGCTGAGTTTCTTTGTTTTTTCAGGCCGGTCTGCATTTCTTTTTCAGGTGTGGAAAGTTAATTAACTCTGAGGATTCTGGTACTTGTATTTTTGCACTTGATTTTACTGGCAGGTGACCGGAAACAACTCCCTCCATAGCACAAATCTTCCCCTTGATGGGGGGAGGGGGAAAGCCATGGTTTTGGCTCTCCAATGTAAGGCATGATGGCCCTGCTCCTGCTGCCTTTGCCCGGGACTACTGGAACTATGTTTAAAGATTAGTTAGGCAGGCGATCTGTTACCAGTCGTTAGCTTATCTTCCAAATGCACGTTTTCATGACTCCATCAATCTTCAGGGAGGCTGAGTTTCTTTGTTTTTTCAGGCGAGTCTGCATTTATTTTTCAGGTGTGGCAAGTTAATTAGCTCTGAGGATTCTGGTACTTGTATTTTTTGCACTTGATTTTACTGGCAGGTGACTGGAAACAACTCCCTCCAATGCACAAATCTTCCCCTTGATGGGGGCAGGGGGAAAGCCATGGTTGTTGCTCTCCAATGTAAGGCATGATGGCCCTGCTGCTGCTGCCTTTGCCCGGGACTACTAGAACAATGTTTAAAGATTAGTAAGACAGGTGCTCTGTTACCATTGATTAGCTTCTCCTCCAAACGCACGTTTTCATGACTCCATCAATCTTCAGGGAGGCTAACTTTCTTTGTTTTTTCAGGCGGGTCTGCATTTCTTTTTCAGGTGTGGCAAGTTAATTAGCTCTTGATTTTACTGGCAGGTGACCGGAAACAGCTCCCTCCATAGCACAAATCTTTCCCTGATGGGGGGGGACAGTGAAATACATGGTTGTGGCTCTCCAGTGTAAGGCATGATCACCCTGCTGCTGCTGCCTTTGTCCGGGATTACGGGAACAATGTTTAAAGATTACTAAGTTACGCGCTCTGTTACCAGTCGTTAGCTTATCCTCCAAACGCACGTTTTCATGACTCCATCAATCTTCAGGGAGGCTGAGTTTCTTTGTTTTTTCAGGCGGGTCTGCATTTCTTTTTCAGGTGTGGAAAGTTAATTAACTCTGAGGATTCTGGTACTTGTATTTTTGCACTTGATTTTACTGGCAGGTGACGGGAAACAACTCCCTCCATAGCACAAATCTTCCCCTTGATGGGGTGAGGGGGAAAGCCATGGTTGTTGCTCTCCAATGTAAGGCATGATGGCCCTGCTGCTGCTGCCTTTGCCCGGGACTACTGGAACTATGTTTAATGATTAGTTAGGCAGGCGATTTGTTACCAGTCGTTAGCTTATCCTCCAAATGCATGTTTTCATGACTCCATCAATCTTCAGGGAGGCTGAGTTTCTTTGTTTTTTCAGGCGGGTCTGCATTTATTTTGCAGGTGTGGTGAGGTTAATTAGCTCTGAGGATTCTGGTACTTGTATTTTTAGCACTTGATTTTACTGGCAGGTGACTGGAAACAACTCCCTCCATAGCACAAATCTTCCCCTTGATGGGGAGAGGAAAAAATGGTTGTGGCTCTCCAATGTAAGGCATACTGACCCTGCTGCTGCTGCCTTTGCCCGGGACTACTGGAACAATGTTTAAAGATTAGTAAGGCAGGTGCTCTGTTACCAGTGATTAGCTTCTCCTCCAAACGCACGTTTTCATGGCTCCATCAATCTTCAGGGAGGCTAAGTTTCTTTGTTTTTTCAGGCGGGTCTGCATTTCTTTTTCAGGTGTGGCAAGTTAATTAGCTCTGAGGATTCTGGTACTTGTATTTTTCGCACTTGATTTTACTGGCAGGTGACTGGAAACAACTCCCTCCATAGCACAAATCCTCCCCTTGATGGTGGCAGTGAGAAAGCCATGGTTGTGGCTCTCCAATGTAAGGCATGATGGCCCTGCTCCTGCTGCCTTTGCCCGGGACTACTGGAACTATGTTTAATGATTAGTTAGGCAGGCGATTTGTTACCAGTCGTTAGCTTATCCTCCAAATGCACGTTGTCATGACTCCATCAATATTCAGGGAGGCTGAGTTTCTTTGTTTTTACAGGCGGGTGTGCATTCATTTTTCAGGTGTGGCAAGTTAATTAGCTCTGAATATTCTGGTACTTGTATTTTTCGCACTTGATTTTACTGGCAGGTGACTGGAAACAACTCCCTCCATAGCACAAATCTTCCCCTTGATGAGGGGAGGCGGAAAGCCATGGTTGTGGCTCTCCAATGTAAGGCATGATGGCCCTGCTGCTGCTGTCTTTGCCCGGGACTACTGGAACAATGTTTAAAGGTTAGTAAGGCAGGTGCTCTGTTACCATTGATTAGCTTCTCCTCCAAATGCACGTTTTCATGACAACATCAATCTTCAGGGAGGCTGAGTTTCTTTGTTTTTTCAGGCCGGTCTGCATTTCTTTTTCCGGTGTGGAAAGTTAATTAACTCTGAGGATGCTGGTACTTGTATTTTTGCACTTGATTTTACTGGCAGGTGACCGGAAACAACTCCCTCCATAGCACAAATCTTCCCCTTGATGGGGGGAGGGGGAAAGCCATGGTTTTGGCTCTCCAATGTAAGGCATGATGGCCCTGCTCCTGCTGCCTTTGCCCGGGACTACTGGAACTATGTTTAAAGATTAGTTAGGCAGGCGATCTGTTACCAGTCGTTAGCTTATCTTCCAAATGCACATTTTCATGACTCCATCAATCTTCAGGGAGGCTGAGTTTCTTTGTTTTTTCAGGCGGGTCTGCATTTATTTTTCAGGTGTGGCAAGTTAATTAGCTCTGAGGATTCTGGTACATGTATTTTTCGCACTTGATTTTACTGGCAGGTGACTGGAAACAACTCCCTCCATAGCACAAATCTTCCCCTTGATGGGGGCAGGGGGAAAGCCATGGTTGTTGCTCTCCAATGTAAGGCATGATGGCCCTGCTGCTGCTGCCTTTGCCCGGGACTACTAGAACAATGTTTAAAGATTAGTAAGCCAGGCGCTCTGTTACCAGTCATTAGCTTCTCCTCCAAATGCACGTTTTCATGACTCCATCAATATTCAGGGAGGCTGAGTTTCTTTGTTTTTTCAGGCGGGTCTGCATTTCTTTTTCAGGTGTGGAAAGTTAATTAACTCTGAGGATTCTGGTACTTGTATTTTTCACACTTGATTTTACTGGCAGGTGACTGGAAACAACTCCCTCCATAGCACAAATCTTCACCTTGATGAGGGGAGGGGGATAGCCATGGCTGTGGCTCTCCAATGTAAGGCATGATGGTCCTGCTGCTGCTGCCTTTGCCCGAGACTACTGGAACAATGTTTAAAGATTAGTAAGACAGGCACTCTGTTACCAATCATTAGCTTTGGGCTGTCCTAACGGAACAATATATCGTTGAAGACACGATCTTCAGAAAGATAGGCAGTGGAAGGATTATCAAAGATATTTCTGCTATCTACATAAGGTTGCTATTATCTTGTGAAAAAGGACTGAGAATTTTTTGCAAACTGGCCTCTCCCAGGACCCCTACCCCAGGGCGGCCTCTGGGTCATCTACCCATGACACCATATGTGTTATCCAACCTTTGCTGAAGGATTGGGCATTATGCTCTCCATTGTCTGCAATATGCACATTGGTTCACGTGTACAGGATCCAACGGCTCATTATTTTGTGGAATAGACTGACAGTGAAACTATGTATTCCCACCTCTAGTCCCTTTAACTATCTGGATCTCAACTCTAAGAACAAATGTCGGGTGGACCCTCCACCCTAGGCAACTGAGAAGTAAGCAACTCTAAACCTTTGTGGAGCAACAAAGCCAAATCGAGCGCTAAAAAAGTGGTAGGAATAGTATCGGGTGCAAAAAGGCTCTCTTATAAACAATCATCAATTCTGCGGGACAACAAATCTCTTTTTTTGTATACACTCATCCTTCAGGTATTCTACCATTACCTGTAACACTTACCTCTGCATTTCTGGAGTATAGTGACTATACGTAGCATATACTTCTGTGGGAGACATTGACACATTCAAAATCCATCTAAGCGCATCCCTTGTGCAAATTCGCGTTTTTTCACTCATTGACTTACAAGGAGGAAGGAATCGCTTCTGAACAAAAAAAGCATCCAAACTATCACCATCTTTTTCATCATTCTGTAACCGTTCTAACCCCCTTCTTAACTCAAAACCCTCTCGACATGCTCATGTACTTTCTCTGCAGAATCCCTTGAGTAGGCTGAAACATTCAAATCCCTCAACCCTTGTGGGACATCCGCGTCTGTCAATCTATTCCACATTACAACTAATCGGATCCCCACCCCCTTAATAAAGACATCCTGATCGGGAATACTTTCTTGAAGTGGGAGAATGGGAGAAAAGACTCCCCCCAATCTCCTCGCGACCCTGGCCCAGAGGATCGCGGCCCAGACACCCGCCACGAGATGAATTCGTATATCTACCAGACGACCAAATACCCTGGTTCAAGAACATACGGATGTGCCCACCAGCCTGCCCACCAGCCTGCCCTACTCAAGCCGACACCTGCGGCATGGATGAACTCGACTAAGACCTCAACAACAAGCATCCACATCGTTAGAGATGCCATGACGACCTAGCCAACTGTCAAGAACACACGTGCCACCGTGCGCACTGGACACTCCCACACCAACCCACACGAAGAATGTACTCAGTGCTATGACGTAGGTGATGGATACACCCACTGACGCACATCTTTATTATTTTTCACATAGGTTCTCCGAAATGCAGAAACGCAAGACGCACAAAGCACTCGCTTACACCCTTGCTGACGCTTCTCCCGACCCTTGCACCGTGATGAAAATAAACAACGAAGACATGATACTGCCTATAAAGCCATGTCAAACCACAACAGAAGTACCGTGCATTACATATCCCCACCTATGAACCAAGCCCTCCTAGGCCGCAAGAAAGACCCGCCATGGACACTGAACGAGCAAGAGTACAAGTGCTGACCATGCAGAACAAGCCCAGCGAGAGCTGACAGCCAAGGGAGCTATGTTGCAACTTGTATGCTACCAGCCGACGCCAAGGTCACACCTGTAAGCAAAACCAGGCACGCAGAAGCAAACACAACTTTAAATGTGCAGAATTCTGCCCCAGTCACGGTCTCTCCTCACGTGACCAAGCCAAACCTGACAAGGTGCCAGACCCACGAAGGAGAAGTCGCCTGGGTCCCACGTCTGGGACACAGGCTGCAACAATGAAATGACCCAATGGACACCTACAGCGATGGGAATGGTCTGCTCTCAGGCCTATGAGCAAATCCATGCATTGTCTGCACAAACACATAGTTACATATTGTTGCAAATGACAGGTACACCGCGAGCTGGGAACAACGATGGTCCCAGGCTGGGGGGCTTGCGAGTGGACCAATCAGAACATGGGGGCACTCATCACTGACGCCACTAACATTAGCCAATCATTAGGGGTCTTCGTGTAACAATTTTCAAGTATCTAATAGAAGGGACAACCCAAGTATACCACCTGACTGACCCTCAACCACTAACAAAGTTCTTTATATGTATGCTATACTAACCCTACCACTCGAGGATCCAAACCAGAATGGCAATAGGTTTTTCGCTAACTTTCCCAGGTGACGCAAGTAGTGCGTCATACTGAGGCAAAAAGGGGCCTGCGAGCCCCACAAATTTTGAGAGTCTGGACGGACACGTACGATCCTAGACCCATCCCTGCCGAACCACCTTGCTTCTTGCGTGTGTCTCATACTCATTTTTGGGAAACACGGGAGGAGTTGGGGCCTCCCAACTTGGAGGTCCGCGGACGGCCCATCCGACCCCGGGAGAAACTCCCCGACATTCTAGATTAAGGAGTTTAGGTAAGACAGTAGATTCTTCACTTTTCTCTATACATTGCTTAGCCCATGCATCCAAATCTTTCGTCTTCTCTTTAGAAATCGTGTTCTACGTTACAACTTTTGATTCAGTACCCTCCCCTTTATCAGCTACAAGTGGAACAAAACCGTTTGGGAAAGAAAGAGAGTAGGCAAATCCTGTACAATAGGTAGTGGAGATACTCCCACTGCCAACAAAGACGAACTTACTGGAACAGTAACCGTTGGTAAAGGTGGAGGTACAAGTAGAGGAACAGCAATAGGAAGCGAAGCAATAACTGGTGGTGGAGGAACAACAGGAAGAACAGGAATTGCTATGGAAGAAGGAACGACAGCAAGAAGAGGTAAGACAGCAGGAATAAGTACATAAGGAAGTAGTGCAGTGGCACAAGGCATACGTTCATTTAGGAGTTTATCAATTAGTTCATCTGAGACATGAAAATCTTTAGACAGATATATTTTCCATACATCAAGTTAGAAAAAACCATATCCATATTTCTAACAGACTCTGACTGTTTTTGTTGATCATAAAATTATGGTTTTCTTCAGAATTTTAACTTATGATGATGTGCATGCTTCTATTTACTCTTAAATTGCTACATAGCTTCTCTTTTCCAATTCTGTATTACATCAAACACTGTAGCTACAAAACCATTATATTAAGAAAAGACAGTCACAAGGGGGCACGGATTCTAGCATTTTATTTCTTTAAAAATATAGCTTCTAAATACTCTAATCGGGCAATCTCAAAACTTCCATTGACTGACCGCTGAAATTTGGAAACATGTCTAGTTTTTCTGTGCCAAATATCATCAAATGCTCTACTGGCAAATGCTGTTCTAACAGTTCATAGACATGCCGGCGACCGCTCCTGTGGCGCCCGTCGGCCATATATCAAAGATTGTCTGTCTCTGCGGAATAACGCCCTGGAAAAGGTAGACAATTTCCCAGGTATATCAGATCATTGGTGTTACCTGGCATCGTTTGTGCTCATGAGGACAAAACTGCAACCAAATATCGGGATACTTAGGAATCAGGGCACGACTCACCTGATTCAATGGACTAAGGGAGGTTCGATCGGATTACAAAGGACAACAAAGGACTCTCATGGTTGGTGAATTCGGCAAAACTGCCTGCCTTGATATACGGAACCTCGTCAAGATGCCGTCTCGGATCGCATGCTCACCGTCCAGGGATCGGATTGTGCAGTACTGTTGAGGTATCACATCTCATCCAAAAAGGGGCCCCTTTTCTCACCATCCAATTCCGGTCCGATAGCCATGGCAACACTTCAACGAGGTGGCATAAATCTTGAGGGTCCCTATTCAGGCACCATCTGAAAGAACAAGGAAATATCAAGGCTAAGAAACACAAAGGAAATACACCAATAATGGGCTAAAAAGATTCACAGATCTTTTATTACTGTACAGTTTACAAAGAAACAGCTAGATATCTGGCTCCCAACACCCCGCAATGTGTACCAGCCCGACAGAGAGAGGTGAGAGAGTGCTGGACATTGAAACATTTGTGCTTTTATACAATTCCTTGTAATATTGCCCAGCCTCTCTACATGTTAATAATTCGTGGTCTAGAGTTTGTGCCTAGTTCACATACAGATTATACAATATTTGAAAAGGATTACATATGTTTGCATTTCCATGAAGGCACAATAGTGATGTATGTTCTCGGAACCCGCGGTAAACCTTATTCTACATTTCTACACCGAGGTATACGCTCGAGGTTTGTTCTTCATTGCCCCAACGTTTATACAAGGATGAGGCTTATGTGCGCAGACAACACTTAGATGACAGTTCATATGGAGCGCAAGGTCTCTTTACCTAGTCTAAACAGTCGGCACTCGGACAGTCTAAACATTAACAGAACTCAAAGGTCGGGAGGCTTGGTTGCAAGCTGAAAACATAGTCCACCATTTTAGAACGAAGAACACACGAATAGAAATCAAAATGGCAGCGAAGTGAATCCAAAAATCGGAACTTTGCAACGCAGTTTTCCGTGTAAAGCGATTGGGCTCAGGCCAATATAAATACTAAGGAGGCACTATATAATTACTGTTTAACAGCAAGCCTGAATTATACCTGTAAAGAGCATCTACGTGTTTTGATGACATTTTCCAAAATGTTTCGAATACAAGACTGTTGGTATGGAGATCCCTGTCTGGATGTGACCAGTGGGTGGCACATACCTCATTCTGGAGCCTGATGTTGAATCAAGCCCATGACACGGCCACTGCTGGTTATAGGGATTTTCAACAACATTAGAAATCTTGCGAGTGGTCACATACTGGCCACACATGGGTCAGGATCTCAACATGTACTAAGAGAGATATTTTGTGTGTGCACAATTTCAGCCAAATTCCACCACGCACAGAGCTCCCCAACAAAAAAGGGGAATATTACTGCCTTGGTCAGATATGCAAGTCGATTTTATCATGCCAGTGATTCGAATCTCGAGGAAACAACTAGATGTTGACTTTAATATGCTTGTTTACAAAGTGGGTAGAATGTCTTCCTTCCCCAGATTGTTAGATGGAGACAGCTGCCGCACTAATGATCAGCCACATCTTCCTTCTCCTTCGTTTCGGCCTTCCACAAAGGATTGAGTCAGAATGAGGAAGTCATTTTTCCAGTGGGGTAATGTCCAAGATGCGGAGGATTCTAGGGTAAAAAGAAAGCTCTACCTTGCCTACCACCCAGCCGTGAGTGGAGCCATTCAGAGATACAATAAGACAATTGTAAGCATATTGAAGAAGTTTGTGACTAACTCTGGACCCAGTTGCAACATTCGATTACTGCTTGTCCTGATGGCTATTAGGTCTACACCATCATCTGCAACTAATATGATGTTACCCTCGCATCTGCTCTATAGCACTCAGGAGCAAATGCTGATTAACACACCCACTACTCATGAGTACTTTGAGAACCTAAGGAAGCACCTCCAGCTTGCTTTTGCTTGTGAACAGCGCAATTTAGGGAATTCAGCTGAAGAGATGAAATCATACTATGACTTGGAGACCACGAAAAAGGAGTTTGAGATAGGTGTACTAGTAGTAATATACTTTATTTTGGCACATAGCCATAACAATACAATAACCGGGTAGGTGACAAGGTTTGTTTGTACAGCTTCCAGATAAATCAGACCAAGGAACTGACATTTCTTCCATCTTGGCGTATTAGTTTGAGATTGTGGACAAAATATCACCTGTAAGCTATAAGATCTGCAAGCCAAAAGGAGAAGAGATGGAAGAGAAATAAGTCCATATCAATGGGTTAAACATCTGTCATCCCAGACTGGCTTTGAGAGTGATGGAGGAGCCCACTGAAGTTAGTGCAAAGGAACCTTCTGAGGAATGAAAGGTAAGATCAGAGCCCCTAATGGAAACTAAAATATATAATAGGTGAGTAATGAATTTCAAATGATAACTTATGATTCATGATTGTCAATGAATAGTGGCTGTGATTGAAAAATGAATGGCTTATTCTGAAATATTATCCAGGGAAATAAAGTTCAAACAAAAATGCTTCACAATTCTTTTTACTCATCTCTTTAGAACATTTACTTCATTCTTTCCAGCCTGGAGACTGGAGGAAGGGGATTTCTGGTGGATCTCTGGATCCTTGAAGAGAACTAAGGGGATCCAGGGAGGAGGTCCAACCTACACCCTGCGAACCTGGATGATGGATGGAAGCCTGGACAAAACTACTGGATCACACGAGAAGACAAATGATAACCCCACTCTACCCTGCACTTTCACCAGAGATCTACATGTCATAAAAAAGCCGGGGAAAAGTGGCTTAAATATAGCCCCAAGACCAATCAACTGCCCTGGCCATGTTGGGACTAAACAATGAGAAATGCTTTCCTGTACTTTGAAAGCACACAGTGGACTGGCAGAGAAAAGGCCAGCAGTTAATTTCAGCTGCAAACCCATGAAAATAACACTGGTTAATTTGCTCAAATAGAGAGATCATGGACATGTGTGCATTCTGCAGCTTGGAGCAAGAAACTTTTTAAATATGAAACAACACTGTAGAAAATAATTCAAAGGGACACAAAGAAATAAACATATATTTTAAAATCACCAGTTTCTGTTCATAAGAATTGGGTTCAGCCTGGTCTGAACGCCCAAACTTATCAACTTCCCCCTTCAGATGCAAGGGACATGCTGTGCTCTCAATCTTTAAATAAATGCCTTTGAGGCTGCAGCCTGCCTGGGAAAGAATGTATAGGGGTGATATGCTAATAACTGTGTAAAAAGAGAGGCAGCCCTTAATGGGTTGAACTTTGGAAAATAGTTGAATTAAAACTCACATTCGTGGTCCCTCTCCCTTAACTGATGACATTTGACAGAAAATAAAGTCAGGGGATAGGATAGTTGTTATCTGCTCTCAAATATAATAAACAGACGGTCAATCATCCCTGAGAGAAAGAAATGTTAAGTGTGTTTATGGTAGGATTGGGTCAATAAGGCAAGAGGCCAGGTCGAGACACAGGTCTTGGAAACAAATATACGGCAGACAATTGAAGGGAAAAATAAGCATGTCAATAATTTTGACATAGGAGTGTTTGCAGGATCATACTTTGGCCATTATCTCGTGAACCATAAGTTGCCCAATAATGGGTCAAATATCATTAAAAAGCATATTAGAAGGTCTATCTGTTGATTCAACTCCCCTAAAAAAATATCGACATTGGGAATAAAGGTATAAATTGAAATGTGATGATAGCTTCCCAGAAAATGTCACAAAGCGGAGATTCAGGGAAATTATATCTTGTTGAATTAGATATCTGTGTAGAAAATCTCTTGATGATAACTGTCATCTTTGTGGAATAATTTACAAAAATGTACCATTCAAACCTGCAACATCGTGCCAAAATGAGACATATTTCATTAAGTCAAGCAAGGTCAGAGAAATGCAGACATTTATATTCTATGATGCTTATTTATAATTGAAGAACATCACCATATTGTAGCTTTTAGATCCAACTTTCAAATTGTTCAGAAAGATAATGCCACGGGATGGAGTCATATAATCCCAGGAATGGAGCCCAATAACTATAAGGAGTTAATCAGAGAAAAGGGGAGGACAGCAGATGTCCATTCCAGATCAAGATCCAGTAAACTGGCACCTGATAATTTAGATACTTTGGGGAGTGGTTAAATATTAAAAGCAGACATACAATGAGAAAAGGGGTGAGCTGTCTGAAATCATCTGAGTTGGAACTGCTGAAAACAATTGCTTGAGAACCAATGTAGGTGGATAGAAGGAGGAGGGAGACTCAAATCTGGAGGGAACGTGGAGAGGTCAATAAAGGGATGGATTCTGGAGGTATTCATGACTGAACCTGGAGTGACCATTTAACCAAGTCCTTATGAAGCCCATGAGATGATTCAGGAGCCCTGATGAATTTTCTTGAGCACATCACACCAAGATATACGATGTAAGTAACCTGTCCAATCAATCCAAGTCCTCTAGACATATGTTTGATTTAATGTACCTGCCTCTACTGTCTGCCCTCTGCAACTAATCCAGAACAGGACTGCGAGACTTGTCCTTGGCCTCAAGCCCTGGGATCGTATCTCTCCCGCTCTGAAATCTCTCCATTGGCTCCCAGTGAGTGCAAGGATTACATTCAAAACCCTGTGCATTGTCCACAAGGCTTTCTGGGGCCTGGGACCAAAATACCTTCAGCTATCCCTCTGCAAATACCTCCCCTCTCTAGCTCTTCACTCCTTTACCTCCAACTCCCTCAGGGTCTGTCGTTTTTCAAAGAAACAAACTGTGGGTAGATCTCTGTCTTCGGCTGGGGCCTCCCTGTGGAACAGCCTCCCTGCACTCTAAAACTTGAGGAGAACCATCTCCGGTTCCAGAAGCACCTCAAGACCTTCCTCTTTTCTTCTGCCTTTGTTCCACCTCTCCCCTGCTGATCTGTTCTCTCTTGGCACCGTGCACCTGGCCAGCCTCCGTCCTCCGGGCCCCTGTACCTGCTCACCCTGCCACCCTCCCGCACTGCCTCCGGGTCACCACTTGCACTGGGGTCTGTATCTGTACCCATACAGCACCCCCTTTTTCTTCCTGCACTTATCAGACCTACCCTGTCTGCTGCCTTAAACCTAGCACTTGCAAATTGCTGGCTGAACTACCACTGTTTGTTGCCTTTATTATTTATTTATGGCTATTTATCTGTTTCTCCTCTGCTTCGCACTTTCCACTTCTCCCCCCTTCCATGCACTTTTCCCCTCCCCCTCTCCCATGCACTTGCACATTCTCAATGTCACTGGGTCTAGTAAGACAGCTGTTTTGTTCTCCCCTGTTCCCCTCCCTTGCCTTGTCGCGCCCTGAAACACTTCTGTATGAGCGCGATAGAAATAAAATATCAATATCCATATCAATATCTTCCCTTATTGATTGGTAGGACAGACCCAGTTGACGCTTAGGCACTGATTCTTGGAATTATTTGCGTGTGAAACAGGGATTTGCGTGACATTTTGTACGCAAATCCTTGTTTGACGAATGGGGATTTGTAGGCAGAATGGCATGCAAATCCCTGTGTTATTTAAATTAAACTTCATGGAAAGTGTATTGCCAAGTGTATGATACAATTAGGTTTCAAGGTGCTGCTACGTGTTATAAAGTAAACCCCATGTAAAGTATATAGTGAAGTTAAATTATTTAGTCATGTCCAGGGTGTTGCACTATTCTGTACATTGAGAGTATTTTATGAGTGGTGCAGGTATCTGAAGTATTCTATAGACTTGTTATTGTATGTAACCAGGGTGGAAATAACCAGTGAAGGAAAACTGTATATGTTGTGGGTTTAGAGTCTGTGATCTGTGTTATCCTAAACCAACTGGTGTTTCAAATTTGTGTAAAAAGTGAATTGACAGGAAAGAAAATCATTTGGGCCATACACACCAGACTGATACTTGGCTTATCTATGGCTTCAGCGAGGGATCTGCAGGGTACGATATGGTTCATAGCAAGGGCTAGATTCAATAATATAAATATGTATATCGGTGCGGCACGTTTGATTGGAGGAACAACTCCCCGCACTAATGGTTGCCCCATAGATATCTTCTACAATTACTACACTTATATGCTAGTGAACTTCGTAATATCCTTTTTTAAAGACAATACATACATTTGTTTTATACCCAATGATGTTTAGTTAATTTTGTACCCATTGGGGCAGTTACATTATGTCAGCAGTATTAATTACCTCTGCTAACCTGTGTTTTCTCTTGCAGCATCTGAACGTAGGGGTTTGATTATATGTTTTAAATTCCTTCCAATTTCAAGATATTCTGTATGAATTTTCACTATTGTTGGTCCCCTTCAAGAAGTTCTTGTGGACAGAGTATGAACAAAGGAAAGAATTAGACATGTTGGGTTTAGAGTAATACTGTATAGATGAACAGTGTTGTTTACTGAATAATTAAATCATGTTAGAACCTTTTTTCCGAGAAAAGGATTCACTCACATTTTTTATGTAAGAAAAGTTAGAATAACCTCAATCAATCAGGTACTCTAACAGCCTTCCAATGTTTCTTACGGGTATTACAGTTGACTGACAGCAGTCAGCCAGTATAAGGTGTGTGTGGTTGCTGTAATGTTATATTAGAATGTATGTAGCTTTTTGCACTGCACTTGTCACTTTGGATACATATTTGTATATTTTTGATGAGATTATATATGTTTGTATTGTAAATTGTTGATGTATTTGAATAAAATTGAACATATTTATATGATGAAATGAAATTATTGCACAGTTCTTTATTTGTTGAATGAACTGATAACTCTGTGTCCAGAATGGTCTAAGAGAAAACGCAGGCGCATTAGGGTGCTCTAGTCAGTGAATGTCCATAGATTGTGCTTGGGGTTGCATCCTTGTGCATGCCCAAGACCCACGTCGTTTCTTTGGTTTGTTAATTTTGTAGGAGATCATGATTGAATCAGATTTTGATTGTTCATTTCAAATATGTCAAATAATTTTGGGAACTAGCAATTGTTGGTCTTGTCCTACTTTTCTAGTTCCCTGTTACAGATGTACCCTTTGGTTTTGTTAATTTTACATTTAACTATAAAAAAAGCACCTATCCTTCAGGATATGTTTTTTACCCTAGTGTGCGCACATGCACGCGCGTGCGCGCAGACACACACACACGCACACACACACACGCACACAGACACAGACACACACCCTCCCCCTGCCCCCACCCGTTTCCACCCTTCATGGGTGCTCTGAAGCAGCTGTAATACAAACCACTGATAGAGAATGTGCCCTATATTTCGCTTAGGCTTTGCACCATCATAGTGAATGAATTCATCCCTTTCCACTGCCTCGTTTGTCCATAATGTGAAGTGCACGTTTCTCTTTTTACTAAGAAGCACGTGACTGCCAAAAACGGTACGAAATGGCGTCCATCACTCCAAAATCACCTTGTTAACAAGCGGCCTTGGCGTGATCTTCTTTCAAACAGCTCGTTAAACTTACCACACGACCTCTGCCAAGAAGCAGCACAGTTTTCCCAGCTGGTGATGCTCGTTTGAAGTGTACCACAAACAAATATTTTCTTTCATAGAATTCTTTGAAAAGCAAATAAGAAGCAACATCTCATGGGAGAAAACAGGACCAGAGCGGGATACATAGAGGGCACAAGTCTTTAACAAGCACTGACAAAGGCAGCCGTTTCGACTGCAGTGTAGGCACAGGATACGCATTTGCCAGGCATTGCCCTAGTTTTATTTTATTTATTGTGCAATATAGTTTTCACGCATATAGAAATAAAACAATAATACAAATATCTCATTCTACTCATAAAATCACATTAAGAAAATCTAATACAGCGATTGTTAGTGAAATCTCGTTGGTATTCAGAATGTGTATCCAAAAACCAAGGAGCCAATTCCCCATCAGCATTATGCACAAATCATTCAAACCTCTCAAGTCGGACTGCTGCTAAACCAGGGCATTCAATACTACGGTGTTTCAGAGACTCCACTTTCAGAGCACAGTAACGGTTTAGTCTCCTCTCTTTTATAATTTTAACTCTAGCTCCTAATACATCAATTGTTCGGTATAAATTCAGTTTTATTCTCAGAACACAGCTCCTAAACTCTTGCGATGGGTGCTTTATCAAATAAGGGGCTCAAACATTGTAACCATGAATTGACCAATTGAAATGGTCATCAAAACAACTATGATTTAATAAAACATCCCTATTTAAAATCCAGTCCCCTCTAAACAGTTTTGTTTTTCTTGGGTTAGAGGACAATTCAACCACAGAGGAGTTTATACTCCCAAGAAGTTCATCGCATTTCTCTTTCCAAGTCCTCCAGACATGGCTTGTCTTATTTATCATCTCTTCATGCAGTTTGAAATGTATAAACCAGCAGAAGAGACGGGATTCGCTCATAGATCCGTAAAACCCCCCAATCCCTGTGCGCTTACAGAGAGAAACCCTGCCCATTTCTTGGCCGTCTGAGAGAACGTTCCTCCAGAACAAAGCTTCCAATTTAGAGCAGTCTATATCTTTGTCTTTCGTTTCTACCCCATAAATGTATCGTGGTAGTCATGTTTTATAGTAAAACTTCAAAACTGGTAAAACAGAAAATTAACCAAATTTAAAATCAGATTGACGCTAATGAGTAGCAGCTGCTAATAATGATGCTGTAAAGGTTTTGTACAGTAACAATTTTCCCCTTCTTACTCAAATATAATTCCCAAGGTACTCAAAAATGCTTGACTACTTCTAAAACCCTGCCCTCAAACTTCCAATCAAAGTGTTTCCATTCAGTGTTTTATGCATAAAGTAAAACATGTGTTCGATTGTACAGTGTTCAAATGCAGGTCCAGGTTCAATAGATATACATTTAAACATTCCAGAGACTTTTGCAGTCCTATTGGTGTCAGGTCACAAATGTTCATGTCATCTGCATAATCTAAATAATGATTCTTGGTTTGACCAATGCATGGGGGTTCGTCTGCAGCTTATCCCAGAAAAGGCCCAAATCTCAAATGTAAATACTAAAAAGGAGAGGTGCCAGGACTTATCCCTGGTTTAGTCCATAATTTGTGTCAATCCACTTTGTAGGGCCCCCCTGACAATTTAACCCAATCTTAATTCTTGTATCTTGATGTAGTACTATTGAAATACTGACCAGTGCAGGAGAGTATCCAAAGAACAACATTTTCTTCCACAACTTCACCCGATTAACACAATCAAAAGCTTTAGATATATTGAGACATGCAAGGTAGATCGATCTTCCCTGCGCCCTTGAATGCTTATCTAGAAAAGTAACAATAAAACTCTTCAGGGCCATCCCAACCCCTTTGTGGAATCCAGACAAATTCAAGTCCAGTCAGCCCGAGTTAGCTGCCCAACATTGGAGTTCCATCAGGGGTATATTAACACAAATCTTATTTGAAGAGTCCAGAAGCGAGATTGGTCTGTAATTAGTTGGCAAGAATCTGCTCGCCCCCTTTAAAAATCAAGACCAGCACTGCCACTTTCCAAGAAGTCAATATGACTTGAGTTATTAAAATATGTTCAAACAAAATCAACAGAACTTTGGACCACAAATTCACATCTGATTTCAAAGTCAGGTTAGACAGCACATCTGGACCCGGTACATTTGATGTTTTTAATTCAACTTATTAGAGTAGAGATTTGATAAATGTTCAGATGGATTGCCTCAACCCAATTTGACCTATTATGCCAACTATATAATTCAGCTTTGCCTTTACATAAAGATAAGTGAAGTGGTGACTCCATGTATCTTTACTCAAGGGTTTTACCTGAAGGGAGGACTGGTTAATAGGTTTAATTAGGTGCCAGAAAGAATTAGCGTCTCTACAGCAGACACAATCCAGCATCTCTGATCTTCATCAGAGGTTTGTGGCCCCTTAACCAGTTTTTAAAATTGGCTTTCAGTTTATGTATTGCCTTAACCGGCTAAGGCTTAAGTTTTCATAGCATCTTTAAGTTCACATGCAGTTCTCGCTTGCGCGCTTGAACACAGTCACATGCATGATATGAAAATGGCAGACAGTCCAGTTAGTTGAACCTTTTTCAGTTATCAGTCCTCCCAGAATGTTGCATAGTAGGATCGAAACCTGTAGACTTACACAGTTAATTTGTTGTTTGTCTCTAACTGAGTATGTACCAGGATATTAAGGGGGTAATTCATAGAATTTAGCGCACAAGTGGCGCACGCGGCTGGCGCACAGTGTGCGCGTGCGAATCTCTGCACCAGCTGCGTGCGCTAAAATCCATTTCCACGCACAGCGTATTCATGGATTCCAGCCACCAAAACCAGCCGTGGCGCACAGTGGCGCAGCGACCCTGCAGCAGCGCCAGTTACGCCCCCAAGAACGCCTCTCGCGCAGGGAAAAGCCATCAATATACCCAATCCAGCGCAAAGGGCTGCGCTAACCCTGTACCAGCATGACAAGCGGGCTACGGGTATCAATGGGGTGGGCGGGAAGTACCTCACGCGATTGGCCCTCTGCGAGCAGGGTACGTGTATTTCAAGGGTGCGCGGGAAGTTCCACATGCGATTTCCGCAGGGTACGTGTATTTCAGGGGTGCGCGGGAAGTTCCACATGTGATTTCAGCAGGGTATGTGTATTTCAGGGTACGGGGGACGTTCCACATGCAATTTCAGCATGGTACGTGCATTTCAGGGGTGCGCGGGAATTTCCACACGCGATTGGGCCCGTGCAAGCAGGGTACGCGTATCTCAGGGGTGCGCGGGAAGTGCCACACGTGATTCCTGCAGGGTACGTGTATTTTGGGGTGCGGGGGAAGTTCCACACACGATTTCAGCATGGTACGTGCATTTCAGGGGTGCGCGGGAATTTCCACACACGATTGGGCCCCTGCGAGCAGGGTACGCGTATCTCAAGGGTGCGCGGGAAGTGCCACACGCGATTTCAGCAGGGTACGTGTATTTCAGGGTGCGGGGGAAGTTCCACACGCGATTTCAGCATGGTACGTGCATTTCAGCGGTGCGCGGGAATTTCCACACGCGATTGGGCCCGTGCGAGCAGGGTACACGTATCTCAGGGGTGCGCGGGAAGTGCCACACGCGATTTCAGCAGGGTACGTGTATTTCGGGGTGCGGGGCAAGTTTCACACGCGATTTCAGCAGGGTACATGTATTCCAGGGATGCGCGGGAAGTTCCACACGCGATTCCATCAGGGTACGTGTATTTCAGGGGTGCGCGGGAATTTCCACACGCAATTGGGCCCGTGCGAGCAAGGTACGCGTATTTCAGGGGTGCGCGGGAAGTTCCACACGCGATTCCATCAGGCTACGTGTATTACAGGGGTGCGCGGGGAGCACCACACGTGAATTGCACAGGTGCCTACCCTGCACATGTCCTGCAGGCACCCCATTCACCATGGCCATGCCCCCCAGCCAACCCACGTCAACTTGCACTACTGCCCACCAACGCATTTCCCCTGCACCCCCAGCCACCAGGGGCACCCTCCACCAGGCCCCCACCCATGTCTCCCACCACCCCCACCCCCCAGCAGTACAGGGGCACCCTCCACCAGGCCCCCACCCATGTCCAACTCATGTTCCCCACCCTCCCACCCCCCAGCACTGTGGGGCACCTGCCAGCAGGCCCCCACCCATGTCCAACTCATGTTCCCCACCACCCCCACCCCCCAGCACTGTGGGGCACCTGCCACCAGGCCCCCACCCATGTCTCCCACCACCCCACCCCCCAGTCACCAGGGGCAGCCTCCACCAGGCCCCCACCCATGTCTCCCACCACCCCCACCCCCCAGCAGTGCAGGGGCACCCACCACCAGGCCCCCACCCATGTCTCCCACCACCCCACCCCCCAGTCACCAGGGGCAGTCTCCACCAGGCCCCCACCCATGTCTCCCACCACCCCCACCCCCAGCAGTGCAGGGGCACCCACCACCAGGCCCCCACCCATGTCTCCCACCACCCCCACCCCCAGCAGTGCAGGGGCACCCACCACCAGGCCCCCACCCATGTCTCCCACCACCCCCACCCCCCAGCCACCAGGGGCAGCCTCCACCAGGCCCCCACCCATGTCTCCCAGCACCCCCACGCCCCCAGTCACTAGGGGCAGCCTCCACCAGGCCCCCACCCATGTCTCCCAGCACCCCCACCCCCCCCAGCCACCAGGGGCAGCCTCCACCAGGCCCCCACCCATGTCTCCCAGCACCCCCACCCCCCAGCACTGTGGGGCACCTGCCAGCAGGCCCCCACCCATGTCCAACTCATGTTCCCCATCACCCCCACCCCCCAGCACTGTGGGGCACCTGCCAGCAGGCCCCCACCCATGTCCAACTCATGTTCCCCACCACCCCCACCCCCAGCACTGTGGGGCACCTGCCAGCAGGCCCCCACCCATGTCTCCCACCACCCCCACCCCCCCAGTCACCAGGGGCAGCCTCCACCAGGCCCCCACCCATGTCTCCCACCACCCCCCAGTCACCAGGGGAAGCCTCCACCAGGCCCCCACCCATGTCTCCCACCACCCCCACCCCCCAGTCACCAGGGGCAGCCTCCACCAGGCCCCCACCCATGTCTCCCACCACCCCCACCCCCCAGCAGTGCAGGGGCACCCACCACCAGGCCCCCACCCATGTCTCCCACCACCCCCAAACTCCAGCCACCAGGGGCAGCCTCCACCAGGCCCCAACCCATGTCTCCCAGCACCCCCACCCCCCAGCACTGTGGGGCACCTGCCAGCAGGCCCCCACCCATGTCCAACTCATGTTCCCCAGCACCCCCACCCCCCAGCACTGTGGGGCACCTGCCAGCCGGCCCCACCCATGTCCAACTCATGTTCCCCACCACCCCCACCCCCCAGCACTGTGGGGCACCTGCCAGCAGGCCCCCACCCATGTCTCCCACCACCCCCACCCCCCAGCAGTGCAGGGGTACCTGCCAGCAGGCCCCCACCCATGTGCAACTCAGGTTCCCCAGCCAACATGTCATCACAATCTAGATCCCTGGTCCCTATGGTCAGCCTCCAAATGCAAAACATCCACCCGAGTATTGCATCCACCCACTCATAATTTGCAATTACATCACAGAACAACAATTGCAAGTTCCGAAACAAACACATTTCCCTCACATACACCCAATGGGTGTCAGTGAATCTCAAAACACATATCATGAAATGCATGAAACCAATGAGATACCACACATTGAAGTTCACCAAAAAAATATGTTTTAAAGGAAACATAAATAGAATAAAAAATGAAGAAACAGAAACGTGAATGTACAAAAATGAAAAGAAGCATGTCCGTTAAAAAAAGCAAAACCAAAAATAAAATTCCAAAGTAATGTTGTCCAAAGTCAATGTCCACAAAACAAAATCCAATGGGAAATAAAAAAGAAAGCCATTGCTCCATGGTTAAAAAGTAAAAAAAAAAATACAATCCAACTGTGAACGATGTACATGGGAACAAGCGAGGGTCCATTATCCCAACAAAATAAAGGAAACCTATCTAACTACACTAACTAATAAAATAAACTATATACAAAAATGTGGCCAATGTCCGAAAGGTCCAAATAAAATAAAAACAAAAATGAAACCTAACACTACCTACATAACTATGTACAAGGGCAGCGGGCTAGTTTCACGGCTCACTTGTGGATGTCCCGGGCCAGGGTATCATCGAACTACTCCTCAATGTCCCGGAGGCGGTCCTCCTCCATGGCCCCGAGGGTTCGCAGGGCCATTGACGTCTCCACCTCCAAACCCCTGCGGATTGCCTCGAGGCACTCGGCCCGCCTCAGGGCCTTCCGCATGGAGTTCTCCGCCCTGACCATTGTGAGCCGTGCCTCTTCCGCCCGCTGCCGCTCCGCATCTATGTGGCCCAACCGCTGCCACACGGAAGACACTCTCTGTCCTGGGTCCTCCTGCCCTCTGGCCGATGCCTGCCCCTCCGATGTTGAAGGCCCGAGCCTTCAAGGCTCCCACCACATTGCTGCTGCTGCTGTGCCTCTGCCCATGTACTGCCTCCTGCTGCCTGCACATCCTCCGCCGGCTGGGGTGCAGTCGTAGATGTGGCCACCCCTGCTGGACGTCCGACTCCCGACTGTGGCAGGGATGCCTCCTCCACCAGCCTGGCCGCACCGTCAGAGGCAGCTCCACAGGGCACCCAGGTGACTGGTGGGTGGGAAGATGGCACAGAGGATGACTGGCGCGTAGGGGGTCCAGTTGAGGAGGGGGTTGGAGCAAGCCCCATCAGACGGAGGAATCCAGCCTGGGTGACCTGTCCCAGCAGGCTGACGTGGTCAACGAGCCATTCGAGATGACTTGCAGTCTCTTAATGAAAAGACTGCAGGTCACCTCGCATGGCCCGTTGACGCAACGCCACACCAGCCAGGACAGGCTCAACCCGGACCTGGATAGCCACGTCCGCAGGCAGAGGAAGGCCAGTTGACGTGAGCTCATCCCCTGCCTGAAAATGGGTCTGGACGTAGGCATCCCTGCTGGTGCAAGATGATGCAGGGACAGGATCAGGGACAGGATTGCACACAGGCTCCTCCGCGGTGGCCTGTGCTGCCTCCTGTCCCTGGTTCTGCACTGCACCACTAGCACCAGTGGGATCCCCACCTCCAGACCCCGTCTCTGGTGCTTGCACGGCCTCCTCCTCCACCAAACCCCCCCCACCAACCCGGATGACTCCGTGCCATCTTCCCCTGTTGGGCCCTGTGGGGTCCCAGCTGCCCCTTCTGCTGCCGAGGAGTCCAATTCCAACCTCCGCCTCTTGGACCTCCCCCCGGCAGCTGCGGCCTGGGACGCGGCACCGGACTCCTCACTCCCCGACGAGATGACAACATGGGAGGGGAGCCGGGCCTTGCGTCTCCGGCTGGCGGTGGGATCCCCGCCGCTGTGCTCCACAGCACCTTCTCCGCCCTCTTCATCAGTTGACGCTGCAGACAGGGAGAAACAAAACACAGGCATCAGGGCACTGTACAATGGACACATACACACATGACAGTTGTACATGAGTGGCATTGGCAAAACTCAGACATGTCATCACAATCCCCAACACACATGTCATTACAACTCGCACACATGAGCCATACCACAGCCATATCGCAACTGCCACCACCATCCATACATATACAACTGCATGAGCAGCCAAAGGTGAGCCAGACATCACATGCAACACAGGAAGTGCACCACACATGTACACACACCACCACACTTGCATGCATGTGTACACCTCTGCCAAGTGTCGCAGTGTTCAGACGGGCATCTATGTCACATCTGCCAATCAGGCTTCCACATACCGCTGTCACATGCATCCATGTTGCATCACTGTTGCACCCTTGTCAAATACACACACATGCACATGTACACAGTGCTGATACATGCAGCCAGAAACAACATACATGGGTGACATCACGGACATGTCTACTTACATACACATTCATCCAAACATGTGTGCCCACACAACTGCATTTGGCATGCAAGCCTACACACACAAGCACCATCCATGTCTCACACATTACAGCCCTCGCATTTGTCAGCCCCACGGCCCTGTACACCCCCACCCATACTCGACCCCATACAAACAGATGTGCAACCTGCACACTACTGAATAATCACCACACGCACTGCTCACAATCAGGATGCATGTACACTCACCGCTCGACTCCAGACGGGTCTGCTTCTCAAGGACCTGGACGTGGAGCGCTGGGGATATGCGTTCCAGGACCCTCATCTGTTCTTCCGACAAGTGGCCCCGGCGCCCCTTGGCATCCGCTGCCTTCAAGAGGCGCCGGGCCTTATTCAGGGTCCTGGACCTGAAGTCCTCCCAGCGCTTCTTGACATGTTGTAAGTCGCGGACTGCCACCCTCTCCGCATTGATGGCAGTCCCGATGTCAGTCCAGATCCGAGTCCGTCCTTCCTTGTCGGCGCGGGAACTTCCGAAGAGGGCATCATACTGCCCCAGGACTTGCTCCACCAGGACACCAACTTCGGTGGCACTGAAGCTGGTGCCCCTCTGCCTCTCTGGCCGGGGGTTGTCAGTGGTCCCAGATGGTGTTCGCCCCGACATGGCAACCCCAGAGGCAGGAGTGGGTGGGCAACTGGGTCCTGGGGCTGTGCTGTGGAGCGATGGAATCCCAGTCGGGAGTCTTCGGTTCCAGCAGGGGTGGTCACAGCAACAGCACCCCTGGCTGATGTGCAGGCAGCAAATGGCAGGGCACGTGGGCAGCAGGCAGTCAGGCAGCAGCAGATGGCAGGTGGGAGCGTGCTCGGGGGCCTGGGGGGCAGTAGTTCGGCCTTCTGGGCAGGAGCGTGGTCTTCTGTGTGCTTACGCGTGGCCAGCTTGATACGGAGTGATTTGGCAGGTGAAAAACCTGCATGTCAGCGTGTAATTCGAGGAAAGGCCCTTAGCGCGTAAGCGCGTCTGCACGCATACGCATTTTCATTGGACAGAAGGCCCCTCAAGCGCAAGCGCCCCTGTGACGTGACGCGTACAGACGTGCATGGGCATTTCAGCACGCGTGAAAAACTGCACGTCCGCGTGTAATACGAGGAAAGGGCCCATGCGCGTAAGCGCACGTGGAAAACTGCACGTCCGCGTGTAATATGAGGAACGGCCGATAGCACTTATGCACGTCAGCACGCATATGCGATTTCATTGGACCAAAGGCCCTTAGCGCGTGAGCGCGTCTGTGACGTGACGCGCGCAGGTGTTTCCCTCATTGCACGTGATGACAGAACACACGTGGATTTCCACCAATCGCGTGTTAAAGTTCCCGCGCACCCCGAAACACACGTACCCAGGCCAGTTGCGTGTATGCTCACTCCCCTCCGATCACACGCGATGCCACTCGGACCGTATCCGAATACGGGAAACCCGCGCACGGCAAAAGACGTGCACAGGCGTCAACGCGTCCGCCCACAAGAAGGCAGTCGGAGTCGTCCCCGCTCACAGCATAAAAGTGCGCGCAAACAACAAACGCGTATATACAGCTACGATGAATGCCCCATTTGTCGCTGCACTGATCGTGGGACACCGCAGGAGGAGAATAGCCAGGGCATGCATTTTCGCACCACGGACAAGCCTTTTTGGGATGCCTGACGACCAGGTCTATGGCAGGTATAGGTTTCCACCCCATATCATCCTAGACCTGGTCAGGGATTGGGAAGATGACCTCACATCCCCAACCCTTTGCTCCCAAGCATTGAGCCCCTTGGAGAAGCTGCTCAATGTCCTGCATTTTTTGGCCACTGGGTCATTTCAGCGGACCACTGCCATAGTGGGGGGGGGTCTCACAGGCCACGCAGTCACGATGCCTACACCAGGTACTGGCAATCATGTTAGCGCGCCCCTCAGTCCGCAGGCACATATACATGCCCAGAACACGCGCAGAAAGGCAGGCCGTTGTCCTGGATTTTTTCAGGGTGGCACACTTCCCCAAAGTGCTCGGTGCCATAGATTGCACCCTTCGTCCACCTAGGGCCATTGAGCACATCTCCCGAAACCGCAAGCACTGGCATTCCATCAATGTACAGGTGGTATGTGATGCAAAGGGAATCATCACCTCTGTCTATGCAAACTACCCTGGCTCCACCCATGACAGTTTCATATACAGAATATCCGCCCTGAGCCGGGCCCTGGAAGCTGGGCAGCATGGCGACACATGGCTCCTAGGTCAGTACAAATGCCCTTGCACATGCATGCAAGTCACACACAGACAAATATCCAAACCCTAATAATCTCAACTATTATCACCTCCCCAGGGGACAGTGCCTACCCTCTGAGCAACCACATGATGACGCCAATCCGGAACCCCACCACACCACCCCAGGTAAGATACAACGCCACCCATATTGCAACCAGGGGCATAGTGGAGCGCACATTCGGAGTGCTCAAGTCATGTTTCCGCTCCCTTGACCGCTCTGGTGGGCAACTACTCTATGCACCACCAGTAGTGTGCAGGATCATTGTGGCAGCATGTGTCCTGCACAATGTTGCAACACGGCAGGGCGTCCCGGTGGACATGGTGGTGCCCCCACATCCCCAACCACAGGCACAGGCGCTGCCCATAGGAGGGGACAGGGCACGTGGCGAGGAAGCCCGGACCCAGCTTGTGGCCACATTTTTCACCTAAACTCCCACCCCTGCGGAGTGCACACAGGCCTGGCACATTCCAGGTGACAATCGATGATGACAAAGAGACAGTCAACTGTCACAACCCTACCACCCTGAGATAGTTGCCATGGAAGTGCCACATCGTCTGCATCCCTAGCTACTTAAACACAAGCTATCCTGTGTGACCAAAAGGCACACATATGACATATGACATGATATGGGCCATACACAAGTATTCCAAGGCGCAATGAGGCAGGGAGGGGGGAACAAGGGAACACAGAGAACGGTACTACTAGGCCAGGTGTCATTGAGATCGTGCAAGTGCAGGGGTAGGGGGGATGGGAAAAGTGCAAGGGGAAGGGTGGGGGGGAGTCCAGTACAGGGGAAGTAGCCCAAAAAAATAATACATAGGTCGCCTGGTGGCAACTACAAAGGTAAGTGCAGACAAGTGCTGGGAAGGGAGGGCTGTAGGGATGGAGAGACAGTACTGCAGTGCAGGGCTTGCCAGGGAGGCAGTGCAAGTGGAGAGTGGCTGGGCAAGGGACCGCGGTCGGTGAGAGTGGCCCAGTTGCAGCTCCTGTGCAGTTCCAGTGGAGAATTCTGCAAGGGAGAGGCAGACAGTAAGCAGAAGCAAAGAGGAAGGTCTTGAGGTGCTTCCAGAACTGGAGATGGTTCCCCTCAAGTTCAAGTCAGGCCAGAAGTCTGTTCCAGGGGGAGGGCCCTGCTGCGGAGAGAAATCTACCCCCAGCTAGTTGCTCTGAGAAGCGGATGACCCGGACATGCAAGGTGTGCATCACACACACCTGCAAAACAGGCCATGGCCATCACTGTCATGTCACTCAAACCCTCCCAAACATCAACATGACATGGCAAGCAATACCCATACACCAATGCAGTAACGATAAGGTACACATTGCCATGTCCTAAATGTACAGTGGCATCGGACACTGCTGCCTGACCCGGAATCAGGTGAAATGACAGATCAACAAAATCGCCCACCCAAAATAAGTAATTTCCAAATGCATTACAACAGATAAGTCATTTCCAAATGCATTACAACAGTCATAGACGTAACATCACAATGAATGCCTGTCTACATGCACATTATGCATTGCAAAATCAACACTGCAGCTCATGTGTGCAGTGTCCTACTCCTGCATCACACTGCTCAGCGCACAGCATAGTGAACAGCCATTGTGTGTGATGCACACCCTGAGCATCACATCTAAGTGACAGACCACGTCAAACATCAAATTAGGCATGTACTGGTTCCATGATCGGTCACAGAACATGTGCTGCCGGGACACAGTGGGCACCAGAAGGCAAACAGTGTACACGTGGATATGCAAGGGTGGGAGTACATGTAGTGCATCAGAGTGCAAGTGTGTGGTTCTGCAAGGACATGCACTCCACATATGCATGTGCACTCAAGTGACCATCAGTGTTCCCTACACATCACATGTGAACATCCACCATGTGTACACCCCAGCATGTCAAACCACAACTATCCCCTCGCACCTGAAAGGAAAACACAACACATGAACAGGCATTGATCAGCAGAACACAACATGTACATAGGATACCACCATTACTATGTCAGAGTTCCCATCACACTGCAGGGCAAGGCAACTATCAACAACAACCCCCCCCCTCCCTCAAAAATGACCATGACCCACTGAACAACTGCACCTGGGTCATGGAGCCTCCAAACCTCAATTCCACCTGGATACAGGATCACCTTTACCCTTTGTCACCATCTCCCACCTTGTGTGTAAAAAGATGTCTGAACCCTCAGAATCCACACTCATTTCCAAAATCACAAAATCCAAGGCATAAAAACGAACCCGAACACCCTCCAGTGGACGACGTGACGTAGCAGTACCTCACAAAGGCCAAGTACTACCACAATGATGCAACAACCAAGGTAGCACAGCAAAACAATGTCACGACAGGATGTGAGACATGTGTGGTACATGACATAGGATGATGCACCATGAATGGATGTGTACTGTCACAGGTCCCCAGTACAGGCGCGGGAGTGTCACGAAACAACCACCCCCACCATGTCCCGGGTGCCTGCAAGGTCAAACTCACACAGGCCCCTGAGACCCTGGTGGGGAATGAGGTTCAGGGATATGCAGTCGGGACAGGTGTTGACACACTGGATGACTGGAATGAGTGGCAGGAGAGGGGAGGAGGAATGACACATGAAACTAGGGAATGCACGAAAATGTACAAGCTGCATGAACACATACACAATCCAAACAAACTTGGACATCATTGTCATGGCCTTCTGTAGTCCAGGCTCAGGAGTGGTACGAACCAACCACCCCCTCTAGGGTTTTGGCGCCTGCAAGTTCGGGGCTTACACAGGCATCCGCAACCCCAGTGGGGAAAGAGGGTCAGGGAACGTTGCTTGGATAGGCACGGGAAGCAGGAACACCGGGTAGAGGGTACAGGTTTCAAAATTGCATAGGATCACGGGTGATTAGGGAGAAAAAAACATACCAAATTGAACCACACAGACATCCATGCATCAGTACACTCCCCAGCAAGCCTATGCAGAGCAGTTCGTAATAAAAACAACAAGACACTTAGCTCTGGTTTTGAGTGCTGGCCTCCTGCCTGCGCACTCTCAGGTCCGGTTACAGGAGCACTGCAATGCTGCAAAGAGAGCCACAGTCAACAACCTGTACGTGCCAATTACACAAAAACACACACCAAACATGCCCCATAGCAACAAACTACTCTACAAACGGACAATCTGTGGTTGATGCTTCATACCCATAAATAACATCACCCCTGTGACGGGTCATACACAGTCAATGCAGTAAGTCAGCCGCTGGTGGGTGCGTGGCAAATGGAACACCAATGTGTCACAATTCACACAACATGCAATGTTCCCTGGGTAAGCAGACAGACCCATATAGCAAGCCATGACTACAGAGCAAGTTGCGTACCACCATGACCGAAACAAAGTTGGCAGTGCATTTATCATGAAGTATGTGGAAAAGACATGTACTGCACCCGAGTATGTCCCTTGCTGTATGTCCCTGTGAGCTGCTCCTTTCCATGTCTCGGAAGGCTACATGGTTGATACAAGTGCCTCAGTGGACCTTGGTGTACCGGAGGGTATGTGCCACTGCCCCTGCATGTGTCCCAGACAACCCTAATATCAACAGCCATCAGTCCACAAACACATCTGAGCTGCATTGTGTGCTTCAACACCAATATTCGTCTAAGCTCACCCTCAGTGCTGTGAGTAAGCCTGCATGTGCAACTCGCCTGGTGCAAGCTTTGCTGTGTCGTGGCCCCCCTGTGATGCTCACCTTGCCTGGAGTTCCTTGGAACATGTCAGCAGTTCTAGGATGTGGGTCTGCAATCACTGTGCCTCTGCAAGTGCACACATGTGCATGTGGGCACCAACAAACGGGTCCAGAATGCCGTCGTCCAATGGGCCATGTCTGCTGGCAAAGGTGCTCTGGAGGCTCATCCCCCTGCAGAAAGGGCATGAAACACATGATAAATGCTTTAGAGTCATCTGTGTGTGTCTCATCAGGCATCTCATTACTTGACCATGTCTAGAAGCCAAGCACCCCTCCACCCCAGTACCAAAGCAGGGATGCCTGGCATGGTATCAAAAGGCTGACCATACACCTGTGTATTGACAGGCAGTGTTGACTGGCATCAACAGCTTAATGTGATTCAAATTACAACACTGCAAATGATGCTGGGACAGTGGGCAGGACACATGATGGAAACTCCGGAGGCCGCCCACGTGTGAAGAAGACACAACAAGAGTTGGACAGAGTCATTGGCCATTGAACAGGCTGAGGCCTGTGAGCCACACAGATTGTCAGAGCCTAAACAGTTGTGCAACGCATGACTGAGCCACAGTTGACATGGGAAGGCTGATGAGATGGCAGGCAATGTATGTAACCAAGGACTTATATTACAGTGAACATCCAGTCAAGGACACATAGGGGCATGCGTGCAATGTACATGGAGCATGAATGGGCACTCATGTCCCTGCGGGACATCTGACCCATGCACAGTACAAGTGAGATACCCTGCATCGAGTACTAAGGCTGTACCACACGGCATATGTCTGGCAGATTCTACGCTGGAAGTTAGCATCTACACAGGACACATGAACAAGAAAGTACACATTGGCAAGATTGAAGCAGACCAGTGCAAAGGTGGGACTGGGGTGCAGAGTGGCGGAGGAGGGGCAAGGGAGCATGCCTACATGGAGTCCCACATGCAGGCAGAGGAGACGTGCATGACGGTAGCATTGCATTACTTACACATCAGAACCATGTACACGTCACATGTAGCAGCAATCATGCACAACACATCCCACAAGTGAAACACACACGTCCTCAACAAACACGCATCAACACTCACTGGACTGGGCATCAAAGTCCAGCTTCTCTCCCACTCCTTCGACCAATTCAGGTGGTATGAACTCAGCAACGAGAGCCTCATGCGGAGTGAGTTCTTCCTCCTCTGGTGCAGGCCCACCGCCAGTCACCAGAGTCAAGTTGTAATTTGAGGCACGCTTGGCCTTAGTGCTGCGCTTGATGTCATTCCAACGCTTTTTGCACTCCTGCGCCATGCGCACCTCATGGCCGAATGAACTGACATGTTCCGCAACATGCTTCCAGTGGGTGTCACGTTGGGCAGCTGTAGTCTGACTATTGGCACCCACTAGCATGTCACGGCTGTGGCCCCGCACCTAGTCCACGAGGAAGTCCAGTTCCTGCTTACAGAAAGGCTTCTTCCTCGACGTGCAGGAGGTCGTGGCTGTGTGTAGGGTCCCAGCCTGTGCTGCAGGTGCAACCTTCCTCCTCTTGGACGGTGGCGCAGACCCTGGCTGGCTAATGCCGCCCTGACCAGTATGGCCAGTGGGTTCGGTGGATTGAGCCAAGGGAGTGGCAGGTGGAGGGATGACCAAAGGCCTGACTTGTGTCAGTGGCAGCTGGGTGCCCACTAATGGACCCTGCGCAGCAACATCAGCTGTTGCAGGGTCATTGACCGCAACGGTCCTGGTTGGCAGACTCACAATCGGGGTGCTGTTGGGTGCATCTGCCCCTGCACTTGCCAACACCCGGCTGTTCGGGGCAGCAGATGACATGACTGCCCCAGGGACACGTGTCTTGGTCTGAGCAGCCCGGCCTGCCCCTATGGTTTCCCCCCTGGCCTGTTGGAGATCTACCAAGGGCTCTTCAAGAGCCAACGCAACCTGCGCTGGCAGACCCTGAGCCTGGGTGGCGGTGTCCACAGCTGCACCTGCAGCTACCTCTACCCTTGGGCCCGTGACAGTCGATGGAACGGACTGCCGGGTCATATTGGTGCCAGTGCCAGATGCAGGAGCTGCATCCCCCGGAACCACAGGGGGTGGTGGCATGGCTGCACCGACACATGGCACAACATTGTGCTCAAGTGGCGCACCCCTGCATCTTCCCCCTCTGTGGCTGCCCTGGACACCCTGGAGTCCCCCTACTCCCTGGTCACCACGGCCACGTCCTGACCACGCCCGCCACGAGGAGTACGCCCAGCTGAGGCGCCCCTCACCTTTGGTGCCCTCCCAACCATGGCACAGATGTAGTAGTGCTGGCACAGATGGAGTGGTGCCAATGGGAGGTGTACACCACAATTGACCTGGGCAATTGGGGTGAAGGGGGTGGGAAGCAAGATGTTAACATCCCCCCTGCACCTGCAAGGCTGTATGTGACCCCGGTGATGTGGTGACGGGTCACGAAACGCTTAGGCACCCCAAAACTGCAGTAAAACCGTGCACGCAACCCTGCAGCTTACGTGCGTGGATTCAACCTCCCGCAGTACGCGGTGGCACCCAGTAACACGAATAACGCGTACGCGTGGGACACGCAGGCTACTATGACATCGAAAATGGGTGCGATACACAGGGGCACCCGCAGTGGGAAAAAGAGCATGTGCGACTCACCGTCTGACTAGCGCGATGCAGAAAAACACGCGTAGCCAATACCCCCGCCAAAAGAAGAGATACGTCCTTGATAGCTGTGAAGTTGTGATGGCGCCCGAAACAAGAGGAAGCAGCAACACACGTCGGTCTCCACGAAAGGCACGTACAGCAAACTGCTGGGCCCGCTCACCTTTAACCCGTGCTGAGGGAAACGCAAGCGCGCGTCACGTCAATTACGCGCATGGGCCCTTTCCTCATATTACATGCGGACGTGCAGTTTTTCACGCGCGCTTACGCGCATGGGCCCTTTCCTCGTATTACACGCGGACGTGCAGTTTTTCACGCGCGCTTACGCGCATGGGCATTTTCCTCGTATTACACGCGGACGTGCAGTTTTTCACGCGCGCTGAAATGCCCATGCACGTCTGTACGCGTCATGTCACAGGGGCGCCTGCGCTTGAGGGGCCTTCTGTCCAATGAAAATGCGTATGCGTGCAGACGAGCTTACGCGCTTAGGGCCTTTCCTCGAATTACACGCTGACGTGCAGATTTTTCACGTGCCAAATCACTCCGTATCAAGCTGGCCACGCGTAAGCACACGGAAGACCACGCTCCTATCCAGAAGGCCAAACTACTGCCCCCCAGACCCCCGAGCACGCTCCCACCTGCCATCTGCTGCTGCCTGATTGCCTGCTGCCCACGTGCCCTGCCATTTGCTGCCTGCACATCAGCCAGGGGTGCTGTTGCTGTGACCATCCCTGCTGGAACCGAAGACTCCCGACTGGGATTCCATCGCTCCACAGCACAGCCCCAGGACCCAGTTGCCCACCCACTCCTGCCTCTGGGGTTGTCATGTCGGGGCAAACACCATCTGGGACCACTGACAACCCCCGGCCAGAGAGGCAGAGGGGCACCAGCTTCAGTGCCACCGAAGTTGGTGTCCTGGTGGAGCAAGTCCTGGGGCAGTATGATGCCCTCTTCGGAAGTTCCCGCGCCGACAAGGAAGGACGGACTCGGATCTGGACTGACATCGTGACTGCCATCAACGCGGAGGGGGTAGCAGTCCGCGATTTACAACATGTCAAGAAGCGCTGGGAGGACTTCAGGTCCAGGACCCTGAACAAGGCCCGGTGCCTCTTGAAGGCAGCAGATGCCAAGGGGCGCCGGGGCCACTTGTCGGAAGAACAGATGAGGGTCCTGGAACGCATATCCCCAGCGCTCCACGTCCAGGTCCTTGAGAAGCAGACCCGTCTGGAGTCGAGCAGTGAGTGTACTTGCATCCTGATTGTGAGCAGTGAGTGTGGTGATTATTCAGTAGTGTGCAGGTTGCACATCTGTTTGTATGGGGTCGAGTATGGATGGGGGTGTACAGGGCCGTGGGGCTGACACATGCGAGGGCTGCAATGTGTGAGACATGGATGGTGCTTGTGTGTGTAGGCTTGCATGCCAAATGCAGTTGTGTGGGCACACATGTTTGGATGAATGTGTATGTAAGTAGACATGTCCGTGATGTCACGCATGTATGTTGTTTTTGGCTGCATGTATCAGCACTGTGTACATGTGAATGTGTGTGTATTTGACAAGAGTGCAACAGTGATGCAACATGGATGCATGTGACAGCGGTATGTGGAAGCCTGATTGGCAGATGTGACATGGATGCCCGTCTGAACACTGCGACACTTGGCAGAGGTGTACACATGCATGCAAGTGTGGTGGTGTGTGTACATGTGTGGTGCACTTCCTGTGTTGCATGTGATGTCTGGCTCACCTTTGGCTGCTCATCCTGTTGTATGTGTATGGATGATGGTGGCAGTTGCGATATGGCTGTGGTATGGCTCATGTGTGCGAGTTGTAATGCATGTGTGTTGGGGATTGTGATGACATGTCTGAGGTTTGCCAATGCCACTCATGTACAACTGTCATGTGTGTATGTGTCCATTGTACAGTGCCCTGATGCCTGTGTTTTGTTTCTCCCTGTCTGCAGCGTCAACTGATGAAGAGGGCGGAGAAGGTGCTGTGGAGCACAGCGGCGGGGATCCCACTGCCAGCCGGAGACGCAAGGCCCGGCTCCCCTCCCAGGTTGTCATCTCGTCGGGGAGTGAGGAGTCCGGTGCCGCATCCCAGGCCGCAGCTGCTGGGGGGAGGTCCAAGAGGCGGAGGTTGGAGTTGGACTCCTCAGCAGCAGAAGGGGCAGCTGGGACCCCACAGGGCACAACAGGGGAAGATGGCACGGAGTCATCCAGGTTGGTGGGGGGTTTGGTGGAGGAGGAGGTCGTGCAAGCACCAGAGACGGGGTCTGGAGGTGGGGATCCCACTGGTGCTAGTGGTGCAGTGCAGGACCAGGGACAGGAGGCAGCACAGGCCGCCGCGGAGGTGCCTGTGTGCAATCCTGTCCCTGATCCTGTCCCTGCATCATCTTGCACCAGCAGGGATGCCTACGTCCAGACCCGTTTTCAGGCAGGGGATGAGCTCACATCAACTGGCCTTCCTCTGCCTGCGGACGTGGCTATCCAGGTCTGGGTTGAGCCTGTCCTGGCTGGTGTGGCGTTGCGTCAACGGGCCATGCGAGGTGACCTGCAGTCTTTTCATGAAGAGACTGCACGTCATCTCGAATGGCTCGTTGACCACGTCAGCCTGCTGGCACAGGTCACCCAGGCCGGATTCCTCCATCTGATGGGGCTTGCTCCGACCCCCTCCTCAACTGGACCCCCTACACACCAGTCGTCCTCTGTGCCATCTTCCCACCCATCAGTCACCTGGGTGCCCTGTGGAGCTGCCTCTGACGGTGCGGCCAGGCTGGTGGAGGAGGCATCCCTGCCACAGTCGGGAGTCGGACGTCCAGCAGGGGTGGCCACATCTACGACTGCACCCCAGCTGGCGGAGGATGTGCAGGCAGCAGGAGGCAGTGCACGGGCAGAGGCACAGCAGCAGCAGCAACGTGGTGGGAGCCATTAAGGCTCGGGGCCTTTAACATCGGAGGGGCAGGCATCGGCCGGAGGGCAGGAGGACCCAGGACAGAGAGTGTCTTCCGTGTGGCAGCAGTTGGGCCACGCCATAGATGCGGAGCGGCAGCGGGCGGAAGAGGCACGGCTCACAATGGTCAGGGCGGAGAACTCCATGCGGAGGGCCCTGAGGCGGGCCGAGTGCCTCGAGGCAATCCGCAGGGGTTTGGAGGTGGAGACGTCGACGGCCCTGGGGACCCTCGGGGCCATGGAGGAGGACAGCCTCTGGGACATTGAGGAGGAGTTTGATGATGCCCTGGCCCAGGAAATCCACAAGTGAGCCGTGAAACTAGCCCGCTGCCCTTGTACATAGTTATGTAGGTAGTGTTAGATTTCATTTTTGTTTTTATTTTATTTGGACCTTTCGGACATTGGCCACATTTTTGTATATAGTTTATTTTATTAGTTAGTGTAGTTAGATAGGTTTCCTTTATTTTGTTGGGATAATGGACCCTCGCTTGTTCCCATGTACATAGTTCACAGTTGGATTGTATTTTTATTTTACTTTTTAACCATGGAGCAATGGCTTTCTTTTTTATTTCCCATTGGATTTTGTTTTGTGGAGATTGACTTTGGACAACATTACTTTGGAATTTTATTTTTGGTTTTGCTTTGTTTAACGGACATGCTTCTTTTTTATTTTTGTACATTCACGTTCTGTTTCTTCATTTTTTATTCTATTTATGTTTCCTTTAATACATATTTTTTTTTGGTGAACTTCAATGTGTGGTATCTCATTGGTTTCATGCATTTCATGATTTGAGATTCACTGACACCCATTGGGTGTATGTGAGGGAAATGTGTTTGTTTCGGAACTTGCAATTGTTGTTCTGTGATGTAATTGAAAATTATGAGTGGGTGGATGCAATACTCGGGTGGGTGTTTTGCATTTGGAGGCTGACCATAGGGACCAGGGATCTAGATTGTGATGACATGTTGGCTGGGGAACATGAGTTGCACATGGGTGGGGGCCTGCTGGCAGGTGCCCCACAGTGCTGGGGGGTGGGGGTGGTGGGGAACATGCGTTGGACATGGGTGGGGCCTGCTGGCAGGTGCCCCACAGTGCTGGGGGGTGGGGGTGGTGGGGAACATGAGTTGGACATGGGTGGGGGCCTGCTGGCAGGTGCCCCACAGTGCTGGGGGGTGGGGGTGGTGGGAGACATGGGTGGGGGCCTGGTGAAGCCTGCCCCTGGTGGCTGGGGGGTGGGGGTGTTGGGGGACATGGGTGGGGGCCTGGTGGAGGCTTCCCCTGGTGGCTGGGGGGTGGGGGTGGCGGGAGACATGGGTGGGGGCCTGGTGGTGGGAGACTTGGGTGTGGGCCTGGTGGTGGGTGCCACTGGTGGCTGGGGGGTGGGGGTGCTGGGAGACATGGGTGGGGGCCTGCTGGCAGGTGCCCCACAGTGCTGGGGGGCGGGGGTGGTGGGGAACATGCGTTGGACATGGGTGGGGCCTGCTGGCAGGTGCCCCACAGTGCTGGGGGGTGGGGGTGGTGGGGAACATGAGTTGGACATGGGTGGGGGCCTGCTGGTGCTGGGGGGTGGGGGTGGTGGGAGACATGGGTGGGGGCCTGGTGAAGCCTGCCCCTGGTGACTGGGGGGTTGGGGGTGGTGGGAGACATGGGTGGGGGCCTGGTGGAGGCTGCCCCTGGTGACTGTGGGGGTGGGGGTGCTGGGAGACATGGGTGGGGGCCTGGTAGCAGGTGCCCCTGCACTGCTGGGGGGTGGGGGTGGTGGGGAACATGAGTTGCACATGGGTGGGGGCCTGCTGGCAAGTGCCCCACAGTGCTGGGGGGTGGGGGTGGAGGGGAACATGAGTTGGACATGGGTGGGGGCCTGCTGGCAGGTGCCCCACAGTGCTGGGGGGTGGGGGTGGTGGGGAACATGAGTTGGACATGGGTGGGGGCCTGGTGGCAGGTGCCCCACAGTGCTGGGGGGTGGGGGTGGTGGGGAACATGAGTTGGACATGGGTGGGGGCCTGCTGGCAGGTTCCCCACAGTGCTGGGGGGTGGGGGTGGTGGGGAAAATGAGTTGGACATGGGTGGGGGCCTGGTGGAGGCTGCCCCTGGTGGCTGGGGGGTGGGGGTGGTGGGACACATGGGTGGGGGCCTGGTGGAGGCTGCCCCTGGTGGCTGGGGGGTGGGGGTGGTGTGAGACATGGGTGAGGGCCTGGTGGAGGCTGCCACTGCACTGCTGGGGGGTGGGGGTGGTGGGAGACATGGGTGGGGGCCTGGTGGAGGCTGCCCCTGGTGACTGGGGGGTGGGGGTGGTGGGGAAAATGAGTTGGACATGGGTGGGGGCCTGCTGGCAGGTGCCCCACAGTGCTGGGGGGTGGGGGTGCTGGGAGACATGGGTGGGGGCCTGGTGGAGGCTGCCCCTGGTGACTGGGGGGTGGGGGTGCTGGGAGACATGGGTGGGGGCCTGGTGGAGGCTGCCCCTGGTGGCTGGGGGTGGGGGTATTGGGAGACATGGGTGGGGGCCTGCTGGTGGGTGCCCCTGCACTGCTGGGGGGTGGGGGTGGTGGGAGACATGGGTGGGGGCCTGGTGGTGGGTGCCCCTGGTGGCTGGGGGTGCTGGGAGACATGGGCAGGGGCCTGCTGGCAGGTGCCCCACAGTGCTGGGGGGTGGGGGTGGTGGGGAACATGCGTTGGACATGGGTGGGGCCTGCTGGCAGGTGCCCCACAGTGCTGGGGGGTGGGGGTGGTGGGGAACATGAGTTGGACATGGGTGGGGGCCTGGTGGAGGCTGCCCCTGGTGACTGGGGGGGTGGGGGTGGTGGGAGACATGGGTGGGGGCCTGGTGGAGGCTGCCCCTGGTGACTGGGGGGGTGGGGGTGGTGGGAGACATGGGTGGAGGCCTGGTGGAGGCTGCCCTTGGTGACTGTGGGGGTGGGGGTGCTGGGAGACATGGGTGGGGGCCTGGTGGAGGCTGCCCCTGGTGACTGGGGGGGTGGGGGTGGTGGGGAACATGAGTTGGACATGGGTGGGGGCCTGCTGGCAGGTGCCCCACAGTGCTGGGGGGTGGGGGTGCTGGGAGACATGGGTGGGGGCCTGGTGGAGGCTGCCCCTGGTGACTGGGGGGTGGGGGTGCTGGGAGACATGGGTGGGGGCCTGGTGGAGGCTGCCCCTGGTGGCTGGGGGTGGGGGTATTGGGAGACATGGGTGGGGGCCTGGTGGTGGGTGCCCCTGCACTGCTGGGGGGTGGGGTGGTGGGAGACATGGGTGGGGGCCTGGTGGTGGGTGCCCCTGGTGGCTGGGGGTGCTGGGAGACATGGGCAGGGGCCTGCTGGCAGGTGCCCCACAGTGCTGGGGGTTTGGGGGTGGTGGGGAACATGCGTTGGAGATGGGTGGGGCCTGCTGGCAGGTGCCCCACAGTGCTGGGGGGTGGGGGTGGTGGGGAACATGAGTTGGACATGGGTGGGGGCCTGGTGGAGGCTGCCCCTGGTGACTGGGGGGGTGGGGGTGGTGGGAGACATGGGTGGGGGCCTGGTGGAGGCTGCCCCTGGTGGCTGGGGGTTGGGGGTGGTGGGAGACATGGGTGGGGGCCTGGTGGAGGCTGCCCCTGGTGACTGTGGGGGTGGGGGTGCTGGGAGACATGGGTGGGGCCTGGTGGAGGCTGCCCCTGGTGGCTGGGGGGTGGGGGTGCTGGGAGACATAGGTGGGGGCCTGGTGGAGGCTGCCCCTGGTGGCTGGGGGGTGGGGGTGGTGGGAGACATGGGTGGGGGCCTGGTGGAGTCTGCCCCTGGTGACTGTGGGGGTGGGGGTGCTGGGAGACATGAGTGGGGGCCTGGTGGAGGCTGCCCCTGGTGGCTGGGGGGTGGGAGGGTGGGAGACATGGGTGGGGGCCTGGTGGCAGGTGCCCCTGCACTGCTGGGGGGTGGCGGTGATGGGGAACATGAGTTGGACATGGGTGGGGCCTGCTGGCAGGTGCCCCACAGTGCTGGGGGGTGGGGGTGGTGGGGAACATGAGTTGGACATGGGTGGTGGCCTGCTGGCAGGTGCCCCACAGTGCTGGGGGGTGGGGGTGCTGGGAGACATGGGTGGGGGCCTGGTGGAGGCTGCCCCTGGTGACTGGGGGGTGGGAGTGGTGGGAGACATGGGTGGGGGCCTGGTGGAGGCTGCCCCTGGTGGCTGGGGGGTGGGGGTGCTGGGAGACATGGGTGGGGGCCTGGTGGTGGGTGCCCCTGCACTGCTGGGGGGTGGGGGTGGTGGGGAACATGAGTTGGACATGGGTGGGGGCCTGGTGGTGGGTGCCCCTGGTGGCTGGGGGTGCAGGGGGACATGCGTTGGTGGGCAGTAGTGCAAGTTGACATGTGGGTTGGCTGGTGGGCATGGCCATGGTGGATGGGGTGCCTGCAGGACATGTGCTGGGTAGGCCCCTGTGGTGTGAGCCACCTGCAGGGGCCGTGGAGGGTGTAGAGGGAACACCTGGGAGGACCCACACGTGCAATTCACGTGTGCTGCTCCCGGTGCACCCCTGTAATACACGTACCCTGATGAGATCGCGTGTGGAACTTCCTGCGCAGCCCTGGAATACACGTACCCCGCTCAATCGCATGTGTAACTTCACGCGCACCCCCAAAATACACGTACCCCACTCAATCGCGTGGGTAACTTCCCGCGCGCCCCCGAAATACACGTACCCCGCTCAATCGCGTGTGTGACTTCCCGCGCACCCCTGTTATACACGTACCCCGCTCAATCGCGTGTGTGACTTCCCGCGCACCCCCGAAATACACGTACCCCGCTCAATCGCGTGTGTAACTTCCCGCGCACCCCCGAAATACACGTACCCCGCTCAATCGCGTGTGTAACTTCCCGCGCGCCCCCGAAATACACGTACCCCGCTCAATCGCGTGTGTAACTTCCCGCGCGCCCCCGAAATACATGCACCCCGCTCAATCGCGTGTGTGACTTCCCGCGCGTCCCCGAAATACACATACCGCGCTCAATCGCGTGTGTAACTTCCCGCGCGCCCCCGAAATACACGTACCCCGCTCGCACAGGCCCAATTGCTGTATGTTGCCACCTTTGTGATGCGCTGGGACTCTACCACCTGCCTTCGTGTGGCGGACGTATTTCAGCTTGTGTGTGTCTTTGGCTGTGCGTGGCTTTGCCCTATTCGATTCCATGAATACGTGTGGTTCGAGTGCGTGTGGGCGTTCCGTCTGCTTCCCTGCAGTACATCCCCAGTTACGCCCTTATTTTCGCGCGTTGTTCCCCATTCCGCGCGTTACGCCCCGTGTCCCGCCCACTTTCTGGTGTATGCGCTGAGGTTGTGCGCTTTCACTGTGCGCGTCGCGCACGCCTTTCGGGATGTTGCAGTGACTGGTGCGCCATGCACGGGTTTGGCGCACATCCCGAGGTGTACACGCGCAGGGACTTCCATGAATCGCACGCGGGCGCGTGCACCTGTTTTTTTCCGCTTGCGCCTGCTTGCACGAAGATTTTCGGCGCACGTTTGTTCCATGAATCGGCCCCCAAATACTGGTGCTACCCTGGTCACCACAGCACAGTATGGTCTCTTGGCCTAATTTCCACATTTAGATTATCCATGGTTCGTATTGCATTCACAGATAACGGAATAGTATACTGAAGCCTGCAATGAACACTTAAAACACGTGGGATAAACAACAACCTGCAGATCTAAATGAGATCAGAGGACACAAAGATATAATCCAAGGAAGATTTACCCCATTCATTCTGCCAAGTAAAACCCAGAGATTTATCGCCATGTGTATTACCATTTAATGGGGACTAGTCCCAAGCCTTGAAATCTTTTCTGATTCGAAGACCTCTTGCACAAGCCTTCGTACAGAGCGCCGACCCAGCTGATACCATTTACCAAGATAGATCAAGGCATTCAGAGTTAAAATCACCTGTCACAATGATACTCACCCTTTCCTCAGGGGTTTCTGCAAGCATTAAATACGAAACATCTGTTAAAAATTCATCAATCACAGCATTTGCTGGATTAAAATACACATTATATAAAATATTATATTCGCACCACATCTGACTTTGGCTAGCTTTACTCTAACACAACAAGCAAAACATAATTTCTCGTACCCTTAATATGGTAAACAGAGAAACCTTGGCCTCCCTTACCAGCAGTCAACAGGCCGCCAAATGTACAGCCATTTACCCCTCTATTTGCCTTAATGTAAAACACCTCAAATCCCTCTATCAAAGGGGTATCAAGCATTAGGGTTTCTTGCAGACAAATTATGGAATAGTTCTCAAATGATCGCAGATCGTTCATTAAATGGGAGAAGCCCCTGCTATTCCAAGACAATAACTTCATAATGGAATCATCTGGCAAATGGTGCTCGCACCTGGGAGTCTGATGTAATTGTCTAATACCTATTTACAAGCCAAAGCATTTGCATTGCTTTTTTTAACAGGATTTTAGTGCAAGGAACAGACGTGTTGATCCAAATATTGTCTGTAACTCAAGTTGCAACATGGCACTTGGTTAAGACACTGTTATCCCACCAGCAGTCAATTACAGCTGCAATGACGCCACTGACTCTAAGGTGACTGCTCGCAGTCAGACACTTACAAACATTTGGCAAACCACAACTTCCCAAACCCATTCTGATGACTCCGATCCAGACCATAAATGTGGTGCCTCGAAAAATGTCCTGCTCTATAGGCGCAAAACAAATGCTCAATAAATGAAGACAAAAAATGTATAAGGTTAGTAAGGAAAGGTAAGTAGAACAGGGAAAAACGAGGGTGGGGAGAGTCCTTATAAAGGGAAGAGGTTGAAGGAGGGCAAGGGTTGCGGTGGATGCAAAAGGGACCATATGGGGTGGACCACCCAGGAGAGTTGCTAGGTCTGGAAAAGACCCGGGGCTAAGGTGATGTCGGAACTTTTGGGACTGGGGCTAGCTAGTCTTTTGGCTGTAGCTCCTGAGATTCTATCCGGGGCTACAGCCAAAAGATCAGGGGCTATAGCCCCCTTAGCCACCCCCTAGCAACGCCCCTGGGACCACCCATTAATAAAAAAGGAAACTGTTAATCAGAAATCGGTGGTTGGCAATTTGCTTGTTTTTAGGGAGTCACGAAAGAGTGCAATTTGCATTTCTTCCATACAGTTAAGAAGACTGCCTAGAAGTAGCACTTGCAAGACTAACACAGCACACATTTAGATGTTCCTACGTGATAGAGCTAGTTCAAAGAGCTCCCAGGAAAGTGTGCTTTGGACGGGCAGAGGCAGGTAGTGGATGTGAATAGCCAAAGGGATTAGCATGGCAATGGGTGGTAAATCGCTGGTTAAAAACCCCAAACAACACCCACAAACTGTGTGCGCCCCTTCACGTTCCATTGACGACTACTTATTTCTATACTCCAATACAATAAATGTATCTTTTAGATGGTGCTAACAGCCGAAACAAAAATTATGTGGGTGGACTATGTTCCATACCGGAGGTGCGGCACCACTCCTAGTGATGTCAGCAGGTCCGGCCTTAGGGTGGGCGTGCCGGGTGGCCGCCCGGGGTGACACGCCCCCCAGGGCACCACTAGCCCCCTCCATGCCAGCTCGGGAAGTCTTTCAAGGGCTCCTCTGAGCTGGCATAGAGGGAGAAGGCGCTGCAGGCGGGCGTATTCAATGACAATCAGGTGCTCAGCACCCAATTGTCACCAAATGTGCCCCTCCGCCGCAGCGCCTTCAACAGCAAAAGGTGTCATTAGCCCCCCACCACGCCACCTCGGGGCAGTCTTTCAAGGGCTCCCCCGAGCTGGCATAGTGTCAGAAGGTGTGTCAGGCCGCTCATTATTATTAAATGAGCCTAAGGCGGCAGAGCTCATCTAATAACAACAGGGTGCTGATGCGTCCTATTCAAATAATTACCTCCTCGCCGGAGCGAGGAGGTTTAAAAAAAAAAAGTTACACTACCTGGCACCGCCCCATTTTGGCCAGGGGCGTGCGGGGGAAGGGATGGTGCCAATTCGCCCAGGGCGCTGGTACCCCAAAGGCCGGCCCGGGACGTCAGTGGACATAAAGTGACAGCAGAACAACGCCAGTCTCTTTTAGTAAATGTGGGTGTGTCTGGCCCATTAGGTTACATTAACTTGACAGGCCTTATGCCACAAAGTAGCAATCTGCATGGAAAGTAAACATGAGGAGGACCTGCTGAATTCAGATACATCTGGTAATGTTTGCAAACTACGGCCCAGTTTTCTCAATTTACATCACCCCTAGAACCCTCATACTCCATTTAAAAACCCATGCATATACTGCAAGTGATGTCTTGCAACATTGCTGGGCTGCAAGTACCACAATGAAAGGTGATGTGAGTGTTTTAAGAGAGGACTGTCTGAAGACCTTCCAGCTGATAAGAAGGCATTTGAGATATCTGTAAGCTCTCCATTTACATTAAAGACTTAAGGAAAACCTCTAAGGGAGCCTGTGCGAGAGCCCACACTTTACGTCATTCTTTATAACAGGCATGCAGCTTGCTGTTTCGAGAGCCCCCACTTTACGTCATTCTTTATAACAGCCATTCAGCTTGCTGTTTCGAGATTCCGATTTTACGTCATTCTTTATAACAGGCATGGAGCTTGCTGTTTCAAGAGCCCCCACTTTACGTCATTCTTTATAACAGGCATGGAGCTTTTTGTTTTGAGATCCCCCACTTTACGTCATTCTTTATAAAAAGGCATTCAGCTTACTTTTTCGAGAGCCCCCATTTTACTTCATTCTTTATAACAGGCATTCAGCTTGCTGTTTCGAGAGGCCCCACTTTTACGTCTTTCTAAATAACAGGCATTCAGCTTGCTGTTTCGAGAGCCCCCACTTTACGTCATTCTTTATAACAGGCATTCAGCTTTCTGTTTTGCATGATGCCCCTAAATCTGCATCTCAACTGAATAATGCTTCAATCCCACAAGCAAGTATCATGTAAGCCTAAAAAGACAGCTTTAAATAGCCATTCATTTCATTCACTTCCGGGTCTCTTGAATGCAGGTACATAATGAGAGGACCATTTTGGGCATTGTGGGGTTTTGCCTTTGAGAAGCAGTTGTACAGATAGCAAGCATGACTTAAAGCTAGGCGTGGCAGGGCAATGAGTAACTGCAGCCCAGCACGAGACTGTGGTGAGTTCCTCCACTGCACAGACTTACGTTTAGCAGCCTCCTCTTCCCTTTACAGGATGAGGGGGGGGGCTGAGAGCGCCAATAAAAATAATCGGGGGATTTGGTCATACTTGTGTAACTTCGACTTGTGCCCTCCGTTTAAATCACCCCATACTTTCTTCCCGTAGGGACACAATTTGATGTTTCAGGGCCAAAGTGTCAGCCCTAGTGCCCTTTGATAGTGGCATACCAGGCATCCAAGTACAATTGCCTTATTTTAGCATTAGCCTGTAGGCAAATTCCATTTCTGGCTTGAGAAACGCAAACAGTATGTGTGGGACCACGAGTGGGGTCATGGCCTTCTGGCGGTGCTTGGAGAATGCAAATCAATTGCTGATCAAACTGATAGAGAATGTGCCCTATATTTCGCTTAGGCTTTGCACTATCATAGTGAATGAATTCATCCCTTTCCTCTGCCTCGTTTGTCCATAATGTGAAGTGTACGTTTCTCTTTTTACTAAGAAGCACGTGACTGCCAAAAACGGTACGAAATGGCGTGCATCACTCCAAAATCACCTTGTTAACAAGCGGCCTTGGCGTGATCTGCTTTGAAACAGCTCGTTAAACTTACCACACGACCTCTGCCAAGAAGCAGCACAGTTTTCCCAGCTGATGATGCTCGTTTGAAGTGTACCACAAACACATATTTTAATTCATAGAATTCTTTGAAAAGCAAATAAGAAGCAACATCTCATGGGAGACAAACAGGACCAGAGCGGGATACATAGAGGGCACAAGTCTTTAACAAGCATTGACAAAGGCAGCCGTTTCGACTGCAGTGTAGGCACAGGATACGCATTTGCCAGGCATTGCCCTAGTTTTATTTTATTTATTGTGCAATATAGTTTTCACGCATATAGAAATAAAACAATAATACAAATATCTCATTCTACTCATAAAATCACATTAAGAAAATCTAATACAGCGATTGTTAGTGAAATCTCGTTGGTATTCAGAATGTGTATCCAAAAAGCAAGGAGCCGATTCCCCATCAGCATTAGGCACAAATCATTCAAACCTCTCAAGTCGGACTGCTGCTAAACCAGGGCATTCAATACTACGGTGTTTCAGAGATTCCACTTTCAGAGCACAGTAACGGTATAGTCTCCTCTCTTTTATAATTTTAACTCTAGCTCCTAATACATCAATTGTTCAGTATAAATTCAGTTTTATTCTCAGAACAGAGCTCCTAAACTCTCGCGATGGGTGCTTTATCAAATAAAGGGCTAAAACATTGTAACCATTAATTGACCAATTGAAATGGTCATCAAAACAACTATGATTTAATAAAACATCCCTATTTAAAATCCAGTCCCCTCTAAACAGTTTTGTTTTTCTTGGGTTAGAGGACAATTCAACCACAGAGGAGTTTATACTCCCAAGAAGTTCATCGCATTTCTCTTTCCAAGTCCTCCAGACATAGCTTGTCTAATTTATCATCTCTTCATGCAGTTTGATATGTATAAACCAGCAGAAGAGACGGGATTCGCTCATAGATCCGAAAAACCCCCCAATCCCTGTGCGCTTACAGAGAGGGACCCTGCCCATTTCTTGGCCGTCTGAGAGAACGTTCCTCCAGAACAAAGCTTCCAATTTAGAGCAGTCTATATCTTTGTCTTTCGTTTCTACCCCATAAATGTATCGTGGTAGTCATGTTTTATAGTAAAACTTCAAAACTGGTAAAACAGAAAATTAACCAAATTTAAAATCAGATTGACGCTAATGAGTAGCAGCTGCTAATAATGATGCTGTAAAGGTTTTGTACAGTAACAATTTTCCCCTTCTTACTCAAATATAATTCCCAAGGTACTCAAAAATGCTTGACTACTTCTAAAACCCTGCCCTCAAACTTCCAATCAAAGTGTTTCCATTCAGTGTTTTATGCATAAAGTAAAACATATTTTCGATTGTACAGTGTTCAAATGCAGGTCCAGGTTCAATAGATATACATTTAAACATTCCAGAGACTTTTGCAGTCCTATTGGTGTCAGGTCACAAATGTTCATGCAATCTGCATAATCTAAATAATGATTCTTGGTTTGACCAATGCATGGGGGGTTCGTCTGCAGCTTATCCCAGAAAAGGCCCAAATCTCAAATGTAAATACTAAAAAGGAGAGGTGCCAGGACTTATCCCTGGTTTAGTCCATAATTTGTGTCAATCCACTTTGTAGGGCCCCCCTGACAATTTAACCCAATCTTAATTCTTGTATCTTGATGTAGTACTATTGAAATACTGACCAGTGCAGGAGAGTATCCAAAGAACAACATTTTCTTCCACAACTTCACCCGATTAACACAATCAAAAGCTTTAGATATATTGAGACATGCAAGGTAGATCGATCTTCCCTGCGCCCTTGAATGCTTATCTAGAAAAGTAACAATAAAACTCTTCAGGGCCATCCCAACCCCTTTGTGGAATCCAGACAAATTCAAGTCCAGTCAGCCCGAGTTAGCTGCCCAACATTGGAGTTCCATCAGGGGTATATTAACACAAATCTTATTTGAAGAGTCCAGAAGCGAGATTGGTCTGTAATTAGTTGGCAAGAATCTGCTCGCCCCCTTTAAAAATCAAGACCAGCACTGCCACTTTCCAAGAAGTCAATATGACTTGAGTTATTAAAATATGTTCAAACAAAATCAACAGAACTTTGGACCACAAATTCACATCTGATTTCAAAGTCAGGTTAGACAGCACATCTGGACCCGGTACATTTGATGTTTTTAATTCAACTTATTAGAGTAGAGATTTGATAAATGTTCAGATGGATTGCCTCAACCCAATTTGACCTATTATGCCAACTATATAATTCAGCTTTGCCTTTACATAAAGATAAGTGAAGTGGTGACTCCATGTATCTTTACTCAAGGGTTTTACCTGAAGGGAGGACTGGTTAATAGGTTTAATTAGGTGCCAGAAAGAATTAGCGTCTCTACAGCAGACACAATCCAGCATCTCTGATCTTCATCAGAGGTTTGTGGCCCCTTAACCAGTTTTTAAAATTGGCTTTCAGTTTATGTATTGCCTTAACCGGCTAAGGCTTAAGTTTTCATAGCATCTTTAAGTTCACATGCAGTTCTCGCTTGCGCGCTTGAACACAGTCACATGCATGATATGAAAATGGCAGACAGTCCAGTTAGTTGAACCTTTTTCAGTTATCAGTCCTCCCAGAATGTTGCATAGTAGGATCGAAACCTGTAGACTTACACAGTTAATTTGTTGTTTGTCTCTAACTGAGTATGTACCAGGATATTAAGGGGGTAATTCATAGAATTTAGCGCACAAGTGGCGCACGCGGCTGGCGCACAGTGTGCGCGTGCGAATCTCTGCACCAGCTGCGTGCGCTAAAATCCATTTCCACGCACAGCGTATTCATGGATTCCAGCCACCAAAACCAGCCGTGGCGCACAGTGGCGCAGCGACCCTGCAGCAGCGCCAGTTACGCCCCCAAGAACGCCTCTCGCGCAGGGAAAAGCCATCAATATACCCAATCCAGCGCAAAGGGCTGCGCTAACCCTGTACCAGCATGGCAAGCGGGCTACGTGTATCACTGGGGTGTGCGGGAAGTACCTCACGCGATTGGCCCTGTGCGAGCAGGGTACGCGTATTTCAAGGGTGCGCGGGAAGTTCCACATGCGATTTCCGCAGGGTACGTGTATTTCAGGGGTGCACGGGAAGTTCCACATGTGATTTCAGCAGGGTACGTGTATTTCAGGGTACGGGGGACGTTCCACACGCAATTTCAGCATGGTACGTGCATTTCAGGGGTGCGCGGGAATTTCCACATGCGATTGGGCCCGTGCGAGCAGGGTACGCGTATCTCAGGGGTGCGCGGGAAGTGCCACATGTGATTCCTGCAGGGTACGTGTATTTCAGGGTGCGGGGGAAGTTCCACACACAATTTCAGCCTGGTACGTGCATTTCCGGGGTGCGCAGGAATTTCCACACACGATTGGGCCCCTGCGAGCAGTGTACGCGTATCTCAAGGGTGCGCGGGAAGTGCCACACGCGATTTCAGCAGGGTACGTGTATTTCAGGGTGCGGGGGAAGTTCCACATGCAATTTCAGCATGGTACGTGCATTTCAGGGGTGCGCGGGAATTTCCACACGCGATTGGGCCCGTGCGAGCAGGGTACACGTATCTCAGGGGTGCGCGGGAAGTGCCACACGCAATTTCAGCAGGGTACCTGTATTTCGGGTTGCGGGGCAAGTTTCACACGCGATTTCAGCAGGGTACGTGCATTCCAGGGGTGCGCGGGAAGTTCCACACGCGATTCCATCAGGGTACGTGTATTTCAGGGGTGCGCGGGAATTTCCACACGCAATTGGGCCCGTGCGAGAAAGGCACGCGTATTTCAGGGGTGCGCGGGAAGTTCCACACGCGATTCCATCAGGCTACGTGTATTACAGGGGTGCGCGGGGAGCACCACACGTGAATTGCACAGGTGCCTACCCTGCACATGTCCTGCAGGCACCCCATTCACCATGGCCATGCCCCCCAGCCAACCCACGTCAACTTGCACTACTGCCCACCAACGCATTTCCCCCTGCACCCCCAGCCACCAGGGGCACCCTCCACCAGGCCCCCACCCATGTCTCCCACCACCCCCACCCCCCAGCAGTACAGGGGCACCCTCCACCAGGCCCCCACCCATGTCCAACTCATGTTCCCCACCCCCTCCACCCCCCAGCACTGTGGGGCACCTGCCAGCAGGCCCCCACCCATGTCCAACTCATGTTCCCCACCACCCCCATCCCCCAGCACTGTGGGGCACCTGCCACCAGGCCCCCAACCATGTCTCCCACCACCCCACCCCCCCAGTCACCAGGGGCAGCCTCCACCAGGCCCCCACCCATGTCTCCCACCACCCCCACCCCCCAGCAGTGCAGGGGCACCCACCACCAGGCCCCCACCCATGTCTCCCACCACCCCCACCCCCCAGTCACCAGGGGCAGCCTCCACCAGGCCCCCACCCATGTCTCCCACCACCCCCACCCCCAGCAGTGCAGGGGCACCCACCACCAGGCCCCCACCCATGTCTCCCACCACCCCCACACCCCCCAGTCACCAGGGGCAGCCTCCACCAGGCCCCCACCCATGTCTCCCAGCACCCCCACCCCCCAGCACTGTGGGGCACCTTCCAGCAGGCCCCCACCCATGTCCAACTCATGTTCCCCACCACCCCCACCCCCCCAGCACTGTGGGGCACCTGCCACCAGGACCCCACCCATGTCTCCCACCACCCCCACCCCCCAGTCACCAGGGGCAGCCTCCACCAGGCCCCCACCCATGTCTCCCACCACCCCCACCCCCCAGCAGTGCAGGGGCACCCACCACCAGGCCCCCACCCATGTCTCCCACCACCCCCACCCCCCAGCCACCAGGGGCAGCCTCCACCAGGCCCCCACCCATGTCTCCCAGCACCCCCACCCCCAGTCACTAGGGGCAGCCTCCACCAGGCCCCCACCCATGTCTCCCAGCACCCCCACCCCCCCAGCCACCAGGGGCAGCCTCCACCAGGCCCCCACCCATGTCTCCCAGCACCCCCACCCCCCAGCACTGTGGAGCACCTGCCAGCAGGCCCCCACCCATGTCCAACTCATGTTCCCCATCACCCCCACCCCCCAGCACTGTGGGGCACCTGCCAGCAGGCCCCCACCCATGTCCAACTCATGTTCCCCACCACCCCCACCCCCAGCACTGTGGGGCACCTGCCAGCAGGCTCCCACCCATGTCTCCCACCACCCCCACCCCCCCAGTCACCAGGGGCAGCCTCCACCAGGCCCCCACCCATGTCTCCCACCACCCCCCCAGTCACCAGGGGCAGCCTCCACCAGGCCCCCACCCATGTCTCCCACCACCCACCCCCCCAGTCACCAGGGGCAGCCTCCACCAGGCCCCCACCCATGTCTCCCACCACCCCCACCCCCAGCAGTGCAGGGGCACCCACCACCAGGCCCCCACCCATGTCTCCCACCACCCCCAAACTCCCAGCCACCAGGGGCAGCCTCCACCAGGCCCCAACCCATGTCTCCCAGCACCCCCACCCCCCAGCACTGTGGGGCACCTGCCAGCAGGACCCCACCCATGTCCAACTCATGTTCCCCAGCACCCCCACCCCCCAGCACTGTGGGGCACCTGCCAGCAGGCCCCACCCATGTCCAACTCATGTTCCCCACCACCCCCACCCCCCAGCACTGTGGGGCACCTGCCAGCAGGCCCCCACCCATGTCTCCCACCACCCCCATCCCCCAGCAGTGCAGGGGCACCTGCCAGCAGGCCCCCACCCATGTGCAACTCATGTTCCCCAGCCAAAATGTCATCACAATCTAGATCCCTGGTCCCTATGGTCAGCCTCCAAATGCAAAACATCCACCCGAGTATTGCATCCACCCACTCATAATTTGCAATTACATCACAGAACACCAATTGCAAGTTCCGAAACAAACACATTTCCCTCACATACACCCAATGGGTGTCAGTGAATCTCAAAACACATATCATGAAATGCATGAAACCAATGAGATACCACACATTGAAGTTCACCAAAAAAAATATGTATTAAAGGAAACATAAATAGAATAAAAAATGAAGAAACAGAAACGTGAATGTACAAAAATGAAAAGAAGCATGTCCGTTAAAAAAAGCAAAACCAAAAATAAAATTCCAAAGTAATGTTGTCCAAAGTCAATGTCCACAAAACAAAATCCAATGGGAAATAAAAAAGAAAGCCATTGCTCCATAGTTAAAAAGTAAAAAAAAAAATACAATCCAACTGTGAACTATGTACATGGGAACAAGCGAGGGTCCATTATCCCAACAAAATAAAGGAAACCTATCTAACTACACTAACTAATAAAATAAACTATATACAAAAATGTGGCCAATGTCCGAAAGGTCCAAATAAAATAAAAACAAAAATGAAACCTAACACTACCTACATAACTATGTACAAGGGCAGCGGGGCAAGTTTCACACGCGATTTCAGCAGGGTACGTGCATTCCAGGGGTGCGCGGGAAGTTCCACACGCGATTCCATCAGGGTACGTGTATTTCAGGGGTGCGCGGGAATTTCCACACGCAATTGGGCCCGTGCGAGCAAGGCACGCGTATTTCAGGGGTGCGCGGGAAGTTCCACACGCGATTCCATCAGGCTACGTGTATTACAGGGGTGCGCGGGGAGCACCACACGTGAATTGCACAGGTGCCTACCCTGCACATCTCCTGCAGGCACCCCATTCACCATGGCCATGCCCCCCAGCCAACCCACGTCAACTTGCACTACTGCCCACCAACGCATTTCCCCCTGCACCCCCAGCCACCAGGGGCACCCTCCACCAGGCCCCCACCCATGTCTCCCACCACCCCCACCCCCCAGCAGTACAGGGGCACCCTCGACCAGGCCCCCACCCATATCCAACTCATGTTCCCCACCCCCCACCCCCCAGCACTGTGGGGCATCTGCCACCAGGACCCCACCCATGTCTCCCACCACCCCCACCCCCCAGTCACCAGGGGCAGCCTCCACCAGGCCCCCACCCATGTCTCCCACCACCCCCACCCCCAGCAGTGCAGGGGCACCCACCACCAGGTCCCCACCCATGTCTCCCACCACCCCCACCCCCCAGCCACCAGGGGCAGCCTCCACCAGGCCCCCACCCATGTCTCCCAGCACCCCCACCCCCCAGTCACTAGGGGCAGCCTCCACCAGGCCCCCACCCATGTCTCCCAGCACCCCCACCCCCCCAGCCACCAGGGGCAGCCTCCACCAGGCCCCCACCCATGTCTCCCAGCACCCCCACCACCCAGCACTGTGGGGCACCTGCCAGCAGGCCCCCACCCATGTCCAACTCATGTTCCCCATCACCCCCACCCCCCAGCACTGTGGGGCACCTGCCAGCAGGCCCCCACCCATGTCCAACTCATGTTCCCCACCACCCCCACCCCCAGCACTGTGGGGCACCTGCCAGCAGGCCCCCACCCATGTCTCCCACCACCCCCACCCCCCCAGTCACCAGGGGCAGCCTCCACCAGGCCCCCACCCATATCTCCCACCACCCCCCCAGTCACCAGGGGCAGCCTCCACCAGGCCCCCACCCATGTCTCCCACCACCCCCACCCCCCAGTCACCAGGGGCAGCCTCCACCAGGCCCCCACCCATGTCTCCCACCACCCCCACCCCCAGCAGTTCAGGGGCACCCACCACCAGGCCCCCACCCATGTCTCCCACCACCCCCAAACTCCAGCCACCAGGGGCAGCCTCCACCAAGCCCCAACCCATGTCTCCCAGCACCCCCACCCCCCAGCACTGTGGGTCACCTGCCAGCAGGACCCCACCCATGTCCAACTCATGTTCCCCAGCACCCCCACCCCCAGCACTGTGGGGCACCTGCCAGCAGGCCCCACCCATGTCCATCTCATGTTCCCCACCACCCCCACCCCCCAGCACTGTGGGGCACCTGCCAGCAGGCCCCCACCCATGTCTCCCACCACCCCCACCCACCAGCAGTGCAGGGGCACCTGCCAGCAGGCCCCCACCCATGTGCAACTCATGTTCCCCAGCCAAAATGTCATCACAATCTAGATCCCTGGTCCCTATGGTCAGCCTCCAAATGCAAAACATCCACCCGAGTATTGCATCCACCCACTCATAATTTGCAATTACATCACAGAACACCAATTGCAAGTTCCGAAACAAACACATTTCCCTCACATTCACCCAATGGGTGTCAGTGAATCTCAAAACACATATCATGAAATGCATGAAACCAATGAGATACCACACATTGAAGTTCACCAAAAAAAATATGTATTAAAGGAAACATAAATAGAATAAAAAATGAAGAAACAGAAACGTGAATGTACAAAAATGAAAAGAAGCATGTCCATTAAAAAAAGCAAAACCAAAAATAAAATTCCAAAGTAATGTTGTCCAAAGTCAATGTCCACAAAACAAAATCCAATGGGAAATAAAAAAGAAAGCCATTGCTCCATGGTTAAAAAGTAAAAAAAAAAATACAATCCAACTGTGAACTATGTACATGGGAACAAGCGAGGGTCCATTATCCCAACAAAATAAAGGAAACCTATCTAACTACACTAACTAATAAAATAAACTATATACAAAAATGTGGCCAATGTCCGAAAGGTCCAAATAAAATAAAAACAAAAATGAAACCTAACACTACCTACATAACTATGTACAAGGGCAGCGGGCTAGTTTCACGGCTCACTTGTGGATGTCCCGGGCCAGGGTGTAATCGAACTCCTCCTCAATGTCCCGGAGGCGGTCCTCCTCCATGGCCCCGAGGGTTCGCAGGGCCATTGACGTCTCCACCTCCAAACCCCTGCGGATTGCCTCGAGGCACTCGGCCCGCCTCAGGGCCTTCCGCATGGAGTTCTTCGCCCTGACCATTGTGAGCCGTGCCTCTTCCGCCCGTTGCCGCTCCGCATCTATGTGGCCCAACCGCTGCCACACGGAAGACACTCTCTGTCCTGGGTCCTCCTGCCCTCTGGCCGATGCCTGCCCCTCCGATGTTGAAGGCCCGAGCCTTCATGGCTCCCACCACATTGCTGCTGCTGCTGTGCCTCTGCCCGTGTACTGCCTCCTGCTGCCTGCACATCCTCCGCCGGCTGGGGTGCAGTCGTAGATGTGGCCACCCCTGCTGGACGTCCGACTCCCGACTGTGGCAGGGATGCCTCCTCCACCAGCCTGGCCGCACCATCAGAGGCAGCTCCACAGGGCACCCAGGTGACTGATGGGTGGGAAGATGGCACAGAGGATGACTGGCGCGTAGGGGGTCCAGTTGAGGAGGGGGTCGGAGCAAGCCCCATCAGACGGAGGAATCCGGCCTGGGTGACCTGTCCCAGCAGGCTGACGTGGTCAACGAGCCATTCGAGATGACTTGCAGTCTCTTAATGAAAAGACTGCAGGTCACCTCGCATGGCCCGTTGACGCAACGCCACACCAGCCAGGACAGGCTCAACCCGGACCTGGATAGCCACGTCCGCAGGCAGAGGAAGGCCAGTTGACGTGAGCTCATCCCCTGCCTGAAAATGGGTCTGGACGTAGGCATCCCTGCTGGTGCAAGATGATGCAGGGACAGGATCAGGGACAGGATTGCACACAGGCACCTCCGCGGCGGCCTGTGCTGCCTCTTGTCCCTGGTTCTGCACTGCACCACTAGCACCAGTGGGATCCCCACCTCCAGACCCCGTCTCTGGTGCTTGCATGGCCTCCTCCTCCACCAAACCCCCCCACCAACCTGGATGACTCCGTGCCATCTTCCCCTGTTGGGCCCTGTGGGTTCCCAGCTGCCCCTTCTGCTGCCGAGGAGTCCAACTCCAACCTCCGCCTCTTGGACCTCCCCCCGGCAGCTGCGGCCTGGGACGCGGCACCGGACTCCTCACTCCCCGACGAGATGACAACATGGGAGGGGAGCCGGGCCTTGCGTCTCCGGCTGGCGGTGGGATCCCCGCCGCTGTGCTCCACAGCACCTTCTCCGCCCTCTTCATCAGTTGACGCTGCAGATAGGGAGAAACAAAACACAGGCATCAGGGCACTGTACAATGGACACATACACACATGACAGTTGTACATGAGTGGCATTGGCAAACCTCAGACATGTCATCACAATCCCCAACACACATGTCCTTACAACTCGCACACATGAGCCATACCACAGCCATATCGCAACTGCCACCACCATCCATACACATACAACAGCATGAGCAGCCAAAGGTGAGCCAGACATCACATGCAACACAGGAAGTGCACCACACATGTACACACACCACCACACTTGCATGCATGTGTACACCTCTGCCAAGTGTCGCAGTGTTCAGACGGGCATCTATGTCACATCTGCCAATCAGGCTTCCACATACCGCTGTCACATGCATCCATGTTGCATCACTGTTGCACCCTTGTCAAATACACACACATGCACATGTACACAGTGCTGATACATGCAGCCAAAAACAACATACATGGGTGACATCACGGACATGTCTACTTACATACACATTCATCCAAACATGTGTGCCCACACAACTGCATTTGGCATGCAAGCCTACACACACAAGCACCATCCATGTCTCACACATTACAACCCTCGCATGTGTCAGCCCCACGGCCCTGTACACCCCCACCCATACTCGACCCCATACAAACAGATGTGCAACCTGCACACTACTGAATAATCACCACACGCACTGCTCACAATCAGGATGCATGTACACTCACCGCTCGACTCCAGACGGGTCTGCTTCTCAAGGACCTGGACGTGGAGCGCTGGGGATATGCGTTCCAGGACCCACATCTGTTCTTCCGACAAGTGGCCCCGGCGCCCCTTGGCATCCGCTGCCTTCAAGAGGCGCCGGGCCTTATTCAGGGTCCTGGAACTGAAGTCCTCCCAGCGCTTCTTGACATGTTGTAAGTCGCGGACTGCCACCCCCTCCGCATTGATGGCAGTCACGATGTCAGTCCAGATCCGAGTCCGTCCTTCCTTGTCGGCGCGGGAACTTCCGAAGAGGGCATCATACTGCCCCAGGACTTGCTCCACCAGGACACCAACTTCGGTGGCACTGAAGCTGGTGCCCCTCTGCCTCTCTGGCCGGGGGTTGTCAGTGGTCCCAGATGGTGTTCGCCCCGACATGGCAACCCCAGAGGCAGGAGTGGGTGGGCAACTGGGTCCTGGGGCTGTGCTGTGGAGCGATGGAATCCCAGTCGGGAGTCTTCGGTTCCAGCAGGGGTGGTCACAGCAACAGCACCCCTGGCTGATGTGCAGGCAGCAAATGGCAGGGCACGTAGGCAGCAGGCAGTCAGGCAGCAGCAGATGGCAGGTGGGAGCGTGCTCGGGGGCCTGGCGGGCAGTAGTTCGGCCTTCTGGGCAGGAGCGTGGTCTTCCGTGTGCTTACGCGTGGCCAGCTTGATACGGAGTGATTTGGCAGGTGAAAAACCTGCATGTCAGCGTGTAATTCGAGGAAAGGCCCTTAGCGCGTAAGCGCGTCTGCACGCATACGCATTTTCATTGGACAGAAGGCCCCTCAAGCGCAAGTGCCCCTGTGACGTGACGCGTACAGACGTGCATGGGCATTTCAGCACGCGTGAAAAACTGCACGTCCGCGTATAATACGAGGAAAGGGCCCATGCGCGTAAGCGCGCGTGGAAAACTGCACGTCCGCGTGTAATATGAGGAAAGGCCCTTAGCGCGTATGCACAGCAGCACGCATATGCGATTTCATTGGACCAAAGGCCCTTAGCGCGTGAGCGCGTCTGTGACGTGACGCGCGCAGGTGTTTCCCTCATTGCACGTGATGACAGAACACACGTGGATTTCCACCAATCGCGTGTTAAAGTTCCCGGCACCCCGGAACACACGTACCCAGGCTAATCGCGTGTGGAACTTCCTGCGCACCCCGAAACACACGTACCCAGGCCAGTTGCGTATATGCTCACTCCCCTCCGATCACACGCGATGCCACTCGGACCGTATCCGAATACGGGAAACCCGCGCACGGCAAAAGACGTGCACAGGCGTCAACGCGTCCGCCCACAAGAAGGCAGTCGGAGCCGTCCCCGCGCACAGCATAAAAGTGCGCGCAAACAACAAACGCGTATATACAGCTACGATGAATGCCCCATTTGTCGCTGCACTGATCGTGGGACACCGCAGGAGGAGAATAGCCAGGGCACGCATTTTTGCAACACGGACAAGCCTTTTTGGGATGCCTGACAACCAGGTCTATGGCAGGTATAGGTTTCCACCCCATATCATCCTAGACCTGGTCAGGGATTGGGAAGATGACCTCACATCCCCCACCCTTTGCTCCCAAGCATTGAGCCCCTTGGAGAAGCTGCTCAATGTCCTGCATTTTTTGGCCACTGGGTCATTTCAGCGGACCACTCCCATAGTGGGGGGGGGGTCTCACAGGCCACGCAGTCACGCTGCCTACACCAGGTACTGGCAATCATGTTAGCGCGCCCCTCAGTCCGCAGGCACATATACATGCCCAGAACACCCGCAGAAAGGCAGGCCTTTGTCCTGGATTTTTTCAGGGTGGCACACTTCCCCAAAGTGCTCGGTGCCATAGATTGCACCCTTCGTCCACCTAGGGCCATTGAGCACATCTCCCGAAACCGCAAGCACTGGCATTCCATCAATGTACAGGTGGTATGTGATGCAAAGGGAATCATCATCTCTGTCTATGCAAACTACCCTGGCTCCACCCATGACAGTTTCATATACAGAATGTCCGCCCTGAGCCGGGCCCTGGAAGCTGGGCAGCATGGCGACACATGGCTCCTAGGTCAGTACAAATGCCCTTGCACATGCATGCAAGTCACACACAGACAAATATCCAAACCCTAATAATCTCAACTATTATCACCTCCCCAGGGGACAGTGCCTACCCTCTGAGCAACCACATGATGACGCCAATCCGGAGCCCCACCACACCACCCCAGGTAAGATACAACGCCACCCATATTGCAACCAGGGGCATAGTGGAGCGCACATTCGGAGTGCTCAAGTCATGTTTCCGCTCCCTTGACCGCTCTGGTGGGCAACTACTCTATGCACCACCAGTAGTGTGCAGGATCATTGGGGCAGCATGTGTCCTGCACAATGTTGCAACACGGCAGGGCGTCCCGGTGGAGATGGTGGTGCCCCCACATCCCCAACCATAGGCACAGGCGCTGCCCATAGGAGGGGACAGGGCACGTGGCGAGGAAGCCCGGACCCAGCTTGTGGCCACATTTTTCACCTAAACTCCCACCCCTGCGGAGTGCACACAGGCCTGGCACATACCAGGTGACAATCGATGATGACAAAGAGACAGTCAACTGTCACAACCCTACCACCCTGAGATAGTTGCCATGGAAGTGCCACATCGTCTGCATCCCTAGCTACTTAAACACAAGCTATCCTGTGTGACCAAAAGGCACACATATGACATATGACATGATATGGGCCATACACAAGTATTCCAAGGCGCAATGAGGCAGGGAGGGGGGAACAAGGGAACACAGAGAACGGTACTACTAGGCCAGGTGTCATTGAGATCGTGCAAGTGCAGGGGTAGGGGGGATGGGAAAAGTGCAAGGGGAAGGGTGGGGGGGAGTCCAGTACAGGGGAAGTAGCCCAAAAAAATAATACATAGGTCGCCTGGTGGCAACTACAAAGGTAAGTGCAGACAAGTGCTGGGAAGGGAGGGCTGTAGGGATGGAGAGACAGTACTGCAGTGCAGGGCTTGCCAGGGAGGCAGTGCAAGTGGAGAGTGGCTGGGCCAGGGACCGCGGTCGGTGAGAGTGGCCCAGTTGCAGCTCCTGTGCAGTTCCAGTGGAGAATTCTGCAAGGGAGAGGCAGACAGTAAGCAGAAGCAAAGAGGAAGGTCTTGAGGTGCTTCCAGAACTGGAGATGGTTCCCCTCAAGTTCAAGTCAGGCCAGAAGTCTGTTCCAGGGGGAGGGCCCTGCTGGGGAGAGAAATCTACCCCCAGCTAGTTGCTCTGAGAAGCGGATGACCCGGACATGCAAGGTGTGCATCACACACACCTGCAAAACAGGCCATGGCTATCACTGTTATGTCACTCAAACCCTCCCAAACATCAACATGACATGGCAAGCAATACCCATACACCAATGCAGTAACGATAAGTACACATTGCCATGTCCTAAATGTACAGTGGCATCGGACACTGCTGCCTGACCCGGAATCAGATGAAATGACAGATCAACAAAATCTCCCACCCAAAATAAGTCATTTCCAAATGCATTACAACAGTCGTAGACGTAACATCACAATGAATGCCTGTCTACATGCACATTATGCATTGCAAAATCAACACTGCAGCTCATGTGTGCAGTGTCCTACTCCTGCATCACACTGCTCAGCGCACAGCACAGTGAACAGCCATTGTGTGTGATGCACACCCTGAGCATCACATCTAAGTGACAGACCACGTCAAACATCAAATTAGGCATGTACTGGTTCCATGATCGGTCACAGAACATGTGCTGCCGGGACACAGTGGGCACCAGAAGGCAAACAGTGTACACGTGGATATGCAAGGGTGGGAGTACATGTAGTGCATCAGAGTGCAAGTGTGTGGTTCTGCAAGGACATGCACTCCACATATTCATGTGCACTCAAGTGACCATCAGTGATCCCTACACATCACATGTGAACATCCACCATGTGTACACCCCAGCATGTCAAACCACAACTATCCCCTCGCACCTGAAAGGAAAACACAACACATGAACAGGCATTGATCAGCAGAACACAACATGTACATAGGATACCACCATTACTATGTCAGAGTTCCCATCACACTGCAGGGCAAGGCAACTATCAACAAAAAAACCCCCATCTCCCTCAAAAATGACCATGACCCAATGAACAACTGCACCTGTGTCATGGAGCCTCCAAACCTCAATTCCACCTGGATACAGGATCACCTTTACCCTTTGTCACCATCTCCCACCTTGTGTGTAAAAAGATGTCTGAACCCTCAGAATCCACACTCATTTCCAAAATCACAAAATCCAAGGCATAAAAACGAACCCGAACGACGTAACGTAGCAGTACCTCACAAGGGCCAAGTACTACCACAATGATGCAACAACCAAGGTAGCACAGCAAAACAATGTCACGACAGGATGTGAGACATGTGTGGTACATGACATAGGATGATGCACCATGAATGGATGTGTACTGTCACAGGTCCCCAGTACAGGCGCGGGAGTGTCACGAAACAACCACCCCCACCATGTCCCGGGTGCCTGCAAGGTCAAACTCACACAGGCCCCTGAGACCCTGGTGGGGAATGAGGTTCAGGGATATGCAGTCGGGACAGGTGTTGACACACTGGATGACTGGAATGAGTGGCAGGAGAGGGGAGGAGGAATGACACATGAAACTAGGGAATGCACGAAAATGTACAAGCTGCATGAACACATACACAATCCAAACAAACGTGGACATCATTGTCATGGCCTTCTGTAGTCCAGGCTCAGGAGTGGTACGAACCAACCACCCCTCTAGGGTTTTGGCGCCTGCAAGTTCGGGGCTTACACAGGCATCCGCAACCCCAGTGGGGAAAGAGGGTCAGGGAACGTTGCTTGGATAGGCACGGGAAGCAGGAACACCGGGTAGAGGGTACAGGTTTCAAAATTGCATAGGATCACGGGTGATTAGGGAGAAAAAAACATACCAAATTGAACCACACAGACATCCATGCATCAGTACACTCCCAGCAAGCCTATGCAGAGCAGTTTGTAATAAAAACAACAAGACACTTAGCTCTGGTTTTGAGTGCTGGCCTCCTGCCTGCGCACTCTCAGGTCCGGTTACAGGAGCACTGCAATGCTGCAAAGAGAGCCACAGTCAACAACCTGTACGTGCCAATTACACAAAAACACACACCAAACATGCCCCATAGCAACAAACTACTCTACAAACAGACAATCTGTGGTTGATGCTTCATACCCATAAATAACATCACCCCTGTGACGGGTCATACACAGTCAATGCAGTAAGTCAGCCGCTGGTGGTGCGTGGCAAATGGAACACCAATGTGTCACAATTCACACAACATGCAATGTTCCCTGGGTAAGCAGACAGACCCATATAGCAAGCCATGACTACAGAGCAAGTTGCGTACCACCATGACCGAAACAAAGTTGGCAGTGCATTTATCATGAAGTACGTGGAAAAGACATGTACTGCACCCGAGTATGTCCCTTGCTGTATGTCCCTGTGAGCTGCTCCTTTCCATGTCTCGGAAGGCTACATGGTTGATACAAGTGCCTCAGTGGACCTTGGTGTACCGGAGGGTATGTGCCACTGCCCCTGCATGTGTCCCAGACAACCCTAATATCAACAGCCATCAGTCCACAAACACATCTGAGCTGCATTGTGTGCTTCAACACCAATATTCGTCTAAGCTCACCCTCAGTGCTGTGAGTAAGCCTGCATGTGCAACTCGCCTGGTGCAAGCTTTGCTGTGTCGTGGCCCCCCTGTGATGCTCACCTTGCCTGGAGTTCCTTGGAACATGTCAGCAGTTCTAGGATGTGGGTCTGCAATCACTGTGCCTCTGCATGTGCACACATGTGCATGTGGGCACCAACAAACGGGTCCAGAATTCCGTCGTCCAGTGGGCCATGTCTGCTGGCAAAGGTGCTCTGGAGGCTCATCCCCCTGCAGAAAGGGCATGAAACACATGATAAATGCTTTAGAGTCATATGTGTGTGTCTCATCAGGCATCTCATTACTTGACCATGTCAGAGAGTCACATCACAAATCACACCATCAGTCCGTCTTTCACCTCCAAAGTGTGGAACACTATCTACAGCATGAATTGCAGCAAGCACATGTACAGGAAAGATATGAAACATACTACACAATGCATAGCAATCAATGTCCACATTAATCATGACACACCCCATCTAGCAAAAGCTGAACAGTGGACAATGACACCTAAATCATCCCCACTAGGGGTGTCAACACAGGTCACACAGCACCAGACATGCCACAGATATGACAGTCCATGGCCCTTGTGTAAAATGCTGTAACACTGAACCATCCTTGCGAGCCCATGGATAAGGGAGGCAGGAGTGGCATATGTGAGTCAAGGACACCAATCAGCAAACACATACACAAGACAACCATGAAGGGCCCAGCTGGAACAGACAGTGGATGCCTTCAAAAGCCACAAAGCACTGCACCGTCACATGAAAGCACAATAGACTAGCAATTTTAAACTAAATCAACTATTAACTAATTACACTAACTATGGAAAACCTACATTACCTATTTAAACTAACTATCAAACAGAAACTTAACTAACTAAACTAAAAGAAAAATCAAAAATGGCCACATACGACCCGGGGGGAAGGGGAGGCACCCAGGAGGGGGGAGGTACAGGGTACTGCTGAACAGCCACATGCGATGATGCTGAGCCAAAAAAAAATCCTCCATGGGCTCAACGGCTGCACAGCACGACCTATGAGGGAGATAGATGGTCGTCCGAGTCTGGCTCATCCTGGAAAGGAGGACGTGGCACAGTAGCCTGGCCACGCCTAGCTGCAGCTTGCCCCTCGTCGGCAGCAAGTCTGCCGGACGGGTGAGCCTGGTTCTGTGTGGCGATGTGACGTAGGTCTGCATGCAGAACCTCACGTGATACACGTGCTTCCTCTTGCAAGGTAGCACGTGTAACACGGAGTTCCTCCTGCAAGGCCTGGCTGGACAATCGCTGCACCTCCCGGCAAGCCTGTAGCTTAGCCGAGATGGTACGCTCAAGCTGTGCAAACCTCTCCTCTGCCTGCTGCCTCTGGGACATCATAAGGACACCCAGAGTGGATCTGAGGGAAGCATACTCCTCCCTCAGGGCATCCATGTGCGCCTCTGTGTGAGCAGCAATTGCTTAACACAGAGACGACATTTCAGCCTGGCGTGCCCTGTCTAAGGCCGCCATGCCCAGCCTGAGCGAGCGGGCCGTGGACCGTGCCGCCTGCTGCTGGAGAAGCACCTGCCTAGCAGTGGGGAGCACAGATCGGGCCACACGCTCCATGCTCTCAGCGATGTTCTCCATTGATGCCCCCTGCCGTTCGGAATTGGCAGTCATGTCTTGCTCCCACTCAGTATACAGCGGTTGCGCGCGGCGACCGCGTTGCCGGGCTTGAGCCCTGCGGGACCCAAGGACCGGGGGTCCTCGCTGTGTTGGCAGCGCCTGCGGCTGCACGACTACCTGCCCCCGTCGACGTGATGTCCCAGGCACATCAGTGACTGGTGTGGAGGGTGACCCTGCGTCCCGATCCACCACGGGCGGAGGAACCAAGACTGTCTGATCCCTCAGTGCAGGTGTCGCAGACAGAGGAGTGTCCACATCAGAATCACTCAACCCTGACACATGGACTTGATGCTCATCCAACTCAACATGGACGTCAGAGTCGTCATCAAGGCTGGACTCATAGGCAGCCAGAGACAAGATGGACTGCAGCACTTAGGGGTTTTCGTGGCCTACCACCCCACGACCCCCACTAGTGCTGGGTTGATGTGGTGTTACCAACCCTGTGTCTGGCATGTCAACACCATCCTCCGTCTCCTTTGCGTCATCACTTGAAAAAAGGAGAGAAAAAGGTCAATACACATGTCAGAGGCACACGACACACACACACACCGACAGCAAAGGCATCCGGCAGACATGTGACACCCAACATATGACCTGGCATGCATGCTGGGTATACTTTGAATAGCTTCTGTGATCAGACCTGTTGAAAGGTGGCAGTTTCCATGGAAGTGGGTCTATGCAGTGCAGAAAATGTGTACGCCACTCACTACCTACATGTACAAGCACTACATGGTGTGTGCCAGGAAATGTGAAGGCAGTGCAATGTCAAATTCAGACATCACGTGCATTGTGCATTCAATGTGTACCATGTCTAGAAGCCAAGCACCCCTCCACCCCAGTACCAAAGCAGGGATGCCTGGCATGGTATCAAAAGGCTGACCATACACCTGTGTATTGACAGGCAGTGTTGACTGGCATCAACAGCTTAATGTGATTCAAATTACAACACTGCAAATGATGCTGGGACAGTGGGCAGGACACATGATGGAAACTCCGGAGGCCGCCCACGTGTGAAGAAGACTCAACAAGAGTTGGACAGAGTCATTGGCCATTGAACAGGCTGAGGCCTGTGAGCCACACAGATTGTCAGAGCCTAAACATTTGTGCAACGCATGACTGAGCCACAGTTGACATGGGAAGGCTGATGAGATGGCAGGCAATGTATGTAACCAAGGACTTATATTACAGTGATCATCCAGTCAAGGACACATAGGGGCATGCGTGCAATGTACATGGAGCATGAATGGGCACTCATGTCCCTGCGGGACATCTGACCCATGCACAGTACAAGTGAGATACCCTGCATCGAGTACTAAGGCTGTACCACACGGCATATGTCTGGCAGATTCTACGCTGGAAGTTAGCATCTACACAGGACACATGAACAAGAAAGTACACATTGGCAAGATTGAAGCAGACCAGTGCAAAGGTGGGACTGGGGTGCAGAGTGGCGGAGGAGGGGCAAGGGAGCATGCCTACATGGAGTCCCGCATGCAGGCAGAGGAGACGTGCATGACGGTAGCATTGCATTACTTACACATCAGAACCATGTACACGTCACATGTAGCAGCAATCATGCACAACACATCCCACAAGTGAAACACACACGTCCTCAACAAACACGCATCAACACTCACTGGACTGGGCATCAAAGTCCAGCTTCTCTCCCACTCCTTCGACCAATTCAGGTGGTATGAACTCGGCAACGAGAGCCTCATGCGGAGTGAGTTCTTCCTCCTCTGGTGCAGGCCCACCGCCAGTCACCAGAGTCAAGTTGTAATTTGAGGCACGCTTGGCCTTAGTGCTGCGCTTGATGTCATTCCAACGCTTTTTGCACTCCTGCGCCGTGCGCACCTCATGGCTGAATGAACTGACATGTTCCGCAACATACTTCCAGTGGGTGTCACGTTGGGCAGCCGTAGTCTGACTATTGGCACCCACTAGCATGTCACGGCTGTGGCCCCGCACGTAATCCACGAGGAAGTCCAGTTCCTGCTTACAGGAAGGCTTCTTCCTCGACGTGCAGGAGGTCGTGGCTGTGTGTGGGGTCCCAGCCTGTGCTGCAGGTGCAACCTTCCTCCTCTTGGACTGTGGCGCAGACCCTGGCTGGCTAATGCCGCCCTGACCAGTATGGCCAGTGGGTTCGGTGGATTGAGCCAAGGGAGTGGCAGGTGGGGGATGACCAAAGGCCTGACTTGTGTCAGTGGCAGCTGGGTGCCCACTAATGGACCCTGCGCAGCAACATCAGCTGTTGCAGGGTCATTGACCGCAACGGTCCTGGTTGGTAGACTCACAATCGGGGTGCTGTTGGGTGCATCTGCCCCTGCACTTGCCAACACCCGGCTGTTCGGGGCAGCAGATGACATGACTGCCCCAGGGACACGTGTTTTGGTCTGAGCAGCCCGGCCTGCCCCTATGGTTTCCCCCCTGGCCTGTTGGAGATCTACCAAGGGCTCTTCAAGAGCCAACGCAACCTGCGCTGGCAGACCCTGAGCCTGGGTGGCGGTGTCCACAGCTGCGCCTGCCGCTACCACTACCCTTCGGCCCGTGACAGTCGATGGAACGGACTGCCGGGTCATATTGGTGCCCGTGCCAGATGCAGGAGCTGCATCCCCCGGAACCACAGGGGGTGGTGGCATGGCTGCACCGACACATGGCACAACATTGTGCTCAAGTGGCGCACCCCTGCCTCTTCCCCCTCTGTGGCTGCCCTGGACACCCTGGAGTCCCCCTACTCCCTGGTCACCACGGCCACGTCCTGACCACGCCCGCCACGAGGAGTACGCCCAGCTGAGGCGCCCCTCACCTTTGGTGCCCTCCCAACCATGGCACAGATGTAGTAGTGCTGGCACAGATGGAGTGGTGCCAATGGGAGGTGTACACCACAATTGACCTGGGCAATTGGGGTGAAGGGGGTGGGAAGCAAGATGTTAACATCCCCCCTGCACCTGCAAGGCTGTATGTGACCCCGGTGATGTGGTGACGGGTCACGAAACGCTCAGGCACCCCAAAACTGCAGTAAAACCGTGCACGCAACCCTGCAGCTTACGTGCGTGGATTCAACCTCCCGCAGTACGCGGTGGCACCCAGTATACGTACGCGTGGGACACGCAGGCTACTATGACATCGAAAATGGGTGCGATTCACAGGGGCACCCGCAGTGGGAAAAAGAGCATGTGCGACTCACCGTCTGACTAGCGCGATGCAGAAAAACACGCGTAGCCAATACCCCCGCCAAAAGAAGAGATACGTCCTTGATAGCTGTGAAGTTGTGATGGCGCCCGAAACAAGAGGAAGCAGCAACACACGTCGGTCTCCACGAAAGGCACGTACAGCGAACTGCTGGGCCCGCTCACCTTTAACCCGTGCTGAGGGAAACGCAAGCGCGCGTCACGTCAATTACGCGCATGGGCCCTTTCCTCATATTACATGCGGACGTGCAGTTTTTCACGCGCGCTTACGCGCATGGGCCCTTTCCTCATATTACACGCGGACGTGCAGTTTTTCACGCGCGCTTACGCGCATGGGCCTTTTCCTCGTATTACACGCGGACGTGCAGTTTTTCACGCGCGCTGAAATGCCCATGCACGTCTGTACGCGTCAAGTCACAGGGGCGCCTGCGCTTGAGGGGCCTTCTGTCCAATGAAAATGCGTATGCGTGCAGACGCGCTTACGCGCTAAGGGCCTTTCCTCGAATTACACGCTGACGTGCAGATTTTTCACGTGCCAAATCACTCCGTATCAAGCTGGCCACGCGTAAGCACACGGAAGACCACGCTCCTATCCAGAAGGCCAAACTACTGCCCCCCAGACCCCCGAGCACGCTCCCACCTGCCATCTGCTGCTGCCTGATTGCCTGCTGCCCACGTGCCCTGCCATTTGCTGCCTGCACATCAGCCAGGGGTGTTGTTGCTGTGACCACCCCTGCTGGAACCGAAGACTCCCGACTGGGATTCCATCGCTCCACAGCACAGCCCCAGGACCCAGTTGCCCACCCACTCCTGCCTCTGGGGTTGTCATGTCGGGGCAAACACCATCTGGGACCACTGACAACCCCCGGCCAGAGAGGCAGAGGGGCACCAGCTTCAGTGCCACCGAAGTTGGTGTCCTGGTGGAGCAAGTCCTGGGGCAGTATGATGCCCTCTTCGGAAGTTCCTGCGCCGACAAGGAAGGACGGACTCGGATCTGGACTGACATCGTGACTGCCATCAACGCAGAGGGGGTGGCAGTCCGCGACTTACAACATGTCAAGAAGCGCTGGGAGGACTTCAGGTCCAGGACCCTGAAAAAGGCCCGGTGCCTCATGAAGGCAGCAGATGCCAAGGGGCGCCGGGGCCACTTGTCGGAAGAACAGATGAGGGTCCTGGAACGCATATCCCCAGCGCTCCATGTCCAGGTCCTTGAGAAGCAGACCCGTCTGGAGTCGAGCGGTGAGTGTACTTGCATCCTGATTGTGAGCAGTGCGTGTGGTGATTATTCAGTAGTGTGCAGGTTGCACATCTGTTTGTATGGGGTCGAGTATGGATGGGGGTGTACAGGGCCGTGGGGCTGACACATGCGAGGGCTGTAATGTGTGAGACATGGATGGTGCTTGTGTGTGTAGGCTTGCATGCCAAATGCAGTTGTGTGGGCACACATGTTTGGATGAATGTGTATGTAAGTAGACATGTCCGTGATGTCACGCATGTATGTTGTTTTTGGCTGCATGTATCAGCACTGTGTACATGTGCATGTGTGTGTATTTGACAAGAGTGCAACAGTGATGCAACATGGATGCATGTGACAGCGGTATGTGGAAGCCTGATTGGCAGATGTGACATGGATGCCCGTCTGAACACTGCGACACTTGGCAGAGGTGTACACATGCATGCAAGTGTGGTGGTGTGTGTACATGTGTGGTGCACTTCCTGTGTTGCATGTGATGTCTGGCTCACCTTTGGCTGCTCATCCTGTTTTATGTGTATGGATGGTGGTGGCAGTTGCGATATGGCTGTGGTATGGCTCATGTGTGCGAGTTGTAATGACATGTGTGTTGGGGATTGTGATGACATGTCTGAGGTTTGCCAATGCCACTCATGTACAACTGTCATGTGTGTATGTGTCCATTGTACAGTGCCCTGATGCCTGTGTTTTGTTTCTCCCTGTCTGCAGCGTCAACTGATGAAGAGGGCGGAGAAGGTGCTGTGGATCCCACTGCCAGCCGGAGACGCAAGGCCCGGCTCCCCTCCCAGGTTGTCATCTTGTCGGGGAGTGAGGAGTCCGGTGCCGCATCCCAGGCCGCAGCTGCTGGGGGGAGGTCCAAGAGGCGGAGGTTGGAGTTGGACTCCTCAGCAGCAGAAGGGGCAGCTGGGACCCCACAGGGCCCAACAGGGGAAGATGGCATGGAGTCATCCAGGTTGGTGGGGGGTTTGGTGGAGGAGGAGGCCGTGCAAGCACCAGAGACGGGATCTGGAGGTGGGGATCCCACTGGTGCTAGTGGTGCAGTGCAGGACCAGGGACAGGAGGCAGCACATGCCGCCGCGGAGGTGCCTGTGTGCAATCCTGTCCCTGATCCTGTCCCTGCATCATCTTGCACCAGCAGGGATGCCTACGTCCAGACCCGTTTTCAGGCAGGGGATGAGCTCACGTCAACTGGCCTTCCTCTGCCTGCGGACGTGGCTATCCAGGTCTGGGTTGAGCCTGTCCTGTCTGGTGTGGCGTTGCGTCAACGGGCCATGCGAGGTGACCTGCAGTCTTTTCATGAAGAGACTGCACGTCATCTGGAATGGCTCGTTGACCACGTCAGCCTGCTGGCACAGGTCACCCAGGCCGGATTCCTCCATCTGATGGGGCTTGCTCTGACCCCCTCCTCAACTGGACCCCCTACGCGCCAGTCGTCCTCTGTGCCATCTTCCCACCCATCAGTCACCTGGGTGCCCTGTGGAGCTGCCTCTGACGGTGCGGCCAGGCTGGTGGAGGAGGCATCCCTGCCACAGTCGGGAGTCGGACGTCCAGCAGGGGTGGCCACATCTACGACTGCACCCCAGCCGGCGGAGGATGTGCAGGCAGCAGGAGGCAGTGCACGGGCAGAGGCACAGCAGCAGCAGCAACGTGGTGGGAGCCATTAAGGCTCGGGGCCTTCAACATCGGAGGGGCAGGCATCGGCCGGAGGGCAGGAGGACCCAGGACAGAGAGTGTCTTCCGTGTGGCAGCAGTTGGGCCACGCCATAGATGCGGAGCGGCAGCGGGCGGAAGAGGCACGGCTCACAAAGGTCAGGGCGGAGAACTCCATGCGGAGGCCCCTGAGGCGGGCCGAGTGCCTCGAGGCAATCCGCAGGGGTTTGGAGGTATAGACGTCGACGGCCCTGCGGACCCTCGGGGCCATGGAGGAGGACCGCCTCCGGGACATTGAGGAGGAGTTTGATGATGCTCTGGCCCGGGAAATCCACAAGTGAGCCGTGAAACTAGCCCGCTGCCCTTGTACATAGTTATGTAGGTAGTGTTAGGTTTCATTTTTGTTTTTATTTTATTTGGACCTTTCGGACATTGGCCGCATTTTTGTATATAGTTTATTTTATTAGTTAGTGTAGTTAGATAGGTTTCCTTTATTTTGTTGGGATAATGGACCCTCGCTTGTTCCCATGTACATAGTTCACAGTTGGATTGTATTTTTTTTTTACTTTTTAACCATGGAGCAATGGCTTTCTTTTTTATTTCCCATTGGATTTTGTTTTGTGGACATTGACTTTGGACAACATTACTTTGGAATTTTATTTTTGGTTTTGCTTTGTTTAACGGACATGCTTCTTTTTTATTTTTGTACATTCACGTTCTGTTTCTTCATTTTTTATTCTATTTATGTTTCCTTTAATACATATTTTTTTTTGGTGAACTTCAATGTGTGGTATCTCATTGGTTTCATGCATTTCATGATTTGAGATTCACTGACACCCATTGTGTGTATGTGAGGGAAATGTGTTTGTTTCGGAACTTGCAATTGTTGTTCTGTGATGTAATTGAAAATTATGAGTGGGTGGATGCAATACTCGGGTGGGTGTTTTGCATTTGGAGGCTGACCATAGGGACCAGGGATCTAGATTGTGATGACATGTTGGCTGGGGAACATGAGTTGCACATGGGTGGGGGCCTGCTGGCAAGTGCCCCACAGTGCTGGGGGGTGGGGGTGGTGGGGAACATGCGTTGGACATGGGTGGGGCCTGGTGGAGGCTGCCCCTGGTGGCTGGGGGGTTGGGGTGGCAGGAGACATGGGTGGGGGCCTGGTGGTGGGTGCCCCTGCACTGCTGGGGGGTGGGGGTGGTGGGAGACTTGGGTGTGGGCCTGGTGGTGGGTGCCACTGGTGGCTGGGGGGTGGGGGTGCTGGGAGACATGGGTGGGGGCCTGCTGGCAGGTGCCCCACAGTGCTGGGGGGCGGGGGTGGTGGGGAACATGCGTTGGACATGGGTGGGGCCTGCTGGCAGGTGCCCCACAGTGCCGGGGGGTGGGGGTGGTGGGGAACATGAGTTGGACATGGGTGGGGGCCTGCTGGCAGGTGCCCCACAGTGCTGGGGGGTGGGGGTGGTGGGAGACATGGGTGGGGGCCTGGTGAAGCCTGACCCTGGTGACTGGGGGGTTGGGGGTGGTGGGAGACATGGGTGGGGGCCTGGTGGAGGCTGCCCCTGGTGGCTGGGGGGTGGGGGGTGGGGGTGCTGGGAGACATGGGTGGGGGCCTGGTAGCAGGTGCCCCTGCACTGCTGGGGGGTGGGGGTGGTGGGGAACATGAGTTGCACATGGGTGGGGGCCTGCTGGCAAGTGCCCCACAGTGCTGGGGGTGGGGGTGGTGGGGAACATGAGTTGGACATGGGTGGGGGCCTGCTGGCAGGTGCCCCACAGTGCTGGGGGGTGGGGGTGGTGGGGAACATGAGTTGGACATGGGTGGGGGCCTGGTGGCAGGTGCCCCACAGTGCTGGGGGGTGGGGGTGGTGGGGAACATGAGTTGGACATGGGTGGGGGCCTGCTGGCAGGTGCCCCACAGTGCTGGGGGGTGGGGGTGGTGGGGAACATGAGTTGGACATGGGTGGGGGACTGGTGGAGGCTGCCCCTGGTGGCTGGGGGGTGGGGGTGGTGGGAGACATGGGTGGGGGCCTGCTGGAGGCTGCCCCTGGTGACTGGGGGGTGGGGGTGGTGGGAGACATGGGTGGGGGCCTGGTGGAGGCTGCCCCTGGTGGCTGGGGGGTGGGGGTGGTGTGAGACATGGGTGAGGGCCTGGTGGAGGCTGCCCCTGCACTGCTGGGGGGTGGGGGTGGAGGGAGACATGGGTGGGGGCCTGGTGGAGGCTGCCCCTGGTGACTGGGGTTGTGGGGAACATGAGTTGGACATGGGTGGGGGCCTGCTGGCAGGTGCCCCACAGTGCTGGGGGTGGGGGTGCTGGGAGACATGGGTGGGGGCCTGGCGGAGGCTGCCCCTGGTGACTGGGGGTGGGGGTGCTGGGAGACATGGGTGGGGGCCTGGTGGAGGCTGCCCCTGGTGGCTGGGGGTGGGGGTGGTGGGAGACATAGGTGGGGGCCTGGTGGTGGGTGCCCCTGCACTGCTAGGGGGTGGGGGTGGTGGGAGACATGGGTGGGGGCCTGGTGGTGGGTGCCCCTGGTGGCTGGGGGTGCTGGGAGACATGGGTAGAGGCCTGCTGGCAGGTGCCCCACAGTGCTGGGGGGTGGGGGTGGTGGGGAACATGCGTTGGGCATGGGTGGGGCCTGCTGACAGGTGCCCCACAGTGCTGGGGGGTGGGGGTGGTGGGGAACATGAGTTGGACATGGGTGGGGGCCTGGTGGAGGCAGCCCCTGGTGACTGGGGGGGTGGGGGTGGTGGGAGACATGGGTGGGGGCCTGGTGGAGGCTGCCCCTGGTGACTGGGGGGGTGGGGGTGGTGGGAGACATGGGTGGAGGCCTGGTGGAGGCTGCCCTTGGTGACTGTGGGGGTGGGGGTGCTGGGAGACATGGGTGGGGGCCTGGTGGAGGCTGCCCCTGGTGGCTAGGGGGTGGGGGTGGTGGGAGACATGGGTGGGGGCCTGGTGGAGGCTGCCCCTGGTGACTGTGGGGGTGGGGGTGCTGGGAGACATGGGTGGGGGCCTGGTGGAGGCTTACCCTGGTGGCTGGGGGGTGGGGGTGCTGGGAGACATAGGTGGGGGCCTGGTGGAGGCTGCCCCTGGTGGCTGGGGGGTGGGGGTGGTGGGAGACATGGGTGGGGGCCTGGTGGAGTCTGCCCCTGGTGACTGTGGGGGTGGGGGTGCTGGGAGACATGAGTGGGGGCCTGGTGGAGGCTGCCCCTGGTGGCTGGGGGGTGGGGGGAGGGAGACATGGGTGGGGGCCTGGTGGCAGGTGCCCCTGCACTGCTGGGGTTGGCGGTGATGGGGAACATGAGTTGGACATGGGTGTGGCCTGCTGGCAGGTGCCCCACAGTGCTGGGGGGTGGGGGTGGTGGGGAACATGAGTTGGACATGGGTGGTGGCCTGCTGGCAGGTGCCCCACAGTGCTTGGGGGTGGGGGTTCTGGGAGACATGGGTGGGGGCCTGGTGGAGGCTGCCCCTGGTGCATGGGGGTGTGGGGGTGGTGGGAGACATGGGTGGGGGCCTGGTGGAGGCTGCCCCTGGTGGCTGGGGGGTGGGGGTGCTGGGAGACATGGGTGTGGGCCTGGTGGTGGGTGCCCCTGCACTGCTGGGGGGTGGGGGTGGTGGGGAACATGAGTTGGACATGGGTGGGGGCCTGGTGGTGGGTGCCCCTGGTGGCTGGGGGTGCAGGGGGACATGCGTTGGTGGGCAGTAGTGCAAGTTGACATGTGGGTTGGCTGGTGGGCATGGCCATGGTGGATGGGGTGCCTGCAGGACATGTGCTGGGTAGGCCCCTGTGGTGTGAGCCACCTGCAGGGGCCGTGGAGGGTGTAGAGGGAACACCTGGGAGGACCCAAACGTGCAATTCACGTGTGCTGCTTCCGGTGCACCCCTGTAATACACGTACCCTGATGAGATCGCGTGTGGAACTTCCTGCGCACCCCTGGAATACACGTACCCCGCTCAATCGCATGTGTAAATTCACGCGCACCCCCAAAATACACGTACCCCACTCAATCGCGTGTGTAACTTCCCGCGCGCCCCCGAAATACACGTACCCCGCTCAATCGCGTGTGTGACTTCCCGCGCACCCCTGTTATACACGTACCCCGCTCAATCGCGTGTGTGACTTCCCGCGCACCCCCGAAATACACGTACCCCGCTCAATCGCGTGTGTAACTTCCCGCGCACCCCCGAAATACACGTACCCCGCTCAATCGCGTGTGTAACTTCCCGCGCGCCCCCGAAATACACGTACCCCGCTCAATCGCGTGTGTAACTTCCCGCGTGCCCCCGAAATACATGTACTCCGCTCAATCGCATGTGTGACTTCCCGCGCGTCCCCGAAATACACATACCCCACTCAATCGCGTGTGTAACTTCCCGCGCCCCCCGAAATACACATACCCCGCTCGCACAGGCCCAATTGCTGTATGTTGCCACCTTTGTGATGCGCTGGGACTCTACCACCTGCCTTCGTGTGGCGGACGTATTTCAGCTTGTGTGTGTCTTTGGCTGTGCGTGGCTTTGCCCTATTCGATTCCATGAATACGTGTGGTTCGAGTGCGTGTGGGCGTTCCGTCTGCTTCCCTGCAGTACATCCCCAGTTACGCCCTTATTTTCGCGCGTTGTTCCCCATTCCGCGCTTTACGCCCCGTGTCCCGCCCACTTTCTGGTGTATGCGCCGAGGTTGTGCGCTTTCACTGTGCGCGTCGCGCACGCCTTTCGGGATGTTGCAGTGACTGGTGCGCCATGCACGGGTTTGGCGCACATCCCGAGGTGTACACGCGCAGGGACTTCCATGAATCGCACGCGTGCGCGTGCACCTGTTTTTTTCCGCTTGCGCCTGCTTGCGCGAAGATTTTCGGCGCACGTTTGTTCCATGAATCGGCCCCCAAATACTGGTGCTACCCTGGTCACCACAGCACAGTATGGTCTCTTGGCCTAATTTCCACATTTAGATTATCCATGGTTCGTATTGCATTCACAGATAACGGAATAGTATACTGAAGCCTGCAATGAACACTTAAAACGTGGGATAAACAACAACCTGCAGCTCTAAATGAGATCAGAGGACACAAAGATATAATCCAAGGAAGATTTACCCCATTCATTCTGCCAAGTAAAACCCAGAGATTTATCGCCATGTGTATTACCATTTAATGGGGACTAGTCCCAAGCCTTGAAATCTTTTCTGATTCGAAGACCTCTTGCACAAGCCTTCGTACAGAGCGCCGACCCAGCTGATACCATTTACCAAGATAGATCAAGCCATTCAGAGTTAAAATCACCTGTCACAATGATACTCACCCTTTCCTCAGGGGTTTCTGCAAGCATTAAATACGAAACATCTGTTAAAAATGCATCAATCACAGCATTTGCTGGATTAAAATACACATTATATAAAATATTATATTCGCACCACATCTGACTTTGGCTAGCTTTACTCTAACACAACAAGCAAAACATAATTTCTCGTACCCTTAATATGGTAAACAGAGAAACCTTGGCCTCCCTTACCAGCAGTCAACAGGCCGCCAAATGTACAGCCATTTACCCCTCTATTTGCCTTAATGTAAAACATCTCAAATCCCTCTATCAAAGGGGTATCAAGCATTAGGGTTTCTTGCAGACAAATTATGGAATAGTTCTCAAATGATCGCAGATCGTTCATTAAATGGGAGAAGCCCCTGCTATTCCAAGACAATAACTTCATAATGGAATCATCTGGCAAATGGTGCTCGCACATGGGAGTCTGATGTAATTGTCTAATACGTATTTACAAGCCAAAGTATTTGCATTGCTTTTTTAACAGGATTTTAGTGCAAGGAACAGACGTGATGATCCAAATATTGTCTGTAACTCAAGTTGCAACATGGCACTTGGTTAAGACACTGTTATCCCACCAGCAGTCAATTACAGCTGCAATGACGCCACTGACTCTAAGGTAACTGCTCGCAGTCAGACACTTACAAACATTTGGCAAACCACAACTTCCCAAACCCATTCTGATGACTCCGATCCAGACCATAAATGTGGTGCCTCGAAAAATGTCCTGCTCTATAGGCGCAAAACAAATGCTCAATAAATGAAGACAAAAAATGTATAAGGTTAGTAAGGAAAGGTAAGTAGAACAGGGAAAAACGAGGGTGGGGAGAGTCCTTATAAAGGGAAGAGTTTGAAGGAGGGCAAGGGTTGCGGTGGATGCAAAAGGGACCATATGGGGTGGACCACCCAGGAGAGTTGCTAGGTCTGGAAAAGACCCGGGGCTAAGGTGATGTCGGAACTGTTGGGACTGGGGGCTAGCTAGTCTTTTTATCTGTAGCTCCTGAGATTCTATCCGGGGCTACAGCCAAAAGATCAGGGGCTATAGCCCCCTTAGCCACCCCCTAGCAACGCCCCTGGGACCACCCATTAATAAAAAAGGAAACTGTTAATCAGAAATCGGTGGTTGGCAATTTGCTTGTTTTTAGGGAGTCACGAAAGAGTGCAATTTGCATTTCTTCCATACAGTTAAGAAGACTGCCTAGAAGTAGCACTTGCAAGACTAACACAGCACACATTTAGATGTTCCTACGTGATAGAGCTAGTTCAAAGAGCTCCCAGGAAAGTGTGCTTTGGACGGGCAGAGGCAGGTAGTGGATGTGAATAGCCAAAGGGATTAGCATGGCAATGGGTGGTAAATCGCTGGTTAAAAACCCCAAACAACACCCACAAACTGTGTGCGCCCCTTCACGTTCCATTGACGACTACTTATTTCTATACTCCAATACAATAAATGTATCTTTTAGATGGTGCTAACAGCCGAAACAAAAATTATGTGGGTGGACTATGTTCCATACCGGAGGTGCGGCACCACTCCTAGTGATGTCAGCAGGTCCGGCCTTAGGGTGGGCGTGCCGGGCGGCCGCCCGGGGTGACACGCCCCCCAGGGCACCACTAGCCCCCTCCATGCCAGCTCGGGAAGTCTTTCAAGGGCTCCTCTGAGCTGGCATAGAGGGAGAAGGCGCTGCAGGCGGGCGTATTCAATGACAATCAGGTGCTCAGCACCCAATTGTCACCAAATGTGCCCCTCCGCCGCAGCGCCTTCAACAGCAAAAGGCGTCATTAGCCCCCCACCACGCCACCTCGGGGCAGTCTTTCAAGGGCTCCCCCGAGCTGGCATAGTGTCAGAAGGTGTGTCAGGCCGCTCATTATTATTAAATGAGCCTACGGCGGCAGAGCTCATCTAATAACAACAGGGTGCTGATGCGTCCTATTCAATTAATTACCTCCTCGCCGGAGCGAGGAGGTTTAAAAAAAAAAAAGTTGCACTACCTGGCACCGCCCCATTTTGGCCAGGGGCGTGCGGGGGAAGGGATGGTGCCAATTCGCCCAGGGCGCTGGTACCCCAAAGGCCGGCCCGGGTCGTCAGTGGACATAAAGTGACAGCAGAACAACGCCAGTCTCTTTTAGTAAATGTGGGTGTGTCTGGCCCATTAGGTTACATTAACTTGACAGGCCTTATGCCACAAAGTAGCAATCTGCATGGAAAGTAAACATGAGGAGGACCTGCTGAATTCAGATAAATCTGGTAATGTTTGCAAACTACGGCCCAGTTTTCTCAATTTACATCACCCCTTGAACCCTCATACTCCATTTAAAAACCCATGCATATACTGCAAGTGATGTCTTGCAACATTGCTGGGCTGCAAGTACCACAATGAAAGGTGATGTGAGTGTTTTAAGAGAGGATTGTCTGAAGACCTTCCAGCTGATAAGAAGGCATTTGAGATATCTGTAAGCTCTCCATTTACATTAAAGACTTAAGGAAAACCTCTAAGGGAGCCTGTGCGAGAGCCCACACTTTACGTCATTCTTTATAACAGGCATGCAGCTTGCTGTTTCGAGAGCCCCCACTTTACGTCATTCTTTATAACAGCCATTCAGCTTGCTGTTTCGAGATTCCGATTTTACGTCATTCTTTATAACAGGCATGGAGCTTGCTGTTTCAAGAGCCCCCACTTTACGTCATTCTTTATAACAGGCATGGAGCTTTTTGTTTTGAGATCCCCCACTTTACGTCATTCTTTATAAAAAGGCATTCAGCTTACTTTTTCGAGAGCCCCCATTTTACTTCATTCTTTATAACAGGCATTCAGCTTGCTGTTTCGAGAGCCCCCACTTTTACGTCTTTCTAAATAACAGGCATTCAGCTTGCTGTTTCGAGAGCCCCCACTTTACGTCATTCTTTATAACAGGCATGGAGCTTGCTGTTTCGAGAGCCCCCACTTTACGTCATTCTTTATAACAGGCATGGAGCTTTTTGTTTTGAGATCCCCCACTTTACGTCATTCTTTATAAAAAGGCATTCAGCTTACTTTTTCGAGAGCCCCCAATTTACTTCATTCTTTATAACAGGCATTCAGCTTGCTGTTTCAAGAACCCCCACTTTTACGTCTTTCTAAATAACAGGCATTCAGCTTGCTGTTTCGAGAGCCCCCACTTTACGTCATTCTTTATAACAGGCATTCAGCTTTCTGTTTTGCATGATGCCCCTAAATCTGCATCTCAACTGAATAATGCTTCAATCCCACAAGCAAGTATCATGTAAGCCTAAAAAGACAGCTTTAAATAGTCATTCATTTCATTCACTTCCGGGTCTCTTGAATGCAGGTACATAATGAGAGGACCATTTTGGGCATTGTGGGGTTTTGCCTTTGAGAAGCAGTTGTACAGATAGCAAGCATGACTTAAAGCTAGGCGTGGCAGGGCAATGAGTAACTGCAGCCCAGCACGAGACTGTGGTGAGTTCCTCCCCTGCACAGACTTACGTTTAGCAGCCTCCTCTTCCCTTTACAGGATGAGGGGGGGGGGGCTGAGAGCGCCAATAAAAATAATCGGGGGATTTGGTCATACTTGTGTAACTTCGACTTGTGCCCTCCGTTTAAATCACCCCATACTTTCTTCCCGTAGGGACACAATTTGATGTTTCAGGGCCAAAGTGTCAGCCCTAGTGCCCTTTGATAGTGGCATACCAGGCATCCAAGTACAATTGCCTTATTTTAGCATTAGCCTGTAGGCAAATTCCATTTCTGGCTTGAGAAACGCAAACAGTATGTGTGGGACCACGAGTGGGGTCATGGCCTTCTGGCGGTGCTTGGAGAATGCAAATCAATTGCAGCACTGCACTTGTGTCTCTGCTTACTGACATAAACAGCTTCCCATGCCTCTCCCTTCCAGGTCTCATGAAACTATTATTATCATCATTTAAAGCACTGTATGTGCTGTCTTTCTGACCACTGCAGAGTGTGGTCATGAAGAAAAGGTTTCAAGAAATGAAACCAGGCGAAAGGAAAGCAATTCAATCAAAAGTGTTTTAAAAATGTTTCCTTTAATATAAGGTTGAAGTCTACAAGTTTGGATGTGTGGTTCCAACAAAGAACTGCTATTTTGTTAATGAGCAAGAGTGGGAGAGGTATGGCCAGACATAGGTCCAGATTCTGCAGTGCCTAGAGATGGAAGCTACACTTCTCTGACAATGCCCAATGAGGCTGAACCGTGTCTTGGGTTGCCTGTGGTCTGATGCAGTGGCGCCTCCAGACATTTTATATAGGGGTGGCCTGGTGAGGCCACAGGAAATCATGGGGTGGCACACCAAAACAAACACATAACTGAATTTTAGGAAACCTATTATGCCGATGTAGTATATAGTCCAGTTGAAAACTATGTATATATGAGAGTTAAGGAATTGCATATTGATACAGTTCCATTTATTATTTAAAATTTAACTAATTAATGTATTTGATGTGCATAGTCTTATACCAGTATGGTTAATATTTTGAGTTCCAAAATCCCGTTTGTGCTATGTAAGGAAAATGTCATATGTATATGCATGTTAGGCAATTTATTGTTCTTCAAACAGAATAGTTGTTCGACTTTGACTTGAAAAGACAAATATACGGCTTTAATGTAAAGGAGCACATTGATTGTAAGGAACAAAATATTTACTGAGAACACGTCTACTCAAGTAAAAAAAAAAAAAACACAGAAGCCTAATCCTTTTTTCAATCCAGCTGTAGTTGGTTCATTCATGTTGCCGTGGGTTCTTGTAAACTAAAATATATACTTACAAAAAGGAAACAAAAAGCCTAATCATGGACAATATACATTTTAGTATAGCCTGCTCAACCTATTTACATCCCTGGTTTACTAGGCTACAATCGCTTCTGTGTATTCTTGCAAAACAAACATGAACAAAGCAAAAGTGCATAATCATGGAGAAAAATATACATTTTAATGTAGCCTACTCAGTACTCAACCTATTTACATTCCTATTGATAATCATTCGATTATTAATTAGTATAGCTTTATACGCCTGTTGCTGTGTCTTTTGGCAGCCTGATAGTTACTGTATCTATCCGCCAGCCGCCATCTCACATCAAATGCTGTTTGTAAATCAACAAAGAGCAAGTAACAAAGACTAAAGATGAACAGCCTGATCAACAATGTTTGTACTTGGCGTAACGCCAGCCTGCATTTCAGGCAGAACACCATTCTCACAGCCAATGCCTCTATTTATTTTAAAATGTGTTAATTGGTATAATTAGCAACCAACAAGTGTTTACAAGTCAGCTATAAAACTGTGGGAATATCGTACATAGCTGGATTTGTAATCAGAGGCAAACAAATAAACATACAACTAAACAAAGGAAATAAGAAAAATATGACAACAAAGAAAAAATGACTCTCCTCGCATGTTAACTGGGCTCAGGCATAAGTAAAAGGATATAAGTTGTACAGTGATGGTAGTATTTCACTCCAAGCTTCATAGGGTGGGGAACTGAGCAACAGTGGGATTGGGTGAAATCAGGCTGGGTGCAAAAAACACTGGCATTTGCCCTCTATTTTTTTTTAAAAAAATGTTTTAGTTTAAATTTAAACTTTTCATTTTATCTTATCACAGTTGTTATGTTTTAGTAGTTCATTTTAGTCAATTCACGTTTTCAATTCTTTCAATGATCTTCTTCCAAAAATGAAAGATTATATAAATCATTCGTTTCTCAGACCCTGACAATATCCAGGCCCATCTTTGATCAACGCTCATCGTCTTTTGTGTAGACTCAAAATAAGATCTGCATATAATTCTTTCTTTACTGAGTGCGGGGCATATCATCATAAGGTGATACAAACTTTCTGTCTCGTCCTGATTTTTTCATAACTGACAAGAAATTTCTTTATTCACTTGCTGTTTAGTTCTTACTAGTCTTTCTCTAGTGGGTAGTAAATTCAACCGGAATTTCATAAAAAACATTCTTATTTCTTTGTCCGGGAATTTCACCAGGTACGGTGGGAGGTCGTTGATCGCTCTAATTCCTGCTTTACTTGCTATATTTTCTTTGTATCAAGTTATACATTCATTAGTGCTTAGCCAATCTTGGTACATTAGTCGTTTCTTGGCATGTCGGGGCCCCATTTGTAGCATTTCTTCTGTTATATCTTCATTTCCTAATGCTATTAGTATTTGTTGTTTCCATTTAGACAGGGCCCTAGCGTTTATCGCATCGGGATTTGATATGAAGATTTCTAACGCCGGGATTGTTTGTTCCCAAGTTATTTTCCGATACAGGTCAAATTTTTTCCAAAGTACCACCGATGCCAGTGATTGCACTGCGATTTCTGCTTGGATACGGGTTATCGGGAATGATTTGGGCAACCTCATTATTTTCCACCAAAACGTCGCTTCCAAAATTGGCCATATCTTTTCCGACAGTTTAATAAGTGTTTCACTTCCATATGTCAGGATAGGGATAACTTTACTCCTATAGAATGCAATGATCGGTTGGTACGAAAATTTGCCATATTTTTCGTGGAGTATATATCCTTGTCTCGCCAGAGCCATTACTTTTTTTTTATCTGTATTTCCCATTCTCTTTCTTCCATTGTTTGACTAATCAATATGCCCAGATATGTATACGATGTTACAATGTCAATAATGGAGGAGTTAATGTGTATCACTGGTTTCTTTTCGTTTGGTTTCGATTTTATAATAGTCATGATTTTGGTTTTTGCTATATTTATTTTCAACTCATTTCTTTCCATATAGTCTACCAGCATTCGGAGACTCTCTTGTAGACCTTTCGGTGTTTTATCCAATAATATGATGTCATCCGCGTACATCATTATCGGTATCTTTATTGAGTTAATTTTCGGTGGAAATATTCTGTCCGAGATCATTTCACACGGGAGATCTGATGTGAACAAATTGAAAAGTGTGGCTGCCAATGGACACCCCTGTTTCAAACCATTCCAGGTTTCAATGTACGTGGTCATTTGCCCCTCCTCAGTTAATCTTACTCGTATTTTTGTTGAAGAATAGAGCAGCTTTATTGGTTGCAATATGTGGGGGGGGCAGTTCCACTTTTCCAGTTTGTTCCATAGCAATTGGCGATTCACACAATCAAACGCAAGGTGTAAATCTACTAATGCTATCCAGACCTGTTGCTTGGAACACATTGCTTCATGTTTTAAAAGGTTCAGCAGAAATAGGTTGATGTTGGTACCAACTGCACAAACAAAGCCCGTTTGTCGAGTAGCAATACATTTGTTTTCTGTGGCCCAAGCCGTTAGTGACCTTAGTAGGATAGTAGCGAAAATTTTGCCCAACGGGTCTAATAATGCAATGGGCCTACAGTTTGTTGGGTTCTCTTTATCTCCTTGCTTAAAGATAGGGATCAGAACCGCTAGTTTCCAAGTTGCAGGAATTTGGTGTAGTTGGTTAATCAATTTGATGATTTGTAATAACATGTCCGCCCATATCTCTGGATCAGCTTTGATTAGAGCATTTGTAAGGCTGTCCGGGCCGGGAGCTCTTGACATATTCAGTTTCGTGATTATGTGTAGGATTTGTTGTCTGGTAGTGGTAATTTCCCATTTATTCATTTTCTGTTGGATTTCGGATTCAGGGGCGTCCTTCTTCTTATATAGAGCGGAAAGATGTTCTATCCAACGTGCTTTAGTCACATTTTGTATCCTTCGATGTTGGACGCCTTGTGTGGGGTTTAACAGACTCCATAAATCACACGTATTGCGATTGTTCAGGCATGCTAGCATTTGCTCTGAATCTTGTTGCAACATTTGACTTTTGTGGGATTTTAACCAATTCTGATATTTTTGTTTGGCCTTATTAATTGTAGAATATGATTCTCTAGTTCTTTGCTTTTTTAGTTCTCTACATAGTTTTCGTAACTCTCTTTTTTTCATTGCAATCATAGGATCGTATGTATGGATATGAGGACAGGCACAGGAAGCCAGCGCCCCCGGCAAAGGAACTGCATAGGACCTTAGAGGGATTACAACTGGTCGACATCTGGAGACAGATACATGGAGAGGGGAGGGGGTACACACACTACAGTGCACCGCATGGGACATTCACACGGTTAGACTACATATTCACGGGCAGGGAATCATTACATGATTTCACAGAAATCACCATCAAGGCACGCACACTCTCTGACCATGCCCCAGTATTAGCAACATGGGCACACACCCATAGTAAAGACCCGATACCTACCTGGCGGCTCCGGGCAGAGGCCCTAAAAGAAGGAGAGCTGGAGGAACACCTCCAAGAGTCCATAAAGGATTACTTCGAGCAGAATGAGGGTAGCGTGGAAAGTAGTTCTACACTATGGGACGCGTTCAAAGTGGTGATAAGGGGGGCGGCAATGGGTAGGACAGGGGGGTTAACGGGAGCAGCTATGAAAGAGCTCGGTGAACTTGAGAAGGTGATAGAAAAGGAAGAGCGACAAGCGGGAACGGGAGGGAGTGAGTCCCGAGAGCTAGTGGAACTGAGGTCAGACTGTATGGTACTTTGGGAAAAACTGGGAAGGCTGAATTACGGGAGACATCTACAACGCCTACATGCGGAAGGGGATAAACCCAGTAGACTTTTAGCGTGGCTTACTATACAGGAAAACAAAAGGGACCCCATAACAATGTTTGAAGATCACACAGGGAAAGAGATCAGAAATCAGGAACATATTAACAACCTATTTGCCCAATTCTACGAGCGACTATATGCCCCAAACCCAGAGATAGATTCAGAGGATATAGTGGATGCACTAGCAGAAATTAGATTACCAAAATTGGCGGAAGAACAGGCCCAGTCATTGGATGCATCTATCACGGTAGAGGAAATAGAGGGCGTGATTATGGAGCTCCCCACAGGGAAAACCCCGGGCCCGGACGGAATCCCGGGGGAGTTTTATAAAACATTCAAGAGTACCATCTCCCAGAAGCTACTTGATACGTATCATGGCGCATACGAGAGCAATCGGCTGCCACCCAGCATGTCCGAATCGACAATAGTCCCAATCATAAAACCGGGGAAGCTGCCCAAGCAATGTGCTCCTATAGGCCAATCTCCCTTATCAATCAGGATGCTAAAATTCTGATGGCGGTGTTAGCCAACTGCCTGAAACAAGTTGTGCCCACCTTGATCCACTCGGACCAAACAGGTTACGTCCCGGGGAGGAACACGTCGTGGAATCTTCGCAGATTGCACCATGTACTAGAAGAGACAAATGAAAGACAAGGCAAGAGCGCAATAGTGTCGTTGGACGCTGTTAAAGCGTTTGATTCGGTGCGTTGGGAGTGGCTGGTGAGCGTACTCGCCCACTTCGGCATTGGTGAGGGATTCCTCCGATGGATCAAACTGCTATACAACGAACCTAGAGCAGTGGTGAAGACGGGGCGATTCATCTCAAGGGAGTGGAGAATACACAGGGGCACCAAACAGGGATGCCCACTGTCGCCATTATTATACATTCTGGCCCTAGAGCCGCTTGCGGCCTTCCTTAGAGCGGAATATGGGGATACCGGTATAAACATAGATGGGGTGTTCCACCAAATCTCACTGTACGCGGACGATATGCTGTTATATGTAGAAAATCCAACCACCAATCTACCATGCCTCCTAGAGGCGATCAGAGCATACACCAGACTATCGGGCATAGCAATCAACAGAGATAAATCCCTGGTGTTCCCTCTGGCGGGGCTAAGACATGTTCCCCCAGGGCAGCCTCCCGGACCTGGGCCTGACATGGGCACGAAACTCCTTCAAATATCTCGGAATAGAAATACACCACGTCACTGCTGACACATATAGGAAAAACACACTGGCGGCACTGGAAAAAACACAGAAATCAATGGTCTTCTGGGGAACACTCCCACTGGGGATGATGGGGAGGGCGGCCCTCCTGAAAATGGTGGTGCTACCGCGCCTGCTATATTACTTCACAAACATCCCACACGCCATTCCCAGAGCCTTCTTCAACAGATTAAATACGATAACACGGAACTTCCTATGGGGAGGAGGGAGGAACAGAATTGCAATGGAGGCTCTCCAGAAAGACTACGAGGACGGTGGCATTAGGCTACCGGATTTCAAAAAATACTATTTAGCAGGACAACTGCAGTTCGCAGTCAAGTGGCTAGGAGAGGATGAAACGATAGACACAATCGTCTTCCAGCCAGCGCTGAAACGATACTATCTGAGAGAGATCTTGTGGCTTGACACACCCCAGCTCAGGACCCTGCCGAACATGCTTAAGATCGCAGTGGGGCTATGGAAAAGGGCATGGAAACTCCAGGGTATGAAGGACCCGTGCTCGACACAGATCCCTTTGGCAGGCCTCCTAGGGGGGGACACGAACATGCTGGCGATGTACCGAGTGCACTGGGAGGCCAAAGCTGTAGCACAAATTGGAGACCTGAGGAGGGGAGAGAGGTGGGCAGACTTTCGAGAAATAGTAGATGACCACGAGATACACGAAGGCCAATACATCCTTTACAATTGCATAATACGAAATATCAAAAAAAGATGGCCGGAATGGATAGACCCGGAAGAGGAGGAGATGACAGAGCTAGACGTATGGTACGACATTTCAGAGGGAACCCACACAACCTCCAGGTTATATGAACAATTGCTAAAAACAGCATACCCGCAAGGATCAAATACGAGGCGACGTTGGGATGAGGAACTCCAGAGGCCATTTAGTGATCAAGAATGGGCTAGGGTGCTAAGATACCCAAAAAAGGTCTCAAGGAATGCATGGTTCAGGAAGGCACAGCTATATATCACACACCGAGCATACCTCACCCCCAAGAGGATGCACAAGATGCGGACGGAGAACCAAAACAGGTGCCCACACTGCCTGGCCGAGGACGCCGACGTGCTCCACATGTTCTGGACATGCCCAGTGATACAGACTTTCTGGGACAGAATCAGAACCAAGATAGCACAAGGCGGACTTCAACTACAAGCAGAGCATCCAGAGAGATACCTACTAGGCCTCTTCCCGAGAGGAAGCAGACACGAATCGCAGCAAGCAAAAATGAAGGACCTAATATGCATATTGGCTAAAGAAGAATAGCAATGTCATGGAAGTCAAAGGAGGGCCCGAACATAGATGCATGGTGGTCAGATCTCCAAAAGTCGGCGCAGGCAGAGACTGTGGTGTGGGTAAGAGCGGTGAAAAGAGGGGAAGGGGAAACAGTACACAAGTTGGCCGCATGGAACTCCTTGATGCAGGACTTATTCGACATGAGAGAAGAGGGAGATCATGAGGACCCCGTGGGGACGGCAGAATAACGAGCAAGAATGATGTTACCCGGCACGAGCGCCGTGGCGAGACACCTCTGCAAAGAACTCAGCGGTAGACCCAACAAGGGTTATGGACATGAAGGGTACGGTCGCCTGAGAACCCCGAGGCTGCGGAAGTATGGCAGGCTCCGAGGAACATCCTAACGCGCCAGTGATGCTGTGTCATGCCAGATTGTATGGTTTGTTTTTGTTGTTTTGTTGTTGTTTAAAACCAATAAAGAAATTAAAAAAAAAAATGTATGAATATGAGGCAAATGTTGTTTTTTCTGCTCTTTTTGGGGTTGATAATATGGCTCAAATAGCCATTCATAATTTATTTTCTCTGCATCTTTTTTCCCTGTTTCCCTAAAACTCTGGTTTATTCCCAACACGTCAGTGGTTTTCAATCTCAGTCTTGTAGTTTTCGCATTCAGTTCCATCTCAGGCAGAATAAGTAGCTCTTTATCTAGGTTTTGCCTTTGCCATGTCATTGATATCATGCGATGATCACTGTTGTTATTCTCTGTGATCTCTGTTTTTGTCACTGCGTTCGCAATATTCTCAGAGGTATATATATAGTCCAGAGCTGCTTCCGATGTACCTTGTGACCACGTTGGAATAAGTTGTAGGTCCGCATTCTGATAGCTACCCATCAGGATCAGGTTTCTTGTTTTCATTTCTTTCATCCACGCGTTAGCTCTCGAGGACAGAGCGTTCTTTTCTTTATAATTTCCAATTTTATCAAAAATATGTATGTTTAAGTCTCCACATATTATTATGTCAATTGATGGAAACTTTGTGACAAGTTTATCAAGAGCTGTTAAGAGTGTATCTAGATATACCGTTTCGTCAGTCGCTATGGGGTTCCAGTATATATTAAATATGGCCATCCAGCATGACTGATTGCAAGCGGGTTTGTTTTGTTGTCGTACCACCACATATTGGATCCATGGGTTCAGATTTGTTGCTTCCACCGGAGTCCAAAAGGAGTTCATTTTTATCATCATAATCTGCCCTGACGACGGTCTTCCCTTTTGTTGTATAATGGCTGGATTAGTGAAAATATTATATCCTTCGCACGTGGGAGGATGCGACAACCATGTCTCTTGAGGACAGATTATGTGCGCTTGTTGTAGTTTAGGATGGGTTTGGTGGAATAAGTGGCCATGACCTCTGGTATTCCAAGAGGTCAGTAGGGTCTGTACTCTCTGTTTCTCCACTCGTTGTTATGAGGACACAGATAAGCTACTTTCATTTTCTTTTGATTGAAATGTGTATTCTCTTCTGATATATCTAGAAGTAGAAAGTCTTTGATTTGTTTGAATTTCGTCTTCCCCGCTATATGACGTGGTTGTTGATGATGCATCGTTGATTGTTGTTGAAGCAAGGTACATATATGCTTTTTCATATTTTCGGCTAAATGGCATCAGATCATTTTTATTGTACTTCGTGGCATCAGACTTTGGTCTATTGTTCGTCTCCTTCGTCTTGATACATTTGAAGCCAATATATTGTAGTTGGATGTTGGCTTGCAGGATTTCTTGCATAGTTGTTTGAGTCGTAAACTGTATTTCAACTGTATCAAGTTTCTGATCATCAGTGAATTTGACCAGGTATATGTCTTTCGTATTGATGTGCTTCAATTCTGGAATAGCCTGGATAACACGTAGAGTGTTAGTGCGGTTTAATATCACCGCAGGCTTTACTGGTCGTATATGTGTCATTGTAATTACGTATTTCTCTTGTCGTTTTAAGGGATCGACAAATATGGGTGTTTTTAACAATGGGTAAGCAAAACTCTTGTCGTCATAAGTCGACTGACAATGAGTGTCTAGTATTGATTCATTTATTTGTTCTCTTATTGGTTTCTGGTCAGCGGGTCAACATTTTTTTTTCTTTGTTTTTGATTTTTCCATGGTATGAAAATTCTTCATCTGATATATCAGTACAAGTAAGCGCTAATTGGATATTAGCCATCGAGTTGGAATTAGGGTATTGATCTAGAAGGATCATGTCTTTGATGTTCTGTTCTTGGTTTATAGATGAGATATCTATGGATTTACCATCCAGGTAAGTGGATAGATCTAGTAGTTCAACTTCATCTTTTGCCTCCTCTTTTTGTAATTCTCTTCGTGTCATTGGAGGCGTCTCTGTCTTTTAAGGGATCTGATCTTTGAGAAGGTAATATCTCAGATTTGGAATGGTGTATCTCTCGCCGTGGTGATATCTTGGCATTTGTGTTCTCTGATTGTACTTCTTGTTGTATCTGGACATTTTGTTCTATTTTCATCTGTGGGCCACACAGTTCTGTTAATTTTTCCATTATCTTTGTCATCTCATTCATAAGTAACATGATAGCAGAGTTCCCTTGTATTCGTTCCATTCGATCTGCACTGGCAATTTCGGCCAGTCTGTTTTGCCACATATGGCTTGTTTCAGCTTCGGTGTTCAAACGTTGTTGTATTTGGCAGATGAAGTTCTCAATATGAATCTGCTTAGTATGCATCAGCGCGATCAGAGTGGCTTGATCTTTTATTGCATCGACATTTGACTCATGTAATTTCAGGAACGGAATCAGTGACTGTGATGTTTTTGTAATCAAAAGATTTTGTAGTTCCATCATTGCTGTTGGTAGACGGGCCATATTCAGGGTCTCTGTCTGTTGTTCTGCCATTCTATAATCAGATGTGCCGGGGCCTGTGAGAGGTTGCTGTTCTACCTTTAATGGCCGGTGTCTGTCCTTTGTTACCTCGTGTGTCTTATCATGACATTCTAATGGATTGTCTTTCCAGGGGAAGAAAGAGTGTGCCTCTGTCTGTTTTTGCACCGGGGTTGATGTATGGCATGTTCTTTTCGTAGTTGAATTTTTGTAAATCGGATCTTGTTCAGCTGATAAGTCATGTAATGTCTTTAGTGAATTTAATTCCATCATGTCCATTGACAGGCGCGCTGCTCTGAAAGATTTTTGTTGGTCAATTTCTTGTGTATGTTTTTCTCCTGTACTTGAACCCATAGTGCTCTTGCGCAGGTTGCCTTCGCTTTCCTTTGGGTTGAAATTTCATTCAAGGACAGCTGTGTTAGGTGTTTCTCAGTTTTGTCTTGGTTTCTCGTTCCATTGAGGGGTTCCAAAAGGACCTCTACTTCAAATTTCACTTTCTCATCTTGGGGAAGCGTCTGCAGTTCTTTATCCTGCTTTAGCACTGCAGCAGGAGTAAGCCACTCCTCATCGACAACACCAGGGGGCAGTGTCGGCAGAGCTTCCACACTCAAGGGATCGTTCGATGCAAGAGTCCGAACCTCGCTGCTCGGGGAGAGCAACGCCACGACACCAGGACGCAGCCAGTCCTCCGCGTCCCCGCGGCCACTCCCCTCCCCTTCCCCCCCGACAGGACGCCCAGCAGCCAGGGCGGGCCGAGCGACTAGGGGCGCAGCCACCACACCCCGGCCCCCACCGTGCTCCCCGCCGGACCCCCGCGGGGACCACGCCCCGCCCCCTGCCCCGACAGCCAGGGCAGCGGCAGGTCCGCCGAGCATCGCAGCCACACGGAGAGACCCATGACAGCGGCCAGGTAGGGGAGCGCTCGGAGGGGGGGTCGCCGGCTCTGCGCAGGGGTGGGGCGGCGGGGAGGGGGAGTGCGAGGTCAGTTCCAGTCCGCTGTTGGCTGGGGGTTGTAAGATGCTTGTGTTTTCCGACTCCATATGCCTACTGTGTGGAAGTGGGTCAAAAACTGCAATAGTAGCATTCAGGTTTCTTACCTTTTTTTCTCGCGCCGTAATGTCAACATTACTCTTAGTACGCTGTATTTGTTGGATCGAGTTTTTTTCTTTTGCTGCTGTGGCAAAGGCTTGGGAGATAGATGGTTGATTCTTACTGGATGGTATGGTCGAGTGCATACTCAGTTCTGTTTTCCCTCTCAATCGTGTTCTGGGTCTGGGTACAGTAGGTGACAGGGGTGACTCCTTCAGTTCGCCACCATTTTTCTTCTGACTCATGATGTTGGGCAGGGAGCAAAGGTAGTACCTCTATCCAGTGAGCTGTCAGCGCTCGGGCACACGTGTATGCGCACTTCTGTCACAGGGCACGTTCAAGAAACAAGAGTGGTCCGGCAGGGTCGCAGGGTTGCCCCAAGAGCCCAAAGACCCTAAGACTCTGCGACCTGACTCCGCGGCCGCTCCGCGGATAATGGGAGCTTTTAACTTCCTCTCCCAAAAGATGTAGAAAGAGGACTGGAACAGCAATAAAGTTCTTCTGAGTCTGTAACCCTAAGACTCTGCGACCTGACTCCGCCCTACATTCAATGTAGCAGGCAGGTAGTAAACTGTTCACAGTGGTTTATCATCCGAGGGGTGAAACATATCAAAACAAGTGTCTTCCAGGATTCATAGACATCCCCAAGGGTGTTCTTTAAGCCAAGCAATGATCTAGCCCACACCCTTGTTTCAGCTTCACATCAAACCTCAAATTCGCTGTACCACTGTTTGTACTGTGGGCCCCCCGGTGACTTCCAGGACATAGCAATGTAGCGTTTAGCTAGGATGCAAGCCAGATCCATGAATTTAATAATATGCTCATGTTTGCTACTCTCAAGGTATGCGCCAAGGAGGCATTCTGTAGGGTCCCAGTTGTATCTAACAATCCCTGCTATTTTACGAGCTTGTTCTATACAAGTCCAAAACCTTTGCACCTTTACATATTTCCAAAACATATTGAGAAGGTCTGCTTCATCTTGGCGGCACCAGGAGCAGACTGAGTGCTTGTGGTTGTTAAATTTTGCAACTCTACTAGGAGTCACGTAAGTGCAGCGAAGCACATTAATTTGGATCAGTTTGAATCGGGCGTTCCAGGACAGCTTTTTAGGGAAAATACACATCCTCTCCCAGGCCTGTTCCACAATCTTGGTTCCCAGATCTGACTACCAGCAAGTTTTTAGTTTTAGAACGAGAGGATTAGGCCTGTTCAGCAAACAACCATACAATCTGGATAACAGCCTCCAGCCATCCTCTAAGGCATACATTAAAGCCAGTAGTTCAATTTCCTCTTGCTTAGCAGGACACTCGCTCTACTTCCGTGTAGCCACCCATGCCATCATAAAGTACCATAGGGATTATACCCCTGGGAGACCGCTTCGTAGGGCCAGGTTGTCCAGATTGCTGAAACTACCATTCTCATACATATCTCACAGCCAATGCCTCTAAGCACTGCAAAAAGACCTTACCATAAACCTTAACCGCAGAGTCTATTCAAGATATAGGGGATAATTGGAGCTAAATGTAACTCCTCTCTGGCTATATCCCAAGGGGTTAAGATTTGCAGACAAATCTATATATTAGGGCAGTGTCTTATGGTATATAATAAGAATTCCCAAAACACTCTCTCCACCTCATTTCCGGGATGCAGGCTTATAGCACAGACAACTCACGTGGATCATTTTAGGCTACAATTTGCCAAAAGGCACTGCCATCTTTACGATGACAGGCCAGATTAAGAGGGCCCCTCTTCTATGTTCTAATTTTTTTTTTCTTTTTAAACACTGCAGGTCTTAAACTCGTTTTGTAGCTCTTTGATTATTTAGTGATTTCCACTCTCTAACACTTGGAAATCCTTATTGCATTGACCTGCTTCCTTTTGCAGTTTCTGAAATCTTTGTCAAATATACCGAGTTTGGTTGAAAAAAGGGAAGGTAATAGCAGACATTTTCGAGCATAAGTCTCCTGGAGTTAAACTAACATTACAATCTACTGAAAAGGAACGTAAATATTGTAGCAGTTGAAAATACACTGTTGGTCTAACACTTTCATAGACTATATAGTCCATTTAATACATCTTCAAAATTCAAAATTTCAAGTTTTGAAATATGTATTGCTTTTGGGAGAACCACTTTTCTATAGGACACTTTTAAGGAGGTGCTACTCAGGAAATGGTAGTGTCTTTAATCACAGCCCAACTTTCCATATCAATTAGGATGCAATCAGAGTGGGATTTACAAATAGAAATCCTAAAAGTGGGCTGAGCTGGGAACTAGCTCTGCAAATGCGCATTACTGGCCTGGTAATCCTTCCTGACAATCATAACACCTGAGTAGAAGGTGGGAGTATGTTTCAATATAAGGGGACAGGATAGTCTATACATCACCTTCCTATATTTATTAACCTTATAAAGTCTCAAAACTCAGAATTTGAAAATGTAAATCTTATAAAAGGAGAACATGTAATGTTCTCTGATCATTTTACTTCTAGAGTGCCTTTATTCCTATAGCTTCTCCTTTATATATATTATCATCTTCCCTAATTAAATCTATGTTTCCATCTTTGTTCACGTTTAGCATGTTTTTCAATTTGTCACTTCAATTTGGTGTTTTCCCACAGTCCTTTAATAAGCTACAGTTATCGCCCTTTGAAAAAGTCTAGATCCCTCTGATCTTTCAAACTTTCATCCGGTTCTACACATACCTTACTGTTCTAAATGTATGGATAGCCTTGTGCATGCACAACATTCTTCTTATGTATATACACATGGTCTTCGGGTAATTTCATGAACAGAGATCATCTTGCTGTCTCAAATTCCATTGTACATGCATGTCATCACAAGCTCTCGTCCATCTTGGTCCTACTGGTAATGAGTGCGGCATTTGACACATCAGCTCACAATGCTTTATTGCATTTTCTTTCTTTTGTTGAGAGGTACTGTCCTGTTCTGCCCTGGTTTGTTTCTTATGTTTGTGGCTGTTCCTTTTCTGTGTCTCAGATAGATCAGTACAGATCTTATTTGTCGCTCCCTGTTGGTTTTCTCCAAGGGTTGGTTTTCTCCAAGGGTTGGTCTTGGGGACTTTGCTTTTCACACTCTAGGCTACTAAACTTTCATCTCTTATCTCAGGTTTTGGAATGAATGCTAATTTTAATACTGATGGCACTCAGATATATTTTTCTTTTTCTTCTGTTTCTGCTGATCTTTATCAGTGTTTATCTTGCTTGCCAGCCATTGAATTGTGTGGTTTTCATTGCTTCTAATTCACTTTCTTCTCTAATTTCAATTTATTTTTCTCCAGTATCTTTGCCTATTTCTAGCTCTGCATGTAATCTTGGTAAGATGTGCTCCTTTCTCACATTTTCTTCTGCTAAATTACTTTTGCAAAGTGTTGTGTTATCTAGGTTAACCTGCTGTAGCTCTTTATATGTCGGTCTACTTTGTTTTGCCATATTGCCTTGTCTGTTTTATATTCTTTGTTTCTTACTCTTTATTTTTTTTCACTATCCTTCTTCTGTCTCCCCCTACTAAGCCCAGCATCACTATATAATCTATTCTATTTATACCCAATTTCAATTTCATTTTTTATGTATAGTCTTTGAATGTGTTCATGCACCTGGTTATCGTCCTGTTTCTCTAAATCAGCCATCGTTCCTGTCATTCATCTTCACAGTTTCTACTTTCTACTTTGCGTTATTCTTACACTTCTTCTTCTTTTTGCTTTTTCAATTATTGGTTTGGTTCCCAATCTATGAAATGTGTTACCTTTTGGCATGTGCTCTTCCCCTGCTCACTCCTTACTTAAAAAAACATGTTAAAGAATATTTGCGATTTTAGGCATTGCTACTCCGATTCAAAAATGCTCTGCTGGTTTCTTCTCCTTTTCAAGTATTGCTGTAGTTATTTCTGTTAGTACAAATCTTTTTCACTCATTTTCTTATACTGTTATTTGTAAAGCGCTTTGGAAAAAGGTGCTATATAAGAACTATGAATAAATAAATAAATAAATAGATATGGTATTACTTCCTCCCTTTTTTGTTTAAACCCTTTGCACCCCGGATGAACCCCAGAGTGCAAATGGCAATCACCCTCTTGTTTTGGGGAGGCCATAGCCATTAATGGCCCATTGCCCCCGTCAAGGCCCTCAGCCTAGGCTGGGGCTGCTGGGCCTTTACCGGCCATGACGGCCCCCCGATGCAGGGGAGATTGCCATCATCAAGTATTATGAGGACACCAGTAGTTCTGAAGAATGTGCTTCACTTGTTACGAAACTAAGTGTCCTGAGATGCAGTGCAGCAGAGGTAAAGTGCGGATAAGTCAGATGCAACATGCAAAACCCCAGCATGGAATGAATCAGTTTTGGAGTTCAAGCCATATATGCACAACAGCAGCCACAAGGTATTGTGGAAGTTCTGTGGTTTATGTCCGGTAGTGCTTATCCTCATGGGTCTGCATGTTTGTTCTTTGCTCTTGGTGTAGTTGTTGCCTTTGGTTACTCCTGTACTTGGTGAATCCAGTGTCTTTGTGTTGCTCAAGTGAGAGCTCCCATTAATGTGGTCTGCTTCATAGAATCTCCATATGGGAGTGGGTGTGGATGATCAACTGGGACATTGTGATGAGCAAGAGGGGGGTCTACGAACTTCTGCAGTACAAAGATAAAATCATTCATATCCTCTGAGGCTTAACCTGTTAAGTGAGAGGTTCTGAGGGAGCATCAACTGTACTATCCCCCTTCGTTATCTTTCCTTTCTGGATCTCGGTCTTCAGTAGAGTTCACCTCTGCCGCCTTTGTTCAATGCAATGTTTTGTGTGACCTGTTGGAGATGTGAGACACCCTACTCTCCCTTTCTGAATGCCTGACTTTGAGTCTCTGTGTATAAACTGTGATGTCAAGTAGTGTGTGATGTCTCCATACAGTGTTCCTCCACTTAGAGCTCCACAAGTCTCAGGTGAAGCTGCCCTACCTGGAGGGTGGGAGTCTATTTAAATATGATCTAATTTTGTTACCTGTTTTTTTAACCAAAATAAAATGAACTATCCCAAGGATTTACCTGTAATACCTTATTTTTATTGGCTTGGTGAGGTAAAAGTTTGGAAGGGGCATGCCCTGGATTGTTGTGTAGCACTTAAGGTTAAATGCAGATTTGTTTTAAGAAGTGTGTTGATAAAATGTCCCTTGATACCATCTTGAACTGATCCATGAAGCAAAGAGTGGTAGATCAGTGTGAATGGCAGGTGTCACCAGTGTGTCTGTGAAGTCTGGACCTCTGTAGAAAGGAGTCTATTGAAGGTAAAAGAGGGGCTTAGTAAGGTGTTCGAAGTGGAGCGTGGTAAATTAGTTTTTTTGCGGTTTTTAGAAAACAGTGCCTAATAAATGGTCGTGGGTATCTTGATACTGAAGATGAAAGTGGACAACATTTCAGAAACTGACAAATGCAGAATATGTATAATATACCAGTTTCTTCATGAAGGCTGGTTGAATAGTAGTGGTGAGAAGATCAATAGGGAGAGTACATTCCACATTTTTGTGGATTGTACCGCGGAAGTTACGACTATACCTCTTTTTATGGACGATTAGCCACACTGGATCACAAAAGCCTAGAAGGAATGTAACAATGTAATACTGGTGCAAGCAGTGGCAAATTTGCATTAGAGTTTCTTTTGAAGAAGTCACATACATATTGTCCTCTCTCTAACTGGTGACTATTGTAGTGTCCACAGGCAGGGGTAGACGTAATCAAAAGGTGTTAATCCAAGTGCCATTCTGGCAGTAGCATTCTACACTTTCTGGGGTTTGTGTAACAGGTAAAGACACAGATTTTTGCCTTTGCTTAAGTGTAAACGGGATGTCAATGATCCAAGCATTTATAAATGTAACCTTCCTGGGGAAGGACAGTAAGGGTAGAAGATGTCTTCATTTCCTCATGAAGAAAAAGCAGGGTTTTACTTCCGGGCAGAACTGTTGATTCAAGGACAGCTCGACGTCAAGGAAAACCCCCACATTTTTTACCAGTAATGAGCAAATATACAAACTAAGGCAGCCGCATCGGTTCACATGACTGTTGGCAACCAGCGCTTGTGTCTTTTCGAGGTTGATCTTGATTAGATTCACGCAGATCTAAATTGTAATCTTGACTAACCAGAAGCAAAGTGGGAAGGCAAGGCACGAAGAAAGGAAGGAAGGAAGAAAGGAGGAAGGAAGGAAGGAAGGAAGGAAGGAAGGAAGGAAGGAAGGAAGGAAGGAAGGAAGGAAGGAAGGAAGGAAGGAAGGAAGGAAGGAAGGAAGGAAGGAAGGAAGGAAGGAAGGAAGGAAGGAAGGAAGGAAGGAAGGAAGGAAGGAAGGAAGGAAGGAAGGAAGGAAGGAAGGAAGGAAGGGAGGGAGGGAGGGAGGGAGGGAGGGAGGGAGGGAGGGAGGGAGGGAGGGAGGGAGGGAGGGAGGGAGGTGGGGAGGGAGGGAGAGAGGGAAAAAAGGAAGGAAGGAAAGAAGGAAAGAAGGAAGGAAGGAAGGAAGGAAGCAAGGAAGGAAGGAAGGAAGGAAGGAAGGAAGGAAGGAGGGAGGGAGGGAGGGAGGGAGGGAGGGAGGGAGGGAGGGAGGGAGGAAGGAAAGAAAGAAAGAAAGAAAGAAAGAAAGAAAGAAAGAAAGAAAGAAAGAAAGAAAGAAAGAAAGAAAGAAAGAAAGAAAGAAAGAAAGAAAGAAAGAAAGAAAGAAAGAAAGAAAGAAAGATGTGGACATATTGTACTCAACAACAGTGCTTCGGGTACTGTGCCAGAACTAGCCTAATCCATTTTTGTATGCCACAGCCCACACGTGCACACCCAACTGATTGCCCGTCAGTCAAACTGGCAGATAATGGATGCCAACGAGTCCTTGCTCGTCAAATAATGATTAGGACTTGCAGTTAACGTAACTATTCATGGTGCACGACTATTACTATGGCCCCCACACCCATGTAGTTAGACATACTAAGAACCTTTGCCTACGTAATTGCGAGGATTGGCACAGGGATCTCATGATATCCTCGACAGGCGAGCATCCACTTGAGTGGTTCGACTTTGCATTGTTTACTATTACCCTGCCTTTAATTTTATGTATTGGCCGGCGTCAGTGCGTTTTGACTTTTCTGAACCCTACTTTGAAAAGAGGATGAAAAAGAAATGAAAAGAAGTCAGGGAGCGGGCAGAGACGGAAGAGAACATAGATGACTGTGACAGATGGTAGTACTTCACTCGATTTTTAACCAAGTCGAGCTATGGATGACAGAGAACTCGATGTGCCTGTATGGAGGGAAAACTGAGTTCCTCATCATTGGCTCCTCACAAGCCAGGAGCAAGCTTAGCACCTGCTACAATGCTTTCTCCCTAAACAAAACTAGAATACCTATTCAAACTAAGGTAAAACCCACAGGAGTCGCTCTAGAGCCCTCTCTAAAGGCAGACGAGCACACCAAAATGATCAGTAAAAACTGCAATTACTAACTACGACTCATCAAGAAAATTCATCCTTTCTTAACAAAGGCGAATGTGGCCACCGTTCGTCTGAGCTGTCATCTTACCAAGGCTGGACTATTGCAACACACTCCTCCTCTGGCCCAGCAATGCCAGTATAAAACGAAGTCAGCAAATCCAAAATGATGATATACGAATCATTGAAAGGGTGCCCATTTCGAGGCATCGGAAGCAACTACACTGGCTGTCAATACAGGACCGCGTAAATGTCAAAGCATTTACCATTGTCCACCGCTGCCTCTATGGCAATGCAACCGCCTACCTTAAAACTGTGGTAACTCGCTACTCGCCAGGTAGACTACTGCGCTCAGCAGCCTTGGCCCTGGTCTTCTGCCCCACTTTCAAATGATGCACGGGCACTGGCAGGTCCTTCCCTGCCCGCACTGCCCTGCTGTGGAATTCAGTGCCAGTGAACATAAGGCAGGTAGTAAATCTTCTGCGATTCAGGAAACTTTGTAAAACAATGCTCTTTAAATAATCCCCAATCTTTACCCTTTGTCTTGTTTTTCTTTAAATAGTTTATTACTGCCCTTGTGTCTCTGTGCGCCCGATGCCCGCGGGCTTCCGGTGCATTACAAACGGATAAATAAATACATAAATAAATAAATGTGGGTAGCGACAGGGCAGTGGTGTGGGTAGATTTAGAGGATGTGAGGTAGGGGAAGATGGATGTGAAGTGTGGGTTAGGAGTGAGTATGTGAGGAGTTGGTGAGAAAGGAGGATGTGAGGTGTGGGTGGGGAGAGAGGATTTGAGGCATAGGCAGAGGGAGGATATGAGGGGTGCATGAGGAGAGGTGTTAGGAATGGATGGGGAGAAAGGATGTGAAGTGCAGGCAGTTCGAGGATGTGAGGTGTGGGAGGGGAGAGCGGATGAAAGATGTGAGCAGAGACAGGATGTGAGGTGTGGGCAGAGGGAGGATGTAAGGTATGCATGGGGAGAGAGGATGTGAGGTGTGGGCGGAAAGGATGTGAGGCGTAGGCAGAGGGAGGATGTGAGGCGGTCTGAGGGGAGAGATGAAAGATGTGGGCAGAGAGAGGATTTGAGGTGTGGGTGGGGGAGAGAGGATGTGATGACTGAGTAGAGAGAGGAAGTGAGGCGTGGGTAGGGGATAGAGAATGTGAAGTCTATAATGGAAGAGAGGATGTGAGTTGTCAGTAGGGGCAGCGGATGTCAGCTCTAGTAGAAGAGAGGATGTGAGGTGTTCATGGGGAGAGAGGATGTGAGATGTGGGTGCGGAAGAAGATTGTGAGGTGTAGTCAGAGGGAGGATGTGAGGTGTGGGAGGGGAGAGCAGATTAAAGATGTGGACAGAGAGAAGATGTCAGATGTTGGAGGAGTGAGGATGTGAGGTGTGCATGGGGCGTCAGGATGTGACGTGTGGGTGGGGAAAAAGGATGTGAGGTGTAGGCAGAGGGAGGATATGTGGTGTGTTTGGGGAGAGATGTGAAGTGTGGGTGGGGAGAAAGGATGTGAGGTGTAGGCAGAGGGAGGATGTGAGGTGTGGGAGGGGAGGATGAAATATGTGGGCAGAGAGAGGATGTGATGTGTGGGTGGGGGATAGAGGATGTGAAGTCTAGGTGGGAAGAGAGGATGTGAGTTATCGGTATGGGCAGTGGATGTCAGCTCAAGGGGGAGAGAGGATGTGAGGTGTGGGTGTGGAGAAAGGATGGGAGGTGTAGGCAGAAGGAGGTTGTGAGGTGTTTGTGTGTGGGGAGATGTGAAGTGTGGGTGGGGAGAAAGGAGGTGACATGTAGGCAGAGGGAGGATGTGAGGTGTAGGAGAGGAGAGAGGATGATGTATGTGGGCAGATAGAGAATGTGAGGTAAGGGTGTTAAGTGAGGATGTGATGATTGAGCAGAAAGAGGAAGTGAGGCGTGGGTTGGGGATAGAGGATGTGAAGTGTAGGTGGGAAGAGAAGATGTGAGTTGTTGGTAGTGGCAGAGGATGACAGCTCTAGGGGAGTGAGGATGTGAGGTGTAGGCAGAGGGAAGATGTGAGTTGTGCGTGGGGAGAGATGTTAGGTGTGGATGGGGAGAAAGGATGGGAGGTGTAGGCAGAGGGAGGATGTGAGTTGGGCGTGGGGAGAGATGTGAGCTTTGGGTGGGGAGAAAGCATGTTAGGTGCAGGTAGAGTGAGGATGTGAGTTGTGGGCAGGGTGAGTGGATGAAAGATGTGGGCAAAGAGAGGGTGTGAGATGTGGGCAGAGGGAGGATGTGATATGGGCAGAGGGCGGATGTGAAATGTGCATGGGGAGAGAGGATGTGAGATGTGGGTGGGGTGAAAGGATGTGAGGTGTAGGCATAGGGAGGATGTGAGGTAGGCCTGGGGAGAAAGTATGTCAGGTGCAGGTAGAGGGAAGATGCAGTAAGGGAGAGAGGATGAAAGATGTGGGCAGATAGAGTATGTGATGTGTGGGTGTGGAGAGAGGATGTGAGGAGCTGGTGAGAAAAGAGGATGTGAGGTGTGGGTGGGGAGAGATGATTTGAGGTGTAGACAGAGCAAGGATGTGAGGTGTGCATGAGGAGAGATGTTAGGTGTGTGTGGGGAGAAAGCATGTGAGGTGTAGGCAGAGAGAGGATGTGAGGTGAGGGAGGGGAGAGCGGATGAAAGGTGTGGGCAGAGAGAGGAAGTGAGATGTGGGCAGAGGGTGGATGTGAGATGTGGGAAGAGGGAGGATGTGAGGTGTGTGTGTTGAGTGAGGATGTGAGGTGTGGCTGGGGAGAAAGAATGTGAGGTGCAGGCAGAGGGAGGATGTGAGGTGTGCATGGGGAGAGATGTGAGGTGCGGGTGGGGAGAAAGGATGTGAGGTGTAGGCAGAATGACAATATGATATGTGGGAGGGGAGAGAGGCTGAAAGATGTGGGCAGATAGAGGATGTGGGTGCAGAGAGAGGATGTGAGGAGTGAGAGGAAGTGAGCAAAGGGTAGGGGATAGAGGATGTGAAATGCAGATAGGAAGAGAGGATGTGATGTGGCAGTAGTGGCAGTGGATGACAGCTCTAGTGGGAGAAAGGATGTGAGGTGTGGGCTTAGAGAGGATGCAAGGTTATGTAGCGGGGAGGATGTGATGGCAGAAATGCTGGCTAGAAATGGAGCCGAGTAAAAGATCTGGAAAGCAACTGTGGGTGTCAGCGAGTTGAAGTAATTGTGAGGTAAGATAAGTAATACATGAAAATGAATATTCCTCTCTCTTCGATTCCACAGAGTTCTGCACTAATGATTTTGAATCTGCTTCAGGCCATCCTCTCCACAAGATTAAAGATTAGTAAGGCAGGCGCTCTGTTACCATTGATTAGCTTCTCACCCAAACACACATTTTCATGACTTCATTAATCTTCAGGGGGGCTGAGTTTCTTTGTTTTTTCAGGCGGGTCTGCATTTCTTTTTCAGGTGTGGCAAGTTAATTAACTCTAAGGCATATGGTACTTGTATTTTTCACACTTGATTTTACTGGCAGGTGACTGGAAACAACTCCCTCCATAGCACAAATCTTCCCCTTGATGGGGGCAGGGGGAAAGCCATGGCTGTGGCTCTCCAAGGTAAGGCATGATGGCCCTGCTGCTGCTGCCTTTGCCCGGGACTATTGGAACAATGTTGAAAGATTAGCAAGCCAGGCGCTCTGTTACCAGTCATTAGCTTCTCCTCCAAATGCACGTTTTCATGACTCCATCAATCTTCAGGGAGGCTGAGTTTCTTTGTTTTTTCAGGCAGGTCTGCATTTATTTTTCAGGTGTGGCAAGTTATTTAGCTCTGAGGATTCTGGTACTTTTATTTTTTGCACTTGATTTTACTGGCAGGTGACTGGAAACAACTCCCTCCATAGCACACATCTTCCCCTTAATGAGAGGAGGGGGAAGGCCATGGTTGTGGCTCTCCCATCTAAGGCATGATGGCCCTGCTGCTGCTGCCTTTGCCCGAGACTACTGGAACAATGTTTAAAGATTAGTAAGCCAGGCGTCTGTTACCAGTCATTAGCTTCTCCTCCAAACACATGTTTTCATGACTCCATCAACTTCAGGGAGGCTGAGTTTCTTTGTTTTTTCAGGGGGGTCTGCATTTTTTTTTCAGGTGTGGCAACTTAATTAGCTCTGAGGATTCTGGTACTTGTATTTTTTGCACTTGATTTTACTGGCAGGTGACTGGAAACAACTCCCTCCATGGCACAAATCTTCCCCTTGATGGGGGCAGGGGGAAAACCATGGCTGTGGCTCTCCAAGGTAAGGCATGATGGCCCTGCTGATGCTGCCTTTGCCCGGGACTACTGGAATAATGTTTAAAGATTAGTAAGCCAGGCGCTCTGTTACCAGTCATTAGCTTCTCCTCCAAATGCACGTTTTCATGACTCCATCAATATTCAGGGAGGCTGAGTTTCTTTGTTTTTTCAGGCAGGTCTGCATTTATTTTTCAGGTGTGGCAAGTTATTTAGCTCTGAGGATTCTGGTACTTGTATTTTTCACACTTGATTTCAGTGGCAGTTGACTGGAAACAATTCCCTCCATAGCACAAATCTTCACCTTGATGAGGGGAGGGGGATAGCCATGGCTGTGGCTCTCCAATGTAAGGCATGATGGTCCTGTTGCTGCTGCCTTTGCCCGGGACTACTGGAACAATGTTTAAAGATTAGTAAGACAGGCACTCTGTTACCAGTCATTAGCTTCGGGCTGTCCTAACGGAACAATATATCGTTGAAGACACGATCTTCAGAAAGATAGGCAATGGAAGGATTATCAAAGATATTTCTGCTATCTAAATAAGGTTGCTATTATCTTGCGAAAAAGGACTGAGAATTTTTTGCAAACTGGCCTCTCCCAGGACCCCTACCCCAGGGCGGCCTCTGGGTCATCTACCCATGACACCATATGTGTTATCCAACCTTTGCTGAAGGATTGGGCATTATGCTCTCCATTGTCTGCTATATGCACATTGGTTCACGTGTACAGGATCCAACTGCTCATTATTTTGTGGAATAGACTGACAGAGAAACTATGTATTCCCACCTCTAGTCCCTTTAACTATCTGGATCTCAACTCTAAGAACAAATGTCGGGTGGACCCTCCACCCCAGGCAACTGAGAAATAAGCAACTCTAAACCTTTGTGGAGCAACAAAGCCAAATCGAGCGCTAAAAAAGTGGTAGGAATAGTATCGGGTGCAAAAAGGCTCTCTTATGAACAATCATCAATTCTGCGGGACAACAAATCTCTTTTTTTGTATACACTCATCCTTCAGGTATTCTACCATTACCTGTAACACTTACCTCTGCATTTCTGAGTATAGTGACTATACGTAGCATATACTTCTGTGGGAGACATTGACACATTCAAAATCCATCTAAGCGCATCCCTTGTGCAAATTTGCGTTTCTTCACTCATTGACTTACAAGGAGGAAGGAATCGTTTCTGCACAAAAAAAGCATCCAAACTATCACCATCTTTTTCATCATTCTGTAACCGTTCTAACTCCCTTCTTAACTCAAAACCCTCTCGACATGCTCATGTACTTTCTCTGCAGAATCCCTTGAGTAGGCTGAAAAATTCAAATCCCTCAACCCTTGTGGGACATCCGCGTCTGTCAATCTATTCCAAATTACAACTAATCGGATCCCCCATCCCCTTAATAAAGACATCCTGATACTTTCTTGAAGTGGGAGAATGGGAGAAAAGACTCCCCCCAATCTCCTCGCGACCCTGGCCCAGAGGATCGCGGCCCAGACACCCGCCACGAGATGAATTTGTATATCTACCAGACGACCAAATACCCTGGTTCAAGAACATACGGATGTGCCCACCAGCCTGCCCACCAGCCTGCCCTACTCAAGCCGACACCTGCGGCATGGAAGAACTCGACTAAGACCTCAACAACAAGCATCCACATCGTTAGAGATGCCATGACGACCTAGCCAACTGTCAAGAACACACGTGCCACCGTGCGCACTGGACACTCCCACACCAACCCACACAAAGAATGTACTCAGTGCTATGACGTAGGTGATGGATACACCCACTGACGCACATCTTTATTATTTTTCACATTGGTTCTCCGAAATGCAGAAATGCAAGACGCACAAAGCACTCGCTTACACGCTTGCTGACGCTTCTCCCGACCCTTGCACCGTGAGGAAAATAAACAACGAAGACATGATACTGCCTATAAAGCCATGTCATACCACAACATAAGTACCGTGCATTAAATATCCCCACCTATGAACCAAGCCCTCCTAGGCCGCAAGCAAGAGCCGCCATGGACACTGAACGAGCAAGAGTACAAGTGCTGACCATGCAGAACAAGCCCAGCGAGAGCTGACAGCCAAGAGAGCGATGTTGCAACTCGTATGCTACCAGCCGACGCCAAGGTCACACCTGTAAGCAAAACCAGGCACGCAGAAGCAAACACAACTTTAAATGTGCAGAATTCTGCCCCAGCCACGGTCTCTCCTCACGTGACCAAGCCAAACCTGACAAGGTGCCAGACCCATGAAGGAGAAGTCGCCTGGGTCCCACGTCTGGGACACAGGCTGCAACAATGAAATGACCCAATGGACACCTACAGCGATGGGAATGGTCTGTTCTCAGGCCTATGAGCAAATCCATGCATTGTCTACACGAACACATAGTTATATATTGTTGCAAATGACAGGTACACCGCGGGCTGGGAACAACGATGGTCCCAGGCTGGGGGGCTCGCGAGTGGAGCAATTAGAACATGGGGGCACTCATCACTGACGCCACTAACATTAACCAATCATTAGGGGTCTTTGTGTAACAATTTTCAAGTATCTAAAAGAAGGGACAACCCAAGTATACCACCTGACTGACCTTCAACCACTAACAACGTTCTCTATATGTATGCTATACTAACCCTACCACTCGAGGAACCAATCCAGAGTGGTGATAGGTTTTTCGCTAACTTTCCCAGGTGACGCAAGTAGCGTGTCATACTGAGGCAAAAAGGGGCCTGCGAGCCCCATGAATTTTGAGAGTCTGGAGGGACGCGTACGATCCTAGACCCATCCCTGCCGTTGTTCAATAAACAGCAGAACCAACTTGCTTCTTGCGTGTGTCTCATACTCATTTTTTGGGAAACACAGGAGGAGTTGCTTAGCCCATGCATCCAAATCTTTCATCTTCTCTTTAGAAATTGTGTTCTACGTTACAACTTTTGATTCAGTGCCCTCCCCTTTATCAGCTACAAGTGGAACAAAACCGTTTGGGAAAGAAAGAGAGTAGGCAAATCCTGTACAATAGGTAGTGGAGATACTCCCACTGGCAACAAAGACGAACTTACTGGAACAGTAACAATTGGGACAAGGTGGAGGTACAACTAGAGGAACAGCAATAGGAAGCGAAGCAATAACTGGTGGTGGAGGAACAACAAGAAGAACAGGAATTGCTATGGAAGAAGGAGCGACAGCAAGAAGAGGTAAGACAGCAGGAATAAGTACATAAGGAAGTAGTGCAGTGGCACAAGGCATACGTGCATTTAGGAGTTTATCAATTAGTTCATCTGAGACATGAAAATCTTTAGACAGATATATTTTCCATACATCAAGTCAGAAAAAACCATATCCATGTTTCTAACAGACTCTGACTGTTTTTGTTGATCATAAAATTATGGTTTTCTTCAGAATTTTAACTTATGATGATGTGCATGCTTCTATTTACTCTTAAATTGCTACATAGCTTCTCTTTTCCAATTCTGTATTACATCAAACACTGTAGCTACAAAACCATTATATTAAGAAAAGACAGTCACAAGGGGGCACCGTATCTAGCATTTTATTTCTTTAAAAATATAGCTTCTAAATACTCTAATCGGGCAATCTCAAAACTTCCATTGACTGACCACTGAAATTTGGAAACATGTCTAGTTTTTCTGTGCCAAATATCATCGAATGCTCTACTGGCAAATGCTGTTCTAACAGTTCATAGACATGCCGGCGACCGCTCCTGTGGCGCCCGTCGGCCATATATGAAAGATTGTCTGTCTCTGCGGAATAACGCCCTGGAAAAGGTAGACAATTTCCCAGGTATATCAGATCATTGGTGTTACCTGGCATCGTTTGTGCTCATGAGGACAAAACTGCAACCAAATATCGGGATACTTAGGAATCAGGGCACGACTCACCTGATTCAATGGACTAAGGGAGGTTCGATCGGATTACAAAGGACAACAAAGGACTCTCATGGTTGGTGAATTCGGCAAAACTGCCTGCCTTGATATACGGACCCTCGTCAAGATGCCTTCTCGGATCGCATGCTCACCGTCCAGGGATCGGATTGTGCAGTACTGTTGAGGTATCACATCTCATCCAAAAAGGGGCCCCTTTTCTCACCATCCAATTCCGGTCCGATAGCCATGGCAACTCTTCAACGAGGTGGCATCAATCTTGAGGGTCCCTATTCGGGCGCCATTTGAAAGAACAAGGAAATATCAAGGCTGAGAAACACAAAGGAAATACACCAATAATGGGCTAAAAAGATTCACAGATCTTTTATTACTGTACAGTTTACAAAGAAACAGCTAGATATCTGGCTCCCAACACCCCGCAATGTGTACCAGCCCGACAGAGAGAGGTGAGAGAGTGCTGGACATTGAAACATTTGTGCTTTCATACAATTCCTTGTAATATTGCCCAGCCTCTCTACATGTTAATAATTCGTGGTCTAGAGTTTGTGCCTAGTTCACATACAGATTATACAATATTTGCAAAGGATTACATATGTTTGCATTTCCATGAAGGCACAATGGTGATGTATGTTCTCGGAACCCGCGGTAAACCTTATTCTACATTTCTACACCGAGGTATACGCTCGAGGTTTGTTCTTCATTGCCCCAACGTTTATACAAGGATGAGGCTTATGTGCGCAGACAACACTTAGATGACAGTTCATATGGAGCGCAAGGTCTCTTTACCTAGTCTAAACAGTCAGCACTCGGACAGTCTAAACATTAACAGAACTCAAAGGTCGGGAGGCTTGGTTGCAAGCTGAAAACATAGTCCACCATTTTAGAACGAAGAACACACGAGTAGAAATCAAAATGGCAGCGAAGTGAATCCAAAAATCGGAACTTTGCAACACAGTTTTCCGTGTAAAGCGATTGGGCTCAGGCCAATATAAATACTAAGGAGGCACTATATAATTACTGTTTAACAGCAAGCCTGAATTATACCTGTAAAGAGGATCTACATGTTTTGATGACATTTTCCAAAATGTTTCGAATACAAGACTGTTGGTATGGAGATCCCTGTCTGGATGTGACCAGTGGGTGGCACATACCTCATTCTGGAGCCTGATGTTGAATCGAGCCCATGACACGGCCACTGCTGGTTATAGGGTTTTTCAAACAACATTAGAAATCTTGCGAGTGGTCACATACTGGCCACACATGGGTCAGGATCTCAACATGTACTAAGAGAGATATTTTGTGTGTGCACAATTTCAGCCAAATTCCACCATGCACAGAGCTCCCCAACAAAAAAGGGGAATATTACTGCCTTGGTCAGATATGCAAGTCCATTTTATCATGCCAGTAATTCAAATCTCGAGGAAACAAGTAGATGTTGACTTTAATATGCTTGTTTACAAAGTGGGTAGAATGTCTTCCTTCCCCAGATTGTTAGATGGAGACAGCTGCCGCACTAATGATCAGCCACATCTTCCTTCTTCTTCGTTTCGGCCTTCCACAAAGGATTGAGTCAGACTGAGGAAGTCATTTTTCCAGTGGGGTAATGTCCAAGATGTGGAAGATTCTAGGGTAAAAAGAAAGCTCCACCTTGCCTACCACCCAGCCTTGAGTGGAGCCATTCAGAGATACAATAAGACAATTGTAAGCATATTGAAGAAGTTTGTGACTAACTCTGGACCCAGTTGCAACATTCGATTACTGCTTGTCCTGATGGCTATTAGGTCTACACCATCATCTGCAACTAATATGATGTTACCCTTGCATCTGCTCTATAGCACTCAGGAGCAAATGCTGATTAACACACCCACTACTCATGAATACTTTGAGAACCTAAGGAAGCACCTCCAGCTTGCTTTTGCTTGTGAACAGCGCAACTTAGGGAATTCAGCTGAAGGGATGAAATCATACTATGACTTGGAGACCACGAAAAAGGAGTTTGAGATAGGTGTACTAGTAGTAATATACTTTATTTTGGCACATAGCCATAACAATACAATAACCGGGTAGGTGACAAGGTTTGTTTGTGCAGCTTCCAGATAAATCAGACCAAGGAACTGACATTTCTTCCATCTTGGCGTATTAGTTTGAGATTGTGGACAAAATATCACCTGTAAGCTATAAGATCTGCAACCCAAAAGGAGAAGAGATGGAAGAGAAATGAGTCCATATCAATGGGTTAAACATCTGTCATCCCAGACTGGCTTTGAGAGTGATGGAGGAGCCCACTGAAGTTAGTGCAAAGGAACCTTCTGAGGAATGAAAGGTAAGATCAGAGCCCCTAATGGAAACTAAAATATATAATAGGTGAGTAATTAATTTCAAATGATAACTTATGATTCATGATTGTCAATGAATAGTGGCTGTGATTGAAAAATGAATGGCTTATTCTGAAATATTATCCAGGGAAATAAAGTTCAAACAAAAATGCTTCACAATTCTTTTTACTCATCTCTTTAGAACATTTACTTCATTCTTTCCAGCCTGGGGACTGGAGGAAGGGGATTTCTGGTGGATCTCTGGATCCTTGAAGAGAACTAAGGGGATCCAGGGAGGAGGTCCAACCTACACCCTGCGAACCTGGATGATGGATGGAAGCCTGGACAAAACTACTGGATCACACGAGAAGACAAATGATAACCCCACTCTACCCTGCCCTTTCACCAGAGATCTACATGTCATAAAAAAGCCGGGGAAAAGTGGCTTAAATATAGCCCCAAGACCAATTAACCGCCCTGGCCATGTTGGGACTAAACAATGAGAAATGCTTTCCTGTACTTTGAAAGCACACAGTGGACTGGCAGAGAAAAGGCCAGCAGTTAATTTCAGCTGCAAGCCCATGAAAACACTGGTTAATTTGCTCAAATAGAGAGATCATGGACATATGTGCATTCTGCAGCTTGGAGCAAGAAACTATGAAACAACACTGCAGAAAATAATTCAAAGGGACACAAAGAAATAAACATATATTTTAAAATCACCAGTTTCTGTTCATAAGAATTGGGTTCAGCCTGGTCTGAATGCCCAAACTTATCAACTTCCCCCATCAGATGCAAGGGACATGCTGTGCTCTCAATCTAAAAATAAATGCCTTTGAAGCTGCAGCCTGCCTGGGAAAGAATGCATAGGGGTGATTTGCTAACAACTGTGTAAAAAGAGAGGCAGCCCTTAATGGGTTGAACTTTGGAAAACAATTGAATTAAAACTCACATTAGAGGTCCCTCTCCCTTAGCTGATGACATTTGACAGAAAACAAAGTCAGGGGGTAGGGTAGTTGTTACCTGCTCTCAAATATAAGAAACAGATGGTCAATCATCCCTGAGAGAAAAAAATGTTAAGTGTGTTTATGATAGGATTGGGCTAAAAAGTCCAGAGGCCAGGTCTAGACAAAGGTCTTGGAAACAAAAATACAGCAGTCAATTGAAGTGAAAAATATGCATGTCAATAATTTTAACATAGGAGTGTATGCAGGATCATACTTTGGCCATTATCTCGGGAACCAGAAGTTGTGCACTAATGGGTCAAATATCATTAAAAATCATATTAGTAGGTCTATCTGTTGATTCAACGCCCTAAAAAAAATCGACCTTGGGAATTAAAGGTACAAGCTGAAATGTGATTATAGCTTCTCAGAAAATGTCACAAAGTGGAGATTCAGGGAAATTATATCTTGTTGAATTAGATATCTGTGTAGAAACTCTCATGATGATAACTGTCATTTTTGTTGAAACAATTACAAAAATGTAGCATTCAAACCTGCAACATTGTGCCAAAATGAGACACATGTCATTAAGTCCAGCAAGGTCAGAGAAATGCAGACATTTATATTCTATGATGCTTATTTATAATTGAAGAACATCGCCATGTTGTAGATTTTAGCTCCAACTTTAAAATTGTTCAGAAAGATAATTCAAGTCATATAATGGAGTCATATAATCCCAAGAATGGAGCCCAATAACTATAAGGAGCTAATCAGAGAAAAGGGGAGGACAGAAGATGTCCATTCCAGATCAAGAGCCAGTAAACTGGCACCTGATAATTTAGATACTTTGGGGAGTGGTTAAATATTAAAAGCAGACACACAATGGGAAAAGGGGAGAGCTGTCTGAAATCATCTGAGTTGGATCTGCTGAAAACAATTGCTTGAGAGCCAACGTAGTTGGATAGAACGAGGAGGGAAACTCAATTCTGGAGGGAATGTGGAGAGGTAAATAAAGGAATGGATTCTGGTTGTATCCATGACTGAACGTGGAGTGACCATTTAACCAAGTCCTTATGAAGCCCATGAGATGATTCAGGAGCCCTGATGAACTTTATTGAGCACATCACACCAAGATATTCTATGTAAGTAACCTGTCCAATCAATCCAAGTCCTCTGGACATATGTTTGATTTAATCTACCTGCCTCTACTGTCCGCCCTATGCAACTAATCCAGAATGAGGACTGTGAGACTTGTCCTTGGCCTCGAGCCCTGGGATCGTATCTCTCCAGTTCTAAAATCTCTCCATTGGCTCCCAGTGAATGCAAGGATTAAATTCAAAACCCTTTGCATTGTCCTCAAGGCTTTCTGGGGCCTGGGTCCAAAATACCTTCAGTTATCCCTCCGCAAGTAACTCCCCTCTCGAGCTCTTCGCTCCCTTACCTCCAACTCCCTCAGGGTCAGTTGTTTTTCAAAGAAACAAACTGGGGTAGATCTCTGTTTCGGCTGGGGCCTCCCTGTGGAACAGCCTCCCTGCCACTCTAAAACTTGAGGAGAACCATCTCCGGTTCCGGAAGCACCTCAAGATCTTCCTCTTTTCTTCTGCCTTCGTTCCCCCTCTACCCTGCTGATCTGTTCTTTCTTGGCACCGTGCACCTGGCCACCCTCTGTCCTCCGGGCCCAGGTACCTACTCACCCAGCCACCCTCCCGCATTGCCTCCGGGCCACCCCTTGCACTGGGGTCTGTATCTGTACCCATTCAGCACCCGCCTTTTTTTCCTGCACTTATCAGACCTACTCTGTCTGCTGCCTTAAACCTAGCACTTACAAATTGCTGGCTGCACTACCACTGTTTGTTGCCTTTATTATTCATTTATTGCTATTTATCGGTTTCTCCTCTGCTTCGCACTTTCCACTTCTCCCCCTTCCATGCACTTTTCCCCTCCCCCTCTGCCATGCACTTGCACGTTCTCAATGTCACTGGGTCTAGTAAGATCGCAGTTTTGTTCTCCCCTGTTCCCCTCCCTTGCCTTGTCGCGCTCTGAAACACTTCTGTGCGAGCGCGATAGAAATAAAATATCAATATCAATATCTTCCCTTGTTGATTGGTAGGACAAACCCAGTTGACCCTTAGGCACTGATTCTTGGAATTATGTGCGTGTAAAACAGGGATTTGCATGACATTTTGACCGCAAATCCTTGTTTGATGCATGGGGATTTGTGGGCATAATGGCATGCAAATCCCTGTGTTATTTAAATTAAACTTCATGGAAAGTGTATTGCCAAGTGTATGATCCAATCAGGTTTCAAGGAGCTGCTACGTGTTATAAAGTAAACCCCATGAAAAGTATATGGTGAAGTTAAATTATTTAGTCATGTCCAGGGTCCTGCAATATTCTGTACATTGAGAGTATTTTATGAGTGGCACAATATCTGAAGTATTCTATAGACCTGTTCTTGTATGTAACCAGGGAGGAAATAACCAGTGAAGGAAAACTGTGCATGTTTTGGGTTTAGAGTCTGTGATCTGTGTTATTCTAAACCCAATGGTCGAAGTGTACGAAAAGAAGTAGTGGAACTATGTTCCCTGCTGGCCTGCACCCACTCCCCACAAACCCCATCACCATGCGCTCTCCCACACACAATACAAACCCCCAAACACTTGCACCTGCTGTTTAAGGGAACGTTCAGTGCACTGCACTGAAAGTGCAAGCTGCAACGTCTTCCCACACTTTTATTTTAAAACGAAACCATTCAGCATCGGTTTCTTTTTAAAATAAAAGTATAGGAGCTGTAAAACGTCATTTTAAAAAGTAGAGGAGCACCGCTCCCACTCACTTCGACCACTGCAACCAACTGGTGTTTCAAATTTGTGTAAAACGTGAATTGACAGGAAAGAAAATCATTTGGACCATACGCACCAGCCTGATACTTGGCTTATCTATGGCACCGGCGAGGGATCTACAGGGTACGAAATGGTTCATAGTAAGGGCTAGATTCAATAATATAAATATGTATATCAGTGCGGCACGTTTGATTGGGGGGAACAACTCCCTGCACTAATGGTTGCCCCATAGATATCTTCTACAATTACTACACTTATATGCTAGTGAACTTCATAATTATTATCCTTTTTTAAAGACAATACATACATTTATTTTATACCCAATGATGTTTAGTTAATTTTGTACCCATTGGGGCAGTTACATTATATCAGCAGTATTAAGTTTCCTCTGCTAACCTGTGTTTTCTCTTGCAGCATCTGAACGTAGGTGTTTGATTATATGTTTTAAATTCCTGCCAACTTCAAGATATTCTGTATGAATTCTCACTATTGTTGGTCCCCTGAAGAAGTTCTTGTGGACAGAGTATGAACAAAGGAAAGAATTAAACATGTTGGGTTTAGTGTAATACTGTATTGATGAACAGTGTTGTTTACTGAATAATTAAATCATGTTAGAACCTTTTTTTCGAGAAAAGGATTCACTCACATTTTTTATGTAAGAAAAGTTAGAATAACCTCAAGCAATTAGGTACTCTAACAGCCTTCCAATGTTTCTTACGGGTATTACAGTTGACTGACAGCAGTCAGTCAGTATAAGGTGTGTGTGGTTGCTGTAATGTTATATTAGAATGTATGTAGCTTTTTGCACTGCACTTGTAACTTTGGATACATATTTGTATATTTTTGATGAGATTATATATGTTTGTATTGCAAATTGTTGATGTTTTTGAATAAAATTGAACATATTCATTTGATGAAATGACATTATTGCACAGTTCTTTATTTGTTGAATGAACTGATAACTCTGTGTCCAGAACGGTCTAAGAGAAAACGCAGGCGCATTAGGGTGCTCTAGTCAGTGAATGTCCATAGCTTGTGCTTGGGGTTGCATCCTTGTGCATGCCCAAGACCCACGTCGTTTCTTTGGTTTGTTAATTTTGTAGGAGATCATGATTGAATCAGATTTTGATTATTCATTTCAAATATATCAAATAATATTGGGAACTAGCAATTGTCGGTCTTGTCCTACTTTTCTAGTTCCCTGTTACAGATGTACCCTTTGGTTTTGTTAATTCTACATTTAACTCTAAAAAACTAAGCACCTATCTTTCAGGATATGTTTTTTTCCCTACTGTGCGCACATGCACGCGCATGCGCGCACTCACACACACACACACACACACACACACACACACACACACCTCTCCCCCCACCACCACCCATTTCCGCCCTTCATGGGTGCTCTGAAGCAGCTATAATACAAACCACTGATAGAGAATGTGCCCTATATTTCGCTTAGGCTTTGCACCATCATAGTGAATGACTTCATCCCTTACCACTGCCTCGTTTGTCCATAATGTGTAGTGCACGTTTCTCTTTTTACTAAGAAGCACGTGACTGCCAAAAACGGTACGAAATGGCGTCCATCACTCCAAAATCACCTTGTTAACAAGCGGCCTTGGCGTGATCTTCTTTCAAACAGCTCGTTAAACTTACCACAGACCTCTGCCAAGAAGCAGCACAGTTTTCCCAGCTGATGATGCTCGTTTGAAGTGTACCACAAACAAATATTTTCTTTCATAGAATTCTTTGAAAAGCAAATAAGAAGCAACATCTCATGGGAGACAAACAGGACCAGAGCGGGATACATAGAGGGCACAAGTCTTTAACAAGCACTGACAAAGGCAGCCGTTTCGACTGCAGTGTAGGCACAGGATACGAATTTGCCAGGCATTGCCCTAGTATTATTTTATTTATTGTGCAATATAGTTTTCACGCATATAGAAATAAAACAATAATACAAATATCTCATTCTACTCATAAAATTACATTAAGAAAATCTAATACAGCGATTGTTAGTGAAATCTCGTTGGTATTCAGAATGTGTATCCAAAAAGCAAGGAGCCGATTCCCCATCAGCATTAGGCACAAATCATTCAAACCTCTCCAGTCGGACTGCTGCTAAACCAGGGCATTCAATACTACGGTGTTTCAGAGATTCCACTTTCAGAGCACAGTAACGGTATAGTCTCCTCTCTTTTATAATTTTAACTCTAGCTCCTAATACATCAATTGTTCAGTATAAATTCAGTTTTATTCTCAGAACAGAGCTCCTAAACTCTCGCGATGGGTGCTTTATCAAATAAAGGGCTAAAACATTGTAACCATTAATTGACCAATTGAAATGGTCATCAAAACAGCTATGATTTAATAAAACATCCCTATTTAAAATCCAGTCCCCTCTAAACAGTTTTGTTTTTCTTGGGTTAGAGGACAATTCAACCACAGAGGAGTTTGTACTCAGTGGCGTAACACAAAATGTGGGGGCCCCCCTGCGAGCCATGCTGAGGGGGGCCCCCCAACTCGGCAACAAATCACGGGTTGCGCCACACTCTGGGCCGGCCTAGACTGTCACGCTTGCACAATACGCATGAACGTGCTGCTGAAGGGGTATGCCGCACACTGCACTAGGAAAAAGATATAAATATGTGTTTTAATGCAATATACAGCACACTTTCTGAGATAAATTGGCTATAAAGCCAGAGTGTTTGCAATTGTTTTGTAGGGTAACACAATCCAATACATGCAAGTCACCAACAGTGCACAGGAACATTAATGCTTCCAACTGGCTGCACAATGTAGACCAGTGTAAACATGTAATAACATTATAGTACAGAATGCCAGGCCACATTTAGACATACCTAGACTGTTTTCAGCAAAATGCCAGTCAAAGCAATAACACTCATCAAGAAGAGAGCACACAATAAAGCATGTGTCTCCATGGCCTCGAACAGCACGGCCAAACTCTTTAAAATCTGCAAGGAACTGGTCAATCCTGTTGTGGTCTATACCTCTTCTGTTCCCTCCCATGCCCTCTGTACAGCTCTGGCCTCTCATTTCTCTGCTAAATCTCAGGACATCCTGTCCTCTATGTCCTCTTCCTCTCTCGGCCCATTTTGGCCATCTCTTCTCTCCTCCTCCTTTTTCCTCTTTCTCTCTGACAACACCTGACGAGGTTTCTAGACAAGTCCGATCTATGAAAGTGTCATCCAAACAGGTGCTCCGCTGCTCCTCCAGAACCATCAAAGCCCATATTGACACCCTTGCTCCAGCCTTGGCCGATTTCTGTAATCACTCTTTCGCCACTGCTATGTTCCCCTCTCCCTTTGAGCACTCCCTTGTGCACCCACTCCTCAAGAAGCAGTCTGCAGATCCTACCTGCTGGAAAACTATCGCTCAATCTCCACCTTTCGTTAGCAAACTCTTGGAAAAGCTTGCCATCTCCCAGCTTACTCTCCACACTGAATCTGTTGGTTGTCTCCATGACCATCAGTCTGGCTTCAGAGCTGCCAGAGGCATGGAAACTGCTCTCCTTAACACATGTGCTGCTCTCTAACCTTGATTCCAGCATTCCTCCTATTCTCATCCTTCATCTTTCCTCTGCTTTCGACAGGGTCAACATCGCCATCCTGATCAATCGACTCTGTGAGAACCTGGTCATCACAGATCAGACCCTAGAGTGACTGACCTACTTCCACTTGGACCGCTACTCCGCTCCCAGGTCGATCGTGGTCCCATTCTCTCCGCCACCTCTCTCTACCTGTGGCATTCCCCAGAGCTCTATCCTCTCACACTGGTTTTTCAACCTCTACTTGGCCACTTTGGCCTCCCTGATCTCTACCTTATCCTCTAACTTTCAGTGTTGTGCGGATGACTCAGCTTTCCTTCAGGCTCCCCTCATCCTCCTCTCCTCTCTTGCTCATTCCTGACTGTCTATCCACGATTCAGGATTGGTGCGTCTCCAACAATCTCTGCCTTAATGCCAGTAAGACAGAGATCCTTCTCATTGGGACCCTTGCCACTGTGTTTCCTCTCTCACTATAGCAGACCACCTTGGGCCCTCTTCCTTTGCCTTCCTGCGAGGCAAAAAACCTTGGTGTCATCTTCAACGCCACACTCTCTTTCTCTCCTAACATCTCGGACATCACCAAGAAGTCCCACTACCAGCTGCTCCTCCTCAAAGGGACTCTTCCCTTTCTCACTCTCCACCAGAAGCTCACTGTCTCTAAGCTGGACTACTGCAACAGCCACTTTCTCAATCTGTCTTCCTCTAGTCTCCGTCATCTGCAAATAATCCAGAACAGGACTGCAAGACTTAGCCTTGGCATCAAGCCCTGGGATTGTATTTCTCCAGCCCTGAAATCTCTCCACTGGCTGCAAGGATCAAGTTCAAGAACCTTTGCATTGCCCACAAGGCTTTCTGGGGCCAGTGCCAACACTAAATCCAATGCTCTCTTCCAAAATACCTTCTTTCTCTAACCCTTCACTCAGCTACCTCGAACTCTCTAAGGCTTAGACATTTCTCCAGGCAGAGAGTGGGGGTAGACCTCTCTCCTCTGCTGGTGCCTCCAACTGGAATGGCCTCCCTGCCCCTCTCAAACTTGAGGCGGACAACCTGAAGTTTCGGAAGCAGCTAAAAGCTTTCCTCTTCTCTGCTGCTTTCGCTCTCTCTCCCCCCCTGCTGACCTACCTGACCTACCTGTCTGCTGTACTGACTGGCTGCTTGGCTACCCTCAGAGTCTCTCTGAGTCCAGGCTCTTTCTTGATTGGTCACCCTTGCACTGCCTCCGGGCCTACCATGCACTTAGGGGCTGTAACTGTAACCCTGCAGTCCATTGTTCTCCTTGCACAACCAATAGCTGCTCTGCCCTAGCTGCACTTACTGAGAGCATTGCTGCCCTGTTTTCCCCTCCCTTCTCACTTGCACTTCCCTGCTCCCTTTTCCCTTGCACTTCTCGTTCGCACAATGACACAAGGCCTAGTGAGATCATTTGTCTTGTCCTCCCTCTATCATCCCTCCCTTGTGTACACTTGTGTACAGGCGCATTATAAATGACTTTAATCACATCATATCATTTTATCACAGATGCCCAGAAAAATATACAATGCCGCAGTAAGAAATGGTAGACTGGCAGCACCCAAATGCCAATCTAGCCAGGTAATTAAAGTTAGCAGGACTACTTTATCAGAAATGTCACGTTAAAAGAAGGTCATACCAAACTGAGGAATTACTAGACTGGCTAAATCAAAATGCCTCTCTAGCCACTAATACCACATATCATGCCTGCTTAGCCTGGACATGGACAACCATTATGATTTATCACACAATCCTGCCCACCCACACATCCACTCTCCCTCCCACCCACCACCCCAACCTCCACAATCAGCTCCTTGGCCCAGAATTACCTCTGCTTCCCTCTTCCTTGTCCCAGAGCTTTCGTATGAGGCTCCTTGCCTCATTGGTAAGTACTGGGATGAGGAACAGTGGGACTAGGAGTGATGAAGATTACAGGTAGCTAAATCAGGCATTACCTCCATGTACCGCTACCTCTTCCCAGTACTTTTGTATGAGGCAGAGTGCCTCAAACACACGTACTGCCTCGTATATAAGTACTGGGACGAGGAAGAATAGGGCTAGGAGTAAGCAAGGCATTAAACACAAGTAGTAGCGCAACACCATTGAGTTGACTGGGCTTCAGCACTATCCCCCCTGACATTTTGGGCTATATTGACTCAACTTGGCTAACCTTTAGAGCAGTTGCCAGACCGAACAGGACACAGATTTTAAACGGCACCTGGTTTTTGCTGTTAACAAGAACCCAGCAATTACCAACGTAAAGCATTTCACTGTTAGTACCTGCATTCAAATTCCACATTGTTTAGGCGATTGAAATTGTGATGTGGGTTTAGTACTTGCATGCCAGGGGAGTGATTGGAAGGGTAGAAAGGGAACAGGAGACTTATAGGAGAGAGTTAACTGCTTGTAACATTGAATCTGCAGTAGAATAGTCTCATTAAAATGCGTAAATAATTTGAATGCGCCCACACAAATATGTTTCCCCCTCCCCACCGCATGTGAAGTTAGCGCCTCTCCAAAAATTTGAAGGGTTAGCCCCCCCCGAAATGAAGGTTTTCTTGTGCCCCTGTACACAAGCACACACACCATTCACCTTATACACACCCAGTCATCCACACATTTAAGTGTGCACCCTTTCACCATACACACACAGGCAGCCGGCTATACATTTGAGTGTGCACCCTTTCACCATAGACTCATACACGCACACTTCATGGAGTTGAGGGGGGGCCCTATTACTTAAAAAAGAAATTGGGGCTCATTACGGGTCCAGCGGTAACCGTGCCGGTGCTACCGGCGGGTTGCCGCCAGACCCATAAAAAATTATTATGGCCTGACTTCCCGGTGCCACCGTGCTATTTCAAGTCCGGCGGCTGGGAAATCAGGTGCCGGTAATTTCGTTAAACCCCAGACTCCACGGGAATGGGGACACAGAAGCACCTGCACCATTGTTAACGGTGCCGGTGCTTCCGTGACAGGTCTGCCTACCGTGGCTGCTGTGCCTGGCAGGGTCAGACCTGTCGGGCACGGCAGCCCCACCAGGCAGACCTGTAATATGCCGGTCCGGAAACAACAGTGCCTGTAAGCTTAACAGCACCGTTGTTTCCGGACCGGCATGGCCAGAATGAGCCCCATTGTTTCTTTTTTAAGTCACTATAACTTCATTAAGAAATTATTTCAGTTAAGGACCGAACCATGATCAAAATAATTTCTTTATGATGGCTGAGTGGCTTCAAAAACAATCAATTTCTTTTTGAAGGCATAGGGTTCCCCCCCCCCCCCCCCCCCACCCCATGACATGGAGGCTTCCAGCCTAGGGTCTTCCATGTCATGGGATACGGGGGCCCTCAGACTTCAAAAAGAAAGTTTCTTTTTGTAGTCACTCTGCCTTCATAAAGAAATTATTTCTGTTACAGAAATGTTCTTTCTGAATGCAGAGTGAATTTCAAAAGAAACTTTTTTTTTAGAAAGAATATATTTTTTTTTTTTTACTGGGGCCCCCTCCCAGCCATGTGCTGGTGGGGCCCCCCACACCGCGGGCCCCCCCGCACCGCGGGGGCTGCGGGGGCCCCTGTTAGGCCAGTGTTTGTACTCCCAAGAAGTTCATCGCATTTCTCTTTCCAAGTCCTCCAGACATAGCTTGTCTTATTTATCATCTCTTCATGCAGTTTGATATGTATAAACCTGCAGAAGAGACGGGATTCGCTCATAGATCCGTAAAACCCCCCAATCCCTGTGCGCTTACAGAGAGAGATCCTGCCCATTTCTTGGCCGTCTGAGAGAACGTTCCTCCAGAACAAAGCTTCCAATTTAGAGCAGTCTATATCTTTGTCTTTCGTTTCTACCCCATAAATGTATCGTGGTAGTCATGTTTTATAGTAAAACTTCAAAACTGGTAAAACAGAAAATTAACCAAATTTAAAATCAGATTGACGCTAATGAGTAGCAGCTGCTAATAATGATGCTGTAAAGGTTTTGTACAGTAACAATTTTCCCCTTCTTACTCAAATATAATTCCCAAGGTACTCAAAAATGCTTGACTACTTCTAAAACCCTGCCCTCAAACTTCCAATCAAAGTGTTTCCATTCAGTGTTTTATGCATAAAGTAAAACATATTTTCGATTGTACAGTGTTCAAATGCAGGTCCAGGTTCTATAGATATACATTAAACAGAGACTTTTGCAGTCCTATTGGTGTCAGGTCACAAATGTTCAGGTCATCTGCATAATCTAAATATTTATTGTTGGTTTGACCAATACATGGGGGGTTCGTCTGCACCTTATCCCAGAAAAGGCGTATATCTCAAATGTATATACCAAAAAGGAAAGGTGCCAGGACTCATCCCTGGCGTAGTCCATAATTTGTGTCAATCCACTTTGTACAGCCCTCCTGACTATTTAACCCAATCTTGTTTCTTGTAGCTTGATGTAGTACTATTGATATACTGACCAGTGTAGGAGAGCATCCAAAGAACAACATTTTCTTCCACAACTTCACCTGATTAACACAATCGAAAGCTTGAGATATATTTAGAAATGCAATGTAGATCGATCTTCCCTGCGCCCTTGAATGCTTATCTAGAAAAGTAACAATAAACTATTGAGGGGCATCTCAAACCCTTTCTGGAATCCAGACAAATTCAAGTCCAGTCAGCCCGAGTTAGCTGCCCAACATTGGAGTTCCATCAGGAGTATATATATAGGAGAAACACATCCCCATCCCTATCCAACTGTGCCATACACGCATCAGGAATGCGAGGCTTGGCTCTCGCCTACATTACACCTCAAGAACACATTCTACACCACGGCACTGCATCACCTCTTCGGATACCCCTCATTCCTGCCTGACACCAATAGTCCTAAACCTACAGCAGATGAACCCTCATCACCAGGCCTATCTAGCTGTTTAACCCCACGGCTACGTAGCAAACCATGCGTCACCAACGTTTGTAACCTAAGACTAGCAACCAGATGTCACCATTGGTCCTATCACGTGAACACAGACAATAGGGACAATCCGGCTAACTCCATCAAGAATAATACCTCTACCCTAGCAGCCCCTTCAACAGCAGAGGCCCCCCCAGCCAACACCCCCAATACCCAAGCTAAACTCAAACGTGCGCTCATCAACGCCAGCTCTGTCCCCGCTCAAGAGCTAGACATCGCAGACTTCTTTGTGACCGAAAACCTTGACTTCCTGGCAATCACAGAAACCTGGTTACATGCGGCTTTAGGTCCTGCCTTGACCCTTGCCATCCCCGACAACTACTCTATCATTAGGTGCGACAGGGACACTAATCAAACCAAGGGGGGAGGATTACCATTCATATTCAAGAACTCTCTTAATCTGAGAGCTGTGAACACCTACCAGTTGCCCTCCGCCGAACTACTCTCAATTAAACTCCCAATCTCACCCAACCATACCGCTTCAGTGCACCTCATCTACCGGCCACCTGGTCCCATTTCCACATTCGTAGAGGACATCTCTGCCATATTAGCAGCTAGCATCAAGCCTAAGCCCCAAATCATTATACTTGGAGACCTCAATTTGGGCTACCTGGATACGAACGATACCAAAGCCTGTGACCTAGCAAGTGTCCTCTCTGACTTTGGCCTCACCCAACATGTCAATGAACCTACTCATATCAAGGGACGCACACTAGGCTGGATTTCAGACTTGAATTGCGCATTAAATATAATCTCAGTGTCACCATGTGCATGGTCCGACCATCATAAAATAACATTCTCAATCAACTCCTGCCAGCCCATAGACAAACCCTGTACCGCCCCACCTACCTTCACTCGCAACAAGAAGGACATCACTATTGAGAAACTACTCCCACTCATCCTCCCTTTATTGAATTTGGTTTCCGCCCCCTTCACCCCACACCTACGAGAACTGCGCAAAGATAAACGTAAAGCGGAGTCTCTCTGGAGATGTTCCCCATCACCAGTAAATAAAATTAACCTCCTATCCATCACCCACACGTACAAGGAAGCCATACTAGCGGCTATAAAAGAAGTGTACAACAACAGGATCATACAAGCACAAACACTAAGGAACTCTTTAAAATTCTCAAGGAATTAGAGTCCCCAGTTGCTCCTCTCGACAAGTGTACCCCCAATGTTGAATGGTGTGCTAACATACAAAAAGCATTACTAAACAAAATCACTACACTCCAAGCTAAAATCAATGCCAAAAAAACCCATCTCCTAGACTCAGTAGGTAATCTCCAATCCTACAATATCCCATCACCTAAACACTCCTTCCAACCTTTCAGCTTCTCACCCCTCACCATTAAGGAAGTGGAAAACATCATTATGAAGTTAAAACCATCCAATTGCCAAGGTGACGTCTGCCCGGCTCCAATCGTAAAGGAAGCAGCACACGACCTTGCCCCTTTCATCACCTCCTTCTCAACTCTTCCTTTAAATCTGGCATAGTACCTAACAACCTCAAGGATGCTTGGGTAATCCCCTTGATCAAAAAACCTAACCTAGACCCTAGCAATCCCTCCAACTATAGGCCCATCACCACGGTGCCCTGCCTCCTCAAAATCTTAGACCATGCTACGTATCTACAAATTCAAGATTACCTTGATACCAACAACCTATTAGGCCTTAGACAATCGGGCTTCCGCCCGAGACACGGCACTGAGACAGCTCTGATAGATCTAAAAACCCAAATTGAGGACATGAAAGACAAGGGTAAACAAGCACTCCTACTCCTACTGGATCTCTCTGCGGCCTTCGACTTGGTTGATCACCAAATCCTTTGCCAGCACCTCAAAATTGCCGCCCACTTCTCTGATACAGCCACCTCATGGATCAGCTCATTCCTTGCAAACAGGTCCATGAGGGTCTTCTCACCACTCGCCGCTGCGGACCCAGCTCACGTCCCCTGTGGAGTCCCTCAAGGCTCATGCGTATCACCCACGCTCTATAACGTATTTACGAAACCACTCTTTGATATTCTTGACTATCTGGGTGTCACCTACACAAATTATGTGGACGACACCCAGATACTCATCCCTATCACTGGGGATTATGTAACGGACACCAAAGCGCTTAATGCAGTCTACACTGCCATCCAAGCATGGATGGCCCACCACGGGCTTTGCCTAAACGACGAGAAAACTGAGCTACTCATCCTAGGTTCTCAGCCCAAACTCGCAAATCTTGACAGTAAATATGAGGCCTTTAACATTGATGGCAACATTATCAAGGTTACTAATGTCACTAAAACCCTCGATATTTTCCTAGATTCCACCCTCTCACTCAACAGAAAAACCAACTCAGTAGTCTCAGCACCCGCATATATGTGTAAACTGATCACAGCTTGCCGTCCCTTCTTAACAACGGACAACTGCCTTATTCTCACCAGAACCCTCATCTTATCAAAAATTGACTACTGCAACGCCCTTTACCTCGGAACGAGCCAAAGAAACATTGATAAACTACAGGTAACCCAGAATAACGCCATCAGGGCTGCTCTAAACATAGCCAGGCGCGCCCACATCTCTTCCACCAGACGCAACATACATTGGCTCCCCATTGCACGGCGCATCGCCCTCAAAACACTTGTTCTTAGTCACAAAGCACAGAATAACGCTGCACCGGCATACCTATCAGCGCGCTTTACCCAACACACAGCCTCCAGGCCTTTAAGATCTGCACAAGCGCACACACTTATCATCCCCAGTTACAAGCTTCAAACTGCCAGAGGCTCGAGCTTCCCAGTCCTTGCGGCGAAGCTCTGGAATTCCTTACCCAATGAACTCAGGAATGTCCCTTCCCTCCAATCCTTCAAAAGTAAAACAAAACACTGGCTCCATGAGCAAGACGCTATGGCGGCCAGTCCTATGTAACACTGGCTGCATGCTGCACCTTCCCCGCTACCTTGTATATAATGCATCTGTACATTACCCCTGTAAATGTTGTACATAATTTATATATGTTTATGTATATATAAGTGTAACCTCTAACTGCCTGCTGTAACACTTTCTTGTAACCACCTTTCTAAACATGCACCCTGATGCCCATGGGCAGGCTGCGCAATACTAATAAATAAATACAAATACAAATATTAACACAAATCTTAATTGAAGAGTCCAGAAGCGAGATCGATCTATAATTATTTGGCAAGAATCTGCTCGCCCCCTTTAAAAATCAAGACCAGCACTGCCTCTTTCCAAGAAGTCAATATGACTTGAGTTATTAAAATATTTTCAAACAAAATCTACAGAACTTTGGACCACAAATTCAAATCTGATTTCAAAGTCAGGTTAGACAGCACATCTGGACCCAGTGCATTTGATTTTTTTGTATTCAACTTATTAGAGTAGAGATTTGATAAATGCTCAGATGGATTGCCTCAACCCAATTTTACCCATTATGCCAACTATAATTCAGCTTTGCTTTTACATAAAGATAAGTGAAGTGGTGACTCCATGTATCGTCACTCAAGGGTTTTACCTGAAGGGAGGACTGGTTAATAGGTTTAATCAGGTGCCAGAAAGAATTAGCGTATCTACAGCGGACACAATCCAGCATCTTTTCAGCATCTCTGATCTTCATCAGAGGTTTGTGGCCCCTTAACCAGTTTTTAAAATTGGCTTTCAGTTTATGTATTGCCTTAACCGGCTAGGGCTTAAGTATTCATAGCATCTTTAAGTTCACATGCAGTTCTCGCTTGCGTGCTTAACCACAGTCACATGCATGATATGAAAATGGCAGACAGTCCAGTTAGTTGAACCTTTTTCAGTTATCAGTCCTCCCAGAATGTTGCATAGTAGGATCGAAACCTGTAGACTTACACAGTTAATCTGCTGTTTGTCTCTAGCTGAGTATGCACCAGGACATTAAATACTGGAGCTACCCAGGGCACCACAACACAGTATGGTCTCTTGGCCTAATTTCCACATTTCGATTATCCAAGGTGCGTTTCGCATTCACAGATAACAGAATAGTATACTCAAGCCTGCAATGATCACTTAAACACGTGGGACAAACAACAACCTGCAGCTCAAAATCAGATCAGAGGACACAAAGATATAATCCAAGGTAGATTTACTCCATTAATTCTGCCAAGTAAAACCCAGAGGTTTACCACCATGTGTATTACTGTTTAAGGGGGACTAGTCCCAAGCCTTGAAATCCTGTCTGATTCGAAGACGTCTCGCACAAGCCTTCGTAGAGACCGCCGACCCAGCTGATACCATTTACCAAGATAGATCAAGGCATTCAGAGTTAAAATCACCTGGCACAATGGTACACGCCCCTGCCTCAGGGGTTTCTGCAAGCATTAAATACGAAGCATCTGTTAAAAATTCATCAATCACAGCATTCGATGGATTAAAATACACATTATATGAAACATTATATTTGCACCACATCTGACTTTGGCTAGCTCCACTCTAATACAACAAGCAAAACATAATTTATCGTACCCTTAATATGGTAAACAGAAAAACATTGGCCTCCCTTAAAAGCAGTCAACAGGCCGCCAAATGTACAGCCATTTACCCCTCTATTTGCCTTAATGTAAAAGACCTCACATCCCTCTATCACGGGGGTATCAAGCATTAGGGTTTCATGCAGACAAATTATGGAATAGTTCTCAAATGATTACAGGTCGTTCATTAAATGGGAGAAGCCCCTACTATTCCAAGACAATAGCTTCCATAATGGAGTCAGCGGGCAAATTGTGCTCGCACCTGGGAGTCTGGTGTAATTGTCTCATACCTGTTTACAAGCCAAAGCCTTTGCATTGCTTTTTTTAACAGGATTTTAGTGCAAGGAACAGGAGTGATGATCCAAATATTGTCTGTAACGCACTTGGTTAAGACACTGTTATCCCACCAGCAGTCAATTACAGTTGCAATGACGCCACTGACTCTAAGATGGCTGCTTTCAGTCAGATACTTACACACATTTGGCAAACCACAACTTCCCAAACCCATTCTGATGACTTCCGATCCACACCATAAATGTGTTGCCTGCAAAAACGTCCTGCTTTATAGGTGCAATACAAATGCTCAATAAATGAAGACAAAAAATGTATAAGGTTAGTAAGGTAAGGTAAGTAAAACAGGGAAAAACGAGGGGGGGGAAGAGACCTTATAAAGGGAACAGGTTGAAGGATGGCAAGGGTTGCGGTGGATGCAAAAGGGGCCATATGGGGTGGAACTCCCTTTAGTAAAAAAGGAAAATATTAATCAAAAATCGATGGTTGGCAATTTGCTCGTTTTTAGGGAGTCGCGAAAGAGTGCAATTTGCATTTCTTCCATACAGTTAGGAAGACTGCCTAGAAGTGGCACTTGCAGGACCAACACAGCACACAATAGATGTTCCTGCGTGATAGAGCTAGTTCAAAGAGCTCCCAGGAAAGTGTGCTTTGGGTGGGCAGAGGCAGGTAGCGGGTGTAATAGCCAAAGGGATTAGCATGGCAATTGTGGTAAATCGCTGATTAAAAACCCCAAACAACACCCACAAACTATGTGCCCCTCTTCACGTCCCATTGCCGACTGTACTTATTTCTATACTCCAATACAAAAAATGTGTCTTTTAGATGGTGCTAACAGCCGAAACAAAAATTATGTGGGTGGACTATTTTCCATACCGGAGGTGCGGCACCACTCCTGGTGACGTCAGCAGGCCTAGCCTTAGGGGGAGGTGAGCCGGGCGGCCGCCCACGGCGCCACACCCCCCAGGGCACCACTAGTCCCCGCCACGCCAGCTCGGGGAAGTCTTTCAAGGGCTCGCCGAGCTGGCATAGAGGGAGAAGGCGCGGCAGGCAGGCGTATTCAATGACAATTTGGTGCTCAGCACCCAATTGTCACCAAATGTGCCCCTCCGCCGCAGCGCCTTCAACAACAAAAGGCGTCATTAGCCCCCACCACGCCACCTCGGGGCAGTCCATCAAGGGCTCCCCCGAGCTGGCATAGTGTCAGAAGGCATGTCAGGCGCCTCATTATTATTAAATGAGCCTGCGGCAGCAGAGCTCATCTAATAACAATAGGGTGCTAATGCACCCTATTCAAATATTAACCTCCTCGCCGGAGAGAGGAGGTTTAAAAAGAAAAAAAAGTGGCACTTCCTGGCACTGCCCCCTTTTGGACAGGGGCGTGCAGGGGAAGGGGTGGAGCCAATTCGCCCAGGGCGCTGAGACCCCAAAGGCCGGATCTGGACGTCAGTGGACATAAAGTGACAGCAGAACAACGCCAGACCCTTTTAGTAAATGTGGGTGTGTCTGGCCCATTAGGTTACATTGACTTGACAGGCCTTATGCCACAAAGTAGCAATCTGCATGGAAAGTAAACATGAGGAGGACCTGCTGAATTCAGATAAATCTGGTAATGTTTGCAAACTACGGCCCACTTTTCTCAACTAACATCACCCCTTGATCCCTCATACTCCATTTAAAAACCCATGCATATACTGCAAGTGATGTCTTGCAACATTGCTGGGCTGCAAGTACCACAATGAAAGGTGATGCGAGTGTTTTAAGAGAGGACTGTCTGAAGACCTTCCAGCTGATAAGAAGGCATTTGAGATATCTGTAAGCACTCCATTTACATTAAAGACTTAAGGAACAACTCTAAGGGAGCCTGTGCGAGAGCCCTCACTTTACGTCATTCTTTATAACAGGCATGCAGCTTGCTTTTTCGAGAGCCCCCACTTTGCGTCATTCTTTATAAAAGGCATTCAGCTTGCTGTTTCGAGATTCCCCACTTTATGTCATTCTTTACAACAGGCATTCAGCTTGCTGTTTCGAGAGCCTTCACTTTACGTGATTCTTTAACAGGCATTCAGCTTTTTGTTTCTAGAGCCCCCACTTTACGTCATTCTTTATAAAAGGCATTCAGCTTGCTGTTTCGAGATCCCCCACTTTACGTCATTCTTTATAACAGTCATTCAGCTTTCTGTTGCGAGATCCTCAACTTTACGTCATTCTTTATAACAGGCATTCAGCTTGCTGTTTCGAGAGCCCCCACTTTGCGTCATTCTTTATAAAAGGCATTCAGCTTGCTGTTTCGAGATTCCCCACTTTATGTCATTCTTTACAACAGGCATTCAGCTTGCTGTTTCGAGAGCCTTCACTTTACGTGATTCTTTAACAGGCATTCAGCTTTTTGTTTCTAGAGCCCCCACTTTACGTCATTCTTTATGAAAGGCATTCAGCTTGCTGTTTCGCGATCCCCCACTTTACGTCATTCTTTATAACAGTCATTCAGCTTTCTGTTGCGAGATCCTCAACTTTACGTCATTCTTTATAACAGGCATTCAGCTTGCTGTTTCGAGAGCCCCCACTTTGCGTCATTCTTTATAAAAGGCATTCAGCTTGCTGTTTCGAGATTCCCCACTTTATGTCATGCTTTATAACAGGCATTCAGCTTGCTGTTTCGAGAGCCTACACTTTACGTCATTCTTTATAACAGGCATTCAGCTTGCTGTTTTGCATGTTGCCCTTAAATCTGCATCTCACCAGAAGATTACTTCAATCCCACAAGCAATTATCATGTAAACTCAAAAAGACAGCTTTGAATAGTCAATCATTTCATTTACTTCCGGTCTCTTAAATGCAGGTACATATTGAGAGGACCATTTTGGGCAGTGTGGGGTTTTGCCTTTGAGAAGCAGTTGTACAGATAGCAAGCATGACTTAAAGCTAGGCGTGGCAGGGCAATGAGTAAATGCAGCCCAGCACGAGACTGTGGTGAGTTCCTCCAGTGCACAGATTTACGCTTAGCAGCCTCCTCTTCCCTTTACAGGATAAGAGGCGGGCTGAGAGCGCCAATAAAAATAATGGGGGATTTGGTCATACTTGTGTCCCTTCAACTTGTGCCCTCCATTTAAATCACCCCATACTTTCTTCCCTTAGATATGGGACACGATTTGATGTTTCAGGTCCAAAGTGTCAGCCCTGGTGCCCTTTGATAGTGGCATGCCAGGCATCCAAGTACAATTGCCTTATTTTAGCATTAGCCTGTAGGCAAATTCCATTTCTGGCTTGAGAAACGCAAGCGGTATGTGTGGGACCACAAGTGGGGTCATGGCCTTCTGGCGGTGCTTGGAGAATGCAAATCAATTGCAGCGCTGCACTTGTGCTTCTGCTTGCTGACATAAACAGCTTCCCATGCCTCTCCCTTCCAGGTCTCATGAAACTATTATTATCATCATTTAAAGCACTGTATGTGCTGTCTTTCTGACCACTGCAGAGTGTGGTCATGAAGAAAAGGTTTCAAGAAATTAAACCAGGCAAAAGGAAAGCAATGAAATCAAAAGTGTTTTAAAAATGTTTCCTTTAATATAAGGTTGAAGTCTACAAGTTTGGATGTGTGGTTCCAACAAAGAACTGCTATTTTGTTAATGAGCAAGAGTCGGAGAGGTATGGCCAGACATAGTCCAGATTCTGCAGTGCCTAGAGATCGAAGCTACACTTCTTTGACAATGCCCAATGTGGCTGAACCGTGTCTTTGGTTGCCTGTGGTCTGATGCAGTGGCGCCTCCAGACATTTTTTATATCGGTGGCCTGGTGAGGCCACAGGAAATCTTGGGGTCGCACACCAAAACAAACACATAACTGAATTTTAGGAAATCTATTATGTCGATGTAGTATATAGTCCAGTTGAAAACTATGCATATATGAGAGTTAAGGAATTGCATATTGATATAGTTCCATTTATTATTTAACAGTTAACTAATTAATGTACCTGATACGCATAGTCTTATACCAGTACGGTTAATATTTTGAGTTCCACAATCCCGTTTGTGCTATGTAAGGAAAATGTCATGTGTATATGCACTTTGACTTGAAAAGACTTGACTTGAAAAGACAAATATACAGCTTTAATCTAAAGGAGCACATTGATTGTAAGGAACAAAACATTTACTGAGAACACGCCTACTCAAGTAAAAAATAAAACACAGAAGCCTAAACCTTTTTCAATCCAGCTGTATTTGGTTCGCTCATGTTGCTGTGGGTTCTTGTAAACTAAAATATATACTGACACAAAGGAAACAAAAAGCATAATCATGGACAATATACATTTTAGTATAGCCTGCTCAACCTATTTACATCCCTGCTTTACTAGGCTACAAACTTTTTTGTGTATTCTTGCAAACTAAACATGAACAAAGCACAAGTGCATAATCATGGAGAACAATATACATTTTTATGTAGCCTACTCAGTACTCAACCCATTTACATTCCTATTGATTATCATTCCATTATTAATTCATATAGATTTATACGCCTGTTGCTGTGTCTTTGGCAGCCTGATAGTTGCTGTATCTTCCCGCCAGCCGCCATATCACATCAAATGCCGTTTGTAAATCAACAAAGAGCAAGAAACAAAGACTAAAGACGAATGGCCTGATCAACAATGTTTGTACTTGGCTTAATGCCAGCCTGCATTTCAGGCTGAACACCATGCTCACAGCCAATGCCTCTATTTATTTTTAAATGTGTTTATTGGTATAATCAGCAACCAGCAAGTGTTTACAAGTGAGCTATAAAACTGTGGGAATATCGTACATAACTGGATTTGTAATTAGAGGCAAACAAATAAACATGCAACTAAACAAAGGAAATAAGAAAAATATGACAATAAAGAAAAAATGACTCTCCTGGCATGTTAACTGGGATCAGGCATAAGTAAAAGGATATAGGTTGTACAGTGACGGTAGTATTTCACTCCAAGCTTCATAGGGTGGGGAACTGAGCGACAGTGCAATGGGTGAAATCAGGCTGTGTGCACAAAACACTGGCATTTGCCCTCAATACATGCAATGTAGCAAGCAGGTAGTAAACTGTTCACAGTGGTTTACTATCTGAGGGGTGAAACATATCAAAACAAGTGTCTTCTAGGATTCATAGACGTCCCCAAGGTTGTTCTTTAAGCCATGCAATGATCTAGCCCACACCCTTGTTTCAGCTTCACACCAAACCTCAAATTCGCTGTACCGCTGTTTTTACTGTGAGCCCCCCGGTGACTTCCAGGACATAGCAATGTAGCATTTAGCTTGGATGCAAGCCAGATCCATGAATTTAATAATATGCTCATGTTTGCTACTCTTAGGGTACGCGCCAAGGAGGCATTCTGTAGGGTCCCAGTTGTATCTAACAATCCCTGTTATTTTACGAGCTTGTTCTATACAAGTCCAAAACCTTTGCACCTTTACACATTTCCAAAACATATTGAGTAAGTCTGTTTCATCGTGGCGGCACCAGGAGCAGACCGAGTGCTTTTGTTTGCTAAATTTTGCAACTCTACTCTATAGATTAGGGCAGTGTCTTATGGTATACAATAAGAATTCCTAAAATACTCTCTCCACCTCATTTTCAGGATGCAGGCTTGTAGCACAGACAACTCAAGTGCATCATTTTAGGCTACAATTTGCCAAAAGGCACTGCCATCTTTACGATAACAGGCAGATGAAGAGGTTCCCTCATTCTATGTTCTAATTATTTTTTTTCTTTTTAAACACTGAAGGTCTTAAAATCGTTTGTAGTTATTTGATTATTTAGTGATTTCCACTCTCTAACACTTGGAAATCCTTCTTGCATTGACCTGCTTCCTTTTGCAGCTTCAAATGTAACGAGTTTGGTTGAAAAAAGGAAAGCTAATAGCAGACATTTTCGAGCATAACTCTCCTGGAGTTAAACAAACATTACAATCTACTAAAAAGGAACTTAAATATGGTAGTAGTTGAAAATACACTGCTGGTCTAACACTCTCATAGACTATCATCCATTTAATACATCTTCAAAAATCGAAATTTCAAGTTTTTAATTATGTATTGCTTTTCAATAGGACAATTTTAAGGAGGTGCTACCCAGGAAATGGTAGTGTCTTTAATCACAGCCCAACTGTCCATATCAATTAGGATGCAATCAGAGTGGGATTTACAAATAGAAATCCTAAAATTGGGCTGAGCTGGGAAGTAGCCCTGGAAATGCGCATTACTGGCCTGGTAACCCTTCCTGACAATCATAACACCTGAGTAGAAGGTGAGAGTATGTTTCAATGTAAGGGGACTATACATCACCTTCCTATATTTATTAACCTTATAAAGGGCCTCATCACGAGTCTGGCGGTAACCATTAAATGTGGCGGTAGCGCTATTACCGCTGCATTTAGGGGTCTGCCAGATCATGGCCTTGGCGGATTTCTCCCCAGCTCTGAGCTGGGGGAAAATCTGCAGACATTTCGCGCTCTTACCGCCAGCGGGAAATCCGCCGGCAGTATGAGCGTGAAATTTTCCCATTGAGCCCAATGGGGAATGGGGAATTCCTGAATGGGCTCCACGGGGAATGGGCAATACCCGTTCCGCCGAACCCGTGATCCGGCGCTATTAGCGCCGGGGGTTCGGCGGTAGGGATATTAGCGCCAGCGCTAACAGCACCAGCGTTACCTCGCAACTCGTGATGAGTCCCAAAGTCTCAAAATTCAGAATTTGAAAATGTGAATCTTATAAAAGGAGAACATGTGAGATACCTGTGATCATTTTACTTCTAGCATGCCTTTATTCCTAAAGCTTCTCCTTTATATCCCGTATCATCTTCCTTAATTAAATTTATGTTTCCATCTTTGTTCACGTTTAGCATGTTTTTCAATTTGTCACTTCAATTTGGTGTTTTCCCACAGTCCTTTAACAAGCTACAGTTATCGCCCTTTGAAAAAGTCTAATTTAGATCCCTCTGATCTTTCAAACTTTCATCCAGTTCTACACATGCCTTACTCTTCTAAATGTATGGATAGCCTTGTGCATGCACAACATTCTTCTCATGTATATACACATGGTATCCTGGTCATTTCATGAACAGAGATCATCTTGCTGTCTCAAATTCCATTGTACGTGCATGTCATCACAAGCTCTCTTCCATCTTGGTCCTACGGGTAATCAGTGCTGCATTTGACACAGCAGCTCACAATGCTTTATTGCATTTTCTTTCTTTTGTTGAGAGGTCCCGCCCTGTTCTGCCCTGGTTTGTTTCTTAGGTTTGTGGCTGTTCCTTTTCTGTGTCTCGGATAGATCAGTTTAATGCTGATGGCACTCAGATATATTTTTCTTTTTCTTCTGTTTCTGCTGATCTTTATCATCATTTATCAGCGTTTATCTTGCTTGCCAGCCATTGAATTGTGTGTTTTTCATAGCTTCTAATTCACTTTCTTCTCCAATTTCAATTTATGTTTCTCCAGTATCTTTGCCTATTTCTAGTTCTGCATGTAGTCTTGGTAAGATGTGCTCCTTTCTCACATTTTCTTCTGCTAAATTACTTTTGCAAAGTGTTGTGTTATCTAGGTTAACCTGCTGTAGCTCTTTATATGTCGGTCTACTTTGTTTTGCCATATTGCCTTGTCTGTTTTATATTCTGCGTTTCTTCCTCTTTATTTTTTTCACTATTCTTCTTCTGTCTCTCCCTACTAAGCCCAGCATCACTATATAATCTATTCTATGTATACCCAATTTCAATTTCATTTTTTATGTGTAGTCTTTGAATGTGTTCATGCACTAGGTTATCTTTGTGACCTGTTTCTCTAAATCAGCCATCGTTCCTGTCATTCAGCTTCACAGTTTCTACTTTCTACTTTGCGTTATTCTTACACTTCTTCTTCTTTTTGCTTTTTCAATTATTGGTTTGGTTCCCAATCTATGATATGTGTTACCTTTTGGCATGTGCTCTTCCCCTGCTCACTCCTTACTTAAAAAAACATGTTAAAGAATATTTGCGATCTTAGGCATTGTTACTCCGATTCAAAAATGCTCTGCTGGTTTCTTCTCCTTTTCAAGTATTGCTGTATTTATTTCGGTTAGTACAAATCTTTTTCACTCATTTTCTTATACTGTTATTTGTAAAGCGCTTTGGAAAAAGTTGCTATATAAGAACTATGAATAACTAAATAAATAGATATGGCATTACTTCTTCCCTTTTTGGTTTAAACCCTTTGCACCCCGGATGAACCCCATAGTGCAAATGGAAATCACCCTCTTGTTGTGGGGAGCTCATTGCCATTAATTGCCCATTGTCCCCGTCAAGGCCCTCAGCCTAGGCTGGGGCTGCTGGGCCTTTACCGGCCATGACGGCCCCCCGATGCAGGGGAGATTGCCATCATCAAGTATTATGAGGACACCAGTAGTTCTGAAGAATGTGCTTCACTTGTTACGAAACTAAGTGTCCTGAGATGCAGTGCAGCAGAGGTAAAGTGCGGATAAGTCAGATGCAACATGCAAAACCCCAGCATGGAATTAATCAGTTTTGGAGTTCAAGCCATATATGCACAACAGCAGCCACAAGGTATTGTGGAAGCTCTGTGGTTTATGTCCGGTAGTGCTTATCCTCATGGGTCTGCATGTTTGTTCTTTGCTCTTGGTGTAGTTGTTGCCTTTGGTTACTCCTGTACTGGGTGCATCCAAAACACAGTTCTGGACCATAGAAAATTGAAAATATATATATATTTATTTTAATTGTACCATATTACATTCTATGCTTTAAAAAAACATATACAGCCTAGATAGGGCTGCAATGTAAACCTGTTTTAAAAAGAGGAGAACAATGTTATCTAACATACATTGCCAACGTAAATGACGCACCAAATATTGACACAAATCAAAAGAACGGAAAAAGGGAAAACAAGTGAGAAAGTAAATAATCAACTGATAAACCAAATTCAGCACAAACGTCCTCCACCGAAATATTTTCACTCGCACAATTCATCAATACATACAGCAATGGGCAGAAATTACATTTACATAAAATCCCATTAAGAAATATGCAATCAATTCTAAGAGAAAGCAATCAACACTACTAGTAAAGCTCTATACGTGCAACATTTAGCGGCCTAGTACTTAATCCTTATATAACTTTGGATTGCTCAGTACATTTTTAAGAAATACAAGCTGTCAATGCTCTATTGTAGCCGTGTCTCGGTCACACGGTATCATTATCCCGACATGTTTCTTTCCCTAAATCTGTAAATCTGCAGCCCTCAGGGGTTTCCTTCTTGTCGTATTTGACTATAACCTTAAGGAAAAAATGGGGAGGGGGAAAAGAAGGAGAGAGAAATGAACACAACATTTAAAGTGGGTTGTGTTGGGCTTAGAACAAAGTAGAGCCAATGACTCAACCTAAGTTTATAACTAACTCGGTGAGGCTTACCACACTACAAACTTTTACAATAGGGAGAAAAAAGGGAGAAAATAACAACAGGTCAGTGTTGCATCCGGGCTGGAAGAGTGCTTTTTGTTTACATAAAGGTAGTTAGGGTAGGACCGAATCTGTAGGGTCAATATATAAAGTTTAGGGATGAAACTCTAATCTTTGATACCAGAAACCGGTAAGTAGAAGTGCGCACTGAAGCAGTTAGAGAGTCCGGTGAGAATCCTACAAGCCAATCTGTCTAGTGACATTTAAACTATCAACAATTTTTTCCTGTTATGTCGAGGACCCCAAAAATCTCTTTGGTGTCAATGCGCCTAGTATAAGTAATTATATGCTGATTATGATAGCGAATTTAATGCATACCTGGATGGGCGTGGGAAAAGGGATTATGCCTTGATCGCGTCTTCCTACAAGTCTCTATGGTCGTATTCCATGGAGTAGCAACTTTTAGTTAATCACTGCTCAGTAGTTCTGATGGCCTGCTTTTTTAATGAAGCTGTTGGAAAAATAAAATGGTGCAAGTTGAACACTATTTCTATCTCGAATAAGCGTATCTACATCGACACTTTCTCGTATATATGGCTGTTATTTAATGCATTGAAGACGCTGTTAATATAACGGCGTCAATCACATTGTTAAACGTTATGTGAGGACCGCGTGAGTAACCTCCAACGATGGTTAACTGTGGTCCTTTTGGGGCTACGCTCGCACAGACTAAGTGTGTTAGTTTCACACAAACCGTGGACAGTGCAGATGCTTTAAGCTGTTCTAGGTATATATGTTACTAACGAGCGGGCTGGTGACAACTACAACTACAAGCATACGCCCATGACGAGTGAGTGCAAAAAGTGCTTGTATGCGAGTAAAAACCTCTGGTTTTGCTTAAGCTGGCTGTGCACGGGTAAGTGTAACAACCAGCTACTTACCTTTCAGCTAGTTATCCATACTGCTGGTTCTTGGCGTGAGTGATTACTCTGTGTTCGCCATCGGATCTGATCTTCCAAATCGCTCTGCAGTCCCACGAAATAAAGCCTCACTCTTCCCGGAGTGGAAAGTGGAGCTCACGTGACGGACTAAGAGCATAAACACTAGTGCGTGCAAACTAATGCGCATGTTGTGCTTTAACGGTCTCCATAGGAGAACTGTAGAGATGCATCCCTACTGTGTGGCGAAAGTCGCAAAAACAAGTATGGGCCACGTCAGTATCTCGACTCAACACCAGAATTAGCACAGCAAATGTGTGAGATAAATTGTAAGTCTTTAAACTTACTATGTTCTGGCAAGTAAATGTAATATTGAGCTCCTTTATAGTTGTTCGTACGGCAAGTCTGCCTGGCCACTCATTTTATATATTCGACCGTCGATTCTATAAAATTGGCACCAGACTGTCTCATATATCATATTTAAAACTGTAATTCTGGTATTATGTTCAGGTATAGATATATAAAGGAACTACTTGGACAGGAAAATACCTTATCTGCATATATTGGCTTAAAACTCTGACAGTGTTGGGAACCTATACTGGACCATACTTACAAAGACTTCCAGTCGATCAATTTGTTTAAACCGATATCAACTGAATTGCAAAGGTAAATTACTTTTTGTTCTTGATTAACAAGTTTTTTCTTATTAACTGATGTTGGTTCTGTAGAGTTCAACTGTAGGAGTACGCTCCACGTTAAAGACTCAGGTGTGTGATCCAGAGCCAAAAAAAGGCCTACCATCGGAGCTGTTACGTTTCGATTACGTATGCAACTTTTGTGTTCTGTGATCCTCTGTTTTACTTTTCTTTCGGTCATCCCAATATAGATTTTCCGGCACAGGCACCAAATAACGTAAATCACCATTTTTGAATTACAATTTGTGAATTGGCGTTGTAGCCATGGTCTCTTCAGACTTGCACAACAACTGCATGTGCCACAGGGAGTATGACCTTTGGGTTTGATCATGCCCCAGGTTTCAGTGAGCTTTTTTTGGGGTTGTTTGGCAGAGATGTCATTCCTGGTGACAAGATCTTTAATGTTTGGACCTCTTTTAAACGCACATAATGGGTGTTGAAGTGGACATTCGCCTCCACTTAGAATATGCCAGTTACGCTTAATGATGGCATTAACCTTGTTGGAAAGTGGGTTAAAAGTACTCACGAAAACTATTTGCTCTTCAATTTTCGCCTTTGTCCTGTATTCCAAGAGGGCTTCTCTGTTATTATTCCTAGCCCGTTTACAGGCTGTTTTTACAATTTTTGTAGGATATCCTCTTGCTGTTAACTTGGCGCCTAGGACTGCTGCTTCATTTTCAAATGTACTGATGTCGGAGCTGTTGCGCTTTAATCTAAAAAATTGGCCTACTGGGAGATTTTCTCTTGTGTGTCTCGGATGGCAACTGTCAAACTGGAGCAGCGAGTTGCGATCGGTTGCTTTATGATATGGTTTTACCTTTAAGGTGTTATCGACGGTATTGGCCCAGATGGTTAAATCAAGAAAGTTGATCTCTTTAGCACTGCTTGTCGCTGTAAATTTCAAAAATGTGTTCTGTTTATTGAGCCAGTTTAAGAAGGCTTCTAGTTCTGGAGCACTCCCGTCCCAAATTAATAAGATGTCATCTATGAACCTACGCCAAATCTGTAGATGGAAAAAAATGGATTGGAGAGGTCATAGATGACATTTTTCTCAAAGTATTCGACAAACAGATTTGCCACCAACGGTGCCACCGATGACCCCATCGCTGTCCCATGAATTTGATGGAACAGTTCTTGCTTAAAACTGAAAAAGTTTTCTTTCAAGGCCATCGAAGCACACCATAAGATAAAGCTATTAGGACACTCGCCTTCTCTTCTTTTGGTTAGAAGTACATCTTCAAGTACCTCTAAGGTAAGATCTTGAGGAATACATGTGTATAGTGACACAATGTCGAGACTCACTAACAATTGTGTTTGGTTATTGAATGGATAATTCTCGATTATTGTAATCGCCTCTGTAGTATCCTGAATATAGGAATACATTTCTCGCACAAAAGGTTTTAAGTATGCATCTGCAAATTTAGACAAAGGTTCTAGAAGTGAACCTAAACCGGACACAATTGGGCGTCCAGGAGGGTTGGATAATGAGTTATGCATTTTAGGTAAAATGTAGAAATGAGGTATAGTCGGTTTCTTCGCCAGTAAAAATTCATGTTCTTGTTTACATATCCACCCTCTGTCCAGAGCTTTATTGATTTTTTCTTCGATCAAGGACTTCAATCAAGGTGTTGGATCTTCTTGAAGTTTTTTATAGAATATCTGGTCTTCCAATTGTCGTTTACATTCTAGAATATAGGCTACATGATCTAACAGTACAATAGCACCTCCTTTGTCTGCTTTGCGCAATGCTATCTCATTGTTAGCCTTCAAGCATTTTAGGGCTATACGTTCTGCGCTTGTTAGATTTTGTAATTGGTGTGTGGTGGTGTTGTTTTGTTCCAACAGTTTTAATTCTGACAGAACTCTTCTCAAAGACCTGTGCTTCTGGTGTCTGGTTTGTTGTAGGAGGGCAAAAACTGGAAGGGTTCTTCAAACCACTATTATTTGGCTCTTTGTCATAAGTATATTCATGGAAAAACTGTTTCAAATGGATCTTGCGGAATAACTGATGAATTTCTGTTCTTAATTTAAACCCATCATAGGGTGTGGTAGGTACGAAACCTAAACCTTTATTCAGTAGCGCTTCTTCTGTTTTAGACGGGGTATATTTTGAATGATTTACTAATAACCCCTGGTGCTCCTGAGTTGGCGTTGGGCATAATCCCAATCCTCGTGTTCCGCTTCCTCCTCTAAAAAATGCTGCCTTTGGGGGGGGCTGACCTCCCTCTATTAGGTCTAGTGTACATAGGGCGTCCGCCACTATTCTGTCTGCCACATCCTTGTTGTCTATTGGGTCTATTACTGTTCCTTTTAGCCCTTGAGAATTAAGTGCTCTCATCGCCTGAAGATCCAGATGTATATGAGGTATTACCAAAATTGACTTTCCGTTGTTTTTGGAACTTGCCTGTTTGGTTTTTTAACGGATCGTATCCTTTCTGCGTATATTTGAAGGCTTTTTCATGTGAGAACTCTATGGGGTCTTTTTTCATCCTCTTTATCCTTTCTTTCGTTGTACATTCTTTAAAATCTGCCATCTCTTTCAGAATCTCATCTAGTCTCCGTTTAAACGTGTCTAAAGGGACTAGTTTCTTAATTTCTGCCTCCATAGTGGATAACTCTGCTGTAATTTTGATAGACATTTCAAATTAGAATTAGCCAATCTCTCCCGCATTTATTGGCTATGTACCTCCATTTAATGACAAAATCTTTGTTGTCTAAAAATAACCTGGGCTTGTTGCGAAAAACGAGTCCTTGTGGGAGGGTACCTGCTCTTAAATATTCTATCATAATGGAGCCGTGAAACTCTGTTCTGATATGACGTTTTTTTAGCTGTAATAACTCATCCCAATTACTTAGGTTAGAAATTAATGAACCTTCGCCCTCTTCCGAAAAAATAGATGCTTGTGCTAAAAGTTCAGTGACATATTTGTCATCAAAACTAATCACCTTGTCAGCACTCATTGTTAGTTGGTTTTCTAGTGGTTGTTAGATGGAAACACACTATTTGGTGATTCTAATAGAAAACACTCTAGGGATTTGTTTTACCTGCACTCAATACCCTTACTCAACACTGACCTGTGCACATGTTATAACCTCTCCCTTTTGGGAATACAAATGAACAATACCACAATCGCCCTACGGGTTTGTGGAAAAAAGTCCTGCGGGGATACCGCGCACTTCACCTAATAACTGAAAGAGGACTGGGGTTTTTTGGATTAAGGCCAGGACCGTGCCCCACACGCACTAAATTTGTTTTTTTTACAAAGGAGATCCTGCGCCTCACTTTCGCCCATTTCTGGTGAGATAAATACTCACAAAGACCCTTAGAGGGTGTGCAACTTCGCAGTTCAAACCAAAACACAGTTCTGGACCATAGAAAATTGAAAAATTATATATATTTTTTAAATTGTACCATATTACATTCTATGCTTTAAAAAAACAAATACAGCCTAGATAGGGCTGAAATGTAAACCTTTTTTTTAAAAAATGTAGAAAAATGTTATCTAACATACATTGCCAGCGTAAATTACGCTAGTGAGATCTGCCATTCCTGCCCTCTGCTTCATAGGAACTTCATATGGGAGTGGGTGTGGATGATCAACTGGGACATTGTTATGAGCAAGAGGGGGCGGTCTATGAACTTCTGCAGTACAAAGATAAAATCATTCATATCCTCTGAGGCTTAACCTCTTAGGTGAGAGGTTCTGAGGGAGCATCCACTGTACTATCCCCCTTCATTAACTTTCCTTTCTGTATCTCGGTCTTCAGTAGAGTTCATCTCTGTCCCCTTTGTTCAATGCAATGTTTGGTGTGACGTGTTGGAGATGTGTGACACCCTATTCTCCCTTTCTGAATGCCTGTCCGTGAGTCTCTGTGTATAAACTGTGATGTCAAGTAGTGTGTGATGTCACCATACAGTGTTCCTCCACTTAGAGCTCCACAAGTCTCAGGTGAAGCTGCCCTACCTGAAGAGTGGGAGTCTATTTAAATATGATCTCATTTTGGTACTTGTTATTTTAACCAAAATAAAATGAACTATCCCAAGGATTTACCTGTGATACCTTATTTTCATTAGCTTGGTGAGGTAACAGTTTGGAAGGGCCAGGCCCGTCCTGGCGGGCTCCGTACCTTAAAAACATGTATAAGGCCCTGGATTGTTGTGTAGCACTTAAAGGTTAAATGCAGATTTGTTTTGAGAAGTGTGTTGATAAAATGTCCCTTGATACCGTCTTGAACTGATCCATGAAGCAAAGAGTGGTAGATCAGTGTGAATGGCAGGTGTCACCAGTGTGTCTGTGCAGTCTGGACCTCTGTAGAAAGGAGTCTATTGAAGGTAAAAGAGGGGCTTATTAAGGTGTTCAAAGTGGAGTCTGGGATAGCGTGGTAAGTTGTTTTTTTGAGGTTTTTAGAAAACAGTGCATACTGAAGATGAAAGTGGACAACATTTCAGAAACTGACAAATGCAGAATATTTATAATATACCAGTTTCTTTATGAAGGCTAGGTGAATAGTAGTGGTGAGAAGATCAATAGGGATAATAGCATTCCACATTTTTGTGGATTGTACCACGAAAGTTACCACTATACCTTTTTTTCTGGACGATTAGCCACACTGGATCACAAAAGCCTAGGAGGAATACAACAATGTAATATTGGTGCAAGCAGTGGCAAATTTGCCATTATAGTTTCTTTTGAAGAAGTCACATACATATTGTCCTCTCTCTAACTGGTGACTATTGTAGTGTCCACAGGCAGGGGTAGACGTAATCAAAAGGTGTTAATCCAAGTGCCATTCTGGCAGTAGCATTCTACACTTTCTGGGGTTTGTGTAACAGGTAAAGACACAGATAAATGCTTTTCCTTAAGTGTAAACGGGACGACAATGATCCAAGCATTTATAAATGTAATCTTCCTGGGGAAGGACAGTAAGGGTAGAAGATGTCTTCATTTCCTCATGAAGAAAAAGCAGGGTTTTACTTCCGGGGGAGACCTGTTGATTCAAGGACAGCTCGACGTCAAGGAAAACCCCCACATTTTTTTTACCAGAAATGAGCAAATATACAAACTAAGGCAGCCGCATCGGTTCACATGACTGTTGGCAACCAGCGCTTCTGTCTTTTCGAGGTTGATCTTGATTAGATTCACGCAGATCTAAATTGTAATCTTGACTAACCAGAAGCAAGGTGGGAAAGAAGGCAAGGCAAGGCAAGGCAAGGCAAGGCAGGGCAGGGCAAGGAAGGAAGGAAGGAAGGAAGGAAGGAAGGAAGGAAGGAAGGAAGGAAGGAAGGAAGGAAGGAAGGAAGGAAGGAAGGAAGGAAGGAAGGAAGGAAGGAAGGAAGGAAGGAAGGAAGGAAGGAAGGAAGGAAGGAAGGGAGGGAGGGAGGGAGGGAGGGAGGGAGGGAGGGAGGGAGGGAGGGAGGGAGGGAGGGAGGGAGGGAGGGAGGGAGGGAGGGAGGGAGGGAGGGAGGGAGGGAGGGAGGGCACATATTGTAATCAACAACAGTGCTTCGGGTACTGTGCCACAAGTAGCCTAATCCATTTTTGTATGCTACAGCCCACACGTGGACACCCAACTGATTGCCCATCAGTCAAACTGGCAGATAATGGATGCCAACGAGTCCTTGCTCGTCAAAGAATGATTAGGACGTGCAGTTAACGTAACTATTCATGGCCCCCACACATATGTAGTTAGACATACTAAGAACCTTTGCCTACGTAATTGCGAGGATTGGCACAGGGATCTTATGATATCCTCGACAGGCGAGCATCCACTTGAGTGGTTCGACTTTGCATTGTTTACTATTAACCTGCCTTTAATTTTATGTATTGCCCTGCGTCAGTGCATTTTGACTTTTCTGAACTCTACTTCGAAAAGAGGATGAAAAGAAATGAAAAGTAGTCAGGGAGCGGGCGGAGACGGAAGAGAACATTGATGACTGTGACAGATGGTAGTACTTCACTCGATTTTTAACCAAGTCGAACTTTGGATGACAGAGAACTAGATGTGCATGTATGGAGGGAAAACTGAGTTCCTCATCATTGGCTCCTCACAAGCCAGGAGCAAGCTTAGCTGCAGCTACAATGCTTTCTCCCTAAACAAATTTAGGATACCTATTCAAACTAAGGTAAAAACCCCAGGAGTCGCTCTAGAGGCCTCTCTAAAGGCAGACGAGCACACCAAAATGATCAGTAAAAACTGAAATTACTACCTACGACTCATCAGGAAAATTCATCCTTTCTTAACAAAGGCGAATGTGGCCACCGTTCGCTTGAGCTGTCATCTTACCGGTTCTATGTGATTTCATCGACAGACTTTTCATCGCAGGTTTTTTTGCTGCAGATTTTCTTTTGAAAAAAACCATCGTTTTTTAAAAAAATTTTTTGGGGGGTTACCCCATCCGTTTAAATTTTTTAATATTCCCCTAGACACATACCAAATGTATTTAATTTTTAACACCCCCGGAAAAAATCCCCGCAATGAAAAGCCCCTCGATGAAATGACGGTATACCATCTTACCAAGGCTGGACTATTGCAACACACTCCTCCTCTGGCCCAGCAATGCCAGTATAAAACGAAGCCAGCAAATCCAAAATTATGCTGTACGAATCATTAAAAGGGTGCCCATTTCGAGGCTTCGGAAGCAACTACACTGGCTGTCAATACAGGACCGCATAAATGTCAAAGCATTTACCATTGTCCACCGCTGCCTCTATGGCAATGCAACCACCTACCTTAAAACTGTGGTAACTCGCTAGTCGCCAGGTAGACGACTGCGCTCAGCAGCCTTGGCCTGGTCTTCTGCCCCACTTTCAAATGATGCACGGGCACTGGCAGGTCCTTCCCTGCCCGCACTGCCCTGCTGTGGAATTCAGTTCCAGTGAACATAAGGCAGGTAGTAAATCTTCTGCAATTCAGGAAACTTTGTAAAACAATGCTCTTTAAGTAATCCCCAATCTTCTTGATCCCACGTTACCCTTTGTCTTGTTTTTCTTCACATAGTTCATTACTGCCCTTGTGTCTCTGTGCGCCCCGATGCCCGCGGGCTTCCGGTGCATTACAAACGGATAAATAAATACATAAATAAATGTGGTTAGCGACAGGGCAGTGGTGTGGGTAGATTTAGAGGATGTGAGGTAGGGGAAGATGGATGTGAAGTGTGGGTTAGGAGTGAGTATGTGAGGAGTTGGTGAGAAAGGAGGATGTGAGGTGTGGGTGGGGAGAGAGGATTTGAGGCATAGGCAGAGGGAGGATATGAGGGGTGCATGGGGAGAGGTGTTAGGAATGGATGGGGAGAAAGGATGTGAAGTGCAGGCAGTTCAAGGATGTGAGGTGTGGGAGGGGAGAGCGGATGAAAGATGTGAGCAGAGACAGGATGTGAGGTGTGGGCAGAGGGAGGATGTAAGGTATGCATGGGGAGAGAGGATGTGAGGTGTGGGCGGAAAGGATGTGAGGCGTAGGCAGAAGGAGGATGTGAGGCGGTCTGAGGGAAGAGATGAAAGATGTGGGCAGAGAGAGGATTTGAGGTGTGGGTGGGGCAGAGAGGATGTGATGACTGAGTAGAGAGAGGAAGTGAGGCGTGGGTAGGGGATAGAGAATGTGAAGTCTATATGGGAAGAGAGGATGTGAGTTGTCAGTAGGGGCAGCGGATGTCTGCTCTAGTAGAAGAGAGGATGTGAGGTGTGCATGGGGAGAGAGGATGTGAGATGTGGGTGCGGAAGAAGATTGTGAGGTGTAGTCAGAGGGAGGATGTGAGGTGTGGGAGGGGAGAGTAGATTAAAGATGTGGACAGAGAGAAGATCTCAGATGTTGGAAGAGTGAGGATGTGAGGTGTGCATGGGGCGTCAGGATGTGAGGTGTGGGTGGGGAAAAAGGATGTGAGGTGTAGGCAGAGGGAGGATATGTGGTGTGTTTGGGGAGAGATGTGAAGTGTGGGTGGGGAGAAAGGATGTGAGGTGTAGGCAGAGGGAGGATATGAGGTGTGGGAGGGGAGGATGAAATATGTGGGCAGAGAGAGGATGTGATGTGTGGATGGGGGATAGAGGATGTGAAGTCTAGGTGGGAAGTGAGGATGTGAGTTTTCAGTATGGCAGTAGATGTCAGCTCAAGGGGGAGAGAGGATGTGAGGTGTGGGTGTGGAGAAAGGATGGCAGGTGTAGGCAGAAGGAGGATGTGAGGTGTTTGTTTGTGGGGAGATGTGAAGTGTGGGTGGGGAGAAAGAAAGTGACTTGTAGGCAGAGGGAGGATGTGAGGTGTGGGAGAGGAGAGAGGATGACATATGTGGGCAGATAGAGAATGTGAGGTAAGGGTGTTGAGAGAGAAAGTGATGATTGAGCAGAAAGAGGAAATGAGGCGCGGGTTAGGGATAGAGGATGTGAAGTGTAGGTGGGAAGAGAGGATGTGAGTTGTTGGTAGTGGCAGAGGATGACAGCTCTAGGGGAGTGAGGATGTGAGGTGTAGGCAGAGGGAGGATGTGAGGTGGGTGTGGGGAGTGAGGTGAGGTTTGGGTGGGGAGAAAGTATGTTAGGTACAGGTAGAGGGAGGATGTGAGGTGTGGGCAGGGAGAGTGGATGAAAGATGTGGGCAAAGAGAGGGTGTGAGATATGGGCAGAGGGAGGATGTGATATGGGCAGAGGGAGGATATGAGATGTGCATGGGGAGAGAGGATGTGAGATGTGTGTGGGGTGAAAGGATGTGAGGTGTAGGCATAGGGAGGATGTGAGGTAGGCGTGGGGAGAGATGTGAGGTGTGGGTGGGGATAAAGTATGTTAGGTGCAGGTAGAGGGAAGATGCAGTAGAGTAGAGGGTATGAAAGATGTGGGTAGATATAGTATGTGATGTGTTGGTGTGGAGATAGGATGTGAGGAGTTGGTGAGAAAAGAGGATGTGAGGTGTGGGCGGGGAGAGATGATTTGAGGTGTAGACAGAGCGAGGATGTGAGGTGTGCATGAGGAGAGATGTTAGGTGTGGTGTGGGGAGAAAGCATGTGAGGTGTAGGCAGAGAGGATGTGAGGTGTGGGAGGGGAGAGCGGATGAAAGGTGTAGGCAGAGAGAGGAAGTGAGATGTGGGCAGAGGGTGGATGTGAGATGTGGGAAGAGATTTGTGTGTGGAGAGAGGATGTGAGGTGTGGGTGGGGAGAAAGGATGTGAGGTGCAGGAAGAGGGAGGATGTGAGATGTGCATGGGGAGAGATGTTAGGTGCTGGTGGGGAGATAGGATGTGAGGTGCAGGCAGAGGGAGGATGTGAGGTGTGCATGGGGAGAGATGTAAGGTGTTGGTGCAGAGAGAGGATGTGAGGAGAGAGAGGAAGTGAGCAACGGGTAGGGGATAGAGGATGTGAAATGCAGATAGGAAGAGAGGATGTGATTTGTCAGTAGTGGCAGTGGATGTCAGCTCTAGGGGGAGAAAGGATGTGAGGTGTGGGCTTAGAGAGGATGCAAGGTTATGTAGCAGGGAGGATGTGATAGCAGAAATGCTGGCTAGAAATGGAGCAGAGTAAAAGATCTGGAAAGCAACTGTGGGTGTCAGTGAGTTGAAGTAATTGTGAGGTAAGATAAGTAATACATGACAATGCATATTCCTCTCTCTTCGCTTCCACAGCGTTCTGCACTAATGATTTTGCATCTGCTTCAGGCAATCCTCTCCACAAGTTTAAAGATTAGTAAGGCAGGCACTTTGTTACCAGTCATTAGCTTCTCCCCAAATGCACGTTTTCATGACTCCATCAATCTTCACAGCACAAATCTTCCCCTTGATGGGGGGAGGGGGAAAGCCATGGTTGTTGCTCTCCAATGTAAGGCATGATGGCCCTGCTGCTGCTGCCTTTGCCCGGGACTACTAGAACAATGTTTAAAGATTAGTTAGGCAGGCGATCTGTTACCAGTCGTTAGCTTATCCTCCAAATGCATGTTTTCATGACTCCATCAATCTTCAGGGAGGCTGAGTTTCTTTGTTTTTTCAGGCGGGTCTGCATTTCTTTTTCATATGTGGCAAGTTAATTAGCTCTGAGGATTCTGGTACTTGTATTTTTCACACTTGATTTTACTGGCAGGTGACTGGAAACAACTCCCTCCATAGCACAAATCTTCCCCTTGATGGGGGGAGGAGGAAAGCCATGGTTGTGGCTCTCAAAGGTAAGGCATGATGGCCCTGCTGCTGCTGCCTTTGCCTGGGACTACTGGAACAATGTTTAAAGATTAGTAAGGCAGGCGTTCTGTTATCAGTCAGTAGCTTCTCCTCATAAGATACATTTTCATGACTCCATCAATCTTCAGGGAGGCTGAGTTTCTTTGATTTTTCAGGCGGGTCTGCATTTCTTTTTCAGGTGTGGCAAGTTAATTAGCTCTGAGGATTCTGGTACTTGTATTTTCCGCACTTGATTTTACTGGCAGGTGACTGGAAACAACTCCCTCCATAGCACAAATCTTCCCCTTGATGGGGGCACGGGGAAAGCCATGTTTGTGGCTCTCCAATGTAAGGCATGATGGCCCTGCTGCTGCTGCCTTTGCCCGGGACTACTGGGACAATGTTTAAAGATTAGTGAGGCAGACGCTCTATTACCAGTGATTAGCTTCTCCTCCAAATGCATGTTTTCATGACTCCATCAATCTTCAGGGAGGCTGAGTTTCTTTGTTTTTTCAGGCGGGTCTGCATTTCTTTTTCAGGTGTAGCAAGTTAATTAGCTCTGAGGATTCTGGTACTTGTATTTTTCACACTTGATTTTACTGGCAGGTGACTGGAAACAACTCCCTCCATAGCACAAATCTTCCTTTTTCAGGTGACGCAATTTAATTAGCTCTGAGGATTCTGGTACTTGTATTTTTCACACTTGATTTTACTGGCAGGTGACTGGAAACAACTCCCTCCATAGCACAAATATTCCCCTTGATGAGGGGAGGCGGAAAGCCATGGTTTTGGCTCTCCAATGTAAAGCATGATGGCCCTGCTGCTGATGCCTTTGCCCAGGACTACTGGAACAATGTTTAAAGATTAGTAAGGCAGGCGCTCTGTTACCAGTCATTAGCTTCTCCTCCAAACTCACGTTTTCATGGCTCCATCAATCTTCAGGGAGGCTGAGTTTCTTTGTTTTTTCAGGCGGGTCTGCATTTCTTTTTCAGGTGTGGAAAGTTAATTAACTCTGAGGATTCTGGTACTTGTATTTTTGCAATTGATTTTACTGGCAGTTGACCGGAAACAACTCCCTCCATAGCACTAATCTTCCCCTTGATGGAGGGAGGGGGAAAGCAATGGTTGTGGCTCTCCAATGTAAGGCATGATGGCCCTGCTGCTGCTGCCTTTGCCCGGGACTACTGGAAAAATGTTTAAAGATTAGTAAGGCAGGTGCTCTGTTACCAGTGATTAGCTTCTCCTCCAAACTCACATTTTCATGGCTCCATCAATCTTCAGGGAGGCTGAGTTTCTTTGTTTTTTCTGGCGGGTCTGCATTTCTTTTTCAGGTGTGGAAAGTTAATTAACTCTGAGGATTCTGGTACTTGTATTTTTCACACTTGATTTTACTGGCAGGTGACTGGAAACAACTCCCTCCATAGCACAAATCTTCCTCTTGATGGGGGGAGGGGGAAAGCCATGGTTTTGGCTCTCCAATGTAAGGCATGATGGCCCTGCTCCTGCTGCCTTTGCCCGGGACTACTGGAACTATGTTTAAAGATTAGTTAGGCAGGTGATCTGTTACCAGTCGTTACCTTATCTTCCAAATGCACATTTTCATGACTCCATCAATCTTCAGGGAGGCTGAGTTTCTTTGTTTTTTCAGGCGGGTCTGCATTTATTATTCAGGTGTGGCAAGTTAATTAGCTCTGAGGATTCTGGTACATGTATTTTTCGCACTTGATTTTACTGGCAGGTGACTGGAAACAACTCCCTCCATAGCACAAATCTTCCCCTTGATGGGGGCAGGGGGAAAGCCATGGTTGTTGCTCTCCAATGTAAGGCATGATGGCCCTGCTGCTGCTGCCTTTGCCCGGGACTACTAGAACAATGTTTAAAGATTAGTAAGACAGGTGCTCTGTTACCATTGATTAGCTTCTCCTCCAAACGCACGTTTTCATGACTCCATCAATCTTCAGGGAGGCTAACTTTCTTTGTTTTTTCAGGCGGGTCTGCATTTCTTTTTCAGGTGTGGCAAGTTAATTAGCTCTTGATTTTACTGGCAGGTGACCGGAAACAGCTCCCTCCATAGCACAAATCTTCCCCTGATGGGGGGCACAGTGAAATACATGGTTGTGGCTCTCCAGTGTAAGGCATGATCGCCCTACTGCTGCTGCCTTTGTCCGGGATTACGGGAACAATGTTTAAAGATTACTAAGTTACGCGCTCTGTTACCAGTCGTTAGCTTATCCTCCAAACACACGTTTTCATTACTCCATCAATCTTCAGGGAGGCTGAGTTTCTTTGTTTTTTCAGGCGGGTCTGCATTTCTTTTTCAGGTGTGGTAAGTTAATTAACTCTGAGGATTCTGGTACTTGTATTTTTCACACTTGATTTTACTGGCAGGTGACGGGAAACAACTCCCTCCAATACAGAAATCTTCCCCTTGATGGGAGGAGGGGGAAAGCCATGGTTGTGGCTCTCCAATGTAAGGCATGATGGCCCTGCTGCTGCTGCCTTTGCCCGGGACTACTAGAACAATGTTTAACGATTAGTAAGGCAGGTGCTCTGTTACCATTGATTAGCTTCTCCTCCAAACGCACGTTTTCATGACTCCATCAATCTTCAGGGAGGCTGAGTTTCTTTGTTTTTTCAGGCGGGTCTGCATTTCTTTTTCAGGTGTGGAAAGTTAATTAACTCTGAGGATTCTGGTACTTGTATTTTTGCACTTGATTTTACTCGCAGGTGACCGAAACAACTCCCTCCATAGCACAAATCTTCCCCTTGATGGGGGAGGGGGAAAGCCATGGTTGTGGCTTTCCAATGTAAGGCATGATGGCCCTGCTCCTGCTGCCTTTGCCAGGGACTACTGGAACTATGTTTAAAGATTCGTTAGGCAGGCGATCTGTTATCAGTCGTTAGCTTATCCTCCAAATGCATGTTTTCATGACTCCATCAATCTTCAGGGAGGCTGAGTTTTTTTGTTTTTTCAGGCGGGTCTGCATTTATTTTGCAGGTGTGGCAAGTTAATTAGCTCTGAGGATTCTGGTACTTGTATTTTTCGCACTTGATTTTACTGGCAGATGACTTGAAACAACTCCCTCCAATACAGAAATCTTCCCCTTGATGGGAGGAGGGGGAAAGCCATGGTTGTGGCTCTCCAGAGTAAGGCATGATGGCCCTGCTGCTGCTGCCTTTGCCCGGGACTACTGGAACAATGTTTAAAGATTAGTAAGGCAGGCGCTCTTCTATCAGTCATTAGCTTCTCCTCCAAATGCACGTTTTCATGACAACATCAATCTTCAGGGAGGCTGAGTTTCTTTGTTTTTTCAGGCGGGTCTGCATTTCTTTTTCAGGTGTGGAAAGTTAATTAACTCTGAGGATTCTGGTACTTGTATTTTTGCACTTGATTTTACTGGCAGGTGACTGGAAACAACTCCCTCGATAGCACAAATCTTCCCCTTGATGGGGGGAGGGGGAAAGCCATAGTTTTGGCTCTCCAATGTAAGGCATGATGGCCCTGCTGCTGCTGCCTTTGCCCGAGACTACTGGAACAATGTTTAAAGATTAGTTAGGCAGGCGATCTGTTACCAGTCGTTACCTTATCTTCCAAATGCACATTTTCATGACTCCATCAATCTTCAGGGAGGCTGAGTTTCTTTGTTTTTTCAGGCGGGTCTGCATTTATTATTCAGGTGTGGCAAGTTAATTAGCTCTGAGGATTCTGGTACTTGTATTTTTCGCACTTGATTTTACTGGCAGGTGACTGGAAACAACTCCCTCCATAGCACAAATCATCCCCTTGATGGGGGCAGGGGGAAAGCCATGGTTGTTGCTCTCCAATGTAAGGCATGATGGCCCTGCTGCTGCTGCAATTGCCCGGGACTACTAGAACAATGTTTAAAGATTAGTAAGACAGGTACTCTGTTACCATTGATTAGCTTCTCCTCCAAACACACGTTTTCATGACTCCATCAATCTTCAGGGAGGCTAACTTTCTTTGTTTTTTCAGGCAGGTCTGCATTTCTTTTTCAGGTGTGGCAAGTTAATTAGCTCTTGATTTTACTGGCAGGTGACCGGAAACAGCTCCCTCCATAGCACAAATCTTCCCCTGATGGGGGGGAACAGTGAAATACATGGTTGTGGCTCTCCAGTGTAAGGCATGATCGCCCTGCTGCTGCTGCCTTTATCCGGGATTGCGGGAACAATGTTTAAAGATTACTAAGTTACGCGCTCTGTTACCAGTCGTTAGCTTATCCTCCAAACGCACGTTTTCATGACTCCATCAATCTTCAGGGAGGCTGAGTTTCTTTGTTTTTTCAGGCGGGTCTGCATTTCTTTTTCAGGTGTGGAAAGTTAATTTACTCTGAGGATTCTGGTACTTGTATTTTTGCACTTGATTTTACTGGCAGGTGACGGGAAACAACTCCCTCCATAGCACAAATCTTCCCCTTGATGGGGGGAGGGGGAAAGCCATGGTTGTTGCTCTCCAATGTAAGGCATGATGGCCCTGCTGCTGCTGCCTTTGCCCGGGACTACTAGAACAATGTTTAAAGATTAGTTAGGCAGGCGATCTGTTACCAGTCGTTAGCTTATCCTCCAAATGCATGTTTTCATGACTCCATCAATCTTCAGGGAGGCTGAGTTTCTTTGTTTTTTCAGGCGGGTCTGCATTTATTTTGCAGGTGTGGCAAGTTAATTAGCTCTGAGGATTCTGGTACTTGTATTTTTAGCACTTGATTTTACTGGCAGGTGACTGGAAACAACTCCCTCCATAGCACAAATCTCCCCCTTGATGGGGGCAGGGGGAAAGCCATGGTTGTTGCTCTCCAATGTAAGGCATGATGGCCCTGCTGCTGCTGCCTTTGCCCGGGACTACTGGAACAATGTTTAAAGATTAGTAAGGCAGGTGCTCTGTTACCATTGATTAGCTTCTCCTCCAAACGCACGTTTTCATGACTCCATCAATCTTCAGGGAGGCTGAGTTTCTTTGTTTTTTCAGGCAGGTCTGCATTTATTTTTCAGGTGTGGCAAGTTATTTAGCTCTGAGGATTCTGGTACTTTTATTTTTTGCACTTGATTTTACTGGCAGGTGACTGGAAACAACTCCCTCCATAGCACAAATCTTCCCCTTGATGGGGGGAGGGGGAAAGCCATGGTTGTGGCTCTCCAATGTAAGGCATGATGACCCTGCTGCTGCTGCCTTTGCCCGGGACTACTGGAACAATGTTTAAAGATTAGTACGGCAGGTGCTCTGTTACCAGTGATTAGCTTCTCCTCCAAATGCACGTTTTCATGGCTCCATCAATCTTCAGGGAGGCTAAGTTTCTTTGTTTTTTCAGGCGGGTCTGCATTTCTTTTTCAGGTGTGGCAAGTTAATTAGCTCTGAGGATTCTGGTACTTGTATTTTTCGCACTTGATTTTACTGGCAGGTGACTGGAAACAACTCCCTCCATAGCACAAATCCTCCCCTTGATGGCGGCAGGGGGAAAGCCATGGTTGTGGCTCTCCAATGTAAGGCATGATGGCCCTGCTCCTGCTGCCTTTGCCCGGGACTACTGGAACTATGTTTAGAGATTAGTTAGGCAGGCGATTTGTTACCAGTCGTTAGCTTATCCTCCAAATGCACGTTGTCATGACTCCATCAATCTTCAGGGAGGCTGAGTTTCTTTGTTTTTACAGGCGGGTCTGCATTCATTTTTCAGGTGTGGCAAGTTAATTAGCTCTGAATATTCTGGTACTTGTATTTTTCGCACTTGATTTTACTGGCAGGTGACTGGAAACAACTCCCTCCATAGCACAAATCTTCCCCTTGATGGGGGGAGGAGGAAAGCCATGGTTGTGGCTCTCAAAGGTAAGGCATGATGGCCCTGCTGCTGCTGCCTTTGCCTGGGACTACTGGAACAATGTTTAAAGATTAGTAAGGCAGGCGCTCTGTTATCAGTCAGTAGCTTCTCCTTCAAACTCACATTTTCATGGCTCCATCAATCTTCAGGGAGGCTGAGTTTCTTTGTTTTTTCTGGCGGGTCTGCATTTCTTTTTCAGGTGTGGAAAGTTAATTAACTCTGAGGATTCTGGTACTTGTATTTTTCACACTTGATTTTACTGGCAGGTGACTGGAAACAACTCCCTCCATAGCACAAATATTCCCCTTGATGAGGGGAGGCGGAAAGCCATGGTTTTGGCTCTCCAATGTAAAGCATGATGGCCCTGCTGCTGATGCCTTTGCCCAGGACTACTGGGACAATGTTTAAAGATTAGTAAGGCAGGCGCTCTGTTACCAGTCATTAGCTTCTCCTCCAAACTCACGTTCTCATGGCTCCATCAATCTTCAGGGAGGCTGAGTTTCTTTGTTTTTTCAGGCGGGTCTGCATTTCTTTTTCAGGTGTGGAAAGTTAATTAGCTCTGAGGATTCTGGTACTTGTATTTTTCACACTTGATTTTACTGGCAGGTGACTGGAAACAACTCCCTCCATAGCACAAATCTTCCCCTTGATGGGGGGAGGGGGAAAGCCATGGTTGTGGCTCTCCAATGATGGCCCTGCTGCTGTTGCCTTTGCCCGGGACTACTGGAACAATGTTTAAAGATTAGTAAGGCAGGTGCTCTGTTACCAGTGATTAGCTTCTCCTCCAAACGCACGTTTTCATGGCTCCATCAATCTTGAGGGAGGCTGAGTTTCTTTGTTTTTTCAGGCGGGTCTGCATTTCTTTTTCATGTGTGGAAAGTTTATTAACTCTGAGGATTCTGGTACTTGTATTTTTGCAATTGATTTTACTGGCAGTTGACCGGAAACAACTCCCTCCATAGCACTAATCTTCCCCTTGATGGAGGGAGGGGGAAAGCAATGGTTGTGGCTCTCCAATGTAAGGCATGATGGCCCTGCTGCTGCTGCCTTTGCCCGGGACTGCTGGAAAAATGTTTAAAGATTAGTAAGGCAGGTGCTCTGTTACCAGTGATTAGCTTCTCCTTCAAACTCACATTTTCATGGCTCCATCAATCTTCAGGGAGGCTGAGTTTCTTTGTTTTTTCTGGCGGGTCTGCATTTCTTTTTCAGGTGTGGAAAGTTAATTAACTCTGAGGATTCTGGTACTTGTATTTTTCACACTTGATTTTACTGGCAGGTGACTGGAAACAACTCCCTCCATAGCACAAATCTTCCTCTTGATGGGGAGAGGGGGAAAGCCATGGTTGTGGCTCTCCAATGTAAGGCATGATGGCCCTGCTGCTGCTGCCTTTGCCCGGGACTACTGGAACAATGTTTAAAGGTTAGTAAGGCAGGTGCTCTGTTACCATTGATTAGCTTCTCCTCCAAATGCACGTTTTCATGACAACATCAATCTTCAGGGAGGCTGAGTTTCTTTGTTTTTTCAGGCCGGTCTGCATTTCTTTTTCCAGTGTGGAAAGTTAATTAACTCTGAGGATTCTGGTACTTGTATTTTTGCACTTGATTTTACTGGCAGGTGACTGGAAACAACTCCCTCGATAGCACAAATCTTCCCCTTGATGGGGGGAGGGGGAAAGCCATAGTTTTGGCTCTCCAATGTAAGGCATGATGGCCCTGCTCCTGCTGCCTTTGCCCGGGACTACTGGAACTATGTTTAAAGATTAGTTAGGCAGGCGATCTGTTACCAGTCGTTACCTTATCTTCCAAATGCACATTTTCATGACTCCATCAATCTTCAGGGAGGCTGAGTTTCTTTGTTTTTTCAGGCGGGTCTGCATTTATTATTCAGGTGTGGCAAGTTAATTAGCTCTGAGGATTCTGGTACATGTATTTTTCGCACTTGATTTTACTGGCAGGTGACTGGAAACAACTCCCTCCATAGCACAAATCTTCCCCTTGATGGGGGCAGGGGGAAAGCCATGGTTGTTGCTCTCCAATGTAAGGCATGATGGCCCTGCTGCTGCTGCCTTTGCCCGGGACTACTAGAACAATGTTTAAAGATTAGTAAGACAGGTGCTCTGTTACCATTGATTAGCTTCTCCTCCAAACGCACGTTTTCATGACTCCATCAATCTTCAGGGAGGCTAACTTTCTTTGTTTTTTCAGGCGGGTCTGCATTTCTTTTTCAGGTGTGGCAAGTTAATTAGCTCTTGATTTTACTGGCAGGTGACCGGAAACAGCTCCCTCCATAGCACAAATCTTCCCCTGATGGGGGGCACAGTGAAATACATGGTTGTGGCTCTCCAGTGTAAGGCATGATCGCCCTACTGCTGCTGCCTTTGTCCGGGATTACGGGAACAATGTTTAAAGATTACTAAGTTACGCGCTCTGTTACCAGTCGTTAGCTTATCCTCCAAACGCACGTTTTCATTACTCCATCAATTTTCAGGGAGGCTGAGTTTCTTTGTTTTTTCAGGCGGGTCTGCATTTCTTTTTCAGGTGTGGTAAGTTAATTAACTCTGAGGATTCTGGTACTTGTATTTTTCACACTTGATTTTACTGGCAGGTGACGGGAAACAACTCCCTCCAATACAGAAATCTTCCCCTTGATGGGAGGAGGGGGAAAGCCATGGTTGTGGCTCTCCAATGTAAGGCATGATGGCCCTGCTGCTGCTGCCTTTGCCCGGGACTACTAGAACAATGTTTAACGATTAGTAAGGCAGGTGCTCTGTTACCATTGATTAGCTTCTCCTCCAAACGCACGTTTTCATGACTCCATCAATCTTCAGGGAGGCTGAGTTTCTTTGTTTTTTCAGGCGGGTCTGCATTTCTTTTTCAGGTGTGGAAAGTTAATTAACTCTGAGGATTCTGGTACTTGTATTTTTGCACTTGATTTTACTGGCAGGTGACCGGAAACAACTCCCTCCATAGCACAAATCTTCCCCTTGATGGGGGAGGGGGAAAGCCATGGTTGTGGCTTTCCAATGTAAGGCATGATGGCCCTGCTCCTGCTGCCTTTGCCAGGGACTACTGGAACTATGTTTAAAGATTAGTTAGGCAGGCGATCTGTTATCAGTCGTTAGCTTATCCTCCAAATGCATGTTTTCATGACTCCATCAATCTTCAGGGAGGCTGAGTTTTTTTGTTTTTTCAGGCGGGTCTGCATTTATTTTGCAGGTGTGGCAAGTTAATTAGCTCTGAGGATTCTGGTACTTGTATTTTTCGCACTTGATTTTACTGGCAGATGACTTGAAACAACTCCCTCTAATACAGAAATCTTCCCCTTGATGGGAGGAGGGGGAAAGCCATGGTTGTGGCTCTCCAGTGTAAGGCATGATGGCCCTGCTGCTGCTGCCTTTGCCCGGGACTACTGGAACAATGTTTAAAGATTAGTAAGGCAGGCGCTCTTCTATCAGTCATTAGCTTCTCCTCCAAATGCATGTTTTCATGACAACATCAATCTTCAGGGAGGCTGAGTTTCTTTGTTTTTTCAGGCGGGTCTGCATTTCTTTTTCAGGTGTGGAAAGTTAATTAACTCTGAGGATTCTGGTACTTGTATTTTTCACACTTGATTTTACTGGCAGGTGACTGGAAACAACTCCCTCCATAGCACAAATCTTCCTCTTGATGGGGAGAGGGGGAAAGCCATGGTTGTGGCTCTCCGATGTAAGGCATGATGGCCCTGCTGCTGCTGCCTTTGCCCGAGACTCCTGGAACAATGTTTAAAGGTTAGTAAGGCAGGTGCTCTGTTACCATTGATTAGCTTCTCCTCCAAATGCACGTTTTCATGACAACATCAATCTTCAGGGAGGCTGAGTTTCTTTGTTTTTTCAGGCCGGTCTGCATTTCTTTTTCAGGTGTGGAAAGTTAATTAGCTCTGAGGATTCTGGTACTTGTATTTTTCGCACTTGATTTTACTGGCAGGTGACTGGAAACAACTCCCTCCATAGCACAAATCATCCCCTTGATGGGGGCAGGGGGAAAGCCATGGTTGTTGCTCTCCAATGTAAGGCATGATGGCCCTGCTGCTGCTGCAATTGCCCGGGACTACTAGAACAATGTTTAAAGATTAGTAAGACAGGTGCTCTGTTACCATTGATTAGCTTCTCCTCCAAACACACGTTTTCATGACTCCATCAATCTTCAGGGAGGCTAACTTTCTTTGTTTTTTCAGGCAGGTCTGCATTTCTTTTTCAGGTGTGGCAAGTTAATTAGCTCTTGATTTTACTGGCAGGTGACCGGAAACAGCTCCCTCCATAGCACAAATCTTCCCCTGATGGGGGGGGACAGTGAAATACATGGTTGTGGCTCTCCAGTGTAAGGCATGATCGCCCTGCTGCTGCTGCCTTTATCCGGGATTGCGGGAACAATGTTTAAAGATTACTAAGTTACGCGCTCTGTTACCAGTCGTTAGCTTATCCTCCAAACGCACGTTTTCATGACTCCATCAATCTTCAGGGAGGCTGAGTTTCTTTGTTTTTTCAGGCGGGTCTGCATTTCTTTTTCAGGTGTGGAAAGTTAATTTACTCTGAGGATTCTGGTACTTGTATTTTTGCACTTGATTTTACTGGCAGGTGACGGGAAACAACTCCCTCCATAGCACAAATCTTCCCCTTGATGGGGGGAGGGGGAAAGCCATGGTTGTTGCTCTCCAATGTAAGGCATGATGGCCCTGCTGCTGCTGCCTTTGCCCGGGACTACTAGAACAATGTTTAAAGATTAGTTAGGCAGGCGATCTGTTACCATTCGTTAGCTTATCCTCCAAATGCATGTTTTCATGACTCCATCAATCTTCAGGGAGGCTGAGTTTCTTTGTTTTTTCAGGCGGGTCTGCATTTATTTTGCAGGTGTGGCAAGTTAATTAGCTCTGAGGATTCTGGTACTTGTATTTTTAGCACTTGATTTTTCTGGCAGGTGACTGGAAACAACTCCCTCCATAGCACAAATCTCCACCTTGATGGGGGCAGGGGGAAAGCCATGGTTGTTGCTCTCCAATGTAAGGCATGATGGCCCTGCTGCTGCTGCCTTTGCCCGGGACTACTGGAACAATGTTTAAAGATTAGTAAGGCAGGTGCTCTGTTACCATTGATTAGCTTCTCCTCCAAACGCACGTTTTCATGACTCCATCAATCTTCAGGGAGGCTGAGTTTCTTTGTTTTTTCAGGCAGGTCTGCATTTATTTTTCAGGTGTGGCAAGTTATTTAGCTCTGAGGATTCTGGTACTTTTATTTTTTGCACTTGATTTTACTGGCAGGTGACTGGAAACAACTCCCTCCATAGCACAAATCTTCCCCTTGATGGGGGGAGGGGGAAAGCCATGGTTGTGGCTCTCCAATGTAAGTCATGATGACCCTGCTGCTGCTGCCTTTGCCCGGGACTACTGGAACAATGTTTAAAGATTAGTAAGGCAGGTGCTCTGTTACCAGTGATTAGCTTCTCCTCCAAATGCACGTTTTCATGGCTCCATCAATCTTCAGGGAGGCTAAGTTTCTTTGTTTTTTCAGGCGGCTCTGCATTTCTTTTTCAGGTGTGGCAAGTTAATTAGCTCTGAGGATTCTGGTACTTGTATTTTTCGCACTTGATTTTACTGGCAGGTGACTGGAAACAACTCCCTCCATAGCACAAATCCTCCCCTTGATGGCGGCAGGGGGAAAGCCATGGTTGTGGCTCTCCAATGTAAGGCATGATGGCCCTGCTCCTGCTGCCTTTGCCCGGGACTACTGGAACTATGTTTAAAGATTAGTTAGGCAGGCGATTTGTTACCAGTCGTTAGCTTATCCTCCAAACGCACGTTTTCATGACTCCATCAATCTTCAGGGAGGCTGAGTTTCTTTGTTTTTTCAGGCGGGTCTGCATTTCTTTTTCAGGTGTGGAAAGTTAATTTACTCTGAGGATTCTGGTACTTGTATTTTTGCACTTGATTTTACTGGCAGGTGACGGGAAACAACTCCCTCCATAGCACAAATCTTCCCCTTGATGGGGGGAGGGGGAAAGCCATGGTTGTTGCTCTCCAATGTAAGGCATGATGGCCCTGCTGCTGCTGCCTTTGCCCGGGACTACTAGAACAATGTTTAAAGATTAGTTAGGCAGGCGATCTGTTACCAGTCGTTAGCTTATCCTCCAAATGCATGTTTTCATGACTCCATCAATCTTCAGGGAGGCTGAGTTTCTTTGTTTTTTCAGGCGGGTCTGCATTTATTTTGCAGGTGTGGCAAGTTAATTAGCTCTGAGGATTCTGGTACTTGTATTTTTAGCACTTGATTTTTCTGGCAGGTGACTGGAAACAACTCCCTCCATAGCACAAATCTCCACCTTGATGGGGGCAGGGGGAAAGCCATGGTTGTTGCTCTCCAATGTAAGGCATGATGGCCCTGCTGCTGCTGCCTTTGCCCGGGACTACTGGAACAATGTTTAAAGATTAGTAAGGCAGGTGCTCTGTTACCATTGATTAGCTTCTCCTCCAAACGCACGTTTTCATGACTCCATCAATCTTCAGGGAGGCTGAGTTTCTTTGTTTTTTCAGGCAGGTCTGCATTTATTTTTCAGGTGTGGCAAGTTATTTAGCTCTGAGGATTCTGGTACTTTTATTTTTTGCACTTGATTTTACTGGCAGGTGACTGGAAACAACTCCCTCCATAGCACAAATCTTCCCCTTGATGGGGGGAGGGGGAAAGCCATGGTTGTGGCTCTCCAATGTAAGTCATGATGACCCTGCTGCTGCTGCCTTTGCCCGGGACTACTGGAACAATGTTTAAAGATTAGTAAGGTAGGTGCTCTGTTACCAGTGATTAGCTTCTCCTCCAAATGCACGTTTTCATGGCTCCATCAATCTTCAGGGAGGCTAAGTTTCTTTGTTTTTTCAGGCGGCTCTGCATTTCTTTTTCAGGTGTGGCAAGTTAATTAGCTCTGAGGATTCTGGTACTTGTATTTTTCGCACTTGATTTTACTGGCAGGTGACTGGAAACAACTCCCTCCATAGCACAAATCCTCCCCTTGATGGCGGCAGGGGGAAAGCCATGGTTGTGGCTCTCCAATGTAAGGCATGATGGCCCTGCTCCTGCTGCCTTTGCCCGGGACTACTGGAACTATGTTTAAAGATTAGTTAGGCAGGCGATTTGTTACCAGTCGTTAGCTTATCCTCCAAATGCACGTTGTCATGACTCCATCAATCTTCAGGGAGGCTGAGTTTCTTTGTTTTTACAGGCGGGTCTGCATTCATTTTTCAGGTGTGGCAAGTTAATTAGCTCTGAATATTCTGGTACTTGTATTTTTCGCACTTGATTTTACTGGCAGGTGACTGGAAACAACTCCCTCCATAGCACAAATCTTCCCCTTGATGAGGGGAGGCGGAAAGCCGTGGTTGTGGCTCTCCAATGTAAGGCATGATGGCCCTGCTGCTGCTGCCTTTGCCCGGGACTACTGGAACAATGTTTAAAGGTTAGTAAGGCAGGTGCTCTGTTACCATTGATTAGCTTCTCCTCCAAATGCACGTTTTCATGACAACATCAATCTTCAGGGAGGCTGAGTTTCTTTGTTTTTTCAGGCCGGTCTGCATTTCTTTTTCCGGTGTGGAAAGTTAATTAACTCTGAGGATTCTGGTACTTGTATTTTTGCACTTGATTTTACTGGCAGGTGACCGGAAACAACTCCCTCCATAGCACAAATCTTCCCCTTGATGGGGGGAGGGGGAAAGCCATGGTTTTGGCTCTCCAATGTAAGGCATGATGGCCCTGCTCCTGCTGCCTTTGCCCGGGACTACTGGAACTATGTTTAAAGATTAGTTAGGCAGGCGATCTTTTACCAGTCGTTAGCTTATCTTCCAAATGCACATTTTCATGACTCCATCAATCTTCAGGGAGGCTGAGTTTCTTTGTTTTTTCAGGCGGGTCTGCATTTATTTTTCAGGTGTGGCAAGTTAATTCGCTCTGAGGATTCTGGTACATGTATTTTTCGCACTTGATTTTACTGGCAGGTGACTGGAAACAACTCCCTCCATAGCACAAATCTTCCCCTTGATGCGGGCAGGGGGAAAGCCATGGTTGTTGCTCTCCAATGTAAGGCATGATGGCCCTGCCGCTGCTGCCTTTGCCCGGGACTACTAGAACAATGTTTAAAGATTAGTTAGGCAGGCGATCTGTTACCAGTCGTTAGCTTATCCTCCAAATGCATGTTTTCATGACTCCATCAATCTTCAGGGAGGCTGAGTTTCTTTGTTTTTTCAGGCGGGTCTGCATTTATTTTGCAGGTGTAGCAAGTTAATTAGCTCTGAGGATTCTGGTACTTGTATTTTTAGCACTTGATTTTACTGGCAGGTGACTGGAAACAACTCCCTCCATAGCACAAATCTCCCCCTTGATGGGGGCAGGGGGAAAGCCATGGTTGTGGCTCTCCAATGTAAGGCATGATGACCCTGCTGCTGCTGCCTTTGCCCGGGACTACAGGAACAATGTTTAAAGATTAGTAAAGCAGGTGCTCTGTTACCAGTGATTAGCTTCTCCTCCAAACGCACGTTTTCATGGCTCCGTCAATCTTCAGGGAGGCTAAGTTTCTTTGTTTTTTCAGGCAGGTCTGCATTTCTTTTTCAGGTGTGGCAAGTTAATTAGCTCTTGATTTTACTGGCAGGTGACCGGAAACAGCTCCCTCCATAGCACAAATCTTCCCCTGATGGGGGGGACAGTGAAATACATGGTTGTGGCTCTCCAGTGTAAGGCATGATCGCCCTGCTGCTGCTGCCTTTGTCCGGGATTACGGGAACAATGCTTAAAGATTACTAAGTTATGCGCTCTGTTACCAGTCGTTAGCTTATCCTCCAAACGCACGTTTTCATTACTCCATCAATCTTCAGGGAGGCTGAGTTTCTTTGTTTTTTCAGGCGGGTCTGCATTTCTTTTTCAGGTGTGGTAAGTTAATTAACTCTGAGGATTCTGGTACTTGTATTTTTCACACTTGATTTTACTGGCAGGTGACGGGAAACAACTCCCTCCATAGCACAAATCTTCCCTTGATGGGGACAGGGGAAAGCCATGGTTGTTGCTCTCCAATGTAAGGCATGATGGCCCTGCTACTGCTGCCTTTGCCCGGGAATACTAGAACAATGTTTAAAGATTAGTAAGGCAGGTGCTCTGTTACCATTGATTAGCTTCTCCTCCAAACGCAAGTTTTCATGACTCCATCAATCTCCAGGGAGGCTGAGTTTCTTTGTTTTTTCAGGAGGGTCTGCATTTCTTTTTCAGGTGTGGAAAGTTAATTAACTCTGAGGATTCTGGTACTTGTATTTTTGCACTTGATTTTACTGGCAGGTGACCGGAAACAACTCCCTCCATAGCACAAATCTTCCCCTTGATGGGGGAGGGGGAAAGCCATGGTTGTGGCTCTCCAATGTAAGGCATGATGGCCCTGCTCCTGCTGCCTTTGCCAGGGACTACTGGAACTATGTTTAAAGATTAGTTAGGCAGGCGATCTGTTACCAGTCGTTAGCTTATCCTCCAAATGCATGTTTTCATGACTCCATCAATCTTCAGGGAGGCTGAGTTTTTTTGTTTTTTCAGGCGGGTCTGCATTTATTTTGCAGGTGTGGCAAGTTAATTAGCTCTGAGGATTCTGGTACTTGTATTTTTCGCACTTGATTTTACTGGCAGGTGACTTGAAACAACTCCCGCCAATACAGAAATCTTCCCCTTGATGGGAGGAGGGGGAAAGCCATGGTTGTGGCTCTCCAATGTAAGGCATGATGGCCCTGCTGCTGCTGCCTTTGCCCGAGACTACTGGAACAATGTTTAAAGGTTAGTAAGGCAGGTGCTCTGTTACCATTGATTAGCTTCTCCTCCAAATGCACGTTTTCATGACAACATCAATCTTCAGGGAGGCTGAGTTTCTTTGTTTTTTCAGGCGGGTCTGCATTTCTTTTTCAGGTGTGGCAAGTTAATTAGCTCTGAGGATTCTGGTACTTGTATTTTTCGCACTTGATTTTACTGGCAGGTGACTGGAAACAACTCCCTCCATAGCACAAATCCTCCCCTTGATGGCGGCAGGGGGAAAGCCATGGTTGTGGCTCTCCAATGTAAGGCATGATGGCCCTGCTGCCTTTGCCCGGGACTACTGGAACTATGTTTAAAGATTAGTTAGGCAGGCGATTTGTTACCAGTCGTTAGCTTATCCTCCAAATGCACGTTGTCATGACTCCATCAATCTTCAGGGAGGCTGAGTTTCTTTGTTTTTACAGGCGGGTCTGCATTCATTTTTCAGGTGTGGCAAGTTAATTAGCTCTGAATATTCTGGTACTTGTATTTTTCGCACTTGATTTTACTGGCAGGTGACTGGAAACAACTCCCTCCATAGCACAAATCCTCCCCTTGATGGCGGCAGGGAGAAAGCCATGGTTGTGGCTCTCCAATGTAAGGCATGATGGCCCTGCTCCTGCTGCCTTTGCCCGGGACTACTGGAACTATGTTTAAAGATTAGTTAGGCAGGCGATTTGTTACCAGTCGTTAGCTTATCCTCCAAATGCACGTTGTCATGACTCCATCAATCTTCAGGGAGGCTGAGTTTCTTTGTTTTTACAGGCGGGTCTGCATTCATTTTTCAGGTGTGGCAAGTTAATTAGCTCTGAATATTCTGGTACTTGTATTTTTCGCACTTGATTTTACTGGCAGGTGACTGGAAACAACTCCCTCCATAGCACAAATCTTCCCCTTGATGAGGGGAGGCGGAAAGCCATGGTTGTGGCTCTCCAATGTAAGGCATGATGGCCCTGCTGCTGCTGCCTTTGCCCGGGACTACTGGAACAATGTTTAAAGATTAGTTAGGCAGGCGATTTGTTACCAGTCGTTAGCTTATCCTCCAAATGCACGTTGTCATGACTCCATCAATCTTCAGGGAGGCTGAGTTTCTTTGTTTTTACAGGCGGGTCTGCATTCATTTTTCAGGTGTGGCAAGTTAATTAGCTCTGAATATTCTGGTACTTGTATTTTTCGCACTTGATTTTACTGGCAGGTGACTGGAAACAACTCCCTCCATAGCACAAATCTTCCCCTTGATGAGGGGAGGCAGAAAGCCGTGGTTGTGGCTCTCCAATGTAAGGCATGATGGCCCTGCTGCTGCTGCCTTTGCCCGGGACTACTGGAACAATGTTTAAAGGTTAGTAAGGCAGGTGCTCTGTTACCATTGATTAGCTTCTCCTCCAAATGCACGTTTTCATGACAACATCAATCTTCAGGGAGGCTGAGTTTCTTTGTTTTTTCAGGCCGGTCTGCATTTCTTTTTCCGGTGTGGAAAGTTAATTAACTCTGAGGATTCTGGTACTTGTATTTTTGCACTTGATTTTACTGGCAGGTGACCGGAAACAACTCCCTCCATAGCACAAATCTTCCCCTTGATGGGGGGAGGGGGAAAGCCATGGTTGTGGCTCTCCAATGTAAGGCATGATGGCCCTGCTGCTGCTGCCTTTGCCCGGGACTACTGGAACAATGTTTAAAGATTAGTAAGGCAGGCGCTCTGCTATCAGTCATTAGCTTTTCCTCCAAATGCATGTTTTCATGACTCCATCAATCTTCAGGGAGGCTGAGTTTCTTTGTTTTTTCAGGCGGGTCTGCATTTCTTTTTCAGGTGTGGAAAGTTAATTAACTCTGAGGATTCTGGTACTTGTATTTTTCAAACTTGATTTTACTGGCAGGTGACTGGAAACAACTCCCTCCATAGCACAAATCTTCCTCTTGATGGGGAGAGGGGGAAAGCCATGGTTGTGGCTCTCCAATGTAAGGCATGATGGCCCTGCTGCTGCTGCCTTTGCCCGAGACTACTGGAACAATGTTTAAAGGTTAGTAAGGCAGGTGCTCTGTTACCATTGATTAGCTTCTCCTCCAAATGCACGTTTTCATGACAACATCAATCTTCAGGGAGGCTGAGTTTCTTTGTTTTTTCAGGCGGGTCTGCATTTCTTTTTCAGGTGTGGCAAGTTAATTAGCTCTGAGGATTCTGGTACTTGTATTTTTCGCACTTGATTTTACTGGCAGGTGACTGGAAACAACTCCCTCCATAGCACAAATCCTCCCCTTGATGGCGGCAGGGGGAAAGCCATGGTTGTGGCTCTCCAATGTAAGGCATGATGGCCCTGCTGCCTTTGCCCGGGACTACTGGAACTATGTTTAAAGATTAGTTAGGCAGGCGATTTGTTACCAGTCGTTAGCTTATCCTCCAAATGCACGTTGTCATGACTCCATCAATCTTCAGGGAGGCTGAGTTTCTTTGTTTTTACAGGCGGGTCTGCATTCATTTTTCAGGTGTGGCAAGTTAATTAGCTCTGAATATTCTGGTACTTGTATTTTTCGCACTTGATTTTACTGGCAGGTGACTGGAAACAACTCCCTCCATAGCACAAATCCTGCCCTTGATGGCGGCAGGGGGAAAGCCATGGTTGTGGCTCTCCAATGTAAGGCATGATGGCCCTGCTCCTGCTGCCTTTGCCCGGGTCTACTGGAACTATGTTTAAAGATTAGTTAGGCAGGCGATTTGTTACCAGTCGTTAGCTTATCCTCCAAATGCACGTTGTCATGACTCCATCAATCTTCAGGGAGGCTGAGTTTCTTTGTTTTTACAGGCGGGTCTGCATTCATTTTTCAGGTGTGGCAAGTTAATTAGCTCTGAATATTCTGGTACTTGTATTTTTCGCACTTGATTTTACTGGCAGGTGACTGGAAACAACTCCCTCCATAGCACAAATCTTCCCCTTGATGAGGGGAGGCGGAAAGCCGTGGTTGTGGCTCTCCAATGTAAGGCATGATGGCCCTGCTGCTGCTGCCTTTGCCCGGGACTACTGGAACAATGTTTAAAGATTAGTTAGGCAGGCGATTTGTTACCAGTCGTTAGCTTATCCTCCAAATGCACGTTGTCATGACTCCATCAATCTTCAGGGAGGCTGAGTTTCTTTGTTTTTACAGGCGGGTCTGCATTCATTTTTCAGGTGTGGCAAGTTAATTAGCTCTGAATATTCTGGTACTTGTATTTTTCGCACTTGATTTTACTGGCAGGTGACTGGAAACAACTCCCTCCATAGCACAAATCCTCCCCTTGATGGCGGCAGGGGGAAAGCCATGGTTGTGGCTCTCCAATGTAAGGCATGATGGCCCTGCTCCTGCTGCCTTTGCCCGGGACTACTGGAACTATGTTTAAAGATTAGTTAGGCAGGCGATTTGTTACCAGTCGTTAGCTTATCCTCCAAATGCACGTTGTCATGACTCCATCAATCTTCAGGGAGGCTGAGTTTCTTTGTTTTTACAGGCGGGTCTGCATTCATTTTTCAGGTGTGGCAAGTTAATTAGCTCTGAATATTCTGGTACTTGTATTTTTCGCACTTGATTTTACTGGCAGGTGACTGGAAACAACTCCCTCCATAGCACAAATCTTCCCCTTGATGAGGGGAGGCGGAAAGCCGTGGTTGTGGCTCTCCAATGTAAGGCATGATGGCCCTGCTGCTGCTGCCTTTGCCCGGGACTACTGGAACAATGTTTAAAGGTTAGTAAGGCAGGTGCTCTGTTACCATTGATTAGCTTCTCCTCCAAATGCACGTTTTCATGACAACATCAATCTTCAGGGAGGCTGAGTTTCTTTGTTTTTTCAGGCCGGTCTGCATTTCTTTTTCCGGTGTGGAAAGTTAATTAACTCTGAGGATTCTGGTACTTGTATTTTTGCACTTGATTTTACTGGCAGGTGACCGGAAACAACTCCCTCCATAGCACAAATCTTCCCCTTGATGTGGGGAGGGGGAAAGCCATGGTTTTGGCTCTCCAATGTAAGGCATGATGGCCCTGCTCCTGCTGCCTTTGCCCGGGACTACTGGAACTATGTTTAAAGATTAGTTAGGCAGGCGATCTGTTACCAGTCGTTAGCTTATCTTCCAAATGCACATTTTCATGACTCCATCAATCTTCAGGGAGGCTGAGTTTCTTTGTTTTTTCAGGCGGGTCTGCATTTATTTTTCAGGTGTGGCAAGTTAATTCGCTCTGAGGATTCTGGTACATGTATTTTTCGCACTTGATTTTACTGGCAGGTGACTGGAAACAACTCCCTCCATAGCACAAATCTTCCCCTTGATGGGGGCAGGGGGAAAGCCATGGTTGTTGCTCTCCAATGTAAGGCATGATGGCCCTGCTGCTGCTGCCTTTGCCCGGGACTACTAGAACAATGTTTAAAGATTAGTAAGACAGGTGCTCTGTTACCATTGATTAGCTTCTCCTCCAAACGCACGTTTTCATGACTCCATCAATCTTCAGGGAGGCTAACTTTCTTTGTTTTTTCAGGCAGGTCTGCATTTCTTTTTCAGGTGTGGCAAGTTAATTAGCTCTTGATTTTACAGGCAGGTGACCGGAAACAGCTCCCTCCATAGCACAAATCTTCCCCTGATGGGGGGGACAGTGAAATACATGGTTGTGGCTCTCCAGTGTAAGGCATGATCGCCCTGCTGCTGCTGCCTTTGTCCGGGATTACGGGAACAATGTTTAAAGATTACTAAGTTATGCGCTCTGTTACCAGTCGTTAGCTTATCCTCCAAACGCACGTTTTCATTACTCCATCATCTTCAGGGAGGCTGAGTTTCTTTGTTTTTTCAGGCGGGTCTGCATTTCTTTTTCAGGTGTGGTAAGTTAATTAACTCTGAGGATTCTGGTACTTGTATTTTTCACACTTGATTTTACTGGCAGGTGATGGTAAACAACTCCCTCCATAGCACAAATCTTCCCTTGATGGGGGCAGGGGAAAGCCATGGTTGTTGCTCTCCAATGTAAGGCATGATGGCCCTGTTACTGCTGCCTTTGCCCGGGAATACTAGAACAATGTTTAAAGATTAGTAAGGCAGGTGCTCTGTTACCATTGATTAGCTTCTCCTCCAAACGCAAGTTTTCATGACTCCATCAATCTTCAGGGAGGCTGAGTTTCTTTGTTTTTTCAGGAGGGTCTGCATTTCTTTTTCAGGTGTGGAAAGTTAATTAACTCTGAGGATTCTGGTACTTGTATTTTTGCACTTGATTTTACTGGCAGGTGACCGGAAACAACTCCCTCCATAGCACAAATCTTACCCTTGATGGGGGAGGGGGAAAGCCATGGTTGTGGCTCTCCAATGTAAGGCATGATGGCCCTGCTCCTGCTGCCTTTGCCAGGGACTACTGGAACTATGTTTAAAGATTAGTTAGGCAGGCGATCTGTTACCAGTCGTTAGCTTATCCTCCAAATGCATGTTTTCATGACTCCATCAATCTTCAGGGAGGCTGAGTTTTTTTGTTTTTTCAGGCGGGTCTGCATTTATTTTGCAGGTGTGGCAAGTTAATTAGCTCTGAGGATTCTGGTACTTGTATTTTTCGCACTTGATTTTACTGGCAGGTGACTTGAAACAACTCCCTCCAATACAGAAATCTTCCCCTTGATGGGAGGAGGGGGAAAGCCATGGTTGTGGCTCTCCAATGTAAGGCATGATGGCCCTGCTGCTGCTGCCTTTGCCCGGGACTACTGGAACAATGTTTAAAGATTAGTAAGGCAGGCGCTCTGCTATCAGTCATTAGCTTCTCCTCCAAATGCATGTTTTCATGACTCCATCAATCTTCAGGGAGGCTGAGTTTCTTTGTTTTTTCAGGCGGGTCTGCATTTCTTTTTCAGGTGTGGAAAGTTAATTAACTCTGAGGATTCTGGTACTTGTATTTTTCAAACTTGATTTTACTGGCAGGTGACTGGAAACAACTCCCTCCATAGCACAAATCTTCCTCTTGATGGGGAGAGGGGTAAAGCCATGGTTGTGGCTCTCCAATGTAAGGCATGATGGCCCTGCTGCTGCTGCCTTTGCCCGAGACTACTGGAACAATGTTTAAAGGTTAGTAAGGCAGGTGCTCTGTTACCATTGATTAGCTTCTCCTCCAAATGCACGTTTTCATGACAACATCAATCTTCAGGGAGGCTGAGTTTCTTTGTTTATTCAGGCCGGTCTGCATTTCTTTTTCAGGTGTGGAAAGTTAATTAACTCTGAGGATTCTGGTACTTGTATTTTTGCACTTGATTTTACTGGCAGGTGACCGGAAACAACTCCCTCCATTGCACAAATCTTCCCCTTGATGGGGGGAGGGGAAAGCCATGGTTTTGGCTCTCCAATGTAAGGCATGATGGCCCTGCTCATGCTGCCTTTGCCCGGGACTACTGGAACTATGTTCAAAGATTAGTTAGGCAGGCGATCTGTTACCAGTTGTTAGCTTATCTTCCAAATGCACATTTTCATGACTCCATCAATCTTCAGGGAGGCTGAGTTTCTTTGTTTTTTCAGGCGGGTCTGCATTTATTTTTCAGGTGTGGCAAGTTAATTAGCTCTGAGGATTCTGGTACTTGTATTTTTCGCACTTGATTTTACTGGCAGGTGACTTGAAACAACTCCCTCCAATACAGAAATCTTCCCCTTGATGGGAGGAGGGGGAAAGCCATGGTTGTGGCTCTCCAATGTTTAGTTTAGTTTAGTTTAGTTTATTATTTGTATAGCGCCGCCTGGCCCTAGGGCATCCAGGCGCTTGCGATGAATACAACAAGAATAATGAATACAACAAGAATAATGCAGCAGAAATGTACAAATCGATTACATATTTACAAATTTACAGTCTTGGTGCATGCTAGTGAGGTAGGGCTAGGCAGTTTCTTTGGATAGAAGCCAAGTTTTGGTGTTGTGTCTAAATCTGTGAAAGGACGGTTCTGATCTCAGCTCGAGTGGAAGTGAATTCCAAAGTTTGGAGGCAAGCACGGGGAAGCTGGAGCCACCTGCTTTTTGGAGCTTAAATCTTGGGATATTTAAGCAGTGTGTTTGAGCTGATCTGGTAGGGCGCGCTGGGGTGTGGAGCTTGAGGTTGTCGGATAGGTATCTGGGTGCTTGGTTAGCTAGGCATTTGTGTGTGAGTGAGATGGTTTTATATTCAATTCTTTGTGGTATGGATAGCCAATGGCAGGTGCGTCTGGCGTCCGAGATGTGTTCATGTTTGGGTATGTTCAGGGCTGCTCGCAAGGCGTTGTTTTGTATGACTTGTAGTTTGTTGATGTTTTTCTGACTGGTTCCCAAGTATAGCGCATTGCAGTAGTCAACTTTGGAAAGGACTAGCGCTCTGGCTAAGGTGATGCAGTTGGATGGTGAGAGGTAATGTCTGCTGGCATTGATGAGTTTACAAGTGTAAGCCGTGGCTGATGAGATGGAATTGATCTGTCTTGTCAGTGTGAGGGAGGAGTCGAGGTAGATTCCTAGGGTTATGACGCTGTTAGAGACGATGATGTTATTGCCGTCTATAGTGAATGCTTGATAGAGTTTGTCGAGTTTATTAAGTCTGGGTTGGGAACCTAGGAGAAGAAGCTCGGTCTTGTCGTCATTAAGGCATAGGCCATGCTTGGCCATCCATTCTTGGATAATGGAATAAATGTTGTTGAGAGCAGTGAGGTCGGTGGAGTAGTCGCCTGTTAAAGGGATCAGTATTTGGGTGTCATCTGCGTAGTTGGTGTAGATGACACCCAAGCGGTCCAGTATGTCAAAGAGGGGTTTCGTGAATACATTGTATAGAGTGGGGGAGACGCAGGAGCCCTGGGGGACACCGCAAGTGACTGGGGCTGGGATGGCAGAGGCTGTGGGTGCGAAGACTCTCATGGATCTGTTGTTAAGGAAGGAATGGATCCATGCGTTGGCGTTATCTGAAAATTTGGCTGCTGAGGATAGATGTTTGCAGAGGATGTCGTGGTTGACCAGGTCGAAGGCGGCCGATAAGTCAAGGAGGAGAAGGAGGGCTAGTTTAGCATTGTCTTTAATATTGTCCATCTGTGTCTTAAGGTCAATCAGGGCGGTCTCAGTGCCGTGTTTGGGGCGGAATCCTGATTGTCTGAGTCCTAGTAAGTTATTTTTCTCAAGGTGGTTCTGTATCTGGAGATAGGCAGCTCTGTCGAGGATTTTTAGTAGGAAGGGTACAGTCGTTATGGGTCTGTAGTTGGTGGGGACATTAGGGTCAAGGGTGGGCTTCTTAAGTAAAGGAAGAACCCAGGAGTCCTTGAGGTTGTTGGGCACTATGTTGGAGGTGAAAGATGCGTTGATGAGGGAGGTGATGAAGGGAGCAAGTTGTTTGGCTGCATCTTTAATGATAGGGGCTGGGCAAGTGTCGCCTTGGCATTTGGACGGTTTAAGAGAGTAGATTATTTCTTCAACCTCTTTAATGGTTATGGTGGAAAACTCAAAGAGGTTATTGTCATCATTTTGGGGGGTGGTGTGGGTGTGTGTAGAGGGGGTGATGTTATCGGAGAGGGTGAGGCTTTCTTTCTTTGTCAGGATTTTGGCTTGTAGCGTGGCAATTTTGCCTAGGAGTGCTTCCTGGATGTTCGTGCACCAGTGGATGTCTTTGTTGCAAGTGTCTGGAATGGGGGAGGGTGATTCGAGTTCTTTCAGGATATTGAAGAGCTCTTTGGTATTAGATTTGGCGTTGCTGATTCTTTCATTGTACATGTTTTTTTTAGACTGGATGATGGCTGATTTATAGATGTTGGATGCCAGTGCGTAGGATGTCTTATTAATAGTGGATGGTGACTGTTTCCATGCTAATTCAGCTTGTCTTTTGGCTTTGCGGAGTGTTTTTAGTTTGGGGGTGAACCAGGAATTGAGGTGTGCTCGTGGTTTGGCTTTCCGAAGCTTGAGTGGTGCTATGGTGTTTATGGCCTTAAGGATAGTTGTGTTGTATAAATCTACTAATTCAGTAGGGTTGGTCATGGTGGGTGAGAAGTCGATGATGGGTTGGAGTAGCGGGAGGAGTTTCTCTAGTGTGATATTTTTGTTGTTTCTTGTGAGTGTGGGTGGGTCATTGGAGGAGGGCACTGGTGTTTGAGTGCCTTTGTTGATGGTGAAGGTAATAAGGTGGTGATCGGTCCAGGCGCATGGAGTGTTAGAGAGGATGGTAGTGTTGCAATTGAGGTCAGCTATCCAGCCAAGGATGCGGCCTTTGTTGTGTGTGGGTTGTGCGATATGGTGGGTGAGTCCTAATTCTGAAATAGTGTTGGCGATAGTGTGAGCTTTGTCATTTTTCTCATCATTGAGACCTAGATTAAAGTCTCCTAGGATGAGTAGTCGAGAGTTAGGTTTGATATTGTTAGAGAGTAGAAGGGCTATGTCGTCATTAAAGGATAGTATGGGGCCTGGCGGTCTGTAAATGAGGTGGATGGTGATAGTGCTTGTGTGCGTTGTGGATAGTTTGAGGGTGAGTAATTCCGCTGATGTCAGTGATTGGTTTTGTATGTGTCTAATGTTGATGGAACTTTTTGCAATAACGGCTACTCCACCACCTTTAGCTGTTTGTCTGTCTGCACGGTAGATGGTATAGTCATTGGGTATAGCAAGTGATAGAGAGGGGCCAGATGCTGGGTGGAGCCAGGTTTCTGTAATAGCTATGAAGTCGAGATCATTGACGGTAATAATGTCGGCAATGTCTAAGGCATGGGCGACTACAGATCTCGCATTGATGAGTGCACCTTTAATGGTTTCGGTTGTGATGCATGATTTTTTGGTGTGGGTGCGGGGGGAGGGTGCGATCAGGCCGTGTGATATCTGGTCTGTCGGAAGTGTAGGGCGTGTGCAGTGAGGGGCAGATTTGGTTAAGGTTATGTTTTGTTTGTTGCCTAGATTGGGGAAGGATGCGGGTGTGTGTGTTCTGGATCTGAGTCGGGTGAATCTCGATAATCCTGAGCAGGGATAGGATCTGCTGGTAGTGAGGTTCGTGATAGTGGGTTGGCCGATGGGAGTAGTTTGTGATGCTTCTTGGGGGCTGGGGGTGTCTGCTATGCGATGAGAGTCAATGGAGGAGGTAGGCTGGAAGGGGTTGATGTTGGGTAGGAAGGGGGTGGGGCAGGGTATGGGATAATGTCTGGGGCAGGCTAGTCTGCTGAGGCCGTTGGGGTGTAAGCGAAAGTGTGGCCCTGTACAAGGGGTGTCATGGGGGACCAGGCAGAATGGGAACATAATGAGGAAGGTCCAGGTTATCATGTCTGAGTTTAGAGGGAACTGACGCACAAAATCGTCAGAGAGAAGCTAGTGCGCAATGTTAGTACACAATGGTGCTGCAGTGAGGGTACTAGCGCAGAGAATCGGAGAAATGCTAGTGCACAGTGCTGATACGCAGTACTAATACACAGTGTACTCTAAGCGACCATAAGGCACTACACAATGTCACAGTAGTCTCTAAGCGACCATAAGGCACTGCACAATGTCACAGTAGTCTCTGAGCGACCATAAGGCACAACACAAGTGGTCACAGTGGTCTCTATGCGACCATAAGGCACTACACAATGTTACAGTGGTCTCTAAGCGACCATAAGGCACTACACAATGTCACAGTAGTCTCTAAGCGACCATAAGGCACTACACAATGTCACAGTAGTCTCTAAGCGACCATAAGGCACAACACAAGTGGTCACAGTGGTCTCTACGCGACCATAAGGCACTACACAATGTTACAGTGGTCTCTAAGCGACCATAAGGCACTACACAATGTCACAGTAGTCTCTAAGCGATCATAGGCACTACACAATGTCACAGTAGTCTCTAAGCGACCATAAGGCACAACACAAGTGGTCACAGTGGTCTCTACGCGACCATAAGGCACTACACAATGTTACAGTGGTCTCTAAGCGACCATAAGGCACTACACAATGTCACAGTAGTCTCTAGGCGACCATAAGGCACAACACAAGTGGTCACAGTGGTCTCTAAGTGACCATAAGGCACTACACAATGTGAGCAGTAGTCTGTGTTATACCGTACTGCGAGAACAGGGTTCAGTGAAGGCTTGAAACAGTTCAGGTTGCTGGCTGGAACAGTTGAAAAAAGGTTGCTGTAAGGGGCGGTATGTTTACCCCAGAGGAGATGTGCAGGGGATCTAGCCCTATGCTCGGTGGCGTATACAGGCTAGAGATAGGCACAGTGCACAGTGCCTTCGAGGTGGGCCGGTTCGGAACCTGCTGGCTTGTGGTTGGCTCCCAATAGAGGAGAGGGGCCAATCACGATGTTTGCAGGGTTGCGGGGCCGGATGGAGGGCTAAAGATGCGGCGGACAGCCATCTTTAAATGGTGTGGACCTCGGGGCTTCGATTGGTGGCTGGATGCACTTTGAGTGCATTAATGGGGCAGATCCTGGCAGGAAAGGCCGCACTGGGCAACGCTGGAGCAGTGCGGATATTACTAAATAATTTGCCGCGTGTTGCCTTCAAGACGCACGCTCGTGCTGTAGCTAGGGACTCGTGACATACCTGGTGTCAGCAGCTCCAGCAGTAGATGGAAGGAGCTCCTGCTCATGGTGGCTCTGGATTGGTAAGGGCAGAGTTTCTGGCCCCTGGCTCCTGTGGCTCCGAACAGGCACCCAACAGGCCTTAGAATGGCCTTCGAGCTGGCCGCCGGCGTAATCCGCCTGCCGGCGGTTCCAGCTGATAAAATTGAGGCTCAGCCTCGGTTTCACGCCGCGCTGCGCCCGGCATGGGTGAGTCAGGCGCCGTGTGGGGACAGGGTCAGGCAGGCCCTGTCCGAGTTCCCCGCTCGGCGCGTGGTTCCTCTGCTGGGCTGGTGGTGCTGGGGGGGCTCCTGCCCTCACCCCACGATGAGGAAGGGTGGAGTGGGGGGTTAGCAGGCACCCAACAGGCCTTAGAATGGCCTTCGAGCTGGCCGCCGGCGTAATCCGCCTGCCGGCGGTTCCAGCTGATGAAATTGAGGCTCAGCCTCGGTTTCACGCCGCGCTGCGCCCGGCATGGGCGAGTCAGGCGCCGTGTGGGGACAGGGTCAGGCAGGCCCTGTCCGAGTTCCCCGCTCGGCGCGTGGTTCCTCTGCTGGGCTGGTGGTGCTGGGGGGGCTCCTGCCCTCGCCCCACGATGAGGAAGGGTGGAGTGGGGGGTTAGCAGGCACCCAACAGGCCTTAGAATGGCCTTCGAGCTGGCCGCCGGCGTAATCCGCCTGCCAGCGGTTCCAGCTGATGAAATTGAGGCTCAGCCTCGGTTTCACGCCGCGCTGCGCCCGGCATGGGCGAGTCAGGCGCCGTGTGGGGACAGGGTCAGGCAGGCCCTGTCCGAGTTCCCCGCTCGGCGCGTGGTTCCTCTGCTGGGCTGGTGGTGCTGGGGGGGCTCCTGCCCTCGCCCCACGATGAGGAAGGGTGGAGTGGGGGATAGCAGGCACCCAACAGGCCTTAGAATGGCCTTCGAGCTGGCCGCCGGCGTAATCCGCCTGCCGGCGGTTCCAGCTGATGAAATTGAGGCTCAGCCTCGGTTTCACGCCAAGGCATGATGGCCCTGCTGCTGCTGCCTTTGCCCGGGACTACTGGAACAATGTTTAAAGATTAGTAAGGCAGGCGCTCTGCTATCAGTTATTAGCTTCTCCTCCAAATGCATGTTTTCATGACTCCATCAATCTTCAGGGAGGCTGAGTTTCTTTGTTTTTTCAGGCGGGTCTGCATTTCGTTTTCAGGTGTGGAAAGTTAATTAACTCTGAGGATTCTGGTACTTGTATTTTTCACACTTGATTTTACTGGCAGGTGACTGGAAACAACTCCCTCCATAGCACAAATCTTCCTCTTGATGGGGAGAGGGGGAAAGCCATGGTTATGGCTCTCCAATGTAAGGCATGATGGCCCTGCTGCTGCTGCCTTTGCCCGAGACTACTGGAACAATGTTTAAAGGTTAGTAAGGCAGGTGCTCTGTTACCATTGATTAGCTTCTCCTCCAAACGCACGTTTTCATGACTCCATCAATCTTCAGGGAGGCTGAGTTTTTTTGTTTTTTCAGGCGAATCTGCATTTATTTTGCAGGTGTGGCAAGTTAATTAGCTCTGAGGATTCTGGTACTTGTATTTTTCGCACTTGATTTTACTGGCAGGTGACTTGAAACAACTCCCTCCAATACAGAAATCTTCCCCTTGATGGGAGGAGGGGGAAAGCCATGGTTGTGGCTCTCCAATGTAAGGCATGATGGCCCTGCTCCTGCTGCCTTTGCCCGGGACTACTGGAACTATGTTTAAAGATTAGTTAGGCAGGCGATCTGTTACCAGTCGTTAGCTTATCTTCCAAATGCACGTTTTCATGACTCCATCAATCTTCAGGGAGGCTGAGTTTCTTTGTTTTTTCAGGCGAGTCTGCATTTATTTTTCAGGTGTGGCAAGTTAATTAGCTCTGAGGATTCTGGTACTTGTATTTTTCGCACTTGATTTTACTGGCAGGTGACTGGAAACAACTCCCTCCATAGCACAAATCTTCCCCTTGATGGGGGCAGGGGGAAAGCCATGGTTGTTGCTCTCCAATGTAAGGCATGATGGCCCCGCTGCTGCTGCCTTTGCCCGGGACTAATAGAACAATGTTTAAAGATTAGTAAGACAGGTGCTCTGTTACCATTGATTAGCTTCTCCTCCAAACGCACGTTTTCATGACTCCATCAATCTTCAGGGAGGCTAACTTTCTTTGTTTTTTCAGGCGGGTCTGCATTTCTTTTTCAGGTGTGGCAAGTTAATTAGCTCTTGATTTTACTGGCAGGTGACCGGAAACAGCTCACTCCATAGCACAAATCTTCCCCTGATGGGGGGGGACAGTGAAATACATGGTTGTGACTCTCCAGTGTAAGGCATGATCGCCCTGCTGCTGCTGCCTTTGTCCGGGATTACGGGAACAATGTTTAAAGATTACTAAGTTACGCGCTCTGTTACCAGTCGTTAGCTTATCCTCCAAACGCACGTTTTCATGACTCCATCAATCTTCAGGGAGGCTGAGTTTCTTTGTTTTTTCAGGCGGTTCTGTATTTCTTTTTCAGGTGTGGAAAGTTAATTAACTCTGAGGATTCTGGTACTTGTATTTTTGCACTTGATTTTACTGGCAGGTGACGGGAAACAACTCCCTCCATAGCACAAATCTTCCCCTTGATGACGGGAGGGGGAAAGCCATGGTTGTTGCTCTCCAATGTAAGGCATGATGGCCCTGCTGCTGCTGCCTTTGCCCGGGACTACTAGAACAATGTTTAAAGATTAGTTAGGCAGGCGATCTGTTACCAGTCGTTAGCTTATCCTCCAAATGCATGTTTTCATGACTCCATCAATCTTCAGGGAGGCTGAGTTTCTTTGTTTTTTCAGGCGGGTCTGCATTTATTTTGCAGGTGTGGCAAGTTAATTAGCTCTGAGGATTCTGGTACTTGTATTTTAGCACTTGATTTTACTGGCAGGTGGCTGGAAACAACTCCCTCCATAGCACAAATCTCCCCCTTGATGGGGGCAGGGGGAAAGCCATGGTTGTTGCTCTCCAATGTAAGGCATGATGGCCCTGCTGCTGCTGCCTTTGCCCGGGACTACTGGAACAATGTTTAAAGATTAGTAAGGCAGGTGCTCTCTTACCATTGATTAGCTTCTCCTCCAAACGCACGTTTTCATGACTCCATCAATCTTCAGGGAGGCTGAGTTTCTTTGTTTTTTCAGGCGGGTATGCATTTCTTTTTCAGGTGTAGCAAGTTAATTAGCTCTGAGGATTCTAGTACTTGTATTTTTCACACTTCATTTTACTGGCAGGTCACTGGAAACAACTCCCTCCATAGCACAAATCTTCCCCTTGATGGGGGGAGGGGGAAAGCCATGGTTGTGGCTCTCTAATGTAAGGCATGATGACCCTGCTGCTGCTGCCTTTGCCCGGGACTACTGAAACAATGTTTAAAGATTAGTAAGGCAGGTGCTCTGTTACCAGTGATTAGCTTCTCCTCCAAACGCACGTTTTCATGGCTCCATCAATCTTCAGGGAGGCTAAGTTTCTTTGTTTTTTCAGGCGGGTCTGCATTTCTTTTTCAGGTGTGGCAAGTTAATTAGCTCTGAGGATTCTGGTACTTGTATTTTTCGCACTTGATTTTACTGGCAGGTGACTGGAAACAACTCCCTCCATAGCACAAATCCTCCCCTTGATGGCGGCAGGGGGAAAGCCATGGTTGTGGCTCTCCAATGGAACGCACGATGGCCCTGCTCCTGCTGCCTTTGCCCGGGACTACTGGAACTATGTTTAAAGATTATTTACGCAGGCGATTTGTTACCAGTCGTTAGCTTATCCTCCAAATGCACGTTGTCATGACTCCATCAATCTTCAGGGAGGCTGAGTTTCTTTGTTTTTACAGGCGGGTCTGCATTCAGTTTTCAGGTGTGGCACGTTAATTAGCTCTGAATATTCTGGTACTTGTATTTTTCGCACTTGATTTTACTGGCAGGTGACTGGAAACAACTCCCTCCATAGCACAAATCTTCCCCTTGATGAGGGGAGGCGGAAAGCCATAGTTGTGGCTCTCCAATATAAGGCATGATGGCCCTGCTGCTGCTGCCTTTGCCCGAGACTACTAGAACAATGTTTAAAGATTAGTAAGACAGGTGCTCTGTTACCATTGATTAGCTTCTCCTCCAAAGGCACGTTTTCATGACTCCATCAATCTTCAGGGAGGCTGAGTTTCTTTGTTTTTTCAGGCGGGTCTGCATTTCTTTTTCAGGTGTAGCAAGTTAATTAGCTCTGAGGATTCTGGTACTTGTATTTTTCACACTTGATTTTACTGGCAGGTGACTGGAAACAACTCCCTCCATAGCACAAATCATCCCCTTGATGGGGGAGGGGGAAAGCCATGGTTGTGGCTCTCCAATGTAAGGCATGATGACCCTGCTGCTGCTGCCTTTGCCCGGGACTACTGGAACAATGTTTAAAGGTTAGTAAGGCAGGTGCTCTGTTACCATTGATTAGCTTCTCCTCCAAATGAACGTTTTCATGACAACATCAATCTTCAGGGAGGCTGAGTTTCTTTGTTTTTTCAGGCGGTCTGCATTTCTTTTTCAGGTGTGGAAAGTTAATTAACTCTGAGGATTCTGGTACTTGTATTTTTGCACTTGATTTTACTGGCAGGTGACCGGAAACAACTCCCTCCATTGCACAAATCTTCCCCTTGATGGGGGGAGGGGAAAGCCATGGTTTTGGCTCTCCAATGTAAGGCATGATGGCCCTGCTCATGCTGCCTTTGCCTGGGACTACTGGAACTATGTTCAAAGATTAGTTAGGCAGGCGATCTGTTACCAGTTGTTAGCTTATCTTCCAAATGCACATTTTCATGACTCCATCAATCTTCAGGGAGGCTGAGTTTCTTTGTTTTTTCAGGCGGGTCTGCATTTATTTTTCAGGTGTGGCAAGTTAATTAGCTCTGAGGATTCTGGTACTTGTATTTTTCGCACTTGATTTTACTGGCAGGTGACTTGAAACAACTCCCTCCAATACAGAAATCTTCCCCTTGATGGGAGGAGGGGGAAAGCCATGGTTGTGGCTCTCCAATGTAAGGCATGATGGCCCTGCTGCTGCTGCCTTTGCCCGGGACTACTGGAACAATGTTTAAAGATTAGTAAGGCAGGCGCTCTGCTATCAGTCATTAGCTTCTCCTCCAAATGCATGTTTTTATGACTCCATCAATCTTCAGGGAGGCTGAGTTTCTTTGTTTTTTCAGGCGGGTCTGCATTTCGTTTTCAGGTGTGGAAAGTTAATTAACTCTGAGGATTCTGGTACTTGTATTTTTCACACTTGATTTTACTGGCAGGTGACTGGAAACAACTCCCTCCATAGCACAAATCTTCCTCTTGATGGGGAGAGGGGGAAAGCCATGGTTATGGCTCTCCAATGTAAGGCATGATGGCCCTGCTGCTGCTGCCTTTGCCCGAGACTACTGGAACAATGTTTAAAGGTTAGTAAGGCAGGTGCTCTGTTACCATTGATTAGCTTCTCCTCCAAACGCACGTTTTCATGACTCCATCAATCTTCAGGGAGGCTGAGTTTTTTTGTTTTTTCAGGCGGGTCTGCATTTATTTTGCAGGTGTGGCAAGTTAATTAGCTCTGAGGATTCTGGTACTTGTATTTTTCGCACTTGATTTTACTGGCAGGTGACTTGAAACAACTCCCTCCAATACAGAAATCTTCCCCTTGATGGGAGGAGGGGGAAAGCCATGGTTGTGGCTCTCCAATGTAAGGCATGATGGCCCTGCTCCTGCTGCCTTTGCCCGGGACTACTGGAACTATGTTTAAAGATTAGTTAGGCAGGCGATCTGTTACCAGTCGTTAGCTTATCTTCCAAATGCACGTTTTCATGACTCCATCAATCTTCAGGGAGGCTGAGTTTCTTTGTTTTTTCAGGCGGGTCTGCATTTCTTTTTGAGGTGTGGCAAGTTAATTAGCTCTTGATTTTACTGGCAGGTGACCGGAAACAGCTCACTCCATAGCACAAATCTTCCCCTGATGGGGGGGGACAGTGAAATACATGGTTGTGACTCTCCAGTGTAAGGCATGATCGCCCTGCTGCTGCTGCCTTTGTCCGGGATTACGGGAACAATGTTTAAAGATTACTAAGTTACGCGCTCTGTTACCAGTCGTTAGCTTATCCTCCAAATGCATGTTTTCATGACTCCATCAATCTTCAGGGAGGCTGAGTTTCTTTGTTTTTTCAGGCGGGTCTGCATTTATTTTGCAGGTGTGGCAAGTTAATTAGCTCTGAGGATTCTGGTACTTGTATTTTTAGCACTTGATTTTACTGGCAGGTGGCTGGAAACAACTCCCTCCATAGCACAAATCTCCCCCTTGATGGGGGCAGGGGGAAAGCCATGGTTGTTGCTCTCCAATGTAAGGCATGATGGCCCTGCTGCTGCTGCCTTTGCCCGGGACTACTAGAACAATGTTTAAAGATTAGTTAGGCAGGTGCTCTCTTACCATTGATTAGCTTCTCCTCCAAACGCACGTTTTCATGACTCCATCAATCTTCAGGGAGGCTGAGTTTCTTTGTATTTTCATGCGGGTCTGCATTTCTTTTTCAGGTGTAGCAAGTTAATTAGCTCTGAGGATTCTAGTACTTGTATTTTTCACACTTCATTTTACTGGCAGGTCACTGGAAACAACTCCCTCCATAGCACAAATCTTCCCCTTGATGGGGGGGAGGGGGAAAGCCATGGTTGTGGCTCTCCAATGTAAGGCATGATGACCCTGCTGCTGCTGCCTTTGCCCGGGACTACTGAAACAATGTTTAAAGATTAGTAAGGCAGGTGCTCTGTTACCAGTGATTAGCTTCTCCTCCAAACGCACGTTTTCATGGCTCCATCAATCTTCAGGGAGGCTAAGTTTCTTTGTTTTTTCAGGCGGGTCTGCATTTCTTTTTCAGGTGTGGCAAGTTAATTAGCTCTGAGGATTCTGGTACTTGTATTTTTCGCACTTGATTTTACTGGCAGGTGACTGGAAACAACTCCCTCCATAGCACAAATCCTCCCCTTGATGGCGGCAGGGGGAAAGCCATGGTTCTGGCTCTCCAATGGAACGCACGATGGCCCTGCTCCTGCTGCCTTTGCCCGGGACTACTGGAACTATGTTTAAAGATTATTTAGGCAGGCGATTTGTTACCAGTCGTTAGCTTATCCTCCAAATGCACGTTGTCATGACTCCATAAATCTTCAGGGAGGCTGAGTTTCTTTGTTTTTACAGGCGGGTCTGCATTCAGTTTTCAGGTGTGGCACGTTAATTAGCTCTGAATATTCTGGTACTTGTATTTTTCGCACTTGATTTTACTGGCAGGTGACTGGAAACAACTCCCTCCATAGCACAAATCTTCCCCTTGATGAGGGGAGGCGGAAAGCCATGGTTGTGGCTCTCCAATGTAAGGCATGATGGCCCTGCTGCTGCTGCCTTTGCCCGGGACTACTGGAACAATGTTTAAAGGTTAGTAAGGCAGGTGCTCTGTTAGCATTGATTAGCTTCTCCTCCAAATGCACGTTTTCATGACAACATCAATCTTCAGGGAGGCTGAGTTTCTTTGTTTTTTAAGGCCGGTCTGCATTTCTTTTTCCGGTGTGGAAAGTTAATTAACTCTGAGGATTCTGGTACTTGTATTTTTGCACTTGATTTTACTGGCAGGTGAGCGGAAACAACTCCCTCCATAGCACAAATCTTCCTTTTGATGGCGGGAGGGGGAAAGCCATGGTTTTGGCTCTCCAATGTAAGGCATGATGGCCCTGCTCCTGCTGCCTTTGCCCGGGACTACTGGAACTAAGTTTAAAGATTAGTTAGGCAGGCGATCTGTTACCAGTCGTTAGCTTATCTTCCAAATGAACATTTTCATGACTCCATCAATCTTCAGGGAGGCTGAGTTTCTTTGTTTTTTCAGGCGGGTCTGCATTTATTTTTCAGGTGTGGCAAGTTAATTAGCTCTGAGGATTCTGGTACATGTATTTTTCGCACTTGATTTTACTGGCAGGTGACTGGAAACAACTCCCTCCATAGCACAAATCTTCCCCTTGATGGGGGCAGGGGGAAAGCCATGGTTGTTGCTCTCCAATGTAAGGCATGATGGCCCTGCTGCTGCTGCCTTTGCCCGGGACTACTAGAACAATGTTTAAAGATTAGTAAGACAGGTGCTCTGTTACCATTGATTAGCTTCTCCTCCAAAGGCACGTTTTCATGACTCCATCAATCTTCAGGGAGGCTGAGTTTCTTTGTTTTTTCAGGCGGGTCTGCATTTCTTTTTCAGGTGTAGCAAGTTAATTAGCTCTGAGGATTCTGGTACTTGTATTTTTCACACTTGATTTTACTGGCAGGTGACTGGAAACAACTCCCTCCATAGCACAAATCATCCCCTTGATGGGGGAGGGGGAAAGCCATGGTTGTGGCTCTCCAATGTAAGGCATGATGATCCTGCTGCTGCTGCCTTTGCCCGGGACTACTGGAACAATGTTTAAAGATTAGTAAGGCAGGTGCTCAGTTACCAGTGAGTAGCTTCTCCTCCAAACGCACGTTTGCATGGCTCCATCAATCTTCAGGGAGGCTAAGTTTCTTTGTTTTTTCAGGCGGGTCTGCATTTCTTTTTCAGGTGTGGCAAGTTAATTAGCTCTGAGGATTCTGGTACTTGTATTTTTCGCACTTGATTTTACTGGCAGGTGACTGGAAACAACTCCCTCCATAGCACAAATCCTCCCCTTGATGGCGGCAGGGGGAAAGCCATGGTTGTGGCTCTCCAATGTAAGGCATGATGGCCCTGCTCCTGCTGCCTTTGCCCGGGACTACTGGAACTATGTTTAAAGATTAGTTAGGCAGGCGATTTGTTACCAGTCGTTAGCTTATCCTCCAAATGCACATTTTCATGACTCCATCAATCTTCAGGGAGGCTGAGTTTCTTTGTTTTTTCAGGCGGGTCTGCATTCATTTTTCAGGTGTGGCAAGTTAATTAGCTCTGAGGATTATGGTACTTGTATTTTTCGCACTTGATTTTACTGGCAGGTGACTGGAAACAACTCCCTCCATAGCACAAATCTTCCCCTTGATGGGGGCAGGGGGAAAGCCATGGTTGTTGCTCTCCAATGTAAGGCATGATGGTCCTGCTGCTGCTGCCTTTGCCCGGGAATACTAGAACAATGTTTACAGATGAGTAAGGCAGGCGCTCTGTTACCAGTCATTAGCTTCTCCTCCAAACTCACGTTTTCATGACTCCATCAATCTTCAGGGAGGCTAACTTTCTTTGTTTTTTCAGGCGGGTCTGCATTTCTTTTTCAGGTGTGGCAAGTTAATTAGCTCTTGAATTTACTGGCAGGTGACCGGAAACAGCTCCCTCCATAGGACAAATCTTCCCCTGATGGGGGGGGACAGTGAAATACATGGTTGTGGCTCTCCAGTGTAAGGCATGATCGCCCTGCTGCTGTTGCCTTTGTCCGGGATTACGGGAACAATGTTTAAAGATTACTAAGTTACGCGCTCTGTTACCAGTCGTTAGCTTATCCTCCAAACGCACGTTTTCATGACTCCATCAATCTTCAGGGAAGCTGAGTTTCTTTGTTTTTTCAGGCGGGTCTGCATTTCTTTTTCAGGTGTGGAAAGTTAATTAACTCTGAGGATTCTGGTACTTGTATTTTTGCACTTGATTTTACTGGCAGGTGACGGGAAACAACTCCCTCCATAGCAGAAATCTTCCCCTTGATGGGAGGAGGGGGAAAGCCATGGTTGTTGCTCTCCAATGTAAGGCATGATGGCCATGCTGCTGCTGCCTTTGCCCGGGACTACTAGAACAATGTTTAAAGATTAGTTAGGCAGGCGATCTGTTACCAGTCGTTAGCTTATCCTCCAAATGCATGTTTTCATGACTCCATCAATCTTCAGGGAGGCTGAGTTTCTTTGTTTTTTCAGGCGGGTCTGCATTTATTTTGCAGGTGTAGCAAGTTAATTAGCTCTGAGGATTCTGGTACTTGTATTTTTAGCACTTGATTTTACTGGCAGGTGACTGGAAACAACTCCCTCCATAGCACAAATCTCCCCCTTGATGGGGGCAGGGGGAAAGCCATGGTTGTGGCTCTCCAATGTAAGGCATGATGGCCCTGCTTCTGCTGGCTTTTCCCGGGACTACTGGAACAATGTTTAAAGATTAGTAAGGCAGGTGCTCTGTTACCATTGATTAGCTTCTCCTCCAAACGCACGTTTTCATGACTCCATCAATCTTCAGGGAGGCTGCGTTTCTTTGTTTTTTCAGGCGGGTCTGCATTTCTTTTTCAGGTGTAGCAAGTTAATTAGCTCTGAGGATTCTAGTACTTGTATTTTTCACACTTCATTTTACTGGCAGGTCACTGGAAACAACTCCCTCCATAGCACAAATCTTCCCCTTGATGGGGGCAGGGGGAAAGCCATGGTTGTGGCTCTCCAATGTAAGGCATGATGGCCCTGCTTCTGCTGCCTTTGCCCGGGACTACTGGAACTATGTTTAAAGATTAGTTAGGCAGGCGATTTGTTACCAGTCGTTAGCTTATCCTCCAAATGCACGTTGTCATGACTCCATCAATCTTCAGGGAGGCTGAGTTTCTTTGTTTTTACAGGCGGGTCTGCATTCATTTTTCAGGTGTGGCAAGTTAATTAGCTCTGAATATTCTGGTACTTGTATTTTTCACACTTCATTTTACTGGCAGGTCACTGGAAACAACTCCCTCCATAGCACAAATCTTCCCCTTGATGGGGGGAGGGGGAAAGCCATGGTTGTGGCTCTCTAATGTAAGGCATGATGACCCTGCTGCTGCTGCCTTTGCCCGGGACTACTGAAACAATGTTTAAAGATTAGTAAGGCAGGTGCTCTGTTACCAGTGATTAGCTTCTCCTCCAAACGCACGTTTTCATGGCTCCATCAATCTTCAGGGAGGCTAAGTTTCTTTGTTTTTTCAGGCGGGTCTGCATTTCTTTTTCAGGTGTGGCAAGTTAATTAGCTCTGAGGATTCTGGTACTTGTATTTTTCGCACTTGATTTTACTGGCAGGTGACTGGAAACAACTCCCTCCATAGCACAAATCCTCCCCTTGATGGCGGCAGGGGGAAAGCCATGGTTGTGGCTCTCCAATGGAACGCACGATGGCCCTGCTCCTGCTGCCTTTGCCCGGGACTACTGGAACTATGTTTAAAGATTATTTAGGCAGGCGATTTGTTACCAGTCGTTAGCTTATCCTCCAAATGCACGTTGTCATGACTCCATCAATCTTCAGGGAGGCTGAGTTTCTTTGTTTTTACAGGCGGGTCTGCATTCAGTTTTCAGGTGTGGCACGTTAATTAGCTCTGAATATTCTGGTACTTGTATTTTTCGCACTTGATTTTACTGGCAGGTGACTGGAAACAACTCCCTCCATAGCACAAATCTTCCCCTTGATGAGGGGAGGCGGAAAGCCATGGTTGTGGCTCTCCAATATAAGGCATGATGGCCCTGCTGCTGCTGCCTTTGCCCGAGACTACTAGAACAATGTTTAAAGATTAGTAAGACAGGTGCTCTGTTACCATTGATTAGCTTCTCCTCCAAAGGCACGTTTTCATGACTCCATCAATCTTCAGGGAGGCTGAGTTTCTTTGTTTTTTCAGGCGGGTCTGCATTTCTTTTTCAGGTGTAGCAAGTTAATTAGCTCTGAGGATTCTGGTACTTGTATTTTTCACACTTGATTTTACTGGCAGGTGACTGGAAACAACTCCCTCCATAGCACAAATCATCCCCTTGATGGGGGAGGGGGAAAGCCATGGTTGTGGCTCTCCAATGTAAGGCATGATGACCCTGCTGCTGCTGCCTTTGCCCGGGACTACTGGAACAATGTTTAAAGGTTAGTAAGGCAGGTGCTCTGTTACCATTGATTAGCTTCTCCTCCAAATGCACGTTTTCATGACAACATCAATCTTCAGGGAGGCTGAGTTTCTTTGTTTTTTCAGGCCGGTCTGCATTTCTTTTTCAGGTGTGGAAAGTTAATTAACTCTGAGGATTCTGGTACTTGTATTTTTGCACTTGATCTTACTGGCAGGTGACCGGAAACAACTCCCTCCATTGCACAAATCTTCCCCTTGATGGGGGGAGGGGAAAGCCATGGTTTTGGCTCTCCAATGTAAGGCATGATGGCCCTGCTCATGCTGCCTTTGCCTGGGACTACTGGAACTATGTTCAAAGATTAGTTAGGCAGGCGATCTGTTACCAGTTGTTAGCTTATCTTCCAAATGCACATTTTCATGACTCCATCAATCTTCAGGGAGGCTGAGTTTCTTTGTTTTTTCAGGCGGGTCTGCATTTATTTTTCAGGTGTGGCAAGTTAATTAGCTCTGAGGATTCTGGTACTTGTATTTTTCGCACTTGATTTTACTGGCAGGTGACTTGAAACAACTCCCTCCAATACAGAAATCTTCCCCTTGATGGGGGCAGGGGGAAAGCCATGGTTGTTGCTCTCCAATGTAAGGCATGATGGTCCTGCTGCTGCTGCCTTTGCCCGGGAATACTAGAACAATGTTTACAGATGAGTAAGGCAGGCGCTCTGTTACCAGTCATTAGCTTCTCCTCCAAACTCACGTTTTCATGACTCCATCAATCTTCAGGGAGGCTAACTTTCTTTGTTTTTTCAGGCGGGTCTGCATTTCTTTTTCAGGTGTGGCAAGTTAATTAGCTCTTGAATTTACTGGCAGGTGACCGGAAACAGCTCCCTCCATAGGACAAATCTTCCCCTGATGGGGGGGACAGTGAAATACATGGTTGTGGCTCTCCAGTGTAAGGCATGATCGCCCTGCTGCTGTTGCCTTTGTCCGGGATTACGGGAACAATGTTTAAAGATTACTAAGTTACGCGCTCTGTTACCAGTCGTTAGCTTATCCTCCAAACGCACGTTTTCATGACTCCATCAATCTTCAGGGAGGCTGAGTTTCTTTGTTTTTTCAGGCGGGTCTGCATTTCTTTTTCAGGTGTGGAAAGTTAATTAACTCTGAGGATTCTGGTACTTGTATTTTTGCACTTGATTTTACTGGCAGGTGACGGGAAACAACTCCCTCCATAGCAGAAATCTTCCCCTTGATGGGAGGAGGGGGAAAGCCATGGTTGTTGCTCTCCAATGTAAGGCATGATGGCCATGCTGCTGCTGCCTTTGCCCGGGACTACTAGAACAATGTTTAAAGATTAGTTAGGCAGGCGATCTGTTACCAGTCGTTAGCTTATCCTCCAAATGCATGTTTTCATGACTCCATCAATCTTCAGGGAGGCTGAGTTTCTTTGTTTTTTCAGGCGGGTCTGCATTTATTTTGCAGGTGTAGCAAGTTAATTAGCTCTGAGGATTCTGGTACTTGTATTTTTAGCACTTGATTTTACTGGCAGGTGACTGGAAACAACTCCCTCCATAGCACAAATCTCCCCCTTGATGGGGGCAGGGGGAAAGCCATGGTTGTGGCTCTCCAATGTAAGGCATGATGGCCCTGCTTCTGCTGGCTTTGCCCGGGACTACTGGAACAATGTTTAAAGATTAGTAAGGCAGGTGCTCTGTTACCATTGATTAGCTTCTCCTCCAAACGCACGTTTTCATGACTCCATCAATCTTCAGGGAGGCTGCGTTTCTTTGTTTTTTCAGGCGGGTCTGCATTTCTTTTTCAGGTGTAGCAAGTTAATTAGCTCTGAGGATTCTAGTACTTGTATTTTTCACACTTCATTTTACTGGCAGGTCACTGGAAACAACTCCCTCCATAGCACAAATCTTCCCCTTGATGGGGGGAGGGGTAAAGCCATGGTTGTGGCTCTCCAATGTAAGGCATGATGACCCTGCTGCTGCTGCCTTTGCCCGGGACTACTGGAACAATGTTTAAAGATTAGTAAAGCAGGTGCTCTGTTACCAGTGATTAGCTTCTCCTCCAAACGCACGTTTTCATGGCTCCGTCAATCTTCAGGGAGGCTAAGTTTCTTTGTTTTTTCAGGCGGGTCTGCATTTCTTTTTCAGGTGTGGCAAGTTAATTAGCTCTGAGGATTCTGGTACTTGTATTTTTCGCACTTGATTTTACTGGCAGGTGACTGGAAACAACTCCCTCCATAGCACAAATCCTCCCCTTGATGGCGGCAGGGGGAAAGCCATGGTTGTGGCTCTCCAATGTAAGGCATGATGGCCCTGCTTCTGCTGCCTTTGCCCGGGACTACTGGAACTATGTTTAAAGATTAGTTAGGCAGGCGATTTGTTACCAGTCGTTAGCTTATCCTCCAAATGCACGTTGTCATGACTCCATCAATCTTCAGGGAGGCTGAGTTTCTTTGTTTTAACAGGCGGGTCTGCATTCATTTTTCAGGTGTGGCAAGTTAATTAGCTCTGAATATTCTGGTACTTGTATTTTTCGCACTTGATTTTACTGGCAGGTGACTGGAAACAACTCCCTCCATAGCACAAATCTTTCCCTTGATGAGGGGAGGCGGAAAGCCATGGTTGTGGCTCTCCAATGTAAGGCATGATGGCCCTGCTGCTGCTGCCTTTGCCCGGGACTACTAGAACAATGTTTAAAGATTAGTAAGGCAGGTACTCTGTTACAATTGATTAGCTTCTCCTCCAACGGCACGTTTTCATGACTCCATCAATCTTCAGGGAGGCTGAGTTTCTTTGTTTTTTCAGGCGGGTCTGCATTTCTTTTTCAGGTGTAGCAAGTTAATTAGCTCTGAGGATTCTGGTACTTGTATTTTTCACACTTGATTTTACTGGCAGGTGACTGGAAACAACTCCCTCCATAGCACAAATCTTCCCCTTGATGGGGGGAGGGAGAAAGCCATGGTTGTGGCTCTCCAATGTAAGGCATGATGGCCCTGCTTCTGCTGCCTTTGCCCGGGACTACTGGAACTATGTTTAAAGATTAGTTAGGCAGGCGATTTGTTACCAGCCGTTAGCTTATCCTCCAAATGCACGTTGTCATGACTCCATCAATCTTCAGGGAGGCTGAGTTTCTTTGTTTTTACAGGCGGGTCTGCATTCATTTTTCAGGTGCGGCAAGTTAATTAGCTCTGAATATTCTGGTACTTGTATTTTTCGCACTTGATTTTACTGGCAGGTGACTGGAAACAACTCCCTCCATAGCACAAATCCTCCCCTTGATGGCGGCAGGGGGAAAGCCATGGTTGCGGCTCTCCAATGTAAGGCATGATGGCCCTGCTGCTGCTGCCTTTGCCCGGGACTACTAGAACAATGTTTAAAGATTAGTAAGGCAGGTACTCTGTTACAATTGATTAGCTTCTCCTCCAACGGCACGTTTTCATGACTCCATCAATCTTCAGGGAGGCTGAGTTTCTTTGTTTTTTCAGGCGGGTCTGCATTTCTTTTTCAGGTGTAGCAAGTTAATTAGCTCTGAGGATTCTGGTACTTGTATTTTTCACACTTGATTTTACTGGCAGGTGACTGGAAACAACTCCCTCCATAGCACAAATCTTCCCCTTGATGGGGGGAGGGAGAAAGCCATGGTTGTGGCTCTCCAATGTAAGGCATGATGACCCTGCTGCTGCCTTTGCCCGGGACTACTGGAACAATGTTTAAAGATTAGTAAGGCAAGTGCTCTGTTACCAGTGATTAGCTTCTCCTCCAAACGCACGTTTTCATGGCTCCATCAATCTTCAGGGAGGCTAAGTTTCTTTGTTTTTTCAGGCGGGTCTGCATTTCTTTTTCAGGTGTGGCAAGTTAATTAGCTCTGAGGATTCTGGTACTGTATTTTCCGCACTTGATTTTACTGGCAGGTGTCTGGAAAAAACTCCCTCCATAGCACAAATCTTCCCCTTGATGAGGATAGGCGGAAAGCCATGGTTGTGGATCTCCAATGTAAAGCATGATGGCCCTGCTGCTGCTGCCTTTGCCCGGGACTACTGGAACTATGTTTAAAGATTAGTTAGGCAGGCGATTTGTTACCAGTCGTTAGCTTATCCTCCAAATGCACATTTTCATGACCCCATCAATCTTCAGGGAGGCTGAGTTTCTTTGTTTTTTCAGGCGGGTCTGCATTCATTTTTCAGGTGTGGCAAGTTAATTAGCTCTGAGGATTCTGGTACTTGTATTTTTCGCACTTGATTTTACTGGCAGGTGACTGGAAACAATTCCCTCCATAGCACAAATCTTCCCCTTGATGGGGGCAGGGGGAAAGCCATGGTTGTTGCTCTCCAATGTAAGGCATGATGGCCCTGGTGCTGCTGCCTTTGCCCGGGACTACTAGAACAATGTTTACAGATGAGTAAGGCAGGCGCTCTGTTACCAGTCATTAGCTTCTCCTCCAAACTCACATTTTCATGACTCCATCAATCTTCAGGGAGGCTGAGTTTCTTTGTTTTTTCAGGCGGGTCTGCATTTCTTTTTCAGGTGTAGCAAGTTAATTAGCTCTGAGGATTCTGGTACTTTTATTTTTCACACTTGATTTTACTGGCAGGTGACTGGAAACAACTCCCTCCATAGCACAAATCTTCCCCTGATGGCGGGGACACTGAAAGCCATGGTTGTGGCTCTCCAATGTAAGGCATGATGGCCCTGCTGCTGCTGCCTTTGTCCGGGACTACGGAATCAATGTTTAAAGATTAGTAAGTTAGACGCTCTGTTACCAGTCGTTATCTTATCCTCCAAACGCACGTTTTCAGGACTCCATCAATCTTCAGGGAGGCTGAGTTTCTTTGTGTTTTCAGGCGGGTCTGCATTTATTTTTCTGGTGTGGCAAGTTAATTAGCTCTGAGGATTCTGGTACTGTATTTTCCGCACTTGATTTTACTGGCAGGTGACTGGAAAAAACTCCCTCCATAGCACAAATCTTCCCCTTGTTGCAGGTAGCGGGAAAGTCATGGTTTTGGTTCTCCAATGTAAGGCATGATGGCCCTGCTGCTGCTGCCTTTGCCCGGGAATAACGGAACAATGTTTAAAGATTAGTGATGCAGACGCTCTATTATCAGTCATTAGCTTCTCCTCCAAACGCACGTTTTCATGACTCCATCAATCTTCAGGGAGGCTGAGGTTCTTTGTTTTTTCAGGCGGGTCTGCATTTCTTTTTCAGGTGTGGCAAGTTAATTAGCTCTGAGGATTCTGGTACTTGTATTTTTCGCACTTGATTTACTGGCAGGTGACTGAAAACAACTCCCTCCATAGCACAAATCTTCCCCTTGATGAGGGGAGGCGGAAAGCCATGGTTGTGGCTCTCCAATGTAAGGCATGATGGCCCTGCTGCTGCTGCCTTTGCCCGGGACTACTAGAACAATGTTTGCCCGGGACTACTAGAACAATGTTTAAAGATTAGTAAGGCAGGTACTCTGTTACAATTGATTAGCTTCTCCTCCAAAGGCACATTTTCATGACTCCATCAATCTTCAGGGAGGCTGAGTTTCTTTGTTTTTTCAGGCGGGTCTGCATTTCTTTTTCAGGTGTAGCAAGTTAATTAGCTCTGAGGATTCTGGTACTTGTATTTTTCACACTTGATTTTACTGGCAGGTGACTGGAAACAACTCCCTCCATAGCACAAATCTTCCCCTTGATGGGGGGAGGGGGAAAGCCATGGTTGTGGCTCTCCAATGTAAGGCATGATGACCCTGCTGCTGCTGCCTTTGCCCGGGACTACTGGAACAATGTGTAAAGATTAGTAAGGCAGGTGCTCTGTTACCAGTGATTAGTTCCTCCTCCAAACGCACGTTTTCATGGCTCCATCAATCTTCAGGGAGGCTAAGTTTCTTTGTTTTTTCAGGCGGGTCTGTATTTCTTTTTCATGTGTGGCAAGTTAATTAGCTCTGAGGATTCTGGTACTTGTATTTTTTGCACTTGATTTTACTGGCAGGTGACTGGAAACAACTCCCTCCATAGCACAAATCCTCCCCTTGATGGCGGCAGGGGGAAAGCCATGGTTGCGGCTCTCCAATGTAAGGCATGATGGCCCTGCTGCTGCTGCCTTTGCCCGGGACTACTAGAACAATGTTTAAAGATTAGTAAGGCAGGCGCTCTGTTACCAGTGATTAGCTTCTCCTCCAAACGCACGTTTTCATGGCTCCATCAATCTCAGGGAGGCTGAGTTTCTTTGTTTTTTCAGGCGGGTCTGCATTTCTTTTTCAGGTGTGGAAAGTTAACTAACTCTGAGGATTCTGGTACTTGTATTTTTCACACTTGATTTTACTGGCAGGTGACCGGAAACAACTCCCTCCATAGCACAAATCTTCCCCTTGATGGGGGGAGGGGAAAAGCCATGGTTGTGGCTCTCCAATGTAAGGCATGTTGGCCCTGCTACTGCTGCCTTTGCCCGGGAATACTGGAACTATGTTTAAAGATTAGTTAGGCAGGCGATCTGTTACCAGTCGTTAGCTTATCCTCCAAATGCACGTTTTCATGACTCCATCAATCTTCAGGGCGGCTGAGTTTCTTTGTTTTTTCAGGCGGGTCTACATTTATTTTGCAGGTGTGGCAAGTTAATTAGCTCTGAGGATTCTGGTACTTGTATTTTTCGCACTTGATTTTACTGGCAGGTGACTGGAAACAACTCCCTCCATAGCACAAATCTTCCCCTTGATGGGGGCAGGGGGAAAGCCATGGTTGTTGCTCTCCAATGTAAGGCATGATGGCCCTGCTGCTGCTGCTGCTGCCTTTGCCCGGGACTACTAGAACAATGTTTAAAGATTAGTAAGGCAGGTGCTCTGTTACAATTGATTAGCTTCTCCTCCAAAGGCACGTTTTCATGACTCCATCAATCTTCAGGGAGGCTGAGTTTCTTTGTTTTTTCAGGCGGGTCTGCATTTCTTTTTCAGGTGTGGAAAGTTAATTAACTCTGAGGATTCTGGTACTTGTATTTTTGCAATTGATTTTACTGGCAGGTGACTGGAAACAACTCCCTCCATAGCACAAATCTTCCCCTTGATGGGGGGAGGGGGAAAGCCCTAGTTTTGGCTCTCTAATATAAGGCACGATGGCCCTGCTGGTGCTGCCTTTGCCCGGGACTACTGGAACAATGTTTAAAGATTAGTAAGGCAGGCGATCTGTTATCAGGCATTAGCTTCTCCTCCAAACGCACGTTTTCATGACTCCATCAATCTTCAGGGAGGCTAAGTTTCTTTGTTTTTTCAGGCGGGTCTGCATTTCTTTTTCAGGTGTGGCAAGTTAATTAGCTCTGAGGATTCTGTTACTTGTATTTTTCACACTTGATTTTAATGGCAGGTGACCAGAAACAACTCCCTCCATAGCACAAATCTTCCCCTTGATGGGGGGGACACTGAAAGCCATGGTTGTGGCTCTCCAATGTAAGGCATGATGGCCCTGCTGCTGCTGCCTTTGTCCGGGACTACGGAACCAATGTTTAAAGATTAGTAAGTTAGACGCTCTGTTACCAGTCGTTAGCTTATCCTCCAAACGCACGTTTTCATGACTCCATCAATCTTCAGGGAGGCTGAGTTTCTTTGTGTTTTCAGGCGGGTCTGCATTTATTTTTCTGGTGTGGCAAGTTAATTAGCTCTGAGGATTCTGGTACTGTATTTTCCGCACTTGATTTTACTGGCAGGTGACTGGAAAAAACTCCCTCCATAGCACAAATCTTCCCCTTGTTGCAGGTAGCGGGAAAGTCATGGTTTTGGTTCTCCAATGTAAGGCATGATGGCCCTGCTGCTGCTGCCTTTGCCCGGGACTACTAGAACAATATTTACAGATGAGTAAGGCAGGCGCTCTGTTACCAGTCATTAGCTTCTCCTCCAAACTCACGTTTTCATGACTCCATCAATCTTCAGGGAAGCTGAGTTTCTTTGTTTTTTCAGGCGGGTCTGCATTTCTTTTTCAGGTGTGGAAAGTTAATTAACTCTGAGGATTCTGGTACTTGTATTTTTCACACTTGATTTTACTGGCAGGTGACCGGAAACAACTCCCTCCATAGCACAAATCTTCCCCTTGATATGGGGAGGGGAAAAGCCATGGTTGTGGCTCTCCAATGTAAGGCATGTTGGCCCTGCTCCTGCTGCCTTTGCCCGGGACTACTGGAACTATGTTTAAAGATTAGTTAGCCAGGCGATCTGTTACCAGTCGTTAGCTTATCCTCCAAATGCACGTTTTCATGACTCCATCAATCTTCAGGGAGGCTGAGTTTCTTTGTTTTTTCAGGCGGGTCTGCATTTCTTTTTCAGGTGTGGAAAGTTAATTAACTCTGAGGATTCTGGTACTTGTATTTTTGCAATTGATTTTACTGGCAGGTGACTGGAAACAACTCCCTCCATAGCACAAATCTTCCCCTTGATGGGGGGAGGGGGAAAGCCATAGTTTTGGCTCTCTAATATAAGGCACGATGGCCCTGCTGGTGCTGCCTTTGCCCGGGACTACTGGAACAATGTTTAAAGATTAGTAAGGCAGGCGATCTGTTATCAGGCATTAGCTTCTCCTCCAAACGCACGTTTTCATGACTCCATCAATCTTCAGGGAGGCTAAGTTTCTTTGTTTTTTCAGGCGGGTCTGCATTTCTTTTTCAGGTGTGGCAAGTTAATTAGCTCTGAGGATTCTGTTACTTGTATTTTTCGCACTTGATTTTAATGGCAGGTGACCAGAAACAACTCCCTCCATAGCACAAATCTTCCCCTGATGGGGGGGACACTGAAAGCCATGGTTGTGGCTCTCCAATGTAAGGCATGATGGCCCTGCTGCTGCTGCCTTTGTCCGGGACTACGGAATCAATGTTTAAAGATTAGTAAGTTAGACGCTCTGTTACCAGTCGTTAGCTTATCCTCCAAACGCACGTTTTCATGACTCCATCAATCTTCAGGGAGGCTGAGTTTCTTTGTGTTTTCAGGCTGGTCTGCATTTATTTTTCTGGTGTGGCAAGTTAATTAGCTCTGAGGATTCTGGTACTGTATTTTCCGCACTTGATTTTACTGGCAGGTGACTGGAAAAAACTCCCTCCATAGCACAAATCTTCCCCTTGTTGCAGGTAGCGGGAAAGTCATGGTTTTGGTTCTCCAATGTAAGGCATGATGACCCTGCTGCTGCTGCCTTTGTCCGGGACTACGGAATCAATGTTTAAAGATTAGTAAGTTAGACGCTCTGTTACCAGTCGTTAGCTTATCCTCCAAACGCACGTTTTCATGACTCCATCAATCTTCAGGGAGGCTGAGTTTCTTTGTGTTTTCAGGCGGGTCTGCATTTATTTTTCTGGTGTGGCAAGTTAATTAGCTCTGAGGATTCTGGTACTGTATTTTCCGCACTTGATTTTACTGGCAGGTGACTGGAAAAAACTCCCTCCATAGCACAAATCTTCCCCTTGTTGCAGGTAGCGGGAAAGTCATGGTTTTGGTTCTCCAATGTAAGGCATGATGGCCCTGCTGCTGCTGCCTTTGTCCGGGACTACGGAATCAATGTTTAAAGATTAGTAAGTTAGACGCTCTGTTACCCGTCGTTAGCTTATCCTCCAAACGCACGTTTTCATGACTCCATCAATCTTCAGGGAGGCTGAGTTTCTTTGTGTTTTCAGGCGGGTCTGCATTTATTTTTCTGGTGTGGCAAGTTAATTAGCTCTGAGGATTCTAGTACTTGTATTTTTCACACTTGATTTTACTGGCAGGTGACTGGAAACAACTCCCTCCATAGCACAAATCTTCCCCTTGATGGGGGGAGGGGGAAAGCCATGGTTGTGGCTCTCCAATGTAAGGCATGATGACCCTGCTGCTGCTGCCTTTGCCCGGGAATACTGGAACTATGTTTAAAGATTAGTTAGGCAGGCGATCTGTTACCAGTCGTTAGCTTATCCTCCAAATGCACGTTTTCATGACTCCATCAATCTTCAGGGCGGCTGAGTTTCTTTGTTTTTTCAGGCGGGTCTGCATTTATTTTGCAGGTGTGGCAAGTTAATTAGCTCTGAGGATTCTGGTACTTGTATTTTTCGCACTTGATTTTACTGGCAGGTGACTGGAAACAACTCCCTCCATAGCACAAATCTTCCCCTTGATGGGGGCAGGGGGAAAGCCATGGTTGTTGCTCTCCAATGTAAGGCATGATGGCCCTGCTGCTGCTGCTGCCTTTGCCCGGGACTACTAGAACAATGTTTAAAGATTAGTAAGGCAGGTGCTCTGTTACAATTGATTAGCTTCTCCTCCAAAGGCACGTTTTCATGACTCCATCAATCTTCAGGGAGGCTGAGTTTCTTTGTTTTTTCAGGCGGGTCTGCATTTCTTTTTCAGGTGTGGAAAGTTAATTAACTCTGAGGATTCTGGTACTTGTATTTTTGCAATTGATTTTACTGGCAGGTGACTGGAAACAACTCCCTCCATAGCACAAATCTTCCCCTTGATGGGGGGAGGGGGAAAGCCCTAGTTTTGGCTCTCTAATATAAGGCACGATGGCCCTGCTGGTGCTGCCTTTGCCCGGGACTACTGGAACAATGTTTAAAGTTTAGTAAGGCAGGCGATCTGTTATCAGGCATTAGCTTCTCCTCCAAACGCACGTTTTCATGACTCCATCAATCTTCAGGGAGGCTAAGTTTCTTTGTTTTTTCAGGCGGGTCGGCATTTCTTTTTCAGGTGTGGCAAGTTAATTAGCTCTGAGGATTCTGTTACTTGTATTTTTCGCACTTGATTTTAATGGCAGGTGACCAGAAACAACTCCCTCCATAGCACAAATCTTCCCCTTGATGGGGGGGACACTGAAAGCCATGGTTGTGGCTCTCCAATGTAAGGCATGATGGCCCTGCTGCTGCTGCCTTTGTCCGGGACTACGGAACCAATGTTTAAAGATTAGTAAGTTAGACGCTCTGTTACCAGTCGTTAGCTTATCCTCCAAACGCACGTTTTCATGACTCCATCAATCTTCAGGGAGGCTGAGTTTCTTTGTGTATTCAGGCGGGTCTGCATTTATTTTTCTGGTGTGGCAAGTTAATTAGCTCTGAGGATTCTGGTACTGTATTTTCCGCACTTGATTTTACTGGCAGGTGACTGGAAAAAACTCCCTCCATAGCACAAATCTTCCCCTTGTTGCAGGTAGCGGGAAAGTCCTGGTTTTGGTTCTCCAATGTAAGGCATGATGGCCCTGCTGCTGCTGCCTTTGCCCGGGACTACTAGAACAATATTTACAGATGAGTAAGGCAGGCGCTCTGTTACCAGTCATTAGCTTCTCCTCCAAACTCACGTTTTCATGACTCCATCAATCTTCAGGGAAGCTGAGTTTCTTTGTTTTTTCAGGCGGGTCTGCATTTCTTTTTCAGGTGTGGAAAGTTAATTAACTCTGAGGATTCTGGTACTTGTATTTTTCACACTTGATTTTACTGGCAGGTGACCGGAAACAACTCCCTCCATAGCACAAATCTTCCCCTTGATGGGGGGAGGGGAAAAGCCATGGTTGTGGCTCTCCAATGTAAGGCATGTTGGCCCTGCTCCTGCTGCCTTTGCCCGGGACTACTGGAACTATGTTTAAAGATTAGTTAGGCAGGCGATCTGTTACCAGTCGTTAGCTTATCCTCCAAATGCACGTTTTCATGACTCCATCAATCTTCAGGGAGGCTGAGTTTCTTTGTTTTTTCAGGCGGGTCTGCATTTCTTTTTCAGGTGTGGAAAGTTAATTAACTCTGAGGATTCTGGTACTTGTATTTTTGCAATTGATTTTACTGGAAGGTGACTGGAAACAACTCCCTCCATAGCACAAATCTTCCCCTTGATGGGGGGAGGGGGAAAGCCATAGTTTTGGCTCTCTAATATAAGGCACGATGGCCCTGCTGGTGCTGCCTTTGCCCGGGACTACTGGAACAATGTTTAAAGATTAGTAAGGCAGGCGATCTGTTATCAGGCATTAGCTTCTCCTCCAAACGCACGTTTTCATGACTCCATCAATCTTCAGGGAGGCTAAGTTTCTTTGTTTTTTCAGGCGGGTCTGCATTTCTTTTTCAGGTGTGGCAAGTTAATTAGCTCTGAGGATTCTGTTACTTGTATTTTTCGCACTTGATTTTAATGGCAGGTGACCAGAAACAACTCCCTCCATAGCACAAATCTTCCCCTGATGGGGGGGACACTGAAAGCCATGGTTGTGGCTCTCCAATGTAAGGCATGATGGCCCTGCTGCTGCTGCCTTTGTCCGGGACTACGGAATCAATGTTTAAAGATTAGTAAGTTAGACGCTCTGTTACCAGTCGTTAGCTTATCCTCCAAACGCACGTTTTCATGACTCCATCAATCTTCAGGGAGGCTGAGTTTCTTTGTGTTTTCAGGCGGGTCTGCATTTATTTTTCTGGTGTGGCAAGTTAATTAGCTCTGAGGATTCTGGTACTGTATTTTCCGCACTTGATTTTACTGGCAGGTGACTGGAAAAAACTCCCTCCATAGCACAAATCTTCCCCTTGTTGCAGGTAGCGGGAAAGTCATGGTTTTGGTTCTCCAATGTAAGGCATGATGGCCCTGCTGCTGCTGCCTTTGCCCGGGACTAACGGAACAATGTTTAAAGATTAGTGAGGCAGACGCTCTATTACCAGTCATTAGCTTCTCCTCCAAACGCACGTTTTCATGACTCCATCAATCTTCAGGGAGGCTGAGGTTCTTTGTTTTTTCAGGCGGGTCTGCATTTCTTTTTCAGGTGTGGCAAGTTAATTAGCTCTGAGGATTCTGGTACTTGTATTTTTCGCACTTGATTTACTGGCAGGTGACTGAAAACAACTCCCTCCATAGCACAAATCTTCCCCTTGATGAGGGGAGGCGGAAAGCCATGGTTGTGGCTCTCCAATGTAAGGCATGATGGCCCTGCTGCTGCTGCCTTTGCCCGGGACTACTAGAACAATGTTTGCCCGGGACTACTAGAACAATGTTTAAAGATTAGTAAGGCAGGTACTCTGTTACAATTGATTAGCTTCTCCCACAAAGGCACATTTTCATGACTCCATCAATCTTCAGGGAGGCTGAGTTTCTTTGTTTTTTCAGGCGGGTCTGCATTTCTTTTTCAGGTGTAGCAAGTTAATTAGCTCTGAGGATTCTGGTACTTGTATTTTTCACACTTGATTTTACTGGCAGGTGACTGGAAACAACTCCCTCCATAGCACAAATCTTCCCCTTGATGGGGGGAGGGGGAAAGCCATGGTTGTGGCTCTCCAATGTAAGGCATGATGACCCTGCTGCTGCTGCCTTTGCCCGGGACTACTGGAACAATGTGTAAAGATTAGTAAGACAGGTGCTCTGTTACCAGTGATTAGCTTCTCCTCCAAACGCACGTTTTCATGGCTCCATCAATCTTCAGGGAGGCTAAGTTTCTTTGTTTTTTCAGGCGGGTCAGTATTTCTTTTTCATGTGTGGCAAGTTAATTAGCTATGAGGATTCTGGTACTTGTATTTTTTGCACTTGATTTTACTGGCAGGTGACTGGAAACAACTCCCTCCATAGCACAAATCCTCCCCTTGATGGCGGCAGGGGGAAAGCCATGGTTGCGGCTCTCCAATGTAAGGCATGATGGCCCTGCTGCTGCTGCCTTTGCCCGGGACTACTAGAACAATGTTTAAAGATTAGTAAGGCAGGCGCTCTGTTACCAGTGATTAGCTTCTCCTCCAAACGCACGTTTTCATGGCTCCATCAATCTCAGGGAGGCTGAGTTTCTTTGTTTTTTCAGGCGGGTCTGCATTTCTTTTTCAGGTGTGGAAAGTTAACTAACTCTGAGGATTCTGGTACTTGTATTTTTCAAACTTGATTTTACTGGCAGGTGACCGGAAACAACTCCCTCCATAGCACAAATCTTCCCCTTGATGGGGGGAGGGGAAAAGCCATGGTTGTGGCTCTCCAATGTAAGGCATGTTGGCCCTGCTCCTGCTGCCTTTGCCCGGGAATACTGGAACTATGTTTAAAGATTAGTTAGGCAGGCGATCTGTTACCAGTCGTTAGCTTATCCTCCAAATGCACGTTTTCATGACTCCATCAATCTTCAGGGCGGCTGAGTTTCTTTGTTTTTTCAGGCGGGTCTGCATTTATTTTGCAGGTGTGGCAAGTTAATTAGCTCTGAGGATTCTGGTACTTGTATTTTTCGCACTTGATTTTACTGGCAGGTGACTGGAAACAACTCCCTCCATAGCACAAATCTTCCCCTTGATGGGGGCAGGGGGAAAGCCATGGTTGTTGCTCTCCAATGTAAGGCATGATGGCCCTGCTGCTGCTGCTGCCTTTGCCCGGGACTACTAGAACAATGTTTAAAGATTAGTAAGGCAGGTGCTCTGTTACAATTGATTAGCTTCTCCTCCAAAGGCACGTTTTCATGACTCCATCAATCTTCAGGGAGGCTGAGTTTCTTTGTTTTTTCAGGCGGGTCTGCATTTCTTTTTCAGGTGTGGAAAGTTAATTAACTCTGAGGATTCTGGTACTTGTATTTTTGCAATTGATTTTACTGGCAGGTGACTGGAAGCAACTCCCTCCATAGCACAAATCTTCCCCTTGATGGGGGGAGGGGGAAAGCCCTAGTTTTGGCTCTCTAATATAAGGCACGATGGCCCTGCTGGTGCTGCCTTTGCCCAGGACTACTGGAACAATGTTTAAAGATTAGTAAGGCAGGCGATCTGTTATCAGGCATTAGCTTCTCCTCCAAACGCACGTTTTCATGACTCCATCAATCTTCAGGGAGGCTAAGTTTCTTTGTTTTTTCAGGCGGGTCTGCATTTCTTTTTCAGGTGTGGCAAGTTAATTAGCTCTGAGGATTCTGTTACTTGCATTTTTCGCACTTGATTTTAATGGCAGGTGACCAGAAACAACTCCCTCCATAGCACAAATCTTCCCCTGATGGGGGGGACACTGAAAGCCATGGTTGTGGCTCTCCAATGTAAGGCATGATGGCCCTGCTGCTGCTGCCTTTGTCCGGGACTACGGAACCAATGTTTAAAGATTAGTAAGTTAGACGCTCTGTTACCAGTCGTTAGCTTATCCTCCAAACGCACGTTTTCATGACTCCATCAATCTTCAGGGAGGCTGAGTTTCTTTGTGTTTTCAGGCGGGTCTGCATTTATTTTTCTGGTGTGGCAAGTTAATTAGCTCTGAGGATTCTGGTACTGTATTTTCCGCACTTGATTTTACTGGCAGGTGACTGGAAAAAACTCCCTCCATAGCACAAATCTTCCCCTTGTTGCAGGTAGCGGGAAAGTCATGGTTTTGGTTCTCCAATGTAAGGCATGATGGCCCTGCTGCTCCTGCCTTTGCCCGGGACTACTAGAACAATATTTACAGATGAGTAAGGCAGGCGCTCTGTTACCAGTCATTAGCTTCTCCTCCAAACTCACGTTTTCATGACTCCATCAATCTTCAGGGAAGCTGAGTTTCTTTGTTTTTTCAGGCGGGTCTGCATTTCTTTTTCAGGTGTGGAAAGTTAATTCACTCTGAGGATTCTGGTACTTGTATTTTTCACACTTGATTTTACTGGCAGGTGACCGGAAACAACTCCCTCCATAGCACAAATCTTCCCCTTGATGGGGGGAGGGGAAAAGCCATGGTTGTGGCTCTCCAATGTAAGGCATGTTGGCCCTGCTCCTGCTGCCTTTGCCCGGGACTACTGGAACTATGTTTAAAGATTAGTTAGGAAGGCGATCTGTTACCAGTCGTTAGCTTATCCTCCAAATGCACGTTTTCATGACTCCATCAATCTTCAGGGAGGCTGAGTTTCTTTGTTTTTTCAGGCGGGTCTGCATTTCTTTTTCAGGTGTGGAAAGTTAATTAACTCTGAGGATTCTGGTACTTGTATTTTTGCAATTGATTTTACTGGCAGGTGACTGGAAACAACTCCCTCCATAGCACAAATCTTCCCCTTGATGGGGGGAGGGGGAAAGCCATAGTTTTGGCTCTCTAATATAAGGCACGATGGCCCTGCTGGTGCTGCCTTTGCCCGGGACTACTGGAACAATGTTTAAAGATTAGTAAGGCAGGCGATCTGTTATCAGGCATTAGCTTCTCCTCCAAACGCACGTTTTCATGACTCCATCAATCTTCAGGGAGGCTAAGTTTCTTTGTTTTTTCAGGCGGGTCTGCATTTCTTTTTCAGGTGTGGCAAGTTAATTAGCTCTGAGGATTCTGTTACTTGTATTTTTCGCACTTGATTTTAATGGCAGGTGACCAGAAACAACTCCCTCCATAGCACAAATCTTCCCCTGATGGGGGGGACACTGAAAGCCATGGTTGTGGCTCTCCAATGTAAGGCATGATGGCCCTGCTGCTGCTGCCTTTGTCCGGGACTACGGAACCAATGTTTAAAGATTAGTAAGTTAGACGCTCTGTTACCAGTCGTTAGCTTATCCTCCAAACGCACGTTTCCATTACTCCATCAATCTTCAGGGAGGCTGAGTTTCTTTGTGTTTTCAGGCGGGTCTGCATTTATTTTTCTGGTGTGGCAAATTAATTAGCTCTGAGGATTCTGGTACTGTATTTTCCGCACTTGATTTTACTGGCAGGTGACTGGAAAAAACTCCCTCCATAGCACAAATCTTCCCCTTGTTGCAGGTAGCGGGAAAGTCATGGTTTTGGTTCTCCAATGTAAGGCATGATGGCCCTGCTGCTGCTGCCTTTGCCCGGGACTAACGGAACAATGTTTAAAGATTAGTGAGGCAGACGCTCTATTACCAGTCATTAGCTTCTCCTCCAAACGCACGTTTTCATGACTCCATCAATCTTCAGGGAGGCTGAGGTTCTTTGTTTTTTCAGGCGGGTCTGCATTTCTTTTTCAGGTGTGGCAAGTTAATTAGCTCTGAGGATTCTGGTACTTGTATTTTTCGCACTTGATTTACTGGCAGGTGACTGAAAACAACTCCCTCCATAGCACAAATCTTCCCCTTGATGAGGGGAGGCGGAAAGCCATGGTTGTGGCTCTCCAATGTAAGGCATGATGGCCCTGCTGCTGCTGCCTTTGCCCGGGACTACTAGAACAATGTTTAAAGATTAGTAAGGCAGGTACTCTGTTACAATTGATTAGCTTCTCCTCCAAAGGCACATTTTCATGACTCCATCAATCTTCAGGGAGGCTGAGTTTCTTTGTTTTTTCAGGCGGGTCTGCATTTCTTTTTCAGGTGTAGCAAGTTAATTAGCTCTGAGGATTCTGGTACTTGTATTTTTCACACTTGATTTTACTGGCAGGTGACCGGAAACAACTCCCTCCATAGCACAAATCTTCCCCTTGATGGGGGGAGGGGAAAAGCCATGGTTGTGGCTCTCCAATGTAAGGCATGTTGGCCCTGCTCCTGCTGCCTTTGCCCGGGAATACTGGAACTATGTTTAAAGATTAGTTAGGCAGGCGATCTGTTACCAGTCCCTCCAAATGCACGTTTTCATGACTCCATCAATCTTCAGGGCGGCTGAGTTTCTTTGTTTTTTCAGGCGGGTCTGCATTTATTTTGCAGGTGTGGCAAGTTAATTAGCTCTGAGGATTCTGGTACTTGTATTTTTCGCACTTGATTTTACTGGCAGGTGACTGGAAACAACTCCCTCCATAGCACAAATCTTCCCCTTGATGGGGGCAGGGGGAAAGCCATGGTTGTTGCTCTCCAATGTAAGGCATGATGGCCCTGCTGCTGCTGCTGCCTTTGCCCGGGACTACTAGAACAATGTTTAAAGATTAGTAAGGCAGGTGCTCTGTTACAATTGATTAGCTTCTCCTCCAAAGGCACGTTTTCATGACTCCATCAATCTTCAGGGAGGCTGAGTTTCTTTGTTTTTTCAGGCGGGTCTGCATTTCTTTTTCAGGTGTGGAAAGTTAATTAACTCTGAGGATTCTGGTACTTGTATTTTTGCAATTGATTTTACTGGCAGGTGACTGGAAACAACTCCCTCCATAGCACAAATCTTCCCCTCGATGGGGGGAGGGGGAAAGCCCTAGTTTTGGCTCTCTAATATAAGGCACGATGGCCCTGCTGGTGCTGCCTTTGCCCGGGACTACTGGAACAATGTTTAAAGATTAGTAAGGCAGGCGATCTGTTATCACGCATTAGCTTCTCCTCCAAACGCACGTTTTCATGGCTCCATCAATCTTCAGGGAGGCTGAGTTTCTTTGTGTTTTCAGGCGGGTCTGCATTTATTTTTCTGGTGTGGCAAGTTAATTAGCTCTGAGGATTCTGGTACTGTATTTTCCGCACTTGATTTTACTGGCAGGTGACTGGAAAAAACTCCCTCCATAGCACAAATCTTCCCCTTGTTGCAGGTAGCGGGAAAGTCATGGTTTTGGTTCTCCAATTTAAGGCATGATGGCCCTGCTGCTGCTGCCTTTGCCCGGGACTAAAGGAACAATGTTTAAAGATTAGTGAGGCAGACGCTCTATTACCAGTTATTAGCTTCTCCTCCAAACGCACGTTTACATGACTCCATCAATCTTCAGGGAGGCTGAGGTTCTTTGTTTTTTCAGGCGGGTCTGCATTTCTTTTTCAGGTGTGGCAAGTTAATTAGCTCTGAGGATTCTGGTACTTGTATTTTTCGCACTTGATTTACTGGCAGGTGACTGGAAACAACTCCCTCCATAGCACAAATCTTCCCCTTGATGAGGGGAGGCGGAAAGCCATGGTTGTGGCTCTCCAATGTAAGGCATGATGGCCCTGCTGCTGCTGCCTTTGCCCGGGACTACTGGAACAATGTTTAAAGATTAGTAAGGCAGGTACTCTGTTACAATTGATTAGCTTCTCCTCCAAAGGCACATTTTCATGACTCCATCAATCTTCAGGGAGGCTGAGTTTCTTTGTTTTTTCAGGCGGGTCTGCATTTCTTTTTCAGGTGTAGCAAGTTAATTAGCTCTGAGGATTCTGGTACTTGTATTTTTCACACTTGATTTTACTGGCAGGTGACTGGAAACAACTCCCTCCATAGCACAAATGTTCCCCTTGATGGGGGGAGGGGGAAAGCCATGGTTGTGGCTCTCCAATGTAAGGCATGATGACCCTGCTGCTGCTGCCTTTGCCCGGGACTACTGGAACAATGTGTAAAGATTAGTAAGGCAGGTGCTCTGTTACCAGTGATTAGCTTCTCCTCCAAACGCACGTTTTCATGGCTCCATCAATCTTCAGGGAGGCTAAGTTTCTTTGTTTTTTCAGGCGGGTCTGTATTTCTTTTTCATGTGTGGCAAGATAATTAGCTCTGAGGATTCTGGTACTTGTATTTTTTGCACTTGATTTTACTGGCAGGTGACTGGAAACAACTCCCTCCATAGCACAAATCCTCCCCTTGATGGCGGCAGGGGGAAAGCCATGGTTGCAGCTCTCCATGGTAAGGCATGATGACCCTGCTGCTGCTGCCTTTGCCCGGGACTACTAGAACAATGTTTAAAGAATAGTAAGGCAGGCGCTCTGTTACCAGTGATTAGCTTCTCCTCCAAACGCACGTTTTCATGGCTCCATCAATCTTCAGGGAGGCTGAGTTTCTTTGTTTTTTCAGGCGGGTCTACATTTCTTTTTCAGGTGTAGCAAGTTAATTAGCTCTGAGGATTCTGGTACTTGTATTTTTCACACTTGATTTTACTGGCAGGTGACTGGAAACAACTCCCTCCATAGCACAAATCTTCCCCTTGATGGGGGGAGGGGAAAAGCCATGGTTGTGGCTCTCCAATGTAAGGCATGATGACCCTGCTGCTGCTGCCTTTGCCCGGGACTACTGGAACAATGTTTAAAGATTAGTAAGGCAGGTGCTCTGTTACCAGTGATTAGCTTCTCCTCCAAACACACGTTTTCATGGCTCCATCAATCTTCAGGGAAGCTGAGTTTCTTTGTTTTTTCAGGCGGGTCTGCATTTCTTTTTCAGGTGTGGAAAGTTAATTAACTCTGAGGATTCTGGTACTTGTATTTTTCACACTTGATTTTACTGGCAGGTGACCGGAAACAACTCCCTCCATAGCACAAATCTTCCCCTTGATGGGGGGAGGGGAAAAGCCATGGTTGTGGCTCTCCAATATAAGGCATGTTGGCCCTGCTCCTGCTGCCTTTGCCCGGGACTACTGGAACTATGTTTAAAGATTAGTTAGGCAGGCGATCTGTTACCAGTCGTTAGCTTATCCTCCAAAGGCACGTTTTCATGACTCCATCAATCTTCAGGGAGGCTGAGTTTCTTTGTTTTTTCAGGCGGGTCTGCATTTCTTTTTCAGGTGTGGAAAGTTAATTAACTCTGAGGATTCTGGTACTTGTATTTTTCGCACTTGATTTACTGGCAGGTGACTGGAAACAACTCCCTCCATAGCACAAATCTTCCCCTTGATGAGGGGAGGCGGAAAGCCATGGTTGTGGCTCTCCAATGTAAGGCATGATGGCCCTGCTGCTGCTGCCTTTGCCCGGGACTACTAGAACAATGTTTAAAGATTAGTAAGGCAGGTTCTCTGTTACAATTGATTAGCTTCTCCTCCAAAGGCACATTTTCATGACTCCATCAATCTTCAGGGAGGCTGAGTTTCTTTGTTTTTTCAGGCGGGTCTGCATTTCTTTTTCAGGTGTAGCAAGTTAATTAGCTCTGAGGATTCTGGTACTTGTATTTTTCACACTTGATTTTACTGGCAGGTGACTGGAAACAACTCCCTCCATAGCACAAATGTTCCCCTTGATGGGGGGAGGGGGAAAGCCATGGTTGTGGCTCTCCAATGTAAGGCATGATGACCCTGCTGCTGCTGCCTTTGCCCGGGACTACTGGAACAATGTGTAAAGATTAGTAAGGCAGGTGCTCTGTTACCAGTGATTAGCTTCTCCTCCAAACGCACGTTTTCATGGCTCCATCAATCTTCAGGGAGGCTAAGTTTCTTTGTTTTTTCAGGCGGGTCTGTATTTCTTTTTCATGTGTGGCAAGATAATTAGCTCTGAGGATTCTGGTACTTGTATTTTTTGCACTTGATTTTACTGGCAGGTGACTGGAAACAACTCCCTCCATAGCACAAATCCTCCCCTTGATGGCGGCAGGGGGAAAGCCATGGTTGCAGCGCTCCATGGTAAGGCATGATGGCCCTGCTGCTGCTGCCTTTGCCCGGGACTACTAGAACAATGTTTAAAGAATAGTAAGGCAGGCGCTCTGTTACCAGTGATTAGCTTCTCCTCCAAACGCACGTTTTCATGGCTCCATCAATCTTCAGGGAGGCTGAGTTTCTTTGTTTTTTCAGGCGGGTCTGCATTTCTTTTTCAGGTGTAGCAAGTTAATTAGCTCTGAGGATTCTGGTACTTGTATTTTTCACACTTGATTTTACTGGCAGGTGACTGGAAACAACTCCCTCCATAGCACAAATCTTCCCCTTGATGGGGGGAGGGGAAAAGCCATGGTTGTGGCTCTCCAATGTAAGGCATGATGACCCTGCTGCTGCTGCCTTTGCCCGGGACTACTGGAACAATGTTTAAAGATTAGTAAGGCAGGTGCTCTGTTACCAGTGATTAGCTTCTCCTCCAAACACACGTTTTCATGGCTCCATCAATCTTCAGGGAAGCTGAGTTTCTTTGTTTTTTCAGGCGGGTCTGCATTTCTTTTTCAGGTGTGGAAAGTTAATTAACTCTGAGGATTCTGGTACTTGTATTTTTCACACTTGATTTTACTGGCAGGTGACCGGAAACAACTCCCTCCATAGCACAAATCTTCCCCTTGATGGGGGGAGGGGAAAAGCCATGGTTGTGGCTCTCCAATGTAAGGCATGTTGGCCCTGCTCCTGCTGCCTTTGCCCGGGACTACTGGAACTATGTTTAAAGATTAGTTAGGCAGGCGATCTGTTACCAGTCGTTAGCTTATCCTCCAAATGCACGTTTTCATGACTCCATCAATCTTCAGGGAGGCTGAGTTTCTTTGTTTTTTCAGGCGGGTCTGCATTTCTTTTTCAGGTGTAGCAAGTTAATTAGCTCTGAGGATTCTGGTACTTGTATTTTTCACACTTGATTTTACTGGCAGGTGACTGGAAACAACTCCCTCCATAGCACAAATCTTCCCCTTGATGGGGGCAGGGGGAAAGCCATGGTTGTTGCTCTCCAATGTAAGGCATGATGGCCCTGCTGCTGCTGCCTTTGCCCGGGACTACTGGAACAATGTGTAAAGATTAGTAAGGCAGGTGCTCTGTTACCAGTGATTAGCTTCTCCTCCAAACGCACGTTTTCATGGCTCCATCAATCTTCAGGGAGGCTAAGTTTCTTTGTTTTTTCAGGCGGGTCTGTATTTCTTTTTCATGTGTGGCAAGTTAATTAGCTCTGAGGATTCTGGTACTTGTATTTTTTGCACTTGATTTTACTGGCAGGTGACTGGAAACAACTCCCTCCATAGCACAAATCCTCCCCTTGATGGCGGCAGGGGGAAAGCCATGGTTGCGGCTCTCCAATGTAAGGCATGATGGCCCTGCTGCTGCTGCATTTGCCCGGGACTACTAGAACAATGTTTAAAGATTAGTAAGGCAGGCGCTCTGTTACCAGTCATTAGCTTCTCCTCCAAATGCATGTTTTCATGACTCCATCAATCTTCAGGGAGGCTGAGTTTCTTTGTTTTTTCAGTCGGGTCTGCATTTCTTTTTCAGGTGTAGCAAGTTAATTAGCTCTGAGGATTCTGGTACTTGTATTTTTCACACTTGATTTTACTGGCAGGTGACTGGAAACAACTCCCTCCATAGCACAAATCTTCCCCTTGATGGGGGGAGGGGAAAAGCCATGGTTGTGGCTCTCCAATGTAAGGCATGATGACCCTGCTGCTGCTGCCTTTGCCCGGGACTACTGGAACAATGTTTAAAGATTAGTAAGGCAGGTGCTCTGTTACCAGTGATTAGCTTCTCCTCCAAACACACGTTTTCATGGCTCCATCAATCTTCAGGGAAGCTGAGTTTCTTTGTTTTTTCAGGCGGGTCTGCATTTCTTTTTCAGGTGTGGAAAGTTAATTAACTCTGAGGATTCTGGTACTTGTATTTTTCACACTTGATTTTACTGGCAGGTGACCGGAAACAACTCCCTCCATAGCACAAATCTTCCCCTTGATGGGGGGAGGGGAAAAGCCATGGTTGTGGCTCTCCAATGTAAGGCATGTTGGCCCTGCTCCTGCTGCCTTTGCCCGGGACTACTGGAACTATGTTTAAAGATTAGTTAGGCAGGCGATCTGTTACCAGTCGTTAGCTTATCCTCCAAATGCACGTTTTCATGACTCCATCAATCTTCAGGGAGGCTGAGTTTCTTTGTTTTTTCAGGCGGGTCTGTATTTCTTTTTCATGTGTGGCAAGTTAATTAGCTCTGAGGATTCTGGTACTTGTATTTTTTGCACTTGATTTTATTGGCAAGTGACTGGAAACAACTCCCTCCATAGCACAAATCCTCCCCTTGATGGCGGCATGGGGAAAGCCATGGTTGCAGCTCTCCAATGTAAGGCATGATGGCCCTGCTGCTGCTGCCTTTGCCCGGGACTACTAGAACAATGTTTAAAGATTAGTAAGGCAGGCGCTCTGTTACCAGTGATTAGCTTCTCCTCCAAACGCAGGTTTTCATGGCTCCATCAATCTTCAGGGAGGCTGAGTTTCTTTGTTTTTTCAGGCGGGTCTGCATTTCTTTTTCAGGTGTAGCAAGTTAATTAGCTCTGAGGATTCTGTTACTTGTATTTTTCGCACTTGATTTTAATGGCAGGTGACCAGAAACAACTCGCTCCATAGCACAAATCTTCCCCTTGATGGGGGGGACACTGAAAGCCATGGTTGTGGCTCTCCAATGTAAGGCATGATGGCCCTGCTGCTGCTGCCTTTGTCCGGGACTACGGAACCAATGTTTAAAGATTAGTAAGTTAGACGCTCTGTTACCAGTCGTTAGCTTATCCTCCAAACGCACGTTTTCATGACTCCATCAATCTTCAGGGAGGCTGAGTTTCTTTGTGTTTTCAGGCGGGTCTGCATTTATTTTTCTGGTGTGGCAAGTTAATTAGCTCTGAGGATTCTGGTACTGTATTTTCCGCACTTGATTTTACTGGCAGGTGACTGGAAAAAACTCCCTCCATAGCACAAATCTTCCCCTTGTTGCAGGTAGCGGGAAAGTCATGGTTTTGGTTCTCCAATGTAAGGCATGATGGCCCTGCTGCTGCTGCCTTTGCCCGGGACTACTAGAACAATATTTACAGATGAGTAAGGCAGGCGCTCTGTTACCAGTCATTAGCTTCTCCTCCAAACTCACCTTTTCATGACTCCATCAATCTTCAGGGAAGCTGAGTTTCTTTGTTTTTTCAGGCGGGTCTGCATTTCTTTTTCAGGTGTGGAAAGTTAATTAACTCTGAGGATTCTGGTACTTGTATTTTTCACACTTGATTTTACTGGCAGGTGACCGGAAACAACTCCCTCCATAGCACAAATCTTCCCCTTGATGGGGGGAGGGGAAAAGCCATGGTTGTGGCTCTCCAATGTAAGGCATGTTGGCCCTGCTCCTGCTGCCTTTGCCCGGGACTACTGGAACTATGTTTAAAGATTAGTTAGGTAGGCGATCTGTTACCAGTCGTTAGCTTATCCTCCAAATGCACGTTTTCATGACTCCATCAATCTTCAGGGAGGCTGAGTTTCTTTGTTTTTTCAGGCGGGTCTGCATTTCTTTTTCAGGTGTAGCAAGTTAATTAGCTCTGAGGATTCTGGTACTTGTATTTTTCACACTTGATTTTACTGGCAGGTGACTGGAAACAACTCCCTCCATAGCACAAATGTTCCCCTTGATGGGGGGAGGGGGAAAGCCATGGTTGTGGCTCTCCAATGTAATGCATGATGACCCTGCTGCTGCTGCCTTTGCCCGGGACTACTGGAACAATGTGTAAAGATTAGTAAGGCAGGTGCTCTGTTACCAGTGATTAGCTTCTCCTCCAAACGCACGTTTTCATGGCTCCATCAATCTTCAGGGAGGCTAAGTTTCTTTGTTTTTTCAGGCGGGTCTGTATTTCTTTTTCATGTGTGGCAAGTTAATTAGCTCTGAGGATTCTGGTACTTGTATTTTTTGCACTTGATTTTACTGGCAGGTGACTGGAAACAACTCCCTCCATAGCACAAATCTTCCCCTTGATGGGGGGAGGGGAAAAGCCATGGTTGTGGCTCTCCAATGTAAGGCATGATGACCCTGCTGCTGCTGCTGCCTTTGCCCGGGACTACTGGAACAATGTTTAAAGATTAGTAAGGCAGGTGCTCTGTTACCAGTGATTAGCTTCTCCTCCAAACGCACGTTTTCATGGCTCCATCAATCTTCAGGGAAGCTGAGTTTCTTTGTTTTTTCAGGCGGGTCTGCATTTCTTTTTCATGTGTGGCAAGTTAATTAGCTCTGAGGATTCTGGTACTTGTATTTTTCACACTTGATTTTACTGGCAGGTGACTGGAAACAACTCCCTCCATAGCACAAATGTTCCCCTTGATGGGGGGAGGGGGAAAGCCATGGTTGTGGCTCTCCAAAGTAAGGCATGATGACCCTGCTGCTGCTGCCTTTGCCCGGGACTACTGGAACAATGTGTAAAGATTAGTAAGGCAGGTGCTCTGTTACCAGTGATTAGCTTCTCCTCCAAACGCACGTTTTCATGGCTCCATCAATCTTCAGGGAGGCTAAGTTTCTTTGTTTTTTCAGGCGGGTCTGTATTTCTTTTTCATGTGTGGCAAGTTAATTAGCTCTGAGGATTCTGGTACTTGTATTTTTTGCACTTGATTTTACTGGCAGGTGACTGGAAACAACTCCCTCCATAGCACAAATCCTCCCCTTGATGGCGGCAGGGGGAAAGCCATGGTTGCGGCTCTCCAATGTAAGGCATGATGGCCCTGCTGCTGCTGCATTTGCCCGGGACTACTAGAACAATGTTTAAAGATTAGTAAGGCAGGCGCTCTGTTACCAGTCATCAGCTTCTCCTCCAAATGCATGTTTTCATGACTCCATCAATCTTCAGGGAGGCTGAGTTTCTTTGTTTTTTCAGTCGGGTCTGCATTTCTTTTTCAGGTGTAGCAAGTTAATTAGCTCTGAGGATTCTGGTACTTGTATTTTTCACACTTGATTTTACTGGCAGGTGACTGGAAACAACTCCCTCCATAGCACAAATCTTCCCCTTGATGGGGGGAGGGGAAAAGCCATGGTTGTGGCTCTCCAATGTAAGGCATGATGACCCTGCTGCTGCTGCCTTTGCCCGGGACTACTGGAACAATGTTTAAAGATTAGTAAGGCAGGTGCTCTGTTACCAGTGATTAGCTTCTCCTCCAAACACACGTTTTCATGGCTCCATCAATCTTCAGGGAAGCTGAGTTTCTTTGTTTTTTCAGGCGGGTCTGCATTTCTTTTTCAGGTGTGGAAAGTTAATTAACTCTGAGGATTCTGGTACTTGTATTTTTCACACTTGATTTTACTGGCAGGTGACCGGAAACAACTCCCTCCATAGCACAAATCTTCCCCTTGATGGGGGGAGGGGAAAAGCCATGGTTGTGGCTCTCCAATGTAAGGCATGTTGGCCCTGCTCCTGCTGCCTTTGCCCGGGACTACTGGAACTATGTTTAAAGATTAGTTAGGCAGGCGATCTGTTACCAGTCGTTAGCTTATCCTCCAAATGCACGTTTTCATGACTCCATCAATCTTCAGGGAGGCTGAGTTTCTTTGTTTTTTCAGGCGGGTCTGTATTTCTTTTTCATGTGTGGCAAGTTAATTAGCTCTGAGGATTCTGGTACTTGTATTTTTTGCACTTGATTTTACTGGCAAGTGACTGGAAACAACTCCCTCCATAGCACAAATCCTCCCCTTGATGGCGGCATGGGGAAAGCCATGGTTGCAGCTCTCCAATGTAAGGCATGATGGCCCTGCTGCTGCTGCCTTTGCCCGGGACTACTAGAACAATGTTTAAAGATTAGTAAGGCAGGCGCTCTGTTACCAGTGATTAGCTTCTCCTCCAAACGCAGGTTTTCATGGCTCCATCAATCTTCAGGGAGGCTGAGTTTCTTTGTTTTTTCAGGCGGGTCTGCATTTCTTTTTCAGGTGTAGCAAGTTAATTAGCTCTGAGGATTCTGTTACTTGTATTTTTCGCACTTGATTTTAATGGCAGGTGACCAGAAACAACTCGCTCCATAGCACAAATCTTCCCCTTGATGGGGGGGACACTGAAAGCCATGGTTGTGGCTCTCCAATGTAAGGCATGATGGCCCTGCTGCTGCTGCCTTTGTCCGGGACTACGGAACCAATGTTTAAAGATTAGTAAGTTAGACGCTCTGTTACCAGTCGTTAGCTTATCCTCCAAACGCACGTTTTCATGACTCCATCAATCTTCAGGGAGGCTGAGTTTCTTTGTGTTTTCAGGCGGGTCTGCATTTATTTTTCTGGTGTGGCAAGTTAATTAGCTCTGAGGATTCTGGTACTGTATTTTCCGCACTTGATTTTACTGGCAGGTGACTGGAAAAAACTCCCTCCATAGCACAAATCTTCCCCTTGTTGCAGGTAGCGGGAAAGTCATGGTTTTGGTTCTCCAATGTAAGGCATGATGGCCCTGCTGCTGCTGCCTTTGCCCGGGACTACTAGAACAATATTTACAGATGAGTAAGGCAGGCGCTCTGTTACCAGTCATTAGCTTCTCCTCCAAACTCACGTTTTCATGACTCCATCAATCTTCAGGGAAGCTGAGTTTCTTTGTTTTTTCAGGCGGGTCTGCATTTCTTTTTCAGGTGTGGAAAGTTAATTAACTCTGAGGATTCTGGTACTTGTATTTTTCACACTTGATTTTACTGGCAGGTGACCGGAAACAACTCCCTCCATAGCACAAATCTTCCCCTTGATGGGGGGAGGGGAAAAGCCATGGTTGTGGCTCTCCAATGTAAGGCATGTTGGCCCTGCTCCTGCTGCCTTTGCCCGGGACTACTGGAACTATGTTTAAAGATTAGTTAGGTAGGCGATCTGTTACCAGTCGTTAGCTTATCCTCCAAATGCACGTTTTCATGACTCCATCAATCTTCAGGGAGGCTGAGTTTCTTTGTTTTTTCAGGCGGGTCTGCATTTCTTTTTCAGGTGTAGCAAGTTAATTAGCTCTGAGGATTCTGGTACTTGTATTTTTCACACTTGATTTTACTGGCAGGTGACTGGAAACAACTCCCTCCATAGCACAAATGTTCCCCTTGATGGGGGGAGGGGGAAAGCCATGGTTGTGGCTCTCCAATGTAATGCATGATGACCCTGCTGCTGCTGCCTTTGCCCGGGACTACTGGAACAATGTGTAAAGATTAGTAAGGCAGGTGCTCTGTTACCAGTGATTAGCTTCTCCTCCAAACGCACGTTTTCATGGCTCCATCAATCTTCAGGGAGGCTAAGTTTCTTTGTTTTTTCAGGCGGGTCTGTATTTCTTTTTCATGTGTGGCAAGTTAATTGGCTCTGAGGATTCTGGTACTTGTATTTTTCACACTTGATTTTACTGGCAGGTGACCGGAAACAACTCCCTCCATAGCACAAATCTTCCCCTTGATGGGGGGAGGGGAAAAGCCATGGTTGTGGCTCTCCAATGTAAGGCATGTTGGCCCTGCTCCTGCTGCCTTTGCCCGGGAATACTGGAACTATGTTTAAAGATTAGTTAGGCAGGCGATCTGTTACCAGTCGTTAGCTTATCCTCCAAATGCACGTTTTCATGACTCCATCAATCTTCAGGGCGGCTGAGTTTCTTTGTTTTTTCAGGCGGGTCTGCATTTATTTTGCAGGTGTGGCAAGTTAATTAGCTCTGAGGATTCTGGTACTTGTATTTTTCGCACTTGATTTTACTGGCAGGTGACTGGAAACAACTCCCTCCATAGCACAAATCTTCCCCTTGATGGGGGCAGGGGGAAAGCCATGGTTGTTGCTCTCCAATGTAAGGCATGATGGCCCTGCTGCTGCTGCTGCCTTTGCCCGGGACTACTAGAACAATGTTTAAAGATTAGTAAGGCAGGTGCTCTGTTACAATTGATTAGCTTCTCCTCCAAAGGCACGTTTTCATGACTCCATCAATCTTCAGGGAGGCTGAGTTTCTTTGTTTTTTCAGGCGGGTCTGCATTTCTTTTTCAGGTGTGGAAAGTTAATTAACTCTGAGGATTCTGGTACTTGTATTTTTGCAATTGATTTTACTGGCAGGTGACTGGAAACAACTCCCTCCATAGCACAAATCTTCCCCTCGATGGGGGGAGGGGGAAAGCCCTAGTTTTGGCTCTCTAATATAAGGCACGATGGCCCTGCTGGTGCTGCCTTTGCCCGGGACTACTGGAACAATGTTTAAAGATTAGTAAGGCAGGCGATCTGTTATCACGCATTAGCTTCTCCTCCAAACGCACGTTTTCATGGCTCCATCAATCTTCAGGGAGGCTGAGTTTCTTTGTGTTTTCAGGCGGGTCTGCATTTATTTTTCTGGTGTGGCAAGTTAATTAGCTCTGAGGATTCTGGTACTGTATTTTCCGCACTTGATTTTACTGGCAGGTGACTGGAAAAAACTCCCTCCATAGCACAAATCTTCCCCTTGTTGCAGGTAGCGGGAAAGTCATGGTTTTGGTTCTCCAATTTAAGGCATGATGGCCCTGCTGCTGCTGCCTTTGCCCGGGACTAAAGGAACAATGTTTAAAGATTAGTGAGGCAGGCGCTCTATTACCAGTTATTAGCTTCTCCTCCAAACGCAAGTTTACATGACTCCATCAATCTTCAGGGAGGCTGAGGTTCTTTGTTTTTTCAGGCGGGTCTGCATTTCTTTTTCAGGTGTGGCAAGTTAATTAGCTCTGAGGATTCTGGTACTTGTATTTTTCGCACTTGATTTACTGGCAGGTGACTGGAAACAACTCCCTCCATAGCACAAATCTTCCCCTTGATGAGGGGAGGCGGAAAGCCATGGTTGTGGCTCTCCAATGTAAGGCATGATGGCCCTGCTGCTGCTGCCTTTGCCCGGGACTACTGGAACAATGTTTAAAGATTAGTAAGGCAGGTACTCTGTTACAATTGATTAGCTTCTCCTCCAAAGGCACATTTTCATGACTCCATCAATCTTCAGGGAGGCTGAGTTTCTTTGTTTTTTCAGGCGGGTCTGCATTTCTTTTTCAGGTGTAGCAAGTTAATTAGCTCTGAGGATTCTGGTACTTGTATTTTTCACACTTGATTTTACTGGCAGGTGACTGGAAACAACTCCCTCCATAGCACAAATGTTCCCCTTGATGGGGGGAGGGGGAAAGCCATGGTTGTGGCTCTCCAATGTAAGGCATGATGACCCTGCTGCTGCTGCCTTTGCCCGGGACTACTGGAACAATGTGTAAAGATTAGTAAGGCAGGTGCTCTGTTACCAGTGATTAGCTTCTCCTCCAAACGCACGTTTTCATGGCTCCATCAATCTTCAGGGAGGCTAAGTTTCTTTGTTTTTTCAGGCGGGTCTGTATTTCTTTTTCATGTGTGGCAAGATAATTAGCTCTGAGGATTCTGGTACTTGTATTTTTTGCACTTGATTTTACTGGCAGGTGACTGGAAACAACTCCCTCCATAGCACAAATCCTCCCCTTGATGGCGGCAGGGGGAAAGCCATGGTTGCAGCTCTCCATGGTAAGGCATGATGGCCCTGCTGCTGCTGCCTTTGCCCGGGACTACTAGAACAATGTTTAAAGAATAGTAAGGCAGGCGCTCTGTTACCAGTGATTAGCTTCTCCTCCAAACGCACGTTTTCATGGCTCCATCAATCTTCAGGGAGGCTGAGTTTCTTTGTTTTTTCAGGCGGGTCTACATTTCTTTTTCAGGTGTAGCAAGTTAATTAGCTCTGAGGATTCTGGTACTTGTATTTTTCACACTTGATTTTACTGGCAGGTGACTGGAAACAACTCCCTCCATAGCACAAATCTTCCCCTTGATGGGGGGAGGGGAAAAGCCATGGTTGTGGCTCTCCAATGTAAGGCATGATGACCCTGCTGCTGCTGCCTTTGCCCGGGACTACTGGAACAATGTTTAAAGATTAGTAAGGCAGGTGCTCTGTTACCAGTGATTAGCTTCTCCTCCAAACACACGTTTTCATGGCTCCATCAATCTTCAGGGAAGCTGAGTTTCTTTGTTTTTTCAGGCGGGTCTGCATTTCTTTTTCAGGTGTGGAAAGTTAATTAACTCTGAGGATTCTGGTACTTGTATTTTTCACACTTGATTTTACTGGCAGGTGACCGGAAACAACTCCCTCCATAGCACAAATCTTCCCCTTGATGGGGGGAGGGGAAAAGCCATGGTTGTGGCTCTCCAATGTAAGGCATGTTGGCCCTGCTCCTGCTGCCTTTGCCCGGGACTACTGGAACTATGTTTAAAGATTAGTTAGGCAGGCGATCTGTTACCAGTCGTTAGCTTATCCTCCAAAGGCACGTTTTCATGACTCCATCAATCTTCAGGGAGGCTGAGTTTCTTTGTTTTTTCAGGCGGGTCTGCATTTCTTTTTCAGGTGTGGAAAGTTAATTAACTCTGAGGATTCTGGTACTTGTATTTTTCGCACTTGATTTACTGGCAGGTGACTGGAAACAACTCCCTCCATAGCACAAATCTTCCCCTTGATGAGGGGAGGCGGAAAGCCATGGTTGTGGCTCTCCAATGTAAGGCATGATGGCCCTGCTGCTGCTGCCTTTGCCCGGGACTACTAGAACAATGTTTAAAGATTAGTAAGGCAGGTTCTCTGTTACAATTGATTAGCTTCTCCTCCAAAGGCACATTTTCATGACTCCATCAATCTTCAGGGAGGCTGAGTTTCTTTGTTTTTTCAGGCGGGTCTGCATTTCTTTTTCAGGTGTAGCAAGTTAATTAGCTCTGAGGATTCTGGTACTTGTATTTTTCACACTTGATTTTACTGGCAGGTGACTGGAAACAACTCCCTCCATAGCACAAATGTTCCCCTTGATGGGGGGAGGGGGAAAGCCATGGTTGTGGCTCTCCAATGTAAGGCATGATGACCCTGCTGCTGCTGCCTTTGCCCGGGACTACTGGAACAATGTGTAAAGATTAGTAAGGCAGGTGCTCTGTTACCAGTGATTAGCTTCTCCTCCAAACGCACGTTTTCATGGCTCCATCAATCTTCAGGGAGGCTAAGTTTCTTTGTTTTTTCAGGCGGGTCTGTATTTCTTTTTCATGTGTGGCAAGATAATTAGCTCTGAGGATTCTGGTACTTGTATTTTTTGCACTTGATTTTACTGGCAGGTGACTGGAAACAACTCCCTCCATAGCACAAATCCTCCCCTTGATGGCGGCAGGGGGAAAGCCATGGTTGCAGCTCTCCATGGTAAGGCATGATGGCCCTGCTGCTGCTGCCTTTGCCCGGGACTACTAGAACAATGTTTAAAGAATAGTAAGGCAGGCGCTCTGTTACCAGTGATTAGCTTCTCCTCCAAACGCACGTTTTCATGGCTCCATCAATCTTCAGGGAGGCTGAGTTTCTTTGTTTTTTCAGGCGGGTCTGCATTTCTTTTTCAGGTGTAGCAAGTTAATTAGCTCTGAGGATTCTGGTACTTGTATTTTTCACACTTGATTTTACTGGCAGGTGACTGGAAACAACTCCCTCCATAGCACAAATCTTCCCCTTGATGGGGGGAGGGGAAAAGCCATGGTTGTGGCTCTCCAATGTAAGGCATGATGACCCTGCTGCTGCTGCCTTTGCCCGGGACTACTAGAACAATGTTTAAAGATTAGTAAGGCAGGTGCTCTGTTACCAGTGATTAGCTTCTCCTCCAAACACACGTTTTCATGGCTCCATCAATCTTCAGGGAAGCTGAGTTTCTTTGTTTTTTCAGGCGGGTCTGCATTTCTTTTTCAGGTGTGGAAAGTTAATTAACTCTGAGGATTCTGGTACTTGTATTTTTCACACTTGATTTTACTGGCAGGTGACCGGAAACAACTCCCTCCATAGCACAAATCTTCCCCTTGATGGGGGGAGGGGAAAAGCCATGGTTGTGGCTCTCCAATGTAAGGCATGTTGGCCCTGCTCCTGCTGCCTTTGCCCGGGACTACTGGAACTATGTTTAAAGATTAGTTAGGCAGGCGATCTGTTACCAGTCGTTAGCTTATCCTCCAAATGCACGTTTTCATGACTCCATCAATCTTCAGGGAGGCTGAGTTTCTTTGTTTTTTCAGGCGGGTCTGCATTTCTTTTTCAGGTGTAGCAAGTTAATTAGCTCTGAGGATTCTGGTACTTGTATTTTTCACACTTGATTTTACTGGCAGGTGACTGGAAACAACTCCCTCCATAGCACAAATGTTCCCCTTGATGGGGGGAGGGGGAAAGCCATGGTTGTGGCTCTCCAAAGTAAGGCATGATGACCCTGCTGCTGCTGCCTTTGCCCGGGACTACTGGAACAATGTGTAAAGATTAGTAAGGCAGGTGCTCTGTTACCAGTGATTAGCTTCTCCTCCAAACGCACGTTTTCATGGCTCCATCAATCTTCAGGGAGGCTAAGTTTCTTTGTTTTTTCAGGCGGGTCTGTATTTCTTTTTCATGTGTGGCAAGTTAATTAGCTCTGAGGATTCTGGTACTTGTATTTTTTGCACTTGATTTTACTGGCAGGTGACTGGAAACAACTCCCTCCATAGCACAAATCCTCCCCTTGATGGCGGCAGGGGGAAAGCCATGGTTGCGGCTCTCCAATGTAAGGCATGATGGCCCTGCTGCTGCTGCATTTGCCCGGGACTACTAGAACAATGTTTAAAGATTAGTAAGGCAGGCGCTCTGTTACCAGTCATTAGCTTCTCCTCCAAATGCATGTTTTCATGACTCCATCAATCTTCAGGGAGGCTGAGTTTCTTTGTTTTTTCAGTCGGGTCTGCATTTCTTTTTCAGGTGTAGCAAGTTAATTAGCTCTGAGGATTCTGGTACTTGTATTTTTCACACTTGATTTTACTGGCAGGTGACTGGAAACAACTCCCTCCATAGCACAAATCTTCCCCTTGATGGGGGGAGGGGAAAAGCCATGGTTGTGGCTCTCCAATGTAAGGCATGATGACCCTGCTGCTGCTGCCTTTGCCCGGGACTACTGGAACAATGTTTAAAGATTAGTAAGGCAGGTGCTCTGTTACCAGTGATTAGCTTCTCCTCCAAACACACGTTTTCATGGCTCCATCAATCTTCAGGGAAGCTGAGTTTCTTTGTTTTTTCAGGCGGGTCTGCATTTCTTTTTCAGGTGTGGAAAGTTAATTAACTCTGAGGATTCTGGTACTTGTATTTTTCACACTTGATTTTACTGGCAGGTGACCGGAAACAACTCCCTCCATAGCACAAATCTTCCCCTTGATGGGGGGAGGGGAAAAGCCATGGTTGTGGCTCTCCAATGTAAGGCATGTTGGCCCTGCTCCTGCTGCCTTTGCCCGGGACTACTGGAACTATGTTTAAAGATTAGTTAGGCAGGCGATCTGTTACCAGTCGTTAGCTTATCCTCCAAATGCACGTTTTCATGACTCCATCAATCTTCAGGGAGGCTGAGTTTCTTTGTTTTTTCAGGCGGGTCTGTATTTCTTTTTCATGTGTGGCAAGTTAATTAGCTCTGAGGATTCTGGTACTTGTATTTTTTGCACTTGATTTTATTGGCAAGTGACTGGAAACAACTCCCTCCATAGCACAAATCCTCCCCTTGATGGCGGCATGGGGAAAGCCATGGTTGCAGCTCTCCAATGTAAGGCATGATGGCCCTGCTGCTGCTGCCTTTGCCCGGGACTACTAGAACAATGTTTAAAGATTAGTAAGGCAGGCGCTCTGTTACCAGTGATTAGCTTCTCCTCCAAACGCAGGTTTTCATGGCTCCATCAATCTTCAGGGAGGCTGAGTTTCTTTGTTTTTTCAGGCGGGTCTGCATTTCTTTTTCAGGTGTAGCAAGTTAATTAGCTCTGAGGATTCTGTTACTTGTATTTTTCGCACTTGATTTTAATGGCAGGTGACCAGAAACAACTCGCTCCATAGCACAAATCTTCCCCTTGATGGGGGGGACACTGAAAGCCATGGTTGTGGCTCTCCAATGTAAGGCATGATGGCCCTGCTGCTGCTGCCTTTGTCCGGGACTACGGAACCAATGTTTAAAGATTAGTAAGTTAGACGCTCTGTTACCAGTCGTTAGCTTATCCTCCAAACGCACGTTTTCATGACTCCATCAATCTTCAGGGAGGCTGAGTTTCTTTGTGTTTTCAGGCGGGTCTGCATTTATTTTTCTGGTGTGGCAAGTTAATTAGCTCTGAGGATTCTGGTACTGTATTTTCCGCACTTGATTTTACTGGCAGGTGACTGGAAAAAACTCCCTCCATAGCACAAATCTTCCCCTTGTTGCAGGTAGCGGGAAAGTCATGGTTTTGGTTCTCCAATGTAAGGCATGATGGCCCTGCTGCTGCTGCCTTTGCCCGGGACTACTAGAACAATATTTACAGATGAGTAAGGCAGGCGCTCTGTTACTAGTCATTAGCTTCTCCTCCAAACTCACGTTTTCATGACTCCATCAATCTTCAGGGAAGCTGAGTTTCTTTGTTTTTTCAGGCGGGTCTGCATTTCTTTTTCAGGTGTGGAAAGTTAATTAACTCTGAGGATTCTGGTACTTGTATTTTTCACACTTGATTTTACTGGCAGGTGACCGGAAACAACTCCCTCCATAGCACAAATCTTCCCCTTGATGGGGGGAGGGGAAAAGCCATGGTTGTGGCTCTCCAATGTAAGGCATGTTGGCCCTGCTCCTGCTGCCTTTGCCCGGGACTACTGGAACTATGTTTAAAGATTAGTTAGGTAGGCGATCTGTTACCAGTCGTTAGCTTATCCTCCAAATGCACGTTTTCATGACTCCATCAATCTTCAGGGAGGCTGAGTTTCTTTGTTTTTTCAGGCGGGTCTGCATTTCTTTTTCAGGTGTAGCAAGTTAATTAGCTCTGAGGATTCTGGTACTTGTATTTTTCACACTTGATTTTACTGGCAGGTGACTGGAAACAACTCCCTCCATAGCACAAATGTTCCCCTTGATGGGGGGAGGGGGAAAGCCATGGTTGTGGCTCTCCAATGTAATGCATGATGACCCTGCTGCTGCTGCCTTTGCCCGGGACTACTGGAACAATGTGTAAAGATTAGTAAGGCAGGTGCTCTGTTACCAGTGATTAGCTTCTCCTCCAAACGCACGTTTTCATGGCTCCATCAATCTTCAGGGAGGCTAAGTTTCTTTGTTTTTTCAGGCGGGTCTGTATTTCTTTTTCATGTGTGGCAAGTTAATTAGCTCTGAGGATTCTGGTACTTGTATTTTTTGCACTTGATTTTACTGGCAGGTGACTGGAAACAACTCCCTCCATAGCACAAATCTTCCCCTTGATGGGGGGAGGGGAAAAGCCATGGTTGTGGCTCTCCAATGTAAGGCATGATGACCCTGCTGCTGCTGCTGCCTTTGCCCGGGACTACTGGAACAATGTTTAAAGATTAGTTAGGCAGGCGATCTGTTACCAGTGATTAGCTTCTCCTCCAAACGCACGTTTTCATGGCTCCATCAATCTTCAGGGAAGCTGAGTTTCTTTGTTTTTTCAGGCGGGTCTGCATTTCTTTTTCATGTGTGGCAAGTTAATTAGCTCTGAGGATTCTGGTACTTGTATTTTTCACACTTGATTTTACTGGCAGGTGACTGGAAACAACTCCCTCCATAGCACAAATGTTCCCCTTGATGGGGGGAGGGGGAAAGCCATGGTTGTGGCTCTCCAAAGTAAGGCATGATGACCCTGCTGCTGCTGCCTTTGCCCGGGACTACTGGAACAATGTGTAAAGATTAGTAAGGCAGGTGCTCTGTTACCAGTGATTAGCTTCTCCTCCAAACGCACGTTTTCATGGCACTATCAATCTTCAGGGAGGCTAAGTTTCTTTGTTTTTTCAGGCGGGTCTGTATTTCTTTTTCATGTGTGGCAAGTTAATTAGCTCTGAGGATTCTGGTACTTGTATTTTTTGCACTTGATTTTACTGGCAGGTGACTGGAAACAACTCCCTCCATAGCACAAATCCTCCCCTTGATGGCGGCAGGGGGAAAGCCATGGTTGCGGCTCTCCAATGTAAGGCATGATGGCCCTGCTGCTGCTGCATTTGCCCGGGACTACTAGAACAATGTTTAAAGATTAGTAAGGCAGGCGCTCTGTTACCAGTCATTAGCTTCTCCTCCAAATGCATGTTTTCATGACTCCATCAATCTTCAGGGAGGCTGAGTTTCTTTGTTTTTTCAGTCGGGTCTGCATTTCTTTTTCAGGTGTAGCAAGTTAATTAGCTCTGAGGATTCTGGTACTTGTATTTTTCACACTTGATTTTACTGGCAGGTGACTGGAAACAACTCCCTCCATAGCACAAATCTTCCCCTTGATGGGGGGAGGGGAAAAGCCATGGTTGTGGCTCTCCAATGTAAGGCATGATGACCCTGCTGCTGCTGCCTTTGCCCGGGACTACTGGAACAATGTTTAAAGATTAGTAAGGCAGGTGCTCTGTTACCAGTGATTAGCTTCTCCTCCAAACACACGTTTTCATGGCTCCATCAATCTTCAGGGAAGCTGAGTTTCTTTGTTTTTTCAGGCGGGTCTGCATTTCTTTTTCAGGTGTGGAAAGTTAATTAACTCTGAGGATTCTGGTACTTGTATTTTTCACACTTGATTTTACTGGCAGGTGACCGGAAACAACTCCCTCCATAGCACAAATCTTCCCCTTGATGGGGGGAGGGGAAAAGCCATGGTTGTGGCTCTCCAATGTAAGGCATGTTGGCCCTGCTCCTGCTGCCTTTGCCCGGGACTACTGGAACTATGTTTAAAGATTAGTTAGGCAGGCGATCTGTTACCAGTCGTTAGCTTATCCTCCAAATGCACGTTTTCATGACTCCATCAATCTTCAGGGAGGCTGAGTTTCTTTGTTTTTTCAGGCGGGTCTGTATTTCTTTTTCATGTGTGGCAAGTTAATTAGCTCTGAGGATTCTGGTACTTGTATTTTTTGCACTTGATTTTACTGGCAAGTGACTGGAAACAACTCCCTCCATAGCACAAATCCTCCCCTTGATGGCGGCATGGGGAAAGCCATGGTTGCAGCTCTCCAATGTAAGGCATGATGGCCCTGCTGCTGCTGCCTTTGCCCGGGACTACTAGAACAATGTTTAAAGATTAGTAAGGCAGGCGCTCTGTTACCAGTGATTAGCTTCTCCTCCAAACGCAGGTTTTCATGGCTCCATCAATCTTCAGGGAGGCTGAGTTTCTTTGTTTTTTCAGGCGGGTCTGCATTTCTTTTTCAGGTGTAGCAAGTTAATTAGCTCTGAGGATTCTGTTACTTGTATTTTTCGCACTTGATTTTAATGGCAGGTGACCAGAAACAACTCGCTCCATAGCACAAATCTTCCCCTTGATGGGGGGGACACTGAAAGCCATGGTTGTGGCTCTCCAATGTAAGGCATGATGGCCCTGCTGCTGCTGCCTTTGTCCGGGACTACGGAACCAATGTTTAAAGATTAGTAAGTTAGACGCTCTGTTACCAGTCGTTAGCTTATCCTCCAAACGCACGTTTTCATGACTCCATCAATCTTCAGGGAGGCTGAGTTTCTTTGTGTTTTCAGGCGGGTCTGCATTTATTTTTCTGGTGTGGCAAGTTAATTAGCTCTGAGGATTCTGGTACTGTATTTTCCGCACTTGATTTTACTGGCAGGTGACTGGAAAAAACTCCCTCCATAGCACAAATCTTCCCCTTGTTGCAGGTAGCGGGAAAGTCATGGTTTTGGTTCTCCAATGTAAGGCATGATGGCCCTGCTGCTGCTGCCTTTGCCCGGGACTACTAGAACAATATTTACAGATGAGTAAGGCAGGCGCTCTGTTACCAGTCATTAGCTTCTCCTCCAAACTCACGTTTTCATGACTCCATCAATCTTCAGGGAAGCTGAGTTTCTTTGTTTTTTCAGGCGGGTCTGCATTTCTTTTTCAGGTGTGGAAAGTTAATTAACTCTGAGGATTCTGGTACTTGTATTTTTCACACTTGATTTTACTGGCAGGTGACCGGAAACAACTCCCTCCATAGCACAAATCTTCCCCTTGATGGGGGGAGGGGAAAAGCCATGGTTGTGGCTCTCCAATGTAAGGCATGTTGGCCCTGCTCCTGCTGCCTTTGCCCGGGACTACTGGAACTATGTTTAAAGATTAGTTAGGTAGGCGATCTGTTACCAGTCGTTAGCTTATCCTCCAAATGCACGTTTTCATGACTCCATCAATCTTCAGGGAGGCTGAGTTTCTTTGTTTTTTCAGGCGGGTCTGCATTTCTTTTTCAGGTGTAGCAAGTTAATTAGCTCTGAGGATTCTGGTACTTGTATTTTTCACACTTGATTTTACTGGCAGGTGACTGGAAACAACTCCCTCCATAGCACAAATGTTCCCCTTGATGGGGGGAGGGGGAAAGCCATGGTTGTGGCTCTCCAATGTAATGCATGATGACCCTGCTGCTGCTGCCTTTGCCCGGGACTACTGGAACAATGTGTAAAGATTAGTAAGGCAGGTGCTCTGTTACCAGTGATTAGCTTCTCCTCCAAACGCACGTTTTCATGGCTCCATCAATCTTCAGGGAGGCTAAGTTTCTTTGTTTTTTCAGGCGGGTCTGTATTTCTTTTTCATGTGTGGCAAGTTAATTAGCTCTGAGGATTCTGGTACTTGTATTTTTTGCACTTGATTTTACTGGCAGGTGACTGGAAACAACTCCCTCCATAGCACAAATCTTCCCCTTGATGGGGGGAGGGGAAAAGCCATGGTTGTGGCTCTCCAATGTAAGGCATGATGACCCTGCTGCTGCTGCTGCCTTTGCCCGGGACTACTGGAACAATGTTTAAAGATTAGTAAGGCAGGTGCTCTGTTACCAGTGATTAGCTTCTCCTCCAAACGCACGTTTTCATGGCTCCATCAATCTTCAGGGAAGCTGAGTTTCTTTGTTTTTTCAGGCGGGTCTGCATTTCTTTTTCATGTGTGGCAAGTTAATTAGCTCTGAGGATTCTGGTACTTGTATTTTTTGCACTTGATTTTACTGGCAGGTGACTGGAAACAACTCCCTCCATAGCACAAATCTTCCCCTTGATGGGGGGAGGGGAAAAGCCATGGTTGTGGCTCTCCAATGTAAGGCATGGTGGCCCTGCTCCTGCTGCCTTTGCCCGGGACTACTGGAACTATGTTTAAAGATTAGTTAGGCAGGCGATCTGTTACCAGTCGTTAGCTTATCCTCCAAATGCACGTTTTCATGACTCCATCAATCTTCAGGGAGGCTGAGTTTCTTTGTTTTTTCAGGCGGGTCTGCATTTATTTTTCTGGTGTGGCAAGTTAATTAGCTCTGAGGATTCTGGTACTGTATTTTCCGCACTTGATTTTACTGGCAGGTGACTGGAAAAAACTCCCTCCATAGCACAAATCTTCCCCTTGATGAGGATAGGCGGAAAGCCATGGTTGTGGATCTCCAATGTAAAGCATGATGGCCCTGCTGCTGCTGCCTTTGCCCGGGACTACTGGAACTATGTTTAAAGATTAGTTAGGCAGGCAATTTGTTACCAGTCGTTAGCTTATCCTCCAAATGCACATTTTCATGACCCCATCAATCTTCAGGGAGGCTGAGTTTCTTTGTTTTTTCAGGCGGGTCTGCATTCATTTTTCAGGTGTGGCAAGTTAATTAGCTCTGAGGATTCTGGTACTTGTATTCTTCGCACTTGATTTTACTGGCAGGTGACTGGAAACAACTCCCTCCATAGCACAAATCTTCCCCTTGATGAGGGGAGGCGGAAAGCCATGGTTGTGGCTCTCCAATGTAAGGCATGATGGCCCTGCTGCTGCTGCCTTTGCCCGGGACTACTAGAACAATGTTTAAAGATTAGTAAGGCAGGTACTCTGTTACAATTGATTAGCTTCTCCTCCAAAGGCACATTTTCATGACTCCATCAATCTTCAGGGAGGCTGAGTTTCTTTGTTTTTTCAGGCGGGTCTGCATTTCTTTTTCAGGTGTAGCAAGTTAATTAGCTCTGAGGATTCTGGTACTTGTATTTTTCACACTTGATTTTACTGGCAGGTGACTGGAAACAACTCCCTCCATAGCACAAATGTTCCCCTTGATGGGGGGAGGGGGAAAGCCATGGTTGTGGCTCTCCAATGTAAGGCATGATGACCCTGCTGCTGCTGTCTTTGCCCGGGACTACTGGAACAATGTGTAAAGATTAGTAAGGCAGGTGCTCTGTTACCAGTGATTAGCTTCTCCTCCAAACGCACGTTTTCATGGCTCCATCAATCTTCAGGGAGGCTAAGTTTCTTTGTTTTTTCAGGCGGGTCTGTATTTCTTTTTCATGTGTGGCAAGTTAATTAGCTCTGAGGATTCTGGTACTTGTATTTTTTGCACTTGATTTTACTGGCAGGTGACTGGAAACAACTCCCTCCATAGCACAAATCATCCCCTTGATGGCGGCAGGGGGAAAGCCATGGTTGCAGCTCTCCATGGTAAGGCATGATGGCCCTGCTGCTGCTGCCTTTGCCCGGGACTACTAGAACAATGTTTAAAGAATAGTAAGGCAGGCGCTCTGTTACCAGTGATTAGCTTCTCCTCCAAACGCACGTTTTCATGGCTCCATCAATCTTCAGGGAGGCTGAGTTTCTTTGTTTTTTCAGGCGGGTCTGCATTTCTTTTTCAGGTGTAGCAAGTTAATTAGCTCTGAGGATTCTGGTACTTGTATTTTTCACACTTGATTTTACTGGCAGGTGACTGGAAACAACTCCCTCCATAGCACAAATCTTCCCCTTGATGGGGGGAGGGGAAAAGCCATGGTTGTGGCTCTCCAATGTAAGGCATGATGACCCTGCTGCTGCTGCCTTTGCCCGGGACTACTGGAACAATGTTTAAAGATTAGTAAGGCAGGTGCTCTGTTACCAGTGATTAGCTTCTCCTCCAAACACACGTTTTCATGGCTCCATCAATCTTCAGGGAAGCTGAGTTTCTTTGTTTTTTCAGGCGGGTCTGCATTTCTTTTTCAGGTGTGGAAAGTTAATTAACTCTGAGGATTCTGGTACTTGTATTTTTCACACTTGATTTTACTGGCAGGTGACTGGAAACAACTCCCTCCATAGCACAAATCCTCCCCTTGATGGCGGCAGGGGGAAAGCCATGGTTGCGGCTCTCCAATGTAAGGCATGATGGCCCTGCTGCTGCTGCATTTGCCCGGGACTACTAGAACAATGTTTAAAGATTAGTAAGGCAGGCGCTCTGTTACCAGTCATTAGCTTCTCCTCCAAATGCATGTTTTCATGACTCCATCAATCTTCAGGGAGGCTGAGTTTCTTTGTTTTTTCAGTCGGGTCTGCATTTCTTTTTCAGGTGTAGCAAGTTAATTAGCTCTGAGGATTCTGGTACTTGTATTTTTCACACTTGATTTTACTGGCAGGTGACTGGAAACAACTCCCTCCATAGCACAAATCTTCCCCTTGATGAGGGGAGGCGGAAAGCCATGGTTGTGGCTCTCCAATGTAAGGCATGATGGCCCTGCTGCTGCTGCCTTTGCCCGGGACTACTAGAACAATGTTTAAAGATTAGTAAGGCAGGTACTCTGTTACAATTGATTAGCTTCTCCTCCAAAGGCACATTTTCATGACTCCATCAATCTTCAGGGAGGCTGAGTTTCTTTGTTTTTTCAGGCGGGTCTGCATTTCTTTTTCAGGTGTAGCAAGTTAATTAGCTCTGAGGATTCTGGTACTTGTATTTTTCACACTTGATTTTACTGGCAGGTGACTGGAAACAACTCCCTCCATAGCACAAATGTTCCCCTTGATGGGGGGAGGGGGAAAGCCATGGTTGTGGCTCTCCAATGTAAGGCATGATGACCCTGCTGCTGCTGTCTTTGCCCGGGACTACTGGAACAATGTGTAAAGATTAGTAAGGCAGGTGCTCTGTTACCAGTGATTAGCTTCTCCTCCAAACGCACGTTTTCATGGCTCCATCAATCTTCAGGGAGGCTAAGTTTCTTTGTTTTTTCAGGCGGGTCTGTATTTCTTTTTCATGTGTGGCAAGTTAATTAGCTCTGAGGATTCTGGTACTTGTATTTTTTGCACTTGATTTTACTGGCAGGTGACTGGAAACAACTCCCTCCATAGCACAAATCATCCCCTTGATGGCGGCAGGGGGAAAGCCATGGTTGCAGCTCTCCATGGTAAGGCATGATGGCCCTGCTGCTGCTGCCTTTGCCCGGGACTACTAGAACAATGTTTAAAGAATAGTAAGGCAGGCGCTCTGTTACCAGTGATTAGCTTCTCCTCCAAACGCACGTTTTCATGGCTCCATCAATCTTCAGGGAGGCTGAGTTTCTTTGTTTTTTCAGGCGGGTCTGCATTTCTTTTTCAGGTGTAGCAAGTTAATTAGCTCTGAGGATTCTGGTACTTGTATTTTTCACACTTGATTTTACTGGCAGGTGACTGGAAACAACTCCCTCCATAGCACAAATCTTCCCCTTGATGGGGGGAGGGGAAAAGCCATGGTTGTGGCTCTCCAATGTAAGGCATGATGACCCTGCTGCTGCTGCCTTTGCCCGGGACTACTGGAACAATGTTTAAAGATTAGTAAGGCAGGTGCTCTGTTACCAGTGATTAGCTTCTCCTCCAAACACACGTTTTCATGGCTCCATCAATCTTCAGGGAAGCTGAGTTTCTTTGTTTTTTCAGGCGGGTCTGCATTTCTTTTTCAGGTGTGGAAAGTTAATTAACTCTGAGGATTCTGGTACTTGTATTTTTCACACTTGATTTTACTGGCAGGTGACTGGAAACAACTCCCTCCATAGCACAAATCCTCCCCTTGATGGCGGCAGGGGGAAAGCCATGGTTGCGGCTCTCCAATGTAAGGCATGATGGCCCTGCTGCTGCTGCATTTGCCCGGGACTACTAGAACAATGTTTAAAGATTAGTAAGGCAGGCGCTCTGTTACCAGTCATTAGCTTCTCCTCCAAATGCATGTTTTCATGACTCCATCAATCTTCAGGGAGGCTGAGTTTCTTTGTTTTTTCAGTCGGGTCTGCATTTCTTTTTCAGGTGTAGCAAGTTAATTAGCTCTGAGGATTCTGGTACTTGTATTTTTCACACTTGATTTTACTGGCAGGTGACTGGAAACAACTCCCTCCATAGCACAAATCTTCCCCTTGATGGGGGGAGGGGAAAAGCCATGGTTGTGGCTCTCCAATGTAAGGCATGATGACCCTGCTGCTGCTGCCTTTGCCCGGGACTACTGGAACAATGTTTAAAGATTAGTAAGGCAGGTGCTCTGTTACCAGTGATTAGCTTCTCCTCCAAACACACGTTTTCATGGCTCCATCAATCTTCAGGGAAGCTGAGTTTCTTTGTTTTTTCAGGCGGGTCTGCATTTCTTTTTCAGGTGTGGAAAGTTAATTAACTCTGAGGATTCTGGTACTTGTATTTTTCACACTTGATTTTACTGGCAGGTGACCGGAAACAACTCCCTCCATAGCACAAATCTTCCCCTTGATGGGGGGAGGGGAAAAGCCATGGTTGTGGCTCTCCAATGTAAGGCATGTTGGCCCTGCTCCTGCTGCCTTTGCCCGGGACTACTGGAACTATGTTTAAAGATTAGTTAGGCAGGCGATCTGTTACCAGTTGTTAGCTTATCCTCCAAATGCACGTTTTCATGACTCCATCAATCTTCAGGGAGGCTGAGTTTCTTTGTTTTTTCAGGCGGGTCTGTATTTCTTTTTCATGTGTGGCAAGTTAATTAGCTCTGAGGATTCTGGTACTTGTATTTTTTGCACTTGATTTTACTGGCAAGTGACTGGAAACAACTCCCTCCATAGCACAAATCCTCCCCTTGATGGCGGCATGGGGAAAGCCATGGTTGCAGCTCTCCAATGTAAGGCATGATGGCCCTGCTGCTGCTGCCTTTGCCCGGGACTACTAGAACAATGTTTAAAGATTAGTAAGGCAGGCGCTCTGTTACCAGTGATTAGCTTCTCCTCCAAACGCAGGTTTTCATGGCTCCATCAATCTTCAGGGAGGCTGAGTTTCTTTGTTTTTTCAGGCGGGTCTGCATTTCTTTTTCAGGTGTAGCAAGTTAATTAGCTCTGAGGATTCTGTTACTTGTATTTTTCGCACTTGATTTTAATGGCAGGTGACCAGAAACAACTCCCTCCATAGCACAAATCTTCCCCTTGATGGGGGGGACACTGAAAGCCATGGTTGTGGCTCTCCAATGTAAGGCATGATGGCCCTGCTGCTGCTGCCTTTGTCCGGGACTACAGAACCAATGTTTAAAGATTAGTAAGTTAGACGCTCTGTTACCAGTCGTTAGCTTATCCTCCAAACGCACGTTTTCATGACTCCATCAATCTTCAGAGAGGCTGAGTTTCTTTGTGTTTTCAGGCGGGTCTGCATTTATTTTTCTGGTGTGGCAAGTTAATTAGCTCTGAGGATTCTGGTACTGTATTTTCCGCACTTGATTTTACTGGCAGGTGACTGGAAAAAACTCCCTCCATAGCACAAATCTTCCCCTTGTTGCAGGTAGCGGGAAAGTCATGGTTTTGGTTCTCCAATGTAAGGCATGATGGCCCTGCTGCTGCTGCCTTTGCCCGGGACTACTAGAACAATATTTACAGATGAGTAAGGCAGGTGCTCTGTTACCAGTCATTAGCTTCTCCTCCAAACTCAGGTTTTCATGACTCCATCAATCTTCAGGGAAGCTGAGTTTCTTTGTTTTTTCAGGCGGGTCTGCATTTCTTTTTCAGGTGTGGAAAGTTAATTAACTCTGAGGATTCTGGTACTTGTATTTTTCACACTTGATTTTACTGGCAGGTGACCGGAAACAACTCCCTCCATAGCACAAATGTTCCCCTTGATGGGGGGAGGGGGAAAGCCATGGTTGTGGCTCTCCAATGTAATGCATGATGACCCTGCTGCTGCTGCCTTTGCCCGGGACTACTGGAACAATGTGTAAAGATTAGTAAGGCAGGTGCTCTGTTACCAGTGATTAGCTTCTCCTCCAAACGCACGTTTTCATGGCTCCATCAATCTTCAGGGAGGCTAAGTTTCTTTGTTTTTTCAGGCGGGTCTGTATTTCTTTTTCATGTGTGGCAAGTTAATTAGCTCTGAGGATTCTGGTACTTGTATTTTTTGCACTTGATTTTACTGGCAGGTGACTGGAACCAACTCCCTCCATAGCACAAATCTTCCCCTTGATGGGGGGAGGGGAAAAGCCATGGTTGTGGCTCTCCAATGTAAGGCATGATGACCCTGCTGCTGCTGCCTTTGCCCGGGACTACTGGAACAATGTTTAAAGATTAGTAAGGCAGGTGCTCTGTTACCAGTGATTAGCTTCTCCTCCAAACGCACGTTTTCATGGCTCCATCAATCTTCAGGGAAGCTGAGTTTCTTTGTTTTTTCAGGCGGGTCTGCATTTCTTTTTCAGGTGTGGAAAGTTAATTAACTCTGAGGATTCTGGTACTTGTATTTTTCACACTTGATTTTACTGGCAGGTGACCGGAAACAACTCCCTCCCTAGCACAAATCTTCCCCTTGATGGGGGGAGGGGAAAAGCCATGGTTGTGGCTCTCCAATGTAAGGCATGGTGGCCCTGCTCCTACTGCCTTTGCCCGGGACTACTGGAACTATGTTTAAAGATTAGTTAGGCAGGCGATCTGTTACCAGTCGTTAGCTTATCCTCCAAATGCACGTTTTCATGACTCCATCAATCTTCAGGGAGGCTGAGTTTCTTTGTTTTTTCAGGCGGGTCTGCATTTATTTTTCTGGTGTGGCAAGTTAATTAGCTCTGAGGATTCTGGTACTGTATTTTCCGCACTTGATTTTACTGGCAGGTGACTGGAAAAAACTCCCTCCATAGCACAAATCTTCCCCTTGATGAGGATAGGCGGAAAGCCATGGTTGTGGATCTCCAATGTAAAGCATGATGGCCCTGCTTCTGCTGCCTTTGCCCGGGACTACTAGAACTATGTTTAAAGATTAGTTAGGCAGGCAATTTGTTACCAGTCGTTAGCTTATCCACCAAATGCACATTTTCATGACCCCATCAATCTTCAGGGAGGCTGAGTTTCTTTGTTTTTTCAGGCGGGTCTGCATTCATTTTTCAGGTGTGGCAAGTTAATTAGCTCTGAGGATTCTGGTACTTGTATTCTTCGCACTTGATTTTACTGGCAGGTGACTGGAAACAACTCCCTCCATAGCACAAATCTTCCCCTTGATGGGGGCAGGGGGAAAGCCAATGTTGTGGCTCTCCAATGTAAGGCATGTTGGCCCTGCTCCTGCTGCCTTTGCCCGGGACTACTAGAACAATGTTTACAGATGAGTAAGGCAGGCGCTCTGTTACCAGTCATTAGCTTCTCCTCCAAACTCATCAATCTTCAGGGAGGCTGAGTTTCTTTGTTTTTTCAGGCGGGTCTGCATTTCTTTTTCAGGTGTAGCAAGTTAATTAGCTCTGAGGATTCTGGTACTTGTATTTTTCACACTTGATTTTACTGGCAGGTGACTGGAAACAACTCCCTCCATAGCACAAATCTTCCCCTTGATGGGGGGAGGGGGAAAGCCATGGTTGTGGCTCTCCAATATAAGGCATGATGACCCTGCAGCTGCTGCCTTTGCCCGGGACTACTGGAACAATGTTTAAAGATTAGTAAGGCAGGTGCTCTGTTACCAGTGATTAGCTTCTCCTCCAAATGCACGGTTTCATGGCTCCATCAATCTTCAGGGAAGCTGAGTTTCTTTGTTTTTTCAGGCGGGTCTGCATTTCTTTTTCAGGTGTGGAAAGTTAATTAACTCTGAGGATTCTGGTACTTGTATTTTTCACACTTGATTTTACTGGCAGGTGACCGGAAACAACTCCCTCCATAGCACAAATCTTCCCCTTGATGGGGGGAGGGGAAAAGCCATGGTTGTGGCTCTCCAATGTAAGGCATGTTGGCCCTGCTCCTGCTGCCTTTGCCCGGGTCTACTGGAACTATGTTTAAAGATTAGTTAGGCAGGCGATCTGTTACCAGTCGTTAGCTTATCCTCCAAATGCACGTTTTCATGACTCCATCAATCTTCAGGGAGGCTGAGTTTCTTTGTTTTTTCAGGCGGGTTTGCATTTATTTTGCAGGTGTGGCAAGTTAATTAGCTCTGAGGATTCTGGTACTTGTATTTTTCGCACTTGATTTTACTGGCAGGTGACTGGAAACAACTCCCTCCATAGCACAAATCTTCCCCTTGATGGGGGCAGGGGGAAAAAGCCATGGTTGTTGCTCTCCAATGTAAGGCATGATGGCCCTGCTGCTGCTGCTGCCTTTGCCCGGGACTACTAGAACAATGTTTAAAGATTAGTAAGGCAGGTGCTCTGTTACAATTGATTAGCTTCTCCTCCAAAGGCACGTTTTCATGACTCCATCAATCTTCAGGGAGGCTGAGTTTCTTTGTTTTTTCAGGCGGGTCTGCATTTCTTTTTCAGGTGTGGAAAGTTAATTAACTCTGAGGATTCTGGTACTTGTATTTTTGCAATTGATTTTACTGGCAGGTGACTGGAAACAACTCCCTCCATAGCACAAATCTTCCCCTTGATGGGGGGAGGGGGAAAGCCATAGTTTTGGCTCTCTAATATAAGGCACGATGGCCCTGCTGGTGCTGCCTTTGCCCGGGACTACTGGAACAATGTTTAAAGATTAGTAAGGCAGGCGATCTGTTATCAGGCATTAGCTTCTCCTCCAAACGCACGTTTTCATGACTCCATCAATCTTCAGGGAGGCTAAGTTTCTTTGTTTTTTCAGGCGGGTCTGCATTTCTTTTTCAGGTGTGGCAAGTTAATTAGCTCTGAGGATTCTGTTATTTGTATTTTTCGCACTTGATTTTAATGGCAGGTGACCAGAAACAACTCCCTCCATAGCACAAATCTTCCCCTGATGGAGGGGACACTAAAAGCCATGGTTGTGGATCTCCAATGTAAGGCATGATGGCCCTGCTGCTGCTGTCTTTGCCCGGGACTAACAGAACAATGTTTAAAGATTAGTAAGGCAGGCGCTCTATTACCAGTCATTAGCTTCTCCTCCAAAAGCACGTTTTCATGACTCCATCAATCTTCAGGGAGGCTGAGGTTCTTTGTTTTTTCAGGCGGGTCTGCATTTCTTTTTCAGGTGTGGCAAGTTAATTAGCTCTGAGGATTCTGGTACTTGTATTTTTCGCACTTGATTTACTGGCAGGTGACTGGAAACAACTCCCTCCATAGCACAAATCTTCCCCTTGATGAGGGGAGGCGGAAAGCCATGGTTGTGGCTCTCCAATGTAAAGCATGATGGCCCTGCTTCTGCTGCCTTTGCCCGGGACTACTGGAACAATGTTTAAAGATTAGTAAGGCAGGCGCTCTGTTACCACGTATTAGCTTCTCCTCCAAACTCACGTTTTTATGACTCCATCAATCTTCAGGGAGGCTATCTTTCTTTGTTTTTTCAGGCGGGTCTGCATTTCTTTTTCAGGTGTGGAAAGTTAATTAACTCTGAGGATTCTGGTACTTGTATTTTTGCACTTGATTTTACTGGCAGGTGACCGGAAACAACTCCCTCCATAGAACAAATCTTCCCCTTGATGGGGGGAGGGGGAAAGCCATGGTTTTGGCTCTCCAATGTAAGGCATGATGGCCCTGCTGGTGCTGCCTTTGCCCGGGACTACTGGAACAATGTTTAAAGATTAGTAAGGCAGGCGCTCTGTTACCAGGCATTAGCTTCTCCTCCAAACGCATATTTTCATGACTCCATCAATCTTCAGGGAGGCTAAGTTTTGTTGTTTTTTCAGGCGGGTCTGTATTTCTTTTTCATGTGTGGCAAGTTAATTAGCTCTGAGGATTCTGGTATTTTTGTTGTGCACTTGATTTTACTGGCAGGTGACTGGAAACATCTCCCTCCATAGCACAAATCCTCCCCTTGATGGCGGCAGGGGGAAAGCCATGGTTGCGGCTCTCCAATGTAAGGCATGATGGCCCTGCTGCTGCTGCCTTTGCCCGGGACTACTAGAACAATGTTTAAAGATTAGTAAGGCAGGTGCTCTGTTACCAGTCATTAGCTTCTCCTCCAAATGCATGTTTTCATGACTCCATCAATCTTCAGGGAGGCTGAGTTTCTTTGTTTTTTCAGGCGGGTCTGCATTTCTTTTTCAGGTGTAGCAAGTTAATTAGCTCTGAGGATTCTGGTACTTGTATTTTTCACACTTGATTTTACTGGCAGGTGACTGGAAACAACTCCCTCCATAGCACAAATCTTCCCCTTGATGGGGGGAGGGGAAAAGCCACGGTTGTGGCTCTCCAATGTAAGGCATGATGACCCTGCTGCTGCTGCCTTTGCCCGGGACTACTGGAACAATGTTTAAAGATTAGTAAGGCAGGTGCTCTGTTACCAGTGATTAGCTTCTCCTCCAAACGCACTTTTTCATGGCTCCATCAATCTTCAGGGAAGCTGAGTTTCTTTGTTTTTTCAGGCGGGTCTGCATTTCTTTTTCAGGTGTGGAAAGTTAATTAACTCTGAGGATTCTGGTACTTGTATTTTTCACACTTGATTTTACTGGCAGGTGACCGGAAACAACTCCCTCCATAGCACAAATCTTCCCCTTGATGGGGGGAGGGGAAAAGCCATGGTTGTGGCTCTCCAATGTAAGGCATGTTGGCCCTGCTCCTGCTGCCTTTGCCCGGGACTACTGGAACTATGTTTAAAGATTAGTTAGGCAGGCGATCTGTTACCAGTCGTTAGCTTATCCTCCAAACGCACGTTTTCATGACTCCGTCAATCTTCAGGGAGGCTGAGTTTCTTTGTTTTTTCAGGGGGTCTGCATTTATTTTTCTGGTGTGGCAAGTTAATTAGCTCTGAGGATTCTGGTACTGTATTTTCCGCATTTGATTTTACTGGCAGGTGACTGGAAAAAACTCCCTCCATAGCACAAATCCTCCCCTTGATGAGGATAGGCGGAAAGCCATGGTTGTGGATCTCCAATGTAAAGCATGATGGCCCTGCTGCTGCTGCCTTTGCCGGGACTACTGGAACTATGTTTAAAGATTAGTTAGGCAGGCGATTTGTTACCAGTCGTTAGCTTATCCTCCAAATGCACATTTTCATGACCCCATCAATCTTCAGGGAGGCTGAGTTTCTTTGTTTTTTCAGGCGGGTCTGCATTCATTTTTCAGGTGTGGCAAGTTAATTAGCTCTGAGGATTCTGGTACTTGTATTTTTCGCACTCGATTTTACTGGCAGGTGACTGGAAACAACTCCCTCCATAGCACAAATCTTCCCCTTGATGAGGATAGGCGGAAAGCCATGGTTGTGGATCTCCAATGTAAGGCATGATGGCCCTGCTGCTGCTGCCTTTGCCCGGGACTACTAGAACAATGTTTAAAGATTAGTAAGGCAGGCGCTCTGTTACCAGTCATTAGCTTCTCCTCCAAATGCATGTTTTCATGACTCCATCAATCTTCAAGGAGGCTGAGTTTCTTTGTTTTTTCAGGCGGGACTGCATTTCTTTTTCAGGTGTGGCAAGTTAATTAGCTCTGAGGATTCTGGTACTTGTATTTTTCGCACTTGATTTTACTGGCAGGTGACTGGAAACAACTCCCTCCATAGCACAAATCTTCCCCTTGATGAGGATAGGGGGAAAGCGATGGTTGTGGATCTCCAATGTAAAGCATGATGGCCCTGCTGCTGCTGCCTTTGCCCGGGACTACTGGAACTATGTTTAAAGATTAGTTAGGCAGGCGATTTGTTACCAGTCGTTAGCTTATCCTCCAAATGCACGTTGTCATGACTCCATCAATCTTCAGGGAGGCTGAGTTTCTTTGTTTTTACAGGCGGGTCTGCATTCATTTTTCAGGTGTGGCAAGTTAATTAGCTCTGAGGATTCTGGTACTTGTATTTTTCGCACTTGATTTTACTGGCAGGTGACTGGAAACAACTCCCTCCATAGCACAAATCTTCCCCTTGATGAGGGGAGGCGGAAAGCCATGGTTGTGGCTCTCCAATGTAAGGCATGATGGCCCTGCTGCTGCTGCCTTTGCCTGGGACTACTAGAACAATGTTTAAAGATTAGTAAGGCAGGTACTCTGTTACAATTGATTAGCTTCTCCTCCAAAGGCACATTTTCATGACTCCATCAATCTTCAGGGAGGCTGAGTTTCTTTGTTTTTTCAGGCGGGTCTGTATTTCTTTTTCATGTGTGGCAAGTTAATTAGCTCTGAGGATTCTGGTACTTGTATTTTTTGCACTTGATTTTACTGGCAGGTGACTGGAAACAACTCCCTCCATAGCACAAATCCTCCCCTTGATGGCGGCAGGGGGAAAGCCATGGCTGCGGCTCTCCAATGTAAGACATGATGGCCCTGCTGCTGCTGCCTTTGCCCGGGACTAGTAGAACAATGTTTAAAGATTAGTAAGGCAGGCGCTCTGTTACCAGTCATTAGCTTCTCCTCCAAATGCATGTTTTCATGACTCCATCAATCTTCAGGGAGGCTGAGTTTCTTTGTTTTTTCAGGCGGGTCTGCATTTCTTTTTCAGGTGTAGCAAGTTAATTAGCTCTGAGGATTCTGATACTTGTATTTTTCACACTTGATTTTACTGGCAGGTGACTGGAAACAACTCCCTCCATAGCACAAATCTTCCCCTTGATGGGGGGAGAGGGAAAGCCATGGTTGTGGCTCTCCAATGTAAGGCATGATGACCCTGCTGCTGCTGCCTTTGCCCGGGACTACTGGAACAATGTTTAAAGATTAGTAAGGCAGGTGCTCTGTTACCAGTGATTAGCTTCTCCTCCAAACGCACGTTTTCATGGCTCCATCAATCTTCAGGGAAGCTGAGTTTCTTTGTTTTTTTAGGCGGGTCTGCATTTCTTTTTCAGGTGTGGAAAGTTAATTAACTCTGAGGATTCTGGTACTTGTATTTTTCACACTTGATTTTACTGGCAGGTGACTGGAAACAACTCCCTCCATAGCACAAATCTTCCCCTTGATGGGGGGAGGGGAAAAGCCATGGTTGTGGCTCTCCAATGTAAGGCATGTTGGCCCTGCTCCTGCTGCCTTTGCCCGGGACTACTGGAACTATGTTTAAAGATTAGTTAGGCAGGCGATCTGTTACCAGTCGTTAGCTTATCCTCCAAATGCACGTTTTCATGACTCCATCAATCTTCAGGGAGGCTGAGTTTCTTTGTTTTTTCAGGCGGGTCTGCATTTATTTTGCAGGTGTGGCAAGTTAATTAGCTAATTAGGATTCTGGTACTTGTATTTTTCGCACTTGATTTTACTGGCAGGTGACTGGAAACAACTCCCTCCATAGCACAAATCTTCCCCTTGATCGGGGCAGGGGGAAAGCCATGGTTGTTGCTCTCCAATGTAAGGCATGATGGCCCTACTGCTGCTGCTGCCTTTGCCCGGGACTACTAGAACAATGTTTAAAGATTAGTAAGGTAGGTGCTCTGTTACAATTGATTAGCTTCTCCTCCAAAGGCACGTTTTCATGACTCCATCAATCTTCAGGGAGGCTGAGTTTCTTAGTTTTTTCAGGCGGGTCTGCATTTCTTTTTCAGGTGTGGCAAGTTAATTAGCTCTGAGGATTCTGTTACTTGTATTTTTCGCACTTGATTTTAATGGCAGGTGACCGGAAACAACTCCCTCCAATGCACAAATCCTCCCCTGATGGGGGGGACACTGAAAGCCATGGTTGTGGCTCTCCAATGTAAGGCATGATGGCCCTGCTGCTGCTGCCTTTGTCCGGGACTATGGAACCAATGTTTAAAGATTAGTAAGTTAGACGCTCTGTTACCAGTCGTTAGCTTATCCTCCAAACGCACGTTTTCATGACTCCATCAATCTTCAGGGAGGCTGAGTTTCTTTGTGTTTTCAGGTGGGTCTGCATTTATTTTTCTGGTGTGGCAAGTTAATTAGCTCTGAGGATTCTGGTACTGTATTTTCCGCACTTGATTTTACTGGCAGGTGACTGGAAAAAACTCCCTCCATAGCACAAATCTTCCCCTTGTTGCAGGTAGCGGGAAAGTCATGGTTTTGGTTCTCCAATGTAAGGCATGATGGCCCTGCTGCTGCTGCCTTTGCCCGGGACTAACGGAACAATGTTTAAAGATAAGTAAGGCAGGCGCTCTATTACCAGTCATTAGCTTCTCCTCCAAACGCACGTTTTCATGACTCCATCAATCTTCAGGGAGGCTGAGGTTCTTTGTTTTTTCAGGCGGGTCTGCATTTATTTTTCAGGTGTGGCAAGTTAATTAGCTCTGAGGATTCTGGTACTTGTATTTTTCGCACTTGATTTTACTGGCAGTTGACTGGAAACAACTCCCTCCATAGCACAAATCTTCCCCTTGATGAGGGGAGGCGGAAAGTCATGGTTGTGGCTCTCCAATGTAAAGCATGATGGCCCTGCTTCTGCTGCCTTTGCCCGGGACTACTGGAACAATGTTTAAAGATTAGTAAGGCAGGCGCTCTGTTACCACGTATTAGCTTCTCCTCCAAACTCACGTTTTCATGACTCCATCAATCTTCAGGGAGGCTATCTTTCTTTGTTTTTTCAGGCGGGTCTGCATTTCTTTTTCAGGTGTGGAAAGTTAATTAACTCTGAGGATTCTGGTACTTGTATTTTTGCACTTGATTTTACTGGCAGGTGACCGGAAACAACTCCCTCCATAGCACAAATCTTCCCCTTGATGGGGGGAGGGGGAAAGCCATGGTTTTGGCTCTCCAATGCAAGGCATGATGGCCCTGCTGGTGCTGCCTTTGCCCGGGACTACTGGAACAATGTTTAAAGATTAGTAAGGCAGGCGCTCTGTTACCAGGCATTAGCTACTCCTCCAAACGCATGTTTTCATGACTCCATCAATCTTCAGGGAGGCTAAGTTTCGTTGTTTTTTCAGGCGGGTCTGTATTTCTTTTTCATGTGTGGCAAGTTAATTAGCTCTGAGGATTCTGCTACTTGTATTTTTTGCACTTGATTTTACTGGCAGGTGACTGGAAACAACTCCCTCCATAGCACAAATCCTCCCCTTGATGGCGGCAGGGGGAAAGCCATGGTTGCGGCTCTCCAATGTAAGGCATGATGGCCCTGCTGCTGCTGCCTTTGCCCGGGACTACTAGAACAATGTTTAAAGATTAGTAAGGCAGGCGCTCTGTTACCAGTCATTAGCTTCTCCTCCAAATGCATGTTTTCATGACTCCATCAATCCTCAGGGAGGCTGAGTTTCTTTGTTTTTTCAGGCGGGACTGCATTTCTTTTTCAGGTGTGGCAAGTTAATTAGCTCTGAGGTTTCTGGTACTTGTATTTTTCGCACTTGATTTTACTGGCAGGTGACTGGAAACAACTCCCTCCATAGCACAAATCTTCCCCTTGATGAGGATAGGCGGAAAGCCATGGTTGTGGATCTCCAATGTAAAGCATGATGGCCCTGCTGCTGCTGCCTTTGCCCGGGACTACTGGAACAATGTTTAAAGATTAGTAAGGCAGGCGCTCTGTTACCAGTCATTAGCTTCTCCTCCAATCTCACGTTTTCATGACTCCATCAATCTTCGGGGAGGCTGAGTTTCTTTGTTTTTTCAGGCGGGACTGCATTTCTTTTTCAGGTGTGGCAAGTTAATTAGCTCTGAGGATTCTGGTAAATGTATTTTTCACACTTGATTTTACTGGCAGGTGACTGGAAACAACTCCCTCCATAGCACAAATCTTCCCCTTGATGGGGGGAGGGGGAAAGCCAAGGTTGTGGCTCTCCAATGTAAGGCATGATGGCCCTGCTGCTGCTGCCTTTGCCCGGGACTACTGGAACAATGTTGAAATATTAGTAAGGCATGTGCTCTGTTACCAGTGATTAGCTTCTCCTCCAAACGCACGTTTTCATGGCTCCATCAATCTTCAGGGAGACTGAGTTTCTTTGTTTTTTTAGGCGGGTCTGCATTTCTTTTTCAGGTGTGGCAAGTTAATTAGCTCTGAGGATTCTGGTACTTGTATTTTTCGCACTTGATTTTACTGGCAGGTGACTGGAAACAACTCCCTCCATAGCACAAATCTTCCTCATGTTACAGGTAGCGGGAAAGTCATGGTTTTGGCTTTCCAATGTAAAGCATGATGGCCCTGCTTCTGCTGCCTTTGCCCGGGACTAACGGAACAATGTTTAAAGATTAGTAAGGCATGTGCTCTGTTACCAGTGATTGGCTTCTCCTCCGAACGCATATTTTCATGACTCCATCAATCTTCAGGGAGGCTAAGTTTCTTTGTTTTTTCAGGCGGGTCTGCATTTCTTTTTCAGGTGTGGCAAGTTAATTAGCTCTGAGGATTCTGGTACTTGTATTTTTCGCACTTGATTTTACTGGCAGGTGACCGGAAACAACTCCCTCCATAGCACAAATCTTCCCCTGATGGGGGGGGGGACAGTGAAAGCCATGGTTGTGGCTCTCCAACGTAAGGCATGATGGCCCTGCTGCTGCTGCCTTTGTCCGGGACTACGGGAACAATGTTTAAAGATTAGTAAGTTAGGCGCTCTGTTACCAGTCGTTAGCTTATCCTCCAAACGCACGTTTTCATGACTCCATCAATCTTTAGGGAGGCTGAGTTTCTTTGTTTTTTCAGACGGGTCTGCATTTATTTTTCTGGTGTGGCAAGTTAATTAGCTCTGAGGATTCTGGTACTTGTATTTTTCGCACTTGATTTTACTGGCAGGTGACTGGAAACAACTCCCTCCATAGCACAAATCTTCCCCTTGATGGGGGCACGGGGAAAGCCATGTTTGTGGCTCTCCAATGTAAGGCATGATGGCCCTGCTGCTGCTGCCTTTGCCTGGGACTACCGGAACAATGTTTAAAGATTAGTAAGGCAGGCGCTCTGTTTCCAGCCATTAGCTTCTCCTCCAAACGCACGTTTTCATGACTCCATCAATATTCAGGGAGGCTGAGTTTGTTTGTTTTTTCAGGCAGGACTGCATTTCTTTTTCAGGTGTGGCAAGTTAATTAGCTCTGAGTATTCTGGTGCTTGTTTTTTTCGCACTTGATTTTACTGGCAGGTGACTGGAAACAACACCTTCCATAGCACAAATCTTCCCCTTGATGAGGGGAGGGGGAAAGCCATGCTTGTGGCTCTCCAATGTAAGGCATGATGCCCATGCTGCTGCTACCTTTGCCCGGGACTACAGGAACAATGTTTAAAGATTAGTAAGGCAGGCGCTCTGTTACCAGTGATTAGCTTCTCCTCCAAACGCACGTTTTCATGACTCCATCAATCTTCAGGGAGGTTGAGTTTCTTTGTTTTTTCAGGTGGTTCTGCATTTCTTTTTCAGGTGTGGCAAGTTAACTAGCTCTGAGGATTCTGGTACTTGTATTTTTCGCACTTGATTTCACTGGCAGGTGACTTGAAACAACTCCCTCCAATACAGAAATCTTCCCCTTGATGGGAGGAGGCGGAAAGCCATGGTTGTGGCTCTCCAATGTAAGGCATGATGGCCATGCTGCTGCTGCCTTTGCCCGGGACTACTGGAACAATGTTTAAAGATTAGTAAGGCAGGCGCTCTGTTACCAGTGATTACCTTCTCCTCCAAACGCACGTTTTCATGACTCCATCAATCTTCAGGGAGGCTGAGTTTCTTTGTTTTTTCAGGCGGGTCTGCATTTCTTTTTCAAGTGTGGCAAGTTAATTAGCTATGAGAACATGGTTATTCAAAATCAAGCAGCACCAACAAGTAAGTTGGCAGGGCAATCTAGAAAAGGCTTACTACAACTAGGATTCAAATCAATAGGCCTGGGCCAATGTTAATGGTTCAGAGTCTTTGCAGAGGATCACACAGTTCAGAGTAGTTCGCGGTTAAGTCTTTGCCAAGAGTTCGAAACAAAGTTGGTCGGAAGAAAAGTTACTTAAAAGAGTATAGAAGGAAAACCCCTCGGATTGGCGAAAGATTTAAAATACTTTTGCCGTGGTCGGATGAAACGAACAACCGGGTTTGAACAGTACCTTAGAAGAAGAATAATGCTGTAGCTGAGGCAGAAGTTCCTAGCAGATCCTGCAGGCTCACGGTTCCTGAAGCAACTGTCAGACTGACAAGAAGGAGGAAGACTGGAGGGTCCTGCACTGCCCAGGGAAGAAACCAGCAGCAGAGCATAGCAACAAATAAAAGGTGAGCTCCTTAAAACCAAAACTGGGACCGGTTCTCCTGGCTATCTGGTTCACTGCAGCATTGCACAGCAAATTCGACCAGGGGAGGGAGGCCTTGCTTGGTGTTTGGCGAACTGGTGGTTCCCACCAGCTCAAGGGAAGAAGATTCCTTGCAGATCTTCTCTGTCGACGAAGTGTAGGAGATTCGGACCTGCAGCAGGGCTTCACCGGGAGGTTCAGTAGTTGCAGCAGTCCTCTTCTTTCAGCTTCTCTTCGGTTATCTCGATCCAGTGGTGACTCTGCCTCCCACGTCCCAGAGACCGGCTTTTTATACAGTTTTCCCCCATTCACACAGCCTGGCTGTCAATCATACAGCAGGGTAGCTGTCCTGGCTGGACAGTCACCCAGCCAAACACGAGTGTGACTTGGATCTCCAAGGTGACCCTGTGCAGGGGGCCTAAAACCCCTCCCTCACATCCTGTCTACCTAGACTCTCAGGCGCCGAAGGACGGTGAACAAAGGAACCAAACCTGATTTGGCACACAGAGTAAAACACGAGAAAGACCTTTACAAAAAGAAATGGCGAATAAACCCAGCTGTAACCAAATAAAATTAAAAGGGGTCCAGCGGATTTAAAGTTTGAGGCTACTAACATAGCCTAAAACAGTACCAAGGCTATTTTCATAGACCGCGGTAGGATAGAAATGGTAGATACCACTGCCACCAGCCAAATCTTAAAGGAAAGGGAATCGAATAGTGTTTCATGAGAGACAGACAAGAAGGGCTAACTATTAACCCTTTCCAGTACTCTATGGAAGATAGTGTGTACTGGGTCTGTGAATTTAAAAAGACTAATAAAGTCAATTGCAACTTTCCATGTTCTGGGAGACAGTAGTCACTCCCAGAAAATTGAGTTTCAAGTGGGACGTCTGAAAAAGACAACCCTGTGTCACTGCACTAAAGATGCTGTGTGACACGCAGTAAAAATATGAGTAGGTGAGACACCACAGTCTATGAGCACAAACATATAAAACACACAGAAAAACACGTGTAAGAGTGGGAAAAAAGGCTCACACTCTTACCAGGTGAAAAAAATAAATCCTAGAAATCCAGCAAAGCTGCTGAGGGACTCAGTAGGGAAGGTAAATTATCTATTCTGGAGAATTCTCCCTAACAGTATGGGCTTAGAGAGGATGCAAGGTTATGTAGCGGGAGAGGATGTGATGGCAGAAATGCTGGCTAGAAATGGAGCAGAGTAAAAGATCTGGAAAGCAATTGTGGGTGTCAGTGAGTTGAAGTAATTGTGAGGTAAGATAAGTAATACATGAAAATGAATGTTCCCCTCTCTTTGCTTCCACAGAGTTCTGCACTAATGATGCTGCATCTGCTTCAGGCCATCCTCTGCACAAGGAAGCTCAATCAAGGTAAAGGCAAGGTAGTTCATAGTAATGGATTTTCGCTAATCTAAACGGAAAGGACTTAAAAGGTAATGTCACTGGTTACCCCAGAGCTGGTTTCACGCGTTGTATGTAAAATAATCCGATAGTGGATACATGTATACTTCAGCATGTACTAGATACAGACTTTTAGAAACAAATGTATCAAATGCATCACATGTACACAGCCAGAAGCTGGGTAGCAGCTTTGGATGTAAATGTCCTATTAAATGTGCATTGGCCACTGAGGGATCAATGCCATACCGTACAGCGGTCCATTTGGCACATTCTATTCTAGTAGGTGTAGTGTTCGGGCACTAGGTTTTAGAAGCCACCTGCGCTCCACCTCATAGTTATCGGAGGTGTGTGTTAGGAATTTTAAGTTATTTCATATTATTAAGGTGAGGAGATGTTAGGAATGATAAGTTATTGTGATAAGTTATTATATGTCATTCATTCTCTTGCTTACCATTAACTACCAAACTACAAAAATATATGTTTTTCTTATCTTGTAAATAGCTCTTATGATGATTAGTTCTTGTGAGTAGCCTTTGTTATGATCCTGGTCATATGGCAACCATGGAACCACGGTAACATCATATGATTCTGGGAGGGAAGATGCAGGAGATGAGAAGTAGTTGCTGATGTGAAAGGAGCAGCTGATGCCTCTTAGCTGGGGGTTGTTTCTATACATATTATGTTAATAAAGGATTAGATCATTCACAAGCAATGTGTCTGTAAACTCATCCTTTATACATTCCATGCAACCCATGACTTGTTCATCTGTATATTTGTCCACTCCTGGCCACCAAAATTCTGCTCTCACCAAAGCTTTCATTCTTGTGACACCTAAATGTCCAACATGACCTAAATTTACCACAGATTTCCACATTTTCATTGGAACTACCATCTGTTGCCCCCTATGCAGATAATTATTCTGAACACACAGTTCATCCATTACTTTGGCATAGCCACACAAATCATCTTTGTAACTTTTCACTTTAACACTCCTCACTAATGACAAGATTTTTTGATAAACCATATCTTCCGCACAAGCCACGTCCCCGTCATTCTTCTTCAGCGTCCTATGGGCATGGTCATATCATCCGAACACCAGTTCGACTCACCAATCTGTGGTTCTTTCTCCACCAACTTAGACAAAGCATCCACAACCACATTACTTTGACCACATACATGGGGCATTGAAAACTGTAAACCTTGTAAAGCAGTTAACACTTCATGATCCGCCTTGAAACTCCCTCCAAGCCTCCTGTAAATTCCTTCCCCACAAAAATCGTTTACATTTCTCAATGCCCCAAACGCATGCTAATGCTTCCTTCTCCACAACAGAATATCTTGTCTCTGTTCCTTTTAATGATCTAGAAGCAAACTCTTCTGTGTGCAATCCCATACCATCCTCCTGCATGAGGACAGCACCTATGCCATAATCGCTAGCATCCACAATAACTTATGTGCATTTCCTTTTAAATTAAAAAAATGGGTGCATTAACAATAGATGACTTTATCTGCTCAAATTCTCTCCTGCATTCCTCATTCCACTTAAACACAACCCCTTTCTGGGTAAGCATCCTCATGTTACGTGACATAAGAGACAACCCCTTAATGAATTTTCCATAAAATTCTACAAGACCCAAAAATGACAGTACATCTCCTTTTGATTTAGGAGCCTCCATTCTCTTTATAGCTTCAATAGATTTTTCTTTAGGTTTAACACCTTCTGCTGAAAGTTCATGATCTAAATACACTACTTTATTAGTCTTAAAGGTACATTTCTCCATTACAATTCAGCCAGAACACACAATCTGAGTTTGTTTTCCATTGTCTCTTTGTTTATATGAGGATAAGGCTTGTGAGCGCAGACAACACTTGGATGGCAGTTCATTCGAATTACAAGGTTTCTTTACATTAGTCAAACAGTCTGCTCTCGGTCAGCCTAAACATTAACGAAACTCAAAGGTCATTCGGCTCGACTGCAAGTCGAAAACACAATAAACCATTTTAGAACATGCAACAAGAGTTGAAATCAAAATGGCGGATGATTCTTAGAATGGCAGCGACATCGATCAAAAATGAAAACATTACGAACGCGGTCTTCTGCGTAATGCGAATGGGCTCAGGTCAATATTCATAACAAGGGGTTATTAGGTGATTATGTTTTAACAAACCCTCCTTTTAGCCTAAGCCAAGAGCATTATTCAATCATTTGTTTTTCTCAAAACCCCACGTCCCAATGTCTGTACATCCTGAATCAGATTCTTCAGAAATATTAATCGCCATGAGTTCCTTGACAGTGATATCTTTCGTTACAAAAGCGTAAACAGTTTTCTCGGGTGCATGTACCTTTGGTCCTAATGTTACTATAGTTTGCGCACAATATCCTCCTAACATCGAACATATGGGAGGAAGACATTGTACACAACAACAACAGAATAATAGAACACCCAGAATTACCGCCAGGACTGCAAAGAGTTCCCAGCCCCATGAACATAGAAAATTCGCAAAACCAAGCACTAAGATCCCAGTTTCCCTCTGGGACATGTACTTCCGTACTTAAGGTATGAATATTTTGTATTGTCTTGAATATAGTAGGGGAGGAGTCAGGTACAAAAAAACAGCAAGCAGAACCCACCAATTTACATACCCATCCACTTCTGCTAGAATGACGTCTAACACCATCTTATTCTGAAGGGACACTAATCTGATTGCTTTTTGTTCCAGCGGCATGTTGTATAGTATATCGGTGGTTCTATTGATGGTTTTCTCCAATACTCTTGCTAGTCTTCTAATGTCCTCAGAGTTCATTATCTGTCCCGAAAATGGCACAAAGGATTTTGCTACATCACCCATAACCTGCGAAGGAGTATCACCGTTCTCGTCCTGTCTTGGACGAGATCTAGAGACTTTAGATGTGCTGGACACATATACCCCTGGCATATACCCATGGCAACAAGACACCGAAGTAACAAGTAGCCTGCCAATCTCTAGGTAATCAAGGATAAGCTTCATTGCCACAGACAAAATAAACGGGATCACCTACATACAAATGTCTAGCCTCACTAGTTAGATTTGCAATGTTGGTACAACCCACAAAGGTACCCATTGGCTGAGAACCATCCCTTTGTATACAGAAGGAAACAGAGTTGGGGCTATGATTGATAGTGTAGGAAGGAGGCCTGATATCCCGGTTGCCTACAGGAGCCATCTTGAAAGAAATTAGCGATTGGAAAGGTCTAGAAAGTCTATTGGAAGGCCTAACAGAACATTGAGTTTGCTCCTATTCGCAAAAAGGGAACATCCCAAATGTGTCAGGACTCGTTTCTCAAATTTGTTCAGATTAGTCCCATCGAAGTTCCCAGAAATAGTGTCATTCCAACGACCAAAGAATAGTGCCATTAGTGAGGCGTAACATGCAGTAGTTAAAGGAAGAGGATGAATATACCAGCCCAACGCTTTTTCCCCATGCTGTGGCAAATGCGAACATATCCAGCAATTCGTTCTGTTTAGAATCGCATGGGTCGCATTCATGATTAATAGAGAGTGTTATTGTGATGCAGATGCACGAAAGGTGAAGACATAGTGGGAATAATGTCAGTGGGTAACAAGGTCTCAAGTCGAAGTGCCCCCTATAAATACCATGACCCAAGCGAAAATACAACTGTCAGACTGATTAACATTATAACAAGGAAACAATGAGTCTTCAAGGACCATGATCTTTAATGATCAGATTCTCTGTCAGCCACACAACCAATATTCTGCTCCGTACGAGTAGAGTTAGGAAAGAACATTGTTCGTCAGAGTCCTTTTAGAAGTCTCTCTGTCAGGCTCTTTCAGTTCATTCATCGGTGGTCTCTTGACCACGTGGCCTATCTTGCTTGAAGGTAACTTTGCCGGTCCCTGCCTCTTATTTACGTTCCAGTGAGAGAGTGGCAAGGGACTAGCTCAACAGTGGTTTCTTGTGGACACAGCCGATGCTATGCTGTAAGTCTAGTGCCACGGACGCAGATCGTACCTCAAGACTCCAGGTACGGCATGATCTGCGAACAACGCATTGTCGCTTCCTGATGGAAGTGGTGTAACAGAAGCAAGATTGCTCAAGGGTGCAGAAAGATCAGAGGAAGAATTCAAAGGCAACGCAGCAGTCTCCGCAGGCCCTACGGGCTCAGGAAGAATCTCTGGGACACCCTTGGTCATATGGAACAGAAAAAACAGTCTCCTTCTCTTCTCCTTAGTCGTGTGGCAGAGGAAAAGGTATCCTCTTGACGTACATTGCGTGTATTCAATATTTCTTGCTGTCTACTCGTACAGCAGTCTGTGTGGCCAACAGGACTTGAAAAGGTCCTCGGCAATGGCGTGCGAGACTGCATGCTCTTTCAAAAACTTTCGTGAGCACCCAGTCGCCGGGTCGAAGTCGATGACCTGGCCCTTTGTATTTTACTGGGAGGGCTTCTCGCACATGTTGATAAATCAAATACAAATTTTAAGTTAACTGGTCACAATATTCAGAAAGGAGCAAATGTTCCACGTCTTTCATTTGCTTGGGCTTGGGCAATCTCCAAATAGTGGCTGGCCTCCCCATCAAAATCTCACAGGGGGAGAGCCCAGTTTTTGTTTGTGGGGTTGTCCGCATAGACAATAGATCTATCAGTAAGGCATCTGGCTATTTCAAATTGCTACAAGCGCAAACCTTAGCTAGCTTAATCTTTAATATACCATTATGGCATTCTACAAGTCCGGCACTCTGAGCGTGTCTGGCCGAATGAAACCGTTTATCAATCTGTAATCCTACGCATATTTGCAGGATAACAGCAGCAATAAAATGTGGGCCATTGTCCGACCAGATGACCCTTGGCAATCCAAACCTAGGAAAATATTGCTTAAGCATGGTTTTCCGCATCGTTATTGCTGTGGCATCTTTTACAGGGAATGCTTTGACCCACTTGCTAAAGGCACAAATGACTATCAGAACATACTTGAGGTTCTGACTGGGCTCCATTTCGATGAAGTCGAAATGTATTACTTCAAAGGGCACAGAGGGGGGACAAAAACTACCCCTTGGTGTCGATGTACCCTTTCCCACATTATGCTGTAAGCATACCATGCAATTTTGGAGCAGACGCTCAGCAGTTTTTGAGATGTTTACATTTACCCAGACAGGTTCTAGCAGTTTACACATTTTTCTAGCACAAATATGAGCAGGACCATGAGCCATCGCAACCATAGTGGTGACATAAGCATTGGGTAGCATCCATCTTTTCTTGACATTGTCTGTCCAACAACCTTCATCATCTAAACTTGCTAAACCCTCAGCCCATTGCTTAAGCTCTTCTAGAGTGGCATCAGCTTGAATACTTTTTATTGAATCAATTCCTTCATCGATTATACAGTAGTGTATAGTGTTCGTGGCTTCTTTTGTTACATAATTCTCTGAATACAAATCAGTGGCAGTCTGTTTGGCTATCCTGTTAGTAAAAATGTTTACCCTTCCCACATCATCTGTTACTTTCTGGTGTGTGGCGCACTTCATAATTGCTAGTTGAGTAGGAAGTTCAAGTGCTGAGAGTAGCTGAACTATCAATGTACCATGTTGGATCTTAGTTCCGTGTGAGGTCAAGAAACCTCTCTCTGCCTATAAACTACCGAAGTTGTGAACCACCCCAAAGGCATACTGGCTGTCTGTAAATATATTTACTCTAAGCCCTTCAGAAAGTTCACAAGCTCGAGTCAGTGCGATAATCTCTGTGGCCTGCGCAGAGTTATTCGAAATTCTCTTGGTTTGCACTATTGTGCTTAATGTAGTGATGGCATAAGCAACAGTGGATGTACGATCAGGAAGTTTGAAGCAGGAGCCATTGCAAAACAGCTCCCCTTGTGGATATTTCAATGGTGTGTCATTTAAATCAATTCTGCCTTTGGTTTCTTGCTCTGTGGTATAGAGGCAGTCATGTGACATCTTGTCACTGCAAGCAATGTCTTGCGGAAGAGGCAGTAGTTCGGCTGGATTTAATACACAACGTCTCTTAATTTGGATATGCGGTGCAAATAGAATCAGCTTGTATCTTTTTAATCGTGCTGAGGTAAGATGTTGCGTTTGCGTTCTTTTCAATAGAACGTCTAGGGAGTGGGGTACCATCACAGTTAAAGAGTGACCTAAAACCATACCCTCACTTTGTTTTACGGACACAGCAGCGACAGCTCTCAAACATCTCGGCAAAGCGCATGCAACAGAATCAAGCGTGGAGGAAAATTAACCACACAGTCTATTCTTCCCCCTATGTTCCTGCATTAACACAGCCAAAGCACATCCATCACATTCATGCACATATAATACAAAGGCCTGGTCATAATTTAGAGTGCCCAAAACTGGTGCTGAACACAGAGCAGCCTTGAGCAGATCAAAAGCTTTCTGGTGGTCCAAGTTCCACGGTAATGGCAAAGAATGCTCTTCTTTGTCAATGCCAACATTGGTTTTATCATTAATGGGAAATGTGGGATCCACTGTCTAAATTATGACACCATGCCTATCAAGGCTCTAACCTCTTTCTGTGTATTTGGGACAGACATGCTAGAGATGCTTTTTATCCATTCAGGTGTCAGTCTACTTCCCTCCTTTGGTAGGAGATAGCATAAATAGGTGACCTCCTGTCGACAATATTGAAACTTTTTCAATGAAGCCTTATGCCCATGCTCTGTTAGATGAATAAGCAGCAACACTGTGCCCTCCTTGCAAGCAACATATTGCAATAATGTACAAGTGGAAGGCAACTCAAGTGTATGGAGCTGCTCATTCAAAGCTCTACTATAAATACTTGGACTCTCAGTGTACCCATGTGGCGCTGTACCCTTGAATGTAAATGAGCATCCTCCTAAGGTGAACGCGAACAAATATCTACTATCAACGTGTACGGGAATACTAAAGAAGACATTCTTAAGATCCACAACACTGAAATGAGTAGCCGAACCTGGAATCATCATTAATATTGTGGTCACATCAGGCACAATTGGAAATTGTGGAGCAACAATCTTATTGATAGCACATAAATCAATAATAAAATGGAAAGGAATTGCATTATCCCCTTTCTTGTACACCGGTAAAATAGGGCTATTGCGCAATCTTCCTGCAATTTCCTCAATCGCTCCACGATGAACAAAATCAGAAACTATACTTTTTAAAGCTTGCTCACCGTCAACTGAAATCTTATATTGTGCAATACGTGGTAACATATCATCTGGTTTCAAGACAATCTTAACAGGGTCAATTTGCAAAATACCAACATCATTGTCATCAACTGCCCATAAACATGCCGGAACTTTATCCAATTCAGTTGATAAAAGGCCTAGTCAGAAATTGTGAAGCAGAAAATTGCTGAGGTGAAATCATCAAATGTACTCCATCCGAAGAACAATGAATTACTGCGTTTAATTCCTTCAACAGATTCAACACCAACAAATTCTCGCCACAATTTGTTGTTAGAAAAAATGGATGGTGATTCGTGAATGGCCCCAGTGAAATCGGTACCGGCTGAGCAACCAGACTAACCACTGGTGTGCCAGAAAACCCTACAGAAATGTTATTCTGCTCTGACAGTGGAATATCTGGAACCTGCGAACGATCAATGGAACACTTCTGTGCTACTGTGTCTATCAAAAATAGATGCTTCCTATTCCCCACCTTCATTTCTACGTGGGCCCTTTCTGATCGACAGGAATAGGCACCAGTTCCAGACTCTGCTTCAGGCTGTCCTAACAGAACAATATATCATCGAATACGAGATCCTCAGAAAAATAGGCAGTCGAAGGATTATCAAAAATATTCCTATTATCAACACTATGTTGCTGACTATCTTACGAGAATGACTGTAGATTCTGAGCGAACTGACTTCTACCAGGACCCCCTATCCCCAGACGGCCTCTGGATCGTCTACCCATGGTGCCATATGTGTTATTCAATCTCTGCTGAAGGATCGGGCATTGTGCTCGCCAATGACCTTCTTGTCTGCAATAAGCACATTGGTTCATGTGTACAGGACCCATCTGGGCATTACGCTGTGGAGTAAACTGACCTCTAAACTGTGTACTTCCACCTCTGGTTCCTCTAACTATCTGTTGCAACAATACTTTGGTTTTCAAGTCTCCCTTCTTCTTTTCTATCCTCTCTTTTTCACTATTGACTCTATTTTCATAATACTGAACCATATGCAATACTTCGGACCGTGATTTAGCTTGCCAGGCGCTTTCAGAAGTCATGATTTGTGATTGGATATCAGGCAACAATCCACACACAAATTTCTCCACAAACAACCTTTTCCCTGACTCAGTGCTTAAATCCTGTCTGCTAAAATCTGAAAATACTTGTTCGAACCGATCAAATAATTCGGTACCACCTTCAGATTTCCCTTGGGTACAAGCAGTGAGTTTGTCCCAAACCATCCTTCTTTCTGGAACTAGAGTCTTTAATTTAGTTACTATTCTGTCTGGAAATGTCAGTATCACCTGTTGCGGTCGCTCACCAGCTTTCCTTTCTCCGTCTAACCGTACCAAGTTAACCCATGTGTCACCTAACCCTGCCTGATCATCTACAGTTCTAATCTGTTTCCATAAATCAGCAGGTAGGATAACAGGGAAAAACAAGTGTATATCACCCAGAGCGAACATTGACGAATGCAAGACAGATTCTATTTCTTTATAAATCCCTGTTTGATTTTTCCTAATGTCTGGAATCCACTGTCTAATAGTATTCACTTCCTGTCTAGAGAACATGTCATAAACACATTGTGAAACATAATGTGTTTCAGTAGTGGTAGCTGGTGTGCCTGCTACTGCATCAGCTGGAATTTCCACTTTAGGAACAAATGTCGGAGGAACCTCTCTCATTGGCAATTGAGAAGTAGACAACTCCGAATGCTTCTTAAGCAATAGAGCTAAATCGAGCAACAAAGTAGTCAAAGCAGTGTCAGGTGAAAATGCTCTCTTATAAATAATCATCAAATCTGTGGGACAACAAATATTTTTCTTCATAAACTCATCCTGCAGGTACCATTATCTGTAACACTTTCTTTTGCATTTCTGGAGTATACTGACTAAATGTTTCATGTACTTCCATGGGAGATAGCGAAACATCCGAAATCCATCTAAGCGCATCCCTTGTGCAAATTCGCATCTCTTCACTCGGTCACTTACAAGAAGGAAGAAACCATTTCTGCACATACAGAGCGTCCAATCTATCACCATCTGTTTCATCATCCTTTAACTGATCTAACTCCCTTTTAAACTCAAAAACCCTCTCAACATGATCATGTACTTTCTCCGCAGTGTCCCTTGAGTAAGCCAAGACATTTAAATCCCTCAACCCTTTTGGGACATCCATGTCCATCAAATCATTCCACATTTCGTCCAAGTGCATTCCCATCCCCTCAATCAAGACACTTTCTAGATCAAAGATTGTAGCTAAGACAAATGATTTTTCACCTTCTTTTATGCATTTCTTAGCCCATTCATACAATTCCCTCTTTCTAGCTTTAGAAACTGTACTACGAGTCACTATCTTTGATTTGACACTCGCCCCTTCATTTGCTACAAGCAGAGCAAACTGCTTGGGAAAGAGAGAGCAGACAAATCCTGTACAACAGGTAGTGGAGACACTACCGCTGGCGGTAAAGATGGAATTATGGGAACAGCAATTGTCAGTAAAGGTGGAAATGCAGAAGGCGGAGCAAACACAGGAAGAGGAGCAACAACTGGAGGCGGAGGAACAGGAAAAGCAATTGGGAAGGTGCAACACCAGGAAGAGGTAAGACAGCAGGAAGAGGCACATAAGGAGGTGGTGCAGTGGCAACAGTCCTACGTTGATTTAAAAGCTTATCAATTATTTCGTCTGAGGCGTGAAAATCTTTAGACAGATATGTTTTTTGTACACCAAATTGGAAAGCCCTATCCATGTTTCTAGCAGACTCCGACTGTTTCTGTTGATCATACAATAATGCTTTCTCTGAATTAGACAAGTGACAACGTGCATGCTTCTCTTCACTCTTAAGTTGCTGCATAGCTTCCTTTTTCCAATTCTGAATTACATCAAATGCTGCAGGCCTAGCCTTTTTCTTTAACAATATAGACTCTAAATACTCTATACAGGCAATCTCAAAACTACTATGAACTGGCCACTAAAATTCGGAACCATATCTAGTTTGTCTGTGCCAAATATCATTGAATACTATACTACCAATGCAGTACTTACATTACATAGTACATGCCGGCGACCCCTCCTGTGGTGCCGGTCGGCCAAATTCCAAAGATGGTCTGTCTCTGCAGAATAAACCGCTGAAACAGGCAGACAATTTCCCCGGCATATCAGATCACTGGTGTTACCTGGTGTTGTTTGTACTCATGAGAACAAATCTGCAACCAAATATCAGGATACTTAGGAAATGGGGAATGACTCACCTGATTACAAAGGACTAAGGAGGGCCGATCGGAATACAAAGGACCCTCGTGGTTGATGATTTCGGCAAAACTGCCCGCCTCGATATGGGGACCCTCGTCAAGATGCCCTCTCGAACCGCATGCTCACCGTTGAGGGATCGGATTGTGCAGTACTGTCGAGGTATCACGTCTCATACAAAGGGGCCCCCTTTTTCTCACTCTCTGATCCCGGTCTGATAGCTGTGTCTTCTCTTCAGCGAGGCGACATCAATCTTGAGGGTCCCTATTCGGGTGCCATCTGAAAGAGCAAAGAAATATCGTGGCTTAGTACCGCAAATGAAATATGCCAATCACGGGTTGAAAAGATACAAGTATCTTTTATTACTGTACAGTTTTAGAGCTATCTGGCTCCCAACACCACACAGTGTGTACCAGCAGACACAGTGAGGGGTGAGAGTGCTGGACATCTAAACACAGACATATTTATACCATTTTTGAAACATTGTCCAGCCTCTCTCCTAGCTAATAAATGACTGGCTCGAGTTTGTGCCCAGTTCTTTCGACAAATGTTACAATATTATACAACGGATTAAACAAGTTTGCAGGTCCATGAAGTCACAATGATGCTGTTGGTTTTCTGATCCACGGTAAGCCTTATTCCAAGAATCGCTACAATGCAGCTCAGCCAGAACACACAATCTGAGTTTGTTTTCCATTGTCTCTTTGTTTATATAAGAATAAGGCTTGTGAGCAGAGACAACACTTGGATGGCAGTTCAATCGAGTTACAAGATTTCTTTACATTAGTCAAACAGTCTGCTCTCGGTCAGCCTAAACATTAACGAAACTCAAAGGTTGTTCGGCTTGACTGCAAGTCGAAAACACAATCCACCATTTTAGAACATGCAACAAGAGTTGAATTCAAAATGGCGGATGATTCTTAGAATGGCGTTGACATTGATCGAAAATGAAAACATTACAAACACGGTCTTCTCCGTAATGCGAATGGACTCAGGTCAATATTCATAACAAGGTGGTATTTGTCACAAGTCTCTCCCCTTCTCACCTATCATCTTTCCTGTTTGCTTGCGACCTTCTTTTGTAACTTCCTCCGCACGGTCTAGGATTTATATAAGCCCGCGCGCGGGTCTTTGGATTCCAGCGTGCTTTGTTCAGATTGTCCAGGACAGAACCAGGAAGGAACAATGTCCACGCGCGGAGGCACGGAACCCGTGGCTCGAGAGCAGGCGAAATCCAGGAAGTTTGGTAAGTTTGAGGGATGAAAGGAAAAGGAGGAGGAATCAAGGAACCGGGAATAGGGAGATCAGGAAAATAGCCCTGAGCGAACTCCGGCAGCACACATCCAGCTACGGCGAGCAGTAGCGTTGAGACGTGCAGAGCCACGGGGGCGTGTCTGTTTTATAGAACGTAGTGCGTATAACGCAGAGACTGGCAAGCAGCATTCCGCATCAAATGGCCATGTTGGAAGGAATACTGAGTTCAATCCCCTATGTGTCAGGGACCACGAAGTCCAGAAGGGACGCAGACGGCGGTTCAAGACAGTATGCCTCCTCTGAAGTCCAGCTCCTCCAGGTTTGCCCGGATGTATAAGATGGTATCTTCGAATCAGCCTGGGAGCATTCATGTTTGGCACGAGTTCCCAGGTGCGCTCACTGGGAGGGTACCCTTTCCAGTCGACCAAATATTGTAGTTGACCACGTCGGTATCTAGAGTCACAGATTCTGGAAACCTCATATTGGAGTTGGTCATTGATAATCACTGGGGTAGATCTTGGAACAGTTCGAGAGGGCTGAACATATGGTTTCAATAGAGAGGTGTGGAAGACAGGATGGATCAGTTTCGATGATTCTGGTAGCCGAAGTCAAAAGGCCTCTGGATTGACTATTTCTTTTATAGAAAAGGGCCCGTAATACCTGGGAGCCAGTTTATTTGGTAGCCGATGTCGAGGAAGGAGTTTCGAGGATAACCAGACTTTATCGCCTACTGAGTAAGAAGGCCCAGGTCTTCTTTTGGAGTCGGCATGATGTTTAACGTCTTTTCGGGCCTTTTCTAAGTGTTCCTTTGCTTCTTTGTGTACATTAATAAGGGTTTCAATCCAGGAATCAACTGTAGGAACTGGGGTAGGGTGTGGGAGTGTCAAATGAGAAATTATATAGTGCCTCCTATTGCAATGAATATATGTATATTGGCCTACGCCAAGCTGCTTGTAAGTCACTTGCGAAGAAATCCGTGTTTCAAGGTCCTGACCTTGAAATCAACGTAAGCCGCCATTTTAGGATCATCCGCAATTTTAGGTTCGCTTTGTAAAGTCACCCTGTGAGTTGAAATGGTGGACGATGTAATTCCGAAATACAACATGGCCGTCTTGACCTAATATGGAACTTGCCTGCAGGCCACTTGTTGAGGTCGTGAACTGAGACCTTGTCCTTCATTGACCTGTGTGTAAAGGATTACTCGTGCAATGAAACTAATCCACAAGCATATGTTAAGAACAATGTATTCAAATACTGAACATAGAACACTTGTTTAACTACATTGTATTAATGTTTGAGAAGATCTGCATGGGAAATCCTAGAACACACAGTTGCCGTGTAGGCTTGTAGATATATGTATTAAAAGCAAACCAGTTACATGTGGATATGGGAACTAGGCATGAACCCTAGATCAGTAATGTATTAGAGGAATATTAACCTGAAGGAGAGTTGGACATCGTGTTCGCAAACAGCATAAAAGAGTCATGAATTCCAATGTACAGCGTCTCTCACTGAACACACGGAACCACGCTGGTTTTCGCTGTGTTGCACTGAGGGCCGATAGCTATCTGATTTTGCTCTGTTGTTCGTAACTGGATTCAGTATAAAATAAAGAACTTTGTATGTTCCTTTGTAAACCGTGTTCGGTGTATTTCCTTTTGAGGTACTCAGCCTTGATATTTTGATTTTGTTTTCACAGGAGAATGGAAGGAACAACTGAAGGATGAAATGATAGCTGTTGATAGCTGAATGATCCAAATTGTTGTAAGCGAATTCGGCCACAGGTATTAAGAGTGACCAATCATCCTGGACCTTGGTGGCAAAGCAACGAAGATACTGTTCCAGAGTTTGGTTTACACGTTCAGTGGCTCCATTGGTCTGTGGGTGATGACCTGAGGACAAGGCACGTTGGATTCCCAGTATTCGACATAACTGTTTCCAGAACTGGGATATGTATTGGGGTCCTCGGTCAGAAATGACCTTGGAGGGTAGCCCATGAAGCTGGAATATGTGTTCCAGGAAGATTCCGGTGAGTTCAGATGAGGATGGCAGTTTGTATAAAGTTGTAAAATTAGCCATATGAGTGAACATATCAATGGTAACCATGATTGTTGTGTATCCCCTGGAAGATGGTAGTTCAACGCTAAAATCCGTGGCGATGAATTCCCAGGGTCGTGTTGGTATTGCTGGTTGAAGCAGTAGACCTGCCGTTTTCTTATTATCATGTTTGTTCTGATTGCAGACTGCACATGCCTGGATATGGATCCGGACATCCTCATTCATCCTCGGCCACCAGAATTGTCTTTGTATTGAACGGAGGGTGTTGGTGATGCCACAGTGTCCTGAATGAAAAGTATCATGACATAGGCTTGTGATCTTTTGCCGCAGTCCAGGAGTGGGGATGACCAAGCGATTGTCCTTGAACAGATATCCGTCCCTTCTCTTGAGATTCCATTGAATGTTTCTCTTAAACTCCTTCCAGGTTTCAGAGGACTGAGTTTGAAGTCGAATATCCTCCAGGAGGGTGATTGCTTGGGCAACAAATATTGTGTGGGGAAACATCTTATGAAAAGTCCGATCTTCAAGGTTTTCGTGATCAGGATGTCTGGATAAGGCATCGGCTATTATGTTGTGTGTTCCAGGGACATGATGGATTTGAAACTGATATTGAGCAAAAAAGAAGGCCCAACAGGCTTGACGACTGTTTCTTCATTCTAGGGATTACAGGACTTGAACATTCCGATGGTCTGTGCGGACCTGTACCGGGTGTTTGGCTCCCAGGGGAAGATGACGGCAATCAGTGAAGGCTTGGTGGATGGATAGCAGTTCCTTTTCCAGGACGGAATAACGAGTTTCACTGGGAGTCAAGGTGCGAGAAAGATAGGCGATGGGGTGTTCTAATTTATCATCATGTTCTTGTTTTAGGACTGCCCCGTTGGCATAGTTGGAGGCATCAGTTTCCACAAGAAAAGGGCGATCAATGCCGGGTTGAGCTAGGATGGGAGCTTGTGTAAACTCTGACTTCAAGCGTTGGAAAGCCGTATCTTGGGCTGAGGTCCACTGAAAGGGGGTATCCTTCTTTAACAATGTTACAATAGGATGTACAATCTCCGAAAAGGCTGGTATAAATTTCCGATAGAGGTTAGCAAGCCCCAGGAAGGATTGAATTTGTTTTACAGTAGTTGGAACGGGCCAGGATAGAATGGAATCTACCTTTGAGGGTTCCATTCCAATCCCCTTAGGGCTAAGAACGAATCTGAGATAGTGAACAGTTGATACATGGAAAAGACACTTCTCGGGTTTGGCCAAGAGCTTATGTTCACGTAGACATTGTATAACTGGCTTTACGTGTTCTTCATGTTTCAGATGGTCCTTGGAGTATATAAGTATGTCGTCCAGATATACAATGACGAAGACGAACAGCATGTCTGAAAACACCCGGTCCATAAAACGTTGGAAAACCGCTGGGGCATTAGCAAGTCCGAAGGGCATGACCAGGTATTCAAAATGGCCAAAAGGTGTTCTAAAGGCTGTTTTTCATTCGTCACCTTCCTTTATACGAATTAGATGGTAGGCACCCCTGAGATCTAATTTTGTGAATAGTACTGCACCTCTTACTGCTTCCAGGATATCCGAGATGAGAGGCAATGGGTAGCGGTCCTTGAGAGTACACTGGTTAAGGCCACAGTAATCTAGACATGGTCTAAGCTCCTTGGTATCTTTTTTGGGAACAAAAAATAACGAAGCGCCCACCGGGGACTTGGATGGTTATATGGTGCCATTTTCCAAGTTAGTATCCAGGTATTCCTGGAGGGCCCTTTTTTCAGGTTCAGATAAAATAAACATTCTCCCGAAAGGGATCACTGCTGAAGCCTCAGTATCGATGGCACAATCCTTGGGTCTGAGAGGAGGAAGAGCTTGAACTATGGCAGTCGAAAAAACATCTGTGTAATCCTGATAGGCCCTGGGAATTCGGATGATGTTAGAGACAGTGACTGGATTCTGCTGGATTTCTTGCGAGTTTTCAGACGACTTGGTAAGGAATCTAGGAATAAGCAGTGGGGCATACAGTGTTCAGAACCAAGAAATAAGGAGTCTGCTGCCCAATTGATGTAAGGGTTATGCTTCTGTAACCAGGGCATGCCTAGAACCCTCGGATAGTGGGCAGATCTTATGATGTCAAATTTGATCCTCTCTTGATGGTGATTTATAGAGAGTAGGACTTCTTTAGTTTGAAGGGTTATGGGTCCTGAAGATAGGGGTCTTCAATCAATTGCCTCTACTGGTTGCATCGTCTCTCGAGTTTCATGTGGAATGTTGTGAGTAGTGACCCAATCATGATCTATGAATATACCCATTGCTTGGGCAACAAATATTGTGTGGGGAAACATCTTAGGAAAAGTCTGATCTTCAAGGGTTTCATAATCAGGACGTCTGGATAAGGCATCGGCTATTATGTTGTGTGTTCCAGGGACATGATGGATTTGAAACTGATATTGAGCAAAAAAGAAGGCCCAACAGGCTTGACGACTGTTTCTACATTCTAAGGATTGCAGGACTTGAACATTCCGATGGTCTGTGCGGACCTGTACCGGGTGTTTGGCTCCCAGGAGAAGATGACACCAATCAGTGAAGGCTTGGTGGATGGCTAGCAGTTCCTTTTCCAGGACGGAATAATGAGTTTCACTGGGAGTCAAGGTGCGAGAAAGATAGGCGATGGGGTGTTCTAACTTATGATCAAGTTCTTGTTTTAGGACTGCCCCGTTGGCGTAGTTGGAGGCATCAGTTTCAACAAGAAAAGGGCGATCAATGCCGGGTTGAGCTAGGATGGGAGCTTGTGTAAACTCCGACTTCAAGTGTTGGAAAGCCGTATCTTGGGCTGAGGTCCACTGAAAAGGGGTATCCTTCTTTAGCAATGTAACAATAGGATGTACAATCTCCGAAAAGGCTGGTATAAATTTCCGATAGAGGTTAGCAAGCCCCAGGAAGGATTGAATTTGTTTTACAGTAGTTGGAACGGGCCAGGATAGAATGGAATCTACCTTTGAGGGTTCCATTCCAATCCCCTTAAGGCTAAGAACGAATCTGAGATAGTGAACAGTTGATACATGGAAAAGACACTTCTCGGGTTTGGCCAAGAGCTTATGTTCACGTAGACATTGTAAAACTGCCTTTACGTGTTCTTCATGTTTCAGATGGTCCTTGGAGTATATAAGTATGTCGTCCAGATATACAATGACGAAGAGGTACAGCATATTTGAAAACACCCGGTCCATAAAACTTTGGAAGACCGCTGGGGCATTAGCAAGTCCGAAGGGCATAACCAGGTATTCAAAATGGCCAAAAGGTGTTCTAAAGGCTGTTTTCCATTCGTCACCTTCCTTTATCCGAATTAGATGGTAGGCACCCCTGAGATCTAATTTTGTGAATACTACTGCACCTCTTCCTGCTTCCAGGATATCCGAGATGAGAGGCAATGGGTAGCGGTCCTTGAGAGTACACTGGTTAAGACCACAGTCATCTAGACATGGTCTAAGCTCCTTGGTATCTTTTTTGGGAACAAAAAAAAACGAAGTGCGCACCGGGGACTTGGATGGTCGTATGGTGCCATTTTCCAAGTTAGTATCCAGGTATTCCTGGAGTGCCCTTTTTTCAGGTTCAGATAAAATAAACATTCTCCCGAAAGGGATCACTGCTGAAGGCTCAGTATCGATGGCACAATCCTCGGGTCTGAGAGGAGGAAGAGCTTGAACTATGGCAGTCGAAAATACATCTGTGTAATCCTGATAGGCCCTGGGAATTCGGATGATGTTAGAGACAGTGACTGGATTCTGCTGGATTGCCTGCGAGTTTTCAGACGACTTGGTAAGGAATTTAGGAATAAGCAGTGGGACATACAGTGTTCAGAACCAAGAAATAAGGAGCCTGCTGCCCAAATGATGTAAGGGTTATGCTTCTGTAACCAGGGCATGCCTAGAACCATCGGATAGTGGGCAGATCTTATGATGTCAAATTTGATCCTCTCTTGATGGTGATTTATAGAGAGTAGGACTTCTTTAGTTTGAAGGCTTATGGGTCCTGAAGATAGGGGTCTTCAATAAATTGCCTCTACTGGTTGCATCTTCTCTCGAGTTTCATGTGGAATGTTGTGAGTAGTGACCCAATCATGATCTATGAATATACCCATGGATACGCAATCCACTAATGCCAGAGTGGGGTAAGATTCCTTCTTGAAAGACGATAGAAAGGCCTGAAGAATCATGAGCTTGTTTGGTCCAGGAGAGTTCAAGGAAGGAATTGATGCGGAGCAGACATCATTCTCCATAACTGTGCCCCATCTAGGATCGGGAGCTGGCGTTTCCCGAACACCGTGGAGGAGCAATAGGGCACTCTCTGACAAGATGTTTATCGGAGGCGCAATACATGCAGAGACCAGTGTGAATACGGCGCCTCCTTTCTTGTGGGGTAATGGGTCCACGGAATGCCCCCAGTTGCATGGGTTCTGGATCAGAGGTCGGAGAAACTGCGGGTTCTGGGCTAGAAGGGTGGTCTACGACAGCTTTTTGGAATGATGATTTCGACTTCTTTTTCTCCGCATTTTTTTCCTGGATTCGGAAATCAATTTGCAAGGAAAGGTCCAAGAGAGCGTGGAAGGAATTAGGGCGAGCTACCCTGTCTAGCTTGTCCTTTATTTCTTCATTCAATCCTCTGCGAAAGAGAGTGAAGCTAGCCCCTTGGGACCAATCAGCTTCCTTCATAAGTTGTTTGAAACGGTTGACATAGGTAAGCATATCCTGGGATACTTGTCGAAAATCAAGTAGACGTTCCTGAGCGCTGTAAACCTGCTCAGGACGATCAAACATGGCCTTTAGGGCTTCCACAAATCCATTGTAATCATCCAGGAGGGCGTCACCCGAATTGACTAGGGGAGTTGCCCAGGTTAATGCGTTGCCAGTGAGGTGTGATATCATAAACCCCACCATTGCTCTAGGGGTGGAAAAGTAGTAGGGCTTGAAGGTGAAATGCACCAAGCATGAATCAAGGAAGGCACGAAGGGTCTTTGGAGAGCCATCCTATTTGTCCACCACTCCTCCCAATAACACACTTTCCTTGGTAGCAGAATCACGAGACAATACCAGCTGCTTTAAGGCAGCGTTCTCAGCCTTAGGGTTTTGAACTTCTGTGACGAGTTCCTGCATGCCTCGCATGAGGTCTTGGACCACGGCTTCCATCCCTGTATCCGTAATGATTTTTAGGCGTCTCAATCTGTCACAAGTCTCTGCCTTTCTCACCTGTCTTTCCTGTTTGCTTGCGACCTTCTTTTGTGACTTCCTCTGCACGGTCCAGGATTTATATAAGGCTGGCGCGGGTCTTCGGATTCTAGCGTGCTTCATTCAGATTGTCCAGGACGGAACCAGGAACGAACAATGTCCGTGCGCTGAGGCACGGAACTCGTGGCTCGAGCGCGGGCGAAAATCCAGGAAGTTTGGTAAGTTTGAGGGATGAAAGGAAAAGGAGGCGGAATCAAGGAACCGGGAATAGGGAGATCAGGAAAATAGCCCCGAGCGAACTCCGGCAGCACACGTCCAGCTATGGCGAGCAGTAGCGTTGAGACGCGCAGAGCTGCAGGGGCGTGTCTGTTTTGTAGAACTTAGAACATGTAACGCAGAGACTGGCAAGCAGCGTTCCGCATCAAGCGGCCATGTTGGAAGGATTACTGAGTTCAATCCCCTATGTGTCAGGGACCACGAAGTCCAGAAGGGACGCAGACGGCGGTTCATGACAGTATTATGTGATTGTGTTTTGACAAGGGGACATCTAAAAAAGTGTGTTTGGAGAAATCAGAAGCACTAAAAACACAGTAATGAATGTGCCTTCCTGTCTCAGACATGCTTTCAAATGTTTTCTCAACACTTACACGAGTGTGCCCAAGGATGTCGTTTGGGGCTCATCAGGGGTCGCAGCTGTGACACCTGGCAACCCCCGTTCAACCCCTGGCACTGCCTCTGCGACCCCTGGGTAAGGGTTGCAAAGGCAGAGAGAAACCAAAAGTAAAGAGGGCTTGGACTGGGGTCCTCTTTACATTAATGTCTTTTTTAAGTCACTCTGACCTCAGAAAGAAATGATTTGCGTTACGGTTTTCCATAACAGAAATCATTTCTTTTTGAAGTCTGAATGAACCATAAAAATCATGTTTATGAGCTGCGAGGTGAAAGATCTTGTCAGATTCCTCTAAAACAGCATTAGCTAGGTCAAGCTGCTGAGCTATGTAATTTTTCTAGTATTAGTTGGAATACGAGGGGTCACTCTAAGCTCTTGAATAATGATCTCAGTTCTCTAGCTAACTATAAGCTAGTTTTACTTCAGGAAACTTGGTTGACCACTGATCCCATTTGGGATGCTCATGATGTGATCTCTCTAGCGGCCAATAAAGGTTTGAGTGGCAGACCATTTGGTGGGCTTCTAACTGCAATACAGGCAGATAATAATGCTAGTATCTATCCGTGGGCCTCACCTAATGCCTTTATTCAAATGACAAGACTTAAATTATCCACAACATTATATGCCATTATTAACCTTTACTGGAATCCAGTGGGGATTACGGTTTAATGCTTCTTGAAGGCCTTAAATGATATGCTGAACGTAATCCTATTGGATGGATCGGCTCAAAAACTTTTTATTGCAGGAGACTTTAATCTGGATTGCATTAATTCAACTAAACAAAGTAATTCCATTTGTATAAAACAATGGGAACAATTTAGTAAACATCACAATCTCACAAGGCTGAACGGAGCTTTCCATTCCGACATCCCTCCATCCTCAACATGGTCCCGGGGCTCATCAGCATCTATCATTGATTATATGTATACAAATGTGTCCCTGTTCCATGATGTTGTGGATTTCAAAATTGTGCATTCATTCCAATACTACCATGCAGGTTCGACTTAATTTGAGTGGTGATCTGACCTCGAAATTTCAAACATTTAGAGGGCTGAAACAAGGTTGTATCTTGGCGTCTTCCATTTTTAATTTTTTCATTTACGACTTGGGCGTAACTTGAGTCATATTGTGAGTGACTCTCCTCGCTTAGGCCGGCATAATGTTCCTTATTTGTTTTATGCCAATGATTTGATTCTTTTTTCAAAAACCCATACTGGTCTTCAGAAACTTTTGCATGGTCTTGAAACATACGTAGATACGAACCATTTGACAATTAATATTAATAAAACCCAAATAATGGTTTGTAAGAGGCATGAAAGTTGTAAAGTTAAAACTTTTTGTTGGCGATTACACAATGTTCCATTAGAACAGGTAGCCAACTATAAGTATTTGGGCACTCTTATAGTGGATACTTTACCAAGCATTGACCCTGACAGAGAGATCCAGGGCAAATTACGGTCCTTAATTGCGCAAGCAAAGATACTTATGGCCAAATTTGGCAAATTTACGTGTAAACATATTCTCACCTTCTTTCTTCAGAAGGTGATGCCAATCTTGACCTATGGGTCTGAGGCTCACAGTCCTAAACCTGTGGAGTGGTGGGATAGAATTGAATCCTTGTTTTGGAAACAAGTACTACATTTGCCCGCTTGCACACCTTTACCATTGATTCGATTTGAATTGGGTATCCTCAATGTTCTCATTTGTAATTTGGAAATATTGTGCCTTTTTCCGTAAATGTCTATTGTCTTTAGAGCGATCAGACATTTTGGGAAAGGTGGCCTGTCATCTTTTATAGCAAAATCAGGCTTTTTCAAAACAATGGTGTATTTTTACTATGAATGCAATGTCTGATGCCTCAGTTGATTTAGAGTTACTTTTGAACAATGAAGCTCGTGCCAAAATGAAAGTCCAGCAACATGATTGGATTCTGACCCAAAATAAATGTCTCAATTACAAGGATTTTGATTGAGCGCTATTTGGGCACAAGCAATGTAGAACAATGTCTGATTATTTGGCCAAATTTCCTTGTTCAAAGACTCGTCAGAAGTTTCTCCGTTTTCGGTTGAACCTTTGGCCGACACTAGATGTTCAGGCTTGCAGAAATCAAATTATGCAATCAGAAAATGTATGTCGCTTTTGTAAGAATGTTGACAAAAAAGAAACGTTGGAGCATTGTTTAGTGTTTTGTACAAATTTAACCACTATTCGACAAAAATGCTTTGGAAATGTTTTTGAAGACCAAAATGCACATATTAATAAGAACTTGGGGCATTGTATCTTTTCATCAACTGCCTTAAGGACCAAAATAGCAATTGTACGATTTTTGGATGAAATATTTAGTGTATACTCATAATTAGCGTAATTGAGTTAAACTAATTTTGAATTCTTAATTGTGGTGAATGAACAAACTGCAAATTTGCTTTTATGAATTGTAGTGTTTTGATATTGTGATATCTCTTGATATTTGAAAGGTTGATTTTATTAACCATATAAATAAAAAATAAAATTGATTATTTCTGAAGTCCGAGGACTCCACTTTCCCCCAGGATGTGGAAGACTCCTGCTCCCCTGCTTTGTACATGACAGGAACCAGAGCTGGTTCCTTGCATACCTGGAGCATGGGAGCCAGAGAGTCCTACCTTCAGAGGAGTTCCTCCGAGAAACAACAGCTCATTTGGTGACTGATACAGGGCGGTAAGGAACATCAGGGACTACATTTCCCTTGAGTAGTGGTTGTCCGTGGCCGCACGCGCGTGGCGTGGTGACGTCATTGCACGGCGTTACGTTCACGTCGACGGCTGGCGTGATGACGTCATCACACCTCCCGTGAGAGCGATCGCGGGTTTCAGATTCAAATATTGGATCCAAGTGGGGACTTACTGTGGCTCGCGTGATCAGCTCCTTTTGAGATTACTCAAGTGAGTAATTTTTAGAGCCTTTCACTCATGGATTAAGGACTGTAGGTCTTCATGAGTTTCTGTTACCTTACAGCCACCACAGAGAAGAGGATAATTCCCCCTTTTTCTAAGCGACAATTGAACATTTTGGCTGGATACCTTGGAGATATTTATCTCCTACATCGGTATATGAGTACGTCGATCTTTTTACTCATCTGACATTTACATCTAGAGTTCAAGAAGCGGACAAACCTTTCAAGGTTTTTTGTTCCCGCTATTATATCTTTCAGAAAACAGACAGCCCTGGGGGTATAAGAAAGATTTTGAGATACATCAGGAGCGGATGGAATGACGTTGGCGCCATACGTTTATAATGATATAGTAAGATGCCTCTGTTATGAAAATAAGAGATGATAATTTATCATCCATGGTCATCATTAGTCTAATGCCAATGTGTGTTATATACTAGGTCAGAAGACAGAGGAAACCAGGCAGTAAGTTCTAAAATTCTGCCGTTAAAGTAACCATTTAAAGTTAAAGAAGACTTCGGGATAGTGAACTCTTGAGTCAGAGAGGTATGTAATGAACAACATACTTTTCACCTTTATGGGGATAAGGGTTATACAGTTAGTTTAATTAATGGACTAATAATGTTACAAGAGAGAGTAATATAGTGCCTCCTTTATATTAACAGGGTACATCATCTTTACAAGAAGACTGAATTTTGAATACATGGTTTCAGCTTGAATAAGATCTACACAAGAAACTACACACCCCTGAAGAATGTCCCACATTTTTGTGATAATGGGACAGAAACTTGTACAAGTTGGGAATTTGAAAACCTAAAATATGAAATAGCCAAAACAACTTTCTAGGCTAGGGGACTCAGTGTGATCAGGCCGCACGGGTTCAACCAGAGATCAAATTTAAGATCAGAAACGACTAAAGCTGATTTACTTGTGTGGTTTTAAAAACTGGTTGTTTGTTTTAAGTAAATGATCATTTTTTATGATGATTTCTTTAGCAATGAATTGTGTATAACTAATAAAATCTGTACTGTTGAGTATCATAATGCTGCTTACCTGCTAGATAGGATACCCATGTAAGTTGTGGCACCTTTTAGGAATTTAACTTCTTTTTGCATTTGTAAATGAGCATATGAATGCTGTGTGAATGTGTGTGCTTGTGTTCAATGCCTGGATTACTTACTATGTTGTTCTATTGGGTCTAACCCTGTCATATCATGACCCCATCATGGCATATGTTAAGATGTGGTTGGTATGTAAAGTATTCTTGTCTGCTTTAGTACCTATTTGGAATTTAACATTTTTTACATGTATGTACTTTTATTTACACCTTCAAGACACTTCTGGTGATGTCACCATTGTTAAAATGGAACTGATGCAACCTGGGTCAAAGGTCAAGGGACACCACTTCCTGTAATTCCATCAGGTTGTTGATGTTTGTTGCGCTACCCCTGGCATTTTGGTGAATCGATGTCCCTGAGTGGGCCTGATTTACAAAGAACTTTTACAAAGGCGCTCTCCCTTTGAAAAACACTTTCTAAATGTAGTCCAGTGCCTCAAGGCAATTTGAAGTACATCCATGAGCGACGGCCTTGCTCAGGACAAAAGTTTTCATGGATTTCCTGAATTATAAGTAGTTGATTTCCAGTCTGATGTTCAGGTGTAGGGCATGTATGCACAAATGTGTATGCATACGCCTTTACGAGCAAAAGAAGCAAGTACCCACCAAGTGGCTGCATAGATTCCAGCTTGATGGCCAGCTGCGTTTTTGTAGGTGTGCTCAAACTGGGAAGTTTATTTAAATTGTGGTGGATGGGGGTAATTGCCATAAACCTCTACTTGTGTGCAGCCATCAATACAAAGTGGCCGTAATAGCTCTCACCAGCTGCACCTGGGCTAAAACAAGTTGCATCTTCCAGATGTATGCGATTATGAAAGGTCAAACAGAATTCCCAGTTATTGAAGGCAGCTCTCATTCTGTAGCTCACCGAACTGACAGCATGAAAGTAGAAAAATACTAGATTGCCTGAGCACACATGAACTTACTTTGGGCCTCATTACACGTAGTGTGGTAAGGGTTTACTGGTACTGGTAAGGGCACCGGTACAGGTAAACCCTTACCGCCTTACAACGAGGTCCATTTGCAGCTTGGTACTTTAACGCCTGCTTTTTAGCAGGCTTTAAAAACCAACCCGCAAAGGGACCAGGGTGCTAATTACGGTACCGCAATTTGCGGTACCGTAATTAGCGCCTTCCCTATTTCCATAGAGCCCTATGGGGAAAAAATGGGAATGGGGAAGGGCAATGGAGGAAGGCGGAATTACTGACTTCCCAACCTTGGAATAGGGCGGTAATTCCCCTTTCCTCCAAGGCGGTACCGGTAAATTACCGGCATGAACCATGGTGCTAATAGCACCATGGTTTACCGCACTACGTGTAATGAGGCCCTTTGACTTTAACTACTAGACTCCCGACATTCTAGTGCTATAGCTCATGGCCTTGTTGAAGCCACCTACCCGCCTTCAGGTCTTTGCTCAGTGCTAGGAGGCTAGTGAGAGGGAAGAGCAGAAGCGCCATAGCTCACTGCCCACACTACCTGGCTGCAGTCCAGTGCCTTCAACTGAAGCACCACAACTACAACTCTCAGCAGGTGATATGTGATGGAGCACTTGATTCAGAAGGGGAGACGACCTGGGCTTAAGGTCCTACGAGGATGTCTCCTATACTATACGTATTACTGTCATTATGGGCCAAAGTGTGTAAGGAAAGACTTTTAATATAGTATGTGGTATATTTGATTGTAATTGATTGTAGTTCATGTTAAAGGAACAAAAAACATTTTTTAGGTTTTCCTTAACACAGACCTCCACTACATATCCTAAGGCAAAGGTTCCTTGTAGCAGTAACAACAGATGAAGCAGTCTCTACTGCGCATGACTGCATTGGACAAACATACGTTATCAGTGGGATACAGAATCTACAGTGGATTTTCATTCACACAGTAGGACCACTATATATTTCTTAAGGCAACAGCTCCCTCTATTTTATTTATTTTATTGATCATTTGTAAGGCACTTTATACAAACAGAATTGTGTTTCGAAGTGCAACAAAGCTAAATGGGAAGGGAGCCGGGGAGATAATAACAGTGGTAAGAACAAAAAGCAACAATAATTTATATATACAGTTGTGGTTCTAATAGGCCTTGTGGCATTCGGCCGTGCATGTGCATCGATGAGAAGTGCAGGGGTAGGGAATGGGAAGGGGAGCAGAGGAGTAGACAAGTGCTGGAGGAGGGCCCAAGAGGGAAGTTCAATGGGAGCCAGTGGGAGCACCTCAGTCTAAGTGCAAGTGCAAGCAGCTCTCAGGGGTGGTATGTGGAGCCACAATGCAGGGGCCAGCAGGGCAATGCAAAAGGGTGGTGTGCTGGTAATGACAGAAAGGAAGGACCTGAGAGCCTGTGAGGTTCATGAGGATCAGGCCACCGTTCACAGCGACAGTGGGGTGATTACCAAGGAAAGGAAAGAGGTAGAGAAGAGATGTGTGCAGTTTACAAAACTTAAGGAGGCACGACTCAAATCTGAGAAGGCAGGGAGGCTGTCCTAGCGATGACAACAGGTGAAGCAGGCGGTCTCTACACTTCATGACTGCATCAGACAAATATACATCTGGTCTTTTGTCACATAGGATGATTTTTGATAGGTCAAGTATACAATAATAACATATCAGACCAATATATACAATTATATTAGTTCATGAAGTGCCAGGAGAATATTATTTGACCACAGGACACCTCTACTGGCAAGATGCAGTAATGGTGAGCAGCACTGGGTAGTTACTGTAGCTGAAGACAATGACTATTCTTTACTGACGTAGCCCAATATTTTTGATTGGTGTAAACAAAGAGAACAACTCCCAGAATGGAATCAATGGAAAAATTAAAGCCTACTACTGAATCATGCAGCCTCGATTACCATTCACAATGTGAGGGGGAGATCCGAGGGCCAGTAGCTAGTGGCTAGCCACTCCAGTCGGGCAGGGGATGATTATGGATGAATGGGGGATGGAAATAAGAACATCTGTAGACACTATAACCAGTTGACTATCAAAAGAAGGCATGGGGATGGGCATTGCTACAACAATAGGTTTAAAAGAGCATTGTAAAAGGAAATCCAAATCAATAATGTACGTATAAAAAAAACAGCAACGCAGAGCTGCAAGACACATGCAAGGAAGTTTATATATCAACCACCAAGGTGGTTCACATGCACAAGCGCTTTCTCAAGTTGAAAAGGGGAAGTGAACTAAAGTAAATAGATGAAGTCAGTCAAGTACAACTGATATAGTAGAAAGACCCAGAATAATGTTGCTTTCTGAAACTAGGTTGTCACTCAGTGCCGAAATAATAACAACATAAAGAGTGTACCTCTCATGTGGTACTAATGCAAGAGATTAAAAAGTAAACCAGAGCAACAGATCCTGGCACAGGGCAACGCGGAAGTGGGGATGAACTAGAATGGTGCATTTCTGGGGTAATGCAAAGCAAGCATGACTTTTTTCCAGAGAATCTATCCAGTAAAAAGACAACTCGTGTAAATTAGGGGTACATCTCAGTACTCTGTGATGCCTGTTCCAAAAGCTGGGATCATGCTGTCCCCCCTAAGAATCGTGTCTTTATTTCATCAAAATCATGGGAATAGTGGACGTGACATTGCACACCCTGTTACTCCTTCAGCCATTGGCATGACATGAAGTGATCTGTGACCTTTACGGGCAAACATTGCGTTTTCTTACAATTGTCATTGTAAACTGAAGGCTGCTGCATGTTATGTTATTCAACATTGATCGTTTGCATGCACAAACATAGACCTACTGAAAGTGGCAGAAGACATACTTACTTTTTTTTTTTTTGAAAAACTACAGTTTTAACAAACAGAAAAAACTTTTGTTTCAGAGCATTGTCACATCATTTCTATACAGCAGGCACCATAGATTACCGGCATCTCTATGGGCTACTGAGACTACACGATGGGATTATCTTTGTAGGCGAATGGAAACTTTAGAAGCGCTGTTAGATAGTTTACAATGGCGCAAACAGGTTTGTTGTTTTGTCCAGAGGAAATCAGGAGTCACCATGTCGCCATATCCCCATCCAAGGGGGCAAATTTGCCTAGGTAGGCAGAGCGATGGTCACATAACGCTGAGCAATTTAGAATTAAATGCTTCAGTCATTGAGTCAGATATTGGGTTTGGCAGTTGAGTTTTTTTTGTACATTGCCTAGCCATTGAGAGGTTTCCATTGTTGTCCGTTTTTCAACATTGACGATCCATGACCATGCTTCAAATTTTCTTTTTGCAAGTTTGGGACGAGAAAATAGATCGAAGTTATTAATTTCTGCGGCCACGATCCAGTCTTGAACTTTTTTGTGCCATTGGTCTAACATGCAACTGGTGTTTAGATCACCAGTAAGAGTAAATATTTTATAGGCTGGCACCCCACTCACATCTTTTATTTTTCGCCACAGCAGGATGGACTTCCAGAGAGAGTTTAACGATAGTTCGTAGCGTATCAAAATGATTGAAACACAGTCCGGAAGATTCAGAACACGTCTCCAGAAAAGCCCCTCTAGTTGGTTCCATTTTTGCTCACTAATGTTCCAATCGGCTTCTGCGCCGAATGTTAAAATGGGAACTACCTTTTGAAGGTAGAACGTTAGTACTGGAGTTAGCGAAAATTTTCCAAAGTTATTATTAAGCTTTGCCACTTGGAGCGCCAATCTTGTTGCTTTCAGTTTTAGAAAATTTAGCCACTGCTCTTCACAGAGTGAATTGTTAAACTGGACACCCAGATAACGGATCGAATTGATTGAGGTTAGTCGCTGGTCGCCAACGGCCCAAATAAATGCACAATCTTTTTTGCTGGTTTTAGAACCTATTGATAGGATTTTCGTTTTATCTGGATTGATTACTAGTTCATTAATAATTATATAATCAGAAAGACAGTTTAAGAGCCGTTGTAGGCCGATCTGTGTTTTGTCGATCAATACCAGATCATCTGCATATGCAATATAGCGCACAGGAGACATATTTACTCTCGGGGGAAAACAGTGCGCCTGTTCGAGATGATTCGGGAGATCTGCCAAAAATAATTTGAACAAGTCGGCGGCAAGCGGACAACCTTGCTTCACTCCTCTTGTAGTGGAGATACTGTCAGATAAAGCTCTGTTCTTGCTAAGGCGAACGCGAAATGAAGTGTTTGCGTGAAAAGCCATAATTGGGGTGAGAATATTTGCAGGACAATTCCATTTGATTAATTTTGTCCAAAGCAGTTCACAATTAATGCCATCAAACACTTGCTTCATGTCAATGAAGGCTAGATGCAATTTGGTTTTTTGTTTTAGGGCATTGAATTTCAGAGCTGTTAATACAGAGAGATTTACGTCCACTCCTGTAGCCTTGGAGAACCTGTTTGGCGGACATCAAGAATTCCAACTTTTTTCGCCCAAGATGCCAGTTTCACTCTCAGATTGGATCCAAAAAGTTTGCCAATGCAGTGTAAGAGGGCAATGGGCCTATAGTTTTCAGGGGCATCCCAACTGCCCTTCTTGTGAATCGGAATCACAATTGCAGTGAGCCAAGACTCAGGCACTCTGTGTGCACTGGCAATATTTTGAAAAAGGAGCTCAATGAAAGGGGCCCAGATTTGTGGATTTTTTTTAGCATCACATTGCTAATCATATCTGGACCAGCAGCACTCGAGTTTTTGAGTGTCTTGATGGCATCCACAATTTCAATGTGCGACATTTCTACATCCCACGGCACTTGGTTTACTTCAGGAGGTAACATCTGCACCTTAAACTGACTGTTAAAGACTGCCGTGAAGTGCTTACACCAGATGTCACCAGGGAACGTATTTTGCGTTAAGTTTGTACTTATTGACGGACCCATATTCAGGATTTTCCAGGTATCTCGTGTATTCTTGGTGACCAAAAGCTTCATCATGAGTTCAGCACGATCTTGCTTGACGATGAGTCTCTGGGATCTAATCCAATTTCTATAGATTGCTCTTCATGTTTTGACTTCATTGCACATAATTTTCCAGGAGACATTTTTTTGTTTTTTTAGACTGCGGATGTCGCTTCTTAGCTCTTTTTTTTGACATCCATCACTTTGCTGAACCAATGATTGTGATTTGTAAGCTGGCTGGGTACCACGTTGTTTGTTGTTTTATGTATTGATAAGAGTGGCGTATAATCAACACCAATTAGCAGGTTTATCAGATTTTCCCTTAAGGAGCATATCTTCTTAATGCTCAATCTTGAACGATTGCCACTTGGGTGTGCCTCTACTGGCGCCGAATATCAGAGTGCAGATTTGGGCTCTGGCAGTAGGCAACCTAGTTTTAGTACCCTGTGATCGCTCTTTGTCGAAATTATGGAATGAAGATAGCTGATCTTCTCTTCAAAATTCCTGGACACCCAGAAGTAATCAATGATACTGTGCATTGAATTGCGATGCCATGTCGGTTGAGCCGGCATGTCACCTCGCACCCTACCATTCAACATCACACAGTTATGCGTCTCCATTAAATTTGAGCAACGTTGCTCTTTCGCACCCAGATCATCATGAGCAAGTTGGCAGTAGATGTTAGAATGTGGATCACACTTAAATCAAGACCCGTTTAAGTCTCCACAGCAGATGATTGACAGATTGTGATATTTCAGCATTGCATCATCCATTAGAGCACTAATCGCAGAGATGAAGACAGATTCCTGTATTTTCGCTGGGTTCCAATAACAATTTATCAATAACAGGGACTAAACGACATTTGAGTTTTCAGTCCGTGAGTGCATGATAGATCCTTGTACATATGGGTTTGGGTTGGAGCAACTTGGACTAGACCAGTTTTGAGACAGCCGTATCAGGGTCAATAGTCCTGCACTCGGGCTCCCTTGTTTGTTTTTGATGGCAGGATTAATCAGTGTAGCAAAGCCGTCTCTCATTGGTGCATCGCTCAACCAGGTCTCTTGCAGACAAATAGCGAAAACTTCATCCAAGGGGACCTCAAACTCCTGGAACAGATGATGGAACCCTCGAGTATTCCACGAGATGATGGAAGAGGTGGCGGCCTGGTGGCATAGTCATGGCTAGTCCTGATTCTGATTTCTCTGGTGACTAGCTTTTTTTTCCTTTCGGGCACTTGAGTCACCTGATTTCCCCTCAGAGACCATACTGTGACGTAGAGTTCTCACCTCTGCTGGGTTAAAGTCGGCCAAACTAGAAGCCGGCTGATTGGAATTGGTGCTCCAGGATTGCTTTTCTGGTTCACCGAAATATCGAAACCAAACAGCAATAGATCCTCGGCTGCTTTAAGTAGCGTATTTCGTACTCCTGCAACGTCGATGTGTAACAGCACAGCATCAGAGCAACGTTCATTCACATATTCAACGTTTTTAATGTCATCCGGGTTTATCAGCCGGAGAGGTGGAATATGTTTAAATAAGCGTAAAACGTTTGCTCGATTCAAGTTCAGCTCGTTTTCTTCTTTGTGGATGTTTTGTAGTCTCAATTTGCACTTATAGCTTGTTTTGTCACTGTAAGTGTGGAGCTTGAGACCTCCATGTGGGACGAGTTTGCTGGTTGCATTGATTTGTGGTAAGTTCTGGATTTAGATTAGATGTAGCAGCCATGGAGTATGAGTCATCCTTGTGAGAAATGATTGGACGGCGACTATGCACTGCTTGCGAGCGACAATGTGGTGAGCGACATTGTCTTAAATGAGCAGCTTTCAGAAACCTCTGCCTCTCGGTCAGATTTTCTTCACTGGCACCATGCGATATTTCATCATCGTTAGAGTTTTAATAAGTAGACAGATCGCATAAATCCAGCGAGTCCGATTTCACTGAGATGACTGAGGAACTGTCGTCTGAGTTTAAACGACGACGCTTGGCACCTTGTTTCAGGGGCGGCATCAATGCACTGGTTTGAGTTACTATAGGACCATTCACATCCTCAATGTTGCGCTTGAAAAGCCCCAACCGCGGGGGAGTCGTCAAGTTTCTGATTAACCTTTTCGTGGATGTGTGAGCTGCCGGTTTTACTTTTTTAGTCATAGTAGTTTGCCTCACAGTTTTGGCTTGAACTATGAGCTATTACTTTTAAGATAGAATCTGGCAGATGCATTGAAAATTCCAACACAGGAGAAGAGAGACTTAGAAACGCCAAAACAATGACCCTCTTGCATAGCAATAAGCCTTCAAACAACGTGCATAAAAACTGTTAGTGAATTTAGAAGTAGACGCTAATATATTCACCTGAGTGCCCCCGACACAAAATCCCAGCCATGCTTTGGCCCTGAAGGATTAAGGTGACAAACATTTGTTTTCAGGTGTTTGTCTGGATGTACATTTGGCATAGGTTCTTCCCAATAGGTCAGGCACAGAAATGAAGTCAATCAGAGTTCTGCAAGTACCCACCCATTAAGCCACTGGCAGACTAGCCTACCACCCCAATTATAGTCTGCCAGAGAAAACACTGAGTGCTATAGGCGCCCTCTTACACAGGCATGCGTGGAATATTCACTCACCTAGGTGCATGCTAGCCAGTCCGTGCAAGGCGTTCTAAAATAATAATAGTCGTGGCAAGTAAACTCAAATGAGCAAATGAAAGACTGCACAGATTAATATGCACTGCTCTTAGTCCGGCAGATCTTCAGCGATCCATTACTCAGCCCATTACGGCAAAACAAACATACCTTACATGAGACGTGTTGTATCTGACGTCTCTTGAAGCCCTGTTGCATGCCCGTTACCTGCATAACGAATGAGAGCTTGGCCAGCTAGCCAACAATAATGCCCTCATGGAAGTCTCTAGAAGGCCTGACCATGCCTGTTACCTGCTTAACGAATGGGAGCTTGGCCGGCTAGCCAACCATAATGCCCTCATTGAAGTCTCTTGAAGGCCTGCACATGCCTGTTAACTGCAAAACCATTGAGAGCTTGACTGGCTAGCCAACAATAATGCCCTCATTGCCGTCTCTTGAAGCCCTCTGACATGTATGTCACCTGTAAATCAAATGATAACTTGACCGGTAAGTCAGCAATAAAGCCCTCATTGACGTCTCCTGAAGCCCTGTGCCATGGCTGATACTGCAAAGGAAATGAGAGCTTGGTCTTCTAGCCAACAATAACGGCACAATTGACGTCACTTGAAGTTCTGTGCCACGGCTGTCACCTGCAAATGAAATGGGAGATTGGCTGGCTAGGCAAAGATAAACATGTGGACATTTTACATTAGACAATGCCCAGTTGTAGCTTTTTCTAGAGCTATCTGTGCACTGCAATGTATTTGTCTTTATTAGCCAATGCAGTGTCAGCTAGTAGAAAAAGCTATCAACTTGTACAGATATAGCATAACACACATATGAGGCTCAATGATTATTAAGCCCTTTTAAAACATGGAGAACATTTTCCATAAAGGTCTGTAATAGGCCTGATGCTTAGCTCAGGTCTAGCTAACTTAATACAGTCTATGCCAGGTTGCTATATACATAGATCATAGGAGGCATGAGGCTTTTTTATAGCATGAGCTGGCCTCATATGTGTGTTATGCTATATCAGTACAAGTTGATCGTTTTTTCTAGTAGCTGGCACTGCATTGGCTAATAACGACCAATACATTGCAATGCACAGATAGCTCTAGAAAAAGCTAGAACTTTGCATTGTCTAATGTAAAATGCCCACATGTTTTTGCTGTTACTAATAACTTGGAACTGAATGTTTAACCGTCTTTGTAGGAAAAAGCAAATAAGGCCCCTCTATTCTAAAGGTCTGTTTAGAAGCAGTACTGCCCCTAAAGTCAGGGCTGGCCCGCTTAGATACAGAAAACACTGGTTGTTAAGTGTATATGATGTACTGAGAACACATATATAATATGTTTAGTAGAACAATCTCTCTGTAGACCATGATAGTGTGATAACATGTATTCTGATTCACGGTAAGAATGCAACATTGACCCTAACAGGTCTTTAAATTAATACCCATTGTGTACAGTAGGCAAAGATAAAAGCATCAATGCTGTCTCTTGAAACCCTGTGCTATGCATGTTTCCTGCAAAACCAATATGAGCTTGGCCGGCTAGCCAATGATAACACCGTCATTGATGTTTCCTGACTGCAAAGCAAACCAAAGGAGAGCTTGGCTGTCTAGCTGATAAGAATGCCCTCATTGATGTCTCTTAAAGCTTTATGCCATGTCTGTTACCTGCAAAACAAATGAGCTCTTGGCTGTCTAGCTGGTAAGAATGACCTCATTGACGTCTCTTGAAGCCCTGTACCATGCCTGTTACCTGCAAAACAAATGAGAGCCTGGCCAGCAAGCCAACGATTACTCCCTTATTGATGTTTCTTGAAGCACTGTGCCATGCCGGTTACTTGTAAAACAAATGAGCTTGGCTGTCTAGCCGATAATGATCCAATATACCTCTTATAGCGTTATATTATGCCTTTTGCATATTGGATTCATATCAGGTTTGCATTTTATGAGGAATTCGACCATCTGCACGGTGGGTGTGTGCTCCCTGGGCTTTTTTGAAATGTTTAATTAAATGGAATGATGGTAGACCAACCTGAGGAAAATGTGTGGGGCTAATCCACACGCATTTTCCTATGCTCACACCATGACAAACGCATAGAGCAGTGTACTCTGGCTGGAAACAGCCTACAGGCAAAGTCCACTCTGTCATATTTATTTGGAATGTGACAGCCAGAAGTACAAAATGTCTGTTCCAGGCAGGGGGTGTTCCACGCTTCCCTGTGTGGTAGCCAGTCTGATTAACTAACAAAGGCTCCATGGATCCGCCCTGCTCTTTTGTTCAGCCATGCAGTTGGTAGCAGCAATTACCATACTAATGAAGAATACTTCAAACAGGCCCACATGGGGCCTGGCTGAGGAGGTTAATAAAGGAGACAGGAAACTGCAACAACCTTTCATATGTAACTGTGTCATCCTGAAGCCAGCTCCCGCTCTCAGCATCATTGACAGTGAACTGTCATGTCTGGGATTGTGTGTTTACAGTAAGCTTCCCTGTGGTTTGCAGGAGCCAGAGAGTCTGGTCTCACTGCAGCTTCAAAGGAGACCTACTGCTTTAAACAGGATCCACAGAGGGATGCATAACCAGAGAGACTCTTTGATCAAAACAGACAGGACGATGGGTGGGACTAGTATCACACGTTTTCACCACTTTACCTTTCCCATTGGCAAAGCACTCTGGTTATGACCTTATGCATACAGGAGATTGTTGGTGGGGATTGGTTCATTAAGGTGGGCTTAGCCTACACCAATCACAATGGCCCACTTGACTTGCCCTCTTTTGGCAGATTATCTGAAGATTTCACTTGTAGTAACAAAGATGAACTCGGACTTGGATCTTGGCTGAAGGTACAGTGAAGTAATTTCTGGATTGACAAAACAGGAAGCAAGATCCCTTCTCCCAGGGAACAGAGGGAGATCCAGAACTCAGAGGACCCTCCAGCCACTCCAGAACCGGTACCCAGCCAGCACACAGTGTGCACTTCTATGCTATGCAGCAAGCTTCCTAGGTAAGAAGTGCCAGCAGGTCTTTGAACCTACAACCAAGGACAAGGCAGGTGCCCGCAAAACACTCCACAACTGTGGGCCATCCGCCTTAAAGGATGACACAAGCCAATTGAAGAAGCTGGGAGAAGACAAATATCTACCGCTATCCGCTATAAAGGACATTTTCGAGCAAGTCGAGTTCCTCGAGCTGCAACCGACTGCAGAGCTGACCGTTGTCAAGCTGCACTCCCTTAAAGACTTCTGAGGCATCTCAACCAGTGCTTTAGAACTGCTGATCAGCACTGTGATGGTTCCTGACCCCATACCCCAGTGTAGGTCAGGCTGCAGCCATTTGTCCAGCTTCGCTCACCCAACCATCCCCCTGCCTGATGCCCGCAGCTGACTCCCGTCTTGAACTCTGTCACAGAGGCCTGCAAAGTCCCTTGAAGCCGAATCAACCCTACTGAGCACCAAGAACCCATACAGCACAAGGTACATTGTGATTCTGTCCCCCTGGTCCTTCTCTGAAGGACTCTAGAGACATATTAAGATGCACTGCTCCCTTTCCGATGAGGCCAAGTACCCTTAAACTGTTGTAATTAAAAAAAACATACCGACTACCCTCCTGTCAGTATCCAGAGTGCATCTCTTTTCCTTTGTTGAAACTGTCTGTCCTCTGCATTCCTTTACAGTGAGGGTTGTATTTTGTAGTGTTGCTATAACTGTCTGTTGTGGTATTTTTGATGCAACCTTGACTGGACAGTCCCTTTTATCATTGGGTAATAATTATATTTTCGCTGTGTTGCAACTAACCAACGATCCACCATATTTTGGAGATAAGCCTGCTGTTCCATCCATGTTACAAAAATTGGACAAGGAGGTTCATAATGTTCTTGTTATTCCAATCTGTTGGGATCCCTTATGGTGTACTAGAGGTGTGGGGTTGATTGATGGTTTAGAAACGGATATTCACCCTTGGACCATTGGTGCCCCAGAAGTTATTTTGTCACACCATAATATGAGTGTAATTTTCAATTTGTGGCACTAGGAGAGATGTACAAGGGAATGCAATTAGAACAGACAAGAATACTGACCAGTTACAATCACAACAGCACACAATTCAAAGAGAAAATAAAGTTCACGTGATCCTCTAGAAGACTGTTCCCCAACAACAGAATAGGACACACGGGAGCCTTGAGTTGTTTGAGGACAGAGGCCCATAAATATGACTCAATGGTAGTTGCAGTTGGCAGTGCTCGCCCATAATACACACACAAAGAATGTGGCCACTGTGAAGGCAGTGCATGATATGGTATGATACGTCATTTATAACGTTCCTGTACACAAGTGTTTCTAGGCGCGACAAGGAAGGGAAGAGAAAGGGAGGAAAAATTACGCAATCTTACTAGGCCTTGTGTTATTCAGATAGTGCAAGTGTGATTGTCAAGATGCCTACCTCTAAGGAGCCAGGCCGGGCCCAGCAACCCCAGAGGCAGACATCATTTTCCCCAGGTGAGTCTCAGCGGGCCCAAGTCGGGGCCCTTTGGACTCAGTCCTGGCGCCCTAGGCGCCAGGCTCATAGCGGACCCCAGTCCTGGCGCCTTAGGCGCCAGGCTCATAGAAGAGGATATGTGTTTAAGTGCTTGGGTGCACACTTACCTGATGCAGACCTTGCTGCTTCATCCAGGCCCTCTTGAGGCCTGAATGGGACTACTTAACCTGTAGGACTACTTCACCACCCGGGTGTGGTCGGGGAAGGATACATACCTGATTGGTGGAAGGATACATACCAGGAACTTCTTCCAAGGCTATTTAAACCCCACCGAACAGCCACACATGCTTCGCGTTGTTCTGCACCTAGCAGCTGGACGCTCACCGTGTCAGCTCCTGCATCCTGACTTCAGCCACGCCTGCCAGTACCCTGGAACACCTGCAAGGGGAGAAAGGAAGAGAATAGGAGAAGAAAAGCCCTTACCTGCTAAATCTGCATCCCGGAGTCATTTCTCCAACGGCCCTGAAAAGGAAGACATCATTTTAAAGGCATTTCGTTTCGATCGCTGCAGCGCTGCATTTTACTCACCTTTGCAAGGCGCTTCCATCTTCAGCAGTGATCTTCCGGATTCAGCTACGCCCCGGCGCCTAGAGGAAAAAAGACAAGAACAAAGGTGAGAGGGAGAAAAGGAATAAGGAAAGCTCAGTTTCCTTTTAAGTCTTACCTGTTGGATTATTCCCACTGCATTTCGGGTACTGCCGCTTCCTGGCATCTCCGGACCCCGGCCCCTATGGTGAAAAAAGACAAAGACATTGAATGAGCAAATGCAAAGACATTACCTGAGCGCTCATCCAGAACTGTTTCACTTCGGGTCGGCGCCATATCTCCGGCATTCCGAACCCCGGCCCCTAAGGGGAAAAAGACATAAGCATTAGCGCTTGCTGCAATTAGACAACGAACATTATTATTAAGCTTGAACTTTTGAACAGAACTTTACAGTGCCTTACCTGAACAGTCAAGCTTACCTGAACTCCCATCAATCCTCAATCCAGTGAAGTAACTGGGTTTCAACGCGCCCCTGTATCAGAAGCAGGATGGAGAGCTCATCCTTCCAAACCCTAAGGTGAGGCTTCACGGGGAATCGTGGAGGAGGTATCGTGGAGGGTTGGAAGGGAGTGGGAGGCTTGAGCATTGTTCCACAGTTGGTCATACTCCCTTTTCACGCACAGGAGGGTATCCAACGAGCCAGGGAAGCCAGAATAGAGGGGCCCTTCCTGTCCATCTTCAGAGTTCTGCGCCTTCGACGCCGCGCCTCCGTGGGAACCAGGTGAGCGTTACAGAACGCGAAGCCTTACCACAATTTCCCACCTGGGCGCTATGGAGACTTCCGAGACAGATCAGCTGGCCCATCTTTTAGGGGAATTACGGGCAGAAGTGCACTCAGCCCGCCAGGAGACTAATGCTCTCAGAAGGGAACTAATCCTATCCAAGGAAAGAACTGATGATCTGGCCAAAAGGTTATTGCAGGGCCAGGCAGAGCACACTCCTTTACCTGTTTCCGGAGATATTTCTACAAGAATGGGTTCGAATAACCCGGTACAAATCAATCTACCTGGACACATGCCTTTGGCCCCGCCGGAACGTTTTGCGGGGGATCCCAAGAAATATGCTGTTTTTATGAACCAATGCCGTTTACACTTTTTATGCAGGCCTGGGGCCTTCCCCAACGACCAGACCAAAGTAGCCTTTGTACTATCTTACCTCAGTGGCTGTGCTGCCGATTGGTCTATTCCATTGGTAAATCAGGATGATCCCATTCTCCGGGATTTCCAGGGCTTCCAGGCCAGCATGGAAAGATTGTTCGCTCGACACTCGCAGGGACAGGCCCTTGACAACGAACTGCTATCCTTACGACAAGGTAATCAGGATCTTTTGTCCTATATCGCCACCTTTAATAGACTAGTTGTGGAAACCGGATGGCCTGAAAATAAAAGGATCACATTGTTTCATCGAGGCCTGCGCGGAGAGCTTAAAGATGTTATAGCTCAGATAGTAGATCCACCCCAGGCCTGCGCAGACTACATAGACTTAGTGGTTCAACTTGATCACAGACTTCAAAATAGAAAAGCAGATCGGCTCAAGTATGAAACCAGAGTACCTATCAAGACCCACGTTAACTCCAAGAGTACTGACGTTTCCGAACCTATGCATATTGGCAGTGTTAAAGGACCATTAACGCAGAAGGAACGAGAGAGAAGGCGACAAATGCAACTTTGTCTGTATTGCGGAACTTCCGGTCACTTTCTTCAAAGTTGTCCAGTTAAACCACCCAAGAAGGTGGTTGGAGCCACTGATAACGAGTTATTGACACCTGGTTCGGGAAACGACCTAGCCCGACAAGCGTAGGGGTCCGCGTGCCGAGCTTGAAAACAAACTCTTTGACCTCGCATTTTGTCATGCCAATGGTGCTTGTGAACCCAAAACAGCCTCAGCAGTTGCATGCTATAAAAGCATACATAGACAGTGGAGCTATTGGAAATTACATAGACCGTGAATTGGCTTCCAGGATTAAGCTTCCTCTCCGCCCGAAAGTAACCCAAGATGTAATTACTACAGTTGATGGAACCGAAATAGCCTCAGGGCCTGTAGCGCATTCCACAGTTGAAATCACTCTGGTGGGTCAGGACGGACATCGGGAAGCAATCGTGTTTGATGTGATCAAGGCCCCACAATTTCAAGTACTTCTTGGAATCCCTTGGTTAGAAACACATAATCCGAGAATAGACTGGCGAGCAAAGAAGATAACTTTTCCTGATTGTGAACCAACCTGTTACCCAAGGAATCCAGCTATGGGTCTAGCCTCTGTAACTTCCACCCCTGTACAGCTACCATCTGAATACCAAGAATTCCAAGACGTTTTTCAGAAAGAGCAGGCTAACACCTTACCTCCCCATCGATCTTACGATTGCCAAATCGACTTGGTACCCAATGCACAACTACCTTGTAGTAGGATTTATGCTCTTACTGAACCTGAGAACCTGCATTTGCGCCAGTATTTGGATCAATACCTGGCCAATGGTTTCATTCGCCCATCAAAGTCACCAGTCTCTTCCGCTTTGTTCTTCGTACCTAAAAAGGAAGGAGACCTTAGGGCCTGTATTGACTACCGCGCCCTAAATCAGATAACGATTAAGAATCGTTACCCTTTGCCCCTGATACCTGAGCTTATCGACCAAGTAAAAGATGCTCGTGTGTACACCAAGCTAGATCTCCGAGGAGCTTACCACCTGGTACGTATAAAAGAGGGCGACGAGTGGAAGACTGCATTCCGCACCAAATTTGGGCTCTTCGAATATCAAGTAATGCCCTTCGGTTTGTGCAACGCACCTGCCGCCTTTCAGTACTTCATGAATGATGTTCTTTGGGAACTTATCGATGTTTGTGTCATCGTTTATATTGACGACATCCTCGTGTATTCCTCCTCAGAATCTGATCACAGAAACCATGTTAGGGCAGTTCTTGAGAAATTGCGCCAGCACAAATTATTTGCCAAGCTCGAAAAATGCGTTTTTCATACCACAGAAGTGGAGTTTCTCGGATTCATCCTGACACCTCAAGGAATCCGAATGGACTCGCGGAAAGTGGACGCCATTCTCAAATGGCCATCTCCTAGCTCTGTGAAGGTAGTGCAAAGCATGCTTGGCTTTGCCAATTTCTATCGAAGGTTCATCCCGGAATTTTCTCGAACTGTTCAACCCATCACAGCTCTCCTAAAGAAAAATAAACGCTTTGAATGGACTCTTGAGGCTGAACAAGCCTTTCAGGACCTGAAAACCAAATTCACCTCTGCACCTGTATTGAAGCACCCGCGCCCAGATCTCCCTTACATCGTGGAAACCGATGCATCCAGTTCGGCCATGGGAGCTGTCCTGTCGCAAAGAGACCCAGAAACTAACCAACTACACCCTGTAGCCTTTTGGTCCAGAAAATTCTCTCCACCTGAACTCAATTACGCAATTACCGACAAAGAACTACTGGCTATTAAATCAGCTTTCAAGGCTTGGCGTCACTATCTTCTCGGTGCAAGACACACCATCACCGTAATTACGGACCACAGAAATTTGCAGTATTTAAAGACGGCCAAAGCTCAATCTTCGCGACAACTCCGATGGGCTTTATTCTTTGCGGAATTTGATTTTGTAATTACCTATCGCCCTGGCTGCAAGAATGGTAAGGCAGATGCCTTATCCCGGATAGGCATGGAAGAACCCAATTCGAGTTTATACCTGTGCCAATCATACCGGAACAAAGAATTCTGGGCTTGACTTCATTGCAAACCATTGAGGACATCCACGCTCAAGTAAAACAGCTTTTTGACTCTTCTGCCTTACTGGAATGGAGTCAAAAGGGTCCTCACTACACCGCTAAGGATGATTTACCCTACTTCCAAGAGAGGTTATTTCTGCCAAGTAAAGAATGGCAGGAACTTGTCATTACCCGTCATCATGAATCATTAATGGACGGACACCCCGGTATCGCGAAAACAGAAGAAAAGATCAAACGCCACTTCTTGGAGAAAAGACATAAAGTCATTTGTGTTGTCTTGCGGAATCTGTGCCCAAAATAAGAGTCAAAAGAAAAGGCCAGCCGGCCTACTTCAACCTTTGGACATTCCACCAGCACCTTGGCACACTTTGTCAATGGACTTTATAACTGACCTGCCTCCTTGTGGTGGTTACAACACGATTCTCGTAATAGTGGATCTATTCTCCAAAATGGCCCATTTTATCCCTTTAAAAGGATTGCCGTCAGCTTCCACCTTGGCCAAGGAATTTATGGAAAATATAGTGCGGTTACATGGTTTCCCTTCCATATTAGTCTCAGACCGTGGAAGTCAATTTATCTCCCACTTTTGGAAGAAATGTTGCCAACTAGCACAAATAGACGTGCGGTTATCCACCAGCCACCACCCCCAGACCGACGGACAAACCGAGAGAACCAATCAGACTCTCGAGCAATATCTGCGGTGCATGTTACACCAATCCGAGTTGAATTGGAAGGACATCCTTTGGATTGCAGAATATGCATACAACAATTCAGTGCATTCTGGAACCGGACAGACTCCTTTTTATACCCTGTATGGTCACCATCCTCGGACCTATGACCTAGATCCACCTCTGACCCTGGAGATGCCTGCAGTAAATCACCTACATTCCACAATAACCCAAGCCTTCAAAGAAGCTACAACCCACTTACAGCAAGCCAAGAAAAAGTATAAAGAAAACGCTGATTTGCACCGAAGTAAAACTCCTCCTTACCAAGTAGGAGATCAGGTATGGCTAGCAACTAAACATCTACCCCTCAAGGGTCAGCAAACTTTTAATCCCAGATTCATTGGGCCTTACCCCATCAAAGCTATTATCAACCCAGTGGCCTTTAAACTCGATTTACCATCCAACATGCGGATTCATCCCGTTTTTCACGCATCTCTTCTAAAACCAGTACAACCTGGAACCAGACTGTCTGAGCCCCCAGGCCCTGTCCAAATTGATGGAGAATTAGAATTCGAAGTGAAAGACATTTTAGATTCCAAGATAGTTAAGTCGAAACTCTTCTATCTTGTTGATTGGAAAGGATATGGACCTCAGGAAAGATCTTGGGAACCCAGTAACTATGTTCACGCACCACAATTAATTCAAAGATTCCATCGAAGATTCCCGCACAAACCAAAACCCCCGGAGGAAAAGACCTTGGGAGGGGCCTTGAGGGGGGATACTGTCATGATGCCTACCTCTAAGGAGCCAGGCCGGGCCCAGCAACCCCAGAGGCAGACATCATTTTCCCCAGGTGAGTCTCAGCGGGCCCAAGTCGGGGCCCTTTGGACTCAGTCCTGGCGCCTTAGACGCCAGGCTCATAGCGGACCCCAGTCCTGGCGCCTTAGGCGCCAGGCTCATAGAAGAGGATATGTGTTTAAGTGCTTGGGTGCACACTTACCTGATGCAGACCTTGCTGCTTCATCCAGGCCCTCTTGAGGCCTGAATGGGACTACTTAACCTGTAGGACTACTTCACCACCCGGGTGTGGTCGGGGAAGGATACATACCTGATTGGTGGAAGGATACATACCAGGAACTTCTTCCAAGGCTATTTAAACCCCACCGAACAGCCACACATGCTTCGCGTTGTTCTGCACCTAGCAGCTGGACGCTCACCGTGTCAGCTCCTGCATCCTGACTTCAGCCACGCCTGCCAGTACCCTGGAACACCTGCAAGGGGAGAAAGGAAGAGAATAGGAGAAGAAAAGCCCTTACCTGCTAAATCTGCATCCCGGAGTCATTTCTCCAACGGCCCTGAAAAGGAAGACATCATTTTAAAGGCATTTCGTTTCGATCGCTGCAGCGCTGCATTTTACTCACCTTTGCAAGGCGCTCTTCTGGATTCAGCTACGCCCCGGCGCCTAGAGGAAAAAAGACAAGAACAAAGGTGAGAGGGAGAAAAGGAATAAGGAAAGCTCAGTTTCCTTTTAAGTCTTACCTGTTGGATTATTCCCACTGCATTTCGGGTCCTGCCGCTTCCTGGCATCTCCGGACCCCGGCCCCTATGGTGAAAAAAGACAAAGACATTGAATGAGCGAATGCAAAGACATTACCTGAGTGCTCATCCAGAACTGTTTCACTTCGGGTCGGCGCCATATCTCCGGCATTCCAAACCCCGGCCCCTAAGGGGAAAAAGACATAAGCATTAGCGCTTGCTGCAATTAGACAACGAACATTATTATTAAGCTTGAACTTTTTAACAGAACTTTTACAGCGCCTTACCTGAACAGTCAAGCTTACCTGAACTCCCATCAATCCTCAATCAAGTGAAGTAACTGGGTTTCAACGCGCCCCTGCATCAGAAGCAGGATGGAGAGCTCATCCTTCCAAACCCTAAGGTGAGGCTTCACGGGGAATCGTGGAGGAGGTATCGTGGAGGGTTGGAAGGGAGTGGGAGGCTTGAGCATTGTTCCACAGTTGGTAATACTCCCTTTTCACGCACAGGAGGGTATCCAACGAGCCAGGGAAGCCAGAATAGAGAATGTCCATCTTCAGAGTTCTGCGCCTTCGACGCCGCGCCTCCGTGGGAACCAGGTGAGCGTTACAGTGATACGCAACGTGCAGGGGGGATGGCGGGGAACTGCAAGGGGGAAGTACAATCAGTGTATCAATGCTCTGAGTAAGTGCAGCCAGGGCAGCACGGCTCTGGGTAAGTGCAAGGAGGCATGGGACTGTAGGGTTCCAGATACAGCCCCTAAGTGTGTGGTAGACCCGGAGGCCGTGCAGGAGCTACTGGTCGTGGAGGAGCCTGGTACCCAGTGAGACTCTGAGGGTATCCAGGCAACCAGTCAGCACAGCAGACAGGTAGGTCAGCAGACGAGAGAGAGAGAGAAAGTGGAAGCGAAAAGGAAGGTCTTGAGCTGCTTCCGGAACTTCTGGTGGTCCGGATCAAGTTTGAGAGGGACAGGGAGGCCATTCCAGACGGAGGCACCTGCAGAGGAGAGATATCTCCACCCCACTCTCTGCCTGGAGTAGGGTCTGACCCTCAGAGAGTTGGAGGTGGTTGAGAGAAGGACGCGCAACGGAAGGTGTTGAGGAAGAGAGAGTTGGATGTAGTGCGGGCCCTGGCCCCAGAATTACTTGTGGATGATGTAGAGGGTCTTGAATTTGAAACTTGCAGTCACCGGGAGCCAGTGGAGAGATTTCAGGGCTAGAGAGATACATTCTCTGGACTTGAGGCCAAGGACAAGTCTTGCAGTCCTGCATGTGAAAAACCTTTAAACCATGGTATGTCTTGGGTAACGATTCCTTCTTCCAAGGTCAGTGAGTAAAACTGAGGTTTGTTTTTTAAAATTTTGTTTTATTTTGAATTGGTTTCATTAATAAACCTTACGCAATTATCAAAACAACAAAAATAACATATAATCATGTACATAGCATATACAAACATGATTTATCAGAATTATTCGATGACAATCCATTTAAATCATTATCCTTGAAAATCAATAATATAAAATGAATGGCAGCCAGCCCAAGAGAAGCTGGTACACCTGATAAAATTCTAGACCAAAACGTGTTGGACAGCGTTCCATTAAAGGGTATGCACAAAGGAGCTAAAGTGTAAGTCTCTTAGGGATACCAAACCGGTACACTGCAAAAATTAATGCAATAAAGTTTCAATCTCTCTACTCTTGCAGAGCCTACCGAGTCTATCTGACCTTGCGATTTTGGCTTTGGCTCCTAGGACCTCCAGTGGGCGAAGAGATTAAAAAGAGGTCTCATAAAATGTCTTCTCCAACTTGCATTCGTACATTTCATCCAATACACTGGTAGTGAATAATCCTCTTTAATTGGTCATTTTAATTTCTTGTCTGAATGCAGTCCATTTGCTGGAATTGTTTCTTGGCGAGATTAACATTTTCGATACATAACTCCAGGAGGACATCAACAGGGGTCAATATGTCTACACATTGCCCATTCCAGGCCAAAAGAGTTTGTGAGCAAAGGCCTTAAGTGCAGAGTTTATATTGACAAGCAAAGATTTCTCAGGAGGGTTGACACATCACGTTTTTCCAACATACAAATGATTCAAGTGAAGGCAGCCACAATTCTTACCTTATAAGAGTGATAGGGAGGGAAGATGATAAACCCAAAACCCTTCTTCACCAACGACTTTCTAGTTTGCTCCAGATTTTGAGATCTTCTTTATTAATAATGTCTGGATCATAGAGCAGTGTAGGAATATATTGTGATTTATAAATGTTTACTGCAGCAAGAATGGAAACACTACCATGGTTTTTGTTAATTCTCAGAATTTGTGATGAGAGCACAATTGTCTTCTCCTTTAATCTTTTTTATCAACAGAGACATCAATGCTCTTCCTAATATTTGGAATCCCAAATATAAAAACTGTTCAACTATCTCTAGTTTCTTTCTATTCAATTCCCACCGACATCTCCCAATGTTTTTCTTTTTCCTCTCAGAAAAGACAATGATCTTTGTTTTGTTTGCATTTATTGGGGTTAAAAAGAAAAGTGCCGGTCATCTGCGTACAATAACTGTTTAATTTGGTCCTTTCCCATTTTAGGTGGAAAATGCCTCACAGAATGCAGAGTCATACAAATCAGATATGTACAAAATGAACAGCATGGGGGCCAAACACAACCCTGTCTTAAACCATCATGTGTAGGAACACTGGCCGGAGAAGAGACCTCTGTATTTAGGCATATTGGGAGCAATGTGTCCTTATGAAGATCTATAACCGGTCCCAGTATGGGGACCAGTAATCCTCAGCTCTCTAGTTTTGCCCACAGCTTATACGTGTTGGTCTTGTCAAATACCGCTCTAAAATCCATAAAGGCGTCATAGTTGTATTTTGTCCAGGCTTCACTTTGAAATAGCTTAATAATCAAGCCATTTGGTGAAGCCCCAAGTTTTTTTCAAAAGACAGACTGCATCTTATCCACTCTATCAGAAATAGAGGGCCACGATTCTAGCCTCTCTAAGAGAATGGATGTGAAGATCTTCCCCATCGTGTCCAAAAGGGCAATAGGGCTGTAGGTATTCTGGTCGGTTCTGTTTCCCTTCCTCAAAATCAGTATTATTTAGGATTTCTTTCCAAGAAGCAGGGAGATTTCTTCTTTCTTTAGCTGCTGAGAAAATGCTATATAAAATACCTGCCCAAAATACAGGTTATTTTTTTAGTGTTAGATTAGAGAGTCTGTCGGGTCCCCCCACCCCTTGAGATAGAAACTGAGATTGGTAAGATTATACAGGATGATGTATCCCAATATGAATGCTATAAGGATAGTTTGAGTTACTGATGAGGTCTGTGGTAAATACATTACATGTCTTTAGGCTACATGCTTTATACAGGTGCAGAACTCTAAAGTGACTTCTAATTTACTTAAATAGTACTTTTAAAGGGGCACATTCTTCCATATCCCAATGACAGTGGTCATTATGCTTTAAAGCTTTCAATGAGTGCACTCAGTTAGTGAACGGTTTGCGGTATTTAGAAGGCTTGTGTTTTGGCCTTTTTCTAGTGGGGCAGATGCATAGCTGTTAAAGAAGTGAACGGAGGATAGCACAGAGGAGGCAACACAGTGATCTTGGAAGCAAGACCCTGCAGAGCAACAGCGGTTTGAATCCTGAATCTGCACTTAGAAACTGAATTCAGGTATGGTATTAGGCGTTATAAAAAACCTATTAAATTAAATGGTGCGAAGGGAGATATTGATGTCAAATACCCTACAGTTCCAATACTGTGTGATGAGGCCCAACAAGCCTGAAGCACCTGTATGGGGTTGCTGTAGGTACTCTTGTTCAGAAGGAAATTGCCATAGCATTTTGGTGCTGGACTGCACATGTGGGTGGGACAAAGACTGATATGCAAATGGATATTTCCCATCTGTGAAAGGTACAGTGAGCAAAAAGCAGATGGCTGTGAACTCTCAAAGTGGTTAAAAGCCACTGAACAGGTTATCATGCCGTGTTCTTTCGAGAGAGGGGCGCCTGTTACCTTTTTTGTATGACTCTGTCAATAACTTCGCTTTGAATAATAAGTAGGTGAACGGCATCGCTTTCATACAGCACACGAAAGTCTCTAAATGGTGATAACAACGTTACTATCATCCAGAGGTCCACTCCAGGGATCTTATCGACCAAGGTAGAAATAGACTCTTGCTCGCATTTGGAAAGTTTTGAACACGTGACTTGCGCACATAGCTTTTCAGATTCTCAGAGAGCTCAACTTGATGAATTGAATTGCACAGGCTCACTTGAGGGAGATACACCAGTTCCTTTCAGTGAAAAGACCGAGAAAAATGTGACAACTGCCTGGATAGCCAACAGCATGGGTGGAGGAGAGGTGTAAAATGGCCCCAGAAAGATGCAATAGCTGCAAAGGAGGCCCCATTTAAGATATTGTGGCGTACAAAATGTATGCTAGTACTAGTAATGCATATGCTCTTTTAGTGATAGGGACAAGTTACACCCACTTATAAACTCACAGTCACCTCAATGAGATGTACAAGCTCCTCCCTGCGGGTTGCATAGCCTCACTCGCTAGGAAGCAAACGGTCCTTCAGTGTGATGCACAAGTTCCACTCAATGAGAGGGATAAACTCCACTCAGTGGTTGCAAAATCACCTCTCAGTGTGCTGCACAAGTTCCCACAATGAGATGTAACGCTCTCCTCAGTGTGATCCCATGCTTGCGACAGTGTGATGCACATGATCCCTTTAGTGGTACGGACATTTTCCACTCAGTGAGGTGCACACGTCCTTCCTCAATGAGAAGCACACACTCATCCAGTAAGACCCACAAGCTTCACTCACTGAGATGTATAATCTCTCCCCAGTGGATGCACAAGCTCTCACAATGAGAAGTACAAGCTTCACTCATGCTCCTCGCAGCACAGGCTCCACTTATCGTGATGCCTTCAGTATGATACCCATCCTCTCTCAGTGAGAAGCAAAACATCCCCTAATTGTGAGGCACACATCCCTCTCAGCGTGATGAATAAGATCCTATCAGTGAGAAGTACAAACTACCTGCAATATACAGGCCCCTCGAGGACATGCCCAAGCACATCTCAGTGTTAACAACATGCTCCACTCAGTGTGATGCAGAGGATCCCTCAAGGAAAAGCACCACCTCCACTCACTTTGATGCAGAGGATCCCTCAAGGAAAAGCACCAGCTCCACTCAGTGTGATGCAGAGGATCCCTCAAGGAAAGGCACCAGCTCCACTCAGTTTGATGCAGAGGATCCCTCAAGGAAAAGCATCAGCTGCACTCAGTGTGATGCAGAGGATCTCTCAAGGAAAAGCACCAGCTCCGCCCAGTGTGATGCAGAGGATCCCTCAAGGAAAAGTACCAGCTACTCAGTGTGATGTGATTTATGTACTTCTCTCAGTGAGTGAGATGGGTATGTTACCTTAGTGAGATGCACATGCCCACTCAGTGAGATATCCATGCCACCTTATTGAGACGCCTATGCCACCTACAGGAGATACTCAAGCCCACCCATTGAGAAGTGCATACCCCTTCAGTGAGATGCACCTGCTATTGCCAATAAGATTCACAAGATCATTTTCGTGGAGATGCACAATGCCACTGATTGAGATGCCCAAGCCACCTCAGTGAGATGCAAGTGCCAATCAATGAGATGTCTATGTCACCGTAGTGAAATTCACATGCCTACTCATTGAGGTGCATATTGCCACTTAGTGGGATGTCTGAGCTTTTGTCAATGAGATACATATGCTTGTTTCAGAGTACAGCCCATGCCCAATAAGTGAGATGCCCACGCCACCTCAGTGAGATGCAAATGCCAATCAATGAAATGAGATGCCTATGTCTCCTTAGTGAGATGCACATGCCCACTAATGGAGGTGCACAGTGCCCCTCAGAGAGATGCCCAAGCTTTTGACAATGAGATGGACAACCTTATTTCAGGGTACATCAAGTGCCCAATAGGTGAGATGCCCACAGATGACTCTCAAACAACGCACCAGCATACATTAGTAATTTAATTGCTATAACCCAATCCATCAGACATACAGGGGACTCCTACTCTAAACTAATTGCTACACCAAGATTCAGGAGTCAGAAAGCAGGCGGATCTAGCTTCCCAATGATCGTGGCCAAACTGTGGAATACCTTGCCACTATCACTGAGGAACGACACATCCCTGTATTTTTTCGGCAAACTTGTAAAAATGTTTGCAATTCTATGTAATGCATGTTATGAATACAAGAAGTGCTTCTCCCGCATACAATGAATCATATGTCTGTAACCAAACTCTTAAGTTCAAGCGCCTAGATACCTGGGTTACGTGCGCTTTATAAATGTTCAATTACAATAAAATAAATAATGTTACATAGCTAAAATAGGGGACACAATGGAGGTGAAAGGCCTAGTCGGGTCAATGCGGACAGAGTTGGGTGAAAGGGCGGAATCTGGTGAAAGTGCAGAGTCTGGCAGAGGAAGAGTAAAGTTGGGGGGTGGGCATGCACTTATTTGGGCCTAGGGCAACAGAAAGCCTAAATACGCGACTGCAAAAGGTACATATCTGCACCAACCTAGAGATGAGCACCCAATGGTGGGAGCTTTATGGAACTGTCTATGCCACTTTGGAAATCGAGCAATAGATAGCATTTCCCTAGGACTGTCTAGTATTTATTACTACACCAGCGGCAAAGGGCACCCATGTAAGCGGATCATTAAAATTCAGAGCGAGCAAGTGCTGTACAGCTCCTGCTACTCCTTCTCCCCATCTCATTTGATGTGCTTTTCGGTTATTTATATATGTATACCTGGTTAAAGGCTGTTCGTTCTTTTCAGCACCCTTCAATATTTTCTAACTAATACGCACATCTACATGCCTGCAAGTGCATTTATTAATCAAGAAATAGCAACTACCCCTTACAGGACTCTGCATAACTGTATATGCATAGCCAACATCGGTGCAGGTGTCCGACATTTCATTGATGTAAGTGTATGATAATCTAAGGCCACAATAGAGTAAATTAACATTCACTTTTTCTAGCCTTCACTTTAGGCATATGGGCAAGATCATAGACAAGCTGCTTAAACAAGATGACAAGAGAACTCTTTGGTAGCTAAAGTCAATCCTGTTGCATGATCAAGCGATCTATGTCAGCAGATTTGTTATCTACCATACTCATCAGGGTCTGGACTGAAGCGGTGGACTGCACCATCAACACACTCTGCCCAGCTCACTCTCCTCACTCTTCTTCACCCCAATCCTCCACTCTATCTCTCCTCACCCCACTCCTCCTCATCCCAATCTACCCCACTTCAATCACTGTACACTTCCTCACTCCTCTCTACCTTACCCCAATCACTCAACTGTACCTCCCCTCACTCATCCTCACCCACTGCGTCTGAACCCCCTTACTTCGCCCCATGAACTCACTCTTCCTCATCCCACACTCCTTCACCCCACTTTATGCCACACTTACTCACCTCACTGCACATTATCCAACACACCCCATCCTTCCTCTCCCACTTACCCACTTTACCTCACCTCATTGTAACATACCCCACTCCTCCGCACCCCACTCTAGCTCACACTACCCTACATTACTATACTGGGCCACTCTAAAAGTTTCTAAAATGCTGTCTAGAATTCATTACCACCCCACTCTACCTAACACCATTCACCCACTCTATTCACTGCACTCACTGCATGACAGTTTTAATTTAATTTATTATAACCATGCCTAATGTATGCTTCACAGGCTATGCCCGATGATCTGTGACATCAACAAGGAAAAGTGGGTGTCTCACATGAAGTTCTTGGTAAAGACGATGGAAGACTTTGGATGCCCTAATCACTGATAAAACCAGAGTCACCCTTGAAAGATTCAACAGGATTGGGCAATGCTGCATGGGCATCCCACAAGCGAGGCAGGGTAACTGCTGTTACCATTGGCAGCTGGGAGAGGGGCAGCCCCAACCCCCCGCGCCTGCTCCTCTCCTTCCCCCTAGCTACGGAGACACGCAGTCTCGGCAGCACAAAAGCCACTGAAGGGTAAGGTGCGAACAGTCATCGCACCCTTCCTCCAAACAGCAAGGTGCTAAGCGCCATAAGGAAACAACCATCAGGCAGGGCCTAGGTTCAAAGATCTGCCCCCACCGGGGGGTCAGACAGTCGGCTATCCGGCCAGGGGCTGCGACAACAGCGGCCCCCACCACATACACAACAAAGACCCAGGGCCTCCCTGGGTCCTATAAATGAGAGCAGCATGCTCAGAGTAAACACAATCTGTTTTTGGACCCTGAACGGGGGCCCAAGCAAACAGTAGGTTCACTGTTTACTCAGTGTCTTCCAAATCTTCTTGCTTCTTTAGCAATTCTTGAAGTTCGCTGTACATCGCAGTGTCTTTTTCCATCCTGAACATTGTACTGTTCAAACCAATTGCAATGCGGTTTTAACGAAGGAAGAAACGGCAACCGAATGGCCAGCGCGGACGCTGTCAGCTTCAACATTTTCGGCATAGATCGAAAAGCGAGCGGCGAGCGTGTCCAATCCACAGCAAACAAAGACGCGTGCTGCGGAATCATCCACAAAACCAGTGCAAACGAAAGAGAAGCGCACTCGAACAGCACGGCGCGGACGGTTTTCCGATTCAACATTTTACAGGTGAGCCATCTCGCTGGGGTGACGAGGGAGGAAAAATAGTTCTCTATGTCCAGAAGAGATACATTTTATTTACAGTGGACCGGAACCCCCGCGTTATAAGGCAGACAGGGCAGGATAACACAAGCCAATTTTAAACTTGGCAGAGTCACAAACCAGCTTGGGAGCTCGTCTTTGCTTGACAGCCACGCAGAGCTGCCGAACGCATTGCCAAGCTCGGTGGGCCCAAAGACTGCAGATTTAAAATAATTTCTGTAATATTGCAGGGCGATCTCACAGCAAAACCAATTATTTAAATCCAGTAAATCAAGCCTGGGTGCTGCCCAATTTCCGGAAACCCGAGCAAGAAGGCACAGTCAACAGTTACCCAGCATGGGCAACTAATAGAACAAAGCGCAAAGAACTCGCCGATAACAACGGTTTAACTCCGTGATAAAACCCTTTTTCTTTTTCCTATAGTAGGCATAGAAAAACATGGGCCCCAAACGGAAAACACGGGCACCCCCAACACCAGCGCAGAAGCCCAAATCACCACAATTGCTAGCAGCCATTGAAGCGGCAGAGCACTACGGATGGGCATGAGTTAGAGAAAACATGTACGGCCTACCCAGCGAAGGAATTACCAGCCCACCCAGCCGGGAGGAGGTTCCTGCACCATTGAAAAAGAGAAAAATATCCGAAGATGCCAGAAAAGGTACCAAAAAATTGTCAAAATTATGCGAGAATATGGCGGAATTGCAGCAACTAATGGTAGAAATAAGGGGGAAACAGACGCCGCCCGCAAGGGAACCTGGGGCCTCAAACCCCCCCATCACAATAGAACCTACTATAACAGTTGCAATCCACCCTCAACATCACCTATAGCAACTCCGCCACAACAAGTACAGCAGTTGCCAATAGCGGCCACAGCTATAAATGCAACAGCCTCCACAACTCCAGCAACTGATCCAACAGGTGCCCTAAAAGCATGGGCAATGCCAGGCGCAGACAGCCCAGGCACGACAGGGACACCCGGCAGCAATACAACTGACATTATATCAATCTGTAATGCGCAAGTAGAACAAAAAATGAAATCTTTCCAAACAGAGATATTAAATAGATACAAAAGATGCCTGGCATGGAACATTGATACCACAATCAAAGAAGACATATGGGCCAAAGAGTTTATAGAAATCTTTTCCCTATTAGAAGCACAGCGCAAAGGGAAAGAAGCTTTTAGAGATCCCAAAAAATTAGAAGAGAAAGCCATTGCCAGGAACGCCCAGGTCGAGCAAAACTGGGACAGCTGGTTACAGGCTTTTGCCATACTAGCAACAATATATGAAGAAACATTTCCCATGGATGGTAGGAAGATCTGGGCATATGTTGATAAAATAAGGGAAGTAAAAGTAACACAGAAGGGGAAGACATGGCTTGCAAACGACATCAGATTTAGGAGGAGCATGTCAGAAAGACCGGCCATTGAGTGGGATGAAGTCCAGAACGATTTATACACCCTCAACGCGAACCTCCCCAGGAAGAAGATACCATGCATTCTTCTTCCAAAAATAGCAAAAATTTGCAAGTAAGCAAATCCCATGACAATGATAAATCCAAAAAAGGGGAGCAGCCCTTTCGGAGGAACCAGCCTTGGGCGGCGAAAAATAATGCCCACAGACAGAACAAACAGCAGGCTGGCAAATCCAACATCCCATGCAGAAATTTTGGGAAAAACCAGTGTACATGGGGCAAAGAATGCTGGTACAAACATGCCTGCACAAACTGCAATGGCGACCATGCAACAAGCAACTGCACCAGACTCCCAGCCAAGAAAGAATGATATCCCAATTCTAGAACGAGGATGAACGCCCATCAACCCGGGCAATTTTAGGGATGCCCTAAACAGCTACCCAGACATAGAAATCAGCAGGATAATATCGCAGGGTCTCACCAAAGGGTTTTTCATCCCATTTAAGTGCTCTGGGTCACAATACATCCCGATGAATCTAAAGTCAGCCAGGGACAACCCCCAGATAGTAGAAACCAAAATCAAGAAAGAACTGCAACTGGGCAGGGTAGCAGGTCCTTGGGATGCCATGCCTCTAAAGGACTATTTAATATCTCCACTAGGCCTGGTTCCCAAAAAATAACCCGGAAAAAGGAGACTAATCCACCACCTATCCTACCCCAAAGGCCAGTCTTTAAACGATGGCATCCCACACACAGAATCCGCTGTAACTTACACGCATTTCTAAGAAGCGGTAAAGCTCATACAAGAGTAAGGCAGAAACGCCTTGATGGCGAAGCTGGACATCAAATCTGCTTTCAGACTTTTGCCAGTCCACCCAGAGTCACAGCAGTGGCTAGGTTTCACTTTTAACAACAAATTCTACGTAGATAGATGCCTTCCGATGGGGTGCGTAGTATCCTGTACACTATTTGAGCAATTCAGTTCCTATTTTCAATGGGCTTTCCTAAAACAGAGACCAGGGACAAAAATAGTGCATTACCTAGAGGACTTCATGGTCATAGGGCCACCAAACTCCGAGGAATGCGGCCAGGCATTAGCAAACCTGGAGCACATGGCCACAGAGTGGGGAATTCCCCTAACGTGGGAAAAAAACACCAAACCAGACACAAACATAATCTTCCTGGGCATCGAAATAGACTCAGCAAAGGGGCTCTGCAGAATCCCAAAAACAAAAATAACAGAACTCCGGGCTAAAATACAAAACCTGATAATGAGAGATAAGGGTAAAGCAGAAATACAAAGGAAATACAATCCTTAGCAGGCAGCCTCAATTTCGCATCCAAAATAATACCTCAAGGGAGGATATTTTCCAGAAGCCTGGAGTTCATAATCAAATCACTCACCAAACCACACTTGCATACCCGGCTAGGCAGAGAGGTGAAACAGGACCTGGAAACATGGGGAAAATTCCTCAGAGATTTCAACGTGTCTTTACTTTGGCGAACGCCTTTAAACATCTGGTCTAATAGGGTCCTATACACAGACGCAGCTGGGAGCAAGGGGTTTGGAGCCATACTAGACTCTGAATGGGTGGCAGGACACTGGCCCAATTCATGGCAAACAGCAGGCTGGACAAGAAACATCACCTTACTAGAAATATTGCCCATCTGGCTAACATTACACATCTGGGGCAGGCGACTAGCGAATACAGAACTTTTGATTTGGTGCGACAACATGGCTGTACTGGGCTCCATAAACAGAAGGTCTACGAAATGCCCTTTAGTACTAAAAGTATTATGAGCCATTACAACAGTCACACTACAAGTAAATGTTGTACTCAAAGCGAAGCACATTTCAGGGGCAGATAATAACATTGCTGATGCCTTATCTCGCTTCCAGTGGACAAGATTCCGAGCGCTAGAGCCACACGCCTAAGAACAGAGGACACCAATACCAGCAGAATGCTGGGCAATAATGGGAAGGCAAGAATAATGGCATCAACGCCAACGCCAGAGAGCACAGGCCGGGATGCCCAACAAAAACCAGGCACCTCTAAAACGGGTGCCAACAACACATTGGCATCAACGCCAGCACCAGAGAGTGCAGGCCGGGATGACCAATACAAAGCAGGCACCTCTAAAGGGGTGCCAGCAACACATTGGCATCAATGCCAGCGCCAGAGAGCCCAGGCCGTGATGCCCAACGAAAACCAGGCACCTCTAAAACGGGTGCCAACAATACATTGGCATCAATGCCAGCACCAGAGAGTGCAGGCCGGGATGACCAATACAAAGCAGGCACCTCTAAAAGGGGTGCCAGCAACACATTGGCATCAACACCAGCGCCAGAGAGCCGAGGCCAGGATGCCCAACAAGAATCAGGCACAACAACAACGGGTGCCAACAACCTCACAGGCTTCCTAACAGAGTTGGCAGAGAGGGCAGTGGCAAGCACCACAGCAACACAGTACAGTAAGTGTTTGCAAACAGCATTCAAAGCCACAGGTTCAAACCACGTAGAACTAATAACGATTAAAGATATAGAAGTATTCTTAAAATGGGCCCGGGAACAAGGTTTCAAAAGGGATTGGGCCAAAAGACACCTGGTGGCAATCTCATACTTCGGGGCAATTCAGACCCCAACCAGAACACACTCATTTCTTATACAATGAAGGGATGGGGCAGATTGGAGGGGCCGCAAGTGGACACCCCACGACCCCTTGATTTCACCAAACTGGTACAGATAGCAAGCCATTTGGAAGCCATATGTTGGCACCCTACGAGATAATGTTATTTAAAACAGCCTTTTTCCTAGCCTACTTCGGGCTTTCCGGGTAGGAGAACTCATCGCTTCCAGCACCAAGGCCACAAACGGCCTGGGCGTCATGGAAATCAGGGTGAGACAGGAGAGTGTTAATATAGAAATGCAGCAGTCGAAAACGAGTGCAAAAAGAACCATCAATATTTGTTGCATCGACAAGGCAACAAACTGCCTGGTGTGCATCACCAACCTCTATTACGCACAACGACCAAAAGTGGAGGGGAGTTTTTTAATCCACAAGGATGCATCGGCCCTAAGCCGCTACCAATTTAAAGGAGTGCTGATGAAAGCAATCAGCAGAGCAGGGTGGGATCCCAAACATTTTGGCACTCATTTCTTCAGGATAGGTGGCGCCACCGCTGCATGGCAAGGAGGTTTAGCACCCAACTACTAAAAAACATAGGGGGATGGAAGTCAGATTGTTATAAAAAGATACATCAGACCGGAACCGATATAGCCATCCGCCCTAATAATATTGTCTTCCTTTTCCCTCCCTCCCACCACCACAGAAACAACAGTCGAATTGAGGACCACACTCCGATCGCATGGATAGTTGGCCACTCATTCGTTTTCAGGACAGGCAGATGGGCAGAAGAGACTAAAGATGGGCCACCTTTCAGAAACATCATTACGTCATGGTGGGGATACAGAGGCCTACATTGGGCGGACGTCCACGAAACATTAGCGGAACTGGTGGCATACAGGGACCCACCAGAATTCCTGATCTTACATCTAGGGGGCAACGACCTAGTCAACACAGCTAGACGTACCCTATGCAAAGAAATGTGCTCCTCCCTAGCAGGCATTTCGCACAACTGGAGGGATACCGAAATATATTTCTCAGCAATCTTACCAAGTAAGAAATGGCTAGGGGCCAAATGCTACAAATCTATAGACATATCCAGAAGAAAACTGAACAGGACCATAGAGAGATTCTGTATGACTAGAGGACTGGGTTTCATAAAACACCCAGCCATTACACTAGGCAACTCAGACCTTTTTCTCGACGACGGCACCCATCTGTCCAGCCAGGGCATGGAGCATTTTATTCAGGAAATCAATACAACTCTTGCTCACAGGGGCTGTCTCTAGGACATACTCTTGGGGGAACACGGCCAGCCGGGAACCTGCCCGTGTGTGGCGGCACGGGTCCGAGGGGTTAACCTCAGGACCCGGTGCCCAAATGTAAGATACCATCAAGATATGTGATATCGTTATTGTCATAACCCATATCTGTACAATAAAATCCTACGGCCTTTTTTATTGCCAACACTTGAAACAAGTTGTGAGCCCATTACGGGTGAGGGTTCGGGGTTCGGCCATTACTAACACATGCATATGGGTTCAGCAGTTATGGGCAATGCTGCATTGGCATCCCACAAGCGAGGCAGGGTAACTGCTGTTACCATCGGCAGCTGGGAGAGGGGCAGCCTCAACCCCCCGCGCCTGCTGCTCTCCTTCCCCCCAGCTACGGAGACACGCAGTCTCGGCAGCACAAAAGCCACGGAAGGGTAAGGTGCGAACAGTCATCGCACCCTTCCTCCAAACAGCAAGGTGCTAAGCGCCATAACGAAACAACCATCAGGCAGGGCACAGGTTCAAAGATCTGCCCCCACCGGGGGGTCAGACAGTCGGCTATCCGGCCGGGGGCTGCGACAACAGCGGCCCCACCACATACACAACAAAGACCCAGGGCTTCCCTGGGTCCTATAAATGAGAGCAGCATGCTCAGAGTAAACACAATCTGTTTGTGGACCCTGAACGGGGACCCAAGCAAACAGGAGATTCACTGTTTACTCAGTGTCTTCCAAATCTTCTTGCTTCTTTACCACCCTACAAAAGGGGAGAAGAACAAAAAGAAGTACAAGGCACTGTACGGTGCCCACAACAAGTCGTGGGACACAAGAAGGCAGCACGGGTCCGAGGGGGTAACCTCAGGACCAGGTGCCCAAAAGTATGATATCATCATGATATGTGATATTGTTATTGTCGTAACCAATATATGTACAATAAAATCCTACGGTCTTTTTTATTGCCAACACTTGAAACAAGTTGTGAGCCTATCATTACGGGTGAGGGTTCGGGGTGCGGCCATTACTAATGCATGCATATGGGTTCAGCAGTTATGCATTTAGGAGTAAAGGGAACTTTCAAGCAAGCCTGCCCCAATGCACAAAATCATGGTGCATGTTTGAGGCAGCATCACCAAGAAGGACACAGGATCACAGGTTTTTAAGGGGAAGCAGGATGGACACACAGTTAACAGAACCATGAAAGGGATGTTGCTGTATGTGAGGGGAAGACACCCACAAATAATTATTTGTGCAGGACAATGACCCAAAGTCCTCCTCTGCAGCTGCCTTCATGGCAGAAAAGGGATTCACTTGGATTCAAAGTCCTCTGGAATCTCCTGATGTGAATCTGAGTGAGAATGTCCATAAGCCCACCAAGGGAGGGAGAACCTTTTAGGGCATCTCAAGGTTTTGGTTACAGGTCCTCACCCAGATACCAGTGCAAGGGTAATAAACCACATTAGGTCAATGGGCAAGCAACCAATATGTGAATGAACTGTAACATATCCACTTCTGAATGCATGTGCATTATGCTCTGTTATTATGCTACTCAGCTTTAATACTGTATAAATGGCACAATAAATACAGTATAATAAAGCAGTACACACAGTACTGCATCTGTTGTCAAATGTTTTATTGTGATCAAGAAGAGAAGTTTAGCACAATAGGATTGAGTGATTGGTAACTAAAGGAGGGCAAGGTGAAGGAGTAGTCAATGTCTGCAGGGACGTGCACCTGTATGAAGGGAAGGTGACGGAATATCAGAGTTGGCAGGGGATCAGGGTTGGTGGCTTGTAAAAGTGGTAGGGGTCAAGTACAGAATGGTGGGTGTGGTACAGGGGAAATGGTTACTGTGTACCACTTGTATACTGGGATTAGTATCCCATCAGCTTGAAGGTTGATGGGATACTAACAAGGAAGTGGTGGGTCAGGAGAGGGTAGGCAAAGGTTGGCCATGTGCTCCAACCCTGGATCCAACAAGAATTGGGACATTCTATTATTACAAAACTGGGTGTGGCTACGCTTGAACCTTTGTGCAGAAAGGTGAGGACAGACACAGACATGCTCATTTTGGTACTCCTCACAGGTAGGCATTCCCCAAAGGGATATGCAAAAAGGTGGGGAGGAAGGTTGAAGGGAGGACTGCCTGTGCAGTAAACAATTGTTTTCATGGTTGGGAGGCCATGGAAGACAGTGGCTGCTATTCTTACAGTATTTGTTCTGTTCTGTGTGTAACGGGAGGTGGGAATTGCAATTCATTGCACTGTGGATTTCTCACCTAATGAAGGACCGGTGACCCAGTACGAGGATACAAGCATGGACCTGCGACCATCTTTAATCATTGTCATATACATGCACATGTATTGGCTTATTTTAATATTCACAACCACACTAGATCTGGCTAAGAAAGAGGTTGAATATCCTCGATTATTGCTGTGACAGGAAGGTGACCATAATGGTAGGTTATGTGTTTAAAAATATGCTCTTCTATTCAGTAAACACTTCTTTTTGTATGACCATTATTATCAGTATTTTCCACTTTGCGTTGACTGTAATCCCGCCTTTGGGACCGATCATTCTCAACTTGTCCTTTGATTTAACTGAAGTAGTGTGTTTGAGGGCTCAGTTTACCATCAGGGCAGATTATGTAGTTTTCAACAATTTGCATTATATTGTTCATGGTAACAAGTAATGTCAATAAAGACCCATTAAAGTGCTGTAGTATATAATTGTATATATTTGTTTAATTTTTAATGTTCCATTGATCATATGCGGAAATGTCATGAAACTCCCAGAAAGCCCCAGTAGAGTAAACTGTGGAGTTCCACAATATTCCATCATGCCTCCTGTCATCTTCAGCCTCATGAAACCACAGAAGGAATATCAAACACATCCTGGCCCTCAACCAAGCATGGCCCTCAACTAACCCTGGATTCTGAGTGCATACCTTAAGCTCAATCCTTAAATGACCAAAATAGAAACCCCCACATGCATACCAATGTCTATAATTGGCTGACTTGCATCAAATTTGACAGATGTATGCCTCAACTCTCCCCAGGTGGAAGATTCCTCAGATTTACTATAGCCTGTGAGCTCCCACTCAAAACACATAATCGCCAGAAGACCCAAGAACCATGGGAACATCCTGGGCAGGAGTCGCAGATACCAGTTGGCCCCTCTGAAAGCCACCCTGAAGGTTGCCACACCTGTCATCATAGGACTAAGAAAATCTGATCACATCAACTTCATCTTCAAGGAGTTGTACTGGCTACCTCTTTAAGCATAACTTATGTTCAAGGCTGCCTGCATCGCCTACAAAGCAGTCACAATCAAAACACCACACAAATTGGCTTGCCCACCTCCAGTCTGTGCAAGGAGGTGCACGGGGGCCACAGTGTTAAGTACAGTTTCCCTATCACTACTCTGCCTTCTACCCAATACCCGCCAGTGCGCGGCGGCGGGAAAAAACAGAAAGTAGACCTTGACTGGGTGATAAGACAGACAAATGGAAGCTAGAGAGAGCAAGGGGGAAGTAATGAAGGTTGCATCCAGTAGTTTAACAAGAAAGAGGAACCAAGCACTGAACAACAACCCTTTCAGACAAATAGAGTGGGAAGGCAGTGAAAAGAAAACAGATTGCTTTGACAAGTTGAAGAGTCTCAAAGTGGGGCAACTTAACACGCGATCTCTGAACAAACACGCACATAACGTAAATTATCTGACAAAGGAGAAAGCTTTAGACATTTTATGTCTATCAGAAACATGGTTAAAATATCCTATCGGCCCCAGTATGCAAAGCTGCCGGTCCTGAGGGGTACATCATGTATAATAAAAACAGAGAGAGTGAAATGGGAGGAGATGTTGCTGTTATAGCTCGCAAAACATTGAACCTCTTCAGAGCCAATCTTGAATGCACAAGCTGTGAAAATATTCAACTAAAACTTACATATACCCCAAACCATAGTTTAAACATTATTGTTATATACAGACCACCTTCCTTAATCAGTGATTTTGAGAATGAAGTTACATCTCAAGCCTCTCGACTTATCTAACAACGCATCCACCTTGGTAGTTGGTGACATGAATAGGTGGAGAGGGAATAAAGGGGACAAAGAGGCCATAATGCTGGAAACAGCAATGAATAACTCGGATTTCCCTGTATTAAACAGCAAACCTACAACCCCCAAGGTAACCAGTTAGACTTGGTGTTTACCAACAACTTTACAGCATACAATGTTCTCACAAAACCATGTATTTGGTCAGACCCTTACTTGGTTACCTTTGTGGTGCAATTGAATCAGCCAGCATCTTACATTGAAAATCCCCATACTAAAGTATGGAGCAGAAACTTTAAGAGTGTTGGTCCAGAGATTCTGAAACTATGCTTACAGAGAATCGCTGACTCCTTCTCAGAAAAGGGCAACTGCGAGAGCATGTTGGAAAAATATAAGAAACACATGCAAGAACTGGTAGAGGCGAAAGCCCCACTTAAACAAAAATTGGTGAGAAAAAAATAGCAATCACCAGATTTGGTATAGCGAAGAATTAAATAAACTAAAACAAGACAAGAGGGCAAAGAAAGATCATGGCACCAAAATCCCACTTTAGCAAACAAAGATGATTGGAAAAGGGCTGATTACAGGTACAGGAAAGGTATTAGGGAAGCAAAGAAGAATCATTACAACAAAGAAATAGAGGCAGCAACCAACACATCCAGTAAAATCTTTGAAATACTTAAAGGGATTGAAAAGCCGAAATCACTCTCCCTTCCACATACTCCCACTAGAGAAGAGTGTGATAGGGTACAAGAAGCTTTCACTGCCAAGATCTCTAAGGCTCGAAATAACATCATTACAGCCAGAAGAGAAGGAGAGTCCCTTATCCTTCCAGAGGAAATAAGTAACCAGAAAGGAAGAGAGAATTTCAGCTTCCTCCCATATCCGAGGAGGAGCTATGTAGAGGGTTGGCCAAAATGAAACCCACCTCCTGCGCAGAGAACATACTGCCTTCCAAAATCATATTGGACAATAAAGACATTTTTGTCCCAGTACTGACAAAGATAGTTAATGCCTCCTTTAGGGAAGGGGTAGTGCCAAAGGAAATCAAGAAGGTGACTATTACCCCTTTAGTGATGAAAGCAGGGCTGGATCGGAAGGACTCCAGTAATCTGAGGCCGTTAACAAATTCAAACTTTATCCTGAAGGTCCTAGATAAAGTTGCCACACACCAACTACAAAAGCATGTAGAAGACTGGAACCTACTACATGAACATCAATCTGGCTTTCGAGCCTCCCACAGCACAGAATCAGCTATGCTCGATCTTCAGACCTACATGTTAGACCTGATAAATAAGGGCACCACTTTTATTCTTATGCTGTTGGATCTCAGCGTGGTTTTCGACTTGGTAGATCACCAACTCCTGCAAGAAGCACTGGCAAAAATAGCTGGCTGCACGCCTAAGGTGTTGGAGTGTTAGCATCATTTTTGAAAGATAGGAGTGCTAAGATCCACTGGGGCGACACATTTTCTGAGGCTGCCCCTGGCTTGTTTGGTGTCCTCCAGGGTGCTAGCCTGTCGCCGCTGCTATTTAATTTATATATGAGAAGTCTATGGGAACACCTGGAACAAATCGGCGTGTTCTTTACCAACTACGCCGATGACACGCAGCTCATTTTGGGAACTCAAGGGATAATACAGCATCGATAGCGCGAAAATGTCAGAGGTGTACCACATTAGTGACAATTGGATGCAACGTCATTGGATGTGTCTTAATAATGTGAAAACCGAACTGATGATTTTTGGGACGCAACAAGCCAGATCCAAGTTAGGGACAGAATACCAGACCTTTACCATCAAACAGGCTAAAATCCAAGTGATGCCCCATGTTAAAACCCTATGGATGATTGTGGAATCATCAGTGGGATCCGAGGCTCAGGTTAACTACCTGCAGAAAAACCATGCTTCCTACATGTGTCTCACGAGAACCATAAGGCCATTTATTAATGAGGCAAATGCAGCAACAATAGCAAGAAAGGTCATTCTGTCACGCCTTGACTACGGTAACGCCTTACTGATAGGAGCCACGAAGAGGGACAAACAAAAGTGTCAGGTCATGGAAAATGACGCAGACCGAACTACCAAGAGAATCCAAAAAAGGGAGCATGTGACTACAGAGAGAAGATCCCTTCATTAGCTAAGAGTGGAAGAGAGGGTACACTTTAAGGCGATGACCATAGTTCACAGATGTCTGTATGGAGAAGCCCCGAGATATTTTAAGAGGCAATACTCTTTGTACTTGCCTCAAAGACACCTTAGATCAGAGGATAAGGCTTATCTGAATATTCCTAGAGCTAAACGTGAGCAAGGGCAGGGGGAATCTTTCCCAGTGAAGGCAGAAAATGCTGGAACAAATTGCCACTAACTCTACGACTAGAAGAGAATTACCGGAGTTTCAGGACATCTTTGAAAACTCACCTCTTCCAATGATAATTTCATTATGTTTCCGCTGATCGCCTCCTATAACATAGAATATTTTGCGGACTGAATTACCCCGGACACTCCCAAGCTGTGATGCCTGCGGGTTATCAGCGTGTTATAAACAAACACATAACAGAAGCTACATCACCAGACTGGAAACAAAGAAGGGCAAGAGGGAATAGGAGCCATATCCTGCTATGCCCCTTGACTATGGAACAAGTTACCAATGCAAATAATACTGGCTCCCTCCATCCTACATTTCTGGAAGATCCTAAAGACCCTACTCCTCAAAGAAAATGTCCCCAACTGCTAATCACTCCACTGAACCCTATTTCTTTCATTCTGGAGCTCCTTTCTCCACTGCTCCCCTACCCATCCCAGCTCCCGTGCTGCTCTAGCACCCTACTTGTAACCCCTAGCATGTGCCTTTTGTACTGCACTCTGTTGTTTTTCAGCTTTGTTTGCATTCCTTATATCCAACATACATACATACAAGAGCATAGGCTGAGAAGAGACAACATTAAAGTGTTATTGTCCAGGGGTGGAAACTACTGCAGAGTTTCACTAATGGGCCTTTACCAAAGTAGATGGCAGGGGAGTGGATTAATTCCAGCTGTGAATGCTCGTCTCTGTTGTAAGAACAGTCTGAACTGGAGAGGCAAGAGAATTGTTGGAGGGCGGGATCGCAAGTGACAAGAGACAAAGAGTGTGACCTGCTTCCTCAGCTTTACTGTGATTTGATAGGTTATTTATAACGCGCTTAATACCCAGAGGTTTCTAAGCGCAGGCCCGGGGATCGAACCTGTGTTACTCCGTGTCGTCTTGCTTCCAAGGCGAGCACGTTGCCCCTGAGCTATCCGCCCGAGAGCAAATGTGTTGCTGGCGGTTGAGGACATGGGAGGTGTACACTATACTGTACCAAAACATGAAGACCTAGGCAGGGGCAGTGCATGTAGAAATGGGTGCTTCCTTCCCACTGAATGGCAATAAGCCATGTACTGGCAAAATGTGAAATATTGTCTCCATAAATCTGCACACTCAATATTTAAGATATATCGTGGCCAAACCAGCGCTGAGATCTCTGGCCAATGTAAAACATTCAGAACACACTCATGGGTACTGTAAGTAAACTGATTGAAATTGTCATCTACTCCACATTTTGAAATGTACATTTGAATGCTCTCTTTTAACGGCAGTGCTGTATATTTAATGTATTACATTTATTGAAAATCCTTTAAAAGATTTCTGAAAAAAAGGAAGAATGGCTTGACAGTGAAAGAGACATTGTACCAGGGCCTGGCAAAGAAATCACAGGGAAATAGCTGCTTATGCTTGCTGTGCTCATCGCCCCCACCATCCCAAAGTCTGCAGTCAGATATATGCTGCTCTTTCTCTCTCTCCCTCTCTATCTTTCTGACATTCGGGTTCGAATTAGATGTCATCCAGTGCTTGATGTGTGTCTGCGTTTGCCTGGAATAAGCCCCTATACTTATGTTCAAGTACTCTCAATTATTATCTCGGGCCGTGAATAGAATCTGCGTTTACTTGGCAATTGGACTTCATTCTTTTCATTTTCACTCAGTGTGTCCACAGTCGAGATACACCGAAAGCTTGTTAGCCAGCCGCTGGCTAAGTCTAAGTTGCCCACTCATTGTGTTTGTACTGGTATTTATTCAAGCTTATAAAGTGCTTTTGCTGAAGCGATGTACAGTTAAATTAGTTTAGTTGTCAGTACAAAAGTTATGCAATATACAAAATAAAATAAGAGGGGCGAGGGATTGAACACTGATTTGAGAGAGTGGAAAGGAGAGGAGCTTTAAGGCGGGTATGAAAGAGATGCAGTGAGGAAGTGGAGCGAATAGTTAGAGGGAGACAGTTCCAGAGTTTAGGTGCAAGGAGTAAGAAAGAACAAAAGCGATAAAGAGCGATAAAGAGCACAAAGAGGAGGGTGTGCAGGCAGGAGGATTTGAGATTCAGACTGCAGAGTGCGGGAAGGAATGTGAAGACAAATCAGAGAGCAGAGATAGGGAGGAGCAAGACCCTGGAAACATTTAAAGACAATAGGCCTCATTATAAGTTTGCCGTCCAGTAACAACGATACCGGTAAGCTTGCCGGTACCGTTGTTGCCGGACCGGCAAACTACGAGTTCTGCACGCGGGTGCCTTTCCGCCTGCCAGGTCTGACCTGGCGGGCGTACCGGCACCCACGAGCAGACCATGTCGGATGCACTTGCACCACTCACGAAATGGTGCTGGTGCATCCCGCCTCCCCTTTCCCATTGAGTCCAATGGGACTCTATGGGAATGGAGACTCATATTTTCTGGGGCCCGGGAATGGGCAATTACCGGGTCCGTCGGGGCTGAAATGCCCCGGTAATTGCCCATTCCTGGGCGCTGGAAAAAAAATGACTCCGGCAGCTGCCGTGCCAGTTTTACTGGCACGTATGTAAACAAATGGGGGTGTCCTGGCTGTGAGAGTCAGAGCTAATTGCAATGTATTCAATGCAAATCAAATCTGTAGTGTATTGACTACCCTTATGTGGTATTATTTATGCATGTCCTAGGGTAGGTGTACATAAAAAGGGAAGAATAATAATACACATGCGCTAGCTTATTTGTAAGAAGAGGTACAGCTTTAATTTAAGTTACTGTCCTCATCCATTTAACCTTTTTGTAAAGAGATAATGAGTTCAATATGCAAAGGTGCAGTCAACCCGCAGAAATAACACACCAACATACAAATTGTGCTGTGAGCATAAACCAAAACCAAAACAAATTGATACAGGAATATGAATGGGAACAGTAATGGAGAAAGACATAAATACAATTCTAATACATTCTGTTCTCCTCATTATTTACCGTGTTGTTACATCAGGTTTTAGACATGTTATCCTAACCAAAGTAGAACTAACAAAACCTATTGTTCCTCTAAGATGGAGACCTTGGAAGGGTCTAACATAGCCAGGCTAAAGGGTGACCAGAAATAATGGATCGACGTCACTGAAATAAATCCAAACAAAGCTTTTTAGGGGACCTAACAGCACAGCAGGGTGACAGAGTCCCAGGACGTTTCGGCTTTCAGTGGGTCACAGCCCTCTTCATGGAGCCATGGTAAGGTGTCCCCTGTTGAGAATGAAGGGGAGCTGAGATTACTACACGTGGTGTATCAGGGATAATGTGAATGTGCGGTGGTTAAAAAGCCTAGTACATAAATATGTCACTACTGAAAACAAAGGACACAAACACATTTTAAAAGCTCCAGTTTTCTCATATTAATGGTCAAGAAATGACCTTGCACCGGACTGGGTCCTGGGTCGTAGCCAGGAAGCTAAGGATGTTTGTAATCAGGTAAATCCCTCATCTGGGATATGGTATGTTCACCTCTCAGCGAAGGGCTGGTAAAAAGAGAAAGGGCAGAAAGAGGCTCTGGTAAATGCATGTCCCCTATCATCCAACCACAGTGGAAGAACTGCTAATACAGTTGCGTGAAAGGTGTGCTCAAGGCCGGATGTACCTTAAACTTGTGATGAGAAAATCCCCAATGGACATCTGTATGTTCCTTGAGGTAAGCGAACTGGAAAAATGTGCTGGAGAGGCCTAGCGAACGGCGGTGGAACGGAGCTGCACAAGTCTGTGGGAGTCAGAGAAAGAAGTGGCAGAATCGTAAGAAAGTGCCCTGAGTACAGGTAAGGACCAAAAGATCGAATCCTGTGAACTCGCAGGCTTCCCAAAATGAATGGAGTACCTGCTGTTTCACAAGCCGCTATGGATGCGTGCTTTTGGGAGTACTGTGGAACTCAGAATGAAGCTGTATTCCTAAGAAGTGTGTGCGCAGGTGCAGAGAAAAGAATACTGCACCGTGATGCAAGCGCAAATGAAGCAGAGTCATGGCAACATAATGCTGGATCCCTAGGCGCACGGGGATAATCTTCAGTTAAAGGCGGCGCGCAGCAGAGGAGAAAAGACGTGCTGTGGGCGCCGCCGGGTCACCATGAGGGAGGGACCCTGGAGAGCCGAAGGCAGCATGGTAATGCCGATGTGCTGGAGTGAAGAGCACGAGGGCAACGGCGCAGTTAGTGGCTGTATCCCGAGGCCGTGTGTGGGGTGGGATGGAATTGCCTAATGACTTCACTAGGAGTACTAGACCCCAAACGAAATTAGTACAAACATATGATAAATGTATGGTACAGCGCGGGCTATACAGAGGTGCCTAGTGTCAAAAGGTGGGCGGCGGGGCACACAAGGTGGACACTGGGGCACAAAGGGCCAAAGCAGGCAGTAGGAGGCGGCTTATTGGAAATGGCCCTGAGGTTGTGCCTCATTCAGACCTATAATGGTGGATTGTAGTTTATACATCCACCAAGTTTCTTTGAAGTTTAGGGAGTTAATGATGTTGCTGGTGTTGTGAACTTTGTCTGCAACTCACCAAGTGAAATTGTCAGGGCCATGCTGAAATTCAAGGAAGTGCGGTACCAGTGGTGCTGTGAGTGTTTTACAATGGATTCTGGACCGGTGTTCACCAATTCTTTTATGTACCGGTCTCGCTGTTTGTCCCACATAACGTAACCCACAGGGGCATTCTATTATGTAAATCACGTTGCATGATTTACAATTGGAGAAGTGCCTCAATTTCCACTCCTTGCTGCCTATGTGGAAGGAATTCATTTTTTTCGTCTGTTTACATGCTCTACAGTTTCCACAGGGATGGTGCCCATTTATTTCTTTAAGGTTCCACAAAGTGGATCTGGTATTGTTTTTGCTCATCCTAGCATGGGTGAGTACGTCCTTCAGATTTTTGGATCTTTTAAGTGCTATTCTTGGCATGGGTTCCTGAGGCAAACTGAGCTGTATCAGTAGCCAGAATGTTCATATTAATCCTTTCAGTTTGGTAGTGCTGGGTCCAAATGTGGTAACGCATGCCATGATATTGTCATTCTGGGTGTCATGGACTTTAGGTGAAAGTAGAGTTTCTCTTGGCGTGAATCTGGCTCTCTTCTGGGTGTCTCTGAGCAGTTTTTCGGATAGCCTCTAGCTTTTAACTTGTCCTCCAGAACTGTCTCATTCTTTTTGAATTCTGAAATGTCTGTGCAGTTTCTGCGGACTCCTAAAAACTGTCCATATGGGAGGTTGTTTCTTAGGTTGTGCGGATGATTGCTTTTGTAGCGAAGCACTGTGTTGCGGTCGGTCTCTTTTTTAAACATGGTGCATTCCAATTGGTTGTTTTTAGGTCTAATAGTCAAATCGAGGAAATTAATGCTTAAATTGCTGCTATTGATGGTAAATTTGATCTCTTCCATGCAATTATTGATCCAGTTGAAGAAGTCTGTGAGGATGTTGTTCTCTCCTTTCCAGATAAAAATAATATCATCAATGTATCTGTGCCAGAGCACTATGTTGTCAAGAAATGGATTGCGTGTGTTGAGTACATGGTTATATTCGTATTCTGCCATGAAAATGAGGGCCATGCTGGGGGCAAATGCTGCCCCCATCGCAGTCCCATGGGTTTGTAAATAGAAGGTCTCCTCGAATTGGAAAAAATTGTTGGTAAGAGCTAGTTTCAACATCTCAACTATAAGGTTGGTGGGGACTCTTGTTTGCAACATATGATGCGTAAGATGGTGCCTGATACATTCAATCACTAAATCTTGTGGGATGCTGGTGTAAAGACTGTTGATGTCCATAGTTACTAGTATATCTTCAGATGGATTAAAAGGTTGATGTTCAAATTTGTTTATAGTTGACATGGTGTCTCGCAGATATGGCAGTGTTTTCTGGCTCAAAGGTTTTAAGAAGTAATCAATGAACTTCCTGATGGGTTCAAGTATAGAACCACATCCCGACACTATGGGTCGTCCTGGAGGCGTTGTCTGGTTCCTATGGAGTTTCGGTAGAGCGTAAAACGCAGGGGTGCGGCCCTCTGAGTTATTCAAAAAGATTTCCTCTTTGTCCGAGATCCAGTTGTTGATCATGGCAAATTCTGTTATCTCTTTGATTTTCCTTTTTATTTCTGCATTAGGATCTTTTCTCAGCTTTTTGTAGTTACCTTCTTCATTTAGGAGTAGCAGCACCATTTTCTTGTATTGATCTTTGCTCTGAACAACAACTCCTCCTCCCTTATCTGCTGCTTTGATGACAATTGAAGTGTTCTCTGTCAGTGATTTCAATGCTTGATGTTCACCCTGAGTGAGGTTGTGTCTTTTGTGCAGAGTAGCATGCTGTACTTTTTTCATTTCTTGTTTAATGCATTTTTCAAACACTAGAACCGATGCAGGCATCTCACTGTCGCTGGGAAAGAAGTCGGATTTCTTCCTTAAACCTGAATCTTCAGGTTCTAAAGGGCTTTCTTTATCATGAAAGAAAGCCCTTTACTGGCACGGCTACCACCAGAATCATAATGAGGCCTAATGACAAGAAAGTGAAACAGAAAAGGAGAGTCAAAGGAAAAAATAAATAGACAAGCGAGAAGGAGTGATGGACGTGCCTAGGCGACGAAGGAAAAGAAGATGAATGGCTGGATTATAAATAGAAGAAAGTGGTGTGACATGGGAGCTAGGAAGGCCGACTAATAGAGCAGCACAATTATCCACAAGGGAATAAAATAAGTGAAACAAGTAGAACTTTAGTAGCAGAAAATGATAGGAAAGAGCGAGCACTCTGGAGGTTGTAGAGATGAATGCGGCAGACCCGAGCCGTTTTAGAGATGTGAGCAGAAAAGGAGAGAGAAAGTTTGAAGAAGACACCAGAAGCAGGTGGTTGAATATTAGCTGGAAAGAAGAGGTGCACAGGTTTGGTAGAATTAACATAGAGAAAGTAAGAAGTAATTCAAGATTGCAAAGCAGAAAGACATCTGGAAAAATTAGAAGAAGGGAGTAAGAAAAGGATGAGAAGAAAAACAAGATTTGAGTGTCATCTGCTTAAAAGTGACAAGTTAGATTGAATGAAGAAATAAGATCAGATAGTGGAATGGTATATAGGGAAAAGAGAAGGGACCAAGAACAGAGCCTTGAGGGACTCCATGTTGGAGCGGCCGGTGGGAAGAGGTGGGCCCAGACCAGGAGACAGACAAGCAGCTGTTTGACAGTAACAATCAAACCAGTTCAGGGCTGTGCTTGTATTTGTGTTGCATCTTTCCAGGGCACTGGAAAAATCACACACAATAGACTGTAGCAGTCCAAAGAATAGGAATATGCTTTCATGGTGGTGGCCACGCTGCACCTTATGCAATGTAAGTTATCCAGCTGCTGCATACATTATTGCGTCTTGTCCCAAAACTATTTAATTGGAGGTAACTTGAAGTCCGAGTTCTGATCCATTAAAAGTATGGAAGCTTCAGCAGCACATATACGAAAATTCGAATTAAAAGTATTGACGCCTTACTGAGGAGTGCAAGCATTTCCCTGTTAATAGCAGAGCAGCAGGGAGAAGTGGTTTTATAGGCCCATTAACAATACCCATGTCCTTCGGAAAAGTGCCAGTCCTTTCTACTTGTACAGTCAAAATTACATCAACAAGAGTCGGATAACAATTCTAAAATGAATTAGTCTTGTTTATAAGCACGTAAAACAGTACTCCCGTTTTGACATTTGGGCTGGCAGTGCATGATCCGGTAGTGGGCAGAGTCACAAGCAGGCTGGACAGCACACATGCTCGAACAAATACTTGTGCCCTGGCACTTAATTTTTTAACAGAGCATAGTCATCCTGTGGTGCTAGGAGAATTCCTGGTTACTCTCCTAACCAGAGGTATGGATGGCCCGATCTATGTGTCCAGGGCGCCTTACTTGATGCTTTACTAATCCTGTTCTGGCAAGAGCTTTGACCAACGAGGGCTGTGGGCACCATTGGGAGGGATGTGTGGAGGATGCAGAGTGTATAATTTGCCTAATTCCTGGGTAGATTTCCTGTTCCATAGTTGTCAGACAGAAACAGCAAGCTTCCAATTACAGAAGGCTACAGCTATGGGGCTTCAGGCTTGAAGTGGAAGCTAGGGATATGATCTGACAGGACAAACAATCTTACTAGGCCTTGTGACATACAGAACGTGCAAGTGCAAAACAAGAGTGCAGGTTAGAGGGTGCGGGGAGAAGTGCAGGGAATTGGTACGAGGGGAAGTGCTGTCAGGGCAGCAGCCTCTGAGAGAGTGCAAAGACAGCAAAGACTACACATGTGCAATCCCAGACCGGAAGTGCTGTGTGGCCAGAGGCAGTGTGATTGGTTAAAGGGTGGGGGGGGTGTGGTGCCATGTGTGACTCTGAGGATAACCATGCCACCAGTCAGGGGAAGAAGTCAGGTAGATTAGCAGGGGAGGGTAGAGAGAGTGAAGAGAGAAGAGGAGAGAAGAGGAAGGTCTTGAGCAGCTTCTGGAAATTCAGGTGGTCTGGCTCAAGTCTGAGAGTGGCAGGGAGGCAATTTCAGTGGGAAGCACCTGCAGAGGAGAGATAACTACCCCTACTCTCTGTTTGGAAAAGTATCTGACCAAGAAAGAGTATGAGGTAGCACAGCGGAGGGGTCTAGAAGGAAGGTAATTAGGTAAAGAGTGTTGGATATAGAGAGGACCACAGATCCAGAAAGCCTTGTGGATGATGCAGAGGGAGCCAGTGGAGCCAAGGATGCTAGAGCTGAGCCTTTTAACTGGAGAGTATTTGATACACTAGTGTTCAATGTGGGCTGGATTGGCTATAACGTAAATGTCAGACATGCATAGCATGATACTCCCGTAACAAAACACACACATGCAGATGGTCAGACACACATCCCCACCTCTTAAATACTCTCACTCATCTGGTGACAGAAAATAACTCTTTGCATCTCTTTGCCAAGTTTCCCCTGGATTTGATATCAGTGTACTTGGTTCATGATCCTAAGTCCACCAGTCGAGACAGAAGAAAACTGAAGAAGACACAAAGCCAAAGGGAAAAAGAGGCTAGGCTTGGTTGTATTGCAAAGTGGGCATGACCATTACTAGCACCCACTGCTGCCAGCCAATGGGCTCCCTCGACCTCCAGGTCATATTCGCCTTTGAAGGCCTGCATTGTGTGGGATACATTTACAAGCCCAGCAGAACTTATATGCATCACCAAACTGCAACTTCAGCAGTAAGAAGCAGAATGGCTGCACTGGCTCTGCATTAAAACTGCATGTTGCATTTACAAAAATAATGGCAGCGCTGTCTTGGCCGAGCACATATGGGGCGAGATGTAAACTTGAACACCCGAGAATGGCTGCCAGGGTTTTCTTCATGTGCATCAAAGAAATGAATCCAAAGGCAGCACTGCTATGCTGCCAGCTCAAAACTTCCCATTGAAAAAGAAAATGTTCTGCGTTTAAAATGACTGCACACTGATGCCCTTTCCATCCTTTCAACATTACACAGTCTGGTTCCAATAAGACACATCCATGTTCATCCAAATTCAGGTTGTACACCAGCAAATGGAGGCATTCCTCACTGAATGGCATGTTGTGTCAGGCAAAATCTGTGAAAGAGCAGAGAACTTCACTCCAGTCCTGTACGGCAAGCGTTTTACTTTTTGCAACAAAATAACAGAGGCAAACCCTTCACAAGAAGCCCTCTCTCTCTCTTTGCTTACGTCAGTTTCAAAGAACCCTTGTGTTGAACAGATTCCTGTGTAGGAAATGTTCAGAATAAAGATGCAAGGAAACACTGCATTTGTAAAGTGACATCCAAGAAAATTAACCCACGTGTAAAATGGTGCTTTTGCCATGCAAGAAAAGGCCTTTTTGAAAGAGAAATGTTAAAATGAGGCCCTGTGCTGGCCCAGAAACATGATGGAAGATGGGGGTTGCTCTAAATATATATAGGATATTTATTCCCAAAAGACTTGATTTCTGTTCAAAGAAAAGAAAAATAAATAAACAAATAAAATTACTAGGGGCCAGCAGAACAGGTTTTGAAAGCCCTGGCTTCAAATGGCCCTGCCTCCCCTGGGAACAGACTTACCTTCCCTAAGTGGACCAGCCCCCATGGGCATATGAAAGGGGCCAAGGTGGAGAATCTAGTGACCTCGTCAGATGGAGCGGCATAGCGGCAGCATGAGACAATGGACTGCCCTGGCACAGAGGTGTGAAATCCTCTGATACCTCTCCTCAGTTTCAACTGCCCAAGATCAAAGGCTAATCCATGGTAACCCTGGGCTAAGCTGACAAGAGCCTGACATTTGGCTGGGGGTGGGAAAGACTGTCCATATTTGGAAATAAAGCCAGCCAATTTGATTTCAGAGACTGTTCACATTAAAGTATTTATTTCAGCAACCTAAAGGCGCAGTAATGGGAAATTAGGATGGTTTTAAAGTAATTTTGGCATCATTAAAATACAACATTGTAGGTTTCTCTGACATGTTGGGGACGCAAATGCCCGAAAAGTGTCATTTCTGGGAAAAGCGTACATAGTACAGTTTTTGAATTTAAATGCAAATGTGTCCGATACTGTTAGGCTTATGTATATCCATTTGCAGGATGTTTGATAAAAAATGTTTGGTGTAAATTGCGAAAGATTGCCAGAATGACTAAACAGCATTGCACCGTCTTGGGGGTTGGATTAGCATGTTTCTTGTTAAATATGGAATCTGCCTGTATAATTTCTCTGATGATGACATTTGTAAATATGAGTGTTTTGTTCCATAAATGATTTTGGTAGAACAAAGCACATTGTAAAAAACACCCACCATAAAACTGAGTCACTCCCTTCAGTCTAATCTGCTTACAGGGTGGCGTCAACTTCCTTAGGCTGCCCTATCCGATTAAGAGGTATGTCTAGCTTAGTTCAGCCCACATAGTAAAAATACTCTGATGTCATCTGGCCTCTGAAGGGGGAGACATTCAAAGCTCAAGAAAAACCAGCATTCATAAATCAACATCCAGAGATCCAGGCATTTCACATTCATCCTGCAAAATTCCAGATTCCAGTTCCAGGCCAGGGGTAGCTGATAGCAGATCCAGGCAGAACCTTTTACCCAGGCTGAACCTCTTATCCAGAATTAAACCCTACAAAATCCCAATACTTCAAGGAGAGCCCAGCTGATGCACCTTGCTATCCAGCAACCAGACTAGGCCCAGCTGTCCCCTTCCAGGAGAGCCCAGCTGATGCACTTTGCTACCCAGCAACCAGACTGGACCCAGCTTTCACCTTCCAGGAGAGTCCAGCTTATGCACCTAGCTATCCAGTGACCAGACTAGGCCCAGCTGTCCCCTGCTAGGAGAGCCCAGCTGATGGACCTTGCTATCCAGTGACCAGACTAGGCCCAGCTGTCCCCTTCCAGGAGAGCCCAGCTGATGAACCTTGCTATCCAGTGGCCAGACTAGGCCCAGCTGTCCCCTTACAGGAGAGCCCAGCTGATGCACCTAGCTATCCAGTGACCCGACTAGGCCCAGCTGTCCCCTTCCAGGAGAGCCCAGCTGATGCACTTTGCTATCCAGCAACCAGACTAGGCCAAGCTGTCTCCTTCCAAGAGAGCCCAGCTGATGCACTTTGTTATCCAGCAAGCAGACTAGACCCAGCTGACCACTTCCAGGAAAGCCCAGCTGATGCACCTTGCTATCCAGTGACTAGACTAGGCCCAACTGTCCCCTTCCAGGAGAGCCCAGCTGATGCACCTTGCTATCCAGTGACCAGACTAGGCTCAGCTGTCCCCTTCCAGGAGAGCCCAGCTGATGCACTTTGCTATCCAGAAACCAGACTAGACCCACCTTTCCCCTTCCAGGAGAGCCCAGCTGATGCACCTTGCTATCCAGTGACCAGACTAGGCCCAGCTGTCCCTTTCCAGGAGAGCCCAGCTGGTGCACCTAGCTATCCAGTGACCCGACTAGGCCCAGCTGTCCCCTTCCAGGAGAGCCCAGCTGATGCACTTTGCTATCCAGAAACCAGACTAGGCCAAGCTGTCCCCTTCCAAGAGAGCCCAGCTGATGCACTTTGCTATCCAGCAACCAGACTAGACCCAGCTGACCCCTTCCAGGAAAGCCCAGCTGATGCACCTTGCTATCCAGTGACTAGACTAGGCCCAGCTGTCCCCTTCCAGGAGAGCCCAGCTGATGCACCTTGCTATCCAGTGACCAGACTAGGCTCAGCTGTCCCCTTCCAGGAGAGCCCAGCTGATGCACTTTACTATCCAACAACCAGACTAGACCCAGCTTTCCCCTTCCAGGAGAGTCCAGCTGATGCACCAAGGTATCCAGTGACCAGACTAGGCCCAGCTGTCCCCTTCCAGGAGAGCCCAGCTGATGCACCTAGCTATCCAGTGACCTGACTAGGCCCAGCTGTCCCCTTCCAGGAGAGCCCAGCAGATGCACCTAGCTATCCAGTGACCCGACTAGGCCCAGCTGTCCCCTTCCAGGAGAGCCCAGCTGATGCACCTTGCTATCCAGCAACCAGACTAGGCCCAGCTGTCCCCTTCCAGGAGAGCCCAGCTGATTCACCTTGCTATCCAGCAACCAGACTTGATCCAGCTGTCCACTTCCAGGAGAGCCCACCACTGCGCAGTGACCAGTGTTTTGCTCACCGCCCAGAAATTTGGTTTGCTGTTCAAACTGCCCCATTCAAGGTATCACCCTTCCCCAGTACCCAACAACTCCATCCCTTGCTTTGTTACCTTGCATGGTGTCCAGTCCCATAGAAATCATATAACTGCACTAGAAAAATCCTTTAAATTGTCAGAATCCTTAGTGTATCCTGTCCTTAGGAAAAGCCATAGTCATCTCCATGTGTTATCACCATTCTTTCCCAAATCATTTCAGTCCGTTGTAAGTCCTTAGTACTATTTGGAATACATTGATTAATTTCCACTTAAAGAGACACACGGCGTGAAGGGGTTAAAATTATATAGGATCAGTAAACTTGTAATTTTCCATTTAAAACCGATTTTCCCTGTGTAACTGCTTCATTTTAAAAGGCCGATTTTTCCTTTCCCTTTAAAAATCCCATACTGTCACCCATCAGTTACCCTTTCACTTTCAAATCATACTTGGGAAGTGCCTTTGTAAAACCTTATTCCGATTGTATCTGTTTAGCTCATTTTTCGTTTTGTTTTTTTAAACTTTGCTGCACTGTGTTTCCTTTGATTTTCTAAACTGAATGCCCGTCGTTTTGTACCTTGCCTTGTAGTTTTGCAAATTTGCTTACTTCATTGATACTACCATACACAGTCTTGCCTTATTCATTTAAACGCACATGTAACAACTGTTTAGTAATTCCGAGTGGCATTTTGCTAATTTTTCAAGGGAGCTCAATCCGATTTTTGCCTCCCATTCAGGGGTGGTAGGTCGGATTTTCAATCTGATTTATGCATAACATACCTGACTCCTTGCTACTATTACGAGTATTACCATTCCGCATTACAACCCCTGTTTTCCGGGAATCACGGATGCGGAATGGTGTTAATCCCCATTCCCATTGAGTCCTATAGGACTCAATGGGAATGGGGATCATGGAAACACCGGCAGCATCTCGTAATGCTGCCGGTTTTCCTCGTCCGCCTGCAGGCGGGCGGTGTTAAACCCGCCAGGTCAAACCTGGTGGGAACATCACCTCCCGCCTGCAGGAGTCGGGATCAGGCGGTCCGGAAACAATGGTGGCGGTGGGTTTACCGCCACCGTTATTTCCGGACCGCCTGATTTGTAATGAGGCTCAAAATCTGGTTAACAGGAGTTTGAGGGAATGTTGCAGGGGGAATACTAACTGTGCTGCTATCTGAAAATCCTACCCAAAAAGTAATCTTGCTTTCTTTCAATTGTATATCTTATGTAAGAAGGTCAAACTAAGTGTATGCTATCATTTTACATTGTAATAATCACTGCACTGGTGATTGCTGCCCTATAATGAATGTGTTTGATTTGTGTTCAAAATTAAAAATAAATACATTTTCTATTATTACACACCGGCCTGGTTCATGTTCCTTTGTGACACAAAGTGTACGCTGAGGGAGGTGTTAGACGGGTTGGCTGCCTTCTCAAAGCTGAATCCAAATTCATAAATTTAAAAGCGTTTTAGTGTGATGCCTCTTCAAAATCCTTAACATTGCAAGGGTGCTACAAGCTACCCCCTGTCCCTTGTCAGGCCACCTTCTACGTGCCCCCACTCGCTCTTGCCCATCCCACACCAGCACCATGATATATCTTCTGCGGCCCTTTGTTCCCGATTCTGCCATGCCACTACTCGATCACTGGTGCTGGCATGTAAAATGGCTCCCTTCTGCTGTCACAGTGTGCCACGCGACACATCTCCTGCATGGCGGGTGGCTTCGGCTTCCTGTGTCATTATGGCAGAGGTGGCAATTATAGTGGCGCCTATCGCAACGTACTGAGCACAATACATTCACTTCTGCTCTCTCAACTGCAGCTTCCTCGCGTCGGGTAAACTCTATTGTTACCATGGTTACCCAACGTAAGGAACCAACGCAAGCCTGAGGAACTTCCGTGTTCCATAAAGAGGAAATGCTTCTGGGTATCAGTGCTTCTAATTGAAGTTATTGCCAATACCCTCTGGCTGTGCGTTCCTTTTTGCTCAGCTTAATTTCCTTGTTTTTAGCCCACCTGCTATCCTAGCTGTTGCTGTTTCATTTCCGTCCCGCTGCAATTTGGCCCATTCTCCTCTGCTGTCCCATGGCAACGGACCTTCCTACTTCTGCCATCCTGTGGCAAACAGACCCTTTTCATCACTGCCACCCCGCGGAGAATAGACCTTTCAATAGACCTTTTCTCTCATTGTCATCCGGCGGCAAACGGACTCATTCTTTTGCCGTCCCACGGCAACTGGTCCTTGTATTGTCATCCTGCGGCAAACAAACACTCCTGACCCTGCAGATTTCTACATATCACGATCAGGGAAACTGACCTCGGATTGTAATATTGGATTGATCTTGAATGACCCTTGGCCTCGGAATTTAAACAGACTTTTGTGTTTTCTTCATCTGGATTACTGTGAACAGAACATTGAGGATACCACACAGGAAAAGACACTCTGCAGAGTTCTGGTGTTCTGAAGAGTCGTTAGAGCGTCCTCGTGCCTTTCGGGGTAGATATGAAATTATGTGATATGAAATGATATGATATGATAATCTATTTATATAGCACCTATACACAATGTGTTTCAAAGCGCTTCAAGGCAAGGGAGGGAAAATACAATGGCATTCTTACAGGCCATGAACAGTAAGGATGTGAAATTAACTATCGTACACGGCCTGACGACATTTCAGCTAGTGCAAGAGCTAAGACATAGATAAGGAAGGGAGGGGGAGAGTGGGAAGGAAATGGAAACAGACAGGCGACTACTGTACTAGGTCTGACAACATTTCTGGTAGAGCCAGAGAAAAACAAAAGGTGAAGGAGAGGGGTGCAGTAAGGGAGGGGAGGAACAAAACAAGCGACTATCCTACTAGGCGTGACGGCATTTCTGCTGGTGGTGTGGACGGGTGGACAAGGACAAGGACCTTACTCACTTTTCCCTTTTGTTATTTTATCCTCCTCGTTTTTTCCTGGACTTTCTTTCAACTTGCTGGGCTCTTCCCTCTTCATTATGAAAATTCCATTCATCCATCCCGCCAGAGTGTAACTCCAAGATGAACCGTAAATGCAAATATCAATGTAACTACTAAGCCCTTCCTTTGTAACCAGCTATGTATATGTAACAGCAGCACGATGCCCCTGAGCTGTTGTGCACTTTAAAAATATGAATAAATAAATAAATAACCACAAATCAAGGCTACTTCTGCTAATGACAACAGCCTGTAAAACACGAAGTCTAATGCTTGGCAGTATAAGGGATATTGTCAACGCCCATCCACTACAGTATCACTCGTGCAATTACGATTCCAACCTGGTGACCACCTGCTGCACTCAGTAAAGGGCAACCAATACTCCACCAATATCGAACAGCTTAATCATTCTATACAATGTAGAGCCGAAATAGTGAGTGCGTGCCTGCTAAATACTACATGACAAGTAAACTATGCCACAGCTCTTTGCTAGCAGAGCCGTCACAGTTTGCAGGCAATCGAAGCACCAACTGCTCAATGTGTATTCAGTAACCATCAACCAACTACTATGAGAGAACTGGACACGGTATCCAGCGAATATGTTGAAATAATAATTTTGAATGACAAAAATGTTGAAAAAATGATACCTACATTTTTTTTTTCCAATGTCTTCTTTTTCAATTTACATGTGTTTTGTTTTGTTTCGAGAGTAAAAAAATGGTAAAAAAAAGGGGGGGGGGCTTGGGTGGAACCCCCCTATTTCCACATTTTTTTTTAAAAAAAAGACATTCGACATTTTTTTTTTAGGTATTATTTTTTGACATTTTGGCATTCGAAATTATTTAATTCCAAATACTCACTATAAACCACTGGACTCACATCAAGCACGGCATCTACAGATGGCCCAGTAACTCCACCAAGGCAATACCCTGCTCAGCCTTTGGACACGTCTCTGTAATCTCATGAACACATAATAGCCAATCACAAAAATGTATAAAACAATTCATGACCACTATGCAGAAGTGACTCCATTAGCAGGACCCAAAGCATTGAGATCCTGTATTGATCAATAGTGAACTCAACACTACAAAAAGAACTTCAGGAATAAAACCTCTGACATCTGGCCCAAAATGCTTATGTCGGGCAGCCATTCTTCTTACAAATCAAAGCAGGCAATCCGAGGTGTGTCGTCCAATGCAAATGACATTCAAATATGGTACAAGGAAGATCATTTTTAATACTCACATTAATTGCACAGTGAGTTCTGCCTACGGTTGCACCATTGTGATAATGTTCCGGTAGGGGCAGTTTTCCTCATTTCCACCACATAATCGAAAGGTGAGGAGTAAAACAAAGACATTCGATTTCGAATGTATATGTGCAATTGTCTATTTAAAAAAGCGTAATTTCCTCCTACAATTAACTATTACGGGAGGCATTTACAATAATCTCCAATGCAATCTGCCTGCTATTACCAGGGGGTAATATCAGGCGTATTCCATAGGAATCAGATGTATTACCGCCAGCATGAAAATATATGCTGGCAATAAGGCACTTTAAGGGGCTTCCGGAAACATGCAAGGGCACAGTATATCCATCAAGCTCTACAACCCTGCCTTAAAAATTCACCAATTCACTGCCATTTTGCTCCGTTGGATTGTTTTGTTCAGTATTTCTCCAGTGTTGATGGCCCGGTGGGAGGAGACTACACAAGCCCCTTACACTTTGCAGAGTGATAGCGGAGTGCAGCAGGAGTGTTCTGAAGCAACCTGTGCAGCCACCACTTTGCTCCGTTGGATTGCTTTGTTCAGTCTTTCTCTAGTGTTTATGGCCCGTTGGGGGGAGACTACATAAGCCCCTTCCACTTCAGGGAGCGATAGCGGAGTGCAGCAGGAGTTTTCTGACGCACCCTGTGCAGCCCCACTTTGCTCAGTTGGATTGCTTTGTTCAGTCTTTCTCCAGTGTTGATGAGACTGTGGGAGGAGACTACATAAGCCCCTTACACTTCCCGGAGCGATAGCGGAGTGCAGCAGGAGTGTTCTGGTGAGTGGGCCTGCGGGGGCCCACTACTCAGGTCCTGCCCCTTTTTTTACCACCAGTGGATCCACCCACCCAATGCCCTACTCCTCTGGTGGCCACCTTGCGGATTGGGCTCATTCTTTGATGGTAAGGCATAGTTATAGCTTCCCTGTCACCTTTTGGCTCATCATTAACTTGGGCAGTACATCTTTAACATGCCACCCAAAGGAAAATACATTTTACGGAGCGAAATGCCCAAAACCGTAAGCAAGCCGGCAGCCATCCTCACGCACTTAAAGCCTGCAGCAAGGTCCCACGGGCAAAGAAAGGAAAATCTGATGTTTTGCCTGCCATCGCTCGACCCTTACAGAAAATAATGACCACATTTTGAGACCTTACGACGCCGAACGCTCGTCTGAACCGAGTGGCCATTCAAAGCACCATTCCTACTGTTGATAACGCTGCAGTGGTCATAGCTGATGTTTCTTCTAGTCCCTCGACGACGGCGATGGTTGATGGTAACACTAGCCTATCCCAGTCATCTACTACGACTGACAACAACCGCTCATTGCTCAAGCTGTGCCATACATTTTTTTTAAAAAACTTGCTGGCACCTTCTTCTATTGTTCCCTCCTCCACGATACCTGACTCAACCCGCATTGGTTTCGCCACAGCAACATTCGTGTGATTGTAACGAGGAGGAAGACATGTTTATTGATATTATTGCTCAGGGATGCAAGGCAGAATTCGACATCTCGTGGTAATAAAAACCTGGAGGCAAACATCGAAGCTGTCTTGGCTTTATGTGCTAATATTTCTGCTGAACAGATGGCTATGAAATCGTTATTACTGATGTTAATATATCTACCTGGCAATTCAGCTCTGGGCACTTAGACTAATGGGTTTGCTGCTCCAGGACAATCCTGAGATAATCCGGTTCTTCTCCAGAAAACAAGACTGGTACTGTTGATTGTTATAATTCTAGAGGATTGAAGGAAGGTGAAACACTTAACATCATGGCTAGAGTGGATAATGACGCCATGGATGCGCTCTGCAACAAGCTCTCCGTGATTGATTGTCCCATAATTTATCAGGACGACAGTCATGAGACTGCTGTTGGAAGTAATTAAGGCCCTAATTACAGGAAAAAGGGTGGCTTTTGTAAATTCCTCCCTAAATTTGTTCACGGCTCCGGTGGACTCAGTTAATTTGATCTTCTCTTTTGATGATTCTAAGAGGATTGTTTGGACTCAGGGTGATGGCACACACCGACTGGCAGGCGGTGCTGCATGGCCCACTGGATAAATGGGTTGAATCTACTAATAATAATGTTCTGTCACGGCCCACTGGAAACCTTCCCATTAGGACCCCAAAGGTTTATAATTTGCAAAGTTCAAGGGCAGACCTTGGTAGGGTCTATACAGGCTCTTCTTTAACATCTTTCTGTGATGTATTCTGAGCATGCCTGCTCATTGAGCTCCCAGCCTTTAGCTTATCCTATGGCACAATGCAAAGTGAATACTCATTTGTATGCTTCTTTGGGCAGCATGGCAAAGACTGAGGAAATTGACCCATGTAATGAAAGTGTGTTTTTAAATCGGATTAATGTGTTGAACTTGTTTAAATCTACTTCTTGCTTGGCAAGCATTTCTTGTTGTGACATGTTAAGGCTTGAATTACCCAGATGGGAGAGTGCATCCAACTGGGTATACATAGAGTTTCGGTCTCCAGCTATAGATTCCTTGCTGTGGACCTACGCTCAAGAACTGCACGGCAAGGGCTTTAAGCTCACAATCTGCAATGTATCTGATGGGGGAAAAAATATCAACAATTGTTATACACAGTTAGTAATAGTGTGGTTACGAGTGAGAAGCCAAGACTAATCCCAAGCATTTTAGTGACTCCTGCTAGGCAAGGTCTTGTCACACAACTTCCAAACCAGCATGTATCTAGTACTAACGGAAAATGCATCTACACTCAGAGTAATCATTGACCTCAAATCTGGGCCACTTTAATGAAATGGTTGTGTTGGAACACTCAGGTTTTGGTTCCTTTCTGTCACACCCCTTGGGCAAGTCACACATATAAGATTGTGACATCTTTGTATTACAGGAGACTTAGGGCCTCATTACAATGTAGGTGGTAAGGGTTAACAGTCACCGGTAATGGTACCAGTGACCGTTAACCCTTACCGCCTTACTACGAGGTCCCTTAGCGGGTTGGAGAATTTTAACGCCTGCTTTTTGCAGGTGTTAAAAACCAACCCACTGAGGGACCTTGTAGTAGGGCGGTGGGGATTACCGGCACCGGTGCCCTTACCGAAGAGCAGCATGGCTGCTGATGGGATTGAACGCAACATTAAGCACCTCGTAATCTTTCCGTGTAATGAGGCCCAATGTGTCCAATACAAAGTAAATTTTTCCTTGCATGAGCGGTGTCAAGTGTGCTATTATCCTAGTGTGCCACATGCTTAATAATGTGTGCCCGCCATTTGAGCTTAGATGCCAACATTTGAAACTGTTGATGTAGTATGCCATTAGGGGTTCTTACCAGTGTTGAATGTGGACTCATACAGTGAATGAGGCAGCAATAGAACAATACTCTGAATGAGACACAGCGCCAGTATTCTTCGGTTGCAACTGAATCTGGTGTGAACTAACTCCCCGGGCGGCAGCCCCGCTCACCGATAGTACGTGGGTCGCAGCTCACTCAACAAAACAACAGAAAGGAGACTCGGCTCTTCACAATAGTAATAACAGTAGAAATGGGACGTTACATCTCCCCCTTTATTAACTGGGGTTGTTAATTAATTTCCTCTATCCCTCTTGAGGGCTTGCGTATTGTTCTCCGTGAGGGGCTGCATGCAGGTGGATGCTCGCTTGTGTTTACACAGTCACTGTCACTGTCATCAGCGTCTCTGTCTTCTTCTCTATATTCAGAGTCTATGTCAGATGAATCTTCTGCTCTTGTCACCTCAGTACTTGCTGGATCTCGGTCGCCTTCGAGAGCCCAGAAGAACGAGACGTTCTGTGTGGTGGTGCCTTGTGGGCTTGCAGCAGTTATCATTGACCCGTGTATGTAAGTCACAGTCAATGGCTCTGGCTTGAAAGCTGGAGTATCTTTGGCACATTGATTTTGTCGGACCAGGACCTGGTCACCTATTTGGATGGAACTTGGTCTTGCATGGATGGATTTGTGGAGAGCATTGCTTATCAGATAGTTTATATATTGGTTCGCTTTGGCAGACTGACGTTCATCGTGAGATGGAAGTGGGTACCTGGACAGGAAATCTGCCGAGTTGTTGTCCTTTCCCGGGTGATGTATGATTTTGAAAGAGAACTCTTGTAGCCTTAGTCCTCACATGGTGATGCGGGCAGCATCTTGGCAGTTGGTTTGCCATATATGGTGGTGAGGGCCTAATGGTCAGTGATGATTGTGAATGGGCGTCCATACAGGAACAGGTGGTAGTGTTCACATGCCCATACGACCGCTAAGCTTTCCTTCTCGGGTTGTGAGTATGCACATTCAAAAGACTGAAAGACTGTGCTTGCCTACGCAACAATGTGCCTCGTGGAGTCTGGTAATGCTCCTGGCGTGTATTGCACCAGTATCGCTCCTCGCCCCACTGGGCTGGCATCTGTCAGTTCAGTCTTAAGGTCCGGGTCATATCAAGCCATGCAGGATGCTGATGCAATGTGCTTCTTGATTTCCTGGAAGGCTTCCTCGTAATCGCTTGACCAGTGGAACTCTTGATGTTTTCCCTTGAGTAGTCTGAAGGGCGTGCTTCCAGACGCAAAGTCTTGAATGTAACGTGTACAGTAACTCGCCATTCACAGGAATGATCGTACTGCTGATACAGAGGTGGGTGTGGGGGCCTCCACCAGCATTGGACTTTTTCGGGGACAGGTTGTAAGCATTGCTTGAGAATATGTGTCCAAAGAATTTCAATGTTGATTTGCTGATTTCACACTTGTCTGGTTTGAGCGTGAGATGGGCATTTTCAAGGGCCATGCACACTCTTCTTAGGGTGTCGTCATGTATTTCTTGGGTGGTGCCAAAGATTAGAATGTCATCGCTATAATTTAAGCAATTTGGGATGTGTTTGATAACTTGGTGAATTTCAGCCGCTGATGACACGCCAAAGCTGAGCCTTTTGTATCTAAATAGTCCCAGGTGTGTCGAGAATGTGGTGATGTATCTCGACAACTGATACAGTTCAAGCTGGTGGTAGCCCTTGTTTAAGTCCAATTTCGAAAATACTTTTGCCCCCTGAAGTAGGTACGTCATATCTGTCATACTGGGGGCAAGGTGGCATTCTCTTTCTATGTTGTAGTATGGCGGTCCAGAAAGGGTGCTGGTATGTTGCTACCGGCACCCTTATTTCCGGACCGCCATACTTGGAATGAGGCCCAAAGGGCCACTTTTCTGAGATGCAAGAAGTGTGATGTCCAGTGATGTGCAGAGTGAAGCCTGTGTGGAAGCGGCATAGGCTGTGTCCTCCCACTTCTTCAGGTGATGGAGGCTTGAATACAAGTAAATCAGAACTATAGAACTCAAGAGGGTGGGTGTTCTCGCTCCTTGCAGCTTTGCAGTCTGGAGACAAATAATCTCATGGTCCCATTCTCCTGAACGTGGAGAAACTGGAAGACATTGGGCCTCATTACAATGTTGGTGGTATCCCATTAACATGGTAGTACCATTACCGGCACTTGGAATGTCAGAATTACTGGCATATTCCAAGTTCCGGTAATGGTGGTAATTCCACATAAGAATAATGATGTAAGAAAGTGGTCAAATCTGGAGTTACATTCTTGATGTATTAAATTGTTTGCTCCAATTCTGCCTATCCCATTATTGTAGAGGTTTACAGTTTATGAGTGGGCACAGTCTCTAGCGCCATGAATCTTTCACAACCCTTTTTCTTGGACAGGTTTACTATTATGTGGAGAAGTTTAAAGAATAGGGGGGGTATTTTCGTTTTTGAGGATCAGGAAAAATTGGGTTAAATGTGGTTAAGACCTTCTTTTCTGATCTTCCTCATTTTGGTGAATTTTTAAGGCAGCGTTGGGGAGCATGGTGGACATAATTTGCCATTGCATGTTTCCGGCAGCCCCTTAAAGTGCCATATTGACAGCGTTTATTTTCATGATAGGATATGACATTTATAACGTGTGGGAGGGAAGGGGAACAGAGGGAGGACAGAGACAACAATCTTACTAGGCCAGGTGATATTGAGATTGCGCAAGTGCAGAGGAGGGGCAAGGGGAAAAGTGCCAGGGAAAAGGGGAGGGGATTTGCTGTACATTGGATCAAAACAATAACAAGAAGTGCGGCCAGCAGGTGGCAGGTGCAAGGGTAAGTGCATACAGCAGGTGTCCAAAAGTACAGGTAGGAGGACTGTAGGGTTACAGAGGGTTACAGATACAGACCCAAAGTGCAAGGGTTCCCAGGAGGCAGTACAGGAGTGTAACTGGGCGGGGAGGGACCTGGGTCCGAACTCAGAGGGTAGCCAGGTGATCAGTGCAGTATCAGACAGGAGATGAGCAGGAGAGAGGAAGAGAGAAGGCAGAAGCAAAGAGGAAAGTCTTGAAGTGCTTCCGGAACTGGAGATGGTTCTCCTCAAGTTTCAGAGAGGCAGTGAAGCTGTTCCAGAGGGAGGCCCCAGCTCAAGAAAGAGATCTACCATCAACTCATTGCTTGGAGAAGCAAATGACCCTGAGGGAGCTGGAGCTGGAGGGGGAGGGGCGAAGAGCTCAAGTAGGAAGGTATTTGCGAAGAGAGAGTTGGTGGTATTGAGGACCCAGGCACCAGAAGGCCCTGTGGACAATGCAGATGGTCTTGAACTTAATGCTTGCAGCTACTGGGAACCAATGCAGAGATTTCAGTGCTTGAGATATACTATCCCTGGGCTTGAGGCCAAGGACAAGTCTTGCAGTCTGCTTCTGGATGAATTGCAGAGGGCAGGGAGAAGAAACAGGCAGATTTAGAAAGAGGATGTTGCAGTAGTCCAGCCAGGAAGGAACCAGAGCTCTAGAGACAGTGGGCCTCATTCCGAGATTGGAGGCAGCCATGGCGCTAATAGCGCCATGGCTGCCTCCAATAACGGTACCGAGTCTGCCCTCATTCAATGGGGACTTACCGGTCTAGTCAGACCTTTGAGGGACCGGTAGGTCCCCATTGAAAATACCATTCCCCATTCCCATTTTAGCCCCAATAGGGCTCAATGGGAATGGGGAAGGTGCAAATAACGGTACCGCAATTTGCGGTACCGTTATTTGCTCCCTGGACCCTTTGCGGCTCCCGCTAAGGCCGCCTGGTAAAACCAGGCAGGCTTAGCTAGACCCGCAAAGGGACCTTGGAATAGGGCGCAAAGGGATTACCGGCACTGATGTCCTTAACGGTGCCCGGTATCCCTTTGCGCCCACCTCGTAATGAGGCACAGTGAGCTTCTGGGGAAGGAGAGGAAAGAAAGAATACCTCTGAGGAGGTGCAGTTGGTGGGTTGACTTCTTAGAGACGTCAGAGATGTGAGGAGCAAAGGAGAGTGTGGAGTCGAAGATGACCCTGAGGTTCTTAGCCTCACAGGTGGGAGCAGGAAGAGGGTCAGGGAGGCCGGCCAGAGAGTGACAGGAAAGGAGGATGCAGGTGTGCCGATGAGGAGACTCTCTGTCTTACTGGCATTAAGGCAGTACACCATTCCTGGATAGCAGACAGTCAGTCAGAGATGAGGGAAAGAGAAGAGTTGACAGAGGGGAGCCTGAAAGTTGGTGCAGAGAGCGGCAATGCAGTGGGCGAAAGGTGCCATGTATTGGTTGAACAGCCAGGGAGAGACATTAGACCCCTGGGGAACACTACAGGTAGAGAGTGAGATAGAGGAAAGGAAGAACCGAGCGGGTCGATCAGAGAGGAAAGAGATCATCCAGGCCAGGCCCTGATCAGTGATACCCAGGTTATCACAGACACGATTGAGCAGGATGACATGGTTGACCATGTCAAAGGCAGAAGAGAGATTGAGTAAGATGAGGACAGAGGGGAGATTAGAATCAAGGTTAGAGAGCATGGTCAGCCAGGGCAGGAGCAAGGGTGTGAATGTGGTCCTTGATGGTTTTGGAAGAACAGGGAGGAACCTGTTTTGATGAGACTTTCATAAATCGGACTTGTCTAGAAACCTTGTCAGGGGAGAACAGAGGAAAGGCCGAGAAAGAGGGGGGAGTGGTGGCTGCAGGGGGGGCAGAGGTAGAGGAGAGAGTAGAGGAAGGAGGAGCAGAGGAAGAGAGGGTGGACAGGATGCCCTTGGTTCTAGAGATGAAGTGAGAAGCCATGGCCATGCAGAAGGCCTGGTAGGGAACAGGAGAGGTAGAGACTGCAGCAGGATTGGCCAGCTCCTTGCAGATTTTAAAGAGATCAGCTGAGTTGTTAGATTCTGCAGAGAGGTGGGCTTAGATGTGGGCTTTCTTCTTAGTGCAGAAAAATAGGCGGTATTGCCTTTGAAGCAGATGACAGGCCAGTTTGTCAGAGAATGCACAAGAAGCTATCCATTTTCTCTCAGCCACCCTGCAGTTACGTTTAAGGGTGACTAGGACAGAGTCCTACCAGGAATTGCACTTGGCTTTGGGCTTCAAGTGGCTCCTCATGACAGGGGCAAGAACATCAAGAGTATCAGAGATAGAAGAGTGGAGCATGGAGAGGGCTGTGTCAGGATGTGAGTCAGCCAGAGGAGGAGGATGGGGAGAGAAAGTGGCGGCGAAAGCCTCAATTGGCACACGCTTCATGGGTTGGATGACCGAGAATGTAGGTGGCAGTGCTGGAGTTGGCTTGGCCCAAGGGATAGAGAGGAAGAGATGGGAGGAAGGAGAAAGTTATCAATCTAGGAGAGAGGAGTGGTCAGAGGGATAGGGAGGGGGAGGTCTGAGGAGATCAGAACATCCATAGTGTGCCCCGCAGAGTGAGTCGGGCCAGAGAGGAAAACAGAAAGAGCGAGAGAGTCGCAGAGGTTGCAAAAGAGGGACATTAATCGTCCAGGTGGATGTTGAAGCCTCCAAGAAGGAGGAGTTGCGTGGTTGAGGCCAGGAGGGAGGAGGAGAGGTCCACCCACCAAGAGAGGAAGGAGGTGATCTGACCAGTTGGCCGATAGATAGTACCCACGGTAAGAGAGAGGCCAGGAGAGAGAGAAAGCCTGCAGACAAGGCATTCGAAAGAGGAGTAGGCCTACATAGGAATGACAGAGGCATGAATCCACTGTGGGAAGATCAAGGCTACACCCCCTCCGGAACGGTTGATTCTGGGCACGGAGAGGATCTTATAGCCATCAGGGAGGAGAGTGTCAAAGCTTGTGACAGAGCTGGCCGTGAACCATGTCTCAGTGAGACCGAGGACATCGAGGTCAAGTTCTTCCAGGAGGCCGAAGATATCAGAGGAGTGTTTGACAGCTGAGCGAGAGTTGATAGTAGCAATATGGAGAAGGTTGCCAACCTTGAAAGCCTTCTGGGGTGGGGTACAACTCAGAGGTGTGGCAGAAGAGGAAGGAGGAGAGGGCAGGGTAGCAAAGGAGGAGGCAGAGGGGGAAGGCAAAGATTCCAAGGAAGGAGAGAAGGGACAGCAGGAGAAGAAAGGAAATTAATGAGGTGCAGAAGTTTATATGAAAGAGGAGAAGGTTGGCCTGAGGGTCTTGAACCAAGACTGTGCCATTCAGGTAAACGCTTATGATGACCTTAAAGGAGTGGAAGGGGGCCAGGAGGGCCTCCCACAGGGTGCCACCATTAATGCGAGAAGAAGAGAGCACAGAGACCATATGAAGAGTCCATAGGTCTGGCGAGGGAACGACAAAGAGGATGTCAGTGAGGGTTTGTCTGGAGGAAGCACTGGCATAGGGGTCAGTGATAGAGAGGCCTGGGTTGGGGACCAGGATATCCTTATTGAACTTCTTCCTACCAGACGTAGTGAGGAGAGCAGGATAGTCGATAGAGAATATGTTTGCAAAGATAGGAGAAACAAAGATCACCATTGACTAGGTGGGGGGAGGGAAGAGAAGAAGAAGGTTGGAGGGGAACGGTAGGGGAGAACACACTAGGGGAGGACACAATGAGGGGTGCAAGCAGACGAGACAGAAAGGGACCAGACAATAGCAGACAATGTTACTAAATAGACAAGAGCTCAGATGGAAGAGCAGGCAGAAACAATGCAGTCTGGTAAGCAATTCAGGTTACCAGGGCATCAAGAACAGAGAGTACAGTAGTCAACACATGATAACCGAGAGGAGGGAAGAATAAAACAGAACCCAAAGCAAAACAATGAAAAACAGGTCAGTCAGTGAGGAGAAACACAAAATAACATACAAAGAGAAAGAGCAGTTGTCAAATGATGAGCAAGAGCAGTTGTCAAATGATAACCTAGAGGAGGTAAGAATACAACAGAACACAGAGCAATCCAAATGATAACCTAGAGGAGGGAAGAATACAACAGAGCAATACAATTCAAAACAGGGTAATTAATAAGGGAGAGCAAAGGGGGCATGTGGGTGCAGGAGGAAGGAGCAGGGGGCACGAGGCACAACCGGTCAGGGGTTGCAGGGGACCAAGCGGTCAGCGAGTTGTGAGGGACCACGCAGTCAGGGACACACCACTGAGAGCAAAACCAAGGTAAAAGTGCATCGGACAACGCTCTCAGGAATTGCGAGGGACCACGCGGGCTAACGGCACGCAGGCGCGAGCGAGTCCGAGGGTGGGAGGGCACTGAGAGGCACAACGATCACGGAAGTTCAGAGGAACACACTGAGGTGAGCGAAGCCAAGGATGGAGAGGGTGCTAAACCACGCATGATCGCTGGATTGCGAGGGTCCACGCAAGTTGGAGGCATGCAGGAAGGCGTGTGTGATTGAAGATTTCGAGGGATCATGCCTGTCAGGGAACACGCAGTGCACACAGAGGAAGTGCCATGTAAAATTGCAAGGGGCCACGCAGGTAAGTGTGGCGAAGCGCGAGCGATGCAAGGATGGAGGTGGCGAGGGCGCATGTGTAGCAAGCAGGGATAAAGGAGGGTGGATGGGAATGCGAGCAAGGAATGTGAGGGGCAGTGCAGGGAAGGGCCCAGAGGGGACAGGATGGAAGTGTGAGAGGAGACAGCAAGGTAAGTTTCACAGGATTTTAGAGGCTCGGTAGCATAGACGTAACAAACGTGTTACTTGGAAATCCGGAAGTGTCTCCTGAGAACCTGCATCGTTCAACACTGTGGCCTTGTCCTGCGAGCGCTTTGCCGCAGAGGGTACGAACCTCAGATTTTATAGGCTCGGTAGCATGGACATAAAAAAGGTGTTACATGGAAATGGAGCAGTGTCTCCTGCGAACCTGTGACATTCAACACTGAATCCTTGTCCTTCGAAGGCTTTGCAGCAGAGGGTCTGAACCTCAGATTTTATAGGCTCATTAGCATGGACGTAACAGACATTTTATGTGGAAATTGGGCATTGTCTCCTGCAAACCTGCGTCGTTCAACAAAGCGGTCTTGTCCTGCGAGGGCTTCGCCGCAGACGGTCCAAACCTTGGATTTTATAGGTTCGGTAGCATAGACATTAACGTATAACGTGGAAATCCGGCAATGTCTCCTGCGAACCTGCATTGTTCAACATCGAGGTCTTGTCCCGCGAGGGCTTTGCCACAGAGGGTTGGAACCTCGGATTTTATAGGTTCTGTAGCATAGACATAACAAACGTATTACATGGAAATCGGGCAGCGTCTCCCGCGAACCTGCATCGTTCAACACAGCGTCCTTGTCCGGCAAGGTTATATGCTAGCTTTAATACATCTGATTCCTATGGAATACACCTGAAATTACCCCCTGGTAACAGACGGCAGATTCCATTGGAGACTATTGTAAATGCCTCCCGTAATCGTTAATTGTTGGAGAAAATTACACTTTTTCAAAATAGACAATTGCACCAATACATTCAAAATCGAAGTGAAAGGGTATAAAATGTCTTTGTTTTACTCCTCACCTTTCCATTATGTGGTGGAAATGAGGAAAATTGCCTCAAGGGGAATTTTAGCACAATGGTGCAAGTGGAGGCAGAACTCACTGTGCAATTAACGTGAGTAGTAAAAATGATCTTCCTTGTACTATATTTGAATGGCATTGACATTGAATGGCAAATCTCGGATTGCCTGCTTTGATTTGTAAGAAGAACATTTTCAATAACGTTTTTTCTCAGCGTGTACTACGACATCGAAATTGTTGTAGTGTTGACCGTTTCCCCTTATTGTTTTAGAGGACAAATGCAAATGTTTGGTTAAGAAGCCCATGACGTTGGATAACTCCCAACACAGGACAGGACCCACTGAGGGACTTCAGTGCAAATAACGGTACTGCAAATTGTGGTAGCGTTATTTGCTCCTTCCCCATTCCCATTGAGCCCTATGGGGGCTCAAATAGGAATAGGGAATGGTTCCCGGAATGGGGACTTAACGGTCCCGCAAAGGTCGGAGTAGGCCGGTAAGTCCCTATTCCGGGATCCCGGCCTCCGACGGCGGTAAGGGGGTAGCCTTGGCGCCAGTAGCGCCATGGCTACCGCCTTGCGTGTAATGAGGCCCATTATATGCAAGCAAGCTAGCCATTGTCAAGCATGACACAGATTGAGGTAGCATTGGACACTGGAAACAGATTGTGTAGGAATCACATTGTATACATCCACTAAGCTTAACAATCTATATTGAAGTCATTCCACAGCCCTGACAATAACTGGAGGCTGCAGAAAACATGCTCATATTGGAGGTAATGTTTTAGGGCACACAGTGTTGACAAGTGCTCTTCTTAAGTTTGATTGGACATTATTATTATTATTATTGATATCATTGGTATTTATTGAGCGTGGATCCAGCTTCAAAAAGGAACAGGGCGCTTTACAGAGGTATGAGTGCTTGCAACACCAGAACAGATATACAACGAGGGGTAGGATACAGAGGGGCATAGAGGAGGGGTACAGCTGTATAGGGTGGCAGAGAGGATAGGTGTGGACAGTGTCTAGCAAGTCAGGTGGCGCGGGGAGCGACGTGATGTCCTAGGTGCTGAGGAGGAGAGACTCCTTGAAAAGGTGGATCTTCAGTTATTTTGTGAATTGTAGTAGCGTGGGGTCGAGTCTGATGTTGATGGGGAGGAAGTTCCATAGTCTTAGGGCATAGGCAGAGACATCTCTGCAGGTAGTTTATTGTGTGGGCGGGAAAGCCATGGATATTAAACAGAACTGAAGGTTGTCTTGAACAATGATGTTAAGCGGACCTGTTGACATCTTTAGCCTCTGTGTCGGGTAGATGTGAAGCAGCAGACTCTGCTTGCAAACTGTGTGTTGTTGAGTCATTCATTTAAAGGAATGGTTCGGTCAGAAAATATTATTGTCCCTATGGTTCGGCCATGTTCTTTTAACCATAATTCGATCGATCATACAAACATTGCCTATGTACCTTACACGAGTTTGTGTCTCTTGAACACAAGCTGAATCAGGCAGCAGGGTGCAGCCATCTTGTGATAATCTTATCACTTGCCGCATCGCCCTGGGTGACCTGCGTTTGAAGCACTAAATCATATCCCCCGCCCCTGAGCCTAACATCACCAAATCATTTATGTTCTCCGCCTCTCTCTGTGACGTTACTGGGCAGCGTAGCCAAACGCACCCAGTCGTCATCTACGCGACTAGACGCTGAACCGTGAAAACAACACACATGGTCTCACAGCACAGCGTGTCACAATTAGGAATATGAAACTGTACTTTAAAAGGAAACAGCAAGACTGTACAATTGGTAAAGTACATTTATTTCACATTAAGGGGCCGATTCATGGAACAAACCTGCGCTGAAAATCCATGCGCAAGGGAGCGCAAGCGTGAGAAACACAGCGCACGCGCACGTGTGCGATTCAAGGAAGACGCTGCGCATGTTTCCCGCTGTCCGTGCGCCCAATCCAGCCATGGCGCACGCCGGCATACACGGCGTGCGCTACGCGCACAGCAAAAGCGCACATAGCGCGGCGCACACAACCAAAGTGGGCAGAACAGTGGGCGTAACACGCGGAATGGGGAACAACGCGTGAAAAAGAAGGCGTAACTGGGGTAGTACTGCAGGGAACTACACGGAACGCCCACACGCACGCGAACAACCCGTATTCATGGATTTGAATACGGGAAACTCACGCACGGCAAAAGACGCGCACAGGCGTCAACGCGTCCGCCACATGAAGGCAGGCGGAAGGGTCCCCACGCACAGTACAAAAGTGCGCGCAAACAACAAACACGTATATAAAGCTACGATGAATGCCCCATTTGTCGCAGCACTGATCGTGGGACACCGCAGGAGGAGGAGAATAGCCAGGGCACGCATTTTCGCACCACGGACAAGCCTTTTTGGGATGCCTGACAACCAGGTCTATGGCAGGTATAGGTTTCCACCCCATATCATCCTAGACCTGGTCAGGGAGTGGGAAGATGACCTTACATCCCCCACCCTTTGCTCCCAAGCATTGAGTCCCTTGGAGAAGCTGCTCAATGTCCTGCATTTTTTGGCCACTGGGTCATTTCAGCGGACTACTGCCATAGTGGGCGGGGTCTCACAGGCCACGCAGTCACGCTGCCTACACCAGGTACTGGCAATCATGACAGCGCGCCCCTCAGTCCGCAGGCACATATACATGCCCAGAACACCCGCAGAAAGGCAGGCCGTTGTCCTGGATTTTTTCAGGGTGGCACAATTCCCCAAAGTGCTCGGTGCCATAGATTGCACCCATGTGGCCCTACGTCCACCTAGGGCCACTGAGCACATCTACCGAAACCGCAAGCACTGGCATTCCATCAACGTACAGGTGGTATGCGATGCAAAGGGAATCATCACCTCTGTCTATGCAAACTACCCTGGCTCCACCCATGACAGTTTCATATACAGAATGTCCGCCCTGAGCCGGGCCCTGGAAGCTGGGCAGCATGGCGACACATGGCTCCTAGGTGAGTACAAATGCCCTTGCACATGCATGCAAGTCACACACAGACAAATACCCAAACCCTAATAATCTCAACTATTATCACCTCCCCAGGGGACAGTGCCTACCCTCTGAGCAACCACATGATGATGCCAATCCGGAACCCGGAACCCCACCACACCACCCCAGGTAAGATACAACGCCGCCCATATTGCAACCAGGGCCATAGTGGAGCGCACATTCGGAGTGCTCAAGTCACGTTTCCGCTCCCTTGACCGCTCTGGCGGGCAACTACTCTATGCACCACCAGTAGTGTGCAGGATCATTGTGGCAGCATGTGTCCTGCACAAGGTTGCAACACGGCAGGGCGTCCCGGTGGACATGGTGGTGCCCCCACATCCCCAACCACAGGCACAGGCGCTGCCCATGGGAGGGGACAGGGCACGTGGCGAGGAAGCCCGGACCCAGCTTGTGGCCACATTCTTCACCTAAACTCCCACCCCTGCGGAGTGCACACAGGCCTGGCACATACCAGTTGACAATCGATGATGACAAAGAGACAGTCAACTGTCACAACCCTACCACCCTGAGATAGTTGCCATGGAAGTGCCACATCGTCTGCATCCCTAGCTACTTAAACACAAGCTATCCTGTGTGACCAAAAGGCACACATATGACATATGACATGATATGGCCTATACACAAGTATTTCAAGGTGCGATGATGCAGGGAGGGGGGAACAAGGAAAGACAGACAACGGTACTACTAGGCCAGGTGTCATTTAGATTGTGCAAGTGCAGGGGTAGGGGGAAGGGAAAAGTGCAAGGGGAAGGGGAGGGGGGGGAGTGCAGTACAGGGGAAGTAGACCAAAAAACAAATACATAGGTCGGCTGGTGGAAACTGCAAAGGTAAGTGCAGACAAGTGCTGGGAAGGGGGGCTGTAGGGATAGAGAGACAGTCCCACAGTGCAGGGGTTGCCAGGGAGGTAGTGCAAGTGGAGAGTGGCTGGGCCAGGGACCGAGGTCGGTGAGAGTGGCCCAGTTGCAGCTCCAGTGCAGTTCCAGTGAAGAATTCCGCAAGGGAGAGGCAGAGAGAAAGCAGAAGCAAAGAGGAAGGTCTTGAGGTGTTTCCTGAACCGGAGATGGTTCCCCTCAAGTTCAAGTGAGGCAGGAAGGCTGTTCCAGAGGGAGGGCCCTGCTGCAGAGAGAGATCTACCCCCAGCTAGTTGCTCTGAGAAGCGGATGACCCTGACATGCAAAATGTGCATCACATACACCTGCAAAACAGGCCATGGGCATCACTGTCATGTCACTCAAACCCTCCCAAACCACAACATGACATGGCAAGCAATACCCATACACCAACACAGTAATGATAAGGTACACATTGCCATGTCCAAAATCTACAGTGGCATCAGACAATGATGCCTGACCTGGAATCAGATGAAATGACAGACCAACAACCTCCCACCCAAAATAAGTCATTTCAAAATGCATTACAAGAGTTGTATACGTAACATAACAATGAATGCTTGTATACATGCACATTGTGCATTGCAAAATTAACACTGCAGCTTCTGTGTGCTGTGTCCTACTCCTGCAACACTCTGCTCAGTGCACAGCACAGTGAACAGCCATTGTGTGTGATGCACACCCTGAGCATCACATCTAAGTGACGGACCACATCAAAAACCAAATTAGGCATGTACAGGATCCATAATTGGTCACAGAACATGTGCTGCAGGGACACAGTGGCCACCAGAAGGCAAACAGTGTACACGTGGATATGCAAGGGTGGGAGTACATGTAGTGCATCAGAGTGCAAGTGTGTGGTTCTGCAAGGACATGCACTCCACATATGCATGTGCACTCAAGTGACCATCAGTGTTCTCTACACATCACATGTGAACATTCACCATGTGTACACCCCAGCATGTCAAACCACAACTATCCCCTCGCACCTGAAGGTTAAAAACACAACACATAAACAGGTATTGATCAGCAGAACACAACATGTACATAGGATACCACCATTACAATGTCAGAGTTCCCATCACACTGCAGGGCAAGGCAACTATCAACAACAACCCCCCCCTCCCTCACAAATGACCATGACCCACTGAACAACTGCACCTGGGTCATGGAGCCTTCAAACCTCAATTCCACCTGGCCACAGGATCACCTTTACCCTTCGTCACCATCTCCAAGGTAGCACAGTAAAACAATGTCACAACAGGATGTGAACCATGTGTGGTACATGACATAGGATGATGCACCATGAACGGATGTGTACTGTCACAGGTCCCGTGTACAGGCCCGGGAGTGTCACGAAACAACCACCCCCACCGTGTCCCGGGTGCCTGCAAGGTCAAACTCACACAGGCCTCTGAGACCCTGGTGGGGAGGAGGTTCAGGGATATGCAGTCGGGACAGGTGTTGACACACTGGATAACTGAAATGAGTGGCAGGAGAGGGGAGGAGGAATGACACATGAAACCAGGGAATGCACGAAAATGTACTACCTGCATGAACACATACACGATCCAAACAAACTTGGACATCATTGGCATGGCCTTATGTAGTCCAGGCTTAGGAGTGGTACGAACCAACCACCCCCTCTAGGGTTTTGGTGCCTGCAAGTTCGGGGCTTACACAGGCATCCGCAACCCCAGCGGGGAAAGAGGGTTAGGGAACGTTGCTTGGATAGGTACGGGAAGCAGGAACACCGGGTAGAGGGTACAGGGTTCAAAACTGCATAGGATTCGGGGTGATTAGGGGGAAGAAACATACCATATTGAACCACACATACATCCATGCATTAGTACACTTCCCAGCAAGCCTATGCAGAGCAGTTTGAAAGAAAAACAACAAGACACTTAGCTCTGGTTTTGAGGGCTGGCCTCCTACCTGCGCACTCTCAGGTCCGGTTACAGGAGCACTGCAATGCTGCAAAGAGAGCCACAGTCAACAACCTGTACGTGTCAATTACACAAAAACACAACACCAAACATGCCCCATAGCAACAAACTACTCTCCAAACAGACAATCTGGTGTAGATGCTTTGTACCCATATGTAACATTACCCCTGTGACGGGTCATACACAGTCAATGCAGTAAGTCAGCCGCCGGTGGGTGCGTGGCAAATGGGACACCAATGTGTCACAATTCACACAACATGCAATGTTCCCTGGGTAAGCAGACAGACCCATATTGCAAGCCATGACTTCTGAGCAAGTTGCGTACCACCATGACCGAAACAAAGTTGGCAGTGCATTTATCATAAAGTACATGGAAATGATATGCACTGCACCCGAGTATGTCCCTTGCTGTATGTCCCTGTGAGCTGCCTCTTTCCATGTCTCGGAAGGCTACATGGTTGCTACAAGTGCCTCAATGGACCTTGGTGTACCGGAGGGTATGTGCCACTGCCCCTGCACGTGTCCCAGACAACCTTACAATCAACAGCCATCAGTCCACCAACACATGTGAGCTGCATTGTGTGCTTCAACACCAATATTCGTCTAAGCTCACCCTGAGTGCTGTGACTAAGCCTGCATGTGCAACTGCCTGGTGCAAGCTTTGCTGTGCTGCGGCCCCCCTGTGCTGCTCACCTTGCCTGGAGTTCCATGGAACACGTCAGCAGGTCTAGGATGTAGGTCTGCAATCCCTGTGCCTCTGCTTGTGCACACATGTGCATGTGGGCACCAACAAACATGTCCAGAATACAGACGTCCAATGGGCCATGTCTGCTGGCAAAGGTGCTCTGGAAGCTCATCCCCCTGCAGAAAGGGCATGAAACACATGATTAATGCTTCAAAGTCATCTGTGTGTGTCTCATCAGGCATCTCATTACTTGACCATGTCAGAGAGTCACATCATAAATCACACCATCAGTCCATCTTCCACATCCAAAGTGTGGAACACTATCTACAGCATGAATTGCAACAAGCACATGTACAGTAAAGATAAGAAACATACTACACAATGCATAGCAATTAATGTACACATTAATCATGACACACCCCATCTAACAAAAGCTTCACAGTGGACAATAACACCAAAATCATCCCGACTAGGGGTGTTAACACAAGTCACACAGCACCAGACATGCCACAGATATGACAGTCCAAAGCCCTTGTGTAAAAGTCTGTGACACCGAAACATCCTTGCGAGCCCATGGATAAGGGAGGCAGGAGTGGCATATGTGAGTCAAGGACCCCAAGCAGCAAACACATACACAAGACAAGCCTGAAGGGCCCAGCTGGAACAGACAGTGGATGCCTTCAAAACCCACAAAGCACTGCACTGTCACATGAAAGCACAATAGACAAGCAATTTTAAACTAAATCAACTATTAACTAAATACACTAACAATGGAAAACCTACATTACCTAATTAAACTAACTATCAAACAGAAACTCAACTAACTAAACTAAAAGAAAAATCAAAAATGGCCACATACGACCCGGGGGGGAGGGGAGGCACCCAGGAGGGGGGAGGTACAGGGTGCGGCTCAACATCCACATGCGATGATGCTGAGCCAAAAAAAAACCCTCCATGAGCTCAACGCCTGCACAGCCCGACCTATGTGGGAGATAGATGGTCGTCCGAGTCTGGCTCATCCTGGAAAGGAGGACGTGGCACGTAGCCTGGCCACGCCTAGCTGCAGCTTGCCCCTCGTCGGCAGCAAGTCTGCCGGACAGGTGAGCCTGGTTCTGTGTGGCGATGTGACGTAGGTCTGCATGCAGAACCTCACATGATACACGTGCTTCCTCTTGCAAGGTAGCACGTGTAACACGGAGTTCCTCCTGCAAGGCCTGGCTGGACAACCGCTGCACCTCCCGGCAAGCCTGTAGCTCAGACGAGATGGTACGCTCAAGCTGTGCAAACCTCTCCTCTGCCTGCTGCCTCTGGGACATCATAAGGACACCCAGAGTGGATCTGAGGGAAGCATACTCCTCCCTCAGGGCATCCATGTGCACCTCTGCGTGAGCAGCAATTGCTTGACGCAGAGACGACATTTCAGCCTGGCGTGCCCTGTCTGAGGCCGCCATGCCCAGCCTGAGCGAGCGGGCCGTGGACCGTGCCTCCTGCTGCTGGAGAAGCACCTGCCTAGCAGGGGGGAGCACAGATCGGCCCACACGATCCATGCTCTCAGCAATGTTCTCCATTGCTGCCCCCTGCCATTTGGAATTGGCAGTCATGTCTTGCTCCCACTCAGTATACTGTGGTTGCGCACGGCGACCGCGTTGCCGGGCTTGACCCCTGCGGGACCCAAGGACCGGGGGTCCTTGCTGTATTGGCACCGCCCGCGGCTGCACGACTACATGCCCCCGTCGACGTGATGTCCCAGGCACATCAGTGACTGGTGTGGAGGGTGACCCTGCGTCCCGATCCACCACGGGCGGAGGAACCAAGACTGTCTGATCCCTCAGTGCAGGGGTCGCAGACAGAGGAGTGTCCACATCAGAATCACTCACCCCTGACACATGGACTTGATGCTCATCCAACTCAACATGGACGTCAGAGTCGTCATCAAGGCTGGACTCATAGGCAGCCAGAGACAAGATGGACTGCAGCACTTGGGGGTTTTCGTGGCCTACCACCCCACGACCACCACTAGTGCCGGGTTGATGTGGTGGTAACAACCCTGTGTCTGGCATGACAACACCATCCTCCGCCTCCATTGCGTCATCACCTGAAAAATAGAGAGAAAAAAGGTCACTACACATGTCAGAAGCACACAACACACACACACACCGACAGCAAACGCATCCGGCAGACATGTGACACACAACACATAACCTGGCATGCATGCTGGGTCAACTTTGAATAGCTTCTGTGATCAGACCTGTTGAAAGGTGGCAGTTTCCATGGAAGTGGGTCTATGCAGTGCAGAAAATGTGTACGCCACTCACTACCTACATGTACAAGGGCTCCATGGTGTGTGCCAAGAAATGTGAAGGCAGTGCAATGTCAAATTCAGACATCACGTGCATTGTGCATTCAATGTGTACCATATCTAGAAGCCAAGTACCCCTCCACCCCAGTACCAAAGCAGGGATGCCTAGCATGGTATCAAAAGGCTGACCATACACCTGTGTATTGACAGGCAGTGTTGACTGGCATCAACAGCTTAATATGATTCAAGTGACAACACTGCAAATGATGCTGGGACAGTAAGCAGGACACATGATGAAAACTCTGGATTCAGCCCATGTGTGAAGAAGACACAACAACAGTTGGACAGAGTCATTGGCCATTGAACAGGCTGAGGCCTGTGAGCCACACAGATTGTCAGACCCTAAACATGTGTGCAATGCAGGACTGAGCCACAGTTGACATGGGAAGGCTGATGAGATGGCAGGCAATGTATGTAACCAAGGACTTGTATTACAGTGATCATCCAGTCAAGGACACATAGGGGCATGCGTGCAATGCACATGGAGCATGAATGGGCACTCATGTCCCTGCGGGACATCTGACCTATGCACAGTACAAGTGAGATACCCTGCATCAAGTACTAAGGCTGTACCTGTCTGGCAGATTCTACGCTGGAAGTTAGCATCTACACAGGACACATGAACAAGAAAGTACACATTGGCAAGATTGAAGCAGACCAGTGCAAAGGTGGAACTGGGGTGCAGAGTGGTGGAGGAGGGGCAAGGGAGCATGCCTACATGGAGTCCCCGCATGCAGGCAGAGGAGACATGCATGACAGAAGCATTGCATTACTTACACATCAGAACCATGTACACGTCACATGTAGCCGCAATCATGCACAACACATCCCACAAGTGAAACACACACGTCCTTAACAAACACGCATCAACACTCACTGGACTGCGCATCAAAGTCCAGCATCTCTCCCACTCCATCGACCAATTCAGGTGGTATGAACTCCGCAACGAGAGCCTCATGCGGAGTGAGCTCTTCCTCCTCTGGTGCAGGCCCACCGCCAGTCACCAGAGTCAAGTTGTAATTAGAGGCACGCTTAGCCTTAGTGCTGCGTTTGATGTAATTCCAACGCTTCTTGCACTCTTGCGCAGTGCGCACCTCATGGCCGAATGAACTGACATGTTCTGCAACATGCTTCCAGTGGGTGTCACGTTGGGCAGCCGTAGTCTGACTATTGGCACCCACTAGCATGTCACGGCTGTGGCCCCGCACGTAGTCCACGAGGAAGTCCAGTTCCTGCTTACAGAAAGGCTTCTTCCTCGATGTGCAGGAGGTCGTGGCTGTGTGTGGGGTCCCAGCCTGTGCTGCAGGTGCAACCTTCCTCCTCTTGGACTGTGGCGCAGACCCTGGCTGGCTAATGCTGCCCTGACCAGTATGGCCAGTGGGTTCGGTGGATTGAGCCAAGGGAGTGGCAGGTGGAGGGATGACCAAAGGCCTGACTTGTGTCAGAGGCAGCTTGGTGTCCACTAATGGACCCTGCGCAGCAACATCAGCTGTGGCAGGGTCATTGACCGCAACGGTCCTGGTTGGCAGACTCACAACCGGGGTGCTGTTGGGTGCATCTGCCCCTGCACTTGCCAACACCCGGCTGTTCGGGGCTGCAGATGACATGACTGCCCCAGGGACACGTGTCTTGGTCTGAGCAGCCCGGCCTGCCCCTATGGTTTCCCCCCTGGCCTGTTGGAGATCTACCAAGGGCTCTTCAAGTGCCAACGCAGCCTGCGCTGGCAGACCCTGAGCCTGGGTGGCGGTGTCCACAGCTGCACCTGCAGCTACCCCTACCCTTGGGCCCGTGGCAGTCGATGGAACGGACTGCCGGGTCAAATGGGTGCCAGTGCCAGATGCAGGAGCTGCATCCTCCGGAACCACAGGGGGTGGTGGCATGACTGCACCGACACATGGCACAACATTGTGCTCAAGTGGCGCACCCCTGCCTCTTCCCCCTCTGTGGCCGCCCTGGAGTCCCCCTACTCCCTGGTCACCATGGCCACTTCCCCGACCACGCCCTCCACGAGGAGGACGCCCAGCTGAGGCGCCCCTCACCTTTGGTGGCCTCCCAACCATGGCACTGATGTAGTAGTGCTGGCACAGATGGAGTGGTGCCAATGGGAGATGTACACCACAATTGACCTGGGCAATTGGGGTGAAGGGGGTGGGAAGCAAGATGTTAACAGCCCCCCTGCACCTGCAAGGCTGTATGTGACCCCGGTGATGTGGTGACGGGTCACGCAACGCTCAGGCACCCCAAAACTGCAGAAAAACCGTGCACGCAACCCTGCAGCCTACGTGCGTGGATTCAACCTCCCGCAGTACGCGGTGGCACCCAGTAACATGAATAACGCGTACGCGTGGGACACGCAGGTTACTATGACATCGAAAATGGGTGCGATACACAGGGGCACCCGCAGTGGGAAAAAGAGCGTGTGCGACTCACCGTCTGACTAGCGCGATGCAGAAAAACACGCATAGCCAGTACCCCCGCCAAAAGAAGAGATACGTCCTTGATAGCCGTGAAGTTGTGATGGCGCGCGAAACAACAGGAAGCAGCAACACACGTCGGTCTCCACGAAAGGCACGTACAGCGAACTGCTGGGCCCGCTCACCTTTAACCCGTGCTGAGGGAAACGCACGTGCGCATCACATCACTTACGCGCATGGGCCCTTTCCTCGTATTACACGCGGACGGGCAGTTTTTCACACCCGCTGAAATGCCCATGCACGCACGCCTGTGCGCGTCACGTCACAGGGGTTCTTGCACTTCAGGGGCCTTCTGTCCAATGAAATTGCGTATGCGTGCAGACGCGCTTACGCGCTAAGGGCCTTTCCTCGAATTACACGCTGACGTGCCGAATTTTCACGTGCCAAATCACTCCGTATCAAGCTGGCCACGCGTAAGCACACGGAAGACCACGCTCCTGCCCAGAAGGCCAAACTACTGCCCCCCAGAGCCCCGAGCATGCTCCCACCTGCCATCTGCTGCTGCCTGACTGCCTGCTGCCCACGTGCCCTGCCATTTGCTGTCTGCACATCAGCCAGGGGTGCTGTTTCTGTGACCACCCCTGCTGGAACCGAAGACTCCCAACTGGGATACCATCTCTCCACAGCCCAGCCCCAGGACCCAGTTGCCCACCCACTCCTGCCTCTGGGGTTGTCATGTCGGGCTCTGCACCATCTGGCACCAGTGATAACCCCCGGCCAGAGAGGCAGAGGGGCACCAGCTTCAGTGCCACCGAAGTTGGTGTCCTGGTGGAGCAAGTCCTGGGGCAGTATGATGCCCTCTTCGGAAGTTCCCGCGCCGACAAGGAAGGACGGACTCGGATCTGGACTGACATCGTGACTGCCATCAACGCGGAGGGGGTGGCAGTCCGCGACTTCCAACATGTCAAGAAGCGCTGGGAGGACTTCAGGTCCAGGACCCTGAACAAGGCCTGGCGCCTCTTGAAGGCAGCGGATGTCAAGGGGCGCCGGGGTCACTTGTCAGAAGATCAGATGAGGGTCCTGGAACGCATATCCCCAGCGCTCCACATCCAGGTCCTTGAGAGGCAGACCCATCTGGAGTCGAGCGGTAAGTGTATATGCATCCTGATTGTGAGCTGTGCGTGTGGTGATGTTTCAGTAGTGTGCAGGTTGCACATCTGTTCGTATGGGTTCGAGTATGGGTGGGGGTGTACAGGGCCGTGGGGCTAACACATGCGAGGGCTGTAATGTGTGAGACATGGATGGTACTTGTGTGTGTAGGCTTGCATGCCAAATGCAGTTGTGTGGGCACACATGTTTGGATGAATGTGTATGTAAGTAGACATCTCCGTGATGTCACGCATGTATGTTATTTTCAGCTGCATGTATCAGCACTGTGTACATGTGCATTTGTGTGTATTTGACAAGGGTGCAACCGTGATGCAACATGGATGCATGTGACAGCTGGATGTGGAAGCCTGATTGGCAGTTGTGACATGGATGCCCATCCGAACACTGCAACACTTGGCAGAGGTGTACACATGCATGCAAGTGTGGTGTTGTGTGTACATGTGTGGTGCACTTCCTGTGTTGCATGTGATGTCTTGCTCAGCTTTGCCTGCTCATGCTGTTGTATGGGTATGGATGGTGCTGGCAGTTGCGATATGGCTGTGGTATGGCTCATGTGTGCGAGTTGAAATGACATGTGTGTTGGGGATTGTGATGGCATGTCTGAGGTTTGCCAATGCCACTCATGTACAACTGTCATGTGTGTATGTGTCCATTGTACAGTGCCCTGATGCCTGTGTTTTATTTTTCCCTGTCTGCAGCGTCAACTGATGAAGAGGGCGGAGAAGGTGCTGTGGAGCACAGCGGTGGGGATCCCACCGCCAGCCGGAGACGCAAGGCCCGGCTCCCCTCCCATGTTGTCATCTCGTCGGGGATTGAGGAGTCCGGTGCCGTGTCCCAGGCGGCAGCTGCCGGGGGGAGGTCCAAGAGGCGGAGGTTGGAGTTGGACTCCTCGGCAGCAGAAGGGGCAGCTGGGACCCCACAGGGCCCAATGGGGGAAGATGGCACAGAGTCATCCAGGTTGGTGGGGGGTTTGGTGGAGAAGGAGGCCGTGCAAGCAACAGAGACCGGGTCTGGAGGTGGGGATCCCACTGGTGCTAGTGGTGCAGTGCAGGACCAGGGACAGGAGGCAGCACAGGCCGCCACGGAGGTTCCTGTGTGCAATCCTGTCCCTGATCCTGTCCCTGCATCATCTTGCACCAGCAGGGATGCCTACGTCCAGACCCGTTTTCAGGCAGGGGATGAGCCAACGACAACTGGCCTTCCTCTGCCTGCGGACGTGGCTATCCGGGTCCGGGTTGAGCCTGTCCTGACTGGTGTGGCGTTGCGTCAACGTGCCATGCGAGGTGACCTGCAGTCTTTTCATGAGGAGACTGCACGTCATCTCGAATGGCTCGTTGACCACGTCAGCCTGCTGGGACAGGTCACCCAGTCCGGATTCCTCCGTTTGCTGTTGCTTGCTACGACCCCCTCCTCAACTGAACACCCTACGCGCCAGTCGTCCTCCGTGCCATCTTCCCTCCCATCAGTCACCTGGGTGCCCTGTGGAGCTGCCTCTGACGGTGCGGCCAGGCTGGTGGAGGAGGCATCCCTGCCACAGTCGGGAGTCGGATGTCCAGCAGGGGTGGCCACATCAACGACTGCACCCCAGCCGGCGGAGGATGTGCAGGCAGCAGGAGGCAGTGCACGGACAGAGGCACAGAAGCAGCAGCAACGTGGTTGGAGCCATGAAGGCTCGGGGCCTTCAACATCAGAGGGGCAGGCATCGGCCGGAGGGCAGGAGGACCCAGGACAGAGAGTGTCTTCCGTGTGGCAGCGGTTGGGCCACGCCATATATGCGGAGCGGCAGCGGGCGGAAGAGGCACGGCTCACAATGGTCAGGGTGGAGAACTCCATGTGGAGGGCCCTGAGGCGGGCCGAGTGCCTCGAGGCAATCCGCAGGTGGTTGGAGGTGGACACGGCGACGGCCCTGCGGACCCTCAGGGCCATGGAGGAGGACCGCCTCCGGGCCATTGAGCAGGAGTTCGATGATGCCCTGGCCCGGGACATCCAAAAGTGAGCCGTCAGACTAGCCTGCTGCCCTTGTACATAGTTATGTAGGTAGTGTTAGGTTTCCTTTGTTTTTTGCTTTATTTTGGACCTTTTGGACATTGGCCACATTTTTGTATATAGTTTATTTTATTAGTTAGTGTAGTTAGATAGGTTTCATTTCTTTTGTTGGGATAATGGACCCTGGCTTGTTCGTCTGTACATAGTTCACTGTTGGATTTTATTTTTCTTTCACAATTTACCCATGGAGCAATGGCTTTCAATTATTATTTCCCATTGGATTTTCTTTTGTGGACAGTGACTTTGGACACCATTACTTTGGATTATGATTTTTGGTTTTGCTTTTTTTCACGGACATGCTTATTTTCATTTTTGTACATTCCCATTTCTGTTTCTTTATTTTTGATTCTATTTATGTTTCCTTTAATACATATTTTTTTATCGAACTTCAATGTGTTGTATCATCTCATTGGTTTCATGCATATCATGATATGGGTTTTGAGATTCACTGACACCCATTGGGCGTATGTGAGGGACATGTGTTTGTTTCGAAACTTGCAATTGGTTTTCTGTCAATGTAATTGCCAATTATGAGTGGGTGGATGCAATACTCGGGTGTTTTGCATTTGGAGGCTGACCATAGGGACCAGGGATCTAGATTGTGATTGCTGGCAGGTGCCCCACAGTGCAGGGGGTGGGTGTGGTGGGAGACATGGGTGGGGGCCTGGTGGAGGGTTCCCCTGCACTGCTGGGGGTTGGGGGTGGTGGGAGACATGAGTTGGACATGGGTGGGGGCCTGCTGGCAGGTGCCCCACAGTGCTGGGGGGTGGGGGTGGTGGGGAACATGAGTTGGACATGGGTGGGGGCCTGCTGGCAGGTGCCCCACAGTGCTGGGGGGTGGGGGTGGTGGGAGACATGAGTTGGACATGGGTGGGGGCCTGGTGGAGGGTGCCCCTGCCCTACTGGGGGTGGGGGTGGTGGGAGACATGGGTGGGGGCCTTGTGGAGGGTGCCCCTGCACTGCTGGGGGGTGGGGGTGGTGGGAGACATGGGTGGGGGCCTGGTGGAGGGTGCCCCTGCACTGCTGGGGGGTGGTGGGGAACATGAGTTGGACATGGGTGGGGGCCTGCTGGCAGGTGCCCCACAGTGCTGGGGGGTGGTGGGAGACATGAGTTGGACATGGGTGGGGGCCTGGTGGAGGGTGCCCCTGCACTGCTGGGGGGTGGGGGTGGTGGGAGACATGAGTTGGACATGGGTGGGGGCCTGGTGGAGGGTGCCCCTGCACTGCTGGGGGGTGGGGGTGGTGGGAGACATGAGTTGGACATGGGTGGGGGCCTGCTGGCAGGTGCCCCACAGTGCTGGGGGTGGTGAGGAACATGAGTTGGACATGGGTGGGGGCCTGCTGGCAGGTGCCCCACAGTGCTGGGGGGTGGGGGTGGTGGGAACATGAGTTGGCCATGGGTGGGGGCCTGCTGGCAGGTGCCCCATAGTGCTGGGGGGTGGGGGTGGTGGGAGACATGAGTTGGACATGGGTGAGGGCCTGCTGGCAGGTGCCCCACAGTGCTGGGGGGTGGGGGTGGTGGGAGACATGGGTGGGGGCCTGGTGGAGGGTGCCCCTGCACTGCTGGGGGGTGGGGGTGGTGGGAGACATGAGTTGGACATGGGTGGGGGCCTGCTGGCAGGTGCCCCACAGTGCTGGGGGGTGGGGGTGGTGGGGAGCATGAGTTGGACATGGGTAGGTGCCTGCTGGCAGCTGCCCCACAGTGCTGGGGGGTGGGGGTGGTGGGGAACATGAGTTGGACATGGGTGGGGGCCTGCTGGCAGGTGCCCCAGAGTGCTGGGGGGTGGGGGTGGTGGGAGACATGAGTTGGACATGGGTGGGGGCCTGCTGGCAGGTGCCCCACAGTGCTGGGGATGGGGGTGGTGGGGAACATGAGTTGGACATGGGTGGGGGCCTGCTGCCAGGTGCCCCACAGTGCTGGGGGGTGGGGGTGCAGGGAGACAGGAGTGGGGGCCTGGTGGAGGGTGCCCCTGACTGCTGGGGGGTGGGGGTGCAGGGAGACATGCATTGTTGATCAGTAGTGCAAGGTGACATGTGGCTTGGCTGGGGGGCATGCCCATGGTGGATGGGCTGCCTGCGGGACATGAGCAGGAGTGCAGGGTAGTCCCCCGTGGTGTGGGCTGCCTGCAGGGGCCGTGGAGGTTGTAGAGCGAAAACCTGGGAGGACCCACACGGCCAATTCACGTGTAGTACTCCCCAGGACCCCTGAAATACATGTACCCTGCTGAAATCACGTGTGGAACTTCCCGCGCACCCCAGAAATACACGTACCCTGCTGAAATTGAATGTAGAACTTCCTGCGCACCCCTGAAATACACGTACCCTGCTTGCACGGGGCCAATCTCGTGTGGAACTTCCCGCACACCCCTGAAATACGCGTACCCTGCTTGCACGGGGCCAATCTCGTGTGGAACTTCCCGCGCACCCCTGAAATACACGTACTCTGCTGAAATCGTGTGTGGAACTTCCCGCGCACCCCAGAAATACACGTACCCTGCTGAAATCGCGTGTGGAACTTCCCGCGCACCTCTGAAATACACGTACCCTGCTGAAATCGCGTGTGGAACTTCCCGCGCACCCCAGACATACATGTACCCTGCTGAAATCGCGTGTGGAACTTCCCGCGCACCCCTGAAATACACACACCCTGCTGAAATCGCGTGTGGAACTTCCCGCGCACCCCTGAAATACATGTACCCTGCTGAAATCACGTGTCGAACTTCCCGCGCACCCCTGAAATACACGTACCCTGATGAAATCGTGTGTGGAACTTCCCGCGCACCCCTGAAATACACGTACCCTGCTGAAATCGCGTGTGGAACTTCCCGCACACCCCTGAAATACACGTACCCTGCTGAAATTGCGTGTGGAACTTCCCGCGCACCCCTGAAATACATGTACCCTGCTGAAATCGCGTGTGGAACTTCCCGCGCACCCCTGAAATACGCGTACCCTGCTGAAATCGCGTGTGGAACTTCCCGCGCACCCCAGTGATACACGTAGCCCGCTTGCCGTGCTGGTACAGGGTTAGCGCAGCCCTTTGCGCTGGATTGGGGATTTTGATGGCTTTTCCCTGCGCGTGAGGCGTTCTTGGGGGCATAACTGGCGCTGCTGCAGGGTCGCTGCGCCACTGTGCGCCACGGCTGGTTTTGGTAGCTGGAATCCATGAATACGCTGTGCGCGGAAATGGATTTTAGCGCACGCGGCTGGCGCAGGGATTCGCACGCGCACGCTGTGCGCCAGCCGCGTGTGCCACTTGTGTGCTGATTTCTATGAATTACCCCCTAAATGTTTCGATAACATTCAGCGTCTGACATAATCAATGAAAATTGAACTTTTTTTCTTTGCTCTCGTTCCATAAATCCGCAAATGTTTATCATGAGTCATGCGCTGTGACTTTTGGGCACACAGGGTGTTCATTTTCTCTAAATGAAGCACTTCGGTCACTCTGTGAATTGCAAAGCTGGTGCATGAACTTGGCACTAGACCACCGTAAAGGTTGTTATGTTGCTCCTAATCGCCGGTACTGTGTACGGGCATATTGGACCTTGTCTGTCGTCCCAAAAGACGGTTAAGTACATCCAGTGATTGACATGTAGCTGTAGCTGGCGGTTGAAGAAGCCATCGGTTGGGGTCTGGAATAGATGACAATCGCATAACGGCACGATGTACCTGTTTGCAAAAGATAAAAATAGAAATGTGTCTCAGCCGATATTTATTACAATTAAGCAATTTCTTTATTAGCGCAGAGGTGACAGACACAATGTGAACCGAGAGAATACAACGTGGTATATCAAAGTACTCTGCTATTTGCTTCCGAGGATAGTGCGATCAAGAATGTTGAGCTCTAAACGTAATGTGTAAACTGGGGCAAGAATTCGAGGTGCATAAACAATGTAATGATTTATTAGCATAGAACCAGGGAGAAACGAGTGGTGGTCTACATGCGTCTCGATGCTGGCCTGCCCATGTGCCTGGTAGATAGCCCAGCACACAAAGGTTGTACAAGCTCTTCATTGCAATATGCCACACAGAACAGACAAGTACAATGTCACCCAGCAATAACGGTCAGCTATTCGTATTTAAACTTGTTCTGGTATGAAATCGTCTGAAGAGAAATGTACATTATATTTGGCATTTCCATTCTCTTGGCGTAATGCAGACCGTAATGTAGACTCCTCCGTTCGTGTCAACGATTTTTCATAAACTGAACTTAGATGTACTAGGTTCAGTTTCGGAATGGGCAACCTCATCATATCATACGTTATTACATCCCCCTTCAATTCAATCCCTTTCGGAATGGTCCCTGCCTCGCAAGGTCAAAAAACAATAGAACCTTATTCTGTGCGCGGGACGCGTGGGCTTCCCAGCTCCAAAGCAAAAATTCAAAGCTGGTGACCTTCATTCAAAATGAACATACATTCTTACTTTGCAACATCCTGTGTCAACTCATCCATGAGAACATGAATTTTGAAGCACGGGCACAGGGAATTGGGGGCTGTCACTGCTCGTTTTTCGTGGCGCTGCTGAGCTGTAGGGGAAAAATTGTCACCAACAGAATGCCCCCTATTCCCAAATTATAGTCGATGTAACACATAAAATGAGCCAAAATGTGTCTAGTGATAAGCCCACCTCTGCTTATCTCATGGCTCCCTAACCCATGGCATGTTTTCACAGTCAGTACCTCTTGCGTGCCTAGAATGTTTTGTGGTCTAGGTCTAATTCCTTTTGTAGGACGAGCAGATATTCAGCTTTTTGCGGCACTTTATTGCAAGGCAACTATCAAAACCCAAATATTCTTACACACTGTTACCCATTGGCCATTAACACGAAAAATGAAGGTCCCACTGTAGCTCGACTAAACTGTGAAATGTGAAAGCAATCGTAATAATTGTAATATTCTTTTAAGAAAAGGACTGAGAGGATAGATTTCAAAAGACAAATTGCATACTTTATTTGTACAGTTTATAGAAACATTATTTGCAAAAATAAAAACAGACGGTAATCATTTCAACCAGGATTTGAACAATTTAACAAGTTCTACTTTGGGTGGACATGGCACGCTGGCAATTTTGTGGCAATGTATGTGTGCTCTGAACAGATTTGTGCGCAATTCCATGAGTATGCATCTCGATGACATTAACAAGATCTTTCACAAAATCAAATTCCATTTTCTCATATACTGGTTTGACAACCCATTTTTTGCTTCTTTTCGTAAAGGCCATAGTGTAGCGAAGCATCCCTAAGTTTCCTGCAGTCCTAGATTGTTCCCGGCCTACATTCTCGTTATGCGCTAATACCGCTAGTAAAGTCCTAGATTTCATCGCTTGGATGCCAAAATGCCTGTACTTTAGGCACATATTGTGGAACATCTCCAAATCTCCTGTGTGACAGAATTCTGTGAGTCCCTTAAGATCACTTGATAGAGTTTTATCAAACATAATCTTCTCAAGGGCTTTGTGTGGATGTGAAGATGGCATCAACCACTTCTTCTTCTGTGCCTGCTCTGGGGACAAAGGGCCATGTTCACATTGGTGGAAATGTTGGTTTTCTGTCCAGTGGTGAACGTTGGAACAGTGGTGCATTATGACCACCATTTTTCCAGTAGAATTTCCACAGACCCATCTCATGTTTTGGAGCTCCACCAAAGATGGTTGCTGAAAGACTGGGACCATTGTGAAATACTTTCCAAACCTTTTTTTCTTCCCTGCAGCCGAGACTTTTTTATTGATTGATTTGGCAACATGCCATACATCAAATTGATGTTTAATATTTGGATACTGCTCTCTCATTGGCTTGGCTATTGAAACGTGCCTGTCCGTGGCTATGAGGTCGATTTGCATTCCGCTCAATTGTAGATCTTCCAGTGATTTTATAAAACCAAGTTTCTCCATGGCCACCGAGGATTTACATTGGGACACCTGCACGACCACCGAACTCACAATTTTCTTACTTTCCATGTCCTGAAAATGGTAGGTGCAGTACTTAGCAGAAAATCCGGGGCTGTCACACTGTCCATCGCCGGCTAGCCTGAACCATTTTTTCAGGGAATGTACTTTGAATAATCAATTGTTCCAAGCATCACTAATGGCAGGGAATAGATAATCACGTTGGTATTTGTATTGCGTTTTAGAAAAGAAATGGATTCCCACAAACTGAAAGAAACTGGAGAACTTTGTGAAGCGTAAAGCTGCTGCACACAGTAGATTGCCAGCTGGCAGTTTCCCCAGCATCGGTTGAGCGGACCATGAAAATGTTTTATGTGACTTTTCACAGGTGGCATGTATTTTGAGGTTACTGCCTTGTGTTAGACGAGTCACGCTCACTAATGGCTTTCCACATACTTCCCCTCTCTGAATGCACACATTTCAGCATCTTTATAATCTCCATCAAGCTGCTGTTGAATACTATGTATTTGGCCTCTTTTATTAGACTGTCATCCGGCAACACTGTTGTTTCGGACTGAACCGTTGTGGACATATCAGCCAAACTGGACATACTATAGTCGATATCTTTGTTTGTTTCGTCGGTCAATAGTGTTGATGCTTCAGTCTCTGTCATTTCAATATCTGTTACTTGACCATGGATAGGAGAAAACATCAATGTGGACTGTTTTTTGGGGGGCATTTTTTTGGCGGGTGTCGATTGTGTCAAGTGCTCATTGAGTAATGTAAAACTATCTTCTACAAATTCACGCTCGTCTTGCGGAGCAGGCGCATTGTAGCAATGGTCCAAAAACACATTGCTGGATTCGCCGGTCATATTAAATTCATTTTCTGGCCATTGGACATAGGCCTCTCGAGTGTGAACACGCCGCGCCTCAATTAATAGTTCCTCCATGGTGAAAACAATTTGGCAAGCAGCATCTGTCATTTGTATCGCTGTCTGTGTCTGCATAGTCTGTACTACATCGGGCAACTACAGGACAGATAGGAAAAGGGATGTTCAGTGGAAATCCAACATACAGTGTTGTACAATTTACATAAAAAAGCATATAATGAAGGCCTCAGCACAAAACAATTGCCAACAATATAAAGTGTTTATACTAACCTTATTTTTATTTCTTTTCTTTGAAACCTTCTTTACTCTAACATCAACATCAGCAAGCTGGCGCACCTCAACTCAGATCCACGTGCCTCTGGTTCAATATACGGAGTTTGCATACATCCATACAAAAAATAGTATCAATTTAAAATAAGTCATTTGTATTACACATATAATTAGACCGACTTTCTTTCATTAGATGGTACTGTCAGTACGCATACCTCTGGCTCCGGATCAACTAAAAGGTCTGGTTCCGGAACAACTATGAGGGATAATGTATTTGTTGAGGACGCTGCAGCATCTCCTTGAAACACAGTGCTTGCATTAGTAAGGACGAAAAGATTGGAAACTGGACACATGATTTGGAAAGACAACAAAGGTACATATCAATAGAAAAGTAGTAATGAAACATTGTGTAAAACAATTACACGATATGTAAATATGATTAGATTATCTCGTCCTATTGAAACATGAAGACACATACCTCTGGCACCAGATCTACTACGAGGGATGTTGTAATTGTAGTGGACGCTTCAGCATCTCCCTGAAACACAGTACTTGCATTAGTAAGGATGAAAATATTGAAAATGGACACACAATTTGGAAAGACGACAAAGGTACATATCAATATCAAACCACGATAAACATTGTGTAAAGCAATGATACGTTGCGAAAATATGATCACATTATCTAGAATTCTGTGCATAAAACGAGTCTGGAACGGAATAGCTAGGTAAGATTACCTGATACGCGCTCAAAGTGGTTGATGACTCCAGGTAAGACATGGATGTTGAATCTTGTTGCTTCACATTCGGTGGATAGTCATGGAGTGGTAAAGGGAAAGTATTATTCGATTTAGAAATTCCAACATTAAAAAGTGGCATGTAAGGAGACTGAATACGAGAAAAGTATGCTTATGTAAATGCATAATATAGCATAGTTATCCGTCCCCATAAATCATTTTTGTATGTGGGTTCTACAAAACAAGGACTGATGTTTAGCAAAATAGTCATTATTTCAACAGCTATTCAATCACATAAATATGGAAAGTACTATAAGTGATATTTACACTGAAAATACAGGCGTAAAGCAAAATCCGAAAGCGTGACTCACCTGTGGTGGCATTTTCACGAATAAAGTCACAATAGCGTTTGGGAGCAATTTTCTAGTTGTTCTCAGTTGATTCCTCTTTGTGTAAAAGGAAGTGTCGTACATATCCGGGTTGAAGTGCAGGCTGCAGATGCGGTATCAATGACCCCTCTTGTCCTCCAAGACTTGTTTGACTCTACTTTCAAGCTTTTCCGGTGGATATCTGCAACGGCTGACCCATTCTCTTATTCGATAAACAGTCTTATGGAATACATGCATTGTAATGCCTTCGGATTTGTCATGGGTCTTCGAAGAGCAACCGAAAATAGAACATGCATGCATTGTTGTAAATTCTGCAAAATAAAGGTAAACATTATTAGAAAATTATATTGCATAAACCTGTGAGAGAATGAATTGGACCATACATTGTTCATTGCACGCTTTCTTTTGGGCATCACAGCAAAACCAGTGCAGCGTGTGCGACTGTATTATGGGATACATTTCAGAAACAATTCATTGATGTGTTGAAAATCAGAACATGTTACTCATCCCTTGAATGTTCTATAGTGCATGAAAAGGAAACATGCTTATACTATAGACACGGTCCGCGAAGGATGCAATATGATGCCAATTGACACTGATAAAAATTGATATATGGATAACACCAAAAGAAACTCAAGTCAATAGCAGTGATACAAATTAACATAGCACTACAGAGTTTGTTACTTCGGAATAGATATACATTTACAAATGAAGGAGATATAATTAGGATACATGCCCTTACCTTGACCAACAAATAGTTGGATTCAGCAAGCAGAGTAATTAGTGGCAGGAGAACAGGGAGATGTTCACAGGTAGCACACTGACGAGTTCACTCGAAGCGGTCACAGAGTAACACGTTCACGAGTTGAATTGCAGTGCTCAAAGATGTTCTCACAGTAAATATCAAGTGGTTTATAAAGAATTACAAAAAGGGGTGTGTTTGTGAATGAATGACGTGTATATGTCGTGGTATTAAGTGTATTGCAGGGGATCGGCCTGATTCAAGGGAGGCCTGCCTGGAGACACGGGGTATGAGGAGGCCATGTGAGCAATGGCCCCTGTGCGTAGCATATCTTTTGAAGTGTACATGGTGTTTGGCACCTTGGCCATTCGCGCCCCTGACAGCACCCATGACAGCGCACATCCACTGGCGTGAGCTGCCTTTGCTAGTGGAGGGGGGATGGATTGGCCGGGGGCGTGCAGACAAGGCACCGGGACACTGCTGAATGGAGAGACACTTATGTGGTTTGCAGGGGCACGGCCTGCTTCAGGGGAGCCTGCCTGGACACACAGGGTCTGAGGAGGCCATGTGAACAATGGCCCGTGGGCGTAGGATACCTTTTGAAGTGTACATGGTGTTTGGCACCTTGGCCGTTCGCGCCCCTGACAGCACCCCATGCAGCGCATATCCACTGGTGCGAACTGCTTTTGATAGTGGAGGGGGGGATGGATTAGCTGGGGGGCGTGCAGACAAGGCACCGGAACACTGCTGAATGGAGACACACTTGATTCACTTAAAAACTAAAACAACCATTGATAAAAAATATGTTGTGTTTTATTAGGTTTCTTATTTTGATGGCACAAAACTACTAGACATTGTAAAAGTCTGGTTGCAGCTCAGCGAGGGAAAATGCCCTGTACTGACCGCTGTTACTGGGGAAAGTTTGTCTAATGGCGCCAACGACACAGGCAGGTATTACTCGTCGAACGCTTTGTCCAAGCCTCCCATGAAGCCACCATGTGTACGAACGATAGGCCACCACCCGGTACTACCTATGAAAGAGAAAGATACAATCTGTTTTTAATTGACCAAGATAAGTTTATTAAACCTTAGTTGTCAATGACAATTCTTGTATGCAATGGCATTTTTGCCAGGACAAATGCTAACTAGACACTGCACAATATTGAACGACTTTTATGCGACTATTACTAGAGAATTGCAAGACTAAACGGATATGACAATGATATATGGAAGTTACGAGAATATAGGGGACAACCATGAAATAGTAGTGGCCTAACTGACATCACAACTAGACTATACTTACTCGTTACTTGGATTACGAGGGCGAACTGTTGCGCCAAGTTCATGCATAAGCACCATCAAAATCCTCAACACGGACCGTGTGAGGCAGGCTGCCGTGAAGTCTGGCAGCTCTGTAACGCATTGCGGCTTTGGATCGGCTTGCGATATGTAGGACAAGCATCCAGAGTTTTCTCGGCAGCAGCAGTTCTCCTCCTTGGTTGGCATTAGCGCGCACCGATTGCAGGTACACCTGGTGGAAACACCGTCCATGCGACTAGGCCCAGGCTCTTCATCTGTTCAAACGTCCGCCCAACTGTCGTTCAAAGCCCCATCGTTTACAGAGCTTGCCCTTTCCAGTAATTCCTCCTCGGAATACTCGGGTTCGTACAGGTAGGGCATTATTGTTGCCATTGTGTGGTAAAGAAATTAAAATAATGTATAGCGGTCGTACTGGTATCTGTTCACACGGGGTACAAGCAACGACGGTAGCTGACCAGAGCACAGAAACGAGTCACAAAATACTCAAAGAAATACAGTGAGAGGAATGGAAAAGAAAATCTGCTGTTGTGTGTTGTGAAACGCTCTGTTTATACTTATCGAGGAAAGAGGCTTCCTGTCCTTTCCATGGCGACACGTCATTAGCTGAGGCGCAGAGAATGTTGACATGAGACATGCTTTGGCGTTGCGAAATGGGCGGTACGCGTCTAGTGATGTCAGGCTCAGGGGCGGGGGATATGATTTAGTGCCGCAAACGCAGGTCACCCAGGGCGATGGAGCAAGTGATAAGATTATCACAAGATGGCCGCGCCCTGCTGCCTGATTTCGCTTGTGTTCAAGAGACGAAAGCTCGGGTAAGGTGCACAGGACATGTTTGTACCGTCAATCGAATTATGGTTAAAATCACATGGCCGAACCATAGGGACAATAATATTTCTGACCGAACCATTCCTTTTGTGTTGTAGTGCCTGGCTCTGTAACCTACCACCCTCCAGATGTTTTGTGCTACAATGCCCATGATCGCTCACCACTGACTTTTCTGGCTGGGACTAATGGGAGCTGTAGTAAAAAACATCTGTAGAGCCAAAGTTGCAGACTCCCGATCTTGGGTAGGAAGGGTCATTTTTTTAACTTTCTGGCTCAGACCATGGGCTAGCTTGTGCCTCATTTATTTCAACATATTATGTGTTTCAGGAATAATGTTTGCCGTCTTGAAGTGTGACTGCCAGCACTTTTACAATTAGGTATCGGTTTGAATGTGTACAATGATTGTTTCCAGATGTGTGTGTCTGAAGGTATCCTGCCATCCCAGACCTCCATTCCATGGATACACTTGCTTCGACCAAGCAACTTAGAGTGAAAAGTCTCTTTAGCTCTATTCAAATGATGTTTCCCGTGTGCTGTTTTGTTAGTCACTAGCTTTTTAGAAGTTTATGGGACTTTGAAAGCTAATGAATTTACCATTTCAGTATTCAGTTTGTCCAAAAAAAGGTATGAACATTGGCATTTTGTATAATATAATATCTCTCGAGAAAAGGCAGTATTTATCACTTTATACAAATCAAGTAAAGACATTACTTTCATTTGGTGAAAAGTCATAATACAATATCTTATTGTACTATGGACATTTTACATTCTCCTTGAATGGTAAAAGACATGTAAAAACATGCACACTTTACTGCCGGTATTTGATTTTTATGCTGGCTGTCAAGCACTGGATTCCTATGAAATCCACAAACTCAGGAAGATTCCATTGGAGTCCATCGTAAATGCATCCCACTATGCAAACATGGCGGGAGGCATTTGTACTTGTTTACACTAAGTAGAAATAATGAATGCAAAAACATGGGGCCACCGGGATGTGCATTCAATATTGCAGGGTGGGGACTGCAGTGTTCTCAAGTACACACATTGGCCAGTCACCTCTGTGAAATTAGCGCAACGTTAAAAATGAGCACCAAATCATTTTGTGTACCTGGTTTATGTCAAATAAATTCTGCAACATGAATTCACTTCCAAGTGTCCCATAATCTACATTTCATTCGTTTTGCCTTCAGTTTGTCACTTTGGTAACACATCCATACAATACGAATGGTGTAGAATTCTGTATAATATTGTAGAAATGTTCATTGCATTTGAGGTGGGGTATAGTACCTTGGAAATGTTTAAGCAGTCCCTATCCCTCAATCACTTGAGCACATTTGTGTTGTAAATGGGCTCTCCAAAACTGTCTTTGTCAGCTCTATAACATGGCACATAAACTGATCTGTTAAAATTGCCCACTTCCAACCAGGCTCACTATCTCACACCTTTGCCACATAACATTAAGGTGTTGATTTCAATAGTACATGTAGAGAAAGGCTTATTGATTTGAGTTTTTCTTTCTTTATTTGAAACTCTTGGGAACAGGCATTCTTGAATGCGTGTACTTGCCAGCAAAGTTATTATCTATAATTTGTGACTGTGACAGTGTATGGGGAACTCCCGAATACAACTTGGAGGACAGGTCATGGCCCGTAGATGACCAATAAGCAGTGACCCATCCCCATAAAAGTTCCTTACTCCAACTTCAACTCCCCTTTCTGCAGCTGTCTTGCATCAGACGCCCACTGCAAAGATTGACTGCGTGGCTCAGAGAAAAGGATCCAAACGAAAACTGAAGGGATCTCAACCTTCCCGCAACATGAACTGCAACAAAATCCCTCTGACCGAATGATTCCATCCCGGAGCTGTAACAACAACAAACAAACAAAACGAGTGGGTGGGTGGGATAATACTCGCCTCCTGTCTTTAATATAATCTAAACCCCCTCTCACGTTGGTGAGGGGGACTAACCATTCTATGAAACGACAGGAGGCTTCATATTATGCAAGTTCAAAGCCCTTGCATCACATTAATAGCAAAATGATCAATACTCCTGCAATAAAATGTTTTGAATGTTATCTCTAGACCAATCAGCTGCTTTCAAAATATTTTCCATACTACCCCACAGGAAAACGGCTGTTTTAGAAGCCATGGCACCCCTAACGGAGAAAACCAAAGGAGGACATACACATTTCCACCTCCCGCATAACCCCCTTAATCCATCTTGTTAAAGTGGCAGGAAACACCAGTATGATATGATATGATATTATATTTGTATCGCGCTCGTACACAAGTGTTTCAGAGCGTGACTAGGCAAGGGAGGGGAACAAGGGAGAACACAGCACAACATAAAAACGATCTTACTGGGCCCAGTGACATTGAGAACGTGCAAGTACATGGGAAAGGGAAAAGGGAAAAAGTGCATGGAAGGGGGAGAGTGGAAAGTGCAGAGCCGAGGGGCGCAGATAAATAAAATAAATACAAATAAATAGAAAATGGAGGCAAACTGTGGTAGTGCAGCCAGCAAGTGGCAAGTGCTGTGTTTAAGGGAGCAGACTGGGTAAATCTGAATAAGTGCAGAAAAAGAAGAAAAATGGGAGGTTGGGGGGGCTGTATGGGTACAGATACAGTCCCCAGTGCAAGGGGTGGCCAGGAGGCAGTGCAGGAAGGTGGCAGGGTGAGCAGGTACCTGGGCCCAGGGGACAGAGGGTGGCCAGATGCACAGTGCCAAGAGAGCAGATCAGCAGGGGAGAAGGGGAGCAAAGGCAGAAGCAAAGGGGAAGGTTTTGAGGTGCGTCCGGAACCAGAGATGGTTCTCCTCAAGTTTTAGAGTGGCAGGGAAGCTGTTCCAGAGGGAGGCCCCAGCCAAAGATAGCGATCTACCCCCAGCTCGTTTCTTTGAAAAACGATTGACCCGGAGGGAGTTAGAGGTAGAGGAGCGAAGAGCTCAAGAGGGGAGGTATTTGCGGAGGGATAGCTGAAGGTATTTTGGACCCAGGCCCCAGAAATCCTTGTGTGGGGTTCTCTATAGGAAATCAGCAGCTGAGAGGCATTAGGAGGAGTACAAACCTCTGCTTCAACTCAAAACATTCCAAACACTTAATCACACATAGCTTATAATCCTCCGGAAAGGATTGATAACAAAAGGAGTAATGAAACACTTAGTTCTCCTAGAATAAAGAAAGTGACACCCTGAGGAGTAAACATGTTTTTGTCCACATCCAATGATCTGATATCAGAACCCTTTAATATAAACAAGGCATAACAGCATAGCTAACTTGGAAAACGCAGTTGTTGCAAAGACAAATCTTCACTAAAAGGCCAAGCTCGGAACAGATCCAAAACTATATGAACGTCTCATAAAATACAATGTTCAGCCGTAGGTGGAACCTTAATGCTAATTAAATTGAGGGCCCTGTGCACCAAGAAGTGCCTAACCACTGGCTCACTTTTAACCGAACATGTCCCGCTGAAATTACAGATCTAACCCCATTTATAGTCCTGTAAGCCTTGCACTCTCTGAACAATTTCACCAGAAAGCTAACCACCACTAGTGAATGGGCAGGAACGGGATGGAAGTGTTGAGCCACCCCAGCTAATCCAGTGGTTCCATGCTGAACAATAACCAGACTTGGTAGAGGCTGCACAGGAGTCCTTGATGAGACATATAGAGTCCCCCTAAAGGCCCTGAAAACCCCAGGAAGAGCTGAAATCCTCCAAGCCATAAGGGAGAGGAGCCCCTGAAGGTCTGCACATGAGGGAAACCTGTCTGGTCCGACAAAAGCCTCAGGTGTAGAGTAAAAAGATTAGTATAATCCCACGCCAATCCAGAAGGTGCTGGGGACCACACCTGGGAGGGCCAAAAAAGGGTGGGGTACAAATACCAGCATTGCCACCTGTCTCAAAACTTGAAATAGTACTCTGGCTAACATTGGCAAATGGAAGGAAGCATACGAAAGGGGGGAAACCCGGCAAATCCTGAAAAAAACGACAGATGCTAGTGCACTGGAATCCAGTCTCCACCTGTAAAACTGGGGAACCTGTCAGATGGGTCTCGAGGTAAAGAGATGCACTGAATTGGACCGTAAAGAGACAAGATCTTGGCTAACAGAGCCTTGTCCAACATCCCGTCACTCCAGTCATGAAGGTGACTGGAGTTCCAATCTGCGACAGCGTTGCTGACCCCCGGAAAATACTCTCTTTTCAGCACAACGTCCAGATCTAGGCGGAAATGCCAGGATACCCTTGTTAGGGCTGCCAGGGCCTAGGACCTGGTTTCCCCCAATGATTGATCCATCTATTCGCCTATACATTGTCTATCCGGAGGATGACACAGTTAATCCCCTGAACCCTGAGAAGGCTCATGACTGTAAAAGAACCTGCCAGTAGCTTCAGACAATCAATTTGCAGTTGCTTCTCTAATCGGACCACTTTCCATTTATGGAAATCTGACCTATCTTGGCCCCCATCCCCATCCCTCTCTGCTGGCATTTGACTCCAGAATTACACCTGGAGAGGGACTCAAAATTGCACTGCCATTCCAGGCATCCCTGTACCTGAGCCACCAATGGATCTCTAACCTACCTTCAGTGACAGAACCTCCAACAGCTAGTAAGACAGACTCCTGCAAAGATGTTTTGGTCTTGGGGCACTGCAGCGCTTTGAAATGGTCCAGAAAGATAGCTTGGATGGAAGCTGACAATACCCCACAACCCTGGCTAACTGCCTGAGGGAGACCCTCCCTTTCCTGAGGAAGAGACAGATTCTCTTCTTTTCTAGGAGAGCCTGCTGTCCGGAAGGAGAAGAATCAGAGCTTAAACCTCTATTGAAGGCCAGAAACTGGATACATTGCATAGGCTACAATATGTACTTCTTGACATTTATAACAAACCCCAATGTCTACAGAAGGGACAGAGTTAAATTCCAGAGTCTGAACAATCTGAGATCCCTGAGCTAACAGAAGTATATCACCTAAGTAAATTATTATGCGGCTCCCTTTGGACCTGAGGTGAGCCATCACCGGCCTCATCAACTTGGTGAAGCACTAGGGCTGACGAAAGGCCAAACGGAAGGGAGGCAAAACTGGCAAGTGCGAGACCCCCATAGAACTGAAGAAAAAAACTCCTGGTGGGGAGGAAAGACAGGGACCACCAGGTACGTTGAGAAAAACTGAGAGACTGTGAAGGACGCTGGGACCATTGCACCTTTTGAAAAAATGAGGTCAGACCTTTGCATCTCTCAAATCCTTGTTGAACACTGGAGAAAAAAACCAAGTAAAGTTGACAAGGGTGGGGGGAGGGGAAAATTCAATTAGAAAAATTATTTAATTGTACCTCAATCTGCCATTCCACTTACACATGCCTGAGAGGTTTCTTGAACCCTGCATGTTGATGCTGGTGGCTCCATGCTCTACTCATTGATCTATTGGAGTCCCTCCTCCTGGAGAAATGAGTACCACCAACAACCTGCCTTGGGCCATAGGGCCCACCTCCTTTTCTGCCAGCTTGGGATCAAGTCGCATGAGGAGGAACTTACGCCACTCTTTAAAGATGGAGGTATTGGCATTGCCGAGCAGGCAACTATTCTCTGAAACCGGCCCCGCAGGACCTGCATTAGACAGGGCTGCCTCCTCTGGCAGTTCAAAATTCTTGGCCTGCGGACGCAACACATCTTGCAACTTGCACTGACAGTTTCTCCAGGCCTTATCCAAAGGATACTATGGACTGGTCCATTTTTTGAGTGAGGGCCAACTATCTGGAGCCACCGGCCTAGGGTATTCAGAACGCAATTTGTTTCTGTCCTGTTTAAGCAAGGGGCGTCTGACCCAATGATACAAGAAGGATGATATCACGTCCAAGGGGTGTCATTCAGTGTACCTGGTGCTGGATAAGGACTAGGTCGAAGAAAAGGAACCCCACTAACATCAAGGCACAAGTCCTTTGGGAGAAAAAAAGCGGAAAAAAAGCGGGCCGGAGTCTAAATTTCTCGTGCGCCTATTGGAGGTGAGTCAGAGTCCTCTGAATTATCTGTAATGAAAGAAAGAGACTGCAGAGGCACTAGTGGGAAATACCTGACCAAGAGGTAATATACTGGGACTGTAGGGACCCCCCCCTACACTTTTGACCCTTTCCCAGAGAGAAGACATGAGATGGGGAAGTGGATGGACTGAGTTGTCCTTGAACATGCCTAGTGCATTCACGGGGAACTTGAACTGAAATAGCAGAAAAAACTTCCTGGGCGGGGTGAAAACCAGGGATTTAATCTCAAGCCTATCAAAGGCAGAGGCTAATGCATAATTGAGGTCCGACAGGACAGTGAATAATAATTTAGCATTTAAATAGCGCTATCATCCTCAGGCATTTGAGCATCGCTCATTACAACCCATGGTGAGTGGAGCTCATTTCCCCGACGGCTGAAAGGCTGAGTTTGACCCTGCCGATATTCAAACCTGATTCAGCAGGCTTTCCACAGATGTCAAAGCGAGTGCTCTACTCGCTGTGCTATATAATCAGCTCCAAGGATAACTGCATCACATGAGCCAAAGACCACTGCTAGGCAGGGGAGGCTGGCCTATAGGTCTGTTAACCACTCCTTCTCCCGACCTTTAACTTTTATTAGAACTCCTAATCTTAAGGCTAGCATTCAGAGCACATGACGGCACAAATCTCCAGAAAATGTAAAAATATATGCTATGTAAATATATAATTTGTATATGAACAGTATATGAAAAATATAAATATATAAACTGCCGGGCAGTCAAAGGTTAATAAAATTCTTCACACTGCATCATTTGCCTAAACACAGACAGGCCGAGCTGGCGAAGTATGTAGCTGCTACCCTAGCAGGGTGTTGCAGTAAGCAGCATGCGAGAAAGTATCTCGCAAATTTTCATCAGGCAAGCTTGAAGCCGAGCAGGCTATTTAATATGCCCACAGCATGGGCGATCAGTTACGTGAGAAATATTGAGAAAATAACCCCAGGAAGTAGGGAGAAAACCCCCTCGAGCGCCGGGCCTGAAGCAAAAGCTTTACAAACAGTCCCGAGCGCGAGCAGTAATGTGGGCGAAATTTGCCACGAGAATATTCAATACTCACACAGTGTGGGCGGGCCAAGGAAAGAGGGAGCAAACCACCCCCCCCCCCGAGCGCCGGGCCTGAAGCAAAAGTTTACACACAGGCCGGAGCGCGAGTAGGAATGCGGGTGATATTTGCCGCAAGTATATTCAATACGCCCACACGTGGGAGGGAACAAAAAGTTACTAAAGAGGGCTTGCACATGCCGAGTCTGAAGCTAATGCTTTTGACAGGCTCGTGTGCAACGCGCCTGGAACTCTACCGAACCGTGAAATGAAGCAACGTTCCACAGTTAACAAACAACAATGAAATGCAATAGAACATTTCTCTTACTAAAGAGCAAACCTAGAGTGACAACGTCATAAATACCAATATAATATATGTTACAATGCTCATTAACTAACTACTCACTAACCGTAAAACACAACTGAAAGGAGTGACTTAGCTTGTGGCGTCAGCAGCAAAGAAAGAGGAATTGAAGTTGGAGTAAGGTACATTTATGCCGGTGGGTCACTGCTCATTGGCCATCTACGGGGCATGACCTATCCTCCATGTTGGATTGGGGAGTTCCCCATACACTGACTTTAAACTTGTTTAAACTTTGTGGTTCAAACTTTTTTTGTTTGTAAAAGTTTTTTCTTTGTTGCTGTGGTTGTCAGAAGTAAAGAAGATGTGCATAATATGAAGCCTCCTGTCCTGTCATAGAATCAAGTTATGCTTTGCCCAACGGATGTTCCGCAGTTCCGCACGACCCCATAACCTCTGCCAGAAACTTACAAGAATATAAGAATTCAGTCAATGTAGAGAGGTGGGCGTTCTTGTTCTTCTGGCGCACATCTGCTGAGCGCAGGGAAGCTGCAGCTGAAAACATAGAGCAATTACAGTGGAGAGGCGGACGCTTGCTGGTTCATAAAAAGGCAGGCTAATGATGTAAAGAAAGTATTGCTGCTTTGTGTACTTTGCCAATATGCTAATACATCTCCCCTGCCCAACAAAGCAGTCAATTGCTGGGCACCCTTCAAATGCTTCCACTTAATTATGCCTCAGATTGAAAACGTGACAATTATGCGAAAAGGATTAATGAAGACGGATATGTACATCTGCTTCTTTGGCAACTTTTTTTGTCCATGATAAAAGACGTTCCTGCATTGTTAGTCAATGAAATAAGACTCAGCATCAGGATTCTTTTGCAGGGGCTCACTTTAATCACTATGGGGTCCATGTTGGATTCTCTGTTTCAAATACATGTACATTTAAGCAGTCCCTTCTGTGTTATTTTGGTAAGTTTTGGGAGGAAATGTAAATTTAACACAGAATTCCGGGGTGACCCAGTTTCCCGTGTTAGTTTACACGCAAAGTGAGCAGTAACGTCTGACTGTTAGGTTTGCGTACGCCATGTATTATTATTATTATTGTATTTATTGAGCACTGCCCTGGCTTTGAGCCACAACGGAGTGCTTTACAGAGGTAGACAACAATACAGATATAACAGAGCGCTTTACATAGGTATACAACAGTACAGATGCGCGGAAGTGGCAGAGAAAGTGGTCTGAAATGACTGGAGAAGAGTGTTTCTTCTATCCCTATTGTTTGAAGGTGTAGCATTGCAGCAGTTACCAGTGTGAGATCCTTTATATTGCCAGTCACAGTGTGGCACGGAAGTGGCAGAGAAAGTGTCTCAGTTGCTGGAGCAGAGTGTTTCTTCTATCCCTATTGTTTGAAGGCAGAAGTTTGCAGCAGTAACCAGTGTGAAATCCTTTATATTGCCAGTCCGAGCGTGGAGTGCGGAAGTGCCAGGGAAAGTGGTCTGCAGTGGTCCACTGTGGGCTGTCGGGACTTCGAGCATTAGACGTGGAACCTCTGAGTTGGTGGAGATCCCGTGGTAAGTGTTGCTAGTTAATGCTCTAAACCTCTGTGACTTATCTGCAGAACTTTTTTGGTTTGAACTCTAGCGATAACAGCCAACACTGCCACATGGTTTGTGAGTTGGTGTGCAGTGTTTGTGGTGAGTGCCGTCTTTCATCACAAACTATCCACTAATAACAAATTGAGCAGTGGTAGCGCAAAAGCTATATTACTGCTAAATTGATGGAAATCTCATGCCAGACTTAAGGAGCGGAAAAATGCGCAACCACTCTGCGGTTAATAGCCACTATACCTCTAACACTAAGAAACTGGTGGCCATGAATCTGCCTCTCCTTCCCTCACCAGACTCACCTAGCTCAGCGCCAGCATCTCCTCTAGTAATTATTGCAAAAACCATATCGAATGAGAAGGGAAATAGTTCAGCTCAAAAATGTGCAAAACAGAGGGCGGATACCTATCTATCTATCTATCTATCTATCTATCTATCTATCTATCTATCTATCTATCTATCTATCTATCTATCTATCTATCTATCTATCTATCTATCCATTTATCTATCTACTTTTCATATAGCGCTTTACACCCATGGGCCTCTAAGCGTTCATTGGACAAAAAACATAAAACATGGAAGTCAAAAGGGTGAGTTGTACAGAGAGGGCTAAGATGGAAACACATCTGGACCTGAGTCAAACAGATGTATCTTCAATTGTTTTATTTAATTGATTTGTTGACTCGTTGCTTTTAAGGGCTTATGGCTTTTGGTTCCAGAGAGAGGGGCCCCAGGCATTAAAGCATGTGTTGCCAAGTTTTTTCAACAGGACACAGGGTTGTTGTAAGAGTGCGTCTTTATTTGATCGAAGGGTACGACAGAAAGGTATTTTGGAGAATCTGGTTGAAAGATACTCTGGAGCTATTCATGTTAAGAAATTATGAGTAATCATAATGTCTTTGAATCTTATTATTTGGCTGACGGAAAGCAAATACAGGGCGCTGGTTACATGGGTACATCAGCCAATACCGCAACCCTCCCGAACTGCTCCTTTCTGAATCACTTGGAGCCTTCTTAGGTTTGTCTGAGATGAGTAGACTATTGCAATAGTATAGCTTGGTATTGATAATAGCAGCTACAATCAAGACCTTATTTGCTTCTGAGAGGTAAGGACGGGGTTGCCATAGCAAAGGGGTATAATGAGAACATGAATATTTGAGATGGAGCCCATGTTTTTCAAAAGAAAGATGAGGGTCATTATAGATCCCAGAGTTTCACTTGATCAAAGACCTTGATCAAATTATCCGTAATCAAAAAGCTACTGTAGGATTGGTCAAGCCTTTTGAGTTTCATTTGTGTGCCTAGGATGAGAAGCTCTCTTTTCTTGTTGTTCAAAGCTAAAGAATTTCAGCCATCCAGCATTGTATGCTGTTGAAAATGATGCTAATCATTTCAAGGTCTTTTCTGTAATGGCCTGAGAATTCAATCTCAACCTGGGTGTCGTCTGCATAGGCAGCAAAACGTATACCCAGACAGGTGAGAAGGTCACACAGGGGTTTTATATAAACATTCAACAACAGCGTGGAGAGGCATGGTCCCTGTGGAACCCCGCAGGTCGATGTCGCTTTAAAGGAATCTGTGTTATCCTTAGTTGCGTAAAAATTATGGGGACCGAGAAAGGATCTAAACCAATTGACTGCAAGAGGTGAGCATCTACCCACTTGTATTAGACTGTCGGCCAGGATGGTATGATCAACAAGATCAAAGGCGGCCGACAGATCGAAGAGGAGCAGCAAGGCCTGCCAGCCTCTATACATGATGTCAATGATGTTGCACTTGATATCTAAGAGAGCCGTTTCGGTTCTGTGACCGGCACAGAAACCAGACTGCACAGTGGCGAGGATGTTGTTTTCCTGCACGTAGCTTTGAAACAGGTTTGTTGCCAGCTTCTCCAAGATCTTTAAAAGGAAAGGAAAATTGGTAATTGGACGAAAGTTTCCAGGATCATTGACATATAGATTTTCCTTTTTTAACAGGGGTAAAATCCAGGCTTCTTTAATGCTGTTGGGAACCTGGCCTTCAGCAAAGGAGCGATTTACAAGTGTAGTAATCATTGGCAAAAGTGAGCTCTGAAAATCTTGAAAAAGTGAAGAAGGGAAACTATCTCCTTTACAGGATGTCGGTTTCAGTTTCAATATAACCTCTTGAACCTCACTTTCCGACACCTCCCGGAAGAAACAGGAGAGCGGACGGTGGTCAGGGGAAGAACATACAGCGGGGATTTCAATTTCAGAAGGTTGTAGTAGTTTGAGATGATTCTGAATGTTTTGTAGGTGAGTTTTGATTTTCTGCGAGAAGCCATCATGGATCAGTGGACACCAAACATTGTCTGCAACCGTAAGGGGGTCAACTGGGATACCCTTTAGTTCAGAGAACACTTTGAATAATTCCCTCGGGTAAGATTTGTCATATTTTATTCTGGTATTTAATCTGTCCTCTTTAGCCTTCAACAGGAGTTTCCTATACGATTTCATGGAATATCTATAGGAAGAAAAAGAGGTATCAGAGGAAGATTTACACCACTGGAGTTCTGTGTTCCTCGTTTCGGCTCTAGCAGCAAGAATATTGGTAGATATTCACAGTTTATGGATAGTTACTTTTTTTGTGATGTCTGTTTCAGAGGAGCTAGGAGTTCAAATGACCAATTAATAGCGGTCCTGAACTTTGAGGTAAACATATCATGGGGAATATCATTGTCCAGGGGGGAAACAAGCAGAGGGCAGTAGATGCAAAAATGTCTTGTGAAATCCCTTCAGGATTTCTACATGGAGCAGAAAGCTTGGTTGACACTGAGGGTTTCACTCTCTCTATGTGAGAAGATACTTCAAAACAAATGGAGAAATGGTCAGACCAGGGACAGGGCTGAGTCTTAACATTGGATAGTGCCAGGTTTTGAGACACTATCCAATCTAGAGTGTTACCCGCAATATGGTTAGGACCCGTGACTTGTTCAATGAATCTCAGCTTTGACAGTGTCTGTATAAGGAATACAGCATTTTGGCAAGTGAGGTAGTTAGCCCATATATTGAAATAGCCAATGTGAATGTGAATGTGGCTTAGTGGTATTTCCAATTGAGGCTGGGAATTGGTCTTCAAAAGAGGGTGTTATGATTGGGGTTCTATAAAGCAGGAGAATCCTTAAAGATTTTGTAGCTTTTAGCTTAAGTTTGGCTAAGAGCACCTCGCAGTGTTCCAGATGGGGTGTGCTGGAAATATACAATTTTGTTTTCGAAAAATCAAAGCAACACCTACGCCCTTGCCATGTTCCCGGTCCATGTGTAGAATATCATAACCCGCAGGGATGGCAAGCAATGTCAAAGGGTAAGCAGCATTATGGAGCCAAGTCTCAGTCAACGCTATAATATCAAGTTTTTGTTCAGTAATGAAGTCTGCAACCTCTGTGGCGTGACAAATTAAAGAGAGTGTTTTAAGCAGAATAAATTAAGCTGCATAGAATTTGGCCCATGTGATGCTTCCTGATCAGGTATTGAAGTAGCATGAGTGCACTGCACCTCTGTGCCAGATGGGCAATTAGGAGGGTCCCTAGTGATATTACCATTGTTAGGTGAAGAGGAGTGGGTAGCTATCAGGGAGCATGTTACATCAGCATCTGAAACAGTATCTGAAACATTGGAGTCTGCGGAGAGGCTGGCAAGTCTTACTCGTCTGTTCCTTTGTATTGCGGCAAGTAGGCAGCAGTGTGCAGCCATGCCTAGGATTTTTTTTTTGGATTCTCGGTAAGAACACAATATGGAGAGTACAGAATCAGCAAGCAGCCCTACCCAGCACTAACTAGCACCAACCAGCTTTGACGCACCTGCGCTGATGCGCCTGGCTACGCCTATAATAGCTGGAAAGAACTACAAGGGAGGATGGAAAGTGTAGTTTTATCCCACTCGTCAACAGTAGGGAAATGAATATAAGAATATACACAAATCGAATTTAAAACAATGCAAACATTGTACACAGTTACCGACAAAGGTCTTAAGGTGAAAGAAACTGAATCTCAAGCTACAACTAAAATCTCAACTACAGATTTTTAAAAGGCTAGCTGTCTAATAAAATGCAATTTGAAATATACAACAATTCACAATGCAAAACAGTAAAATAAGGAAAGATCTGAATATGAGCAACGAGTACCCAGGTGTTTTAATAGTAAGCAGGAAACCGACTTTGATGTGCCAAGACTGCCGCACCTGGCTACGTCTATAACAGCTGGAAAGAACTACATGGGAGGATGAGAAGTGCAGTTTAGCCCACTGGTCGGTGGTGGGGAAATGAATATAAAAATATACACAAGTCGAATTTAAAACAATGTGAAAATGTGAACACAGTTACCAACAAAGGTCTTAAGTTGAAAGAAACTGAATGTCATGCTAGAACTAAATTCTCAACTACATATTTTTAAAAGGCTAGCTGTCTAATAAAATTTAATTTGAGGAATACAACAATTCACAATGCAAAACAGTAAAATAAGGGAAGCACTGAATGTGAACAACGAGTCCCCAGGTGTTTTAATAGTAAGCACCAACCGGCTTTGATGTGCCAGCACTGCCGTGCTTAGCTACGTCTATAACAGCTGGAAAGAACTACACAAGAGGATGGGAAGTGTAGTTTTAGCCGACTGCTTGGTGGTGAGGAAATGAATATATAATTATAGAAAAGTCGAATTTAAAACAATTCGAAAATTGTACACAGTTACCGACAAAGGGCTTAAGTTGAAAGACACTGAATGTCAAGCTACAACTAAAACCTTAAATACAGATTTTTAAAAGTCAAGCTGTCTAATAAAATGCATTTTGAGGAATATAACAATTCGCAAAGCAGTTACATAAAGAAAGCTCTGATTGCGAGTGACGAGTTCCCAGGAGTTTAAATAGTAAGCATCAACCAGCTTTGATGCACCGGCACTGATGCGCCTGACTACGTCTATGACAGTTGAAAAGAACTACACGAGAGGATGGGAAGTGTAGTTTTAGTCCACTGGTTAACGGTGGGTAAATGAATATAAAAATATACACAAGTCGAATTTAAAACAATGCGAAAATGTACACAGTTATCGACAAAGGTCTTAAGTTGAAAGAAACTGAATGTCACGCTACAACTAAAATCTCTCGAGCCCAGAGGTTGCCGTAACTCCAACATGGTTTAATGGAACCTATCAATCAATAATAGGTTACATTTTTATGGATAACTGCTTGCTGTCCAAATGTCGGGATTTTAATAAACTTCCATCTAAAAACAGTGATCACCCTATGTTGATGGCCCAGTTTGATGTGATGGTGGGTGAACCTCAGGAAATAGTGATAGAACGTACTCACTTTAATGTGAATGCCTCAGGCAATAAATTAAAGTGGAATGATCAAAATACAATCTGTGTAAATTAACGCTTACACCACTGTATAGCCAATGTATCTGATGTCTGGATGCTGAAAAATTTTCTGTAAATATTTTTGGAAATTTTGTCTATTCCCTTCTTACTTTTAACAAAGGGAAGGGGCAAAAAATAATGAACAAACAAAAGGTAGTTAATTTCCAAGCCTATAGTAATGAGGTTGTGATTCGACGTAGAGCGATGTGGCGTTCTGTGAGAGATAAAATGAATAGGGATGAGCTTTCTATCAAATAAGGGCTGCCATGTTGAAAGGACTACGTCAGACATATCAAAACTGGCTTTTACAAACTAGAATGACTAGGTTGCAGTAAGATGCTAGGGGCATGCTAGAAGCACTAATGAATAAGAATTCCAGAATAGTCTGGTCCCTTTTAAATAATAATGATGCACCTATGTTAGAATCATTAATTAATGTGGTCTGAGAAGTAGCATGGGTGGAACATTTTAATAATCTATATGCCCAGATTGAAGAGTCTAAAGTAAGTCTAGAACTTAGTCTAGAGCTAATTGCCAATTCTCCACCTTTGGAGATTGACTATGACAAACTTTATAACACAATAATGAAGACTTCTTCATCTCGAGCAGCTACCCTAAATAGCCTCTCAGATGTTTTGTTTTAGTGAGAACCCTCCATTTGTCCAATACCCTATTTTGCCTGTTTCGAAAGCATTAATTCATCAAACAGTTCCCACCATCGTGTGCTACTGCCTACATAATTCCAATCTTTAAAAGAGGGAATAAAACCAAGCTTCTGAACTATAGGCCAATAGTTATTCTTGATGCGGTCAGCAAGGTCTTTGCTTCGATCTTCCTGTCCCATCTCGAGCGGTGGGCCACTGATTATTTTATCCTGAAGAAATGGCAAACAGAATTCCGCAAGAATTTGGGGAGCTCAGTAAATGGAGTCCTATTAAAGTGTATACAAAACCTGGATTGGGGAGATAAACATGAATCAATCTATATAGCCTCGGTCTACCTTAGATGCCATAGATCAGAACTTCTTTGGATAAAATTAAATACATGGGGAATTCCGTTAGTTCTTTTAAGACTAATCATGGGGCGTTATGCAGGAACTGATGTCTGTGTCCGACTTAATCATATTGGATCATTCTCTTGCTCCATGAGGTCTTATTAGGGAGTTAGGCAAGGCTGTGTTTTGGCAGCATGTCTATTTAGCCTTTACATGGCATATATTGGTAAATACCTGAAACCTGTATCTTTTGTTTCCCCCAAATTGTCTAAATTAAGAACGTACTAGCTATCGTATGCTGACCACTTTCTACTATTTGATTGTACCCCGATAGGGTTGCAGCACTTATTGAATGCCTTTTTGTCCTTTGCAGAGAGACATTCCCTGAAAATGAACCCAATTAAAACAAAGGTTCTTCGGTGTACAAAAGATGAGAGAGACTCTACATGTGTGTGGCATATTGGTAGTGAGCCTGTAGACAAAATTAACTCTATGATGTATCTGAGATTTTTGGTGTGGTTTTGGTGAGGTTGAAATATAGGGAAGTATCATGCATGGCTTTTAGATAAAGATTAAGCCATGGCTAATCAAATAAAACGGATGGACTCCAGATCTGGAACATACGCCATTAAACCTGTTCTTCGATATTATTTGGGGAAAATTGTCCCTATGTTACTCTTTGGAATGGAGTGCTATGCTCTATGAACATTGAAGTCTATCCCACAGCTCAAGGCCTTAATATGTAGATGACAACTTAAGTTCCTGCATTTGACACCAATTGACATCATTCGTTATGACCTGGGAATTGTCTCTCTCAAGGCAAGAGCATTCTGAAAAATTCTGTCACTCTTACCAAAATGTTATGCCCTGTGATAGATTCTTTGTTTGTTGATTTACGAGATCTATTAGAAAAAAATTAAACTATATGGCTAAAGGAAATGTATAATTTCTGCAGAAATCTCCTGATGGAAATTGGGATCTCTACCAAAGAGTTGGTGAATGCCCCGATTCCACTAAGCGTCTTTCCTACACTTTCGACTGGATTTGCACTATGGAGAATGTGAATTCCTATTCTTGACCTCACCATTTTAGAAATTAACATACAAAATTGGGTGTTCTTCCCCCTTTCCTTTCACTATATCCTGACAGAAGTACACACTCTCTGTTTCTGAAATTTCCGATGGGGTCTAATAAAACCAAAGATGCATTGGTTCGATATAGAATTATAACGGAGGACTTTGCAACATGTCGGTTTTGCACACTGAAGGGTTTTGGTAGAAACTATTGAACCTTTCATTTATTATTGTCCAGCTACTCAGGTGTTGCATATTAATTATTTTAGGAGAGTCTGTTGACTATTTTCTATGACGCAAGGTGAACTAATATGGGCCGCTTGTCTAGCTGGTTGTTCCAAATCTATATTAATTGCAGTTACTGGTTTTATTAAGGCTTTGCATCTTTCTGAAATCTCTTAGAGATATAACCTGTTAGATGATTTTTATATAATTGTTTCATTATGTAATATGTGATTTTATCAGTCGATTTGTATAATGATTTTAATAATGATGTACGGTTTATTGACTGTGTTTTATATTAGTACTATGAATGTTAAAGGTTATTTATTAACCAAGAACAATAAAACAATACAAAAACAGATGCATAACTGAGCACTTTTCTGCAGTAACAAAATAATATGTACAGAGGGGGTGGGATACAGAGGGGCACAGATGAGGGTTACAGCTGTACTGGGTAGTGGATACGATAGGGGCAGACAGTGTCTAGCGAGTCAGGTAGCACGAGGGGCGATGTGATGGCCTAGGTGTTGAGCTGGAGAGTTTGCTTGAAGACGTGGGTCTTGAGTTCTTTTATGAATTGTAGCAGCGCATGGTGGAGTCTGATGCTGATGGGGAGGAGGTTCCATAGTCTTGGGACATAGGCAGAGAAGGCTTGTTTTCTGGTCCTTTACTTTTTGCAGAAGCAGATTTCAAGTCTGCACGTGTCCTGACTTCTGGTGGGCCTCAGTCCACCGGAGATGCTGAGTTTCTCTGCAAGGTAGCTGGGTGACTTGAGGGTTACTGCCTCATAGATGATGCAGCAAGACTTGAAGGTGATACATGCGTGCAGTGGGAGCCAGTGATGTTCGATGCGGGCCGAGGTGATGTGGTCATATCTGCGTAGTCCCTTGATGAGGCGTATGGCTGCATGTAGGACACATCTCAAGGGCACAAGGGAGGACGATGGGAGGCCTTCGAGGAGTGCATGGACCCCATCCAGGTGGGATGGGACCAGTGTTAGAATGGTGGATTTAATATGTCTGGACGAAGAATACCTATATGATACTCTTTGGAATGGAGTGCTATGCTCTATAAACATTGAAGTCTCTCCCACAGCTCAAGGCCTTAATATGGAGATGACAACTTAAGTTCCTGCATTTGACACCAATTGACATCATTCGTTATGACCTGGGAATTGTCTCTCTCAAGGCAAGAGCATTCTGAAAAATTCTGTCACTCTTACCAAAATGTTATGCCCTGTGATAGATTCTTTTTTTGTTGATTTACGAGATCTATTAGAAAAGAATTAAACTATATGGCTAAAGGAAATGTATAATTTCTGCAGAAATCTCCTGATGGAAATTGGGATCTCTACCAAAGAGTTGGTGAATGCCCCGATTCCACTAAGCGTCTTTCCTACACTTTCGACTGGATTTGCACTATGGAGAATGTGAATTCCTATTCTTGACCTCACCATTTTAGAAATGAACATACATAATTGGGTGTTCTTCCCCCTTTCCTTTCACTATATCCTGACAGAAGTACACACTCTCTGTTTCTGAAATTCCGATGGGGTCTAATAAAACCAAAGATGCATTGGTTTGATATAGAATTATAACGGAGGACTTTGCAACATGTCGGTTTTGCACACTGAAGGGTTTTGGTAGAAACTATTGAACCTTTCATTTATTATTGTCCAGCTACTCAGGTGTTGCATATTAATTATTTTAGGAGAGTCTGTTGACTATTTTCTATGACGCAAGGTGAACTAATATGGGCCGCTTGTCTAGCTGGTTGTTCCAATTCTATATTAATTGCAGTTACTGGTTTTATTAAGGTTTTGCATCTTTCTGAAATCTCTTAGAGATATAACCTGTTAGATGGTTTTTATATAATTGTTTAATTATGTAATATGTGATTTTATCAGTCGATTTGTATAATGATTTTAATAATGATGTACGGTTTATTGACTGTGTTTTATATTAGTACTATGAATGTTAAAGGTTATTTATTAACCAAGAACAATAAAACAATACAAAAACAGATGCATAACTGAGCGCTTTTCTGCAGTAACAAAATAATATGTACAGAGGGGGTGGGATACAGAGGGGCACAGATGAGGGTTACAGCTGTACTGGGTAGTGGATACGATAGGGGCAGACAGTGTCTAGCGAGTCAGGTAGCACGAGGGGCGATGTGATGGCCTAGGTGTTGAGCTGGAGAGTTTGCTTGAAGACGTGGGTCTTGAGTTCTTTTATGAATTGTAGCAGCGCATGGTGGAGTCTGATGCTGATGGGGAGGAGGTTCCATAGTCTTGGGACATAGGCAGAGAAGGCTTGTTTTCTGGTCCTTTACTTTTTGCAGAAGCAGATTTCAAGTCTGCACGTGTCCTGACTTCTGGTGGGCCTCAGTCCACCGGAGATGCTGAGTTTCTCTGCAAGGTAGCTGGGTGACTTGAGGGTTACTGCCTCATAGATGATGCAGCAAGACTTGAAGGTGATACATGCGTGCAGTGGGAGCCAGTGATGTTCGATGCGGGCCGAGGTGATGTGGTCATATCTGCGTAGTCCCTTGATGAGGCGTATGGCTGCATGTAGGACACATCTCAAGGGCACAAGGGAGGATGATGGGAGGCCTTCGAGGAGTGCATGGACCCCATCCAGGTGGGATGGGACCAGTGTTAGAATGGTGGATTTAATATGTCTGGAGGAAGGATACCTGTATAATCTGCCTGCTCCTGGCAGGTGAAAAAACATGTGGATCCCATAGAATTCCACAGCATCTTTGACCTCATGGAAATTGCATGCTAGTGGAGCTGCTCGTGGATTTGAGAGGCAGAGCAGATAGGGAAGGCGTTAGGGATGAATTTTCGATAATGGGAAAGGGGTCGTTGACCCACCGGCCATCTTGCCCATTATGGAGGAGCCTAGGAGCCAGCCCAGTGAAACATGTAGCGATCTCTCAGCTGCTTTTTCCAGCTGAGGGAGCATTCCTGGGCTGGCTGAACTGTCAAAGGGAAACACAGTTTCCCTTTGACAGTTCTGTTCCCCAGCTGCACATGCTAAATGAGCCATGCAAGGATGGGGGCATTTAGCTTATCCAGCCTTGCATAGCCCATTGGAAATTCTGGATGGAGAACTGCATGTTTGTATGTGCCAGGGGCTCTCCTGCACCTCCTCGCACATGCTAACAGAGCAGGATGGAGCTGGACGTTTCATTACCCACTCCCAGATCCCTGTGCGCATGTGCAGGAACCAGGAAGCGCTTGCTTCCTTTTTGTGAAAATTTCACTTACTGCTATTTTACCTTTGTATTTGTGGACCCCCAAAACATTTTGCTTTTGTTTCAACCTCCACTGGGCTTTCACTCATCTTCATGGGGAAACTGACATGTGCTTCAGACAGTTTTTTTTTTTATTTGTATTTGGATCAATTACAAAAAAAATTGCAGAACCTTTACAAAAAAAGTATAAAACCTTAAAATAAAACAATTTAAAAATATTTACATTTGAATTTACATTCATATTACAGAAGAAGAGAAAAGAAATGATCACGATAAATTCATCTACTTCGTAAAGCTAAGAAGTTCTTTTTCAATATGCTTGCACAAGCTAACCAACTCAAAGACAAGTGGTTTATGCGTTCCTTGCATCATGCGGGCCCATAGAAATTGCAAACAGTTCTCAAAATCAACGTTTACAGATTTCATCAAACGGTTAGTTTGCATTGCTTTGAAGGGAGGACATTCAAGTATAAAATGTTTAATAGTTTCTAAGGACTCATTACATGCTGGAAAGCAACATTTAACTTGTTTGAGTTCATTGTTAGTGCTCCAATTAGCCATTCTTTCCCTAGTATGATATAAATTCATTCTATACCATATGTAAGCTTTTCTTGTGTGGCTGCACGGAAATAGAACAACGTGATCAAATCTCGGTGTTCGTTGTTTGAGGAATGCGCCATACTCCCTATACATCTTATGACTAGATATACTTTCTATAGTCATCCGCCAGTTTTGTTCGAAAAGCTTCTTTATGGCATGAGCTGGGCGCATATGGACATCTTCAATTGATATACATAAAGTATTCAATAAGTATTGCATTTTAAGTTGATAATGGACAAAAGAAGCCAAATTGGAAGAATCCAACATTTCATGGAGATCTTCATATAATGAATTTTTTGGAGGAAAGTGGATTTCTTCATAGCGACATAATTGATGCCATTTCCAACGTCCAGATATAGCCACAAGCCCAAACTCATGACGGATGACTGCATTTGGAACGGACATTGGAAGATGCATGACACTTTTTATCATCGTCCCCTGAATACAATCCAAAGTTGCACTCATGTCACACAGACAGATATCAAGAGAATATAAAATGACACTTTCTATTTTTAGCGTCAAAAAATCAATCATTGTAGTTAATGAAAACTTACAGAATTTTGAATAGATCATTTTTAGTTGAGACAACAATGGGTGGGTTTTATTTTTAATTAAGTCTGTCCAGAATTTAATTGAGTTTTGAGATTGAAGATTGTAACCCAAATAAATTGCACTAGTAGAGGTCGAGATTTGGGTTTTCATAATCTCCCATCAATATCCCTTGCTATTTTGTTTGTTACCAAATTTCAAAATAGCGGTTTTCGCAGGGTGTGGGGTCAAGTTATGAGCGACAGCAAATTCTTCAAACAGAAGGAGTTTCGTTTGTAATCCCACAGGAGTAGGGTCAATGATGATAATATCATCTTCAAACACGATCCATTTTAAGCGCAGAGAGCCAACTTTTACAGAGAACAGATTGCTATGTCCCCAAGTTTTGTCAAGATCTGAAAGATATAGATTAAAGAATGTGGCCGCAAGATTGCAACCTTGCTTAAGCCCGATAGATGTACTAATGGGTACTGTGGTTCTGCCATCAGCCGGGATTTTGATTTTATAGGAGGTGTTAGTGTGGAGTTTGATGAACCAGTAGAGGAGTACAGAAGGAATTCCCATGTTTCTCATTTTATTCCACAAGAGATTTCGTACTACATTATCAAACGCTGACGTCATATCTATCATGGCTATATAGATAGATTTGGCATTCTTTCCTCTTGTGCCATCTATCATATAAGCCATGATAGCAGCGTTCAAGGGAGTACTCATTCCCTTCCTAAAATCTATTTGGTATCTCGAATACAGATTATTTTCCTCTATGAATTTTTCAAGATCGAAAAGGAGGAGAGTGGAAAACAGCTTCGCATCCGTATCAATCAGAGAAATAGGTCTATAATTCTGCGGAGGGGTAGGATTACCCTTTTTAAAAATGGGGACAATGTTTGCAGTGGTCCATGTCTTGGGAATAACCCCAGTGTTAATAATGGAGTCGAATTTAGTTTTCAAGACTCCTACCCAAAACTCAGGGTCAGCTTTGGAAAGTCACGGGGGAAGGCCAATAGGGCCTGCAGATTTAGACTAAGATAGTCTTGAGATAGCCCATTTTAAGTCTGTCAATGACCATTCCAAACGGGCAATCTTACAATAACATAAGTGCACATCTGGAACATCCTCAAATTTGCTTGGATTGTGAAATGTAGCTGTTATATAATCCTGCCACACTTGGTCCGATATGCAGTTGTAAGTAGCCAGTACAGAGGGTTTTTCACCACTCGTAATAGTACGCCAAATTACACGAGTGTCATGAGATGTTATCACTTTTATAAGATCACAATTTTCCTTGTTATATTTAAGGATGCGGGCATGTCGAAGATTCTGCTTATGGGCCTTCAGAATTTGAAGCCGCTTATTTTGACGCGACAATGCTCCCAAGAGGGTTGTTTTGAGCTGTCTGAGAGCCTTGTTTTTCTCTCTTTTTAGATGCTTGCAAGTGAAGTCAAAGGGAGGAAGATGATCTACTATAGTGTATCTTTTACTAAAGACAATGCTTTATTAATTAATTCTGTATATGAAGTAATCTTTAACATTTAATTTTTAGTTTTTTGATAGCTATTGTCAGGGATGCTCAGGTCCTAGGCGCAGGAGCGACGCAGTACCAACCACCCCCTCAATGGTTTCAGTGCCTGCAAGACAGAGCTTTACACAGACCTCCTAAACCAGAGCGGGGAAGGAGGGTTAGGATCTCGATGAGTGGATAGGTAGAGGGATTTTAGGATAACCGGATAGAGGGTTGGGAAGAGGTTATGGATAGGACTGGGGATTTTAGGGTAAACGATGTCTGCACACTTTCCTCAAAACTGGCTGATGGAACTGCCGTAACACCTCTACATGTAAAGGTGCTCCCACCTTCACCAGACCCCTTGAACAAACATGAAGATGCTCTTTTGAGCTCTACAGCAGCATACCAGGATTAGCAACAAACAATTGTTGACATTAGCCCATTTACATTTTCATGAACACAGTCACATGCACTAGCACACTTAGCTTTGCTTTAGTCTTTGAAGTCCTGTCCTGCAAAGGCTGTCAAGTCCTGTGCCACGTCCTTGCAGTCCGAGATTCAGGTTCGAATCAGGTTCAAACTAAAAGAAAACAAAGGACAAGCATTAGCGTTTGTCTTACGTTCTGCTGGTCTCACACTCACTCACAAACTCTCTCAACACGCATTCAGCGTTTTAATAATTATTCCAGGAATCTTAGGGTGCGCTGCCGCACGTGACTTCAAGCCCCAATGTTACTTTTTGCCTCAAAACACGGTCTTCCCTCAGATCGGGTGTCAGAACGCAGTCTTTCCTCAGACCGGGTTCCCCAAGCTAGTGCTCCTTCATCTCACGCGCCCTTCCGGCGCTTTTCCCATGAGACAAATGCACTCGAAACCATGCACACTTCCTTCAGTTAGCAAACACGACTTTCCCTGTGAATCCGCCCACTTAGCTTTTGCGTGATGCGCAGGGGCTCTGGAAGGGGTCGGGCTATGCCCCCTGCGCTTCCCCTAGGATCCCAGACTCTGCCTGGGCCGAGCGGCACTTATCTTGTGTCAGCGAGGGGCCGGATCGTTGTTCCTGTGGCTCAAGGCCCCTCGCGTATGGATTCCGGGGAGCTGCTGGGCTTACGTCCTCTCTCCTCGGCGTCTCGAGCACAAGCCCCGTGCCTTGGAGCTTGCGCATGCGCATTCGTCGCGTGCCACACCCAGCGCGGCTTCCCATTGGCTCACGGGCCCGTGAAGCCTGCTGGGAATTGTAGTTCCGGCGGGCTGAACGCTGGATCAGTCTGCAGAAAGGGCACAACAGCCCTTTAAAGTACGGAAACCCTCTGGATCCGGGTACCTTCATGGTTCCTGGCCCCACAGTCCCAATAGTACTGGGCCCAAGGCCAGTCCTACCCCTGACAGTACTCCCCCCTCCCACGGAAGGCAGGTCCCCCAGGTTTCTCAGGGTAGTTTTTGTGAAAGGTGCGCAGCAATCGTGGGGCATGTACTTGGTGTGAGGGTTCCCAGGAGCGGTCTTCAGGCCCGTACCCCACCCAGTCAATTAAATAATAGATTTGGCCATTCTTTTTTTTAGAGTTCAAAATTGCTCGGACTTCATACTCTGGCTCCCCCTGTACAAGTACCGGGGGTGCCTTTTGAGTGCGTACCCCAGGTGGGGCTGGCTTCAACAGTGACGTATGGAAAGTTGGGTGGATTTTCATCTGAGACGGCAGGGCCAGTCGTACCGCTACTGGGTTGATTACTTTTTCAATGCTAAATGGGCCTAGATAGCGAGGTTGCAACTTTTTGGGTCCCTCTAATCGTAAATTACGAGTGGACAACCACACCAAATCGTTTTTATGGTATACAGGGCTAACACGTCGATGTTTATCGGCATAAGTCTTGTACTTTTTTTTGGCTTTTACGAGATTATCCTGCACCTCCTTCCAAACCTGCTCTATTCCGATCTGTTGTCCTGCTAATGTAGGCAGTGCCGCTTCTGCTGTTGGGACGGATGAAGGTAAAATCCGTGGATGCCTTCCATACAAGCAGAAGAACGGGGATCGTTTTGTGGAAGAATGAACAGCATTATTATATGCCATTTCTGCTAGCCAAGTGTGTTGAACCCATGTTGTCTCTCGTCCTGCGGCTAAGCAACGCAGGAACTGCTCAAGCCCCTGGTTCACGCGTTCGGTTTGGCCGTCCGTCTCGGGATGATATCCCGAGGATAACCGAACTTCCATACCAATGATGTTACAAAATTCGCGCCAGAACTTGGAGGTGAACTGTGGACCCCTATCTGTGATTATACGGCATGGAAGGCCATGAAGCCGAACCACGTTTTGCAGGAATAATTCAGCGATTTCTTTAGCTGTTGGAACCCCTTTGCAGGGGATGAAATGGGCCATTTTAGAAAAGGCATCCACTACCACCAGTATGGAGGTAAAGCCCTGCACTTGTGGAAATTCAACTATTAGGTCCATGGTAACTGTATGCCATGGAGTAGTTGGTGTTGGCAGGGGACGTAGGAGGCCTGCCGGTTTCTGGTGATCGGCTTTGTTCCGAGCGCATACTGCACACTGTCGTACATATTGCTGGACATCAAGCCGCCACTTTGGCCACCAAAAATGTCTCCCCACCAATTCTAGAGTTTTTGCTTTACCGGGATGACCCGCTAGGGAGGAATCGTGGCACCATGACATCGCCTGTTCTTGTAGCTGGGGTGTAGGCAAGTACAATGATTGCCCATGATATGGGAGCCCATCCAAAATGGTGTGCTGAGGGTCCTGCTTGCACCATTGGTGAAGGTCATGCACAGAAAGTTCTTTTTGGATGCTCTCAAAGATGTTGGTTGTTAAACCCACTATTTGTACCGGAGAGACTATTGGCCGAGACACAGTTTTTATTTCCTCAGAGACCTTATCTGGATAGCGGGACAAAATGTCAGCTTTCCGATTGTTCGTTCCAGGTCTGTATGTGATTATAAAATCAAATTCTGCGAAATATTGGGCCCAACGCTGTTGACGTGGACTCAAGGTCTTGGCAGTCCTAATAAACTGAAGATTGCGATGGTCGGTAATAACCGTCACTGTGTGACGTGCCCCCATCAAGTAGTGCCGCCATTCACCAAAGGCTGCCTTTATGGCCAATAGTTCCCTATCTGCAATGACGTAGTTGACTTCTGCTGGAAGCAGTTTCCTTGAATAGTAGGCTACTGGGTGTAAGAGCCCCGTCTGAGGATCACGTTGGGACAGAACAGCTCCCAGCGCATGGCTGGAAGCGTCCGTTTCCACCACAAATGGTTGGGACAAGTCCGGATGTTTCAATACCGGTGCATCGGTAAAGGCCTTCTTGAGCCGTTGAAATCCCTGCTCAGCCGAGGCGTCCCAAATAAACTGGCAGCCTTTGCAAAGAAGTCTCGTGATTGGTGTAACCAGCTCAGAGAAATTCTTGACAAACCGTCTGTAGAAATTTGCAAATCCTAGAAAGGATTGTACGTCTTTGACGTTGGCTGGGGGGGGGGGGCAATCTAGAATGGCCTTCACCTTTTTTGTATCCATTTGTACGCCTGTCGGAGTAAGGTAGTACCCCAAGAATTCCACGGTAGTACGGTGGAATTCACATTTCTCAAGTTTGGCATATAGGTGGTATTCCCTTAACTTTTGTAAGACAGCGCGTACATGCTGAACGTGATCTTCTAGGCTATGGGAATAAATGAGGATGTCATCGATGTACATGACGGCACATACGTCCAAATATTCCCGAAGAACCTCATCTAGGAAATGCTGGAAGGCAGCAGGTGCGTTACAGAGACCAAATGGCATAACCTGATATTCATACAATCCAAATTTTGTTCGGAAGGCGGTTTTCCACTCGTCACCTTCGCGCACCCGCACAAGATGGTAAGCCCCACGAAGATCCAGCTTAGTATAGATAACCGCGTCCCTAACCTGATCTAGAAGGACGGGGATGAGTGGAAGTGGGTAACGGTTTTTGATGGTTATCCGATTCACCCCGCGGTAATCTATGCAAGTCCTGAGTTCTCCGGACTTCTTCGGTACGAAGAACAAGGGAGAAGATACTAGAGAATTAGAGTGTCTAATAAAGCCATTTTGTAAGTTGGCTGTTATATACTCCCGAAGGTGTTTGTTTTCAGCCTCGGTCAAGGCGTATATACGGCTGCACGGTAACGTCGCCCCTGGCTCAAGATCGATTCGGCAATCAAATGGCCGATGTGGGGGCAGAGTTTCAGCGGCTTTCTTATTGAAGACGTCCACAAAGTCTGAATATTCTGTGGGTAGTTCTTCTAAGCGCGCCTCGGGTTGAACACTGGTAATGCCTGCGACTTGAAAGGCCGCAGCCACCGGCTGTTTACAATGCTCCCGACAATAAGGAGAGCTAAATTTTATCAAACCGGTGGTCCAACAAACCTGAGGATCGTGTTTTCTCAACCAAGGTAACCCTAAAATAAGGCCGAACTGCGGGGCCGCAATTAAGTCAAAGGCAATGTATTCCCAATGCCCAATACCACAACTAAGGGGCACTAAATGAGTGTTATGTGTGATGGGTCCCGAGCATAGAGGTGTACCATCTACAGCGCGTACGGGCTCAGGTTTTGCCTTTTGCTGGATAGGGATACCCAACCTGGCCGCAAACTGGATATCTATAAAATTACCCGTTGCCCCTGAGTCAATCAACATGGTGACCTCTTTTGATATATCCTGAAAACCAAGACACCCCCTTACTGAAATGTGTGGGGCAAAATTGGGACTACCTTCTATCGGGGCCCTGCAATCAGTCAGGCTCGACCGGGTGACCCCCACTACCGATGAGCCGAGGCGTTTCCCTGGGTCTTGGGCTTTGTGGGGCATTCACGAACAAAGTGTCCGCACTTCCCACAGTACATGCATGCACCATCCTTTCTCCTTCGTTCTTTTTCTTCCTTTGATAGGGGACCACGAACCGACCCAATTTGCATCGGCTCGTCTCCATAGGACTTGTCCATAGACCCTCGTGCCCCTTTAAATTGGTCAAACCTTGCCGCTGGACGTGACTCTCCTTTCTTCCTATCCCCCCGTCGCTCCGCCTGACGATGATCCAACCGCATCGCCAGATCAATCATATCTGAGCATTCTCGGGGTTGGGGGTCAACTTGGGCAATAAGATCTTTCAAGTCATCCCTCAATCCCTGATAAAATAGGGACATGCATTTGTCGCGTGGCCATTCGGCTTCGGCTATCAATCGATTGAACTGAGTGACATACGTCACTAGTTCCTTATTTCCCTGCCTCAATGTCAGAAATTCCCGATCCTTACACAGGGTGGCAGCCCTACGATTGAATATCTTTTCAAATTCACTGAGAAACTCGTCCCAATCATAAAGGATAGTATTGTCCTTTTGGACTAGGGGATTTGCCCATGCTGCTGCATCTCCTGTGAGATAGGAGATAACGAATGCAGTCCTAGATTGATTGGATCGGAATGCTGCCGGTTTCGTAAGGAAATGGAGGCGGCATTGCGTAATAAAGGTAGAGAATTTCTGCGGGTCTCCTGCATACCGCTCAGGTGGAGCCAGAGGAATCATGGGCTCTGGAGTGACTTGCACCTGTACTGGTGCGTGACTCGGCAAAGGTGCTGTTTGCGCGGCCAAACTTCATACCTGCGCTGACAGCGTAGCATAGTCCTGTCTGGACGCCGCTAGTTCGCTTTGCAGGTCCTGCAAAACCTTGGTGATTTCTTCCATAATGGTGATGGGGGTTGGCTACACCACTCAGGTGCCTGAATATTACGTGGGCTTGTGCTTCTGTCAGGGATGCTCAGGTCCTAGGCGCAGGAGCGACGCAGTACCAACCACCCCCTCAATGGTTTCAGTGCCTGCAAGACAGAGCTTTACACAGACCTCCTTAACCAGAGCGGGGAAGGAGGGTTAGGATCTCGATGAGTGGATAGGTAGAGGGATTTTAGGATAACCGGATAGAGGGTTGGGAAGAGGTTATGGATAGGACTGGGGATTTTAGGGTAAACGATGTCTGCACACTTTCCTCAAAACTGGCTGATGGAACTGCCGTAACACCTCTACATGTAAAGGTGCTCCCACCTTCACCAGACCCCTTGAACAAACATCAAGATGCTCTTTTGAGCTCTACAGCAGCATACCAGGATTAGCAACAAACAATTGTTGACATTAGCCCATTTACATTTTCATGAACACAGTCACATGCACTAGCACACTTAGCTTTGCTTTAGTCTTTGAAGTCCTGTCCTGCAAAGGCTGTCAAGTCCTGTGCCACGTCCTTGCAGTCCGAGATTCAGGTTCAAATCAGGTTCAAACTAAAAGAAAACAAAGGACAAGCATTAGCGTTTGTCTTACGTTCTGCTGGTCTCACACTCACTCACAAACTCTCTCAACACGCATTCAGCGTTTTAATAATTATTCCAGGAATCTTAGGATGCGCTGCCGCACGTGGCTTCAAGCCCCAATGTTATTTTTTGCCCCAAAACACGGTCTTCCCTCAGACCGGGTGTCAGAACGCAGTCTTTCCTCAGACCGGGTTCCCCAAGCTAGTGCTCCTTCATCTCACGCGCCCTTCCGGCGCTTTTCCCATGAGACAAATGCACTCGAAACCATGCACACTTCCTTCAGTTAGCAAACACGACTTTCCCCGTGAATCCGCCCACTTAGCTTTTGCGTGATGCGCAGGGGCTCTGGAAGGGGTCGGGCTATGCCCCCTGCGCTTCCCCTAGGATCCCAGACTCTGCCTGGGCCGAGCGGCACTTAACGTGTGTCAGCGAGGGGCCGGATCGTTGTTCCTGTGGCTCAAGGCCCCTCGCCTATGGATTCTGGGGAGCTGCTGGGCTTACGTCCTCTCTCCTCGGCGTCTCGAGCACAAGCCCCGTGCCTTGGAGCTTGCGCATGCGCATTCGTCGCGTGCCACACCCAGCGCGGCTTCCCATTGGCTCACGGGCCCATGAAGCCTGCTGGGAATTGTAGTTCCGGCGGGCTGAACGCTGGATCAGTCTGCAGAAAGGGCACAACAGCCCTTTAAAGTACAGAAACCCTCTGGATCCGGGTTTCTTCATGGTTCCTGGCCCCACAGTTCCTGGGCCCAAGGCCAGTCCTACCCCTGACAGCTATGTACTCGTATCTCATGCGAAACGTACTTAACAAATTGCAAGCACAAACTATGATTCCATCTAATGGATGGTTGTGGTCGATCAATCTCTACTAAAGCCAATGCTGGCTCACAGGCCAAGAATTCACATTCCAGATTAAGCGTACAGGAAATACGTGCATGATCACTCGTTGAGATTTGGCTAATCTGTACCAGTGTCGTAAATCAGGCTAGGATTCGCGTGACATATATGAAATCTATTGTGGAAGTTCTGGTCCCTCGTGACCAGGTAATTTGTGATTTCATATCCATATTTACTATCATATCCGTGGCCCAGTCACCAAGTAACTCTCTAAATTTCGCACCCCTTCCACGTGATAAGTGGGAAGATTTAGAAGTTCCACTCTCACACAAATCCCTACAATCACAATTAAAGTCCCCACCGATGATAATTTCTAAAGACTGGTGTTTGCTGGATATGTTTTCTAAGCAATCGTCGAGTTCATCTAGCATTGCATCAATCATAATACTGGCTGGATTCCAGTATAATGATATAATTAAAATTAGAGGTAATGTTGTCAAGTTAGTTTCCACTAATACACCCAATAAGCTTGTCGATTCCCCTATCCACTTTGATTGTAGGTTAACAGAGTTGTTAATTGCTATTGCGAGACCCCCACTTGGATGACCTTATTGGGATCTCTTGGCAAGCGTGCAGTACGTGGTATACCCCTGGATATCAAAGGTACTCATTTTCATTGCTTCCTGTAGGATTAAAATCATTGGCTGATTCTCAGGCAATGTTGATAAATGCCAGGACATGAAATTAGAATACCCACATGAATTCCATGAGAAGGTATTTAGAAATGTTTTTTCAATTTTTTCCGGCTGCTATGAGATCGAGGACTGCATTTTCTTCCCCACAATGGCAGTAATCAATGGTTCAAGCGTTGGAATGTCAATTTACGTGGCTACCTGAGAAAGAAGTACATGCAGATCACATTCAGCATGAGCATTGGATGTCTGAGAGGAGTAACCAGACGATGCCTTAGCGATAGCAGGATTAGAACATGCTAGGAAGTTGTCTGCAGTTGATTCTAGTTCAAAAGTAGATAGCATTAGTCCTTGGTTTTTTATCTCTTATCGATTGAACCAGAGGAACTTCAAAATAATCTCTGAACTGAGATAACATATGGCTCTGCAGTTATCAGTCTGAGCTATAGATACTCTCAGAATATCCTCTGATTTTATCATTCTCAGTTGGGGAATGCGTGAGAATAGAGCCAAAATAAAAGAACGATTAATGCGCTTGCCCACAGTAACAGTCTTATCACCTTCAAAACCAACGAGATAAGGCTTGTTGTCCACTTCAATTAATTTCCCCTGAATATTGTCTTTAATTCGTAATGGGGAACTATTTTCCACCCTAACCATCTGCACTGGAATAGATGATGAAGGATTCAGCATTCAGAAATCTCTCAAAAGAGGTCTCTCTCAGTTTCCTGTTTACCATAATTGGTATTCTCAGAAGTTATCTGTGCCGAACAGAAGGAAGGGATTGTTTCAATTGTGTCTATCTGTGATGGAACAGAAGATGATAACTTCATTAATGTTTCAGCATTAAAGGTACCATCATGAAGGACTTTCTTCAATATATCAAGTGGGTCCTGATAGATCTTAAATGAGTCCCCATTAATATTTTCAGACAGGGATCTACTAAGGGCAGGACCGTGTATCGAAATATAATTTGGAACAAAGGTGTTTTTTGACTCTTCATTCTCAGTAAGAGTTTTCCTTTTAGAAGAGAGGTTACGACCCGTCAACGCTTCCCTGATTGGAAGGAGAATGCTTTCTTTGACATTTAATGGTATTATTGAGTCATAATTGCCTTTACATGGTAGGATTTCTACATGGGTAATTTTGCCCATACCATTCGACATGTTTGAGCTATTAACATTACTACATTACTACACATATTCTTTTTTAAAGAAATCTCTGGGCAGCCAAATGTCACTGAACATGCAGCACTGTATATTTTTTTCAAGGGCAAGTTAGAGTCAATGTTGATTTTGTAGTTAAGGCTGGGTTGTTCGACAGTAAGTTCCTTCCTGGTCGTACAGCTTCTTCCCGAAATTGAATTTCTCCTTTTAGCAAATCTTTTCATTGCTCTCAAGTGCGTTTTTTTGGCATGACGCGACATAAAAGAAAAATTCTCTTCAATCGGAGAATTTCCATGTTCCTTCTGTCGCTGCTCATTAAGTACATTCAGCAAAATTGAAGGGCTATCCGGGGCATCAACCGGTTGAGATGACTGGGCAAAATGAGAGGTAATTAAGAGATTCATTGCCACCACTGATGCTTTAAGTTCTTTGATTTCGAGAATGCAATTACATGTTGATGGCATCGATGAAATTACTGCCTGAGGAGCAGGCAATACAGTTGCCTCGTCCCTGGATTGGGTGCTTTTTTTCGAGTTGAGCAGGAGCTAAATGAACAGATTGATTATTACTAGATGTTAGCGTGTCTGCGGCAATTATAAAGCCCTCGATCTTATCCATTTGGGAACATAAGTGAATCACTTTAACATTCTTAAGCTCCAGATGGGTCAGATCATGTCCTTTATCCAGAAATCTAATATTTTTATGATCACTGGAAAGGTACTCGGAGACTGTAGATCTTTATCGGTAGTATGAATGTTAACCCCTGATAGATTGATTTGGGTGGGCCTAATAGAAACATCGGCCGAATCTGGGGAGTAAGATAGACGAGGTGGCAACTCCTCATGATTGATGTCATGATGACGGTCTCTGTCAGTCTCATTGACCGGGCTTAAATCGCATAATAATTGCGATTTTGTCAAGTGATGTAATTTCAAAGGAGCACAGACCAGCCGGGTTAACGTGCTAATAGCACGAGACACCTGGTCGTCTAAAGCAACCATATTTTTTATAGTACAATCATATTGTTCATTAAAATGTTGGTTAGTCAAAGGAAAATCGAGGTGGCTTTCATAACCATAATCAGGAGGTCACCCAGCAGAAGTATTAAACTTTCCATGACAAGATTGAGGGACAGGGAAAGGGGTAGATGGTAAGCTCTTTTCAGAGACATGAATCATAACTGCATGTGATGCAAGAGTTGAGCAAGTATTAATCTCCCCAAAAGTACCTAAAGTTGCAGGTTCAATGTGAGAGGTACGGCCATTGCAGACAAGTGCATCTATGCTAATGGATGAAAGAGTAGACGCATGGGTAAGCGTGCCCAACTCATTACGTTTACTCCGCAATCCCCCAGCCATAGCACTAAGTGTCGTAGATTTATTCAGGTAATTAATGAACGTCAGTTGAAAATTAGAGGCTTGGCTTAGATGAATTACGCACATGCACAAAGGTACACCAACGTCCGGGCTAGCCGGTAGACAGGAATTTCTCGTTATGCAAGGGAGATGGCCTCTCCGTGCACGGAACAGCTTATGGGCCTATACCTGTATGAATTAACCCTCTCGCAAGGAGCCAACCGTAAATAAACAGCTTGTCAACAAATATGGGCTGCTTTATACTTACGGTGCTCCTTACAAATAATAAGAATCACCACCCTGCTTACCGCGCTCCACACAGCGAACAGCCAACAGTACTTTCTGTACTTCCTTGGGTGCACGTGCAGGGTGCGCAGGAAGCAGGGTGTTTAACTATTCTTGGAGGGCGAGTTAAAGACGTCACATGATCATAGGATCAGGATTCTACAGTAAGAACAGAAAAAGGACGCTAGTAAACGCTGCCAAGGGGGCGGATCGACAAACTACACAAACTACACAGTGCATGAAGGAGTATACAAACAAAATGCTTGTGTTAACACAACAGTTTTCATAAGAGTTTGTTAGTATTTACTTTCTTAAAGGACCAGCAGACTTTAAGTCCAAAAGCAGTGTAACATGCAAAACCGTCCTCCTGCTCGCTTCACTTTTCAAGCGTGAGTAACAGAGATTCCCAATAGCCAACAGTACTTTCATTACTTCCTTGGGTGCGCGCGCAGGTTGTGCAGGAAGCAGGGTATTTGACTATTCTTGGAGGGCGGGTTAAAGACGTCACGTGATCATAGGATCAGGATTTTTCTTAACGGTCCAGCAGACTTTAAGTCCAAAAGCAGTGTAACATGCAAAACTGTCCTCCTGCTCGATTTTCAATCACTTTTCAAGCGTGAGTAACAGAGATTCCCAATAGCCAACAGTACTTTCTGTACTTCCTTGGGTGCGCGTGCAGGGTGTGCAGGAAGCAGGGTATTTGACTATTCTTGGAGGGCGGGTTAAAGACGTCACGTGATCATAGGATCAGGATTTTTCTTAACGGTCCAGCAGACTTTAAGTCCAAAAGCAGTGTAACATGCAAAACCATCCTCCTGCTCGCTTCACTTTTCAAGCGTGAGTAACAGAGATTCCCAATAGCCAACAGTACTTTCTGTACTTCCTTGGGTGCGCGCGCAGGGTGTGCAGGAAGCAGGGTATTTTACTATTCTTGGAGGGCGGGTTAAAGACGTCACGTGATCATAGGATCAGGATTTTTCTTAACGGTCCAGCAGACTTTAAGTCCAAAAGCAGTGTAACATGCAAAACCATCCTCCTGCTCGATTTTCAATCACTTTTCAAGCGTGAGTAACAGAGATTCCCAACAGCCAACAGTACTTTCTGTACTTCCTTGGGTGCACGCCCAGACAGACAGTTTGTACTGAGAAACATTGTTTCTCTTAGTCTTGTGACTTTGTTGGCACTTTTGATAACTGTATTTCATTGCACAAAGTTCCTTACAGTACCATACAGTGGGGTTCTTGCGCTTTTGGACCCTAGACATCCAATAAGGATTTTTTGGTAACTGGACTAGGAGTAGACTGGTGGCAGCAGAAGCTTTTTCATGTATTTTTATGACCTTTTACTATGCTTACCGTGTTTGGCTTATGACTGTAGCTAGTGTCTGTCATGGCCATGCCACAAGGTCATTTGTCTTTTCCTTTGGCCATTTAGTCCATTGGCCTTCCTCCTGATCGCTGTGAAAGCTTTTTGCTGGCTATTGCATGTCACGTGTATAGGTACTCAGGAAGTGGGCTGGGACTGTCTGGTCCCAATCCACACTACTGGTGCCAGTATGTCTGGTGTGCACGAGGGCATGAGAGCCACAGTGATCCGTGATTTTACCACTGCTGATGTGCATGAGTGGGGCAGATCTCCTCATTGGCCAGCTGAGTGCGAGCACTCACTGGACTTATGGGTATGAGATGGGGTCCTGAATGTAGACCCACAGATCACTAATAGGTCTGAATTAACCTATACATGTAGCCAAGTATCTAAAAGAGGCGAGCAGACCCAAGAACTATCTGGAACTATGCAGCAGAAGGTTGGCACACTGAGCCTCCTGTTGTCCCGGTGGAACCTTGCTTTGTGCTCGATCTCCGAAGACCTGTAAGGGTGCTTCTATCCCTTGGAGTTGTGGAACCAATTACTCTCGATGTTTTCTTGTAGCCCTTCAAAAGTGCGTTCTCTGAAGTGCCCCTGGGTCCTCCAGTGGACTGACCAGATGTAACATTGACACATGCGAAGGAGCATTGTCTTATTGAGTTTTACCTCGAGCTTTAGGGAAATCCTCGTTTGCACCAAAAAGCATCTTCTTTCTGAATTTTGTTGTCCCATCTACTTTGGGCTGCGAAATAGAAGGTTGCATCACACCACGAGCCATGGGTGCCCCGGCGTCACTGTCCAACAGTGGTAGCCACTGCTGCTGACTTTCCCCACTTTCTTCATGTGTCCTGAGACCAGCTGCATTAGTGCTTTCATTATTCTGCAATTGAGATGAGAGATACAGCTCCTGTTGTAAACCAGAACTGCATCTGCACTTGCAGCGACTGTGCACTTGAAACTTAATCGAGGGTGGGATTTCGTGGTCCAGGTGACCCTCTGCAGACCGGCCAAGTTTGGCCTCGGAGTGAGCTAAGGGTGGTGAGTAATCCTACTACTGGTTGCCCCTGTTCATCCATTGCATTGTTGCGCACAAAGGATCCCTTGTGGTCCTTGCCTTGGCTTCGGTGGGCTCCACTTCCCAAAGCCACCCGAAAACTGCGAATAGCTTTGTTCTCCACAGCAGATCCTACCCTCACTCTCAGAACCTGTGTTCTATACTTCAGAATCCTCTCTCTAACGTTTCCACCCTCTTGAATATTGTACTTTGTGTCTTTGCACATGATGGAGTGCTTTTACGTGCACATCTAACATTTAGCACAAGGCTTCCATCTTCGTAGGGCTGGACTTATAAAGTTAGGGTCATCCATCTCTGAAGTTGGCCAATGTGAAAAAGTTTGCCGCCTTTTCCTCCTCTAGGTTTTGACGAGATTCCTACTTTACTGAATTGACCAAAAGTGACTGTACATATATTTTACATAGTGTGTGTTTAAGTAGTGATTTTACTGTGTTTTCCTTTATTCACTTGTATTAATTCCTGGGCCTAATAAATTGTATATTTTTGATATACCACTGTCTTGTCATCCTACTGTGTGGGCTCATCCAAGACCTCATATCACCCCCACTACTTCCTGATTCCTATTCATGCTATGCGCGAGCTGGAGTGCTGGGAGGAAACTTCAGGACTGGGGCAGAAGGTAAGGATATGTTCATTTATTATTTAAATATGTTTATGGATGCATGTATGCTTTTATTGTGAGTGAGTGCATGATGATGGGTGCACATGTTAATGAGCGAGTGCATGCTGTGTGTGTGTGTATTCATGCTTGTCCATGGAGCTGATTATGGCAGTGGGGATAAGAGGATTGTACCACAAAGGCATTTTAAAAATGCCTTTGTTGCACATTCCCCCTCTCCACTGGCAAAATCAGCTCTTCTTCTGTTATGTTATGTTAATGAAATGCATATATCGTAGCTTTTGCCAACTAAGGCATCATTGATCTCTGGAAACAGAGCAGAGACAGCAATACGTAGATATGGTAGCCAAATGAACTAAAATGAAAAAGTTTCAAGCGACATCGGAACAGAAAGTGATTTTCAATTGTGCGTAGAGAGCGTGGAGGTTTGTCCCAGAGGATACCCATAGCTACAGATAAAGCTCCACTTACTGTGCGAGAATGATTGAACCTCTGAGCCTGAATCAGGAGTGCATTTTCAGATCTTAGTACATGGGTATTTTGCGTTATGTTATGTTAATAAAATGTATAAAGCGCACTTGCACTACAAGGGCACCTTGACGCAAGGAGGCTAAACAGAGAAATGGTCTTAACAACCTAACTATAATAAGAGAGTTTTCAGAGAATGCCAGAATTGAAGATGATTCTTTATTTTCTGCACTGCTATGGGCAGCTTGTTGCAGAGTTTTCCTGCTGCAACCGAGAAAGTGCAGCCTACCAAGGAGGACCACCGAAATATTGGGATAACAAGAAGATTATCCTCTCCACCACGGGAAGTCAATGAAGAGCACGGATCACCGGGCTGATATGGGCTTCATATGGAGACCCCGTGGCAACCCTTACCGCCATATTCTGTAAATGCTAGAGCCACTGAATCAAGCCTTTAGGTTGGGCCAGATAGAGGGCATTGCAATAGTCAATGCGACTAGTGATCAGAGAGGCAACCACCTCACGGCGTAGTTCCCCCAGTAAATAGGGAATCATCTTCCAAAGAAACTTCAGCAAGACAAAATCCAATTTGCAGACGGTGCGTACTTGCACAGCCATCGATAATGAGGATGAAAGGGAGACACCTAAATTCTTAACTGATGCCACAGGAACAGGGGGATCCCCCAGAGCCGGCAGCCAAAAAGAGGAGGTCCAGAGAGAAGCCCTAGATGGAGAATCCACCACCATCACCTCCGTCTTATCCCTGTTCAGTTTAAGCCAGGTGCCGTCCATCCAGCCCTTCACGGCTGACAGACACTCACACAGCCTTGATCACACCTCAGATTGGTTGGGATCTAGCCACACCAGAATCTGGGTCATAGAAGTCTAGTGCAAAATGCAATGCCTTTCCCCTGGTCCCCCAGCGCCTTGCATTCACACATAATCATGTAGACTGTGTGCATCTGTGGCGCACTTTGGGGTCCAGATGACAAGGAGGAAGAAGGGTAAGAAAGAAATGCCTCCTTGAGAATAAGATTGTTGAAATTTGTCAAGCAAGGATACAATTTTAGGGATCAAAGAATTAAGCTATGAACCTAGGACAGGGAGGCACAAAAAGCCATTTCATGGTAAAAGTACTGGGGTTTTGTAGTCATGTTCCAGCTCCAACCTCAGCCCCTTGTGTGGCCTAGCGTGTAAGGGCACATTGATCGGGTGATCCCGGAAAAAAATCTCCAACAGTATTGAGGATAAGGAAACGATGACTAGACTCTAAGGAATAAGATATAAGAAAGAAGTGTAACGGCAATTAAAAACTGCAGTACTGTGACTGCGAATCCCATAATTGCTACAGAAAGGGAGCACAAATACAATCTTGGTAAACTGAGAACTGTCAAATGAAAGGGGAAGCCATGCTGCTGATGGCATGAACAATTGATTTAAGAAAGTTTTGCTTAACTCATTGACCCAGTCCAGGATATATATCTAAGAAACAATGCTTGAAATATTCTTATCAGTGTACAGCAGCTGATCCCATTCGGCTTTGTGACAGTAGAAACACATAAGGCAACTTATTCCTGCCCGGGATGCTGATTCTGCCAGTACTGCTGGCATGTAGATAGTACACAGAAAAAGCTGAAAGTCAATATAATGGGGTTTAGCCCTTCTTTCTTTCCTCTCCCTGGGTTTGTCACATGATACAGCTGATTATCAGAGCATAAGTATAGTTCTGCACTGGCAGTCCAATTGAATCATTCCTGAGGTCTTGCATGGTATGCAACACATGGCATGTTTGGTGTGCATAGTTCTGTGTCTATAGACAGATCCATAATGCTTATATCCATAAGTGGAAGGCTGAGAATTGCACCTTTGCGCCAGCATATCTGAGTGTGTCAAGACCAGTTGATGCATACGGACTGTACAGTTCTGCTCTCATCTCCTCCATGATGGGTGGTGTGGGGTGGCCCAAATCCCCATTATTGAGAGCCACCAGTGCAGTGTGCTATACGGAGTCCGTTAAATATCAGACTCCGGAAGCAAGAATGTGAAAGAAAAGAATGTGGAAACATGTGAATGAGGAGCACTAGACATGATACTACACAGGTCTTTTACATGTCTGCTTAAATAAGTTGTCTGCATTCTAAGGTCAACAAAACTTAACCACTAGCTCATATCCCCTTACATTACTCTTAACATCCATGCCATACACCATGAAATCTTGTTTCATATGAATTATGAATTAGGTTTTTAATGTCATACACTATATTTCAAATGTTTTCCCTTTAGAACTCCTGACCACTGGTCATGGGATGTGTCTTAATCTAGAACATGTGTTAGTATTGACAAACTCCAGTAGGTTGAGAGTAAGCTAAATCCTGCCCTCCTGACACCTAACACATAGAGATGGATTAGGTATTTTCATATTAAGGCATAATGTGGAGCAGCGCTGTTAATCGGGGTCCACTCTTACCCTCCCACGTAACGCTTTAAAGGGAAGATAACTTCAGAAAGATGTTTTGGTTTCGGCTGTTTTGTGAGAAACTAAAGTGCCCCTGTCTGGCTTTAAAAGGCAGGCAGGTCAGGGTACCACCTCTTTTCAGGGCGGTCAGCAAATACATTGCAATTTCATGACCATAGCAATGTCACTTGGCCTACTTGCTGCCCAACCTCTTTTCTCCCTCCTCAAAAGAAAGGGCTAGGGAAATACCGGTGACCTTCCAGATGACACCACAATTGTCAGTTTGATGCACCATATCTGAATCTATATAAGTATCTAAATAATGCACAAAGTATCTAAAGGGGTTACGCTGGTTTTTTAGGGATTATTTGGAAAGGTCACCAGGTTTAGCTTTTCTCAACAACATTAGCAGAATGTCTTCTCTGGTGTTTCAAAATAACCAAACTGCCTAGGATTAAACAGTCTTGCAATCCAGGCTTCCTCTTGGCAAACCAAAGGGAGTTTTAGTGTTCATAGTCTGGGGTGTTTAATTGCACCCTGCACTTCGTTCAGCGTTGGGTTCCTTCCTGGTTCACTTCTTAGCCTCCTTGACTCCTTGAGGAGCCCACCCGTTTGGGTCTTTTGGCCACGTTAGGCAGGCACACAAGGCCAAGACCAAGGCAGGAGGCTTCAATATTTGCCAACATGCATGGGCCCAGTGCTGCACTTACACTAGTAGAAATGCCTCAGGCCTAGTATGCTAGTTAACTTTGCTAGATCATTCGGAAGCTTCCGGGCTTTGAAGCACTTCATTTGTGTATAACGGCTTAACAAATACAACAATTACAATTACTAAGGACTGAGCCAGTGGAGCTTGTCTAAAGGCATTAAGTGGCACTTAAATCCCCCTGCCTGTCAGGGGCACTGTCTCTACTCCCCAACACCCCGCCTCTCTCTGCACACAATGTATTTGCTAATGGCTTTCTAATTGCCCCTTCACTTCCGCTCCAGCTCCTCATTCTGTTGCCTGCGTGGCTGGCTACACGCTCAATACTTCACTATGTACTCGCTCCTCCTTTGGACAGACTGGATATCCTATTTAATCTATATAAGCCTTCCTAGGCTGTTACTTCTGTCTATCTTTTCTCCCCTGATCTGATTCTCCTGTTCACCAACATCCTCTTCTGAAATACCACAACCTTTCCGTCATGTATGTAAACTTCACTCTGATATGTTACCACCTCCGCTGTATGGTGTCTCATGACCTCCCCATCTTGCTTCTTCACCTCCTTCCTGCAGCACACCTCTGCCTCCTGGTATGACCTCACCTCCTCCCACTCTCCTAATAGCACACAGCCTCTTCCTCCTCTGTCTTTACTTTCTCCTGCTCATTTCTCTCGCCTCTTACCAATAACTCCTGATGTCTAACCACTTATCCCTACTCTGTTTTCACCCAATCCTCTTGATCACACACAATCCCGCCCTCCTGTTTTCTCCAACTTCTTCTTCTTTCCTCCCAATTCAACTCCTCTAGCCTCAAGCCTTCTCCATACCAGCCTCCCCCCTGTGCTTTCCAGGTTCTTACACCTCCACAGCACCCTTGCCTCACACCTCTGCTCCCTTCAGACTTCCACAACCGTCTGCCAACTTGAAGCCTATGATAGGTGTGTGGGTTTTGAGTCTGAAAAATAGGATTGGTTGATGTTGATAAGCGCTTTTCAAACCGTGCTACTTTCTCTGTGTCCCTACAATGAATATGGGCTGGGGATCAAGTGGATTAAAGCTTCGGGTTTTGCAGTTTTTCCTCGCTCGCAAGCCCCACTGCACCATTTTTATATCAGAGACGACCACACGTGTGAAGCAAGCCTTGTGTTTTCTCTGCCAAAGTGTTGATGAACCTATAAAGTATGAGTCACTTACTGGGACAGAGGCTGTTTGCATGCAAGAAAGTGTGTAGCAAGCCAAGGGACCCACCCCATACCGGTTCCAGGCCCTGCATCACTTATTGAGTGACAATACCCACACCCATACCCAAAAGTCATCCTACCTCTTAGCCTAATACAAAGAGTACATTTTTAACATCTCCAAGTTCAAAGGCAGATTGTCCCACTCACCATTTCTCTCTTGCTCTGTTCAGCGATATATTGCTAACTTTTCTGACCATTGTTTCTTGTCTTGATGAGTCTCCCATCCACCAGTTGTTAGCAGATGTCTGTATGGAGTCTTCATTGCTTTTCTCCCACCCCCTTCTTACAGACTCATCATAATGAGTGACTCCTCAGTGGCTCTGCTGCACGCACCCTTTTGGAGCATTCTCAGACTCACACTCGCCTCATTACATGGAACAAACATACATAGAATCACATCAAGGTCGTCTTATCAATGGACAATCAGACTTATGAAAGAGGCCAGCAAACCAACCACAAACACACCTCCAGTCCCACAGGCTGACATGCTCCTCTTCTAGCAAGTGTCGGACTTTCATGCTGAGTGCCAGACTGTATGCCATTGCTGTTGATCGCCCTTAATAATTCATTCAGCAAAATAGGAGATGTCCAAAGCCCCAGCAGTCAGGCCTCCATGGCCATCATGGCAGTGTGCCCATGAATAATGTATGTGTCACAACCCATTATGTCTGGCTAAGGATAGGACCTGCACTCCATCTCAACTCTACAGGGCCACTGCTGCAGTACCTTGCAGAGTGTGCAGTGAAAAACCTTTCTCCCACAAAGAGCATTGTGTTTACATTTCCATTCGAAAAACTGGAAAATGGTAGATGGGATAGGTAGGCAGTCAGTCAGTCGATCTGTTTATTACGAAAATAAATATTCCATACAACAATCAAATTCATAAACATGTTATACAGTTGATTAAAAATGTTCACAAAAAGCAAACCCAGTGGTACAGAAATAAAGTACGAAATTAAAAATTCTTATAATGCAAGATGGTCATTTTCCTATTTTAGAAGCCTGTCTAAGATATGGCAATAATGGGCAAACAACGAGAGGTGAATTGGCTGCTAGTAGGTAACATAAAGCAGGGCGGAACAGTAAAAACCCAGACGGTCTTAGAACCAATAAAATGTGTCTTTTTCTAACATGGCTGTTCAACAAACAAATACGATTGATGCCATACTGTTTGGCTGCAATTACTTTCCTCATGCCCTCTGTACAAACGCTCTGACACCTCTGTGTTTGGGCGTTGCATAAATGTAATAAATAAATTAAATAAATAAATGGTGGTAAACTGGACAGAACAAGATAAAATGCAACAGATCTTCATTTTCTTCAGAACACAGTGGACAGCTAGTATCATCACATTGTCCTAGCCATATTGCAGTTATAGTGTTAAGTGGTAGTGGTGTACAATTAAAACATGCTCTCAATATAAGCAATCTATCATAGAATCCATCATAGATCTTATTGCTGCATACACTATAATCCTGGAGTGTGTCTTGGGCACAAATGTGCAATTAAAAGGGACTAAAAGCTATTTAGGCTCTATTCTATCTTTGACAAAGAAACTGAGCGTACTTGAAAATCTATATACACTGGGCCTCATCACGAGTTGGGCGTTATCTGGGCGTAATTACCGTCGAGCGGTATTAGCCTTAACGCTGGGCGTAGTCACAAAGAAACCGTTGTATCACGAGTCGGTGTACTCGTCACCAACGTTAACGCTTATACCGCTTGACCAAATAACGCCGGGTAGCGGGCTACCGCCCGAAATCCCATTGCAAATAGTGCTAGAGCTGCCGGCAGCCAGCACCACATGCTAATAGCCCACGGTTATAGTAGGCGGTAAAAGCACGTGAGAAACGTGTCACCACCGGAACGGGAAACACTGTGGTGCCCATTTTGGAAATCACAATCCATTAAAAATCAGAGCCCCTGGCAGCCATCCAGATCATCTGAATGGGCAGAATGTCACAGGAGCGTGCAAGGAGCAAGTCAGCCCAGGATCGGCTCCATAAGCCGAAATGTATGGAGTCAGAGCTCACCGTCTTTGTGGAGGAGGTGATAGGGCACCATGAGGAGCTGTATGGGACATGCCAGAAAAAGACAACAACAAAGAGCTGCAACCACCTCTGGGGCACCATCAGCCAGAAGGTGTCTGCAGTTGGCCATGTCTCGAGTTATGGGGAAGACTGCAGGAAGCACTTCAACGAACTGTGGGTCCAGTTCCAGGGCATCCTAGAACAGCACCGAACAGATTGCATAGCAACCGGAGGAAGATCACCAACACCACCGCCGGAGCTCATGCCATGGGAGGAGCGCTGTAGCAGCATCATCGACACAGCAGGGATAGAGGGAGTCAAAGGTGTGGAGTCGAGCACTGGCGACCAGGAGGATGAAAGTGGGGCAACCCCTCCCAAGTACCAAATGTAATGTGAACAACCCACCACACCATCCCCCAGTGTGAATATCCATGAGCCGGGCATTGTTACTGGGGCCAGTGTGTGGAAGCAACCACAGGCACCCACAGCAGCACCCATGTGCCAGTGCACCTAGGCCCCCTTTGTGGGCCTGAGCTGTGGGGAGGACAGCCAAGTGACACATACAAGTGCCATGCAACACATAGCCATGGCATGGGCACAGCAGTGCACCATTGGCAGCCGGCCATGTAAACCAGATGCTTGCCAGACAATAAATGCTTACGCCATCAATGTACCCCTGCCATGCCACAGTCTGAAAGTCATATTCCCAAGTGTGTCCCCCCTCCAGCACCAGGCCTCATATATACCAACCCACTGTAAAATGCAAGCAGGCCAGACCCGTGCTTGAGTCCAACCACCCCATGCGATCCCCCCGTAGGTACTGCTATGCATGCCAAACACTTCAGTGAATGTGACCTAATGCCATCCCCTATGTCCCCTACAGGCATGCAGTCATCGCCTGAGGCATCCAGGGAGGATGAGGAAGCGGGCCATCCCATTGAGCGCCTACCCACGCCTCCACCAGCACCACCACCCCATGAAAGGGGCTGGCAGGTCACAACAAGGCAGAAGACCCACCCCACCACTCCACACTGCAGCAGTGCCACACCACCACCTAGGGCACAACCTGCCAGTGCCACACCAATACCAACACCAACGGTCTATCCCTTCAGTGCCACATCAACACCAAGGGCCCAACCCACCACAGCAGTCATCCCAACCCACCAGGGACGACCTGGAGGAGGCAGTTGAGGCAGCCCCAGGAGGAAGGGGGGTCAAGCACCGATGACCAGCAGGCCGCTGTGGCCCCGACACCTGAAGACATGCATGTGCTGGAAATTAGCAAACCAGCGGAGAGCCATGACCATGTGGAAACACAGAGCCCAAGGCCACAGGGCCAGGCACACTGCCATCGCCTACACCCCAGTGGCTGACAAGGACACACCCTTGTATGCCTCATCATCAGGCAGCCCTACCAGGCAGAACAGCCCTCCCAGTCAGTACAGCCCCCGCAAGCAGTACAGCATCCCCAGGCAGGACAACCCTCTGTCAGGACAGCCGCCTCTCCCCCCAGGCATTGCAGCCCCATCCCAACACCCCCTACTGGTCCTGTGGCCGCTGTGATGCTGCAACTGTACGTGATATAGGCACTTCAGCTACGAATTGAGGGCCTTGCCAGAGGACACACCAGGCACACGAAGACCACCAGCCGTGCCAAAAGGGGTGCAATGAAGACCATGGATAGAGACAATGCCTGCATGAGGATGGTGATGGAGGCATGCGCAGCATCCTTCACAGGGTTCGGGCAGAGGGTAAGGGAGCTATGCGAGGGGCTCTCTGCATTTGCTGAACAAATGAGGGAAACCAATAACCTCCACCAACAGCAAATCCAACTGCCTGCCTCCATCCCTCCTACCTCCACCACCCACACTGAGGAGTCCTAACAGGAAACCCCACGGCGGAGGTCACAGTGCCAGCTGCTACAGCGCTCTCCTGAATCCAGTGCTAATGGTAAGCGGTAACGTGCCCAGTGAATGGACTGTGCACTGTCGGCCTGAGGGGCCATAACATGGATATATGGTTGGGTGGGGTTTTGGGTGACTGTGTGCTGGGGAGTTGCTGGTGGGTGAGGAGGACTATGTCCTTTGGAGTTGGTGGTGGGTGGGAGAGGGGGGACTGTGTGATCAGAAGTTGCTGGTGGGTGGGGGCAGGGGGTACTGTGTGCTGGGGAGTTGGTGATGGGTGGGGGATGGGGGACTGTGTGCTGGGGTGTGGTAGGGGTTACAACCATACACATTAAAGCCTGTTAAAAACTGAAAAAATGCAAGGACATTTATGATTGTGCACTAGTGATCTTTATTCATGTGTGGGTTGTGTATTGGTTCCAGTTACTGTGCTAAAAGAAATTATGAATCAGTGTTTGTCGGGCCAGTCCCCCCTCCTTCACCCCATTCTTATGTGTATCGGCCCTGGCTTCGGCCACATGGGCATTGTCATCATCATCCCCTGGGGGTTGCCTGTCTGCATCGAGGGGTAGTGGCACATTCCACCTGAGGCAAATGTTGTGCAGCATTGCACATGTAAAGACATTTTTCCAGAATTTGTCCGGGGCATTTCATGAGGGCCCCTCCAGTGCTATCTTGGCACCTGAATCATGTCTTTAAAAGTTCCAAAGTGTATTCAATGCCGATGCGTGTCCGGCTGTGGGCATGGCTGTATGCATGGTCATGTGGTGTTCGTGGGTCATGCACAGGGGTCATCAGCCACGTGAGCTGAGGATATCCTGAGTCACCTGTATGGGAGGGAATGACAACATCGACATTTGTAACATGCATGAGATTTAGAATAGTAGGCCTTTATGCACTGTGGGCATTCCTGTGAGCAACAGGGACATGCAATGTGTATGTGTGATGGGTGTACACACATCCACTTTCATGCCATGCATTGTTTCTCCTGAACATGCACCCTGTGTTGTTCAGGTGGCTGTCCTGTGGCGGGTGATGGTTGAATGCACATGGGATGGCTGCTGTGGCATGGGTGGACCCAGCACCACAAGTAAGGGGGTGTATGGTCCCCTTTTCCTCATTATGAATAGGCATGTACACATATTGAATTGTAATAGGATGTTCTAATACTCCCTGCATTATATGGTCAACGTACAACGGGAATGTTGTGGCCCGGGTTCCACCTGCACCACTCAAAACAAAAAGGTGTTGTCCCTAGGTTGCACTCCTCCTTGAAAAGAAACAATACCATTTTGTGATTTTTCAAAGGTTTATTGAGTTGTTCCTTTAGAAGGCAAACGGGAAAAAAAATGTCATTGATATAAATACAAACTCATGTGCTTGTGGAAAATTAGTTGTGCTTCACTATTTGCCAAAATAAGTTGACTTTCTATTAGGAGTCCAAACTTGGTGCAAAGAAACTGGCTGCCATTGATTTAATAGTTTCACAGTTTTTAGAGGATAATTAGTTTCCTTGTAGTGGACGAGATGCTGTTTTTGACAGTACAATTTTGAGTATCAATGAGTAACCTCAGTGAAAGTGTGGACACAACCCCTGACAGTAGGGAGGATGTAAGTGCCCATAGATCTGAAATAAGGAAGACAGTAGATGCCTATATGCAAGGACATTTTATCCCTCCACTTGTAGTACCAGTTTCGACCACTTTGCATTGCAGATCTATTGATAGTGACGATAAAACTGTGGGGACTTGGAAGCAAGCCCAGAAGGACAATGAGACTGGGGGGTCTGTCTCTATGAATCCAGGAGTTGTTACACCTGCTATTGCTCCGGTAAGTGCAGAAATAGACCTTCAAAGGGTGATTACTCCTGTGGCTACTTCTAAATTGACTTCTTGTTCACAAAGGAGTTTACCTAATGATTTCTCTAAAGAAGTATTATCGCTCATTAAAGATGCTCTGGGGGAATTGGCTCTGAATATGAAAGATAAGAGTAATGTGGCCTCTGGCAAGCGAGTAAAAACACAGGACACCATGGGAACTGAAAAAGCTATCCCTCGATCGGCCTTGTGTTCCATGATTCTGAAATGTAGGCCAGCCCCATGTATTCAATATGACTTGAACCGAAGAGCAATCTTAGCAATTTTTTCTGATATTCAATTATTAGAAGATATTACATCTGCAGATTTGACTCTGGTTGAATTCACATCCAATCAAAATTTAAACGCAGTACGGGTGTGGATGCAATCTAAAGTAATTTGCAATCTGGTATGGCAGGCCAAAAACTCTCTGTTCGATCTGGGCTTCCTGCTTAGTCTAGAAGTGGATAGTGTAATAGAACCAGATGTGCCAAGCAACATGGAATCTATGGCAAAGGCGAAAACTACAACGCTGAATGATCAAGAAACAAAGCAACAATCGCAAGAGAGGAATGTTTGTGCTTGCAATTGTAATGTAAATTCGAACTAGCTATCTAACCCACCAAATTTTATTCCTCTTGCTTTGGTCAGTTGGAACTCGCGGGGATTCAAACACCTGTTGAATAATGATGAGAGTGGATTAGGTAAATTTGATGTGATTTTACTCCAAGAGACCTGGTTATTAAGCCCTATAGTCTGGTCAGGATACCAGATACATCTGAACCCAGCCCGGAAGTCTGTAGTAGGTAGACCCTCAGCGGGTCTTCTGTTGGCCTTGAAAGAACCAGGATCCTCATCAAATCTGTGGGCAATGCCAAATGCGCATATGTTACTTGTAAGGGCGGTGATCAATGGTGATGTATACGCGATTTTGAACATATACTGGAACCCAGTAGCTATTTTATCTGAATGTTTCTTTAGGGATCTCAACAAACTATTCAATATAGTGTCTGCTGACGAAAACATTGTGTATTTCATCCTAGCCGGAGACTTGAATATGAACTGCTTGGCAATAAATGGTGTGCAAAAGAGTGAAAGGCTATTGCAATGGAATTCTATGGTTGCCCTTAGAAACTTGCAAGTTTTGAATGGAGCGTTTAAGACAGATATTCCACCAGCACCGACTTGGAAGAGAGGAAATTCCGTTTCTACAATTGATTTAATTTATGTACATCCTGCGTTATGGACAGTGATGTGTTCTTTTTGTGTGTTCCCAACTGTGGCAAGTGACCATAACAGTTGGCAAGTAATGGCAGAAGCTATTGATAACAAACCAAAGACAGCAAAAGGTGGATGTTTTGTGGTAAATGGTCTACCGTCTATGATGGACGGAGAATGCCACGTTAATCAAATTCTATACGATTCAAACAACTTAAATAATAATTCTATACGATTCAAACAACTTAAATAATTGGCAAACATCTGACATAGGTTTAACATATAGTAATGTCATACAAATGTATAGCCAACAAAAGACTTCCAATTCACAAAGAGAAAGGCATATTCATACTTTTGATAGATCTATATTCATTAGGAAGATAGCATATCGAGCCGAAGTGAGAAGTCTAACAAGGCATCCTCTCTCTGTCAGAATGGTTCACATCAAAAGAGTGCGCTTGAACTATAACAAAGGACATCGAGCCTCACTCTACCAAAAAGATGGAGCTATTATGTTGTCAACTTTGGCTGGTAAAAATATATAAAAAATGTGGGCCATAATAAATCGAGCGAACAATGTCCACCAATTAGACCTACAAACAACAGCAGTTGAGGTACATCAGTGGATAGAAGATTTCCAACTATTATATGCATTACCTTTAAGCACGGTGCCTACACTAAACTCTCGAGATGAGTTGAGTTTTTGGCTCCGTTTTGATCAGAAGGAAATAAAACAACTAATTATGACCTCAAGCAATTCACGCGCTGTGGGCCCTGACGGGATCTCAAATTCTGTGATGAAAAAACATCCCGAAGTTTGGAGTTCCATTCGCTATAAAATATTCTCTGCTATGAATAAACATCAAAAATTACCTAAAACGTGGACTGAAGCAATCACAGTTCCGATTTACAAAAAAGGCGACCGTCAACTACCGATGAGTTACGGTCCAATCTCTTTATTGGATGCTCCTGCTAAGATATTTTGTAGAATTATATTAAAAGAGCTTAATGAGTGGGTGGATAAAAATTGCCTAAGGGACCCTTTCCAGTCTGGTTTTGTAAAAGGCATTGGCACGATACCAAACATCTTAGCCCTAAGAATGATACAATCTGAGCAAGTTGACGGTGGACTCCCACTATATCTGGGGTTTATTGATTTTAAATCCGCCTTTGACTATATAGATAGAGCCATGCTCTTAGCTAAACTTATACAACACCAGTGTCCAACATCGCTAGTAAATCTAGTGATGTTACTACATACGACCACATCTATGCGAGTCAAACTGAACATGGAAGGAAAATTATCGCCAGCCATCTTTACACATAGAGGGGTGAAACAGGGATGTGCTCTCGCATCGTTCCTCTTTAACTTCTTTATCCTTGATTTAGGTCCTGTTTTAATGAACTGTGTAGTAGATGCGCCTCGCATAGGTTCCAAAAAGGTGGCCTATTTACTATACGCAGATGATTTGGTATTGCTGTCTCGTACACCCATTGGCCTACAGAATATGCTAAACCAATTGGGTTTATACTCAATGGCAAATAATCTTGTGATCAATACAGCCAAATCCCAAATACTAGTTTGCAATAGCAATATTTCTAAAAAATATCATCCAAAATGGCCCCTTCAAAACTGTGTATTGACGGAAGTTGTGATATATAAGTATCTTGGAGTGTATATTGAGCACAAGAAAACCCTAAGTACTATGAACACCAAAATTAGGGTTAAACTGAGTGCCTTGATATCTTAATCGAAAATTCTCCTAAGAAAATATGGGAAGTTCACATTGAAACATATTGTGTCCAAGGTAATACCAATTGTGCTATACGGAGTTAAGGCCCTGGTGCCGCAAAATCTTAAGTTGTGGACAGTTTAGAAGCTAGATATTGGAAAGCTGTACTATCACTTTCACCTGGAACACCACTGGCTATATTACGATTCGAATTGGGATTGGTGTCTCTGTATGCTCACGCATTATGGAAGCAGTGTGCCCATCTACGAAAAATGGTGGATGGGTTAGAGAAGCCTACCTTTTTGAATGTACTGGCCCAAAATCTATTAACTGCAAAAAATGGTATATCAACGAAGTGGAGAAATCACACTCTAAATGCGGCATCTGATGCCTCGGTATCGATTGAGCTTCTTTCGACCAATCCTGATCGTGCAAAAAATAAAATTTATCAAGCTGACTGGATTAGTAACATGGAACTTTGTACAAAACTCAAAGACTTCAACTCTGATGCATTTGGTATCAAAAGATATGGAGTCATATCTGAATATCTGTTGAAATTCCCGTCACATGCATGCTGACAGAAATACTTAAGATTCAGATTAAATCAGTATGAAACAAATGAGATCTTGTTTAGAAGGAAAGTTATATCAAAGGAACAGAATTTCTGTCGACACTGTCAAATTAAGGATCAAAGAGAAACGCTACAACATCTTATAATCGAGTGCACTGCATTATATGATATGAGAGTGAAATGTTTTGGGGAAAAATGATTTGTTCAGAGTAGCACAGATTACACACAAATATGGAATCTCCTATTCTCTAATCCGAGAATAACTATACAGATTGCAATTGTGCAATTTTTAAATTTAATTTTTCCTGAAACTAAAACTGGATAAATTGGATAAATGTGAAAAGTGACCGACATGTGAAATGTAAATTGCGAGAGATTATGTATGTGTTGTGTTGTGTTAATTCTGCACAATTAGGTTTAAGCAATTTGCAAGTATAGATGTTTTACATCATGTTTTATGAAAATGTATGTAATATTTGAAAAGTTGGTTTACCAGCTATAACAAATAAATACAAAAAAATAAAAAAATGTGTTGTTGAGGTATTTTTTTATCCAATCCTTTGATGTTGTCCTTGATGATATAGTTGGAAATTACACTAATTATCCTTGTTGTATAGTTGTTGTTACCAGTCATCAACACGTGTTTCCCCACTCTTGTTAATCAGTGGTTCCTCAGGATGTATGATGGTTAGTAGAACTAGAGATAGATATACGGATCCTTATTTTGGTGCTTTGACAGTCTTTCTTATGTAAGTAACTGATGATCTCATTGTTTATCCAATAAGGAGATTGCACTGTAAAACAAGGTTATAAATCAAAGTTCGATATCGATATACTTAAGGTAAGTGTCTCCTAGGTAGTTTCTATTGGTTAGGAAAAGGTAACTTTAATATAGGTACTATATCTGTATATGGTAACGGAGTGAGGGGAATTGGGTAAACACTGTCAGGTGGGCATCTAGGCCCTAGCTTTCAATTGACTACTGCGGACGTCACTATAAGTACGACATCCTATTGGTTCCACTTACTATAGAACCCTAGATTATTTGTTCCATTGTGATTGGGTTGACACCAACCCCATGTATACTTTTCTACTTTGCTTAGTAGCACGCAGAATGGTTGGCCAGGTATGGGGTGCCCCTTCGTTACCCGGCCTTAATCCAGTCATTGCTACAATCAATCATTACTTTAGTAGCCATGTGTCTATTATTTCACTGTGGTTGGCCTCGAGACTACATCTTCTGTCTGGAAAAGTTCTGATATCTTAAGCTTCTTATATTTTGGCATTGTTCTCTCACTTTAAGTTCATGATATCCTTGTTCATGGCATTTCGTCTCTTTGCGTCATTCTCTGGTCGTCATTTCTTCTATCTGTGAGTCCCTACGGGCCCTCATGACATCACCATTCGTCTTCTATTAAGGCCTTTTTGGTTTCTTCAGGGACTGTACACAGACGATCTTCATTTCGTTTCATTTGTTGATATGGTTTTCTCAATGGATATCTTACTGTCCAAGGTTTTCTTGGTACTGGTACGTCAATAGGTGCTGTTCTTCTAATAGGCACTGGGCAGAGCCTACCGCGGCTCTGACGCTGGTTTATTCGCTCATCATACGTCACACATCTTGCTGTGAATGTTCCTGGTATTTCAAAATAGATGATTGGAATGCAGGCTCTATTTGGGACCTCCTCTACACTCCCCCCTCTGGGTGATTCATCAACCACCTTCACTTCTGTCTTTGGATCCATTTTACTTGGTTCTTCTGCATACACCTTTACTTTGGGTCCATTCTTTCTTCGTCTTCTGGGTCTATGCGTGATGGTCTGAAGAAGTGTCTCTTTGGGGTCCATATTTTTATTACTCCTTTTAGATTTCCTGCTGTTCTCACATGTTAATCCTTGTTCCATGTCATCAGCTGACATTGTCCATTTACACTGCAGTAAACCCATCTTCCCACATAGTTTCTGTGCTTTCTGGGATAGAGGAACTTTGTTCCTTCTGGTGCGTAAATGCTGGCCTTCACAAAAACTCTTATCTCCTCGTCAGTCAGGTCTTTGGGCTCCCATCCTGGCTTGACATCATTCATGATCTTCATCCCTATGGCTTTCTTCACAGTTTTCTGGTACTGGGACATTATTATCTTTAATAACACAGAATCCTATCAATATCATCACTAGCAGGGCTCCCAGGAACTTGAATGCATCTGCCATCCATTGTGGAACCAATGAGAATAGTGATCCAAACCAACTGTCATCCTCAACTTTGTCTGTCTCATCAATCATCTGGTTCTGCAGTTTTGTCAGCATACCTATGGCTTCTGTTAGAGTTCCATTTTCCTCATCGTGAGAGGGTATAAATGTGCAACATGATTCTCGGATTTTTGCACAAACACCTCCATACATAGCTGTGATCATGTCAAGGTCTTATCTGTTCTGGAGAGTGATTCGTCGAATCGCCCTTAACTCTTCCTTGATTGCATTAAATCCTTGTATTGTCGTGTTGATGGTCTGCAGTAACTCCCATCTGGTTATTTGCAACCATTTAGTATTTGCTCCAACTTGGAATCTTGGCATGAAAATTGTTGTGAACACTGATGAGGTGGGGCTAAACAGTCTGTGTTTGTATGGAATTGCATTAAAAGCTTCTTCAGATTTGGCAGAAAAGTAATTTTCCCTCTTCGTTCGAGTCATCAGTTTCACACATCTCTTCTTCCACAGGTGAGCATCTGCTTTAGGGAAACTGTCAATATTCAAGTCGCTCTTTGGAATCACCAAAGCTGGAACATGGACATTCACTATTGTGCATATATACCTCCCAGTTTCTCAGCAGTGTGATGTATGCTTTGGATCCACATGCCTAATAGTGATCCATAATCACTGCAGTTCCGTGCTTCCTGCCTGGGGTGTCAAAGATTCATCCACAATTCTGATTTTCTCTCATCTTCCTTGTGCCATTATTTCTGAATCACAATTTTGAGCTTTCCAGTGGTACTATCTGCAAGGGTCCTCCTCTGTCTTCGACCCATGTTAGTAGTTCTGCAAGTTTTGGCCACAATGGTTTGCATAACCTTTGTGAATTTTCAATTGCTTCTTTGCAGGCTCCAAGGACCATCCATGCCCTGCAAAACACTGCTCCTTTTCCCCATCCATCTGGTGAAAGCACTGTTCCCTAAGTCTGCATTTGGCCTCTGTTCTTCCAGCTTTGAGCCTCTTCTGGAGTTTTTTCCTTGGAAATGTAGCTTCTTATTCACTTCCCATCTAATTTCAGCTACTTTTACTTCAGGTTTCTCGTACCTAATCACATGATTTCTAGTTTGAGCTATATTTCTTGTCTTTATGTCTTAAACATAATCATCTTCATCGGGATAAGCTGTTTCAGTTGCCCATTTTAGTGAGGGATCACTACCCATGAACTTGCCTCTAGTTTTCCACATGGCTACGTGTGAAAGACAGTGTGCTGTCTGGAAATCAATTTCTACAGCTACAAAGATCTTGGACTTCCCCGTGCTCTACGGTAGGAGTGCACAAACAAAGCATTCCCCTTCTGAACTTCATCTTCCTACTTCTTTCATGTGCTGGTACCAAATGATGTTTCCCAAATGTGCTGTGCTGTCCAAGTAATCATTTAGTTCACTGTCATCTCCATGCATGCTTTTCTTGATTCTTAATGTTTTCATGCAGTTCGCTATTACTGCATCCCTGAATGTGTCTGTATGGCTTCATCTTGCTGGAGGAATCTCAGGTATCCCAGTCCACGGTGCAGGCCTTCTCATTGGTGCCATTTGAGTAGACCAAAGTCTGGCAGCTCTTTCCTTGTCTTCGTATACCTTTTTCTTTCTGGTAAGAAATGCCCATATCCACGCTGGCATTGGTCCTGTATATGGTTGTATAGTGGAGCTTGTACTTGTCCCTTTCACTGGAACATATATGGTCGGCAATGTTGTCTCTGCAGGTTCATTCCTCAGCTCCTCTAGTCTCTTGTCTTTTCAGTTTGCTTGTGGTGGGATTTCTCATAGTAGGCACTCTTTTCTTCTCCCATGCTTTGGATTGTGGTTTTGCAGTCATTGGGCCTCATTACAAGTTTGGAGATAAGGGAAAAATGATGCCGGTAAAGGATTACCGGCATCCTTTACCGCTCCGGTCCATTACGACCCAACAACCCGCTATTAGCGGTACCGTAAATAACGGTGCCCGCAATAGCGGCATGGCGTAAATAGGAGCTGAACACGAGTAATGCGGACATGCTTATAACGGCCTACTGAAGGCCAAAAAGTACTTTACCGGCATGGAGCAAATACCGGCATTGCGGCCCACCCGTAAACGGCCATGTGCAGTGTTCCCAACTGCCACAGGTGCACACAATCATCACAGGTGGAGGCAATATAGACTGGGCCAGCACAAAAGGAGCACACCCCACCCCTTCTCACACCCAGTCACACCAAAAAATGATCCCAATACTACTAGCAATGCTGGGGCTGGAGGACATGATTGCAGTGGAACTCCAGCAACAACAACAGGCAGCACAGAGGAGACGCAGGAGGAGGAGGGTGAGGCAGGCAAAGCCTGCACCACCATTTCAGGCAGTTGTACCACACAGGCAGCTCCCAATCCCCTGAATCAGAGCCAATCCATTCAGCCTAACCCCTCAGCAGATCCACACCCTGTACTGTCTGGATCGGGACACCATCACCACCATCGTGGACATGATACAAAATGACATTGCCGGCCTCATAGCCATCCGTACCGCCATCCCCCCTCTACTGAAGGTGGTGTTTGTGCTTCACTTCCTGGCCACAGGCACCTACCAGCACACAGTAGGCCAGATGCATGGCATATCACAACCATTATTCTCACGTACGCTGAACCAAGTGCTCGATGCCCTCCAGTAGCACACAGGCGACCACATTTTCCTACCACAGACAGCCCAGGAGATCTCCAACACCAAAGTTGGTTTCCATTCACTGGCCTGCATCCCTGGTTGCATTGGTGCCATCGACTGCACCCATGTTGAATTGGTGGTCCCACATGTCATGGAGGCAGTGTACCACAACCGAAAGTTATACCACTCAATCATGTGACTCAAACAAGATCATCAGACATTGTTGTGCCCGATTTCCCGGATCATCCCATGATTCAATGGTCATGCAGAACTCCACGATACCACGCTACATGGAGCGACACACAGGGCACAGATCCTGGCTACTCGGGGAGTTGCATGTCAGGCTCATGGCATCGCGATGTGGGTAGGTGATTGGGGGTGAGATGCATACTTCACCTGGCTGAGATGGGGAGGGAGAGATGCATACTTCACCTGGCTGAAATGGGGGAAGGGGGAGATGCATACCTCACCTGTTTGAGATTGGGGGGGAGAGATGCATACTTCACCTGGCTGAGATGGGGGGGAGATGCATACTTCACCTGGCTGAGATGGGGGGGGGGGGGATGCATACTTCACCTGGCTGAGAGTACCTGAGAGGATGCTCATACCCCAAAGCAGGCCAGTCTGGACCTGACACCTGACCCCAAAATGCAAGACGTAAGCTGCCCTACCATGATAATGATGCAGTGCTACAACCATTCCATAGCCATCAACATGAACACTGCATATAATCAGACCGTAGCCCCCGCAACACAATGCAGCGGCAAGCAATCAGTATGGCAAATGCACAGCACCAAATACCATCATCAAAAAGGACATTTGTCCATTACTGCATACAATGGAGTCACATGAGGGCAAAATACATGAACACACCCCTACACCAACACAGAGGTCCACCAAAACGGCATGTCAACATTTGTTGTGCAAAGTGAGATCATCAACGGTGACAGGATGAAAACATACAATTTACTACACATCACCCAGATCATGGGAACATCCGGCGTGGACTACCACAGTGCATGAGCACTCACAAGGAATAGGACACCCCTGCGCCCACTAGACAATGCCACGCATACCTGTCAATCAGATTAATTCACACATTGCAGTTACATCATGAGGTTCTATTCATGCATGGATATGTGGGTGCACAAAGGGAATATATGCATGCTATGGTGTCATTGATACAGTTCCCATATGATGTGATCACTTACACATAACCATTCGTGTACACATGCAGGTGATGCAGGCTATCCCTTGAAGAGGTGGCTCCTTACCCCAGTCCGGAACCCGCAGAACAGGCATGAAGAGGACTACAATCGTGCGCATCCGTGTGGTGATTGAGCAGACATTTGGCCTTTTGAAGGCACAATTTCTCTGCCTCAGCAGGTCTGGTGGGGCACTCCTGTACGGGCATAAGAAGGTGGGCAAGATAGTCATGGCATGTGTCATGCTACACAATATGTGCATCAGATGGAATGTGCCTCTGCCCCCTGACGCTAATCTTCAACCACCTGACGATGAGGATGAGGAGGGTGGAGATGGGGCTGCACTTCAGGAAGGCAGCGATGCACAGGAGGGACGTGCCGTGCATCAGACTTTGATTAGCCAATGTTTCTATCACACATGGATGCGGAGTGTGACATGGAGGTGGGACTCGGGGCACTGGGTGTGTCAGGGACATGGAAACTGTAGACTGTTCACCAATAAAGCACACATACACAATAAGGAATGTCCGCTCATGTGAATTCTGATTTCACAACAGGTTTTTTATAGAAAAATGACATATCAAGTGCACAAGCCCTCCATCCCACACACCCTCTCCCCCCTCACCCTCCCCCCTTAACTTCCCCACACACCCTCTCCCACCTCCCCCTCCCCCCTCAACTTCCCCACACACCCTATCCACCCTCCCCCCTCAAATTCCCCACACACCCTCTCCCCTCTCCCCCTCCCCACTCAACTTCCCCACACATGGTGTGCACTTGAATGCACCAATAGTCTTCAGGAGTATGGGATGGCATGCTGCACCTACACCCCTTTTCCACTGGCAGCATCGGGTTGAGCCCTGTCTGACCTGCGCAAATTCTGGCCAGACCTACGAAGGGGGCTGGTCTGTCTGGAGCTGGCATTTGAGGAGGTGCCTAATTGTTCAACCACCTGTGTGGTGTGCAGGGCCTCCAATGCTGCCACCATTTGGGTGGGGACCTGCCTCACAGCCGTCAAATCACTACATATGTCTCTGGAAGTGGACTGGACTGCAGATTTGAGGGATGCTGCGCATTCCCTTATTTCCTCCCTTGCCTGGCCACATTGTCGTGCCGTGGCAGCTGTCTCCCCAATGGTACTACTTGCAGTGGATACCGTGCCTTCAGCCACTGGCTCCTGTGTGGATGTGGCTGGTGGGGGTGCTGTGGTGGTGTCCGTAATACAAATTTGTGCTGTCGGTTCCTGCAGTGTGTTGGGCTTGCGCAATAGTCCAAGTTGCCCTCTTCCCCTGGATGTTGAGGGACGGTTTGCTGGCTCCATGCCCCTGGACCTTTTGGCTGGTGTTGCAGCATCCTCCCTGGGGTCCTGATCTTCACTCTCAGATTGTGTGCCTGTGGGGGACCAAGAGAGGGAGTCCATTAGTGATGGGTCTACATGCATCAGGCATGCATTGGGGTAGCTGCATTTCTATGGAATGGCAGGTAATTGGCGTTGGGGTAGTGACATACGGGTTGCTAGCCTCTTGGGTGGGTCATGCAGGGATGCGTCTGGGATGTAACATGTGCGGTGCATCATGCATGTGGACAAGATGGTGCTGTGGACTGCCTGTAGGCAGTCTTGCAAACATGTGTCTGGTGGACCCTGCTTTGCATCATTGCACTGTCAGTTCAGGGGGACATCATTGTGTTATTCTTTACAGTGGTTTATTTGGGACACCTACCTGCATCAGCTGATGACGGGGCTCCACGCTCCATGTCCCCCACTCCCTCGATTGCCTCATCCTGATGGTGCTCGCACAGGTCTCCTCCCAGCGATGCATCTTTATGGGGGGGTGGCGCACCACCACCTGTAGCCAACCCCTTGGCTACGGTTACCAGAGATGATGTTGCGGACGCTTAAGCGCAGCTCATCCAGCGCTTCCGGACATCTTTCACTGTGCGCGGGGTGGTGCCAACGGCACTCACTTTCCGTGCCACCTCTGCCCATATCTCTTTTTTCTGCTGCACTGCAGGTCGCCGCATGTCCTTGGAGAAGACAACATCCCATTTTCTGCCAGCGTATCTGCCAGCATGTTGAGCTCTTCTTCTGAGAAGCGCTCCTTGCGCAAGCATGCAGCACCCTTTTTTAGTCCCTTTGGCATTGTAATATGCTGCAAGTATATGTTGGAGCAGATGTGGTGGTGATATGGGTCCCGGTTACAGAGGCTGGCAATGGATTGTGTTAAAGATGGCCGCCGTGCTCTTTCCCATTCCTGTGCGATGACGCTACTTCCAGTTCCGCTTGTTAGCGGTGATGCTGATAGCGGTCATTGGTAATGCTGGCGGCATGGATGGCAGTGGAGCTATCTGTGCTTCGCGCAAAGCCGGTAAGGGCGATTTTTCGCCCTTTAATGGCAGGGCTGTAAGGTCGTTACCGGAATGGTGCAAAGCTCATGCCCGCGTACTCGTAATCGCCCTCTAATAGTGGGCTTGGAGCAACATGGACAAAGTATTTGCTCCATGCTGGTAAGGGCAGTTACTTACCTCCAAACTCGTAATGAGGCCCATTGACATTAGGCCTGGTGTATGTGTATTCAGTGTTTGCATGCGTGTGATTGTTAGTAACGTTGTTAGATTCATACTTTGCCGACCCTGTCTCCGGCTTTTCGATTCGTCTGTTACCACAAGTGTGTGTGTATCATTGCTAATCACATCCATCTCCAGTTCATTCATTCCACCATCAGATCTTCTGGGGACTGGAATGGCTATGTAAGATCTGGGTACTTTTGCAGGTTTCATGCATGCATCATTAGGTGGGTGCACTGGAATAGGAACGCTCTGTGCACCAATAAAAAATGCAGTTCTATTTGTTAATGATAGTAAGACAATGAAGAATATAATACATAGATACATTATGCCTCTATAGGTCAGGCGGCAGCATTTATTTCCTGAGAAATATGGACGTCTTTCCTCCTGCAGGAGGACTAGATTACTGCTCTGGATCCACATCTTGATCATTTGTTGAAATGTTAACTTTTAATATAACACTTTAACCACTACCCTTTAACCACTATTGTCTTCCGTATTCTGTGTGTGAGTTGCAGGTGTTGCACAATTATCCCCCATCGTTTGAATAATAGCTTGTCTATTATCTCGGGATACAGTTCTCTTGGCTATGGGAAGTGCCGAAATCAAGCAATAATTCAACAGTCTCCTTACTGTGCATATTCAAAATATATCAGCTCCCAGTCCACACCTTTAATCTGCTTCATTCCAGAAGATATGCCGTGTCCTTGTCAGTTTAACGAAAATCAAAAGAAGAAAAAGTCCTTAGTCTTGTTCTCTTGATCTCTCCCTCCGGGGAAAGTTTAAGATCTTCTCAAATAGTTCTGCTGATGGTTGGAGAGTTCCATTTGCATCACTATTCAATGCAAGAGCATGCCCATCTGTTAATAATTAGCTGGGTCTCTGATGAATGTGAGGACGTCAACATCTACAGGTCTCCCCAGTAGCTCTAGAAAATCTGTGATTAACCGGAAGAAGACATTGCTGGCCAACCTACTGTCTTCTGTTGACAGGGACATTCGTCTTGTCTTGCTGAGGTTCAGGACTGTGGGCTTCATTAGGACCCTGCGGTCCCGTAATCAATGTTGCCAGTACGGGACCAGCACAGTTCATTACGGGCTGCCCTATTATGAGGCCTGCAGCGGGACCCACTTTTCACGCCTGGTCAGACCAGACGTGAAAAGCGGGACCCGCTAGCAGGCCAGGATGCTAACAGGCCCGTCATTAACAGGCCCATTGTTAGTATCCTCCCCATTGCCATTACGCCCAATGGAGCTCAAATGGGAATGGGGATTGATTTATACCAGGTCCCAGAAAAGGGCAATTACTGGGTCTGCCAAGGTCGGAATGACCTGGTTATTGCCCTTTTCTGGGACCTGGTAAGAAATCATTACCGGCAGCAGAATAAGGACACGGCTACCGCCTGGGGCATAATGAGGCCCTGTATGTTTTCACTTCACTATGAACAATGTATGCACGTTCCGTTTGCGTGGAGTGCAACTAAGATCACAATGTTATTTAGGATTATGCTGAGACGTTCTGTATTGGCTGGATCTCGAAGAAACGGGAGCACGTCTGTCGTTCTCCTGACAAGATTTGGCAGGTTTTGATTAGGCGAAAGAACAATATGTTGACAAGCTCATTTACTGCCCTCTTTGCTTGGGACATTTGGCTTTTCCTCGCTGTACTCCGGAAGTAGGAGGAACGGCTCGGCAATCACAGTAAGCAATTGCTTTATATTTTTTTCATTTTCAGGATCTTGAAGAAAGCCGTGACACTGGTGAGCCTCCCCACCAGTGACGGGTACGATCTTAGCACTGGATCGAAGTATGCCACCACATCTTTGGTGATGTCGCTACTGTGGGACACCATACGTGATCCTGTACAAGGTCTCTGTGTGGAAGGAATCTGAATACTGTATTTTCTTCCAATTTATGTGTCCTCGATCAAAATTTGGCATATTATTTTCTCATCACGGTTTTAGTGTGCCTCAGTCCAAGGTTCAGAGTCAACAAACTATGTTGTGGTTTATAAATGCAATTTTCTTCTTCACCATGCAACTAGGATGCACAGACTGTCCGTTTTACATGTCCTTATCCTCTTTTTTGCTCAGAGGAATGTCCAAAGTGAAACCATAACTGTCTCATAAAAGTTATTTGTCCTTGCTTTGCTGCTGCTCATGCGTCCTTCTTCCTCGTCATGGACCTCGTCTGCACGTGCTGTGGCTCTTCCTCGTTGTCTGTAGTCTCTTTGGGCTGGGATGCAGGGAGGGGGCATTCTCCGATGTAGGGTTTGATATCGCCCAGAAAAATCCAAGCTCTCTGCCTTGTAGTTTCACTGCGGAAGGAGTGCAGTCTTCCACTGTAAAGGGACCATTAAACCTTGGCTCATCCCACCTTTTTCTCATATGGTTCTTTACCGGGACGGTATCTCCAGGGAAAACGGATGGTACACAAAGTCATTGAGCTGTGCCTGTAGTAGTATCTCCTTCTGTGTTCTGTGCTGCCCTGCACCCTGATCTGAAATTACAGTAAGGCATGATGTCATGCAGTTCAAGTAGTTTTGCATTTCAGACTCTAACATTTTTCTTGTTGACTGGGCATCACATCTAGTTCTATCTCGGGGTGTTAGGGGAGTACGCATTCTTCTTCCTGTTGCTATTTTGTGCGGCGTAAGATGATGGTCGGAACAGGGTTTGTTCCTGAGTGCATATAGTACCAGAGGAAGGCAATGCAACCATCCCCTCCTTAGGCCGTTGAGCTTCTCACATATCCCGTTACCTTGTGGGTTATACGCAGACGAGAACTTGTGCTTTATACCAAACAGCAAACAAATCTGTTTGAAAACACTGTTTACAAAGTGGGTCCCGTTATCTGATCTCATGACTTGACATACCACCCACCTAGGAAATACCTCCCTCACTAAAAAATGTGGCTGCACAGGTAGAGTCTGGGTGTTTACATGGACCTGCTTCTATCCATCTAGAGAATGGACATACCACAACAATTAGGTATATGTACCCATTACATACTTGAATCATGTCGATGTTATCGACATGCAAGTGCTGAAAAGGCCCATTTGGCCTTGGGATGACTCCTCTCATTACCTTCAATGTGTGCCCAGCTGTGAATTGTTGACAGATTATACAGTTCACTATAAAAAATGCAACATGCTTGGATAAGTTCAGTATGAACCATTCTTCTGTGAACATTGCCGCTAGATTCTCTTTTGTCATGTGTGCTGGGTAGTGTAACTGTTCCAGCGCTAATTTTAACAGGGCTATAGGCATTACTGGTTTACCAGTGCTGTCTTGTCGCTACAAGCTGTCAGAGGGGTTTAAAGAACACCCTTGCCCCTTCCATAATTTTTTTTCCTCCTGTGGTGCCTCTCCTTAGAGTTCCATCAACTGTGTTTGTCCCAGATTGTTATAGCTTTCAGGTGCAATCCGTGCAACCATCATTTTCTCATTTGTGTGGGTGACTTCCACTTCCATGATCATCTCACTCTTGGATGCCATACACTTGGCTTCCGTGTCTGCTGCTTGGTTTCCATGTGAGATGAAATCTGTCCCTCTATTGTGAGCGGTGCACTTAACAACCACTACGCCCACTGGGAGCTGCAGTGCCTTGATTAGTCTGTCAATAAGGATGCGTGCTGTACTGGTGTGCCGTCTGTTCGGAGGTAGCCCCTCCATTTCCAGCGTGCTAGGCCTGTGTGCACTGTTGACGTCACATAGGCGGAGTCACTGTATACTGTTATTTCCTGGTCTGCGTGATTCTCAATGGCGAGTATCAACGCCACTAATTCTGCAGCCTGTGCTGAATAATGAGATGGTATTCGCACACTAAGGAGTTCTCGAAATTCTCCATTTGCTGCGTGTTTTATCACAGCGATGCCTGTATATCTTTGCCCATCGCCTTGATCGATTCTCGAAGAACCGTCAATGAAGACACTTTCTCCTTCTGCCAATGCATTTTCTTTTATTCTGGGACTTTCGTCAGTGAATTCTTCATAATTTGCACAGTCATGTATTGGCTCTCCTTCAGTGACTGGCTCTGCTATAAACATAGCTGGGTTCACTATCTTACATCAGACTATTTCAATCGATGGATTTGATATGATCACTTCATAAGCAGAAGCTCTCTAAGATGTCAGTGTGCCCTTTGGTTTCTCTAGAACAGTAAATAGCGAGTGTTCAACTTACAATGTCATTGAGCATCCCATTACAATGGTTGTAGCCTTCTCGATGGCGAACGCTGCGGCAGCTAAACATTGTTCGCAGGGCAAATGGCCTCTCATCATAGGGTCCAAATTTCCACTATAGTATGCCAGGGGTTTGTACCCCAATGTTGTTCTCTGTGTGAACATTGCCGTCATAACGCTGTCATTCATGTGTGAGAACAGGAAAAATTCCTCTGCATAATTGTGGATTCCTAAAACTGGTGCCGTGCAAATGGCTCTCTTGAGTTCAGCAAATCCTTCCTCCATGGCTTCAGACCATTCAATCTTTTCTTTCGTCACTTGGGCTTTCTTTAAGGCCTGAAGCAGGGGTTTGGTGTACAAGCTGTACTCGAAGACCCATGCCCTGACATAATTGCACAGGCCAAAGAAGCTCTGCATCTGTTTTATTGTGTGTGGCTTGGCCGTGTTCAGTATGGCTTTAGCTCTTTCTGGGGTAACTCATGCGAGATCAGTTGGCCAATGTACAGCACTTCTTGTTGACAATATTGTAACTTCTCTTTGTCAACCTTATATCCTTTCTCAGCCAATATAGCCAAGAGCTGAATAGAATCGTGTCTGCATTGCTCCTTTGTCGTGCTGCAAATTAAGATGTCATCCACATATTGCAGGACAACACTTTCGAATGCAATATTGCTTAGGTCCATCTGCAGGACTCTGTTAAAGATAGGAGACTCACAGTAACCCTGACACATCTGTCTGAACGTAAAAGACGTTAGATCTTGTGAATCACGGTGCAACGGGATTGAGAAAAAAGCATTTTTCAAGTCAATCACCATGAAATACTTTGCATCAATGGGAATATTACATAGAATTGTAGCCGGGTTCGGGGCTAAAGGGACTCAGCCTCAACAATATAATTTATTGGGCATAAATCCTGAATTAGCCTCCAGGACCCTCCCTTTGATTTTTTGATTGGATAACCCGCAGTATTGCATGACGACTCTGGCGTCACTAAGATGCCTTGGTCCATCATAGCAGAAATTGCCTTAAAAATTCCTTCATCTGCCTCCCTGGACATGGGGTATTGTCGTACTTTCGGTAGAATTGCTCCTGGCTTCAGTTTAATCTTCACTTCTCCAACTCCTTTCAATAAGCCTACATCATAGGGGCCTGTGGTCCATACTGAGACAGGCACTTGGGCTGTGTCGATCATCAAAATATTCAGGACGGTTCTGTGCCAACATCATTCTCTGGGGCACTTCTATTTTGATCATTCTCACCCAAAAGGTGAGGCTCACCTCAACTGTTGTCTCTCCCATACCTGCTTGCTCATCAAACAGATCATCATCAGTGACGTCAGTCAATCGGTATCCATCTTCAATGGTGATTACTGTGCAACATTGTCGGCCTTCATCGTCATAACCATCAATCAATGCCATTTTCCCTCATACTGCAGCTACGTGTATCACCAAAGGAAATACTTGTCCATTTTCCTCGTGCATCGGTATTCTTGACCTGAACAGTAATTCACCTGACGTCCTCATGATCTTGTCTGCAAGGACTGGCAGTCCTGCCATTAGTACACGTATTCCATACGCGAATATTTCGGGCTCTAATGGTGTAGCCCTCATAGCTGTGTGTCCTGCGTGTGCTCTAATCATTTTGCATACGTTTGAATAGTGCATTCCTGGAGCTGAACATATTAGGCCCTCCTCTGTGAATGAGATTGTCATATTTAACTTCGTCATTAGATCTAGACCCAAGATGCTTACTAGGGTTTGTTGTGAATATAATAGAGGCACATTCATCTCACATTCTCCTATAGAGACTGGAAGTGTGTTTGTAAAGGGAACACGACTGGTAGCTCCTGTGAAACTCTGAGTATTTATGGCATCGCCGGACAAGGAAAACTTTCCTTCACGTATACATGAACGTGTTGCGCCCGTGTCAACTAAGAAGGAATATTCTTTATCCCCTATAACGACATCCACTGTAGGTTCCCGGTGAGGGTCTGGTGTCACTGATAGGATAGAACACATCAGGGTTCCCAGTGAGCTGATGGATTTCCCCTATTATCAGTGTTACCCCTCATTTTGGGGTTCGCAGCCTGTCCTGTACTTACTGTCTGTGACAGCTGCGTAGGCGACTGTTGAGACTGTCTTTGTGGGAGACTCAATATATTGTGAGGTTGTGGGCTTTGCTGTGCTCCTGGCGGTTGCTGTTGCACCGTGTGATTCTGTGCAACTCCCTGCTGTAAAAATGCAGGTGGATTCACCATGCCTGCACCTATTCCTTGGCCGTTTTGTATCATGCCTTGATTTCAGCATGTGCAAGCTAAATGCCTTGTCATCCCACACAACCAACATACTTGCGGTGTTCTGATCATTTGCACGTTTGACATATCTTGATTGTCATGTTGCATGTTTTAAAAACATCCTTGATTATTTTGAAAACCTCCTTGATTACTCTGACATCCTCTTCCTCTAAATTCTCTTCCCCTAGGGTAAAACCCTGTGTTGCCCTGATTATTCTGCTGCAGATTATTCACCTGTTGCATGCTCGACCCGTCTGTGCTAGTTATCATTGCTCCTTTGAGAGCATATTTTGATAATTTCTTCTGTACTAATTTTGCCTCTTCTCCCTTTCGTGCAGCTTCTTTTTTGCGATTCTTTTCTTGCAACAGCCTGCAATAGTGTGTGATGGTCAGCTGTATTTCTGACCATGGTTTAGCCTCGATTCCTACCAATTTCTTGAGCTGTTTCTGTACCAGCTCTGGCAGCTGCAGGCACAATATATGGTAGAACACAGGTATAGATTTCCCCAAGATTCAAGAGTCTCAAGTACCCACGCATCTTGAAAATTCTGTATGTAAGTCAACAGATCCTCTGACTCCTTCATTTTTCGTGTCTTTATAGCTCCCATATCGGAAGTATCTGGGTATAACACTTGTAGTGCTTTCCAAACATGGCTCTGCAATTGTTAAATGGAGCTCCGTCATGCGCGGTATTAACTGTGGTCACACCAGGGTAACCTGCCTGTGTCCACACGTCGTCTGCTCTATCACCATATATGGCGATTAAGATACCCTTGATATCCCGTATAGCTAACGTGTTAACTAGCGTCATTTTTTCTAGTTTGTGTATACATTTTCCAGCTTCCAATGTCAACATTGGAAGCTTGTTTTTCAAGTTTTCTCGATCCATGTGTGGCCATGGAATATATTGCAGTCTTTCTCCCCCTTCTCGAGTAACGGAAATTGGGATGCATAGCCGTCTCTCTCTTCTCTCATTGTTCTCCTGTCTATTGCAGGGGTAATGTTCCTGCATCGCTGCCTACTTGGCAATGTCCTTAGCCGGCTCACATAGGGTGGTGGTGACAACCCCCTCTGACTGTGAGATATTTCTTCACGTTGGACTGACTGTGTGACTGACTCTGATGCCCTTGGTGCAGACTCACTAGTGTCTGACCATCTTATCACTTTGTCCCTCGAAACTCGTCTTTCCCATCTCCTCTCTGTCTCCTTTTCCTCACGCTCCTCTCTTTCAGTGTCAGACATTGTCTGTCCCCAATTCGCGCAACTTCTTGCGTCTTCTTTGTTCCTGCTTATTTCTTATCTATCTAGGGATAGTTCCCTATTCCCACTACTTTGGGAGACATCGTCAGTGTCGTAAAGCTGAGTGCTCTCTAGGCGCTCATCTTCCCCCTCCCCTTGGGGTATTTGTTTTATATATTCTATCAATCGTTTCTCCGATGCTTCCGGTGTCGAAATCATCCTCAATGTTCACCCTAGACGTGCCTGGTACTGGTGCTTGGTACTGAATCGTACTAAGGAAAGAATGCTTCGATGTCTTCCTAATCTACTACTGGCTCAGGTTTTTTAACCTCTCTTTCCAGATATTCAAGATCGCGTGCTCTCTGTCTTTGCTTAAGTTCTACATCGTCATCAAATTCTCTGCGCTTCCTCGCTTCTTCTCTGACCCTTTCTTCTTCCTCTTTCTTTGCGCTTCTATGTTCATTTTCCCTCCGGATTTCCTCATCCCTTCGTCTCTTTATTCTTTTCTCTCATATTCTTTGCTCTTCCTCTAACTGACGGTGCCTCTGTCTGTCTTGATCATTGGCTGCTCTTTGTTTATGATTGTGCTGCCTTTCTAGCTCTTCACGATATAACTGTTCTTGTCTCTCTCTATCTTTTTTACTTATTCTTTCATCTCTCAATCCTTTATCTTCTTCCTTCTCCTTCCTCTGTACATCATCTATTCTCTCCCTATGTCTTGCATCATCAATGCCTTTGCATTGAGTTTCAGTAAAATCTGCCCTCACATCCATTCGTTCTTTGCGAATGCTGTCTCATCAGTTCTGTCGTCGCTTCCTTTCCATCTTTTACCTTCTCTTTCCTTGTCGAGACATGCACTTGTCTGTGTCTGGTCCCTTTATTCATCATCGTGTCTCTCCTTGTCCCTTGGGACTGTGGAGGTGATATCCTTATTTTAATTTTTACCTTGATATTCATCACTACTTTGCGTAGGTGACTCATATGCCGGTTTGCTATACCCGGTGGCTGCTTTAAGTTCTCTCAGTGGGCATAACCCTTCGTCCTTATTTGCTTCAATCTTCGTTTCAGATGGGGAGGGTGGCACGGTAGGTGACTCACCCCCCTCTGTGCATACATTAAGTATCCAATCTATTGGCGGCTCCTCTTCCTTCTCCTGTTCATACATTTTCCAAAGCTCTAAAATAGCCTGGCGTTTGTCCAACTTTTTGCCTGTGTATGTGGCGTGCAAGTATGTCGTCATGTGTTACAAAACATCTTTAGATAAGGACCCGCCCTGTGGCCACGGCATAAACATTTTGTGGGCGGTTCCTTTAACCCACTCTATACTGTATTTTTTCAGTTTAGGGGTATGTTTCGGTAACTGTTTGTACAGGTGAACTAATGGAGTTATGTCCTCCATGCTTAAATCTGTTCCCTTTATCTTTATATAACACTTGTCAAAGTTTCACGTGATTTAAACAATTTCAACAATAAGAGCGAGCACCAATCACAGCAAGATCCAATCCCGATTTTTCCACAAAATGTTATATCTCTATTTTTACTCAATAAACATCAATTTGTATACTACAATATATTGGTTATTTAAACGCGCAAATCTTATGTCGGTTCTTTCAAGAAAACTTATGACTTATGACATCACAACAAACAACAGTTAAGACAAATGTTAACAGACTAGACGAACACCAGCTGGCCACATGTACCTCTGCCTTGAGTATTACCCCGACATGGAGTTTAAACGTATCCCTTTCACGGCATCTTTAATCGCTGTGGTAGCCTAATTGTTCCCCTTTATGTGGGACTCTGGATACAAGTTTCTTCTCACCGCTTGTATGAAAAGTGTAGGAATAAGGAGGATCTTCTGTCTTCTCGGGTGTCCTCCCCGGTAACCTTTCTCTTCTCGGGTGTCCTCCCCGGTATTTTTCCTCTATCTACTTAATTATTCTTGAGGCATTATTCCCATTCCCATATATATATAAGTGCATGCCTTAGAAACAAGTAATGGAAAAGGTAACAGAGGGAGGCGGTAAAACAAAATATAGTTAGAAGTAGAATGTATATATATCTCGCTTCAACTCCAACGAACTTCATAAAAATTGTAACATTTATACTAAAAACTCGTCAGCATTGACGTGTAACACTCAAAAATTAACATGAAATTCTATTGGTTAGATAAAGGTGCTATATCTGTATATGGTAACGGAGTGAGGGGATTGGGTAAACACTGTCAGGTGGGCATCTAAGACCTCTAAGCATCTAAGACCTACCTTTAAAATGACTACTGCTGTCATGATGCCTGCCCCCGGAAGACCAGACCAGGCCCAACAGCCCCGGAAGCAGGCATCATGCCACTTGGAGCATGCCCAAAAGCCCCAGTTAGGGGCTGTTTGGGTACAGTCCTGGCGCCTATGGCGCCAGTCTCATAAAGATAAAGTCAGTCCTGGCGCCATGGGCGCCAGGCTCATTATTGATAAGTTACCTGAAGCAGACCATGCTGCATACTCACCTGAGGCAGACCATGCTGCATGAAGACTCAAGCCAAATGAGGCTTAGGAGGGACTATTTTACTGAAGGGACTATTTTGTTACTTGGGTGGGGCTGTGGAAGAATACTTACCTGGATCTTCTTCCAAGGCTATTTAAACCACACCCGGACAGCCACACGTGCTTCGCGTTATTCTGCTTGCTGCAGCGTAACGCTCACCGTGTTTTCAGCAGCTCCAGTCTTCAGCCACGCCCGCTTCAGTCCTGGGACTCCTGAAACAAGAAGACAAAAAGGATAAAGGTTAGAACAGGAGTTTTAACTTTAATCCTTACCTGAATCCTGATCCATTTCGCCACGGAACTGAAAGACAGAAGTCTTTGAAGCATTGCTTCGCATTCCTACGGCGCCGCGCTGAACTCACCTGCTTGGCGGTACTTCAGCATTCCATAACGCTCTCTCCATCTCGCGTCCGCCCTCCAAGGCCATACAAGCTACCCCCAAGGACTTACCTGATTTACCACGGGAGGTACTCACCTCATTTCGGGTCGGCGCAGTCAACTCTGCTTCATCGCCGCACCACGGCCCCTAAGGGGAGAAAGCAAGGACAATACCAGTTACCCCCCACAAAACTTACCTGATTTACCACGTGGGTCTCACCTCATCTCGGGTCGGCACAGTCAACTCTGCTTCATCGCCCTACCCCAGCCCCTAAGGGGAAAAACACTATAGACTTACCTGAATCTTACCGAGTGCTATTTGGAAATCTTCGAGTGGATTAATCGGCAATCTGCAAGGAATTGGACAGAGTGAAGAGCAGACATTTGAACTCTTATGAACAATTGGACTTTAGAGTCAATACTGGAACTCACCAATTCCTCTATGCCAGTGAAGTAACTGGTCATCAACGCGCCCCTGCGGTCGACGCAGGATGGAGAGCTCATCCTTCCAAACCATCAGGTGAGACTAAAGAGGGGACATCAAGAGTGATCAGTGGGAAGACAACGGGAGTGGGGAAGGTGGGTTGACACTCAATTCCACGGGTGGTTAATTCCTCTTCTCCTTTGCAGAAGAATATTCTTGCGAGCCAGACAAACTACGCTGAGCGGGCCAGTCCAGTCAGTCATCTCGGCGCTACACATCACGCTGGTGGAAATAACAGCGTCCCAGTTCGGGTCGACGCCCCCGTGGGAACCAGGTGAGCGTAACAACTGCAGATGTCACTAAAAGTACGAAGTCCTATTGGTTCCACTAAATATAGGACCATTATTTGGTCCATTGTGATTGGGTTGGCACCAACTCCCTGCATACTTTTCTACTTTGCTTAGCAGCACCCAGAATGGTCAGCCAGGTGTGAGGTGCCCCTTCGTTACCCGGCCTTCCTCCAGTCATTGCTACAATCAATCATTACTTTAGAAGCCATGTGTCAATTATTTCACTGTGGTTGGTCTCGAGACTGCATCTTCGGTCTGGAAAAGTTCTGATATCTTTGCCTGGCCTAGTGCCATGCATAGGTGTGAGTTCTCGCTTTCGTCCAGCTCAGCTAGTCACGTGGTTCAGACACAGTGAATTTGCTTCTTCTTCCATTAATTCATGTATTTGATTCTTGTTTCACCCACCACCTGCCTTCAGCTTCTTATCTCAACCTTTCAGAGGCAGGATATTCTGTTCTTAGTTTCAATTAGATGTAGCTATTGTTCGTCTCTTCTATTGGTATGACCTTGGCTTTCCTGGCATGAGTTGCCTCTGCTGAGTTTCGTTTCAGCCGTCTCTTCTCGTTTTTGCTAAATATGAATCTTTTCTCATGTGGCCTTTAGTAACCTGGGTTGATTCTGCTTCTTGTGCAAAGTAGAAATATACTTACAATAAGGTGCTTCGTTTGAGGTAGATTATGTATAGTGGCGCTTGCCGCACTATTCTTCTACTACATATAGCAAGCCGCACTGTTTTCTTAGCTTTCTTGCGGTTCCAAGCATATTTAGAGGTGTAAACTGGTCTAATATCTTCATCTTGCTTACAGCTTAAACTTCTTATATTTTGACATCGTTCTCTCACTTTAAGTTCATGATATCCTTGTTCATGGCGTTTCGTCTCTTTGCGTCATTCTCTGGTCGTCATTTCTTTTATCTATGAATCTGCCCGGGCCCTCATGACGTCACCATTCATCTTCTATTAAGGCCTTTTTGGTTTCTTCAGGGACTGTACACAGACGATCTTCATTTCGTTTCATTTGTTGATATGGTTTTCTCAATGGATATCTTACTGTCCATGGTTTTCTTGGTACTGGTACGTCAATATGTGCTGTTCTTCTAATAGGCAATGGGCAGAGCCCTACCGCAGCTCTCTGCTGGTTTATTTGCTCATCATACGTCACATATCTTGGTGTAAACATTCCTGGTACTTCAAAATGGACGATTGGAGTGCAGGCTTTATTTGGGACCTCCTCTACAGCGATGACATCATCGCGTTGCAACGTGTACGCAATGACATCACGTGCATTCTGTCCAACAGCCATTTTGGATGTACTATACAAAAATCTTGCTATGTGCTTCAATGTTGCTTTAGTAATTTACAGATGTGATTCTATTCACTTGGTAATATATCATGGATCTTACAAATATCTAACGCCTTTGTTGACTTGTGTCTAAAGGTTGTGTTTAAGACTATGATTACTATGATGTTGATCAGGTAAGATTGCGAAATCTTTGGGATCTATTATTTTGAAATATATCAACCTTGCTCCGAGCTAGTCTTAATTATTGAAATAGAGAGGAAGAGAATAGAGTTAACTATTCTGTTTACATATTCATATAACCACTCCATGGATATATTTGGGCCAGTGGCGCATGGAGTGCCACAAGATGGGGCTACTCTTATGACTGGCTGATCTGGGGAAGTAGGCATTTGTCTTTTGATGTACCTGTATTGCTAGAGACTGGTTAATGTTCTTTACATCAACATTTCATTTTACAGTTGATACATGCTTTTATGCACTTATGGAATGTTCTCTCGGGGGATTTTATTTACATGTTTACTCATTGGGACTCATTTGAAATAATACTTTAGGGAATAGGGGAAGGGGTCCGCTCTCTTCGGATTTCCTTCTGGGGCCGTTGGTGGACTCGTTGTTGGGTGATGGGGTGTGGATCTGCATAGCAGCACAATCAAGGTGCATTGTGGTTATTGTGGTCTGATGTGTTGCGTTTGCAGCGGGGTATGTCCATCACCATGTGTGGGTCCTGATATGGTTGCCATGTGAATGCACCCTTGGATGCCCTCCTTAAATGGCGCAGGTGCTGCATTTGAAACTGCATGTCATAGCTCCCAGCAGAGATAGGCAACATGGTGTTGGAAAGTGTTTATGGGAGATGGGTGGGTTTTATGAGACCCTCTGGCGTGCATTCTATGCACCTGTGGCTATATTCCTTGCACATGGGTTCATTTACGTCCAGCTGGAGGCTGGGTGGAATTCCAGCTATATTATCACCTGTTTCTGGGCAGTAATACCGCTGGACATGGGGTTGTGATAGGTCTGTAATAACGCTGTATGTTGACTTTGGTATTACCGCTGGCTGTAATAACATCAGCTGTAATAATGTCGGCTGTATTAAAACCGGTCCTTTTTGGGTCTGGTGCTAATTTTGCAGGGTCATGATCGGGTGTGGAGCGGTTTTACAAGCACTAATACTGTTTTTTATTAATGTATATAGCACTCTGATCCCTCAGGCATCTGAGCACTGCTTAATACTTCCCTCAGTGTGTGGTGCTCATTTATTCACCTCGGAAGGATGAAAGGCTGAGTTTGGCCCTGCCAGGATTAGAACCTGCATCAGCAGGCTCTGCACGGATGTCAAAGCGAGCGCTTTACTCGCTGTGCTATCTGACCGTTAATGCTGCATTTAAGGGCTACCGCCCAACTCGTGATGAGGCCCACTGTATTCTCCAGGATACAAGATGGAGTCAAAAGTGCTTGCATATTGATGTTTGATAAACATTTTCAAATGTATTGCAGCCAGGGAATCCTAAGGGCACCATTCACCTCTCTTTGATAATAAACTGGGATAGTGTATCCAAAGGATTCCACCAGATTTGCAGCTAGTTCAAAAATTGATCGAGTAATAGGTCATCCTCCAGGTAACTCATTCCTAGGCTTTCCTGTTTTCAGTGAAATCTGATAAACACTGGAAAAACACCCCCTGAAGAAAATGTGCCTCCTAGGTTTAAACTGAAAAACACTGTTTCCCCTATCCCAGTGGTACCGTGTGTGAAGGAATTCGACGAAGTTTGGTGGTGAAGGGCTGGCTGGAGAGGTGGCTTGGCAGACAATAGGAAAAGTGCCCTATTCCCCCTCATGTATGCTTGTTTGCTTTCTCCCATTGCTTCCCCTCCTGTTGCCTGACCTTATTCAGAAACACTGCACATGTTACATTGTTTTCTTTGTAAAACAAAATATTTGTATTCGTATGTGGTCAGAGCTATTTTGAGTAATTGTAGATGAATTGTAGCAATTTTTGTGGTTGCCGATTCGCATCTTAAAATTGACTAAAATTCCTCAAAATACCACTGACAAATATTTGTATTTACAAAAAATAGTTTAACATGGATTTTTCTGTGTCTGTGGCCACAGATCCTCTGCGTATGTATATCTGTCTGGAGGAGAGTTGAAAAGTTTCAGCTGCCTGTCTGCCTGTCGGCTCTAAAAGGAAAGCTATGTGAGGCTTCAATGTAAGAGGCTCCCGTGAGGCCACGTTATCACGGTCACATCCCAACCTAATGTGGCTCTCTAGAGCACCCGCACAAAGTGGCCCATCAGAAGCTGCAGGCCCCTTAATTGCTGCTTAGCACTGTCTTTCTTTAAGGAGAGTTTTTAAATTAGGAGTGATTTATGAATGATGGTTCATTTATGGGACCATTGTTTTGGACAAGACACTCTTAACCTTTCTGTGTGAAGAAATGCAAAAGATAATTTCATTCTGAAATCACACAGAAATCACAACTTAGTTGTCTAAATATACAACGTTGTGAGATCAATATCACACAGAACGTTTTTAAACTAACTACATTATTTTCAGATGTTCATATTTAACACCAACATGTGTTTATTTTTGGTAGAATGTAATGTTCCCATCACACCATAGATGAACCCTGAATTTGTCAAACACAAAACACAAACAGTTAACCATTTCACGCATTACATCTTGTTATAAGCCTTTCAAAACCCAAAGGCCATTGTTTGCCTTTTTGCTGAGTTGCAATTCTGGAGACTGGTGCAGTTATTTTTCCCTGATTGTGGCTGCTTTTCATGGCATAAGTAAAGGATACATGTGGGTGGACAGCGTAACTTTTTTTCACAGGGCGGAAGCAACCCATTGTTTTTTTTTTTTTGAGGTTGGCAAGCTTGCTGCCAGGAATTTACCCAGGTTGTCATGTTCCCAGTGCAGGCGCGTACCCACAAGAAAACAAGCACTTGTCTGGTATTGGAATTTTGTTTTCCAGGAATATTTCACAACAGATTGTTGGGTTCAAAAGGTAAGCACCTTTTATACTTCGCCAGCATATTTATCAGAACATTTCCTCTCGCCGGTTGTTTTTCTGGTCTTCATTACTTTTTTTTACCATTCAATGCTCTTTTGTCTTGCCCACTTTCTACTAAGGGGAAGGTCAATTGAACTATCTTTGCATAATTCACTTTAAGATTTCTTCACTTACTGTGCGTATATTCATGGGTGCCAGCTTTTGATTTACGCTATGGGGACAAAGGTATCCACAAAGAGTGAAGCGAGAGAGCCGTGCTCATCCCCAGTCAAAACAACACATTTTATATGTTTTATAGGAAAAAACCCACATGAAATACAGGAAGGTATAAACATATAACATCTCAGCAACAATATAACCTGATGAGTTTCCAGCAACATTCTGCTATAGGATCCCTGATATTTCCACCCCGGGCAACCAGTTTAGACCTGCTCACCCCCTCCAGTCGAGAGACTCCATTCTCATTTTGTAGTGAGGAGCACTACAAAATGCTCTACACTACAGAGTTTTATCCGCTTGGAGTTCATTTCGTTGATAGTCAAAATTATCCTTATCCCCACAAAAGTGAGTACTCTCGGGCAAATCCTTTTATCACACTATGCCTTATCTGCTTAAATTAGAAGTCTCTACAATGCAGAGAGGTCATTTTCATAAATCAAAGTCTTCATGGGAAGAAAAAAAGGCCAATGATGGTAAAAGAGTCCCTGAAAATGAATTGCATGATTTACTACAATAATTTTGACTTGTAGAAATGTTAGATATTACTGTATTAACACATTCATATTTATTCTCCTGAAAGTGTTCATAATATCATCCTCTGAGAGACATTAACCTACTTATGCACACAATGAAACAATAAAAGAATATGTGTATGTTTACACAGATCATGTTTAGGGGTTGTCACTTGCACATAGCAGTAAAGCGAGAAACTCTCCGCAATGGCTGTTTCATTCTAGGGGCCTATTTCATGATATGGCAGCCTCCTGTTAAATCTTGGGGAAAAAATTGTACGACCCTAGGTATAACAATGTTATTACTAAACATCTTGGGCATTTTGAGTGCTTTTTTTCCTGCACTGTATACCATTACAGCAGACTTTACCGTAATCACCTTTAGATCTATACATAACAGGCAGCAACGGGCCCCAAACATCTATCAGATCTTGAAAGAGGTCTGCTTGAAATTTCGTCCAGCTCTGGGTAACGATTGTGAGCCTGACTCAATATCGCCTCTGTTTCCTCTTTTAGCGAGAGCACCAGCGTAGACTGGGCCTGTGTTTCCTGAGTTATTTCCTCAGTGCCTTGGTGTAGCTTTGAGAAATGGTCTGCCCAGGACTTGTCATCAACATTCTTTGCATTTGTACAATGGTCCATTTGACACTACGTCCTAGAATGTTTTAGAGTTGTTCTCAGCACATGGCACATGCCTCAAAAATTCATCCCAAGCTAGTTCATCCAATTCTAGTTTATGACTTTTGAGTGCTTTCTTGTAGTTGGCTCTAGCCCTTAAAACCTCTACATTAGGAGAGCCCACATTTTTCAAAACAGCAAGCACCAGCTTTAGCACGTCTGCAATCATCAGTGAACCATCCCTGTGGATTCAGGGTCTGCATCCATACTTAGTGTGGTTGGAGTAATTATTTTCCAATGTATAGATGGTTTGTCTATTTTCCCCAATGTAATTCTTCGTTTACAGTTTGCATTTATTTCTGCAACAGTGAGGTGCAGCAAATCATTAGGTAAGGGCAGGCTATACTGCCTTTTAATAAGAAGGGCAATTGGATGATTGCACGTACATCATAAATCACCATAAAGCCCTCAATGATGTCCCATGCATTTGCAGACATGCAGAAATAATCAATTGTCAAATAACCCTGATGGCCTTTAAAAGTATACTGACCAGGATTTTCTGAGGCTATGCAGCCATTAATGGGACAGAGCCCCACTCCATTATCCAGGTATAAAATAGCAAGTACGGGGGTTTTGCATTAGTGGGTCTAAGGTGCCAAGGATTGAATCTTCAGCATTGTCAAAAAGGTCTTGTGGAGGACCGTTACCTATTTTTAGCTTATCCTCCCCAACCAGAATTAGGGGGTCAAGAGGAGAACCTCTTTCATTTTTTTCCATGTCATAATTCACTATTACCAAGCATTCCCAGTACTAGTAGAAAGGTAAAACGTTTGAAAGAAATGTAGTTTAGTGGGAACAGGTTTGATAGATCAACCCAGAGAAGCCCTAATACGAATATCATACCCCCGCCCCCATAGCATCACCCCAAATCTTCATGGGCCCATGTCTCCTGGAGTAATATCACATCAAATGTCTTTAATTAATGAACAACATTTTCGTCAGAGAACCTTGTAAGTGCCCCATGATATTTCAGGAGAGCAAGGAACGTGAGGAAGAAGGACTAACTGCATGAAGGGTTCCACCAGAGGTGTATAGTATCCCGGCTGGTTTATTTGATATAGAGAACAAATCGTCGGCCAGTCATTCCACCTGATCTAAGGTATACAGGATTTCAAATCTATTTCAGATACCAACATTAACTTTAATGTGTACCTGACAGCTAGTCTCCCTCTGTGGTTGGCTCATTGAGGATGCTGGTGTAGAAATAGTGGTCCTAGATGGAATTTCTGGCTCTATCTCAGTGTTTGGGTATAAATGTAAATTGTGCGGTTGTAAAGTGTTCATTGATGTTGACGTTGGTGTAAGAAGACTTAGAGGGTAGAAAATAGAAAGGTCCAACATCCTCATTATTCTGTTCCTGGTACTATTCTGAGGGTATATATCCAGATTAGAATTAATCATGTATGTTGCAAGATTATGGTTCAAAACTTAATCACTATATGTTTGCCATAACTGGACTTAGGGCTCTTAGCCATCCCGCTGGCCATTCTAGCCATAAGGATCCCCTGAGGTTTGACAGCTGCAAATATCTAATTTGCATTAACTCACTGTGAGGCTTTATTGATCAGAGAACCAGTAAACTTCTTGACTCCTTCTGGAAGTGTGGGTTGTAAGTGATTTCAACCCGGCACTCCACCTAAGTCAATACCTAGCGTGTGATGCACAATTGAAACCCTTAATTATTTATTTATGTCTATAAGTTCTTTTATTTCTGAACGATATACTCTTATATCACGCCCCTCTCTTTGAATCCCCCCCGGTCACACTGAACCAGGAAGCAGGCTGTTTTGCAAAGTTAAAATATGTATTTATGGATTTCACAATATATATAGATCACACTATTTTAATTAATTAATTATTTTAATGGTTATACAATGATCACCAATGGGGTGATGTCACGCTATTTTGGCAATCTTGCTTTGCTCTTCCTTTACCTTAGGGGCCATATACAGTTCACTCAGGGCCACATGTAATGGACCCTGATCTTGCCATGTGTCTAACCCTGTTGCAGTGGTATGTTCTGTGATTGCCTGCAACCACACATTCTGATCCTGCTCTGTTCATTCATCGCTTACAATTTATGCAGTAGGTGTTCTTTAGCCATATTGATTTCTACCAAGGTCGCTATTCCGGAAATATTAATTTCCTTTCTGACTTACAGGAGTTTATTTTATTTTTGCAAAACAGACCAATTCCTTAGAGCATTCCTATTGAGGGGTGCTTTTCACAGTGTGACACAGTATGGTAGCCCAACAGGGTTTATGTACCCCGTCAGTTAGCACACTGTATTCGACTGTCACAAGTGGTATGTCTAATTCAGAAATCCCGGTGCACAAGCCCCCAATCTTGTAAGTGATTTCAACCCGGCACTCCACCTAAGTCAATGCCTAGCGTGTGATGCACAATTGAAACCCTTAATTATTTATTTATGTCTATAAGTTCTATTATTTCTGAACGATATACCCTTATATCACGCCCCTCTCTTTGAATCCCACCTGGTCACACTGAACCAGGAAGCAGGCTGTTTTGCAAAGTTAAAATATTTATTTATGGATTTCACAATATATATATAGATCACACTATTTTAATGGTTATACAATGATCACCAATGGGGTGATTTCACGCTAAACAATCTCTTTAATCAGAAGGAGTAATGATAGGAAAAATATTGCAGCATAGAACTTTGGGTGGGTTCAAAATGCAATGTGATCACTCTTTCCCCCTACACACTACTCAATCCCCCAATATGGAATATAAAGAGATGGAAGGAGAGAAAACAGGTTTCAGGAATGCAGAAGTCAACAAAATAGCATCAATCCCAATTTCGCCCCAGCAAACACAGAGAAAAACAGAAATGATTGCAAACTTGTCAAAATGGTTTTAAAGTTGGCTTTGCATAAATAGAAAAACACTGAAAATTGATTTAATTCACTAAAATGGTTTCAATACTAGTGGGAGCTGCTTGGTATGGTTTCAAACAAACACTAGCAATGTTTATTGAGTAACTAGCAAGTTGAAAACTTAATTCTGAGGTCGGATGCAATGAACAGCTTTTTCCCACGTGATAGATTTGAGCCAAACGAAAAATGTACGACAAACCTTTCTGCGCACAGTACGTGCGATTGCGGAATAATTATTCGATTTGAGGTTTGTTGGAAAGCTGAGGATGTTAGCTTCAAGTAGACACTCAAAGCATACACGGTAAAGAAGTTATGACGGTTTTTGTGGAGGTCGTTTATTTTCAGAAAGTCAAAATTTGCAAAAGAAAGATGTGCTTTGTAAAATGACAAAAAATATTTCTTTACACTAGGGGTAGACTATGAAGGCGTAAACTACACAACAGTGCAGCCACCAGCCCAGGATATCACTGGTTGCTTTGGCCTGCCGAGACGCTCGCCTTTCTCCAGAAATATATTAGCGCAAAGATGATTTTAACATTACTATTACCAAAGGACTATAGGGTAAGAGAAAGAGTTCAGGTAAGAAAAAATAATTTTAACAATGCAGTTCGGGAAATAAGAGAATGGGTTTGGATAGGGATGACTTATGGAGAATACATATGCCAGTGACAACCCTATGCTAAGGATACTCACTACCAATGTTTGGAATGGACCTGCTAGGGATCTTGTCAAAGATTTCTGGACTTTAATTCTGCTAGCACACCATGCTGGACTCAAGGCACTCTGGTTCTGCCATCAGCAAGGCACTCTGGACACTGCACGGCAGGATTGGACTGGATCTCACAAATTCTGGCAATAATTTTGAGCAAGAAAGCAGCACAGCCAGGCTGTTCTTTTGGTTCCCCTGAGATCTGGGGTCAAATCTGATTTCAGGATTTTTAAAGGCCAAGCTGAGAAGGGTTCAGCTTTGGAAGTAGGCCTTTCTTCTTTTAAAGTTCTGGAGTCTGGAATATGTATTTCTCTTGCAAAGTGCTCCGCCAGCAATCAGATGGTGGGTGAATGTGTCTGTAGGTCCTAAGATATCTCTATTTATGTATTTTCTAAAGGAGTGGGTATGCTGAATTCGACTAGGCACACCCCCTGGTATTCTATTGGCTAGGGTCTTTCCTCTCCCTTGATTTGAGAAGAAAACATGGTGTCATCATGACACTGTGTTTTATGATCCAGGGAGAACCTCCCCTCTGTTTCTGCACATGAAATCTATTTTTCATGCAAGACATATTTACAATTTTGCAAACTTGATACCAATAGCATATTTATATCCCATATTTGGTGGAGCAAGTATTCATCCGAGCCCCATCACGGTGAAATCTTGGGTCTAGATTTGGTAATTATTCACACTTTTGGTCTGGTACACAAAGTCGGATTTATCCCCAATTTTACACACATGTGCGCATGATATCTGGGCATAATCATGTGAGGTTTCATGTTTCTGGCATCACCACAATTGCTACAAAACCACAAATTCTGTAGTCATGTCCCTGAACATAGCCGGGTGTTTTTACAATTTCACACAGTTCTGTGTCAGTCCTTTTCAGAAATATACTTTTCTGGGTTTTCAGAATATACAATACTGTCTGTCTCGCCCCCAACGTTTTGGTGGGTCAAGAGCAATCCCTGGCTGTTTCCTCTAGCAGGGGTTTCTGTTGACACTTGCATCTGCATATTCTTTTCAGCCACGGAAGTCCTTTGTCTCTTCCAGGAGCAGCAGAGCAAAATCCCCTCCCCTCTTCATTAACACGTGACTGGGAGTTCCTGGGCTTTGATGAGAAGCAGGAGAGATGCCTTTTGTTGGGGCAACTGTGGAATTTGCTTTGAAGCTCTTTGGCTTGCATCAGATTTACTTTAAAGTCAATTGTTACATTTTTCTTATTTGAAAAATAAACTTATATTTTCACAACAGGCAAACAAATCTCTAATTCCAGTCTTTTTAAAATAGGTATAAAATAGTTGCAACCTTTATTGCTTTTGATGACAAGTCACTTAATTCCAACCATTTGATTTTAACTGCACAAGTTTAAGCTTCCAGTGTAATTAAATGACAGCTGTCACAGAGGCGGCCGACGGTACTGTGCCCATATTTTACAGATTTTCACAGACAAGCACAAGTTTTAATGAGGATATTCTTATGATGGATTCTGCTTCTCCTGGCGCGTGCTTATGTGGATTCCTTAAATAAGATGATGGGTAACACCCAGCAAGGATGTTGGATATTCCCTGTTGTTTTGAACCATTATTTTGCAATTTCAGCAGCCAAGGAAAAAAGGATTTCAGAGCACCTTTGGGTTTCCTTGCAATAAAGCACTGCCTTTCATGAAGTTTCCATTTGCACTCTGTGGGCAGCCCAATGACAGGTTTCAGCAGTGTGGTCGCCTCTTCCACCACTGAACAGGCAAAGTAGATGGAATGGTGAGTGCAGAGTGACGTTAGGAAACCTGATACTGTATTTCCTTCTACAACTATTCAGGTACAGTTGAGTGTTGAACAGTGAGGGTAAGATTTAGTAATTGTTTGTTTTTTGCTTGTTTACAGCCGGTGCCCCAATAATGGATCTCAGCCTCTAACTTCCAAAGAAGCACTCTCTGATCACTTGTTTGACTGGAGAGGCCTCTGCATCATTTGTCTACGTTTCCATCAGGTCCTGTTACGGCTCAGCCCTATGACATTTTCCTATATTGGTAATTGCAGTCTAGCTGGTCAAAAAGCACCTAAAACCATAAGTAACCACAGTACAATGCTCACTGTTTTTATGTATACCCCGATCTGCTCTTCATGTCTGATATGATATGATAGGTTATTTATAACCGGCTTAATACCTAGAGGTTTCTAAGCACAGACCCAGGGATCGAACCGTTGGTGCTTCCCTTCGTCTTGCTTCCAAGGCGAGCACGTTGCCGCTGAGCTATCCTAACTAACACTCCACTAAGATCCACATTTTAGTTGACAGCCTGCAACCTGATTTACTTACAATTTGAGTGCAGACAAATGACATATAAAAGATACAGCTCTATGCAGCGTATCACACACTGATTTAGCTTCTCTTTTTCTCTCTATCTCTCTCGCTCTCTCGCTCTGTTTCACTATATGGCCCTCATTACAAGTCCGGCGCTGGACCAAGGTGAGTGGGGCGGTAATTCCCCATTCACCATTTGTCCTTCCCCATTCCCATTTTTGCCCCATAGGGCATAATGGGGATGGGGAAAGCGCTAATTACGGCACATTTATGAGAGCAGTTTCCATGGAAAAAAACCTGCTTGTAGGGCATCTCAAAGGTTGTGGATGTCTAGGAAATTAGAAAAACGATTGATCACAACCCTTGTGAGAACTTCAGAGTAGTACGGAAGGAGAGACACAGCTCAAAAATTAGCCGGTAGTTTCAGGTCAGCCCCTTGCTTTTTAGGAGAGGGATGACCCTGGCTGATTTGACAATAGAGGGAAAGCAAGCAGAGTTGAAGTAAATGTTGAAGAGTTCAATGAGGTGAGAGTCCACTAATAGACAATAGGTTTAACTACTTGAGGAGCAAAAGGGTCTGATGGGGCACAAGAGGCTTCAGCCTTCCTCATTAGAGATAGGACTTGTTCAGTATTGTTATGACTAAAGTGGGAGAGAGAGACAGAGGATGATGGTAGAGTAGTTGGAGTGTAAATGTAGGAGGAGGGAGTGAGGGGAGAAAGGTCAGGATAGAGTCTCTAATTTTGGAAATTTTGGCAGGGAAATATTCAACTAGGTCATTAGCTGTGAGAGCGGAGTTGATAATGAACAAAACAAGATGAGATGATACCCCTTTATTCTTTCAAAAATTGTGTTTTTCAACAAGATCGTTAGAATGTTTTAATGTGTTTAAATGTGCAGGGGAGAAAAGCAACTCTGACATTCGAAGATGCCAAAATGCAAAATGAACTAAAGTGTCCTCAGATGATGGACACTACCGTCCCCTGCACGCCCTTTGTACTGGTAAAAACCAGTCAAAACTTCTATGGTTAGTCATGTGTGTAGTTTTAGAGAAGGTAAAGGCTTGCAGTGACAAAAAAAAAGTTAAGGCAGTCAATTCACTAACAGACCATATTTTTAAATTGCGTATAACTGATCATAGATTGCATACAATGATATTTTAATGAGCACACCAATTCAGAAATTCATATTAATAGGAGCTCTATGCGTTTCGGGAACATATTTTGCTTCATCAGGAGCAAGCCAAGTGTTCATTCTTCAAACTACAAAAATATCTAAAAAGCAAATTAAACACTGGTGTCAGACTATTGCAGTTTGTTATGTGGAGTTGATAGTCATAGGGCCTCATTACGAGGTAGGAGATAGCCATGGTGTGGGTACTTACCGGGTCATTCCACCCTTCCACCCGGTAAATCTCCATTCTGAGAACCATTCCCCATTCCCATTTGAGCCCCTTTGGGCTCAATGGGAATGGGGAAGTAGCTAATAATGGTACCGCAATTTGCAGTACCGTTATTAGCTCTGAAGTCCCTTAGCAGGACCCGTCCTTAACACCTGGTCAGACCAGGCGTTAAGGAAGGGACCCACTAAGGGACCTCAGAATATAGAGGTAAGGGATTACCGGCACCGACACCCTTACCGGTGCCGGTAATCCCTTACCTCCTACCTTGTAGTGAGGCCCATAGACTTCAGAGGGGTGAGGAGTGAGCTTAGCGTTCCTGTAGCTGGCGAGGATGTTTGGAGTAAGAGTCGAGGAGGGTTTGGTAGAATTCCCTTTTTGCTCAATCAATAGATAGCTTGAGAGCCGTCCAGGCAGAGAGGAAGAGTTGCAGGTCCTCATGCAGTGTGTACACCTCCATTTGCATGGCAGCCAACACATGTCTGTGCAGAGAGAGCATATTAATGGGGTGACCCATGGTTAAGGATGCAGAGACTTGGGAGTGAAAGTAAGCAGTGGGAGGTGAAAGGAGAATGAGGAATAGTAGAGATGGTGAATTCAAAAGAGGTAGGAGAGGACATGGGATTTGAGATTTGCGAGGCATTGAGATGGGAAGAGAGTAGGTGTCCGCCACCTCCACCTCTGCCAGTCAGTCAAGGAGAGTGAATGAAGTAGAGTTTGGTGTCACATAGAGTGGCAGCGTCCGATGAGAATTCCAGGTTTCAGTGATTGCAAGGTTTAGGGGAGGAGAGCTGGAGTGAAAGTATTCAGTGATAAAGGAAGTTTTGTTGCATGCAGGCTGAGCATTCCAGAGAATTCCAGAGTGCAATGGACTTATATGTGTGTGTGTATACAGATTCAGTGACGAAACCTTTGTTAAGAGAGAGTTAAGGTGATCAGATTTAATGCAACAAAACCCTTGAAATTCAGCACTCGCATTAGAAGCAAGTCCACCTTCACTTTGCTTCCCCTGTTGCCCAGCGAATGACCACAATGATGGTGTCACAGATGCCATCAATGATGAAGGTCACAGCTAGTGGGCCCCAAAGAAACCTATTGGATCTAGGTATGACACAACTTGGGCAGAAAGCATTGACTACATTTCCGGGAGGTGTCTGGGGTTATTCCATCCAGTAGTTGATGATAAAATATTTGACACAGAAGGGGGTGCCCCTTCTCCCAAAAATATAGCTATATCTCTCATGGTGCTTTGCATGAGAGAGGCATTTCAGAAATGAAAAACAGGTATTTTTTCCAAAAACAAAAATTGTGTCTAGGGATCCCCCAAACTGCAGAATTTATGGAACAAAACTTTATAAAAATTAAAATGTTATTAAGAAAACAAAACACTAGAGTTTGACTGTTTTGAGCCCATTCATTTTGCCATAGCGAAAAAAGTGCAGTATTTGAACAGCTGTAGCCTGAAAACCGCTGGTCAGATTTGTACCAAATAATAAACAACTTGGGCACAAGGTCTGGACTTAAATATCCTGGCTGGTTTGGAGTAAATCCATCTCATAGTTTTCTAAAACATTCAACAGAGAAGGGAATTTCCCTTTGCTCCTTAAAACATTTATATCAGCCTGGGTGCTTTTAACAGGAGAGAGGCTGAGCCAGTGCCAAGTACTCACCGAGTTGCCCCGCTGTCTTGACTAACCAGATCCTCTAGTCTGGGTAATAGAAGATTGACCCAGGCCTGTCCTGGCTGGGGTCTCTTCCTAACTCGGAAATGAGGGAGATCTTCCTTTAGATTCACCACTTTGCTGTTTTGAAAATAACAGGAGAAGGGGACAAATCAAATGAAAGAGCTGGAGAACCACACCGCTGTAGCCCGGGCTGAAAAGAAACTAGTATAGGATTAAATCATCAAATGCAGTACAAATATGAACACAATGATAGCATACACGAGATTAACTCCAATATAGCTATAACCCTGGACATGTGATGTTTCTCCCGTGGGGAATGCTAGATAAGAATTTCTAAATTCGTTCCACCTTATAGAAGGAAAGGGTAAAAACAGAAGAAAATAAATAGTCACTAACAGTTTCCAGTGAATAAGTATACAAATAACCCACAGTAAACAGGGCTTACCAAGTTCGTATAGAATGTGACCAATCCAGAAGGAAGTCCAACCAACAATGAAAGGGAAGGAAGGTTAGTATGGGGCAATCTGCAAACGGAGGAGGGGCGCACTAGATCCGGGTTGTTGCATGGTTGAGTACCTACAAAGCGTCCCATAAACGTGCAGTCAATGCAAAAGGAATCCGTGTGGAACTTCTTGGTTGGGTTTGATTGTAGGGAAGAATGAGCGAGGTGGAACTCGAAGTGAAGGAGAGATTAGCAGTAGGTGATATGTAGCTGGAGAGGTAGTGTCCTCACGCGCAGAAGTTTAGTAGTCTCTTGTATTATATAGAACACAGTGAGAATGATGACTGGTCCAAGCAGACTAAACAGACGTCTGTGAGGCAGGCAATCCAGTAAACAGTGGTCTAGCAACGTGCGGACAGTAAGACAAGCAGTATCGGCAGGCGTAGTGAAGTCAAAGGAAACTCAGTCAGACTTTGAAGAAACAAACAAGCGTAATATCTGTACTTGAGTTTAATCAGAAGCAGCGTCTCTGAAAGGAGGAGGGTTTTATGCAGTTCATTGCCCGCAACCGACGGCAGCAAGGCACATGATACGATCACATAGCCATAACACACACAGCACTCTTTGGAACGTAACATAATCAGAAGGGTGTTTACACCAAGCGTTTTCATTGTAACAACCAATGCAGATAAAAGGGCGAAGCTGCATAACGATGAGGACGTAAAACCTGATGTTTCTTCCTGTGCCGTGAATGTAGGTTGAGAATCGGGTCACGGCCCTTCATGGCCGTTGACTTGCCGGATGGATTTGGATGCGATTTTCCAAAACAAAGGGTTTGTCAGGAGCCCCACTGAACTGACCTTTAGGAAACAATTTGTTAGAAAATGGCAAGATTATTAAGGAAGCATAAAAATGCTGTTTCCAGCCTATTCACATTCATTTTCCCATAGACAAAAAGTGCAGTGTTTGAGCACCCCTAGCGTGAAAACCTCTTGGCAGATTTGGACCAAATAAGAAACAATATGGGCACAAAGCATTGACTTAATTTTCTTGAATGGTTTTGGGTAACCCATCCAGTAGTTTTTAAAATAATCGACGGAGAACAGGGTGTCCCCGGAGCCTTACAACCTTTATATTGGTCTTGGTTCTTTGCAGCACACAGCTTGAGAGAGGCAAATAACGTTTCACTTGCTGGATAGATTTGGATGAAAGTTTCTAAACCAAAGGGTTGTCAAGGGCCACCCCAAACTGGAAACTTTGGGAGCCATTCGTTAGAAAATGAAAAAGTTATTAGGAAAACATAAAAACACTGTTTTCTGCCTACTCGCATTAATTTTCCCATAAGCAAAAGTGTCGTTTTTGAACAGCTGTAGATCAAAAACCACTGGGCAGATGTTTGGCCAAATAAGAAACAATATGGGTACAAAGCATTGACTTAGTTTACTTGACTGGTTTGGGGTAAATCCATCCAGATATTTTGAAAATATTCGAGCCAGACATGAGGGTGCATAAAAAACCTTTATATATGTATATCGGTCTTGGTGCTTTGCAGCAGAGAGGCTGAGAAGGTTTTCAGAAATGAAAAGCTGCCTTTTATTTCTTGCTCGATGCAAGTAATTCCCACAATATTACTGGGCGAAGCCGAAAATAAAAGACCTCAAAAGGCTATTTGGAGGATGAACAAAGGATGGCATCAAACTTTGGAATGAACTCCCCCAGGACCTTACAGAGTCTAAAAACATTCTTGACTTCAGAGACTCACAACTCTTCTGTTTATGGAGTCACTCCTATGGGAACACTGATTGTTTTAAACCACAGGGCTTAGATGGCTGAGTCGTAGATGCTTCATAAATACCAAAAGCAATAGCAATCGTATCAGGCTATAGGTTAGGAGTGGGAAAGAAAACACCATGTGAAGTTGGGGATTTAGGGGTGTGTTGGTGAGCCAGTTATGGGTATACAATTTTAGTAACAAAGTAATGGTTTGACATGACCAGTGGCCATGGCTAGTGGGCCCATAACATGACTAGTGGCCAAGGCTAGTAGGCCCATAAGAAAGATATTGGTGTAACATGCACACAGGCCACAACCAAAGGCCACAGCTAGTGAGACCAGAATAAACTAGGCAACATGTTCGGCCATGGTCACTGGCCATGGCTAGTTGGCCCAAAAGAAAACTATTGGTAGAACATGTGCAGTGGCCATGGTGGAAGGCCATTGCGAGTGGGCCCTGCAGAAACTAATGTATAGCAAAGCCCTTGGAATTCAGTGAAAAAACATTTGTTAATAGGGAGTTAATGTGATCGGATTTAATGCAACAAACCCAGTGATATTCAGCACTCAAATTTCAATCAAGTCCACCTTGGAACACAAAAATGCGTCACACAAAACAAACAGTGATGGAGGTAATGGCAGGAGGCGATGACCAGGAGAGGACCAGGGAGGAAAAAAGCAATTGAGGCAGTGAAGGGACCTTGGAAAGAGGAGCTGGGCACTTGATGAGTGCCTGTGAGGAGAGGGAAGAGTTTGGGATTTTTGAGCATTTTCAGGGGAATTCCAGGGAAATCCTGCAGGCATGGGTAGTTCATTGCAGCTGTATGTTTAGTTTGTTGCTATTATCAGGGAAATATCCGGGGAATCCTGCAGATATGAGGAGAGAGTGAAGCACTATTTCTTTTTACACCTGCATTTATCATATCTCCTATGCAGGGGGTCATGGATCTCTGCGCCCAGGTCTATGGCTAGTGGTTCCCAATGTAACCTATTGATACAACATGTATAGTGGCCATGGCTAGAAGTCCCCAAAGAAACCGACTGGTGTAACATATCAGCCATGGCCACTGGCCATGGGTAGTGAGCCATGCCAAAACCTATTGGTGCAACATGAACAGAGGCCACGGCCAAAGACCATGGCTAGTGGGCTCCAAAGAAACCTATTGGTGTAACATGTACAGTTCCACGGCTGAATGTTATTTGTAGTACATTGCAAATATAACTGTGGTTATGGGAAAAATGTTTACTTTAAAAAGAGTGATTTAAAAAAATGAGATTAATTCAAAAAAAGAGGAATTTTGCAGCTACACTGAGGTGTGGGGGGAAGGGGGTTAATGGGTGTGTTTGAAAAATATGGGTACTGGGTTATTTTAAGGAACCAAATAGTGCAATATGGAAAGTGGACATTGGTCATGCCATGGCTAGCGGGCCCCAATGAAACCTATCGGGGCAACATGAGAAAGGGTGCAATATGGAAAGTGGACACAGCCATAACCCGTGGCTACTGGCCATGGCCAAAGGCCATGGCTAGTGTGCCCAAAAGAAACTTAGTGGTGGGACCACAGCCAAAGGCCATGGCTAGTGGACCCATTAAGGAAAGCTATTGGAGTAATATGTAGAGTGGCCACGGCTGTAGCCCATGGGCACCGACCATGGGTGATGGCCATGTCTAGTGGGACCAGAAGAAAGCTATTGGGCTAAAATATACAGTGGGCATGGCCGAAAGCCATGCTCACTGACCAGGACCACCTAGTTGGTCCAAAGAAACCTGTTGGGGGAACATGTCAAGGAGTGCAATATGGAAAGTGGACACAGCCAAAGGCTGTGGCCACTGCCCATGGTCAAAGGACATGGCTACTGTGCCAAAAAGAAACCTAGTGATGTGGCCACAACTGAAGGCCATGGCTAGTGGGCCCATTTAGGAAAGCTATTGGAGCAATATGTAGAGTGGCCACAGTTGTAGGCCGTGGGCACTCAGCATGGGCGAAGGCCACGGCTAGTGGAACCGGAAGAAAGCTATTGGGCTAATTGGGCTAAAATATACAGTGGGCACAGATGAAAGCCATGCTCACTGGCCAGGGCCACATTGTTGATCGAAAGAAACATATTGGGGGAACATGTGTAGTAGACTTTACCGAATGCCATGGCTAGTGGCTCGGTAGTTAGTGTTTTAAAATATACAATGGGCGCATTGAAGGCTGTCCTCACTGGCCCGGGACAAAGGCCTTGGCTAGTGGGACCGAAAGACATTTAAAGTGGACACATCCAAAGGTCAGTTATTGGGTCCAAAAGAAACCTGTTGGGGGGACCTCTTCAGTGGGAACAGCCAAAGACCGTGGCCACTGGACATGGCCAAAGGCCATGGAAAGTGGGCCATAAAAAACCTATGATAAAACAAAACTCTTGAAATTCCCTGAAGAAAAACTTTGGTTAAGGTGCAGTTATGTTGCACAGATTTGATGCAACAAAACCCTTGAAATTCAGTGGATGTTGGAAGTCATGACCAGCTTAACTTGGCGCATTCTCTTTGCAAAGCCTGAGCACATACATATTATAAGAGGAGGGATTCTGAATGACATACAAAATGTCATTATGGGGGACATCAGCGAGAGCCTGCGAGTCAAGCTGGTCATGACTACCCTCATCCGCTGAATTTCAAGGGTTTAGTTGTGTTATATCAGCAACTTAACTGCACCTTAGTTAAGGTTTTTTTCTGTGAATATATATATATTTATTACATGGCCTGCAGTAGCAGCCATGTAGTTATGGTTAAGTTGCTAAACCCATACGAAGAGCACTTTTTGAGCGGCTTATAACTTCACTCCCCCTGGATGAATCCTCACCAAACTTTGCAGAGAAAGTATATGGCCCACTCTGAATTCATTTGCAAAGTCTGTTGAGGTTTGGTCCAGGGGGGAAAACGTATAGGGGGAGTCCCAAACATTTTATTTTCCCTTAGACTGAATGGAGAAAACATTTCTGTCGTACCTACAGCCAAAACCACTGGATGGATTTTCACCAAATTTGCGGTAGGAGCAGCGGCCTGGTCCCGAAAGCGTACTTTTGAAAATTTGGTGAAAATCCGTCCAATATATTTTTTTAAAAAAAACCCAAAAATAAGTCTAAAAAAATTAGTGATATCTATGTCCGCTCTGTGGACACACTTTCTTGTTCGCACCACCGACAGGACACCGATTGGCCAATTGGCTTACGTCATGTCCGTGGACATGCAACATGCTTGCTGATTGGTTGGAGTGAAGCATGAGGTGCGTCACATTTTCTCGATGTGCCCGCCATCTTGGATTCGCCACTGACATCGCAATAAAAACATATAAAAAAACACAACTTTGCACTTGTCAAACTTATCAAATAATCTCTGGAGAGGTGAGAGGTGATGAGGATGGGATGGGATATGGCTGCAAGAGGCAATAAAATGAGTGGTTTTTGCAGCGAAAGTCCGCAAACAGTTTGGATATTCTCGAACAGCCCTGTGAGGTTTGCGGATAACTATGCATTACAGGATTGGTGAAAAGCATTTCTTGGATGGCTTAAACCTTTGGCGCCACTTAATTAAACTGAATGACATTTTACACTTATATTCCTGACCTGATTCCAAATGAGTCTGCAAAAGAGGGGGCGGAATTAGAGAGGGGGTCCCAAAATGATATAAAAGCTTATAAATGTGGTGCAATTTGATGAATCTACACACAAATTTGCAAAAAGATTTTAGATCTAGATATAAATGTTTTCATAAAGTCTATATGGATTTTGTCAAGTGGGGGTTAGGTTATATGACTATTGTATGTGCATACATTTGACACTTTTGAAAAAATAAAACATGTGTGGATTTCCAGCAAAATTGTGGAAGGAGCATTGGCAAGGATCTGAAAGCCGAGTCATGGAATAAGGTCATGATCCGGACAATCTGGCTACTGGCTATGACCACGAGGGACAACACATGGGGTTAAAGTGGCCATGTCCACCTGGGACCGGCTTTGTGGTAAAGTTGTTCGAAATTGGGATAGGTTTGAAAGGGAAGAAAATTTGCTTGTAGTAATATAGTCATAGGGTTTTCTCTTCGCCTTCTGCAGGCTGCCATGGAAAGTGAAGAGGGGCTCTGTATGGAACCCCACCTTCCCTTTCCATGGTGGGCATCATGGAAAAGCATTTTGCTTCCTACAGCAGAATGCTGGAGGCGTCCCGGTGTAGGAGGAAAATCCTTTTTTGGCACCCCGGGTTCCCACTTTGGGAACCTAGGGTGCTAATGGCCTTCATCCCTCATTCCAGGGGCTGTAATGGGGGGACAATGGTCCAGAGACCTTGTAATCCACGCGTGCTTCGCTTGGGCTGATAACCTGGGCTGCTGGGCCAGTACCCACCGTTCCAGTCCCTGGAACTGGGGATAAACGTCCCTATATTCCAATTAGCATAACACAAAATGCAAATGGAATTGTTGGAAAATGTTATTGTGTCTATGTACTTTACTGCGAAATGTAAAGTAGATGGAGTCTATATGTTTTTTTAGTTCTATTTTTTAACTGAATGGTGGTTCCTAAAGGAAAATTTCTTTTGTTATTTTTGGATGTATTTTTTTTGGCAAGAGAGCTAAGAATGAAAGGTGGGGAGGGAAATGAGTGAAGAGGCACCAAACACTAATATGGACGGGCAGGTGGACAGGGAAAACGTTGCGTGTGTGTTATTTCTAAGGTAGAGGGCAGTGTTTCTTATGCTCCTTGATTACAGCAGTGGTGGTGGCTCTTGCGGAGGAGGGATGACAATAGCTGATGCCATTTGATAAATAGCAGTTTTGCCAAAAATATGTACTGTGTACTAGATTGTTAACGGATAATGAGTAGGAATAGGTGTTGGAGCTGCGCAAGGAAAATTTTGAAGTTGAAAGTTCCTATATCAGTAGAAAATGCAGTTCCGAACTGTCCGCCAAGCACGGATCTTATTGTGAAGTGTGAACAGGTTCTCGTACACGTCATCATGCCACGCATCAGCGTATGGTCATGTGGCACTGTCTCGAAGGTCTGCAATGAAGGCAGATGTTTGTAGACGTCTATGGATGCAAAACTAGTTGAAATAGGTGAAACAAAAGTGTATAGAAGTGTTAAAAATGATTCTAGAAGGTGGGAAATGGCAGAGTTCTAAAGTGACACTTTGCAAATTGGACACAAATATTGTTATATTTGTTAAGTATGATATTAGTAAGTTGTAGGAAAATACCATGCACTAGTAAAAACCCATGCAATTCACTGAAAAACGTTGTTAAATGGACATTATGGTTAAGTTGGACTAATAAAAACCTATGAAATTCAATGAGAAAACTTTGTTAAAGCGACGTTATGGTTAAGTTGCACTAATAAAAACCTATGAAATTCAGTCAAAACACATTGTTAAAAGGACGTTATGGTTACAACTAAAATTGATAAACCCCTGAAATTCGCCAGTTATGGTAAGCTAAGCAACCATAACTCGTGCCACCACCGTGCACTGCTAAGATTAACACCCAGGACATCAAAGATGACATCACAAATATTATTGATGACATCACTGATGACATCACATGTGGATTTACTTTTCATACAAGTGGTTGTGAATGTAATGTTGCCAAAAAGTATTAGGGATTATCCGGAGATATGTAACAAACTACATACTTCATTATGCAATGTAGTGTTCTAAAAAGAAAATCCATTGCAGTGTTCTTTCTAGTACAGGAACCTACTCATACAGAAATGTAGGTATTGGCTGTAGCATACACCACAGAGGTGCAATATTTGTAATTTTCCAAAGTTATATAATACAACGGTGAATGCTTCTGTATCAGACTTTTCCGTACTGTGAAACATGTACTAAGTAGCTAATAATGCATCACTTACTACATATTTCTACTAATACACACAACACATAAATAGACTACAATGCATAGAAATATGGGGCTTTTATATGGAGTTTGAAGTAAGCAAACAAGTGGCAGTATCATTAGCAACTGTGTATAATCTATATGATTGTATTCACACACAAAAATGATGGCTGTGTTTCAGGCCTGCTTCTTCCCCTATATATGTACATCATAAGATGCGATTAAATTCTAAGGAAAGTAGTGTAAGAACATGTGATAATAGTAATGTCTATAAATGTAATACCTTTTGAAAGTTAAGTTTCTGACTGTCAGTAAATAAACCACCTGGCCTAGATATGTCAGTGAACAAAAACGAAGGGGCTAGACATGTGATGTCATCAGTGATGTCATCAATGATATTTGTGATGTCATCTTTGATGTCCTGGGTGTTAGTCTTCACAGTGCACGGTGGTGGCGTGAATTATGGTTGCTTAGTTTACCATAACTGGCATATTCCAGGGGTTTTTCAATTTTACTTGTAACCATAACGTCCTTTTAACATCATTTTTTTACTGAATTTCATAGGTTTTTATTAGTGCAACTTAACCATAATGTCCCTTTAATAAAGTTTTTTCATTGAATATACATATATATATATATATATAGAGAGAGAGAGAGAGGAAGAGACAGGAATGTCATTTCACCAAAATGCCAGGGGTAGAAGTGACATCACACGACCCTTGACCCCCTGATGACATCACAGGAAGTGATGTAATTTGACCCCACCCCACATGACATCCCAGGAAGTGATGGCAAATGACCTTCAGATTTTTTAGATACATCTAGCACCCGTGTTTCCAGGTGCTCTCATTTCGGCCAGATATAAGGACCAAGGCATAGAGGGAGGCATGATTTGTCTACGATTACACATTTGGGGAAGGCCATTTTCTAGCACGGGGTCTATATGTAAAACATACATAATGCGGACAACATTCGTAACAGGGTAACCAAAATCTGTAACGCAGGCTACAGCTAGTGTATGAAACATCTATACATCAATGGACACAGAAGTACATGTTATCTGTGGCGTTGCAGTGTTAAACAAGCCAGAAAAGCACGGACCTTGGATGCGTGCGCTGCTGTTTAACCAGGAGAATAATGCTGCACGAGCAAGGCCTGAAAATTAAATCATTGACCAGTATTTAGTATCAACAAAATTCCCTGGTTATAAATCTATCTGTGAGTCAGCTACCACTATGATGGAGGAAACCTATTAGACTGGTCTGCGTGCACATAGGGGAGTGCAGCAGATAATGTAGAGGAGCAGCTGCAGGCCTCTGCAGGAAAACCCACCCCATATCTCCTATTTGTTGGAAGTCTGAGACTGTGCCATGTTTGACACGAGCAGTTGTGCCAATACTGCAGCAAAACTTTGAAAAATTATATCCGCTGAGGAAACCCAAATGTATCCCTGAAGAGACGACAATCTGAGGGAAGAACACCCTGAAGGAATATGAAAAGGAGTAAAAGAGAGAAGTGACATCACATAAGACAAGTGTGACGCCCTGAGAATACTGGCTGAAGAGAATCCATAGACCTTACAGAACCTCATGACGAAGGTTAGAAACGAGTGCATTTTTCACTGACATAAAGAGTAAATTCAGCATATTGATTGTTCTTGCCCAGCCGTACTTTGTGACATTTAAGAATCCAGCCTGCACACTGTGGCATGGGATATTGTACTCTAATCAAGTGTAGAGCCAACATGATGAGTATTCTTATACTGCCATACAGGATTACATTGGTACAGCCAGTCTGGACATGTTTTTTTTTGTTTGTGGGATGGCATTTTGTACAGCAATATGTTCTTACATGAGGCTACTGGCATGTATTGGCTGAGCCAGCATGGGTTTTTTTTATAGTATCATTAGTGGCATGGTGGGCAAAGCAAATCAAAACATTAATATGATCGTAGATAGGAATACTGGAATATGTTGGTATAGCAAGCATGGACGTGTAGGGGCAAAGCCAGTATGAAAATGTGTTGATATTGGCATATATTGTGGGCAAAGGCATCATAAAAATTAGTAGGAAAATAACCTTCATCTATTGAATATTTTAATGTGATACCCAAGGTACTGTGCAGATAGTCTACCCAATTTTTCACAGAAAGTGAATAGAATTATAATGTTGTCAGAGGAGAACTCCCCCTCGCCCCCTACGAACTCTCCTCATTGAGTACGGGCTCCCTCATAACAGTCGCTCGCAAATATTCACAGGACACACATATGCCTGCCAATAAAAGAAATCACCAGTCGCCATTGATGAATCCAAGCCAAAACAACTTTCATCTTCCATGCTATTCTTAAAATGCATCACTCTCTGGGCCCAGAATAACACAACAACCCTGGGGAAGTGCTGAGGATCTTAAATAACATCAAAATGACCAAAGGAAACAGAAGAAACCTGTAAAAAAGGACTCTGCCTAACAGCTACATTTCAGTTCTGTGTTCACCAAATAGAAAATCGATAACAGCTCATTATTACTTTATTTATTGAAAGTGATACAAAACAACGGGTCAGCTTATGAGTTGCCCTGTTGAAATGTCGAATCTCGAGATGTTCTTGTGTGCACATCTGTGTGTGATTTAATAGGGTGCTGTGCCATTTGCTGCTCTACAATGTTTGCTTGAAAAAGGAACTCATAATCATAAATGTCCATTTAGGGAAGGATTTGGGACTACAGGGTTTGAGATGTGGGGTTCAGATAACACCCATTCAGGTTAAATGTATATGGAGGATCCCACATTATTGCAAGTGGCAATTTTGTATAGTAGGTTTAACCAACCTGAGAAGCGCCCACAACATGCAGTGGTACAATTTACTTTCAGCCTCACTCTTTTACTTCTTGAAGCTATCACCTTACATGTGGACCAGTCACGTAGTTGTGTCAGGCGGCGTAGTGACATTAGCAGGAAGACTAGTCATATCTTCTCTCTGATAGCATGCTCCATACTGCACAGCACAGCCTCATTCCCCCAACCCTTGATTCATAACCATAAGTCAACCGGAGATGGCACGTGTCCCCTGGCCTGAAGGTATGGCTGGAGTGTAGCACAGATGTCCACCAGCACATTGTACACTACGCATGTATAGGTAGAGAGTACATCTTCTGGAACAGTGCAAACTGGGCACTTAAGAGAAGGTCTGTGCACATTGCAGATTGTCTGGGCGTGAATGAATGGCAATATTTATTTATTTATGTATTTATGCAGACAGGAACAATTCTCTTTTGATCACGAAAGAACGTATCATAGATAAGAAACCTGAATTGCTGGTTGAGCAATCAGAATGCCTACTTAACTTCTAAATAAAGATATTTTTTTATAATTATAGCATATTGACATTTTCAAAGCATCTTGGTTGTTTTATTAAATCAAGGTAAATTGCTCCTCCATATTCCTGCTCAAGCGGCGTGAATTGCACTTGACCGAGCATGTTACTTATACAAATGTGTGTTTCTTAACATTAGTCACCTTCAGTTTTTTATTTGATTATTTTAAAATTGTTACGAATAATACGTATATCATTGAGCAATGCAGCATAATATTTGAGGGCATCGGCCCTGCTCGTGTAACCTTGCATTGCTATTTTGAATGAGCACTTTGTGAACATTCATTAGTACCCGATTCATTGTGCGTGGTAGTATAATGCACACTTACTGTTTGTGCATATATCTGCTGCCTACATTCCCTTGAGACCTTTCCATCATGTATGTCAAGATCAAATATCCATGTGCAGAAGGGTTAGCTTAAGATGACTGCATTCACCTCTGATAAGAGTAGACACCAGTCTATGATGTCCACTCCAATGCTACACTATTTCTCAGGTATACAGAGTAAATAATGGCCCCAGGGAAAATACTACAGGTATAAGGATTTAGTTCTGTAGGGAATATGTGTTCTGCTCATCCCACCATTCATTGCTGTCCATACAATAATTCCTATGTGTCATCATAAATGGGACCCAATCAGAACACTATCTTGACAGAACCCCAAGCGTATTGGGACATCCAGAAATTAAATATTCGCTATGTGAGCTTCATAGATTCCATAGCAGCCCAGATTCTTCTGTCAGTTAGAGGAGGGAGGTGAGACTGCCATCACTTATTCCGCGGTGGTGATCTCCTTCCTCATGGCCAAGGGAAGGCAGCCGCTACCTGATCCTGACCCGAGAGTTTCATTATGAGGGAAGATAATGTGGGAGGGGAAGATTATATGGATTATCTGGAAGAAGTGATGACTACAAAGCAAGAGAAACAGTATTCCACCCCCACCCCCTTTAGAGCCCCTGAAGTACTGATGGCATAGTGTCAATCTGAGCAAAATACCATTCATTCAGTGGTACATAATGCTCACTTAACATCTCCTGTTAATATTGGTTTTGATGTGATCTAAAACCTAAAACAAAATAAGTCAGAATGGATCAAATCTCCAATGGACTCCATTCCAATAAACCCTATAGTACTGGAATGGAGAAGAGGGGGAAGGAGTTTATGGGGAGCAGAAAACACAGCAAGCTGAATGTGCAGTCTAGTTGTTGGGACTCCAATCGGCTGTGTTGGACATTTAAAAATGGTGTGCCTTTGAAGCAGAGTAGGAGGAGAGGAGAGATGCAAAGCAAGCACAGCGGGGAGCAGATCAGCAGACAGACACATGCAAGCAAGCTACGCTGAAGGAGGTGGAGAGAAACCAAGAACGTCATTGCAGGTGCTTAAAGAGGGCCGCTGAGGAGCTGGCAGTGAGGAGAAGGCTTTCGTGAGGACAGTCATGCTGCAGAGCAACCATCCCACCAGCGAGTGAGATAGAGACCAGAGAAGTGTCTGCAAAGCAGGGAACGCTTTCCCAATGCACAGGCATCACGTCAGTGGTACGCCAAGGGTCGGGAATGCCAGGAAACACCATTGAGTCTGCCCCAGAGTTTTGGGAGGCCCAGGGCGTACTGACAGGCGTACTAGCAATTATCTTGCTGTTTTGAACACCCGTCAAGTAACATTAAAAGACAAAGTTTACACAAGTCTCCATATAAGGGATGCCAATATGAGGAAAGTTCAAGTAAATATTGTAAAAAGCAAATGAACATTACTAGTGAAGTAATTGTAAGGCAAGATCTGTACAACATTTCACATATGAAAGGTCAATGTGGGGAAGATTGAAACAAACATTGCCACAAGCCAATGAACATTACTAATGAAATTAAAAAGCAAAACATGAACAAGCCTCCATATAAGAGACGCCAATGTCGGGGAAGTTGGAACAAGTAATAACTGAAGCCAATGGAGTATAAAACAGTGAAGGGGTAAGAACTGTGCTATACTCAAGAGAGAAAGAGAATTTAGAAGTTGTAAGAATACCTGGTGAAGATGTCACATTAGGCAGTGAGCCTTTGGGGAAGGGGAGATACCTGGCAGGAGAGTACACTAGGGGATATACAGAACCCAGAGGACGTTTGGGGGGTGTTACTTGGCAGGAGAGTATACCAGGGAATCTTCAAAGCCCAGAAGAGGGGATTCCTGGCAAGGGAGTACACCAGGTAATCAATTTTTTAAACAGAAAGTCACTGTTAAAAGGGTTCCTGGCAGGGGAGTATATAGGAGACACTTTTGCCATCCTTAATAAATCATCATTGTTTGGAAAATACATTTTTCATCATCTTGAGGAAGTGTTATATGAAAGAGACATCTCTACCAACCGCAAGGAACTATTGTCTGAACTGAACACTTTCTATATTCTACCTGAAGCAGTTCAGGGGAAGGGAGCCATCCCCTGGATACAAGGATCATTCAGTTGGATTTATATACTTCGTTTTTGCACTTATTTTCTAAGCTTAAAGCAAAGATATTTAGTTTGCACATTTTGTTGTTCCTTTTTATTGTGAGGGTCAGGTGCGTTTTGGACACAAGTCCAACTTAAGTTGGACGACCAGACACCAACTGTTCCCTAATTGAGATTTCATAGGCAGAGAACTTCGCATTTGGATAGGAATAGAAAGGCATTTATCCAAACACTTTTATTTTAATAAAAGGTCTAATTTTGGAAACATTACACGTTTGTGTCCATCTCTCATTTTTGACCCCTCACAGAGGGCAGCTGTGAGGAATTTATAGTAGATACCCTGTTTGAAGAGAGATGAATGCACAGAGGCATTGGATTAATCTCACACGTTATGTGTTTTAGCTAAAGTATAGTGGCGTTATCTAGAAAGTTGTAGAACGTTAGGTACTCAAGAGTATTTAGAAGCTAATTAGGCATTTTGATTGCTCAAAAAGCAATAACATGTTTTCACTCACAACGCTCCTCCCACGTTTTCCTATCTAATTCCCACCCACTCTGAACCTAATCCAATAGTTTCTATCTATCACTAATGCGAATCCAAATGGGATATTGATATAAAATGTTAATGCGTAGAATCACCCATTTAAAAGGATGAAAGTCTTAATGTTTCTAAAAACAAAATAAAGTGTTTATAGTCCTGTTGATGGAGACCTATCTGGTACATAGCTAGGCATGTAAACTGTGTAACGAATTTGCCAAATAGAACTTCATAGCACCTGTGATATATGCACCAGATGGGTCAGGAAACTAATACACGAAAGATATATGATGAAGGTAACAGACACTAAAAATTACCTGAATGAGAGATGCGGACCTGCCTCACTTGTGCTAGATGCTTTGCTTGTTATGCCAATTAGCGTCTTTGTGTCTAATGTGGGACATGTCCTATGCATCTTTGGATTCTCTGTATATGTTGCATAGAGGTAGCTGGTCTATCAGGAATCTTGGAGATTTCCCCAAAGGCAGGTCTTTCTTAAAGGTATGTGGCAGTAGGTCAGAGTTAGTCACAGGCCGGGCTCACCCAGGCTTGCTACAAATGCATCCTCTCTAGCTGGTCCAGCAGAATAGCCTGGTGGCAGTAGACAAGTATATCCTCAAGCAACATGTTCGATAATACCTATTTAATTTTGATACATCATGTCATTCATTTGTTAAGCCCTGCTATTCTTACTTTGATACAATCACGCTGTCAGCCCCAAATGTTAAAGAGGCCAAGTGGACCCTCAAGTTGCACCCAGAAATCATCTGAATGGGGATCAGCCCACAGAGCATCCTTAACAACTGTTGCATACTGTATCAATATAACTTGCAGATAACAGTGGACATTTGCACCATGCCACCAGCAACAGATTGACTGATCTGTGTAAGCTCTCATCATCCACATGCAAAACCCCCCACTCACATTTTGGCAGATGCATAGAAGGCACAGCTGCATGACAGATTTGATATTTTCATCGTTGCCTCTAACAAAAACTGAGTCCGATCCAGATATCAAGATCCTCACACAGTAATTACTGGTTGCAAATTGCTTCTGAAGCTTGGACTATGTTCAGGCACCAGGACTGCCCGAACCCCGCAACTGCGCGGCAGCCTGGCAGCTCTTCCAAAAACTGCTTCCTTCTGAAATCTTTTGAAATGTGGCCAAAGTGATAATTGACAATGTTGATGGACAGGTTCAATTTGCACTTGGATGAGGCATCTCACAAAATAACAAAAACTGCATGACTTCATTATTGAGTCCATGAAAATGATGTATTGTGCTCACCGCAGTCCACATGCCTCACTATTTACAGGGCTGAGGAGACACCTTATCCCAGAAATAGTTGAACTTTCTTGTACTGTGATAGCAGCAATATTCAGAGATAGTTCGCATTCGTATTAAAGAAATATATTTAGAATGAAGAGTTTTGTAATTCTACCTCATGTGAACTGCCTCTTCTCCAGCGGTGTGGACAAGCGCCAGATAGTAGGTGATGCACACTTCCACCATTAGGGCAAATAATTATCAAAATAAATGTGAAGCCTGCAGGCAGTCTTGGTTATTTATTTATTTATTCATGTTTTTAAAGCGCACATCAGCCCAAGGGCATTGTGGCGCTGTTACAGATAAACATTGCTGGTTACAAAGGAAGGCTTAATAGTTACATTGAAATTTGCATTTACGGTTCATCTTAGAGTTACATAGAAATTACATTATAGTACAGCTTAGAGTTTTGACGGACGAGAGTAGCTAGGATGCATTTATTTATTTATTCTTAATGGTGTTAAGCTAGATCGTTTTTGAGGAGTTCATATGTGCAGGCAGGCATCTGACTGTATGAGAGTCTCGGTGGCCGTGGACTAGCCAGCATGGAAGCCTCCAAACCACAATACAACATTAGTTCAAAAAATTTAGAAACAAGGTTCTCTAAATATAGGCCTTTTACATAACACAGACAAACTATAAAAACACCTTGGAGCCCATTTCCCACTGAGCCGTAACGCGAATAGACGGCGTACAACCTTTTAGTGAGTCTGTAACGCCTTCTATTCACGCAACGGCTCATTTTCAGTCATTTGGATTTTCGGAGAGGGGGGGGCAGAACCCAACTTGAGGTTCTGCGGCGGCCATTCCTCTCTGCCATCCAGGGGGGGCTAGACAACTTTAAAAGTGGTGGGGCGTAAACATTGGCTCAGAGTTACTCCTATTAAGATTTTTTTTTTTTTAAATCAGGTTTGGAAAAGATGCATTTTGTAGCAAAGTTTTACCATAGGTTTACAGGCTGCTACCTCAAGGGAACACACGAAATGCACACAGATGGGCTAATTGTCGACTTTGCTCTCAATTTCCTACATGCTGTTCAGTCTGTTATTCACCTACTGTGGGGAACACAGTTATTGTCGCACTCCTTCCTAAACGGAATACAAGATATTTGAGGTTGGCGCCTTTGAAAGGATGGTGGAACTGCAGCGAGCATGTTGCACCCCAGGCAGAGGCCCTACAATGAGATGACTTCTGCACCAGCCATTCCCTGGCCTTCCATCGGAGTATGCCTTTCATGCGCTCTCGTACAGAAGTGTCCTCTTCTTATTCCCTTCAAAGTGATGGGCACAGGAGTGGAGTTCTTCCTTATTCTCTTTATCGCAGGGGACATTGTACTTCGTTCTCCCTTTTCCCGTTCATATCGTGTTCCCTCCCTTAAAGCTACAAAACCATTATATTAAAAAAAGACAGTCACAAGGGGGCATGTCTGGGGTGGTGTTCAAACACAGTTAGGATGACTGTCCCCAACAGACAGGGGGACAGGTTTTATGCTCTAGTTCATTTACCTGACGCTCGGGGGAGCATTAAGGTCTCGCCTATTTCCCCTCATGCTTTTAACACACGTGTACTCGTTCCCTTACTTTTCCCAGAGTAGAATAGACATTTGGCATTCTGTCTCTCTTGTCCTTCACAGGGGCTGATAACTTTTGTCCTCTTCCTTATTCCTTCTATGATGGAAGATGCATGTTGCAGGTGCTATTATGACCTCCTGTACAAACACACCTAGCTCGGCACCTCCTTTATTGATGAAGGTCTCATGGGAGGCCATTTTGCAAATCTCCAAAATTGCATGGAGGGGACCTGTCACATTTGCACTGGCGTGCAAAAGAATCATGTGCGCAATTTTCATCATTTGCACTACAAAGTGGAAAAAAGTGCAAATAGCCGGAGGAATCTCCTTTACGCCTTTGTCTTGCGCTCACAGTGCAAACCTGTCATTTATGCATGAGGACAGGCAGCATTTACAAGGGAGTCCACAGAATCCCGTCCATTACTGACAGCATCAGAATCGGATGCTGACTGCAATGGGTGCAGACTTGCCTGGCGGGTGGGGTGGTGGAAGCCGTCATTGTGCTCCCTGCTCCCACTCCACCAAACAAACAAAAGAACCTCTGGTTAAGTGTAAAAAGCTTACATCATTTTCTCCACATGCTGTTTGCTTTTCGGCATAAAGAAAATGAACCCCCGTGTCGCTCCTCTCCTTTATTCTGGGTCTCTTTTATGTCTTTCCATCCATTCTCTTACTGCACTTCCGGTATGCTAAAGTCACCCATTGCTTATGACACATTGCAGCCCTCAGAAGAGTTTACTTGGAAATCATCTCTGCCCCCTTCTTGGCAGCATTTAGATGCTCCATCATGTCAGGAATATTCCTAAACGCCATATATGATTTGCTTACAGCAAAACATCTCTGGAAAACAAACTAATGTTCAACATATCAGCATTAGCATGTTGGAAACAGAGTTAGGCAGAAGCACAGAATGAATGTATCTTGCATTAGGTGTCTGTGCGACCTGTCTGTCTGCAGGTCAGGCTAGAATGGAAATGCTGCAGCAAAACCACATCTTTACCTGCAAAACAAATTTAGAATGGAGCCATTGCCTTGATTTCTACTGAAACATCAACATGGCACAAAGCTGTAAATGCAGCTCAGTCAATTGAGTTACTGCTGCTGAGTTCAGTGTGACACATTTTACATTTATTTGTTTAAACGTTGAGGAACGAGTCAATAGGCACATAGATATAAAGGGAATTCGGTAGGTTGAGTGACTGCTGTTGAGATCAAGTGATCACAACTCCCTGGAAATCTTGCGCTTTGATAATTATTTCCTCTGAAAAATTTACTTTGATATACAAGGCCGTTTGCTTATGTTTAGGGCAGAGGGGTGGCAGTAAATACAATGCCGCCAGTAAAGGAAGGACACCTTCTTTCACAGTCTTTGCTGCAATACTCAAGAAACCTGCTACCATTTTAGCACTAGTGTGGCAGGGTTGGAGGGTTCTCTGTTACTTGCATAGCAAAGTGCCTAGTGTCCTAACAACAGGTCACTGGGGGCGGATGGCTTCCTGCAGCACCCCATGTTTGCACGCAGGTGGGTATTTGGAGCTGCTAATGGGCAAGTCAGAGTGGCACTGGCCAAAGTGGAAAAGAGTGCTGCCCAAGGGTGTGCCCAGGGTATGGGTCGTCATCTATGTAAAAGCAGTGTTGTTGCATTCATTTAAATAGTGTCTGTTTCTCCTGGCACCTGCGTGTACCATTAGGAAATGCATGCTCCAGTCAACATTAGTTTTGGGAGTATACACGTCTTTTGTGGCCATCTGTATTAGGATGGATATTCTGTAGAAGTCTGGCAACATTGGCAAATGATATTATGTGTTCTAAATGATTGAGCACTCAGCCTCCAGTGCATCGCGCTCTGAGCTAACCCTTATGTTGCTTCCCCTTTTAAGTTTCCTTAGTAGGCCCTCTGCTTTCTCCTGAAAATCATCACACTCCAGTACCCATCAACAGTCTAACCCCTGGATTACACCTGGGTATATGAACTTTTTATTTTTCATGGTCATTCATTTGAGGTAGGTCCTCTGCCACATCATTAAGCTCCGCCCAAGAAGCCTGCTGTGCTGTGACGGGGGCCTTTGTTCTGGCTGGGGAAGAGCGGGCGGGGCCCCTCGCTGACATCGCTCTCGGCTGCCCAGAAACGTGAGGAAAAGGTATTTAGTGAAAACCTCTCTCTCACAATTAATGATGAGGCTCGGACAGGTAACTAACTTAAGCTACCAGCCGGACTATAACTATTTTCTAGAAGCAGCAGACAGACCAAAGGTACTAACGGAACGTCGAGTCACCTTTTAGATGTGTTCATGGTGCCAGGAGGCCGAATCTGTCCGTCCACAGTCACAAGTACTGTGGCATGATGTACTTAATGTGTGCTACATACCATGTCTGGAGAATGTGGGTTAATATGGGGTAGGCTGGTGGGGCAAGTCAATGTTGGTCCAGGACGAGGAGTGGTGAGAGAAAGGGGGACATCCAGACCTGGGCAAACCACTGCTTACCGGCAGAAGTGTGCACACAGTATTACGGCCCATTGTTACGTCCCTTCTTGGGCCTCCTCACATTACTTTCACGTCTCATGCCTCTCTGTACCGCCTTCAGCTCTCCACTCCTTCGCCTTCAGGAACTTTTCTATGCAGGGTAGTCACAAAGTAGGGTGGAGCTGTGAGACTTCTTCCAGCAGACATCACAAGTAGAGGGAGGGTTCAGACTGGCGCTCCCTCTGCTTGTGACAACATCTCTGTCCCGCCCCTATCCTATCCCTAAACAGGCTGGGGGTGGGGCCTACAAGACACAGACCCCACCCCAGCATATGTGAAAGGCAGGTTAGGGAGTGGGGTTAAGCCCAATGTATGCTGTGGGGTGTTTCAATTTGAACGCTCCCAGACATGCATTTCAGGCCAACTTGGGGAGCCTTTAATCTCCACCCAAACTAAACTGAGCATGTGCTGCGAGGAAGGAACAGGAGAGCGTTCCCCACAGCACATTACACTGCAGGAACCTGGAGAGCCACTGTATCCAGGAAAGAGGCAAGTTACTGCCACTCATGCATGTAATGGGAGGGGTGGGATGCACAGAGGTGGGGAACTGCCCCCAATGCTCCAATGGACGAGACACTCTGACTGCCCTCAAATGCTACAGCATTTGGGCCAGCATGGATTTTCATACCTTCGCAAATGTTGGAGATCCCAATGGAGTCCGCCAGCTTTATGCACCAGCATAAAGCAGACAGTTCCCATGTTTTTATAATTTTTTTCTGAAGAAACTGACCCTCTATGCCCTCCCCAGCTGTGTTATACCCAGAGTCATAAGCTTGTAGGAAGTTGGGGTGCAGGGGTGAGAAGGTAAGTAGAGTCAAACGTTTTCCAATATTGCAAGCACTTATTCTGTGGGCTTCTTGTTCCCCTTCTACTCTAGACACCCCCTCTCTATCTGGTCATTATGCACTTTAGGCCACTTCCCTCTTTTGTCCTGCAAGCTGCTTTGAAGTGGACAGTTTCCAGCTCCCCCCAAATGAAGCCAGCGCTTTCACCTGAGAGAGGTGCCAGGATCCCCAGTCGGACACAATAGATTTCCTGGGCGCCTCTGCACCCATTTGTTGTGGGTACAGCTTCAAAGGACAGCATGCATCATCTGCTCAGCCAAAGTGTAAAGCCAAAATGAGTTCATAAAAATGTTTTAGCAGTTAATATCCTGATTTCTCCATTTACCACCGTACCCATCTTGTAGTAGTATATAGTTTACTTCAGCTCAGCCCACCCTTCAATTAATAGGAGGAGGTAGCCATGCCACCATGTACTCAGAGCATTGCTTCTAGGTGATCTTATCAATATATTGTTGTCGAATTCGATGTGATGTAATTTCTATTTATTATTTTGTATACATTTGGCAGCAAATAAAGCCGATGGAAGACCTCCCCAGTCCTTTCTCACCTCTCCCTATCTTTATTATGATGATTACCCACCCCCCACATATATTTGTGGCCAAATTCGCTCCAAAAGATCCGACCAATTAGAATTCAACAACAACATTCAATAAAATCTCCCGTTACCGTTGCATTCACATTACAAATATCTTAAAAAAGAAAACTGGGCCTCATTATTAGTCTGGCGGTAGCCGTGCCGGTATAAACGGCACAGCTGCCGCTGGAGTCATTTTTTTACTGACACCGAGCAATGGGGACTTACCGGGGCATTACTGCTCTGGCGGTCCCAGTAATTGCCCATTGCCGGGCACTGGAAAATATGACTCCCCATTCCCATTCGAGTCCCATTGGACTCAATGGGAATGGGGAGGACGGATGCACCGGCACCATTCACGAATGGTGTCGGTGCATCCATCAAGCTCTTCGAGCGGCTGCCGTTGCTGAAAAGGCACCCGTTGCTGAAAGGCACCCACTCGCAGAACTTGTAGTTTGCCGTCCGGAAACAACGGCACCGTTGAGCTTACTGGTACCGTTGTTTCCGGACCTGCAACCTCGTAATGACCCCCACCGTCCCGTTCCTCTACAAATTTCGAAAAAGGTTAATGCAATTTATGTTATAACTTTGTCGCTATGCAGGCTACAAGAAAATCCTTGCGCATGCTTCATAATGTACTTCGGGATGTGCACCTCACTCCCATTTGTAGGACTTTGCTTGCAGGAATGTCAACCAAAAACATGATTGTAAATTAATGAATCTTAGTAAAAATGGCTTGTGTTGTATTTTTAAAATAAACCACATTTTTCTGATGCACGGTTTGTAGTTCAACAGTCCTTTAAAATCAATAATATACTTTCCCATAATAGCAGCTTTGGCGCTACCAGTATCAGAGGGACTAATTGACAAGTAAACATTATATGTGGTGTTATCCTAAATCCATTAAGGGCTTTACAGCATCTTTACATGAAGACTGTTTTAATCGTTCATATGCATATTTTGACTATGTGTTATATTTCCATGTTAGGTATATATGTGAGCTAACAGCTGCTGACATAACAAGAACTGATGCACAGCTAAAATGATACATTGGTGTCCAGGGGGATGAGGGGTGCCCCCCTTTGAGGTCATGGGCTACCTTCCCTCTGTTCTCAGTGGAGGAGATTGTGAAGGTCACGTCTATATGCCTTGGATCCTATTCCTTTGGCGGTGTGTAAGGATATAATGCTGACTATTGCCTCTTGGGTGACTCAAGCGATTAACCATTCGTGCCAGTCAGGGTCTATTCCTTTACAGCTGAAACATGCACTGGTAATCTCTCTCGAAGAAGAAGCCTTCCTTAGATCCTGCTTGCCAAGCTAATTTCTGGCTTATTTCACTACTCCCTTTTTTATGAAGCTTCTGGAGTCTTTGATCTCTCCTCTCCTGAGCTCTTTTCTGGAATCCTCCATGTTTTTCTACCCTTTCCAGTCTGGTTTCTATCCCAGTCGGGGCACCAAGAGCGTGCTGGTTTTGGTGGTGGAAGACCTGGCACTTCTCTCAGATCAGGGTGGAGTAGGGGCCCTAGTATTATTAGATATGTTGGTGGCCTTCAACACTGTCAACCACCTCATTCTGCTTGCTCGCCTGGCCAGGGAAGGGATTACTGGACAGGTTCTAGTTTGGTTCTCTGCTTTTCTTGCTGATCGGGCACACTCTGTCTCTCCCAACTTTTCATTCAGTGTCTGCTCCTCTGTCCAGTGGGGTCCCCCGCGGATCAGCTTTGTCCCCTATGCTATTTGATGCTTACATCCAACCCCTGGTTTGGTTCATCCACTCCCACGGCCATCACTGCTACTTATACCCAGATTATTCTGCGGCTAGATCTTTCCCATCCTGATCTGTCACCTCACCTGCAGAGTTGCCTGGAGGACGAGGGGTGTTGGATCAGCCACAATTGGCTGAAGCTAAATGGGGAAAAGACCGAAATCATGGCAGTCGCCCCCCTTTCTGTTTCTTCTCTCTGGACCCCTGCTTTGTGGCCTTTCTCTCTTGGCCCGTGCCCTATAGCCTATCTCTCCGGTTCTCCGGCAGCTGCATTGGCTCTCTGTGGCCCCACGGGTGCAGTTTAAATCTATGTGCATTGTGCACCAGGCCTTCTATGGCCAGGGTGCTGAGTACCTACAGTGCACATTTCAACCCTATTTCCCCAAATGCTAACTTCGCTCCCTTGATTCCTGTACCATTTATACTCCCCAGGTACGGCGTGCACGAGTTGGGGGCCTGCGTTTTCTGTCGCTGCACCTAGATGCTGGGACTCTCTTCCAGTCTGCCTTTGGGTAACTGCTGATCATCTACTGAAGACATTTCTCTTTGTCTAACTATTACAGAGAGAGCTTTGTAAGTACTTTGCCTAGCGCCCTGATGCCCCTGGGTCAACGTGGGTTTTATAAATTCATGTAAGATAAGATAAGGTAAGGTGCAGAATCCATTTACTGAAGCTCCTGCAATTTAAAAATATTGGGAGTGCGACAGAAGAGTGTGGTTGCCACATGGTGACCCACCTGTCTTGATCTTGCAATATCTCTAATTGTACCTGAGGTTTGCTCACGTTTTCCCCTGTTGACGAGCAGGAGCTATATAATTACAGCCTTGCGCGGAGTGCAGGTGCCGCAGTTGGAGCTGCTGGAAGGCAAAGACGACTTGGATCATGCAGCGAGAAGTTGGTTCAGAGCTTCTTTTATCTTTCTTTATCATCTATTTACTATCTCTGACCTGCACAGCAAAATTAGCAATCCAACGCCCCTGTTGTGTCTTAACCAGAGCCTTCAACCAGCTCCGCCTTTCAGCTCCCTTCATCACCTGCATGATACAACTGTTTATCCACACGTTTACTCCTAAATCTGGCACCAACAAAATTCTCAAACTTTTTCAAGAAAGTGAATTCATCTACTCAACCGACAGACCATGTTACAAATGAAATACAAACACTTGCTATCAGGCTCCTTATGCTGATGCAAGAAGAACCTGGTGACTCTAACGGTACCATTTACGAACCTTGTTACCATTAAAGCCGCAGTACCAGACTCAGCTCAGGATCACAATATTTTGCAATACCCTGCAGTTTTAGAAATTACAGACATAGAAATGATTATACTATTTGACAAAGAATCGTATTATAATGAATTGTTTCAACATCCTTCAGGCACTGACTGTCAGTGAGTTCAGTCATTTGAAACTATTATTCAACAACCGCTACAGGTCTGACAAGGCCTTGAACTTGGAATTTGCAGATGATTTATTAAGTCTATCTTCGACGCTGACTCCTCTTACATCGCCCCAGTTGATTAACCCTTCTCCACATCAAACATATCTTGGTCCATCCTCCAAATCAGCTCTCAATCTTGTACTAAATTCCTTAGTATGGCTTTATGAAAATATAAATAACAATCAAAGAGAACAGCAACATTCACTCAATGCTACTAGCTTGAAAATTTGCCTTTTGGGGGTTTTGTACTATATCAACACAATTCTAAAGGCCATTCCATTTCCGAAACCAGATCAGCTGATGTGGATGACCTCGATGCTTATATTTATAAATCCTCATACTCCTAAATCACTCACGTTCGAACAGATACCTGTGGACAGTTACAATCCCGTGATTGCAACACTTCCGAAAGACATAGTGACACAGAATTTTCCAGAAACAACCACAAAATCAAATATTACACTTTCAACAAAGGAACAAAAAAAACTAAAAACATGAGAAATACCTCTACTCATAAAAACGGTAATACAAATAAAGGAAAGAAGAAAAAATATAAAAATATGAACAGATTATCCACAATTAATAAAATTGATGCCGAAATGGCTGCGACACTGTCTACTGAAGTGATTTTAATATAATTAAGCAGACTCTTCCACAAATAATGTTAATTCTTTTCAGATGGCAGAACAGTCAACCACGCAAATTACATTTTTATCATTTGACCCCACCAACAACTCAATTCAAATTTCTACTCATTTCAGAAACACAACCTAATTTTAAACTCTGGCACACAATTCTAAAGCTTGTCAAAAGATCATAGGAGGCGATGACAACATAAAGAAAAACACAGGAATGGGTAGACACAAAATGAAGATTAAAGTCAAGTAGAAGAATCAGAGGAAAAGGCAAAATAGATGATAAAAGTGTATTAACATCTTCACAAAAACATATCACTGGGCCAAGAGATGGTAGAGAAAGCCACAGCACCAGCTTTAAAAAAGAATGAGTAGTGATATTTAAAGGAAGAAAACCGAGGAAGAGTGGGAGGATAGTAAGAAATTAGATAAGAAGAGTAAATAAGACACCTACGGCAACCTCGTGCCCAGCAGGGCTGGAAGTGTGGGTGAAGGAATTGGAATGACTATCCGAGGATACAGAATTTGAGAGACAAAGCCAAGTTTCAGAAATACATAAGAACTGAACATTAAAGCGAAGAAAAATGTTTGCTACACACAATGAACATTCCAAAATGCCAAAATGCAAGAGATCAGAAATGGAGGGATAGATTATATTGGTAGGGTTGTCAATAGTAGCATGGGAGGTAGGCGTGTTGGTATAGAGTATGTTTTAACTGCTGAGGAATTAAAACAAGAACAGAGCATGAGAAGCTAGAAAATAAGAGAGTAACTGCTGAGGAGTAGGTGGTATCACACCAAGTTCTTAGCAGGGAGCAAGCAGTCCAGTAATGATGCTGGCTGTGGCGCAACAAAGACTGAAGTCAGGAAAGGGAACCCGGGTGGAGAGCTGGTTAGACGTCTGTGAATGAAAGCAATTGAAAAAATGAAGAGGGAAATAGCCTCAAAGAGAAGAGTGCAACAGTAATCGGATAGGGACGGAAAGCTGGGATTTATCCGGACTTCACTGGGGCTTCACCCCAGAAGTGATGTAAAATAGATTCTGGGTATGGTAAGAGGGCGAGCATGGGGTGGCATAGCCAGACCAGATGCTGGCAGACAAATACTGAGTATTCTGCACAGGAGAGATTATCTCCGCAACATCAGTGTCAGAATCCAAGGGGATGCACTGCCACCATGTACACCAGGTAAGCTTCATGGCCAGTCAGGAACTGTAGCTCTTCACATGCCAGGTGCCCTGACACACAGGCCACCCCAAGACATCAACCATGAACAGTCCAGGCTGAAGACAGCCAGGAACTAACCAGGGTTTACCAGGGCCTCACCCCGGAAAGTGATGTCAAATAACTTCCTTCTGGGTAAAGCAAGATGGTGGGGCGAGTGCCATGGCCTGATGCAGGCAGGCAGTGGGTGGAGCAAGATGCTAAGGGGAATTCAGCTCTAGCAGCGCCAGTGTTAAAATCCAAAGAAAGGCGCTTCCAAGACGTACAGCAGTTAAGCTTCAGGGGCAGTCAGGAACTGTAGCTGTACTTGTACTGGGTGTCCTGGCACACAGGCCGCCCCACAGGATGCAGCAAACACCGTCCAGGCCGTAGACAGATAGGAGTTTACCGGACTTCTCCCCACCCGAAGTGACGTAAAATAGTTTTGGGGTATAGCAAGATGGGGAAGGGGGTGTGCCCAGGCGTGATGCAGTCAGGTGGAGAGTGGAGTAATCTGGAAAGGAGAAGTAAGCTCCAGCTGCACCAGTGTTAAATTCCAATGGGAGGCACCACCACCACCACGTAAACCAAGTCATCTTCAGAGCAGAGGCCCGTCAGTAACTTTAACTCTTCACATCCTACCTACGCATTCAGCACACAGGCCCTCCCACAGCACGCAGCCCACAGTCCAGGCCGCAGACAGCTAATACTTAACTAGACTTGGCATAGATGGATGGCTGCATACAAGAAAATGAGGTTGATTGGATGGTATGGATGCATATCTGCATGGGGGATGGATGAATAGATACATGGGTGGATACATGGATGGACAGATGGATGGATGAAGCATGGGATATTATGAATGAAAGAGAAAGGCAAAGTCTGGCAAGAGTGCTGTGCTAGGTCCATGGTACAGACTCCATTCTCCTCGCGTACTTGTGTGAAATTGTGATAATGTGACGCAAAGCTTGAGGGTGCGCACTTGGACTTCATCACTGAGGGCAGAAACAGTAGGGCCGACACTGTACATTGTCTGGGTTTTGCATGGGTAGTTCATCTTCTGGAATTCGGATCAGGAGGCCTGTGACTGCACGCATTTGTCTGCAGACGTTCACAAAGTTTGGGGGCTTCCACTTGTCTCATCAAAAGGTGGGCGCTTTCCATACTACCACGGTTAAACAATGGGCTATCCTATGCCAGCCATATCTAACCTCACCATATATGGCCTTAACACAGGTGCATAACTGCCAGTGTAGGCAGGTGCAGTTAAAGACCTACCTTAAACCAAGACCTGGACAAGCCAGCCGTTTTGGCTTTAGAATAGACACATGGTTTGGCCGGGCAAACCACCTCATAGATCCACAGCTGAGGGAGAGAGCGTGAGTCTGACTACATGTCTAAGATTGTATGGAAACTTTAGTGAATATTATGACCAGATGTTTGAGAAGTTGCTTGATTGCAAACTACTGTTATCAACTACCCAGTCACAGGGCCCCTGCCAAACATTGCCATCAAATGCCTTAGCACTTGCGCCATTGCCAGGAACTGAAATTAACTAGACATACGTTTTTTCCCATTGACAACCACTGCCAACAACATCCTAGATCCTTTCCATTTCACCAAACAACAATAATCACCTTTCCATCTGCACGCCCAATTGTCAAGGATTAGCATGACGTACTCATGTAACTTCTTCATTTTCAAAGAAAATGATGATCTACCTGGGTCATTTCCAAGAAGCCAAGGATTGCCATTGAGTGCGCAGACACCTGCTCCACTGGCAAGGACTGCATAGCTGCTTGCCTTCTTGGAAAGAATTGGCATTTCCTGCCCAGAAACATGTTCCTTTGCTGTGAAGTTCCAGCAACTGCTTGCCTCGTTGCCCCATTCTTCTCCCGCGCAGCGACTTTAAATAGAATCCAGCCACCCCATGGGAGAAGAGTGCAGCCTGTTTGCGCTGTTCTCGTGTGCATTGCCATTGATTGCAAAGTGGTCAGTGGAAAAGGCGGGGGCGTCGGGTGTCCTCATTGTGCTCTACTCCCACACGCATCAGCATTGAATAGGTGCTTTTCTGCATCAGTGCAATTATGCAAAGTCTATGAAAAAGGTCATCAGAAAGTATGAATACATTATGCAAATGTTCAGATGCCCTTTGTTAAGTTTGCACAACTGTTTGGGCCAAGGTGACGGGGATGTGCTAGCTAGCATGTGTGATTCTATGCAGAACATTATTTTTCAGCGCAAGGACTTTTTTTTCTCTATCTCTACTTTTTGATACCTCTATCTTTCGTTATATTTATATGTGTTTGTTTAAATAGATTCTATTTCTGTATTTCGCAGTTACTACTTATTGAATTCGGAGATTGGACAGTTTAATAGCCATGGGAATTCGTTTCTGTAAAGTAATCTTTTCTTCTGTGTTGTCTTGTTTAATGAACATTCTGGGCCTCATTACGAGTTTGGCGGTATTTCCACAGTAAACCTGCCGAAAAACAACCAAACCCATTGGGCCTCATTATAGGTTTGCCGGTCCGGTAAAAATGGTACCGGTAAGCTTGCCGGTAATGTTGTTACCGGACTGGCAAACTACGAGTTCTGCTCGCGGGTGCCTTCCCGCCCGCCAGGTCTGACCTGGCAGGCTTACCGGCACACGCGAGCAGAGCATGTCGAATGCACCGGCACCCTTCTGAATGGTGCCGGTGCATCTGACCTCCCCATTCCCATTGAGCTCAAATAGGAATGGGGAGCATTTCATTCCGGCATCCGCAAATGGCCAATTACCGGGTCCAGCAGGGCCATAATGACCTGGTAATTGCCCATTCGCAGGCACCGGAAAATTTCGAAAGTTCAGCGGCAGCCTGCCGGTTTTACCGGCAAGGCTACCGCCAAACTTGTAATGAGGCCCAATGACCATTACCACCACTTGGTCCCGTGGAGTAACCACATGATTACAAGTGGTGGTAATTCGGTTTTTACTGGCACTTTTTCCCACACCACCAACGTTCTATTCAATCATGCAACACTTTTAAACAGCAAGGCCAGTGCTCAAAGTGCAAAAGAGCCATGGTTTGTATTGTGCAGGCATAAATGGCAATATTGTTGGTATTGCTGATTTTCCAATCCACATATTCCAGCCACTTTGCTCTGGGTTGGTGGCGAGTTTAGAATATTACCAATCCGTGTTCCACACCAAATGCAGCACTGAAACAGCCACCAGCCAGGTGGTCGACGTCGCCCTTCAGAGTATTGACAAAGAAGACTCGTCCATTGTAGTCCTCCTGGACCTCTTGACTGCATTTGACATGGTAAACTATCACACACTACTCATCCTCCTTGATCACAGGAAGGGCTTCACTGGCACCATCCATAATTGGTTCACTTCCTACCTATCAGGCAAACACTAGACTGTCCAGATGGTCTCCCTCAGGGTCGTACACCACCCGATCACCTGCGATGTCATGCAGGGTTGTATTCTCTCACTGATCATTTTAACATGTACATGGAACTACTGGGCTCACAACTAGATGACCCTCAACAATGTGATACACTAGCACGCATATAAAACAAACCTGACCTAAAGTTCAACAATGCCCTAGATATTTCTCGGCCTTCGCTTATGCCTAGCAAACATTCAAATGTGGTTGACAAGTGCTTGTTTAAAGCTTAACCCCAACATGGCCAAATTTATATTCCTGGGCCACCCCACTCAAATGTGGCTGGATGATATGCACTTGTCTGGGTTCATCCCTCGCCCACGCTTCATAGTGGATAGCAATCTTTCCAGCTCTTTTGTTTGCGAGATATGTTTGCGCTATTAAAAAAAAATAATACATATGTATGTAGTTATGGTTAAGTTGCTGTTTCCATAGGAAGAGCACTTTTTGGACAGCTTATAACTCCGCTCCACTTGGACGAATCCTCACCAAAAAGTATATGGCCCACTCTGAATTTTTTTGCAAAGTTTGGTGATGTTTGGTCCAGGGGGTGCAAAGTTATAGGGGGGGTCCCAAAACGTTTTTTTTTTCCCATAGACTGAATGGGGAAAAACTTTGCGCACGGCTACAGGCCAAACCGCTGGACGGATTTGCACCAAATTTGCGACAGTGGTAGGGGCTTTTATACATTTTGACAATCCATCCAGTAGTTCCCTTAAAAACGATCAAAAAGTATGTCTCTAAAAATTAGTGATATCTATGTCAGCTCCGCTGTCACACTTCCCTATTCGCTCCGTGGAGAAGATTGCAATTTGCTATTCCGTGGCATGCTGCCCGCGACCATGTTGCGCTTTCACCGATTGGTTGTGGCACAGCGTGAAGTGCGTCATAATCTTTCGATACGTCTGCCATGTTTACTTCATTTTCTGTTGAACGCGGACATCGCCGCTAACATACCTAAATGAAGAAGACACCAATGCACTTGTTACACTTATGGAACACTGTTTGGAAAGGTGAGCGTTAATGAGAAGTGGTAGTAGAAAGTCAAACATTGAAGTATTCTTGTTAGCACTGTCATACGGTACAGTGGGACTTGCTACTCATTGTATGAAATGAACTTACTGCGTCCACATTACAATACATAAACAACATTACTGCGGTCAGGCTGGCGTCCTACAGTGTGAAATCTAAGCCAGCCACCTGCACTATTTCGTACACACAGCACTTCTGCACGTGTACGGGAGTAGCGGTTCTCGTGAATAGCCGCTGATATGTTGTTGCAAAATAAGAATGTATTTGCATTCGGAGTGAAGGCCACTTTATTTTCTCTTTTCAATACGAGCTCAGTATGGCCGCATATTTGTCGACACCCATAAGGGTCACTTGTTTTTAACCTTGAGGTACAGGGAAAGAGCAGAAAGAATGCAGGGAGTAACAGTTTGAAAAACATATCGTTTGATAAGGTTATGTTTCAAAAACGTTTGCACCGACCATGAAATATTAGTTCCCGAAGAGGCACTCTTCCACATATACTACTGTCTGACTGCAGCGAACGCAATGGAGGCGGTCCACATCATGTAAGTGTATTTTTGCCGCCTACATACCGAATTGACATTACATTTTTACTTTGGAAAAAATATATATATTTTTCCTAATGAATTACAAGGTTTATGGGCTGTTGACATTTTTTTTCCCATTATGGACATTGCACATTGTTGCCGTTTATAGGGTGGCACTACATTTCCCCAAATTAAATTAATATTTAGTTAAAAAAAGTATGTGTTACAACTTTTGGTTGCGTATTGATACACGTTTTATTTCCCCTTTCAGCACTCAGCTACTGCCAAACAAAATTTTTATTATTAATAAAGACGTTCCAGCTTTCTGTGCTGTTCGATTTTTTTTTCCCATTATGGACATTGCACATTGTCGCCGTCCATAGGGTCCCACTACATTTCCTCCTGAATAAAAATTTTACTGAAAATGTTATGTATTACAAATTTGGTTTATCCAAAGGTTGCGTATTGATACATGTTTCATTTTCCCTTTCCCCCTCAGATACTTCCTTCCCTATTGTGATTGTCACGGATTACAGCTGCCGAGTGACGGCTTTTTTAACCGTCAAATGCAACTGTTCGTCACAGGTTGTCTCTTTGTCATAATTCACTGGGATGACCGTGTCGGACCTCTGTGTCCTTACGCTGCTGTCGCCATAAGGAGTAACATTCCATCCTTTCTGGTGGTGTAGATCACAGCGGTTGACGTTGTCTTGCACATCAATGTGGGAGGAAAATGACTACTGTGGCGGCAACACTTGCTTTCTGTGTGTGAAAAAAAACAACGTGGCCATTAAAATTTTCATTGTCGACCAAAGAGACAAACGTACTATTTCTATGGAAATGTGAATAGGGCGATCATTTAGCACAGTTCATTGTGAAACAAAACTACTTTACTAATTGCATAGAGCGATGATTTTGCTCAGTTTATTGTGAAATTAAACTACTGTACTAATTCTTAAATTAATTAATTAATTAAAGATATTTGTGATGTCATCTTTGATGTCCTGGGTGATAGTCTTAGCAAAGCACGTAGATGGTGCGAGTTATGGTTGCTTAGCTTACCATAATGGGGGAATGTGCAGTGTTTTTTGGTTTCACTGTGAAGTATAACATCCCTTTAACAAAGTTTTTTTACTGAATGTACATATATATATATATAAATATATGGCAGGGAACGAAAACAAAGGGGCTAAACATGTGATGTTGTCAGTGATGTCATCAGTGACATTTGAGATGACATCTTTCATGTTCTGGGTGTTAGTGTTAGCAGTCCACAGTGGTGATGGCAAGTATAAGGGCTCAGTCTGCCATAACTGTCGAATTTCAGGGGTTTTTTGGTTTTATTTTGAACCATAATGGGGAGGGCGAACATTTTTTTTTTAGTGAAGTGCACAGGTTTTTCGTAGGGCAACTTAACCAATATATATATATATATATATATATATATATATATATATATATATATATATATATATATATATATATATATATATATATATGTATATATATATATATATATATATATATATATATATATAACACGGCCTGCAGTAACGGCCATGTTGTTATGGTTAGGTTGCTCAACTCATGGGAAGAGCACTTTTTGGGAAACTTATAACTTTGACCCCCTGGACGAATCCTCACAAAACATTGCAAAAGTATATGGCTCCCTGCAAAGTTTGGTGCATTTTCATCCAGGGGGGTCAAAGTTATAGAGGGGGTCCCAAAATGTGTGGAAATCCTCATAGATGCAATGGAAAGAAATTTTGTTCACGCCTACAGTCCAAACCGCTGGATGGATTTTCAAATTTGAGACAGGAGTAGCGGCTTGGTCCCAAAAGCGTGCTCCTGTCATCAATTACATTTGTCGTGTCATTTTTGATGTCCTGGGTGAAGCCTGCTGAGGAGTCAAGGGTGTCTGACCTGTACTGTTTACTGCTGTTCGGCTGGATCTACTATCCTTATTGATCTACTGAAGGAGTCCGCTGTGCCATTCAGCTGTACTTACTGCTCCTGTATCTGTACCTGCATAGCTGATTGCCGCTCCGACTCGCATAAGTCAGCTGGGAGGACCCAGCTGCAGTTCGAAAGTGAGCATCATTTTCTTTCATCAGCTGTTTGCCAGTGCCAAACCACGCCCCTAGGAAGAGGCGCATAAAACTGCGACGCCTTGACCCGTACGGCGTGAAGCCCGCTGAGGAGTCAAGGGCATCTGACCTGTACTGTTTACTGCTGTTCAGCTGGATCTGCTATCCTTATTGATATACTGAAGGAGTCATCTCTGCCATTCAGCTGTACATACTGCTCATGTACCTGTACCTGCGTAGCTGATTGCCGCTCCGACTCGTGTAAATCAGCTGGGAGGACACAACTGCAGTTCGAAAGTGAGCGTCATCTTCTTTTATCAGCTGTTCGCCAGTGCCAAACCACGCCCCCAGGAAGAGGCGCATAAAACTGCGATGCCTTGACACATGCGGTGTGAAGCCCGCTGAGGAGCTAAGGACGTCTGACCTGTACTGTTTACTGCTGTTCGGCTGGATCTTCTATCCTTATTGATCTACTGAAGGAGTCCGCTGTGCCATTCAGCTGTACTTACTGCTCCTGTACCTGCGTAGCTGATTGCCACTCAGACTTGCATAAATCAGCTGGGAGGACCCAGCTCCAGTTCGAAAGTGAGCAACATTTTCTTTGATCAGCTGTTTGCCAGTGCCAAACCACGCCCCCAGGAAGAGGCGCATAAAACTGCGATGCCTTGACTCGTGCGGCGTGAAGCCCGCTGCGAGTCAAGGGCATCTGACCTGTACTGGTTACTGCTGTTTCCAACTGGATGCGGTAAGTGACTTCCCTCGCATCATTATTTCCACATCTCTATAAGCTTACTTTTACTTTCGGAGTACTTTTACGTTTAAAACAACTTACAAATGGACTCCAATTAGCCCCGTTCACGCTTACAAGAAACACTCAAAGAGTCATTATCAGTTGTGACTAAAGGCACTAACCTTTTGGATCCAGTCTTAAATTCATGCGCAACCCTAACAATACCTACATAAAGACGACAGACTTGGCGGCTATTCCACATACAACCGTGAACCAGAAAAAGGAGGACAAGCCTCCTACAATATCTACTACGGACAAAGCTCCCGTCAATATGTCAACTGGGAAACCAAGTCCGATCTCTTCCGAAACCATCACAGAACGCTGCAAATACGAAACCTGCAGCAAGGAATCCTTAGTCTCTTGACTCCCAGTCCTTTTCAACCCCCCGACAACTGAGAGATACCGAATCTCTACCAACTTTCGACACTTCAGCATCCCATTTTGCCAACCCGCGAGACCCGTCTGAAATATCGGAACAAGTGAGTTAATGGATCATGGCATCTTAACTGACTATTCAACCCGCTACTAATACTATAATCACAGAACTCCCAAATCGAGCACTTCTTTTACCTGTGCACTCCCAAACACAAAGCGCAAAAAAGCTTCAAACTGCCCACAATGATTCCACTCCTAGCCTGCAAGAAAGAGCAAGAACAGCCAAGCAACAATGGCAATCAATGTATTACCCTCTAGACTCCCCACAATGTTACAAAACCAAACCAATGTCTACCCGATTAGCTCGCTTATCTCTGGACATAACAGAAATAGACGCAATTATGGATTCCCAAGAAAAAAGATGAGAAGTTTTTGGCGGGACTACTAATAACAAACCAGACCCAAAACCCAATACATCCACCCCTATTGCAATCAAGGAAAATTACGTGACCCCAAAAATCTCTCCAAAAATGACTCAAGACCTAACGACCACTGCGGTTGACACCAAAAACCTAGAGTTACAATCCTTTACCCCACTCAAGATAGACGACTCTTTGCCCAATAAATCAGATACTCCAGAAAGAATTCCAACTACGATGCTTGATCTCCAGAACACCGTAGTAGCGGTGCAATTAGTAGCAATGCTATTTTTCTTAAAAATTCAAGAAGTAATGGTAGAAACAACTAAAGACCAAGCAACATTGCTAGCCACGATCTTGACCAAACAAACCCAACTACAAGGCTTCATAGGAACCACACGGGGGCCTAAACTATGAAACAGAAACGTCCAGGACATGTCAAAGCCACCTTGCGGAAATTGCAAGAATAGACCAAGAGGACAAACAGAACCTGATGGATACGGTAACAATAATCACAAAGAAACTCATGGACGACAAGGTAAAAAAGCAACCACAAATGAGCACTCACCCAGATCAACCCATTAAACAAACACAAACTGACATTTCAATGCAGGCAGATGTAACCAAACTAGATCAGACTACCGAATACGAAATTCTAACTCATTTTTTAGGACCATTGCACCAAATGTCATCATCAAGCCTTGCTAATGTTAAACCTGCACTATGTACTCCTTTTGATATTTTCGACTTAACAAAACGAGGCCATGTGGGAAACCAACTGATGTAATTTTTTTTTTTTAAAAAAGAACTAAACAAGCCTCAGACAGGTTCTCAAGCGTTCTTGAGAAAAATACAATCGGACCAAAAGTCTCCTTCACAAGCTGCTTCTACAACATCAAAAAAATCTGTTTCCACCGAACATGATTCTGTTCCTAACTGTCTGACTCGAGAACAGGTGGATTCAAGACTTCCAATTAGAGAAACAACAACTAATCCAAACAAAGGACAGGAAATTCAACTTCATCCGTAAGACAAGCCACTTGATACATTACTAGCCATGATCAACCAAGAGACACCAACTCGATCAATAAAGTCTCGGGCCACCCCTCATATCGGAACCTCTTTCCACCCTAACATATCCAACACTAATCCCATAGTCCCACAAGATGATCTCTTGATAGTTTTAGATGAATGCTATGAAACATCTCCAGAAACCTCTCAGATGACCTCATCTAATCAGAATCATCAACTAATATCTCCTTTGTATACTCAACTGTGTCAAATGACGAATCCTGGTCTTCACCAGAATCGCAAAAAGACCTTAAAACCATTGACATTCCATCTTAGCAAGATGAAACACCACTTACCAGACCACATTTTGTCGATCCGCTGAAAGCATCTTATGTATTTAGACTATCTTTATCCCCAAATACTGCAAATTCTAAAGTTCCATTAATTATGAATAGATCAAATAGCCTGCATTTATTCAATGTTATTCCACAACTAGGTCAAATTACTTCCAGAGATATTGATGTGATACATTTTCCCAACAAGACTCAGATGGAAACAGCTCACATCGACTTTTATACTCAAGAAACGATGCAATTTGTTGTGTCTACCAATACAAAGCTAGCTAGATTAGGCTTTAAAACAGAAGTAATTTTTTTAACAAGTGCAATGGCTGCCAAAAAACGAACAAACAAATCTGCTATACACGATGCTCATTCTCAAAATAAATCAATGGAATACCCGTGGAAATATAACTCCAAGAATCCACCAAACAACGCTGATCAAAAGATTAGAGATATTACAAATAAAAATCCCCAGACAAACTCATACATCATGCATAAAACACAGGATGCGGGGGGCTGCTGTTGCGCACAACCAAGATGGCCGCCTGATGTAAGAGCTCCGACCCGACAGAAATCCGAACTACATTTGAATCCTGTTTTGGAGCCTCCAGCGGATAGTGGAGTCGAGCAGAGGGTGCACCTTGACCCAGTCCACACCCGATCGAAATCCTGAGAGTGACGGGCTAAAACTCACAGAGATATCGGCGTTGGCGTGGTGAGCGGGAGAAGGCCCGGGAGTTGGCCGCAGAGGACATCAGGCTGGTCTACGCCCCAAACCGCTGACGCTCTAGCCTGAGAGACATAGAGAGGTGGGACTCCTGTGCCGCGGTCGCGGTGTCGGGCCCGTGGACTCTGCGGAGCGACTGGAGTGACCCCCCCTCGGCCCCGTACGCGTGGCTGTGCAAGCGTTGCTGGCTGGTGGGCCCTGCTCCGGACCGGAAATGAGGTTTTGACCAGGTGTGCCCGGTGGAACCCTGCCTTCGCAGTTACTGAGACCATCCTGTTGGGCGAGAGCTGGAGCTCCTTGCCGCGGCGCGGCGGGTGCTGGAAAGTGGGCCATCGTGGGACGGCGTGATATCCTCTCCTCCCCGACCGAGGAATCAACTGCATTTTTTGGCCGGCAGCCGGGGCGCGCCATCCGTGCTACATTCCCTGCAAGTTGGCGGTACGGTGCAGCTCTTTTCTACGCGTGAGGGGTCCAATTAGCAAACTACCGCTGATACCTGACCGTTGATGGCTCCATGAAACACTATTGTTGAAATACCCAGGCCTGAGCGAACCCGCTTGACAAACAATATCCTACGCGGCACAGGCGGCCTGCCTCCGTGGTAAAGTCACACAGATTCCGCTGCCCCCGTCGGGTTGTGGTGGGATACCGGCAGGTGTGGCGAACATGGGCAACACTAGGAAACAGGATAAGGCGGCTGAAGGGGCGACTGGGAAAAAGAAAGGTCCGATGGATTCGTACACCAGTAGCCAGGCAGCAGGCCACGAACCAGATCCGTCGACGGCGTCAACGGCGGAGCCTGGCGTGGAGGGCGGCGACAGGGTTGATCGCCTTACCACGATAGTGCAGAATGGCTTCCTATCCCTGAATGTGAAACTAGATGACATTGTCAACACTATAGGAGCACTGAAAACCAGAGTTGACAAAGAGAGCCTTAGAATCACCGAGGCCGAAGACAGAATTGGTGCAAGCGAAGACACTATTGCGCGGCACGATCGCGACATAGCGCTGCTCAAGGCTGGCATGACCGCACTGCAGAGTAAGTGCGAAGACCTAGAATCCAGATCCCGAAGGAACAATATTCGGATTGTGGGAGTTTCTGAAAAGTTCGGGAAAGGCGCTATGGAACAGCAAGTGGAAAACCTACTTAAGACTCTTTTTGGAACAGAATCCTTTTCAAGCCAATTCCTGGTTGAGCGAGCGCATCACACTCTGGCCCCCGCGCCAAAGCCTGGAGCCCCGCCGCGTACTATCATCGCCAGACTGCTGAATTACAGGGACAGATATGCAATACTTAGGAAGGCCAGAGAAATTGGGACACTACAATATGAGGAGAACTGCATACATGTCTATCCGGAATTTGCTGCGGGAGTACAGGCCAGCAGGAGATCATATGAGCCGGTCAAACGGCTACTGAGGGCGCGTCAGGTCCCGTATGCGCTGAGATTCCCAGCTAAAATGCGAATCCAGTATGGAGGAAGAGCACACTTTTTTGAGACTCCGTCCACAGCTCTGGCATATGTGGAAGCAAATATACCCCTACCACCTAGAGGCCGTGGACCGGACCAGAACGGAAGATCACCTCCGGGAGAGGGAGACCGGGGTGCTGTTGACTTAACTTGGTTGCGCACTTATCCTATGCAGCTGTTTTGTCGATGTTTAAAGGATTCTGCTTCCACTGGGGGGCTCTGAGTAACCTTCGAACGGGTCGTGAGCCCGCTCGGGTGGCCTCGTGACAACAACCTGGCACCCACAGGAAAGTTTCAAAAAGTTTAAGGGTACATCGTCAAGTTGGGGTGAATGATGTGGGTGGAGGGTGGGGTTGGGGAAGTCTGGAAGTTACAGATTGTTATTGCTGCCAGGGCATGTTTGGGACCTGGGATTTAGATTGGTTTAATTTCAGTTCCAGGTTGGTTGAAATCAGGTCTGGCGGGAGCATAATGCGGCTACAGCAGATAAACACTAGACATGGTGGAAGCAATGGCACGGCATGGATTCTATAAATGGAGAAATGGGTAACGGGGTGAAAATAACTTTATTATCTTGGAATGTCCGAGGGCTAAACAACCCGATGAAAGCCAGAAAGGTAGGAAATTATGTCACCAGACACGGTCCTCAAATCCTAATGCTCCAGGAGACACATGCCCAGGGAGCGGTTAACCGTAACATAATGGCTAAATGCGGCAAGCTACGTTATTATACAGAATATTCTTCACAATCCAGGGGGGTCATAACACTCATACATCCTGCGCTGGGATTCCGCACTGAGGGGCACGAGGCCGATCCAATGGGAAGATATGTGTTGGTGTGGGGGAAATGGCCGGCAGACGAGTGACCCTGGTTAACACCTACGGCCCTAACATAGATGACCCGGATTTCTATCTGAAAATGTTCGACATTCTCAACAAACACGACACAGAAATAATTATATGGGGCGGCGATTTCAATGTTGCACTCGACCCCATGTTGGATAGGTCAACCAGTGTAGTGAGGGCTCCCACTAAAACAGCGATAACCCTTAACCAACTCCTCCCACAGTTGTCACTGATAGACGTTTGGCGGGTGCTGCACCCAGATGATAGGCAATATACATATTACTCAACAGTGCATGACAGTGAATCGCGTATAGACTACTGGTTCATATCCTCTGACATCTCGAATACGCTGCAACACTGCACAATCCTTCCCCGCACACTGTCCGATCACTCTACGGTCTTATTGAGCATCATTTTCCAAGATGTTCCTAGACAGGCCAGGAGATGGAGAATGCAGGGGGGACTGTTGGGAGATGCAAACGTGGCCGAATCACTACATGAAGAGAAAACCAACTTCTTTGCAGACAATCTGGGGACGGTGGACCAGATATCCACGGTCTGGGAAACCTTTAAGGTTTGGGTTAGTGGGATCCTTATGTCCAAATCAACAGGACTCTTGAAGGGGGTGAGACGGGACCTTGAAGGGGTGGAACGGGAACTGAAAGTGCTGGAAGAGATATATAGCCGCACCCATGATAGGGACACCCTTGCTGAAATTCATAGACTCCTTAGGACCTTTGACAATTTAGCCACGAGGGAGGTACGATACATTGCGGCCCCCATGCGAGCGCATCGCTATGGGGAGGGGAATAAGACGGAGAAAATGCTGGCCAACCTGCTTCGAAATGAAACGAATAACGCCCCAATAGCCACTATCCAAACATCTCCAACTGTAATGGTCACAAGCGATAAAGGTATTAACAATGAATTTGTTGAATATTACAAAACACTCTACACGAATAGAGACCAGAAAACCCCCACTGAGACGAAAGAATACCTGGCCTCACTGGGTCTCCCGACACACCCAGATGAAGAATTCCCAAAAGGTCTACAGCGCTAAACCTCCGCAGGCTGTTTGGAATCATGGCACAAATAGACCCGGGCAGGCAGGCGGTTGCGGTGTCCCTCGACGCCGAGAAGGCATTTGATTCAGTCTCATGGGAGTACCACTTCTCGGTGCTGGAGGCGTTCGGGGTGGGACCCAATTGTATCAGATATGTCCGCCTACTCTACACAAAGCCCGGGGCGAGAGTATACACTAACAGAACCATGTCTGACATGTTCGAACTGGGGAGGGGCACAAGACAGGGATGCCCGTTCACGCCAATCCCATTTGCTCTTACAATAGAGCCCATGGCTGCTGCAGTCAGATTGCGCCATAAAGATAAAGGCATAGTCATGAACGGCTCTAATCAGCTGATTTCGGTTTATGCGGACGACACGCTGTTATATATCTGTGAACCCGACAAAAACCTGGCGCCCATAATGGCAGATATACACGAATTTGCTGATTACTCTGGTTACACTGTGAATAGTTCTAAGTCGGAAATCTTCCCACTCACCCCTTGTACTAAATGCCCAGAAACGACGGTGGGCCTTAAATGGACGGAGAGATATATTAGATACCTGGGTGTTCTGGTCTCTGGGAGCAGACAATCTCTATTTACCGATAACCACGAAGGGGCGCTACAGTCAAATAATGCGAAGCTTGCGATATGGAGGCACCTCCCTATCTCACTGCATGGCAGGATAGCAGTGCTAAAAATGACCGTCCTTCCTAAACTGCTGTACCTGTTTGTGAATATCCCGATATGGCCAGGCAGGGAATTCTTCTCCAGGCTGCGATCAATGGTGACCACATTTCTATGGAACGGGAAGACTGCTAGAATGGGATGGGAGAAAATGGTGGAACCATACAGTACCGGAGGCATAGCAGCCCCGGACTTTAAAATTTATTATTTAGTTGCCCAGGCGCAGTTCGCGAGATACTGGTATGAGACGGCAGAAGAAGCACCGCATGCATGGGTGGAGACACACACAGTTGCACCCTCAGATGTGAAATCAATTATCTTCGCCCCACGACATAGAGACATGTGTGAATACGACCCGGCGAGCTGCACTCTCCGGGCTTGGGGGGCAATATGCCGGAGACTTAAAATTGAAAGGCCCTATAAACCACAGATTCCCTTGTGGAACTTTCCCGGCATTCCTCCCACATTTGACACGGACATGCAGGAAGCATGGGACCCCAATAGGGAAATGGTGGTAGGGGATATGTTCATAGAGGGGAAATTTGTTAACTTAACAGATATTTTAAGGGCACTGGGGAGAGGACCGCTTCGAACGCTCCAATACTACCGAATGAGATCAGCATTCCAGGCTAGATGGCCCCTATTTCCTGATGAGCCACTCTCACACCCTTGTTTACAAATGATCACGACTCAGGGGGGTCTCGGAGTCTCCAAATTATATGCATCGGTGCAGGCCCACACCCCCACGATCAATAATGTGAAAACAAAATGGGAAGCAGATTTGCAGGCAGCCATTCCTAATGAGAAATGGGTAAAGTATTGTACACTCACTAAAAGGGCTGCGCCAGATACAATTTAAAATTCTGAACAGACTGCACTATACACCGGCCGCAGTAGCGAGGTTTGTACCAGACTCCTCGAGCGAATGCCCCAAATGCGGCACCCCACAAGCAGGGTCTTTCCACATGTATTGGGACTGCCCTGAGTTGCAGCGGTTCTGGGGAGGGGTGGCTGAGTTACTGGCAGAACTAACACAAATATCCCCATTCCTGTCTCCACAAAAATACCTGTTTGGTGATATTGGGAAGTGCTCGGAGAGAACTAGAAGACTCCTTAATGTTTCTTGCGCAGTCACTAAAAAATGCATCCTCCAGGCTTGGAAAAGCCCCACGCCTCCGAGCATGAACACCTTTTTACGAGAATTGACGTATGTGAATGAGAACGAGGAACAATATGCACTGACTCAGCCGAGAATGAGCCGACCGAAAGATATCTGGGGCCCGTTCAGGACATACCTATGTGAACTGCCATCGGACAATGAAGACCCCATGTAAATATGTATCACTTGTGAAAATGCATAGTGCCACTGTATACTTTTTTCTTGTTATGATGTTGGGATGAGTTGTGAACCTGCCACTACCTCAATAAAAAGATTAAAAAAAAAAAAAACACAGGAAGCATGGAGGGACTCTCTACTCTGAGAACAGAAGAAACGTAAATGCAGTAGACGAAGCTTTGAGCCCCCTAACGAAGACCTATTTATGACAATCAACAAGCAAAGGATTTCAATTGAGTAGGACATCCCCCTGTTCTTGGAACACCAGAGGCCACAAACATCTTTTTGATGAAGGATCAGCCCCCTTAACAGAAGCGGATAAAATATGTCTCCAGGAAACCTGGCTGGTAGATGAAGTCATCTGCGATGGCTTTACTACTTATATGAACCCAGAGATCAGTTCACACCAAGGTAGACCCGTGTCTGGAATGATGATCCTGACGAAAATTGATCCCAATTGGTCAATAATAGCAATGAAAAACATCCATGCCTGGGCTCAATGCATCACCATTAGTATGCCGACCTTCACAACTGACTCTGGACAGATCCTTGAAACAATCCACGTATCTATTTTCAATACCTACTGGAATCCAACAGTAATGCATGATAATACATTTATACACTCAATATGCGATGAATTTGACACAATCACCAATACCCACAATCAGGCAGAGTTTATCATTGCTGGAGATTTTAATATGCACCTTTACAGTAGAGAAGGAACGAAACTAGACTCTCAGATACTGTCACCAAGAGCTAAAAAATGGACCAAAGAAGTTACCATTTGTAACTTATCCTTGACGGACCAACCATTAAATAGCCACTTGGACTTGAGAAAATTCTACCTCCATCATTGACTACATTTTCATCTCAGAAGGGATACGAAAATTAATCACAACAACTGCCAATTACCCACAATCTAATAGTGAGCATCACCAACTATTAATAACATGGGACACACTACGAACTCATATTCCACGAATAACTCTACCTGATCTTGAATTGAACGGTCGGAATAAACTTCAAATAAAAAAAAAACATCAAATGGCTGGATTGGTCTCAAAATCTGAATCTTCAATACTCCAGGACCAACCAAAACTCAACTATGGGTGGATCTTAGAGAATTATCATCAACCATTCTCAAGGCATGGCAAGCCAAAAAAAAATAAAAATCACCCTCATCATTTCAACACTGAGATTAAGCTAAAGAAAAAACATCTTTACAAATGAATATGCTTATTAAAAAAGCAGAAGGCACCACATTTTGAAGCTGAAAAAAAGAAAAACAAAAATATTCAAACTCAATAAAATCAATTAAATCCATAATGCAACAAAATGATGCAGAAGCGATTTTGGCGGCGCTTAAACAGAAAAACACAAGACAATTATGGTCACTGCTAAATGAAAATTCCAAAGCTTCAAACATGATTCAGGAAGTAGAAGCCCAAGTATGGACTGAACACTTTGCTAACTTATAAAAAACAACTCCAGATACCTTGCCAAACGATGCTGAGAATGGATGTTATCCGTGGGATCTAAGTTGGGAAAGAGAAGATCTTATGAAAACCATTATGTCTCTCAATCCATCTTGAACCCCGGGACCTGACGGTCTATCAAACGCTAATTTAAAATCAGCACCAGAAGAAAGGGCTGCCTTCTTTTCCCAACTTCTTATTCTCATCGGATGAACACAAGAAATTCCACGAAGCTGGACCTTAGCAATCCTTATTCGGATCTACAAAGCTGGCGATAGAAAAAACACAGAGAACTATAGACCCATAGCGCTCCTAGACCCGCTAGGAAAATTATTCATGGGATACCTCTTAAAAAAACTCAACACATGGGCTGTGACCAACGGTAAGCAAGAAAAAAGACAAACTGGATATGTCAGCAAAATAGGAACATGCGTCAATCTATTGCTGTTGAGTATGATAAAATATGAAGCAAGTACTAAGAAACAACAGGTATATGCTATCTTCATAGACTTAAAAATGGCATTCGACTCTGTCAACAGACAAAAATTGTGGCAAGAACTAGCAGCATGGGACTGCCCGCCCTCCATTCTCAATCCAATAAAACAACTATACTCCAATACTTCCATCCAAATACGATTAACTAAAGACGGCGTAGTAACAAAACCAATCTCTACCTGGAATGGCTTGAAGTGAGGGTGCCCTCTTGCCGCCTGCCTATATAATCTGTACACTTAAGATTTTGGGGAAAGGATCCAAGATACATCTGTGAATCCTCCAAAGATCAATAACGAACCGATTGAAACCCTAATATATGCTGATGATATCATCATTATGGATAAAACGGTGGCAGGTTTACAAAAGACATTAGACAAAGTTCAAAAATGTATGAGAGAAAATGAGCTACAAATAAACATCAACAAAACCAAGCTAATGAAACTCTCGACTCAAGAAAACAAGAACCAACAAAACTTAAAACTACAACTAGAAGGCAAACCGATCACAACAGTCAAGTCAATCAAATATTTAGGTGCAATGATAAACCCCTCCCCAAACGAACAACAATGGAAAGACCATATCGACGGAAAAGCAAGATCTCTTGCCCAACAAGGTTGTTTTTTTCATTCCAAGTTTGGAACATATTCAATAAAATCAACAATTGCCCTATACAAACAAAAAGTGGTTCCTATTTTCATTTACGCCAGTGAAACACTGATTAGCCAACAAATAATAAAGTGGCCCCGCTACAAAGCTATATTCTGGAGGAAAACATTAGCTCTTCTTATAACATTTCCTATGCCAAGAATCCGTTTCGAATTGGCTCTCCAATCACTACAATCTATAGTTCTTTGGAAACAAATGGACCTTTACAGGAAAATAATCTGACAATATCTAATTCCATCACTTGAAATACTTAAAGAAAAAAAACAAACCTTACATATCACAGCTCTTTACCACTGGACGTCTGAGATCAAGAGAAAAATGCAAGCTGAAGAAATCACTAAACAAATGTTACTGAATAGACCACAACATGCGAAGCGCAATATTCAGAGGAATGACTGGATCAAACCAATTGCAGAACAAAACAAATATAAACGTCACCTATAATGTGAAACGGAAGCAAGGGCTCTTCATGAACTTCCAGCCTACTTAGTTTGCTTTCCGGACCATATTATCCGGGACCTATTTTTGCGCTTTCGCCTAAACATTTTACAGACCCGTGACTATTTAACTGTGATAAAAAAAGCAGACAATAAATCCTCTGACTGCCGATTTTGTAAAGCAGAGAATGTTTGTGAAACACTCTTCCATATAATCATGGTTTGTCCGGCTTTAAAAGAAAAAAGATACTTGTATAAAGCCTTTTTCAGAATATCTCAAAACCAAATGGACACACAAGAAAGATGGACCCATCTATTAAGAGGACATGATAAAGGCCTAATCTTGACAGTCATCAAGTTTTGGATAGCGATCCATAATAACAGTAAACTGTAGATTCTTGAAAACTAGCTGCAAAGTTTTTTTCTCTAGAAATGTTAAGTAAGTACTAAATGAAAAGTTTGTAAAATCAAACATATAATTTTAATAAAAAAATATGTCCTGGGTGTTAATTTGTTAATTTTAGCAGTGAATGGTGGTGGCTGCAATTGTGCGTCCCTGCAGCTTTCAGGGGGTGTGTTCCAGGGATGATTCTGTGGTGGGACAGTGGAGATTTCTCTGTTCCTGATGAAGGGATCCGGCCAATTCCACTGCAGAAGGTCTGAGGGCACAAGGGGGCACAGATGTAAGGCACCCACAAAGTTTGTCACCACAGCTGGATGACACAGTGACTGCATACACTAGGTTTCAGGCGTACTCTCCTAATTCCAGACCTAGGAATGCTAGGTGTATGAAACTCGCAAGAGAGTGACTTATATGCAAAGCTTACATTTTCCAAATGCTCACGTGTCAACTGGAGATGGCAGCAGTTCCAGGGCAAAGGTCCCTTGCAAGCTGGTCAGTTCACTGGTTGGTCCAGAAACACTTCCAAGAAGGCTCGCTAACAGGCTAAGGTGGAGGTGCAAGAATAGGTAGTCCCACTATTCCAATGGGTTGTAGCGCTTTTGCAGACCTTCAAAGTTCGATCAGAAACAGGGGGTCCAATGGGACGACAGCCGGGTGCAAAACGTTCCAGTGGGTCACCAGCGATTCCTCGGTTCTGCTTCTTGGTTTCAGAATACTTGTCTCTTTTCCTAAGTTTGGTGTGAACTCAAGAGATCGACCTGGAATGGGTGCCTTCTCTTATCCAGAATCTACTTTGTGCCAAAACGAAGAGGACCCAATGAGAGATCTGCTCACATACAGCCGTTCCAGACATGGACCAATCACAGACCACTATGGTCCCATTCATTCCCAGCACACCAGACCTCCTGGCACCCAGGATGTGTAATGGAACTAGACAGTCCAGCCCACATCCTGGAGGAACACACACACGGCATGCAGAAGCCCACGAAAGCTTCGGTTTGCGCGGAGGTCTGCATGACCAAATAAGGATTTTTCTAGGTCTTCTCGACCTGGGGAAGGCAAAGGGACAAAGAAAAAAACAAAGGACCTCGTGGCATGGCCATTTTGGGGGCCAGGCTACTATCCTTGGCCAAATGCAGTAAACAAGGTATGGAACACATAAAAGGGTTAAAAATACATGAAAAATAACAGCAGCCACCAGCTCTGTCCAAGGCATGTTTGTACTTCTACAGATACATCCTTTGAGGGTGTCTCAGGCTTTAGAAAATGAAAGGAAGACTCCAGCGCACTGTACTGTAAGGTACTTTGTGCACTGATAAAATGTCGCTAAGAACTACCAACAAAGTGAAAGACTAAGGGAAACAGAGTCTCCCAGTACTGACTGTATTTAAGGGGATGTCAGTTTCCCCATAACAAAGTGAGCGAAAACCCAGTGGAGTACATCAGAAGGCTGGGCTCCACTGGCAAAAGTCAGGCTAGGATGGTTGGACAACAGCAAAAGGTTGGAGGGGTTCACAACTAGAGGGAACATTAGACATAAATAGTCATCTTTCCTAACACTCGCCCCTCCCAGACCAAGGATAGGGGGAACTAATCCTCCCTGGATGAGATTCCTGTTCAGGTCAGTCAAACATTCTGGACAACCCATTAGCATTGCTATGTTGAACACCTGTCCTATGCTCACTGGTGAAGTCAAACCCTTGCAGGGTTATAGACCACGCAAGCAATTTAGGATTCTCTCCATTCATGTTCATTAGCCACTTTAAGGGGTTATGGTCAGTTTTCACGGTGAAGTGGGTCCCAGAGAGGTATGGCCTCAGCTTCCTTAGGGCCCACACAACATAGAAACATTCTTTCTCTACTGTGGACCAACTGAGCTCTCTGTCCTTCAGCTGCGACGTATGAATCCAATAGGGTGTTCCTTACCTTTCTCATTTACTTGTTACAGTACAGCACCTATGCCAGTGTCAGAGGCATATGACTGCACAATAAAAGGTCTTTGGTAATCAGGGGCCTTGAGAACAGTCACAAGGAGTCATTTAAGCCATTGAAGGCCTTCCCACAATCCTCAGACCAAGAGACCTTGTTGTGTTTCTTTGGAGTTGTGAGAGCTGTCAGAGGTGCAGCTATGGTGCCCTAGTCTGCTATAAAGTTTCTATAGTACCCTTTTAGACCTAAAAAGGCTCTCACCTGGGTGTGTGTAGTGGGGGTAGGCCAGTCTTCTACTGCTTGTACTTTACTGGGTAAAGGCTGTATCCCCCCTCCACCTACTTCATGCTCAAGGTAGACCACTGAACCTTGACCAATCTGGCACGTACTGACCTTTATGGTCAAGTGGGCCTTCTGAAGAGCCTGCAACACAATGCTGAGGTGTTTCACTTGATCCTCGCAGGTGGCATTGAAAACTGCTTTATCATCCAGATATGCAAGACAGAATTCATCCAACCCATTAAGGACATGGTTCACAAGCCCCTGAAAAGTGGCTGGTGCAATCTTCAAACCAAAAGGCATTACCCTGAACTGGTAAAGGCCTTTTGGAGTTGAGAATGTTGTCTTCTCCTTGGCATATTCTGCCAGGGCTATTTGCCAATACCCTGTAGTGAGGTCAAATGTGCTGAGGTACTTGAAGGCAACCAAAGTATCCACCAGCTCAGCCGTTCTAGGCAAGGGGTGTGCATCTGTCTTGGTGACAGCATTCAGAACCCTGTAATCCAGACAGAACCTCAACTCAGATGAACCTGCTTTTGGAACCAAAACCACAGGGTTGGGCCATGGGCTACTGGACGGTTCAATCACCACAAGATTCTAACATCTTGTTGACCTCTGTCTTGAAGTAATATCTCACCTTATCTGAAATCCTGTCTCCTCTTTGGTAGGTACACTATCTCCTGTCAATGTCATGTTTGCACCAATGTGTCAAACCATGAGCTAGGGGAGAATTGTCTGAGCAAACTTCTCACCTCATCTTGCTGAACAGAAGTCAGGTGAGGGGCCACTTTGACAACCTCAATGGAGCTGGCTGAAGGACTGCCCTGAAACAGACCAGGAAGTGGTCCTGACTCTTCCTCCTCTACATCTGAAGCCAACAGCAGTGCAGCTATTTCAACTCTTGGGATGAAAGCCTTCAGCCTATTTACATGGAACACTTTTGTAGCCTGCCCAGCCTTTCCAACGTCCACTAAATAGTTAAGCTCGCCCAGTGGCTCCACCACTGTGCAAGGAGCTGGCAATGTATCCTATAAAGCTCTAGGCCTTATAGGGCTCATGATCAGGACTTGCTGGCCTGGTATAAAGTTGATCAGGGAAGCCTTTTGGTCATGTCAGTGTTTCACCAGAGCTTGCCCAGCCTTCAATATCTCACTAGCCTGACCCATCAGGAGAACCATTATTTTTCTAAGTCCTAGCAAATAGTCCACCACATGGGTAAAGACAAGGGGAGCAGGCATCTCCCACACCTCCTTGACTATAGCTAAGGGTCCTGTAAAGGAAGGTCCACAAGCCCCTATTTAAAGCTCTTTCCCCATGTTGCCTATATGTTAGGAACTGATAATTGTGACATGTGCGGTACCAGTGAGGATGCCTATACCGCAAAGAATTCTTAAAACAAGGTATCCATTGAGAAAACCCTATATGCCCTCACAAAGAAATAATGGTCTTCTGAGCAGAGTCCCGGAAGAAGTGTGAAAATGAGCGAGAAAGAGGACTGGTGACGTCATACGCACCAGCACTCACACACCTAGAAACCAACGTAAGACGAAAGAACATAGACACTCTATAAGATCTGAAGAGGAGGTGTCAAAGATAAGCAACATTCCCGGTTCAAAATGAAGATTCTCATGCAAAGAAACAAAGAAGAAAATGCAAAATCTGTTTACAATTGTACAGACGCAGTAACGCAAGTAGACAAAGTGACCTTGAGGCTGGCTACGTAATGAGTAGATTGTGGCGATGCGCTAATGTATATGCAAGAATTAATAGAACCTGGATGCTCCACGGTGCACTTTAGCAAGGCTTGAACCCTGTTAATGGAAAAGGGTTTTTCAGTGTGGCGAAGTTGGAAAACAACTAATGGTGAAGGAGAAATTCAGAAAGGCTTGGCTGGCCCAGCACCATTAATCGACGCATCTGTGAGCCGGGTTGTCCATCAAGTAGTTACATGAACTTGAGAAAGAAACAAACTTCTGTTTGAAATGTAATGTAAAAACACTGAAGGCATCAAGAGTTCAACATTTAATAATATTAAATGCAGTAAAAGGCTCAGAAACGTGTTCTCCAGTCACATGGTCAGATGAGAATAGCTTTGGGTCGAGCTACACTGAAACCCGAAGATAAAACCATGCCACACTCCCTTTTATTCTCAGGCACATAGAACTTCTGCAAGGCCAAGTTCAAAGCCTTAATTGAATGGCAGACTGCAAGAGTAATGATGGATGTCTGACTAATTGGGTGGGAAGCTATGGCCAAGACCAGCCCACAGGCACATGGGGTACCAGCCTGTCACAATATGATGAAGTTCCTTCCCCCTGAGACTCCTCACCTGGGTCTTCAGTGGGGTTCGGTGGCCTCGGTCTCCTTCTTCTTTCCGTCTGGGGACTCTCTCTTTCGTCACTTGACTTGATAGTCCTTCTTCCCTTCTTGCGTTCGAAGAGATAGGGACGTTCTCCCCCCGAGGCCACCTTGCCCGCCTATGGATCTGGCAGTCAGGTGAACCCAGGGGAGTCCGTTCCTTAAACAGGGAAAAAGCCTGATGGCAGAAAAAACCCTGTGTGTTAGTCGATGGGATTGGTCGATCCGATGGGAAGACTGGAGAGGCTGGTGTAGTCCTGTATCAGGTGAAACAGCAAGTTAAACGAAGGCCTGATCTTCCTGGATAAGGGTTCGCTCCAAGCGATGCTCTGTGAGAGAATGGGGTTCGGCAGCTCGCTGGAAGCAAGGAACTATTCCAAACAGGAGGCAAATGGAAAAGGATACCGGAGGCTAAAGAGGTAAGGATAGCCACAATAGGAGAGCTGAAATGGACGAAACAGAGATATTGTTCGAGAGTGGAATTTAGGCGTTCTGTTTGTCCGTTGCTTTGGGGATGATAACCAGAGGATAAGGCTCTCTTTATACCCAAAGCACTACATAAGGCTGACCAGAATCGGGATGTAAATTGGGATCCCCTATCGGAAACTATGGTCCGAGGTAGACCATGCAATCTTACTATATCTCTCAGGAACACTTCGGCGGTTTCGGATGCAGAAGGCAAGCCAGGCAAGGGAGAGAAGTGAGCCATCTTGCTCAATGTATCCACCGTAACCATGATTGCTGTGGATCCCATAGAGAGAGGGAGATCCACGATGAAATCAGTGGAAATGTGTTCCCAAGGTTGTGATGGTAGAGGTTCTTGTTGGAGCAACCCCATGGGCCGATGAGTAATGGGTTTATTAGCCGCACATACCGGACAAGCCATCACATATGTTCTGACGTCCTGGTCCATAGTCGGCCACCAGAAATATCTGGATATCAGATGTAGTGTTGCCCCATGGCCCTTATGTCCTGCCGAAGGAAGGTCATGGCACCAGAATAAGGCTTGCGTCTGGAGTTTTTCCGATGGTAAGTACAGTGATCCTCGATGAAAGTATAGCTTCCCTCTTCTTTCCATGAGGGTCATATGGTCGGGAGAGACTTCAGAGAGACTGGTCGAGCGCTCTACTTCTTGTATGAAGGAGTTGACCATTCCTAGGATTCTCTTACCAGAGAGCATCTCACCCAGGCCCTGATCTTCTTTGGGCTCCAGACTGCGGGACAGAGCGTCCGCTAGGGCATTCTCCTTTCCTGGAAGGTAGGTTATCTCAAAGTCGAACTGGGAAAAAAAATACGCCCATTGGGTGTGACGAGAATTGCGGCATTCCATCTGTTGCAAAACCTTAAGATTCCGGTGGTCAGTGCGAACCAGAAATGGATGGGCAGCCCCCTGAAGTAAATGCCTCCATTCAATGCATGCCTGACGAATCGCCAGTAATTCTCATTCCAACACAGAGTAGTTCCTCTCACTAGGTGTAAGAGTTCTGGAATAATATGCTACCGGATGTTCTGCTCCGTCTTTGCCTGATTGTAGGAGAGCAGCTCCAATGGCACCTCCGGAAGCATCCGTCTCCACCACAAAAGGAAGAGACTGATTTGGTTGCACTAGGATAGGAGCGGTGGTGAATGTCCTCTTAAGTAATAGAAAGGCCTGATCCGCCTCCTTATCCCATTCGAACTTCTGGCCTTTCTTAAGCAAACGGGTGATTGGTAGAACAATATCCGAGAAGCTAGGAATAAATCTTCTGTAAAAGTTAGATAGTCCCAGAAATCTCTGTATATCCTTGGGATTCCTTGGAGTGGGCCATTGAAGAACTGCCATAACCTTCTCCGAATCCATCTGTACCCCCTCTTTTGAAAGAATGAACCCTAAATAAGATACTGAGGAGGCTTCAAAAACACATTTCTCGGGTTTAACCAGTAGTTGATGTTCTCTCAACCTTTGAAGAACTTGCGTGACGTGCCTTCGATGTTCAGAGAGGGAGGAAGAGAAGATCAAAATATCATCTAAATAGACCACCACCGAGATATATAGCATATCTGAGAAGATCTTATCTACAAAACGTTGGAACACGGCAGGAGCATTCACTAGTCCGAAGGGCATCACCCTATACTCAAAGTGTCCCAAGGGAGTTCTAAAAGCCGTTTTCCACTCATCTCCCTCCCTTATTCTCAACAAGTGATAGGCTCCTCGAAGGTCTAGCTTTGTAAAGATTGAGGCTCCTTCCACTGCTTCAAGTACCTCCATTATGAGGGGCATAGGGTACCTGTCCCTGATAGTCAGGCTGTTCAGCCCACGGTAGTCTATACACGGTCTTAATTCCGTAGTACCCTTCTTAGGAATGAAGAACATTGAGGCCCCTGCCGGAGAATGGGATTCTTGTATTAAACCGTTTTGCAGATTGGCATCCAAATACTCCTTCAATGCTCTTCTTTCCGGTAGTGACATAGGGTACATACGACCAAAAGGAACAGATGCCTCAGGCTTTAGATCGATACCGCAGTCCTCGGCTCGATGTGGGGGTAGAGTACGAGGTAGTCTGTCTTCGAAGATTTCAGCATACTCCTGATAACGCGGTGGAATCGTTTGGACCACTGTCGTGAAAGTCGAGAGTGCTATCCCCTTCCTCATCAAAGGAGGGGGTTGTGATAGACATTCCTTCGAGCAGTACTGTGACAAAAAACAGACGGTATTCGCAGACCAATCAATCCTGGGATTATGTTTACGTAGCCAGGGTATGCCCAGGATGATTGGGAAATGAGCTGCTCTTATAACATCAAAGACGATCTGTTCTTGGTGCTGAGACAAGGACATGTTAGCCGGAACTGTCTCCTTAATGATGGGACCGGAGGAAAGGGGAGCTCCATCTACCCCTTCTACAGGCAAAGGGCAGGCCTTCCGACGCAGGGGTATGCCTTGTTCTTGAGCCCACTGGATATCAATAAAGTTCCCGGCCGCACCTCAATCCAGCATGGCTAAGACTTCTACAGATGGAGAGGAATCAAAGGTAAGGCGCACAGAAAACACCATAAGGCTGTTATTATCCGCAGAAGGATCCTGGTGGGTGGAATTGCAGGGATTCTTCGATTCTGCCCGGTTCCTTTCCCTGCTCAGGACCGGGGAGGCGCATTTCCCGGGCATCTCGGGGGTACCTCTGGACAATTCCGGAGCAAATGTTTCGGAGATCCGCAGTACATGCAAAGACCCAGGTCTCTGCGTCTCTTGCGTTCCTCGGGGGTCAAAGGGCCTCGGGTTGTCCCTATCTGTATAGGCTCTTCCTGTTGGGGTCGGTTAGAAGAACTAGCAGTGGGAATCCCTCCTGAGGGATGTGGTCTGAATCTCCTTCTTTCTAACCTCCGTTCCTGCAGTCTGTACTCTAATTGCAGGGATAACGTAACCAATTCTTGAAAGGAGGTAGGACGCGCCATCCTGGCTAGCTCATCCTTGAGCTCATCATGTAAGCCTCGACGAAAAAGGGTCTGCTGGGCCGAATCTGGCCATCCTGAGTCTGTGGCTAATTTGGTAAAAGTAGAGGCATAAGTCTGTACATCTTGATTGCCTTGACGGAGATCTAGAAGGGCTTCATAGGAAGAATACTGGACCTCTGGTCTCTCAAATCTGGAACGCAGCAGTTGAGTGAACTGAGAGTAATCCGATATGGCAGGATCTGCGAGTGCTATCAGTGGGGTTGCCCAAGCCAATGCGTTGCCAGCAAGGTTGGAAACAAGAAACCCTACCTTGGCTCTATCCAGTTCATATGCCCTTGGTCGAAAAGTGAAATAAATCATACAAGCGTTCAGGAATTCCTTTAGGAGTTTCGGATTGCCATCATACTTCCCAAAAAAAAAAGTCAGGGGAGGTAGATCGCCTCGGGTTTCTTCTCGTGCGGCTACTTGTTGGCGTAGGTTAGCGTTCTCGGTTCGGAAATTCTGAACCTCGGCTTGAAGGCCCTGAATAGCAGTCACCATCTCCTGGTATTGTTCCAAGGAGGCCATGCCGGTTGTGTGGCGTTGCAATCTGTCACAATATGATGAAGTTCCTTCCCCCTGAGACTCCTCACCTGGGTCTTCAGTGGGGTTCGGTGGCCTCGGTCTCCTTCTTCTTTCCGTCTGGGGACTCTCTCTTTCGTCACTTGACTTGATAGTCCTTCTTCCCTTCTTGCGTTCGAAGAGATAGGGACGTTCTCCCCCTGAGGCCACCTTGCCCGCCTATGGATCTGGCAGTCAGGTGAACCCAGGGGAGTCCGTTCCTTAAACAGGGAAAAAGCCTGATGGCAGAAAAAACCCTGTGTGTTAGTCGATGGGATTGGTCGATCCGATGGGAAGACTGGAGAGGCTGGTGTAGTCCCGTATCAGGTGAAACAGCAAGTTAAACGAAGGCCTGATCTTCCTGCATAAGGGTTCGCTCCAAGCGATGCTCTGTGAGAGAATGGGGTTCGGCAGCTCGCTGGAAGCAAGCAACTATTCCAAACAGGAGGCAAATGGAAAAGGATACCGGAGGCTAAAGAGGTAAGGATAGCCACAATAGGAATCTGGAGAAAACAAGAGGAGATGAAGATAACAAGCAGGTGAGAGTACCCGAGAAATCCAGGGAGAAAGAGAGCGAGAGAAAGAGAGAGCGAGAAAGAGAGAGAGAGAGAGAGCGAGAGAGAGAGAGAGAGAGAGAGAGTGAGAGAGAGAGCGAGCGAGAGAGAGGGATATCGAGAGAGAATAGAAGGTGGGTGAAACACAGAAAAGAATGTGACTGACCCGAGAAACACAGCGGATGGTAAACAGAGCCCACTAGACCCCGAGGTAGAAATAAAGGGAACAGAAATCGGAAGGCGCACTCGAAAAGTGAGCCTAAGTCGGGAAACAAACAGCCGCAGAAAGGCAGACCGAAGGTAAGAGAAACTCGTGAAAGAGGCTGGACAGGAGAAAAAGGGGTCTGAACGAGAGGGGATAACCAGGGAAGGCACAGGCAAAATTCAAGGGAAAAACTCGTAAGTGAGGCACTGCAGCAAAGCGAAAGTCAATAGACCGACGAATGCGAGTTGCAACGCGAGGTCTCCTCTTATACCTGCCGGTCCAAGACGACTAGAGCGTCAAACGGACCGGTAGAGAGGCTCAATATCGCCTCCATCTTGCCCAGAGTTTCCACGGCCGCGGTGTGACACAGCCTGCATGCTGCTAGCGTGTGGAATATTCCAAAAGGGTACAAGGGTGCCAACCAATTGCAGAGGGCCATGTAACAGAGAGCCCTGTAGTTTGTGTAACAAATGGATCATTGTATATTTTGTGACAATGCAGATGACTTGCACTAGAAGAGGGCTTAGTTGTCCACCTGATGTTAGAGAGCCAATCACAACCCACGTCAGTATGGAACGTATACTTAGATGTTCCCTGTAAGCCTATCACATCCCCAAGTAGGTCTATGTAGTTTGCCACGTAGTGTGACATCACTGATGACAAATTTTGACCATAAGAGTTGTGTTTTTTATAAAATTCACAGAAAGAAATCGAGCGATTGTAACTCCCTGTTTTAGATAATTGCAAATAAAACAGTACTATGTTTTGACAACTTCCTGAGTCAGTTTGATTATTGATGTATGAGTACATTCTGCATCCCTGTCCATCTCTACGTATTGGTACCTTGTCAAAAAGGGCCCTAGGTCTATGGGTTCACCTGCTAGCAGAGAGAGGAAGGTTAAAGATCCATCGACCTAGTAGGCTTTTTTTAAGGGGCTCGGAGGACCACAAGGCTTCCTGTGGATAGCGGTTGAAGAAAAGTTCTTGCAAGACACAATGAGGCAGGTGGTATGGGTCCCTTTTTCACGGAATTCCCCTCCCGGTTTCTACAGGCAGCTGAGCAGACCAAAGGCTAAGGTGGCCAGTTGGGAAGGAGACGATCCCGAGGGTCAGGAGCTGAAAAGCGAATGGTGAGTAGATTCAGAAAGGTGGCAAAAAACGATGTGTGCATATTAAGTGGAGAAAGTGATAATGTGAAGAAAGTAAGGAAGGGTTGGTGGAGTATTTAGTTTAAGGTCGAAGAGCGTCAGGTAGAGTTATATGAAGGATGAGGAGTGTCATAGATTAAGCCCATAAATCCTACGTCCAAAGGCATCTAGAAGAAGTTATTTTAAAATCCAAGTGGATATACCTAGACTACGAGCGAACAAGGTTTGCTAAGGAAAATAACGTACACTACGATCCGGAGTAATTTTTAGGTGCAGGAATAAGTCGCGAGGAGCACTGAGAAGAGATATATGTTGGGGCCAGCTAGTCTGTCTGTTTGTATATTGTATGTGTTCAGGAACTTATGAAATGTCGAAGAGCGACAAATAATATATTGTGGTACAAGGTTGAGGTTTGATTATTTATTTATTTAGTTGACTCATGGTGTTGATTGGATAGGTAGATTGAAGTAAAGTGAGACATAGGGCCTCATTACGAGTAGGGCGGTAAGGGATACCGGGCACGGGTAAGGAGACCAGTGCCGGTAATCCCTTACCGCCCTACTACGAGTTCCCTTAGCGGGTCCCTCCTTTAACGCTTGGTCTGACCAGGCGTTATGGACGAGACCCGTTAAGGGAAATCAAAGCCAATAACGGTACCGCAAATTGCGGTGCCGGTATTAGCTACTTCCCCATTCCCATTGAGCCCTATGGGGCTGAAATGTGAATGGGGAATATTTTTTTCAAAGGGGACTTACCGGTCCCGCAAAGGTCGGACTACACTGGTAAGTCCCCATTGAACAACACCAGTGCCGGTACCATTATTGGAGGCAGTCATGGCGCAAATAGCGCCATGACTACCTCCAATCTCGGAATGAGGCCCATAGAGTTTGGAGCAGCGACGATTGGTGCACGATCATATTATATTGTTTTTCTGAAAAGTATTTTTCTTTGTGTAAAATGACAGTAAGTATTGACAGTCAATTGTGACTTGCCATGATGGAGGATGTTACGCTGCACATGCACCTGTGCAAACAGCTGGCAAAACATGCACCCAAGCTTAAGCAATACAGTGCAGAATGGGTTAAAAGCATTGCAGATAAAAATGTTCATGCCATGGCCACGAGGGGGATCACTGGCAAAAGCAGTTTTGTAACACAAGACCACATACTTGCACGCTGCCAATGCGGGAATGAAATTGGAAAAAAGGTTTGCTAGCCTCGAGCTTTGGAAAATGTATCAGGAGGAAAGGGAAGACACGCCTCCTGAAGACTGGATGCTTAACCAGTGTAAAGAGGGGGTGTTGAGCCTTCTGCTCCCCTACTGTGCTTGAAGTGAATGGCGATAGTATGAAAGATGAAGGATTGTGTCCATTAAGAGAGCTTAAGGCAGTGACAGGGTACAGTAATCCGATACATAAGTGGACAGCGTATAGCAGTGATGAGAGTCCCGAGAGAACTCTAGAAAGAGATGTGATCTCCAAAGTCTCACATGACAAAGAGAAAAGTGTGACTCTAGATATAGCACAAGAAATAAAGAGACAGAAAGGAGAAAAGGAGAACGCTGACGAGATAGCACTCATAGAGAACAAATGGATGGGTGGTCAGATATTGCTCAAACTTGTTGACAAGAGCATCGAGGAAGTACGGCACAGGGAAGATCAAAATGAGCAGGATAAAAAAGACAGGGAATGAGAGAAACGATTGAAGGTAGACGAGTATAATAAAACAGTAGATAAAGACGTGAGCAACTGTATCAGGTAGAACAGGTAAGAAAAGGAGAGAGACCAGAAGAACAAAGAAAATCTGACAATAGACAGAGAGCAATCAAAGAATGAGATAGGCTTGAAAATTAAATTAAGAGATAAAATGATGCAAAGACACAGACAACAAGGTGCATAGGGCAAATGAGAGAAGAGAAGTGAAAAGACATGAAGAGGAAAGGGATAGAAAGGAATCAAAGAAACAAAGAAAATGTGATGAGGAAATGGAACGAAAGAGAAGGAGGAGGGCATGCAACATTGATTGCATTGAGAAAGAGCTAGTGGAACCTAGTCTAGTAGTATTATGGGAGTACATAGAGGAGTTCCTCCCATCGAAGAACCTTTGCCAGGACCCTCTAGAGTAAATCTAGAGAAGAATTTTGAAATAGGAAGTATCAGAGACAGAATCGAGAAGGCTTATCAGGAGATGAAGACAAAAAGTGAATCGAGAAATAAAGGGAAAGACGACGATCGATCTGAAATTGCCCAGTCACGAGGCAAGGAGGGAGGCCTGTTTAGCCTCGAGCATAAAGTCCTGTCTTTGAACAGGCTGATTCTAAATAGAGATGAGAAGGAGGACAGCCATACTAGTTGGGGACAGGATATGTCTGACGAAGACAGTGAAACCTTCCGTGGGGGGGATGGTGATGGTGCATGCGGTTCCGAGGGAAGTGAGGTGGTCAGATTTGGACCTGCCTGAAGAAAGGATGGTGGAGTCTATGGCACGACCAGAGTGACCTTAAAAGAGACCTCTTAGTGAGAGGGGGGAATCACCACCTTATGTGAGCAAACTGAGGTCATTGCCAGGAAGAAGGCGATCAGGAACCATTGTTCCTGTTATGAACAGGCAGACAATGGGAGATGATTGGGATTTTATAGGATTTCACAATTCCCCTTATTAGAAAAAGGTTGGGCCAGAGTTCAGTATATCCCATGGCCCCAGATGCATAAGGATAATTTAAGGTGTAAGCTCCAGAGTTTGACTTTGGGCACTGGGAAATGGATCTATTAATTAGAAAAACTGACAGGAGGAAACACGTTAGCTATAGGGGACATCAAGGGTCTTCTAGCAGCTATCCTTGGGGAGAGGGCTGACGGCATTTGGATGAGAGCAGGATACTCAAGTATCACAGCACAGAACACAGCGCATGATGGAGCACTGTTTAATAATTGCAGAGCGGCAGTCTGGAAAGTGCTTAGAGTTCAATATCCTGATACATCAGATATGGGCGGAAATTATGGCACAGAAAATGCAAGAAGGCGAAGATCTGCTTGCTAACATTCAACATTTTCAGGAACAGTGGTCTATGGAAACTCGAGAGCTGTGGTGGAAATGGACATCTGTATTTTTTCATATTTTGTGTCAGGGATTGCCAGACCAGGTGCAGAGACAGCTTAAGAAGCTGGAAGGGATGGAAGCAAAGCCATGGGCAGAAATACAGCTGACCATTGCGCACCAATGCCGATTGTTGCAAGTGAAAAATCGAAAGAGAGAAGATGCTAGGAAGCTTGAGGAAGCTAAACTAGTACAGAAGAAGCTATCGAAATATGCTATAGAAGGGGCGATGTTAACTAGTGGAGAAGGGCCAGGATCACAACAGACAGCAGGTTTGTCGCAGGTGAATGACCAATGGCAGTTGGATTAAGGAGGGAATAGATTTATGCTGAGAGGCAGCAGAGGCTTCCGCGGAAGTGTAGACTTTCAGTGTAATCAGGGAAATGTTAAGAATAGCCAAGGTGGTTTTCAGAATATGCAGAATGATAGTCAAGGCATGCAGGGAGGGCACATTAGAAGGTCATATTGCGTGAACATGTGGGACCCAAGGGTATGTGCAGAATGGGCAATTATCAAGAGGGAGGACAGTTTATCCTCCAGCATATAGCCCACAACTGGGACGGGTTTGGCCAAGATCAGACAGTGTATCAAGCACAAGTACCGTAAATGCAACATGCTTTACAACCACAGCAAGTACCATTGAATCCGCATCAAGGGCAGTCACAGCACACAGACATGCAGATACAGCAGAGTGCAAACACAGGACAGTTGTTGACTCCTAGAGTAGGGGTGTCACTGTTGCGGGAGAGAATCCTTTTACAGGCACAGGAATAAGTATGTATCCACAATAGGACAGCTCACAGGGTGACTTGATGTGTTCAGTACTAACGGTGATGCCAAATCCTCAAGAGGAACCAAGGGTTGACGTTACCATAGGAAGCAAATCCTTTTCTTTTTTAGTAGACACTGCAGCAACTCGCTCATGTACATGAGAGGGAAACCTTTCATTATCTAAAAATGTCATGAATGCTCAAGGATAATCTGGACCTACAAGTAGAGTTCCTTTTACTGAGAAATTGCCAGTCTCTATAGGAGAGTGTGATATGTCTGTCCCGTTGTTGTATTCAAGGCAGACACCAGTTAATATTCTGGGCTGAGATTTAATGACGAAGCTAAATATGATGATTTCCTTCACTGATGAAGGCATAGTGTGTTCAATACCAGGAATACATTATTTAAATATGTGTGAATTTATCATGGCATTTACAGGGCAAATAGCTGTGCTAGGAATGCCGTTGGAGCCAGAAGTCTTTCGCTATGGGGTATGCAATTTGTTAACGTGGTTACCCGGTTTAGTGGGCAAGATTATGAGAATACCTGATGAATTTCTATTGAGGCCACAGATACCCATGGATGAAGAGGGGGGATGGGTTTTCCCCTTGGAAATACAAGTAGCCATAGTGCGAGTGGAATTGACCATGCTCGAGGGCTGGGATAAGGTCAGGCCATGGAGAACAGTGGCTGCTATTGGGGAAGGATATAGATTGACTGATGTCACTGACAAGGATATGTTTAGAGACGACCCATCAGATGACAAAGCGGTGTTCGAGATGAGCATTATATAATGGATCAGAACAGAAAGACGAGAGATCCTACAGAAAATGATGATAGAGCGGCAGCGTCCCACATTCTTTGATGAAGATATGGAGAAAGTACCAATTTATTTATGACTATGGGACCTTATGACAGAGGCCTGTTAAAGGGGGTGGGAGAAGTTAAGATCAAGTTGAAACCAAGAGCAATTTTACCTTGAGCAAAGCAGTATCCCATGTCTTGAGAGGCAGACAAGGGTATATGTCCGGATATGTCCGGTTTTGCATGACACACTTTTATTAGTCCACGAACACTGTGCCTGTTCTACAGACACCCACATGCATGCGCACTGCAATTCCCACCCGATGGGTGACCGCGGACAGTGGACATTCAGGAAGTGCATTTTCCATCATACTAGCATGTTTCAAGCAGAAGCTTTACCCTTCCACAACTCCCAGATGCATTCTTGATTGATCTGGCAACTTTCTACAACTTGTCAAGCCCTATTTGCGACTCTGTAGTCCACGGTCAGCATGACTGACTGTGGACGGTCCCTCAGAAGGGACCCACCCATTACTTTTCCACATTCTCAAACTGGCTCTCCAGGAAAGAGCACCTGCTTTACTACTTTGCAGTTCTGTTTAGCAGAAATGTTTGCTGACCACCATGGCATCTGTTATGTCCATCGCTTCTTCCCAGCCACCCCCACAACCACCAAAACTTCAACAACCTGGAGGGCCCTAACAGGCGCTGTGATACAGATGATGAGGATCAAGAGGAAGATGAAGATGAGGTAGAGAAAGTCCCTATCTCTAATACCTATAGTGAGTCCTGGGTGGGGCAATTTTTCATCACAGTTGGAAATGTGCTGAAGGCTCATGCAGACAGGGTTTGATGTACTGAGTGCAAATTTGTACTTAGTTGTGGAAAACCGGGGCTTTACATTTCTCAGGAAATAGTAGGTTGACTTCCTCTACCCCAACATCTTCAACTGCTTCTGTTACCACAAAGGATACTCCTTTGGGGCAAAGGATCCCAGCGGCAGCCTCACAGGCCATACAGTACGCTCTTGACCCTTACTTTTTGAGAATCAGAGTGCTATGTTTGTACTGCGAAGTACCAATCTGTAGGGGGGATCAATTGCAGAGGGCTTTTGAGGCTGTGGTCACCTACCTAGATTAAAGCATGCCCAACATCTTCCTCTGTCCACCTGTCCCTTCGTCTCTGCGGTTGGTGCCCCTTTCCTCTCTCCTTTAAATTCCCCTATCCCACCTTACCTTGCCTCTCCTGGAAACAAACACAACAAAAAGCAAAAGAAAATACAAAACCAAAAAAAACACAAAAAACAGTTCCTTTAGGAGCCAGCTTTCCCAGTTAAAATCAAATGAGAAATGAGAAAAAAAAGTCACAGGCCCTTTTGCAGCCTGCATAGTCCATGGACAGCATATGTATGAAAAATGACAGGCATTGTGTGGGGGCATGAACATCATTTTAATGGCTTTTCACGTAGAAATGGTAAAGGAATTTATTTTGTCTTTTTGACTTTTAAATATTTGTTTTGATGAATGGGTTTTATATACTGAACTAACAAAGATTCTACACAACGTAATTATTATGTGTTCACAAAAATGGCTTTAATACATTTCGAAGGTTTTCCAGAAAAATCTGGTTGCCTACATCAGTTAGATGCACTCCATCTCTCTGAAAAATGTTGACAATATCAAATGTAATTTTCTCATTATGTAAAGATGTTATGCCAACATCTCGTAAAAAATCACACACAGCTTTATTAATGTTGCACCTTACTTTTTCATTCTGCGGACAAAATAAATTCAAACTCATCCACATTTGTCACTGAGCAATTTTAGAAAAAATTATTTTGGAATTTGGAAACATTTCCATCAATTTTCCAAAGTTCTCCTTCATTGTAAACTACAATGAAATTCCAGTAACGTACCCCAAACTGTTACCTACACAATGAAGAACAATGATGTACAGATGTTTTATGTGAACCATATTATCACAAAATGTGAGAACGTCTGACCACTTAATTCCTCGCATTCCATTCCATGACACTTCAAATTCATCCACAGTGCTTAACATAGACCACCAGCAAATTGATCCAAGATTTACCACAATCCATACACTCTTTCTCCTCTAAGACATAGCCATAGCTCCTACAAACAAAGCTCCTGCTACTCTCTCTTCCTGTACACCACACCCAGTAAACCTGACTGGTTAATCTCACAGTTTCCCTTCCCATGGCAGGCATCAATAACTACCACAGTATCTGCAGACATTGCAGCCACTTAAAGGGGTGGAGGGAATTTAAACTTAATTTCTGTTATTTATTCTTTGTTGGTGGCTCTAGAAAGAACCTTTTTATATTTTTTGGGGAGATTGTTAACAAACAACGTTTTCTTCTTTTATTTGCTTTTATCTACAGTAGTACTATGCACGGTACATCTTCCAATACAATTGTCTTACAAGAACTTGTTTAATGCATTCCTAACATTGCAAATAAAAATGCCATTTCCAACATCTGTAAAATGAACTCCATCTTCACGAGAAAAAAAATCACACCATCAGACCTTATATAGCCATTCTAAAAAGATGACATTCCTGCAGGATATCAAAAAGCAGATACAGCTTTATTGGCAAGCTGCCTCGATTCTTCCATTTATGGACTGAAAAGGTTTTGACATCTCCTTGTTTGCCCAGGATTAATTTCAGAAAAAAATCATCTTTACTGCAGGAAACAGTTGCATTAGGTTTTTCAAGCTGTCCTTCAGGGCAACCTGCAAATACATTGGAGCAACATAACCCAATCTGTCCCCTCCACAATAAATTACAATGTCTGGACATTTAAAGAGAGCCATACTCTGACAGAATGAGAACAAGCTTGCCCAGTTTAAGCCACAGACAGCATGCCACAAGACACCCACTTCTGCCAATCCAATACTTCCAAAGATGCCATGATTTTCAGCATACACCTTCAATGACTGAATTGAAGAATCTCCCAAAATCCACACACTCTGCTTCCTCAAAGGCATAGTGATAGACATCTTCACTGCACAGAATAATCAAAACACCTATTACTCTCTCTTCCTGTAATTCACAACCAAAACAACTCATTGGCTAATCCCCACAGTCCCCTTTCCATGCCCGGCATCCTTGAAAGACCAGAATGTGGCACTGTCATCCACAGACTACCACAGTGTCTGCAGACCCTGTAACAGAGGGGCAGCCCTTCTACCCTTTCCACTTTCATATTCTCAACATCCCTCATTGACTGCTTTCAAACAGTCACAGATCCATCCACAATCACATCCAAAAACTCTACATCTGACCCTGTCATCTCAGTTGAACTCTTCAGATGTACACTTGAACTCGAGAGTGCACATTTCCTGTTAATTACAGCCATCTGCATTAAAAACTACTGTGAAACTCTCCGACATTTCTATTTTTTTAGATTCAACATCTGCATCTAACAATACATAGTAAAGGTATGCTAATATTTTTTAAAGTATTTTCTGCAACTCTTTTACAAATATATATATAGAGGGTTCCTGCTACTTACCCTGTACTAAGCTTCTCAATAAGCATATTCTCTTTTCTAACCACTCCAGCAAAATCCATGTATTGCAGCTTTCAGCACCTGCTCACATCAAGCTGCAAATACTGACAATGCTGTCATTTAAAAATGTTTCTTTTTAGAAGGAATTTGATCAAAGTAAAACATGTCCATTAATAGCAGCACTGTATGTAATTGATTTCTAACAGAAAGAAAAAGCAGATGCAAAACATTTGTAAAACATTTTTAAGTCGCACTAGGTGTGTGCAAGTTTAATATGTTGGCAGTACATTCATATTTGCCAATATGACCATTCCAATCTGTAGGTGCTTGGCCTGTCCTGTTTTTTTATGTGGAATCTGAAACATGCAGTCCAAGTTTTATAATGGGAAAAGTGGAACGACAAACCCCACAGGCAAACAAAAAAACCTGGACTACATAACCACCTACAGAATTAAATGTATTATGTTGGCGTATGCATGTACTGCCAACATATTAAAAGTACACACTCCAGGTGCTACACATCTTTTCCATCTGCTTTTAATTTCTTTTACATAACAGTTGCTCCTATGAATCCACATATGCATTTTTTAACTTTCATGAAAATGGTCTTTAAAAGAAACATTTGTAAACGCTCAGAATTTTCGATTTTCCATTTCATAAACATGTCACACTTTCCAACCTCACTCATTACACCCCATACACTGCCACCATTGTCCGCCAGCTCACACCTTACATGTAAAGTATTATTCTTTTCCAACCTCTACTATAATACACCAAACAGTGCTACAACAACAATCCGTCATTGCATTACTACTAAGCCACACTTTCCCAATTCTTAAAAAACACTGCAACACATTACAAAAACATTGCCTCACGAACACAGCAAATCTTTCATTAAAATCAGCACCACCAAAGTAACCTACACACGCACCTTTCTCTTACACCCATTTCTGCTTTGTTCTTTCTAATCCCCTAAACACCAGTACTCATACTCCAATTGTTCTAAGAACATACTTTAGTACACCATCCATAACACAACTTTATTGACCCTTTTTCCCAACAACTCCTCCTACCTTCATAAACAACAACCTACTTGACTATTACCATATATACTTACAAACTTTCTTTTACAATTACAGGAAAGAAGAACATTCCCGAACACAGTTTTGAAAAAAGAGCACTCGTCACAAACTTCAAAGTAAGTACATTAATACAGTATTCATCTCTCTACTATTGTAACAATGTATATTAGCCTAGAGTTTACTTTTCAAATCAACATTTATTTCATGCTTACTCATTATTTTGTAACATGCATACTCTTTCTATTCCCATCTCAACACCACCGGTATAACACCCACTGTTTTCCTCAAAACATCACAATTAATATTGATATTTTATTTGTATCGCGCTCGTACACAAGTGTTTCAGAGTGCGACAAGGCAAGGGAGGGGAACAAGGGAGAACACAAACAATGATCTTACTAGGCCCAGTGACATTGAGAACGTGCATGGGAGAGGTAAAGGAGAGAAGTGCATGGGAGGGGGGAGAAGTGGAAAGTGTGGTGCAAAGGAAAACGGATAATAATAAAATAAATAAATAATAAAGGCAACAACCAGTGGTCATGCAGCCAGCAAGTGGCAAGTGCTGGGTTAAGGCAGCAGACAGGGTATGTCTGATAAGGGCAGGAAGAAAAAAACAGGGGAGGACTATATGGTTACAGATACAGACCCCAGTCCAAGGGATTGCCCGGAGGCAGTTCGGGTGGGTGGCAGGGTGAGCAGGTACCTGGGCCCGGAAGTCAGAGGATAGGCCAGGTGCACGGTGCAGAGAGAGAGAGGATCAGCAGAAGCAAAGAGGAAGGTCTTGAGGTGCTTTCAGAACTGGTGATGGATCACCTCAAGTTTCAGAGTGGCAGGGGGAGTTCCAGAGGGAGGCCCCAGTCGAAGAAAGAAATTTACCCCCAGCCTGTTTCTTTGAAAAATGACTGACCCTGAGGAGTTAGAGGAAGAGGAGTGAAGAGCTTGAGAGGGGAGGTATTTATGGAGGGACAATTGATGGTATTTTGGACCCAGGCCCCAGAAAGCCTTCTGGACAATTCAAAGGGTTTTGAATTTGATCTTTGCATCCACTGGGAGCCAGTGGAGAGCTTTCAGGGCTCGGGAGATATGAACTGAGACAGCCGACCCAGCCCTTTAAGACGAGGTAGCAATACTTTGAGATGAATGGGGATGCAGAAGTTACTCAAACATTAATAATCAAAACGACTCAAGAAGTTGGCAAAGGTAGACTGTGTTAATATCAATGATCTAAAACAGGACAACAGACGTCTCATAGCATGGTTTCTCAATTTGCTTCAGAAAAAACATCATACTTATAGTAAAAACTCATCATTGATGCCTTTAACCTACATACTTACTAATGTCATCCTACGTGGCAAACTACAATATCCTAGTGGCAAATGTGACAGACTTAGCGGGAACATCTAGATATACGTTCCATACTAGTCTAAGAAAGTGATAGGCTCCTTAACATCAGGTGGGGCAACTAAGCCCTCCCCTCAAACAGGTCACTATGAACATCACTAAATACATGATGGCCCATTGGTTACATAAACTATAGAGTTCTTAATTACATGGCCCCCTACAATTGGTTGGCATTCTTACATCCGTCAGTACTTTTCCACCCACGTTAACAGCACGTAGGCTGGACTTCCAAGTGCTGGTGAGCTGGTCATAACCATAGCTTCCCACCAATTAGCATATCATCCATCCTTACCTCACTGGTCTGCATGTCAATTAAGGCTTTGAACTTGGCCCTGGAAATATTCCTTGCCCTGGAGAACACAGGGGAGTAGAGGCATGCTCTGCCTCTCTGCTTAAGTGTGGTTCATCACGTTTGTCCAACTTCATCCATCCACGTGACTGAAGACCACAAATTTGAGCTGTAGTGCATTTAAAATACTTATTTTTTAATAGACCTCTGACGTCTTCCTTGTTTTTGTCCATGCCTTCTGAACAGGAATTTCATTCTTTCACATGATTGTAATTAATGTCTGCTCATCCCAGTCTGATAAGACCATAGCTTCTTGGGGCTCATCCAGCCTCGCCTTTCTGAGATTCACTTTTGTATTTTCATAGTTTTTCAACTGCGAAACACTGGAAAAAGGCCTTCCTTCTTTGTGACATCACCAATCTGCTCTTTCATTCATTGGTCCTGCCTTGTCTGGGATTTCATTCCACTGGCCATCATACTGTCTCGTATGTAAGTATGGCTTTCTCAATGGGAACATGTGCCTCCAGAATTCTCCTAGGTATAGGTATTTTCACTGGTACTGCACGTGTCTCACACTCTGGTTCCCAATATATAGGCAATATGGGCGAGATGTTTGAGGTGGGGGTACTTGGCTCCTTCTCTACAGATACAATCACAGGGCTTGAGGCCAAGGACAAGTCTCTCAGTCCTGTTTGGATGAGTTGCAAAGGGCGGAGAGTAGAGTCAGGTAGATTTAGAAAGAGGCTGTTACAGAAGTCCAACCTCGGGAGACAGTGAGCTTCTGCTGGAGGGAGAGGAAAGGTAGAGTAACTCAATGTCCCTACTTATTCATTCGCGCCACCACTCTCTTACTCACTAACCAAACCCATCACACCTGTACACACTCCTACTCTTACAACCTTCCCAAGCACAACTATCATCCCACTACATGATCATACACCATGATATTCATCTCTACAGTCACGCCCATAGACCCATGCACAATACATCCATATACATTCCAAAACTTTCAAACCCAAACTTTGTTTTTTCCAACAGACACAACATAATGCCTTCTAAAAAGCAAGCCTGTAGAAAAGAAATAAAACATAGAGCCGATAGAAATAATAAAATAAAAGCAAGCCAGGTACTCATAGAACACATTAAAACAAAAGAGCTAGTAGCCTCACTCAAAAAAATTAAATCAGCCATGACTAAAAATTCAAATAGTAAAACAATGTCTAGAAAGACAAGCAAACCTACTAATGAACGGAACACTATATGTACCAGTCTTACCATAACCATTATAAAGCAATCCAAAAAAGGTATGTTACAAAAAATAGTCCACTATAGAGTTCTTCAAAATCATATCACAAAAGCTAAAAAAACACAATCTACGCTTAAAACCTATCACATGAGAGTAATCCTATAAACTCTATTTGACAGCACATTTCTACTAAAGAGACAATTGTTTATATTGACTTTAAATAGAATGAAAACACTAACTAAATGAATGAATACATTATAAAAAGTACTTCTAAACATGTGCAATGTCAATACAGATTCCTTTTCTGTGACGATGAATGTGTTTATAAACAAGAACAAAAAAAGCAATTGCCTAGACAGTGATGGCCAAGCGTATGAAATATTAGGAGACACCATTATGGCAAAAGAAACCCTTATTAGAATAAACATCCCCAACAAACTTTCAACCAAATGTTCCTTTTGCCCAAACAAACCGTCCAGTGTAAAAATGACATGCAGCTCAATGTGTAACATAAAGCAACAATCCTTCAAATGTTTACAACAATTCCTCAATCACTATATCAAACTAAAAGAGAAAAGTAGAACGAAAACATTACAACCGTGGACTGCAGTCCAGTGTGCAGCAACACTGGTCTGCAAAGACATTCCTTAGCCTGAATTTCGGTAACTGCTTGCAAAAGCACCTTCCACCACATCAAAATGTTACCAACACACCATTACACTATATGGAATCTTGTGCATAGACTTTACTATGCAGAAATTCCTGCTCTAGAAGTACAAAATTTAAATAACATTCTCCTGCATGGAACAGCCGCAGAACTCCTTAAAAAAATAAAGCACATCCAAAGTAAGTACTTTGGAACTGAAGTTGACTTCGAATATTCAGTAACTTCAGAAAACATTACCATACATTTTAAAACACATCTGCTGAAATACAAGACCAAGTATGTGTCTGTTGTCGCAGAACTTTTTTTATAAAAAAAAAGCACAAACACAGTAGATATGGTGCACAAAATAGAGGATGATGTAGAATCTCAATGGTTCCAATAAGCTTTATTTCTAACAGCAGAAAATAAATGCTATCACTAATAACTTAGAAATGTTCCCTCTCTCAAAGGCTCTCCAACTACTTAACTTGTACGAGAGCATTATAATCCAAACTGTACATACATTTCAAGCTATATTATGCCTTTGGCCAAAAACAGCCAAAATACCCCCATCTGAGTTACTAAAGGGCAACCGTGGCAAAGTAGTACATTTTCCATTAAATCTTAAAGAAAATGTAGAAACTCTAAGAGTACAGCGACCAACAGATCAATCTTTGATTGTACTAGTTAATGGTGTACCACCAAAAGACAAATCAATGTGGCAACAACCAGATGATTTGAACAAAGTTAGACAAGCCCTATAATATCTAAAAGAAATCTATGCATACTATGAAGATATAAACATAGAGGAAAACTTAAAAGAAACAACCCAAATAATTCAAGATTCACCAGCAACTGACCAATTTGAACGTGTAGACCCTGTTACTGCAGCCAACATTTTAGACCAGTATACAATTCACCCACTACACTCCAAAGAAGCAATTGAAGATGCATTAGAAACATATCAAATGCGTCATGTCAAAGGATCCCCAATAAGCACATGGGAAAAAAGTATAGAATCAGGTTCTTTTCCTCTACTCTTTCCTACAGGAAAAGGAGGAAGATATGATGAAAGGCACACACAAATTATTGCATCAGAATATCCCTCTTTACGAATGTGTTCTGAAGACCCCAGATTCAGACAAAATGTAGAATATATTTTCCACCTCCTGTTTGAAAGTGAGCTAACAACTCTATTTAAAAACAGACTCTAATTGTTTTAACTTGTCCGCTACCGAACTGATTAAAAAAATAAAAGACAAATATGAAGTTCTGCAGGGATGTACAAAAGAGTAATGGTTTCCGACGTCACACTGATGCACTTTGTATGCTAAGCAACCTAGGCCCGACCACATGGTTTGTTACTTTAAGGTGTGCAGAGTTCACATGGGATGACTTGCACGACTTTTTATGCACTGCAAACTCAAATAAAGATGGAATGGATATAAAAACACCAGGAGAACTCTGTTCTCTTGACCCTGTCAATGTATCAAGGTACTTTCACCATCACTTCATTGCCATGCTGCACTTCATCTGCAATAAAACTAGCCCTCCACTCGGAGAAGTTCAACACTTCTTTTGGGGAAAAGAATATCAATCCAGAGGAGCACCACACATCCACATACCTTTGTGCATACAAGATGCTCCCAAATTTGTCGATGACAGTGATGCCACTGCTTTACCTTTTATACAACAATACATTGCCTGCAACACCCCTTCAGAAACCACGGATAGGGACCTACATACACAAATATTACACTTCAAAAAATATAAGTGTGGCAAATACTTCCGAAGTAGATATAAAAACAAAGGTAAATACTATACCAAATGTCGTTTTGGCTTCTATAGACCATCTTTGCAAAAAAGGACATGTAAATAGTTTCATGTCTTCTGTTATTCACAGTGTAAAAGGCAAATCCCTTAAAATACATAGAACATTAAAAGGGACTAAGCATCCAAGTAAATCAATGATTACAATGCAATCATTTCACTCTTGTGGAATGCAATCATAGACATACAATACATCACAGACAATTCCACTGCAGTTCCAAGATATGCCACAGCTGAGAAAACAAAGTTAAAAGACCTTTGGGATGACATATCATATAACAGAGCACTATTTATTTTATTTATTGTATTGTTTTCTTGTTAGGCGCTTATACAATAAGAAAATATTGTTTCAAAACACTCACAGGGGAAGGGAGGGGGCAGGAGTGGGAAATACTTTACGCTACATTAAACATACAATATATAAGAGCAGTCCTTGGTGACCTCAACATCCACTTTGATTCCCCCTGTGCCTCATCTCTGCTCTTTCGCAACCTCTGTGATTCCCTCTCCCTCTCTACCCTCCCCTCTGGCCCGACACATTCTGCTGGACACACCCTTGATGTCATGATCTCCCCTGGCCTCCCCCTCTCTATCCCTATGACCACTCCTCTCTCCTGGAGTGACCACTGCCTTCTCTCTTCCGATCTCTCACTCTCTTCCCCCCAAGCCAACCACAACCCAACACTGCCACTTACTTTCCCAGACATCGGACCTATGAAGCGTGTGTCAGTTGATGCTTTTGCTGCCACTTTCTCTCTACCTCCTCCTCCTCTGGGTGACTCACACCCCGACACAACTCAGTCCCTTCTCTACTCTTCTGTCTCTGACACTGTTGATGCTCTTGCCCCTGTCATGAGGATCCGCTTGAAGTCCAAACTCAAGTGCAATTCCTGGTATGACTCCAACCTAGCTACACTTAAACGTAAGTGTAGGGCGGCTAAGAGGAAATGGAGGGCTTCTGGTTCATCCTCTGACAAACTGGCCTGTCGCCTGCTCCAAAGGCAATACCGACTCTCTGTCCGCACTAAGAAGAGAGCCCACATTCAAGCCCGTGTCTTTGCAGCTTCTAACAACTTGGCTGAACTCTTTAAAATCTGCAAGGAGTTTGCCAACCCTGCAGCAGTCTCCACCCCTCCTCTTGCCTCTCAGGCTTTCTGCAATGATTTTGCCCTGCAATTTATCTCAAAAACCCAGGACACCATGCCCACCCTCTCTTCCCCTGCCCCTCCTATTTCCTCTCAGTCAGTGCTTGCAGACCCCCATTTAACCACCCCCCCACTGTCCTTCTCTTCCTTTCCTATTTTCTCCCCAGACGAGGTCGCTAGACAAGTTCGATCTATGAAAACCTCGTCAAAACAGGTTCATCCCTGTTCCTCTTAAACCATCAAGGACCACATTGACATCATCACTCTGGCCCTTTGCCAATTTCTGCAAACACTCCTTTGTCTCAGGATCCTTTCCCTCCCCTCTGAAGCACTCCCTTGTGCATCCTCTTCTCAAGAAACCCACAGCTGATCCTTCCTGTCCGGCTAACTATCGTCCAATTTCCATTACCCCCTTTCTGAGCAAACTCCTGGAAATGCTGGCCATCTCTCAGCTTAACCTTCATTCAGATTCTGCTGGCTGTCTCCAAGATCACCAATCTGGCTTCAGAGTGGCCAGAAGCACGGGACCTGCTCTCCTGAACATCTGTGAAGATCTGCTCTCCAACCTGGACTCTAACATTCCCTCTGTCCTCATCCTTCTTGATCTCTCTTCTGCCTTCGACACGGTCAACCACACCATCCAGCTGAACCGTCTCTGTGATAACCTGGGTATCACTGATCAGGCTCTGGCCTGGCTGACCTCCTTCCTCTCTGATCGACCCTCCCAGGTCCAACTCGGGTCCTTCCTATCATCTATCTTTCTCTCTACCTGTGGGGTTCCCGAGGGGTCTCACCTCTCACCCTGGCTTTTAAACCAATACCTGGAAACTCTTTCCACTGCATTGCCATTTTCTGCTCAAATTTCCAGTGCTATGCTGATTACACTAAACTCATTTTCTGGCTGCCCTCAGCAACCTCCTCTCCCTCTCTCATCTCTGACTGCCTAACTGCCATTCAAGATTGGTGTGCTGCCAATGATCTTTGAATGCCAGCAAGACTGAGATCCTACTCATAGACACACCATCTCCATCCTTTTCCCTCACTCTCTGGCATGCCTCCCTTGGACCCCTCCTACCCCGACCTGCTAGGCTAATAATCTCAGGGTCATCTTTGACTCCACACTTTCCTTCTCCGCCCATATCTCTGAGGTCTCTAAAAGTCAAACTTCCTCCTGCACCTCCTCAGCGGTACTTTGCATTTCCTCTCCTTCCCTTAGAAGCTCACTGTCTCCCAAGCCCTGGTTCTCTCTAGGTTGGACTACTGTAACAGACTCTTTCTAAATCTACCTGCCTCTACTCTCCACCCTCTGCAACTTATCCAGAACAGGACTGCAAGACTTGTCCTTTGCCTCAAGCCCTGGGATTGTATCTCTCCAGCCCTGAAATCTCTCCATTGGCTCCCATTGGATGCACGGACTAAATTCAAAACCCTCTACATTGTCCACAAGGCTTTCCTGGGCCTGGATCCAAAATACCTACAGCTATCCCTCTACCTCGAACTCCTTCCGGGTCAATCGTATTTCAAAGAAACAAGCTGGGGGTAGATCTCTATCTTCAGCTGGGGCCTCCATCTGGAACAGCCTCCCTGACACTCTAAAACTTGAGGAGAACCATCTCTTGTTACAGAAGCACCTCAAGACCTTCCACTTTGTTTCTGCCTTATCTCCCCCTCTCCCCTGCTGACTGGCTTCTCCTGGAACTGTGCACCTGGCCACCCTCTTTCCCCCCTGGGCCCAGGTACCTGCTCACCCTGTCGCCCTCCTGCACTGCCTCCTGGCCACCCCTTGCACTGGTGGACTGTATCTGTATCCATACAGCCCCCCTTTTTCTCTTTTTCTGCACTTGCCAGACTCACCCAGTCTGCTGCCATAAACACAGCACTTGCCACATGCTGGGTGCACTACCACTGTTTATTGCTTCCATTTCCTATGTATTTTTATTTATTACTTATTTAACTTCTCTGCACTTCCACTCTCACCCTTCCATGCACTTTTTCCCTTTTCCCTTTCCCATGCACTTGCGCATTCTCAATTTCACTGGGCCTAGTAAGATTGTTGTTGTTTTTGTGTTCCCCCCTGTTCCCCTCCCTTGAGTAGTCACGCTCTGAAACACTTGTGTACGAGTGCAATACAAATAAAATATAATATCACATCAGTGGGGGGAAGAGCAAAACAGGATGAACCTACTACGCTTTGTGAGTATTCAGAAGGTGCAAGAGTACAAAAACTGTACAGGTTCGGTATAAAAATGCTCTCCCATAGAGAATGTGTGTGCTACAAGGCTGCAAATCTGAACACATTGTCTAGCTAAACCTTGGTCCGGCTTCATTCCGAAAACGAGAACTAAAATCCTACCAAGAGATAGAAACAATAGCCACAAATGATCCCAAAAGCCAGGACATTGTAAAAAACAATGTAATTGGCACATACTACCCAAACAGAAGTACTGCTTTAGAAAACATGTGATTGTACGACATAGCCCAAAACTACTTCAACAAAAACAATGTCACACCATGAGACAGCTACAAATATTCAGTCTCAACTCATGAAGGAAGCCTAGTAAATCTTACCAAGCCCATCCTAATTAATCATATAAAGTTATTATTTAAACCCTCTGCAACATACAGAACTATATTTGCATGGCCGTACTGCAACTTTTGAAACCTTGGAGAAAAGAAGAATTATTAGGTGACTATGACTCATTTGAAACTGCATTCAAAGCAAATGAAAGCAGTATAACATATGCTAATTCAAAACAATACAAAGAAATGTTGGACAATTAACAGCAACAAGAGGAAGAACATTACACACAACTAGATAAAGACTGACTACGAAGAACTGTTTGGACGAAAACATGTTATTGTTTTTGGAGACCTCCTACAGTTAACACCAGTAAAAGGTCAACCTATTTTCAAAACATTTAGACACAAACAATGCCGCAACACACTTGGGAGCATTAGAATGTAAATCTCTGGCAACATTTTCAGTAGAGAGAGTGAAGGCGATTGTGGGAGGTGCAGGTATGCCTGGTTGCCACATACCCAATAAGTGTCCATGAGGGCCGCTGTTCCTTTTTTCATATCCGGGATGGTGAGGGTCTTGTTGCAATTTTTGTTTACCCCCATGATGGCTTTCCCGTCTCCCTTGAAACAAAGTTCATAGTTTATTTCTTTCTGTAGCTTGAAGGGCTTTTCAATGGCCGTCACCCAAGTCAATTTTGAGATGTGCTCCTTCCATACTGGTGTGCATGTTTTCTCTATCCACTGCAGTTTCTCTGGTGCCACACCTCGCAGAGCTTCAGCTTTGCACATTATTTCTTCATCTTTCCACTTATTTTCTGGAAATAATGTCCCTTGTATTATAAAGAATGGTTCTTCCAAACATATCACTCCTTCCGCTTTCGGATAACAGGTCTTCTCATTCTGCAGCATTTTAAAAGTTACCTCGTGTGCCTGGAAGGTGTTCTTAATTCTGCACAACGTGAGATGAATGAGACATTGGGCATCCACAATAGGCAACTCTTTTGGCAGCAATACTTTGGGTGTACCTGAAGCATGGGGAATGAGGGAGCAGACATAACAGCTCTCATTTGTTGTTTGCTTAGCAGTTGCACTCATGTCTGCATACCATGTATTTGTCTGGTGGGGGTGTCGGGGGTCTTCCATCTTGTCGAGTCACAACCCGTAATACTCGTCGTATTTTCTCCTTCCCACCTGCCTTTTCCTCCTATTATTTCTAAGATATCTCCCAGCTTCATGGGCGAGGAACAGTGTAGGCCCCCCTTTCTCCCCTCTGGCCCCCTTTCCACATTCATTGTATAATGCTTTGTATCTCACTGTCATCTCTTCATTCTCTTTCTTTATACTATCAAGCAGTGTGTTTTCTGTTGTGGGGGTGGGCACGCTGATGGGGGTGTTGTACAGCCATGATATAACAGAAGGGTTGTGATCATTTAAACGGTGGGCATTGTAATTAGATGCTTTTGGCGGGGAAGTTGTGCTGTTTCGCATTTTTTCCTGCAGTCTTTCATTTGGCGAGGTAGCAACATTGGGCGGTGTCGTGTAATATCCACATACAAGTTTAGATCCGTCCCACACCAAAAAATCACCTTCTTTAGTATTTACAGTTGTGGTTTGATTTGTTACATTAATCCCGTTATTCCCTCCCCCCTCGTTCATCTCGATAGAGATGGACCCTATAAACCAATAGGTAACCAAGCCAAACAGTATTGTAAAAAATAATGTAATGCATACAGACAATCCACACTCATACGAATATCTACATCTTTCAGCTAAAACTTCTCTATATCTACCCAATCTATTTGTTACAGGCTGCCCGTTTGTTGTCATGGTAGTTCCTGTTTGAGATATAAAAGTGCATTAAGTGCGTGCATGTAAACATTTTTGTTGGCACTGTATGTACCGGGAGGTCATAAAAGGGAGATGGGTTGGGTGGGGGGGGATAGAGTGGGAAATGCACAGAGAAGGGAGCAGACAATATACATATTTTTCACACCGTTATCTTCACTTAAACACTTTCTTTTTATTTTCCACTTATCTCGATCAATAACCTGTAATAGAATTCTTTCGTTAACAGTTTTGTCTATCAGTTACACTCCTCCATTCACTTGTTCACGTTCACTCATCATTTTCATTACTTTTGTTTGCTGTTGTCTGTGCCTCCCCATCCACCTCCTCCTGTACACTATTATATGCCTTTCGCACATCTGTCAAATGTATCCAGTTTTTGAGCCCCTTTACTTTTACAGCTGTAGGGGTACAGAATACCACTTTGTATGGCCCATGGAACCTTGGGGCATTCCACCGGCGCACAAAGCTCCGGACATAAATTAACTCTCCTGGCATTCATTGTACCTGTGTTTCAGGTTCCGCAAGGGACACCATTGTGTTCCCTTCTTCCCTTGTGAATGGTGGTGAGAACTGCCTTGAGATTGCATGCGCTGCCCTAGTTAGCTTCTTCAGGTATTCTGTGAATTCATCTCCCAATATGGTGGCGCTTCTGTGTGCATCTGAGTGTTGGCGTAGTGGGGAATGTGCTGTGTGCATCCGTCTCCCTGTCACAATTTCGTGCAGGGACAGATGGTGACCCTTGCTTGGCTGATTCCTCAGCTCAAACAGTGCAAGGGGCAAGCAGTAGATCCAGTTTTTCTTCAATGAAAAACACAATTTAGACAATCTCCCTTTTAACAGACCGTTCATCTTTTCGACAACGCTGTTATTTTGAGGATGATAAATCGAGCACAGTTTATGCTTTAATCCCAATAACGCGGTCACTTCCTTGAAGAGCTCGTTCACAAAATGAGTGCCGTTGTCTGAGCGAATTACATCGCAAATTCCCCAGCGCGGGAACACTTCCCTTACTAGGAACTCTGCAGCGCTCTTAGCATCAGGTCGCGCACATGGACCCGCTTCCACCCACCTGAAAAATGGACATACAACCACTATCATGTAGCGTGCCCCATTACACCTCTCCCCCATGTCTGCATAATCAATGTGCAGTTCTCTGAAGGGCCCTGTTGGTTTTGGAATTGTCCCCCTGAGTGTCCATAGCGTCATCCCAGAGTAATATATTTGGCACGTTGTGCACTCCATTGTCAATCTAGATATGTGTTCCTGGAGACATGGCACGAACCAGTCTTCCTGTATCTCTGCTGCAATGTGTTGTTTCGTATTATGCGCTGGAAAGTGTAATTGCTGAAATGCTATCTCTAACAGTTTGATGGGCATTACTACTTTTCCTGAGTTATTTTGGCGCCACAATAAGTCTGTGGCCGATTGGCTGCACCCCCTTTTTTCCCACACCATCTTTTCATCACAACTGGCCCATTCCTGCAGCTCTAGTATTTATGATATGGGCATGGCATTGTATCCTTCTGGGAGCTCTTTGTTCGTCTTGTGCTGCAATAGGTACTCGCCTGTTCCATGTCTTTCAAAATACGAAGCCTTCTTGGCAGCAGCGTCTGCTGCCGCGTGCCCCAAAGATACAACGTCTGTGTTGGACGTATGTGCTTGGCACTTAACTATTGCTACCACTGTTGGATCTTTTAGGGCCTCAATCAATTCTTTCAGCAGTTCAGCATGTTGCACTGGGGTCCCATCTGCCCTTCGAAACCCTCTCCGCCCCTACCGGGCTAGACCTCTGTGTACTGTCGTCGTCATGTAGGCTGAATCGGTATATATTGTTACTGCACATCCTTTAGCTGCATGTAATGCTTCTATTAGGGCGATAAGTTCTGCTGCTTGGGCTGAGAAATGGGACGGAAGGAGATACTGTACTAGTACTTCATACTCACCTTCTTCTAGCCTCACTACTGCTAGTCCCACATGTTTCTCTCCTGTGTCCATATCAATCGACGCTGACCCATCCACAAAGTACACCTCTCCCTCGCTCAGGGCATTTTCACACACCACCGTGCCCTCCCCCGTTTCTCCTGTGCATGTTGCACAATTGTGTTCTTGCATGTCCTCTAGTGTGCATGGTTCTCTGATGAATGTTGCCGGGTTTACTGTCCTGCACCTTACCACGTGAATATTTGCGCTGGACAATATTATCTCATAGGCAGTTGCTCGCTGTGTGGTCAGTGTGCTTTTTGATCTTTCAAGTATTGCAAATAATGAGTGTTCCACAAACAACGTGACAGGGCACCCCATTACTATTGTGGCACTTTTCTCAATGGCAAACGCGGCGGCGGCGAGAGACTGCTCGCACGAGAAGTGGCCTTGCATCACTGCATCTAATGTGCCACTATAGTAAGCCAATGGTTTGTGTCCTAGGGAAGTCTTTTGTGTCAGTAAAGCTGTCATAAGAGTTCCCTTACAATGTGAGAACAGGTAAAATTTGCGCTCATAATCAGGATTGGCGAGTACTGGAGCACTCGAGATCAGCTCTTTTAGCGATCCAAACGAGTCACTCATTTCTTTTGACCACTCTATTTTCCTGTTCTCTTGCTGGGACTCTTTGAGTGCTTGCAGTAATGGCCTGGTGTAGGCTGCATAATCTAGTATCCATGCTCTACAATAGTTACACATTCCCAAGACTTTCTGCATCTCCTTCACTGTGGTTGGTTCGCTCACTGACCTTATTGCCTCTACTCTGTCAGGTATTATTCTTTTCCCGTCTTTTGATATCAGCTGTCCCAGGTATAGCACTTCTGACTGACAGTATTGTAGCTTCCCATTGTCCACATTGTACCCTTTATTTGCCAGCAGCGTCAAGAGTGTTACTGAGTCTCTTCTGCACGTCTCTGTGCGCAGACGAGCAAATTGTCTACGTACTGAATGATCGTGCTTTCAACTGATAAATTACCCAGGTCTTCGTGTAGTATGCGGTTGAATATGCTTGGACTTTCACAGTACCCCTGAGGTATCCTGCAATGCTCGTATCTCTTCCCCCCTAATGTGAATGCTGTCAAGTATCTGGTTTCTTCTGCCAAGGGGATGGAAAAGAATGCATTTTTCAAATCAACCACTGTGAAATGTGATGCCGTTTTTGAGATGCTGCACAGTATGGTTGCAGGGTTCGGGACCAAAGGGAATTCTTTTTGTGTGATGTCATTTAGGGGGCGTAAATCTTGTATCATCCTCCAAGCCCCTCCCTTTGCCTTTTTGATCACGTAGATACAGGTGTTACATGGGGAGTTTGAGCGCACTATTATCCCCTGTGCTAGCAATGCATTTATTGTCTCTTTTATCCCTTCCTCAGCTTCGCGGGACAATGGGTATTGTTTCACTCGGGCACAATTGCCCCTGGTTTGAGTTTTATTACCACTGGTGTCACTCCATGCAACAAACCAACATCATGAGGGCCTGTTGTCCACAAATTGTTTGGCACCAGTCGCATGTCATCATCAGAAAAGGACGGTGGCGTTCCCACCACTGCCACGGGTACTTGTCTTGTCTGAATCAAAATGTCACAGGGCATTGCTATTTCATTATTATTTCGCCATCACTCTCCGCATCAGAAAAGAGATCCTCATCAGATAAGTCTCGTAGGGCAATATCAGCATTGATGCACAGTACAGTGCGCCATTCACACCCGTCTATGTCCATCCCAATTACTGCAATCCTTTTTGCTGATACCTGTACAGCATGCAGGTCTAAGGATACCACTGACCCTGGTGCTATGTCTGGGCGTACTATTGGGAGGAAGACAAATTCTGCGGGTATTCTCCACTCTAACCTTTTTAGCTCGGGAACTACTTGGGCCAGTGTCTTTAAACCTTCGATGAACATTCTTTCGTCCACTGGCATGCCGCGTATTTCCGGTGCTGTTGTCCGAGCCTGCACCACCAGCATTACGCATAATGGGCATATTCCTGGGGTTGAGCACACTATCCCTCTTTCTGTAAATTATATTGTCATGTTAAGCTTGCTAAGAAGGTCCCTCCCGAGCAGGTTTATTGAGGATTGTTCATAATACAGTAAGGGTGTCTTTACTGTCTTACCCCCCACTGTCACATCCAAATCTTCTGTGTAAGGAACTTCAATTACAGCCCCTTAGAACACCTGCGTCTCTAACTTCCGTTTAGATAACGGAAACCGGCCCTCACGGATACATGATTTCTCGGCTCCCGAATCCACCGTGAATATGAACTGCTTGTCTCCTATCTGCGCCCTACCAATGGTTCCTCCGCTGCATCGTAGGTGGTAGATAGAACAGGACACGCAAGTGTTCTCTGTGGGGTGTCCTATGCTGGTTGTCTCGTTGTCCCCCCTGGCTGAAGACGCTTCCTGAAACTACTGACACACCACTATAGGGGGCTGGGGCAGGTGCTCCATTGGCACTTGTTGCGAAAGGGTTGCCTGGGGTGTACTGCATAGTATCGTTGTTTTGTGGGTGATTCTGTGTTCTGTAGTGATGTGCTTGCCTTTGCTCTGGGTACCCCTGTTCTTGTTCCCTCTGTTGTCGCCTCATTGGAAGACCATATGGGCTTCCCGGGTGAGGGTTGCCATAGTGTTCTATCTCTGGAAATCCGTTGTTTTATCTACTCCTGCACTCTCTGGAAAAGTTCCTCCACCTCCCGCAGTTCCAACAGCTTCCCTGCCCACCTCTGGGACCTTGCCATCCATTTCCTCCGTTTCCCCCGTACCCTTGTCCACCCCCTCTGCGACCCCTGTATCCACCTCGTCCCCCCCTTGAGGGGCCCAATCCTGCCACTGCGGACCTCCACTCTGCTCCTGCTCGTTCCACTGTCGTTGCCCTGCTCCTGCCCAATTCGTTGCCATCCTCCCTTGTATTGCTACCAGCCCCTCCTCCTCCTCTTCTCCCTCCCTGCTGTGTGGGAGCGTGGCTACTGCCGCAGCGACCTTCACCAGTTTTGTTTGTACTAACTTTGCCTCGTCTGCCAATCTTTTTTGAGCTATCTCCTTTTCCCTCTCTTTTATTCGTTTACAGTGGTGAACTATTATGCTCTGTATTTCGGGCCACCCTTTTGCTTCAATACCTGCAATTTTGTCAACTGCCTTTTGTACCTCTTTAGGGATCCCTCTCTTTATTATAAAGTAAAATAATGATGTTGATTGATACCAGGGCGTGCCCATTTCCGCTCTCCACATCTCCTGGACCCGGAAAATGTAATCCATAGCATCTTCCCCATCATTCATCGTACAGTGCATCACTGACTGCAAATCTGGGGTGTCTGGGAATGTCTCTCTTCATGCATCCCACGCCCTTGCCCGTACTGTGTTAAAAGAGGCACCATCATGGCGATCACAGTCTAACGTTACTCCTGGGAAGCCAGCCTTTACCCATTCTCTGTCAGCTTGATCCCCGACTGCTGATATTAGCAGACTTTTCACATCACCTATTGCTAGAGGTACCCCGGCTGTATGTTTCTCAAATGCATATATCCACTTGCTTGCCCCTCCTGATAGCGGTGGTAGTAACTTTAACAGATTGGCCTTATCCATCTGAGCCCAGGGTATGTAATTCGGCCTCCCTCCTCCCCTGTGTATTAGCGGGAGTTGTAACTTCCCCTTTGGTGTCTTATCTGTACTCACCTTCATTCCGTTCTTTCCTAGTGGTGCCATTTTCCCCAACCTATTCCTTAGTCATCCTGTCCACTCTTCTTCCATGGTTCTCCCTGGACACGTGCCATCCACCCCCTCACTTCCTCCTCCCATTGCCATGCTTAATCTTTCACTCTCCTCTAGGTCCTCTTCTATATCCCACAATAGCTCCTCTCTACCTCCTGTGGTCCTTATCTCATCGTCAGTACGCTCCCCCCTCTCCTCCAGTTCAATTATTTGGGCTGGTTCTTCTTGTATCCTAAACAATATCTCCCCCTTCTACCACCCTTCCTCAATGGTTTTATCATGACTCTGTGCTCTTGATGTGAGCTCTGACCTAGCAGCATTAGTCGCAGTCTGTTCACATATGCTTTTTATCCTCGAGAGCTCGTCTTTTGCTACAGAGAGCCTGGACTCTAGGTCTTCTGTTAGTTTCTCTATGTTCACTATTGGTGTACTTACCTGGTCACGCTCTCTATGACTCTCATACGGTGGGGGTGCTGTTGGCCCTCGAGTCGTAGTGACTGTTGTTGTGGGTACATATGTTGGGTCACTGTATCCTTCTGCGGGCACTGGCTTATTTAGTATTGGGTACAACCTAGTTACCTCTACTGGTGACTCCCCTTCTGGCAACACCTTGTCGTATTTTGGTATCAGCAATGGATTGTCAGTGGTAGATGGCAGATCAGTACCTAACTCCCTTTTCTTAGGTGGGGGTACTTCTTCAAACAATCTCCATAGGTCTAATATTTCTCTCCTATTATGTAACTGCTTCCCCTTGTATTTTAAATAAATGCATGTAGCTACCATATCTAGGACACTCTTGTCAAACGATCCCCCTTCTGGCCATATTTGTGGTAACCCTTCCCCCTTTAGCTCTGTAATCCACTGATCGTGATATGTCTTAATGCGTTCACCATACCCAGGTAGATTCTTACAAATATGGGCTAATGGTGTTTCTGCCCCCATAGTTCGTGGTTGTTTGATACAGATGTATATCTATATATATATATATATATATATCTTTGTATAGATGTGTCACAAGATATATCTAAGTATTTGTGTATCACTGCGTGTGGGGACCTGCGTGTGTTTCTGCCACCTGAACAATATAAGAATGGCTGCGCACAGCCTCTATTCTGTATACTTTTAGGGGGCACATACAAAAGCAAAACCACCCTTCGCACACCACCAATATCTTCAGCAAATTTATCCAAAACAAAACAGTCTGGCACATGTGATGTGTACACACCCATAGGCAACACTCTGTTCACAGCTCAATTTGTAATCCCTTTCCTCCCTTGCTAGCTGTCCCTTCCTTTCTTAATCTGATATCAATTTGTCTTGTAGTTTTGATATAAACTCGTCTTTCTACTTAGATTATCTTTTTTATTTCGTACTAACCCTGTTTTTTCCCCGTAAACCCAGAGAGAAGAATAGAAAGAATAGCAGTCACTAATGTATTCACTGTGTCTCCCTTTTACCAGACACCTTTATCTTATTACTTCTTCATATATTCCCAGTACTCGTCAAGATAGCACTATGCGGCGCCGCCTTCTACCCCCTTGCGGAGCTGCCCATCTCTTTATCTCTTTTCACCTCTTGATCCTAATGGCCATATGCAAAGAAAAACTAAAGAAAGTCTAGAGTGGTTCTTAGTAGTCCCAAAGTGTCCCCTTTCAAACAACCTCGTTCCCTGTCCTGTTTTCCTCCCCTGCTCCCTTTATGGTCGCTCGCACTTAATACTCACGTGCCAGTCTTGAACCGAGAGTCTCCGAACTGGGTCCGTCCAGGCAGTGTTGCCGTACGCTCAACGGTCAGCCCCGGCTCCGGCGAGTGGTACTCAAAGGGGATTTTTCGACCGGGATCCCGTACCCTTTCTATGTTGAGTGCGCACTTCTGAGCGTACCGGTCGCCGTTGGTGGGCAGCCTTATGGAGCCGGCGCACCGTGCGTATCTCTTTTCGACCAGAGATTTTCGTGCCAAAGGGGACGGTAGGCATATATATGTTAAGGAAAAATAATCATCACGCTGTCGGGGTCACCACTGAAGGCGAGCGTCCTCAGATAGCATGATCCTCCCCACAATGAGAGACAATAATGGACTCTCCCAAGATGGGAATAAGGCTCAGACAAAGTGCGGGTGAGCTTAATGGGAGTTTATATAAGTCAGAATAGGGCATGCAAAGGACTCTGCAAACTCAGAGAGCGCTCTGTCTGACAATAGCAAAGACAGGCGTATATATTTACAAAATGCGTCCTGAGAACCTACACACTATAGGGGGCACAGGTTTGTGGGGATTGGGTGGCGACGACTAACTATAGGTGCAGCTGTGATGTGGTTTGCCGTGGTTGGTGGATGTCACTGGTTACCCACATGGGCCGGACCGGGCCGGGCAGGTCAGCTGGGCTCATCCGGGTGGTGTTGTTGTGCCAGCCGTGACCAGTGTCAGTCTTTCTTGGCTTTCTGCCCTAAGGCCACGCACACCGCATTCAGTCAATATTGCAATATTATCTTCCCCGGTAAATCTTCCAATAGGATATTCTACAGGTTAATGCAACAAAGGAGCAATGCACCTAGAGTGGGGTCTTTTGGTGATACATCAATACATGGTTACCATCGTCCTGTTGACCGGGTATCATAGGTCGCGAGGTTGGGTCTCAGGGCAAGGGGCGAGTTGTTCAAGTTATCATGTCCCGTTAGAAGTCATTATGGATGTGTTCCTGCAGTGTTGCTATAATATTGGGTGTCCTAATTTTACAGGGGCCATTAAGCTGGGGTGAACTGGTGGGTCATGGAGCCTAAGAAAGGGCGCCTTCGGGCCTGCGTTTATTGCTAGGTTGTAAATAATTCAGGTGGCTGGCCACGGCCCTGAGAGCTGCGGGGGGAACGTGAATGTTTGAAGCGGCTCCAGCCGAATTGGGGGAGGTGAAGCAGAGCAGCACAGGCCTCTGCTTTCCGTCTGGCAGGCTTCAATGGGGAGGAAGGGGGAATGGCCTTGGATATGCCCACAATGGTATTTTCCTCGTGCGTTGCAGATTAAGTGGAAGAGGCATAAACATTCATATAATGTACAATACTCATTGAGTCTTTTCAAAGCTTTTCAAAGCTTATGTTTTCTAGATTGTTAGTGCCTTTTACATGGCCATTTTAAACGCGTTACCTATATGTTAAGTATTTGACAACCACAACATATTGTTTCATTTCTATACGGTGAGCAAGGTAGTAGTAAGGGTGGTGGAGCACGCAGGAACAACTGGCCAATGAGACTGATGGCAGTGAGCTTGGACATACATATTGTGCATTTTCGTGCACCATTTACATGAGCTCCCAATGGGGCTGAATTTGTCTTCCTTTGCACTCTAGCAGCATTAGTTCAGTTATGGCATGGGACCTTGGGGTGCATTCTTCTCGGCGAAACATATAACATGAAAACCCCGGGACACTTTTACCATTTGCGCATAGCTACGGGGATGTGGGTACTTCAACCAGAATGCCATATAAACACACATTCTGCCATCTTCATGGAGGTTACATGTTTTTAGTCAAAAAGGTCATGGAGAGAAGAGTTTCATCACAGGTAGTTTGTTCATTAGTATTTGGGGGCTCTGCTTTTGTCAGGGGACCATTTTATAGTTCTTTTCCACCCCGGCCCTGCTGGCCGGGTCATACTGGGAACAGTGATACACTGCGGAAGGTGAATGTTACAGTGTTTGCATCTAGCGCTAGCTCATGTCCGTCTGTTCGTGGGAACGGTCTCTCAGCGGATCTGCCAGGGAGCTGCGGCCGCAGGGACAAGTGAGACTCTCCAAGGGGGGGGGCGCGCTGCGGTGCACAGGGCTCATGCCATTTTGATTTCACAAAATGGTTTCCAGGGCCTAGCTTAATACAGCATGTTTGGTCGATGTCTTCAGCCAGTGGTCCACCCGCCACCTGGGCCCTGGTGGCAGGGGGAACCCCCGATGAGCCATGTACTTCACAAGGGGGAGAGGCCGCAGGGGAGGGGGGTCTCTTGGATCAATCCTCCAATACAAGAGCTAACTCAAAACATGCGTCAGTCTGCAGATCTCATCTATACTAAAATTTTAAAAAGCATTAGAACTGGTCTGCTTGCAAAAGATGCAAAATCCATCTTAAATACTAGACTAATCCTTGAGGTATATGGGCGAAACATATCTGCCCCTGATGTCATGGAAATATTAACTCAACAAAATCTAAAATGCATGTCCTTAATGCCAACCCTTGCAAGCTGTAGTCAATTGATGGAGTCAATGTTAAAAAAGAATGCAACCCTTACTGAAAATCAGCTACACAGACAAACTGGAAGTGTACGGCATGACACTCCCCATGTGTCAAAAATCAACTGTACAACTAAATACCTTAGAAAAATGTATCTCCAGAACAGCTGGATTGGAGAAAATATTAACTTTGTACCTAAGCAGTAGAGTCTTTTTTTTAATGGAGCAATTGGTACAGTTATTGGCTTACAAACATATCCACATGGCAACAATATTCAGTCTGTCAACATCCACTTTGACAAACTTGCAGAAGTTAAAGAAATTGGCTGCACAATAGCACATTTCCTTCTTTTCAAAGACATGTACATACACACATAACAGTTTTCTCTATCTCTTGCATATTCTGTTACTATTTACAAATCACAAGGTCTAACCATAGATCATTCATTGATTGATATTGGAAGCAAAGTCTTTAAGGAAGGTATGAGTTATGTAGCACTTTTACATCTGAGGACATTGAATGGTCTATTCCTAGTTAGCTTTGATGCAAACAAAGTTAACGCTGACATTCCCTGCACCCTAGAATGCAACAGGCTGCATGCACTGTATACCCACTTCTAGATATGTATCCTGTACCTAAAACAATAAAACGTTTAAAATGAAAAGTAATGCAAACAGAATCTAAAACAGATCTCCCAACTATATTGGTTAAGAAACAACAACCAACTCCTTCTGCATCAAATAATAAAACCCCAAAACAGTCTACTACAACTGCACATCCATCAGAAATGAAAGAGACAAATATTCCTTCTCCCAAAAAATCTGTAGGCCCATCAAATGATGCAGACACACAACTCTATGGTCCATTTAAATTCAGCAGCACAAGTGGAGTAAATTGCTATGCAAATGTAACAATCAATCTTCTCTTCCAATTGCCACCAATTGTTAACAACATTTACTTAAATGGCTCAGATAACTTGTGTTTGAAAATGCTGGTCCTTCATAGAAATGCCACAAATAGTCCTGACAGCACTTACAGTGTCTCAGGTATAAAGCAAGAATTGGACTTCTGTGCAGGAATGGTAAAATTTACCATAAATACACAAGAAGATCCTCAAGAATTCCTAATGTACTTAGTACAAGTACTGGAAACCAAAACCATCCCTATAAATAAAATCTTCCACATTTCATACACATTGAAACATATATACACACTCTGCAACCATGTTTCAAAAGACAACATCCCTAATGAACTATTTGTATAGGTATCCATACCAAATTGGGAATCCATTCCATTTCACCAGCTCTCCAACAAACGCAAAGCGTACCATATTATGCATTTTTTGCATTTCAGACAATTGTTCCAGTTTGCAAATCAACTCACATAGTCAATATATCATAATAATGCTTCTGAAGTACATTGCAGATGGTATCAAAAATAACTGTAAACTAATTAGCTGTGCACACGGCTAAATACAACCTTCACAACAATAGGTGTAATATACCACTTCAGGGCACTATACTGCGTATGTCAAAAAAGGAAGTGGTTGATTTGAATGTAATGACACGTCCGTTACTCCAAAACATAGGTTAGCAACAAATACTTATTTATATTCCTTCAACCCAAATTTGCTCACTAAACTGGAGCACACTAAACCGAATACGCCAAGAGCTATCTAACTACAGCCATAATACTACACTAGCACTTTTGAAAGTCAAGATAGTTAGAATACACCAACAGTTATCTAACTACTTAAAACATACCCTTTATTGCAATACACTTGAAATATGCCATCACAATTCTTATCACTCCAAAACTTCCTCTAAAGTCTAATGTAGTTAGAATGCACCAGCAGGTATCTAGCCACTTTACACATTCCCTTAATAACAACACACTTCAAACAAACATACTATCACACTTACACTGACATAACAGTGTACCACACATTAATGTTGTAACCATCATAGTACATAGAATGTACTGTTTATGAGGGTCAGAAAAGGTAAATGTATATGTAAAATTGTATGCTATTAAACCTTTTCAATTATCCTGCTTAACAAATTATAGTGTTTTTTTCACAGAAAACGAACCAGAGATTTACACCTTTATACAACTAAGTATCCCTACCAACTGCAAACAAATACATATTGCATAAGAACTATCCTCAATTGTACTACAATCATAAATACCACATACTTTCTACTCCCCCTACAGTACCTATAAATACTACACACATATTACTATAAAGGTTGTGGCCAGTTGCCAGATTTTTGGGGCCATAGCCTATGGCCTATGGCCATGTCCCCAAAAATGTGGCCATTGGCCACAACCACCACACCACAAGTACATACAGTACACTTGCAAATAACAAGAACTCGCCGTGAACCCCCAGCCATACAATTGGTCTCCCCGGACACCGAAACTTACCGCGGACTCAACAGCACCTGCAGATCCTGTTTTCACCTAATAATACAGGTCTCTATTCCACTCCCCCACCCTTTCCAGGACCTCTTTCACCCATCAAATAACCCAAAATGTGTTTTCCAGACTTTTTTCTCAGCGCACTGTCTGCTGACAGTGTCCTCTGTCCGCAGATTCAATATGGCAAGCGTTTCCAAAAATATGACGCACCTCACGCTTTTCACCATCCAATCAGTGGGCACGTCCGATGTCCGCAGACATCATGACGGCCCCTGGACCAATCAGAGGTCTGTCCACGGACTGAATAGAGAACTGAGTCCGCGGACCGAACTCAGATATCACTAATTTCTTTTTAGCCATTTTAAAAAATACGACTGGACAGAATGACACCAAATTTCCTGTCACATATTTGGTGAAAATAGATCCAGCGGTTTAGGCTGTAGGTGTGAACATATTTGTTTCCCATTGCGTCTATGAGGAAAACCACACATGTTGGGACCCCCCATATAACTTCCCCCCCGGACGAAAACTCACCAAAATCCATAGAATAAATCCAAGGGGGCTATATACTTTTTTTTCAAAGTCTGGTGAGGATTCATCCTGGGGGAGGCGGGGCAAAGTTTTAAGCCATCCAAAAAGTACTCTTCCGATGGGTTGAGAACCTTAACCATAACTACACGGCTGCTACCGCAGGTTGTGTAATTATAATAACACAATACTATGTCCACCCACTGTTTGTTCTGGTTTGCGGAGCAGCATCGAAGAGCCCCATGGGAGTGTTGTGAGGGACAGGGCGTGAGCTGAGCAGTGGCCAAAAGAACAATTCAGTTATAATCAGAGAATCTCTGTGCCTTTCATTCAATCAATCGCTCATTCAGCTATTTATATAGCGCTCTTTCACCCGAGGAATCATGGTGCTTAAAAAAACTGGTAACAAGGCAGATGAAAGAAATCAGGGGTAACCGTGTGAGGCAGAATTTATCTGAAAAGGAAAGTGTTAAAATGTTGTTTGAAAGATATGAAATCCTCGATTTTCCTCAACCTTTCTGGCAATGAATTCCAAAGCCTAGGCCCTGCAACTGAGAAAGCACAACCTCCCAATCGTTCTTTCTTATATTTAGGTATCCGTAGCAAAGCTGCAATTGAGGATCTCAGAGAGCGAGCCAAGAGAAAACTATTCCGTTTTTTTTGGATGGCTAAGTATCCCTTCCCACCTAAAACATGGTGCATAATACCAGAGCTTCAATCCAGTGGGGAGATTGTCTGGCCTGAGTTACTCCTGTTTCAACAGGTATGTGTGTAACCAGACGCACTGCAGCGTTTTGTAGCACTTGCAGGCGCTGGATGAGGAAAGAAGGTTGCGCCAATCAGATGGCGTTGCAGTAGTCCAGGCTCCCATTTACACAAGCTGCCGCAATGTGAGCATGAAATTTGTCTGCAATAAAGGGGAGGAATTTTTTAGTTGTTTGAGCTTAACAAAGCCTGCATCATGTACAGCTTTAACCTGCGCCTCATGGACAGGGATTCAGATAGCTTAATCCCTAACATTCTGAACAATTTCACTGCGACCATCTGGGAAGCTTATCCTTTTTCTTCGCCTTCATCTGCGCTCTCTTGTGTGATGATTCAGTGCCAGGGAAAGGTCGCTGACTGGCAACACTGTAAGCAGGTGTTGAGAAAAGCTACCCAGAGAAGTGCAATGTTGACTTTTTAAAGGTCGCAAAGCCATTCGCATCTATGCGGAATTTGAAATGAATACCAGCTCTCACTGGAACCGACTCACATCTGAGAAAGAGAAAAATACAGGGACTATGGATGTAATCAGCTGCATTATCAAGGTTTATTCGATTTAAGCCCAAGATGTACTCTTTATCTCCAGCCAAATGTTTGTACTCGAATATTTGGCATTAAGTAGAGCCCCAAACACTGGAAAACCCTAGCCAACCACAAACCCTGGTCAGATCATGTTGTTTTGCTGAGCAGCTGGGAGGGTACCTCAGCAGCGGCAGAGGACAGCTCAGTGAGTTAAGCCCAGGCCTCTTCAGACATGTGGCCGCCTGCATTTTGAAAGTTTGAATGTTGGCAGGTTACACTTTCATACTTGTAATTTGAAAAATTAGGCACCACTATAGTTGGCAACAGGGGCTCTGGGGCTATACATTAAAATGTGACTTTTTTGTATTGCCAGAGGCTCCTTCCCACCGGACCCTGCTGGTAAAACCAAGAATCTACGCCCTTGGTTAGCAACAGTAGCAGCTAGTATTGCAATGCAATGCATTAAGCGCTGTATAACAACATCCCATTTGTATTTCTAGCTTCGGATAATACCAAGTAAGCAAAACAGGATGCAATAAGTATTCAATGATTCAATGCACTGAGATTTGGGATGCAATGTCCTACTTCATTGTTGTACACATTTCAATCCCTCATTTGCCCTCACTTCACTTCCTTTCAAAGAGGGTCTAACTTTAACATAACAATGTGAGGAGGTTGCACATTGAGGGTGACGCTAGACACCAGGACTTCCCCTCTTAGTATTTATATAGTCCTTTACCCCATCTCTTCGATCAATTAAATTTGTTTCTTCTTTACACAACCTGGTTGTTCAACAACCAATTGTGAGGGGAGCTCATCTGTAAACATCTGTTGTTCCACACTAGCCTCATATTCCAGAGCTTTGATGTGTCCCACATATGAGATTTCAGATCCACCCTCCTGTGACTAAGTATTCTGATAACCCTGGTTATATGGTGATTTCAGAGCTCCTCTTTAAGTAAGATGAATTTCTTGAGAGTGTCCTTGTTTCATTGGTAGCTGTTACCGGTGACAACTAAGGGATCAGTATTAAATGAAGTTGTTGCTTTGTGTGGGAGTGGTTGTCTCACTACAACAGCGTCTCCTACAGTCAATGGTGACTCTCTTGCTCTTCTTCGCTTATCAGCACCTGTTTTCCTTTTTTAAATTTGCATTTGCATCACATCCTCGTATAGAAAGACCTTCACAATTCACTTTTCAATAGATCTGGCAGATGCGTTATGACGGTTCTTCTGAACATGACCTCCAAACGGTGCTATAGGGAGTGTTGCGATAATCTCTCAACAGTTAGTTGAGAATCTGTGCTTGTGTTGTACCAAAAACCAATATGTCATCACTGTAATTGATGCAGTTAGCAATGCAATGAATGCTCTTGTGTCTCTCTTCTTGAAAAACTGTGGACACAGAGGAGACACAAATACTGTAGCATATATGTCTAAATGGGAGATGAAAGTAGTGATGTACCGTGAGTCTGGTGTTAATTCCAATTGGTAGTACCCTTTGTTCACATCCTGCATGGAGAAAACAATCACTTCATTAAGGAGATGGATCATGTCTGTAATTCTGAATGCTTGGTGCCTTTCACGCTGTATAGCCTGAATGGGGCGTAGCATGTCAATACAGAGTTGAATCTTGTCGTCTGCACCTTTTTTGTTTGCAGGGACAATGGGAGGTTCCGATTGGGAGAGGGGGGTAACTGTGGCAGGTTATATAATGTCCTGCTTGAGAACGTGATGTAGTTCATCTTCAACCTGTTGCAGAATATTTATGGGTATGCCTCTATAATGTTGGACCATGTGTTTAGTGGAGTGGTCCTTATGTAGACGCACTTGCCAGTTCTTTAATTTCCTCTGCGCTTACAAAAGAGCCTGGAACAGTTGAAGGATCCTGTACACTGTGTTGAAATATTGATTTGCCACAAGGCGGTATAATGTGTGTACTAGTCCAATGTCCAGTGCTGTTTAAAAGCTAAAAATGCATCCACTGTTAGTTGCTGCTTTTAAGACGTGAAGATATATGTCTTGTAGCTACAGGTGGCAATGAAGGTACCTTCACATGGTAGTGGTGTGTGGGAACTATAAGGACATACATCAACCTTTGGTGGGTGCAGTGGGCTAGTGTTGAGAGCAGACTGGTTTGCCAATACAAAACCATAGCCTTGTTTTGGTACTGTCAACTGAGGAACTGGAATCCTTGTCAGTTTGTGACCTAGCATCGAGGTATCATATTGTGTAACGTGACTTTTTGACGTTGCTCCAGTTCAGGGGACTGATGGCGTTAACGTGTTTACTGTCATCTATCAATCTGTCATTGGGTAACATCAGTCTATGTTTTCAACCTCTTGTTCTATCTGTCTCTACTGTACATTCGTGAGATGGGTGAGGGAAAAGTGGAGCTTCTGGAATCTCTACATACTACATTGGAATTATTTTCCCTGCTGCAGGTGGTTCAAAAGTGTCCAATTGCGGGACATGTGTGTCCGTGTGGGAAGTCACAGCCACATCGGAAACTGATTCTATACATTGGGTTTTGTGGTATGTGTGCTGAGGCGATTTTGTGAATGGTCACCAAATCAGATGTGTGTATTTTGAGCTTGTTCACTGTGTCAATCTTATTATCTCTGCCAGAGTGCTCAGCATTTGAAGGAGTTTCTTTTGGAAGATAGGGGATTCGAACCCTGCTATGATCTGGGATGGGATTTAAGAGCTTCTTCATTTGAGTAGCAAAGAAACTTCCAATGTTTTATACGAGTATGGAGGCACATCATAAAACTGTCCATAGTCTCACCCTTGGATGGAACAGTCTGGAACGGTCTTGTGAAACAAATGACGTTCATAGTCCACATTCGTTTGTGGTGAAAAATAATTAATTAGTGTTTTTTCTGCTCATAACAACAGCAGGCTCTGTGGCTCAATGGACTAATGCATCTACTACAGGGGAGTGTGATTGACCTCGTGGTTACAGGTTAAAATCTCGCAGGTCCACTCAGCCCTTAATCCGTTTGAGGTCAATAAAATAAGTACCATCAAGTTGGGTAACAATAAACATATTTTAGCTGTCAATAGTGCCAAGATACCCCTCTGTGGGTGAACGTGCACTCTACAAATACACCTGTTATTTGCAGTATCTTCTGGACATTCATACAATATATCACATACTGAGAAGCCTATAACAAGCAAACCCACGCGCACATGCAGGTCTCTTCATCTCCCATGTAATCCTGGCCTCAGGCTAATACATGTATCATTATTTTTTAAAACAGTTCTACATAAAATCAGGCAATCATTAATTAAATAATATTCTGAAAATTGCTCCAGGAGATTGCAGATATTTCTAAAGGTGCAAGGAGCGACCACCCTGCTCCTGTGAAACAAGATCCTCATGTAACAGGAAGAGCAATGAAACATAATAATAGGACATCCGACACTTATCTTGTGAAGTGTCACTAGGCGCATAGCAGGGTTTACCTACCGAAGCCCCCCAGCAATACAACACACGTACCAAATATTACTGTCATAATAAAAAGAGAGAACAATTTTATATTGGAAAAACAGATGACATTTAATGGAGTCAGCATAATGGGTGGTCCCAACCTTGCTCAGTGTATTTGGCCTAAAATACTCCCCGGGCAGCCCTTTGGTTAAAAGTCCTTCTAGGTGACCCTGTCACTTCTGGTTTATTTCCTAGTGGACAACCACTTCAGGTAATTTAACAGGCAGGCCAGTAAACCCACATGCCCTTGCCTGGAGCGAATAATCCAGGTCCACTGCATTCAGTTGTCAAGGAGTCTCAACTGTCCATAAGGATGTCAGTGCCCATCTAACCCCACCTGTCTTGTGCGCGGAGCAGGTAATGTTCGCGGTAGCATCCACAGCTAGGCTAGGTTAGGACAGCCCAGTAACTCCACCTGTGACAAAACAAAAGAACAATCATTACAAAAAAAAGATACTGCCTATGCAGAACTGTAAATTGTTAATACATATTCACATCCTAACATCACCTTTCTGCTTCCTTTAACATGAACATTCAAACCCTTGTAAGAACTTCATGGTGATGAACTAGCAGCCCTTACCAAGCATGTAAGTCCTGCCGAACTTCTTAGCTGGAAGTGGGTGGGTGGGTGTTAGCTCCGGGAGCGTAGTCCTTGCAGCGCCAGGCTGTTAAGTGCCCCCAGGGCCCAAAGCCGGTTTCAGCTGGCGGGAGAGGCGAGGCGAACGGATGCAGTGTAGATTACAGGGGGGGATAGCTATGCTGGCTGTCCCTCTAGCACCCCCGGTGTGGGCTGGGCCATCCTCTTTTTGGGCTAACCCCTGTTGAGGCCCCCACCAACACAACACGCATACCAAATATTACCATCATAATAAAATGAGCAGCCACGTTTATTTTGGAAAAACATATCACATTTATTGGAGTCAACATATTGGGCGGTCCCAGACTTGCTTAGTCTACTTGGCCTAAATCACACACTCACTGAGTGGCCCTTTGCCATACCCAGGATTCCACGAAAGCTGTTACTATTGCCCATTCTATGATCCCCAGTGTATCGACCACGAATGGGTGGAGGCCAGAGTGAGCCCTACATGTTGCTTGCAGATATCCTTGACAACATCTAATTTTCTGAGCGATAAAAACACTATTTTTTTAATGACTTTGTTCGTAACCAGCTCATCTAATTGCCATTCAAAGGCAGAGTACTAACTGGCGCTGACATATGTTTTGTGCGTGGGTAGCAGTACTGGCTTTAGCTGAATGTAATAACTTTACAGTGGCGAGAGATATGATATGGCATTTATTTTTTTTATTTTAATAATTTTTTATTGTATAAATATTAATTCTGATACAGGTATCAACAAGTTACAGACTTTGAATGCAACAAGAACAATTACGAATAACATATTGAATGATTGAGGTCAATTCTAAAAGTACATCAATATAAATAATTCATTTGTTAAATTCACTTACATTTTTGTATGAACTAAAGTTGGTATTAACAGCATAACTATAACCGGTTGTGTTGGAAAAGAAGTAACTCTAGTCTGTAAAGAGTGATTTATATGTGGTGAATATATAGATAAGGGGGGAGACGTACAGGGAGACAGACACAAGACATATAAGGACTAGGAGGGTAGAGGTGGGGGGAGAATGGGTATATTAGAAAATGTTATCAAAATAAATTAATTATTTCAAATATTGTTTAGTTATGGCATTTCATTTTGAGTATAGACATATGGATAGTGATGAAGACATAAAAGTGTAAATTCATGTACCATGAGCAGTTGCATTGAAACAGTTGAGATACTTGGTGAAATAAAGCCATTTAGCATTATATTTTGGAATTGTGTTAAGATTATTGGCCATGCACATTTCCAGTTTATGAGTATAACAAATAGTATTCCACCAAACTCTTGCAAAAAGCAAACTAGAGTCTTTCCAGTTAGCCGTAATGCATTTTAAAGCTATACAGATGAATAGATCATAAAGTCTAGCAGGATCAAATGGAATATAAGTTGTGATAGCTATACTTCCTAAAAATATGTTAACAATGGAGAAAGGCACATCGACATATAATATACATTTAAGAAATTTCCAAATTTCCTGCCAGAATTTAACAATATATGAACATTCGAAAAACATATGCATATACGTAGCGGTAGATATACCACATGACCAACATTTTGCATCATACTTTGGATTAGACTTAGCCAATTTGGCCGGAGTGATAAATGCTCTATGAATGAAGAAATAATAGTGTTGTGAAATATTTGCTGACACAGATATTTGTTTAATTTTGGAAAACAGGCGGAGCCAAATATCATCCTCAAATATGTAGCCTATGTCGAGTTCCCATTTCTGGCGGATAGTACAAATCTTAAAAGTTGAGGTGAGCAAATTGTATATTTTAGAGGCACTAACTTCGCTGACCATGGTAAGGTGCATTAGTCTAAGGGCATCTGGAGTGAGAATTTCATTGAAAAATTTGGTCGAGTGCATCAAGACAGGAATTAATTAAGTTATTATAAAATTGAAAATCATTCTTAGGTACCTTAAATGTGGTAGAGAGTTGCTGGAAGGAGAGGATGTGCGGGTCATCTATAATATGTTGAATGAATCTGATACCTTTCTGAATCCATGTTTTGCGATTAAGGATCTTATTATTAATTACAATGTTCTTATTATGCCATAATAACAGGGAAAGATGCTTATTGGGGGTCATAGTGTGTGGAAAAAGAAAGGTTTGTAGAGCAGAAACTGATGCTTTAACAGGATCCAAAATCTTTTTAGGTGAGTATTTAAATATGTATATATAATCTGTGATATTATGTGGTAGAACTACTTGTTTTTCTAATGTACACCAAGTCGGGATATCAGCTGATATGGGATCCATGAACCATTGACGAGATTGCTTTATAAGAAATGCAGAGTGATGTGACTTAAAGTCAGGGAATCTGACTCGTCCCATATCATATGGAGCTTTTAGTTTCGTCAGAGCAATTCTTTTACTTTTTCCTTTTCCCCACAGGAAGTTAAGTAGTATGGAGTAAATGGATTTGAAAAAGGAAAGGGATAAAGGGACGGAGAGAAGCTGCAAATAGTATAGAATTATGGGAGTAAGCATCATCTTGATAGTATCTGAGCGCCCCCACCAGGAGAGGTAAAGTGGAGACCATTTGGATGTCAGATCCTTGAGGGTACTCAGTAATGTTTCAGTATTGAGTTTCATAGTATTTGGGATAGTTGGGGCAAAACGAAGACCTAAATATTTAACAGAGCTGCTGCACCATTTAAGGCCAAAAGTGTCAATTTTGTGTTTAAGACAGTATGAATTTAAGGGCATAATTTCTGATTTCTGTGTATTTAGTTTATATCCTGAGACCAGACCGAATTGCGATAGTGCACTCAAGAGGTTGGGAATGTGGAGTTTGGGGGTTTTAATTAGAATGAGTATATCATCCGCATATGCTGCCATTGTATTTATTGAGGCACTGACTTGAATTCCCGGGATAAATGATATGGCATTTATAACGCGCCTATACACACAAGTGTTTCAAGGAGCGACGATGCAAGGGAGGGGGTATGAAGGGACGACAGACAACGATCCTACTAGGCCAAGTGTCATTCATAACGCGCAAGTGCATGGGATGGGGAAAGGGGAAAGTGCAGGGGAGAGGGAAGGGAGAGTGCAGTACAAGGGAATAGAATAACAATAAGTAAAAGTAACGGCCATCAGGTGGCCAGTGCAAAGGTAAGTGCAGAAATCAGGTGTCAAGTGCTGGTAGTGGGATTGTAGTGATACAGAAACAGTCCCCAAGTGCGGGGGTTGCCAGGCAGGCAGTGCAGGTGTGTGAGACTGGCGGGGGAGGGACCTGGGCCCGAGATCAGAGGGTGACCAGAAACCGGTGCAGTTTCAGTTTCAGCCAGGAGGTCAGCTGAGGAGAGGAGAAGAAAAAGCAGAAGCAAAGAGGAAGGTTTTGAGGTGCTTCCGGAACTGGAGATGGTTCTACTCAAGTAGCATTGAAATTCATTAACGCATTTCAAGCGGCAGCAATCAATTCCCATGTGTATAATGAGCAGAGATTGATGGGCTCCAAAAATAAACATTGAAACAATGCTAAGAAATGAGCCCACTGAGTCTTTGAGGAGTCATCACAAAACGATGGTTTCAGCAGCACAGCGGGGGAGTCCTATATCTTACTCACCCGGGATGAACATATAAAAGTAACACACATGGAGGACTTGGAGGATAACATCCCTTAGGTAGCAGTGTGCCATCGATCTTCGCAAACAGAACGATTACAACACTAGCCAAAGCACCCAGTGCTCTTCCCCTGTACAAACAACAGCTAAAATGTTTCACAGTCACAATGCAAGCATCTCGTATAGACAGAGCAGGCACAGCAATTACAGGGCAATGTAGGATTTCTTCACACATAGACCATTTGCAGCAAGGACAGGGAAGCACAAGTGACCCTCACATACATCATTAATGTGGAGCTCAGGCAGAGACTCCAATCCTATGCACACCACTCATGGGTTCATTTAACGCAAAGTTAGTGCAACAAGATTCTATGTACAGTCTGAGCAGGACTGGTGAAAGCTCGCCTCATACACATAACATATGTGATGCACGAGCGAGCAGTCCCAGTACAAGCTTCACTAACATGCCGGATATAGGTTCAGCGTAGGCAGGAACTGTGCATACTCCTTTCACATAAAGAGCATAAACTGAACATGCGCTGGCCAAGTTCTGTGCAAGCTTTGAACACACACATGCATGGCATGGACCAGGCCAGAGCATGTTTGCCTCATAAAGAGAATGTATTAACATCATGGGCAACCCTAATGGAGGCGGAGCCTTCCTCTACATGCATAATATATGTGCAGCCAAGGCAGGGCCGGTGCAAGCTCCCCTCATATTCAAAATATTTATACACATCTCACATGGGGCAAGTGCAAGGTTATAAATATATCTACTGCATGGGCAGCACTAGTGCAAGCTTCCTTTGCATGCGTAACAGGATGGTCAATGCCAGTACAAAGTTATCTTATATGCAAAATGTATGTGCAGCACAGACAAGGCAGTGCAATCTTGGCAGAATATGCACAGCCAGTGCAAACTTCTCTCCCATGAATAACATATGTGTAACCTATGGCTCGCCCCTAGGCCTACTTAAAACATGAAGAACATATGTACAGCGTGGACAGGCCTACTGCAAGCGTCCCCTCAGAAGGAGAGTATATGGGGAGCTAGGGCAAGGCCAGTGCAAGCTACCCAACACGCACAATAAATTGCAGAACACAGGTACATTCCCTTGGATAGGCAACACAGCACCGACAGGTCGTGCCACACTACTCCCTGGATTGCTGTGACCCACGGATGAATGAAGGCATAGTCTAACAGGAGTGAGATTGAATCTAATTTGATCGCAGTTATGCATGCCATTCAGCTGCTAGGGATCTTTGCGGCACATTACCGGTAAACTGAGTTTGGCAGAGTGGTAAGGGGGAGGACTCTGCTCTACGCTGGAAGCTATGCACTGTTGCAGGCCTGCATAGCTTGAGGTCATGTTTGTAGGCTCACTAACACTCAACGATTTTTACGGGAGACTCATTGCTGAATTTCCAGACAAAGATGTGGAAATCTTCAACTTTCTCCCGGCGGCGAGACTGACAAGGGATATTGTGGTATTGCTGGTGGCCTTGCATTCCACCAATGGAATAATGAATAAATGAAACTCATGCAGGCTGGTGGTGTCTGAGTAGGAGTTTCTGTGGATTGCATACAAACAACACTAAATGACTTTGTTGTGTCTCCCCATAGCGAGTAGTGGAGGTGACACATGGAGTCTTGCCATATGGGGCTTCATTGTTTAACCCGCAACCGTGACCCAGGTGGTGGTGGTGAGCTGGCTGGTGGCACTAGAGGGGTCCCAGAATTTGTACAATGAGTGCATGGTTGATCCCGTGTCTTGGCAGGGAAATGGTCCTGAGCTCGCCTTCAGCGGCGGCGTCCGGGCGAATTGCAGCCAGCCAGGCCCAGGGCCAGTCCCAACCATGATGTGGCTGGTGCTGTGGGCCAAGGCAAAGGTCTGACCCCTGTGACCAATCTCTTGAATCTTGTCCCGTGGGCATCTTATTAGGATATAGCGCCGCTGATTGCTCTTTGATCATGATGTACAAATAAAATATGCAGTTTCAGTTCAGCTTCCCTCCCTCCTTCTAATCAGGTGATTGGTTCGTGGCAGGCACTGGCAGAGTTTCTGTTTTTTCATCGGCTCTGTTCGGACTGGTTAAACCGGTGACTACTTTTCAAATACTTATGGGACCCCAAAAATGTATGCGATTAGATGAAGGGGACTGACGAGGGTATTATAGATCCATTGAAACTGGGATTTACATCCTTCATTTACTTGTATGTGCTGATTGAGCCGCACCATGGGTGGGCACAGGCAGGGCCTGCAGCCAGCCAGACCCCAAGGCCCCCCCAACCATGATGCAGATGATGCGGCTGGTGCCGCCCGATGGCCAAGGGCTGAGCACGCGTGCAGGCCACGCGCAGCAGGCCCTGCAGCTCATGTCAGCCCATGGCCCTATGGAAGGCCCGGCAGCCCTATCCTGGTTGGGTAGGGCCTGCTGCAGCAGTCACCAGCAGCCAGGCCCGCAGCATTGCTGCGGTGGACGGTCCACCTCACCCAACACCTCACCCTCACTCTTGTGAATCCATCCAGGCAGAACTTACCTCGTCGAGGCTTCTGGGCTCTGCTTGACTGTACTGCACATGTGCTGCTGGCTGCTCTGCAGATCAAGACAAAATGGAGGAGCCCAAGCCGGCCTGCGCTTGCCACTGAGCCACGCCCCCAGCATCTCTGACTGGAGGAAGATGCTGGGGTTGCAAGGAATATGTAGAGGTAGCAAACAAATTGGTAGGGGTCCCTCTTGCGACCGCTGACGTCCCCATAATGACATCCCTGTTTTTCTCTCTGGGCCTCTGGGCCCCTGGAACAGGGTCAGGAAACTCCTTCCCTGTTCCTCACTCGCTCTTTACTTTCACTGCCACCCTTCAACCTGGGAAACCTGCATACCTTCTGTGTTAAAGGGTCTGCTCCAGTGAGGGCGTGTATTTTCAGCAACAGTGGCATCCATCACAGCATGATGGTCTTCCGGACTGGATACAAGCGATTTTCAGAGTCCACACGTCATGGCGTTCTCTCTCCCTTCTGCTGTCTCATTGGGAGTGGATGCTTCACCCCTCCCTCGGTTCTTAGTATTGGTGTTCAATTCCGGGCACCAGATCCACCACATCCTCGGTGTGTATGTGCCTCCAGATAAGCTTCTGTTTGGTTCGTCTTGGCTCCTCAGCCTCAGTACGCCTCCATATCGGGACAGGAGTGTCTCCCTTCAGTGTTCGCCACTACCCTCACCAAACCGTTTGTGCTGTACAATGTGGCTCCGACCCTCGCCAATGTTCTCACACTGGAGGCTCACCTTTGTGTATGGTTTCTCCTCCTCTCAAGGATCATTGGCCATTTACTCTTGTTCCGTTAACGAGAGGGGGCATATTATTTAATACAGGTTGCCAAACAGGTGTAAAGTTCACCATTATCTTGAGCCAAACACAGAGAGGTATTGTCCATATTATCTTGAGCCAGAAACATAAGTGTAGTGTCAGTATTACTGACTACCATATAGGCAGATAATAGCTGGTGTATAGGGAGTTCCCCATGTGAATGGGAGTCCTTGTCCCCTGGAGGAGAGTCACTCCCAGTGAGGTCCCACTTTCCCAAACCCCTAGCAAGGGTATTGCTTAGCAGGCTCACCTCACTAGCCTCAAAGGAGGAGGCTCCCCCTAGGAAAGAAGGGACGAAGTCTCCTGATCCATCACAATACCCACCGGTGGTATGACACAAAATGCACAAAGGAGCCTGTAAAGATAATGGTTAGAAAAGGGTCATACAAGAAGGTCAGGAACAGCATATGCATTACAAGCAGGTTCAGGCACTGTCTAAATCAGTGGTGCTCAAACTGTGGGGCTGCCTCTTCACTCCCCCCTCCTGGAGGGGCCCAAAGGGTGGCCAGGGGGGCGTGAGGCTCTTCCAAAAGTGAGTACAGTGACTGATTTCAGTAGAAATTATAAGCAGAAATTACATTTAGGGGTCCCAGCAGCAATATATATACTCTGGTGGAAGGGGTTTGGGGGGTTGTCAGCAATAACATTTTTATTCAAGTGGGGCTTGGCATAAAAAAAGTGTCAATACCACTGCTCTAAATAGACAGTTCTCTGTCTTAGAAATGGTCCGCTTAAACAAACATATTGGTAAAATCAGGCACAAAGATAAGTGACAGGAATCTGCCCACAGACCACTCATAGGGCTCTTTCCAACCAGTGGTCACAGTGTCACAAGCACACAGGCTGTCAGCGAAAGATTCAATGTACCATGTCACCAAACTGATGCTTATCCAGTGGCAATCCCCCATGCCAACTCCAAACAAGCTAGTGCCACCAAGCAGCAACACATGGTCATTCCAACACATCAAGACATTGTTGCCTTTCACTCACCTCACATGTTATACCAAACGGACATGGATCCAGCATGTCCAGACTACCACAGCTATTCCAACTATCTAGCAGAAACAGAACCAGATGGACCCTCTGTCTCCAGAATGTCTGCTCCAGAACCAATGAGGAATGCTTGAATGTAGCTCCCAAATTTAAGCATACCAGATGCACATCTTCCCATTCCCTGTCATAACTATGAGAAAACCATACATTCTCTTCGTTTCAAAAGAACAGGAACACTTAAGGTGATGGATAGAAGGATAGGTATTTTTAGGAACTTGTGAACGTATAGAGTGTGTGTAGGGTTCTGGGTTCCCCACAGATGACTCTGACCTCAGGTGAAGTTCCAGCAACTTCTTTAACTAAGTTCCAGTACATTGTGATAATCATATAAGGTCAGGTACATCTGGGTTCAGGGCAACATACACCTGCATCCTCCCAGGTAGGCTTACATCTCTCAACTGACCAACATAGAACCATTGAATCATACATCAACATTCTCACAACCCAGATTCTGTGTCACTCACTTAGCATTCTGCTCATTCTGCACAAGCAACAAAGAAACCTAATCACTACAGTGTGCAAGGAATCAGAAGAGGAGGAAACACTGAAGCACTTACGGAGACAATGCAATGGACAACCAGGAACAACTCCACCTGGGTCTGATAGCACAGTGAGTTCAGCACTTGTTCCTATGTCCGTGCACAGCCTGCTGTTGCAGGTTCAAATCCCGTTAGGGCCAATGCATCTTTCTGAGGTTGATAAATTGAGTACCATGCAGGGAGATAATAATATCAACTGTTATTTCAGAAATTAGATAGCTGCGGATTTGTAGTACGGTATAAAAACTAGTTATTATATTACATCTGTCAGGAACAATGGCTTTATAAAGACAGAGAAGTTCTGAAAATTAATTGTAAATGGGTGTCAAATATCTCTCCTAATTAAAACACTACAGCTTTGGGAAGAAAGTAAGGTATTGTTGAAAAGAATACTAAACTGAGGAGTGCTACAAGTTTTACGTTTGTTAAAGTTGTATGTTTTTTTTTTAATCCTATTAGAGCAACAAGCATAATTAAATCCAAAAAGCACCATCATTTCTAAATAAATAGTTTGAAAAAAACATCTGAGACCTAGAAAAGTAGAGAAAAGAAAAGATGGTATTATGGTATTTTTCTTTTTTTTGTTGTTTTCAATGTATTTACGTCTTTCTGCCAGTCATTTGTACTCCCTTTTTTCTTACAGCCAATCATGGTGTTATTTATTGACAGTGTTTAATTCCTTACTTATATCTTCTTTGAGGGCCCCTTTGAAAAAAAGGGCCAAGCCTTTCTAAGCAAGATGTATAACCTAAAGCTTCTAATACTCTAAATGGTTACCAAAGAGCATAACGATAGTTCTATCCAAATTGGTTTTCCCAGGAGGTAAAAATAGTGTGTGTCCCCAAAGTTTTCCCTCCAGGGCCGAAATTACAGAAACCTTGCACCGGTGCAAGTGCAAAGTTTGCACTGTATTAGCACTAGGGCAAACGTTGCCCTATTTTTAAAAACACTGGGACATATTAGAAAACTATTGCACCATGACATTGCATTTATCTGATCTGTAGCAAGATTGATATTGAGACAAAAATGTATGTATGATTGTCATAACTAAATTCCAGTCATGCAGTACATTACACCAAAATCTATCATAGGGTAAATCGCTTTTTGTCTATGTTTTGCCTCTGGAAAGCTACGGGTATCTCTGTAAATTCCTTTCTCTAAGGGCGGAACCTGTGGGGAACACTTGATATTTTTATCACCTTAAGGAGGACTGGTGCATTGTTGAATTCTGATATCCACTGGTTTAGTATTTATGTCACTGTATCTAAACCTTTTTTAGATTCAATTGTCCCATGAAGGGGGAGGAGGGAATTATAGATTTTCAGCAGGAGAAAATGTCCCTTCAACTCTTCTACTAGAATCTGAACTTCTAAGACATGTTGAAGAGGGGTGGATGAAGTGTAGAGAACAGACTATCCTTTAATTGGTGTTAGAAGCCCCCCACGTGGACTATTTTCACGGCTACTCAGTAGAATATTTCAAAGCTATTCAGTAAATCTAAAAATTCCCCCAGGATTCAGAAAGTGGTTTTGACCCTGAAAGTTCCATGACAACAAAGTCAGCTCATAATTGCTGTTAGTGACATTGGTGGGAGTCTGATTTGAGTGTTGCTGCCAATCATCCCCTGTCATTGCTATGGCCCAGGACCCTGTCATGCTTTAGTGGTACAACCTTGGTAAGTTCTGTGTCCCCAGGTTTAAGAGAGCACTGTCATGTATGTAAGACCTGCTAAGTTTTTATGACCCTTTTATGGAAATAACTTTAGATTATAGACATGCAACTGCTATATTATGAATATCAGGATCAGATGAGCCACAAAGTGTCAAGCTTTTCACCATGTTATTAGGGTATTTATGGAGAATGGACCAAGCTCCAGAAAGCAGCAAATAACTTTACAGGTCATAGGCGAGAAGTACACAGTAATGGAAGCAGTGATACAAGGTAGCTGGGAGCCAAACATGGGGGCGGGGCAACTTGGCAACAAGGGATCTACAAGCAACTGGGAGGGATACAGGTGAGTGCGGATCTCCCACTATCAGGTTGGATGGGGAGTGTGTGTGAGCCTAAGTGTTAGGGAAGAGACATTCATTGAGGAGGAGGGTCTTGAGCCATAGACAGAGAAGAGCCTCATTTTGGCTCTTTCTACACCAGCAAAGTTCAAACCTGCACATGGCCTTGCTTCTGGTGGATCTTAGGCCTCCATAGAACTTCTCTTGTCAATGTGGTAACCTGGGGCCTTGAGGTTGACAGCCTTGTAGATAATGCAGCAGGATTTGAAGGTGATATGGGCTGGCAGCTGTAACCAGTGTAGTTCAGTGAGGGTTAGTAGGAAGTGGTAGAATGTACAGCTTTTTTGATGAGTCGTTCTGCAGACTGTAGAACATATATCAGGAAGGACCTCCAGAAAGGCAGTGCCACCGAGAGGACCAACGCTTGGATGGCAGATCTGAATTGTTTGCTGGGATGAAGGGTTTGGTTTGGGTTTCCCCAGGAGGGAAAGTGAGTACTAAGTTGTTTGTCTTTTCCTTGATATGTGCTCCATGAAGGAGAGCTGTCTGTCCATATAGAACCCAAGGAATTTGGAACAGGTGCTCAGCTGAGCTGGTAATCCCTCGAGATTAATAGTGGAGAGCCAGTTCCAGATTGCAAGGTGGTCAGTGTTGTTGGTGAGCAGTAGGAACTTGATCTTGGGCGGGGGGGCTGAGCTTTTGGTAAGCACTAGGCATACAGGATTGGGTCAATGTGAGGCAGGCCTAGACCTGTAGATGTCTTCAATGGTGAACTTTGATGCTGTGTGGATCTAGGAGGGTTGAAAGCAGTTCCATTTAAATGATAAAGAGCCGTGGTTGGAACCTTATCTGAGGAGGCGCTGGATGAGGCTGTTGTCATGAGGTAGTGGTCTACCCAAATGAAAGCTCAAACAATGCTGGACACAGTTCAAGAGTTCAAATTGGTTGGTTTTATTAATTGAGGCATGGTGCTGCCCAGGAATTGCAAACAACTGGGTACATTTGCATGTCAAGGAGGAAGCCAACACGTGTTTCGACCTGGGGTCTTTGTGAAACCGACGATTGCCGTGAGAAGTATACATTACAGCAGCCCCACTGGGCTTTTTGAAGCTAATTAGCCAATACTTCCAGAACTTAACAGGCCCACTAATTCACACATTGACAAAGACCCCAGGTCAAAACACGTGTTGGCTGATCTGGAGGAAACATTTGGACGAATTGATGCCAGTTAAAAAGGTCATATTTGAACCAGCTGAGGACAGTCTTCGTGATCAGCATGCAGTGATGTAGAATGCTGGTGAGTGCCTGGTGGTCTACGGTGTTGAATTCTGCTGAGAGGTCGAGGAGAATCAGAAAGCAAGAATGGACATCATCTCGGGTTTTGTTAAGGGCATTATTGATCACCTTGATGGCAGCCGCTCCCGTGCTGCCTCTGGTTATGAGCCAGATTGGTAGCCAAGGAAAGGAAAATAGGTGATGGTGCGGGAGTTGCTAAGGTTGTCAGGGTTCAGTGTTGGTTTCTTAAGAAGTGAGAGGATTTGTCCGGTCTTTAGGGTCGAGGGCAAGGTGGCTTGGGTTAGGGAGCTGTTGATCATTGCCAGGTAAAGGATGGACTGCTTCGGTCAGAATGTTTTGAGTACAGAGAAGATGATATCTGCATACAATGCAGTCTTGAGGGATGCTAGGGTGGTGGTCAGGTCTTCCATGATGATTGTCTTGAAAGTTGACCATGTAGAGTAGTGATTTATGAGATGTAATGTGGGTGTGCTCCTAGTTTTGGCTTTGGTGTCAATGTGCTTGCAGACCATGATTTCCTTGCATGATGAAGAAACAGTTAATGGTGGTAGACTTTTTAAATGGAATGCAGTGGGGGTGGGTCGGGCAGAAGGTTGTTGGAATGATTGATGGTTTTGAAGAGGGTGCCAGAAGATGATGCCAGATGGTACAAGTTACGAGGGCAGTGGAGATCTTCTTTCACTGACATGATTGCTTGGTTGCCAGGGATGTTGACATCGTCAAGGGCGTTTTCTTTTGCAAGCCTCATTGACATGGTGGTGGCCAAAAACAAGAAGTCTCAAATGAAAGAGGTATTGAGCGTGGGTTGTCTGTGGATGAGGTGGAAAGGGACTGCGTCCATTGACGTGATCAGGAAGTGGCAGGCGAGGCTTTCAAAAAAACTCATGCTGGCGACCTCCAATTGGATGCAAAGCCTTGATGCCTTGTGAATGATTGTGAGGCCTCCGTCTACTTTGTTTGGATGGTTACTATGGGTAGGATGTGGGTGGAGGTGTATGTCATCCAGGTCTTGGTAAGGAAGATGGCATTCAAGTCATATGTGATCATGAGTTTAATGATGTCTGCTATGTAGTTGATTGATGAGTGGACGCTGGCGAGCATCAGTTTTACATGCAAAGGTGGATGATGGAGTGCTGGAGTAGTCTATGGTGACGCGGCTGAGGTTGCTGCAATGCGGTATCCATGATGTTGCGGGTGAGCGGCGTGGTTGGGGAATGAGTGGTGATGGTGGGAATAGGCCGTTGGAAGAGAGAAGAGAAACATATATTCGAGGCGGTGAGGAGTAGAGGTGCTGATTCTTTTTGTCCAAGCAGGCCCAAACAGGAGCAACCATGCTGTGTCACTTCTTGCCCTACCTGTTCCTATAACCTTACCAGTGACGTAAGCACTAAGTGGAGAACTTTTAAGAACGAAGGTTTGGGCGTTCCAATTTGTCACCGTTTTTAGGACTGCTGAAAGATAACTATAATCTGTTCCAATTTGCCTAGCAGTGCTATGTCCTATTCTTGACCTCTTCATTTGCTCCAGTGACGCACAATCCGTTGTTGGGAATGCCTAAAAATGAATGTACCTTTTCCAGCTGAACCTTTTTCCACAGATCTGTTCAGGGTTGTGTGAACGAGAATTGTGCAAGGTCGCTTTGAAGAGATGCTGAGAGCGTGACTGAGGTGCTGAAACAGAGGTTCTCTTTTAGGGTATGTTCCCTTCCTGGGCCTTGTTTGAATTAAAATAAGATGTTACTTTTTCTTTCATGGAGTTACTGGATTTGATTATCAGCTTCATCCAGTGTGCCTCGCGCCCATCTTGCTCTTGCGCTACACCTGTAATACTTTATAGCTGCCATTTTGATTGCCTCGTGTTAGAACCTGCAACTTGCTTATTAATATCAGAGGGAAAAAAATAATTGGATGACAGTGCGGTTCCAGCCACCGAGACTTAAATAGGAGCAAAAAGTGTTATTCGTTTTTACGACACACATGGCTTGCCCAATGGCACCTTACTCATGGCTTTTACTCGTTACCTAATCACTGTGCTTCAAGACGCCCCAACCGCCCACTCCTTCCTCTTCATAAAGTCTTCTCTGTGGCTCTTTCCAAGAACCATCATTGCACATAGGGGCTTCGACAGGGGGGCTAGCCAGGCAGTGGCAGCCTCTCCACAAAATGCCCAGAGACTGCCCGTGTGCCTCCCTTTTGCGGCACTTTCGTGGCAGGTATGCTCTTTGGACCTTTATGCGTGGCCTGAGCCTCTTGCGTCCCACTACTGCTGAGTAAGCACTCCAAGGTGATTAGGGGTGGTTAATGGGCCGCACCTAGCAGAGCAGACAATAAGACTGAGCCAGGCACATTCAACACATGGTAGATCAGGCAACCTAAATAAGAATTCTGACACCTCTATGTCACCTTAGGCCTTCAGCTGGCCCTATCGACAAAACTTGGGTGGGCACACGCAGGTGGATTGTGTCCCCCCTTTTTTTCAGAAGCCACCTTGATATGCTCATTTCTGGTGACGCCACATTCAATTGGTATTTTAATGAGTTCCACCACTTTTTATTTTAGGACTTTTCTTTCAGGAGAATGACACGAAGATGGGGGACATACTATGGGCAGGACAAAGACACAAGGAACCGCCACATCACAACAAACCCAATCCTCTTGTTAAAATGATGGGAGATATGGCACGATCTGTCTACACCAAGGGAACGCTGCCTGCCTTTGCTGTACCCCGCCACCCACAGGAAATTTAACCACGTCTGGATAGTCCTCTGGGTGGTGGCAAGTGGTGCAGAGTACTGGCACACCAGTCACAGAGGTGCAGGTAAGTAGGAGCCCCACCAAGTGGAAGTGGAGGAGGACTCTTGCAACAAGCCCAGCACGGTGTGTGTGCAGCATTGTTTGTCCGCTTCTGTCCACCTCCAGGCCTCCAGGGCTGGGATCCTGACAGGTGTTCATGATGTCCCTTGTTAATATTCATGAGGAAAAATGTGCATACATTTAGAATCATTGAATGCAAATGTATCTCTTGAATATTAATGAGGAAAATCCTGAGAACCTTACATGTATCCGGCCCTGGAGTCCTGGAGTTAGACAACAAACAAGGTGGGGTAGAAAACGTGATTAGAAACAAGGGGACGGTGTGGGACAAGAGGTCAAGTGGATTCAGATTAAGAAATAAGAGAAGGAGAGAACGAAGAGTCCTACAAAAACACGATTCCTAAATGATGATTTCACATGGCATTACAGAAGGAATAGGGGATGAGAACAAGTGTAAAGATTAACTGGGGGGCTACATAAAGGTGACGTTGAAAGAAAACGAATGAGTTTACAGTGAGGGTACGGTAGTGTGCTAGAGGGTGAGTTCATGTAGAGAAAGGCGAGGGGAAACAGTACAGTTAGGGAGGGCGAGGTGGGTGGTTGCGAAAGAGGGATCTTGAGGTGCCTTATAGGAGAAACCTATGTCTTGTTCATAATATTAACCTCAAGGAAAATAATAATTATGCATTATGTATATAGAAAAGATAGTGACAGAGGAAACTGAAGAAAAAGAGAGAAACAGGGCCATGCAAGAATCTGGGTGGTATAAGTGAGGGGGAGGAATAGGCAGAAGATGATAGGAGACACTAGAGAGAGAAAGAGAGAGAGAGACCAGGAGCAGTGCAGAAATAGAGAGCGGACAAGAAGATCAGAGCGGGATGTCACCGCTGACATCTGGGCGAGACCTTGAAATGGACATCAGCATAAACTGGATTCCAGCCCTGACCAGGAAGTGCAGCGCATGGGTTATGAGGGCCTGCTCAGGATTTGGGGTGCTTTGCCTCCCATCGCCATGGTGCTATGTGACCAAACACGAGCTGCCGCTAATTCCCTATTTATTGAACAAATACAGATGGAGACATTCCTGGGCATCACGCAGGCGCGGAATGCCGGGAAGTCGGAGTCTCCGGGCCTGACCTCTTCCTAATAAGGTATCCGCGGAGCACAGACACAGCCGAGGCCAGGTACCCGAGCCAGTGCAATTTAATACAGGAAAGTCATTTGCAAAACAACGTGTTCATAGGAGGCCAACCTTGCGTCCTTCCACGCGCAGCCATCTGGCGTGGCGCGCGCTCCCTAGTGCAAATTCTTTGCACAAGGGCAGCACGGACACAAAAGGTGGAAAGAAATAAAATAAAGTGTTTGCTGCATCATTGTGAGCATGATTGCAGTGTGGATAGGGCAATGTGGTTGAAAGGGGAAGAGACAATGTGATCTCCGCTCTGTGTAGTGTGGAGTGTGGGCAGTCCGCGCCAATTGTTGTTCTGGGGTGGTGCGAGTGTGAGTTCTGGTCCTGATGACACCAGCTCTCATATTGGGACCACAAATTAGAAGCATTTTTGCACGTTTTGGTGATAATAGTTGCACAAGCTTGGGAATCATTTTATAATGTTAGTGTAATTCTCGTGTTCTAGACCAGCAACACTCAGTTTACAAGCACTGCAAAGATGTTTTTAGTTAATAATAATAGAATACTAATGACATTAGAACTTTAGTGTATAAAGGGTTACAGGTATAAATTGAGAAGTGAAACTGTTAGGAGAAGTTTCATGGACACGTTGTTTGTTAAATATTAGATAACTGGTTTAGGGAAGAACGTTGTGGTTGGGTGTCGTAGGGTGTTTTAGGAAACCTGCCCATACTCCACCAGGAAGGGTGTGTGTGGAGTATATTATGGAGTTCTTAACCTGTTTAATGGCCCATACCGGGGGTACAGTGTAGAAATGTTTGACCATAGTACAAAAAGTGGCTCTTGATTTCATTGTGCCACAATTAATGTTTTTTTGTGATGTGTCTTTCTTTTCTATCTCCCTGGCATGCTGTGCAGGATGTTTGTTTGCATGTATGAGGTAACAAGTACCCAGAGTACGGGATGCCGTGTGAGTGCACTGCTTTCCCTGCGCTACTATACATTCTTTAATACACAGTTATGAACCCTCCAATTTGTAAGTATTTTGCCATCCTCTGAAGCTTGTAAAATAGATCTAAGCATGCTTGACATGTGGCCAACTTTGCATCAGACCTGCAGATTTAACAGGCCTGTTGTAAAATCTCAGCTACCAGTTTAATGGTATCCACTACATAGTGTAATTAGCTTTCTGACTTTTAGAACATTCAGACATGTAATTGCTCATATTACTATAGCCGGTAAAATAGCTATTGCTGGTAAAATAGCTCAGTGGGTGGTGCGCTTGCTGATGCAATGTGTGTATGAGCTGCACGTTGCAGGTTCGAATCCCAGCAAGGCCAACTCAGCCTTTCACCCTTCTGAGGCCGATAAATGACTACCCACACAGGCTGGGTGATATTGTATGTGTACGTTTTCTATATAAAGCGCTTGAGCGTAAGTGCTATATAATAACACATCATTATAATTTCGCCATGGGCGTCTGCTTCCATTCACAGTAATTTGGTAATATATACGCTGGTAATATGGGCCTATACACACTGATATTAAGGATGTATATGGTGATCCATTCTTGTAAGAAATGCATATCACATTATAGCGATATCCTAACCTTATTTTTCGTAGTGTACTTAGGGAAAATACTATGTGCTGCCACTTCCTAGTTTGTCATGGGGAGAAAGGTCGTGTTTCATTGCTTCCCATGATGTAACTTCGTGATGGGGTCAAATTACATAATTTCCTGTGATGTCATCAGAGGTCAAGGGTCATGTGAGGTCACTTCCGCTATCAAAGGTGTTTTGGTGAAATGACGTCCCTGTTGGAAGCATTAACACTTAAGCTAAAGAGATTGTGCAGAGGCTGGTGGGCAATGTTACTGACTCATGTCCTCACAAATGGCTCAAAACACTCAACCTGTTGAGCCTTACATCTAGCTTACCTCTCGCCTGCCAGGTTTCCCACAACTTACCAGAATCTTCAGCAACACGTTTCTAAATCCTGCACTCCTATAATGGACTTCAATTACACAAGACATGTCTGCATGGATATTGCTCCTATCAGCTAAAATGTTTGCACAAGGCACTAACATACAGGGCTGCATCACCTGACCACCACGGTCATTCTGTGATGTCTTCTTGGGAGACGGGTGCATTGCCAAAACACTAAAAAACCTGTTAGGTTGTCTCTCCAGTGGTCATCTTGGTTGTTGATTGAACATTTAGTAGGGAAACAACAAACCTGTATCTTGGATTCAGGTAGCTCAGAGGAGATCCCCTCCTATCTCCTCACCCTCCTCTCCCACCCCTTTCACACATGCTCCGGAAGCCAAGACAACTTTTTACCCTAAAATAGAAACAGCTCCAATGAGCATTTAGCAAAAAGCCTGGCTTAGAAACATGGGGTGGTGTTGTAGGAAGGCCCAGCTACGATAGATGATGGTGCAAGGTTTTAATGTAAGCAGCTTTTTAATGAATACTGGTTGTTCACAAGTTTCACGTTGGAAAAACGCCTACAGGAGCCAATGGCCTAACACTAAATTGGGGGGACCAATTTATTTCTTTTGTTATTTTTTACATTTATAGCAGCGCACAAAGCCCTTAGGGATCTAGGCGCTAGTTAAAGTAAGGGCAAAGTACAGTACGCAAAGTGCAAGACCAAGTATAAGATACCATGGAAGCACACTCTAGTAAAGCATCGCCTCATGATACGGGGGGCTACTTCAGGTGAGCAGGAACACACGAGAGAGAAAATCGGTTTGAGAACGCAATCTGACACAGCCTCGCCTCATGGTGCAGCGGGATACTGCAGATGAGCATGACATGGATCGTTTGTATAGGTACGAACATTGGTCAAGCCTCACCTCAGGATAATGGAGGCTGAGTATTTAATATGCAGGTGTAGATGACAAGTTGCATTGATTGGTGAGGGTAGCAAAGCAAGGGTAAATCAAAAGCATAGTAGAGGGGTTATAACTTGGATTAAGTTAACAGGTAAACAAATATAGTGGCTTGCAATGTCCATATTAATCCAGCCAGGAGAGCAGTTCAACGGTGGTTTGCCATGCACAAACTGGAAAAAGCCTTACCCCATGAGGCTGAGGCTACATCCTTAGTGGCAGGGTACAGAGAGGTATAATGGTGCAGGAGCGATGGCGGCATCACATTACTTCACTTGTAATGATGTACCGATGCATGAGAACGCCTGCATAGGATAAGGACTACAGTTTGTAGATACATAGAAATAGTGGTGGTATTGGCTGAAGTTAAGTGTTCACAAGTTAGGCAAATGTAGCCTGAGCATATAATGTGTTAGATGCAAAATGTGCGAGTATTCCCATATACGAATATACTCATGTTTGCTTTGAACATAATTCCAGTCATGGTACAATAAAAAAAAACTCCAAGCTGGCTCTGCCAATGTATGTCAGTATTCCCACCTAAGAACATACTCATGTTGGCTTTGCCATTAAGACTATGCCACAATAAGAAAACCTTTCCAAGCTGGCTCTGCCAATGTATGCCAGTAGTCCCACATAAGAACATACTCCTGTTGGCTTTTTCATTAAAAAGACTATGTCACAATAAGAAAACATGTCCAAACTGGTGCCAATGTTGGCTAGTCTAGACCCGTAAAAACACTTATCATGCTTGCTTTACCATAGATGTTCAGTAAAAAATGCCATGCCACTGTGGGAAATAGCTGAGCGGCTGCACCAAAATGCCAGTTTAGCCACATAATCACATTTATCATGCACGCTATATCATAAATGCCCAGGAAAAAATGTCACACTGCCGTAAGAAATGGCAAGACTGGCTACAGGAAAATTGAAGTCTAGATACATAATAACACTTATCCTGCTTACTTTTTCATAGATGCCCAGTAAAAAAATGTCATGCCAAATTACAAAATGGCTAATCTGGCTACAATCAAATAACAGTCTAGCCACGTAATGTAATAACTCATATCTAGCCTTCTTTGTATCGATGCCCATTGAAAATGCAGTAGTAGTGCACATTCCCCATTAACTTCCCCCGGCACATCTACCCTCTCTGCCCACCACCCGCCAAAATCAACTTCTCGGTCCAGCACAAACACAAGCATACACACATTAATACAACATTCCCTCTCTAACTTACACACACATTTCATTCACTCATTCACATGCACCCCTAGCCACCCATACATCATACACACTCACTCATTCACATACACATTGCATACATAATGCACACACCCTTGCATGCATGCCATCATACATACATACAAATATGCAACACTCTTGCATGTGCACATATTTAAACATTTATTTTCTTATGTGCTTTTGTCACCGGCCCCCGAGGGACTACTCTCCAGCAGGCCTCTGGCTTCTTCCACGCTCCACCTAGAGAGGAGCGAGGAAGCACTCACGCTGGGAGTTTTTCCTGGTTCCTGACATTCATAGTGGAGACTGAGTGTCTCTATTTCTTGCCACATCAAATCATTTTTCTTTCATTTGCTCTTCGAAATGGAGGAGCTCTGGAGCCAAAGTACCTATAAATAATTTCTCTTTGATGTACTGTTAGGAAAGATTTCCCTTTTTGAAACTTTCCCTCCATAGTTCCTATGGACCCCAATCTTTTTGCTCTGTTTTTTAATCTGTCCTGACATTTTGAAGGAAAGTAAATCCTTCAGCATCACTTCCCTTGCCTTTTGCTCATTTGTTATGGGAAAGCTGATCAGTCCTTCAGACTATCAATACAGAGAAACTATCTTTCCCTTTTGCATTTTGTGACCTTTTTTATCATTGCGCACAGCATCTTACAATGCAGTACAATGGGAATGCATTTGTATCCCACTAGCTTTTTACACTTGGGATTTTTGGTTACTTTTGTATGTGCCTAAAGACCAGCTGGTGGCAGCAGATACATTTTTACCATTTTTGCATTCTTTTGTATTTTCCATGTTTGGCTACTAAACGTGGCTAGTGCCCCAAAATGGCTGTGCCACGAGATTTTCATTTGTTCTTTGTCCATATTATAATTTGGCCTTGTTCCTGCCTTGCCAGGTTAGGAAATCCCTTATAAGGTCATGCACTTGCCCGTGAAAGTTGCTGCTTTCACAGGATAGTGATGCATTTGTGTGTATGTGGCCCAGGAAGGGGTGGGACTCTCCGGTCTCATTCAACATCCGAGGTGCCAGAGAGTCTAGGTGTGGGGCATGAGTGAAACCAATGGTTGTCCCTGATTGTACACCTCCTGGCTGTTTGAATGGTGCAGCTCCTTGCCATTGGTGTGGTTGGACTTGCTTCCATACTTGATTTTGGATTAGAAGACTACTTCAGCCATTTCTTCAGATCAGTGCTGGAACCAAGAATCCCTTGTAGAAGAATAGCCAAGGAGAAATCCGAAGAAGACTCCTGAATAGGCCTGGCATCCCTTCCTGCATGTTATTGTTTATTTCATTTATTTATTACATTTATTACATTTACTACACGCCCAGACCCTGGGGTATCACGGCAAGGTTACATACAGCTTGGTAATAATAGGTCAGGAGAAATTAAACATATATACAGTAAAACAGAAGATTTACAATGAACATTTATACAACCCATATGCAGCATTATTTACAAGTATTTACAAGCGAAGGACCCGATTGGGCACACTCTCTGTTTCTTCCTCCACGGATATGAACTTACCATCCTTGCTCAATGGCACTATCAAGATCTTATTAGCTCTTTAATTGCTGGGGCTCCGCCTTCTACATGTGCACCACTATTTAAAGCAGCACGCACACCCAAGCGAAGTACCCAGGAGTACCCGCTTGGTCGCACTCTTTGTTTCTTCCGCCACAGATTTTAACTTATCATCCATGCTGAACGGTTTACCATCGACATTTTTGGCTGACTGCTGCATTACACCACCACTGGAAGTGCCGTGTACTAAATCATCACTTCTTTCTTTATATCTAGGCACTATCAAGAGCGTATTAGCTCTTTAATTGCTGGAGCCCCGCCTTCTTCTTGTGCACACTATTTAAGGCATCAAGAGCGCGCACCCACGCGCGCACACCCAAGTGAAGTACCCTGAAGTACACTTGTTGCGCTGTTGCGGCTACGTGTCTTTTCCGTGTTCGTGTCTTTGCACACAGAACGGGGCTCCTAGAATCAGTAATAGTTATCCTCTATTAGGAGGGTGGTCACTAACATTTCTACCTGCATACGATCATTGTGGGTTGACACATGCAAAGAGGTGTATTCACCCTGAGGACCGGCATGCCTCCTCCATCCCTCATTGTTAACAATGCACAATTGAAATCACCTGCTATCAGTGGTAAACGGAAAGACTCCAAACAAACATGTTCTACGCCACAAACTCGCTCTATCAAAAAATTGACGCTCTCTTCGAACAAACCAAAAATTAACACAGACATTCGATCTTTCGACAAAGAGCCGGATACAAGTATTGGACCACCCTTCGCTTGCACTGGTGAGTTCTTAAGCAGTTGCAAAGTGCAACCACAAGTCCACTTAATTTGCCAATAGATTTGCAGCCTGTAGTGGACAAAATTAACTCTATCAGCAGTCCTATGCCACAAGCAATTGCATCTTTCATTGTCTCGCCAACATCTGGCAGTTTCCTACTCAGCCCCTACTCTCCGTAAACCACGGGAATTATCACTGCACTTCAAATCCCCTAAGCAATCAGAATCGTCGTCCAAATTATTTGAAATTACACTCAATGCCATGAATATTGCCATACATTCAATGACCATACTTTTTGATATATTAGATGCAAAATTAACTCATCAGTCTACCCATTTGGATCACATTTTAACCTGGCGAAATAACATCTGCCTTTCCCAAAGTCTTGAGGCACGAGTCCATGCTGAATCTCCTCGATCAATCACTCCCATGACTTCAGTATCATGTCAAACCATTACTTGTATGCCTGATACAAATACTCTTGCTCCAACCATGGGTTCCAAACCCCCCAATAGCACGATATCTATGCTCCCCCATTTTGCTGACATCATTCATGATGGATCTGCTAATGTGCCTAATGTGGATGTAGCAAATACACCTTCTACAAATGATAATTCTTCTCCGCCATTTTCTCAACCTAGTGCAAAACCTGCATACATGATTTTTTATGCCAATAAACCCCTCTCTGAAGTTTTCAAGCCCTCTCCTGATTTTCAAATAAAAAGAATAAAAAAACCTTAAATCTGTCAAAACATCTTCGACGAAGACCAAGCTATTCATCAAATCCTTAAGTCAACCTAAGAGAGCTTTATCCACAGCTATAAAGGCTGTGACACAGAAGTATGCTCGACTAGCTCACGATAAGAAAATGCAATCCACCTCTAATTCCAAGTTGGGCATTCCTTCTTATGCCCCACTTGATCATTTAGTTGCTGCTGCAGCAGCCGCTAATGTTGAAGTGTTAGATTCTCAACCACTCTTATCAGATGTAAACATATTACCCAAGGTTACTCTATCTACTAATAACCCCTTACAGTGCTCTGACAAATTTTATCAGCAAGAAATTCGGAAAGCAGTTAATGCTTACATGGCTGCGCAACCATCACAAAAATACATTACCCCACCCCTCATCACTCAAGAGCTTGGAGGTTCTCTACCCAGCTTGCCCCTATATCTCGGTTGAATTCTGATCATACTGTTGCAAACAAGGGTGACCATGCTCAAAGCCTAAGCAATAACCCACCCCAGCATACCTTCAAATCTCGGGTGATTTTTGATCATATGATTGCAAATAAGGGTGACAATACTCCAAGCATAAGCAATATTCCACGATTCGAGCAAACACAAACGACATTAACCACTCATGACATGGTTCAAAATACATCTGAAGGCACTCTTACATTAGCATCTCTCACCTTTGAGATACTACGTCTGATAGACACTGCTCTAATGAATAATAAAGAGATAAGAATCTCCTCAATGGCCAAACCAATCAGAAACCATCCCATTCCCTCTCTTTCAAAAATCAAGCCATTCGTCCAACTCCTTTCTCCTTGCTGTTGTTTTGCAGACCGCTGTCATTTACCCAATATAGCCTAAATTGACAATCTGTCAGGGAAATATTCTCTGAAGTCAGCATTAGAAGATATTGCCTCTTCAGACATTGAACTGGTTGAATTTACCCAAGAAAGTAAACTGAGCTCTGTCGAGATATAGATGAAATTTCGACTGGTCCAAAACACCACATGGCTAGCTAAACCGCAACTTTACTCTATGGGCTTCATCCTATTGGCTGGCTCGACTCCTACTAACAAATCGAGCTCTGGGCCCAACTTTCCTTTGTCACAACCCTCTCTGTCTTCAGCCTCTAAGCCATCTCAAATACTATCAGAGCAGGTGGTTTCACAATGTGTCTGCAAATGTAACGAAACCAGCGATAACTAGACCAAGAACTGTCATCCAGCTTGGTCTCTCTGCTCAGCTGGAAGTCCAGGGGCTTTAAACACTTACTAAATAACCGTTCACTTGAAATTAATAATCATGATGTGATCTTCTTACAGGAGATGTGGCTCACCTCGATGTGATCTGCATTGAACGTCGTTTAGACTCCAATTCTATATGGCAGCTTATTTATTCAGATACTAGGCTTGCTATAAAAATACCTGTAGTCCATTTTTATGAAGCAATTTTTCCACCACTGCGGACTGACAAGACTAAATAAGATACTACAGCTGTCTTGCAATCAATGTCTTCTGGTCTAAATGGGTATTATCCTTATGGTTACGTTTTTGGCAAACATCTAGCTAACAACAAGCCCTTGTGCTGTTCCAACAGATGCCAACTATTTTGAAAATTGTATAATGCTTTGAGTTATTGATACAATTTGTTCAAATCTCTTGTTTATATTTCAAATATTTTATCTTGTTAATACTCTGAAAGAATTGTATTGACATTTTATCTTGGTTGTAAAAGAATATTTTGCTATTGTCTGTCTTTAGACAATTAAGACAATTTTAACATGTACCAATATGTTGATTTGAAAGGTTGATATTTTCAGCCAACCAAATAAAAAAATATATATTTAAAAGTTCTGAGATTGCAGATTTATTGGTTTTGGTTAAATAACCACGTTTTTAGCAGATTTTTGAAGCCAAGGAAGGACTACTCTTTTTTGATGCTGAGCAGGAGGGAGTTCCAATGTTTAGGGGCCAGACATTGGAAGCTGCTACCCCCGGCTCTAGTATTTCTATAATGGGGAGTTGCCATGAGTAGGTGGTTGTTAGATCTTAGGGATCTAGTAGATTCTTTTCAGCTATAGCATTGTTCAGGTAGATGGGTGCTTTTTTGTAGTGGCATTTGAAGGCGATACAAAGTGTTTTAAAAATGATTCTGGCTTTGATGGGCAGCCAATGGGAGTCTCTCCTTATCTTGGAGATATGATCACATTCTTTTATTCCTAATGCGGCCCGTAATGCTTTATTTTGCATTAGTTGTAGTTTGATGATGTTAGAGTTGGATGTTCCGAGTAACAACACATTGCAATAGTCAAGCTTTGATAAAATCAAAGCCTTGGCCAAGGTGATGCAGTTGGTTGGCGTCAGGAATTGGCAGCTTAGGGCAATTAACTTAGCGGTGCAGGAGCTGGATGATGAGAGTGTATTTATATGTTTGGCCATTGTGAGATTGGCGTCAAGGTAAACTCCTAAGGTTTTTACTTGCTTAAGTACAGGGATCATCGTGCTGTCAATGTTAATGGCTAGTCTGGGTGGAGGGCACCTGTTTTAGCTTGGGGGCCCACAATGAGAATCTCTGTATTCTCATCGGTGAGGCAGAGGCTATTCAGGGCCATCCAGTTTTGTATTATTGCATAGATTTTATTGATGGTCAATGTGTCTATGGCGTGATTTTGACAGAGATATAAGAATCTGGGTGTCATCTGCAGAGTTGGTGTAGATGACACCCATGTCGTCTACAGCAGAGAAGAGAAGCTTTGTATATGCATTATAGAGGGTTGGTGATAAGCATGAACCTTGGGGTACTTCAATGGGGACTGGGATGGGGTCGGCAGCTTCTTTATCTATAGAGACTATAGATGTTCGTTCAGCTACAAAAGATTTCACCCACATGGTGGCCTCATTGGAGAAATTGAAATCTTTAGCTAGGGTGGAGCACAGTTTGTTGTGATCCACAAGATTGAACGCTACGGATAGGTCCAAAAAAAGGAGAATGCAGAGTTTTCCTGTTTCCCTGATGGTATCCATCTGGATTTTCAAATCTAAATGGGCTGTTTCGGTGCTGTGGTTGGGTCTAAAACCAGATTGTCTGGTTCCAAGGAGCTGATTATGTTCCAGGTGGGCTTGGACTTGAGTATAGGCTATTTTGTCTAAGATTTTGAGCAAAAATGGGACTGTCATTATTGGTCGGTATTTTTTGGGCACAGTAGGATCTAAAGTAGGTTTTTTTTAGGAGCAGGGTGACCCAGGATTCTTTAATGCTGGCTGGGACCACATTGGAATTGAAGGAAACATTGATAAAATTGGTTATAGTAGGTGTGAGAGTATGGGCACATGATTTATCTACTTGCGCTGGGACAGTGTCTCCTTTACATTTGAGGCTTTGAGTTTAGTAATAGTGTCAAGCCCTAGTTCTTGGGTGACTGGGGTGAAATAAAATAGGGGGTTGGTATTCTCATTAGGTGTGGTTTTTCAATTCTCTCAGGATCAAGAAAGGTTCTTTGGAATCCAACACAGCGTTACTAATCCGAGTATTGTAAGCATTGGCTTTGTGAGTGATGATTGCAGTTTTATACGTTTTGTTTGCCGCCTGGAAGGCAATTTCGTACTCAGTAGTGGGATGACTTCTATGGGCATGTTCAAGGGCACGTTTGGTTCTCCTTAGTAATACTAGGTCTTCGTTGAACCAAAAACAGGTTAGTTTGACGGCACGTCACATCTTGGTAGTTAGTGGTGCTACAGCATTAATGGTGGAGGTGAGCCATTTATGGTAGGAGTCTACAAGGGTACAAGGTTGTCACTGGTAATCAATATGGTATCTAACGATTTTCTAAGTGTGGGGGTCAAGTTATCAGGTGTGAGCTTACGCATATTTCTGGTTTCGTAAGTGTCTGTTGCGTTAGTTTTGAGGGGGTGGGATTCTTTAGAGATAATAGTGAACTTGATGCTGTGATGGTCAGTCCAGTCTAGGGGTGAGATCGAATCGATGGTTATGCCCGTGTTGAGAGAAAGGATCCAATCTAGTGTTCTTCCTTTAATGTGGGTGGGAGCATTTACCAATTGTGTGAAGTGTATATCCCTAAGTGAGGAGTGTAGGGCTTCTGCTTTGGGGTCTTGGTTGTCATAAAATCCTAGATTCATGTCTCCAAGGATAATGCATTTGGTGTTGGGTTTAATGAGTGGAGCTAGTAACAGCGGAATGTCTACTTCTGGGTGGATGTTAGAGTTGGGTGATCTGCAGACCACCACAATGTTAATCGTGATTTTTTTTCTTCATTTGTGGTGAATTTTGGCTAGTAGTAGTTTGTAACCTGCAGTGTTTTCAATGGGAGAGGATATTAATAGCAGTTTTGTCTTCTATGATGGCTACACCACCTCCATGCGAGTAGGATCTATCGGTCCTAAGGATGGTATAGTCTGATGGAATGCCGAGCGTCAGCAGTGGTCCAGAGGCTTGGTGAAGCCAGGATTCTGTGACTACTATGAGGTCTAGTTGTTGTTTAGTGATGAGATCATGTATTTCAATGGCATGAGCTCCTAGACATAGGGCATTGATGAGGACACCCTGAAAACTAGTAGGTGGTTCCTGATTGGGAGCTGCTGCAGTCGTGGGGGCTCTAAAGGCAGTGTGGTGGGAGCTTGTTTGGTGACCGATTTGGGCTTGTAGTAGCATGGATGCACTTTAGGTGGTGTCTGCTTGGGTATTATAGGGGCTAAAGTGAGGCAGTGAGAGTGAGGCATGGTCGTGATCTTAGACGAAGGTGTCTGGTCTTGCCCAGGATGGGATGGGAGTGATGCTCCTCTAGGATGTCATGGGTCTGTGGGTGATCCGTTATGTGGAGGGAGGTGAAGGGTTCTGCACCATGAATATTGTTGTTGGTGCTGTTGAAGTGGGAATGGTCTAGGATAGGCAGAAAGGGTGACATGGAGGGCAGGAAGGGAGTGGGGCAGGGGATAGGGTGATGCCTGAAGTAGGCCAGCTTGGAGAGGCCATTTCATTTTTGTGGCTGACGGAATGGCTCCCAGTGCAGAGTATGTTGTTCTGAATAATACAGAAGGGGAATATGGTGATGATTAATCAGCCTAGCATGGCTGTGTGTAGCTGGAGTTGAGGCAGATGAACACCTTGCGAAGTAACCTGTTGTTACAAAGCAGTACTGGACAAAATTAGGGATTGGTTTTTCAGGTTGGCCGGTGGGCTCAATGGTAGGCCGTTAAGGTAACTTCTTCCGAAGTAGTTCAGCATGTGATGCTATAATAGACCAGTGCCATGATATGCCATACAATTGACTATTGGTAAGTTGGTCATTGGTTCCCACCTTTTCAAATTGACCATTGATACAAAGATAGTTAGCGGCACTGGATGGTTATGCAACATATAGTAATCGGCATACAGCGACCATGGGCAGTTAAACATCAGTTAGCCATTTGAAAATGTCCAGGTAATCCATTGATGCAGTAGACAATAACAAGAGCTAGATAAATTATACAGCGTACGGTACCTATACCGCAAGGGCAAGTTATTCGACGTGTGGTTTATCAAGTGTCTTAAGTAGAGCAGCAGGCTGAAAGCAGGGTTGGCTAGTAGTTATCAAGATGTGCATTCATGCCTGCTTTCAGTTAAAGAAAGCAGGACTGAAGTGCATGCTGATATACCTGGCAAAACTAAAAGTGTATTATAACAACAAAACCCTCTTGCTTGAGATGGCAGCGGAAGCCCAAGAATGGATGGACACTGCACAGATATTGGACTCAGAGGAGCAGAGTCAGAAGGTCTGAGGAACACTGAGATCACTGCAGAGACAGCTACAAAAAACTTGAAACTTGATGCTTGACAGGGTTATTGCGGGGCTGAGTCATGCTAGCACTGCTTACAGTGTAAGGCTGTATTATAAATATAGTGGCTGCAGGATCTGGTAAGAAACACAGGATCTATGCAGGGAGGACACCGATTCCTAGTAGTGGGGCGCTGACAGTGGCACACTACCCCCTATAGAAGAAGTTTCAGGCATTATATTCCGTTAAGTACGGTTAAGATTATAACATGGAATGTCAGCGGGCTAAACAGCTATGTTAAACGCTGTAGAATAAGCCTGTACGTTAAAAGGAATAATGTGGGGATATCCCTACTGCAAGAAACCCATTTGGAGGCACAAAAACAATGGAACCTGGCTAAAGCATGGGGTGGAATACTTGTTGGTTCTGCTTACTCCACCTATGGAAGAGGGGTTTTAATTTGGATAAGGCCGACCATAACCGTAAGAGTTTTAACAACTAAAACTGAGGTCGAGGGCAGGATGCACTAATACATGGTATGCTAGAACATCGTGAGGTTTGCATAGTAAATACATATGTGCCAAATCACAACGCTACAGTATTTTTTCAATCACTGTACACTATACTGAGCCCTTGTAGAGATGGTCCAATGCTGTGGGGGGGGGATTTCCACTGCACCATTGACCCCACCAAGGACCGATCGAATGATAAACAAAGAAGGCTGTCCCCACCTGCCAAGGTGCTCTCCTCATTGGTGCAGCATTTCCAGCTGAAAGATTTGTGGAGGGAACAACACGCGGATAGCAGGGAATATTCTTATTACTCAGCCTCGCACAGAGTTCACACTAGAATTATGCTTGTGGGGGAGGAGCATGAGTTGATCTTTTCAGATGCGAAATACTTACCGAGGGTCCTGTCAGACCACGCCCCACTCATAGTTACCTGGACGGTGTCCGCCATGAGACAGCACATACCCACATGGAGACTGAGAAGCGATGAGCTGCTAAACGTAGCATTTCGTGAACAAATAAAGAAAGGTACATTGGACTTTATTGCATCAAATGAGGGGAGTGTGGAGAAAATTAGCACAATGTGGGAGGCATACAAAGTAGTCATTTGGGGGGATATGATGGCGGCCTCGTAAGGGGCTCAGAAATCTATTGTGACCACCCTCAAAGGTATAGAGGAGGAATTGCGTGTCCTGGAGTTAGAAGCAGGAACTGACCCATAACGCAAAGAGAGAGATCAAACTGAGATAGGCATGTTTAGTACAGTGGGATAGGCTGGGGAAGCTCAACTATGCACAGTATTTAGAGAGGAGCCATGCACAAGGGGATACGCCTGGGAGAATGCTTGCATGCCTGTATAAACGGGAAGGTCCCAGGACCCCCATATGTTCTATCCTTGCCACGGACCACACAGAGGTAAATACACAAGTGGGCATAAACGCAGTCATCTCTGGATACTATCAAACACTCTACTCCTTGTCTGTGGCAGAAAGTGATATTGAGGTGGTTCTAGATATGATAAACCTACCCGGACTAGAGGCGCAAAAGTCGGAACTACTTGAGGGGGCTGTGACCCCTGAAGAGGTCCTGCCTACCACTAGAAACCTCCCTTCTGGGAAGGCCCCAGGGTCCGATGGGCTGACGGGGGAGTCTCATAAAACATATGAGGATGCACTGGCTCCGCTTCTTGCAAAGGTGTTTAACGCGGTGTACAAAGAGGGGATGCTCTGGACACTATGAGGGAAGCCAAGATAATCCCACTCTTGAAACCAGGTAAAGAGGGCACGGACTGTGATCATATAGAGTACTGTCCATTCTAAATCAAGACAGTAAAATCCTCACAGTGTTATTGGTGAACAGACTTAGGAAGGTGATCCCCTGATTGATTAATCAGGATACGTGCCAAGTAGAAATATCTCTGAAAACCTGCGTAGATTGCACCAAGTTATCCACTGCACCAGTGAAGTAGAAGCGCAATGCCCTGTGGCATTTTTAGACGCCACCAAGGCTTTTGACTCAGTACATTCGAACTGGCTGTATGCCACCATGAAAAGAATGGGGATTGGACCAGCCTACATGATACAGGTTAAACTAATATATACCGCTCCGATAGCTAGGATCCGAACTGGTGAAGTGTACTCGGGCAAATTGGCAGCTATACAGGGGGACTAGGCAGGGTTGTCCCCTGTTTCCAATGCTATACATCATCGCTGCAGAACCAGTGGCCGCTTATTTGAGACAGGAATGTGGAGACTCGGGCATTGAAATAGACTGAGTGCCACACATTGTGTCGATGTATGCCGATGATATACTGTTATTTCTGAAGGACCCAGAGACCATCGTGCCATATGTGCTGGAGGTGCTTGACGGGTTCAGTGCGTACACCAGGTTCCGAATCAATAAAGACAAGTCATGCCTCTTCCCTTTGGCAGTGACGGCGGCTATTACAGAGAGGAATTTACTAGTTCTTCCCTTGCAGTGGTGCCTTGATTCCTTTAAATACCTGGGGGTGAATATTCATTGTGACCCCAAGATAGAATATGCACTAAACACGGTGCAAGCTAGAGAAGGGTTGGAAAAGTCTGTGAATTTTTGGGGCATGCTGCCGTTATCCGTGGCGGGGAGAGCAGCGCTTCTCAAAATGGTTGCACTACTGAGGCTTATGCATAGCTTCAGCAACGTCCCATACAATATCCGAGGCACTTCTTCTGAGACCTCGGAAAACTAAGCAGGCGGTTTGTGTCGCAGGGTGGGTGACACAGGGTTGGGCTAAATGTGCTACAGAGTCCCAATGAAAACGGGGGATTGAAAAAACCAAACTTTGAATTATATTTCCTGGCATGCCAATTGCTGCATGTGGTACGATGGATGGCAGAAACAACACTCCTTCAACCGACCGTCAAACATATGTACCTCAGGGATCTGCTCTGGACTCCAGGTAAGGAGGTGAAAGATCACCAATATTTGGTGAGGTTGGGGGTCCAAATTTGGAAGAGGACCTGCAAGATCATGGGATTGGAGGACCAGGTTTCTCCACAGATCCCCATTGTGGCTATTATGGTGGGCGAAAAGTGGGGGGGCATGATGGTGAGGACCAGATGTGAACCAAGTGGGGTGGCCACACTGGGGGACTTACAAAATGAAAAAGGGTTATTGACGTTTGCTGAACTACAGTACAACACTTAAACATCCAATGTGTAAAACAACAACAAGGAATACGTAGCAAGCTAAGATAGCAAGTTAAAACGGTGTCACAGAAAAAACAGGCACAAATGGTACTAATCAAACACCTTGCTATCCAATAGCTGACTCTTTGTTTTATGTGTTTTTATCTTACAGATGCTACAAAATTTTTGTTATGACTGCTATTGTTCCAATTGTAACTAGGCTACGTTATTAATATTTTTCCTCGTGATGAATGTTCCATAATAATATCTTGATGAACAGAAACATGTCGAGACAACTCTCTGGACTGTAAACAGAGATCTTAATCTATGACACATTTATTTTACCTCAAGAGGGTACTATACTATTTGTTTGATTAGTACCATTTGTGCCTATTTTTTCTGTGACACCGTTTTAACTTGCTATCTTAGCTTGCTACGTATTCCTTGTTGTTGTTTTACACATTGGATGTTTAAGTGTTGTACTGTGGACCCTTACAGTTAATTATATGTTTTAATCATTATGATTCATTATTAAAATTGGGTATTCACCTTTTTAACAGTGACTGATCCCCATTTTGAACTCCTTTTGAACCTTTGTGGTCTGGTACCTCTAGCATCTGTATCTTAACTTTGTCTTCCTATATATTGATCATTATCCTCCCGGATACAGACAAAGTATACACTGCTAACTCCTCCTTAGTCAGTAGTATGCCGGGTTTCCTCCCTTTATAAATGTGTCAATTTCTACTGCATGGGGCGGTGCTGAGAGTGATTACTAAGAGGTGGCCTTGTGTCACTGGTGAGGAAATGGGATGTGAAGATGTAGAGAACCTACTCAGCGTCGCCGAAGGCCAGCATGAAATCTCTAGAATTTATGAAGTATTGATTGGAAACACCTCTAGAGCTGAACTAAAATGCAGGGTAAGGTGGGAGACTGAGATGGGTAAGGTGTTCGAAGACAAAGAATGGAGGGCCATATCTCTATATCATAAGAAGGTCTCCAGGACTGACAGGTTACAATTTATATAATTTTACATCATACCTAATGCCGCAGGTGATCTCTACATTTAAAGGTGCAAGCACACAAGAATGTCCCAAATGTAGGGAAGTGTGCGTTGGGATGACTCACATGTTTGGGGGATGCCGGGAGATACAGGCATTCTGGGAGCAGCTAGCACACAAGGCCGCCCAAGGCAGAGTAAATCTGGAAGTACAAGCCCCGGAGGCATGCATACTAGGCAGGTACAAGAGGAGCTTGAAGGACAAACCATTGAATAAACTCAAAGATTTAATGTATATACTGGCAAAGCAATGCATAGCTATGAAGTGGAAAGATGCTACGAGACCGAGTGTTATGAAATGGTGGGAGGATCTGAAGAAATGGGTGACAGCTGAAACAGGAGTGCGGGAGAATGCCCTACGTACACAAAAATTGGACATGAGCATAGACATTCAGCAATGGGTAGCCCTGACCGTGTCATTGTTCAGCCTGGAAAGAGAGAATGTAACCACACAGATGGGCAAGCGATGCTGGTATATATGGAAACCATCGACATTTCTATAATATAGCTTGTGTAGACAGGGTATACGGGGAGTTGGGAAGTTGGAGGGAGAGGTAAATGTAAATGTCAATTGACGAACCCTCAGGTATCTGAGCGCTGCTTATTATTACCCACGGTGTGTGGTGCTCATTTATCGACCTCGGAAGGATGAAAGCCCCCCGGGATTCGAACCTGCGTTAGCAGGCTCTGCACGGATGTCAAAGCGAGCACTCTACTCGCTGTGCACTTGACCAGCATATATGTGTGACGCTGATGTGTTGTGTTGATTGTAGAAAACAATAAACACATTTTTTTTAAAAGTTTCCACAAAAATAATAGTAACTATAACAGGGGTGCCTAGACTCGTGATCACAAAGAGCCGAGAAGACAAGGAGTTGTTGAGTTTGCAGGGCTGCTGCAGCAAACTCACAGCTCAGGTACGTGTTGCAGGCCTCTCCCTGCAGCCACCATTGATAATACCACTGCTTCCTAATCTGCAAAGTAGCTTGTATTCACACAGGGCCATAAAATGTGAATAATGGCCCTGTGTTGTCCAGTGAAAGCAAAAGGCCTGTGAAGTGCAGGGGCTATGGTGACCTCGATGTCTAGTGCAGAACCCCTATCCACCCTTAGGGAAGGCCCGCGCACTTATGTTATGTCATTTATAACGTGCCTGTACACAAGTGTGTCTAGGCGCACATTGTCAGAATTGGACTGGGATGCAGCTGGAAGAGTTATATTATGCTTAGAAACAGGCGTAGACAGGGTAGGGCCTGAGTGGGCAGATCCCACCGAAAAACTTGCAAAAGCCCACTCAGCAGCACTGTGTGGGCATTTACAGATGTTAATGCCACTGCAGTGGGCCCAGCTAGATTAGCTTCAGCCCCACTTGTCAGACAATCCTGGCTAAGCCTCTGTGCTTAGCTTGCGTTTGGCCCATAGAGCCAAGCCAGACCAAATGACTCTGCTCTGATTTCCTTTGAAGTCTATGACTCCCCCACCTCAAACATGTTCACACATTCACATCTGTGCACATAACTACACACCATGCAGAAAACCAAACCAGCAGATAAAGGTGGGTCCATTGTAATCATGGATGCCACAATGTACAAGAACGGTTGCTTAACATTGTTACAAGACAAGGACACTTACATAATCTTGGATAATGATCCAAGTAAAGACATACAACTGTTGATTGAATGTGTGATCAATAAAGCACAAATGGAAGGTTGGATTACGGACAAAACAAAGGACTTTCTTATCAATAAAACTCCAATAATACCGGTATTCTATGGCCTTCCCAAAGTTCTCAAGAATCTCACGAATCCTCCATTCAGACCAATTGTTGCAGCAACAGACAGCATATTTGATCCACTATCAAAATACTTGGACAAATTACTACAACAAATAAGTCAGTCAACAAAAACATATCTTAGAGACACAACACATTTCCTCAATACACTCAACAACATGGATCAAATACAAAGTGACTGGACCTTGTTCACACTGGATGTACAATCATCATACACATCCACACCCAATGAAGAAGGGTTGGAAGCATTAGAATGGCTCCTACTGAAAGAAAATGTTCCATCTAATAAAGTGTTTGCAATACAACTGGCAAACATGATTCTTTATAACAATTTTTTCAGATTTCAAGGGCAGTATTATTTACACATTTTGGGCACATCCATGGGCTCATCGATGGCACCAGCCTATGCCAACATCTTCATGTTTTACTTTGAATCGACTCCCATCCTGGAGAATCCCACATGGTCACCCATACTGGCCATGTGGAGAAGATATATCGATAATATTTTTGGAATCTGGAAAGGACCACCTGCTGAAATCAAGCTCTTCGTAAACTATCTGAATAGCTGTAACCCAAATTATACATTTACTCTAGAAGTGGGGACATCAGAGGTGACCGATGTCAACAATAGCCTATTCTACACCAGTCATCATCCACAACACCTGAAAAAGAATCTTCCTTTCAGCCAACTCTTAAGAATCAGACACATAGGGCCTCATTACGAGTCCGGCGGTAACCGCAGTGGTAAAACCACCTGGTTACCACCAGACTCGCATTACCATTCCACCTCCGTGACTCCCGGAATTACCAGGGCATTACAGCCCCGGTGTCCCGGGAGTCACGGAGGCGGAAGGGTGTTAATCCCCATTCCCATTGAGTCCCATAGGACTCAATGGGAATGGGGAAGTGGAAAAACCGGCACCATCTCGTGATGGTGCTGGTGTTTCCACGTCCGCCTGCGGGCAGGAGGTGTTCAACCCGCCAGGTCTGACCTGGCGGGAGGGAAGATCACCTCCCGCCTGCCGGACTCGGGATCGGGCGGTCAGGAATTAACAGTGACGGCCGGTTTACCGCCACTGTTAATTCCGGGCCGCCCGACCCGTAATTAGGCCCATAGTCTCAGATGAGGATACATACTAAACAGCAGAACAAGACCAAATCAAATGTTTCCAGGACAGCGGATTTCCATAAAACATCCTGACAGAAGCAGCCCTAAAATGATGATGTAGATCTAAGAACAGAGCTGATTTATTGCAACCAAGACATAAGGAAGACAAGGATGAATAGAATATCCATTAATTTATCTATCCCAATACTCACAACAAAGTTCTCAAATCGGAAAAATACTCACGAAAAATTGGAAAATCACAAGATTGGACCAAAACTGAGTGCATTATTCCCTAACCAACCATTGATGGCATACAAACGAGGACGCAACCTGAGAGATTCTTTGGTGAAAGCGGAAAGAACAGACAAGTCAAAACAAAGAAAGGGACATTTCCATGCTTGAATTGTTGCCATTGCAACAATGTACAGAAAGGTAAATTCTTCAGACATCCATATACTGGACAGAAAATCAACCTTTATGATTATGCAACATGTGAAAGTAAACTGGCAATCTATGCATTAATTTGCCCATGTGGGCAATAGTATGTAGGACAAACCTCTAGAAGAGTGAAAGACAGAATATCAGAACACAAATCGAACATACGGACAAGAAATGATAAATCGCATGTAGCAAGACATTTTTGAACAAACACCATAAGATTTTGCAACTGAGATTTATTATCCTGGAACTAGTTACCAAACCACCACGAGGGGGGAATCTAAACCAGATCCTCTCTCGTAGAGAAACATTCTGGATTCACAACCACGTGGTATGAATAAAGAGTTCTCTTTCAATGCATTTTTGTGAAATTTTGTCTGCAAGACATGACAGAAGAAGTTAACCACACATCCATAAAGCATCGAATGATTTGTAGATTGATATGAACTTCATGAATGGATCTGACATGTACTATCATTATTACAAGGGTGTGACAAATTAATGTTTAGAAAGAGAATTTAGGATATATTCTACTTTTACAAACACGGCTAATATAGCTATTGTTATTGTTGTAATCGGATAGAATTATGTGATCATCATTCTAATAATATAACAACCATTGTGATCTCAATGTGAAGTAATGGCTATACTCGATTACCAGCCAGAGCGAACGGCTGGATGATCAGTGACATTCACCAATGCTATTTAATAGACGCGCTGAGAAAATATCATTCACATAACATTTCCCTTTGAGAATGTGATTACGTAGAGAAAACAGAACTAACTACATTGTTTACATGCTCACGCAATGTAAGACATGATGATGTGAAAGGGTAATCACTGGGACTACATTTCCCATGAATCCACTGAACGAACGTGCACACATTTGTTGATTGAAGACACACGTATATAACGCTTGTGTTGCCTAGCAATGAGCGTTTACCAGCTATGGCGCCGGCAAGACAGATAATCTTACGAGGTTGCAACGCGAGTTTTGTTGTAAGTACAGAAAAAATATACTCAGTTCGAGGCAAGCACATGACAGGACTGTGGGCTAATTGACAATTTTTTACACTCTAGAACAAGCAAAAAAATAGGTTGCTACCGCAATCGATTGTAATTAACACAGCAATACACTGTGAGGTAAGCGAAGGGATACCCAATCTGGCGCCGAGCTGAAGTCAGACTAGAGGTAAGCCCCAGAAACTAGTTCTCGCCAATAACATGAGAAACAAACACTAGTACCCTATATGGGTGATTAATGTAATAAACACAATTGAAGGTATTGTGAAATACAGACATGGATGAATACACGCCGATATTTATATTGATATTTATATTTTAGGATAGGTCTTGAATAATCCAGATAAACTAGTCAAGATCCGCTATACGAAAGTGGCTTAACCCTGCACTACAGATTCCTAAAATTCAGGTAATATACTAAGTCTATTGAATTACCGGTGTCAATTGACATTGGCAGACTATGAACGGTTCAACATTGAGTATTATCTGTATTAATTACAGGGGACATTGAAGTACCCTACCTGAGAAAGAATAACCATTACTTCACACGGGGATAGGATCTGATGCAAACAATTGATGCTATAACATGAAATGATTATAAGACAAAGATAAGTTGGAATGAAATGAAAATTACATTTGTGGAAATCAGTTTCAGCAGCACCTGAAGAAGAGAGACTAACTGTTGTTTTTTGATCTTTGAAATTTGATTTTGTTGGAATTATAACAATATATGTATGAATTTGTCAAGATATGGGAAGAATACATCTAATTAAATCATGTGGATGTTATTTAATAACTTGATTTCCTAAATTGGTGACCATTATTTCTTGAAAACCACAGTTCATACATTGTGCATTCAGTGAATTTATTGAGAACAACCAACTTATTTCTTCATAACGAATTGAACTAATTAAGGTTACAATTAATATTGACTGGATATAATCGCCAGTACCTGCAGGTGTGGAATCCCGGATGTGTATTATTTGGTTTGGATACATATATTGATTAGCCCTGGGTATGGTAAAGTCTTGGAAAGGTCACCATAGAGTATGGTCACTTTATTCACCTTCAAATAACTACACACCCACACGCATAAACACGCAAAGATTTAATTTTGTACTTGCCCGCTAATCCAGCTTCAGGATTCCATGCCACTGTCAGCCCAACAGGATGTCCATGCTGGATGCTGAGAGAGATTTTCCAGGTATTGTGCATTGTTGCCAATGTCGGGTATGTGCTGGAGTCCCTTCACACATCGTCAGACAACCTTCCCTGCAAATCTTGGAAGCAAACTCCTGGCCTTCCATGGGCCATTAGGTAGTCACTGGTTGTGATACTCCAAGCAAAGGGAAAACTAGGTTTTCCCTGCAACACTAGCCAGCCCTGGAGAGCCTCATCAGCTGCTTGCTTCTGCTGATGGAGCAGACAACTTTCACTGGGCCCGTCCTCTGACTCCTCTATTATTGGTGGCAAGACACCATTGCAGATACTGCATAACTTGGTCACCGCCATGCACTGCTCATGACATCTAATGTGCCAATCCAACAAAAAGAGATTAGTAGTATCCCAGAATGATGTTGTTCATTTGAATGTGATTTGAGAGGCATTACTTAACAATGCCCAAATGAACTGCAAAGATCATTTTCAAGAAACGATTTTCCACATCAGCGAGCACCATGAGATGAGATGCGTCATGTGCAGTGCATGGTGGTGGCTGGGTTATGGCTGCTTTGGGTTGGCTTTGACAGAGTTTTGGCTGCTGTATGAACCGAAACTGATTAATATGTGTGTTTTTTTTCTTCCATGCCAACCATCCCTTTAACAAAGTTGTTCGCTGACTACATAACATTGGAAATAAAACATCAATAAATAGACTTAGAATCGACAAATGATGGGAATGATGACATTAAATTACAAACATTAATTTAGAAGAAATGTAAAGTCTCAAAATGTTGAGAATGCAAATGTCAATGCCAATGTTAACGTAACACAACTCAAAGCCACAATTTGCTAATTGCCTAATCCAAATAAAAGTACAACACACTAGAAATTGACAACTAACGCAAACTAGAAAAGCTTTTTTAGGTGTAAAATCAATGCAGGCAGTGGGCAAAGTAAGCACAAGGATTTTAGAATGGTCAGATTCTTTCAGGTAATGGAGAAAATGTTTGACTTGTTAAGATACCGAAATGCACTAATGCAAATGTACCTGTGAAGTGAATTTACTATAGCACATGTTGATTTCAATGTGTCTTTTTAAGGTTTGCGTGGCAAGTCTTTTCTAGAATGAACAGGCGTATATATGTGTCTGTATTCACCGGGTATTGCTTTAGAATGCATTGCTCTTAAGTTCTGCAAAACACAAACAACTAGTCTAGTAAAGTAATATCCAACAATTGTTTAGAAAATCATACACAATCAAATTATAGCTCAAACGTTGAATTTTATTTTCTCAATGTGCTCCTTTTTATGCACTTTATCGTTCTCACAGCTAACAAATGCATGTATCCAAGCGTAAAATCCACATTTCAGCAGATGTATTGCTTCTCGCATATGGTTTACCAAAACATGTATCCAAACCAAATAATCCACATTTCAGATGCATTCCTTCTAAGATATGGTGCCCTTTCCAAGACTTTACCATACTCAGGACTAACCACAACATGCATCTAAACCAAAGATTCCACTTTTAAGATGCATTCCATCTAGGATATGGTGGCCTTTCCAAGACTTTACCATACCCAAGGCTAACCAATATATGTATCCAAACCAAATAATCCATATTTCAGATGCATTCCTTATAGGATATGGTGGACTTTCCAAGACTTTACTATACCCAGGGCTAAGCAATATATGTATCCAAACCAAATAATCCACATTTCAGATGCGTTCCTTCTAGGATATGGTGGCCTTTCCAAGACTTTACCATACCCAGGGCTAACCAATATATGTATCCAAACCAAATAATCCACATTTCAGATGTGTTCCTTCTAGGATATGTTGGCCTTTCTAAGACTTTACCATACTCATGGCTAACCACAACATGCATCCAAACCAAAGATTCCAATTTTAAGATGTATTCCTTCTAGGATATGGTGGCCCTCCCAAGACTTTACCCTACTCAGGGCTAACCAAAACATGTATCCAATCCTAATTTTCCACAATTCTGATTTTTCCCTGTTAGGATATGGTGGTCTTCACGAGACTTTATCATTATCTAGGCTATCCAATACATGTATCCAAGCAAAATATTCCTCATTTCATATGTATTCCTGTTAGGATAATGTGGGATGTATGGACCCACTCCGCTAAAGCTGCAGACCAGGAAACTGCAAGTGTGAAAGGGGTCGTAAATGGCCTCTAGAAGGAACAAACATGGAGGGGGATGCCATGGACTGCAGGGAGACAAAAAGAGGCAGAGCCAAGTGACCATCTGTTGCTAAACATGAACAAAGAACACATTTTAAAAGTCTTATAACTTGCTATTCAAAATGGTGAAAAATATAAAAAGGACAGAGTTGGTAATTTAATTTCTGGCTGCATTTGTGAAGAGGTGGTAGAACTGTGTGACATGTTCTGTACAGGAATGGTAAGATATGTGGTTTTATGCAAAATGTATTACTGTTAGAATTGTGAAAATTTACACTCATATCCCTATGTTAAACACGCACATTTGTGGAAATGTGCATACAATTTGGAAATTATGTTCATAGCGAAAAAGGCAACATTCTGTAGAAAGTGGAGACAAGATCCCACCACTGCAGGGTTTTGAGGAATAGCTGCTATGTAAAATATGGCATCTTTGTGTGTGATTTGTATAAAGGTGACTAATGTAGAAATCTACATTTAGTATCAAATCCGACTTTGAGACCAGTGGCTAAAGGGAGGTCTCTGAGGACTGTAAAGAAAATCATGAAACGTGACATCATCCGGCCTTGATCCAATCACTCAAATTGCAAGGTGGAGATGAAGTGTGGTCCAATCTCAGCTCACAGGAGCAAGCTTAGCTAAGCCGGCCCATACACCCTCTTTGTGATGTCATTTTAAAGGATAAATAGAGACAGCTGACAACACATATGGACTCACTGATCCAGCCACTTTCCTGATTCCAGCGGCACACTCTGATCCAGCTTTCTACATCCAGCTTTAAATATTCTTTCAGATCCAGATGCCAAATCTCTTGCCATCAATAGAGACTATTGATTTCAGCAAGGCCCCAAATCCTCAAATTTATTCTCTCCACTCAGTAAAGCGCTGTGTGGTGTGAGAAGGCCTTTTGAACCAGTATCCTGAAATTCTCTGGCTTGCCACCACTAGGCTTGCCTGAGGAACTCGCCATCCAGCTGATTCAAATACCCAAAGATTAGGAGGGCAGATCCTGTGCCAATCCTGCGACCGGCCTAGATGATCCGGTACTGTGCCTGATGTGTTGTCTTTCCTAGACCAGACCCAATCCCCTGACCGGTGCTGACGGTCCCATTTAAAAACTTATCCTGTGAGTATGAATAGGAAGAACTGTGGCCCATAGTATATTTGCATTGCCTTATCCCTATCTCAAACCTATCCTATCTTTCATTAAGAACCAGTATTGTTAGGAGTATCTTTGCATTGTCTGATCCCTATCTCAAACCCATCCTATCTTTCCTTCAGAATCAGTATTGTTAGAACTATCTTTGCCCTGGCCCTTTTCTCATCTGAAGAAGTCAAGTTTCATTAGCAGGCGGGTCACCCTGATCAAAGTTTGAAAGGTTTACACATGTAAAATAGCTTTTAACTGCTTCCGACTTGGACCTTAAGATTTCAATTGTTTTCTGCTGACCAAATCGTTGCTTGTGCTTGTGTGCAACTGTTCAAAGCGGCTCCCATAGGAATCTATGACAATTTCAGTATTTTTGAGCATATTTGGTGTTTTTGCCTAGTCCATTTTAAAGATCATTTGAAAGCCAGTCTGACAGCTGAAAAGTCATTGCTTATTGGGGGTTGAGGGGTGTTGCAGGTGGAACTTCCAACCATAGTGCTATCTGATCTGAAACTAACACAAAAGTATTATTTTCTGTGCTGCATTTGTTTTGCTCATTACTTACTCCTCGTGTATTAAAGATATTATTCAGTGTTCTGTCATCCCATTGGTGATTGTTGTTTACCTATTAAAATATATTGTGATTAAATCTTAAATACATAAATAAATACATTCCTTTGGAAACTAGCCAGATTCCTGGTTCAGTGTGACCGTGGGGGGTGTTCCAGGGGGCGGGTGTGATATGAGTGGTATATCGTTCAGAATATTGAATTTATAGACACAAATAAATAAGGATTTCCGTTGTTGACTACATGCTGGGCTTTGACTTGGGTGTGTGCCGGATTGAAGTCCCTTACAATCTGGTGGTCTTCTCAAGATGCAATTCAATACATACTCATCAGCTTGGTTATATGAACCAGTCCCGTTAAGGGACTGGTCCATACATCAGTGCACTTACTGTTTACCCACCTAATTTTTCTGCTACCATCTGGGGAATACCTCTATGTGACTTTAAAAGCTACTACATTGCACTATCTGAGCATATTATTTTCAGTCAAACCTTTCATGGCACCTTACAATGGATCTTTCCTGATAAGGCAAAGACCCCCAGGCTCTGCGCTTCATGGCGACCCATAGACCTTTTAAATATAGACAAGACATTATTTTCAAAAGTGCTTGGTGGCAGACTGGTACTTAACATACACTTATAAGTTGCGTCTGAGCAGCGTAGCTTTTGGCCTGGTAGAGATACTGCAGAACATACTAGACAGGAAGCGACATTGGTGGATCTGTGCTTCATTTTTTTTGTTTCTCAGTACGTTTGTTCTACAGTCAGGTGGAACTATCTTTGGTCAGTTCTCAACAGAATGGCTTTCTCATATTTTCCAAATGTGTCAAGATATTTTATGAGCATCCATTGTATGATACTCTCACTCTGCCGCTGAGACTGGGGGCCTGGTCCATTCAGAGTCATACAGGTGCCAGACCACCCTTTACCAGTCCACCCAGCATCCCTTGCCAGCACTTGCCTTCGGGCTCCCTTACCCAGACTAGCCCAACTTGGTCCTCCCTGTCCACTGCACTCATCCTCCCTTCCCCCTTCTTCCCATTACACTTGATACCTTGGCCCGCTTAGCACTTGCCCGCTGCCACTCTTGAGGCAGCCCACTCCTGCAATTCTCCCTCTACCCCCTGCACATACCACTTTGTCATGAACATGCACGGTAGGATTGTCACAGGGCCAATATAACCATTTTTGGTGATCTACATTTGTGGATCCCATGCCTTGTCACAGGGCCAATATAACCATTTTTGGTGATCTACTTTTGTGGATCCCATGCCCCACCCCATCTTGTCTTTGGGCGCCTGGAAACATTTGTATAGGCGCCATACAAATGTCCAATGAATTAATAAATAAATAAAGACCAGGGTTATATTGGATAGGCTGTTCTCTGAGACCTTTAGAGCCAGTGGGTTACTCGACAGGGCTGCCACCTGTCTCCACTGTCATTTTTGATACAGAATATAATGGCCTTGCCACTTATTCAGCCATTTAGTTGTAGCCTCCACATCCACATAAAGGTGGCTGCTACTGCAGACTATATTATAGTTATATATCAATCCTGAAAAGGCTTCTAGGTACGTTCTCACACTAGAAGATGAATTCAGCTCTGTGTCTAGGTATAAGCTCAATGCAGGTAAATCTCTCACTTGGAATGGCAGGTAGGCATTTTGACCAGTTTCCAAATGGGTTAGATAACTGGGGGTAGACATCTCCCATTAGCCTACCAAGAGAATATATTGCTTAAGCTTCCACTCTCCATCTTTGCCAAAATGAATCTGGCAGAAATAACCACCCTGTCTATTTACCTATGACTTACCAGACCCAGGTTAGCAAATATTATTCATCACCAGCTTCATATGCGATGGGGAGGAACTTTTGAAATGATTACTGGTCCGCCTGAGTACAGGGATGAGTAGTGTCTTCAACGCTTACTCAACCACACACAACTACTAAACCAGCAGTGTCTCATTCATAAAGATTAAGCAGGCACAGATATACCTCCTTTGCCTCTATTGGTAGCACAGGCTGAGGGCGGGTTATACTCGTCAGGAGGGGTGTGTTCTGAAATAGTTGCACCATAAACAACAATAGTGCAGCAGTGGTTCCAAAATAGGAGAATGTCAATCAGGGTTTGTAGAAAAATAGGAGCTTTAATAATAGCTAAAACTGCACACAACAAATGAAAAACACTAAAGGCCCACTCCAGCAAAAGAAATACAGAGAATTCATACTTTGAGAAGGAGCACTCCGGGTCGATAGGAGGGACTGCGCAGGCAAAAGATTTTAGCAACAATGTTGAGATACAAGGATATTTCTTTAAAATGCAAGAAAATGAGCTTTAAGTCACTCTTGTCCTTTTAGGTAAACTGGTGGGAAAGCGCCTTTTCAAATACCTTTATTTATTTGCCTTGGGTGCTCAACAGTGTGGAGCCAGGCTTCTGGGTGGTTTTCTAATGTCAAGCCAGTGTTGAGACAGTTGAGATGTGTTAATCCGATGGTAAATTGGCTTCAAGATGGGGTGCTCCTTAGATCAAGTCGGCACTCAACACAGTTCCAGTGGATGGGTCCCATCAGCTCAAATCAGTGGTCAAGCAGGGTTGAAACATTGTGTCTTTTGTGTCAAGTAAGCTTTGACGATGGAGCGAGTTGATTACTTTCAGCTGGATGTGTCTTATTATTATGAGGTGGGTCAAGATCATGCTTTCGTTGGGTCGAGTCAGCACTCAAGATGCTGCGATTTGGGAATTCCCACCTTGGCGAGTCTGTGGTGGAGTTCTGGCAGCATTGCCCCTCACTAGGTTGAGTCGGTGTGGAGAAAGCTCAAACAAACAGGTAAGGTGTTTGAAACCCTTAGAGTGTAAAAAGCAGCACAGCGACTGCTGTAGCGGCTCGAAGTGAGTCAAGTGTGGTCAAGCCAACTCAAGATGTCTTGAGGCAGTAAATAGGGTTTCAAGCCGCTTCTGGATTTGTGGGTTGCTAGGAGGCCCAGTGCAGGGTATCCAGAGAAAAGGTAAGTCGTTAGTCCCACACTTTCAATCCAGAAAGCGTGTCTGCTTTATCCAACATGACTACATCGAGGGGTCTTTCAACTCCAGTGAACAGGATCCTGGTTGAAGTGCACAGGCAACAGAAGGGCCTTGGACAATAGCAGTGTCACCCCAAGTGTGCCATTGGAATTGGTATGGAGCAGAGCTTGTTTCTACTTTGGACTCTTCTGTCACCACCTTTATGGTATTACCCAAATTGTTCGTTTACAATTGTTCAAATGAACAATTGACAGAATTTAAAGGGTCACAATTGACCTTTTCACAATTGACCGTATATATATATATATATATATATATATATATATATATATATTTTCAGTGAAAAAACTTTGTTAAAGGGACGTTATGGTTCAAAGTAAAACCGAAAAACCCCTGAAATTCGGCAGTTATGGTAAAATAAGCATCCATAACTCGCGCCACCGTGCACTGCTAACACTAACACCCAGGACATCAAAGATGACATCACAAATGTCATTGATGACATCACTGATGACATCACATGGCTGGCTCTCCCTTTTTTTCCTTTACTGACATATCTAAGCCACATAGTTTTCTTCAGTAACAGTCAGGAAGTAAAAATTGAAAAGGTACTATATTTGTAGACTTAGGGTCAAGTCAAATAATATGAAACATATACATAGCGGAAGACACAGGCTTAAAAGAGAGCAATCTTTTCTGTGCATGAAGATAATCATTAGGGTTATCCGCACTTTCTCATAGTTTTATTTGTATTACTCTACCTTCCCTGTATATGCTCATATTTGTATACATTATACTCACTCTCCTTTCCTTTGGGTGCAGTCACATCATGTGATACACATACAATGGTAAGTAGCATCTTTAAAAAAGAGCAATAGTTTCTCTACATAAAGACAATCAGTTAGGTTATGAACTCTTTCTGCTACTACTTCTGCTTTTTTGTTTACTTCACTGTCCCTGTATATACTCATATTTGTATGTGTTGTTGTCTCTTTGTGTTTTGTCTGTAATAATTATGTATTAAGTAGGTTTTATTATCTACTTATTACATGTTTCACAGTACGCAAAACTCTAATAAGAAGGCAGTTATCATTTCACTATTCAACATGGCAAGATTATTAATATGGCACCTTCATCATGTATGCTGCACACACTGCCTATGTTTCTGCATGAGTAGCTTAGTATACTGGATAGAACTTCATAATAGAATGCTATTTATATCAATGCATTGCTTAATGCACTAATTAGCTCATGATATTTATCCCAATGATCCTTGACAGTTTTTGGTCAGCATTATAAGAATCCCTTGTACAGAGTTTTTATGAAAAGTAAATGCACATGTGATGTCATCAGTGATGTCATCAATGACATTTGTGATGTCATCTTTGATGTCCTGGGTGTTAGTGTTAGCAGTGCACGGTGGCGCGAGTTATGGTTGCTTATCTTACCATAACTGCCAAATTTCAGGGGTTTTTCGTTTTTACTTTGAACCATAATGTCCCTTTAACAAAGTTTTTTTCACTGAATTTCATAGGTTTTTAGTAGCGCAACTTAACCATAACGTCCCTTTAACAAAGTTTTTTCACGGAATTTCATAGGTTTTTCGTAGCGCAACTTAATCATAACGTCCCTTTAACAAAGTTGTTTCACTGAATTTCATAGGTTTTTAGTAGCACAACCTAACCATAATATCCCTGACTTCATATACATGTAACATAGAACATACTGAACCCCCACGTAGTGATTTGATGTCTGCGGACTACTGCCATGTCCGCGGACATATCGAGAATCTGAGCGTAGTGAATGTAAATTTAAATAGTGTGCCCCATTTCCCCTTTGAAGTTGGCTCTGAAAAGAGCCCTTTTTTTTTGGTTTTTTTACAGATGCTTGACAGACACCTGTTATTTTGTATTTTTTTTATTCTTTTTTTTTCTTACTTTACTCCTAAAATCTTCACATAACCTTCTCCAAAGCAACCCTTACATTCCAAAATAGAAAGCCATTTCCCGTAAAAGATAAAGAGATGCCATCTTCTTTAAAATTAACAGTATTACTGGCATCAATATTCTCATTATTACAGAAGAACATACCAGCTCTAAGCATGAAGGCACACATGCCTCGGTTGATGACGCACCTAGCAATGTTTTGCTGAGGACAAAAAACTGAACTATTGTCCCATATGCCCTAGGTAGTAATCCAGAAAAAATTACTTTCGCATTTGGAAGGATCTTCACTACGGCTTGAACCAAGCGTTCCAAATAAGCCAACAAAGTAGGGGCACTGACGTTGCCCAAATGGAAAGCACCATAGTGCAAAACTACCACATGCGGGCTGTTCATTGTGGCCATATCTGCACAAACTTGTACAATTCCCTGTACATTGCAATCAGGCACAGTGCTCCACACCACCTCCACTCCTTTCACATCAAAGTTCTTTTCAACATGCCTGCATCGAGCGTACTGTTGTAAACCATGCACAAACATATCTCCAAGCACCAACACCCTGACTTTCTCTACTTCTGCCATCTTCACCACACACAGTCTCTTTCAACACAAATCCACAACCTCGACATCTGATTGGCTAATCCGTACAGTCTTCTTTCCATGTTGGATTTGCTGGAAAACCCCGGATATAGCATGCCCTGTCCACGGACAGCCACGATGTCCGCGGACCGCGTAACTCTTCGACACCCCTTCTACCATTTCCACTTTACTTTCTGTGCCATTCCCTCATTGCATACAGCTAAGTAGTCACACAATACGAAGAACGTCCTCAGAACACCCCCATTTTGTTTATTTTCGAACATTTCAGGACAATTATCATTTCATTATTCAACATATTAACATTACAAATATTATACTTTCATCTTGTACGCTCGACACAATGCTATGTTTCTCCATTAGTAGCTCAGTCTACTAGATAGAACCCCACAATACAATTCTATTTATATCAATGCATTGTTCAAAGCACTAATTACGGTATGATATTTATTACAATGATCCTTGACACTTTTTTCGCAACATTATAATAAAAATCCCTAGTACACACATTTCATGAAAAGTAAATGCACATGTGATGTCATCAGTGATGTCATCAATGACATTTGCAATGTCATCTTTGATGTCCTGGGTGTTAGTCTTAGCAGTGCACGGTGGTGGCGCGAGTTATGGTTGCTTAGCTTACCATAACTGGTGAATTTCAGGGGTTTTTCGGCTTTACTTGGAACCATAACGTCCCTTAAACAAACTTTTTTTATTAGCACGCAAACAATATACAAAGATGTAGTGTAAACAGCAAGTTCTCACATATGGCTTTACACAGAATGTTGCAAAGTAAGCATTTATGCTCGTTCACAGTGAAGGTCAGCTGCTTCAATTTTTTTCTCGCGGCCCGGAGAGGCCCACGACTCCCAGTAAAAGGTTCTATTTTTTTTTTTACCTTGACAGACAGAGATTGTGCTGAAAGACTTCTTTTGAAGAAGTGTAGCAAAAACGTAAGACACGATAAAGATGACATTTCAAAACCACTTTTGTATATTATATCACTTTGAGAAAGATTGTTGGCACACGCGGAGTTGTATTTTGGGACTGCACTACACTTCGACAATGGAAAATGCAATTATAATGTAAGTAACCCTTTTATACCGGAATATAATAACAATAGCGTGGCATTAAAGCCCGGTCAAGTTGTACTTGTTCGTTCAATGTGACATATTGTTTTCTACTGCGCACTATCACCGCCGAATTGATCCCCTGTCGTTTAGAGGGCTCTGAAAAAGGCAGACAACACAGGGTGGGTTAATAGAAATAATTTAACCGGTCTATAGCCGGTCAAGCGCTCTACTCGCTGTGCCACTTCACTGTAGCCGGTCAAGTGGCACAGTGAGTAGAGCGGTCGCTTTGACATCTGTGCACAGCTTGCTAACGCAGGTTCGAATCCCGGCACGACCAAACTCATCCTTCCGTGGTCGATAAATGCGCACCATCACCGTGGGTAATAATAAGCAGCGCTGAGATACCTGACGGTTCTTAGCGCTATATAAATGCGAAAATATTATTATTTTATTATTAACATACTCAGTTGCACTATCTTCACTAGCAAATAGTTTCACGCCCTAATAAATAAAATGAATATTTTTAATAAAAATCGGCTGCTGAGACAAATTTATGTTTTTTAAAACAGGTATGTTGCCCTATTTTGCCAATGTCACGATTTTCAGACTCCAGCGGATGGATTTTTCAACTGCCAGGTGCAGCTCCATGTAAGCAACTTCATGACCCTAACCATTTTATGGGACAATCGCCAAGGACCAATATGCCCTTACGCAGTACTAGCGGCTAGAAGCAACGTACCAACCATTATGGTGGTCTAATGCCTCGTTGTTGGAGCAACCTTCCGATTATCAGTGCGACCATTTACTGCTTTTATCATAAACCAACAGCCTATCTACCGCAAAGGGACAGCGCGTGGCTCAAAATAACCTTTTGCTGATCGACAGCAGAGACAATTGCAAATCTCGGAATATTCACTAAACATTTCATGTGAAATAAATGTACTTTACCAAATGTACAATCCTGCTGTTTACTTTTAAACCACAGTTTCATATTCCGAATTGTGGCGCACTGTGTTCTAAGCTGATCTAACACCCTCTGTACCACAAAGGAACATCGCGTGGCCCAACATGAACTTTTGCGGATCGACAACAAAGACAAATGCAAATCGCTGAATAGTCTCTAAACATTTGATGTCAAATAAATGTACTTTACAAAATGTACAATCTTGCTGTTTGCTTTTAAATCACAGTTTCATATTCCGAATTGTGGCGCGCTGTGTTGTGACATAATGTGTGTTGTCTTCCGGGTTCTGTGTAAAGTCGCGTAGGACTGGAGACGACTGGTCGCGTTTGATGACGCACCCTGTAACGTCACGGAGAGAGGCGGGGAATATGAATGCTTTCATAATGTCAGGCTTAGATGCGGGAGATATGATTTAGTGTCGCAAAAGCAAGTCAGCCAGGTCAATAGCGCCAGTCATAGGATTATCACATAATGTCGGCGCACACCAGCCTGATTTATCGTTTCTTTAGTGGACAAAAAGTCGGGTGAGGCCCATAGGAAATTGTACTATCAGCGGACAAAAGGAGGGTCCGTAGAACACTTTCAACCTGACAACGAACAATACACACAACGTTCTCATAACACCCCCATTTTGTGTAATTGCAACCATTTCGGGACACCGCAAGTGTTCTTAGAACACATTCAACTTGACAGATTACAATACGGATAGCGTCCTCAGGACACCCCCAGTTTGTGTATTTACGAACATTTAAATACACCGCGAGTGTTTTTAGCTCAATTTTACCTTCCTTGTGAACAAAAAGGACACATACTCCGTCCTCTGAACACCCCACCATTTAGTTTATTTACAAAATGTCAGAACAGCCGTGTTCTCCGCGGACAAATCGAACACAACAAAAGCGTATAGCACATAAAAAAAAAACATTGAACCTATCTCATACTCCCCCACCCTCCCCAAACACTCTTACACACCAACACACTCCACTAAATACAATTTTTAATCCAAGTTTCACCGCGCTGTACGCGGTCGACGGCGAATACAAGATGGCGGGTGCTACAGAAAATCTGACGCGCTCCACGCCCCACGCCGTCCAATCAGCGAACACGTTGCATGTCCGCGGTCATAACTCAAGCCCATGGGCCAATCGGGGTGCTGTCCGCGGAGCGAACAGGGAATTCCGTCCGCGAAGCGAACACAGATATCACTAATTTTTTTGCCTTACATTTTGGTCATTTTTAAAAAAACTACTGGACGGATTTACACCAAATTTGCAAAAGCTCGCTTTTGGGACCAAGCCGCCGCTCCTGCCGCAAATTTGGTGTAAATCCATCCAGCGGTTCGGGCTGTAGCCGTGCGCAAAGATTTTTCCCATTATGTCTATAGGAAAAAACAAAAGTTTTGGGTCCCCCCCTATATCTTTGTCCCCCCTGGACCCCCCTGGACCAAACCTCTCCAATTCAGACTGGGCCATATACTTTTATTGCAAAGTTTGGTGAGGATTCGTCCAGAGGGAGCGATGTTATAAGCCACCCAAAAAGTGCTCTTCCTATGGAAACACCAACTTAACCATAGCTACATGGACGCTATATATAGGGGTTTTGGGGGGTTTGGCGTTGGGCGGGGGGTTGTGGGGGGTTTCCCCCCACATATATGTTACAATTGACCTTCAAAATTCGGTCAATTGTGAAAAGGTCAATTGTAATTCGAACAGTTGTAAAACGAACAATTCATATACAACCGAATCAACTAAGATAAGGGGTTCTGTCCCTTACAAAGGCAAAATGCTATAGCGTTTTGGTTCAAAACAAGCCTGTTGTCAGCAGTCCAATCTAGGCTTCTGCAACAAGTGTCCTTTGCTTTATTTGCTGGAAGTGGGTGGTGGGGGGCAGGAAGGGAGGAGAGTCCTAAAAGAATCCAAGATGGTGGAACATATCTCTTGGTCCCACATCTGCCTACTTCGAAAGGAATCCAGTGATCAGCACCCTGGTGTGAGAGTGGCTTTTTTATGTCAGGACTGTTAGGGAACCGTGTGGGCAGGCTTCCTGTGGCCTGGAAGTATGCTGTCGCCTTCTTCAGGCGGAGCAAAGCAGGACCTTCCTAGGCAAGCATTCACATGGCTGTTGTGGAGGCACCCATTCCAGAAGGTCAATACACATCAGTCCTGACATGGCTGAATCACTGCTCACCAAGCAGATGCTAATTTGAAATTTAAATGCTCTGGATGTAAAATTGTGTGATCCTAGTAGCCACAATGTCATAACCAGACATGGCTTATCTTTACAGTTTAACATGCCAGCTGGCTGACTAGGATACACAATTATTACATTTTGAATCAGAACTGCAGATAACTGAAAAGTCACCTCTGTCTGTTGTAACTTTGTGTTCCAGCAGCAGATGGGAATGCACAGTTGACCTTTGAACCTGTCCTGGTGAAAGAGCCGGGCAGTTGCTGGAGATGTCAGGAGACTGTCCAAGCAAAGGCACACGAGTGTATTATGTATTTGGGAACAAGGGAGGACAAGACAAACTATCTTACTAGGCATAGTATAATTTAGATCATACAGGTGCGCAGACAAGAAGTGCAGGGGGGAGTGTGTGGGGGTGTGCACCCAGAGCAGTAGGGCCCTGTAGTAAGTGCAAGGAAGTTTGGGACTACAAGAGGAATCACAACCCGGTAGTGCAAGGGAGGCCACGTGGCAGTACAGGAAGGTCATGAGGCAAGTGCAGGGGAACATGACAGGGGGGTCCCGGTGTCCTGTAAGATTCAAAGGAACACCAAGCGAGCAGTCAACAGAACAGTGAAGGAGCAAGGGAAGGTTAGGAGAGGAGAGGAAGAGAGAAATAAGAGGAGAAAAGGAAGGTCTTGAGGAGCTTCTGGATCTTAAGGAGATGTTAGGCGGAAACCTGTGCAGTTCCCTCTGAGATTTAGGACTACAGGTGTTTGGCAGTAAACCCACTTGGTAGCAGTCTGTACCACACAGATTCACTTGGTAGCTGTGGCTGAGCAGTCAGACTTCCCTCAAGAAGAGTTAGGCAGTATGTGGAGTATACAAAATAGGGCAATTTACACAGTAGAACAAGCAAACACGGACAGAGCTTCGGTGTAAAGATATATAGTTATTTATTTATAAAAACACATCTATGAAAAACAGACTGGCACTAATACTGCAAACAACTTCAATCACAATTACTATCAGCAGATCAATCCTCCTAACAATAGTTCGACAAGTCTAGGTTCAACGGCACCACTTATTTGCAGACGGAGGTGAATGCTTTAACCTAGATGGCACTCTATTATTCGTTAGGACGGGAGAGAAAAGGAGGCAGGTTATGAAATCAACTCGGTACCAACACTTTTACGAACAAATGCAAGGCAAGTAAGGCAGGGTCTACTGTAGATCAGAAAGTTCAGAGGCCAGGCCCACTCGGCGAGAGGCAAGGCGATATGTCCCAAAAAGTATCACAGTGGAAATGCACTTCGAGTCTTTGTCGCAAATTATTATAGCAAGGTCGGACCAGTTCAGAACAGAAAGTTAAGAAAGCTTGTAGGCGACCCAATGGAGAGGCGAGGATTAAGACACCTCACGCTAACCGGCAAAAAGGGAAGCCAGGCGGACACGGTACCTTGTTTGTGGAGTGACAGCTCCTGCGGGGGCAGTTGTTCCTGGTGGTGGATCCAAGTCGGGGCTTTGCCAAGAGAAGAGGTGCTCTCGTCGTCAAAGGAAAGTTGAAGATCGTTGCACCACCAGGGAAGAGACCAGCCACGGAGTGCTCCGTCACAAGGCACCACCTTTTGGTCGCGGTACAGGGGTAGTGGCTATCCGGTTGCCGGGGTGCTCTGCACGGGCAATTCGACCACTACGTCCTGGAACGAAGAAAAAGCAAAGGGGACTGGTTGTTCCCACCAGTCAGGGGAAGAAGACTCTCCGGCCGGGAGATCTCCTCTGTCGTCGGGAAGTGGTGAGTCGGTTCAGCAGGGCTCCACCGGAGGTGTCGTTGTGCAGGTCGGCTCAGCTTTACCCTCGTCGGATTCTTAGGTCCTGTGGCGACTTCTGAAGATCCAGTCCCAAAAGCCCTGCTTTTATGCAGAAAACCCCCATTCATTCAGCCTAGCTGTCAATCAAAACACGCTAAGTGGTGAGCAGGGTGGCTCACCACTTGGGCCAATCACACCAGAGTGCGAATTGAGCTGGCAAGGCAACTCAGTCCAGGGTGCCTAAACCCCCTCCCACACCCCCCCGTGGTACCCAGACAGAATGGCACCACTTTGGAGGACTTCTGTGTAGAAGCCCGCCAAAAGTGGAACAAAGAGCTCAACCTTTGGTTTAGGAGTCACAGAGACGAACACAGACGCCATTTTTAAAAATCGAGTTCTGGCAGAAAATACCAACCGATAGATTTATTTGAGATAAATAAACCGGTGGTATGTTAGAGATTAACGAGAAAAAGTATTAACCTCCAACAATGGGAAGAATCCCATAGCGTTACATTCGGGGTCGAATATAACAAGTAGTTTCCACTGCCACCAGCCAAAACTCGACGAGGGGGGAAGGGCAGTGCCCCCTCGAATAACAGACTCAGGAGTAATCGAATTACCCCTACTAGTACGTCCACAATAGGATGGTTTGTACTAGTTCTGTTAGTAAATTTAGGTCTAGTAAAGCCAATGGTGACTTTACATACCCGGGGAGACAGTAGTCAGTCCCCGGGTATGGAGTCTATGGTGGGGATCCTCTAGGACGCCCCAGTGTTACGGCATAGAGGGTGCGCTGTAACACACATAGTAAAACATATGAGACCCTATGGAGTAAAAGACCCCATAGCCCATAGAACACATGGCCATTCAAAGGAATTACACACATTCATGTCCAAGAGTGGGAGAAAAAAGTCTCACTCTTGGCAGGATGGAAAAAAACAAACTCCAGAAATCCAGCAAAGCTGCTGGGGGACTCACTAGGTTAGGAAATTCAGCCTAAACACAGAATTATCCCTAACAGGAGATCCGGCTCAAGGCAGAGAGAGGCAGAGAGGCCATTCCAGAGGGAGGCACCTGGAGAGGAGAGAGCTCCACCCCCCCCAATCTCTGCTTGGAGAAGCGACTCACCCACAGAGATTTAGAAATAGACGAGCGGAGGGGTCTAGTAGGAAGGTGTTTAAGAAGAGAGAGTTTGAGATAGCGAGGTCCCTGGCTCCAGGAAGCCTTGTGGACAATGCAGAGGGTCTTGAACTTGGTACTGCAGCCACCGAGAGCCAGTGGAGGGATTTCAGGGCCAGAGGGATGGGGTCCCTGGCCTTGAACCAAGGATAAGCCTTGGGGTCCTGTTCTGGATGAGTTGTAGAGGGAGAAGAGTAGAGTTAGGCAGATTGAGAAAGCGTTTTCTGCAGAAGTCCAGCCTAGATAGAACCAGAGCTCTGGAGACACTGAGCCTTTGGGGGGAGGTGAGAAAAGGGAGAATACCTATAAGGAGGTTAAACTGGAAATGGGCCTTTCTGGCAAGGTCTGTGAAATATGGAGAGAAGGAGAGAATGGAGTCAAAGATGATGCCAATGTTTTTTGCCTCATAAGAGGGTGAGGGCAGAGGTCCCATGGAGGCCAGCCAGAGTCAGTCTTACTGGCAATAATCCAGAGATGATTAGAGGCGCACCATGCCTGAATAGTGGATAGACAGTCAGGGATGAGCGAGGAGGAGGCCGCGGTTAGACGGAAAGGGAGTTGCAGTTCATCCGCATAACACTGAAAGTTAGAGGGTAAGGTAGAGATCGAGAGGGCCAAAGAGCCCAAGTAAACATTGAAAAGCTAGGGGGAGAGGATAGAGCCCTGGGGAACACATTTGAAGAGAGAGGTGGTTTAGAGGAAGGAACCAAGTTGAACCTGGGAAGGTCAGTCCAAGAGAAAAGAGGGCAGCCAAGCCAGAGACTGATCCATGATGCCCAGGGTTTCCCAGAGACGAGTGATCAGGATGCTGTGGTTCACAGTGTCAATGCAGAGGATAGGTCAAGGAGAATGAGGACAGGGCGAGCTAGAGTGAAGGTTAGAGAGCAGATCTTCACAGGTGTTCAGGAGAGCAGTTTCCATGCCTCTGGCTGCTCTGACGCCAGACTGATGGTCATGGAGACAACCAACAGCTTCGGTGTGGAAGGTTAGTAGGGAGAAACCAACTGATAGAAATTGGGTAATAGTTTGCAGGAATGTAGGGGTCGGCAGAAGGCTTTTTTAGTGGGGGGTGCACAAGATAGTGCTTGAGAGGAGAAGGGAAAACACCAGCGGCAAAAACGTGATTGCAGAAAAAGTCCAAGGCTGGAGCGAGAGAACCAATGCTGTCCTTAATGGTTCTGGAGGAGTAGAGGTTCACCTGTTTGAATGAGACTTTCATAGAGCGGACTTGTCTGGAAATGTCATGAGGTGTGACAGGAGAGTGGGAGGAGAGGAGAGGGGATTGCCAAGGAGGGCCTGAGAGAGGTAGAGGGCAAGCGAGGAGAAGAGGCCGAGAGCGCGGACAAGATGTCATGGGTTTTAGTGGTGAAATGAGAGGCCAGGGCCATGCAGAGGACATCTGCAGGTGTAGAAGAGAAAAGAATAGGATTGGCCAGCTCCTTGCAGGTTTTGAATCGTTGGCGTATTGTTAGAGGCTGCAGAGATGCAGGCATGAATATGGACCCTCTTTTTAGAGAAGATGGAGAGTCTGCATTGTCTTTGGAGTAGGCGGCAGGCCATTTTGTCAAAGGGTGCACCCAAAGCTCTCCATTTCCGTTCAGCTGTTCTGCAAGTGCGTTTCAGAGCGGGCAGATTGGAGTCATACAAAGAGTTGGACATTTTGGCAGGCTTCATGCAGATCCTCATGACAGGGACAAGGAAGTCCAGAGTGCTATTGATAGAAAGGTGAAGGTCGGAAATGGCTGTCAGGATGGGAGTCAGCCACAGGAGTAGGTGGTGGAGAGAAAGTGGAGGCAAAGGCGGCCACTGTCACCCACTTCATAGGTTGAATGACCACGAAGGAAGGTGGCAGTGCTGGTTGTGTCTTTACCAAGGTGACAGAAAGCTTCAAGTGAGAACATAGAAGAGGGTGGTAAATCCAGCAGAGAGGATTAGTGAGAGGATTTTAGAGGGGGATGTCTAAAGAGATGAGAGAATCCAAGGTGTGCCCGGCAGAGTGAGTCAGACTAGAGGATGAAATGGAAAGGGACAGAGTCGCATAGGTTGTGGAAGAGCCCCGAGGAGTCTGGAGAGTCCTGGTGGATCTTGAAATCCCCAAGGAGGAGAATCAGAGGAAAGGAGAGATGAAGTGAGGTCAGCCCATTCAGAGAGTAAGAGGGTAACTTGGGCATGTGGCCTGAGAGAAGCCAGGAGAGATAGAGAGCCTGCAGACCAGGCATTCAAAGGAGGAGTAGGTTTGAGTGGGGATGATGGAGGCAGTTATCCACTGATGAAAGATGAGGGCCACTCCGCCTCTGGGCTTATTAGGCCTGGGCTTGAAGAGAATCTTGTAGCCCTCATGGATGAGTTGTTGAAACTCCTGACAAACCTGGCCTTAAACCATGTCTCGGTAAGAGTGAGTACATCTAGGTCCAGGAGTTCAAGGAGGTGGCAGATGCCAGAGGAGTGTTTGACAGCAGAGCGAGAGTTGAGAGTAGTAATGTCGAGCAGGTTGCCACTTTTGAAAGACTTCCATGGAGGGGTACAGGGGAGAGGGGTACCCATCGGAAGTGGCTGAGGGGCCTGAGAGGTAAAGGGGGGAAGAGGCAGAGGAGCCAAAGAGGTAGTGGATGGCAGGGGAGCTAGAGAGGGGAAGGATGACGGTGGCAAAGGGATCCAGGGGAGAGGTAGCTGGTGAGGGGGCCAGAGAAGTGGTAGCAGGAATAGCAGGAGATGGAAGGAAGTTGATGAGGCGAGGGAGGCACCTATTAAATGGTAGGATGTTGGGCTGAGGCCCCTAGACCATGGTGGTACCATTTAAATACACATTATTGAATTGATGACTCTGGAGTACTGGAAGGGGGCCAAGAGGACCTTCTATTGGGTGCCAACATTAATGGGTGAAGAGGAAAGGAGAGAGAAGAGAGACCATATGAAGGGTCCATAGGTCGGTCAAAGGAATGACAAAGAGGATGTCAGTGAGAGTCTCTCTGGAGGAAGCCCTGACAAGGGTGTCAGTGATGGGAAGGCTTAGGTTGGAAACCAGGGTGTCCTTTTTAAGCTTAAGAGTAGGATAGGGGATAGAAAAGCAGTTAGAGAAGATGGGGGAAATAAAGTGCATCATAGTGGGTGTGACAGAGGGGGAAGAGGGCAGGCAAAAGTGGGAGAAATGAAAGGAACACTGCACAGAGCTATGCCGCACAAGGTGCACAGGAATGGGATTAGGAGGGAGGGAGGGAGGTGCAAGGGGAAAAACAACATGCTACAACAAAGCAGAGAATAAGTCAATAAGGCAGCAGCAGACAGTGAGAAACAGCGGTGGGAGCCAGATCAGATAATCCTAGGGAGGAAGAGGGCCTGGAGGCCAACAGTAGTGGAATACAGAGTAGAGAGGACACTAGAGAAGAGGTGAAAGGCCCACTGGACAAAGCATACCATGTGAAGCATGCCAGGAGCACTTGCCTAGAGGAGAGCAAGCAGGAGTATGCAAAAAACAGAGACAGAGGCCAATACAATAACCTAGTGGGCACCAATGTAGTCATTTCAGGGTAAATGCATAGACAGTGAAGGGGGTCAAAATGTTCAGTTAGAGGGGAAACATGCAGAGAAACGCAAAGAAAACAATTCAGAGATGCAGAACAACAGAGTACACAGGGGAGGGACAGCCTAATGGATGTGTGGAAACAGGGTAGGTTAAGGATTGCATTGAAAATGAAGTACGCGTGAGGTAGGGCAGTTTAATAGGATGCAGTAATTGCTGAACCCCCATCCACGCCTTTCTTACCTTGTGGTAGATGCTGGTTGACAACTGTGCTGCATACTCACACTCTTCGTTCCGACCGCTTCTTCGCCAAACACCTGTGTCGTGTAACACTGCGGCCTTGTCCTGTGAGGGCTTCATTGCAGAGGGTCCAATCCTCCGTTCTTAAAGGCTTGGAAGCGTGGATGTAGCAATGGGTGCTATGTATCATCGGGCAGCGTCTCCTGCGCTCCTGTGTCACACAACACTGCAGCCTTGTTCTGCGAGGGCTTTGCTGCAAAGGATCCAATCCTCGTTTTTTTAAAGGCTCAGAAGCGTGGATGTAGCTATGTGTGCTACGTATCGTGGGGCAGTGTTTCCTGCGTACCTGCATCGCAAAACACTATGGTCTTGTCCTGCGAGGACTTTTAGCTATAAGCACATATTTGTGCTAGCAATACATGCTTTGTAGCTTTGATGATGAAACAAATGTTACTTTAATAATGAGAAAAGTACATAGACAAACTACCTCAGCAAATTAAATGTACTTTTATTTTGTAGTATTTAAAATCAACGTTTTCACTTACTTAAACTTGCTTAAACTATGGCACATTTAATATTGGCATGTATTAAATATTGTGAAAAACTTAACAGTTTCTCCATAAGAAAATTAAAATATTTTCCAAAGTTTTAGCTTTCTCTTTAGTGTGTTAAATACGATGTATCAGGGGAAAACATGGCCTCACAGAATGGAAGTGTCTTATTGAAAGCCATTTTTCCTGTAAAATGCATTTTTGTTTCCCTGTCTGCTTTTCAAAACAGAATGTTCAGAATGCAGTCAATACCAGTAGTTATTAACAGCACTCTGAACATTTTGAATGGCTGAGTGGAGGTCAATAATGATCGCTTTGTGCTAATATTAATCAAAAAGATGTGTGCTGACATGGTATTTTGTATGTATATATGCTAGAATAATAAAATAAACAACATTTTGTACAGGAAAATAATGAGTTCATGCATTTCATGTAGCACTTGGCAGATTTTACCAGCATATGCGGCTATGATGATGATGAGATTACTGTAATGGCATCATTGGGGTATTTGAGAATATATCTGACATATGATGGCGGCACCTGGGGGGATCATATCTTAGCATATGGTGAGGTCACCAGACATATTAAGGCGACTTAATTGGTGACTTTGAGCCTGCACTTGACGTATGGCTGTTGGTTGTGCCAATGCTTGTTTGCAAATCCTTTTGGATTTGGGCTCCTGGACTCATTCTGCAGCACATTAAGTTCTCATTCGGGAATTTTCCGGGTCTTTGTCAGAAAGTGAAGTGCCCATCACACTGTACACTATCCAGCTCTGGTTCGCTGGCAGCTGCCAGACATGTTGAAATGCTTGAATCATTGGAAAGAATGTGCTTGCACCGGTGCACCGCCTACTGCATGATTACTCATCCCAGATTTGAGTGTGATAGGCACTGGCTGCTTTATGTTTTATGATCAGATGAAGAATGCTGTACGTTTTAATAAACACATTCAAGGAGTTTCTGTTGGCCCAGAAAGCCTAGCATTGGTTGTCAAGATAGAAAACGAAGAAATGTTTCCAAAGGTAATGATTAAATAAGCCAGATGGATGAAATTGAGAAGACACACACATACATGTGTATCCCATAGGAAAAGATGTAAGCGTGCACGTTTTTCTTGTGTTTGGGGTCCTTTTGTTGGCATTACATGTAAGTACATTATTCAATGTAATATAGGTTGAGTGTTTCTTTTGCTGTTATTTAATAATATTATGGGATAGGACAATATGCATAAAAGGTACAATTTGCTGATACACCAGGTATTTGGTTTGCATATGGACAGCCAACACACCCACTTTGACTTGAACAAAGACTGGTGACATTGATTGCTCTGCTCCAGAAAATGCGTGAAGCGTGTGAACTACTTCCTAGTCTTTTTGAGTTTGAGAGGCTATATGTGTCAACATGCTCTGGTGATTGGGTGTCGATCATAATGGTGTTGACCACGCTATGGTACTTGCATGTTTACCATTATGGTCTTGACCACGCGCTGGTGTTTTTCGTGTTGATCGTTATTGTGTTGGCCATGGTCAGATATTTGGGTGTTGAACATATTAGTGGTGAGCAAGCTCAGGTGCTTTGTTTGATGATATTCTCTGGATCTTATGTGTTTATCATAATAATGTAGCCAATTATATGGTGTTAGTTCTGATCGTAATGTTGTTGATTATGCTCTCATGTTTGGCTATTGATCATACTTGTGTAGACCATTCGATAGGGTTTTTGGAGTTATCACTGCGTTGTTTATAATGCTCTAGTGGTTGCGAGTTGATCATTATGTTGTTGGCAATCCTCTGGTGTGTAGGTGTTGATCATACTGGTGAGGACCGTGTTGTGGTGTTTGTTTTGATTTAGATGGTATTATCTTTATTTTGTTGTTTGTATGTTGATCAAAATAGTGTTGACCATGTTGTGGTGCTTATTTTGTTCGTAACAGTGTTAACCCTTATTTGGTATTTGGATGTTGATCATAACTGTGTTGCCCATACTCTGCGTCAATGGTGTTCTGCGTTCATCATAATTACAGAGGTCAGTTGCAATTAGGAATCTGATTCTGACAAGACATATAAAAGCCTTTCATTTACTTATGTAATTTTGTATGCACCAACACGCGAGTTTGTGAACCCTGACACCAAAGATATATAATGGTCTGCAAAGAAGACAAAGCACAGAGCATGTTGAAAAGCAACTGCATGTTTGGAGCTGAAACCAAGTATGTATAGTATGTTTCCTCATTATACCTGGAATTGCCCTTCCATCACCCTTTATTGCATTTCAGTTGTATATTGTATGAGGATGTGGCTCTCCAGGATGTTTCACCAACTAGTGGTTTTAGCACCTCCTGTCAGATTGCATCGCTGTAAGCAGTACAAAGGAGAGTCTTGTTTTAAGAATTTGGAATTTCAGACGAACAGTAGGTAGTAAGTAGGATGGTATCATTCAACATGTTGATTCCCCATCACTGCAAGGCCGAAAATATGGGATTTTTGAAATCAAATGTTTGCACTTATTGTGCCAAATATAGATGGGTTGTTGGGTAGGGGTATTAAGTAGGAATTGGGGCTAGGGAGGGCTGCGGGTGGATTTCCCCCACCCACTTTTATTTGCGAGAAAAAGTCCCAAGATTCGAGAGAAAAAAACAATATTGTGGGCATTTGCAGTGATTTTAGCACATTAATCACATAGATCCAGAAGTTTTATATATTTTCAAACATGTTATCAGCCGGTCAATTTAAGAATACTTTGTTCCAGATAAAATTCTAATCAAACAAACTGTTGAAACAGGTAAGTGGTAAACGTGTGGTAACCGGATTGAGTATAGCAGGAAGGTATGATATGCCTTGCATATGATGTTTCCCCAGAACTGAGTCAAATATCAAGGATGGATCAAGGGCCTTTTATAGATGGGAACCTTGCAGACTCAGAGGGCCTCATTACGAGTCCGGCGGTAACCGCGGCGGTAAAACCGCCTGGTTACCGCCGGACTCGTATTACCATTCCGCCTCCGTGATTCCCGGAATTACCGGGGCATTACAACCCCCGGTTTTCCGGGAATCACGGAGGCGGAATGGTTTTAATCCCCATTCCCATCGAGTCCTATGGGACTCGATGGGAATGGGGATCATGGAAACACCGGCAGCATCTCATAATGCTGCCGGTGTTTCCTCGGCCGCCTGCAGCCGGGCGGTGTTAAACCTGCCAGGTCAGACCTGGCGGGAACATCACCTCCCACCTGCAGGAGTCGGGATCAGGTGGTCCGGAAACAACGGTGGTGGCGGGTTTACCGCCACCGTTATTTCCGGACCGCCTGAGTTATAATGAGGCCCAGAGTGTCTGGACATTATTTGTGGATTGCTGCTGAATGTCATAAGGGATCTGAAGAGGCTAAACAAATGCTCAACCTTTTCAGGTAGTTGTGGTCCTGCCGTATAGTAGCACCTTGGGTCGTCTCATGTGCTCAGTGGAATTACCAATAATGATCTCAGACACAAATGTCTCAAAGAATATGGCAAAGTACTACTTTATTATGAGGTCAATAAAGTAGGGCAATCTTGAAAACAACGAAATGTAGTCCACACACTCACAATAACAATCTGATTATACAAAGGATTTATACCTCAAGATGCTTCATCTATGATGTCATTGTATGTGGCAAACTGTAAAACCTTTTGAAGGGGGGGGATTGGTTAAGGGAACATATGTACCTATATGTCATATAAGTATTAGTAAGGATACTGGATGCCCCTTATCTGATAGGCACACCTTGAACCACCTCTTTCCATTGAGCATGATGTTCCCCAAGGGTCAGTCCTGTGTCCATTTCTTTTCTCTCTCTATATTGCTCAAGTCGCAGCTATAATTTCTTTGTTTGGTCTTTCACATCACTTTTATGCTCATGACAGCCAACTCTTTCTTTCCTTCTCTTCCTTCACATCTGAGATCTACCATACTCTTAATACCCGTCTTTCTGCTATGAAGGCCTGGATGGCATCTCATTTCCTTACCTTAAATGCAGGGAAGCATGAGGTTCTATTCTTCCATGTCTCCACCTCTACCACCTCCTTTCATATTTTTTCCTCCTTCAAATCTTTATATCTCTCCCACAGCTCGCAATCTTGGTCTTTACCTTTACTCTAATCTTACCTTTTCTAACCATATGTCTCTCACTGATCGCTCTTTCTGTTTTCTTCTCTACAATATTCCCAAAGTCCGGCCGTTCCTTTCTTTTCAAGCCACCAAACTACTCAATTGTTCACTCATTTTCTCACACCCTTTATACCGTTCTTCTACTCTCTTTGGTCTTCCGTCTTCCCGTCTTGCTCCCTTCAAATCCATTTACAATTCTTCTGTTCATCTTCTGTGTCTTCTCTCCTACAGAGACTCTACTTCATCCCCTATCACCTAACTCGGCTGGATTTTCTTTTACTCTCAATTTAAATTTAATTTTCTTTGTCTTGTCTTTAAATCCCTCTATCATCTGGCACCTGACTATCTTGCTGTACTTGTATCATTTTACTCTCCATCGCGTTCCCTTCGCTCTTCTTCTCTCTTTAGACTGAGTAGTTCTCGTCCTCCATTTGCTCAGTATCGGTTTCGATCTTTTCAGCAACTCGCGCCTCTTCCTTGAAATGTTTTCCCAGTCTCTATTTGCTCTATTACTGACTATTCTCTCTTCCGTCTTTCCTTAAAAACCCATCTTCTCTAAAGTCCATGATTGCCTGCTACCAGTAAGAATTGAAGAATGATGTTCTATTTTTCATTATTTTTTGTATCGTGTTCTGTAACTTTGTGAAGCGCTTTGGCTTAAAGCGCTATATAACCTACAATAAAAATACAAATACAAATAATACAGATTATAGCAGAATAGCCGCAGCTTATTGGCCTGTGCAACATTGTATAGCATGTTGCTACTTAAACTCTTATGATTGGTTGGCATTCTAACCCAACCTTGGACTTTCGGCTCGTTAGCAGCACGAATGCAAAATGAAACTCAGGTGCTGGGAACAACTTCAGACTACTAACCACTTGCCCAATTAGTCCATCATCTCTCATCGGTCAGGCCCTAAGCCAAGGCTTATTCTTTGCAGTTGACCTTGCAGCCTGTTCTCTGCTCTGGGACTTTCAAGGGAGTGTAGGTACACCATTATCCTCATGTGGAGCTTAATGAATAGTCCTTGTATTCGACTTCTGAATCACGTGTGAGAAGACCAGGATTTTGTCCATTTCATACTTTTATTTAGTTCGATTTAATTCAATTAGGCTGGGTGTTATTACTCCTCTTGGCCTCTGGATCCTTGGCTGCTGTACCACACATAAGCTTTCTACATCCTTGACTGTCCAGTACTTGGCACTTGCAGATGCTTTCTTCTTTGCCTAATCTAATCGAAATATGTCTTACGTACATGGCTTATCCTCTTGAGTCCCATTGTGCCTTGCAATTATTCCGTGATGTGGCATCCTGGATCCCAGGCCAATGGACAGTCTCTGTTGCTCGCACAAAGCTGTTTTTCTAACGTCTCCTAACTCTGCAGCCCTGGTCTGTCTCTGAAATAGCTTAATTGGTTTCAATACAAGTCTGACATCTATCTTTTGCTCATAGCTGCTTTAGCCATGTTATATTTTCTTTTGCTGCAAGCTTCTATATGTCTCCTCTATCTTGCGTTTCTTCGTATGTACATTCACTTCATCTCTTCTCACTTATTTATTTGGTGCATATGATTTCTCTGTATTCAGTTACATGTTTCTCGTATTACTTCAGTTGAATCAGCATTCTTTAAGTATTCGTATATATCGTTTCAGTGTGTCCTTGTGCTTTCCTTCATGGCGTCACTTTGCAGCTGTCAGATTTTCTTGACAGCTCTTCAAAGCTTAGTGGTTCCTGCAAATCTGCAACTACATTTTCATTTCGAGGGTACATTTGATACGGTTGTCTGAGACCATATCGTCTCTCATAAACTTGTTGCAGCATTGGAACAATACATGGTCTTACACATAGGGCTCTTCAACTACTGTTCCAGTATGAGGGAGGAGAGGGGCGGAGTCTATCAGTGAAGAGCATGTCTGCTCCTTTACATTGCCCCATCTGGTTGACTCCTCAACCACCTCTTCTTCTTCAATATTCTTAATCTTTTCTCTATATCTTGATTTATAGTATAAGTGTAAGTATAATGGGTTATTTATAATGGGCTTAATACCCAGAGGTTTCTAAGCGTGGACCCGGGGATCGAACCTGTGTTGCTCAGCGTCTTCTTGCTTCCAAGGCAAGAGTGTCGCCCCTGAGCTATACTCCTGATTCGAGAAGTATGGATTTTTCTTGATCCATACTTTTGTCTCCCCCTTCAGGTCACCTGCATTATTTATATGTTAATTCACACTCCAGCTCATGTTGAAACATTCTCCAGACAGAATACCCAACGTCCAATAAAATTCTTATGATCCTTTGGGTAATAAAATGTCATCCATGGGTGTGCCTGCAAACTCTTCTTTATGTTCTCACAGGTTGTGTTTTCAGTCTGTGGTGTGTGGTAACCATTCACATCAATCTTTATCTTCATCCCAAAAGCTGTCTTCTTGTGTTGTCCTATAATGATCGTTATAAGACAGAATACTAGCAAAACCAACACTAGTATTGCTCCAAGTAGTTTGAAGGCATTTGCCAGACAAGTTGGAATCCATGAAAACAGAGACAAAAAACAGTCATCCTCCTACTTTCTCATCAACTTCATCCCCTTTCTTCATATGCAGAGTTCTCAACATAGTTATTGCATTCATCAGGGTTAATTTTCTCCATCATGGGCAGGTCTGAATATATAGCAAGAAGACCTGATCTTGTCACACGCTCCTTCCATTGCTCTAATTAGGTCCAGGACATACCTTTTCTGGAGGGTCTTTAGCCTGATTGTCCTCAGTTCGTTCCTCTTTGATCACATTAAATCCTTTTATTGTTGTGTTGATTGTTTGTAGCATGTCCCACCTAGTGATCTGTAACCACTTAGCATTTATTGCATTCTGTATTCCTGGCATGAATATGGCTGTAAATAGGACTGCTGTCTTACTGAATAATGTATGGTCTGCTGGAATAACGTCATAGGCTGCTGTCGATCTTGCTGAGAAATAGTTCTCTCTTTTCAGTCAAAGAAGATTGAGCGACCTCTTCTTTCTTCTTCTACATCCATCTTCGGCAACTCCTCAATATGGATGTCACTTTTGGGAATCACCAATGCAGGAACATGTATCATCACCAGGGAACAAGTTCCTCCCCAATTTTCCCAGCTGCATATAAACCCTGGATCCACAGGCCCAATAGTGATCAATTAGCATGGCAGTTCCTCTATTAATTCCTGGTACTTCAAGTGTCTCCTTGCATCCTTTATTTTCTCCAACTAGAACCAGACCTTTGTTCCTGAAGCATGGTGTCTCATTATTTATTGGTATTACGGCCAACGGTCCTGCTTCATTATCAACCCAAGTTAGTAACTTGGAATATTTGGCCCATGACTTTAGGCATCTGTTGTTTATGATTTGCTCAATGTCTACTGGTTCTATCATCAATACTTGTGCACTGCAGGATAGCATTCCTTCTTCCCATCCTGTACTGGTGGAAACTCGTCCACATAGCAATAGCCGAGGTCTCTCCCAGCATCTTTGCAATCCTGGTGTTTCCTGTATATCTGCACATCCCAACCTCTTCAGTTCAACAAACCTGATTTGTCTTCCAGTCATGGATGAATATATGAGCATTCTTCTCAACCAACATATGTCTTTTTCCATCTTCTGTCTTTCTATGTAAGCATCTTCATATGGAAATTATTTCTTCTATCGCCTTCATAGGGTTGCCCATCTTCCTTCAAATTGTCCTCTTGTTGTGCATGCTGCTAGATGGCTGAGACACTTTGCATCATGTACAGGTATTTCTTTGGCAATGAATGTTCTGGCTGCATTCATGGAATAAGGGATGAGAGAACATACGAAGCAGCTTTCATCTGACATTCACTTCCCCATTTCTCTCATGTGCTGATAGCACAAGTTATTCTCTAAATGAGCCGAATTGTCAAGATATGAAATTATATCTTCATTATCTTCCCCAACATCTCTTTTAGATTGGGCAATTTGGTCAGAAATATCAAAAAAATATCACTTGTACCTTTGTCAGGGATAAAAAAGGGATGTCTCATGTGAGTCCCCCTCAATCTTTAACAGAGTCCTTCAGATGGACCTGGGTAATGTCCAGGTCGAAAGCGCAATAGTTCTATACGTGGATGACATGTTGGTGTGCAGTGAGACAGATGAAAGATGCAGAGACGATTCAGTTAAGTTCATGGCTATACTCTCAGAGAAAGGGTATAAGGTGGACAAATAGAAGTTACAATATTGCCAGAAAGAGGTCTTACACATAGGACAATTGATCCCTCATGAGGGGAGGAAAGTGACACCTGAGAGAACATAAGCATTAGGGAAGACTGTGGCACCTAAAACAATGAGGGAAATGCAACAGTTTCTAGGCCTATGTAATTATTGTCGGGTCTGCGTTTTTGATTACAGTATTATATCCGGACGCTTTTTAAAGGATTTAAAGAAGCACAGGTGGACAAGAGTAAAATAATGATGAGATGATGGAAGGATTTGAAGAATTGAAAAGGCAATCAGTACAGCCTGTGTGCTGGGAATTCCAGATTATCATGACAGCAGTCCTTACACAGAAAATGACATTAGTACACTGGCATAAACTACTGGCATATTATAGTGGGGTTCTAGATCCAGTTATGTAAGGACATTATCCATGTGAGCAGTATTTAGCTGCTGCTGCATTTGTGATTGTATAAGCTTCAAGTACAACAATGGGGTGTTCAGTAACACTATTTGTAGAGCATGCATTATTTGTAATTTTAGAAAAGCCCAGAAGTACATTGACTACACAAAGAGGAAATTGTATTGAATCCTGCGATTAAAATGGTTAGATGCAAGACAGTAAACCTAGCAACATTCACAGCAGAACCTGCAGGGGAGGATGATTATGTACACGATTGTACAAAATGCATTGAAAATTACAATGAAATTCCACAATTTAGAGAAAATGCTGTTGCAGGGGGAAGATGTCTTTATTGATGGTTCTTTTAAAATTGACCAAACACCTGGAGAAAGCCATACTGAGTCAGCAGTAGAAAAGCTGAACTGAGAGGATGAATTTGAAGTAGTGACAAGCGCAAGATTGCCTTCAAATTACTCAGGAAAGGCTGCAAAATTAGTGACGCTTTTTGCCGCGCTTCAGAGATTCGAAGATGAGTGTATTCCGACTCCGCCTATGTGACGTCAACTGTACATGCAGGTTTGCTGGAAAAGGAGGGGCTTCCTTCACGCAGACAGCACTCCAGTTCAGCATGCAGCCCTATTGGATTAACCTATTGAAGTATTAGCACTTGCATTGACGCTAGCAGTCGTAAAATGTGCAGCCCATACTAAAAGAGAAGACGTAATATCCTGTGGAAAATTTAAATGGAAAGTATCAAACAGACAACAGGACGATGCATGTTGGTAAAGGGGGGCTTTAACATGCTCTATATTGTGTAGTTAATTCCGATATAAGGACCAGCACCACGACAAGAAAAGGAGTTATGGAAGAAACAGGGGTGTTCTTTATCCCCCACTGAGGCCGTTTGGAGACAGGATAGCACAGGAAACCGGATTATGCCTCTAGCATTATTGAGGATAGCACTGGAGCAACTCCACTATCCCTAGCATATGACTTGAGAGACTCTATCTGCACCAACTGCAGAAGAGTGGTTCTCCCCAAATCTGTTAGAACATGTGGCACAGTTTACTGTAAATTGCATTGTGTGCCAGAAATGTAAAGCAGCGTATACTTTGATAACAGTGAGAGGAGAATTTCCCAGACCCAATGGCCTATTCCAGCACCTACATATAGATTATGTAGTTATGTTGCAGACATGCAGCGGTTACAGATTCATGCTGGTCATGGTATATCCTTTTTCTAGATGGATCGAGGAAGGTCCATGCACACACCCTGATGCAACTTGCACTGGCAGGTTTCTTGTATGTGAAGTGTTCCCAAGATGGGGTGTGTGTGAGGTTCTGCGCTCTGACAATGGACTGCATTTTGTAAATGAGCTTTTTGAGCAAATAGTTCTCCTATTAGGCATTAAGCATAGGTTTTCCTCCACATACCACTCACATGCAAATGGTATTTGCGAATGATTAAACAGGCTTTTGAAGGAGAGGATAGTGAAAGTCAAAATGACTATGAAGAAGGGATGGCTACATTGCCTACTCATTGGCCTATATGCCCTAAGAAACTAGCCTGGCTCAGATCACCATCTGACTCCTAATGAGTTTTTGACTTGATGCTGCATGAAAACTCCCTTTGCTCCTCCAACTAGGTTAAAGACGGATGCCCTCAGTGTAGCAAGGCTATTAGGAGACAAGATGAATGATTACCTAACAACAATGATTGCAAGTGTTTCTTTCATGTCTCAACAGGTCAAAAACCAAAAGGAGGGATCGAAGAGAAGCAACAAAGACAATAAATCCATTGAAGTAGAAGATTTGTTGAAACAACCCAGCATCTACCCTGGGGATCTGGTGCTGGTGTGAAAATGTGTATGCACCTGGAGCACACCCCACTTTGAAGGTCTGTACAAGGTGGAAGAAGTCACCCCAACAACTGCAAAATTAAAATGAAGGTGAGCTTGGCTGCATCTGCATGACATCAAACCATGAGAGAAACTCTGACCCTTCCTGAAGATACTGAAGGTGAAGCAAGAGAAGATGTTTTGCGCATGCAGTCTCGAACGAGGAAAATGAAGAGCATGACAGTATTTTGATCAAGAGCATACATAAAGTTGCCACCAAAATGGGGAGGAGATTGTTCATTGGTGTTGATATGCATACCAACCTTGGTGGTACCACAAAGTGACCTACAGATTACAAACTTTCCAAAAATGGATACACACTGAGGAAGAAAATATCCTTCCAGCGAAGCAGACAGAGGAGAGATAATTACTTCTCAGCAGAATCATTAGAAGCCTATTCTGACCTTCCAGATGAGCAAACGTATTTCAGCAGAACAGCAGTGATATTTACCTCAATATTCCTGCCAGGAAATCAGACTGCAGTGAATGCTGAATGGTTACAGATAACCAGATGGGAGCTGCTGCAAACAATCAACACAACAATAAAAGTAATTAATACGATGAAAGACGTATTGGGGGCAATCGGGCTCATTGCCCTCCAGAACGGGTATGTTCTAGACTTAATCACAGCAATAGAAGGAGGTGTGTGCACAAAGATTGGGCCTTCTTACTGCACATTCATACCTGCCCATGATGAAGATAATGGGACTCTGACAGAAGCAATAACAATGTCAACCCTGCGCACAAAGATGAAGTATGAAGGTGATGAGCTTGACGGTGATGGCTGGTTTTTCGTCTCTGCTTTCATGGATTCCAACTTGGTTGGTGGATGCCTTCAAATTACTTAGAGCAGTATTAGTGTTTGTACTGCTAGGATCTTGTCTTATAAGGATCATCTTGGGACAATGCATGAAGTCAGCCAAAAATAGCTATTAGGATGAAGATCATGATTGACATATATGCAGGATCTGGGGAGCAGATGCAAAATGAAGAGAGTACCCATGAGAATATAAAGAAAGGTACCCCTGCACCTCCAGGAACAAAGTCCTATTACCCCAAGGATCATATCAAATATATAGGACACTGGATATTTTGCCCAACATCAGGAGATTGTTGCCACATGACCTGGAGTGTGGATGAACATATAAAGAATGCAGGTCACCTGAGGGGGGTGACAAAGATATGGATATGATATGATATGACAAGTCATTTATAACTCGGGTGTACAAAAGGGTTTCTGGGTGTGACAAGACAAGGGAGGGAAGACAGAGCAAGGACAAGACAAACGATTTTACTAGGCCTCGTGTCATTCAGACTGTGCAAGTGCAAGAATGCGAAGTTTAAGGGGAAAAGGAGGGAGGAAGTGCAAGGGAGAGGGGAGGAGAACAGGGCATCAGTGCTCCGATTAAGTGCAGCCAAGGCAGCGTGGCTCTGGATAGTACAAGAAGAGAATGGTTTGTAGGGTTTCAGTTACATTTCCTAAGTGCATTGTAGGCCTGGGGGTAGTGCAAGAGTGACTGATTAAGAAAGAGCCTGATACCCAGTGAGACTCTGAGGGTAGAAAGCAACCAGTCAGTACAGCAGGCAGATAGGTCAGCAGGGGAGGGTGAGAGAAAAAGCAGAGGAGAAAATGGAGGTTTTGAGCTGCTTCCATAACTTCATATGGTCCGCCTCAAATTTGAGAGGGGCAGGGAGGCCATTCCAGAGGGAGGCACCTGCAGAGGATAGAGATATACCACCAACTCCTACCTGGAGAACATATGACCCTTAGAGCATTGGTGGTTGCTGAGCTAAGGGCTTGAGAAGGAAGGTATTCTGGAAGAGAAAGTTGAAGGTAGAGCGTTCCTAGGCCCCAGAAAGTCATGTGGATGATGCCGAGAGTCTTGAAGTTGATCCTTGCAGCCACCGGGAGCCAGTGAAGAGAAGTCAGGGCTGAAGAGATGCGATCCCTGGGCTTGAGGCCAAAGATAGTCTTGCAGTCTTGTTCTAGATTAGTTGCAGAGAGTGGATGGTATAGGAAGGAAGATTGAGAAAGAGGCTGTTACAGTAGTCCAGTCTAGAGAAAACCATGGCTCTGGAAACAGTGAGCTTCTGGGGAAAGTGAGAAAGGGATGAGTCCCTTTGAGGAGGTGCAGCTGGCAGTGGGACATCTTGGGCGTCTGAGATGTGAGGAGAGAAAGAGAGAGTGGAGTTGAAGATGACACCAAGGCTTTTTTCCTTACAGGAGGGTGAAGGAAGAGGGCCCAAGGGGGGCGGCCAGAGTAAAAGGGGAAAGCAGGAGCAGGTGTCCCAATGAGAAGGATCTCTGTCTTACTGGCATTAAGGAATAGATTGTTGGAGGCACACCAATCCTTAATCATGGATAAACAGTCTGGAATGAGCGAGAGAGGAGTGGAGGCTGAGGGTAGCTTGAAGAAAGCTGAGTGTCATCCGCATAACACTGAAAGGTAGAGATCTGGTGAGCCAGAGGGGCAGTCCAAGAGGAAGGAGGTCAACCACTCCAGGGCCTGTTCCATGATGCCCAGGTTCTCACAATTGATCACAATGGCGTGGTTGACCGTGTCGAAATCAGTGGATGGATCAAGGGAGATGAGGGCAGAAGTAATGCTGGAATCAAGGTTAGAGAGCAGATATTTATGGATGTTCAGGAGAGCAGTTTCTGTGCCTTTGGCAACTCTAAAGCTAGACTGATGATCATGGAGACAACCAACAGATTCAGTGTGAAGAGTAAGCTGGGAGATGACCAGCTTTTCCAAGAGTTTACCCAGGAAAGGGGTGATGGAGATCAGGTGATAGCTGGCAGGTAGGATCGCAGATGGCTTCTTTAGGAGGGGGTGCACAAGGGAGTGCTTAAAGGCAGAGGGGAAAGTTTGAGTGGCAGAAGAGTGATTACAGAAATCAGCCAAGGCAGGAGCAAGGGTGTCAATATGTCCATGATGTTTCTGGGAGAGCAGGGCAGCACCTGTTTTGACCACACATAGATCAGACTTGTCTAGAACCCTTGTCAGGTGTTGTCAGAGAGAAAGAGGAGAAAGGAGGAGGAGAGGGAGTGGTGGCCAAAGGGGGTCAGAGAGAGGAAGAGGGAGAAGAAGAGGAGAAAGAGTACAGGACACCCTGAGTTTTAGTTGAAAAGTGAGAGGCCTGAGCCATGCCAAGGGCCTGGGAAGGAACAGGAGAGGTAGAGACTGTAACAGGATTGGCCAGTTCCTTGCAGATTTTAAAGAGATTGGCTGTGTTGTAAGAGGCCACAGAGACGCAGGCTTGAATGTGTGCTGCCTTCTGGGACAGGACAGAGAGTCTGTATTGCCTTCGGATCAGGTGGCAGGCCAGTTTGTCAAAAGATGTGCCTGAAGCCCTCCACATCCTCTCAGCCACCTTGCACTTGAGTTTTAGGACAGCTTTCGGAATCATACCAAGAGTTACACTTGGAGGTAGGCTTCAGCCGGATTCTCATGACAGGGGCAATGATGTCCAGGTTGTTGGAAATAAAAAGATGCAGATTAGAAAAGGTTGTGTCAGGGTGTGAGTCAGCCACAGGAGTAGGAGGAGCAGAGAAAATACAGACAAAGCTGCACAATGACACACGCTTCATAGGCTGAATGACTGAGAAGGTAGATGGCAGTGCTGGGGCGGCCTTGCCTGATGGATAGAGAGTTTCAGGCAAGAGAAGAACATGGTCAGTTCAAGAGACAAGATTGGTGAGAGGTTTTGAGATGGGGATGTCAGAGGAGATGAGAAAATCCAAAGTATGACCTACAGAGTGAGTCGGGCCAGAGGGCAGAATGGAAAGAGAGAGAGTGTCACAGAGATTGCAGAAAAGCCCAGCAGTAGAATCAGAGGCATCCAGGTCAATGTTGAGGTCTTAGAGGAGGAGAAGTTGAGAAGTAGAGGCAAAGAGAGAACAGGAGAGGTCAGCCCTCTCAGAGAGGGAGAGGGCAACCTGACCAAGTGGCCTGGAGATGGGGCACACTTAAAGATAGGCCAGGAGAGATAGAGAACAATGACAATGATTGGAAAAAGGACACCGGCTCGTGCGGAAATCCATTCGAACTACCTCAAAAACAGATAAAGCTGAAGAGTCAGGAGATGCTGAAAAAAAGCTTCATGGGCAAATGAAGAGAAGTCTATGTAGGCCTAGAATCAAGGATACTATTTAAAGAAATCACTGCAAAGCACAAAGGGAGGCAGACTGATAATGTCATGAGAGTGACACCCATTCCTCCTAGATTAATGAAGATGATACATGTGCAAGAGCCAGAGCCGGAGATCTACATTCCACTACTCATGACCCCCCTAGTTAACCTAATACTAGATTTGTTCTATTAGGTGACATAAACCTTGGATTCAGGGACCCCCTTGACCAAAAAGCCACACCATTCCACAATGCATTACAAGATATGCAATTTTCTCAAATTGTGAACACACCTACCCATTCCAAAGGTAGTATCCTTGATTAGTTACTAACCTTGAACACTAAAGTATCTCTTGTAGACATCAGCAATGTCTTTTGAACAGATCATTTTCTCATCCAATTCAATGTCTCAATCAGTAAATCCCAAGAAGTACCTTCAGTACCACTCACTCCAGTATTAGTGAGAAACTCACGTGAACTTACTCAAGATAAAATATTCCCCATGATAAACAAATTGCTAAAGGATCAACCATCTAGCAACCTCAACCCTGGTAGCTTATCCCATTTTTACCACTCGTGTTTTAAAACAGCATTGACGAAGCAGCCCCACTCAAAACCAAACTATCCAAACATAAACGTAGTAACTCCTGGTTCAATGACGATCTCATAGAGCTCAGGAGAAACAAAAGAGCATTAGAACACCTTACTAGAAAAAAACCTACTAAGGAAGGCATAAAAGAACTCCAACACCTTTCACAGAAATATAAACATGCAGTCATCACTCACAAATCTAACTTTCTCAATTTACGCATCGCCAATGATGCTTCTAACACCAAACAGCTATTTGCAATACTCAGAGAGTTGGAAATGCCCAACCTCCCGGCCCCCCAGTCCAATCATGGCTAGTAAAGCCTGGTGTAATGCGAGAACCAAAGGATGGGTATCCCCTTTGTCGTGGACCTGGAGAGCATATGGAATGAAAAAGTCAAGAGGCGTGGTCACTCGAGCAAATATTAGTATAGAAAGAATAAACTTGGGGATTTGACTCCGATGTACAAACAAAAGGGTATAGGCTCAGTCAATGCAAAATTACATATTAATATTTTATTCATCAATTACACATAATAATATAAAAAATCACGATAATACATAATACATCATAAAACTAATCAAAATACATGTTAAAATCATCCAGCCTTGGTACTGCCTAAAACTGGGGTAGTTCATCTATTTCAAGAGAAAATACAATAATATGGTAATGTAAATTTCGAACTGAACCTAATTGCTTCTGCCCTGCTGCAGTCAGGGTGGATGGTTGTCTTCTTCTCAAATTGTACCATTCAAGAATGCACAGTGCTAACAAATTTCATAGTGCAAATAATTGTAAAGTGCTATATTAATAGTACAAAGAACACAGCACAACACAAACTGCTAAATGTCAATTTGAACTGTTGGTAAAAGAAATCTCTTAATAGAGTGCTGTATCAATGATATGGAACCCACAGCACAAAATGCTAGATGTCGACTACTAGTATCTTGTGTAGTATTGTTTTATATACATTTCCCAAGGTATCCAATTACTCTTTAGTTTCGATGTACATTGTTGTTTAGTTCAAGCCAATCGAAGAAGAGAGAAGTAAACTGACATTCGTCTTCATCAGGACATGCACACAACAAACTGGTTTTAGGACAATCAATGGAAAAACCTATACAAGACTTGATTAACATTTTGGCTTTGCTCATTTCAAATTAATGATGAAGTAATCTTCATCTTGAATCATTTTTCGGTCCACTTGATCACTAAAATATTCAAGGAAATACAAAGGAGACAAAACAACAATGTTAAAAAAAGCTTGACCAAGCCTAGCAACCCCATGTTGCAAAAGGAAGTTAGAAAAAATGATATAATTCATTTAAACAGGGCATCTGTTCAAAGTATCAGATGCCGAATCAAGTCACCTTATAACATCCAGTGGAGGTTAGAAGAATAAATACACAATCCAACCACCATGGGAATAGGGCAGACACTGGGATAGTTAATCTGCAGAGACATACGAACAGGACTGGAATTAGAAACATCCATAGTACCTCTAACATGGATATAAACCTAAATGGCAAAAACGCATACTAAGACCAAAGAAAGACTCTACATACCTCCATAGATAGGGTGAGGAGCACATCCAATCTGGGTGTGGGTCCTCATGAAATTTGGCTGGCCATGCAGTGTAAAAAAGCTGCCAAGGTTCATGACGAACTCATAGAGCTCAGGAGAAACAAAAGAGCAATAGAACACCTTACTAGAAAGAACCCTACTAAGGAAGGCATATAAGAACTCCAACCCCTTTCACAGAAATATAAACATGCGGTCATCACTCACAAATCTAACATTCCTTATTTACGCATTGCCAATGCTGCTTCTAACAGCAAATAGCTATTTGCAATACTCAGAGAGTTGGAAACGCCCTCCCCCAGTCCAATCATGGCTAGTAAAGACTGGCGCACCACCATTCAGAATTCCCTGGCCACTAAAATCAACTCCCTCCAAGACAGAATTATACTAAAAAGAAAGTTACTGGACAAGAGTGTCCACATCGACCCCAGTGTCCCATCGGTAACCTCAGCCTTAATATCCCAATTTGACTTCTCCATAGTCACCCAGGACCAAGTATCCAATACGATCGCTTCACTCAAACCCTCACATTGTAAAGGTGATATCTTTCCTACCAAATTAGTTAAAGTATGCTCCCCGACATTAGTTCAAATTGTCACAAGTTTCATTAATGCCTCTTTCAGTACCAACTCGGTCCCATCAGACATTAAAGAAGCCTCCGTAACACCACTACTAAATAAAACTCCCTAGACCCCACCATCCCTACTAATTACAGACCCATCACAACAGTTCCCATTCTCCTTCAAATAATTGATAAAATAGTTTACAACCAAATACAATCCCACCTTGAAAATAACCATCTATTAGGTGACAGACAATCCGAATTTCGGCCTAAACATAGCACTGAGACAGCTCTTCTTGATCTACAAAATCAGATGGATGCTCTCAGAGAAACAGGTAAACTCTGCATCCTGTTATTGCCCGACCTGTCCACAGCATTCGATTTAGTGGACCACGATAACCTATGCTCAGCCCTATCCAAAAACCTTCACTTTTCACAAAATCTAACCGCCTGGATCAAATCATTTTTATCAGAACAAACTTCCAGAGTATCTATAGGCGATGAGTCAGCTGATCCTATACATGTCCCTCTTTGTGTACCACAAGGATCCTCCCTCTCCCCAAAATTATCCAATGCTTATACTAAGCTTCTCTTCGCAGCATTGGACGCCATCGGAGTAATATACACCAATTCTGCAGATGATACACAGATACCTATCCCAATCACAGGAAATAAAGATCAGGATACCACTATCATAAAGAAAATCTACTCCCTCATCCAGAACTGGATGGCTACTAATAGTCTTTGTCTGAATGGCGAAAAGAAAGAGATCCTTATTGTTGGATCCCCAGCTTAACTAAAAAGTTTGCCTCAAGATTACACCTCTAATGATATTGATGGCACTTCCATCCCCATCTCCAACCAAGTAAAAACCTTAAGAGTATATCTTGACTCTAGTCTCACCATGAGCAAACACATCAATTCTATCGCTTCCTCCACAGTCTACACAGCAAAATGTATTTCCCTCATTCGACAATTCCTCTCTACACAGAACTGTATCACTCTCGCCAGAACACTTATCATGTCTAAGTTAGACTACTGTAATATACTCTTGCTAGGTACTAACAAATAAAACCAAACCAAATTACAATTACTACAAAACAAAGCACTGAGAGCAGCCCTAGGTATAAATAAAGAGACCATTCCTCACAAAATAGGGAAGAAGTTTATTGGCTCCCAATCGAGCCAGAATCCTGTACAAAACCCTCAGTACCACTAATAAATGCATTACCCAATATTCCCCCACCTACCTCAATAAATATCTCCCCCGTAAAACCCCTACCAGAATCCTCAGATCCAACACCAGCACTCACCTACTTATCCCGTGCTTCAAGAATAAGAGACCCAGTGACGCCAACATCATGGTCGCTGCCCCCAGACTATGGAATTCTCTCCCATCAAACATCAGTAATGAAACCTCCCACACCCAATTCAAGAAACTGCTAAAAACCTGGCTATTCAATAAATTCTAACTCAAATGCTAGGCCAGTACATATTATCAGGACTGTTGTATTCATTGTTGTATATACATCTATCTCTTCAACTGTAACCGTTGATTTATGTTACCCTTTCTGTTGCCTACCTATGCTGCCACACATTGTGCCCACACATGTTCTGCCAAGCTGACTTGTATTCCCTATACCGTTTATTCTATTGTTCTAAGTATGCTTCTACCTCTATGTAAACAGCAAGAAACCTGTAACCTACACTGTGATAATTCTGGGGTTGGGCATATTAACAAATGCAATAAATAAATAAAAAGTATAGGACAGTTAACAGTGAATAAGGCTCTTACAAGATGGAGTGAGCAAGACTTTAGTGGCCAAAGGAGCAACAACACCCAGCTAAATTGAATCAAGTAACAGTAACTAGGAGGTTGAAATGGACAAATTTGATGTCTCCTCAAACGTGACGCAGAAGACGAAAACAGGGTCTATTTATTAAGCTGGCGTTGAAGATAAATGAAGTCCTCATACTCGCTTGAATTTCCTAGAACAGATAGCAATGACAAGGTCAACTACAGATGGGAACCTTTGTCTTGTGGTCGAACTTATGAGAAATGATGGATTAATTGGGAGAGTGGAGAGTAATCTGACGTGACTCAAGCACCTCAGTTTCAATTTCCTCACATGATGCCAGTGAGCTGAAAGTCCAGGGTTGGGTGGGATGCCAGCCAATCAGTGGGTCTATGAGACAACCCACTACACAATATTGCATAGACCAATACACTGCTATTTTTTCCACTATAATCAGTATTATACATATTTAGAGGTAGTTTGAGGTGTGTTTTACAGATAAGAGATCGCCAATGAAGTACTTACCAGTATACTTTCTATAAGTAGACATGTTCCCTTAACCAATCTCTCCCGTTCGTGGATTTTACAGTTTGCCATGTACGCATAAATGATGCATATTGGTGTTTAGGTTTGTGTGTATGTGTGTGCAAATGTCAGTCCGATGTTTGGCAGTCCCTGCTTTATTAAATTGAGAATAACGTAATACTTTGCCATATTCTTTAATTCTGTCTGGTTATTTGGTCAGAGATCTTTATTGGTAAATCCATCTTGCACAAGAGACGCTTCAAGGTGCTAGAGCACATTTGCCAAGAAATGTCACAATGTCTGCGTGTCATCTTACTAGAGCTGGATAAGAGTGCAATATGTAAGTAAAAACAGCATACAAGAATGTGTGCAATGTTCTTGTGATTGGCAGCATAGAAAATGAAGTGTGCTCTTTTTCTTTAGAACCAGTATTCTTTAGAACCAGTACGGTAATTCATTGGGCCTCATTACGAGTCCAGCGGCAACCAGACGGTTTTTCCTGCTCGGTTACCGCCGGACTCGTATTTCCATTCCGCCTCCGTGACTCCCGGAATTACCAGGGCATTACGACCCTGGTGTCCTGGGAATTCCGGAGGCGGAATTAGGTAAATCCCCATTCCCATTGAGTCCTGTAGGACTCAATGGGAATGGGGAAGTGGAAACACCGGCACCATCTTGTGATGGTGCCGGTGTTTCCACGTCTGCCTGCAGGCGGGCAGTGTTAAACCCGCCAGGTCAAACCTGGCGGGAACGCCACCTCCCACCTGCAAGACTCGGGACCGGGCGGTCCGGAATTAACAGTGGCGGCGGGTCTACCATCCCTTCTTTAAAGTAATCTTGATTATTTTACCTATTCTCTCTTTAATGAGTCCATTTAAACTGTGACATATCCCATTCACCTATGGGTGATAAGCAGAAGAGAACTCATGCTTTATGCCTAATAAAATAGTAACCTGCTCAAATAGTTCATTTACAAAATGCGGTCCATTGTCGTATCACAGGACATCGCACACACCCCATCTTGGAAACACCTCAGGCATAAGGAACTTACAGCACATGTCGCATTGGGGTGCATGCATGGACCTGGCTCAATACATCAGAAAAAGAGAAATACTACTACTACCATGTACTTATAGCCATTGCATGTCTGGAACAGATCATATAATATATATGTAGATGCTGAAACGGGAAATTGGATCCAGGGATTGCTCCTCTCACTGTCCGCAAAGTGTGCCCTGCTGTACATTTCTGGCACACAATGCAATTTACAATAAACTGCCATGTTCTAATACATTTGGTGAAAACCAATCTTCTACAATCATAGCAGCAAGACTCTCGTGAGTGAAATGCATCGGGTAGTGAATCTGCTCCAGCACCACCCTCAATAATGTTATAGGCATAACTGGCTTTACAGTGCTATCTGTCTCTATATAGCCTCAGGGGGGATAAAGAACACTCCTGCTTCTTCCATAAATCTTGCTCTTCTTATGGGGCTCGACCTTGTAACTCAATTAACTGAACAATAGAGAAAATATTAAAACCCTGCCTTACGATCATGCACCTTTCTGACATTTGTTTAACACTTTTTATTTAAAAATCTGAAATATTTAGGAAATATGCTGCCCTTTTAGCTGCTACATCTGCGGCTTCATTACCGCAAGAAATCATGTGTTTCTTTTAGTGTGGGCTGCACATTTCACGACAGCGAAAGCCAATGGGAGTTTTAGTGCCTCAAACAGCTTATCCAATAGGGAGGCATGTTGCACTGGTGTTCTGTCTGCGTGCAGTAAACCCCATCATTTTCCAATGTGACAAACCTGCATGTACAGTTGACATCACATAGGCGGAGTCAGAGTACACCGTCACTTTCTCATATCTTTGGAGTGCAGTGAAAAAGCACCACTAATTCTGCAGCCTGTGCTATGGAACGCAAAGGCAATCTCACACTTGTCACAATTTCAAATTCATGATCACGTTGCGGCTTTACTACTGCCATTCACCAGTCGTTTGGTACATTTTTTAAAGAACAATCAATAAATAAGTTCCCCTCTATGAATGCATTTTCTCTAATGTAGGGTATGTCATCATAAAACTCAGTATATGTTCTGCATTCATGTACATAGTCCTCCTTCCCTACTGGTTCTGCTATGAATGTTGCTTGGTTCACTATTCTGCATCTAACAATTTTAATCACTGGGTTTGAAATAATGACCTTGTATCCTGATGCTATTTGAGTAGTCAATGTACTTTTGGGTTTTTCTAAAATGGCGAATAATGAGTGCCCGACAAATAATGTCACTGAACCCCCTATTGTATTACTTGAAGCTTTTTCAATTGTAAACCCTGCAGCAGTCAACGTGTGTTCACAAGGGTAAAGCCCTTCATTACTGGATCTAAAATCCCATTTTAGTAAGCCAATATGTAGAGGAGGTCCCAGATAAAACCTGCACACCCATCGCCCATTTTGAAGTACCAGGAATGTTCACACCAAAATACGTGACGTATACCGAGCAAATAAACCAGCAGAGAGCCGCAGTAGGGTTCTGCCCAATACCTATCAGGAGAATAACACCTGTTGAAATACCGATAGCCAGAAAACCATGGACAGTAAGGTATCCATTAAGAAAACCCTACCAGCAAATAAAACGAAATGAAGATAGCCTAAACACTGTCCCGGAAGAAACCCAAAAGGCCTTAATGGAAGATGAATGGTGACGTCACAAGGGCCCGGACTAACATGCAGAACCAAAAAATGACACACAGAGACGAAACGTCATGAATAAGGATATCATGAACCTAGAAGGAGAGACAATGTTGAAATATAAAGAAACTTAAGCTGTAAAGCAGGATGAAGTCATTCAACCAGCTAACGCCTGTACATATGCTTGAAACCGCAAAAAAGTTAAGAAAACAGTGCAGCTTGCTATGCTTAGTAAAAGATACACTGCGTCAAGCACCACCTATACATATCTACCTCAACAAAGCACATTATGTAAGTGTGAGTCCACTTTACACAAAAGCAGAATCAACTCAGGTTACTAGAGTCCAAACAGGACAGGATTTGTATTCCAGCTAAAACAAGAAGATATGGCTGAATCAAACCTCAGCAGAGGCAAGGTGCACCAGGGAAGAGCCAAGGTCAGACCAATAGAAGGAACTAACAGTTGCCTTGAAGAATCGAAACTTAAGAACAGAGTATCCTATCTTTGGAACAATTGTAGAGCCACAGTATGGAAAGAGCTATGAGTACTTTACCCAGATACTTCTTATATGGGAGCTATAATGACGCGAAAAATGAAGGAGTCTTAAGATCCATTAATTTATATAATGAATTTCCAAGACGCATGGGTGCTTGAGACCCATGAATCGTGGATGAAATCTGTCTGCACTGTCCGGTCGTGTGGAGTGCGACTAGAATGACAATCTTATTTAAAAGATGGCTTAAATGCTCAGTGTTTGCTGGGTCTCGAAGAAACATGAGTGTGTCTGTCTTCCTTCCAATAAGAGTTGGACAGTCTTCGATTATGCGAAAGAACAGTGTGCTGACAAGCTCATTTATTTCTGCCTGAGTTACTGTACTCTGGGAGTAAGATAAATTGTTTGGCAATGACAGTGAGGAGTTGTCTTATTGTCGTTTCATTTTCAGAATCTTGTCAAAAGTCTGTGACACTGGTGAGCCTCCCTACCAGTGATGGGTATGACCTCAGTACTAAGTCGAAATAGGTGACTAGGTCCTTTGTGATGTCTCTACTGTGGGACACCATAAGTGATTCCGAATAGGGTTCCGGTGTGGAACGAGTCAGGATACTGTGTTTTCTTCCGATGTAAGTGTCCTCAGTCAAAATTTGGTATAGTCTTTTTCTCATTAAGACTTAAGTGTGCCTCAGTCCAAAATTCAAATCAACAGATTATGTTGTGGCATATAATCACAATTTTCTTCTTCACCCTGCAACTTGGATGCACAGAGTGTCCGTTTTTATGTCCTTATCCCCTGTTTTGCTTAGAGGAAGTGTCCAAATTAAGCTACAACTTCGCAAAAGTTCTTTGTCTTTACTTTGCTGTGTTGCGTCCTTCTTCCTCGTCACAGATCTCATCTGCACGTGCTGTGGTTCTTCCACGTCGCTCGTCGATTCCTCTGGTTGGGGTGCAGGCAGGGGGTCTTCTCTGATGTAGGGTTTGATATCACAGAGAAAAATCTATGCTCTCCTGCCTTGCAGCTTCACTGCGGACGGAGTGCAGTCCTCTACGATAAAAGGGCAATTGAATCTTGGCATCTCCAGTGAAGACGAGCGGAACACGTAGACATTGAACTGGGTCTGTTGCAGTGTCTCCTTCTGTGTTTTGAGCTGCGCTGAGCTGCACCCTTTTCGTCATCGCTGCAGCTGGTCTGAAATTACAGTAAGGCAATATGTCATGCAGTTCAGATAGTTTTGCATTTCAGACCCTGAAACCTCTCTTGTTGACTGTGCATCACATCTAGCTCTATCTCAGGGTGTTAGAGGAGTTCTCATTCTTCTTCCTGTGGCTATCTCGTGTGGTCGGAGCCTGGTTGTTTCCGAAGTGCATACAGTGCCAGTGGAAGGCAGTGCTACCATCCCCTCCTTAGAGTAAGCTTCAACTTGGCTAGTCTCTCCTTCAACAAGCAGTTGAGCTTCTCACAGATCCCATTACCTTGTAGATGATAAGCTGACGAGAACTTGTGCTTTATACCAAGCAGCAAGTTAATCTGTTCAAATACTGCATTAAAAAAGTGAGGGCCATTATCTGATCTCATTACTTCGCATACCCTCCACCTTGGGAACACTTCCCTCACTAAAAATGTTGCCGCACAGGTAGCGCTTGGATGTGTACATCGACCTGCCTCTATCCATCTAGAGCAGTAGTCTCCAACCTTTACGGTGGCAAGAGCTACTTGTAGTTAATGGCCAATAGGCGGGAGCTACTGGCGAGAGCTGCTGGGGTGGTGATGTCCATGAGTATGAGCATTTGTACCAACATTATTTTGTTCCTTATATAAAAAAGGAACATGTGCATTTATCATATTAACAACTTCAAAAACATCTTTATTTCCTTCCTTTATTTTTTTTAATTAGTAGCTGTCTCCTAAAAATTGGCAAAAAATATCAGAATGTAGGAATCTAATTGGGACATTCAATGTGAAGGCTGACACTGCTCGCTATCCACCCGTGCTAAGTAATTTGGTGTGCAACTTGAAACAGCACTCAGATGCTGTCATATAGGATCAAAGTTTTGATTTCAGGAAAATAATCTGCAAAGGGCAGATTTGCAGAGTCAGAAGATCAGAAACCCTACTTGCCATACTGTTTGCACCTAACTGCACACCTAACATGGCAGACATAAATTCAGGACTATTTTTTAAATCTTTTACAACATACTGTCACTGGAGTCACTGCACCCTACACAATTGCAACAACTGTAAAAGTACATTTGTTTTTCATCAAATAATTATCAACTTTGAAGGATGCCTTTGTAACAGCATTTGCACTGCAACATTTAGTTTACCTACTTTTTAGGATCGGAGACAACTTCCCTTGGGAAAATAATTTTCATAGTTTGTGTGTGTTATTGCAAAATGCCTATCAACAACATGTTTTTTCCCCACTGTAAATTGGGCACCATAGATTAAATATTCACATTTTATTTTTATGCTGGAAGAAAGAAAAATTGGTTGGCTGGAAATGGTGCATCTTTTGCATCTTTGTTGGATGGTAAATTCACATGTGCCTCCAGTATTCCAACAAGGGTAGTGTTTGTCCTTTTTGGAGCTGCATGTGCAAAAACAATCTGAGGAGTATTTCAATCAATGTATTCTTCCTTTTTATCTTTTTTTAAAAATCAGCATATCCCACATTTTGCTTTGTCAAAATAAAACCCTCAGCCAGTTTAGCATATCCCCAATTCATGAAAAATGCTCACATGCCAAGTCACAGCATTCATCAAGGAAAAGTAGGTCAAGTCTACTTTGTTGACTACCCATTGATGTTTTTATGTCAAACTAATTGGAAAGATTGAAAAAATGTACATGTGTAAACCATGTGATCAAGTTGTATGCAAAAAGTGTAAAATCACAGGGCTAAAATAATAGTTTTATAGCGATGACTTGAAACCTGCAAAAATCATATAACAACCCAACCAGACAATGTACAAATCATTATTTTAAAATGTTGAGCAAAGGGAGTATGGTTGTAGCAAGGGGCGACTAATTCATAATGGGTAGTGACCTGACACCCATCTGTCCTTCATGAAGGTGGCAGTAACGCAGAACAGATCACAGGATCACCTCCTCTGCATGTAGGAACTGTACAGGTAATTCTGGTGCATGACCAATGGGCCATGCCTGGATTGCATGTGCAGCTCCCTCAGATATATGGGAATTTTCCATGTGTTGGGAGAATTACTTGTCAATTGTATGGTGTTTTGCCCAATTTTTAGGAAAAACACTGCTCATAAAATGCACCATTTCAACCCAGTATTGAACGGCTGAAAACCCCCTTGCGAGAATGTGAACATATTCATGCAGGTTCCCCACATATCTCTGTAGATCTCCCCATTTGTGTACATAGCCAAAGGGGATGAACCCTAGTAATTGTTCTCCCATGCCATAGCTCTCCTCTGTGTTCTCTCTCTGTATTCACCACCCTGTTCTGTACAATGCTCCGTTACTTAGTAACTAGGTTTAAGCTATATTAATCCTATACCTATCAAAGTATATACACGCAAACCACTGCTCTCTTTTTCCACCTAATTACTACAGTTGTATTCTTGTTTTGTAAAACAAAGGATGAAACAGAACTATCAAATAATGCTTTTAAGTCCTGGCATTAATGGCAGATGTGACTTTAAATTCCAGTTTAGTTTTTATAAATGTAGTGGCAGACACCAGAATGCAGTCCGCAAGTAGTATTCCACATTTACATAAGTGTCAAATTGATGTTAGTGGTTGAATTCCTATACTGGGACATGCATAGAGATGGGCTCCTACGTATAACAGCAAACTCCATCTTAACCTTTAATACAGTTGGGGCTACTGTGTAAAATGGAGAACTCAGTATCTTCAATTTAAAAAATGCAATTTCACCAAAACTTAACGCTAGATGTACCCTTTTTCTTGCAAGCGGGGACACAGATGGTCAATTTTCCACACGCGCACACCCACATCCACACTCAGCAAACCATGATTACACCTGTAGCTTTATTTTCCCCATTCTGATTGGAAGCGTACAAATACTAGCATTCAAAGTAATGCTAACTGAAATAAATCTAAATAAACACAGTGAGACTGAAATCATCACAGCCCCAGCTTTGTTACACACAGCATGCAGATTTATGCACACCTTCCTTTTTTAATCATTCATAATTTGCATCTCTTGGTGACAATGGTCACAACACACATTTCCTATTTGCTTTTGTTATTCATATATAACCAACCCCTTGTTGTGAGACTGCCCCGAGCCCTTCGAGCCCCAATGCAGCTTCTCCTACTCTGGCTGTCCACACAGCTTTTGACTGTTTGCAAGGAGAGGAGATCGAAGCAGCAGTGGAAGGGGCACGGGGACTTCAGACACCAAAATAAACACAGTGTGCTAATTTTGGTGTCAATGCAAAGAGCTACTGGGAAGTGCCAGGAGAGCTACCAGTAGCTCGCGATCTACTGGTTGAAGACCTCGTGTCTAGAGAATGGACACCACTATACAGAAGTAACAGGGGAAACCAGGAGAATCTGATTACTATGACCTGGCCTGGATAGAACACAGAAAAAGCTCAACATAGAAGGTCAGAGTAAAGTTGTGTTTATGTGGTGAGTACCAAAGTAGTCTACTCCATAGAGTGAAACAAATAGCTCAGTAACACAACAATGATATAAACGTGTCTAATCATGAAACATTCACTGGGTTGAAATAATTTAATTCAATCCATCGACACAAAATCTCAATTCAATATTATTTATTAATATATTTAGAATTTGTAAAAAATACACAATATCATGAATGTTAATATCAATCAATTTATGCACCAGTCCACTCGATTCATCTATGGGCTGGTACAATATAACATTTCCATCTAAAACCACAACCGACCCCACTACAACCATACCTCACTCACACTCAAACCATTCATCAAAACATAAAACTATAACAAATATTTCATAGTCATCAAACCTATCATGCTAAAATACAACATTACAAATTTTGTCCATTGTAAATATGGACTCTATATTGTCACTGCTGAGTCAATCTTTTCTAATACACATTGTACTGACTCAAGCTAGTTGACCTTAAAACTGTTTATAATTAACAGTGTATTCCCCAACCCGACATGTTTCTTTCCGTATAACACATTATTAGACAGAAATTCTTCAGGGGTACTATGGTCCCACGTGGTCAGGTGAAATGTAGATGGAGAAACGAGGAAGATGTAGACTACACCGGAAAAAACTCACAGTCACTCTACTGTAGATATCTCCTCTATTGATAACTGTCGGACACGATACCTAAGCGCCCAATGGCACCATTAAGATCGGCAGACCCATAAGAAGAAAAGGTCAGCAGACCAATTATTGAAGAAGGGAGCGTGTGTATAAGGCCGATTCCATGGGACCTCTGTATACACCTCAGTCAATGATGGGACCACTCAATCCTCAGGATATGCACCTATACGTTATGTGCATTGAAAAACTGCAAACTAGCAGCCAACACCCTCACGAACAAATCCAGAAATCTGGTCTATAAGGATCGGGTCAATGAATATCAGACCCAATGTTGATATGCGTGCTCCACTGTTCCCGAGCATGTTCCGACGAAGACCGTAGCAATCCCGTGATTCCACGCAACCAGAGAATGGACACACCACAACAATTAAGTATCTGTACCCATTGCATACTTGAATCATGTCGACGTAATCGACATGCAAGTGGTGAAAATGCCCATTTGGCCTGGGGATGACTCCTCTCATAACTTTTAATGTGTGCCCAGCGGTGAATTGCTAGCAGATTATGCAGTTCACCATAAAGAATGCAACATACTCAGCTAAATTCCGTATGAACCAGTCTTCTGCAAGCATTTTTGCTAGATTCTCCTTTGTCATATGCGCCAGGTAATGTAATTGCTCCAGCGCTATTGTTAGTAGGGCCACAGGCATTACTGGTTTACCAGTGCTGTCTTGTCACCACAAGCTGTCAGTGGGGTTTAAAGAACACCCCCAACATTTCCACAAGTTCTTCCCTTCCTGTGGTTCCTCTCCTAGGAGTTTCATTAGCTGTGTTTTCCCAAGACTGTTATAGGCTTCAGGTGTTGTTCGTGCAACCAACATTCTCTAATTGCTACGGGCGAATTACACTTCCATAATCGTCTCACTTTTGGATGCCATACGCCTGGCTTCTGTGTCTGCTGCTTGGTTTTCGCGTGAGACAAAATCTGTCCCTCTTGTGTGGGCGGCGCAAATCTCGACCGCTATGTCCTGTATGGGAGCTGTAGTGCCTTAATCAGCCTGTCCAATAAGGCTGTGTGCTGCACTGGTGTGCTGTCTGCTTGGAGGTAGCCCCTAATCTTCCAGCGCGCTAAGCCTGCGTGCACTGTTGACGTCACATAGGCGGAGGCACTGTACACTGTTACTTCCTGGTCTGCGTGGTTCTCATTGGCGACCAGCAACGCCAATAATTCTGCAGCCTGTGCTGAGTAATGAGATGGTATTCGCGCACTGACAAGAACTCGAAATTCTCCATTTTCTATGTGTTTCATCACAGCGATGCCTGTATATCTTTGTCCGTCATTTTGATTGATCCTTGAAGACCCGTAAGTAAGGATGATCTCTCCTCCTGCCAAGGCATTTTCTTTCACCCTGGGATTTCATCATAGAATTATATGTGATTTGCACAGTCATGTATCGGCTCTCCCTCAGTGACTGGCTCTGCTATAAACATGGCTGGGTTCCCTATTTTACATCGGACTATTTTTATCGAGGGATTCGATATGATCACTTCATAAGCAGAAGCTCTCTGAGATGTCAATGTGCCTTTCAGTTTTCTAGAGTAGCAAATAATGAGTGCTCGACGTACAATGTCATTGAGCATCACATTACAATCGTTGTCGCCTTCTCTATGGCGAACGCTGCAGCAGCTAAACTTTGTTCGCATGGGAAGTGGCCTCTCATTACTAGAACTGAAGTTGTGCAAAAAGTTATTTTGAGTTTGGTAAACCCTTTCTCCATTGCCTCAGACCATTCAATCTTTTCTTTCATCACTTGGGCCTTCTTTAGGGCCTGAAGTAAAGGCTTGGTGAAAGAGATATAGTCGAAGACCCATGTCCTGACATAGTTGCACAGGCCTAAAAACCTCTGCATCTGCTTTATCGTGTGCAGCTTAGCCGTGTTCAATATGGCTTCAGCCCTTCCTGTGGTCCCTTTCTTTCCTTCATATGAGGAAAAGTCGGTCTATGTACAGCACTTCCTGTTGACAATATTGTAACTTTTCGTTGACAACCTTATATCCTTTCTCAGCCAGTATAGTCAGTAGTTGAATAGAATCGTGCCTGCATTGCTCTTCGGTTGTGCTGCAGATTAAGATGTCATCCACATACTACAATATTGCTTAAGTCCATCTGCAGGACTCCTTTACATTTTTTCACAGGGTACACTGACGTATTATATGGTGACTGTGACGTCACTAAGATGCCTTGGTCCATCATGGCTGAGATTGTCTTAAAAATCCCTTCATCTGCCTCTCTGGACATGGCATATTGTCGGGCTTTCGGTAGAATCGCTCCTGACTTCAGCTTAATCCTTACTTCTCCAACCCCCTTCAAGAGACCCACGGCAAAGGGTCCTTTAGTCCACACTGAGACAGGCACCTTGGCTATGTCGTCATCAAAAAATTCAGGGCGTTTTAGTGCCAACATCATTCTCTGCAGTACTTCTCTTTTAATCATTTTTACCCAAAAGGTGAGACTCACTTCCACCATTGTCTCTCCCATTTCTGATTGTTCTTCAAACAGATCGTCATCGGTGACGTCCGTCACTCGATATCCTTCTTCAATGGCAATTATTGCGCACCATTGCCTGCCCTCGTCATCGTAACCATCAACCAAGACCACTTTCTCTCGTATTGCAGCCATGTGTATCATCAAGGGAAATACTTGTCCCTTCTCCTCGTGCATCAGTATTCCTGGTCTGAATAGGAACTCATCAGAGGTTTTCATGGTTTTGTCTACAAGACCTGGCAACCCTGCGATAAGCACACGCATGCCATATGCAAAGATTTCTGGCTCTAATGGTATGGCCCTCATGGCTATGTGTCCTGAGTATGCTCTAACCATTTTGCATACATTTGAGTAGTGCATTCCTGGAGTGGAACATACTATGCCCTCCTCCGTGAACAAAATTGTCATGTTCAACTTTGTCATTAAGTCTCAACCCAAAATATTTACTGGGGTCTGCCGAGAATATAGTAAAGATACATTCATTTCGCACTCACCTATGGTGACTGGTAGTGCATTTGTAAAGGGAACTCGACTGGTTGCTCCTGTAAACTCTGCTTATCTATGGCCTCGCCGGACAAGGAAAATTTGCCTTCATGTATGCACGAGTGTGTCGCACTCGTGTCAACTAGGAAGGAATATTCTTTATCCCCTATAACGACATCCACCCTGGGTTCCCTGTGAGGGTATGGTGTCACTGATAGGATAGAACACATCAGGGTTCCCAATGAGCTGTCCTAGCTCATACATAAATTCGGCCCACTGTGTACTGGAGGATTGCCCCCATTCCCATTGTTACCTCCCATTCCAGGGTTCATGGTCTGTGATAGATGAACTTGTGGAAAATGCCCCATGCTTTGTGGTTGCACTCCTTGCTGCACTCCTTGTGCCTGTTGTTGCACTCTATGATTCTGTCCACCACCCTGCTGTAAAACTGTAGGTGGATTTATCATGCCTGCTCCTGTTCCTTGGCCATTCTGCATCACGCCTTGGTTTCTGCATGTGCGCGCCAAATGCCCTGTCATTCCACACAGCCAACAAACTAGTGGTGGTCGGATCATTTCCCCATTGGACATATCTTGATTACCATTTTGCATATTTTGAAAGCCTCCTTGATTATTTTGGATACCTCCCTGATTGCTCTGCCATCCTCTTCCCCTAATTCCTCTTCCCCTGGGATAGAATCCGGTATTTCCCTGATTATTTTGCTGTGAATTAGCCACCTGTTGCATGCCTGATTCAGCTGTGCTAGTTATCATGGCTCCCTCAAGAGCATATTTTGACAATTTCTTTTGCACCAATTTCGCTTCTTCATCCTTACGAGTTGCTTCCTTTTTGCGATTCTTTTCTTGCAACAGTCTACAATAATGTGCGATGGTCAACTGTATTTCTGCCCAAGGTTTGGCTTCGATTCCCACCAATTTCTTGAGTTGTTGTTGCACCGGCTCTGGCAGCCCTTGACACAGTATTTGGTAAGACACAAGTATAAATTTAGTCCAAGATTCATGCGTTTCAAGCACCCACGGGTCTTGGAAATTCTGTATATAAATCAACGGATCTTCCGACTCCTTCATTTTTCGAGTCATTATAGCTTATAGCTCCCATCTCGGAAGTATCTGGGTAAAGTACTCGTAGCGGTTTACATACTGCATCTCTACAATTGTTAAATGGAGCTCCGTCATGCGAGGTATTAATTGTGGTTACACCAGGGTAGCCTGCTCGTGCCCACACATCGTCCGCTCTCTCACCAAGTATGGCGATCAGGAGACCTTTGATGCCCCCTATAGTTAGCGTATTGCCTTCTGTCATTTTTTCTAACTCATGTATCCATTTTCCAGCTCCTGATGTCAGCATTGGAAACTTGTTTTTCAAATTTTCTCGATCCATGTGTGGCCATGGAATATATTGCGGTCTTATTCCCCCCTTCTCGAGCAACGGAAATTGGAATGTGTAACCCTCTCTCTCTTCTCTCATTGTTCTCCTATCTACTGCTGGGGTAATGTTCCTGCATCGCTGTCTACCTGGCAATGCCCTTAGTTTATCTACATAGCGTGGCGAAGACACCACACTCTGACCGTGAGATACTTCTTCATATTGGTCAGGCTGTGTGGCAGACTCTGACGCTCTTGGTGCAGACTCACTAGCGTCTGACCATCTTATTTCCTTTTCCCTTGGGAGTCGCATTTCACTTCGACTCCCTTCTTTGTTTTCTTTGCGCTCTTCCCTTTCAGAGTCGGACATTGTCTGTCCCCAATTGACGCAACTTCTTGTATCCTCCTTGTTCCTGCTGATTTCTAATTTATCCAGGGATCGCTCTCTATTCCCACTACTTCGAGTGAGCTCCTCAGTATCATACAGCTGAGTGCTTTCCAGGCGCTCGTCTTCCCCCTCCCCTTGGGGTTTTTGTTCTAGCCCCATTTCATCATATATTCTATCAATCGTTTCTCCGATGCTTCTGGTGTCGAAGTCATCATCAATGTTTGCCCTAGACGTGCCTGATACTGAATCGTGCGCAGGAAAGAATTCTTCGATGTCTTCCCAATCTACTACTGGAGCGGGTTTTTCAACCTCTCTCCCCAGATATTCAAGATTGCGTGCTCTCTCTCTTCGCTTACGTTCTATGTCGTCATCAAATTCTTTGCGTTTCCTCGCCTCTTCTCTGACCCTATCTTTTTCTTTTCTCTTTTCATTTCTTCGTTCATCTGCCCTTCGAATTTCCTCATCTCTTCATCTTCTTTTTCTTTTCTCACGTATCCTTTGCTCTTCTTCGAACCTTTGCTGTTTCTGTCTGTCTTGATCGTTGCCAGCTCTTGAGTTGCAAACAAGCAGCTTTTCTTACTCTTCGCAATATAGCTGTTCTCTCCTTTGTCTGTCTTTCCTTCTTATCCTTTTGTCTCTTAAGTCCTTTTCTTTCCCCTTCCTCTGTGTCTCATCTAACCTTTTTTTTGCCTTGCATCACTGATGCCTTTGCCATCGAACTTCAATAAAAATTGTCCTCCCCACCATTCGTCTTTCACAAATACTGCCTCATCAGTTCTGTCTTTGCTTCCCTTCCATTGCTTCCCTTCTCTCTCATTGTCAAGAGATGCACTTGTCTGTGCCTGATCTTTCCTTTCATCATTGCGCCTCCCCTTGTACCTTGGAACTGCAGAGGTCAGAGGTAATATTCTTGTCCTTATCTTTCCCTTGATTCTCGTCACTACTATGTGTAGGTGACTCATATGCAGGGTTGCTGTACCCTGTGGCTGCTTTAAGTTCCCTCGTCCTTACGTCCTTCCATTTTGGTTTGGGGTGGGGCAGGTGGCACGGTAGGCGTATCACCCCCCTCTGTGCATACATTAAGTATCCAATCTGTCAGCGCTCTTCCTCCTTTACCTGTTTGTACATTTTCCACAACTCGAGAACAGCAAGGCGTTTTTCTAACTCTTGCCTGTATATGTGGCATGCAAATATGTCGTCAAGTGTTGTAAAATGGCTTTGGATAAAGACCCATTTTGTGGCCACGGCACAAACATCTTGAGGGCGGTACCCTTAACCCACTCAGTGGGTCAAGTGGCACAGCGAGTAGAGCGCTCGCTTTGACATCTGTGCAGAGCCTGCTGACACAGGTTCGAATCCCGGCGGGGCCAAACTCAGCCTTTCATCCTTCCGAGGTCGATAAATGAGCACCACACACCGTGGGTAATAATAAGCAGCGCTCAGATACCTGAGGGTTCGTAGCGCTATATAAATGCTAAATTATTATTATTATTATTACTATATTTCTTTAGCTTGGGTGCGTGTTTTGTTATGTCTTCCATGCTTAAATGTGTTCCCTTTTCTCTTATATAACACTTGTCAATGCTTTTGTGTGGTTTAAACAGCTTCTAACAATATGAGTGAGAACCAAATATCGCAAGCTCCAATCCAAATTTTCCACAAAATTTTAAACTACCGAATTGTTCAAAAAACATCAATTCATGTGCGATTCTGTCTCAGCTATCAAATCGTATGACATTTTTAAATCAGTTTCCTCAAAAATGTTCAATACATATGTGTGACGTCACAACAGAGAAACATGTAAGACAGACACTTTTCAGACTAGGCGGACACCAGCTGGACACAAATATCTCTGCCTCTAATCATTACCCCTTCATGGAGTGTAAACGTACCCCTTTCACAACGTCTTTAAACGTTGTGGTAGCCTAGTCGTTCCCCATTATGTGGGACTCTGGGTACACGTTTCTTCTAGCCGCTATATTAAAGCGCAGAAATAAGGCGAATCCTCTCTCTTCTCGGGTGTCTACCCCGGTAACCACTCTCTTCTCGGGTGTCTACCCCAGTAACCTCTCATTTACCTTTTATTACTCTCGAGTCATTATCCCATTATATCCTCTCTCTACTCCTAACTATATTTTGTTTTCCCTCCTCCCTCCGTTACCTTTTCCCTTTACTTGTTCTAAGGCATGCACTATTTGCCAAAGCATTCAATTTTTTGCTTCACTCACCGTTCGCATGGTTCCTCTCTGGACCCTCAGGATCACTGTCTTTGTTACTGCCTCCTTCAGTTTTTCACTCGCTCAGCTGCCCGTAGGAATGGGAAGGGATGTGTGGGAAAACGGGTCCCTTCAGGCCCTTTCTGCAGACTCTTGCTTAAGCTACCATTGTCTACGGGGAGCTTCACGGTCTACTCAGCCGAATGGCAAAGGACTTACGATATTGCTGAAGACCTAGAGTTACTTTATGTCGATGGTCAATAGGTGTCTTACTTTAGTCAAATAATCGATAGTCGATAACCATCAAATCTCTGCTACCAAGTGTACTGAGGAGACCCCAGGCCGGCCCATAGAGTTGGGTTTCCTCCGCAGTACTTTAAGATGAGATAGCTGCACCTTTGAGATGGATGGGGGTGCAGGTATATTACTCCAACACCAATCAATAAGGACAACTCAATGGTTTGGTAAAGGGGAGTCCGTTTAATGACAAGTACAAAAAACGGGGAAACATGGAAATCAACAGTGATGCGATAGTCTGTCTCGCTTCAACTCCCTCGAACAACATTCAAACAGTAACATTTATACTCAAAAATCATCATCATCGACGTGTAACACTCAAAAGTTAACATGTAGTTCTATTGGTTAGGAAAAGGTAACTTTACTATAGGTACTATATCTGTATATGGTAACGGAATGAGAGGATTGAATAAACACTATCAGGTGGGCATCTAAGCCCTTCCTTCTAACATTACGATTGTGGACGTCATTAAGAGTACAATGTCCCATTGGTTCTGCTATTTATAGGACCCTAGATTATTTGGTCCATTGTGATTGGGTTGGCTTCAACCCCATGCATACATTTCCACTTTACTTAGCAGCACGCAGAATGGTCAACGAGGTGCAGGGGGCCCCACGATTCACCCGGCCTTCCTTCAATCAATCATTACTTTGGTGGTTATGTATCAATTACTTGGCTGTGGTCGGCCTCGAAACTGTGTCTTCTTGTCAGGAAAAGTCATGATATCTCGGTCTGGGCGGCTGCCAAGCATAGGTGTGAACCCGTGCTTCTTGCTCGGATGGTCACATGCTGCTCACAGCGTGAATCTGCCTAATTTCCTTCAATTTGTGCATTTAATTCTTATTTGGCTTGCCACCTGCCTATGCCTCCTTATCTCGACCTTCCAAAGATAGGATACTCTGTTCTTAAGTTTCGATTCTTCAAGGCTACTGTTCGTTCCTTCTGTTGGTCTGACCTTGGCTCTTTCCTGGTGCATTTTGCATCTGCTGAATTTCGATTCAGTCGTCCCTTCTCGTTTTAGCTGGAATACGAATCTTGTCCTGTTCGGCCTCTATTAACCTGAGTTGATTCTGCTTTTGTGTAAAGTGGACTCGCACTTGTATAATGTGCTTCGTTGAGGTAGATATGTATAGGTGGCGCTTGCCGTGGTCTATCTTCTACTAAGCATAGCAAGCTGCACTGTTTTCTTAGATTTCTTGCGGTTTCAAGCATATGTACAGGAGTTACCTGGTTGAATGACTTCATCCTGCTTTAAAGTGTAAGATTATATTTCAATATTGTCTCTTCTTCTAGGTTCACAATATCCTTATTCATAACATTTTGTCTCTTGTGTCATCTTTGGGTCGTCTTATCTTCTATCTGCAAGTCTGTCCAGGCCTTTGAGATCTCACCATTCGTCTTCAATTAAGGCCTTTGTGGTTTCTTCTGGGACGGTATTTAGGCTATCTTCATTTCGTCTTACTTGCTGGTAGGGTTTTCTCAATAGATACCTTACTGTTCATGATTTTCTAGGTATCGGTATTTCGACAGGTGTGTTTCTCGTGATAGGCACTGGGCAGAGCCCTACTGCGGCTCTCTGCTGGTTTATTTGCTCATCATAAGTCACACATTTTGGTGCAAATGTTCCTGGTACTTCAAAATGGGCGATGGGAGTGCAGGCTTTATTTGGGACCTCCTCTAAACCTGCACCAAGCATGCAGCAGGTGGCTAGTCCACAGCAGAATAATGAGGGCAATGCGGGATTCTATCCAAGGGGAAGAGGATTTGGGGGAAGAGGATGGCAGAGCAATCAGGGAGGTTTCCAAAACAACCAAGGAGGCTTTCAAGATATGTCAAATGGGCAAATGATCCGACCACCGCCAGTTTGTTGGCTGTGTGGAATGACAGGGCATTTTGTGTGCACATGCTGAAGTCAAGGCATGATGCAGAATGGCCAAGGAACAGGAGCAGGCATGACAAATCCACCTGCAGTTTTACATCAGGGTGGTGCACAGAATGACACAGTGCAACAACAAACACAAGGAGCGCAGCAAGGGGCGCAACCGCAAAACATGGGGAATTTTCCACAAGGACAATCCCAACAGGCACTGCTGCAACTATCACAGACCATGAACCCTGGAATGGGAGGTAACAATGGGAATGGGGGAAATCCACCATCACACAATGGGCCAAATGTATATATGAGCTAGGACAGCTCACTGGGAACCCTATGGCATGCGTGTGCTTGTGGCTGGATTGCCAGGCCTTGCGCACAGGGTCATGAGAACGCCTGATGAGTTCCTGTTCAGATCCAGAATACCTATGCATGAGGAGAAGGGACAAGTATTTCCCTTGATGATACACACCGCTGCAGTACGAGGGAAAGTCGTCTTGGTTGATGTTTACGATGACGAGGGGAGACAATGGTGCACGATAATTGCCATTGAAGAAGGATATCGAGTGACTGACGTCACCGATGACAATCTTTTTGCAGAACAAGCAGAAATGGAAGAGGCGATGGTGGAAATGAGTCTCACCTTTTGTGTAAAGATGATTAAAAGAGAAGTACCACAAAGAATGATGTTGGCACTAAAACGTCCTGAATATTTTGATGACGACATAGCTAAGGTGCCTGCTCAGTGTGAACTACAGGACCCTATGACATGGGTCTCTTAAAGGGGGTTGGAGAAGTAAGGATTAAATTGAAACCAGGAGCAATTCTACCAAGAGCCCAACAATATCCCATGTGCAGAGAGGCAGATGAGGAGATTTTCAAGAGAATTTCTGCCATGATGGACCAGGGCATCTTAGTGACGTCAGAGTCACCATGTAATACATCAGTGTATCCTGTGAAAAAAAGTAAAGGGGGGTCATGGAGGCTAGTACAGAACCTAAGGCCAATAAACAATATTGTTGAGGCCGAGTTCCCTCTAGTCCCTAAACCGTCTACAATCCTATGTAATATACCCGTTGAGGCAAAATATTTTACGGTGATTGACTTGAAAAAAGCATTTTTCTCAATCCCGTTGCACCAAGAGTCACTGGATCTGACGTCATTCATGTTCAGACATATGCATCTGAAAAGCACGAGGCTGCCACAGGGGTACTGTGAGTCCCCTTCTATTTTCAACAGAGTCCTGCAGATGGACTTAAGCAATATTGCATTAAAAAGTGTCGTCCTGCAGTATGTGGATGACACCTTAATCTGCAGCACAACCGAAGAGCAAAGCAGGCACAATTCTATTCAACTACTGACTATACTGGCTGAGAAAGGATATAAGGTTGACAAGGGAAAGTTACAATACTGTTAACAAGAAGTGCTGTACATAGGCCAGCTGATCTCACATGAAGGAAAGAAAGTGACCCCAGAAAGAGCTGAAGCCATATTGAACATGGCTAAGCCGCACACAATAAAGCAGATGCAGAGCTTTTTATGCCTATGCAACTATGTCAGGACATGGGTCCTCGACTACAGCTGTTACACTATGTCTTTACTTCAGGCTCTAAAAACGGTCCAAGTGACAAAAGAAAAGATCGAATGGTCTGAGGCCATGGGGAAAGGTTTTGCTGATCTCAAAAGAGCCATTTGCACAGCTCCAGTTCTAGGGATCCCCAATTATGCAGAGGAATTTTACCTGTTTTCGCACTCAAATGGCAGCGTCATGACGGCAGTGCTCGCTCAAAGAACCTTGTTGGGGTACAAGCCCCTGGCTTATTATAGCGGGAATCTGGACCCACTAATGAGAGGCCACTTGCCATGTAAACAAAGTTTAGCTGCTGCAGCGTTCGCCATAGAGAAGGCAACAACCATTGTAATGGGATGCTCAATGACGTAGTGCAGTGAGCACTCATTGTTTGCTATTTTAGAGAAACCTAAAGGGACATTGACATCTCAGAGAGCTTCTGCTTATGAAGTGATCATATCGAATCCCTTGATAAAAATAGTCCGGTGTAAAATAGTAACCCAGCCATGTTCATAGCAGAGGCAGTCACTGAGGGAGAACCCATACATGACTGTGCAAATTATGAAGAATTCTATGATGAAATCCCCAGGGTGAAGGAAAATGCCTTGGCAAGAGGGGATCGTCTTTATTGACGGGTCTTCAAGGATCGATCAAAGTAATGGACAAAGATATACAGGCGTCGCTGTAATGAAACACATAGCAAATGGAGAATTTTGAGTGCTTCTTAGTGCACGAATACCATCTCATTATTGAGCACAGGCTGCAGAATTATTGGCGTTGATACTCGCCATTGAGAATCACGCAGACCAGGAAGTGACGGTGTACAGTAACTCCGCCTATGTGACATCAACAGTACACACAGCCTTAGCGCGCTGGAAAAGGAGGGGCTACCTCCAGGCAGATGGCATGCCAGTGCAGCACACAGCCCTATTGGACAGGCTGATTATGGCACTACAACTCCCAGTGGGCATAGCGGTCGTGAAATGCGCCGCCCACACGAAAGGGACAGATTTTATCTCACAAGGAAACCAAGCAGCAGACACAGAAGCCAAGCATATGGCATCAAAAAGTGCGACGATTATGGAAGTGGAAGTCGCCTGTACCAATGAAAGGATGTTGGTTGCACGAACAACACCTGAAGCCTATAATAGCCTTGGGCAAACGCAGCTAATGGAACTGCATGGGGAGGCACCACAGGAAGAGAAAAACCTGTGGAAACATTGAGGGTGTTCTTTAAACCCCTCTGACAGCTTGTGACGACAAGACAGTACTGGTAAACCAGTAATGCCTGTAGTCGTATTAAACATTGCACTGGAGCAGTTACATTACCCAGCGCATATGACAAAGGAGAATCTAGCAGCAACACTCGCAGAAGACTGGTTCATCCTGAATTTAGCTGAGCATGTTGCATTCTTTATGGTGAACTGCATAATCTATCAGCAATTCACCCCTGGGCACACACTAAAAGTAATGAGAGGAGTCATCCCCAGGCCAAATGGGCCTTTTCAGCACTTGCATGCCGATTACGTCGACAGGACTCAAGTATGTAACGGGTACAGATATTTAATTGTTATGGTATGTCCATTCTCTAGATAGATAGAGGCATGTCCATGTACACACCCAAACTCTACCTGTGCGGCCACATTTTTTGTGAGGGAAGTGTTCCCAAGGTGGGGGTATGCGAAGTCATGAGATCAGATAATGGCCCTCACTTTGTTAATTCAATATTTGAACAGATTAGCTTGCTGCTTGGTATAAAGCACAAGTTCTCGTCTGCTTATCATCCGCAAGGTAATGGAATCTGGGAGAAGCTCAACAGCTTGTTGAAGGAGAGAATAGCCAAGATGAAGCTTACTCTAAGGAAGGGATGGTTGCACTGCCTTCCAGTGGCACTGTATGCCCTTCGGAACCAATCAAGCTCCGACCATCATCTTACGCCACAGGAAGAAGAATGAGAACTCCCCTAACATCCCGAGATAGAGCTAGATGTGATGCCCAGTCAACAGGAGAGGTTTTAGGGTCTAAAATGCGAAACTATCTGAACTGCATGACATATTGCCTTACTGTAATTTCAGACCAGCTGCAGCAATGACGAAAAGGGTGCAGCGCAGCACAGGACACAGAATGAGACACTGGATCAGACTCAATTCAAGGTCTACGTGTTCCACTCGTCTTCCCTAGAGATGCCATCCTTGTGAAGAACCATACAAGGAAAAGGTGGGACGAGCCAAGATTCAACTGTCCTTTTATCGTAGAGGACTGCACTCCGTCTGCTGTGAATCTGCAGGGCAAGAGAGCGTGGATTTTTCTCGGTGATATCAAACCCTACATCGGAGAAGGCCCCCTGCCTGCACCCCAACGAGAGGGATCGATGAGCAACGGGGAAGAACCACAGCACGTGCAGACGAGATCCATGATGAGGAAGAAGGACGCATGACCAGCAAAGTAAAGATGAAGAACTTAAATTGGACACTTACTCTAAGCAAAAAAGGGGATACAGACATACAAAACGGACACTCTGTGCATCCCAGTTGCAGGCTGAATAAGAAAATCACATGCATAAGCCACAATATAATCTGTTGATTTTGAATTTTAGACTGAGGCACACTTAAGCCTTGATGAGAAAAGAATATGCCAAATTTTGACCGAGGACATTTACAGTGGAAGCAAACACAGTGTCCCGACTCGTTCCACACCGGAGCCCTATTTGGAATCACTTATGGTGTCCCACAGTAGAGACATCACAAAGGACCTAGTCACCTATTTCGACCTAGTACTGAGGTCATACCCGTCACTGGTAGGGAGGCTCACCAGTGTCACAGACTTTTTTACAAGATCCTGAAAACGAAAAGACAATAAGACAACTCCTCACTGTCATTGCCGAAAAACGTATCCTACTCCCTAAGTACAGTGAGAAAGAATCAAATCTTCCCAACACAGGCGGAAACAAATAAGCTTGTCAACACACTGTTCTTTCGCATAATCAAAGACTGTCCAACTCTTATTGGAAGAACGACAGACACACTCGCATTTCTTCAAGACCCAGCAAACACTGAACGTTTAAGCCATCTTTTAAATAAGATCAGAATTCTAGTCGCACTCCAAGCGACCGGACAGGGCAGACATTGTTTACATCAAGGAAAAAACATATAATCCTGAACCCAGCAAGACAGGACAGATGTCTCTGTCACCAGAAAACAGCAGATTGGCACACAATGTCCTCTTTCGCCTAGTCACTGACTTTCCAGAGCTAGTGGGGAGACCTATCGATATTGACGTCCTCACATTCATCAGAGATCCAGCTAATGTCTCACAGATGGGAATGCTCCTGCACGGAATCATACTCCAAGTGAAAATTTCCAACCATCAGAGAAACTATCTGAGGAGATTCTAAGAAAGCCTTCCGCCGAGGGACAGATCGAGAGAGCAGAGTCAAGAATTTGATTTGTTATATTTGTTGTCATTTTTTCCCTATTTCTTCATACTGATCAGTGTCCAATATGTCCTCAGGACTGAAGCAGATTCGAGGAGTGGACTGGGAGTTTACTCACTTTGAATATGCACATTAAAGGAACTCACTGAAACATTATTTTATTCCTGAAATAAGAGACAATTTGTCATTCACAAGAAGGGGGACACTTTGGAAGCACCTGACACTCTTAAACACAGAACTTGAAAGACGATATTGGGTGAGGGAAAAATAACAGTGACATTAGTTGAATGATTAAGATGGGAGTCCAGAGCAGCAACCTAGTCCTCCAACATGAAGAGAGGCACCCTCGGTTCTCTGGAAGGAAATGCTGTCGCCTAACGTATAGAACCATAATGTACTTATTAATCATATTTATCATTATTTTACTGTCATTAACAATCAGAACTGCATTCTTTTTTGGTGCACGAAGCGTTCCAATTTCAGTGCACCCGCCTGATGATACACGTATGAAACTGACAAAAGCACCCAGACGTTATATCGTAATTCCAGTCCCTAGGAGATCTGACGGTGGAGTGAATGAACTCAAAATGAATGTGATTAGCAATGATACACACACTCTTGAGGTAATGAATGAAAAGAAAAGCCGGAGACAGGATCGGCACGATGAAGGAAATGAAATCACTGGCAACCGCACGCACACAAACTCTGAATGCACATGAAACAGGCCTAGTGTCAATGACCGCAGAACCTCGAACCAAAGCAGTAGAGAAGCAGAGACTGCCTGCCATGAAAACCTTCACAACAGATATTGTAAGAAAACAAGAAGAATTAAGAGAAAAACCAACAGAAGCAGTCATATTAGAAACTCTTGAGAAAACAAAAGCCAACTCAGAGAAACTCTGCACAGACACAACTGATAGTAGGCTCGTTATTCCCATACATAGCCATAGCGAGGAAACTACAAGAGGAACTAAAGAACAAAACCACAGAGACGGTATTGCCAAGCACACATGTCCTAACACAATGGACAAGTACCAGGTCTACAATACAGCCATACACCGGACCGGCGTCAGGCTGGTTGGCATGGGCATTTGCACGCAGCAGAGAAAAGATGCATGAGGATCAGGAAAGAGCTGCTAGACTCCTGTCCACTCAAATGGCACATATGAAGAGACCTGCACCATGGACCAGGATACCTGCTGCAGGGGGCATCGGAACATCGGAGGCGGCGGCAGCTCTAGGTGGCCGTGCGGCTTGATGCCGACGTAGATGGGACGTTTGATGGGTCCCTTTCTCTAAGCTCCCCGCTCGCTCTGGCGTGTTGCCGTATTGATTCCAGCGGCCTCGGCGGCCTCAGCGGCTCCATAGCTCTGCGGCTTTGCAGTTCCAGGTGTCCCGTAGTGCAGTGGACTGAAGAAGATGACACACTGTTACTCTGCGGCGAGGGTCAGCGGAAGACTCTTTGCCACCCTGGGCAGCCTTGGCAGCCTTTGCAGCCTTGCCAGCCCTCGCGGTAAGCGCCTAGGATTCAGACATCATTTCTGGATAGTTCCGCACCAAGCTAGAGGTGTAGCGTCTGGCTGGTGCTCCCATTGCTTTTTGCGTTGTTTAATCTGCGTTTGCTGCATATCTTGCTGATTTCTTGCTTATTTTGCTTGCCCAGCCCCGGCTGTGTAATTTGGGGTCATCATGTCTGCTAATAAGAAGAGCAATATTGATGGCATGCTGAGTAGACAGCAGGAACAGTCTGAAGGGGCCTCTCAGGGCTTTGTGGCCTCTGCCCTTCCAACCAATAGAGACCGTGTTATGGAGGTCTTGGCACTCAGTACTCGTAGGAGACCAAGATTGCGTGATAGACCTCCTGCCACTATAATGCCTGACAATAAAAATCTTGCTTACTCAAAAAAAACACCCAGCCAGGAACCATGTAGTTGCACCGTTAAAACTGGCCCCCTAGAACTTGTGTCACCAGAATGCCTACAACAACCTAGCACTGTTGAGACCATGGTGCCAGTTTTGACCCTAGTCAAAAACCCATGCTTAGGAAAATTTATGAATCACACTGGTAACAACCAAGGCCACACTCCCCAAAGTCGGGCCAGGCCTATTTTATCTCAATTTGAGCACAACAACCCCTCGCAATGGTCTGCTCTTATGGCCAGTATAGCCAAAGAGCTACTTCTATGTAAGGACCCTTTTGACCTTGGTCTTCTGGCCGACGCCCTGAATGATTGGGTGGCGGACATGTGACCGCCTAAAGTGAATACTGCGGCACAAACAGTTGAGCTGTTTAGACTTCCAGCCCCCCTCAGATATTAAAGGTCAACAATGCTTGTCAAGTCTGTATTTGTAAGGAGATTAGAGATCAAGTCGTACAAAATGATGTTTGTAGCGAGAGGCCACCTAATCCCATCAAGCTTATTTTAGACAGCAGGAAGAAAATAACAACCCCAATTTGCCCCCCAAGAGCATAATACAGGACATAGCGCTCTCCTCATTGCCCCATACACAGGATACAATGCTTCTCCGAGTGCCCTCTGACCAGAAATACGACCCAGAAACGGCCAATCCTCCCTCAACGATGAAAGCTACTTGCGAGTCGCTACCCATATGGAACATTAACCTAAAAAAGTCACAAATGCCAACAATAAAGAACATAAATATGCATGATTTCATCATGGACCAAAGGAATTTCGTTATAACCAACATTCGCAAAATAGAAGGAAAAGAGACTAAAGAAGGTTTGTGCAATAAGGTTCTTGCCTGGTTGCGGCAGAGAACTGGTCCTGGTGTGGTTAGACTATCCGATTTAAAAATCCTGCGCAGAATGGACCAGAGTGACTGGTGCTCTCAACCTAACAGTGATTGTGTCTTAGTGGGTTGTGGGGACAGTACCCTACCTGCATTTCTCAGCTGTTGTAAATATTTACCAGAGGGCCCTCGAGTTGTAATCTAATCCTCTGATGAACGTGTAGGGTACACTTTTCTGTGTATCCTTACCCACCACTTAAGTTATGGACCTTTTATACCCTATTGAGTTTGTTGAAATTTTCAGAATTCATTTTGAATTTCTCATACTGAATGTATTATTTCTGTTCTTACCTTTCGAGTTTGTATTTATGTTGTTCGTTCTGTAAGCGCCCGTAAGCCTTTGGGTACCTTGGTGCGCTGTGTCAAGTAAATAAACATAAACATAAACATAAACCTGAGAGTCCTCCAGCAAGAAATAGCCATACAGATGCATTTAGGGATGTAGTCATAGCCAACTACAGGAAAACACTAAGAATCAAGAGAAACATGCATGAAGATGGCAATGAACTAAACGACTACCTGGACAGCACAGCACATCTGGGAAACAACATTTGGTACCAGCACATGAAAGAAGTGGAAGATGAAATTCAGAAGGAGAATGCTCTGTTTGTGCACTTCTACCGTACAGCATGGGGAAGTCCAAGATCTTTGTAGCTGTAGAAATTGATGTACCGACAGCACACTGTCTCTCACACGTAGCAATGTGTAAGACCAGAGGCCAGTTCATGGGAAGTGATGCCACATTGATATGGGCAATGGAAACAGCTTATGAAGATGATTATGTCCAGGACATTAAGACGAGAAATAGAGCTCATACTAGGAATCATGTGATCAGGTACGAGAAACCTGAAGTTAAAGGAGCAGGAATAAGATGGGAAGTAAACCTGAGACTGAATGTCCAAGGGAAAACTCCAGAAGAGGCACAAGCTTGGAAAAACAGAGGTCAAATGCAGATTTGAGGAACAGTACTCTCACCAAACAGATGGGAGCAAGGAGTAGTGATATGCCGAGCATGGATGGTCCTTGGAGCCTGCAAGGAAGCAATTGAAAACTCACAAAGACTGTGCAAACCAGTATGGCCAAAACTCGCAAAGCTGCTGACATGGGTCAAAGACAGAGGAGGACCCTTGCAGATAGTGCCGCTAGAAAGTCCGAAATTGTGCTTCAGGAACAATGGCACAGGGAAGATGGGAGAGAATCAGAACTGTGGACAAATCTTTGATGCTCCAGGAATGGTACATGGAACCGCAGTAATTATAGATCATTATTGGGCATGCGGACCCAATATTGACATTTTCCCAAAAGCAGATGCTCACCTGAGAAAGAAGAGATCTGTGGAACTAATCACTCGAATGAAGAGAGAAAAGTACTTCTCTGCCAAATCAGAAGAAGCATTCCACGCAATCCCATATGAGCATAGATTGTTCAGTCTCACCTCATCAGTGTTCACAACGATTTTTATGCCAAGAATCCAAGTTGGAGTAAACACTAAATGGTTGCAGATAACCAGATAGGAATTGCTACAGACAATCAACCCGACCATAAAAGGATTCAATGCAATTAAGGAAGAGTTAAGAGCAATCCGACTGAGGACTCTCCAGAACAGATATGTCCTTGAAAATTATCACGGCTATGGATGGAGGAGTTTGTGCAAAGATTGGAGAACCATGTTGCACATTTATACCTTCTCACGACGAAGAAATGGAACTTCAACAGAAGCCATAGGAATGCCGACGAAGCTACAGAATCAGATGATCAATGAAAGCGACGAAGTTGACGATGACAGCTGGTTTGGATCACTATTCTCGTGGGTCCCACAATGGATGGCAGACATATTCAAGTTTCTGGGAGCCCTGCTATTGATGATATCACTAGGATTTTGTGTCATCAGGATAATAATTTTGCAATGCCAGAAAACGGCGAAGAAAGCCACAGGGATGAATATCATGATTGATGTCAAGCCAGGATGGAGGCCTAGAGATCTCACTGATGATGAAATAAGAGACTTTGTGAAGGCCAGCGAGCATGCACCAGAAGGTACAATGTTTCTTTATCACAGGAAGCACAGTAATTATGAGGGAAAATGTATTTACTGCAGCCCAAATGGACAATGCCAATTAATGACATGGAATAAAGACGAACATGTAAGGACAGCAGGAAGCCTAAAAGGAGTAATAAAAATATGGACTCCAAAGAGACACTTCTTCAAACCATCATGTACAAACCCAGAAGATGAAGAAGGAATGAACTCAGATGATGAAGTGAAGATGAATACAGAGGAACCAAGTAAGATGAATCCAAAGGAGGAAGTAGAAGTGGTCAATGAATCGCCCAGAAGGGGGAGTGTAGAGGAGATCCCAGATAAAGCCTGCACCCCCATCACCCATTTTGAAGTACCAGGAACATTCACACCAAAATATGTGACGTATGACGAGCAAATAAACCAGCAGAGAGCTGCAGTAGGGCTCTGCCCAGTACCTATCAGGAGAACAAAACCTGTTGAAATACCGATACCCAGAAAACCATTGACAGTAAGGTATCCATTAAGAAAACCCTACCAGCAAATAAGACGAAATGAAGATAGCCTAAACACTGTCCCAGGAGGAACCCAAAAGGCCTTAATGGAAGATGAATTATGACGTCACAAGGGCCCGGACTAACGTGCAGAACCAAAAAATGACACACAGAGATGAAACACCATGAATAAGGATATCTTGAACCTAGATGGAGAGACGATGTTGACATATAAAGAAACTTAAGCTGTAAAGCAGGATGAAGCCATTCAATCAGCTAACGCATGTACATATGCTCAAAACCGCAAGAAAGCTAAGAAAACAGTGCGGCTTGTTATGCTTAGTAGAAGATAGACGCGACAAGCACCACCTATACATATCTACCTCAACGAAGCACATTATACAAGTGTGAGTCCACTTTACACAAAAGCAGAATCAACTCAGGTTACTAGAGACCAAACAGGACTGGATTCGTGTTCCAGCTAAAACGAGAAGAGATGTCTGAATCGAACCTCTGCAGAGGCAACGTGCACCAGGAAAGAGCCATGGTCAGACCAATAGAAGGAGCGAACAGTAGCTTTGCGGAATCAAAACTTAAGAACAGAATAGCCTATCTCAGGAAGGCCAAGATAAGGAGGCGTAGGCAGGTAGCAAGCCGAATAAGAACTAAATGCACAAATTGAGGGAAACTAGGCAAATTCATGGTGTGAGCGACACGTGACCATCTGAGTAAGAAGAGGCACAGGTTTACACCTACGCCTGGCAGTCGCCCAGACAGATATATCATAACTTTTCCTGACAAGAAGATACAGTTTTGAGGCCTACCACAGCCAACTAACTGACACATAGCCACTAAAGTAATGATTGTTTGAAGGAAGGCCGGGTGTATTCGTGGGGCACCCTGCACCTGGCTGACCATTTTGCATGCTGTTAAGTAAAGTGGAGATTTATGCATGGGGTTGAAGCCAGCCCAATCACAATGGACCAAATAATCTAGGGTCCTATAGATAGTAGAACCAATGGGACGTCGTACTCTTAGTGACGTCTACAAGAGTAATGTCAGAAGGAAAGGCTTAGACGGCCACCTGATAGTGTTTATCCAATCGTCTCACTCCGTTACCATATACAGATATAGTACATATATTAAAGTTACCTTTTCCTAACCAATGGATTGCATGTTAACTTTTAAGTGTTACACGTCAATTATGATGGGTTTTGAGTATAAATGTTATTGTTTGAATGAAGTTCGTCGGAGTTGAAGCGAGACAGACTATTGCATCACGGTCGATTTCCATGACTTCCGTTTTTTGTACTTGTCATTAAACAGACTCCCTTTGCCAAACCATTGAGTTGTTCTTATTGATTGGTGTTGGAGTAGAAAACCTGCACCCCCATCCATCTCAAAGGTGCAGCTATCTTGTCTTAATGTACTCTGGAGCAAACCCCGACTCTATGGGACATCTGGGGGTCTCCCCAGTACAAATGGTTTGTGTCATGTCCTAATGTTGTTTTATGTGTGAGCACTGCTGTCATAACTTCTCCATTTGAATGAGAACATAGGTACAATTATTCATGAAAGTCTTGAATTCCTAACACATAGTCTGTACTGATCACCCTTTTTAATTCTTCAAATCCTTCGGTTATTTTGTCTCGCCATGTTATCTTACTTTTGCCTACTTGTGCTTCCTTAAGTCCTATTAAAAGTGGTTGAATATTTGTGCTGTAGTCAAAAACCTCTCTGCAGTAGTTACATAAGCCTACAAATTGTTGTATTGCCCTCCCTTATTTTAGGTTCTGGAGTCTTCATAATTGCCTCTGCTCTTTCAGATGCACTTTTCTCCCTTCTTTAGAGATTACCTGTCGCATATACAGGACTTCTTCCTGGCAATATTGTAGTTTTTCTTTGTCTACTTTGTATTATTTTTCTGCTAGTATTTTCATTAGTCAAATTGAAACTTCTCTGCATTGCGCTTCTGTCTCTCTGAACACTAATATATCATCTACATACTGGATAATTGCACTCTCAAGTTACACGTTACCTAAGTCCATCTGGAGAACCCTTTTAAAGTTTGAGGGGGACTCACAGTACCCATGAGGAAGACAAGTGTGTTGTAGGCACTGACTTCTATGCCAAGTCAAGTCAAGTCTTGTGAGTCTAAACAAAGGGGGATTGAAAATAATGCATTCTTTAAATCTATTACTGTAAAATATTTGGCCTTAGGTGGTATGTTGCATAATATTGTAGTAGGATTTGGAACTAGAGGAAACTCTGCTTCAAAAACATTGTTATGGAGACAGAGATCCTGAATTAACCTCTGTGACCCCACAGTCGATTTCTTCACTGGGTACACAGCCGTATTACATGGGGACTCTGATAGCACTAATATTTCCTGCCCCATTAAAGCAGAAATAGTCTCAAATGTCCCTTCAACTGCTTATCTGGACATGGGATATTGTTTTGCCAGTGGCAACATTGCTCCTGGTTTAAGCTTGATTGTATCTGCTCCTGCTCCTTTCAATAGAACCACATCATGTGTACTGTTGGTCCATAAAATGTTTTGCACTTTCTCAAAAGCTTCCTGGAAAAATGACGGTTTCTTTTTTACCATTGTCATTCTCTGAGGTATCTCTCTATTCTCCACTTTTATCCAAAAGGTGAAAAATATGAATTCATTGTCTGGATAATCATCCCTGAAAAACTCCTTGTCTGTCAGGTCTGTCAACCTATTGTCACGCTTACCTCTGGTGCCCTGCAGGAGTGTTTGGTCCGGACTGTACTGCAGAGTGGCCCCCACACTGGTCCCCTTCGCCCGGTCGTATATCCCAGCCACACCTTCCCCCGCCGACCGGATGGAGCGAAACACTCCAAGAGATCGTGAGGTTGTGTCAGGACTTCAGGTAGTTATGTTCTGGGGGAATGTTGGGTCCACCTAGGGATGATAAATCTACTGTAGAATAATAGCTGGGGTTCCCCACCTCCCTTCTATCCCCTTAAGGAATGAGGCTGGCTGAAGAGCGTGGGCACGGCTCACCTGTGATTCTGTAATGATGACTCCAGCTTCCGAGATGGACGTTCCCCAGGTCATTCGTCGAATAGATGTGGCGCCGAACAGGTACATTTCTTTGCCGATCCAAGGGGGGCTGGCACTGATGTGAGATGGTTCTCCGGATGTGGATCCACCACTAACGATCTTGTGTCCTTCTCCCAAACCAGGAGCTGAGCAAATGGCGTCGGATCAGCGACGACGCACCGAGAGAGGAAGACTGAGTCTCAAAACACAGGTGAGTTCTTGAATTCTTAAGAGGAGGTTTAACATGCGAGGGGAAGGAGGCGGGATTTAGATGCTCACCCTGTTGCTTGCTTTCTTACAGGTCATCGGGTAGAAGAAGCAGGACTAGCCTCAGCAATAAAAGACAGGATCAGAGTCCGAACGGAGGTGCAAGGAAGAACCCGAGGCCACAGTGGAACTGTGGCAGACAGGATGCCGAAGGCTACGGAGCAGGACGGAAAACCAGGATACTGAAAATTGCTGAGGATGCAGGAGAACCGAAGGGTTCCAACAGGATACTGAAGGATGCTGCAGACCAAGAGGTTCAACGTAGAAGATGCTGAACACAGGAGTGGTAAGCGGAACACTACTCTTGTTAGGAGCAGACGAAACACTAAGCATAGGGTGCAGTCCGGGGTGCGGCTTTATAGCCCTGAGCCACACCCTGTCAGAGCCAGATGCGCAGGAGTGTTGGCTTCTTGCACGTGCCAGGTAATTCGCTGCATGTGCCAGACTCGCACATGTTTAATATTCCTTGGCTCGTGCTGGGCGGTCCCCTCCCTGCATTCAGCCCATCTTCATGGGCTGCAACAGGGTCGTGCCCCCCGTACGTTTGCGCCAGCCTGCCTGCATCCCTGTCTTTGCCTCCCTAGTGTGCTAGAAGGGAATCCCCCCTTCCTATTGACCTGCCCTCAATGGGATCATGACACCTATATCCTTCACAGAGGGCTCTCACTGTTCACCATCCTCTTGCCTCATCATAAGTCCCATGGGCAACCATCCTTTCTTCTCTAACCACTGCTGCTTCTAACTCTAAGGGGATAACATGCCCTTCTTCATCATCCATAGGTATTTCTGGTCTAAACAAAAACTCTTCAGGTATTCTCAATATTTTACCTATCAACCTGGGTAACCACATTAATAAAACAGTCACTTCATACAAAAATACTTCTGGATCCAAAGGAAGTCCTTGAAATGCTTTTTTGCCTGTGAATGCTATTATAAGATGTGAATGGTATTATAAGATCTTTCACATTCATGTAATGTTTCCCTAGAGTGGAGCACACTATTCCTTTGTCGGTGAAAGATATTGGGCCTCATTACAAGTCCGGCGGTATCCATGCGGGAAAAACCGGCAGGCTGCTGCCAGACCTGAAATACCATTCTGCCTCAGTGATAGCCGGAATCACTGGGGCATTACAACCCCGGTGACCCGGTAGCTCCAGAAGCAGAATTCTGTAAATCCCCATTCCCATGGAGTCCTACAGGACTCCATGGGGATGGGGACAATGGAAAAACTGGTTCCGTCTATGACGGAACCAGTGTTTCCATTTCTGCCTGCAGGTGGGTGGCATTACTCCCACCAGGTCAGGCCTGGCAGGAGTGACACTTCCTGCCTGCAGAACTCGTAATCAGCCGGTCCGGAAACAACAGTTGCAGCGGATTTACTGCCACCGTTGTTTCCGGACCGGCAGGGTCATAATGAGGCCCATTGTCATGTTAAGTTTTGTTATCAAGTCATGCCCTAATATTTTCCCTGGTGTCTGCGAGAATACAATTATGGCATAGAAACATCATGTTCTCCTAAAGGGAGTGTTAATTCATCTGTAAAAGGGATTTAGCTCATTGCCTCAAGGAATCCCTGTGCAGTCATGGCAATGCCTGACATTGGGTATTTTGCCTCAGGAACACAGGAATGAGTTGCTCCAGTGACTACAAGAAATTAAAATGTCTTTCCTCCTATCGTTACCTTGACCCTTGGTTCCTCTTGGGGGTCTGGTGTCACTGATAGTACTGTACACATCAGGTCGCTCTGTGGTCTGTCCTATTCTGGATATAAATTCATCCCTGTACCTGTGAAAAGATTTACTCCTACCACGGTCACACTCCCTTTTCTAGGTGTGGGTGCTTGCGGGACTCCTGCATACGTATTTCATTGTGGTACCATGGCCTGATGTGTCTGCACTTAATGAGTTTCTATCAGTTGTATGTGCATAGGCACTTGCTCTGGTTTCCCTTGTGGCGGTTGCAATTGTAATGGAGCTTTCTGTGTTTGCTGTGGTTGTGCTGCACGTGGCTGATTCTATGTACGATCTTGGGCATAATACTCTTGTGGTTCTGTATTATATTGTGGAACAAAGCCCATCACCCTTCCTGGGGTTTGCCAGTTTTGCTACATACCACCTCTATTTCTACATGTTCTGGCACTATGTCCCATCCTTCCACAATTCATTGAAAAACATTGCTCTGGCTGTCTGCCATTAAATCCTCTTCCTCCCTGAGGGTTTTGAAATCCACCTCATCCTCCCCTATGTCCATTCCTTCTCTCTCATGGCCAAAAATTGTACCCACTCTGATCCATAGGTTACACTACATTGCTTTGCTGCACTGGCTGTATCTCTTGTGTCGTCACACTTTCACCATATGTCAATACCGCTCACTCTATGGCTAATTTTGACAATTCTTTCTGAGCTAACTTGTCTTCCTCCTGCTTTCTACTCTCAACGTTCTTCTTATTTTTCCCCTGCAACAATCGACAATGATCTACAATAGTCAACTGTATCTTTGGCTTTGGCATTGCTTTCATCTCTAACCGTTTCTTCATCTGCTGTTACATTAGCTCGGACACTCCCTGACATAAAATGTGATAAATTAATGCCACTGTTTTAATCCACTGTTCTCTCCTCTCGAGATGCTAGCGTTCTTGAATATCTTGGATAAAGGCAGCAGGATCTTCATCCTCGCCCATTTTCCTAGTCATAATTGCACCCATGTCTGATGTATCAGGATATTGTACCTTAGAACCCACCATACATGTGATCTGCAATTATTAAATGGTGCTTCATCGTGTGTCGTGTTTTGTGCAGTCACACTCACATACCCCACTTGTTTCCAAATGTTGTCAGCCCTATCCCCTAGAATGGCTGCTAGAAGGCCTTTTATAATGTCTATTGCTAATGTCATCTCTGATATCATTTGTTCTAACTCATATATCCACTTTCCGCACCCGAAGTCAAACTAGGAATATATGCCCTGCAATGCATAATTGTGGTTGCTCAGTGTATGGTATTGGGTATGGTGTTCTTTCTTTGTGGTCTTCTAAATCTGACCATTTGACCCTTTTTTCTACACTTGAATACTACGAAAAAGAACATGAGCCTTTCTTTGTGCTTTCTTGTTTTCTTCCATTTGTTCGCCTGACATCATTATACCGCAGCTTGTATGGCTATCATACATTTCCACTTCATCAAGATCTAATCTACTTAAAGACAATGTTCTAAGTTCATCTGTTATTTTGTCATCTGACCTACCTCCTGTTTCCCTTGATAGAGATCATTCAACATTCTCTTTGTTTTTATACTCATCTTTATCCCTCATTTTCCTATATAAATCCCCAATTATTTTCCCTATGTCTTCTGCCTAATACTCTTCAGCCCATGTTTATACTCTTGGTATCCCTTGCAGCTACCTCTCTGTGTGTTCTTCTCATTGTTCACTTGCTTCGATCAGCACAATGCCTCTATTGAATAGATTATCTATATTGTCATCCCTTTGTCTTCTACTCCTGTTCCTTTCTCCTTCCCTTCTCCTCGACTCTCTTTTCCCTTCTTTCTCTTGCCTTCTAAGCAACCTATGTACTTTCAATCTCTGCGTTTCTGTCTCCTCTCATTTCTTCGCTTCTAGTCTCTTATTTTCTTTCCTTCACTCTTACCTTATTTGTTCTTCTTTTGCTTCCTCTCTTTTCCCTTCTCTTCCTTGTATTCTTTTTCTCATTCTCTTTCTTTCTTTTCCCGCTCTTCACGTTCTCTAACCCTATCAATGCCCTTGTGATCTAGTTTGAGTAATATCTGTCTTCCCATCCATTCATTCTGTACTATCGTTACTTCCTTGACTTTGTTCTTCACTTCTCTGTGTCTCTTTACTTCTTCCTATCTATTTGTCTGTCCTTTCTTTCATCACGCTGTTTATTTTCATTGCGTGCTGACATATTTCTGCACTCTCTACTTTTGCTCTCTTCCATGTTGTCCACACTGCTATAAGCGAGGGGCTTGTATGTCGGATTAACATACCCCGCCGCTGCTTTTAATTCCTTTAAAGGATAAAATCCCTGCTCCTCAGATTCTGCGCTCTTGTTTTCAGAACGGGAAATGGGAGCCTAAGGCGGTGCATCCTCCCCTGTATGCTGATTAAGCAACCACTCCTTCTCAGGCAGATCTTCTTTCTCACTCTGGTACATCTTCCATAATTCTAAAACAGCTAACATTTTCTGTAACTTCTTCCCTTTATAGGTAGCATGCAAGTATGTTGTCATATGTCATAGTATTGTTTCTGATAATGAACCTCATAATGGTCAGTCGGGTTCGACTGTCAATACTTACCAGATATTTTATCCTTTTATTTACTTTATCAAATATACTACACTAATTGGTTCAAACAAGCACCATCAACCACCGCCCATTACCTAAACCTAAGATTTTTCAACCAATTTAAAAAATCTATGCAATTATGTACTTTTCATTCCTTCGTTTATAATTCCTATCAACTTGTGCCGTCTCGTTGTTGTATTATTGACACTTTAAGAATCTCTTCTTTATTTATTTATCACTCTCTTTTGATTTTTATCCTCCTGATTGACATCAATCTCTTGATTTAAAAATCTGATGATCACGTTCATTTTTTACTATCGTTTTATATCTCGTAATCTAAACACAATAAAGGTTTTATACTGACATATTTATAACTCCATACACATGTACACTTTTAATTTCTTTGTGTACACCTTCCTTTACTATCTCTAGTAATTTTATCTCATCTCACTTTTTACCCCATTTTGGAGTTTAATACACAGTCTTCGTTTTTGGGCTTGCCTCAGGAATCCTTACATAATACCCCCTACATAATACCCCCACTTGGAGATTTTGTGCATACCCTGCTACCCCTCATAGAACCAGGAATTGAGGTATCTATTTCATTTATTTTTGATCCCCAAGAATCCAGTTACTCATTTACATATATTTACAATACAGTCCCTCCTCTTATATTTGCTACTTTTGATGCTCTACTTATATCCGTGGCTCAGCTCGAGTCCCTTCGGCATCGACTGATCCCCAATCAACCAGTTTGCCTTCATCCTGTGTGGCACCTGTGGGACCGGACATGAGTTTCTTCAAAGGGGCACCTGCCGACAGATTATTTTCACGCATGTGTATTGTGTGCCACTCTCCACAGGAGGCTCAACAATCTTCTGACTAGTGGCGTAAGTCATCCATCGGTCGAGAGTCTAGATTTGGGCAGAGGTCAACTGGACCAGAACCATCGGCACTGCAAGCAAAATGTACAGTAGCACCTTGGAGCATCTCATGTGCTCAATGGAATTACCAATAATGATCTCAGACCCAAATAACCGGACAGACACAAAGAATATGGCAAAGTACTACTTTATTATCAGCTCAATAAAGTAGGATAATCTGGTGAACAACAAAATGCAGTCCACACCCTCACAATAACAATCTGATTATACAAAGGCTTTATACCTCAAGATGTGTCATCTATGAAGTCATCCTATGGCAAACTGTCAAATCTATTGAAGGGAAGGATTGGTTAAGGGAACATATGTACCTATATGTCATATAAGTATTAGTAACATTATTACTGGATGCCCCTTATGGTTTCGGATGAAATGTCAGAATAAAAATTACCGACCCCACCAAAAGACCTAAAACACACACCACGAAAACTACTAACTAGCAAAAGCTCTAACTTTTCATGGTACGTGTTTAGGTTTTTCGGTGGGGTCGGTATGGGGCTGGGGGTTGTCCCCCACAACACCCCACTCACTACAGTGAGCAGGGGATGCCAGGGACGCCCTCTAGCCCCCACCAGAAGAAGGGAAAACCCTGCAGCTGTCCTCGTATGTTTGCTAAACCATCAGTGACCACGCAGCGCGTGTCGCTGTAGACAGGATATACACTCAATTTGGTTAAAATAGTTAGCAATTATCATGCTACCTGTTGCTTTTCCGAAACGATGCACTTAGGCATCACTATTGACAGTATTCATTGTCTCTTGGCCCACAGGTTCCGGGCCGTCTCACCCACCGTGCTAAGTTACCAGACCACACGGAGCGGGTAAGCCTTCTCCCCTCATTATATACTAATGTAGTGTTTCGAGACAATCTTTGGACATAGCACTAGATATTTACCTGTGCCCAATCTCTCTCCCCTCCCTCCTTGTCACCTCTACAGGGAGTGTTTTTGAAGAGATACAGACGTGATTCCCAGCAGGCACATACCCAGATGCCCTGCGAAGCCCTGATGAATGTGGCCCACTAATTTGTTCCACAGAAACCGGTCGGCTAGAGAACGACCATACCTAGTGCACAACATGAACTACACAGGTTACGCTCGTTCGGATTAAGGACCCCCTGCCTAAGTATTCAGGGGTCTTTCCTGTAACTATCTTCAGAGAGAACATCGCTGAAGAAAATTCTTCATTGCTGTTACAATTTTAACCTGCACCTGTTCATCCAGAGAAAACCTATTAAAACTAATGTTCATTTTTCATCTGGATGACAGCTAACACATGCAACAACCAATGCGGTAGAGCATGTGTCTTTTAGCACAACACATGTGCACAAGAGACTATTTGGAAAGCGCAATTAGCAAACTAGGCTTTTTGGCAAACTCCTCCCCACTCGATATAACTGTGTCCTCCCCAGTGTGAAAACGGTTTTGGGCAATACACAGTTGAGATACCCATAAGTAGTCCCCTTTGACTTTGTTGAGTCCTTCTTACAGCCACGGGCTGTGGACTATAACTCGAAACTTTCGAGTACCTACACCATTTTACCTGTTTTTATTTGGCAGACATACCAAGAGTAAGATACCCCACTTACATCCGACAGCACCTTTACAATGGCCGAAGCAAGATGCCTGGCTTTTGCTGAAGAAATGGTAGATACCATCCAGGCAATCCCCTCAATTCTAGGAGATGAAATATCCATACCAGCCCCAGGGATGGCGAATAATGAATGGAATGAGCTGGAGGTCCTGAAAAAACAATTGATAAGAACAGAACTGCATGGGGCAATAATGACAGAGTATCTACGAGCCCATGCAGCTCCCGTGGGACTGATTATACGGATAGAACCCAGAATATTCCTGGAACATATAGAGTTCAGGAAGGACTGGAGTTATATCTCTAATAAATGCACCAGGGACTGGCTGATATTAATCATCAGCACAGCCAAATCTGTGTCCGAAAAACTAATGAAGGAGATAGAAGAGAAACAAGAGAACCTTAAATCTTCGAATGTCCTTGCCCAATATAAGAAAAGCTTGGAGGACCTAGAGGCCACAATGAAAGAATTTAGAGACTTCAATCTTAACAAGAAAGTTACCAAACTCAAAAAAGATCTGGCGGTCTATACACAAGAGAGAATCTATCCCTACATCACGGATGCATACTATGAGGACCTGAGTGCCAACAACACCTCCACGCCAGGCCAACAAGTAAACCAACACAACAGAAAAAGAATTTACAACAACCGAGCAAGACCTAACCAATGGGCATTCTCGAGTGGAAGTTCAGGGAGTGGATCAAACACCTCAGGATCTAGCAGCTCACTGGGTGGAACAGCCCCAGCCAATAGCGGCCCATCAAGACCTTTTTTTCAAAGAGGGCAAGGAAAAGCCAAGAACAAAGGGAGAGGCAATTGGCAACCGCAAGTGCATTGGCAGAATCAACCAACTCGGATCACCTGCAGCAAAGGTCGTGGCCAAGGACAGGCAACAGCATCGAACGAATGAATCGATACTCTAGAAGACGGCCACAGGAGAGCAGACTTCAAACAGAAAGCCTAGTGATAAATCTTTCACAATATATCCTATCTCCAGATGAAGAAGATCTACTCGAGAAGGAACTTTCATTTGTGCCCACAGCCGAGCATGACCCATTCCAAACTAGGATAGAAATTGCCCAACTCATCAGAAAAATCAGATTGAAACAATATCTTGGGCAAATTACACTCTCAGAAGAGAAGAAGGCTACCACCCTGAGAGGTAAATCCACCTTCTACCCCCCGCCTAATGCCATTACACCCGAGTCCATCACGTTTGAGAAAGCACTCTTGAAGAAACTGGAGGAACTGGAGTCAGAAAGCATGCCGGGATTCAAAAATTTCTCCAAGAAGAATAAACAGGCACTTCTATCCCTATCTAAGAATGACGCTATTACCATAAAACCAGCCGACAAAGGGGGTGCTACGGTAATAATGGACACTATGGCATACCACCAAATGGTGATGGAACTCCTACAAGATCCTGCGAGCTATAGACAACTTGGATCGGACCCCACTGAAGCTATCAGACGGCAGATAGTACCCATTCTAGAGGAAGCCATTGCTGAGGAACTTATCAGTAACAAAGAGTATGAATTCCTTAACCCTAAATACCCTAAAAAACCGGCTTTCTATGCTCTACCAAAAATCCACAAATGGAGGAATCCACCACCCGGCAGACCTATTGTATCCGGGATAGGCTCTATACTGGAACCACTGTCACAGTTTGTGGACTATTTTTTGAAACCAGAAGTTGTGAAAATGCATTCATACCTCAAGGACACTACAGCCGTTCTAGAACTCATCAAGGACCGCCCTTTCAATCCTGCACACAACATCCTGGTAACACTGGACATCGAATCCCTCTACACTAAGATCCCCCAAATGGCCACACTGAGAGTCATTGAGCAAATACTACAAGAAAGAGATCCTCCCATGCAAACTCCAGTTACCCTAGTGATGCAATTGGCGGAGATTGCCTTGACCAAAAATGTCTTCATCTATGAGAACTTGTTCTACGAACAAGTTTCTGGGACGGCAATGGGAGCCACATTCGCCCCGAGTCTTGCGAACTTATACGTAGCCAACTTTGAAGAAGAAAGAATCTACAATCCAGCTAACCCATGGCTACCCAAATTGGAATTATGGTCTAGATACATCGACGATGTGTTACTCATCTTCAAAGGCACTGAACCTGAGCTTGTATTGTTCATGACATGGCTCAACAGTCAGAACCCCTTTCTCAAATTCTCTGAGACCCATAGTACAGAGTCTGTACATTTCCTAGATCTCACTCTTGAGATACGAAATGCAACCATCCACAGCACAGTGTTTAACAAACCCACGGATAGAAACTCACTACTCACCTACGGGAGCTTCCACCCTACCAGTTTGAGAAAGAACTTACCGTTTGGACAATTCCTTAGATACCGGAGAAACTGTTCAACATTACTAGATTACAATCGACAATCAGCAGACCTCGCAACCAAACTCCACAATAGGGGGTATCCTAAACGTATAATTAAACAGGCACGCAAACGAGCCAGTAACATCCCACGCGAAGTCACTATGGAACATCATGCCAAGCCGAATGAAGCCAACAACATTATAACAGCAGTAATGAGCTTCTCTCCACTCATCAACAAGATCAAGAAAGAAATCGTGAAACTTTGGCCAATCCTCAACGTCGGCCAGCACAGTATAGAAACCCCAAGGTTTGCATTAAAAAGAAGGAAGAACTTGCGTGACGCCCTCGTACATTCATACAAAGAAATAGAACCCAAACCAAATACACTGTGGGGACAGAACCCAGCAACTGGCCACACTCCTTGTGGCGCATGTAATGCTTGCTCCAGCACCAAGAGAACCACCTCCATTGACATAGGGTGGCATTTCCCGTGGATTCAAAAAACATTTACGAACTGTAACAGCAGTAACGTGATTTACATCATTACATGCCCCTGCAACAAACGCTACGTAGGCATGACAACACGTCCTATTAAAATACGCCTTGCAGAACATAGATCATGCATCCGCACGAAGAAGATTACGGCACCTATGGTGGAACATTTCCTAGCCCAAAAGCACACCCCGGCAGATTTCACATGGACAATAATCGAAAAAATGGCCATCCCCACCAGAGGGGGGAATATACAGAACTTGCTGTTTAGACGGGAACAACTTTGGATTTTCCGTCTCAAAACAGACAAATTTGGGCTGAATGAAGCAACGCACTGGCAATCATTGGCAACCCTATGAGCCAGATTGAAAGTGGACCAGTGGTCATTCCTCTAATCTTATGTTGTGATACAATGTTGTGATTTGTGCTTCTCTGCTTCTCTCTACATTGCATTCCTCTGCATTTGCTCGCACTACGTGAGAGCCATGGGGTCATTTGAACTATTGCCATTGAACACACAGTTATGAATCATACCTTTTCGGTGACCAGTGCCTTCCAGGTACAATGTGGCTGGCCGATGTCCTTGTGATCCGCGACGCGCGTTGCCTGACTCTGCGATGGCCGCCGCCTCCTTCTGATGGGGCGGCCATGCTAAAGCCAGGCGCGCGCGCGCGGCACACAATGGAAATAAAAATAGTCTGCGAACGCCGCCCGCTGAGAAACACATCTCTCACGCGCGGCTCGCTACGCGAACAGAGACGAATGCTCCAAGGGAAGCGACCACCCCTCGCGGCTTGCCTGGGACTGCCACCCCCTCCCACCCATTCCCTCCCCTCGAGCGTGGTGTCTTTGATTCAGACACGCGACTCAATGTGTACACTCAGGATGTCCTCGTATGTTTGCTAAACCATCAGTGACCACGCAGCGCGTGTCGCTGTAGACAGGATATACACTCAATTTGGTTAAAATAGTTAGCAATTATCATGCTACCTGTTGCTTTTCCGAAACGATGCACTTAGGCATCACTATTGACAGTATTCATTGTCTCTTGGCCCACAGGTTCCGGGCCGTCTCACCCACCGTGCTAAGTTACCAGACCACACGGAGCGGGTAAGCCTTCTCCTCTCATTATATACTAATGTAGTGTTTCGAGACAATCTTTGGACATAGCACTAGATATTTACCTGTGCCCAATCTCTCTCCCCTCCCTCCTTGTCACCTCTACAGGGAGTGTTTTTGAAGAGATACAGACGTGATTCCCAGCAGGCACATACCCAGATGCCCTGCGAAGCCCTGATGAATGTGGCCCACTAATTTGTTCCACAGAAACCGGTCGGCTAGAGAACGACCATACCTAGTGCACAACATGAACTACACAGGTTACGCTCGTTTTGATTAAGGACCCCCTGCCTAAGTATTCAGGGGTCTTTCCTGTAACTATCTTCAGAGAGAACATCGCTGAAGAAAAATTCTTCATTGCTGTTATAATTTTAACCTGCACCTGTTCATCCAGAGAAAACCTATTAAAACTAATGTTCATTTTTCATCTGGATGACAGCTAACACATGCAACAACCAATGCGGTAGAGCATGTGTCTTTTAGCACAACACATGTGCACAAGAGACTATTTGGAAAGCGCAATTAGCTAACTAGGCTTTTTGGCAAACTCCTCCCCACTCGATATAACTGTGTCCTCCCCAGTGTGAAAACGGTTTTGGGCAATACACAGTTGAGATACCCATAATTAGTCCCCTTTGACTTTGTTGAGACTGCACAGCATGCCTTCTCCATTCAGGCTTGTGGAGAGGAGTCCATGGAATTATGAGGTAGGATTATGAGGTAGCGTGCTGATAATATGCGTACCTACATGTCTGTAAAAGGCACATGGGAGTAACAGGAAACAATATTATAATATAACAAGAGTACAGTGGCTCTTCACGTTTTACTTTTGGCTATTAGGTGGCACTTTATCACCATCTGTTCCTTGCCATGAAATCCTGTTAAAAATAAGCATTGGCAAGGACAACTTTTTTGGCTTGTGTATGTCTACTAGATAGGCATTTGCTAGTCTCTGACATCATATGTCCAGATACTCACACCATTTCCTAGCTATTGCCGTCTTATGGTCTGGTAGTACCTGGCAAATACCTATCAGATGCCTACTTAAAAGCCAAAAAATTACGGTTTTGCCAATCCTTGTTTACTGTTCCCCTGTGGAAGCTTGAGTCATGGTTCGCTTTGAAACTGACTTTTTAACCCTCAGTATGCTCGTTCCAAGGTGTTTTTTTCATGTTCACATACTCGCAATTTGTTTTTGAATTTTGCTTCTTGTTCTGCAAGCCTTTAACTCCAGAATTATATTTTCTGTAATGTTCCTTGAAACTCTTTCTGATTTGGGGACCTATGACTCTTGCTGAACAGATTTCTGTTGTGATTAATGTTAGATGAATCAGTTTAATGATGTACAGGCAGTAAGAACCTTTCTCTGAAATTACTAATAGCACTACTCATTGATTTACCAAGGAAATGGTTTTCTTAATTACCAAAAGTGTTGCCTATGAATTCATTTATCAGCAATACTTGTGTAAAATATGAGAATTTGCCAATCTCCCTAAATGGTGGCATATGCCAGCAATGCCTGGTATCCGCACATCACCAATGTTGCATCGACAAACCTACGACTTACTCCCACTGACCCTTGAACCCACCAGAGAATGGTGATAGTGAAGGTGAGATACCACTTTCTCTGTAGCCTTAGAAACAGGAACGTGTAGGGGCTGATTCTGAGTTCTTGAGAAAAGTAGCATAGAAAGCCGTCAGTCTCCCCTCCAGTTTACAGCACCACCATTCTGAGGTGGGCGGAAGGATTGGAGGGGCACTGCTGTCATGCTGAGCCTTAGGTAAATCAGAAAAGTACTAGCAGTGACAGTAGGGCACATGCCGTGTGCACTAACATTATCTGTGCTGTGACAGGGTTTATTAGAGTTGGCATGGTGAGCAGCCCTACGTTACAGGGTTGCAGTCTACATGCCCCTTTTAGGTGGAGATTTCTAGTAGATAATCATACCCTGTCCATTACCTTGTAATACGTCCCTTCTATACTTCTCTTGTCTGCATGACTTAGCCTGTGTCAAACTCCTCTGTAACTCCTTTAGTACCTGCTTTACTTGTTTATGTCATGTTTGTATTATTTTTTATTTTTGTATTTTATCGCTTAAAGTGCAAACCTAGCTCAAGAGCAGGGGAGCAATGTACAGAAATGGGTAGCTAGCATTTGGACTGGCATCGTTTAACAGTAGTGCAGTTCTTTGAGTTAAGGTAAATGCATAATTTTTTCCATCCATTGGAATTAGCCCATGGTCAGGTGTTGTTGAAAAAGCCATATTTTGCGAGATTTGAGAAATTGGAGAATTGTGAGGCCACACCATTATCGAGTTCCAGAGTATGTTTGTTAGATAATGGTGAGATCGAACCTATGGATGTAGGCAGCATGCATTGATAAAAGCAATACGGTCTGAAATAAAATGTGTGTTCTTAGTAGACAAGTGTAAGGCATGGTTATATGCTAGTTCAGCTTGCCATGCTAATTCTACCCAAGATGATTCAGTGTTTTGGGTAAACCATTGCAGGTACTGCTCCACTTCCTGATTTACCCTTTCAATCTGACCGTCTGTCTCAGGTTGGTAGATTGTGGACAGACGTATGTCGACACTGAGAAGTATGCAAAAAGAGCATCAGAGGTGTGATGTGAATTGGAGGCGCGATCTGGTGTCTGCCAGTGTGGAATGCCATTCAACCAGACTATATGCTGCAAGAATAAATCTGCAAACTCTCCTGCGTGTTATAAAGTGTACAGGTCAGGTGAGCGAGTCTACCACGACTAACAGTGATGTGAACCCTTGTATGGGGGTAGGTCCATGATGCGTTCTATAGAGGCTGTATGCCATGTCTCTGGTTGTGATGGTAAGGGCTGCACAGCCCTGCAGCTTTCTGGTGACCTGCCATGCTGCAGAGACAAATTTCAGATTCCTGAACGTATTGCCGTGTCTCCCTCTTGTGGCCACCAAAAGGGTTGTTTTAACAATTCCTGTGTTTTGGTTATGCCTGGATGATCCGCTAGGGGAATTTATGACACAGGCGTAAGTCATGTTTTCTCAGAGCTTGCATTGGCAGATACTTGGCAGTCACCTGGAAGGGGATTCAATTTTTAGTAATTCTGTGCAGGCCAGGGTTTCGCCATTTGGACAATTTGTGTGCCAACATAGCTGTATTTAATTGGTTAAATAGTTTATCTACATTCGCTGTTATTCCAATTACTCTAGAGATCACAACAATTGACCCAGTTTCCTCAGTGGTTGACCTTACTTCACGTTCAGACTGGGGATATCTGGGCAGTAAATCTGGCTTTCTGTTTTCAATCCCTGGTCTGTACGTGACAATATAGCCTAAGTCTGCAAAATACATTGCCCATAGTAGTGTTTGGGTATGTTTGACGGAATTCTATTTGGTTATGGCAAACTGACCATAAATGAATTTGTTTGGTGCCCAATTTAAATGCATATGCGTTTTTTTGAGGGGTTCCTTTTGTCCCCCAACTCCAATCTTAAGGGAAAAATACCAACCTCGAATAGATGGGGACACCCCTGCAATCCCTGCTCTCCAGGATTGGTATTTTGCAATGTATGCTACCAAATTGGCCCTAAGGCCAAATCACCCATGTAAAATTCGCCCAAATGTATCATTATGTCAATTGTTTTCAGTCAGATAGGCTAATACCCACAGTATCTGTTGTGGGCTCTGCATTCCAGCCAATTTCAAGAATTGTAGGTTGTGTGATATGTCAGCAATTCAATGCATGACCAGCTCCCATCAGTTAGTGCCTTCAATCCACAAATGCAATCTTGATAGACAATAATTTCTGGTTCTCAATGGTACAGTTCTGTTCAGTTGGTATCAGTTTTCTCAAACAGTAAGTCACAGGATGCAGCTATCCTGATTTAGCCCGCTGTGAGAGGATCTCTTTGATAACATAACTAAATGTGTCTGTTTCAATCAGGAATGGTTAAGAGGAATCCTAGTGCAGTAGCACTGGTGCAGTGCTGAATGCTTTTTTTTAAGGCTTGCAAGCTTGCTTCTGCCTCTTCATCCCACTGGATTTTTTCCCCTTTCTTAACAGTCTGGTTATACGTATGACCGGCTTGGAGAAACCTTTGATGAAGCGTCAGTAAAAATGTTTGAAACTTAGCTGGGCTTCAACCTCACCTACTGAAATAAGACTTGCCAAACCAAGATCACCCGTATCTTCCCCCTATCCATGTGAACCCACCTCGGTAAGCCTAAGAATTCTATGTTTGTATGATGAAATTCACACTTCTCCAGTTTTGTGAAGAGTTTGTGCTCTCTTAGTCATTGAAGCAAGGCCCTCACATGCTGTTGGTGCTTGGTCAGGTTCAGAGAATAGAAGAGTATGTCATCAATTTTTATGCTGGCAAAAGCATCCAGATATCCCCTAAGAACCTCAACAAGGAAATGCTGGAAGGCAGCAGGCATGATACAGTTCAAAACGTATGAACCAGTATTCGTTACACATTACAGTTCAAATAGCATGTATGTACAATCCAAACCGCATCATGAACATGGTCTTTCACTTGTCTCCTTCATGCACTCGCACCAGAGGGCAAGTCTCCACAAATACAGTTTGCTTTAACTTGAGGAATCACGTATTATATCTAGAAGCACTGAAATAAATGGTAAGGAGTAGCGGTTTTATCATTGTGTTGTTTGCTGCATGATAGTTAATGCAAGTCCGTAGGTCCCTAGTCTTTTTTGGTATGAAAAATAATGGTGAGGATACCGGAGTTGATGAATGTCTGATGAATCCTTTTTTATATGTGTCTCAAAGTTTGTTTTTGGCTTCAGTTAGCATATACATTCATCTACACGACAGGGCTGCTCCAGGTTCGACATTGATCGGCCATTGAATGAGAAATGGGGTGGGGGCAAGGTCTCTTCAGCCTTTTTACTCAATACACCCCAATCATCCCCATACTCCGGTACAATTTGGTGTTCACATGTTCCCCAGATGATAAGCACTGACTGAGTTACACTGGTGACGCAGTTTGGTTATCTGTGACCAGGCTTTCACAATGGTTCTATAAGTTTGTGGAATTATTCCCATGGTACCCTGGCCCTGGACCGAATCTATAGTTGGATTATGATTACTTCCATGGAAGCCGCAAGATCAAGCCAAATTGAGGTGATGTATCAAGTCAAAGAATATAGTTTCTCAATGATTCAGCGCAACTGTTTGTTGTTTGATGTCAAGGGAGACCTATTCATGGCTTTAACATGTTCTTCCTTATCTTTTTCCTTGGCCAGTACTCTTAGTTGAGCCAAACATGCAATATCTATAAAATTGCCTGTGGCACCCAAACCAATTATTAGCAAGACCTGTATTGTTTCTGCCTGAAACACAAGATTCCCTGACTTAGCAAATCTCTGATTTGGGGTTTCTACCTTTCAATCACTCAACAACTCTACCCCTACTAATGTCGATCTTGCTTATTTCCTGAATTACTTTCTCTAGGTTTACTAGTACAATCTCAAACAAAGTGACCGGCTTTCCCAAAATAGAGCCATAGATTCTCTTTTCATCTTTTGTTAGGGTTCACGAACGATGCATAGGTTCTCCTTCACTGCCCTTGTCAAAGTGGTTTAAGACTGCTGCTGATCCAAACGCACAATGAAGGATGTATGCTCCTACTCTTTCTTGTCTGACTTTCATTCATTTAAACAATTCCGTAAAATCCTAATGAACCAATGCCATTCCTTTTCCTGCATATGGTATGATAGGTTATTTATGTCATGCTGAATACCCAGAGGTTTCTAAGTGCGGACCCGGGGATGGAACCTGTATTGCTCCATGTCGTCTTGCTTCCAAGACGAGCATGTTGCCCTTGTGCTATCCTCCTGAGACAAAGGTTGTAGGTTATGAAATCCTTACTTCCTTGTCTTATTGACAATGGCTCCAGATCTGTGATGAGTGATGCAGCCTTCAGTGGTCGAAGTGTATGAAAAAGAAGTAGTGGAACTATGTTCCCTACTGGTCTGCACCGCTCCCGACAAACCCCATCGCCACGGCCCCTCCCATGCACAATACAAATCTCAAAACACATGCACTTGCTGTTTAAGGGAACGTCCACTGCAGTGCACTGACAGTGCAAGTTTCAACTTCTTCCTACACTTTTATTTTAAAATGAAACCAACGGTTTCTTTTAAAAATAAAAGTATAGGAACGGTAAAACCTAATTAAAAGAAGTATAGGAGCACCGCTCCCAACCGCTCCCGCCCTTTTCGACCACTGGCAGCCTTACTATTGAACATTTTAAAACTCATCTAAGAAGGCATCCCAGTTGTACAATACTGCATCATCCTTCTGGAGTAATGGTACGGCCAAAGTGGCCTTGTGCCCCCATAAATAGGATATTACAACAGCGGTCCTAGCCTGAGTGATGCAAAAAGCGGCAGGTTTGGTTAGGAAATGCAATTGTCATTGGGTTACAAATGTCAGGTATTTTGGGGATCCCATTGATATGCCTCTCGAGTGTCTAGAGGGATGGTGAGTTCAGCGCCAGTGCTGGCGCTGTTGTAGGGGAGCACATTGAGAATGGTGTAGTTTGAGCTGTCAATGCCTATCCTTGTGTAGCTAGAGTGGTGTAGTTCTGACGAGTGGTGTCTGGTTCCACCTGTAGATCATGCAAGGCTTTTATCATGTCCTCTATTATAGACAGGTTGTGCTACCCAGGAACCGGAAAATATGTCTGCTTTTGTTTCTTTTTTTTAAAACGTTATTTATTGTGCTTGACATAACATTGGAAGAGACTGCAGTAAGCAGTATACAGCATATACAATAATGACATATCCAGTTGGCATTCAGTATCAACAATTAGAATAGTCGGGCACCCAAACAGCTACCAGTTATCACACATATATGATCTGACACATGGGGCCATCACTTAGGTAGGAATGTTGCTAGGAGAGGGTGGTGCAGATGAGCAGTCATCGGAGTCAGTGGAGATGGAGGAGATGTAAGAGCAGAACTGGGACCATATATCCCTAGGTTTGGATGTTGACGGTTGCGGAGTAGCCCAAGCCTCCTCTGTATTTTAGGACCAGGCCACAGCAGACAGCCATTGTGCATGTGTGATCTCTCGGGGGCGGAGCCAACACAGCAGAATACAGCACACAGCAAGTAGCATGCATAGCCCAGCAAGCTTTCAGGAGTCTCGGCCAAGGCCGAGAAAGTCATGAAAGAGGCATTTCAGGGGGATAGAATAATCTTGTGATCTAGGACAGCTGAAAGTGTGGAGGAGGAAGAAGAGGATGATGAGAATGAGGTAGAGGAAATCCCTACTACCCGCACTAGGCGTGAGTCTTGGGTGTGGCGGTTATTTACCATTCATGGGAAAGGTCCTCAGGCTCGTGCGAACCATGTTACCTGCAATGAGTGCAAAATGATACTCAGTCGCGGGAAGCACGGTAACTACAGCTTTGGGACCACTACTATGAAGCGACACCTGAGGTCATTTCACTCTGTGGCTATTCGCAGGGTTGTACCTTGCGAAGAACGTAGCAGGTTGATTTCCTCTACTTCATCCTCTGTTTCTGATCCTGTCACCACAAGGACCACCTCTATGGGACAGCGTCTTTCTCAAGCTGCCTCACAGGCCATACAGAATGCTGATGAGCCTTACCTTTCGAGGGTCACAGTTGTATGTATGTACTGTGACACAGTACTCTGCAGGGGGGAGCGACTTCGGAGTGCTTTTGAGACTATCGTCTCAGAGCACGAGAAGACCTGCTCACTACCGAAATAAAACCCACTCTACATCTTCCTCTCTCAGCTCGCCCTTTCTTATCCCTGTGGTTGGTGTCCCCCCCCTTTACCCTCCTCTACTAGTGTGTCGTGTCTGAAAAACCAAAAAAAATACAAAATTACAAAAATCAAAAAAAATAAGGCTCTTTTCAGAGCCGCCTTTCCCAGTTAAAAAATAGAAGTGAAAATAAATGAAGCAGGGCGCTTTGTATTTTTTAGAAGTCCGCGGACAGTTCGCGAACATTAAAAAAATTGGGTTGCTACTCCATCACAAACATTGTAATTTTCTCTGGAAAGAAGTGGTGGCTCTGAAAAGAGCCTTTGGGTGGTGTTTGTAAGTCAAAAATTGTAAATGCTTAACATCTACTTCAAAATCGTTGTTGTAATTCCAAAAAAGGTCACAATGCATTTCGTACATTTCTCAGAAAAATCTGATTGCCAGCATAAGTAAGATGGACTCCATCTCTGCGAAAAATGTATGTACTACGAAACATAATATTTTCATTGTGAAAAGAAGACATGCCAAAATCTCTTAGAAAGCCACAAACAGCCTTATTAACATTGTGCCTTGCTTTTTCCATTTGTGGACCCAATGAAGAAGAACAAAGCCACATTTGTCTCTGCGCAATCCGTGAAAATATCACTTGAGAATTAGGAAACATGTCCATAACCTTCCTCAGTCCTTCTTTCATAGCAAATTGCAAAACAATTCCAGTCACATGTCCTAAACTGTTCCCTCCACAATGAATTACAATTATGTCTGGATGTTGCTCTGTCTCCAAAGTAGCACAGAGAGGTAGCAAGTCCAACCACTTCATTTCACGTACTCCATACCAGTGTACTTCCACATGTGGGAATCCAAGATCTACAGCTACTCCACAGCTTTCTGCATGCACCTTCAACCAATGTATCCACGAATCTCCTAAAATCCAAGCAATCTGTTTTCTGAAACACACAGCCATAGCTATCTTTTGTTCTCTCAGCAAAAAGAGTATCTGAGAAAATCTCTCCTGGCACAACACACCCACCAAACTTTCCTGACCAATCCCTTTCAGTGCTTATTCTCATTTGCATGACTTCTGAACCCAAAAATCCCCGGATGTAACTCCCGATGTCCGCGAACTACCGCCATGTCCGCGGACATATCGTAACATGAACAGCCCTTCTACCATTTCCACTACACTCTCTCTGCCATTACCTCATTGGATGTACATCAAAAATCACATGACCATGCACCAATCAAATTCAAGACCTCTACATCTAACTGCATCATCATAGATCAGCACTGCAAATGTACTCTGAATCTTTCTGAGCACAAGTGTCATATCATTGGCAAGCAGCATCTACCAGAAATACTGTACAAGTCTTCAAGATTTCATATCCATATGCATGAACACAAACTTCAGGTATGCATATTTTCTGTATAGTAGATGACATAGCTCTCAACCATTTTTGTTTTACAGGCGGGTGAAATCACCCGATTTTGTTTTTGGCGGGTGAGACGCCCATTGGAATGAATGGGCGTGCAGGAGGCTTGGCGGGTGAGTCTGCCCTTTACAAGGCGTGTGACACCCGCCAAAAGCGTGTGAGTTGAGAGCTATGGTAGATGAACACATTTTCAAACAGACTTTTACCTTGTAAAATCTGTAAAATGAATTTACTGTACTTTTTTCAATTTCCTAAAATCAACTATCACTTATAAACCTTTATACATACACACACACACTCAAATCATGTTAAACTAACATTTTTTAAATGAAATATATAGACTACATATATTCAAACAAAATTGCATGCAAACACAATCTATGTTTAAACCTTTATAAAAATACTTATACAATTTCATATTTTTTGTTTTTATTTATTTATTTACTTAATTACTTTAAATTAGACATGACATTGAGGCGCTATTACCTAGAACAGTTTACTTACAGAAATAGTGGTATTCACTAATAGATTATAAATTTCACAAGACATAGTAAAGATATTTTTTTTGCTACAGTTAGTCATTCAATACAATTTGTTCATTAAGAACATATCATATGTACTGAACTGATGCAATGTATCTTATGTAAATAAATTAGTTTAATGGTTTTACAGAAGGCACTGAGGATTTCAATTAAAAAAAAAATCAATATCTAAATTAAAAACAGTGCTATATACAAACAAAGTTACTAATTTGAAGCTTTTACAATTGCAGTGAAGACCAGTTTCCTGAAAAGAAGCAGCCGAATTCGAAGAAGAAAGAAAAACTAAGAAGTTACCTGTTAATTTAAAAAAAAGTAAAATATGACCATAATATTTGTATTATTAATCAAATATACTATAACATTAATACGAGCTATTTTGGTTTCTTAAAATAGAGATTTTGTACCATTTTGTCCAAAAATTTCCATGTCTTAAACAGCGATTTACAGCCAGAATGACCCACACATTTCTATTTTTGGACACACAAATTAGCCAACTGAACCACTACAATTTTCATATTATAGAACAAACAACTGTTTTAATTGTATACATTAGATTTACTATTTGTACTTTTCCACACCACTAGCTTACTTTTTTTTGTCATCTGAACCCCAGTTTAGTAACACATACATTCAAGAATACCTATCCCTACTAGTTTTAGTTCCCAATGCACAATCACACACCATTACATACACTTTATCATCTTACTCAAACACTCATGCACACAGCACACATACATTCCAGAACACCCCAACCCATATCTTCTTTATTTTTTTCAACAGACCCTAAAGAATGCCTACCAAAAGACAATTCCGTAGAAAGCAACGCAAAAGTAGAGCAAATGAAAATAAAGGTGTCCAACATAAGCATCCATCTCTAGCAGAATTTGTAAAGAAAAGTTGAAACAAAACAGCTAATACAATCATTTAGTGAAACAGAAGAAATTTCAAGTACAACAACTTCACTTCCTCTATCAAAATGTAAAACAAACCAAAAAACAATTAACAGAAAATCAGCTATCAGTACAGATAAAACTACTTCTTCAAATTTTAATATAGTGCAAAGTAAGCATACCAAGAAAAGTATTTTAGCCAAAATATACCGTCACAAAGTCCTTCAAAATCTTATAAAAACAGGAGAGAAATCAGGTTCAAAGCTTAAAACCTATCGTAGGAAATTAATCTTAGAAGCATTGATGGACAGTGCAATTCTTCTCAAAAGAAATTGATTTATTTTACTGTTAAACAAAATGAAACCACTAACAAAACTAATAACTAAATTACAAAAAAGACTTCTCAATAAGCGAAATGTCAACAGAAAGAAGTTCTTAAGTATCTGCGGAGGTGAATGGAATCACGCTACGAGCACAGAACCATATTTTAATGAAGAAGCGTACAAACAAAAGCAAACAAATACAATTGCCATAAATAGCAGTGGGCGAGGTTATGAAAAAGTGAATAATACCATAATGGAACAAGAAGTACTCTTTACAAAAATATGCCCTGAAAACTTAGAATTACCCCTCCATTCAACTGAATCAGAACGTCTAGTGTACAAATGGCCATGCACGTCAATGTGTAACATTCCCAAACAATGTTTCAAATCTTTACGCCAATTCCTCAATAAATATGTAAAAAGCAAAGACAAAATCAAAATTAAATTACTGCAAAATATAGATACCTGTCCAGTGCGCAAGTACACAGGACTACAAGGACATTCATTGGCCTGCATTACAGGACCTACTTGTAAAATCACTTTCCATGATATCAAAAGGATATCAACACATCATTCAACTATAAGAAATCTAGTCTATAAACTGTACTATGCTAAAAGTCCTGCTTTAGCACTAGCAAAGTTAAATAACATCCTTCTACATGGTACAGCAAAAGACCTACTTGAAGAAATTCACTATATCCAGAAAAAATATTTTGGAAGTGAAAGCCATTTACAGCTTTAAACCAATTAAGCAACAATTCTACACATGACAACCTTTTGCTAAACGCATACAAAAAAGAAATACTAAAATTTAAAAGTACATCAGCTGAAGTACCAAACCATGTATGTGTATGTTGCCGTAGAATTTTTTATAAAAGTAACACAAAAACTGTGGACCTATCATACAAAATAGAAGACAATGAAGATTCTAAATGGTTTGAATTAGCTTTCTACCTTCTAGAAGAAATAACTGAGCCCTTAATACTTTGCAGTTATTGCACTACAAAACTTGACAACAACCAAACTCCTTCACGTTCTATCACAAATAATTTGGAATTATACCCAGTACCAAAACCTCTACAACAACTTAATTTATATGAGAGCATCATAATTCAAACAGTACACCCATTTCAAGCAATAATACGCCTTCAACCAAAAACAGCAAAATTACCTCCCTCTGAATTGGTAAAAGGCATTCGTGGAAAAGTAGTTTATTTACCATTAAATCTAAAAGAAAATGTGCATACTCTAGGAGTGCAACGTCCAATGCAGCAATCTTTAATTATATTAGTAAATGGAGTACCTACAAAAGACAAATAAGTATGACAACAGCTGGTAGATTTATATAAAGTTAGACAAGCCTTCCAATATCTTAAAGAGAATAATGAATATTACAAAGAAATTAATATTGAAGAAAATTTGAAAGATACAACTGAAATAATTCAAGAAACACAAGAAGCTGGTCAATTTGAGCTACTAGATCCTGCTACAATATCAAATACTTTAGACCATTATACAATTCATCCTTTGCACTGTAATGACACCGTACAAGATGTACTGGAAACTTACCAAATGCGTCAAACAAAAGGATCGCCAATCAGTATATGGGAAAAAAGTATAGAAGCACGTGCTTTTCCTCTACTCTTTCCTACTGGCAAAGGAGGAAGGTATGATGATAGACCTATTCAAATATCAGCTTCAGAATACCGCTCATTACGGATGTATTCTGAAGATCCCAGATTTAGACAAAATGTGGAATAAATAGTCCACCTACTCTTTGAAAGTGAACTAGCAACTTTATGTTACGGAGTTGCACACATATTAAAATCAGGATCACACTTTCAAAATTTGACAGCTACACAATTATTAGAGAAAGTGCAACAAAAGGATGAGGTTTTACAATGAAATATTACAAATCTATTAGCAAATATGCGTGGTACTAAAGAGTACTGGTTTCGACATCATGGAGATGTACGTTGTATGATCAGAAACCTTGGCCCACCCACTTGGTTTGTTACATTAAGTTGTGCAGAATATGCAGGGGAAGATTTACATGATTTCCTAAGCATATCCAATAAAAACAAAACAAACATAGATATTCTAACACCTGGAGAACTTTGTTCTTTGGATCCTGTTAATGTTTCAAGATATTTTCACCATCGCTTCATTGCTATGCTACATTTTATTTGTAATAAAACTGTTCCTTCCCTTGGAGAAGTGCAACACTTCTTTTGGAGAAAAGAATACCAAGCCGGAGGAGCACCACATATCCGCATGCTTTTATGGATTAAAGATGCTCCTAAATTTGGTCAAGACAGTGATGCCACTGTTTTACAGTTTATTGAAAAATATGTCACTTGTGAAATTCCATCAGAAGCCACAAATAGTGATCTTCGTGCACAAATTTTACAATTTCAAAGACACAAATGTGGAAAATATTGTCGTCGCAAATACAAAAACAAAGGCAAATACTACACCAAATGCCGATTTGGTTTCCCTAGACCAGTTACAAATACAGGCCAAGTAAACAACCTCATGTCTTCAGTTAGACATAGTGTTAAAGGTAAGTCACCTAAAAATACATATTACATAAAAAGAAAAGAAGAAGAAAAATATATCAATTATGGAATGCAAACATAGATGTGCAGTACATTGCAGACAATTCTACTGCAGTTGCACGATATGTCACAGCATACTTAACTAAAGCAGAAAAGACAGAGCTCCAAGACCTCTGGAATGACCTGTCATCAGATAAAACAGTATCTCAGAAATTATACAGCTTGGGCATAAAAATGCTCACCCATAGAGAATGTGGATCTTATGAAGCAGCTGATCGTTTAACTGGTACTTCATTGTATGGCAAATCTGAAAATACAGTATGGCTAAGTCTTGGTCCAGCTAAATCTAGAAAAAGAGTTCTAAAATCATATGACAATATAGAAACAATAGCCAAACATGATCCTAACAGCCAAGACATTTTAAAAAACAATTTATTGGACACATACTACCCAAACAGAAGTAATACTTTGGAAAACATGTGTCTATACCAAATAGCCCAAAACTACACATACAAAAATAATATGAAACCTGATGAAAAAAAAAGGTAAATATAGAGTGACAGACTGTGAAGGCAGCTTAGTTAAACTCACTAAACCAAATTTAATGAATCATATCAAATTGTCATTGAAGACTCCTCAACATAAAGAAGTATATTACATGTCCCTGCTACAACTCTTCAAACCATGAAGAAAAGAAGAACAATTACTAGATAACTATGACTCATATGAGGATGCTTTCAAAGCAAATGAAAGCACTATAACTGATGTAAACTTTACACAGTACAAAAAAATGTTGCACAATGAACAGCAACATGAAGAAGAACTCCAAGCCCAACTAGATAAGGATACTCCTGACAGTAGTCAACCTTCTATAACAGGAAGCCAAGAACCACTGGGAGAACCACTAATAACAAATGAGGCAGAATTAGCTATGATAGAAATAGAAAACACCATGTGTCAGTATGAAGATAAGGAAGACTTAACTATACTACAATCAAAACTAAACAATGAGCAAAGTAGCATTTTTCAAGAAGTAACAAAACAAATTGCACATGGTGTACAACATGAAAATAAAGAATGTTCCTGCCATAATTATAAACCTATACTACTGTACGTCAGTGGTGAAGCTGGTTCTGGCAAAACATTCCTAATCAAAATCATTAGTAAGTTCCTTCAACAATTGACAAACAACAAACTGTCAGCTGTTGTCACTGCCCCCACAGGTTTAGCTGCCTACAACATAGGTGGTGTTTCATTACACCGATTACTACTATTACCAGTAGAACACCAGAACAAATTAGACCATAACAAACTTTCTGCAGAAGCTGCAATGGAATTACGCAGAGTATTGAAACAAATGAAAATGCTACTAATAGATGAAGTGAGCATGGTCTCCAACCTGATGTTAGCTTTGATTCACCTCAAATTACAAGAAGTACTCAAAACAGACTATGAAGAGCTCTTTGCAGGAAAACACATTATTGTTTTTGGAGATCTGCTTCAATTAACACCAGTAAAAGGTGAACCTATTTTCAAAACATTAGGGCACAAACTCTGCCGTAAAACTGTTGGCAGCATTGGAAATGTCAACCTTTGGCAACATTTCCAATACACAGAATTAACAGAAAACATGCACCAATCTGCAGATCTCACTTATGCCAACATTTTAAAAAGTTTGAGAGTTGGTATACTTTCTAAAGAAGCAGAAGCAACATTGAAAACCCGGCACATTATTGCACTTTATGGCGATAATGCTTGTGCTACAGATGTTATGGAACAATTAGCTCACAAAAATGTCAATTGTATGGCCTTAATGCCAACTCTTGCACGCTGTCTCAAATTCAATGAAATAATGTTAAGTAAAGAAATGCAACCAATAATGGAAATTAGAGCCACAGACAAACTAGATGTACATGGTATGACACTGCCCATGTGTGACCAAGCCACAACAAGACTAACTAATTTAGAAAAATCAATCTCAAACACAGCAGGCTTAGAACAGATGTTAAAATTATCCTTAAATTGCAGAGTAATGCTTAAACGTAACCTTGACGTGGACCAAGGACTAGTTAATGGAGCACTGGGTACAGTTGTTGGCTTTCAAACATACCCACGTGACAACAAAATTCAGTTTGTCAATATACTCTTTGACAAACTTTCAGAAGTAAAACAGATAGGACGCTCAACAGCTAGATTCCTTCTCTTCAAAGATCTGTATGTACGCAGAGAACAATTTTCTCTAACTCTTGCATATGCAGTCACGATTCATAAATCACAAGGTCTTACCCTAGACAAAGCAATGATAGATATTGGGAACACAGTCTTTAAAGAAGGCATGAGCTACGTAGCACTATCACGCTTACGTACACTTGACGGTCTATTTCTAATCAACTTTGATGCAAGGAAAGTAAACGCTGATATTCCTTGCATTTTAGAATATAATAGACTTCGCTCACTATACACTCCCCATCTAAACACATATTCTGTTCCACAAAAAGTAAAATGTTGTAAAAGAAAACTAAATCAAACAGAAAAGCAACAGGACGTCACTGCAAATCCTCCAAAGAGAGTAAAAGAAACTTATACTTCATCAAGTACCACAAACAAAAAAGAATCAATTAGAGAAAGTAAACCAGGTACTTCTTTAAAGAAGGAAGACAAACTCCAAAAAAAGCAGTTAGATATAGAACTACCTGGACCATTTAAATTCTCAAATATAGTTGGTGTAAGTTGCTATGCAAATGTAGCAATGAATATTCTATTTCAATTACCACCAATTGTTGACAACATTTACTTACACAGTACAGACCCATTGTGTTTGCAAATGTTAGTACTTCACAGAAATGCAGCAAACAATCCTGACAACACATATAGGGCCTCATTATGACCCAGGCGTTAAGGGTTAACACCGTCGTTAACCCTTAACGCCTATTCTGATTTTAACGGCTGCTCTTAGCAGCCGTTAAAATCCATGGCGCTAACCTGCCATGATGCTAATTACGCCACCGTAATTTACGGTGGCGTAATTAGCGCCTTCCCCACTCCCATTATGCCCTATGGGGCAAAAATGGGAATGGGGAAGGGAAAATGGGAAATGGGGATTTACCGCCCCACTCACCTTGGAATGGGGTGGTAAATCCGCCATCCACCATGGTGTAAACATAGTTTACACCATGGTGGTAAAGTTGGCGCAATTAGCGCCTGGGTCGTAATGACCCCCATAGTGTTTTTGGAATAAGACGACAATTGGACTACTGTGCTGGAATGGTGAAATTCACTATAAACTCACAGGAAGATCCACAAGAATTTCTAATGTACTTACTACAAGTACTGGAAAACAAAAACATACCTATAAATGAAATCTTTCAGATTTCATACATGTGGAAACATACATGCACTCTCTGCAACAATGTGACACAAGAAGAAATCCCCAATGAACGCTTCATATATATATCAATACCAAATTGTGAATCCATTCCATTTCAGCAACTTCTACAAAATGCAAACCATGGTACATTATGCTCTACCTGCAATTCAGATAATCGCTCCACGTTAGTAATACAAACACATAGTAAATATGTAATACTAATGCTTCTACGTTACAATGCAGATGGTACCAAAAACAACTGCAAGCTGACTGGATTCACACATGGTCAAATATCACTTGGTAAGAAAACCTTCACAACAATAGGTATAATCTACCACGCAGGAGCCACAACCAATTCAGGGCACTACACTGCATATATAAAAAAGAAATGTGAATGGTATGAATGTAATGAAAGTACCATTACTCTAAAGCAGAGATTACCAGCAAATCTTACAAACGCTTATTTGATGTTCTTAAAACCAAAATTTGATAAATAAACTGTATTTAAACCTTTAAATAAATTTGTGTTAAAAAATATAAACTGTTAGAATACTCCAAAAGCTATCTAACTGTTCAAAGATTCTACAACAACTAATCAGATAAATGAATACCACTAAATTAGACCAGAAAATACACAGTTAGAATACGCCAATTGGTATCTAACTGTCCCAAAATTATAAATGTTTGTTAAAATAATATAAACTGTTAGAATACTCCAAAAGCTATCTAACAACTCATAGATTCTACAACAACTAATCAGATAAATGAATACCACTAAATTAGGCCAAAAAATACACAGTTAGAATACGCCAATTGGTATCTAACTGTCCCAAAATTTTATAATATCAAAACAAATGAAGAATCTGTTACTGCTCCAAAAAAAATACAACAAAGCAAAGTATAAAGCATTAGCCTGAAACAACAAGTGAACACTGAAAACAAACAAACAAATAAACTGTAGCATAACAGAAAAAGGGGTTTTTTTTAATCCAACATGGATTTTTTTTTCTCCCACAGACCCAATGATTTTAGCAACAAATACAGAAACTGAGCAAATTGCACAGTACTCTTATTTGTACTCTACTAAATATGAGGGTCGAAAAAAATAAAAGTATATTGCTTATACAATGTAATAAGTCATTACGAAATACTAATACTAACATGCTATTTTCTTTTAAACCAGAAATAAAGAAGAAAAACATGGACTCCCATTACTAGACCAAACAGTAAGTATACAATAATAAGGACAACCATAGCAGCATATCACATCCATAGTATCTAATACCTTTGTTCCTTATACATTTGTTTTTCACCCAAAGTTATAAGCAAATATGAATGTGATATGCTGCGGTGGTTGTTGCCAGGGCATAGAGTCTTGGCTGCATGGCCAAATGGCCATGCACCCAAGACTCTATGCCCTGGCAACAACCACCGCAGCATATCACATCCATAGAGTCAAACATTTCAACTATGATCTATGGGAAACTTTTAATGTCCTCAAACAATGTGAGTGTTCTTAGAACACTTTGAACTTCCCAGCGAACAATACGGACACCGTTTTCAGGACACCCCCTACGAACATTTCAGAACAACGCGATAGTTCTTAGAACACTTTCAACTTAACAACGAACAATACGGACAGCGTCCTAAGGACACCCCCTACGAACATTCCAGGACACCGGGAGTGTTCTTAGAAGCATCTTCAGAACACCACCATCTTGTTTATTTGCGAACATTTCAGGACACCGCAAGTGTTCTTAGGACACATTCAACTTGACAAAGAACAATACGGACAGCGTCCTCAGCACACCCCCTAAGAACACTCCCCGGACACCGCAAGTGTTCTTAGAAGCGTCTTCAGAACACCACCATCTTGTTTATTTGCGAACATTTCAGGACACCGCAAGTGTTCTTAGGACACATTCAACTTGACAAAGAACAATACAGACAGCGTCCTCAGGACACCCCCTACGAACACTCCCCGGACACCGCGAGTGTTCTTAGAAGCGTCTTCAGAACACCCCCATTTTGTTTATTTGCGAACATTTCAGGACACCGCGAATGTTCTTAGGACACATTCAACTTGACAGAGAACAATACGGACAGCAACCTCAGGACACCCCCTACGAACACTCCCCGGACACCGCGAGTGTTCTTAGAAGCGTCTTCAGAACACCCCCATTTTGTTTATTTGCGAACATTTCAGGACACCGCGGGTGTTCTTAGAACACATTCAACTTGACAGAGAACAATACGGACAGCGTCCTCATGACACCCCCTACAAACATTTCAGGACACCGGGAGTGTTCTCAAAAATGTCTACAGAACACCCCCATTTTGTTTATTTGCGAACATTTCAGGACACCGCGCGTGTTCTTAGAACACATTCAACTTGACAGAGAACAATACGGACAGCGTCCTCAGGACACCCCCTACGAACACTCCCCGGACACCGCGAGTGTTCTTAGAACAGTTTCACTTTGCTTGCGAACAAAACAGACACATATTGACTCCTTAGAACACCCCCTAGTCAGTTTATTTAGAACATTTCAGAACACCCGTGATGGCCGCAAACAAATCGAACACAAAAAGAACGTCTAACACATAAAAAACACAACTTTCATCCTATCTCATACACTCCCACCCTCCCCAAACACTCCTACACACCAACACACTCTACAAAATACACATTTTGAACAAAGTTTCACCGCGCTGTCCAGGACGTCCGCTAAACCAAAATGGCGGGCGCTACCGAAAAATCTGACGCGCTTCACGCCGTTCAATCAGCGAACACGTTGCATGTCCGCGAACATCACGCAAGACGATTGGCCAATCAGGACACTGTACGCGGAGCGAACAGGGAAGTGTGTCCGCGAACCGAACACAGATATCACTAATTTTTTTTTACCTACTTTTTGGTCATTTTAAAAAAAACTACTGGACGAATTTTCACCAAATTTGCAAAAGCACGCTTTCGGGACCAAGCCGCTGCTCCTGGTCCAAATTTGGTGGAAATTCGTCCAGCGGTTTGGGCTGTAGGCGCGAGCAAACATTTTTTCCCATTCACTCTATGGAGAGTGAGTATAATGTATACAAATATGAGCATATAGAGGGAAGATAGAGTAATAAAAATAAAACTATGAGAAAGTGCTGATAACCATAATGATTATCTTCATGCACAGAAAGGATTGCTCTCTTTCAAGCCTTTATCTTCCGTTATGTATATGTTTCATATGATGTGACTGGACCCTAAGTCTACAAATATAGTACCTTTTCAATTTTTACATCATGACTGTTACTGAAGAAAACTATGTGGCTTTGATATGTCAGTAAAGGATAAAAAGTGAGAGCCAGCCATGTGATGTCATCAGTGATGTCATCAATGACATTTGTGATGTCATCTTTGATGTCCTGGGTGTTAGTGTTAGCAGTGCACGGTGGCGCGAGTTATGGTTGCTTATGTTACCATAACTGCCGAATTTCAGGGGTTTTTCGGTTTTACTTTGAGCCATAACGTCCCTTTAACAAAGTTTTTTCACTGAATTTCATAGGTTTTTAGTAGCGCAACTTAACCATAACGTCCCTTTAACAACGTTTTTTCACTGAATTTCATAGGTTTTTAGTAGCACAACTTAACCATAATATCCCTGACTTCATATACATGTAACATAGAACATACTAACCCCCTCGTAGTGATTTTCATGTCCGCGGACTACCGCATGTCCGCAGACACATCGAAAATCTGAGCGTGGTGAATGTAAATTTAAATGGTGTGCCCCATTTCCCCTTTGAAGTTGGCTCTGAAAAAAGCCGTTTTTTTTTTTTTTTTACAGATGCTTGACACCTGTTATTTTGTATTTTTTTTCTTGTTTTTTTTTCTTACTTTACTCCTAAAATCTTCACATAACCTTCTCCAAAGCAACCCTTACATTCCAAAATAGAAAGGCATTTCCCCTAAAAGATAAAGAAATGCCATCTTCTTTAAAATTAACAGCATTACTGGCATCAATATTCTCATTGTTACAGAAGAACATACCAGCTCTAAGCATGAAGGCACACATGCCTCGGTTGATGACACACCTAGCAATATTTTGCTGAGGACAACTATTGTCCCATATTGCCCAGGTAGTAATCCAGAAAAAATTACTTTTGCATTTGGAAGGATCTTCATTACTGCTTGAACCAAGCGTTCCAAATCAGCCAACAAAGTAGGGGCACTGACGTTGCCCAAATGGAAAGCACCATAGTGCAGAACTACCACATGCGGACTGTTCATCGTGGCCATATCCTTACAAACTTGTACAATTCCCTGGACATTGCAATCAGGCACACTGCTCCACACCACCTCCACTCCTTTCACATCAAAGTTCTTTGCAACATGCCTGCATTGAGCGTACTGCTGTAAACCATGCACAAACATATCTCCGAGCACCAACACCCTGACTTTCTCCACTTCTACCATCTTCACCACACACAGTCTCTTTCAACACAAATCCACAACCTCGACATCTGATTGGCTGATCCGTACAGTCTTCTTTCCATGTTGGATTTCCTGGAAAAACCCGGATGTAGCACGCTCTGTCCATGAACAGCCGCGGTGTCCGCGGGTGGCGTCCACTTTACTCTCTGTGCCATTCCCTCATTGCATACAGCTAAGCAATCACACAATACAAGTAACGTCCTCAGAACAACCCCATTTTGTGAATTTTCGAACATTTCAGGACAATTATTATTTCATTATTCAACATATTAACATTACAAATATTATACTTTCATCTTGTACTCTGCACACAATGCTATGTTTCTCCATTAGTAGCTTAGTATACTAGATAGAATCCCATAATACAATGCTATTTATATCAATGCATCGTTCAAAGCACTAATAACGGTATGATATTTATTGCAATATCCTTGACACTTTTTTCGCAACATTATAATAAAAATCCCTAGTACACAAATTCCATGAAAAGTACATACACACGTGCTGTCATCAGTGATTTCATCATTGACATTTGCGATGTCATCTTTGATGTCCTGGGTGTTAGTCTTAGCAGTGCACGGTGGTGGCGCCAGTTATTTTTCAAAGCTTACCATAACTTGCGATTTTCAGGGGTCTTTCGGCTGTACTTAGAACCATAACGTCCTTTAAACAAACTTTTTTTAATATCACGCAAACAATATACAAACATGGCATGCAAAAACCAACTTCTACAGATGGCTTTACACAGAATGTTGCAAAGTAAGAATTTATGCTCGTTCACAGTGAAGGTCAGCTGCTTCCACAACTTCTACAGATGGCTTTACACAGAATGTTGCAAAGTAAGAATGTATGCTCGTTCACAGTGAAGGTCAGCTGCTTCCATTTTTTTCTCTGGCCCCGGAGTGGCGCACGAAGCGGACTATAAGGTTGTATTGTGTTTTGACCTTGACAGACAGAGATTGTGATGAAAGACTTCTCTTGAAGAAGTGTTGCTAAAACGTAAGAGAAGATAAAGATGAAATTTCTGAAACGAAACCACTTTTATATATTATATCACTATGCGAAAGATCGTTGGCACACGCGGAGTCGTATTTTGGGACTGCACCACTCGTAGACAATGGAAATTGCAATTGTACTGTAAGTAACCCTTTAGATTATTGTATACCAAATATAATTACAATAGCGTAGCATTAAAGACCGCTCAAGTTGAACTTGTTCGTTGAAAGTGGCATAATGTTTTCTACCGCGCACTATCACCACCAAATTGATCCCCTGTCGTTTAGAGGGCTCTGAAAAAGGCAGATGACACATGGTGGGTTAATAGAAATAATTTAACCGGTCTATAGGCGGTCAAGCGCTCTACTCGCTGTGCCACTTCACTGTAGCCTGTCAAGTGGCACAGCGAGTACAGCGCTCGCTTTGACATCCCTGCACAGCTTGCTAACGCAAGTTTGAATCCCGGCAAGGCCAAACTCAGCCTTTCATCATTCTGTGGTCGATAAATGAGCACCACACACTGTGGTTAATAATAAGCACCGCTTAGATACCTCACGGTTCTTAGCGCTATATGAATGGGAAAATATTATTATTTTATTATTAACATACTCTGTTGCACTATCTTCGATAGCAAATAGTTTCACGCCCTAATAAATAAAATGATGATTTTTAATGAAGATCGGCTGGTGAGACTAATTTATGTTTTTTAAAAAAGGTATGTGACTCCATTTTGCCTATGTCACGATTTACAGACTCCAGCGGATGGGGTCTTCAACTGCCAGGTGCAGGTCCAAATATGCAACTTCATGACCCTCACCATTTTATGGGACAATCGCCAAGGACCAATGTGCCCTTATGCAGTACTAGCGGCTACAAACAACATACCAACCAATCGGGTGGTCTAATGGCTCATTGTTGGAGCAACCTTCTGATTATCAGAGCGACCATTTACTGCTTTTATCATAAACCAACAGCCTATCTACCGCAAAGGAACAACGCGTGGCTCCAAATAAACTTTTGCTGATCGACAGCAGAGACAATAGCAAATCGCTGAATATTCACTAAACATTTCATGTGAAATAAATGTACTTTACCAAATGTACAATCCTGCTGTTTACTTTTAAACCACAGTTTCATATTCTGAATTGTGGCGCACTGAGTTGTAAGCTGATCTAACACCCTCTGTACCGCACAGGAACATCGCGTGCCTCAACATGAACTTTTGCGGATCGACAACAAAGACAAATGCAAATTGCTGAATATTCTCTAAACATTTGATGTCAAATAAATGTACTTTACCAAATGTACAATCCTGCTGTTTGCTTTTAAATCACTGTTTCATATTCCGAATTGTGGCGCGCTGTGTTGTGACATAATGTGTGTTGTCTTCCGGGTTCTGTGTAAAGTCGCGTAATACTGGAGACGACTGGGCGCGTTTGATTACGCACCCTGTAACGTCACGGGGAGAGGCGGGGAATATGAATGCTTTGATAATATCAGGCTTAGGGGCGGGAGATATGATTTAGTGTCGCAAAAGCAAGTCAGCCAGGTCAATAGCGCCAGTCAGAGGATTATCACATAATGTTGGTGCACACCAGCCAGATTTATCGTTTCTTTAGTGGACAAAAAGTCGGTTTACGCCCCTAGGAAATTGTACTATTAGCGGACAAAAGGAGTGGTCTTAAAACACTTTCACCCTAACAATGAACAATACAAACAATGTTCTCAGAACACCCCCATTTTGTGTAATTGCAACCATTTCGGGACACTGCGAGTGTTCTTAGAACACATTCAACTAGCAGATTACAATACGGACAGCGTCCTGAGGACACCCCCGGTTTGTGTATTTACGAACAATTAAGTATTCATAGCTCATTTTTACCTTCCTTGCGAACAAAAATGACACATACTCAGTCCTCTAAACACCCCACCATTTAGTTTATTTACAAAATGTCAGAACAGCCGTGTTGTCCGCGGACAATTTGCAACAAAAACGCAAGAAAAACGTCTAGCACATAAAAAAACAAAAGATTGAACCTATCTCATACTCCCCCAACCTCCCGAAACACTCTTACACACCAACACACGGCACTAAATACAATTTTTATCCACGTTTCACTGCGCTGTACGCGGTCGACTGCGAATACAAGATGGCGGGCGCCACAGAAAATCTGACACGCTCCACGCCCCTCGCCATCCAATCAGCGAACACGTTGCATGTCCGCAGACATGACGCAAGGCCATGGGCCAATCGGGGTGCTGTCCGCGGAGCGAACAGGGAAGTCCGTCCGCGAAGCGAACTCAGATATCACTAATTTGTTTGCCTTACATTTTGGTCATTTTTTAAAAAACTACTGGACAGATTTACACCAAATTTACAAAAGCACGCTTTTGGGACCAGGCTGCCGCTCCTGCTGCAAATTTGGTGTAAATCCGTCCAGAGGTTCGGGCTGCAGCCGTGCGCAAAGTTTTTTCCCATTCAGTCTATGGGGAAAAAAAAAAAGTTTTGGGACCCCCCCTATAGCTTTTCCCTCCCTGGACGAATCCTCACCAAACTTTGCAAGAAAATTCAGAGTGACCCAACTACTTTTTTTGCAAAGTTTGGTGAGGATCCGTCCAGGGAGAGCGAAGTTATAAGCCGCCCAAAAAGTGCTCTTCCTATGGAAACAGCAACTTAACCATAACTACATGGCCACTACCGTGGCCATATATATATATATATATATATGCATGTATGATTTCGCCACAGTAATCAGTAACATTTGGGCAATCTGTTAAAGATGGACATTGTTGTACATTACATTGTCGATTAGTAAAATTGTTTGCATTAGGGTGTAACTAGTTTACATTATGATAGTAAAATACTGCAGGTATAAATTGCTGATGTTTTTAATATAGTATTGCTGTGGCTATAAAATGTCTTCAATCAAACATAGGCTCAGAAAGTGTTCAACTTTTTTTTATTTAACAAATGCAGTATTCTATAAGAATAAATAACAGTTTGCAAAAATACAAATACAAATCAACCATTCTGCATTTCAAAAGGCGGCGTCTTCTTCAGGATTCTTCTGGCATTGCGGATTTTGGTGGTAAGCTTCCTTGTCATCACACTGCAGTCCACAGTAGGCCAACTTTCAGCAATTTAGACAGATCTAAACAATTCTACAAAAAAGAAAAGACATATCAATATAAATAGACATCTGAATAGGCATTGGTAAATTCCTTATTGCAGAATAAATACAGGATTAACTAATGTTAAAATGTCAATTTACACGTCTCACTACATTTAAATGCATTTGTACTCAAAAATTAAAACAGGCTTAAAAGATCGATTTGAACTAAAAATGAATAATGTTCTTCTCTGGCTGCATACAGAAGATTTATGGTCTTTAGTGGTCAATGGGGTTAATATATCTTTACATAGATGTTGAGCCAGGCAGTGAGTCAGTAGGGATGGAAGATGGGGAAATGATGCAGAAACAAGATTGACAGATTAATTTTGCTGTTTGATTTGTACATTAGAAACTATCACACAGTTAGAAATAGAAGCTATAAGCGGATATGGGGAAATATTATTGTAAACCCTTTGCAAATAAACATAACCAGACGGTCCAGAAACACATGACCCCAGACATGCCAAAGTGCTCCCTACTTACATGGGTGACCCAATGCCTCCTGCCTGAAAACCATGCATCACTGATTCGTTGAATACTCGGATGGACTAACAATTTAAATATACAACACCCCAAAGATAGTACCCACTCACTGACTTGAATTACCTTTATTCTGCTTGTAAACCAGGAACGACCAATGTGCAATAAAATATTATGAGGGGCATGTTTTAAAATGTATTCAAAACAAATTACTAATTAGTCTAGAATAGAATGTGTTCATGCAGTAGCTAATTGATACTCCAACACCTCTCGTGTAATGGCCACCATGTATATATGATGTTCATTCAATGTGAAAAAGGTACTCTCAAAATTAAGTAAGTTAACTATAGTTTTCAAATTGGCAACGGTTCCGTTATGAGGGGGAGATAGTGTGGCTTTGGTGGCACAATCACTGCGTCCCATGGAACAATGTCTTTAAGGTTTAAAAAAGAAACTCCATTTGTCACTTTTAAAAATCCTTTTGGTATCCGGTCAATACAGTCGCAAAATGTAAAGCAAGGCAACGTTGTTTATGATTTTGGTTGAATACTAAAAAAGCAGGTAAACACATGCTAACTCCTACCATTAAACTGATTGACATCTTTTGATTAACGTTTTGCAATCCATTCCAAAATGAACACGTTTAGTTTCCAATTTGGCTCTGATGTCTATAACTACTTGATTTCTTTAGCAGACATTCAAATGCTTAGATATTCAACAATGTATCACACTTCATGGATTAGGCTTTAGTTGCTTGAAACTGGTATTTAGTTCTCATTTATGTGTGTACACAATTTTCTTGTACAGTTTTCAAAACCAATAAAATTAATACGTCAAACTGATGATTAGGCATAAACTTTGGAAAAAGAATGAGACTCTTCAATGACCTACTGTGTAAAGCATAAACCTTTTCTACATCAAGGACATCACTCCCAGCTCTGTCTGTCGGTACTAATTTAGCAGAAGCAAACTCATTTGGGAAAAAAAGAAGTTCACTGACACCATTCAAAAGAACGCTTCCACCATCTCGAGCAGCTGCAGCCCCCTTCAAAAGTTTGCAGAGCTCTCGCTTTGGTACAATTATATTTCTAAATCTGGTTGGGTCATTGGCATCCTTAACCAATTGTAGCATATCTGCCTTTAAATATAGCACAATATATAATATTAACACTAATATTCATGATGTGCAAGTACAGATTGTATTTAAAATATGAGCAGTGAGGTTTTGGGACACAAATCCCTGTATAAGAAATGTGATCCCTAAATAGTTGGATTGATATAAATCATGACATTTTTACTTAATCAAGGACTCTTTCAGCTGCATTCTAGACTTGCATTTTGGCTGCCATTGCACACTGGGAATTAATAACTGTAGAAGAACAACGTTCCACTGCCAGGATACATAGATTGTATATGGCGTGGTTGTTGGTGAATAGCAGGAGAGTAGAGGCAAAGAATATGGAGGGTCTGCAAACATTTCAAATACAGCCATGCCTACAACTATGGTTCAAATATCCACCATCTAGGTGATGTTTTATTGTTTAAGCTGTAAATGAAAAAATGGGCCTGGCCAGAATCTATGCAGAATATTGCCTCTTAATTTATATTCACACAAATATTTGGTTATACACTGTGTAAGACAATACAATAAACAATAGAAACATGTTATAAAGGAATAGAAACATGTTATAAAAGAGTACAAAAAAGTATCACCTTTTCTTGTGTGGACAGGGTTGGACTGGGACAAGAAATAGGCCCGGACACCCAAGAAAAGGTGGCCCACCCCTTGCCTCAGAAAAGTGGCCCACCACTTGCCTCACGACCCTTGACCTCTGATGACATCACCGGAAGTGATAGGAACCTGAAAGACGCAGGGAGACCCTACACTCTGAACCAGAGTATTACTGTGCCCCAGAATGCTGAAAAGAATTGCGCAGAGGACATATTCATTTTTCAAATGTCGTATCAAAATGTATTTGCCATGATACAAAATTTCAAAAAAGTGTCAATCACATATTACTATACACTTCATAATTATATAATGTAGCAGGAAAGCATGAAATTACCTAAAAAGCTAAGAAAGTCATACCACAAAAAAATGTAATTCACAGTGCAACATTCAAACATTAATCTACACTCAATGTCAATCATACATCCAACAGTTACTAAAAAACATACCAACACAATACAACATTAAGATGTGAGACTTACAAATTGTCACAACAAACAATCTTGTTATTTTTGTATTAGAGACAGCAATAGAATTATTGCATATGATCTATCGCAAAGTTGGATCTAAAGAACAATTCAAAAAGATCACATCCCTTTTAAAATTTCTCCACCGGTTTCGACGTGAAAGGCATATTTTGTCAACGTCTTCATCAGGAGGATAATACGAACATACTGCAAAAAGGGGACATAAGTCCATAAATGTATTGCACTAACCTTTCATGATGCTAAATCTAAATACATTAGTGTAATCACCACATGCAACCCACACAGTTAAAAAATATTATCAAAAACCCCAAAGTCGGAAGTGGCACATCTATTATAACATATAGAAACGTGCCCCACCCTAAAGAGTTGACCCAGACTGGAAGTGATGTAATTTGACCCCACCCGAAAGTGACATCCCAGGAAGCGATGAAATGCAACCTTTCACCCACAGGAAATGGCATCAAATAACATTGCTCCTAAGTACACTATGAAAAATATGGTTATGATTACTCTAATGTACTATACATTCCATACAAGAATTGATTACCATATGTATCATTAATAGCTGTGTGTATAGATCAATATTGTCAAATTACTGTGAATGCAAGCAGACGTCCAAGGCCACATGATAATATGTTATTGTATAGCACTTATGCTTAAGATCTTTTTAATAGAACAAATATGCATACAACATCACCCAACCTGCGTTGGTACTAATTTATCAACCTCAGAAGGATGAAATGCTGAGATGGCTTTGCTGGGATTCAGACCTGCAACCTGCAGATCACACACACATTGCAGCAGCGAGCGCTCAACCCAGTGAGCTATAATATCAGCTATAGTAAAATGAGCAATTATTCTATAGTGGATACCATTAAACTGGTAACTGAGATTTAACAGCAGACCAGTTAAGTTCATCTGCATGTCTAGTGCAAAGTTGGCCACATGTCAAGCCTTCTACTTTCAGGCTTCAGAGGTTGGCAAGATAGGGAAAGCAGCGCACTGACAGGACATCCCATACTCTGAGCACTCTTTACCTCATACAGTATGAGGTGACGAGTGCTCAGAGTATGCAACCAAACATCCTGAACAGCATGCCACGGAGGGAAAGATAGACACATTACAGCCAAGCATTCATTATGGCACAATGAAGTCAATGACCACTTGATGTACTATGGTTAAATATTTCTACATTGAATGTAAGATTTTAGGCCCAAGGATTTTGTCGAGTGACCGAGGACAGTGAGATAGAATGTCTTGTGATTATTGTAACAGAGACAACGGCAGAAGAAACAAACATGCTATTAATGCAAGCTGTCCCAGACACGGGCAGAAACCGGCCCCCTGGGACGACACATGATTTTGGCCGATGGGCCAGTCCGACCCTGTGTGTGGATGATTTAGTGTCCATTTCCAATGACTAGCTGATTCTGGGAATGAAACGGTCCTGGTCAGAGCAGCCAGCGATGTATACAAATGATGTATTGCCAACTGATTGTGTCTTTTTGTGGCTTTTAGCTGTTCTACAATTAAATAAAGCAAGAGTCAAAGGCACCAAATCTCTGGCCATCACATATAAACAAAAGTGTCACAATCATGTAGGCCATCTATACTTTAGATTTACTCTAGAGGATGCAGAGATGCTGTGAAAGAGTGGTGGGCATTGTGCAGCACTGATCTGTAAGTTAGGAAAAAGGGAATGCCTCAGTGTAAGCATGTTAGATGCACCCTCCTTCCCCAAACATCAACAGAGGGAAAAACATATAGGGCCTCATTACGAGTTTGGCGGCAGCCATGGAGCCATTAGTTCCATGGCTGCTGCCAAACCGGGCTCCTTTACCGGGTTCCCTAAATGGGGAATTTCCAGGCCATTCCGGGTTTGGAGGGCCCGGTAATTCCTCCCTCTGGGAACCCGGACCTTCCCCATTCCCATTTGAGCTCCGATAGGGCTCAATGGGAATGGGAGAGGGAGCTAAAGACAGGCCCATTGTTAGCTCACTCTTCCCCTCGCGGGACCCGGTAACAACGCCTGGTTTTACCAGTCGTCCTTACCGGGTCCCACTAGGGAAACTCGTAATCAGGTAGAATGGTGCTAATGGGCCCGCCACCATTAGCGGAGCCCGTTAACCCATTCTGCCTGACTAGTAATGAGGCCCATAGACTTTGCTTTCCTGCTGATTGGAAAAGCGCTACTGCTTTCAGATCCTTTTCTTCACGTATTACTCTTCCACGTTCACCAATATCCTCTACCAGCCATATACAATTAACTTCACCAGAAATTGCCAGTGGCTCCAATTACCCATCCTTTCAAATACACCGAGAATTGTTTCAATCAAAGAAACGCACATTAATAAAGATTTTTTGAAACTAATCTGTACCCAAGGCCATTCATTTATAGTGGGTTTACTATGGACATGTTCCTGCCTGAGATGTCCCTATTTGTAAGTGAAGCTAGTATCCTATATTGGTTTAGTAACTGGTGATTTGTCCTAAATATGCAGCACCTGAATAGGACACTTGCTGTGTCCTCATTGCAACATGACAGCCATTGAAACCACCGTCATTATTAACTTTTCAAATGTGTTCTTGGCATTTCTTACACCAGCAACGGGAAATCCGCCGGCGGTAAGAGCGCAAATTTTCCCCATTGAGCCCAATGGGTAATGGGGCATTCCCGAATGGGCTTAATGGGGAATGAGGAATTACATTACCGCCGGACTCGGGATCGGGCGCTATTAGCCACATACCCATTGTAACTAGCGCCTAGATGCTGCAGGGTTTTTTGCGCTGCTATAAATACAAAATAAAATTAAAATAAAATACACATCTGCTGCAAGTACATGTGCCCTTCATAATATGTCACTTTCATTTACAAAATCTGCTGCTGAGTGCTTCTAGTACCACAATGCACGTAGACACCGACATGACGGATGACCATTCTGGAACAAGCGTTTGCTCTTACAGTGCAGGATAATCATAGCATAAATAGTGAAATACACACCTGTGTGTTAAAACAATGTATATAGATTGTTAACTCCTGATCCCCCCCACAAGCTACTTTAAAGGGCTATCATTACACTGCACAACAATTAATTACCAAGTCTCACTCAGCTTCAGGAATGCTAGTATAAAAATGAGATTCATACATATCTGATGGAAGCAAAGAAACTATTTGGGATATGATTGAAGTTGAATACAAATTATGTATGGTGACCCCCTGGCTTGTATCTGGTAAAAACACCCCTGCATATAATAATGCATTGCTGTGGTGTAGTTTGAGTTTTTTCCAATACAAGATGATCAGAGTAAAAAGGGTAATTGTATTTGTATTTACAAATACACTTCCTAAACATAATTGCTACCTGCAGTTTCCCTGGCGTTATCAGTGAGACTTCTCCCCACTGCATCACACCCTCACCCAAAGCTGAAAGTAGACTGGACCCCGGCCTCCCCTGCCCCACCCAGGCCTGCCTCAATCACAGGCCCCTTATGCATTATAAACAATGGCAAACATAAATTCTTCACTTTGTGGGTTATCGAGAATGGTGCAATGAATGCAAACGGATCCCTCAGATTAACCTTAGATGACATAGGTCTCATTACTTTTTTGGGCTAGTTTGTTAAGTTACTTTACCATGCGGGTAGTCGTTTTGACCAGTGTTAATGAAAAAATATTTCTTTAAATGCACAATTTTCATCATATTTTATCAAAAGCCTCTCCCTTGTGTACTACTCAGTCTGTCACAAAAAGAATGAACTGCCTTTTGCAACTAATAAAATTATTGTCTTATCTTAGGCTCTCTTCATCTCCATTTTATGGCAGCTGTATGCCCTCTGGCTTTGGCGCTTTATAAATATTCTAACATAACTGTGGGCCACTTTTTCATTGGTGCCCAAGACAATGTTATGCCCCTGTCCGACCCTACAGGGTGGGGAGGCAGGCAGAGTCACTTCACCCTGGAGAAAACAGCGTTTTGCCAAATGGTGCACTCAGTTGGCTGTCGGCTTGGATGTGAGCACTCCCACCCCGAAAAATCGAGCAGAGAAGAGCGACTGCCGTATGATATTGGTGCCAAAGGCCAAAAGCCCCCATGTCTTGCACATGCATCCACCAACACCGCCTCCAAACATCCAACTGAGCTATTTGAGGGATTACTTTACAATTAAGGTGAGAATTACTTCAAAGAGACATTCATTATTGCTAGAATTTTCTTTGCAGAGCCATTTTCAATAAGGCTGAGCATTTCTTGAGTGGAAAATTCTTCAATGCTGGATTTGACTTCGCAGACCCGTTCTTGAGTCAGAAAATCTCAGTAAAGCTGAACATTTCTTAATTGAGAAATTAAATTATATTTTATTTATATCGTGCTCGTACACAAGTGTTTCAGAGCGCGACCAAGCAAAAAGGGAGGGGAACAAGGGAGAGAAAAAAAAAGAAAAAAACTGCGATCTTACTAGGCCCAGTGACATTTAAGAAAACGCAAGTGCATGATATGATATGATTGTTTATTTGTATAGCGCCTATACACAGAAGTGTTTCAAAGCGCTTCAAGGAGGGAGGGAACAAAGGAAAATACAGTACATTCAGTAAAAAGTCCTTGAAACAATACACAATGTGAAAAATAACTATCGTAATAGGCCTGACGACATTTCTGATAGTGCAAGTGCAAAATAACAAGTAAGGTAGGAGGTAAGGGGGAAGGAAAACAAAGCAAGCAGTAACATTACTATGTCTGACGACAATTTACGCAGTGCAGGTGGGATACAAGAAGAGGGTTGGGAAGGGGGGGGCGAGGGATAGAGGGGTGAGGAGGAACAGAACAACTGCTGAGCAAATTCATCAGGGAAAAATTAAAGCAGGGGAGGGGGAGAGGAGAACAAGGGGGAGGAGGGGAGACAGACAAGCTACTATCATCGGTCAAGGAACAGGTGATAGGAGTAAGTGCTAGGAGGGGAAGACCTCGAGGGAGAGTCTAGGTCCTCAGAGGAGGGGGAGATGCAGGAAGTGAGAGTAGGCAGAAGGGTGGGAAGTAGAAGAGGGTGGGTTTGAGGTACCCAGTGCATAGAACAGGGTGGGCACCTCAAGAGCGAGAGTAGGGTCTGCGCAGAGCAGGGGGCGAGAGGTCACGAAGGTCTGGAGGCAGGGGCACGACGTGGGCATACAATTAACATTAAAGGATGGAGATGAGGAAGGGAAAGGAAAATGGGGAAAAGTGCAAGGAGGGGGGAGTGGAAAGTGCGAAGCATAGGAGAGAAAACATACATAAATATTAAATAGAATAAATAATAAATAAGTGCTTTAAACCATGGTAGTGCAGCCAGCAAGTGGCAGGTGAAAGTTAGTCAGAAAGGTATATCTGATAAGTGCAGAAGAAACATGGGAGAGGGACTGAATGGGTACAGATATAGAACCCTAGTGCAGATGGCCTGGAGGCAGTGCAGGAGGGTGGCAGGGTGAGCACGTACCTGGGCCCGAAAGAACAGAGGGTGGCCGGGTGCACAATGCCATGAGAAGAAACAGATCAACAGGGGAAAAGGGGGGCAAAGGCAGAGGCAAAGAGGAAGGTATTCAGTAGTTTCCGGAACCGAAGATGTTTTTCCTCAAGTTTCAAGGTGGCCGGGAGGCTGTTCCAAAGGGAGGGACCAGTCGAAGACAGGGATCTACCCCCAGCTCGTTTTTTTACAAAACAACTAACCCTGAGAGAGTTAGAAGTAGTTGAGCAAAGGGCTTGAGAGGGGATGTATTTACGGAGGGATAGTTGAAGGGATTTTGGACCCAGGCCCCAGAAAGCCTTGTGGACAATGCAGAGGGTTTTAAATGTAATCCTTGCATCCACTGGGAGCCAATGATGGGATTTCAAGGCTGGAGAGATACGATCCCAGGGCTTGAGGCCAAGGACAAGTCTTGCAGTCCTGTTCTGGATTAGTTGTAGAGGGTGGAGAGTGGAGGCAGGTAGATTTAGGAAGAGGCTGTTATAGTAATCCAGTCCGGAAAGAATCAGAGCTTGGGAGACAGTGAGCTTTTGAGGAAAGGAGAGGAAAGATAGAGTACCTCTAAGGAGGTGAAGTAAAAAGTTAGATTTTTTGGAGACATCAGAGATGTGTGCGGAGAAGGAAAGTGTAGAGTCAGAGATATCCCCAAGGTTCTTAGCCACGCAAGTGGGGGTGGGAGGAGGGTCAAGGGAGGCTGGCCAGAGAGTGAGAGGAAAGGATGGAGATGATGGTGTACCAATAAGGAGGATCTCAGTCTTGTTGGCATTTAGACATAGATCATTGGTGGCACACCAATTTTGAATGGCGATTAGACAATCGGAGATGAGGGAGGGAGAGGAGGAGGCTGAAGGAAGCCTGAAAATGAGTTGGGTGTCGTCAGCATAGCACTGGAAATTTGAGCAGAACATTGAGATGCATTAAGCAGAGTTGCCAGGTATTGATTGAAGAGACAGGGCGAGAGGATAGACCCCAGGGGGACACCACATGTGGAGAGGGAGATAGAATATAGGAAGGACCCAAGTTGTACCTGGGAGTGTCGATCAGAGAGAAAAGAGGTCAGCCAGGCCAGAGCCTGATCAGTGATACCGAGGTTGTCACGAAGACAATTGAGCGGGGTGGTATGGTTGACCGTGTCGAACACAGAAGAGAGGTCAAGTATGATGCTGACAGAGGGAATGTTAGAATCGAGGTTGGAGAGCAGGTTTTCACGGATGTTCAGGAGAGCAGTTTCCATACTTATGGCAGCTCTGAAGCCAGATTGGTGGTCATTGAAGGAGCCAACAAAGTCAGAATGGAGATTAAGCTGAGAGATGGCCAGCTTTTCCAGGAGCTTGCCCAAAAAGGGAGTAATGGAAATTGGGTGGTAGTTTGCCGGACATGACGGATCAGCAGTGGATTTCTTGAGGAGAGGATGCACAAGGGAGTATTTAAGAGAACTGCAATGAAGCTCAGCATTTCTTAGGTAATTCATTGATGTTAGATTTAGGTTTTTGGACCTTTTCCTTTGTGAGTCAAGATCATTAAAAGGTGTGGGGATAACCCAGGGTGAACTTTTCAGTAAAGTTGCGCATTTCTTGAATGAGACGTTACCATTAGCATTGGAGAATGTCATGTTATTTCAATTACACAGCGAGTTTGTTGGCACCTCGGCCGTTTTAAGTGGTGCATCAATCACGAACGGCTCTGCGAGTCACCCACAGAAAGTCAGCAGATTAATGTCTCAGAAAGTTGTGTCTTCAACCATATCAGGTTGTGTTTCACGATTTAAATGCCAACGTGTCAGGAATTTTGGTAACACAATTAAGCACGATTCCAACATGTCTCACCTGCGCAGTGGATGCCTACCCTCTCGGCACGTTTCCCATCTAATGCATAAAAGGGCAAATGTATTGAGGATTATGTGTATTTAAAAATATTTACAATATTGGTCTGAACCACTACTATAAATTTGTTTCACCTTCATCATGTGTGTCGAAATGGGCAAAATCTGCTGAAATCGTAATAACATTTATAAGCTATGGGTAGTATTAGGCAGACATATCTTCTTTAGCTCTCATGTCAACACAGTCAATAAAAGGGCCTTTTAGGGAGAATTCTCAGAAATGTGCTAATTCTCTTCACCTTACAGACCCCTATAACTTTGCTGGATTTTGAGGACTTTATTCTTTTACCTGGAAACAGTGTGAGCCTTTTTTCCCACTCTTTCATCTGTTTTGATGTATGTTTTACATTTGTATTCTCTGATTATGGAGTTTTAGATAACTCCATAGGCCTCATCTTTTCATGTGTGTTACAAAGCACCCTCAGTGCAGTGACAAAGGGATGCCTTTTAGACTTCCCAAAGGTTTAGAAACCTTCTCTGGGATGAACTACTGTTTCCCAGGGAATGCAAAGTGAAATTGACTTTACTAGTCTTTTCCAAATTCATAGACTCAACACACACTATCATACAATGGAGTGCTGTAGGGGTTACATAGTATCCCCTGTGTCTAAATACTCATGTAGTAGTCAAATGCTACCCTTTCCTATTGAAAAGGCTATTGGCAGTGGTTTTACAAGGAACTACCATGATTTATCCTGACCGCGAACACTGGTAGCTCAAAATCAAGGGAGCCATGTTTTTCAAGATGGCACCTTAAGCCCCTTTGTTTAAATGGTTGCCGGTCTTCTTTTTTCACCATTTCTTTTCGGAAAGGTCCTTCTAGTGTTTGTCTCTGTGCGCCAAACTAGGTTTGGTCCCTTTGTTCGTGTGCCTTTGACGAGCTTTAGGACTGAAGTCCGCCTTTGGCGTCTGAGTGTCTGGGGTGGGCCGGAAGTGAGGAATGTGCCTGAAACTCCCTGTGCTTAGTCTCCTAGGAGACCCAAATGCACTCTGGCGTGATTGGCTGGCTGACTGTCCGCAAAGGACAGCCACTCTGCTGGGTGAGTGACAGCTAGGCTGGAATGGAAGGGAAAACATGGTTTAAAAGGTGAGTCTCCAGGACTGGAAGGCAGAGTCAATCACTGGAATGAAAGAACTGAAGACGAGCTGGAAGAGGACAGCTGCTCCAACCACTGGACCGTTGTTTTGCCCGTTGTTTTGTCCGAATGGCCAAACTCCACTCGACAGAGAAGCTCTTTCAAGGACAGCTTCTGCCTTTGAGTTGGTGGGACCAATCAACTCATAAGACACCTGGATACCATTCTCAAGGCTGGTTAGGATTATGCAGGGAGAGGGACACCAGTTTGTGTTCTTGAATCTACAGCTACTGGAAACTGAAGCGACTCAATTTTGTTTGCTTTCTTCAATGATCCCGTGCAGTGCAGGAGTCCCCTGACATCCTCCCTCTTGTCCCCACAACTGAGGCTCAGGAACAGCGAGATCTGCATGAACTGCCAGGAACCACGACTTCAGCAACATTTGTTTTCTTCATACAAAGGTACTGTGCCAACCCGATTGGGAGAACGCCACTCCTGTGGTGAAAGTTTGTGAACCTTTCCAAACTAGCAGGGCTAATCAGCTTGTGACCCCACAAAGGATTCTATTTCACCTAAACTACTTCTGAGAACTTTTGCAAAGACTTTACAATTTGATACCAGAACTACTATTTCCTATCCAGAACACTAGCACATTGACTTTGGCCTGGTCTATTGACTTGAATTGAACTATTCTGTTGAACTGAAACTATTTGCACTACCTAGAAAGTATATATAATCTATTCTACTTACGTTTGTCCTTTTTGCTCACTGCTAAGTAACTGAACTGCCATTTGGCTTCTTTTTCAAGGGAGCTCAAACTGTCTCAAAATCTTAGAGTTTTGAATTGAAATGTATTGGTCTATAATATTAAGTTGCCTTCTTATATTGAAAAGTTTTATAAATGATTGTGTAAATACATTAATCAGTGTTTTACCAGGAAACCTTGAGTATAAGTGTCTACTTGAACCACTGTGAATGAAAGCCCTTTGTGTAACTACTTGTACTGCTCACATTCACCCTTGAGATACGCCTGGCTGCTCAGCTCGCTACCAACAAACTGTGTGGTACAGACTTATACCAAAGGTTGGTCTTGCTTACACCTGTAGTCCTAATTGTGTGTGGTGGTCCCAGAGGATACTGCATGCAATTCTGCCTAACACTGGTGTACAGTGGTGAGGATAAAGTATAGTTATTACATTGAGAGTACCGCTATCACTTTTATTCAAATAACCTCAACAAGGCTAAGCATCACTAGAAAAGCAATTGTCTTATAATGCCAAATATGGAGAACTTCAAAAAGGAAGCCCTGATCATTCTTACAGTATATCAACTGAAAGATATGTGTAAAGTTAGGTCTCTCTCTGTTAAATGCAAGCAAAACGAATTGATTGAGAAATTGTTGAATCATCAAAGACTGGGAGGTAGAGCTAGAACACATATCCCCCCAGCAAATGTATATAATGTTGATGAGGATGATAATGTTTCTGAGTCAGACTCAGATGTTATTGATGAGTTAGAAGAGTCAGAGGAGTCTCAGGAAGAGAGTCTCTGTTTACCTCAACCAGTTCTAGGCCCTCAACCTATAGCCACAGGGACCCTACTAGGTCCAGTACTGAGTCCAGCATTTGTCTCTCTTGAGAGGTTGAGACCTGAGTTAGAATTTAAAAGGCTCCAAATGCAAACTGAAAGCAAACCTGAAGAACTCAGGCTCAGAGAAATGGAGTTAAATCATGAACTTGAAATGAAGAAATTGTCTCTTGAAAATGGTTTTCTCCCAGAGTCTTCTGGGTCTTCCAGTACTAAGAGGCATTGCATGCAGACAAACTCACTCCAGTCCTGAGTGCTGCCCTTGCCCTTACGGTTCCAGGCACTAACCACCCTTCCTATCTAGCTGAACAATACCAACAATGCCTTACCCAAACTATTGCTCCCATCACCACCAAAACCTGTAGACCTGACAAACGTTCCTGTTTTTGGTTTAATGAGGAACTTGTAGCCTTAAGACGCACTAAAAGATCTCTTGAACACCTCCATAAGAAAAACAATACCCCAGAATTGGCACTAGCCTTCGCTGAAGCTAACAAAATATATAAATCAGCTATAATCTCTCAAAAAGCCAATGCCTTCAACCTCCGCATTACTAATGCATCCTCTGACAGCAAAGAACTGTTTACCATCCTTAGAGAGCTCGAAAACCCCTGTCAAACTTCAGCACCTTCTAACGCTAGCAAAGACTGGTGCACCACTATACAAAGCGCACTCTCATCTAAAATTCTCCTACTACAAAACAAAATAGATAATAAAATAACGCTCCTAGCTGACAAAACTCCACCCACTATATCAACGACTACATCAAATGCCACTATTTGCCCCCATTTCAATTTACACCAGTGTCTAACAAAGACGTATTTGACACCATAATGAAACTCAAAGCTTCCAACTGTAAAGAAGACCAATTCCCCTCCCATCTAGTAAAACTCTGTGCCCCCACCCTCACACCCATAATTACCGAATTCATCAATGCCTCTTTCCTCACAAACACAGTCCCCACCAGTATTAAACAAGCTTGGGTAACACCTCTACTAAAAAAAACAACCCTGGACCCCTCAATACCCACTTATTACTGACCTATTACAACGGTCCCATTTCTCCTAAAAATAATTGACAAAATAGCCTATTGCCAAATTCAGAACCATTTGGAACAACATCAACTATTAGGAGACCGCCAGTCAGGATTCCGCCCCAACCATAGCACAGAGACAGCCCTCCTTGATCTGAAGATCCAAATGGATGCCACTAAAGAAGCAGGCAAACTCTGTCTGCTGATGCTCCTGGACCACTCAGCGGCCTTCGATCTGGTCGACCACGACAAACTCTGCAACACTCTAGCAAACAACTTCAACCTAGCTCAGAGCGCTACCAACTGGATCAAATCATTCTTGGCTGATAGGACCTCCAGAGTGTCCATCGGCAAAGAATCAGCAGACCCAGTGCCTGTCCCAGCAGGTGTGCCGCAAGGCTCTTGCCTATCCCCCACACTGTATAATGTCTACACTAAGCTATTATTTGCAGCTTTGGATGCCATGGGAGTCATCTATACTAACTTCGCCGATGATACCCAAATCCTCATTCCTCTCTCAGGCAATCATGAACAAGACTCCCTCCTGGTTAACCAAATCTACTCACTCATCCAAAACTGGATGGCCAATAACAGCCTTTGTCTCAATGACGATAAAACGGAGCTCCTCATACTAGGCTCTTCCAGCAAAATCAACACCCTTGACCCTGCCTTCAAATCATTCACCATCGATGGAACCACAATCCCTGTTCTTCAACAAGTCAAGACCCTGGGCGTCTACTTAGACGCAACACTATCCATGACCAAACAAGTAAACACATTAGCCTCGTCCACCTCCTAACTCATCTCCCTCAGCCGTAAATTCCTCTCAGCCAAAAACTGTGTTACACTAGCCAGAGCACTCATACTGTCTAAGCTAGACTATTGTAACATCCTTTTCCTGGGCACGTCCAAAACCAACTTAGCCAAACTCCAACTCATGCAGAACAAAGCCCTCAGAGCAGCCTTAGGCATCAAAAAATCTAAACATATCTCCAACACCAGAAGAGACCACCACTGGCTCCCCATCCAAGCCAGAATTCTATTTAAAACCCTGAGCATCACCCACAAAGGCAGGACTAACAAAGCACCCAAATACCTCAACAATACAGTCACTATGAAGCCCCAGACTAGACTTCTCAGGTCCAACAAAAACGCATACCTCGAAACCCCCAGATACAAAAGAGAGAAAGCAGGGGGTAGTAGCTTCAAAACACTGGCACCTAGACACTGGAATGCGCTACCTACCCACATTATGAACGAAACCTCCTACCCTAAATTCAAAAGCTCCCTGAAGACTTGGCTCTTCAACAAGTTCTAACTGAACTAGAGCACTAATCCGCTCCAATTAACTGTACATATCTGACTGCTTTGCATTTTGCTGTATATTCTTGACTGCCTCGCATATTATTGTATATTACTGACTGTTATTCCTGTGTTTTCCTCTGTGTACTTTCTAAGATTGCATTCCCCCGTTGTCTGTAACTACGCCGTGATACCCCCGGGTCTGGGCGTATAACAAATGTAATAAATAAATAAATAAATAAATGCCTAAAGAAGCTGTGAGTATGTATGAGGTGAGACTTGATATTTTAGATTGGTTGGTTCCTTTTGAACATAACTATGGGATTCAGGGTTTCACAGGGAATCAGTTGATTCCTTGGCTTTTGTCTAGGCTCCCCCAGGTTGCAACTGATGCTGTAATGGAGGTGGGGGAACTTGAAAGATTGGAGTACGAAAATGTGAAGTTAGCTTTGATAGCTAGATTTGGGAAAACTCCTTCCCAGTACCTTAAGAGGTTTAGGACCCTCAAAAAGCATGATGGTACCCCTTGGGCTACCTGGGTGTGTGAATGTTCGAAAAACTTAGATGGTTAGGTAAAGGGTTACAGAGTTAATACCTTTGAAGGAATGAGGAATCTATTTTTGTTGGAATCTATTTTTGATGCCAGCTCTCCTGAGCTGAGACAGCACTTGGCTGACTCTGAGGAACTTCATTCAAAGAAGTAAGCAAAGGCTGTTGACTTGTGGGTTGCCGACAGGGCTACTCAGAAGGATTCTGGGGCAACTCAGAAGAAGGATGATGGGAAGCCGCAAAAGAAAGATGGCAAAGAGAATTCCAATTCCTCCAATCCAAAAGAGGGCTCCAAACATAAAAAGGGTAAGCCACATGGGAAACAGAATCAGGCTAGTGAAACCGCTGGTGCCAAACCTGAGGGAGGTCAGCAGAGAGCCCCATTTGTCAAAACATTTGAAAAATGTTATGCTTCTGGGTCTATGGACCATGTGAAAGAGGATCCCAGATGTAAAGGTAAACCTTCAGGGATCCACACTGTCTACTTAGCTTTCTCCCCAGAGGAGGAAGTACATGTGGCAAGTGGTAACTTTCAAGTACTAGCTGAAGACCCCATTGGAGTCTCTGCCAGTGTTTCTTTAGTGTCCCTTGGTCTGTGGGAACCCCAGAATTTAGATGTCTATAATTCAATTCCAGATAACACAAAAGAATATTACAAGGACAGTGTACTTGTGAATGGTCAGGTGACCACTGGCATTGGAGACACGGGCCAGCATTACTGTAGTGGTAAATCTTTTTTCAAAACAGAGGATGTTGCTAAGGCACTCAAATGCCTCACAAAGCTTGCTGAAGGCCCTGTCCAAATGCTTCCTAGACTACCAACTCTCATCCAGTGCAACAACATGACTTTCAAGATACCTGTTAGTGTACAAAGTGAGGTGCCTGGGAGAGTCCTGTTGGGGAATGACTTAAAAACTCTTGGAATTCTATCAAGCACCCCCTGGCCTCCCAGCAAAAGGAAACAGGAGCAGACAAGGAGGGCCAGAGAGAGTACCTTAGATGGCTCTCCAGAGGATGTTATAGAAGAATCTATAACACCTAGCCCACATGAGCTACTGATTGCTATTTCAAAGAAGAATGAGACAAAGGAGAAACCCAAGAACTTCAAGAAAAATCCAGAAAGCACTCCTCTGCTAGCAAGAAGGACATCCCGAGAGGACTGTCCAAAGTCACATCTGTGGCTACTTCACCAGCTGGGGCCGAGTGTGAGGAACAACCAGGAAAGGTTGAACCAACTGCTGAGGATTCAGAGCTGGAAGATGACATGACCCCTGTTGGAGATCTGGATCCTAAAGACCATTCTGAGCTCTGAGCTGCAGTCTTTACTGGCAGAAGGTGGCCCCTGTAGGGCATATGTCAGGAGAGGCCAGAGAGAGTGTCCTACTCTTGAAGGTCTTCGCCAACAGGAAGTTTCCCAGCTGGATGGGCAAGAGCCAGGGAAGCATAGGTTGTACTGGGAATATGGCCTCTTCTACAGTGAACCAACTGAGTCTATCCCAGGGGACTACAGAAGACGTGAGTGCCTCTAGAGACAAGGCACCAGTTCCTACAGTTAGCCCATGAAATTCTGTTGGCTGGTCACTTGAGCTTCAAGAAGACCAAGGAAAGGCTTTCTCTGTATTTCTACTGGCCTAACTTGGGGCTGATGTAGATACATTCTGTAGGAGCTATCACACTTGTCAGACCTCTGGCAAGGGTGGAACAAAGAATGTGGCACCTCTGGTGCCCCTCCCAGTGGTGAGAGTCCCTTTTGAGAGGGTAGGAATCAACATTGTTGGTCCCTTACACCCTCCAACCTCCTCAGGCAATCGATTTATATTGGTTGTAGAAGACCATGCTACTAGGTATCCTGAAGCCGTACCTATGAGGACTGTTATAGCTCAGGCTGTTGCTAAGGCCCTACTTGGTATTTTTACCAGGGTAGGTTTTCCTAAGGAAGTCATCTCTGACAGGGGATCCAACTTTATGTCCCACTACATGCAGGCCATGTGGAAGAACTGTGCAGTGACTTACAAGTTCTCAACTGCCTACCATCCACAGACAAATGGATTGGTAGAGAGGTTTAACCATACTATGAAGAGCATGATAGGTGCTTTAGAGGAACCCCTTAGAAGAAAGTGGGACCTTCTACTGCCATGCCTTCTACTTGCTTATAGAGAAGTCCCTCAGGAGGGAGTTGGATTTAGTCTCTTTGAGCTTCTCTGTGGTCATCCAGTTAGAGGTCCATTGGCCCTGATTAAGGAGGAATTGGAGAGTGCTCCTTCCCCCAAGCAAGTAAGAGTCACTGACTGTGTGTTAGGTCTCCGGAGGAGTATGACACACATGATGACAGAAGCCTCAGATAACCTAAAAGCAGGTCAGGCTCTGGTAAAGCAATGGCATGACCAGAGGCCAACATGGTTGAGTTTACTCAAGACCAGCAAGTTTTAGTTATGGTACCTACAAGGCAGAGGGCCTTGCAGGACACATGGATAGGACCCTTCAAGGCTGTGGGAAAACTTGGAGAGGTCAACTATCTGGTGGACTTAGGCAATCCTAAGGAGGTCCCCAGGGTCTTTAACACCAACCTTCTAAAAGCTTATGTCACCAGACCTGAATTTGGAGCTTTGCTTCTAGCTTCAGCCCAAGAGAAGGAAACCTGCCGGCACGCGCGGGCATGCACAGTCTGCTACAGTCTGTGGAAGGGGAGACTCTCACCTAAGTGTTTTTACACTACTATATTAGAAATCATGGGGATGTTAGCTGTGACTAAACACGCCATCATTAACAACATTACTGCACCCAATGATCAACACACCAGTCGGGAAACAATTGGAGAAATCCCCAGCAACCGATTATAGTGTTAAGACCAGCAGGAGCCCTACTGCTGAGTCTCACAAGGGCATAGCTTGTGAACAAGGCAGAGGAGGGAATCCGATTACGATAAAGAGCATTTCTACACAGGTAAATGGGAAAGACAGAGAGGGAAAAGTAGGTAGGTATAGCTTAATGCTTAAAACTGAAAAAGCAGTAAAAAAAAGACTGCACCTGTGATACAGTAATGCTGAAAGTGGGTCTGCTAAACACGTGCTCGTTAAATAAACATGCACACAACTTTCACAATCTCATTAAAGAGAGGGATTTAGATGTAATGTGCATCACAGAAACCTGGCTGAAAGATCCTATCGGTCAAGTGTGCGAAAACGCAGTACCAGAAGAGTACATAATGTACAATAGAAATAGAGAGAGTGGAGCAGGTGGAGGAGTAGCAGTCATAGCCAGAGAATTTTTAAAATTATTTAAAGCTAACTGTGCATGCGCTGGCTGTGAGACCATCCAACTGAAATTAACATATATACCCCCAAATGACTGCCTTAACATCATTGTCGTATATAGAACGCCTTCCCTAGTCTCTGATTTCAACAATGAAGTCATCTCCCAAGTAAGTAACATCATATCGACCAACACTTCCACCCTGCTAGTGGCAGACATGAGCAGATGGAGACGGAATACGGGAGACAAAGAGGCATTATTACTGGAAAATACCATGAAGAATATGGGATTTCCAGTAATTAACAATGAGTCCACAACTCCCCAAGGGAACCAGCTAGATTGGGCTATCTGGGTGTGTGAATGTTTGAAAAACTTAGATGGTTAGGTAAAGGGTTACAGAGTTAATACTTTTGAAGGAATGAGGAATCTATTTTTGTTGGAATCTATTTTTGAAGCCAGCTCTCCTGAGCTGAGACAACACTTGGCTGACTCTGAGGAACTTGGTCCAAAGAAGTAAGCAAAGGCTGCTGACTTGCGGGTTGCAGAGGGTCTTGCAGGACACAAGGATAGGACCCTTCAAGGCTGTGGGAAAACTTGGAGAGGTCAACTATCTGGTGGTGGACTTAGGCAATCCTAAGGAGGCCCCCAAGGTCTTTAACACCAACCTTCTAGAAGCTTATGTCACCAGACCAGAAGTTGGAGCTTTGCTTCTAGCTCCAGCTCAAGAGAAGGAAGAGAGTGAACCTCTACCTGATCTCCTCAGGGAAGAGTCTTTAGATGAAAAATCGAAGGAGTTAATCTCTCTTCTAATCTGACACTGGAACAACAGGAGGAGTGCATGTTTCGGTTAAATCAGTTTGCCTCCCTGTTTTCACTATCACCAGGCTTGACCCCTTGGGGCCAGCGTGATATTCTCACTGGTGACTGTTTACCTGTTAAATGCAGAGGTTACAGAATGTCAGATAATGTCAGAACCCACATAAAGGAGGAGGTTAACAAGTTGCTTGATCTTGGGGTAATAGAACCCTCTATCAGCCCATGGTCTAGTCCAGTTGTGCTAGTGCCAAAGGCAGGATCCAAGGAGTTGAGATTCTGTGTGGACTATAGAGCTCTAAATGCAGTCACCAAGAATGATGCCCATCCTTTACCTAGGACAGATGATCTGGTGGACAAAATTGGTTCAGCCAAATACCTCAGTACATTTGACCTAACGTCAGGCTATTGGCAAATAGCCCTGACAGACCATGCCAAGGAGACAACTGCATTTTCAATCCCTGCAGGCCTCTACCAGTTTAAGGTAATGCTTTTTGGATTAAAGAATGCACCTGCTACATTCCAAAGGATTGTTAATCAAGTTCTGAATGGGATGGAGGACTTCTGCATGGCATACTTGGATGACATATCAGTGTTCAGCCCTACTTGGAAAGAACATGTAGACCACTTAGGATATGTTTTGCAGGCTCTTGTGCAGGCCCATCTGACCATAAAGGTAAGTAAATGTTAAATTGGTCAGTGCAAAGTGGTCTACCTTGGACATGAGGTAAGAGGAGGTGAAATAAGGGCATTGCCTAGCAAAGTACAAGCTGTACAAGAATGGGCCACCCCTACTACTCAAACCCAAGTGAGAGCCTTTTTAGGTCTCACTCATTATTATAGGAACTTCATTGAGAACTATCGGTCCATAGCTTCTCCCTTAAATGTGGTCTCCTCACACAAATTTCCTAAAAAGCTCAGGTGGGATGAGGAGTGCACTAAGGCATTTGAAGGATTTAAGAAAGCCCTTTGTCAAGCTCCAGTCTTAAGAGCTCCTGGCCACAGCCAAACCTTCATTGTGCAAACAGATGCTTCCAATACAGGTATAGGTGCAGGTCTAAGTCAGCTGGATGAGAAAGGTAGGGAACACCCCATGTGCTTCATCAGCAGAAAGCTGAAGGAACCAGAAACAAGGTGGGCAACCATTGAAAGAGAATGTTTTGCTATTGTGTCGTCACTGAAGAAGTTTAGACCATACTTGTATCGATCTACTTTTGTGATTCAGACTGACCACCAACCCTTGAGATGGTTAATGCAGATGAAGGGCAGACATGAACAGATGGAGACGGAATACGGGAGACAAAGAGGCATTATTACTGGAAAATACCATGAAGAATATGGGATTTCCAGTAATTAACAATGAATCCACAACTCCCCAAGGGAACCAGCTAGATTGGGTCATTACCAACAATCTGAAATCCCAAAAGGTAATTACAGAGCCATGTATTTGGTCAGACCATAATCTGCTTACTCTGGAGATACAGCTCAATAACTCTATCAAACAAACTGAGAACACCCACATAAAGGTTTGGAGTACACATTTTAAAAATGTAGGCACTGAGCAACTGAAACCATGCCTACAGAAAATGTTAGTCTTTTCATGAAAAGGATGACTATGAAAGCATTCTGCAGAAGTATAATACACATATGCAGGTCTTAGTGGATGAAAAAGCCCCATTAAAAATAAAATTGGTGAGAAAAAATAATAACCACTGTAAGTGGTATAACAAGGATATTAATAAACCTGAACAGGAAAAACGGGCCAAAGAAAGAAAATGGCGACATAACTGAACCCTGGAAAATAAAGACAACTGTAAACGTTCAGATTACAGTTATAGGAAAGCTCTAAAGATATTGCACGATCAACAATCAGGTTTTCAGGCCTTTCTTAGTACCGAATCCGCCATGTTAGATCTACATACCCACATGTTGGAATTGGTAGACAAAGGTAAAATCGGGATCTTATGCTGCATGACCTCAGCGCATCTTTTCACCTGGTGGATCATCAGCTTCTACAATTAGCTCTAGACAAAATAGCAGGATGTTCCCCAGTCGCATTGGCATGGCTGGCCTCATTTTTGAAGGACTGGAGAGCCCGAGTACACTGGGGTGACAAATTCTCTGAGGTTGCCCCTATAATTTTTGGAGTCCCTCAGGGAGCAAGTTTATCCCCCTTTTGTTTAATCTCTATATGAGAAGCCTCTGTGATCTCTTAGAAAACATCGGTGTGTAAATGATTTCAATCCAGCACTCCAACTAAGTCAATGCCTAGTATGGGATGCCCAATGGAAACCCTTATTTATATATTTTTATGTCAAAGGTTCTTTTAATTCTGGATGATGTGCCCTTATATAACGCCCCTCTCTTTGAATTCCTCCGGTCTCACTGAACCAAGAAATAGGTTTGTTTTGCAAATTAAAAGATTTATTTGAAGAATTGAACAATATATAAATCACACTTTTATAAATATGGATAATATCTGAATATCACACTTATGAATATGAACAATGATCGGCAATGGGTAATATGACAATATCAACAATCTCTTTAATCAATTAGGAGTAGGAAAAGGAAGAATAATGTAGCAGACAAAAACTTTGTGTGGTTCAAGGAAATGCAATGATAGAAAAGAATGCAACACAGAAAGAAACTTGATATGAATTCAACCAAAGAAAATATAATCACTCTTTCCCCTGTTGTTACTCACTCCCCTGTAATATGCAATATAGAGATATGGAATGAGGGCACACAGGTTTCAGGAATACAACTCAACAATGCAGTTCAATCCCAATTCCCCCAGCAACCTTAGAGAGAACAGGAATGATTTTAAACAGGTCAATTGCTTTTAAATGTGGTTTGAATTGAATGGGAAAAATGCAAAAAAAGGACTTTAATTCGCTAAATTGAATTCAGAACAAGTGAGAGTTGCTTTGGATAAGTTCAGGGAAACACTAGCAATGATTGTAGAATGATCAGCAGATGGATAACGAAATTCAGAAGTTGAAATCAAGAAATAGCTGTTTTTTTTACAGGTGTTCAATTTGAGCCAAATGCGAACTTGCAGCAACATTTCTGCGTGCGGGAAACGTGATTACGGAAAAACTATAAGGAATTGGAATGTCGTCTTGGGTATGTTTGAAAGCTGAGGATTTTGGCTTCCAAATGACATTCACATTTTGTTTCTAGGACGTATGGTTCAAAGGTTAAAGAGGTTATAGTGAAGGTCGATTTTTCTCAAAAGGAGTCAAAATTTTAAATGAAATTGCGCTATGAACTGCAAACTTTTTGTCTTACACTAACAATTCTCACAGGATTATATGGATGAGAAAGGATTCAGAATGGACAAAAGAGATTCTACAATGCAGTCTGGATATGTTGTAATGGGTTGTATCGATTACTTTAAACTAAGAGATGACTATGGACAGTTCTACGCTAAATACTCACAACTCTGGTTTAAAATGGACCCGTCAAAGATCTGGTCAAAGGTTTGGACTGGACTTCGCTACACCACCGGACAGGTCTCAGGCGCTTGGTTCTGCTCTCAGCACTCTGGTCTCTGTGCGGCCTCTTGGACTGGATCTGACAGGTTCTGGGTTACAGCTTTGCTGGACTGACCTGGATCTTGGGTTCTAGCAAATGTTGTTGGCCAGAAGCAGCAAACAGCTCAGCCAGGCTGTTGAATGGATTAGGCCCAGTAGAAGTTTAGGGTTAAATCAGGTTTGCAAGGTTTTTAAAGGCCTGCTGAAAAGGGTTCAGCTTTCTGGATTAGGCCTCTGCTTCAGGATTCTAGAGTCTGGTTCTAGAGTCTGGATCTGGAGTCTGGTTCTGCATTCTGGATCTTCCTGCAGGGTGCTTCGCCAGTGGATCAGTTGATGAGTGAAATAGTGTGTGTTGCCTGTACTCAGCAGTCCCTATTTATCCATTTTCCAAAGTGGGTGGGGAGGCCGATTGTCTATGCCCAACCCTCTTAGGATCTGATAGGTCAGAGACTTCCCTGTCACCTGATTTGAGAAAGGAACAGTGTGTCATGAGGTGTCATCATGTGTCTGAGTGATGCTGCCATTTACAATGTAGGGAAGAACCTCCCCTTTGCTTTTACCCAGAAAATCTATTTTTTCCCAAAAACATATTTTCAATTTGCACAACTTGTTAACAATACATATACACATCACAGATTGCCTAAGGTATGTTTTGTCCAAATCTTATCTTCCTATGAGTTTTGGCTTATAAATGACAATGTTTTGCGCTTTTGGTTGGTTACACATTTTCGGATCGGTACAAACTTTTATACATACATGCACATACCATCTGGGCATATTCCTGTAATTTTTCATGTTCCTAACATAATCACAATTGCTAGAATATGAACAATTTCAGGGTTCAGTCTCTGAATGTCTCACAGATTCCAGATTAGTTTTAAACTGTGAGTGAATTTTTCATTTTAATAATCTCTAAGTTTCATATTTTTGTCAGTTCGGTACAATATTTTATCAGTCTTTTCCTTAAACATATATTTAGTCCAATTTCAAATCCACATTTTCAGTCTGGCCCGCCTCCAAAGCTTGGCTGAGTCAGAGAGTCACATGGCTTGTCTTCTTGCCAGGGCAGTGGATGTCACACCCAAATTAACATTTCCATTCAGTTCAAGGACTCCATTGTCTCTTTCCCAGAACAGCAGAGGAAGTCTCCTCCCCTTCTCATTAGCATACCAATGCAATATCCTCTCCTTTTGGTGGGAAGGAACAGGCTGGGGTTTGCTCAGGGGAAGAAAGCCTCTTTGAAGTTTTAGCTGATTTAGGTTATCTTATGGTCAATTGTGACATAGTTCCTTGTGAAAAAGTTCAGTTACAAATTTAAAATCAGCAAACATATCTTCAATTCCAGTCTTTTTCAACATGAAAATCAATGTGTGGCACCCTATATTGCATTTGATGGAAGTCCCTTCCTTGGCATATTTAGCTTTTGAGACACAGTTTCTCCTGTCAGATTTAGAAATCGCCAGCGTCTGACAGAGGCGAGTAATGGTATTGCACCCATTTTTGACAGATTTCTTTCCAGCAACCATCTTCAAAAGTGGACTTTGTTCAGATAACATATGCTTCTGCTGAAATTATATTTATGGGGATTCTTGAAGTAGAATGATGTTCAACACCCAACAGGAGGTTGGATCTTTTGGGTGGTTTGTGAGCCATGATTTTTTGCTAATTTGACAACCAAGAAAAAAACGGATTTTCACACAGCTCTGTGTTTCTTTTGCAATCAGCCTTGCTCTGTGGGCAGCCAAGTGATGGGTTTTGGCAGTGGTCTCTTGTGTTACCACTACATAGGCAAAAGTGGATGATGGCCTATTTTTCAGAGTTTTCCTGCGCACTCTGGATGATTTTTAGCGTGCAAAATGCTCTCCGACGGCCATTCTTTTTTTTTTTTAACGCTCTTTTTTATTAGTGGCCACAAAGATACATAACACAGTTACAACTTCGCATTACAGGCAGAAATAAATCAGGAAAAGGGAGAAAAGCAGTCCACATATCCTACATCTCCTCAAGGTGGTATATTTACACCATGTCATCATCATTGGAAATCATGTCACACAAGTACATTCTGAAGGGTCCACAAATATCTTTAGGTCTGCTTGTCAGCCTCATTGACATACGTCAGTTCCCGTAGGAACTGTTTTACAGTGTGTGGCGCAGTGTTCTTCCATTGTTGTAAAATACATTTTTTGGCCACTGCAAACGAGACATTAAACAGCCTCCTGATCTTTTCAGAGCGCATGCCTATGTCCGCAAACAAATATTTCTGTGGAATTAATGTCGGGGGGATTTGTGTAATTTCTTCAATGACACCCGCCACCCCCCTCGAGAACCTAGTCACAATCAGTCAGCTCCAGTACATGTGGAACGTCCCGGCTATGTCCGCCTTGCATTTGGGACATTCACCGGGACTATCTGGCACAAACTGGGCTATTTTGGCCGGGGTGTAGTGTAATCTATTTAGGATTTTACACTGAATCAGCCGCAGTCCAGCATTCAGGGAAACCCTCTTAGTGAGGTAGCAGTATCTATCCCAGGTCTTGTCGTCTATGGGGATTTGGAGGTCATTTTCCCATTTGTCTTTGACTAGGTTAGTAGTGGGGGAGTGCGCTTGTATTGCGGCATAAAGACTGGAACTCCTCAAACGATCCCCAGACGTTATCATCTGCACACATCAGGGAAAGATGTCCAGTGCTTCTGGAAGGAAGATCTCATGCGATAGTATTGCAGTGTCCTAAGTGGGCCCCTATCAAACGCCCCCGTGATCATCTGAAGGGTTGCAAATTTCCCATCGATAAACATGTCGCCCAGTTTCATCTCTTCATTTGGATTCCAGGCTTCACGCAGGCTGTTGTCGTGTGTCGGTGGCATGTCTGAGTAATTCCAGAGTGAAATCTTAGGGTTATAGGGGGCAAACACTCCCAGTCTCTTAAATATAGCTCTCCATGCACCAATCGTGCCGCTCACCGGGTTGAAGTCACATTTGTCCCTGTAGTGCGTGTCAAAGATTACGGACTGTATGTTCGTGGGGGAAGTGGTGAGCTCCTCTGTCGCCACATGGGGCGGGGGGGCCCTCATCTTTGGAGTACCAGTATTTCGAGAATTGGGCTTGGGCCATATAATAGTAAAGTTCAAAGTCAGGTGCTGATATGCCGCCTGAGGAGTGTGGTTCTACCTTTTTTTCCCACCCTATTCTTGGATTCTTACCATTCCAGAGAAAGGTCGTCGCTATTGACCTAAGTTTATTAAAGAAGGGTCGTCCCGGCCATATCGGGATGTTCACAAATAGGTATAAAAGTTTGGGAAGGACAATCATTTTAAGGACCGCTACCCTACCATGTAATAATATCGGCAGGCGACCCCATAGCTGCAACTTAGTTTTCAAGGCCTGTAGTGTGGTATCGTGATTGTCTGTGTACACCGTGTGTTTGCTTCGTGAAACAAGTACCCCCAGATATCGAATAGACTCCTCCGACCACTTCAGACCACACAAAGAGCCAGGGCGGCTGGTTGCCGGTGTAAGAGGGAAAATTTCCAACTTGTCTGCATTTACGGAGTACCCCGAGTGTGCAGTGAATTCCCGAATCTCCGCCATAATAGGTGATAGTTTGTTTTCTGGCTCACGGATATATAAAAGCGTGTCATCCGCATATAGGGAGATCAGCTGGGTAGCACCCTTCAGATTAATGCCCCTATTGGAATGTTGAAGCCTGACCGCTATCGCCATTGGTTCTATTGTCAAAGCAAACAATATGGGGGAGAATGGGCAACCCTGTCTGGTGCCCCTTCCCACTAGAAACATATCTGATATTGATTGGTTGGTCAGCACCCGAGCCCCAGGTTCTGTGTAGAGTAATGCAACATATCTAATGAAATTAGGGCCAATACCAAATGCCTCCAACACTGCTAGCAAGTAGCCCCACGACACAGAATCGAAGGCCTTCTCCTCATCCAGTGATATGGCAACCGCGTTCCTACACGGGGCTACTTGGGCCATGGTACCGAAGAGTCTGCGAAGATTAAGGGCCGTGGATCTAGCAGGGACAAACCCATTCTGATCAGGGTGAACAAGTGTAGGGACTGCCGGTAGAAGCCTGTGGGCCAGCACCTTGGCAAATATCTTAGCATCCGTGTTAATGAGGGAGAGCGGCCTATAGGACGACATGTTCTGGGGCAGGCGGCGTGGCTTAGGAAGAACAGTTATCAAGGCCTCTCTCATAGAGTGGGGCAATATTTTACACTGGAGGGATTCCTCCCAGACCTGCAATAACAATGGCACGAGCTCCTCACGGAACTCCTTGTAAATTTCCGCACCCAATCCGTCTAACCCCTGTGTTTTATTGGATGCCAAGTTCTTAATTACCTCAGCAATTTCCTCAACGGTGATAGGCTGGTCCATTGCCAGGTGGGTCTCTTCAGAGAGCTTCGGCATCGTCAGCGTACCAAGGTATGCCTTGATTTCCGTGATTGATTTAGTGTCTCTGTTGCTATACAGTTGTTGGTAAAACTTAGCAAACTCACCATTCATCTCTCGGTCATTCAGCAAAATTTCACCACACAATGTTTGTATGCTAGTAATCTGACTGGGGTGCCTGTCTTGTTTCAATAAGTTGGACAGTGTCTTTCCCGCCTTATTTTCCTTGCCATATCGACAGGCTCGGATCGAGGCCGCCATATATTGAATATCCCTAGCAGCTAGTCTGCCAAATTCCTGTAGATGCACCTGTATCCCAGCTAGTATGGCCTTATCCTATGTGCGAGTATAAGCGTCCTCCAGTTTCCTCAGTTCATTTCCGGTTTGGATTAGTTCAGTTCTGACACCCTTTAGAAGACCCACAGATTTGGATAGCAGAGTCCTCCTAGCCCAAACCTTAAAGGATTCCCATATCGTGGAACATCTATCAACCGAGCCCATGTTATTCTCAAGTGACTCCGCGATTTCCAAGTGGAGTCCTTCCACCACTCCAGAATCGCCTAACAACCCCCGAGGCATTCTCCATCTTCTGGGCGCTCTAGGGCAGTTGTAAAATGTAACCTCAAGTGTTATCGGGGAGTGATCAGACAGTGTACGAGAGTATCTCACACGATTTTATTGCAGTAATCATAGCGCAGGATACAAACCAATAATCAATTCTGGACTCAGAATCATGAACAGAGGAATAATATTTGTAGCTCTTTTCATTCGGGTGTAGCACACGCCAGGCATCCTCGAGGGAGAGCTGGGATAAGGTATGTCTCAGCATAAGAACAGCCTTACTTGGCGCTCTAATAATTGTGCTTGATCTATCCAGTCTGGGGTCTATAGCAATGTTGAAGTCCCCACCCCACAATATAACAGGCATATCGATGGCAGAAATTAACTGATACAGATTTATATAAAAGTCTGGATCATCGATGTTCGGGCCATATGTGTTGACCAGTAGTATCTGCTGACTCGCAACCGAGCCCCACACCAAAACATATCTACAAAGGGGATCTGATTTATGGCCTTCGGTCTGGAATCCCAGATTTGGGTGTATGAGCGTGGCGACCCCCCTGGACTGAGATGAATAATTTGTGCAGAACCTGAAATTGCCACAGCTGGGGAATATGCGCTCATTGTAGCATCAACAATATGTGTTTCTTGTAGCATGACAATATGAGCACCATGCCGGACAATGTAATTCCCCACCGTCTTAGTTTTCAGTCGATTGTTCAATCCCCTTACATTCCACGACAATAGTTTGACCCCCAATGCGTTTTCAAAGGCTTACATAGAAATGTTCGGATACCATCACCAACCTCTTGGATACATCTTTCACATGGCATGCATCGTGTCAGAATCTCAGCGACCACTTGTTTAACCAATAACCAACAACAGGTAACTCCCTCAGGGCAAAGTGCCATAAGGTGGGGGCCCTTTTCCATTTCAAACCACGGGATATTGAAATGACAACAACCCATTCCAGATCCCATAACCCGTCCATCCCTTCCACCGTCACCCCCAACTTGATGATGTTCATCTGGGTGGATGCAATAACACCAAACTCCCTCCTTCTCCCTATCCCACCCTCCGCCCACATTGTCTGCCCCAACTTGACGATGTACCCAGGTAACTGTTCGGATCATTCCTGAGGAAGCTTGGTTGCCGCCCAAGGCCAGCCGCCTGGTCATCCACATGGGAGGCTCTACGGCTCGAAACAACGGATCATGGTTCAGTTGAGTTGACTTTAAGAGTAAAAAAAAAAACTCGTAGTACAACTGCAGGGAAGGTGCAGTTTCATCCATCAGCTGGGTCCCCTCCGCCCTCGCCCAGGTTAGGTCTTACATTCAGATCTTTCATGCGAACCCTGGGGGACAACGGAATGGAGGCCTCCACATATGCCATTGCCTCAGCAGGGTTTTCAAAGAAATGGGCACTTCCTCCGTGCTGGATTCTCATTTTTGCAGGGAATATTAAAGCATAGGGGACATTACGGAGCCGTAGCTGTTTCTTGACCATCTCATAGGATCTGCGTTGTGTTTGTATGGTCGCCGAGAAATCTGGATATATATGGATTCTATTTTTCTCATAGTGCAGTGTTCCCTTTTCTCTGGACAGTCAGAGTATCGTGTCCCTATCTCTATAATTCAGGAGGCGTGCAATGATGGTGCAGGGTGGAGCGCCGGGCTTCGGAGGTGGTGCAAGGGTGCGATGAGCTCTTTCAACAAGGAAGTGGTTCGAAAGGGATTCTTCCCCCAGTACGGATTTCAGTAGATCTTCCACCTGTCTTTCCATGGGGCCCTTGCCAAACACCTCGAAACCCAGACAATACAGATGTTGCTTCTGCGGGATCTGGATTCGATATCCTCGCACTTGCTCTGGGTCTTGCGTAGCTCAGTCTGAAGTAGGGCTATGTTCCGGCTATGCTGCAAGATCACATCTTCATTTGAGCTTATTCTATTTTCTGCTTCCGAGATGCGTGCGCTGTCCTTTTCCACACGCGCTTTCAGGGATCCGGTCGTCGCCACTATGTCATCTAGCTTAACGTTGACGGCCATGAACCCATTCTGCACAATAGTTGCCAGGCGATCCAAGGGGTCTATATCTCGGTTTTCGGATGTTTGTGCTACCCCCCTGGTGCCGTCTGCGGTTGGGAACTGGCGGAGGAGTCCATTGGGCCGGTCTTTCTCCCCCCAGTGGTCTTCTTTTCAGTGCGGCCCATTAAACAGAGTGATCTACTGTACAGTGGGTTGTGCTCTCCCACGTATATGTAACCACTGTCTCTGCGACCAGGCACTGCTCACAGCAGGTATAATGGGGGCTGTCGGTGTAGCCCTTGGGCCTCATTACCACCCAGGCGGGGAACCATGGTGCTAATAGCACCATGGTCCATGCCGGTAACTTACCGACTCCGCCATGGAGAAAGGGGGAATTACCACCCCATTACAAGGTTGGCGGGTGTTAGGGAGAATTCTCTCTTTAGGCTGAATTTCCTAACCTAGTGAGTCCCTCAGCAGCTTTGCTGGATTTCTGGAGTTTGCTTTTTTCTCCTGCCAAAAGTGAGACTCTTTTTCTCCCACTCTTGGACATGATTTATGGTGTTCCTTTGACTGTTAATGTGTTTTATGGGCTATGGGGTCCTTTACTCCATAGGGTCTCATGTGTTTTTACTATGTGTGTTACACAGCACCCTCCGTGCAGTAACACAGGGGTGTCATAGTGACACCCCACCATAGACTCCATACCCTGGGACTGACTACTGTCTCCCAGGGCATGTTAAGTCACCATTGGCTTTACTAGTCCCAAATTATTAACAGAAACCAGTACAAACCATCATATTGTGGACGTACTGGTCAAGGCAATTCGATTGCCCCGGGGTCTGTTAGTCGAGGGGGCACGTCTCCATCCCCCCTGATCGAGTTTTGGCTGGTGGCAGTAGAAACTACTTTTTATATTCGACCGCAAATATTTTCCTATGGGATTTTCCCATTGTTCGAGGCTACCAACTTTAATTATTTAATTCTCATAGCCTCGAACATACCGCCGGTTTATTTAATTAATATTAATTCGCCGGTTGGTATTTTTTGCCAGGACTCGATTCTAAAATGGCATCTGTGTTCTCTTCTGTGACTCCAACCCAAGTCGAGCCCTTTGTTCCACTTTTTGGAGGGCTTCTTCACAGAAACCTCCAAAAAGTGGTGCCTCTCTGTCTGTGTGGGAGGGGGTTTAGGCACCCTGGACTGAGTTACCTTGGTAACTCAAGTCGCACTCTTGTGTGATTGGCCCAAGTGGTGAGCCGGCCGGCTCACCACTTAGCATGTTTGATTGACAGCTAGGCTGAGTGAATGGGGGCATGCTGCATAAAAGCAGGGCTTTGGGGACTGGAACTTCAGAAGTCGCCACAGGACCTGAGAATCCGACGAGGGAGAAGCTGAGCCGACCTACCACGACAACACCACCGGTGGAGCCCTGCGGAACCGACTCACCACTTCCCAACGACAGAGAAGATCTCCCGGCTGGAGAGGCTTCTTCCCCTGACTGGTGGGCACAACCAGTTTTACCTTCCTTCTTCGCACTAAAGACCGGTTTGTGGTCGAACTGCCTGTGCCAAGCACCCCGGCGGCCGGATAGCCACGCACCACTGAACCGCGAATCAACGGACCGCTCCTTGTACCTGAGAAACTCCGCAGCTGGTTTCTTCCCTGGCAGTGCAACGGACTCCTGTCTTCCTCCACGAGGAGATCCTCTCTTCCCCCGGACGAAACACCGACTTGCATCCGCTGCCAGGAACAACTGCCCCCGCTGGAGTCTTCTCACCACTTTAAGGTACCGTGTCCGCCAGGCCTCCCTTTCTAAAGATTGCTACAAGGTAATAATAACTCCTTAACCTTCTGGACTGGGCTGGCCGCCTTGACCCTCTAACTGGTCCCTTTCTTAACTTTTCAAGACTTTTGTGCACTGCAACCGTGTGACCTTGGACACATTTCGTTTCGATCCTCTTAAAGCGGATCCGGCCTACTGGCTCTGAATTCACGGTTCTACTTTGCCTTCCTCTCTTGTTATGTTCTTGTAAAAGTGTTGGGATCTGTTTCAACTTTTTCTCTGCTTTTCTCTCCCTTTTTAAAATGAACTATTAGAGTGCCATCTACGTTAAGCGCTCACCGCTGTCTGAAAATAAGTGGGGCTTTACTTAAGATTTGTCTAATATTCTTTTAAGGGAGTGTATATCTTTTAGTGACCGTGTTTTCGAATTGCTTACTATTAGTGCCTGTGTGTTTTTCTAGATGTGGTTTTAAATAAATAATCATATCTCTTTTAGACCAAGCCTTGGTCAGTGTTTACGTGTTCTAATGTGTTCTCTTGACCTATTGTGAATACTCTGTATACTGCCTAACTCTTCTTGAGGGAAGTCTGACTGCTCAGCCACAGCTACCAAGTGAATCTGTGTGGTACATACTGCTACCAAGTGGGTTTACTGCCAAACACCTGTAGTATTAAACCTTTTGCAGTGGTCCCAGAGGGATCTGCACAGGTTTCTGCCTAACACTGGTGTACAGCGGTGGGATTTGTATTGAGTATAACCTTTAGAGTGCTTGTTGAACACCTTCGGACAACTAACCACAGAGTTTAGCACTAAAAAGCTGATTTTCTAACTATGTCTGCTATGGAGAGTTATACCCTAGAATCATTGTCTGCCAAAACTGCTGATTGCTTAAAAGTATTGTGTAGACATAAGAATCTCTCTGAGAAGGGCAAGAAAATGGAACTTATAAAAAGATTGTTAGAAAACCAAAGTCTGGGTGGTACAGAGGAATCTACCCCCCCAGCAAATGTAGACAACAGTGATGGTATTGATCTGAATCAAAGTCTTGATAATGAGTCAGAAGAGGAAAGTGAACCTAATGAAGTTAGCCACTCTGAGCCTCTGTCTGACTTACCTACTGTACCTACTGGGCCTATACCAGGTCCTACATGTAACCCTGCTTATTTTGAACTTGAGAAAATGAAGCTTGAATTAGAGTACAAACATTTTATTGCTCAATCTGAAAGAAACCAAGAGCTAGAGTTCAGAAGGATGAATGCCCAGGCTGAGCAGAAGCAAGCTGAATTAAGACTCAGAGAAATAGAGCTTAATCATGAACTAGAAATGAAAAAGTTGTCTGTGGAAAATGCTTCTCTCTCCTCCGGTTCTTCTAGGAGTTCCAGTCCCAAAAGACCCTGAATGCCTAAGGAATTAGTGGGTATGTATGAACCTAGATTGGATGTGTTGGATTGGTTGAAAATGTTTGAGTATAATCATGGGCTCCAGGACATCACAGGGAATGAGTTACTTCCCTGGTTGTTCTCTAGGCTTCCCCCTGTTGCAACTGATGTGGTAATGGAGTTGAGGGAGGTGGATAAGAAGGATTATGAATGTGTGAAACTAGCTTTGATAGCTAGATTTGGGAAGACCCCTTCCCAGTACCTTAAGAGGTTTAGGACCCTCAAAAAGCATGATGGTTACCCTTGGGCTACCTGGGTGAGTGAAAGTTTGAAAAACTTAGAGGGATGGATTAAGGGTTACAGAGTTAACACTTATGAAGGAATGAAGAATCTTGTAATGTTGGAGTCAATTTATGATCCCTGCTCTCCTGAGCTCAGACAGCACTTGGCTGATTCAAAGGAATTAGATTCCAGGAAGTTAGCTAAGGCTGCTGACTTGTGGGTTGCCAACAGGGCCACTCACAAGGATTCTGGGGCTACTCAGAAAAAGGATGAGGGAAAACAGCCAAAAAAGGACTCCAAAGAGAATTCTAATAATTCCAATTCCAAAGAGGGCCCCAAACAAAACCAAAAGGGTTAGCCACCAGGGAAACCAAATCAGGCTAGTGTACCTCCTGGTGCCAAACCAGAAGGAGGTTAGAACAAGCCACCATTCCAGAAAGCATTTGGTAAATGCTTTGTTTGTGGCTCTACTGACCATGTGAAAGGAGATCCCAGATGTAAGGGTAAACCTTCAGGGGTCCAGCTTGTCTCCTTAGCCTTTGCTCCAGAGGAGGAAGTACAAATGGCAAGTGGAAACTTTCTATTACTGGCTGATGAACCCATTGGAGTCTCAGCCAGTGTTTCTTTAGTGTCTCTGGGTTTGTGGGAAAAACAGAACTTAGATGTCTATAATTTTATCCCAGATAATACTAAAGAGTATTATAAGGACAGTGTCCAGGTGAATGGTCAGGAGACTCCTGCCATTAGGGACACTGGGGCCAGCATAACTGTGGTGGACAAATCGTTTTTTCAGGCTGAGGATGTTGCTAAGGCACCCAAACGCCTCACCAAGTTAGCTGGAGGGCCTGTGCAGATGCTTCCCCAATTACCAGTTCTCATCCAGTGTAATGGCATGACTCTGAAGATACCTGTCAGCATACAAAGTGAGGTGACAGGAAGGGTTCTGCTGGGTAATGACTTAAAAACTCTTGGAATAGTGTCACATACCCCCAGACCTCCTAGTAAAAGGTTACAGGAGCTCACCAGACCTGCAAGGGAGAGAACCATGAGAAGTACTCCCAAGGAGATGATGAAGAAAGAGATCACTCCTGCTCCACTGGAGATGTCAGCTGCTGTCTCTAAGAAACTAGAAGAAAAAGGGAAACCTACAACTTCTAAAAAAAGAACCTCACAGCCAGCACTCCAGTGCAGCCAACAAGGACTTCCCCTAGGTTGTCCAAAGTTACACCAGTAACTCCCCCTCCAGCTGAGGCTGAGAGGGAGGTACAACCCTGTGTGGTTGAACTAGACTCTGAAGAAGAGCTAGTGGAAGGCCAGGAACTCATTGGAGATCTGGATCCTGTTGACCATCCTGAGCTGCAGTCTTTACTGGCAGAAGGTGGACCCAACAGGGCAGACTTCAGTAAGGGACAGAGGGAATGTCCAACTCTGGAAGGTCTTCGCCACCAGGCAGATGCTCAGGCTGAAGGGCAAGAGCCTGGGAAATATAGGTTGCACTGGGAAGATGGCCTCTTCTACAGTGAACCAACGGAGTATGCACCTGGGGACAACAAACGACTTGTAGTACCCCAAGAGAACAGACCACAGTTCTTGCAGTTAGCCCATGTGATTCCTTTGGCTGGTCACTTGAGTTTCAAGAAGACTAAGGAAAGGCTCTCTCTCTACTTTTATTGGCCAAAGATGGGGGCTGAAGTAGATAAATACTGCAGGAGCTCCCACACCTGCCAGACTTCTGGTAAAGTTGTCTCCAAGAATGTGGCACCTTTAGTGCCTCTCCCTGTAGTGGGAGTCCCATTTGAGAGAGTAGGGATTGACATTGTTGGTCCCCTTGATCCTCCAACTTCCTCAGGCAACAGGTTTATACTTGTTGTAGTAGACCATGCTACTAGGTACCCTGAGGCAATTCCTATGAGAACTTTTACAGCTCCGGCTGTGGCTAAGGCCCTCCTTGGTATTTTTTACCAGGGTTGGGTTTCCTAAGGAAGTAATCTCTGACAGGGGGTCACATTTTATGTCCCACTACATGACAGCCATGTGGAAAACCTGCGGAGTTACTTACAAGTTCTCAACCGCATACCACCCTCAGACAAATGGGCTGGTTGAAAGGTTCAACAGAACCATGAAGAGCATGATAGGTGCTTTAGAGGACCCCCTTAAAAGAAAGTGGGACCTTCTACTGCCATGCCTTCTCTTTGCTTATAGAGCAGTACCTCAGGAGGGAATAGGTTATTCTCCCTTTGAACTTCTCTATGGTCATCCGGTCAGAGGTCCATTGGCCCTGATCAAGGAGGGGTTGGAGAGTGCTCCTTCCCCCAAGCCAATCAGAGTGACTGACTACGTGATAGGTCTCTGAAGGAGAATGTCCCAAATGATGGCAGAAGCAAGTGATAACTTGAAAGCTGGACAAGCATTAGTCAAGCACTGGCATGACCAAAAGGCTAACATGGTTGAGTTTACTCAGGACCAGCTAGTTCTCGTTATGATTCCAACAAGGCAAAGGGCCTTGCAAGACAAATGGATGGGTCCCTTCAAAGTTGTGGGTAAACTTGGAGAGGTCAACTATCTGGTGGACTTGGGCAACCCCAAGGAGGCTCCAACAGTCTTCCACACCAACAGACTAAAAGCGTATGTCTCCAGACCTGATGTAGGAGCTTTGCTTCTAGCATCATCAGAGGAAGAGGAAGAGAGTGAAGCTCTTCCTGATCTCCTCAGAGGCTTACCTTTAGACACAAAGATTGAAGGAGTAAATCTCTCTTCAAATCTGACACCTGAGCAACAGGAAGAGTGCAAATCTATGTTGAATCAGTTGGCCTCTCTGTTCTCACTTTCACCAGGCTTGACCCCTTGGGGACAGCATGACATACTCACTGGTGACTGTCTGCCAGTCAAAAGCAGAGGATATCGAATTTCAGAGAATGTAAGAACCCACATCAAAGGTGAGGTCAACAAGATGCTTGATCTCGGGGTAATGGAGCCCTCTACTAGTCCATGGTCCAGCCCAGTTGTGTTAGTACCAAAGGCAGGATCTAAAGAACTTAGATTCTGTGTGGATTACAGAGCTCTTAATGCAGTCACTAAGACTGATGCCCACCCTTTGCCAAGGACAGATGAGTTGGTGGATAGACTTGGTGCAGCCAAGTTCCTCAGCACATTTGACTTGACATCAGGCTATTGGCAAATAGCCCTGACAGACCATGCCAAGGAGAAAACTGCATTTTCTACCCCAGTTGGCTTATACCAGTTTAAGGTTATGCCTTTTGGATTGAAAAATGCACCTGCTACGTTTCAAAGGATGGTAAACCAGGTTCTGAATGGGATGGAGGACTTCTGCATGGCATACTTGGATGACATAGCAGTGTTCAGCAATTCCTGGGAAGAGCACATGGACCGCCTGAGATATGTTTTGGAGGCTCTTGGAAAGGCCAATCTGACCATAAAGGCAAGTAAATGCCAGATTGGACAGAGTAAAGTGGTCTACCTTGGACATGAGGTAGGAAGTAGAGAAATAAGGCCTTTGCCCAGTAAGATTGAAGCTGTGCAAAATTGGACAACACCTACTACTCAGACCCAGGAGAGAGCCTTCTTAGGTCTCACTGGGTATTACAGGAACTTCATTGAGAACTATGGGTCCATAGCTTCTCCACTGAATGTCATCTCCTCTCCTAAATTCCCTAAAAAGTTTAGGTCGAATGAGGAATGCAATCAGGCCTTTGAAACCCTGAAAAAGGCTCTTTGCCAAGCCCCAGTACTCAGAGCTCCTGACTATCACCAAACTTTCATTGTGCAAACAGATGCTTCAAATGTAGGAATAGGTGCAGTCCTCAATAAACTGGATGGGAAAGGTAAGGAGCACCCCATTTGCTTTATCAGTATAAAACTGAAGGATCCTGAAACAAGGTGGGCAACCATTGAACGAGAATGTTTTGCTATTGTGTGGGCTCTGAAGAAGTTTAGGCCATACTTGTATGGTTCTACTTTTGTCATTCAGACTGCCCACCAACCCTTGAGATGGTTAATGCAAATGAAAGGGGAAAACCCAAAACTATTGAGATGTTCAATCTGCCTGCAAGAGTTTGATTTCACCATTGAGCACATGTGAGGGTGTCACCACCAAAATGTTGATGGTCTCTCTAGGATGTATGTCATCGACTAGAGGTATGAGATTCATCCAGGAGTGGATTAAATCCTCCTGTCCCTTAGTCTGGGGGGGGCGAGTGTTAGGGAGAATTCTCTCTTTAGGCTGAATTTCCTAACTTAGTGAGTCCCCCAGCAGCTTTGCTGGATTTCTGGAGTTTGTTTTTTTCTCCTGCCAAGAGTGAGACTCTTTTTCTCCCACTCTTGGACATGATTTATGGTGTTCCTTTGACTGTTAATATGTTTTATGGGCTATGGGGTCCTTTACTCCATAGGGTATCATGTGTTTTTACTATGTGTGTTACACAGCACCCTCCGTGCAGTAACACAGGGGTGTCATAGTGACACCCCACCATAGACTCCATACCCTGGGACTGACTACTGTCTCCCAGGGCATGTAAAGTCACCATTGGCTTTACTAGTCCCAAAATATTAACAGAAACCAGTACAAACCATCACATTGTGGACGTACTGGTCGGGGCAATTCGATTGCCCCGGGGTCTGTTAGTCGAGGGGGCACGTCTCCATCCCTCCTGATCGAGTTTTGGCTGGTGGCAGTAGAAACTACTTTTTATATTCAATCGCAAATATTTTCCTATGGGATTTTCCCATTGTTCGAGGCTACCAACTTTAATTATTTAATTCTCATAGCCTCAAACATACCGCCAGTTTATTTAATTAATATTAATTCACCGGTTGGTATTTTTTGCCAGGACTCGATTCTAAAATGGCGTCTGTGTTCTCTTCTGTGACTCCAACCCAAGTCGAGGCCTTTGTTCCACTTTTGGCGGGCTTCTCCACAGAAGCCTCCAAAAGTGGTGCCACTCTGCCTGGGTACCACAGAGGGTGTGTGAGGGGGTTTAGGCACCCTGGAATGAGTTACCTTGGTAACTCAAGTCGCACTCTTGTGTGATTGGCCCAAGTGGTGAGCCGGCCGGCTCACCACTTAGCATGTTTGATTGACAGCTAGGTTGACTGAATAGGGGTATGTTGCATAAAAGCAGGGCTTTGGGGACTGGAACTTCAGAAGTCGCCACAGGACCTGAGAATCTGATGAGGGAGAAGCTGAGCCGACCTACCACGACAACACCACCGGTGGAGCCCTGCGGAAACCGACTCACCACTTCCCGACGACAGAGAAGATCTCCCGGCTGGAGAGGCTTCTTCCCCGGACTGGTGGGCACAACCAGTTTTACCTTCCTTCTTCGCACTGCAGACCGGTTTGTGGTCGAACTGCCCGTGCCAAGCACCCCGGCGGCCGGATAGCCACTCACAACTGAACCGCAAATCAACGGAACCGTATCAGCCAGGCCTCCCTTTCTAAAGATTGCTACAAGGTAATAATAACTCCTTAACCTTCTGGACTGCGATGACCGCCTTGACCCTCTAACTGGTCCCTTTCTTTGGTCCAACTCCTTTTTGAACCTTTTCTCTTGTTATGTTCTTGTAAAAGTGTTGGGATCTGTTTCAATTTGTTCTCTGCTTTTCTCTCCCTTTTTAAAATGAACTATTAGAGTGCCATCTACGTTAAGCGCTCACCGCTGTCTGAAAATAAGTGGGGCTTTACTTAAGACTTGTCTAATATTCTTTTAAGGGAGTGTATATCTTTTAGTGACCGTGTTTTTGAATTGCTTACTATTAGTGCCTGTGTATTTTTCTAGATGTGGTTTTAAATAAATAATCATATCTCTTTTACACCAAGCCCTGGTCAGTGTTTACTTGTTCTAATGTGTTCTCTTGACCTATTGTGAATACTCTGTATACTGCCTAACTCTTCTTGAGGGAAGTCTGACTGCTCAGCCACAGCTACCAAGTGAATCTGTGTGGTACAGACTGCCACCAAGTGGGTTTACTGCCAAACACCTGTAGTCTTAAACCTTTTGCAGTGGTCCCAGAGGGAACTGCACAGGTTTCTGCCTAACAGCGGGGCGTTAATTCCCCCTTCCTCCATGGCCCTTCCCCATTCCCATTTTTGCCCCATAGGGCCCAATGGGAATGGGGAAGGCGCTAAGTACGGTACCGCAAATTGCGGTACCGTACTTAGCACCAAGGTCCCTTTGCGGGTCCCTACTTTAACGGCTGGTGTAGACCAGCCGTTAAGGTCTGGTCCCGCAAACAGACCTCGTAATCAGGTGCTAATGGGTTAACGGCGCCGCAGCCTTTTACGGCACATTAGCACCAGGGTCGTAATGAGGTGTCTTGTTTCTCTCAAGATGCTTTGTCGTGAATCTCACACAGTTTGGGGTAAGCACGGATAGTGTCTGCAGGGTATGCCGTAAATATGTTCCCAGTGCAGGTCTCTGGCACCCTTAACGTTGTGGCGGCCAGGTGACCTCCCAGGCCCCTTTCAAATGTATTCTCCTTGCACCACTCTTCCCTGTCTGCACGCTCTTCCTGTGATCCTGGGGCTTTATGTTCGCACAGTTGCAGTCCTATTCACTGTGCCTATTCACCAAGCGTGCCTCCAACTCCCACCACCAATATATCCAGGTTCAACGGGTGTGGGAGCAGGTATTTCGACAATTTGTAATTGTTTTCATTCATCCGGGCATGCCACAGTGCACATTATAGATCGGGTGTTGATTCGTATCAAGAGTGTTTCCCTGCCGGATGGATTACCGCAGTGCATGTCCCTCCATTTACCAGTGAACATTGGGTGAACCAAACGGGCCCGCACCACACCTTGTGGTAGATGCGCCCCCCGTCTACCTCCAACCGCCGTGGTCACCGGGAGGCACCAGTTCCTTTGTTTGCTTCCTCCTCTCAGCCAGGGGATCCAGGCAAGCCCCCTCCCGTAGCACGTCCCTCGCCTTCGGCAAGCCGCTCCAGCCTCGGGGTGTCCCCTTCCTTGCCGGGACCCGGACACGCTGTGCTCGAAGGAGCAGTGGCCCGCCGAGCACCCACACCGATTGGCAGCTGATTTCACAGGACCCCGGTGCACCCCCAACCCCCGCGGACCACTTACTTCACCAGCGTTTCCTCAGATGGACTTCGGCCGCGGGGGGTGCTGGGTCCGCGCAGCAGTCACGGCTCCTCCTCAGGCACTCGCGAGTTCTTTCCAGTGCACAGGGTAGGGAGAGCCATCTCAGGTCCGCCATCAGGGGTGGATCATTCGGTTCTCCTCGCCAGTACTTATGTCAGTATTGAGCGATACTCTGGGCCCCTCGGATCTTTGCTCCCGGCCCCCGGGTAGTCCTCCTTGGTTTCCGTCTCCATGGTTTATCAATCCTAGGATGACAAAGCAAAAATATATTCGTAGACATTTCCCCACCACTATTAATGTGGTGGGGCGGACACACACATTTGATAAATCAGGACACATTTGTATTATTGTATTTTATAGACTAAGGCCCTCATTACGAGTTCAGCGGTAACCATGCTGCTATTGGCAGCATGGCTGCCGCTGAAATCGCGCCGGGGTGCGGGTCCTCGGAATGAGGACTTACCGGGGCATTCCGACTTCGGAAGGCCCAGTAATTCCTCCCTCCGAGGACCCGGACACGGTCCTTCCCCATTCCTATTTCAGCCCCCAGAGGGCTGAAAGGGAATGGGAGAGGGAGCAAACAACGGGCCATTACGAGATGGCCCGTTGTTTGCTCCCTCTTCCCCTCGCGGGACCCGGTAAGCATGCCTGGTTTTCCCAGGCGTGCTTACCATGTCCCGCGAGGGGAACTCATAATGCGGCGGTGTGGAGTGATGAGGCCCTATATATGGAATATTTTAGAGTTGGAATTTTATAGATCTGGAGTGACCCCCTCTGGGGTTCCAGAAGACTCGTCCAGTTGCTGCAGAGTGTGCCTAGGATGGCAGCACTTTAGTTGGTTAATATGGACCCACTTATCTTCCCCCCTGCCAAACTGCCTTTGGGGATTCGGATTTTGTAGGCGACTGGTGAGATTTTGTCTACAATTTCAAAAGGACCCCTCCAGGTAGGCAAACATTTTTGCTGTTTGTCCTGGTTCCTTTGGAAATTGTATAAGTAGACCCGGTCTCCTACATTGTACTCTTTTCTAGTCGTCTTCAAGTCATAGTGGGTCTTCATGCTGTCGGCTGATCTTTCTAGATTTCGCTGAGCATAGGCTAAAGCATGTTGAAGGTGTTTCCTTAGATTTTCAACAAACTCATGAGTTGTGGAGGCATTCATCAATGTCTACTCTTGTGTTCTGTAGAGCAGATGCTGGGGAAGCACCATCCTGCATCCAGTCATCAGCTCAAACGGTGACATTTTAGTTGCAGATGAAGGGGTAGATCTGATGGCCATTAGGACAAGAGGTAATCGAATATCCTAACTTGGCCCAGATTCTGCCACAAACTTTTTTAATGTGCTTACAATGGTTTTGTTGTATCTCTCCACTGTACCACTAGAAGCTAGCCGGTAAGCAATCTGTACATTCCTTTTAACCCCAAGTATCTCCCACATCTTTGCCATTACTTCACTGGTGAAATGGCTACCTCTGTCTGACTTGATCCTTTGGGGTAGTCCAAAACGCAAAAAGATGTGGTTGATCATCAGGGCAGCTGCTGTTTATGCCTTGCAGTTTGGGACCGGGAGACATTCCACCCATTTAGTAAACAAGCATGTCACGGTCAACATGTACTTGTTTCCACTAGAGGTGCGAATCACAGGCCCGATAAAGTCGACTTGCAAATCTGACCATGGCAGTGTCATCCCCCCCTTCAAGTATTGGTTGAGGTCCTGCCCCATGTGTGGCCTGTATGAAACCACTCTAAAGATTTCAAGTGTTGTATGAAACCCCCTATGACTGGCTGTGGCCGCATCATGGGCGTGACTTAACATCAGGCTTCGGAATGAGGTAGGGACCACCCACTGATCATGGCCAGCTAGGGATTTCCTTACCAACAAACCGTCTTGGATTCAGAACATTTTTGGACATTTCATCAACACCCTGAGGTCCTCTTTCCTTATGTAATCGGTATCCGACAGGGGAAAGTTCTCAGGGTCCTCAATGTGTTGATAAAACTTACCAGTTATTGTATCCCCTTTTTGAGCCGTAATCAAATAAGCATCTGGGGTCTCCTTACTCCATTGTGCAGTTGAGAGATCATTGTGAGCATTTGTCTGGGACCTAGTGATAGCAGTGACCTGGATTTCCCCCAACAGGGACTCGATCTCTATTAGATCCCCTTGGATGGCCCCGGTTTTGGCCAGCTGATCAGCTCAGTAATTTCCAGTTTTGTCTGGTCCCTCTACTTTGGAATGACCCTTGATCTTCTTCCAGTCGATGGTCATCCCATTCACGGTGACCAGATCATCAATATTTTGGATTAACTTCCCATGTTTCAAGGGTTTGTTATTAGCACATAACATGCCTCTGGTTTTCCAATTAACCAGGTGCTCCACGAACCCGTTCCGTACATAATCCGAATCTGTGATTATGACCAGTTCGTGGAGCTGACGTTGGACAGCAGTGAGGATGGCTTGATGCACAGCCATCAACTCTGCCACTTGACTTCTTTGGGGCCCAATCTTGTACCTAGCGGAAGGTTCTGGGGTCTCATTCACCCATGCATACCCTATGACGGCCACAAGTTCTTTTCCCCGTTGTTGTCAACATGGTAAGAGCATCCATCCACATAGACAGTGGGCATTCCCTCACACTTATCTTCTACAAAGACTTTGTGTGGGGAATTAAGCTATGCCTCCATGTTGTCCTTGATTTTGAGACTTTCGTCCTTGAGACAGTTTTCTCTGCCACAATCATGCAAGTCAGTCAGACCGTGCGCGAGGGGACTCTTCTTGTTTTGGCCATATCTGACCTCCACAGGAAAGCCTTGCATTGACAGAATCCAGGAAGTAATTCTGGAATTACTCACATTTCCAGGCCGGATTCTGTCACTTTGGAGATATTGCAGAGGCTGGTGTGGAGTCTCCACTATGATGTGTTCCCCCTGTAAAAACGGGAGGTAATTCTTCAATGCCCACACCGTTGCCAGGAGTGCCTTCTCACAATTGTTGAATTTTTCCTCCACAGAGGATAAAGTTTTACTCGCATAGGAGATTACTTTATTGACCTTGTCATGCTTTTGGTAGAATACTGCAGTCAAGCATGGATTAGAGAACCCTGTCTCCAAGAAGAACTCCTTGTTTCTGACAGGGTATGCTAGGCAAGGCGCTTGTCAGAGGCTTATTTTGAGTTGACTTACTGCCTCGGCTTGTTCTGGACCCCATTCCCACTTGACCCCCCATATCAAAAGATGAATCAGGGGTCTGGTGATCTCTGTGTAGCCCTCAATGAACTTCCTAGTATAATTAGTCAGTCCAAGGAGGCTCCTTAGTTCCCGCAGAGTTGTGGGGTCTTTCAATTTCTGCAGTGCTTCCACTTTCTTTTCCTGGAGACCCTGAGGAGTAATCTCATGCCCCAAGAAAATTACACGGGTTCTACACCACTGTGCCTTTTGAAAGGAAAGTTTTGCTCCGGCGGCCCTGAACTGTGTCAGAACATAACGGATCTCCGCTATGTGCGCATTGCCGGAGTTGATGTATCCGAATGGAGTCTGGGTCCATGTGTACTGCTGGCCCCCAAAGGTAAAAGCCAGCTTGTATTGGTCCCCCCTACTGACAGGTACAGTACAGTATCCATTGGTCAGGTCTATTGCAGCGAATACCTGTGACCCCTGGATCTGGCCCAGCCCTTGGTCAATGTAGGGAAGAGGCCATCAGGAAGTATGGACCTGTTTGTTGAGCTCCCTAAGGTCCGCACAGAGTGTCCACTGGCCGTTTGGCTTCAATATTCTCAGCACCGGATTATTGAATGTGCTGTGGACTGGATGGATTATCCCACGGGACTCAAGGTTCTTAATTATTTCAGTAAGGGACTCCATGGATGCGAGAGGCAAGCGATATTGCTTCACAAACACTGGAGTCATGCCAGGGTCCGTGGGAAATGTTGTTGTGTGGATGTCGGTGAGACCTCAGTCATATGAGTCCACCACAAAGAGATCTTGAAAATCCAAGAAAACTTGTTTCAACTTTTTCTTCTGCTCCAGAGTCTCACAGGCATCAGCTAGGTTGACTCTATCTTCAACTACCTGCATAAAGCCTGGAAAGACTTCTGGTTTCGCTATCTCAGCAGCCTCCTCCAGCTGGGTGGAGAAGTCCCTGGTCAGAGTGCTGATTTGGACTGGTGGCTTCAGGTGGGGAAGGCAGTCCTCATGGGCCTGGAAAATCACCTCATCCCTCCTGAAGTCACAAGTCACATCTTACTTACCATAAGGTCAGGAAGTGTACACCAAGAAGTTCCACCCATGCCGGGTAAAGATCCTGTTTGGTGTGGTGTTGTCATCACTGTCACTGTCAAAACAGTCCTTGGGGATTGGTCCTAATAGTTCATTTCCTAAATCAATTGAAAAATGTCGGTCATCAACCACCTTTCCAATAATGGTGCACGTCGCTAGAGTGATACTCTTTAAGTCGCTGTTATCCACCTCTATTGGAATGGTGTCATGTTCTACGTTGACTAGTGGTGTTGGGTTAACCCCCAACCCTTGCTGTTGGAGAGAAGCATATAGATGAATATAGGGATCAGGGTTTTTCAATTTCTGTCCTCTTTTAACGTTCACTTCCAGGGAGAATTGTCAGGTCCTTTCTGGGATGGTGACTTCCTCTCCACTCTGAATTTCAACTGCATAAGGCAGCAATTGAGCTGACCTAAATGCTTTCTCTGGGTCATCAAAGCCCATGGGATTATCCGCTAATCGGGACCAAGCTTTGAAGTTTATTAGGTCCAAACTTATGGCAAAGCGATTGAGAATGTCACTGCCTAAGTAAAAGGCGGCAGTGACGTCTCGCACGACCCAACAATTATGGACTATGCTCTTGTTGCCTATGGAGATTTTGAGCATAAACCTGCTTGGTAGGAGATGTTTGGAATTGGGTTTTTCCAGATCCATTTCCCATTTGTCTATCAGTCTAAATGTGGGAATGGCTGGATTTTTTGGGAGTTGGCGGAACATGGCTTCGCTGATGAAGCTCTTACCGTTGTTCACAGACACTCGGGCGAGAACAGAGTCCTTCCCTTCATTTAACTGAATAGGGATGAACAACTGCTCTCCAATTTGCTGCATATCAGCCAGGCTCTGAGCTGATTTCCCATCTTTCTGAACTATAGGAGTGGGAATGTCTGATTGTGGATTGGTAAAGAATTTAAGAATTTCAGTGTATTTCCTTCCAGTGTGGAATGCCACCTTAAACTGGAAGGAAGGTTGATTTTCAGACATAGAGAGGAGCCCCCATCACCAGTCTGTTGTCCTACTGCTATTACTGTCACGTCTGGAATTTGGTTGTTCAGAAAGTGAAATTCTACTTGGTCAGATTTTTGTTCAATCATGTGGCATGTGCCGTTTAAACTAAAATGGTTCACACTCTGTTTTAACTTTATTGGTCGGCTAGTCTGGGTCCAGAGGACCTTGTTAATGCAATCTATTAGGGGTGCAAACCTTCGCTGGAGGTCATTCCCTAATAAACAAGGGGTGCCCTCTGGAGTCACAACTATGAGCAGGTGCTTCACCTTGTGTCGCCCAATTTTAATGTCTGAATCCGCAGTCCCCTTGACGGGAATTTCCTTCCTGTCAAAGTTTTGAAGTTGTCCAGGAAGAGAGGTGAGAGGAATTTGGTAATTCTCCCCCCTTCCTGAATTTAGTTCATCAAAGGCCTTTTTGGAAAGAAGGGTAGCTTGGGATTCAGTGTCCACCAGTGCCAAAATTGTACCCTGCCCCTGTAATTGAACCAGGGCATAGTATCGTCCCTCCTTCACCGCAAGGGGGCACAGATAATGCACATTTTGGGACAACTGGTGGGCTAATTTTCTAGTTTTGGACATTGAGAGAGAAGAGATTTGGGCAGAATTCGGTGGGGGGTCTAGGGAATCTGAAAGAAAAAGGTGGCAAATAGAGATGGGAGAAGTTTTGAGTTCCCCTGGCTCTGGTTCTGTGTCGTCCCCCCTCCTTTTTTGGAGGCAGTCACCAGGATGGGTTTGAACCAGGGGGTTTTTATGCTGTTGGTACTGGGATTGGATGATGGGCGGCGCTAGCTCAGTCCCCACATCTACCCAGTCTGGATTTGAATCCTTTGGGACCCATTTTTCCTTGGGAGGAAAATATCCTTTTCCCAGGATCCTCTGAGGATCCCTCTTCTTCAAATTGGAAGATGTGTACCTCCCCTCAAAATGGGTCTGTTTGGGTCCTTTGTTTCTCCTATCCCCCCGCCCCCTCTGCTACTTGGGTGGCAGACTTTCAGGGGCAGGAGATTTTTGTTCCAGTTCCTGGGTTTCCAGGGACTTTTTACAAGTGGGGAAGGAAGCTTCCTTCAAGGCTTTACACCCCCCCTTCCCCTTGTGCCTCCTCCCTGGGAACTGGTGGGTTGTCGGGGTGCTGCCCCCTTCATTGTTCTGGAGCACCAGTTCCAGAGTTTAGGGCATTGTGTGCCGGCATGCTCATCTGAGGGTTCTGCTGAGCCCTCAGCATGCGACCCAGATCCTGTGCCATGTTCTGGACCTGGCGCTCTAGCTGTGAAACCTGCTCAGGTTGATACAGGGTTCTCATTTCTCCCCTGGGCTGATCCGGGAAGGGTAGCTATCCCTTCTCTGGTAATACCCCGGGTTGGGAAGATTTGGGTACCCCTCCACCCTTGGCCTCCCCTCTCCCGGATTAGGTTGTCTGGGCTCAGGAAAGTGGGGAAAGAAGGATGGATTGTTCTGGGGTTGGAAGTTCTGTGGGTTCCTGGGGAAAAAGTTCTGCCCAGGATTTGGGGAATTTCTGCCCTCCTGGGGGAAGTGAGGAGGGAAGTTCCCTGGGCTAGGTGCTGCTTGGTTGGATCCTCTCTTGGGCTGGAGGAGTCCACACATAACCCAGGATGGGTCTTTTCCCCTTGTATCGGGGACTTACTTAGTCAGGGGAGAGAGGGATCCCAATTATGGGACTACCTCCTTGGCTCCCTGTCTGTGACTGGCCCGAGGGCCTTCTGGGCTTGTAATTATTCTGCTGTGCAGGTGGGATTTTAGGACCCCCCCATCTCCAAATCCAAAATGGGTGCAACCTTCACCTCTGCCACCTTAGCAGCAGCAGGCGTGTTGGTTGGTTTGGGGCTTTTCTGAGCATTCTTATTTTCTATGGGCTTTTGCACCTCATAGATCCGGGTGGCCTGTTCAATGACCCAGTCTAGTGAGTGATCTTTTCTCATGAAAATCTCTCACTAGCTTGGTCATGATGTACTTTGGTAGAGCATGGAAAAAAGTATTAACAAATTCTTTGCTGTCCGTGCGCACCCTTCTGGTAGTCTGCGCAAAGGTACGCTTTAACTCCTGCACAAATTCTTGTGGGGCCTGATCCTCCCCACATTGCAAGTTATAGGCTGCCTTGAAAGCCTCTTGGGGATTTCTGTGAACAGAAAAATGCTTCAAGAAGGCCGCCCTGTAGGTGGACCATCTAGAATGATTTTGGTCCTCCAGCCCCGCAAAGAAACTGGAGTATTCTGGTGAGAATGTCCATTTCACATACTGAATGCAGCTACTACTGTCTTTCAAATGGAAAGTTTCCATCATCTGCTCAAAGAGATCTAAGTGCTCCCAAAAAGAGTGCTTATCGTTCTTATGATAAAGTGTGATGACGCTCCTTATTGCCTTGATCTGTTTTAAGGGGTCCTTAAGCAAGGCCATTTGTGCCTTATTGGCCTTCTTGGTTCGGGTAACCCTGGAACATTCATCCTCTGACTCAGAGGCACTGCTCCCAGAGGTGCCCGTCTGGTCTTCTAGGTTCTCCCGGATTCTGCGAGCCTGGGAATGGCTGGCAGAATGTGGGGTGCTCAGAGGAGTCTTCTGATTCCTCCTTGCTCCCAGGAATTGATGGGTACCCCCCCCAGCACTTTCCTAGCTGGGCAGAGGTTTTCAGGATGCCCTTAGTGGGCCTACTGTCCTGGAGTTCCCCACTAAATTTCACTGTACTTGGGTACTCATACCCAGATGCCCGCCCATCCATTCCTGGGAGATGCTGGTCTATGAGCCCCATACTTCTGAATGGAAAGTAATCTGCCATCCCCGTGGCCCTGGGCTCAGGTGCGCCAGTGGACATGGGGGTGGCAGAGTCCAGGGACTGGGAGAGATGAAGGCCTCTGGTAATAGGGTTCCTGAGGTTATGCTCAGGTGTTTCCTTTTCCCAGCGAACCTCATCTCTATCAGCCCCTGCTCCCTGTTGCCATGCAAGAACCTGAGCTTTCTGTTCCTCAATCATGGCCTTACTAGTCTCTATCAGTCTCTCTTGCATGGCTACCTGCCTGTTGAGCCTATCATTGTTCTGACAGAGAGCCTCATTTTCTCTCTGTGCTTCCTGGTTCGTTGTCATGATCACTGCTTCCAAGGAGCCAGGACCAGCCCAACGTCCTTGGAAGCAGGACCCTAACCCTAATCCTAGGCACCAGCCGGTCCCCACTGGGACCTTTTGGACCTTGTCCTGGCACCGGTGGCACCAGGCTCATCAAAACCATTGGTCCCGGCACTGGAAGCGCCGGGCTCATAATAGGTGTGAGGATGCTTGGGTGGACTTACCTGCAGCAGACCATGCTGCTTACTTACCAGCCACTTAGAAGCTATCTAAGAACAGGAACTACTTTCTTACCTGGGTGGGGCAGCTCCACTCCCTGGATACAGCACTGGAACTCTTCTGGAAACTGGAACTCTTTTCTTACCTAGGCGGGGCCGTGGAAGAAGACGCCTCATCACTCCAAGGCTATTTAAACCACACCCGATAGATGAAGCGTGCTTCGCGTTATTCTGCATCTGCAGCAGAACGCTCACCGAGTCTGCTCCGGCTTTTCTTCTTCTGATCCTGGACCTGCAAGAATCCTACTTACCATTTCAGTATCCAGACATCATCAGCACCTGCAAAGAACAGAAACAACAGGTTAGCAAGGCGAACTTTACACGCAGTACTTACTCACCTGATCCATCGGCTGCGGCCGCTTCGTCACGCCGCATCTCCACCTGCAAAGGCAAAAGCATTGCCATACTTACCGGCACGCTGTGGATTCCGGATTTCTTCGTTCTGCATCGCCGCCTGTAAAGACAAAGCATCGTTAACAACTTACTGGCATTCCGCGGACTCCGGCGCTGCAAACCAACATCTGAAAGGCAAAAGAAAAGACATTAAGCAGGTATTGACTTACGTCCATCCCGCTCGTCGCAATAAAACGCCTGCAAATACTCCGGCGTCTCTTAAACACGAACAAAGCTGCAAGGAAAGAGACAATTAGAGCGCTTGCCATACTTACAAACTTCCAGGCGCTTTACTTCATCTTCCATCTCAAGAGCCCTGCAATACATAAGGGAAAAGCATTATATAGAGTCTGCATATAAACGTGCCACGCATTTAAAGACTATAAAGACAAAAGGTGTCCAGAAACTCACCGCTCGTGCAGACAACGACGGTAACCATCCTCTGAATTCAAGAGGCCTATGTTTCACCAGTGAAGGAACTGGCAACGGCACCCTGCACCAGACGCAGATGGAGAGCCCAGCATTCACCTATATAAGGTGAGCACGTTGACCTGGGGGCTCTACGAAAAAGCTGGGAAGAGAGAGGGAGAGAGGGACATTCAACTACCCAGACCATTAACCCCCATATTCTTTCACCTGCAGAAACCTCACTCTTCGAGTCCGACACACAGTGCGAAGAGGTTCGACCCCAGAAGCCAATCAAGTCCTGCACATCACTTTTCGAGTCACAGACAGCTTCCTGCCAAGACCCGCGCCTCCGTGGGAATCAGGTGAGCGTTACAGAACGCGAAGCCCACCACAAAACTCCTACCCAGGCGCAATGGAAACCTCAGACACTGATCGACTAGCCCAGTTGCTCGGGGAATTAAGAGCAGAAGTACATGCAGCTCGTCAGGAAACGAACTCTCTAAGAAGAGAACTGATCATTTCCAAGGAGCGAACAGAGGACCTTGCTAGGCAGTTGTTACAAACGCAGGCAGGACAGACACCTTTGCCCGTTCCAGGAGGGAGTTATCCTTCTGCATCAGCTTCAAATCCAGTGCAAATCAATCTGCCCGGTAATGTGCCCTTGGCTCCGCCCGAACACTTTTCTGGTGATCCAAAGAAATTCGCAGTGTTCATCAACCAGTGCCGCCTACACTTCTTATGTCGACCAGCTGCATTCCCAACAGACCAGACCAAGGTGGCTTTCGTGCTTTCTTATCTCAGTGGCAGCGCTGCAGATTGGTCGATCCTGTTAGTCACCCAGGATGATCCGGTTTTACATGATTTTCAGGCCTTCCAGTCCAGCATGAAGAAACTGTTCGCAAGACATGCACAAGGGCAGGCCTTGGACAATGAACTTCTCTCATTACGACAGGGTAATCAAGACCTCTTGACTTATATAGCCTCCTTCAATAGACTCATAGTGGAAACACAATGGCCCGAGGACAAGAGAATAACGCTTTTCTACAGTGGCCTGCGTGGAGAGCTCAAGGATGTGTTAGCGCAAGTTGTGAATCCTCCACAAGAATGTTCTGATTATATTGACTTAGTTGTCCAATTGGACCATAGACTACAGAACAGGAAGGCAGATCGTTCCAGATTTGATACCCAAGTGTTTTCTAAACCACAGACCTCGAATAAGGGAGCTGACACTGTGGAACCCATGCAAATAGGGGGCATGAAAGGACCTTTAACCCAGAAAGAGCGGGAAAGAAGAAGGCAGCTGCAATTATGCCTCTATTGCGGAAACTCAGGACACTTTCTTCGGGACTGTCCAGTGAAACCAGCTAAGAAGACTGCAGGAGCCGCGGATACCTGTACCACAAAGTCAGAGCAGGGAAACGACCTCACCCGACAAGAGTAGAGGTCCTCTTGCCGAGCGTTAAGATCTGTCCCGTGACCTCGCATTTCGTGATACCCATGGTGCTCATTAGTCTTGAACGTCCGGATCGTTTGCATGCAATTGAAGCTTACATTGACAGCGGAGCAATCGGTAACTATCTGGACCGTGAAATGGTATCAAGGATGAATCTACCCCTTGTCCCTAAGGCAGTAAAAGATGTCATCACTACTGTGGATGGCACGGAGATAGCCTCCGGACCAGTAACGCATGCCACCCAAGAAGTGACGCTAGTGAGTCAAGATGGACACCGGGAGAGAATCGTGTTCGATGTAATCAAGGCCCCTCAGTTCCAGATCATTCTGGGAATCCCTTGGTTAGAGAAGCACAATCCTCAGATCGATTGGCGAGCAAAGACGGTTCAGTTTCCAGAGTGTTTTACCACTTGTTATCCTCGGTCTGATGTTTCACTGGCGGCAACCTCTTCCGAGGAGGTTCCCAAATTACCTCCCGAATACCAGGAATTCCAAGACGTCTTCCAGAAGGATCAAGCTAACACCCTGCCTCCTCATAGGTCTTACGACTGTCAAATAGATCCGATACCTGGAACAACTCCTCCTTGCAGCAGGATTTATGCCCTCACCGAGCCAGAGAACCTTCACCTCAGACAGTACCTGGACCAATACCTAGCTAATGGGTTTATCCGTCCTTCAAAATCTCCAGCTTCATCGGCTTTGTTCTTCGTTCCGAAAAAGGAAGGAGACCTTAGGACTTGCATAGATTAACGCGCCCTGAATCAGATCACCGTTAAAAACAGATACCCGTTACCTTTGATCCCTGAACTCCTGGGCCAAGTCAAAGATGCATGTATATACACAAAGCTGGATCTCAGAGGAGCCTACCACTTGGTACGGATAAAAGAGGGCGATGAATGGAAAACGGCCTTCCGCACCAAGTACGGGCTATTCGAATGTCAAGTGATGCCTTTTGGACTGTGTAATGCTCCTGCTGCTTTCCAATATTTTATGAACGATGTCCTTAGAGAACTCATAGACGTGTGTGTTGTTGTCTACATTGACGACATCCTCGTCTATTCATCATCTGAAGAAGAACATCAGAGACACGTTAAAAAGGTTCTCGAGAGATTGCGTCAACATAATCTTTTTGCTAAGCTTGAGAAATGCGTTTTCAACGTAACGGAAGTCGAGTTCCTGGGATTCATATTGTCGCCTAACGGAGTCCATATGGATTCAAAAAAAGTTGATGCAATTATCAAGTGGCCATCACCAACCTCTGTAAAAGGAGTTCAAAGCACGTTAGGATTCGCTAACTTTTACCGCAGATTCATTCCTGAATTTTCTCGGATAGTCCAGCCCATCACCGCTCTGTTGAAAAAGAACAAACGTTTTGAGTGGTCTTCTGAAGCAGAACAAGCTTTTCAGGACTTAAAAGCTAAATTCATTTCTGCACCTGTTTTAAAACATCCTCGCCCAGAACTTCCTTACATCGTGGAAACGGATGCTTCTAGTCTTGCTATGGGGGCAGTGTTATCACAAAGAGATCCGGTCACACACCAACTACATCCTGTTGCCTTTTGGTCCCGCAAGTTTTCGCCTCCCGAGATCAACTATTCAATTACAGGCAAGGAACTTTTGGCCATCAGATCGGCCTTTAAAGCCTGGCGGCATTATCTTCTAGAAGCCAGACACACAGTCACCGTAATGACTGACCACCGCAATTTACAATATCTAAAGATAGCCAAAGCTCAATCCTCCAGACAGCTTCGCTGGGCTCTGTTTCTAGCCGAATTTGACTTTATAATTACTTATCGACCAGGCAGTAAGAACGGAAAAGCAGATGCCCTCTCCCGGATGGGGGTAGATGAACATTTGACCAATCCAGAACCAATACCCATAATTCCAGAACAAAGAATTTTGGGTTTGGTCAGCGCTCAATCTTTTGAAGACATCAAGACCATGGTTAAATCACTCCTAACTCCGGGCGATTTACAAGATTGGCAATTAAAGGGGAAAGAATTTTCAGTGGATCAAGACCTACCATATTTCCGAGGACGATTGCATTTACCCTGTGAGAAAATACAAAAACAAGTAATCTCCTGTTATCACGACTCTCTAATGGAGGGTCACCCTGGCATTACCAAAATCATGGAAAAGATTAAAAGACATTTCTGGTGGCCGTCATGGAAAAAGGATATTAGAGACTTTGTAATCTCCTGCGGTGTGTGTGCCCAGAATAAAAGTGAGAAGGAAAAACCAGCCGGCCTACTACAGCCACTAGACATCCCTCCCTGTCCATGGCATACCCTGTCCATGGATTTCATCACGGATTTACCTCCATGCTCGGGGTATACTACCATTTTAGTAGTCGTGGATCTATTCTCCAAGATGGCTCACTTCATTCCCCTAAAGGGTCTACCATCAGCCTCAGTATTGGCCCGAGAATTCTTAGAAAACATTGTTCGGCTACACGGTTTTCCCTCGGTTTTAGTCTCCGATAGGGGAAGTCAATTAATCTCTCACTTCTGGCGCAGTTGCTGTCGTCTAGCCCAAATTGATGTAAGACTTTCAACTAGTCACCATCCCCAAACTGACGGACAAACCAAAAGGACAAATCAAACTCTAGAGCAATATCTACGTTGCTTGCTCCAACAAACTGAAAACCCCTGGAAGGATATTCTTTGGATCGCTGAATACGCTTACAATAATTCGATTCATTCTGGAACAGGGAAGACTCCCTTCTTCTTACTATACGGACACCATCCTAGAACCTCTAACCTGGATCCTCCCCAAGAATTCAAAGCACCTGCTGTGGATCACTTGCACTCGGAGATCACCCGTGCTTTTAAGGAAGCCTCGGCCCATCTGCAAAGAGCTAAAGCTCAATTCAAAAGAGGAGCAGATCGACATCGTAAAGAGGCTCCTCATTACGCTGTAGGAGATCAAGTCTGGCTATCCACTAAGCACCTGCCTCTAAAGGGACCCCGCACCTTCATCCCAAGATACCTTGGACCCTATCTCATATCTGCCATAATTAATCCGGGGGCTGTCAAATTGGAGTTACCTACGCATATGAAAATACACCCAGTATTCCATGTCTCCTTATTAAAACCTGTGCAACCAGAAACCCGATTGACTGAACTCCCAGAACCGGTTTTAGTAGATGGAGAACTTGAATTCGAAGTAAAGAACATCCTAGACTCCAAAATCTCCAAATCTAAGTTATATTATCTGGTTGATTGGAAAGGTTACGGCCCCCAGGAAAGGTCTTGGGAACCTTCAGAATATGTCCACGCACCTCGTCTAGTCAAAAAATTCCATCTGAATCACCCCGACAAGCCGAAACCCCCGGAGAAGACATGCTTAGGGGGGGTACTGTCATGATCACTGCTTCCAAGGAGCCAGGACCAGCCCAACGTCCTTGGAAGCAGGCCCCTAACCCTAATCCTAGGCACCAGCCGGTCCCCACTGGGACCTTTTGGACCTTGTCCTGGCGCCGGTGGCACCAGGCTCATCAAAACCATTGGTCCCGGCAGTGGAAGCGCCGGGCTCATAATAGGTGTGAGGATGCTTGGGTGGACTTACCTGCAGCAGACCATGCTGCTTACTTACCAGCCACTTAGAAGCTATCTAAGAACAGGAACTACTTTCTTACCTGGGTGGGGCAGCTCCACTCCCTGGTTACAGCACTGGAACTCTTCTGGAAACTGGAACTCTTTTCTTACCTAGGCGGGGCCGTGGAAGAAGACGCCTCATCACTCCAAGGCTATTTAAACCACACCAGATAGATGAAGCGTGCTTCGTGTTATTCTGCATCTGCAGCAGAACGCTCACCGAGTCTGCTCCGGCTTTTCTTCTTCTGATCCTGGACCTGCAAGAATCCTACTTACCATTTCAGTATCCAGACATCATCAGCACCTGCAAAGAACAGAAACAACAGGTTAGCAAGGCGAACTTTACACGCAGTACTTACTCACCTGATCCATCGGCTGCGGCCGCTTCGTCACGCCGCATCTCCACCTGCAAAGGCAAAAGCATTGCCATACTTACCGGCACGCTGTGGATTCCGGACTTCTTCGTTCTGCATCGCCGCCTGTAAAGACAAAGCATCGTTAACAATTTACTGGCATTCCGCGGACTCCGGCGCTGCAAACCAACATCTGAAAGGCAAAAGAAAAGACATTAAGCAGGTATTTACTTACGTCCATCCCGCTCGTCGCAATAAAACGCCTGCAAATACTACGGCGTCTCTTTAACACGAACTAAGCTGCAAGGAAAGAGACAATTAGAGCGCTTGCCATACTTACAAACTTCCAGGCGCTTTACTTCATCTTCCATCTCAAGAGCCCTGCAATACATAAGGGAAAAGCATTATATAGAGTCTGCATATAAACGTCCCACGCATTTAAAGACTGTAAAGACAAAAGGTGTCCAGAAACTCACCGCTCGTGCAGACAACAACGGTAACCATCCTCTGAATTCAAGAGGCCTATGTTTCACCAGTGAAGGAACTGGCAACGGCACCCTGCACCAGACGCAGATGGAGAGCCCAGCATTCACCTATATAAGGTGAGCAAGTTGACCTGGGGGCTCTACGAAAAAGCTGGGAAGAGAGAGGGAGAGAGGGACATTCAACTACCCAGACCATTAACCCCCATATTCTTTCACCTGCAGAAACCTCACTCTTCGAGTCCGACACACAGTGCGAAGAGGTTCGACCCCAGAAGCCAATCGAGTCCTGCACATCACTTTTCGAGTCACAGACAGCTTCCTGCCAAGACCCGCGCCTCGGTGGGAATCAGGTGAGCGTTACATTCGTCTTTGAGTACTGGGCCAGTCTTTGCTACAGGAGGGTTACCTCCTGAGTCCGTCCCTACTGGCCTGCTCCTTTCTTGCCAGAGCATCTTCCACCCTCCTGGTGTGCTCTAACAATCTATCACGCTCTTTCTGGAGGTCACCAAGTCCCTGGAGGGCCAGGTGATTTTCTTCCAGTTTCCCTTTTAAGTGACAGACTTCCTGGCCTAAGGTGTCCCTTTCCTGAGCAAGAGCCTGCCTCTGTGCCGCCAGGTCGTCCCTCTGTCTTTGAAGGGCACCAGCTTTCTGACGCTCTTCATCAAACTCTGCCTGGGTGTCCAGGTCTTTCAGAATTCATTTGTTGCTCTCTGCCTTCTCTCTATCTAAGTGGCTTCGCAGGGTGACTACCTGCTCTCTGCATGCCCTTTTGAAATCCAGTTGTTGCTCCAGCTTTTTCTGGCTCTGCAGTAGAGAGTCCAAACCTTCTTGGTACTCCTTCTGCAAGGCCAGAATTCTGGTATCCTGGTCTGCCTTTTCCTGTTGCAGGATACCCATATCCTCTTGGATTTTAACTATATACTGCCTCTGTTCATTTTCTGACTCTTGGCTCCTCTGTAGCCTCTTCTCAGAAGAGTCCAGTTCAGATTGGGCCTTTTCTAATGCCATCAGTTGCCTACTTGCCAGATCTTGGCCTTCAGCATATTTATCCTGTATGGCTCCCATAGATAAATATAGATATGCTGCTATCTTGGCAATCTTATTTTGCTCATCCTTGGCCTTAGGGGGCATATATAGTTCACTCAGGGCCACATGTAAGGGACCCTGGTCTCGCCATTTATCTAACACTGTTGCAGTGATCTGTTGTGTGATTGCCTGCAACCACACATTCTGATCCTGCTCTGTCCATTCACCTCTCACAAATAACTTATGGAAAAGGTGTTCGCTAGCCATCTTAATGTCTACCAATGTCGCCATTTTGGAAATATTAATTTCCTTACTGATTTACAGAAGTTTATTTATCTTTGCAAAACAGACCGTTTCCTTATAACGATCCCTTTTGAGGGGTGCTTTTACAGTGTAACAAAGCGTGGTAGCCCAACAGGATTTATGTATCCTGTCAGTTATCACACTGTATTAAGCTTCACAAGTGGTAGATCTAATCCAGAAATCCTGTGCACGAGCCCCCAATCTGTAAGTGATTTCAATCCAGCACTCCAACTAAGTCAATGCCTAGAATGGGATGCGCAATGGAAACCCTTACTTATATATTTTTTATGTCAAAAGTTCTTTTAATTCTGGATGATATACCCTATAACGCCCCTCTCTTTGAATTCCCCCGGTCTCACTGAGCCGAGAAATAGGTTTGTTTTGCAAATTAAAAGATTTATTTGAAGAATTGAACAATATATATATCACACTTTTATAAATATGGATAATATCTGAATATCACACTTATGAATATGAACAATGATCAGCAATGGGTAATATGACAATCTCAACAATCTCTGTAATCAATTAGGAGTAGGAATAGGAAGAATAATGTAGCAGAGAAAAACTTTGTGTGGTTCAAGGAAATGTAATGATAGGAAAGAATGCAACACAGAAAGAAACTTGATATGAATTCAACCAAAGAAAATATAATCACTCTTTCCCCTGTTGTTACTCACTCCCCCCTAATATGCAATATAGAGATATGGAATGAGGGCATACAGGTTTCAGGAATAACAATCAACAATGCAGTTCAATCCCAATTCCCCCAGCAAGCTTAGAGGGAACAGGAATGATTTTAAACAGGTCAATTGCTTTTAAATGTGGTTTGAATTGAATGGGAAAATGCTAAAAATGACTTTAATTCCCTAAATTGAATTCAGAACAAGTGAGAGTAGCTTTGGATAAGTTCAGGGAAACACTAGCAATGATTGTAGAATGATCATCAGATGGATAACGAAATTCAAAAGTTGAAATCAAGAAATAGATGTTTTTTTTTACAGGTGGTGAAATTGGGCCAAATGCGAAATCACGGCAACTTTTCTGCGTGTGGGAAACGCGATTACAGAAAAACTATAAGGAATTGGAATGTTTCTAGGACTTACGGTTCAAAGGTTACAGAGGTTATAGTGAAGGTTGATTTTTCTCAAAAGGAGTCAAGATTTAAAATGAAATTGCGCTATGAATTGCAAACAGGTTGTCTTACAATAACAATTCTCACAGGATTAGATGGATGAGAAAGGATTCAGAATGGACAAAAGAGATTCTACAATGCAGTCTGGATATGTGGGAATGGGTTGGATCGATTACTTTAAACTAAGAGATGACTATGGACAGTTGTATGCTAAATACTCACAACTCTGGTTTAAAATGGACCAGTCAAAGATCTGGTCAAAGGTTTGGACTGGACTTCGCTACGCCACCGGACAGGTCTCAGGTGCTTGGTTCTGCTCTCAGCACTCTGGTCTCTGCACGGTCTCTTGGACTGGATCTGATGGGTTCTGGGTTACAGCTTTGCTGGACTGATCTGGATCTTGGGTTCTAGCAAAGGTTGTTGGCCAGAAGCAGCAAACAGCTCAGCCAGGCTGTTGAATGGATTAGGCCTCGTGGAAGTTTAGGGGTTAAATTAGGTTTGCAGGGTTTTTAAAGGCCTGCTGAAAAGGGTTCAGCTTTCTGGATTAGGCCTCTGCTTCAGGGTTCTAAAGTCTGGATCTGGAGTCTGGATCTGGAGTCTGGATCTGGAGTCTGGTTCTGGAGTCTGGTTCTGGAGTCTGGTTCTGGAGTCTGGTTATTCCTGCAGTATGCTTTGCCAGTGGATCAGTTGATGAGTGAAAGAGTGTGTGTTGCCTGTCCTCAGCAGTCCCTATTTATCCATTTTCCAAAGTGGGTCGGGAGGCTGATTGTCTATGCCCAACCCTCTAAGGATCTGATAGGTCAGAGACTTCCCTGTCACCTGATTTGAGAAAGGAACAGTGTGTCATGAGGTGTCATCATGTGTCAGAGTGATGCTGCCATTTACAATCTAGGGAAGAACCTCCCCTTTGCTTTTACCCAGAAAATCTATTTTTCCCAAAAAACATATTTTCAATATGCACAACTTGTTAACAATTCATATACACATCAGATATTGCCTAAGGTACGTTTTGTCCAAATCTTATAACGAGTTTTGGTTCATAAATGACAATTTTTCGCGCCTTTGGTTTGTTACACATTTTCGGATCGGTACACATTTTTATACATACATGTGCATACCATCTGGGCATATTCCTGGAATTTTTCATGTTCCTAACATAATCACAATTGCTAGAATATGAACAATTTCAGGGTTCAGTCTCTGAATGTCTCACAGATTCTAGATTAGTTTTAAATTGTGAGCACATTTTTCATTTTAATAATCTCTAAGTTTCATATTTCTGTCAGTTCAGTACAACATTTTATAAGTCTTTTCCTTAAACATATATTTAGCCCAATTGCAAATCCACATTTTCAGTCTGGCCCGCCTCCAAAGCTTGGCTGAGTCAGAGAGTCACATGGCTTGTCTTCCTGCCAGGGCAGTTGATGTCAGTGACACCCGAATTAGCATTTCCATTCAGTTCAAGGACTCCATTGTCTCTTTCCCAGAACAGCAGAGGAAGTCTCCTCCCCTTCTCATTAGCATCCGAATGTGATATCCTCTCCTTTTGGTGGGAAGGAACAGGTGGGGTGTTCTCAGGGGAAGAAACCCTCTTTGAAATTTTAGCTGATTTAGGTTATTTTATGGTCAATTGTGACATAGTTCCTTGTGAAAAATTACAGTTACAAATTTAAAATCAGCAAACATATCTTCAATTCCAGTCTTTTTCAACATGAAAATCAATGTGTGGCACCCTATATTGCATTTGATGGAAGTCCCTTCCTTGGCATATTTAGCTTTGAGACACAGTTTCTCCTGTCAGATTTAGAAATCGCCAGCGTCTGACAGAGGCGAGTAACGGTATTGCACCCATTTTTGACAGATTTCTTCCCAGCAACCATCTTCAAAAGTGGACTTTGTTCAGATAACATATACTTCTGCTGACATTATATTTATGGGGATTCTTGAAGTAGAATGATGTTCAACACCCAACAGGAGGTTGGATCTTTTGGGTGGTTTGTGAGCCATGATTTTTTGCAAATTTGACAACCAAGAAAAAAACAGATTTTCACACAGCTCTGTGTTTCTTTTGCAATCAGTCTTGCTCTGTGGGCAGCCAAGTGATGGGTTTTGGCAGTGGTCTCTTGTGTTACCACTGACATAGGCAAACGTGGATGGCGGCCTATTTTTCAGATTTTTCCTGCACACTTCTGGATGATTCTTAGCGAGCAATGTGCTCTCCAGCGCCCATTCTGATGTTCCTGATGCAAGCAGCGCACAGGAATGTTGCAGGGCCTGGACTAGTGGGTTGAAACATCCCACAGGTGTATTCTTCACCAATTACGCCAAAGATACACAGCTAATTTTTTCTAACTCAAAGGACCATACCATTGATAGCACAAAAATAGCAGAGTTCCATAACATTATAGACCTCTGGATGCAACATCATTGGATGTGTCTGAATAACACAAAGACCAAACTGATGATTTTCGGAACACGACAGGCCAGATCCAAGCTTGGTGCAGAATATAAAGCTTTTACTATCAAAGATGCGAATATCTTGGTAATGCCTCAAGTTAAAACATTCAGGATGATGGTTGAATTATCAGTGGGCTCAGAAGTCCAGGTCAACTACCTGCATAAAAACAATGCCTACTACCTGCCCCTACTGAGAGCTAAAAGACCCTTTATTAATGAAGTACATACATCCACCATCGCAAGAGCAATCATACTGTCACGCTTAGACTATGGCAATGGCCTATTACTTGGAGTCACCAAGAGGGAAATAGAAAGGTGCCAATTAATGGAAAATGATGCATTTCGCATAGTTAAGGGAATCAAAAACAGAGAACATATAACAACAGGGAGAAAAGCTCTACGCTGGCTTAGAGTGGAAGATAAGAGTCATATTTAAAGCTATGACGATAATCCACAGGTGCCTGTTTGGAAAGGCACCGAATTACTTTAAAAACAATTATTATTTTATATACCTCGTAGATGCCTAAGATCAGCTGATATGGGCCTACTGAACATACCTGGTGTAAATTGTGTACTTGGACGAGGTAGATCACCATAATATTGGAACAAACTGCCGACCGCTCTTCTGCAAAAGGAGAATTATCTGAGGTTCAGGAAATCATTGAAAACTCTCCTGTTTCAATAAAATGTGTCATCATAGGCATGCCGCTAATGTATTTTGGGTCGAATTGTTAGCTGGGATCAGGATGTGAATTCGTTTATCGGCTCTCCGTGCCCTGATGCCCAGAGACTTTCGGTGCGTTAGAAGTACATACATAACATAACATAACTCTCAGTGCAGTGACACAGAGATGTCTCTTAGACTTCACAAAGGTTTAGAAACCTTCTCTTGGATGAAATACTGTTCCCCAGAGAATGTAAAGTGAAATTAACTTTACTAGTCTTTTCCAAATTCATATACCAAGCACACACCATCTTACAATGGAATGCTGGAGGGGTTATATAGTATCCACCGTGTCTAAATAGTCATGTAGCAGTCAAATGCTACCCTTTCCTATTGAAATGGCTGGTGGCAGTGGTTTTACAACGAACTAGCATGATTTTTCCCGACCGCGAACACCGGTAGCTAAAAATCACGGGAGCCATGTTTTTCAAGATGTCGCCTTAAGCCCCTTTGTTTAAACGGGTCCCGGTCTTCTTTTTTCATCCCTTTGTTTTTGGAAAGGTCCTTCTAGAGTTTGTCTCTGCGTGCCAAGCCAGGTTTAGTCCCTTTGTTCATGTGCCTTTGGCAGGCTTCAGGACTGAAGTCTGCCCTTGGCGTCTGAGTGTCTGGGGTGGGTAGGAATTGAGGGAGGTGCCCAAAACTCCCTGTGCTTAGTCTTCTAGGAGACCCAAATGTACTCTGGCATGATTGGCTGGCTGACTGTCCAGCAAGGACATCCACCATTCTGGGTGAGTGACAGCTAGGCTGGAATGAAAGGAAAAAACCTGTTTAAAAGGTGGGTCTCCAGGACTGGAAGGCAGAGTCGACCAGTGGAATAAAATAACTGAAGACGAGCTGGAAGAGGACAGCTGCTGCAACCACTGGAACGTTGGTTTGCCCGGTAAAGCCCTGCTGCAGGTCTGAATTGCCAAACTCCATTCAACAGAGAAGCTCCTTCAAGGACGGCTTCTTCCTTTGAGTTGGTGGGACCAATCAACTCATAAGACAAGGCTGGTAGGATTAACCAGGGAGAGGGACACCAGTTTGTGTTCTTGAATCTACAGCTACTGGAAACGTTTTGTTTGCTTTCTTCAACTATCCCGTGCAGGAGTCCCCCAACGTCCTCCCTCTTGTTCCCACGACTGAGGCTCCGAAACAGCGAGATCTGCAGGACTGCCAGGAACCACGCCTTCAGCAACATTTGTTTTCTTCATACAAAAGGTACTGTGCCAACCTGATTGGGAGAACGCCACTCCTGCGGTGAAAGTTCGTGAAACTATCCCAATTTACAGGCCTAGTTAGCTTGTGACCCCACAAATGATTCTTTTTCATCTAAACTACTTCTGAGAACTTTTGCAAAGACTTTACTATTTGATACCAGAACGACTCATTCCTATCCAGAACACTAGCCCATTGACTTTGGCCTGGCCTCTTGACTTGATTTGAACTATTCTGGTGAACTGAAACAATGTTCACTGCCTAGAAAGTATATGTAATCTATTCTACTTACTTTTGTCCTTTTTGCTCACTGCTAAGTAACTGAACTGTCATTTGGCTCCTTTTTCAAGGGAGTTCCAACTGTCTCAAAAGAGTTTTGTATTGAAGTGTATTGGTCTATAATATTAAGTTGCCTTCTTCTAGTGAAATGTTTTATAAATGATTGTGTAAATAAATTAATCAGTGCTTTACCAAGAAACTTTGAGTATAAAGTTTCTACTTGAACCACTGTGATTGAAAGTCCTTTGTGTAGCTACTTGTACTGCTCACATTCACTCTTGAGATAAGCCTGGCTGCTCAGCTCGATACCAACAAATTGTGTGGTACAGACTTATATCTTGCTTACACCTGTGGTCCTAATTGTGTGTGGGAGTCCCAGAGGGTACTGCATGCAATTCTGCCTAACAGGGCCTTCCACCAGCTATGCATAACCATATGTCTTTACAGCCCATATCTCATATGGCCGTGACCATCACCACTTGAACATGTAAGCCCATGTAAAAAGGGCATCCGGCAAAGACCCATTCCAATCTCCAGATTCCAAAATTACGTGGCAATACTCTGCTTTGGCCTGAGATGGTTTGCTGATATCGCCCATCCACTGAAGGTCCTCTATTGGCTACTGGCCAAGGAAACATAGGTATTTAAAACCATGTGGTAAATCCACAAAGCTTATTTATGTAGGTCTTTCAATGGTACCTAACAGAAAGACTCATGAAATGACCTTATGCAACCTGCTAACAACCTTCAAGTCTAATGGAAGAACCATGCACACTGAGAGTTATAAAGGTTGTGATTCCAACCCTCCACACCTAAGACTTGAGGATGACTTTAATTTCCAGATAGACCTGACTATGCACCTATAATGCATTGCATACAGCCTTGAGCAATCTACCAACATGACTTGTTACAGCATAGTCTCAAGCTTTACCCTGGCCACATTGGGGATTGTGAAGGTGCTGGGTGCCTGCTTTTCACAGGAATGGCAAAGGATTCTCAACCAGGGAGTGTATGCTATGTTTAGACCTCTGGCTTTCACTTTGGCCCAACATAGTCTCAAGCTTTACCCTTGCCACATTGGAGATTGTGAGACTGCTGGGTGCCTGCTTTTGACAGGGATTGCAAAGGATTTTCACCGAAGGAGTGCATGCAATGTTTAGGCCTCCAGCTTTCACTTTGGCCCAACATAGTCTCAAGCTTTACCCTTGCCACGTTGGGAATTGTGAGACTGCTGGGGCCTGCTTTTGACTGGGATGGCAAAGGATTCTCACTGAAGGAGTGCATGCTATGTTCAGGACTGTGGCTTTCACTTTAAACCTGCATAGTTTCAAGCTTTACCCTGGCCACATTGAGGATTGTGAGGGTGCTGGGTGCCTGTTTTTGACAGGGATTGCAAAGGATTCTCACCCATGGAGTGCATGCAGTTTTTAGGCCTCCAGCTTTCAGTTTGGTCGAACATAGTCTGAGGTTTTACCCTTGCCACATTGGGAATTTTGAGGGTGCTGGGTGCCTGTTTTTGACTGGGATGGCAAAGGATTCTCACCCAGGGGGTGCCTGCTATGTTTAGGCCTCTGGCTTTCGCTTTGGACGAAAATAGTCTCAAGCTTTTCCTTGGCCACATTGGGGATTGTGTGGGTTCTGAGTGCCTGATTTAGACTGGAATGGCGAAGCATTCTCACCCAGGGAGTACATGCAATGTTTAGGCCTCCGGCTTTTACTTTGGCCCAACGTAGTCTCAAGCTTTACCCTTGCCACATTGTAGATTGTGAGGGAGGTGGGTGCTTGCTTTTCACCCTGAAACTTGAGGAGAACCATACCTAGTTCTGGAAGCACCTCAAGACCTTCCTCTTCGCTTCTGCCTTTGCCCTTCCTCTCCCCTGCTGATCTGTTTCTCTCTCTTGGCACTGTGCACATGGCCACCCTCTGTCCTTCGGGCCCAGGTACCAGCTCACCCTGCCTCCCTCCTGCACTACCTCCGGGCCATCTCCGGCACTCGGATCTGTATCTGTACCCAGACAGTCCCCAACTCTCCTTCTGCACTTATCAGATACACCCTATCGTACTAATCATGCACTTGCCACTTGTTCTGGCTGCACTACCATTTCCACTGCATTATTTATTTATTTATTTATTTATTCCACTTAATATTTATTCTGTTCTCTACTCTGTTCTGCACTTTCCATTACTCCCCTTCCACTCACTTCCCCCCTTTTCCCTTTTCCATGCACTTGCGCGTTCCTAATGTCACTGGGCCTAGTAAGATCATATTTTTGTTCTCCCATGTTACCTTCCCTTTGCTTGGCCGCGCTCTGAAACACCTGTGTATGAATGCGATATAAAAAAAATATCATATCATACCACTGGGATGGCAAAGTATTCTCACCCCGGGAGTGGATGTTATGCTTAGGACCGCGGCTTTCACTTTAAACCAACATAGTTTCAAGCTTTACCCTTGCCACATTGGGGATTGTGAGGGTTCTGGGTGCCTGATGTTGACTGGGATGGCAAAGGATTCTCACCCAGGGAGTGCATGCAATATTTAGGCCTCCAACTTTCACTTTGGACCAACACAGTCTCAAGGTTTACCCTTGCCACATTGGGGATTGTGAGGGTGCTGGGTGCCTGCTTTTGACTGGGATGAGAAAGGATTCTTATCCAAGGAGTGCATGCTATGTTTATGACAGCGGCTTTCACTTTGGCCCAACATAGGGCCTCATTACATCCCTGCCCGTCTGGTAGTCTTTCCTGGCACGGTTGTTACCGGACTGGCAGAGTACAAGTTTGCGGGCTGGGTGCCTTTCCCCCTGCCAAGTCTGTCCTGGCAGGCGGAAACACACCCGCTAGCAGACTTTGACAGTAGCACTGGCTCCATTATCTATGGTGCCGGTGCTACCGTCCTCTCCATTGCCATTGAGTCCAATGGGACTCGAATGGGAATGCAGAGTTCCTTTTTCTGGCGCCTGGATTCTGGGACCCCTAGGGATGTAATGCCCCAGGGATTCCCCATTGCCAGGCTCCAGAAAAATATGACTCCAGCGGCAGCCATGCCGTTTTTACCAGCATGGCTACTGCTGGGGTCGTAATGAGGCCCATAGTTTCAAGGTTTACCCTTGCCACATTGGTGATTGTGAGGGTGCCGAGTGCCTGATTTTGACTGGGATGGCAAAGGACTCTCGCCCAGCGACACATTGCAATGTTTGGGCCGCTGCCTTCACTTTGGCCCAACATAGTCTCAAGCTTTACACTTGCCACATTGGGGAATGTGAGGGTATTGGGTGCCTGCTTTTGACTGGGATGGCAACGGACTCTCACCCAGAGAGAGCATACAATAGTTAGCCCTCCAGCTTTCACTTTGCGCAACATAGTCTCAAGCTTTACCCTTACCACACTGGGGATTGTGAGGGTGCTGGGTGCCTGCTTTTTACTCGGATAGCAAAGGGTTCTCACCCAGAGAGTGCATGCAATGTTGAGGCCTCTGGCTTTCACTTTGCCTCAACATAGTCTCAAGCTTTACCCTTGCCACATTGGGGATTGTGAGGGTGCTAGGTGCCTGCTTTTGACTTGGATAGCAAAGGGCTCTCACCCAGAGAGTGCATGCAATGTTTAGGCCTCTGGCTTTCACTTTGCCCCAACATAGTCTCAAGCTTTACCCATGCTACATTGGGGATTGCAAGGGAGCTGGGTGTCTGCTTTTGACTGGGATGGCAAAGGACACTCACCCTAGGAGTGCATCCAATGTTTAGGCCTTCGGCTTTCACTTTAGCCCAGCATAGCCTCAAACCAAAAAGATGTGCTTATCAAAGCATTCTAAAATCATTCAGCACAAGTGCAACTAAGCAAAAGCTGAATGAGTATCGGTATTAGTCCTCAAATCATCCTACACACTCTGATTCTCGAAGTAATCAGTAAGTCATCCTCAAATCATCAAGAACAAACATGTTTCATGGCTATGCTCTTGAAGTAATCAGCAGGTCATCCCAGAATCATCCCCAAATCAACAGGGACAAACCTGCAATCTCTTGATGTGATCAGCAACTCATCCTAAAAGCATCAGGAACAAAGAGTTTTCTAAAATAGGGATGATGCTGGTATCATCAGCAAGTCATCCTAAACTCATCCCCAAACCATCAACCACCATTCTGAGATATTTGCTGATGACTTTAACAGCCTGATGACTTCAGATGATGTGAGAATGACTTTTAATGTAGATTGATGATCATCAGACAACTCCAGGATGATCTCTAAAGTCATCCTTTTAGACCAGGGTTCAGGTCAATGAACGTGAATATTTGATGTCTCGAATAATGTTGACTTACTAAAACTCAAGAAGAAGACATTTCGCACTGAGCTCCATGGTCATTTCCTTCGAGAATATCTCAAAGCTAGAATTATACCGAGTGGCCTGGTAGTTCATAACCAACCACGTCTCTTCTTGGAAGATAAAGAGTATACCACCAATTTCAGTTTCATTGGGCCTCATTACGACCCAGGCGGTATCCTTTAAGTTCAGAGTCAATGCCTATAACATGGCATGAACTACTGAACGACTTCAATGATTTATTATGTAAATTAGGATGACTGTACATGCCCTCAGCACTTCAGGGTTTAAGATCGCCCTGACATGAAGACTTCATTGAGGAACCATATGCTCAGGTTCATTGCTATGATATGATTGGTTATTTATAACGCACTTAATACCCACAGGTTTCTAAGCACGGACCTGGGATCGAACCTGCATTGCTCCGCATCATCTTGCTTCCAAGGCGAGCACATTGCCCCTGAGCTATCCTCCCGAGACATTGTTAACCTTAAGGGGCACTGACCAGGGTAATGTCTATAACCCTACTGTTACCCTGCGCTGAAGCAGTGGCTGGGCAGCTAGCCGGGCAGCGTGCTCATGTTGGCACCCTCGACCTGGATTTTTTCTCATTCTCAGCCGTGAAGTTATCCAGGAGGACGGCCTGCTGCAGGTAATCGCCAGCTACCGCTTAGTGGAAGTGTTTGCGTTCGGGATAGCACAGTTAAACCATGTATCGTTAATCATAAAAGCAAAGTTGCTTTTTACGCGGCCATCTGAAAGGCTGCTGAATTCCTCTGCAATGCTGCCAAATTGACACATTGTGAATTGGACGTTTTCATCCGTGCAGCTTCAGCTGCCGGCTCTGGCGGAGCCAGCATGACAAGCTGTTGCAAAACCGAATTGCGTAATGCACTCTTCTGCAGGACCCTGCTCCAGTAGATTTTAATGACTCGTCCAGGCAGAGCATTTAATCAGCATTTCAAAATTAAGCAGCCCCTGTAAATCAGCGTCTTAAATGGCATGGACTTCCGTTGCCAGTGGCCGTCCTGGCTACTGTTTTGATTTGTAGTGATTGCTAAAACCATCAAGCGTGCCCAGGGGACTCTTAAAAGTCCACTGACACTTTCTTGGAATACTGGTCGGCTATATTGCTAGAGACAGAGCGAAAGCTAATAAAAAACTTGATTTTTTATGTCCGGCCTTTCCCTGCTTACATCTATAGGGACCCCATCTCGGATACAGAATCGTGCATTTGCCTACTATTACATGTGAAATATAAAACACCTGTGTTCAGCCTTCAGGACACAGGTCTGACTCACAGCCTGTCCGACAGAGCTGTATCCAAACAAGAAGAGGTGCTGTTACTCAGAGGATTGGTAACCAGGTTAAGTTATTCAAACAAAGTTTCCTAGCCCACCCTGTTTTCAGAGAAATCATCTATACATTCAGTCACACGAAAAGAAACACCATATCAGCCTCAAATGTGAAAAAATATAACATATTATTTTTTTGGGGACAACAAATAATGTTGGAATATTCAATATGACAATCAATGAAGAAACAAAACAACAGCAACAAAGGAGGTCCAGCTCATAGGGGCACATAAACATATGTGTATAACGATGTATACAATTAGTACAAAAATAAAGAAATGAGTAAAAAAGTAATTAATTGAAAAAGAACATAATTACACAAAATACTAAAACATAATTAACACAAGACACAGTGAAGTAACCGGCTCTAATTAGCCGTTATGTGGAAAGAACACACATAGCCTGTGATATATACATGCTAAGTCTATTAACCTCCTATTTAATGAGAAAGGTGTCTTAAACCCAGACACTGTTGTTGGTTCAAAAAAGCTGGTTTGATGTTAAGGAAGGAAGTAGATCCTTATTAGTGTCCCATAGTCAAAATAATTCTTTATCTGGGATCGGGTCTGCCAACGCAGAAGGGGGAGCTTGAAAAAAGCCAAAGGAAATTCCTTCAGTTGTTGGACTCATTGGAATTCACGGTCCAAACTTGTGATTCAGTCCATAGAAGACATTTCATCCCCTCTTATAACAACGCGTTTCGGCGGTGTGAACATATGAGTTGAATTTTTCAGAGAGAAAGATCCGCCTTCCTCAGGGCAGTGGGTAACAGGACCCTGTGATTCAAGAAGGAAAAGGAAAAGAGAAAGAAAGTGGTGAGAAGATATTAAAAACGGGTTCAATTGACCACAAATATAAAAAGGTGTACTGTTCCACGTGTAGGGAATGTAGAAATACTAAAGTTAAAAAATACATCTAAATTATCATTACTTCGGCAACTCGGAACTATGTGTTGGTTCCCATGCCTAGCGATATTCTAACTGCAGGGAAGAAGTATCACTAAGGGAAAGAGAATCATAGTTGCAAATCCCCTTCTATAGACTCCACATGGATTCCACGTTGCACGACCTGGGTTCTACCCTTATTATTATAGTAACAGTGTACCCCATAAGAAAAACGGGGCAAAAAAGACGGAGAGAATAATATCTCACCTAAAGAAGTCAAAGGTCACAGCCCAGGTGTTGGGCATATGGCTCTGGTTGCAGTTGCTAACTCTGAGAACTGTGGGTTGGAGAGACTATTAGTGTCTGGCACCCATAAGCAATGCAGAGTGCCTGGATGAAAACAAAAAGAAAGAAAGAAGCGTGGGGGGGTGGAAGAAAAAGAAAAAGAAAAAAGAGAGGTTGTTCAGTTTGAGTGCATGAACCTGCGTGTGCAGTCATACTTGTTTCCAATCCCATACATAGTGTATGTAGAATAAAAAAAAAGTACTGTTGTCTGCAGCTATTTGGAAAGGAGTGAGGTGTATGGCTTCGTTGCCTCTCAGAAGAGCAAGTTCCCTGGGAGACAGGACTGAAGCAACATGAAGAAAAATCCAGTCTCCTCTGTGGAAATTGGTCCAAAAACGTGCGGAGCCTGTTTACAACTGGGCGCGTTGCATCTGCGGCGAAAAGAAGACACGGGAGAGCACTTAATGGAACATGTCTCTTCATGTTAGTGGGAGAATTCTACTATGTCCGTAAAACAATAAATCAGGGAAGCGTGTGTGCGCAGGTGGCAGAAAAAACACGTACCTGGACGTTCAGTCGACCTCTGGCAAGAAACTCCTGTTGCTGAATGCTGCAGGTCGCTGGCGTCGCACAGAGAATGCGGAAGCACACAACAAGTTACCATGGTAACAGAGTCCTGTGGGGGGGGGGGGGTGGACTGACTGGGCACATTCTGATAGGTGCACGTCATGGTGCGAAATGCTTGCGGTGTGGGAGGGGCCTGCCCGGGTAATACGATGGACACTAAGGGAGGAGGAGAAGCAGAGAAAGCTCTATGACGGCAGTATATCGTACGTGCACTTAGCTAAAAGGGAACCCTCCTGAAGTCCCAGTGACCGGACTTTGCACTAACAGATAAGTCTGCACACAAACAACCATGTTGGTGCAACACACTGTGTAATGTACACAGAGTGAGATGCATGACAAATCTGGCCCGAAGTTTAGAGAATGCAATGGAAATATTCGTATAGGTCCCACACTGGCTCGTGGCTGCAGTGGGGAGATTGATGTAAATTGGAGCTGTGTTTCACGTAATGATGTGCGTGAAGAAGGTGGTGTAAAAGGGTGGCATCCCATTTACAATGTAAAATGTATACAGTGTAAAGTATATGTGAAAAACATACCTGTAGCTTGCAAAGGTAATGAAAACATCTCGTATGGATATCCACACTGGCTGGTGGGTGCAGTGGGGGCTTGATAACAATGAGAGCTGTGTGTCACGTCGGAATGAACATAAAGGAGGTACAGTAAAACTGTGTGGTTGTTCTTAACACATAGTTGGTAAAGGGGAGAGGTGCAAGAGCTAGGTAGGCCATCTGTAAGTGGTGGGCATGTGTGCATAGCTTCCAGTTGACCCCTATGTACCTGGAGAGAGATCTGGTTTACCTATAATTCAGGCCATAAGGAGGCTATAGATACATACACTTGTAAGGATAAGAAAGTGTGTCTGCATAAAGGGGCATGTGAACATAAAACAATCTGGGAGAGTCCCCAACATGGCCCTTCTATCAAGGAGGAAATTGTTCATTCAATCCATTTTCCAAAGAATCCAATCTATGGATCCACCTCTTTTCCATGTTGAGTAATTTATTCTGTATGTTTGGGCCCATTTGGATTTTCTCCAAAACCCACCAAAGCATATCGTCAGGTGTATGGTGATTGGTCAGGAAATGTGTTACCAAGGGCGCTGTCACATTTTTGCATCGGATTCTGGACCGATGTTCTGAGATTCGAGTCCCGACTTTGCGCATTGTTTGGCCCACTTAGCGAAGGCCAAATGGGCACTCGATGCAGTAGACCAATTGGCTGCTCTTGCAGTTCGATTGATGTTTAAGAACCCATTGTTTTTTCACCAATTCCAAATATTTGAATTTTCTTTGTGAATTTACACACAGAATACGAGCCACATGACTTTCCGAAGATTCCAAAGTTCCGTTTCGGGGTGGATCACAAACAAATGAGGAATGAACCATATGTTACTTAATATTCCTAGCTCTCCTGAAGGCAAACCTTGGTATTGGTTCATCTGGAAGGTGTAGCCTAACTATAGGCCAATGTTTGCGAATCACTTTCTTCAGGTTGAAAGAATTGGGGCTATGCGTGATCACGCAGGTCACCCTATCTTCTTTGGGCTGGGTGGTACTTGCCCTTGGTGTCAGAAGTAGATCTCGGTTAGTAAACCTAGCTCTTTTGCTTGCAGTGGTCACCAACCTCTTTGGATAACCATGTGCCCGTAGTCTTGTTCCCAACACGGTCGCATTTTCATAGCAGTCTTCTATAGAGGAACAATTCCTCCGAACCCTCAAGAATTGACCTTATGGAATATTTTGTTTGATATGCTGTGGATGGTCACTTAAATAATGCAAGAGTGTATTGCGATCAGTTGTTTTACTAAATAGATTGCAGATAAGTTTATCTTCTTGACACAAAATTTGCAGGTCCAGGAAATGTATACGGGTATTGCTGTATTCCAACGTAAACTGGATATTGTTATTGCATGTATTGAGCCACTCACAAACATTTTTGAGAGACGTCTCATCCCCTGTCCAAATGAAAATAATGTCATCAATGGATGGATACCATTTAGGGATTTTTGAGCTCCACTGGTTCATTTGGCTATATATGAAGTGCTCTTCAAAAGAAGCCATAACGAGGATTGCTAAACTTGGGGTGAATGCCGTCCCCTTTATTTGCAAATAAAACTGATTATCGAATGTAAAGACATTTTTACAAAGAGCCAAGGTAACTAGTTCGATAATACATTCTGAGGGGACCAGTGGTTGATTATTCTCATGGGTCAAATGTTCATATATGCAGTCTATTGCTGCTTCTTGTGGAATAGATGTATATAACGATTTAATGTCCATGGTTACTAAGAATTGATGTTCCAGGTCAAATGTAAGGTTCTCAAAAACCTGGATAGTGTGCATTGTATCGCTAAGATATGATTTGGTCTTTGTGCTTAATGGTTTGAGGAAGAAATCAATGAAGCGGCCAATGGGTACCAGCAGGATAGACCCACATCCAGAGACGATCAGTCTCCCTGGTGTATCCTGGGAGTTTTTATGAATTTTAGGAAGAGCATATAGACATGGGGTATGATCTTGTGATGTCGTAAGGTAAGTGGCTTCCTTTTCAGTCATCCAGTTTCTCTCTAGAGCAGAGGTGACCATCTCAGAGATCTCTAAAGGATTTCGTTTAATGGGTCTTTCTTGAGAATATGGTAGCTAGGACCGTCATTAAGTAAAAACATGACCATAGGTAACGATGCCGCCACCCTTATCCGCCGGTTTGATTACCATGTTCCGGTTATCAGATAAGTCCATCAGAGCTTTTCTTTCGCCTGTGGTCAGATTCTGATGTATTTTGTTCTTTCTTTTTCTCATCTGGTTGATGTCTTTGAGAACACATCTCTCAAAGGTAAGTAAGTCATCTGGAATCTGATTATCTGATGGTGTAAAGGATGACTGTGGGTGTAGGCCTGTGTCTATGTCATCATCTTGCTCATTATGGTCCATAAAAATCATGCAGAGTCGTAAGCTCCGAAATAAATGTTGTATCTCAGTTTCCGTTCCGTACCAACCTGTGTCGGTTGTTGGCACAAAGGAGAGATATTTGGCCAGAATCGAAATTTGGCATGGTGTTAAGTCAAACTTAGCCAGATTAAAAATTGCCAACTGATTTGTATCTGATATTACATCTAGCGCCTGCATTCTCTTGGTCGTCTGTGTTGTCCCTGATATGGTATGTTCCAAAACGGGGGCCCCCATCCTCCTCCTTGGCCTCCTCTGCCTTAAAAATGGAATGCCGGAGGTGGAGGACCTTGGAACTGTGGTTGTCCAAACTGGTATGGTTGATACGGTTGGAAATTATAGTTAGAGCTGTTCCCTGATGAACCTGAGCTGCTGGATCCTGAAAAGGTTACCCTCTACCGTCTGCCACCTGTCGTACAATGTGATGCACCGCCCTGTTTCTTCAGGGAGTCGATATAACCTTCAGTTGTATATGTATAAATTACTTCTGTTTTGAAGTCTTTAATGTCTTTTGTTAAGCTTATTCGTCTTTTTGGTAAGTGTATTAGCTTTAACTACTTCAAATTGTTTGTTTATGTCATTGAGTATTTTAGTAAGCAAAGTATTTGTTTTAAATTTAGATTCTTCTGCCTCTAGCATTTTTTGTAATTCTGTGCTGATACGTTGAGCAATGGAGATTGTTAGGACCATAAGGTCTCTGCTGCACTTTGTTACAATGAAACTGAAATTGGTGGTATACTCTTTATCTTCCAAGAAGAGACGTGGTTGGTTATGAACTACCAGGCCACTCGGTATAATTCTAGCTTTGAGATATTCTCGAAGGAAATGACCATGGTGCTCAGTGCGAAATGTCTTCTTCTTGAGTTTTAGTAAGTCATCGGCAGTATTGGATGAAATGGTTGGTTGACTTGGATCTGCAGGGTCAAAAAAAGATGGACCACGGGTCAGCTCTATGGTTTCCTCCTCTGAATAGCTTAGAGTTGCACTTTCAGCCATTTCTATCTTTCTTTTACAAAAGGGGTAATGATCGTGTGTAGACAATGGAATCCATGTGAGAGTATATGTGATAATGAGAACTGTGTGTCACGTCGGAATGTACATAAAGGAGGTACAGTAAAACTGTGAGATTGTTCGTAACACATAGTTGGTAAAGGGGAGAGGTGCCAGAGCGGGATAGGCCATCTGTAAGTGGTGGCATGTGTGCATAGCCCCCAGTGTGACCTCTATGTACCGGAAGAGAGATCTGGTGTACCTATAATTCATGCCATAAGGAGGCTATAGATACATACAGACAGCGCTCCGACAGAGCTGGTCATCCTCCTGAGGTCAATACATTGAGTTACATTAAATTTGGCAATAATGAGACCTATTATTACAGCACTTAGAAGTGGGAGGAATCTGTCATCAACCGGTATATGAAAAAGAGACGTTTTTAAGATGTCATTTGTAACTCGAGGCATGAAACACCCCATTAATAATTACTCAGGTGCAAATGTGTGTTATGTATTGGGTCCCTCTCCACAACCCTGCACGCCCGCAGAGACCTTCAGTGTAGTGGGTGCAAATGAGAGACATTGGGAATGTATACACAACGTGAGCAAAAGACTACGTGGTCTCCTGTCAGCCCTCACCTCCCTCAGGTCCCAGCCCACAATCCAGGGTCCATAGGACACTCTGCCTTTAGCTACTCTTGCCTGCCCACCACATGTTTCTGCAGCCTGACTTCCTGCCACCCGCTCTCACTGTCATTATCTGACTGGCCAACTCCATAAAATAACTACACAGCCTCTTAAACGATCTCCCACACCACTACCACATAAAACACACAAAATAGCTGGTCTCCTTCAGCCAGCCACTCCTTACCCTCAAGTATGTGATCACCCGCCCCCAAAACACAAGAAATACTCTGCCTTGCCTTCATTGGGTTCCTATACCCTTCCCCGCTACAAAGCTAAAAGAAATCTGAGGCCATGTTGGTGATAATAACCAACCATTGAGGTAACTGGCAAAATGTTTTGCCAGTTGGAAAATCCTTGGTAGAATGGGATTTCAAAACGTTATGCCATTCTGCCAGCTTTGCAGGCCACCTGTTTATTTCTGCAAAGCGATCCACAGGAATCCCTTTTGGGAACATCTCCACTGGTTGGAGAAGAGCTATGCAGGTGGCCTACCAAGTTCATTCTTACCCCTCCCCTGAGGATATGAGGAGTCTTGTTGGTGAGACTTCCAGGAGACATTCAATACAAATATTTTAGCTAGTAAAAGTCTGGTTTAAGTGGTGATAGCAAGGCTTTGCCGGTTCCATAATACCAATTGGTTTTCCTGATCCAATGGAGCCTGACGCCGGGGCTGGAATTGCATGAGCCTTCTCCCATACTCCTCTCCTGTCAATGCAGTCTCTCTCGCTGGCCACCCACTTTCGGTGTCAGGTGCAAGACCCAGTGCAGGATTATCCATTAGGCCAAGTAGGCATCGGCCAATGGCCCCCACTCCTTTAAGGGGGCCCCTGACAACGGATCAAAATAAAGCAGTGCAGAAAATTAAAAACGTATTATGAGATCATTTGCGTAGGGGTCCCCGACATTTTGACTGCTTAGGGGCCTCCACAGGGTTTACTCCGACACTGGCAAAACCCTTCTCTAGATATCTCTGGCTTCAGTAATGCACAACAAACACTGCCCGGCGGTTAGTGTCACTATATCTGGTGGGCATGTGCTTCCTGTTTTGTGTAACCACCTACAGCCACCTACAGCCTCCCGACACCTCCTTCTCAATGTGCGCTTCTCCCTGACAGAGCAAGACGCTGCTTCTGTTTCCAGAAAGCAGAGCAATGCACAGTAACAGCCTCCTCATGCTTACAGAACTTTTTCCCATGCACTGTTCAGCTCCCTGACATGGTGGAAACAAGCACCCAGCCGAGGGCACATTATTATTTGCTGCTATGACTTCAGAGGTTTATCATTTAGATTCGGCTCCCTGACATGGTGGGAGCAAGCACCCAGCCGAGGGCACATTATTATTTGCTGCTATGACTTCAGAGGTTTATCATTTAGATTCAGCTCCCTGACATGGTGGGAGCAAGCACCCAGCCGAGGGCACATTATTATTTGCTGCTATGACTTCAGAGGTTTATCATTTAGATTCAGCTCCCTGACATGGTGGGAGCAAGCACCCAGCCGAGGGCACATTATTATTTGCTGCTATGACTTCAGAGGTTTATCATTTAGATTCAGTTCCCTGACATGGTGGGAGCAAGCACCCAGCCGAGGGCACATTATTATTTGCTGCTATGACTTCAGAGGTTTATCATTTTGATTCAGCTCCCTGACATGGTGGGAGCAAGCACCCAGCCGAGGGCACATTATTATTTGCTGCTATGACTTCAGAGGTTTATCATTTTGATTCAGCTCCCTGACATGGTGGGATCAAGGACCCAGCCAAGGGCAAATTATTATTTGCTGCTATGACTTCAGAGGTTTATAATTTTGATTCAGCTCCCTGACATGGTGGGAGCAAGGACCAAGCCAAGGGCACATCATTATTTGCTGCTATGACTTCAGAGGTTTATCAATTTGGTTGTTCACTGTTTTGAAATGACAGCAGTGAATAACCAGGTTTAGACTTTCATATTGTTTGAAAGGGCTTCAACCGCATATACCAGCGGTCAAGCATATGGCAACAATGGATACATCCTACTAAACTAAACATAATCTTCACATCCTATTTGAAAGATGACGGAAGGCCTGGCTTGGTCTCCGGAGACTCCTGGAATAGTGACTGGAGGAGTCTCTGCCAAAGATATATGCAGGCTGGGCAGAGTAGTATCAAACGCTCAATCTTCTTCTGCCCCTATAAATTGGGTCTTCCTGAAGCCCTACACAGTGTTGCACATATCGCAGAAGGTCCCAGCCCATTGCCCTCTTCCATGGGGCATAATGACATGGGCACATGGAGATTTTATTGGACCCCTATGCCTGGAAGCGCAAGTACTGAGACTCTGGGTTTGAGATGATTCAGCTCCAGTCTCTACGCCCTTCCAGGGCAAAAATACAGGCACGTGGGGCCACTATGCACCTCACAATGTCAGCAACCAGGAATGGATGGTTATGCGGCACACTGATCAATAACATCATTTAGCGTAGGAATCTGAAACCTGCAACTCTCCAGATGTTTTGAAACTATGACTCCTATGATCCCGCTCTGTTAACTATGCTGGCTAGCGATTGTGGAGATTGCTGTCCAAACCATCTGGAGAGTCTAAGGTTTCAAAGTCCTAATGTATAGGGGAATGAAATGCTGTAACTGTCACCCCTATGCTTCCTCTTGTGACGTCAACATCTACCTTTCATCTGCTTCTGGAATGTTTTGGAACATTTCTAAATTATTTGTCCAATGTACTATCGTGTCTTATCATCTTACTGTGATTTCTGCAAGGTCATTGCCTTTGTGACATCACATCTATATATCATCAGAATCTAAGGTTATTTGGGGTCAGTCATGCAACATAATTGGGTGGGTGAAAGGACATGTTGTGTCACGTGCACTACTGACTTGTATTTTGGTGGATGATGTAATCAAAGGCTGATCCTATGCCCGGTAGGACGAGTTAACACTGGATTCAATTGTCTGTGATAGATAAGGCACCGGAGATTGCCTGAATTGGGGCGGTTTCTGAGTTGGTCCATGGGCAAAAGATGTATTGATAGAAATCTAGGCTGTTTTCCACTGAAAGAAATTGATGGGACCACTTTCTCCAGGATGTTTCCAAACATGGTAGATGGGTATTTCTCATGGCGGAATCTCTAGTTAATTGGACAGGCTGCATTATGGGAAATGGCCTCTTGTGGGGCTCCTCGATTACGTTAAGGAGCACGCATTCTAGCCTTTGGTGGATATCCTTATCATCTGAAACCTCTTTTAGAACAAAGATAGATGAGTTTGGGCCAAGTTATTCTTTATTGTCATGGTATCATCTCTACTTAGTTGGAAAGGGTGCATTATAGGGCATGCAGTCTTCTGTGGCCTCTGCAATATGTTAAAGGACATGGATGCTGGCATTTCGTGGAAGATCTTTGGCATTTGATGCCTTTCCTAACAGCAAGCTAAGAAGAATGCACATTTGACATGTATTCTCATGATATCATCTCTAGTTAGTTGGCGATGGTGCCTTCTTGGAAATGTAGTCTTATGGGTCCTGCTTAGTGACTTAAGGGGCATGCAGTCTGGCATTTGGTGGGACATCCGTGTCATTCGAAGCCTCTCCTAGCACCGGCTTAAATGGATTCACAAGTTGACCTGTATTCTCATGATGACATTTCTAGTTGGACAGGGTGCTTTCTGGGAAATGTAGTATTGGGCGCCCTCTGTAGCTAGTTAAGGGACATGCGTTCTAGCATTTGGTGGGTATCCTTGTCATTTAAAGCTCTCCTACATTTCAGCTTGATTCAAGAGGTAAGAACTTGAATCCTCCAGGTTTCCACTCCCAGCTATGCCAAGGTGTGACATAGAAAACAGCCGACATCACAGCCACAGATGTGCATTGAAAGGCTGCAGTCCTGTGGGAATGCTTTCTCCCCCGCTGTCAACATGGTGCAAACATGTACCTTGCATTGGCTAATCACCCAACCATCTTTTTCCAGTTGGAATACACTAATCTATCTCCCCTCCCACCATACCCCACCTCCTCCTTCCTTCACGGTGTCCCTCATGCATCCTTTATCGTTATCCCACATCATGTCATTTTGTTTTAGAAAGCGTTAAATACCCAAACAATACAGAATAAATGCACAGTCTTAGCTAGCAAACGAGATTGTATTTTACACGTGATGGGTAAACCTTGGCACATGCGCCTGGGCCTGTGCCGGGCCCAATGCTGAAGTCTATAGACGCCTGTGCACTGGTTCTGCAACGTAATGATTATTCCGGTAAAGACTGTATGTGGCATTAACATGCAGTGAGGAATTGTTCTTAATTCAGCTTCTGGAATATGCTGAGTGTGGATGGGCAAATACGTCTCCCCTTGCATATGACAGTTTCTGCACTTGAAAGGCTGCACCTGGCATCCTCATATGAGGATGCAAGGATAAGAAAGACCACCATGGTGTCTTTGTCAAAGCTTGTTTTCCTGCCCTTCTAGATCTAAGCAGGAGTTAATCGCATGTATATGGCATTTGCGTGGCCACACTCTGCTTTCATGACTATTGCTGCTACTTTGCACGGATTATGACCTCACTCAGCCCACTTCTGTCATCTTTTGCAATTTATCTTTCTCATTTGGAGAGCAACCGGGCATCCATTATTTGCTCACATGTGTAGATGCACGGTGCCTTTTCCTGTACATCCATAACTTGCACCAGAGTAAAGTTTTGAGGATCTGGACCAGTGTGTTTACAACTAGGTTGTCCTGCCTGGAGGGGAGGACACTTAGGAGCTCATGTTCCATAGGAGCATACTGCTAATGAAAAGCGTAAAAGCCTCTACTAAGGCTTTAGTACCTACCATTAATGTCACAGCATGTTTTCATTCATTTGTATGCCATAAAGGAAGGGCGGAATGCACCTTCCTTTCTCTCCGCCATACAAATGCTCCAGAATTTCTGCCGGCATGGATTTTCATGCCAGCGCAAAAGCTGGAGATACCTATGGGTGTCCGCCAGCTTTATGCACCAGCATAAAGCAGGTGGACCCCATTGGGGCCCATTGTTCACGCTGCCGGCAGCATGTACAATTACAATTAAAACGTTGCCCAGCATGCTCGCATGTCAGGCAGCATTTACTTTTAATTGTGAACGGGCTAACCATGGACTAATGGTAAGTAGCGCTCACCATTAGAAATAAACACTGCACAACAAAGTAAACAGTGCCGGACAGACGAGCATGTCGTGCTGCATTTAAAGGTAATTGTACCTGCAGCATTTATTCATTTGTACAGAAGAGTGCAAATGTGCAAGGATAAAAAGCGGTGGATGACATAAATTACGTTTTTGAACAACATAAGCTCCTCAATAACAAATAGCTGGTCCTAGAAAGAGTGACTTGACGGTAATACGTTTGCGTTCACTGTCTGGCTCTCAAAATCATTCCTGGAAACAGCATTGAACAGTCGGTTTCAGAAAATAGTACTCAGGCTCTTGGTAGCGTGGCTTGCCCAGTCTCGTGGAAAGTGCACTGCAATCTGTAATGGCTCAGTGATCCATAAAGCTCTCAGCTATAAACAGGCTGCTCGCCAGAGAGGGGCCCTTGGCAGGCATGGATATCATCTGTCAGCTAATTGCATGTTTTGGGATTTACACGTTTTCTTTCTTTAATCCGTTGCACATTAGCCTTTTCCGTTGACCCCCCTGCTCATGTCTTCTCAGTGGCTGCTTCGTGCGGGGAGATAGCACACCCCTCTGCTCAAGTTATTTTTCAGTTTCATGACAGTGACAGTTTTAGAGGACCTGCCCCTTAATTTATGCACTGAAGACATAATGTGGTCCGTATGGGCATAGTCAATGGAATTCTTCAGAATAAAAATGTGTTATGCAGTATTTTCAAACACAGAGACATTCACTCTGCCTTTTCAATATGTTGAAAATTGTAACCTTGTTTGCACAATCTTGCATTATATTTGAAGCAGATTTACTGACACCATTATGAACCAGAGTTGTTTTTTAGGGATTTTAGGCCGGCCGCTTTGAAGTCAGAGTTCACGAGTTTAAGTCCAAGCTCAAATGCCAAGACTTGTGAGATCCAGGGTCTCCAGAAACGTTTTTTAGTTGGACTCATACGCGGTACAAGTTAATTGAAAGAGAAGGGGTGGCAACGACCAGGAAGGGCTGACGCCAAAGAATTGAGAATACAAGTCTAACAGTACGTGTACATTTACTTAGACTACATCATGTGGAACTGAGCAGTACACTGTAGTGTTTATTTAACTTTGTATTGATGAGAGTGAGTTACTGCCGGGGAACTACTATCATTCTCCCCGATTACAGGCAAAAGGAACTGGGGCAAGGAAATCCCATGCACCAGAAAACAGAATATCCAACCTTAGGACAAGGTTATTACTGACTTTATTGAAAATTCAATGACAAGGATTGAAGCATGAACAATGCAGCATTCTCCACACTTGCTCATCGGTCTTGAGCCTGTCATCCAGTTTTGTTAGTACATGACGTCAATGGTCGGGATTGGTTAGTAATGTAAACTATATACAGATTCTATAAGGGGTTTGTGTGGCAATTGGGTAAAACTATCTGGTGGCTCCTCGTGAGACCACCTCTAAATGTTGCAACAACAAACATTACAGGTTAGTGTGCTGTGATTGGACGATGCAACAAAGTGTGAGCTAAATGTGAAACGTGAATGGGGATTGGTTAAAAAGGGTCCTCTCAGCCATGGATCTTTGGAAAGTTACCACCCCAAGGGCAATTTATTCAAGGTGGTGAGACGGCCCGAAGGTGCTGCATGTTCCCTACAAGTTAACATCTCCTATCTCCTAGGCCATGAGACAGAACATTTGGCTTTGAACCTGGTATTACTTTTGCAGAGCAAGTGCCAGACATCAGCTGCAGCCCAGCCACCCCCTTCGAAGTGCCAGGAAGGTACGCCAAAATATGTGACGTATGAAGAACAGATAAACCAGCAGAGAGCTGCAGTTGGGCTCTGCCCAGTGCCTGTCGGAAGAACAGCACCTATTGGAGTACCGACACCTAAGCAAACCTGGACAGCAAGATACCCACTGAGAAATCCATATCTACAGACACAACAAAAGGACGGACGGTTGTCAGAATGGAATACCCGAAGAAGCCAAGAAGATACTAAGAGAAGACGACTGGTGACGTCATGAGAAATCGAACTGAAGCACATATAGAATATAATGACCTAAGAATGCTGATAGTCACGAAATACCATGGATAAGTGACATATTGAGCCTAAGGTGAAGCAGTTGAGTTCAAGATGGAGAAAACTATGCCATATGCACGATAAAGACATTAAGCTAGTTTTATCGTGTACATACGTAGGGAACCACAAGAATCAAAGAAATTGTAAAACCTTGCTAATGCTTAATAGTAAAATAGATTGCGGCAAGCGCCAACTATACATATCTACCTCAAAAGCACTTTATAGATGAGTGAAAATTCACTACGCACATGAGCAAAATCAAATCGAGGTTACTAAAGATCTCAAGAGGAGAGGGCCTCAGCTAACAATTCAAGAATCAAAGACGGAGAGAAATCCTGCTGAAAGTAACCATGCAAAGAAGCCAAGGTCATGTCAGACTTGGATAGACTAGCAATGCCTACGATTTAAGAGAACAATAACAAGAGTCTCCTTTTCAGCAAGGTCGAGATAAGCTGCAGATGGTAAACAACTGACAGAAGTAAATCAAATACACAAAATTGCATGAAGAAGAGGCCTTTTTCATGATGTCCTAGTCACGTGGCAAGGCAGGCAGAAAGGGATGAGACTTTCACACCTACGCATGGAGTCTTATCGTACCCATTCTCCTTAAACTTTCTCAGACCAAGAGGCAGACTCAAGGCCAAACTACAAGGCAGTAATTGACACACAGCCACTGAGGTGATGAATGGTTGTAACACAAAGTGGAGGGAAGCTGGGGTGCAGACTTACTCCCTGCACCTGGCTCATTATTCTGCATTCTACTAAGTGCAAGTGGAAAAGTATGTATGGGCTAAATGCCAGCCCAATCATAGTGGACCATGTAATCTAGGGTCCTATAGAGAGTAGAGCCAATGGGGCGTCATACTTTTTGTGACGTTTACAGTGGCCAGTCTGAAGGAAGAGCTTAGTTGCCCCACCTGACATTATTATCCAATCCCCTCTCCCTGTTACCATATACAGATATAGCACCTATATTAAAGTTACCTTCCTATAACCAATCAAGTTGCATGTTAGGTTTTTAAGATTACATGTCAATGATGATGAGTTTTTGCGATAAATGTTGTTGTTTATCTGCAATTTTTAGCAGAGTTTAAGCGAGAAGGAAGATTTTTGATAATCACTAACCCTGTGATGCCTACACTTTATTTTTTGCCCAAAGTACATAAACCGTATCTTTATTTGCCAGAAGTAAGGCCCAATATGAGTGGCATTGGGTGGGCCACTGAGGGGCTTTCACAGTATTTAGATGAAGCCCTTAAACCTTTTCTATTACAAATGAACTCTTACATCAGAGATAGCACTCATGTCTTACAGTTTCTCAAATCTTTGGAATGGAAATTGGATTACCTTCTTGCAACTCTAGACGTGACCGCGCTATATACAAGCATTGATCATGACCCGGCAGTTAATACTTTAGAATACACCTTTCGCAAATCATCTGCATCTTATTGGAAACATGTTGACATGCTGAAAAGTTTTTTAGTTTTCACCTTATGCAACAATGTTTTTGTATTTAATTAACAATATTTTTTGCAAGCAAAAGGAGTGGCCATGGGGGCTAAATCTGGCCGATCCCTGGTCAACCTAATCATGTCCCAATATGAAGAAACCTATATTTATCATCAAAAATCCTTCTCAAACAATATGATAGCATGGAGGAGATTAATTGATGATATCCTGATAATTAAGAGGGGAACTCAAGAATCCTTTGACAATTGTGTGCAACACACTAACAACAACACCTTTGGTATCACCCTCACTGGTCACGCTAGTGCCTCACAAATTGATTTTTTGGATCCCCATATGTTTATCCAAGATGGTAGCATACAAATGAACACTAATTAGTGGTCACCGCTATTTACGGTCACCGCTAAATAGCGGAACCGGAAATAGCATCATCGCACAGGAACGGGAAGGAGCACGGCGGCCATCTTTAAAAACACAATCCATTGCCATCCTCAGCACTCAGGACCTCTGGGACACTGCAAATCGACCAAAAAGTTTGTCCAACCATCCAAGAATGCCGAAAGCAGTCAAGAAGGGATCTTCCCGCCTCCGAAAGGAGAGATTCAGCCAGGATGAGCTGCAGATGCTCATCAACACCTTGCATGAGCATGCGGGAATGTGTTCAGCAGCAACATGCGGAGGGAGGCCGTGTTGCGCAAAAAGGATATTTGGGAACAAGTTTGCCAGAAGGTCAGTGCAGTGGGCAACACACCCCGCACGGTGAAGGATTGCCATAAGTGGTGGGATGACCTGCGGCTGAGCGTGAGGAACATTCTATCGGTAAACCATACCCAGGCCTTGGAAACCGGAGGAGGACCAAGTTCTCCCATTAAGCTCACCCCTTCGGAGGAAACATGTGTGAGCATAATTGGCCCAGAATCAATCGAAAGGTGTAGGAGAGATGGTGTGTGGCGCCACGACATCTGAGGATGGAGGTGAGTGTCCAAAGTAAAAACTGCTAAGTCAAATGTGATGAAAGTCAATGGCAATGTCTGTCCAAAGAGTGACGCCATGGTCGGCCAAACACACAGTCCCTGCAAAGTATGCCGAAGAAAGTGAGACACATGCCGATGCCTGGTGCAAGGCCGTAACATACATGACACATACCACACAAAGTAGGAAATTCCATGAGACACACAGCGTGCATGACCTAAATTGTGAGCATGTCAGACAGCACAGTACCTGGCCAACATGAGTGACACCGACATATGGCTGCATTTACCACCCATGTATGAAATGACGTGCCCTTCCCAACACAAATGCCTATTACCCACAATTGTGTGGATGTGCAATCGTATCAATGTATGTATGATGCCTATCCAAACATCACTCATGCTGACCCTCTCTTTCACCCACACAGGCAGTGAGCATGACAGTGAAGAGCAGGACACCACCCCTGCACCGGAGAGCAACCGTCTGTCTAAATCAGGGGACAAGCCAGGGTGCGCTGTGTCCCAGCAAGGAAGACACCCCAGGGACATGTACCACTTGCAACACCAAGGCCTGTGGAGGGCACACGACCCCACCCCCCACTGTTCTGCCTGCAGATACCTGTCTGACACCCCGTTCGGAGGAGTCCAGTGTGGCTGCGGAGGTGGCAGCCACGGCACCGCTCACAGTTGAAAACAGCCCAGAAGACATCTGGGGAACCATTGAGGATGACTTAGTAGATGTTGTCCACACCCAACACAATTATCATCCCCCCAGGTATCATGAGTGACACCGTTGATATCAACACCCCGGAGCAGTCTGGGCAAGATAACACCCAGGGACATATCAGTCCGGTATACAGTCCCGGGGAGGATGAGCAGGCTGGGAATGCCAGCCAGACCCCCAGCACAGCCACAGGTGCAGCCGCAGGAGCACAGCGGGCTGACCTGCTCACTGCACTAATCCAGGAATTTGTGCAGGACAACCGTCAGGCCAGGGAGGAGTGGCACACAGAGTTGACAGCACTGGGCCGGTCCATCAGGGAAAACACCAACCGCCTCTGTGAGGTGCTAGGGCACATCGCTGATGCTTTGGAGGCAGGTCTTCACGCCCAACAACCTCAGCATGAGGCCACACCATCCACCAGCTCTACACAAACCAGCCCACTCTGCCGGTCGGTCTGTGCGCTGCGCAGACGGGACATGCCACCCCCTGGCTCTGGGAGTGCTGAGTGACTGTTCTTGCAGCCTCATGTAGGCTCTGTGGACTCTATGGGACTTGTGTGGGGGAGTTGTGGGGGGAGAGGTGTGAGGGTGTGTGAGGGAGCTGTGGGGGAGGAGGGAGGGTGTGTGGGGGGGTTGTAGGGGAGGGGGAGGTGTGGAGGGTGTGTGGGGGAGTTGTGGGGGGAGGCGGAGGGGGGCAGGTTGGTGCGGGGTTTTGTAACTTAAATTAATATTGTTACTTTCAATACACCAGTTGTGTAAAAATAAACAGTGTGGACATTTATCATTGCACATGTGTCATTTAATCTTACACAGTGCATAGTGTACATCTACCCTCACACCCAGTGCCCTATGTCCAACCATTATGTCACCCTCTGCTGATATGTATGTAAGAAATATTGTGTGATCACTGACTGGCGCACAGCACGTCCCTCCTGTGCATCGCCACCGTGATGAGGACCTTCCACATCTTCATCATCCCCTTCATCATCATCAGGTGGTAGGAGTTCCATGTCAGGGGGCAGGGGCACGTTCTGGCAGATGCACATATTGTGCAGCATTACACATGCCATGGTGATCTTGGCCACCTTCGAATTGTCTGTAGAGGAGTGCCCCACCAGACCGGCTGAGGAATCAAAATCGTGCCTTCAACAGGCCAAAGGTCTGCTCAATTACCACACGTGTACGTGTATGGGAACGATTGTAGTCCTCCTCGTGCCTGTTCTGTGGGTTTTGGACAGGGGTCGGGAGCCACGGCTTCAAGGGATAGCCACCATCACCTGCATGAGAGGGGAATGAAGGTAAATGTTCGCAAATTCATGTTGGACAACTGTACTAGTCTCACATGCCTGCAGGTAATTGGTGCCCACATGCACATGTCCCTGGATGCATTGACCCCATTTCAGATCCCTCGATGTGTCCTGTGCCATGGACTAATGGTGTGGGTTGTATCTTCAAGATGATTCATGGTGTGCACTGACATCTTGTTGCACATGCATCGTATATGCATACAGCAGTGTTGATGTCAAATTAGTGATGTGTTGTGTTCTGTGAGATTTGCTAGTAGGGAGTGTTGGCTGTAGTCTGTACAATATTGGGCATTCTGCGCTGATCATTTCCATGGTGACATTCAGCACTCCTATGGGTGTGCTGACCCAGTGAAACACTGTGGAATCCCAGGTTGTCTCAGTTCAATGCACTCCCAGGGATGATTGTCCTGTGTGGTGATATGCTGGAGCTATCAACATAGTGCATATGCACTGCATGGTGCAGGATGGCCTTATGGTGGTGAGGGCCGCTGATGAGTGGTGCATGTGTTGTCGGATGTGGGCTGGTTACCTGTTAGTCATGTAGTGATAGATGTCGACCTTACTTCATCTCTATGGGATTTGGGTGTCATGTACCGTTTCAGATGCTTTGGGGCACAGTGTTTGGTGATGTGAACATCGTGCAGTCACATCAACATTTCCACCCAGGTGGAGTATGCATCCCCCCGATTGCCACCGAGGTGGAGTATGCATCCCCCACCTCAAAACCCAGATGCACTGCCATGGCCCAGTCAGGCAACCCACCAAGCAGCCAGGCACGTCGTCCAGCATGTCGCTCCATGAAGCCCGGTAGCGTGGAGTTCCGCAGGACCATAGAGTCATGAGTTGATCCAGGATATCGGGCACAGCAATGTGTGATGATCTTGTTGGCGTCGCATACCATCTGCACATTGATGGAATGGTATTTCTTGCGGCTGCGATACACCACCTCCATGGCATGCGGGACCACTAACTCCACGTGGGTGTACCTACACGATTTCGTATGCCTGACAGTGCATGGAAGGCAACTTTTGTATCGAATATCTCCTGGGGAGTCTGTGGTAGGGATATGTAGTCCCTTGTGTGCTTGTGGAGGGCATCCAGCACTTGGTTCAGAATCTGGGAAAATAAGGGTTGTGATATGCCATGCATGTGCCCGACTGTGTGCTGGTAGGTGCCTGTGGCAGGGAAGTGGAGCACAGACATTACCTTCATTAGAGGGGGGGTGGTGGTGCATATTTCAATGAGGCTCACTATGTCATCGTGTATCAGGACCACTATGGTGGTGATGGTGTCACGGTCCACACGGTACATGGTGTGGATTTGCTGAGGTGTTAGGTTGAAGGGAGTGGTTCTGATGCGAGTGATTGAGGGCTGCCGGCGTGGTAACGGTGGCTGCACTGGTGGGGCATGCTGGGCCTGTCTCACCCTCCTTCTCCTCCTGTGTCTCCTCTGTGGTGGCGGCTGTTGTTGCTGTTGATGTTGAGGCATTGCCAGCAGGTTCTCCAGCTCCAGTAATGCTACTACTATTGGTATCATCTTGGTGCGGGAGGGAGTGTGGTGTGTGGGTGTGCTCCTTTTGTACTGGGCGTGACTCCATTGCCTCCCCCTTTGCTGATTGTGTGCACCTGTGGCAGTTGGAAACACTGCTCAGGGCTCTTTATGCCTGGTCGGCGATGGCGGTATTTACGCCATGCCTGTAGGCACTTTTTCCGCTTTCATGAGGCCGTTATTTGCATGTCCACCTCACTTGTGATCTTCTCCGGTTTACGGTATGCCGCTAATGTGCGTGAGCCCAGACCGCTATTAACGGCATCATACTTTACAATGCCGTTAATAACAGTCTGGTTGGTCAGAATAGCCCGTAGCGGTAAGCGATGCCGGTAATCCTTTACCGGCATCGTTTTTCCCTTATCTCCAAACTCAGAATGAAGGCCAATGTTTTTTTTTCAAATGTGGCAACTGCAATCAATGCCAATATGCACATGACAATTGTAAAAGTTTTACTGATCCTTCAGGCTTTCATATCAAGATCAATGGCCCTCATTCCGATGTTGGTGCTAGTCATGGCGCTATTAGCTCATCCTACACAGGTTAGTTTTACAGGAATCCATTTATGTTGAATGGTAACATCTATACGACTGATCGGGATGACACGCTTCAGGCCTGTATTACGGTCTGAATTTGGAATGCGCATAACTAAACGTTCTAGGATACTATTCAATTAGACTCAAACGCGCATGTTTGTTCAGTAGTTTTGGGGGTGAACATGCAGCTTAAAATGCATTTCGCATGTACGCTCAGCATTTTCTATTATGCCCTCTAGGAGGTAACCAGTACAATATAATTAATAATAATTGGCATTTAGAGTTTTCTATGTTAGATTATGCAGACATAGAGAGTCAGAATACTGGAACAATTGTTCGCCACAGACATTTAACGGTTCGTTGGATACATCCATTTGAAGAACTAACCACATACATTTGATCTTGGGACATACAACTCCCCCAGGTATGTTGCATTATTACATACATTTTGACCTTTATTTTCACAATTGTGGTCGTGATGAAGGCTAACTTTGACTTCCAATGATTGACTTTTTTTGGACTAAAGAAACACATCATTCAGAAATAGGGTGAGAGCATTTCTTCTTCATGTGTTTTGTGGCGTAATAGCAATGAAATTATAATGACTACATCATTTTCTTAATTGTTTCTCTTTATAATACCTGACCATGACGTTGCAACCGTCCCTTGAAACTTCTTGTGTCGTATATCCAAAAACATTTTGTTTTTGTTTTTCTTAATTTCTCTTTGTTTATTTGGTGTTAAATTATTTGTGAACCAAAATACATTGGGCCTCATTACGACCCTGGCGCTAATTGGTTAACAGCACCGTAAAAGGCTGCGGCACCGTTAACCCATTAGCGCCTGATTACGAGGTCCCTTTGCGGGACCCGACCTTAATGGTATGTAAATTCATCAGCATCGTTATGGCATCTGTCAAGGTTCCATTCTAGTCATCGTGAGAAGGTATGAATGTGCAACATGGTTCTCTGATTGTGGCACAAACACCTCCATCCTTTGCTGTGATCATGTCTAAGACATATCTATTCTGCAGTGTCATCAGACTTATAGGTCTCAGCTCTTCTTTGAACACGTTGAATTCCTTTATGGCAGTCTTGATCGTCTGCAAAAACTCCCATCTGGTTATTTGTTACCATTTAGCAATCGCCATCATCTGGATCCCTGGCATAAAGATAGTCGTGAATACTGACACAGTCTTGCTGAACAACCTGTGCTCATATGGAATAGCACTGAAAGTGTCTATTGACTTGGCTGAAAAATAGTTCTCCCTCTTTGTTTGATTGAGAAATCCAAGTGACCTCTTCTTTCCTAGATGAGCATCAGCCTTTGGAAACTCTCCAATGTTCAAGTCGCTTCTCGGAATCACCAATGCTAGAACATGAATGATCATTATAGAATATAGTCCTCCCCAATCTCTGGGTAGCTTCATATAAGCACTGGATCAACAAGCCCAATAGTGGTCCATTATCACTACTGTCCCATCCTTCATTCCTGATACATCAAAGATTTGCCACATTGTTGATTTTCTCCAACTCTTCTTGTGCCATTGTTTCTGAAGCACAGTTTTGCATTTGCTAAGAGCACTACCTGCACTGGGCCTCCTTTATTTTCAACCCAGTTCAGTAGCTTGGCAAGTCTTGGCGAGAGAGATTTGCATCCTGTCTCCATATGATCTGTAACTGGTTTGCGATGTCCAGTTACTGCTACTGCTCTGCATATGAGTATGCCTTCTTCCCATCCATCTGGTGAAAGTACTGTTCTCCAAATCCGCATTTGTCCTCTCTCTTTGCATCTCTGGATTTCTTCTTCAGTCTTTCCTTGGCAATTAAGCTTTTTATTTATCTCACATTAATTCCTGCTCCTTTCATTCTAGGCTGTTTGTATCTTATCACATGATCTATGGTGTGTGGTCTTGCTCTTGTTTTCAAATCTTTTACATAATCATCTTCTTCTGGTGATGACCATTCTGTCACCCATGCCAAGGATGCTGTTCGACCCTGTAATTGACCTCTTGTATGACAGGGTGTAAGGTGCTGATAGGCAATGAGCTGTCTGGACATCTATTTCTATATCTATGAATATCTTAGAGATCCCCAATGCATAATGTAGGAGAGCACACATATAGCAACTATACTCTGAGGTTATTTTGACTACCTCTTGTTATTCCCTAAATGTGCTGTACTGTCTATCTAATCATTTAACTCATAATCATCTTCTCTTAAACCTCTCTTAGGTTTCTTTCTTGATAAGTGAGTCTGCACATAATGATCTTGGAGCAAATCAAAAACAGACCTCTCTCCAAAGGGAACTATAGGGCCATCTGTCACAAAAATAGGTGACTTCACATGTGTCACTGGTTTAGCAATAATCACATATGGTATTGGCCTTCGTTGAACAGATATATATGTAAGGGTCAGTGGTGTGGGAAGAATCAAATGAACTGCTGCTCTTTTTGGACTGGCAAGATAAGCAGCATACATTAGAAGAAACAGAAAAACAATAATAATGCTGTGCAAATATATATCAGGCACCAATACATTAATCCCCACCAGCATTGATTCTTCATACGTCACTGGGCTCATTTGTTGTCTACTACTGTATCACTATTAGGACTCCACATTTTGCCTGTGAACTACCTTTTAAGGAAGGAAAAACTTCTTTAATCAGACAAATTTGTCAGGTACTCACGAAGCTGTAATATTTATTTGATTATTGCTGAAAGCAATTTGCTTATAACTGGACAATTGTTAGGATCATGCAGGAAAATATGAACATCAGTACTTCTCCCCACCATTGCAGGATACGCTTGCAAAATAAAAACAGCCAATAAGAGCCGATGTGTGTCGACTATGCCATCATCAGTAAACAAAATAGGCATGTTGAGCTTTGTCATTAAATCTCGCCCCAGAATATTTACTGGTGTCTGCCGCGAATACAATAAAGGTGCAGACATGTCACATTCTCCCACAGAAATTTGCAAATCATCAGTAAAAAGAACTCTACTTGTAGCTCCAGAGAAGCCTTGAGCATTCATGGCATTTCCCGATAACAGAAATGCCCCCTCCCGTTTACATGAGCAAGTTGCACCCCTATCTACCAAAAAAAAAAGATTTGCCTCCTATTGATACATCAACCCTCGGTTACTCTTGGCGGTCTGGTGTTACCAATAGTACTGAACACATCAAGTCATCCTGGAGGCTGTCCTATTGTGGCCATATACTCATCCCAGTAGCTGTGAAAGGATTCCCTCTCATCACAGTGGCACCTCCCACTCTGCTGTCCTGTGTTTGTGTTCTGTTGTATTTGCATGGATGCGTGTTGCGACTGTCCTTGCGGTGGACTCAATGGTGCTTGCTGTAATTGCTGTGTTTGTTGCATTTGCTGCACTTGCTGTTGATGCACTGTCTGATCTTGTGCAAACCCATTTCTAACTTGAGGGCTATTTGCCAGAGGGTAAGCAGTCCCCCCTCTTGAAAATTGCCCAGTCTGTACATACCCTTGACTTCCACACATACTCGCAATGTGGAATGTCTTGCCACACGCCCAACAATCAAGAGGCGTTCTTCTAATTTGCCTTCCTTGCATATTCTGGTTTTCATTCTGCACATTCTGAATGTTATTTTGATTATTTTGAAAACCACCCCTACCTCTGAACCCCATTCCTCGGCCTCTTTACACAAACCTACTTCCTTCTTTATTTGTCTGCCACTGGTTATTTACCTGCAATACACCCATAGGTTGCTGCTTACCAGCCCTTCTCTGCTTGTTAAAACCGCCCCTTCTAAAGAGTATTTTGACAATTTCTTCTGTACTAGCTTGGCACTTCAAGCTTCTTAGCTTCTCCCGTTTATTGATCTTCTTTAGCAGCAGTCGACAATGATGCACTATATTCAACTGTATTTCTGCCCAAGGTTTTGCTTCCATGCCCCCTAATTTCTTGAGCTACCTCTGCACTTTCTCCAGCAGACCTTGACATAAAATGTGGTAAAATAGAGCCACTGATTTTCCCTGAAGGCTCTCGAGTCTCCAAGGTCCACCCTTCCTCAATACTTTGAATTCAAGAAAGCAGATCTTCCCCTTCTTGCATCTGATGTGCCAAAATTGCACCTATATCTGAGGTATCAGGATACTGCACCCTCAGTGATCTCCATACTTCTGCCCTACAATTCTTGAATGGTGCTCCATCATGAGCTGTATTCTGTGCCGTGACACTGGAATATCCTGCTTGTGTCCAACTCATAAATCAAGTTTCCCGCACCAATCGTTAAACTGGGAAGTTTATATCTTAAATTATCCTTTTACATCTGTGGCTATGGGATATTCTGGGACCTAGCTCCTCCTTTCTCTAATAAGGGGAACTGCGTAAACCCAGCTCCACCCTTGGCTCTTATTGTATGCCTATCCATAGCAGAGCCAATGCTTCTGCATTGCCTTCTTCCTGGCAATGACCTTAATCTGCTCACATATGGTGCCGATTCTACTTTGGTGCACTTGGGATATGCTATAAGATCAGGTGTCCTATCCTTAGGCTGTTCTAAATCTGGACATTTCACTTCCTTGTCTAACAGTGTGCATCCCTCAGGACCACATGTGTCTTATCCCCCCTCCTCACAGAAGGTTTCCTTTCTTCATCTGACATATCTAGTCCCCAACTAGTATGACTCTCTTCCCTTTCATCTCTGGTCAAAGTCAGCCTGTCTAACGACAAGGCTCGGTGCTTGAGACTAAACAGGCTCCCTCCCTTGCCTCATGACTGAGCAATTATAGATCGATCTTCCTTTCAGCCAATTCACCTTTACTTCTCATCTCTTGATAAACTTTATCAATTCTGTCTCCAATGCATCCTATCTCAAAACTCTCATCTAGGTTTGCCCTAGATGGTCCTGGTGTTGCTTCCTTTAATGAAGCAAACACCTCTTAGTTTATTTCAAGTGGTTCTGTCGCTGCTCATTGTGGCAGAACAAACTACTCTTTATGGCTCCATGATATCGCTGGACATGGTTCCAATAACCCCTTTCAAATATGCTCAATGTCGTGTTCCTTTTGTCTCCTTTTTCATTCCATTTGTTCGTCTAATTCACTTCATTTTTTTGCTTCCCATCTGACCCATTCCTCCTCTTTTCTTTTCTCTTCCCTTCTTTCATTTGCTCTACGCACTTCCTCATCTCTTCGTCTTTGGATTCTCTCATCCTACAATTTCTGTTCTTCTTCCTATTCTCTCTTCTTTGCTAGCCTGTCCTGTTCTTCGAATGCTCTCCTCCTGTTATGATACTTTCTTTGCTCCTCTGCCCTTTCTTCCTTTCTTTGTTGTTATTCCTGATACATTTATTCTCGTTGCTGTCTATTCTTTCTTTTATTCTCATCTTCCCTCAGACTGTTTTCTCGTATCTTTTTAATCTTGTTCGTCTTGGTCTTCCCCTTGCCTAACCTCATTGATGCTTTACCCATCAGGTTCAAGCAATATCTGTCCACCCATCCCTTTGTTCTGTACAAGCGTTATCTCGTCAGCGTTATCCTTTTCTCCTTTCCATCTCTTAATATCTCGTTCTATATCTGTGGTCACGTTTAATCGTACATTTTTCTACTCCTTTTCTGCAAGGTCTTAAAGATTTCTTCATTTTTCTTCCTCTCTTCTGAACTGTCACCACTGCTATACGCAGGTGACCCATATATTGGATTACTATACCCTGTTGCCGCTTTCAGTTGGATATAGTTCTACATTTTTCATACTATCGCTGTTTATTTCTGACAGAGTAGGGGGAGCAGAAGGCATAACACCCTTCTCCTTGCTCTGGTTAAGCATCCATTCCTAAGGGGGCAGATCCTCTCGCTCCTCCTGATACATCTTCCAGAGCTCTAAAATAGCTAACCTTTTCTCTAACTTCTTTCCCATGAACGTTGCATGCAAGTATGTGGTCATGTGCTGTAATACTGCTTTTGACAGTGATCCCACTTGTGGCCATGGCATGAACATTTTATCTGCAGTGCCTTTTACCCATTCTGCAATGTACATTTTGATCTTGGGCATGTGTTTTAACAAAGTTTTACACATGTGCATCACTGGTGTGACTTCTCCCATTTTGACAAGTCTCAATTTACTGTCTATGCTTGCCTGCGTTTACACAAAATATGATCGTGCTCTACACTCGCCGCTCAAGGCTTTACTTTTCAATGCTTTCAAACTACCCTGCGGTCAGCGCCGACAATGAACCGAGATAGATAATATCTTTTTGCCTCTATTTAACACAGACTATTCTTGCCATCTCTGCCAATGCTTCTTTAAACATAAAATTCACAAACAGACAAACATGTCGACTTTCACATGCACGTCATGACACCTCTTTTCACTTAGCCTGTAAAGTACTCCCATGGAGTTTGAATTGTCTTCTTTCACAGACCTGTCTGCGTGTCGTCTATTTTTATCCACTTGGGTTTTAAGACAATGGGCCTCATTACGACCCAGGCGCTAGTGGGTTAACGGCGCCGTAAAAGGCTGCGGCGCCGTTAACCTATTAGCGCCTAATTACGAGGTCCCTTTGCGGAACCCGACCTTAACGGCTGGTTTTACCAGCCGTTAAAGTAGGGACCCGCAAAGGGACCTTGGTGCTAAGTACGGTGCCGCAATTTGCGGCACCGTACTTAGCGCCTTCCCCTTTCCCATTGAGCCTTATGGGGCAAAAATGGGAATGGGGAAGGGCCATCGCGGCATGGGGAATTACCGCCCCGCCAACCTCGGAATGGGGTGGTAATTCCCCATTCCGCCATGGCGGATACCGGCATGGACCATGGTGCTAACAGCACCATGGTCCTCCGCCTGGGTCGTAATGAGGCCCAATGGGCCTCATTATGAGGTGGGAGGTAGCCATGGTGCTAGTAGCACCATGGCTACTCCTTACCGCATTCTGGGTCCCGAAATAGTGACTTACCGGGTCATTCCAACCTTGGAGGACCCGGTAAGTCCCCATTCCGGGAACCATTCCCCATTCCCATTCGAGCCCCCATAGGGCTCAACGGGAATGGGGATGGAGCTAATAATGGAACCGCAATCGTTGTGTAGGCTGAGCTTTTTTCCCCTTCTGGTGTTGCATGCACTAAGGTTTGTGTCACAACCCTGTAAAGCGGATATGAACATTGGTGCAGTAATTAACACATTGGCCCTCATTACGACTCCGGCGTTAACCAATGGCGCTAATAGCACCATGGTCAACGCCGGTAACTTACCGATTCCGCCAATGGTAAATGGGGAATTACCACCCCATTCCAAGGTTGGCGGGGCGGTAATTCCCCATTTACCATTGGCCCTTCCCATTCCCATTTTTGCCCCATAGGGCTCAATGGGACTGGGGAAGGCGTTAATTACGGTACCGCAAATTGCGGTACCGTAATTACCTTGAAAGTCCCTTTGCGGGTCCCTACTTTAACGTCTGGTCCAGACCAGCCATTAAGATCGGGAGCCGCAAAGGGACCTCGTAATCAGGCGTTAAGGGTTTAACGGCGCCAACACCTTTTACGGTGCCGTTAACCCCTTAACGCCAGGGTCGTAATGAGGGCCGTGTAATTTAGGTTTTTCATTAAGTACATACATTTTGTTGCCATTAAGTTGCCACGCGGGTACAGCTGCCTAAATCCACTCCTTTCATCCTTGGAAGTATCCTCACCAATCAGCTCAATTCTCGGTTACAGCTTAAGTCACATGCCGTTTTAAATAATACTTATTACATATAGGGGTAACTCCATTGGCTTTGGGCCTAAAAAGGTGGCATAATTGGTACTTAATAGTCAGTGAAAGGGGGCCATGATGACTACTGGGATTCAACTGGTAAAGGTTAATATGCATTATACCCACATCTCACGCACACTATAGGAGAGTGTACTTTCCAAAAATGTTCATTTCATCACAATGATGTCATGGAAGGTGAAGCGGTCATTTAGGTTTTCAAGCTCTTTTATATTCGATTCTCAGACAGGGACTTAGCTGCATTCCATATTACTTTCCAAGCATGTTTTATTGGCCTCAGGAGTGGAAACAAAGATGTTTAGTGAGCTTAACGATGATGTCTTTTTTGTCTGGGACCTGATCCTTTCTCTGTGTGATTGGAGGGCACTATAGATTTACAGGGTAATTCATAGAATTTCGCAGAAAACTGTGTCCGCGTGCGATTGTCTGCGCCAGGCACGTGCGCTAAAACCGATTTCCGCGCACAGCGTATTCATGGATTTTAGGCTCCCAAACCAGCCGTGGCGCAGAGAATCGCAGCGACCCTGCAGCAGCGCCAGTAACGCCCCCAAGAACGCCCTTGCGCAAGGAAAAGCCATCAAAATCGCTAAATCATCGCAAAGGGCTGCGCTAACCCTGGACCAGTTCACCGGGCTGGCAAACAGCAAACGCCAAGCGGGGAACGTGTATTTCAGGGGTGCGCAGGAAGTTCCACACGCGATTCCAGCAGGGTACGTGTATTTCAGGGGTGCGCGGGAAGTTCCACACGCGATTCCAGCAGGGTACGTGTATTTCAGGGGTGCGCGGGAAGTTCCACACGCGATTTCAGCAGGGTATGTGTATTCCAGGGGTACGCGGGAAGTTCCACACGCGATTCCAGCAGGGTACGTGTATTTCAGGGGTACGCGGGAAGTTCCACACGCGATTCCAGCAGGGTATGTGTATTTCAGGGGTGCGCGGGAAGTTCCACACGCGATTCCAGCAGGGTACGTGTATTTCAGGGGTGCGCGGGAAGTTCCACACGCGATTTCAGCAGGGTACGTGTATTCCAGGGGTGCGCGGGAAGTTCCACACGCGATTCCAGTAGGGTACGTGTATTTCAGGGGTACGCGGGAAGTTCCACACGCGATTCCAGCAGGGTACGCGTATTTCAGGGGTGCGCGGGAAGTTCCACACGCGATTTCAGCAGGGTACGTGTATTTCAGGGGTGCGCGGGAAGTTCCACACGCGATTTCAGCAGGGTACGTGTATTCCAGGGGTGCGCGGGAAGTTCCACACGCGATTCCAGCAGGGTACGTGTATTTCAGGGGTGCGCGGGAAGTTCCACACGCGATTCCAGCAGGGTACGTGTATTTCAGGGGTGCGCGGGAAGTTCCACACGCGATTTCAGCAGGGTATGTGTATTTCAGGGGTTCTGGGGAGTACTACACGTGAATTGGCCGTGTAGGTCCTCCCAGGTGTACGCTCCACAACCTCCACGGCCCCTGAAGGCAGCCCACACCACGTGGGACTACCCTGCACCCCTGCTCATGTCCCGCAGGCAGCCCATCCACCATGGGCAGCCCCCACCAGGCCCCCACTCATGTCCCCCTGCACCCCCAGGAGTGCATGGGCACCCTCCATCAGGCCCCCACTCATGTCCCCCTGTACCCCCACCCCCCAGCAGTGCATGGGCACCCTCCACCAGGGCCCCACTCATGTCTCCCACCACCCCACCCCCAAGCAGTGCAGGGGCACCCTCCACCAGGCCCCCACTCATGTCTCCCACCACCCCCACCACCCAGCCACCAGGGGCACCCTCCACCAGGCCCCCACTCATGTCTCCCACCACCCCCACGCCCCAGCCACCAGGGGCACTCTCCACCAGGCCCCCACTCATGTCTCCCACCACCCCCACCACCCAGCCACCAGATGCACCCTCCACCAGGCCCCCTCTCATGTCTCCCACCACCCCCACCCCCCCAGTCACCAGGGGCACCCTCCACCAGGCCCCCACTCATGTCTCCCACCCACCCCCACCCCCCCAGTCACCAGGGGCACCCTCCACCAGGCCCCCATTCATGTCTCCCACCCACCCCCAACCCCCAGTCACCAGGGGCGCCCTCCACCAGGCCCCCACTCATGTCTCCCACCACCCCACCCCCAAGCAGTGCAGGGGCACCCTCCACCAGGCCCCCACTCATGTCTCCCAACACCCCCACCACCCAGCCACCAGGGGCACCCTCCACCAGGCCCCCACTCATGTCTCCCACCACCCCCACCCCCCAGCCACCAGGGGCACCCTCCACCAGGCCCCCACTCATGTCTCCCACCCACCCCCACCCCCCAGCCACCATGGGCAGCCCCCACCAGGCCCCCACTCATGTCTCCCACCACCCCCACCCCCCAGCCACCAGGGGCACCCTCCACCAGGCCCCCACTCATGTCTACCACCCACCCCCACCCCCCAGCCACCAATGGCAGCCCCCACCAGGCCCCCACTCATGTCCCCCTGCACCCCCACCCCCCAGCAGTGCATGGGCACCCTCCACCAGGCCCCCACTCATGTCTCCCACCCACCCCCACCCCCCAGCCACCATGGGCAGCCCCCACCAGGCCCCCACTCATGTCCCCTGCACCCCCACCCCCCAGCAGTGCATGGGCACCCTCCACCAGGCCCCCACTCATGTCTCCCACCACCCCCACCCCCCCAGTCACCAGGGGCAGCCTCCACCAGGCCCCCACCCATGTCCAACTCATGTCTCCCACCACCCCCACCCCCCAGCACTGTGGGGCACCTGCCAGCAGGCCCCCACCCATGTCCAACTCATGTCACCCACCACCCCCACCCCCCAGCACTGTGGGGCACCTGCCAGCAGGCCCCCACCCATGTCCAACTCATGTTCCCCACCACCCCCACCCCCCAGCACTGTGGGGCACCTGCCAGCAGGCCCCACCCATGTCCAACTCATGTTCCCCACCACCCCCACCCCCCAGCACTGTGGAGCACCTGCCAGAAGGCCCCCACCCATGTCCAACTCATGTTCCCCACCACCCCCACCCCCCAGCACTGTGGGGCACCTGCCAGCAGGCCCCCACCCATGTCCAACTCATGTTCCCCACCACCCCCACCCCCCAGCACTGTGGGGCACCTGCCAGCAGGCCCCCACCCATGTCCAACTCATGTTCCCCACCACCCCCACCCCCAGCACTGTGGGGCACCTGCCAGCAGGCCCCCACCCATGTCCAACTCATGTTCCCCACCACCCCCACCCCCCAGCACTGTGGGGCACCTGCCAGCAGGCCCCCACCCATGTCCAACTCATGTTCGCCACCACCCCCACCCCCCAGCACTGTGGGGCACCTGCCAGCAGGCCCCCACCCATGTCCAACTCATGTTCCCCACCACCCCCACCCCCCAGCACTGTGGGGCACCTGCCAGCAGGCCCCCAACCATGTCCCCCTGCCCCCAGGTCCTGACGATACACAATCATGGCAGTAATGGGCAGCATACCCAGCACAAACACCCAGCCAAGGATTGCATCCACCCACATAGCAAATGCAATTACATGATACAACCCCAATGGCAAGTATGTAAATGAACACATGTCCGTCACACACACATACACAATGGGTGCAAGTGAATGTCAAAACCCATATCATGACATGCATGAAACCAATGAGAAAATACCACAAAAGAAAGTTATAAAAACATGTATTCTCGAAGAAAATGATGTAAACTAATCAAACATACAACAATGGGGATAACTAAATAAATTGTCCTCGTCCGATAAGTAATGTAAAAATCAAAAAAACAAAGGAATCCAAAAACTAATGTTGTCCAAAGCAAAATCATGGTGAAAAAAAATAAGGAAAAACCATTGCCTCATGGTGAACACAAATGTAAATCAAAAAAATGTATTTTAAAAAATCCAACTATACACAAGAATATTCCAGGGTCCATGAGCCCAACACTATAAATGAAACCTACTACTACCTAATAAAAAAACTATATACAGAAAAGTGGCCATTGTCCGAGCGGTCCAAAAAAATCTCATAAAATAAAGGAAAGCTAACACTAACTAACTAAAGAACTATATACAATGGCAGCGGGCAAGTCCTGCGGCTCACTCTGTGATGTTGCCGGCCAGGGCATCATCGAACTCCATGTCGATGTCCTGGAGGCGGGACTCTGTCCCTGGCCCCGAGGTCTCGCAGGGATAACCCCATGTTCTCCTCAAACTCCCTGCGAGCTTCCTCGAGGCACTCAGCCCGCCTCAACGCCCGACGCATGGAGAACTCCGCCCTGACCATGGTGAGCCGCTCCTCTTCCGCCCGCTGCCGCTCCGCACCTATCCGCTGGACCAACTGCTCCCACACGGAAGACACTACCATCCCAGGGTTCTCCTGCCCTCCGGCCGATGCCTGCCCCTCTGATCTTGATGGCCCCGAGCCATGATGCCTCCCACGTCGAGCCTGCTGCTGCCTCCGACGCCACTGCCTCTGCCAGCACGACGGCATCCAGGATGATGGAAACCACCGACGCCGTCGTGCACGTGCCCTGCCCGATGATGCCGTCACATCCTCCATCTGCTGGGGTCCAGTTGCTGTGTTGTCCACCCCTGCTGGGCCTCTGACTCCCGACTGTGGCAGGGATGGGATCCCCACCGAGCTGGCTGCTTTGGTCAGGGCAGGTCCACAGGGGGCCCTGGTGGCATCTGGGCCGGAAGACGGCAAGGAGAATGACTGGCGTATAGTCTCCACAGAGGAGGACAGGGCCGCCAGATTGGCCGACACATGCAGGAAACCCCCGAACATGGCCGATCCCAATTGGGCCACGTCGGCACGGTGCTCTTCGTGATGACGTGCGTGCTCCTCCTGGGAAGCACGCACGGCATCACGAATCACAGCCATGCTCATCGCGACCCCAATCAGGACCTTCTCCACACGGCCAGGGGTCCCCTCGTCCGCAGGTGGAGGGGAGTCAGATGACATGGACATCCCCTCTACCTGCGGACGGGCCTGGGACGGGGCATCCCTGCTGGTGCAAGGTGGTGCACCCACAGGTTCAGGGACAGCGACATGCACATGCCCCTCCACGGTGACCTGTGCTGCCTCCTGCCCCTGCCCCTGGACTGCACCACTTGCACCAGCAGGGATGCCCCCACCAGGCCCCATGTGCACCTCAGTGGCGGCCTCCTCCTCCTCTGTGGAAACCACCAACCTGGATGGATCCTCGCCGTCTACCGCCGTAGCAGGCCCCTGTGGGGGCTCACCCACCCCTTCCGCTGCAGCCGTGGGGGCATCCCCGCCGCCTTGCTCCACAGCGCCGTCTCCGCCCTCTCCTTCACTAGCCGCTGCGTAGAGGGAGACATAGAACACAAGCATCAGGGTACTGTACAATGGTCCCCTAGACAGGAAGCAATAGCAGATGAGTGCCACTGTCAAAGTACACTTCCATCATGTCACACCACAACACATGTGTCAGTCCAGGCAAAACACACACAGTGACAGTCATGGTGCGTGCCATGGACATTTCAATGCATGTCCAATGGACTCTCGAATCATACAATGTACTGGGACTCACATGCATCATGGGTCATGCCTGTCACATGCACACACTTCACCTCAGTCACATCCACCTGGCCCCGTACACCCCAATCACAGTGCATACAAGGATGACTAGGCTGCATCAGTGAATCTGTACATTGTCACAGACATGTGTCATGCATCCATGACACTCACAAGTCACAGACACGCAGGTCAGGCACACAGACATGGATACCACATATGTATCTGGCATCAGCACCCATCCCTCGCCCCCACCCATGTCCAGGAACAGAGACTGCCATGCTCTCATGTGTGCAATCTGCACAGGGCTCCCCATGTCGCATTCAAACACATGCAACAACCGTGCGGTTCACACATTGCAGGTCGCACATGCATTCCCATGATGTACCTGCACACATACATGCGTACATGGCCTATGTCACACATGCAGGCAAGTATCAGACAACCAGCACACTGCAACATGCCCTGTCTCACACAGCAATGCTTGGCCACTTACCGCTCAACTCCAGACGGGTCTCCCTCTCAAGGACCTGGGCGTGGAGTGCTGGGTGTGCGCGTTCCAGGACCCTCAACTGGATGGAACTCATGCGGCCCCGGCCCCCCTCCACGAGGCGCCGGGCCTTCATGAGGGTCCTGGACCTCAAGTCTTCCCAGCGCTTCTTGACCTTCTGGATGGTGCGGGTTGCCACCCCCTCCGCGTTGATGGCAACCACACAGTCGGCCCAGATCCTGTCCCGTCCTTCCTTGTTGGCGCGGGACGATCCGAAGAGGGCATCATACTGCCCCAGGACTTGCTCCACCAGGACACCAACTTCGGTGGCAGTGAAGCTGGTGCCCCTCTGCCCCTCTGGCTGGGGGTTGCCACTGGTGCCAGATGTTGATGTGCCCGACATGGCAACCCCAGGGGCAGGAGTGGGTGGGCAACTGGGTCCTGGGGCTGGGTTGTGGAGCGATGTTATCCGAGTCGGGAGTCTTCTGTTCCAGCAGGGGTGGACACAGCAACTGGACACCTGCAGATGGCTGATGTGCAAGCACCAAATGGCAGGGCACGGTGGCAGCAGGCAGGCAGGCAGGCAGGCAGCAGCAGATGGCACGTGGGAGGCTGCTCGGGGCACTGGGGGGCAGTAATTCGGCCTTCTGGGCAGGAGCGTGGTCTTCCGTGTGTTTTCGCGTGGCCAGCTTGATACGGAGTGATTTGGCACGTGAAAATCCTGCACGTCAGCGTGAAAATCGAGGAAAGGCCCTTAGCGCGTAAGCGCGTCAGCACGCGTACGCGATTTCATTGGACCAAAGGCCCTTACAGCGTAAGCGCGTCTGTGACGTTTTGCGCACGGGCGTTGCCCTGGCAGGGCTTGGTGATCCCGCGTGCCTTTATGTTCTGTACGTGCTTTTCGTGCGGTGCGTGTGTTTTCCATCCGTTGGGGTTCACACGCTATTACTTCACAGCGGGTGTTGGCTACGCGTTCTTCTACACGCAAGGCAGACGGTGAGTGGTACCCCGCTCCTCCCCCAGGCCCGATCACGTGAGAAACTTCACGCGAACCCCTGTAATACACGTAGCCCGCTCCCCCAGGCCCGATCGCGTGAAAAACTTCACGCGAACCCCTGTAATACACGTAGCACGCTCCCCCAGGCCCGATCGCGTGAAAAACTTCACGCGAACCCCTGTAATACACGTAGCACGCTCCCCCAGGCCCGATCGCGTGCGAAACTTCACGCGAACCCCTGAAATACACGTAGCACGCTCCCCCAGGCCCGATCGCGTGAGAAACTTCACGCGAACCCCTGAAATACACGTAGCACGCTCCCCCAGGCCCGATCGCGTGAGAAACTTCACGCGAACCCCTGTAATACACGTAGCCCGCTCCCCCAGGCCCAATCGCGTGAAAAACTTCACGCGAACCCCTGTAATACACGTAGCCCCCTCCCCCAGGCCCGATCGCGTGAAAAACTTCACGCGAACCCCTGTAATACACGTAGCCCGCTCCCCCAGGCCCGATCGCGTGAGAAACTTCACGCGAACCCCTGTAATACACGTAGCCCGCTCCCCCAGGCCCGATCGCGTGAGAAACTTCACGCGAACCCCTGTAATACACGTAGCCCGCTCCCCCAGGCCGGCCCGATCGCGTGAAAAACTTCACGCGAACCCCTGAAATACACGTACCCTGATGAAATCGCGTGTGGAACTTCCCGCGCACCCCTGAAATACACGTACCCTGCTGAAATCGCGTGTGGAAATTCCCGCGCACCCCTGAAATACACGTACCCTGATGAAATTGCGTGTGGAACTTCCCGCGCACCCCTGAAATACACGTACCCTGCTGAAATCGCGTGTGAGACTTCCCGCGCACCCCGGTATACACGCACACATATTTTTTGTCAGCGGGTGTCCATGTTTGTGGGTACCCCTTTGCACGTCATTTGTCCTGGAGGGCCACAGTATAGGACATTCATCATGGCAGTATATAGGTGCTATTTGTTGGCGCACCTTTTGGCGCACATTTCTTACAGCCGCAGAGACGCTACCGCCTGCTTTCTTGTGGCGGTCGTGTTTGTGCCTGTGCGTTGGTTTGAGCGTGCGCTTTTTTCCCCTATTCTATTCCATGAATACGTGTTGTAGGCGAGCGTGTGGGCGTTCCGCGCACTTGTGCCCTGTACTTTCCCCCGTGACGCCCACGTTTTGGCAAGTTGTTCCCCATTCCGAGTGTTACGCCCGTGTTCCGCCTACTTTTGTTGCGTGCGCCGCGCTATGTGCGAATTTCGCTGTGGCCTGTGCGATTTTCGCTGTGACCTGGTGCACGCTGTTAGATGGCCTGTGCGCCAACGTGCGCCGCGCACTTTTTTATCGCACATCCGCTGATTTTCTCGTGCACGGACTTCCATGAATCGATGTGCGCTGCTTTTCGTGCGATTTTCGCACTTGCACTGCGATTTTCGCTATTCCACTGCGATTCGCATGTTTTTGCCCACTTGCGCCGCGCTAATTATTCCATGAATCGGCCTGTTAATCTTTACAGCATTGTATAGATAGTGCTATAGATGGAAAAGTTGCAGAAATATTCGGCAGCCATTGGAAAACTGATTCTAACAAGTGATGGGGAACACTTCCTCTTAACCTCACAGTATAAAAGGGAAGTACGTGTACTCTTAGCTTTCTTTCTACTTGTCCAGTCCAAACTCCACCAAGATGCAAACTGACAGTGGAAGAAACATGCAGGTGTACGGCAGAGGTGGTGTGATGTCAGTCTCCAGTGCTAAACCCACTCGACCTGCCGACCAGACTGAACTGGGAAGCATAAGCGACTGGTATGAACGTGTGGAATTAGGTGAGAGTTGTCTGCCCACCACACTTTAGCCTGGAGGCTCAACTTCCAATTCCATTTAGGACTGTCTCCCTATACTCACAGGCTCAGCTTCAAGCACTGCAATAGTGATTCAGATCATCGGGGTAATTCATGGAATAAATGTGCGCTGAAAGCGCCCGTTTCCATATTCATGGAACACATTGCGCATGGTTTACCTGAGACCTGTGTTGAATCTGCGCGGGTCCAACATGTCACTGCAACACCGCGAATGACTTGCGCGATACGGCCTGTGAAGGTGCACACCGTCCAGCGCACACACCTAAAAAGGGGGCGGAACATGTGAAATGGGGAACAACACGTGAAAATGTTGGTGTTACGGACGAAGCACCGCAGTAAAATCCTTGCAACGCCCACACACGCGCTAACAACAAATATTCATGGAATCAAACAGGGCTCACCGGCGCGCAGCGAAAGACATGCAAACCCGGAACCACGTACGTCACGCAAAAGCTGGCGGATACGCCCCCCGCACCAAAGCCAATGCATAAAAGTGCACGCAAACAACAAACGCCTGTATACAGCAACGATGATTGTACCATTCCTCGCAGCAGTGATTGTGGGACACCGGAGGAGGATAGCCAGGCCCCGTATTTATTTACCCATGACCAGCCTTTTTGGGATGCCTGGTGACCAGGTCTATGACAGGTATAGGTTTCCACCTCATATCATCCTAGACCTGGTCACTGAGTGGGAGGATTAAATCACATCACCCACCCTGTGCTCCCAAGCACTGAGCCCCTTGGAAAAGGTGCTCAATGTACTGCATTTTTTTGCCACTGAGTCATTTCAATGGACAACTGCCATAGCTGGGAGCGTCTCACAGCCCACGCAGTCACGCTGCATACACCAGGTGTTGTCAATCATGACTGCATGCCCCTCAGTCCGCAGGCACATATACATGCCCAGAACACCCGCAGAAAGGCAGGGCGTAGTCCAGGACTTTTACAGGGTGGCACACTTCCCCAAAGTGCTTGGTGCCATTGATTGCACCCATTTGGCTCTACGTCCACCTAGGGCCATTGAGCACATCTATCGCAATCGCAAGCACTGGCCTTCCATCAACATGCAGGTTGTATGGGATGCCAAGGGAATCATTACCTCTGTCTATGCCAACTATCCAGGGTCCACCCATGATAGTTTCATATTCAGAATGTCACCCCTAAATCGGGACCTGGAAGCTGGGAGGCATGGCAACACATGGCTCATTGGTGAGTACAAATGCTTGTGCACATGCATGCATGTCACATACAGACACATAGACAAACCCAAATAATGACAACCATTATCACCTTCCCAGGGGACAGTGCCTACCCTCTGAGCACCTACATCATGGCGACAATACAGAACCCCACCACACCACCCCAGGTAATATACAACGCTGCCCATATTTCAACCAGGGCCATAGTGGAGAGCACATTCAGAGTGCTAAAGTCACGCTTCCACTCCCTTGACCGCTCCAGTGGACAGCTACTATATGCACCACCAGTAGTGTGCAGGATCATTGTGGCAGCATGTGTCCTGCACAATGTTGCAACATTGTGGGGTGTACCGGTGGACATGGTGGTGCCCCCATATCCCCAACCACATGCACGCCCGCTGTGCATGGGAGGGGAAAGGGCACGTGGCGAGGCTGCCCATACCCAGCTTGTGGCACAATTTTCCACCTAAAATCACACCCCTCTGGGTGTACACAGGCCTGGCCCATTCCAGGTGACAATTGATGAGGACAAAGGGACAATCAACTGTCACTACCTTACCACCCTGAGAAGGTGTCCTTGGAAGTACTACATTGTGTGCATCCCTAGCAACTTAAACCAAGACAATCTTGTGTGACCAAAAGGAACACATTCAAGATTCAGTATGCCACTAACCCCATGCAAAACAGCACATCCAAATACTGCTTTGTCACCTAAACCCTCCCAAAACCCATGTTACACAGGCAACACACCACACCATGGCATGCAATGTAAAAAGTCAAAAATAAATGCACAACACATGACACAACTGTCACAAATTGCACTTTGACAAATTGAAATATGTCCAAAACAATTCCCTCTGAGACATTAAAATGAAACTGTACACAGGAACACCCATTTACCAATATAACATATCATAAACACAGGACCCAACAGTGACAATGTCAGATAGTGACCAATCACAATCGCACAAGTGCCTCAATGTGACAAAGCCACCACATGGAGCACTTCCATCTTGACTGGGTCTCTGCTAGCTAAAGTGGGCAGGGTAACACATACATCATGAAGGGTATCAATGATGGAGACAGGCAAGGTAATACATGAAGATGTAATATCATAAAATACACATTTACCAATATCCAAAGCAAAATGCATGCTAAACATGCACTGGTCAAACAATCATGAATCCCCACAAGGGGTGTATACACAGATTGGAGACTGGCCACAGAAATGATGGAAGCCCAATGCCTCTGTGTAAGTTACTGTCACACGCTGCCCTCTTTGCAAGCCCATGGAAAGGGGAAGCAGGAGTGGCACATGTGTCTAGACCCCAATCCACAAACACAAACACGAGACAAGCCTGTATGGGCCCTGCAGGAACACACAGTGGATGCCTACGGGTGCCACACAAAGGAACACACTGTTACATGAATGCACAAAAGACAAAAAAATGATAAAAAATTAAAAATAAAAAAAAGGCCATAGTGGACAAGGGGGTGTGGGGGCAGCCAGCAGGGAGGACGTGGAGGGTGCACCTCAACACCCACATGCGTGGATGTTGAGAAAAAAAACCCCATGGGTTCATGGTCTGCACGGCTGGCCTTTAGTGGGAGAGCTCTCGCCGCTGTCGGCACCCTGTGGTGTAACATTAGAAGGTGAGTGTGGCAAGGGAGGCTGACCATGCATAGCCCTGGTATGCTCCTCAAAGGCAGCAAGCATTCAGGCCTGAAAGGTCTGATTCTGCATGATTACAGTACAGAGGTCCCCTTGCAGCACCCTACTGCTGGCCACCTCAAGTGCAGCCAGAGTAGTTCTGAGGGAGGTGTTCTCTTCCCTCAAGGCATCCCTGTGGGCCTCTGCAGCCATGGCTGTGCACAGAGCCCCCAGTTCAGCCTGTCGGTCCCTGTTGGTGGCCAACATGTCCAGCCTTTATGAGTGGCATGTGGACCGCACTGCCTGCTGCTAGAGCTCCATCTGCCTTTCAGGGGGAAAATTGAATTGGCTACCATTTCCATGCCCTGACACATCATCTCACATGATGCCCCCTGTTGCTGTGCAATGGTATACATGGAATTCTCCCACACAGTATTCCTGGGTGGCTCACAGCCACCACATTGCAGGGCACCACAGCTGTCGGGCCAAGGATACCTGGCCCTTACTGTGCTGGCACTGCCTCGGCTGCAGGACTGCCTCCCTTGCCGAGCTGCGCCAGGAACAGGAGCAAGTAGTGTGGAGCATGAGCCTGCATCCGTAACGTAACCACCACAGACGGACATACCCACACTGACTGGTCCCTTGAGGGGTCTACCCCCACTGCAGGTGTGTCGGACAGAACAGCATCCACAGCAGAATCACTCACCTGCAACAGCAATGAGGGGTCAATTTCTGATTCCGCACCAGAGGCATAGGATTCCTCAGAGGTGTACTCAGAGACACCCCTGGCCAGAATGGTCTGGAGCACTAAGGGATGTTCATGGGCTACCACCCCATGGCCTCCACTGGCACCTGGTTGGGGCTCTGAATACTCCACCCCCTCCGCCATCTCCTCCTCCTCCACTGCTTCCAGTGCCTCATCACCTGCACAAAATAAAAAGAAGACATGACCACACATGTTAACAGCAGAGGCCACACACATAGGTATTACAATGTTGACCGCAACACATGAAGCAGCCGTGTGACACATGACACATGACACAAACTTAGGCATGCATGCAGTGCCAATGTAATAAAATGGGACCCTGCAAGCAGACATGGATGCGTGTCAAATGGCAAAATAAGACATGTACTGCATGGGGCATATAACCTGCATCACACACAAGCTTGTGACTGGCATAGTCCTTCCACAAACATGACAGATTCCAACACACAGATGGCACGTAGCATAGCCATGCATGAACTGTCAACTAGACCCAGATGGAAGCTCAATACTAGCTCAATACTACTGCCCATGAGCCATGTACAATGTATGTCATTTGACATTTCATTTAAATCACTAAAATAAAACACACATATGTCACAGGCTGCAACGACGCTAGGGTGTTGAAATACAGTGAAGGAAGGCACATGGATTCATCAGTTGCAGGTCACTTTGACATGACGCAAGTGAATAGGCATGTGGAAGGGGAGAACATGGCTCAGAAGTGTGTGGGTGCACTGCAGTACACGTTTACAGCGTCAAATACCATTGAGAACACAGGCAGTAATGTGAATGTTGTGGACTGATGGCAGTGTAATGGCAAGTGCAGTAATTCTGTGTAAAGTGTTGTTAGTGGGTTGTAGGGATACAGTAAACCCCACCCCCAAGGGCGGGGGGTTGCTTGGAGGCAGTGCATGGCTCAAAATGGTTGCTCAGAGTACTGTGTCGTAGCAGACAGTGTGGGCAAGTGTCAACTGCAATCTTTCAGTCATCTGCGACTACAGCAGGAGAGAGGAGGACAGTAAGCACAACACATGAGAAAGCATCAGAAGTGCCCCCGGACCCGGAGAAGCAATAACAACAGTTGCATGGAGGCAGGGAGGCTGTAACAGAGGGATGCTTATGCCCCACACAGACAAGAATCCAAACTAATGGCCATGAGGAGCAACTGACCCTGAGTGAGCAGGAAAGGGATGATGAAATACCATGAGATGGAAGCAAATACTGGAGATGGAGTTGAATTAATTGCTTGCCCAGGACCCATATGGACTTGCTGGGAATGCACAGGGTCCAGGAATGAACACTCATGGCCATTGTGAGCCTGTAGTCTGCCATCAGAATCACCAGTCCCATGGAGACAGTGATCTGCTTGGGGATGGAGAGATAAGGAAAAATGCCTCTGAGGAGGAACAGCTGGCAGGTTGACCACACAGAGACATCAGTCATGTGACGATAGAAGGTTAGTGTTGATTGGAAGATAATCACAGGCTATCCGCGACCATAGGTTGGAGCAAAAATAGGACCAAGAGAGGCTGCACAGAGATTGTGATGGAAGGAAGGAGCAGGTGGGGTGATGAGGATTACCTCAATATGCAGGACATGGTTTGTATGCAGTCTGCATGACAGCAAGCACGTATCAGTCCAACATCACATGGGTCACACATGGCAGTCATGTCAATGTAGCCTGAACTGGCAGAAAATCATAACACATCACCCAAGCAACATACACATGGCCTGGACACACACGCATCACCACGCACCGGACATAGTCTCATAATTTGGCAGCCCTCCCACGCCTTGGACCTGCTCCACTGCGATGACATCACCAGCGATCTCCTCATGTGGAGTTCTTTGTCCTCTGATGGTGTCCCACTGCCAGTCACCAAAGTAGAGGTGAACTTTGCAGCCAGCTTGACTTTTGCTCGGCGTCGGAGGTATTCCAATGCTTCATCACATCATCTGTTGTGCTCCTCTCATATCCCAAGGTGCTAATATCATCCATGATGCACTGCCAGTGGGCCATATTGTCAATCTGGAAAAATGAATACCCTTCATTTGGATGATAGACGTATCTTGATGGCTGAAGGCCAACCGTTTTATGCACAGAATTATAGAAATACAGACTGCTATGCTTGACCAACAAGCGGCCATTTTAAACGTAGCAAGAATCGCCATTTTGCTTGTTAACCATTGCTCATTGCTTTCTGTCTAAACTGCTTTGCAGCTTGCAATTCTTGCAAATTCTGCTTACTCTGCTCAACTGTTAACATTGTTGTCTGAATATGAAAGGGCAAGGCCGGGGGACTGAGGAGTTCGTTGAAACTCCTCATGAGCCGCCCAGAAAGGAATGCCCAGACTCCCTCCCTGTAGCCTTGAGGGAGAGCTGCAGGGCATTTAATCATTTCACAGCTGCCAGCCAGTCTCGTACTGTGATAGAATATGTTAGAATAAAGCATCTAAAGGCTTGAATCATGTACTTCTTACGGCCCCCCTTCACAAAACCCTTTAGAGCGTGTCGACTCCCAGGACACGAATAGCACCTCATAGATAGCAAAGCTTGGAATGTGACTCTTCCCCCGTGTGCAGCTTGCTTCCAAGAACAGAAGCACCGTGTTCTGTTCAACAACTATTGATGCCTCCGCACTTTCTAAATTGCACATTGTTACTAGAATAGACAACGAAAGTGTCATAATTGTCATACTCGTCGGAAATGTCCATCATCATCCCGAGTTCAAAGAAACTCAATAAAAGGGGGGTGTTAAACATGACATAGCTGATTATATGATATGCATTTTGTATATATGTAACTGATGTACGTAATTCGCTCTCTTGCATCTCTCGAGGTCTAGAGAATACACGTTGCGGGGCGTGAGACCACAGTTGGCCAATTGGGACTATTTTGCTTGCAATAAACCCTAGCATTGGGAATTTGAACCTCGTGTCTGGCGCATCCTTTCGTGTATGGTTATTGCCTTGTTTCCATATCGCGAGGGACCCCTAAGGGCCCCTTTCAAGATGGAGCCCGAATAGGGATCCTCCCCCACTTGCCCCATTGTATACGTTGTAACGGAGGTGTACGGGGCGCCCTGTAGAAGTGAGGAGAGATTCCTTCCGCAGATCTGCACACATCTGATCCCTGATCGACGTACCGGGCCAGAGGGCAAAGGAGGCGAGGGTCCCGAAACGAGGCAGAAGCCAGAGAAGCACAGACACAACGTTGGGAGAGGTTGCGTCAGGAAAAGGCGACTTGTTTTATCAGGTGAGTCATTCCCCGATTCAAATGAAACCCTGATTATTGATAGAGGGTTGATTTTGCAAATTCAAACATCCAGAGTAAGGTTGATTAACCAAGGGGAAGGTTAAAAACATGCCTGGAGTACTGTCCATTTTAGCAGGGCTTTTCCGCTGCGGTAGACAGTCCTTGGAAAATGGCCAAAATGCACCGCCTGGGGGAATGCCGGCTTATGACATGTATGCAAAATATGATGTGGGTGCGATAATGTTTTGTGAAATTTGGCATAGGCAAACTAGAAAGCAACAGAACCATCAGTGGCCGATTAATGGTAGCTTTGAGATTGCGAGGATAGATAACCTAGAAAGGGTGTTGATAAGGGAAAAAGCACGACCCGCAGCTTTTGATACTATCAAAGATTGGAGGAGGGAAGCAATGCTCCGAGTTAGGAGTAGAGAGAAGTATGCGCATAGGCACAAATCGAAGCTTGAGGTAGCAGAAGAAAAGGAGGAGGAGGAGTGGACGGCAAGTCCAAGACGGGAAGGGAGACGTGAGCAAATGAACATCGAAGGAATATACCCGCAGCGGGAACTACACATAGCAGACAAATTAATGGAACATTTGTTAACCCATACGGGTCAAGGCCCAAAACCAGGATCGAAACCAAACACGCCAGTAGTGACTGCGCAGGCCCAACCAGTAGCTCTCATAGGTGTATTTTTGCTCCCTGCCGTCACCAGCATGTCATGACCGTGTTCAAACATATAGTCCGCAAGCGCATCCAGTTCTGCATTACAGAAACTCTGCTTTCTTGACGTGTTTGAGGGCTGAGCCATGTCAGGGGTCCCAGCCTGTTCTGCTGGAGCATGCTTCTTCCTCTTGGGAGGTGGTGCGGACCCTGGCTTGTGCCGTTCTGGTCAGTAGGGGCTGATGCACAGGTGGACTGGCCAATGGAACCAGGCAATGACATGAGGACCGAAGGTCGGACTGCAGGTATTGGTAGCTGAGTGCTGTTGCCAGGACCCTGCGCTGCACCTCCCTCTGTGCCAAGGGCCGGGACCAACACAGTCCTGGCTGGGTGACTCCACGTGACCTGGTGGCAGCAATCTTCACCACAATTGCCTTGGCCTTCCCGACATGGAAATCGGCCTATGAGTCATCCTGTGCCTGTTCCGGGACCAATCCAGTCTGGGCTGGCTGACCCTGAGCCGGGGTGGTGTCAGCTGCAGCTGCCCCTGCAGCTTCCACACCCTTCCTGCTTGTAATGGCACTGCTTGTCGGGTCTTATGGGTGCTGGGGATGACAGCAGCAGCTGCATCTCCCTGACCAGCTTGTGGGGGGGGCATAGTTGTCCCTGCATGTGCCTGTTAGGGAGAATTCTCAAAAATGTGCTCATTCCCTTCACCTTAGAGACCCCCAGCAACTTTTCTGGATTTTGAGGACTTGATGTTTTTACCTGGAAAGAGTGTGAGCCTTTTTCCCCACTCTTTCATCTGTATTGATGTGTGTTTTACACTTGTGTTCTTTGAATATGGTGTTTTAGATAACTCCATAGGCATCATCTTTTCAAGTGTTATACACAGCACGTTCAGTGCAGTGACACAGGGATGTCTTTGAGACTGCCCAAAGGTTTAAATACCTTCTCTGGGATAAACTACTGTTTCCCAGAGAATGTAAAGTCAAATTAACTTTACTAGTCTTTCCAAATTCATAGACCCAGCACACACCATCTTACAATGGAGTGCTAGAGGCGTTATGTAGTATCACCTGTGTCTAAATACTCATGTAGCAGTCAAATACTACCCTTTCCTATCGAAAAGGCTGGTGGCAGTGGTTTTACAACAAACTTCCATGATTTTTCCCGATCGTGAACACCGGTAGCTAAAAATCACGGGAGCCATGTTTTTCAAGATGCCGCCTTAAACCCCTTTGTTTAAACGGGTCCCGGTCTTCTTTTTTCACTGTTTCTTTTTGGAAAGGTCCTTCTAGAGTTTGTCTCTGTGTGTCAAACCAGGTTTGGTCCCTTTGTTTGTGTGCCTTTGGCGAGCTTCAGGAGTGAAGACCCCCTCTGGCGTATGACTGTCTGGGGTGGGCAGGAAGTGGGAGAGGTGCCCGAAACTCCCGGTGCTTAGTCTCCTAGGAGACCCAAATGCACTCTTGCGTGATTGACTGGCTGACTGTCCGGCAAGGACAGCCACCCTGCTGGGTGAGTGGCAGCTAGGCTGGAATGAAAGGTAGAGAACTATTTAAAAGGCGAGTCTCTTGGACTAGAAAGCAGTGTCGACCACTGCAATGAAAGAACCGAAGTAGATCTGGAAGAGGACGGCTGCGGCAACACCTGGACCATTGGTTTGCCCGGTGAAGCCCTGCTGCAAGTCTGAATTGCCAAACTCCATTCGACAGAGGAGCTGCTGCAAAGGACGGCTTCTTCTTTTGAGTTGGTGGGACCAATCCACTCGTAAAACACCTGTATACCATTTTCAAGGCTGGTTAGGATTAACCAGGGAGAGGAACACCACTTTGTGTTCTTGAATCTACAGCTTCTGGAACTGAAGTGACTCCATCATATTTGCTTTCTTCAACGATCCCGTGCAGTGCAGGAGTCCCCCAATGTCCTCCCTCTTTTCCCCACGACTGAGGCTCAGGAACATGAGACCTGCAGGAACTGCCTGGAATCAATGACTTTATCAGCATTTGTTTCTTCAAATTAAGTTACTGTGCCAACCCGATTAAGAGAACACCACTCTCACGGTGAAAGTTTGTGAAACTTTCCCAACTTGCAGGCCTAATCAGCCTGTGACCCTACATATGATTCTTTTTCGCCTAAACTACTTCTGTGAAATTTTGCAAAGACTTTACCATTTGATACCAGAGCTGCTCTTTCCTATCCGGAACACTAGCCCATTGACTTTGGCCTAGACCTATTGACTTGAATTGAACTCTTCTGGTGAACTGAAACTATTTGCACTATCTAACAAGTAAATGGGATCTATTCTACTTACCTTGTCCCTTTTTGCTCACTGCTAAGTAATTGAACTGCTATTTTGCTCCTACTTCAGGGGAGCTCAAACTGTCTCAAACCTTAGAGTTTTGTATTGAAGTCTATTAGTGTATGATATTAAGTTGCCTCCTTCTAGTGAAATGTTTGTTAAATGATTGTGTAGTAAATTAAAAAGTGTTTTACCAAGAAACCTTGAGTATAAGTGTCAACTTGAGGCACTGTGAAGGGTGCAGGGTACGTGATGGAAAATGTACCCCTGTGCTCTTGCAAGGCTGTATGTGACCCCTGGGGAAAAATAATGGGTCACGCAACGTTCAGGCATCCCAAAAACAAAAATGTGCACGTGACACTTCAGTAGCCCACGTGCAATGAAAAAACGTACCGCAGTACGCTGTGGCCCCCAGGAACACAAAAAGTGCATACGCGGGGAACACGTAGGCTACTATGACCTCCAAAATGGGGGATGCGACACACAGGGGCAACCACAGTTGGAACAATGCGTGCGCAACTTACCGTCTCCCTACAAAAATGAAGAAAAACACACGCGCATAGGCAACTCCCTCGCCAAAACAAGAAGTATGCACTGCCATAGTTGTGATCAATTCGCATGTGAATCCAAAAAAATAATCTTACGTGTTGGTTTCCACGAAAAGCACATACAGTGCACTATTGTCCTACGCAGACCTTTAACTCGTACTGAACGGCAGTGCCCAAAGTACCGCGCACATATGTAACTTACGCACTTAGGGCCTTTCCTCTGATTACACACTAACATGATGTTTCCTAACGTGCAGAAAAACGTACAAAGGACTAGGGAAATGTTTGAACTGGAGAGGTTCAAGACGGCGGCCTAAAAAAGTTTAAGTCAAAACAGAAAGGTCTTGACACCTCTCGGAGAAACCCTTTTAGGATTTATATTCATCCCTGGGGAGACACTATGAACTGTATTCCTCACGTGCAGATCCACTCTGTTTCCGGATTGTCATGCGAACCAACACGGAAGACCCACGCTCCTGCCCACAAGGCCATTTACCTGACTCAAATGCCCCGAGCTGCCTCCTACGAGCCTCCTACGATTCATCTGTTGCTGCCAGCCCACTATGTATGCCTGCTGCCTACGTGCCTCTGTGCCTGTGCCTGCTGCCTACGTGCCCCGCAATTTGGTGCCTGCTCATCAGTCATTGCCAGTGAACCTGTTGCTGAGGCCCCCTCTGCTGACCCAGAAGACTCCTGACTTCCATTCCATCACTCCACAGCCCAGCCCCAGAACCACCTGCCCACCCACACCTGCTTCGGGGGTTGCCATGTCTGACCCATCTCCATCTGAGGCAAGTGGCAACCCCCCGGCAGAGAGGAAGAGTGCTGTCAGATTCTCCACAGAAGTTAACATCCTGGTGGAGCAAGTCCAGGGGCATTATGATGTCCTCTTCACTGGACCATCCTGCATCGACAAGGAAGGACAGAGTAAGATCTGGGTGGACATTGTGGGTGCCATCAACGTGGAGGGGGTGGCATCCCGTGACTACGGACATGTCCATAAGTGCTGCGAAGACTTCAGGTCCAGGAACATCAACAAGGCCCGGCGCCTCCTCAAGGCTGCTGATGATGGAGCGAGGCGCAGGGGCCGGTTGTCCACCAATGAGATGTGGGTCCTGGAGCGCATCGGCACAGTGCTGCACGCCCAGGTCTTGGAGTTGGTGCTCCGTCTGCAGTCGACTTTTAAGTGTTCATGTGTTCTTGTCCGCCATAGTGTATGTGTATTTTGACGTGTGGCTGGAGTGTGCATCTTGGCCTCATGTCTGCCATGCCTCCTGTACAGATGTCTGTGTGCATGTCCCTGACAGTGCTGCATGTGAGTCCATTCAAGCGTCACCCACATCAATGGTGTCTGTGTTGCAATGCATGATGCACACTGGCATGTAACAAGGTGCACATGTTTTCATACATGTGTCTGGACTGGGGCATGCGAGAGGTGTGACACATGGGTGCTCATGTCACCATCAGGGACATACATGGTGTGCATGTACGTGTGTCTGAGTAGTGAGTGTGTGACTGGCCAACCCCATGGATGCATGACACATGAGCATCTCAATGCATGATTGACTCTTGCAGCCCAGTTGTCCCCAAGGGCACTGTGACGGGAGGTCTACTTGGTTCGATGCATGACTGTCAGGTGATGTGTGTGTAGGGGATGTGCATGTACCATGATACAAGTGAGGTTCAGCCCCTATTCTGATGTGTCTCTAGTGCCTTGTACATGGATGTGAATGTTTGTTGAACATGGCATGCATGTTTGTGCATGTGTGTTGCTTGCACTGACCTGTGTGTTGGGGAGGGTGATGATGGTTGTGACGTTTGACAGTGCCACTCATGTGCATTTGCTTTGTGTCAAGCAGACATTTGTTTGGTACACTAATGATTGTGTTCAAAGTCTTCCTATCCACAGCGATGAAGGAGGAAGATGGCAGTGATGGCGCTGTGGAGCACCGCAGCAGGGATGCCTCCACCAGCCAGAGATGCAAGGCCCAGACGTCCTCCCAGGTTGTGTCATCTTCTGGGAGCGAGGAGGCTGTTGCTGAATCTGCAAAAACGGCCGCAGCTGCTGAGGGGGGGCCCAAGAAGGTGAAGTTGGTTGTGGGCTCCTCGGGAGCAGGGGGGGACAGGTGAGCCCCCACAGGGGCAATCGATGCGGAAGACGGTGGGGTGTCAGCCAGGTTGAATTGGACGAAGAGGAGGGGGAGGAGGCCACATCAGCCCAGCAAATGGGGCCTGGCAGGGGTGATGCGATAGGTGCAACTGATGCAGTCCAGGGTCAATGGCAGGAGGCAGTTCAGGTCACTGTGGAGGGGCCTGTGCCTAATCCTGTCCCTGAAACTGCACCTACGTCAGTATGCACCTGCGGGCATGCCTGAGGCCAAACCCGTCCGCAGATAGCGGATGTATCCATATCAGCTGATCTTCCACTACCTGCGGACAACGCAATTTGGGACAGGGAGGAGCCCATGCTAGCCAGGATCACAAGGCAGGCAGGCGCCATTCGGGTTGACGTGCAGGCTTCCAATTGGGGGCTTGCACGTCATCACAAAGAGGTCTGTAGCCTCATCACCTGGCTAGCTTAGCTCGTTGTCGTGAGTTTGCTACGTGTGCTGGCCACTGATGCGACCCCCGCCTCCTCTTCCTCCAGTGTGCGCCAGTCAACCTCCCTGCCGTCTTCCGGCCAGATAACACCAGAGCCCCCTGTGGACCGGTCCCAACCACGGTGGCCAGTCTGGTGGAGACCACATCCCTGCCACAGTTGGGAGTTGGAGGATCAGCAGAGGTGGTCACCCCAACAACAGGACCAGTGGCAATGGAGGTAGTGCAGGCAACTTGCAGCAGGGCACGTGCACGACTTGGGGCCCTCAATATCACTGGGGCAGGTATCGTCAATTGGGCAGGGGGGTAATGTGGACCTTGTAACAAGGATGTCTTCCGTGTTGCAGCGAATTGGCCAGCAAATCAGAGCAGAGCGGCAGCAGCAGGCAGAGGGGACACGACTCAGCATGGCCAGGGTGGTGAACACCCTGTGACAGGCAGAGAGGCGGGCGGAGTTCCTCGAGGAGACTCGCAGGGAGTTTGAGCGGAGCATGGAGGAGTCCCTACTGGCCCTTGAGGGTAGAGCACAGGCCCGCCTCCAGGAAATAGACACAGAGTTCGATGATGCCCTGGCTGGAACTCTTGGGGGTAATGGTGAGTCATAGGACTAGCCTGCTGCCTTTTTAAATAGTTATTTAGTGGTAGGTTTCCTTTATTTTTTTTAATGATTTGGAGTTTATGGACTTTGCTCCACATCTTGTGAATAGTTTTTTATTAGGGTTGGTTTTTTAGGATGAATATTTGGATTTAGGAATCATTGACTCTTCAGCCTTGTACATAGTTGGATATGTTTTAATTTATTTGGATTTTTGTTCACCATGGAATAATAACTTTTTGAAGTTTCAACTTTTTTAATAACACATTTCTTTTTGTTTCAAATTTCATTCCATTCATTATCATTTTCATGGTTAGCTTTCAGTTGGTGTGTTTTTTGTACATAATACATGTTTATTCCTTACAATCAAAGTGGTGTCTCCTCTCAATGATTTGGTGCATGTGTCACTCTTCATTGGCTCTGTTATGTGTCCCTGCTGTTGAGCAATGTTGGTCATGTGTTTGCAAACATGCATTTGTGCCTTTGTGATTCACATGCCATGGGGCATGTACTGGGGAGTAGGGCCAATGGATGGGTGTTGAGTTGCACTGTGGGGGGGGGGCAGCGTGTGGTGGCATTTTGGTGGACATTTGCTACATGATTGCATGGTGTACAGGTGTGGGTCTTGGGGGGACATGAGTCGGGGCCTGCCTGCAGGTTGCCGTCACTGGTGGGGGTGGGGGAACATGAGTTGCAGCCTGCCTGCAGGTTGCCATCACTGGTGGTGGTGGTGTGACATGGGTCGAGGCCTGCCTGCAGATTGCAGTCACTGGTGGGGGTCGGGGGACATGAGTCGGGGCCGTTTTGCAGGTTGCCGTTACTGGTGGGGGTGGGGGAACATGAGTCAGGGCCAGCCTGCTGGTTGCCATCACTGGTGATGGTGGAGGACGTGAGTGGGGGCCTGCCTCCAGGTTGTCGTCACTGGGGAGGGTGTGGGAGGACATGAGTCGGGCATGCCTGCAGTTTGCCATCCCTGGTGGGGGACATGAGTCGGGGCCTGCCGGTGGGGTATGGTCACAGTTGTTGGGGGGGTCCCCTGTGGTGTGGGGTGCCTGCAAGGTATTATCCCATGTGGGCTGCCTGTGGGGTATGGTCACGGATGATGGGGAGACCCTTGTGGTGTGGGCAGCCTGCGAGGTCTGGTCCCATGTGGGCTGCATGTGGGGTATGGTCACGGGTCCCAGGTGCTGTGGGCTGCCTGTTGGGTATGGTCATGGGTATTGGGGGTCCCTTGTGGTGTGGGCTGCCTGCGGGGTATGGTCACAGGTGTTGGGGTGGCCCTTGTGGTGTGAGCTGCCTGCGGGGTATGGTCCCATGTGGTCTGCCTGTGGGGTATGGTCACGGGGCATGAAGGGGGTCCCATGTGGTTTGGGCTGCCTACGGGGTATGGTATGATCATGGTTGTTGGGGCGGTCTTGGTCTTGGACTTTCAGTATACCCTTGAGGTGCACGAGTAAATGTGAATGAACATCCCCCCAAGGTGAACGCGAACAAATATCTACTCTCTATCAGGCACAATTGGAAATTGTGGGGCGACAACTTTGTTAATAGCACGAAGATCAATTATGAAAAGGTATGGGATTGCATTGTCGCCTTTCTTGTATACAGGCAAAATCGGGCTGTTACATAAACTACCTGCAATCACTTCAATCACCCCTCGATGCACAAAATCGGAGACAATGCACTTCAAAGCACGCTCGCCCTCAACTGATATTTTATATTGCGGAATGCGTGGTAGTTTAACTCCATGCTTCAAAACTATTTTAACGGGCTCAATCTGTAGCACCCCGACATCATTGTCGTCAACCGCCCATAAACATTCTGGAACAACACTAAACTCAGGAGGCAATGGTCGAGTCAAAAACTGAGAATTAGGAAGTTGCTGTGGTGAAACCGTCAGTCGTACTCCATCAGAGGAACAATGAATTACTGCATTCAATTTCTTCAACAGATTTAACCCCAGCAAATTCTCTCCTCAGTTCGAAGTCAGAAGGAAGGGACAATGGTCCGTAAAGGGACCCAAAGAAACAGACACCGGCGAAGAAAGCAGACAAACAATTGGTATACCAGAAAACCCTACAGAAACATTTGTTTGCCCTGACAGTGGAATGTTTGGAACCCGGGAATGATCAATGGAGCACTTATGTGCTCTAGTGTCTATCAAAAACTGATGTTTCCTATTCCCCACTAACAATTCAACGTAGGGACCTTTCTGATTAACGGGAATATGTGAAGGTTCCAAACCCTGCTTTGGGCAGTCCTAATGAAACAAAATGTCATCGGAAGGAAGCTCTTCAGAAAGGTAGGCAGCAGAAGGGTGATCCAATATGTTTCTCGTGTCCACACTCGAAGTCTGATTTTCCCGTGAAAAAGGTTGCTGAGGATCTTGCGAAAACGGACCTCTATCAGGGCCCCCTGCTCCAGGGCGACCTCTAGGTCGTCTACCCATACTCCCAAACGCATTGTTTGACCTTTGTCGAAGGACGGGGCACTGTGCTCGCCAATGACCTTCCTGGCGGCAATAGGCACATTGATTAATATTCACAGAACCCAAAGGAGCGTTTCCTTTTGGGACATACTGACCTCTGGTCTGTGACGTACCTCCTCTGGGATTTCTAACAATTTGTTGTAACAATACTTTAGTCTTCAAATCTCCTTTCCTCTTCTCTATTTTCTCTTTTTCATTATTAACACGGTTCTCATAATACTGAGCCATGTGCAAAACTTCAGATTGGGATTTCGCCTGCCAAGCGCTCTCAGAGGACATAATCTGTGACTGGATGTCGGGCAACAATCCACGTACAAATTTGTCCACAAACAACCTTTTCCCAGACTCTGTGCCCAAGTCCTGTCCACTGAAGTCAGAGAATACTTGTTCAAATCTATTAAAGAATTCGGTGGCACCTTCAGTTTTTCCTTGAACACAGGCCGTAAGCTTGTCCCAAATAATTATTTTCTCTGGAATTATAGTTTTTAATTTTGCGACAATTCTATCAGGCAAAGTAAGTATTACCTGAGGTGGTTTCTCACCAGCTGGTCTTTCCCCATCAAACCTAATCATGTTAGCCCACGTATCTCCTAATCCTGGCACATTGTCTATTGTTCGAACCTGCTACCATAAATCTACGGGCAGGAGTACAGGGAATAGCAAGTCAATATCACTTAGGGTGAACACAGAGGACTGCAAAACGGACTCTATCTCTTTGTAAAACCCTGTCGGGTTTTTCCTGATATCGGGAATTGATTGTCTAATAGTGTTCACTTCCTGTCGTGAAAACGGGACGTGAACAAATTGCGATACATAATGCGCAGGGATATCCACAGCGCGTGCACCAGTCCCAGCGTTAGCGGGAATCTCAACCTTTGGGACAAATGTCGGAGGAACCTCTCTCATAGGTAACTGAGATATAGGTAACTCCGACCGCTCACCAAGCAACAGAGCCAGGTCGAGCGCTAAGGCAGTCGAAGAAGTGTCGGGCGAAAAAGCCCTTTTACAAATTCCCAATAACTCTATAGGACACCTAACCTTCTTCCTTACACATTCTTCCTGCAGGTACTGTACCATTACCTGAATCACCTTCTTCTGCATTTCTACTGTATACTGACTGTACGTGTCATATACTTCATCTGGCGGTATCGATGAATCCGAGATCCATCGAATCGCATCTTTGGTACAAATTTGTACTTCCTCAGGTGCCGATCTACGACACGGAAGGAACCGTTTCTGCTCATACATACCGTCATCGTCATCATCCTCATCTCGTGATTTCTCAAAGTCCCTCCTATACTCAAACAACCTCTCAACATGACCATGTACTTTCTCCTCTGTGTCCCTCGAAAGTGCTAAAGTATTTAGATCCCTCACCCCTTGTGGGAGATCCGAATTATGTAATCTACCCCACATTACACATAAATGAGTCCCCAAACCTTCGATAAAAACATTTTTCTCGGGAAAATTGTCCATATTTGATAATGTGGAAAAAACGTTGACTTGATCACCTTTCTTCATACAGTGCTTAGCCCATGCAAATAATTCCTGTTTCTTGTCTGCAGAAACAGTATTTCGAGTGACAATCTTTGACCCCGCACCCCGATCAACATTAGTCAATACAGAACCACTCGGGAGCGGAGATATGGGCAAATTCAATGAGGGTGGTGGGATAGGTGGAGGAACAACAACTAGAGGATTAACGGGAATAGGTTGTACAGGGGGAACAGGAATAACAGCAGGAACACAGCAGGAATGGGCAAAGCACCCGGGAGAGGATCATACGGAGGTGGCGCAGAGGCACCAGGCCTACGTTCGTTTAACAATTTTTCAATAAATTCTTCGGAAACATGGAAATCTTTAGAGGGATACATTTTCTGGATACCTAGGGAGAAAGCCCTATCTATATTTTTTACTGACTCCGAATGTTTTTCCTTATCATATAACAACGCCTTTTCGGCATTTGTTTTATGACGGCCTGCATGCTTATCCCTACTTTTAAGCTGCTGCAACGCTTCTTTTTTCCAATTCTGCAAAACATCAAATGCTGCAGGTCTGGCCTTCTTTTTTAGCAAGACCGATTCTAGGTATTCAATACGGGGATCTCGAAACTACCATTGATTGGCCACTGAAATTCAGAGGCATGTCTGGTTTGTCTGTGCCAAATATCATTAAATACTATACTTCCAATGCCATACTTACAGTACATAGTACATGCCGGCGACCCCTCCTGTGGTGCCGGGCGGCTAAATTCCAAAGATTGTCGATCGCTGCGGAACAGAGCCCTAAAGCAGCTAGACAATTTCCCAGGCATTTCACAAAAAATTGGTGTTACCTGGTCAATAATTGTGTCTGCAGATACAATACGCCAAATTCAAATTGTCAGGGTTAAATTAAGAGCCGGGTCATGACTGCACCTGACCAAACCTAAGGAGGACCGTACGGTTTACCAAAGAACTTACCTAACAAATTTGACCTTGTGTTTGGTGGTTTCGACAAATCTGCCCGCCTCAAAAATGGACCCTCGTCAAGATGCCGTGTCAGACCACACGACTATCATCCAAGGATCGGATCGTGCAGCGCTGCCGAGGTATCGCGTCTCGTTCGGTCGGGCCCGCAGTATCACACCGTCCGATCCCGGTTCGATAGTCTGCGTCAACCTTCAATGATCCAGCATCAATCTTGAGGGTCCCTATTCGGGCGCCAACTGTGAAAACATAGAAATAATATGAGGCCGGGAAGCCCAAAAGAAACACACCAACACAGGTTACAAAGAACATACAAGTGCTTTATTTAAAAGCTACAACAGTTACCAAAGTCAATTGACAAACGGATAGCTATTCGGCTCTCAGAGTAACGTAACGAACTTCAACGAAGGTTCGATGCATTAGTTAGAGAGACCGTACACTGGAATATTTAGGTCTTTTATACGCTTTATCCAGCCCTTGGCCAACCCTCTCGCGGGTTAACCATTCTAGGAGTCGGCCTATGGGTTCCTTGCCAGGTCAATCCTATAATATATGCATTTTGATTAGTTTCGCTGATATAGTTGTACATTTACACATAGGTCAACAGTAGGACAAGGTCTGAGTTCGTGACCCCGACAAGTGGCCTGCAGGCATATTAAAGGGATGGTCTAGTAAAAAGTTTCATTTAAAAAATAGATAGGCAACATAAAAAAAAAAATACTAGCATTCTCCGTTTTGAAACTTCCTATGTAAAATTTTGAGCTATTCAAGCTCAAAATTCGCAAAAGCAAGCACATGGGTGCATCCATTTTGTGAAAACCGCGACGTTTTCCAACACAATAACGTTGTATTTATGTTTGCGGTCGCTTCAAAAGCGACAGCAAACATAAATACAACGTTTTTAAAGCTGCGGTTTTATTTCTAAGTTTTCTGGGCTCCTCCAGCCCGGAAAACGTAGAAAAAAAAACGCAGCTAGTGCTTATTTTTTTTTTAAAAAAAATAGCACTTACCGAGATTCAGCTGCAGCTTTACTGCTCTGGTCTCCGGTCCCCGTCCTCCGCCTACAGCACTAATGAAGGGAAAGCCACCGAGCGGTAGCCTTTGTTTACTACAGCTGGCTGGCTTTTCCTTCATTAGTGCCGCAAAAGCAAAAGCCAGCACAGGAGGGCCTCCATTTCACAAAATGAATGCGCCCATGTGCTTGCTTTTGCGAATTTTGAGCTTGAATAGCTCAAAATTTTACATAGGAAGTTTTAAAACGGAGAATGGTAGTATTTTTTTTTTTATGTTGCCTATCTATTTTTTAAATAAAATTTTTTACTAGACCATCCCTTTAATTATTCGTGTGTACGGAGGTCACAACGGCCAGAATTTTACTCAGAATGTCATTCGGCCTCCATTTTGATGTTCAGGGTGACTTCCATATAACAAGAGAACCTAAAATGGCGGCTTAATCCAAGATGGCGACTTACATTACTTTCTCTAAGGTCAAGACCTTGCCACTGAGTTTGTTCGCATATGATGTTTAGACAACTTGGCGTAGGCCAATACACATACAATTGTTGCGATAGGAGGCATAACATTGTTTCAATTCCGACAACTTGTGGTGTGGGCTGCCTGCGGGGTATAGTAACAGGTGTTGGGGTGTTCCCATGGGGTGTGGGCTGCCTGCAGGTTATGGTCCCATGTGGGCTGCCTGCGGGGTATGGTCACGGGTGATGGGGGGTCCCATGTGGTGTGAGCTGCCAGCGGAGTATGGTACCATGTGGGCTGCCTACGGGGTATGATTACAGGTGATGGGGTGGTCTCATGTGGTGTGGGCTGCCTGTGGGGTATGGTCATGGGTGTTGGAGGGTCCCTTGTGGTGTGGGCTGCCTGCAGGGTATGGTCATGGGTATTGGGGGTCCCTTGTGGTGTGGGCTGCTCGCGGGGTATGGTCCCATACGGAGTACCTGTGGGGTATGGTCACTGGTGATGGGAGGGATCCCTTGTGGTGTGGGCTGCCTGCGGGGTATGGTCATGGGTATTGGGGGTCCCTTGTGGTGTGGGCTGCTCGCGGGGTATGGTCCCATACGGAGTACCTGTGGGGTATGGTCACTGGTGATGGGAGGGATCCCTTGTGGTGTGGGCTGCCTGCGGGGTATGGTCCAATGTGGGCTGCCTGTGGGGTATGGTCATGGGTGATGGGGGTCCCTTGTGGTGTGGGCTGCTCGCGGGGTATGGTCCCATATGGAGTGCCTGTGGGGTATGGTCACTGGTGATGGGAGGGATCCCTTGTGGTGTGGGCTGCCTGCAGAGTATGGTACCATGTGGGTTGCCTACGGGGTATGGTCACGGGTGATGGGGTGGTCTCATGTGGTGTGTGCTGCCTGTGGGGTATGGTCACAGGTTTTGGGGGGTCCCTTGTGGTGTGAGCTGCCTGCGGGGTATGGTGACAGGGGTCGGGGGGGTCCTATGTGCTGTGGGCTGCCAGCGGGGTATGGTCATGGGTGTTGGGGGGCCCTTGTGGTGTGTGCTGCCTGCGGGGTATGGTCCCATGTGGGCTGCCTCTGAGGTATGGTCACTGGTGATGGGGGATCCCCTGTTGTGTGGGCTGCCTGCGGGGTATTGTCCCATGTGGGCTGCCTGTTGGGTATGGTCACGGGTGATGGGGGGTCCCATGTGGTGTGGCGGCCTGTGGGGTATGGTCCCATGTGGGCTGCCTTCAAGTTATGGTCATGGGTGTTGGGGGGATCCCTTGTGGTGTGGGCTGCCTGTGGGGTCTGGTCCCATGTGGGCTGCCTGTGGGGTCTGGTTACGGGTGATGGGGGTGTCCCATGTGGTGGGGGCTGCCTGCATGGTATGGTCATGGGTGTTGGAGGGATCCCTTGTGGTGTGGGCTGTCTGCAGGGTATGGTTCCCATGTGGGCTGCCTGCGGGGTATAGTCATGGGTGATGGGGGGGTCATGTGGTGTGGGCTGTCTGCGAGATATGGTCCCATGTGGGCTGCCTGTGTGGTATGGTTACGGGTGTTGGGAGGTCCCTTGTGGTGTGAGCTGCCTGCAGGGGATGGACCCATGTGGGCTGCCTCTGGGGTATGGTCACGGGTGATGGGGGATCTCCAGTTGTGTGGGCTGTCTGTGGGGTATGGTCCCATGTGGGCTGCCTGTGGGGTATGGTCACGGGTGATGCAGGGGTCACCTTGTGGTGTGGGCTGCCTGCAGGGCATGGTCCCATGTGGGCTGCCTTTGGGGTATGGTCATGGGTGATGGGGGGGTCCCATGTGGTGTGGGCTGCCTGTGGCATATGGTCGCTAGTGTTGGGGGATACCTTGTGGTATGGACTGCCTTCGGGGTGTGGCCAAGGGTATTGGGGGGATCCCATGTGGTGTTGGCTGCCTGTGGTGTATGGTGATGTGTGTTGGAGGTCCCTTGTGGTGTGGGCTGCCCACGGGTTAGGGTCCCATATGGGTTGCCTGTGGGGTATGGTCACGGGTGATGAGGGGTCCCATGTGGTGTGGACTGCCTGCGGGGTATGATCACGGGTGTTGGGGAGTCCCTTGTGGTGTGGGCTGCCTGTGGGGTATGGTCTGATGTGGGCTGCCTGCGAGGTATGGTCCCATGTGGGCTGCCTGTGGGGTATGGTCACGGGTGTTTGGGGGGTCCCTTGTGGTGTGGGCTGCCTGCGGTGTTTGGTCCCATGTGGGATGCCTGTGGGGTATGGTCCTATGTGGGCTGCCTGTGGAGTATGGTCACTGGTGATGGGGGATCCCCTGTTGTGTGGGCTGCCTGTGGGGTATGGTCCCAAGTGGGCTGCCTGTGGGCTATGGTCACGGGGTGATGCGGGGGTCCCTTGTGGTGTGGGCTGCCTGCAGGGCATGGTCCCATGTGGGCTGCCTTTGGGGTATGGTCATGGGTGATGGGGTGTCCCATGTGGTGTGGGCTGCCTGCGGGGTATGGTCACTGGTGTTGAGGTGTCCCTTGTGGTGTGAGCTACCTGCGGGGTATGGTTCCATGTGGGCTGCCTGTTGTGTATGGTCACGGGTGATTGGGGGGTCCCATGTGGTGTGGCTGCCTGTGGGGTATGGGCCCATGTGGGCTGTGTTGTATATAGGTTGTGCATTTGGATGTCCTTCTATGCATGCTTGTTAATACCTTTTATGTCAGTGCCACTATGGCTTGTGACAGGGCTGTACCATTCCATGTTAGAACTCCATTATGTCATCAGCTATGGAGTGCTAGAGCATTAGAATGTTGTTCTTTGACTGCTGTCAGTTGGACCCTGGACATTGCCTGTGTTGGGGGTCTCTCTCTACGCTGCATAAAATAAAGACAATAAAGCTGACCTGATATAAAAACAACCCCAAGAATTAAATGGGCGCCCTGGAAAAGGGGTTTTCTTCACTATGTTAAAGCTACATGCTGAAATGGCATGTCTGTTGAGCGGAAAGTATAAATGTTAATGCATTTTCTGGGTTATGAAGGGCAGAGGATATATGACACTTTACCTGATATTTCGGAATTAGATATAGAAGAAGGCGCAAATGACTTTGATCTTGCTCTGATCAAACTTGATAAGCATTTTGAGGCTAAGACCAGTACGGTGTTGGAAAGATACCATTTTGGCATGAGATGCCAACATGAAGGAGAATCTGTTGAGGACTATATAACTGCTTTGAGACATTTATCTTTACATTGTTAATTTGGGAGTGGTTTGGAGGAACACATAAGGGATCAGTTTATGATACATTGTGCAAATGATAAGATACGTGAAGAGATCTGGTTAAAAGATGACCCTAATTTAGATGAAGTTATTAGCATTACACAGAGAATTGAACACACACTACAATGTGTGGCAAAGTTGTCTGTAAAGGAAAATAAGTCGGCAGTAGGAACTGAAGTGTTAAGGGTGAGCGATAAAAAGGGACCTTACCCAAAAGAAAAGAAGAAACAGAAAACCAGACCCAATAGGCGTTATGATAATACCCAAATGAAGGGTCGGGGGGCTGAACAAGCCAATAAACGTGCACAGAAGGATAATTTCCAGTTCAATGCAAAGAGGGAAGATAGATTATGTTTACGTTGTGGGAGTGCACGCCACCTATCAACGTCTCCTATATGCCCTGGGAGGCGTGCCAATTGTAATATATGTAAAAAATGGGGTCATTTCGAAAACTGCTGTAAAAATTATCGGATAGGAACAGATAGTAAAGGAACACTTCTTGTTGAAGAATATGATGGTCCCTCCTCAGAGGAGGCGGATATTTCTGAAAATGAAATTGTCACGGTACATATGGTAAAATGTTTAGAAATTGATGAATGTGAGCATCCTTCAGCATGGATAGAGGTGAATGGTCATTATGTTAAGATGCTTGCTGACTCGTGTTCTAAGATCACTTTAATGTCGAAAATAGTTTTTGAAAATGTGATTAGAGGTGCCACTGAACAGTTACGCCCGTCTGATAAAACCCCAGGGGGATATAATGGTGACAAAATAGAGATTTTAGGGTGTTGTGATGCAGAATTCAAATTTAAAGAGAGGGTAACGCATGGAAGAATACATGTCACAAAGAGAGGAGAAACATTGTTGGGTTGGAGGGAACAAAGAGGGTTAAAAATTAAGTTAGATCCCAATGGTGAAGAACAGGTTTTTAATGTGGTCTACCCTCCTGAGTCCAAAGGTAAAATAGCCAAACGTGAAATGATAACAAAATACCCTGAAGTATTTAGTGAAAAGGTAGGATGTCTTAAGGGTATGGTTCATAAGATTGTGATAAGGGAAGGAAATAAGCCCATTGCCACAAAGCTTAGGCCGTTACCACTGTCAATGCGGAAAGCGGTACGGGATGAATTAGTAAAGCTTGAGAAGGAAGGAATTATTGAGCCGGCCAAGGCAGTAGAGTGGATATCTCCTGTGGTGGTGGTGAAGAAGGGAAATGGAGATTTGAGGGTGTGCGTCGGTTTGAGGGAGCTTAATCGATGTGTTGTGGCGGATCGCCATCCCTTACCAAATATGGGAGAGCTTTTAAGTAGGATTGGGAGTGCAAAATGTTTTGCAAAACTTGACATGGCGAGCGCTTATCATCAAATTGTTTTGGATAATGAGTCTCGCAAGTTAACCGCTTTCATTACATATGAAGTCATATACCAATTTAAACGCATACCATTTGGATTGGTATCGGCTTCCTCGGTGTTCCAGAAGGTGATGGACAAATTACTAAAGGAAGTTAATGGAGTCTGGTGTTTTCAGGACGATGTCCTGATTTGTGGGAAAGATGAAGAAGAATTGAGATGTAGGCTTGATGTGGTCTAAAAATATTTAAGTCAATAGGAATAACTTTGAGGAGCGAGAAGTGCGTTTTCATGACTCAGGTTGTAGAGTATTTGGGCCATGAGATATCTGAACAAGGTCTCAGACCGAAAAAGAATTTAGTGGAGTCTATTGTGAAAACTCAGCCACCAAAGAACAAAGGTGAATTAAGGTCATTTTTGGGTACTCTTGAATTCTATCATCGATTTGTGGAGAATTATGCAGATTGCATAACACATTTGAGGGCACTGCTAAGGAAAGGTGTTGAATTTGTATGGAGCAATGAATGTGAGAGAGAATTTGAGGAGATAAAGAAGAAAATCGATATGGCAAAACCTTTATCAATGTTTGATACCAGGAAGAAAACAATTTTATCTGTGGATGCCAGTGACATTAGCATAGGAGTGGTTATGTTACAACCAGATTTTGATGGGAAAGAAATGGTGGTGATGCATGCATCTCGCATGCTGAGGGGTGCAGAATTAAACTACTCCGTGCTGGAAAAAGAAGCTCTGGCGTGCCACTGGGGGATTGAAAAAATGAAACATTTTGTCTGGGGACTAGAATTTGTCCTAAGAACAGATCATAGACCTCTCAAGTATATTTTTGAAAAAAAGGGACTTGACAAAGTATCAAGGAGAGTGGCTGGATGGGTAACAAGACTACAGTGTCACAAATTTGTAATTGTGGTGGTTGCTGGTAAAGAAAATGTCAAGGCTGATCACGCCTCAAGAGTGAAAATTGAGGATAATGTGACTGATAATAACAGAAGTGTGTATGGTGAAAATAAGATGGTGTTTGCCACAGTGGAGAGCATAATACAGAAACAGGAATGGATTCAGGCTTTAAAGTCAAGTGAGATGTGGAGACGGATCATGACTTTCGTAGAAAGTGAATGGCCAGAGAAAATACTATTGTCGAGTGAAGAAAGGTCAATGTGGGAAGTGAGAAATGAATTGTCATTGAAAGGAGAGTTGTTATACCGGTGGGACAAATTGGTTGTTCCGGGATGTTTGAGAAGTAAACTAATAAGTCGAGCACACCAAGGTCACATAGGGGTGTGTAAGACTAAAGAAGTAATTAAAGTTGATTACTGGTGGCCAGGGATGGATTGTGAAATTGAAAAGGTTGTGGGTGCTTGCACTGACTGTATCAAGTCAGGGAAAAACCTACTTGCTAGGTCCCAACCAATGGAGAAAACAAATACTCCAGCGGGTGTGTGGCAAGACCGGTCTATGGATGTTTTGGGTCCATTGGATATGGGTGCGGGTAAAGGAAGGTTCATTCTAGTGCTGGTTGATATCTTTTCTACATGGACTGAGTTTAGGATTATGAGGGATGTTACCTGTCTGCGGATAATAGAATTTCTGGAAGACGTTTTTGAAAGGGAGGGTTTACCCAGAAGTATCCTCACTGATAATGGCTCACAATTTGTGGGAAAAATGTTTTTAGAGTATCTTGGCAAATGTGGTATCAAACACAAAAGGACACCTTTATACTATCCCCAAGCAAATGGGATGGTTGAGAGGGTCAACAGATCCATCATGGAAGCTATTCGTGGAGCGAATGTAAGTGGACTTGACTGGAAGGTAGCTGTGAGAGATAGATTGTATGCATTAAGGATGGCTCCAAGGATCGAGACAGGAATCAGTGCATTTGAATTGATGAGAGGACGGAAGGGTAATACCTGTGTAGCACCTGCCTGGTTGGGTAGGGCAAGAGAAACAGATACAGTGGTGGATGACGTGAGGAAAAGGATGGATGCCTGCAAAGATAGGTGGGTGAAGAGTGTTAATGAGAAAAATCCCAAAAGGAAAACTGTGGTTGAGGTTGGGGATTTGGTGTGCATAAGAAGGGCGGTGGTCTCTAAGAAGGGGGAACCACTTTATTCAGAACCTGTTAGGGTGACACAAATTTACAAAAATGCTGTGTGTGTGGAAAGTGGTCAAGTCTGGAGTTTATCTAGAATTGCAAAGGTAAAAAGATAAATCTGCAATTTTAAAATGTGTCCATGTTCTATAACACAGATGTTACAATTTCCAATGTGTTCCACCTGGTAATGTTAATTAGTAATTTGTAATAAAGAGTTTTTTTTTTATTTTAGGGGAGGGAGGTGTGTTGTATATAGGTTGTGCATTTGGATGTCCTTCTATGCATGCTTGTTAATACCTTTTATGTCAGTGTCACTATGGTTTGTGACAGGGCTGTACCATTCCATGTTAGAGCTCCATTATGTCATCAGCTATGGAGTGCTAGAGCATTAGAATGTTGTTCTTTGACTGCTGTCAGTTGGACCCTGGACATTGCCTGTGTTGGGGGTCTCTCTCTATGCTGCATAAAATAAAGACAATAAAGCTGACCTGATATAATGATGGTGTTACCTGCCTTCATCCTTACAGGCTGCCTGCAAGGTATGGTCACGGGTGTTGGGAGGATCCCTTGTGGAGTGGGCTACCTGTGGGGTATGGTCCCATGTGGGCTGGCTGTGGGGTATGGTTACGGGTGATGGAGGGTCCAATGTGGTGTGGGCTGCCTGCGTGGTATGGTCATGGGTGTTGGAGGGATCCCTTGTGGTGTGGGCTGTCTGCAGGGTATGGTTCCCATGTGGGCTGCCTGCGGGGTAAAGTCATGGGTGATGGGGGTCCCATGTGGTGTGGGCTGTCTGCGAGATATGGTCCCATGTGGGCTGCCTGCATGGTATGGTCACGGGTTATGGGGGTATCCCCTGTTGTGTGGGTTGCCCGCGGGGTATGGTCCCATATGGGCTGCCTGTGGGGTATGGTCATGGGTGATGCAGGGTCCCTTGTGGTGTGGGCTGCCTGCAGAGCATGGTCCCATGTAGGCTGCCTTTGGGGTATGATCATGGGTGATGGGGTGTCCCATGTGGTGTGGGCTGCCTGCTGGGTATGGTCACTGGTGTTGGGGTGTCCCTTGTGGTGTGAGCTGCCTGCGGGGTATGGTTCCATTTGGGCTGCCTGTTGGGTATGGTCACAGGTGATGTGGGGGTCCCACGTGGTGTGGCTGCCTGTGGGTTATGGTCCCATGTGGGCTGCCTGCAAGGTATGGTCACGGGTGTTGGGAGGATCCCTTGTGGAGTGGGCTACCTGTGGGGTATGGTCCCATGTGGGCTGTCTGTGGGGTATGGTTACAGGTGATGGAGGTTCCAATGTGGTGTGGGCTGCCTGCGTGGTATGGTCATGGGTGTTGGAGGGATCCCTTGTGGTGTGGGCTGTCTGCAGGGTATGGTTCCCATGTGGGCTGCCTGCGGGGTAAAGTCATGGGTGATGGGGGTCCCATGTGGTGTGGGCTGTCTGCGAGATATGGTCCCATGTGGGCTGCCTGCATGGTATGGTCACGGGTTATGGGGGTATCCCCTGTTGTGTGGGTTGCCCGCGGGGTATGGTCCCATATGGGCTGCCTGTGGGGTATGGTCATGGGTGATGCAGGGTCCCTTGTGGTGTGGGCTGCCTGCAGAGCATGGTCCCATGTAGGCTGCCTTTGGGGTATGATCATGGGTGATGGGGTGTCCCATGTGGTGTGGGCTGCCTGCTGGGTATGGTCACTGGTGTTGGGGTGTCCCTTGTGGTGTGAGCTGCCTGCGGGGTATGGTTCCATTTGGGCTGCCTGTTGGGTATGGTCACAGGTGATGTGGGGGTCCCACGTGGTGTGGCTGCCTGTGGGTTATGGTCCCATGTGGGCTGCCTGCAAGGTATGGTCACGGGTGTTGGGGGATCCCTTGTGGTGTGGGCTGCCTGTCGGGTATGGTCCCATGTGGGCTGCCTGTGGGGTATGTATATGGGTGATGGGGGTCCCATGTGGTGTGGGCTGCCTGCGTGGTATGGTCATTGGTGTTGGAGGGATCCATTGTGGTGTGGGCTGTCTGCGGGGTATGGTTCCCATGTGGGCTGCCTGCAGGGTATAGTCATGGGTGATGGGGGGTCCCATGTGGTGTGGGCTGTCTGCGAGATATGGTCCCATGTGGGCTGCCTGTGTGGTATGGTCACGGGTGTTGGGGGGTCCGTTGTGGTGTGAGCTGCCTGTGGGGTTTGGTCCCATGTGGGCTGCCTCTGAGGTATGGTCACTGGTGATGGGTGGATCTCCTGTTGTGGGGGCTGCCTGCGGGGTATGGTCCCATGTGGGCTGCCTGTGGGGTATGGTCACGGGTGATGGGGGGATCCCCTGATGTGTAGGCTGCCTGCGGGGTATTGTCTCATGTGGGCTGCCTGTGGGGTATGGTCACGGTGGGGTGATGCGGGGGTCCCTTTTTGTGTGGGCTGCCTGCAGGGCATGGTCCAATGGGGGCTGCCATTGGGGTAGGGTCACGGGTGATGGGGTGTCCCATGTGGTGTGGGCTGCCTGCGTGGTATGGTCATGGGTATTGGAGGGATCCCTTGTGGTGTGGGCTGTCTGCGGGGTATGGTTCCCATGTGGGCTGCCTGCGGGGTAAAGTCATGGGTGACGGGGGTCCCATGTGGTGTGGGCTGTCTGCGAGATATGGTCCCATGTGGGCTGCCTGCGTGGTATGGTCACGGGTGATGGGGGGATCCCCTGTTGTGTGAGTTGCCCGCAGGGTATGGTCCCATATGGGCTGCCTATGGGGTATGGTCATGGGTGATGCGGGGGTCCCTTGTGGTGTGGGCTGCCTGCAGAGCATGGTCCCATGTGGGCTTCCTTTGGGGTATGATCATGGGTGATGGGGTGTCCCATGTGGTGTGGGCTGCCTGCGGGGTATGGTCACTTGTGTTGGGGTGTCCCTTGTGGTGTGAGCTGCCTGCGGGGTATGGTTCAATTTGGGCTGCCTGTTGGGTATGGTCACAGGTGATGTGGGGGTCCCATGTGGTGTGGCCGCCTGTGGGGTATGGTCCCATGTGGTCTGCCTGCAAGGTATGGTCACGGGTGTTGGGGGGATCCCTTGTGGTGTGGGCTACCTGTGGCGTATGGACCCATGTGGGCTGCCTGTGGGGTATGGATACGGGTGATGGGGGGTCCCATGTGGTGTGGGCTGCCTGCGTGGTATGGTCATGGGTGTTGGAGGGATCCATTGTGGTGTGGGCTGTCTGCGGGGTATGGTTCCCATGTGGGCTGCCTGCAGGGTATAGTCATGGGTGATGGAGGGGTCCCATGTGGTGTGGGCTGTCTGCGAGATATGGTCCCATGTGGGCTGCCTGTGTGGTATGGTCAAGGATGTTGGGGGGTCCGTTGTGGTGTGAGCTGCCTGTGGGGTTTGGTCCCATGTGGGCTGCCTCTGAGGTATGGTCACTGGTGATGGGGGGATCTCCTGTTGTGTGGGCTGCCTGCGGGGTATGGTCCCATGTGGGCTGCCTGTGGGGTATGGTCACGGGTGATGGGGGGATCCCCTGTTGTGTAGGCTGCCTGCGGGGTATTGTCCCAAGTGGGCTGCCTGTGGGGTATGGTCACGGGTGGGGTGATGCGGGGGTCCCTTGTTGTGTGGGCTGCCTGCAGGGCATGGTCCAATGGGGGCTGCCTTTGGGGTATGGTCACGGGTGATGGTGTGTCCCATGTGGTGTGGGCTGCCTGCGGGGTATGGTCACTGGTGTTGGGCTGTCCCTTGTGGTGTGAGCTGCCTGCGGGGTATGGTTCCATGTGGGCTGCCTGTTGGGTATGGTCACGGGTGATGGGGGGGTCCCATGTAGTGTGGCGGCCTGTGGGGTATGGTCCCATGTGGGCTGCCTGCAAGGTACGGTCACAGGTGTTGGGGGGATCCCTTGTAGTGTGGGCTGCCTGTTGGGTCTGGTCCCATGTGGGCTGCCTGTGGGGTATGGTTACAGGTGATGGGGGGGTCCCATGTGGTGTGTGCTTCCTGCGTGGTATGGTCATGGGTGTTGGAGGGATCTCTTGTGGTGTGGGCTGGGCTGTATGCGGGGTAGGGTTCCAATGTGGGCTGCCTGCAGGGTATAGTCATGGGTGAAGGGGGGGTCCCATGTGGTGTGGGCTGTCTGCGAGATATGGTCCCATGTGGGCTGCCTGTGTGGTATGGATACGGGTGTTGGGAGTTCCCTTGTGGTGTGAGCTGCCTGCGGGGTATGGTCCCATGTGGGCTGCCTCTGGGGTATGGTCACGGGTGATGGGGGATCTCCTGTGGTGTGGGCTGTCTGCGGGGTATGGTCCCATGTGGGCTGCCTGTGGGATATGATCACAGGTGATGCGGGGGTCCCTTGTGGTGTGGGCTGCCTGCAGGGCATGGTCCCATGTGGGCTGCCTTTGGGGTATGGTCATGGGTGATGGGCGTTCCCATGTGGTGTGGGCTGCATGTGACGTATGGTCACTGGTGTTGGGGGATACCTTGTGGTGTGGACTGCGTTCGGGGTATGGCCACGGGTATTGGGGGGTCCCATGTTGTGTGGGCTGCCTGCGGTGTATGGTGATGTGTGTTGGGGTCCCTTGTGGTATGGGCTGCCCGGTTATGGTCCCATATGGGCTGCCCTTGGGGTATGGTCATGGGTGATGGGGGGTCCCATGTGGTGTGGGCTGCCTGCAGGGTATGATCACGGGTGTTGGGGAGTCCCTTGTGGTGTGGGCTGCCTGTGGGGTATGGTCCCATGTGGGCTGCCTGCAAGGTATGGTCATGAGTGTTGGGGGATCCCTTGTGGTGTGGGCTGCCTGTGGGGTCTGGTCCCATGTGGGCTGCCTGTGGGGTATGGTTATGGGTGATGGGGGGGGTCCCATGTGGTGTGGGCTGCCTGCGTGGTATGGTCATGGGTGTTGGAGGGATCCTTTGTGGTGCGGGCTGTCTGCGTGGTATGGTTCCCATGTGGGCTGCCTGCGGGGTATAGTCATGGGTGATGGGGGGGTCCCATGTGGTGTGGGCTGTTTGTGAGATATGGTCCCATGTGGGCTGCCTGTGCGGTATAGTCATGGGTGTTGGGGGGTCCGTTGTGGTGTGAGCTGCCTGTGGGGTATGGTCCCATGTGGGCTGCCTCTGAGGTATGGTCACTGGTGATGGGGGGATCCCCTGTTGTGTGGGCTGCCTGCGGGGTATGGTCCCATGTGGGCTGCCTGTGGGGTATGGTCACGGGTGATAGGGGATCCTCTGTTGTGTGGGCTCCCTGTGGGGTATTGTCCCATATGGGCTGCCTATGGGGTATGGTCATGGGTGATGCGGGGGTCCCTTGTGGTGTGGGCTGCCTGCAGAGCATGTTCCCATGTGGGCTGCCTTTGGGGTATGATCATGGGTGATGGGGTGTCCCATGTGGTGTGGGCTGCCTGCGGGGTATGGTCACTGGTGTTGGGGTGTCCCTTGTGGTGTGAGCTGCCTGCGGGGTATGGTTCAATGTGGGCTGCCTGTTGGGTATGGTCACAGGTGATGTGGGGGTCCCATGTGGTGTGGCTGCCTGTGGGGTATGGTCCCATGTGGGCTGCCTGCAAGGTATGGTCACGGGTGTTGGGGGGATCCCTTGTGGTGTGGGCTACCTGTGGGGTATGGACCCATGTGGGCTGCCTGTGGGGTATGGATACGGGTGATGGGGGGTCCCATGTGGTGTGGGCTGCTTGCGTGGTATGGTCATGGGTGTTGGAGGGATCCATTGTGGTGTGGGCTGTCTGCGGGGTATGGTTCCCATGTGGGCTGCCTGCAAGGTATAGTCATGGGTGATGGAGGGGTCCCATGTGGTGTGGGCTGTCTGCGAGATATGGTCCCATGTGGGCTGCCTGTGTGGTATGGTCAAGGATGTTGGGGGGTCCGTTGTGATGTGAGCTGCCTGTGGGGTTTGGTCCCATGTGGGCTGCCTCTGAGGTATGGTCACTGGTGATGGGGAGATCTCCTGTTGTGTGGGCTGCCTGCGGGGTATGGTCCCATGTGGGTTGCCTGTGGGGTATGGTCACGGGTGATGGGGGGATCCCCTGTTGTGTAGGCTGCCTGCGGGGTATTGTCCCATGTGGGCTGCCTGTGGGGTATGGTCACGGGTGGGGTGATGCTGGGGTCACTTGTTGTGTGGGCTGCCTGCAGGGCATGGTCCAATGGGGGCTGCCTTTGGGGTATGGTCAGGGGTGATGGGGTGTCCCATGTGGTGTGGGCTGCCTGCGGGGTATGGTCACTGGTGTTGGGCTGTCCCTTGTGGTGTGAGCTGCCTGCGGGGTATGGTCATGGGTGTTGGAGGGATCCCTTGTGGTGTGGGCTGTCTGCGGGGTATGGTTCCCATGTGGGCTGCCTGCGGGGTAAAGTCATGGGTGATGGGGTTCCCATGTGGTGTGGGCTGTCTGCGAGATATGGTCCCATGTGGGCTGCCTGCATGGTATGGTCACGGGTGATGGGGGGATCCCCTGTTGTGTGGGTTGCCCGCAGGGTATGGTCCCATATGGGCTGCCTATGGGGTATGGTCATGGGTGATGCGGGGGTCCCTTGTGGTGTGGGCTGCCTGCAGAGCATGGTCCCTTGTGGGCTGCCTTTGGGGTATGATCATGGGTGATGGGGTGTCCCATGTGGTGTGGGCTGCCTGCGGGGTATGGTCACTGGTGTTGGGGTTTGCCTTGTGGTGTGAGCTGCCTGCGGGGTATGGTTCAATTTGGGCTGCCTGTTGGGTATGGTCACAGGTGATGTGGGGGTCCCATGTGGTGTGGCCGCCTGTGGGGTATGGTCCCATGTGGGCTGCCTGCAAGGTATGGTCACGGGTGTTGGGGGGATCCCTTGTGGTGTGGGCTACCTGTGGGGTATGGACCCATGTGGGCTGCCTGTGGGGTATGGATACGGGTGATGGGGGGGTCCCATGTGGTGTGGGCTGCCTGCGTGGTATGGTCATGGGTGTTGGAGGGATCCATTGTGGTGTGGGCTGTCTGCGGGGTATGGTTCCCATGTGGGCTGCCTGCAGGGTATAGTCATGGGTGATGGAGGGGTCCCATGTGGTGTGGGCTGTCTGCGAGATATGGTCCCATGTTGGCTGCCTGTGTGGTATGGTCAAGGATGTTGGAGGGCCGTTGTGGTGTGAGCTGCCTGTGGGGTTTGGTCCCATGTGGGCTGCCTCTGAGGTATGGTTACTGGTGATGGGGGGATCTCCTGTTGTGTGGGCTGCCTGCGGGGTATGGTCCCATGTGGGCTGCCTGTGGGGTATGGTCACGGGTGATGGGGGGGATCCCCTGTTGTGTAGGCTGCCTGTGGGGTATTGTCCCATGTGGGCTGCCTGTGGGGTTTGGTCACGGGTGGGGTGATGCGGGGGTACCTTGTTGTGTGGGCTGCCTGCAGGGCATGGTCCAATGGGGGCTGCGTTTGGGGTATGGTCATGGGTGATGGGGTGTCCCATGTGGTGTGGGCTGCCTGCGGGGTATGGTCACTGGTGTTGGGCTGTCCCTTGTGGTGTGAGCTGCCTGCGGGGTATGGTTCCATGTGGGCTGCCTGTTGGGTATGGTCACGGGTGATGGGGGGGTCCCATGTAGTGTGGCGGCCTGTGGGGTATGGTCCCATGTGGGCTGCCTGCAAGGTACGGTCACGGGTGTTGGGGGGATCCCTTGTGGTGTGGGCTGCCTGTGGGGTCTGGTCCGATGTGGGCTGCCTGTGGGGTATGGTTACAGGTGATGGGGGGGTCCCATGTGGTGTGTGCTTCCTGCGTGGTATGGTCATGGGTGTTGGAGGGATCTCTTGTGGTGTGGGCTGGGCTGTATGCGGGGTATGGTTCCAATGTGGGCTGCCTGCAGGGTATAGTCATGGGTGATGGGGGGGTCCCATGTGGTGTGGGCTGTCTGCGAGATATGGTCCCATGTGGGCTGCCTGTGTGGTATGGATACGGGTGTTGGGAGGTCCCTTGTGGTGTGAGCTGCCTGCGGGGTATGGTCCCATGTGGGCTGCCTCTGGGGTATGGTCACGGGTGATGGGGGATCTCCTGTGGTGTGGCTGCCTGTGGGGTATGGTCCCATGTGGGCTGCCTGCAAGGTATGGTCACGGGTGTTGGGGGGATCCCTTGTGGTGTGGGCTGCCTGCAGGGCATGGTCCCATGTGGGCTGCCTTTGTGGTATGGTCATGGGTGATGGGGGTTCCCATGTGGTGTGGGCTGCATGTGGCGTATGGTCACTGGTGTTGGGGGATACCTTGTGGTGTGGACTGCCTTCGGGGTATGGCCACGGGTATTGGGGGGTCCCATGTGGTGTGGGCTGCCTGCGGTGTATGTTGATGTGTGTTGGGGTCCCTTGTGGTTTGGGCTGCCCACGGGTTATGGTCCCATATGGGCTGCCTTTGGGGTATGGTCATGGGTGATGGGGGGTCCCATGTGGTGTGGGCTGCCTGCGAGGTATGATCACGGGTGTTGGGGTGTCCCTTGTGGTGTGGGCTGCCTGTGGGGTATGGTTCCATGTGGGCTGCCTGTTGGGTATGGTCACAGGTGATGATGTGATGTGGGGGTCCCATGTGGTGTGGCTGCCTGTGGGGTATGGTCCCATGTGGGCTGCCTGCAAGGTATGGTCATGAGTGTTGGGGGGATCGCTTGTGGTGTGGGCTGCCTGTGGGGTCTGGTCCCATGTGGGCTGCCTGTGGGGTATGGTTATGGGTGATGGGGGGTCCCATGTGGTGTGGGCTGCCTGCGTGGTATGGTCATGGGTGTTGGAGGGATCCTTTGTGGTGCGGGCTGTCTGCGTGGTATGGTTCCCATGTGGGCTGCCTGCGGGGTACAGTCATGGGTGATGGGGGGGTCCCATGTGGTGTGGGCTGTTTGTGAGATATGGTCCCATGTGGGCTGCCTGTGCAGTATGGTCATGGGTGTTGGGGGTCCGTTGTGGTGTGAGCTGCCTGTGGGGTATGGTCCCATGTGGGCTGCCTCTGAGGTATGGTCACTGGTGATGGGGGGATCCCCTGTTGCGTAGGCTGCCTGCGGGGTATGGTCCCATGTGGGCTGCCTGTGGGGTATGGTCACGGGTGATAGGGGGATCCTCTGTTGTGTGGGCTCCCTGTGGGGTATTGTCCCATGTGGGCTGCCTGTGGGGTATGGTCATGGGTGGGGTGATGCGGGGATCCCTTGTGGTGTGGGCTGCCTGCAGGGCATGGTCCAATGGGTGATGGGGGGTTCCCATGTGGTGTGGGCTGTCTGCGATATATGGTCCCATGTGGGCTGCCTGTGTGGTATGGATACGGGTGTTGGGAGGTCCGTTGTGGTGTGAGCTGCCTGTGGGGTATGGTCCCATGTGGGCTGCCTCTGAGGTATGGTCACTGGTGATGGGGGCATCCCCTGTTGTGTGGGCTGCCTGCGGGGTATGATCCCCTGTGGGCTGCCTGTGGGGTATGGTCACGGGTGATTGGGGGATCCCCTGTTTTGTGGGCTGCCTGTGGGGTATTGTATCATGTGGGCTGCCTGTGGGGTATGGTCATGGGTGGGGTGATGCGGGGTATGGTTCCCATGTGGGCTGCCTGCAGGGTATAGTCATGGGTGATGGGGGGGGGTCCCATGTGGTGTGAGCTGTCTGCGAGATATGGTCCCATGTGGGCTGCCGGTGTGGTATGAATACGGGTGTTGGGAGGTCCCTTGTGGTGTGAGCTGCCTGCGGGGTATGGTCCCATCTGGGCTGCCTCTGGGGTATGGTCACGGGTGATGGGGGATCTCCTGTTGTGTGGGCTGTCTGCGGGGTATGGTCCCTTGTTGGCTGCCTGCGGGGTATGATCTTGGGTGATGCGGGGGTCCCTTTTGGTTTGGGCTGCCTGCAGGGCATGGTCCCATGTGGGCTGCCTTTGGGGTATGGTCATGGGTGATGGGGGTTCCCATGTGGTGTGGGCTGCCTGTGGCGTATGGCCACTGGTGTTGGGGGATACCTTGTGGTGTGGACTGCCTTCGGTGTATGGTGATGTGTGTTGGGGGTCCCTTGTGGTGTGGGCTGCCCGCAGGTTATGGTCCCATATGGTCTGCCTTTGGGGTATGGTCATGGGTGATGGGGGTCCCATGTGGTGTGGGCTGCCTGCGGGGTATGATCACGGGTGTTGGGGAGTCCCTTGTGGTGTGGGCTGCCTGTGGGGTATGGTTCCATGTGGGCTGCCTGTTGGGTATGGTCACAGGTGATGATGTGATATGGGGGTCCCATGTGGTGTGGCTGCCTGTGGGGTATGGTCCCATGTGGGTTGCCTGCAAGGTATGGTCACGAGTGTTGGGGGGATCCCTTGTGGTGTGGGCTGCCTGTGGGGTATTGTCCCATGAGGGCTGCCTGTGGGGTATGGTCATGAGTGGGGTGATGCAGGGTATGGTTCCCATGTGGGCTGCCTGCAGGGTATAGTCATGGGTGATGGGGGGGTCCCATGTAGTGTGGGCTGTCTGCGAGATATGGTCCCATGTGGGCTGCCTGTGTGGTATGGATACGGGTGTTGGGAGGTCCCTTGTGGTGTGAGCTGCCTGCGGGGTATGGTCCCATGTGGGCTGCTTCTGGGGTATGGTCACGGGTGATGGGGAATCTCCTGTGGTGTGGGCTGTCTGCGGGGTATAGTCCAATGTGGGCTGCCTGTGGGGTATGATCACGGGTGATGTGGGGGTCCCTTGTGGTGTGGGCTGCCTGCAGGTCATGGTCCCATGTGGGCTGCCTTTGGGGTATGGTCATGGGTGATGGGGGTTCCCATGTGGTGTGGGCTGCCTGTGGCGTATGGTCACTGGTGTTGGGGGATACCTTGTGGTGTGGACTGCCTTCGGGGTATGGGCATGGGTATTTGGGGGTCCCATGTGGTGTGGGCTGCCTGCGGTGTATGGTGATGTGTGTTGGGGGTCCCTTGTGGTGTGGGCTGCCCGCGGGTTATGGTCCCATATTGGCTGCCTTTGGGGTATGGTCATGGGTGATGGGGGGTCCCATATGGTGTGGGCTGCCTGTGGGGTATGATCACGGGTGTTGGGGAGTCCCTTGTGGTGTGGGCTGCCTGTGGGGTATGGTTCCATGTGGGCTGCCTGTTGGGTATGGTCACAGGTGAAGATGTGATGTGGGGGTCCCATGTGGTGTGGCTGCCTGTGGGGTATGGTCCCATGTCGGCTGCCTGCAAGGTATGGTCACGAGTGTTGGGGGGATCCCTTGTGGTGTGGGCTGCCTGTGGGGTCTGGTCCCATGTGGGCTGCCTGTGGGGTATGATTACGGTTGATGGAGGGATCACTTGTGGTGCGGGCTGTCTGCGTGGTATGGTTCCCATGTGGGCTGCCTGCGGGGTATAGTCATGGTGATGGGGGGGTCCCATGAGGTGTGGGCTGTTTTTGAGATATGGTCCCATGTGGGCTGCCTGTGTGGTATGGTCACAGGTGTTGGGGGGTCCGTTGTGGTGTGAGCTGCCTGTGGGGTATGGTCCCATGTGGGCTGCCTCTGAGGTATGGTCACTGGTGATGGGGGGATCCCCTGTTGTGTGGGCTGCCTGCGGGGTATGGTCCCATGTGGGCTGCCTGTGGGGTATGGTCACGGGTGATGGGATGTCCCATGTGGTGTTGGCTGCTTGCGGGGTATGGTCACTGGTTTTGGGGTGTCCCTTGTGGTGTGAAATGCCTGCGGGGTATGGTTCCATGTAGGCTGCCTGTTGGGTATGGTCACGGGTGATGGGGGCGTCCCATGTGGTGTGGCGGCCTGTGGGGTATGGTCCCATGTGGGCTGCCTGTGGGGTATGGTCATGGGTGGGGTGATGCGGGGGTCCCTTGTGGTGTGGGCTGCCTGCAGGGCATGGTCCAATGGGGGCTGCCTTTGGGGTATGGTTACGGGTGATGGGGTGTCCCATGTGGTGTGGGCTGCTTGCGGGGTATGGTCACTGGTGTTGGGGTTGTGGGATGTTTTTACCCATACATCCGAGCTCTACCTCAAAACTGTGCAGTACTGACATGGAAAACATCATGATGGCCAGAGATTCCCAGAAAATGCCCAGGGAAGTGCATGAAGAATAGGCTGCCACCCATTTTGCCGATGTTATGGGCACAGAAGGGCACTGCCTAAAACCACCATTGGACTTCCCACACAGTAGCCTGAAACCATTGGGAATGGCAATGCTGATTGCCAAAAGCAACCTAGAATTGTAGGGAATTCATTTTCCTAAATCCCAAAAATGGTTGCATTACCAGTACTTACCACTATCAGAAAGCCGGCGGTTTAAAACAACACCAGATTTTTTTCTTTTTTGTGTAAAACTGAATAAATGAACCCAAGGCAGGCCAAAGAAAGACTTACTGAGAGGTGGATACAATGTAAAGTTATATTCTCAAGTGACTTGAAGGTTTATAACAAGACTGGTTGAGCTGTGGATTTCAGCAGTTTAAGTAAATTTGGACTGAAAGACACTAAAAATCTAAATGTTTAAAAGAAATGAGTGACCTACTTCTGAGAAGTCACATAGGTTGCAATTGTTTAAATGTCATAGTTTTAAACTTAGAATCAGCATTTTAGCTGCATATGTAAAAATTGTCTTGACTTAAACTGGGGAACAAAAAGTGACATTTTATCTGAAACCTGCCTTAAGGAACTGAATTCTGCCCACCAGCTACCCCCGACAGGAGATGAGACTTGCACAACAGCTGTGTTCCCAGGCCTAGCTGCCCTTTTGCTGCTCCCACCAAAAGGGATATGACACTTCCCTGATTGAATTACCTGGGCTCTGCAGGAAATTGAACAAAGCCCTGTCCTGGCAAATGTTTTATTATGGGGGCCGTAAAAAGTGGCTTCCTCCTGGAAGGAAAGGGGAGGAGCACTGCCTGTGAGAGCAGGCTGGCTTGGCAGAACTGGAAAAACCAGAAATTCAACCTTGTGCTGGGGGGAAACCACACCCCTGTAGCCAGAATATGGGTTTAGAAAAAGATGAATAACTCATAGTACGGACTTGTCATATTTATTTAAATGATACCATAATTCTTGTGATTTTTCTGCCCACATTTTAAGAGGTTTTTAGAACCGGTGGCATGATCTGGGGGCAAGCTAGCAGTTAAGAGGGTATTACTTAAAATGTATACATGTTAAAAGTCTGATACTTCATCAATTAATGCCTGCATGCCTTGCACACATTTGGGTAAATTTGAGTAAGAATCTGATATTGGTAACCTGACCAAAAAGTGAAATATGTTGCCATTTCTGAATGCAAGCTCCCAGGAAGAGCAGATTTGGACAGGGTATACCTCCTGTGATATGTGATGGGTGCATGTAATTTTAAACAAATGTGTACCTGTGCAAATATGTCTTTTGGGTCAAAATATAGATTGTGTGTAATTTGACAGGGGTGGGTTCTCTTTACCATAAACAGACCTCATCATGATGACACTTCATTTCATTCCCCCAATCAAGGGGAAGAGGATGAAGTGGCCATGACAAGTGGAGAGGGGTAGAGCCTAGTGATGCTGCACACACACCCATTTTCAAAACACATAAAAGCAGACAGTCAGGACAGATAGGGACATTCAATTCCATTTGCTGCACTGCGCTCTGCCGGACCACACAACATCCAGAAGATACTAGATTCAACACTTAGACTTTAAAACTCCAAAGAACCTGATTCAGAACTCAAAGCAAGGGCCTAAACCCACAAACTGAGAACTCTTCTCAGTGGGCCTCAGCATCCAGCAAACCTAACAGCGTGCAGATCAGCGCTGGGTCCAGAGAAAGCAGAGCGGTATCCAAAACCAGAGGCAGAGCAGAGCTGACCCAGACCGCTGTATCCGGACCCACAGACCTGATCAGAACCAGAGACCCAGACCAGACCAGCAGAGTAGAGCTGACCCAGACGCTGTGCGCAGAGACCGTCCGTGGCGAGTGAAGAAAACCTGACCAGATCCGTGGCGAGGCCCATTCTATTTCTAAATATATTGTGAGTACCTAGCAGACTGTGCAGAAACAATCTCCTAGTTAAAATAATATAATTCAATCTATTTTAATCTAAGTAGAACTGCCTCCTAACTGTCACCTGTCATTTGTAAAGCTGTCACCTGTCATTTCTAGTTGCTAGCTGGCACTTGTCACTTTGAACTTTAACATTTCAAATCTGAAAAACGACCTTTACCATATCGCTCATATCTCCGTGACCGTTTGTCTTAGAGACTTGCAGTAACTTTTCTCTGAAAGCTGGGAATCGTGGCTTTTCTATGAACCTAGAAACGTATTCCTACCCCTGATACTTTTGCCGTTATTGTGAAAAACGCACTCGCGAATTTACCGCGATTTGCAAATTTCTCCATGTGTGAAAACAGCAGTTTCCTTGCTAAAAATTCGTTTGCCTCTTAAGAACCATCCCTGAATCATTGCTAGAGTGAGCCTGGACTAATATTAACTAGATACCACTCACCCTGAACCTCTAGTGGGAATTAAAAGCATTTTAGCATATTTTACACTTCATTGCCAGCACATATAAAAGCATTTTGGGCCTGTGTTTCCAACTTCTGTAGTCTAAGCTTGCTGGGGTGAACTGAATTACATTTGATTGCATTTCTGAGAACTGTGTGCTTTCCTTCCATTTCCTTGCATTGCATAAAGGGGGGGAGTGGATTGCCAGAGAAAGTGATTACATTGTTTTGGTGAAATCATATTGAGTATTTTCTGTATTGCATTTCATTCAACATTACATTCATCTGAACTTATATAAAGCATTCTCTACCACCTTATTCTTCTGTTCCTATTCACAAGTGTGCCAGTGCCAGACTATCCATTATTGATTACTGCTCATATTAGGTGTCATATTCAATTATTAATTTATTATAGAGCGTGATATATATATATATTGTTTAAATTATCAAATAAACCTTTAAACTTGCAAAACAGAACTACTTCTTGGCTCAGTCGGGGTCAGGGGGATTTCAAGAGAGGGGTGTTATATAGGGGTAGTCATCCAGAACGCATGAACTGGACATAAAGATATATCCATAAGGGTTTCCATTCAGTATCCCAGACTAGGCTTTGACTTAGCTGTAGTGTTGAATTGAATCCTCTTACAAATTGGGGGCTCGTGCCGGACGTTTGGATTAGATCTATCACTTGTGCAGATTAATACAGCGTGCCAGCTGACCAGATACACATATCCGGTCGGATCAACCACGCTGTGTTACGCTGTAAAGCACTCCTCAAAGGAACGCTCTAAGGAAAAGGTCTGTTTTGCAAAAATAAAATACAAACTTCTGTAAGTCAGGAAGGAACTCAAATTCCAGAATGACGACCTTGGTAGATATGAAAATAGCCAGAGAGCACTTCTTACATAAGCTATTTGTGAGAGGTGAGTGGACCCATCAGGACCAGACGGTCTGGTTGCAAGCAATCGCACCCCAGATCACGGAAACAGGGTCAGATATATGGAGAGATCAGGGTCCCTTACATGTGGCCCTGAGTGAACTATACATGGCTCCTAAAGCTAAGGATGAACAAGACAAGATGGTTAGGATAGCGGCATACCTGTACCTATATATGGGAGACATGCAGGATAAATGTACTGAAAGCCAAGATCTGGCGAATAAGCGACAGATGGCGTTAGAGAAGGTCCAATCTGACCTGGTCTCTTCTGAGCAGAGGCTGCAGGGGAGCCAGGAGTCAGAAAATGAGAGTAGACAGCACATCATTAAAATAAAGAGGGATATGGACATCCTGCAACAGGAAAAGGCTGACCAGGATACCAGATTTCTGGCTTTGCAGAAGGAACGCCAAGACAGTTTGGACTCCCTACTGCAGAGCCAGAAAAAGCTGGAGCAACAGATCAATTTCAACAGGGCATGCACAGAGCAGGTAGCCACCCTGCAAATCCAACTAGACAGAGAGAAAGAGGAGAGCAATAAACTGATCCTGAAAGACCTGGATACCCAGGCAGAGTTTGATCAGGAGCGCCAGAAAGCTGGTGCCTTCCAAAGGCAAAGGGACGACCTGGCGTCACAAATTCAAGCTCTTGGTCAGGAAAGGGACACCTTAGGCCAGGAAGTCTGCCACTTAAGGAGAAAAATGGAAGAAAATCACCTGGCCCACCAGGGACTGGGTGACCTCCAAAAAGAACACCAGGACTTGCTAGAGCACACCAGGAGGGTGGAGGAGGCTCTGGCAAGACAGGAGCAGGCCAATAGGGACACAGCTCAGGAGGTAACCCTCCTGCAGCAAAGACTGGCCCAGTGCTCCAGGACCAATCAGGAAACGCAGAGAGAGAATGAGGCTCTCTGCCAGCACAATGATAGACTCCAACAACAGGTAGCGATGCAGGAGAGACTGATAGAGTCTAGTAAGGCCTTAACTGAGGAACTGAAGGCGCAGGCTCTTGCATTGCAACAGGGAGCAGGGGCGGATAGAGATGAGGTTCGCTGGGAAAGAGAAACTCCTGAGCATAACCCCAGGAGCCCTAGTACCAGAGGCCTTTATTTCTCTCAGTCCCTGGACTCTGCCACCCCCATGTCCCCTGGCGCACATGAGCACAGGGCCACAGGGATGGCAGATTACTATCCAGCCAGAAGCATGGGGCTCATAGGCCAGTACTACCCAGGAATGGAGGGGCGGGCATCCGGGTATGGGCACCCAAGCACAGTGCAATTTAGTGGGGAACCCCAGGAGAGTAGGCCCATTAAGGGCATCCTGAAAACCTCTGCCCAGTTAGGTCAGTGGGGGGGTACCCATCAAATCCTGGCAGCAAGGAGGGATCTGAAGACTCCTCTGAGCGGTACAGGACACAGGAGACCAGGTCCCCACATTCTGCCAGCCATTCCCAGGCCCGCAGAATCCGGGAAAACCTGGAAGATCAGACAGGAACCTCTGGGAGCAGTGCCTCTGAGTCAGAGGATGAATGGACCAGGGTTACCCGGACCAAAAAGGCCAATAAGGCAAAAAGGGCCTTGCTTAAGGACCCATTGAAGCAGATTAAGGCAATCAGGAGTGTCATCACGCCTTATCATAAGAACGCCAAGTACTCTGTTTGGGAACACTTGGAGCTCTGTGAGCAAATGATGGAGACTTTCCATTTGAAGGACAGCAGTAGCTGCATCCAGTACGTCAAATGGTCATTCTCCCCAGAATATTCCAGTTTCTTTGCAGGGCTGGAGGACCAAAATCATTCCAGGTGGTCCACCTATAGGGCGGCCATATTAAAACATTTTTCTGTTCACAGAAATCCCCAAGAGGCTCGCAAGGCAGCCTACAATTTACAATGTGGGGAGGATCAGGCCCCACAAGAATTTGTGCAGGAGTTAAATCTGCTTTTGCACAGACCACAAGAAGGGTGCGCACGGATAGCAGAGAATTTATTAATACGTTTTTCCATGCCTTGCCCAAATACATAATGACCCAGCTTGTGAGGGATTTTCACGAGAAAAGATCTTTAGACTGGGTCATTGAACAGGCGACCCGGATCTATGAGGTGCAGAAGCCAATAGAAAATAAAAATAATGCGCCCAAAAACCCCAAAGCCAACAACACCCCTGCTGCTGCCAAGGTGGCAGAGGTAAAGGTCACCCCCGTTTTAGAGTTGGAGATGGGGGGGCCTAAAAACCTACCTGCACCTAATAATGCTAGGCCCAGAAGGTCCTCAGGCCAGTCACAGACAGGGAGCCAGGGAGGCAGCCCCACAAATGGGGTCCCTCGCTCTCCTGATTATGTAAGCCCCCGTTACAAGGGAAACAGACCCATCCTGGGTTATGTGTGGACTCCTCCAGCCCAAGGGGGGGGATCCAGCCAAGCACCTAACCCAGGGAACTTCCCTCCTAACTTCCCATTGGAGGGCAGAAATTCTCCAAACCCTGGGCAGAACTTCTTCCCCAGGTATCCACCCAACTTCCAGCCCCAAAATCCTCCACCCTTCTTTCCCCAATTCCCTGAGCCCAGACAACCGAATCCGGGAGAGGGGAGGCCAAGGGTGGAGGGGTATCCAAATCTTCCCAACCAGGGGTACTACCAAAGAAGGGATAGCTACCCTTCCCGGGATCAGCACAGGGGAGAAAACAGGGCCCCGTATCAGCCTGAGCGGGTTTCCCAGTTAGAGCGCCAGGTTCAAAACATGGCGCGGGATCTGGGTCACATACTGAGGGCTCAGCAGAACCCTCAGATCGGCATGCCGGCGCAGCACGCACCCAACTCTGGACCTGGTGCCCCAGAACAATGACGGGGGCAGCACCCCGATAACTCACCGGTTCCCAGGGAGGAGGCACAAAGGGAAGGGGGGTGTAAAGCCTTAGAGGAAGCTTCCTTCCTCACTTGTAAACAGCCCCTGGAAACCCAGGAACCAGAAACAAAATCTCTTGCCCCTGAAAGTCTGCCTCCTAAGGAGCAGAGGGGGGGTAGGAGAAACAAAAGACCCAAACAGACTCAGTTTGAGGAGGAGGTACAGATCTTCCAATTTGAGTGAGAGGGATCCTCAGAGGATCCTGGGAAAAGGATCTTCTCCTTCAGAGAGGGGGGAACTCCTCCCAAAGAAAAATGGGTCCCTAGGGATGCAAATCCAGACTGGGGAGATGTGGAGACCGAGCTACTGCCGCCCACCATCTCATCCCAGAACCAACAGCAAGAAAATCCCCTGGTTCAAACCCACCCCGATGACTGCCTCCAAAAAGGGCGGGGCGTCCCAGAACCGGAACCAGGGGAACCCATAATGGCTCTGATCTCCAGTTGCCAACTTTTTCTTTCAGATTCCCAAGGCTCTCCACAGAATTCTGCCCAAATTTCTTCTCTTGTAATGTCCAAAACCAGAAAGTTAGCCCACCAGTTGTCCAAAAATGTGCATTATCTGTGCCCCCTTGAGGAGAAGGAGGGAAGATATTATGCCCCGGTACAAGTACAGGGGCAGGGTACGATTTCAGCGCTGGTGGACACGGGATCTCAAGCTACCCTTCTGTCCAGAAGGGCCTTTGATGAACTGAATGAAGGAAGGGGAGGGAATTACCAAATTCCTCTCACCTCACTTCCTGGACAACTCCAGAACTTTGACGGGAAGGAAATTCCCGTCGAGGGGACGGCAGACTTGGACATTAAGATCGGGCGACACAAGTTGAAACACCCGGTCATAGTTGTGACTCCAGAGGGCACCCCTTGTTTACTGGGGAATGACCTCCTGAGGAGGTTGTCACCCTTAATAGATTGCGTAAACAAGGTCCTCTGGACCCAGACTAGCCGACCAATAAAATTAAAACAGAGTGTCAACCATGTTAGTTAAACGGCACCTGCCACATGGTTGAACAAAAATCTGACCAAGTAGAATTTCACTTTCAGAACAACCAAATTCCAGACGTGACAGTAATAGCAGTAGGACAACAGACTGGTGATGGGGGGTCCTCTCTATTTCTGAAAATCAACCTTCCTTCCAGTTTAAGGTGGTATTCCACACTGGAAGGAAACACCCTGAGATTCTATACTAATCCACAATCAGAAACTCCCACTCCTATAGTCCAGAAAGATGTGAAATCAGCTCAGAGCCTGGCTGATATTCAGCAAATTGGAGAGCAGTTGTTCATCCCTGTCCAATTAAATGATGGGAAGGACTCCCAAAAGATCCAGCCATTCCCACATTCAAACTGATAGACAAATGGGAAATGGACCTGGAAGCACCTAATTCCAAACATCTCCTGCCAAGCAGGTGTATGCTCAAAATCTCCATTGGCAACAAGAGAATAGTCCATAATTGGTGGGTCGTGCGAGACGTCACTGCCGCCTTTTACTTAGGCAGTGACATTCTCAATCGCTTTGCCATTAGTTTGGGCCTAATAAACTTCAAAGCTTGGTCCCGATTAGCGGATAATCCCATGGGCTTTGATGATCCAGAAAAAGCATTTAGGTCAGCTCAATTGCTACCTTATGCAGTTGAAATTCAGATCAAAGAGGAAGTCACCATCCCAGAAAGGACCCGACAATTCTCCCTGGAAGTGAAAGCTAAAAGAGGTGAATTGTGCTAACGTGTGGAAAACTTTAATTCGAGCAGCACTGCACTGCGAGCGAGGGACGCTCTTGCTGTGCTGGAACTTGGTTCCTGGAGGGGGCTGGTCCTGTCAAGGGCACGTGACTGCTCACGTGACTCGGCTCGAGTTTTTTACCGGAATACAGCCGCCCGAGCGGCGAATACAGTGAAACCTGTGAAGTGAAGCTGGCGAATTGTGAATTGTGCTAACGTGTGGAAAACTTTCATTCGAGCAGCACTGCACTGCGAGCGAGGGACGCTCTTGCTGTGCTGGAACTTGGTTCCTGGAGGGGGCTGGTCCTGTCAAGGGCACGTGACTGCTCATGTGACTCGGCTCGAGTTTTTTACCGGAATACAGCCGCCCGAGCGGCGAATACAGTGAAACCTGTGAAGTGAAGCTGGCGAATTGTGAATTGTGCTAACGTGTGGAAAACTTTCATTCGAGCAGCACTGCACTGCGAGCGAGGGACGCTCTCGCTGTGCTGGAACTTGGTTCCTGGAGGGGGCTGGTCCTGTCAAGGGCACGTGACTGCTCACGTGACTCGGCTCGAGTTTTTTACCGGAATACAGCCGCCCGAGCGGCGAATACAGTGAAACCTGTGAAGTGAAGCTGGCGAATTGTGAATTGTGCTAACGTGTGGAAAACTTTCATTCGAGCAGCACTGCACTGCGAGCGAGGGACGCTCTTGCTGTGCTGGAACTTGGTTCCTGGAGGGGGCTGGTCCTGTCAAGGGCACGTGACTGCTCACGTGACTCGGCTCAAGTTTTTTACCGGAATACAGCCGCCCGAGCGGCGAATACAGTGAAACCTGTGAAGTGAAGCTGGCGAATTGTGAATTGTGCTAACGTGTGGAAAACTTTCATTCGAGCAGCACTGCACTGCGAGCGAGGGACGCTCTTGCTGTGCTGGAACTTGGTTCCTGGAGGGGGCTGGTCCTGTCAAGGGCACGTGACTGCTCACGTGACTCGGCTCGAGTTTTTTACCGGAATACAGCCACCCTCGCGGCGTAAAGCCCTCTGGAGTTAAGCCCTATAGCTGTTGTGTGGCTGTTTGGTGGCGTGACTGGCTGGGAGACTGCGGAGGTTACCCTCTTTGATCCCTGCCGTGTGTGCGCTGACCCACAAACATCCATCTTTAATTACGAAAGGACTGTTTGACTGGTTGCTGTACTGATGTTAATATACTGAGAGCGAGAATATAATATTGCTCTGTGACACAGGGGAATAATCTCTAGAAAAATCAAACTTTGGTGAGTGTAATCCCCCTCCTTTTTCTATATATTTATTTTCTAGTGCCCCTGTTGCTTTCTAGCAAAATGGCATTAACCTTGAAAACTGGAATGCCACCCCAGGAGAAAATTAAAGCTTGTGTTGCTGCGGCCCTCCAAACCCCGAAATCTTCCACACGTTGCATTCAGCTGGTACGCGCGTCTAAATCTGCTTCTAACATAAGGTCCTGTACCCCCATAGCGGATATACGTAATTTCTGTGAATGGGGCACTAAAATGGGTGGGGTGGTTGAAAAATTGCAAGCCTCCGTATCTAATAAGGGGCTATGTTCCAACAATGTCGAAGAAAAGGAAATAAACAGGGAGGTAGTTGATCTGGGAGATACACCCATTGATTCCTTAGTGGCCGCTGGTGCTCTGGCCATTATTGAGAACCAAGTGGAATTAAGAGGTGAGATGAGTGAAGGTGAAACTGAATACGGTGGCGAGTGTATTCCTTCTGATCACGAGGAAGTGGTTGATTTGGTGACTGGAACTAGAGAGAGTTCTCACAACCTATCCAAATCCCCAATGATGTTTTCTCCGTCGCCTAAAGAATCGTCTGTGTTGTCTTGCTCCTTTATGAACCCTACTCCACGGCGCAAGCAAACTGCCCCAAATTTAAGCAATCATCCCTCTCAAGGGACGTTCATTGTAGGTGTAGAGACTTCTCTACAAACAATGAACGCAGCCTTATTTTCTCTAACACGCATATATGATTCTCTAGAATCAAAAATGAATGAGCAACAGGTGCTACTAGTTAAATTATTACAGAATCAAACAAAAAATACTGAACCTCTATGCGGCTGTCTTAAAAACAAATGTGAATGCGACCCATGTATGAATGAAATGTGTGAAAAGATAGGGGGCAAAAAGTATGCTGAAAATGTACAAACTTCTGATGTACTTCTAATTGATTGCTCACAGAATCAACAAATTGTATTACAACACCAGACAGGGAAAGCAAAATTACCTGTACAATCTAATGGAATGGTGGGAAAAACTGATATAAAAGTGACAGAAAATGATTGTGAGATGTCTAAACCTAGTTTTGAGTCAAGAAACAACAAAAAGGAGAATTGTATTGCTGGACAGAGATGTTCTAAGAAAAGCAAGTCAAAATTGAAGCATACTAATACTTTACCCCCTTCCTCTAGCGAGGTCTGTCAACCACTTAAAGATGCTGAAACTGTAAAAGACCCTGTTTCAGATAGTAAGGGGTCGACCTATCCTATATTTGAGAAACAACCTAAAAAGCACACATTCTGATACCAAATGCTATAAAAAAATCCAAAAATGTTAAATCCATTCCTAATTCAAAGATTACTGGAACTAGACAATTCATACAATCATTATCTAAACCAAACTCTGCAATCACCTTGGCTCGAAAAAACATTGCTAACAAATATCGTGATATGCTACTGTTCAAAGCTAGTCAACCCAAAATGGCCAAAACAGCGTCCTTGACGTACGAACCTTTGGACAGTCTGGTTTTGATGAGCGAACAGGTTAATAAAAATGTCTCCATGCAGAAAACAGTGGCATCAGCTCCTTTGATGAATGACATAGATTCCCAAGAGGATGACTCGACAACCAAACCAAAATCTGTAGAAATGAAATCTTGCGGAGAACTCTTGCCAGAAGAGCCTGCAAAATTGAAGAGTGTAGACACATTAGTATTGAAAGAATGGAAAGAAGACATAGAGAAATCGATTCAAAGAATTGTTTCCATGGTAAATAACACAAATACTAAGGTCTCTATGGAAAAAAACATGTTGAACACAATGGGTGCTTCTGCCTATATCAATAAACCAGCAAATCAAAAAGATCTTAAGTCGAATTCACTTATAAAAGGGGCCTTGAGAACTCCAATGAAAACTGTGACAGCACACCACTTAATCTTGCAGTGCCGCTCGCATCCGTTCCATGCATTTAATCTTAATAGACAATCAGTCATGAATATCCTTGCAGATGTACCGGCTCTAGAAGGTATATGTTCAGCAGACTTTGAGCAAATAGAGTTCCTACATCCAACTGATCTTTCTGTCGTAAAGCTGTGGATGAAGTCAGGCTTTATAAAAAACGCATTATGGCAAGCAAGATTGGATGTATATGAATTGGGCTTCATCCTGATAAATGACACCTTGACTGATCCTCCACAAATATCTGCAATCAGAAATCAATATCAATCCAAATCCGGTGTAGATGTGCAATATCATTCTAGAAATTGTCAATCAGAGACAGTCTTTGATAATGAAAGAGTACAAAATGATATAGAGGAGAGACCATGTAGAAACTAACTATGCCAGCAATCAATCTCTCTCTCTCTATCATCATGGAACACGAGAGGGTTCAATCATTTGATAGAAAGCAAAGACAGCATATTGGAAAAATTTGACATCTTGGCTTTCCAAGAGATATGGCTAGAATATGCGCCTATCTGGGATAATCACAGTATAATCTTAAATCCAGCAATTGTGCCTGCCAAGGGTAGACCCATGGCTGGTTTAATGGTAGCAATAAAAATCAATCCGTACATTCAATTAGAATCATGGGTTTCCCCCAATAGCTTTTTGCAGTTGGTGAGGATAATAATTGACTTCAAAGTTATAGGGTTGATAAACATTTACTGGAACCATGCAGCCATCACTGATTATGAATTTTTCACGGCCCTTGAGAATCTTTTGAATATAATCTATCTAGATCCTACATGTGATCATGTTATTGTAACGGGGGATCTTAATATAACATGTCATGCGCGAGGGGGGAAATGCATATCCACAGCTGCCCAAAAATGGAATGCTTTAATGGAAGAACGTCTCCTATGCAAGTTAAACGGTGCCATAAGGGGGGATATTCCCCAACACATCACCTGGCACCGAGGTGCGCAATCAGCCATGATCGACTATACATTTGTAGATGAGCAATTGTTCAAGAGCATAACGAATTTTTCTATTTTCCCCCAACACGTTAGTGATCACGATATTCAATGCATGAGATGGTCATGGTCCGTCCTTGAGAAACACTATGAAAAATCCCTAGCAACGAATATGTCCTTGAATTATGGGATGACTAGATTCAAATGGTGTCCAGAATCCTTAAACATGCTAAATTATAACTTGATCACGAGTGAGCTGAAGAGAGTGAAGAATTGCCAAACTGATACTCAGTCCTATGTGGAAGAAATGCAAATGTTTGTTGTTAATAGAAACAATACAAAAACAAATGGTATCAAGTTTATGCACACATATGATCATGAAGTTGCAACTCGGAAGGCACAATATAGAAAAGATAGAAGGCATGTGATGAATTCAAACCATTGTGATAGGAGTAAAATACTCAGAGCTTTAAAATGTAAATATAAAAAGTGGCTGAGATCGAAACATGCGATTTTATATCAGAAAGATGCGGAAAACATGCTAGACAAATTAAAATCTAAGAACTCATCCAGAATTTGGTCCTTATTGAACTATAAGCAGTATAAACAGCAATTTATACATCAATTAAATCCAATACCTCAGGAAGTATGGACGTCCTTCTATAAATCCTTGTATGCTGACACAAATTTTAAAGGGGAAATCGCGGAACCTGCCAAGTCTCACGTTAAGGACCTCTCCTTTGACATCGATGACATACTGTTTCAGATCTCTAAGCTGTCAATCTCTCGTGCGCCAGGGCCAGATGGTCTGTCGAACTTTATGATAAAGCAGCATCCTATGGCGTGGGCCAAAATTTTTCTAACTATTTTCTTGAAAATAATACGGACGCGAAATTTACCTTGCTCTTGGAAAAAAGCAATAACCATACCTATTTATAAAAAAGGGGATCATGAAAAACCAGCCAATTACAGGCCCATTTCTTTATTAGATATTTCAAGCAAAATCTTTGCAAGACTGCTGTTGAGAGATCTGAATATATGGCTGAATGAGGGACAGTTGAGAGACCCTTATCAAACGGGATTTAGGCCGGGTATGGGAACGGCAATTAACCTGCACATATTAGAAATCATAAAAACACAAGAACAGATAAAAGGTCAATCCATCTATCTGGCCTTCATTGATTTCCAAGCGGCTTTTGATTCTGTGTGTAGGAAACTGCTGGTGAAAAAACTTTATGAGGCAAATTGTCCTGAATATATTGTATTCTGGATTAAAGAATTACACACGAACACCACGGTGCAAATCAGATTGGCCTCAGATGGAACCTTATCCAATCCCATTTTGACTCACAGAGGTCTTAAGCAGGGCTGTATTTTGGCCAGCACCCTTTTTAATTTTTTCATGGCTGCCGTCCGGCATGAATTTTTGAACTGCAGAGCTGATGCTCCGCGAATTGGTATTCACCCAATACGTTGGTTATTCTATGCGGATGATCTGGTACTTTTGGCCAAAACTCCTGTGGGATTGCACAATCTTCTTGATTCCTTGAGCAGATATGTAGATGCAAATTTACTAACAATAAATCAAAAGAAATGTAAAATCATGATACAAAGCTCTAAGAGAAAAACTCCCCATGCAAAATATCGATGGGCAATACAAGACATAGAGATAGAAATAGTTACAGAGTACAAGTATCTAGGCATCCAATTTAATAATGATCCAGCTGATAAACCATATTACAGAGTGTTGAAAGAAAAACTTAAAACGGGAATAAATCAATCTAAGATAATACAAGCCAAATATGGCAAATTTTCCTTGATGCCTGCTGTAATTTTTTACAAACAAAAAGTTGTACCCATAGTAACGTATGCAGCAGAAACCAAAGCAGTTATGAAAAATTCTATATGGGTTAAAATGGAAGGCGAATTCTGGAAGTCAATATGTGGCCTTCCTACCTCAGCATCAATGTGTCTGATAAGACATGAACTGGGCCTGGTCTCACTAAATGCAATCTATCTCTGGAAAATATTGAGTCTGTATCGTAAATATGTGATGGCCTCTGAAGATGATGGTGTGATGTATTTGATGGGAAAACACATGTTGAATACTGATAATTTGAATATTGCCAAATGGCGCAAGTGGTGTCTCTTGGCTATGATAGATGCAGGTATTGATGATGAGCTACTGGTAAATAATCCAGAAAGAGCAAAAAAAAAACTATGGATGTGGGATTGGATCGAGACTAGAAATGCATGTGCTAAATTGAAAACCTTCAGATGTCATTCATTTGCTGTGAAAGAAGTCCACAAAATAGAGCAATACCTCATCAAATTTCCCGATCCCAAAAGCAGATTCAATTATCTGAGATTAAGATTGAATGTTTTTCCTTCAAATGAAATACGATTTATGCGAAGGTTGACTACTAATGCGGATTGTAGATTTTGCAAGGAGTCGGGACAAGTTGAATCCTTAAAACATCTAATTGCTGTATGTCCTGCACTTATTGGAAAGAGATGTACCTTCTTTAAACATTTGTTTGTCAACCAGGTCATCACTGACCATGAGGTGTTATGGGATAAATTATATCATAGCCAATTGGTCAAAATAAATTTAGCTATACTAATGTTTGTGGAGGCACTAAAGCTGAAAGATGGTACTAACATATGTTTGCTGGAAAATGTGTAACTGTGTAGGAAAAGATGGTTTACAAACATATCTCCAGACATCGAATATATTAATGGACGAGAACTTGAGATGATAATGGGTAAGGTGAAATATGGTTGAGATCTCCTAAAATGCAGAATTTAGTGTGATTACTACAGGGAGCATGTAAATCAGGCAGTCTAAAATCAAATGAAATTTTAATATTCATTAAGGTTTATGTTGCAATTTTTATTTTTATTCTTCTAATGTAACAAATTCATATGTAATTGATTTCCTTGCTATGTTCCATTTTGTGCAACGTGTCAACGTTTATAATGTATATTTTATTGTGTGTCTTCTTTTTGAAAGGCTGTTTTTTTACAGCTAAATCAAATAAATAAAAAAAAAAAAAAAAAAAGAGGACAATATTTGCAAAACCCTGATGCTTACATACATCTAAATGCTTCTCTCCAACAGCAAGGGTTGGGGGTAAACCCAACTCCATTAGTCAACATAGAACATGACACCATTCCAATAGAGGTGGATAACAGCGACTTAAAGAGTATTACTCTAGCCGCAGGCACCATTATTGGAATGGCGGTTGATGACCGACATTTTTCCATAGATTTAGGTAATGAACTGTTAGGGCCAATCCCCAAGGACTGCTTTGACAGTGACAGGGATGACAATACAACACCAGACAGGATTTTTACCCGGCATGGGGGGAACTTCCTGGTGTACACTTCTTGCCCTTATGGTAAGGAAGATGTGACTTGTGACTTCAGGAGGGATGAGGTGATTTTCCAGGTCCATGAGGGCCGCCTTTCCCACCTGAAGCCTCCAGTCCAAATCAGCACTCTGACCAGGGACTTCTCCACCCAGCTGGAGGAGGCCGCGGAGATAGCCAAACCAGAAGTCTTTCCAGGCTTCAGGCAGATGGTGGAAGAGAGAGTCAACCTAGCTGATGCCTGTGTGACTCTGGAACAAAAGCAAAAGTTGAAACAAGTTTTCTTGGATTTCCAAGATCTCTTTGCGGTAGACTCATATGACTGTGGTCGCACTGATATCCACACAACAACAATCCCCACAGACCCTGGCATGACTCCTGTGTTTGTGAAGCAATATCGCTTGCCTCTCGCATCAATGGAGTCCCTTACTGAAATAATTAAGAACCTTGAGTCCCGGGGAATAATCCGTCCAGTCCACAGCACCTTCAATAATCCGGTGCTGGGAATATTGAAGCCAAACGGCCAGTGGAGACTCTGCGCCGACCTCAGGGAGCTCAACAAACGGGTCCATACTTCCCGATGGCCTCTTCCCTACTTTGACCAAGGGCTGGACCAGATCCAGGTGTCACAGGTATTCACTGCAATAGACCTGACCAATGGATACTGGACTGTGCCTGTCAGTAGGGAGGACCAATACAAGCTGGCTTTTACCTTTGGGGGCCAGCAGTACACATGGACCCGGACTCCCTTCGGATACCTTAACTCCGGTAATGAGTTCAATATTTTCCTACATAAGGCCATGCCCGACCTGGGTGCGAGGGGTAACCTGGCTTATGTAGACGATGTCCTCATCAAAAGCTGAACTGTTGAGGAACACATAGCGGAGATCCGTTATGTTCTGACACAGTTGAGGGCCGCCGGAGCAAAACTTTCCTTTCAGAAAGCACAGTGGTGTAGAACCCGTGTTAATTTCTTGGGGCATGAGATTACTCCTCAGGGTCTCTGTCCCCAGGAAAAGAAAGTGGAAGCACTTCAGAAACTGAAAGACCCCACAACTCTGCGGGAACTAAGGAGCCTCCTTGGACTGACTAATTACAGCAGAAAGTTCATTGAGGGCTACGCAGAGATCACCAGACCCCTGATTCATCTCCTGAAGGGGGGGGTCAAGTGGGAATGGGGTCCAGAACAAGCCGAGGCGGTAAAACAACTCAAAAGAAGCCTCTCACAAGCGCCTTGCCTAGCTTACCCTGTCAGAAACAAGGAGTTCTTCCTGGAGACGGGGTTCTCTAATACGTGCTTGACAGCAGTATTATACCAAAAGCATGACAAGGTCAATAAAGTAATCTCCTATGCGAGCAAAACTTTATCCTCTGTGGAGGAAAAATTCAACGATTGTGAGAAGGCACTCCTGGCAACGGTGTGGGCATTGAAGAATGACCGCCCGTTTATCCAGGGGGAACACATCATAGTGGAGACTCCACACCAGCCTCTGCAATATCTCCAAAGGGACAGAATCCGGGCCGGAAATGTGAGTAATTCCCGAATTACTTCCTGGATTCTGTCAATGCAAGGCTTTCCTGTGGAGGTCAGATATGGCCAAAACATAAGAGTCCCCTCGCGCAAGGTCTGGCTGACTTGCATGATTGTGCCAGAGAAAACTGTCTCGAGGACGAAAGTCTAAAAATAAAGGACAACATGGAGGCATACCTTAATTCCCCCCACAAAGTCTTTGAAGAAGACAAGTGTGAGGGAATGCCCACTGTATATGTGGATGGATGCTCTTACCATGTTGACAACGACGGGGAGAAAGAAGTGGTGGCTGGCGTAGGGAATGCATGGGGGAAGGAGTTCCCAGAACCCTCCGCTGGATACAAAATTGGTCCCCGAAGTAGTCAGGTGGCAGAATTGATGGCTGTGCATCAGGCCATCCTCACTGCTGTCCAGCATCAACTCCACGAACTGGTCATAATCACAGATTCGGATTATGTACGGAACGGGTTCGTGGAGCACCTGGTTAATTGGAAAGCCAGAGGCATGTTATGTGCTAACAACAAACCCTTGAAACATGGGAAGTTGATCCAAAACATTGATGATCTGGTCACCTCGAATGAGATGACCATCTATTGGAAAAAGATCAAGGGTCATTCCAAAGTAGAGGGACCAGACAAAACTGTAAACGACTTAGCTGATCAGCTGGCCAAAACCGGGGCCATCCAAGGGGATCTAATTGAGATTGAGTCCCTGTTGGGGGAAATCCAGGTCACTGCCATCACAGGTCCCAGACAAATGCTCACAACGACCTTTCAATTGCACAATGGAGTAAGGAGACCCCTAATGCTGATTTGATTACCGCTCAGAAGGGGGATCCAATAATTGGTACATTTTACCAGCACCTTGAGGACCCTGAGAACTTTCCCCTGACGGATACCGATTACATTGGGAAAGAGGACCTAAGAGTGTTGATGAAATGTCCAAAAATGTTCCGAATCCAAGACGGTTTGCTGGTAAGGAAATCCAAAGCTGGCCACGATCAGTGGGTGGTTCCTACCTCATTCCGAAGCCTGATGTTAAGTCACGCCCATGATGCGGCCACCGCCGGTCATAGGGGGTTTCACACAACATTGGAAATCTTAAGAGAGGTTGCATACTGGCCACACATGGGGCAGGACCTCGACCAATACTTGAAGGGGTGTCTTGTGTGTGCACAATTTCAGCCATCATCCCTCACGCACCGTGCGCCTCTCCAAAAGAGGGGGATGACCCTGCCATGGTCAGATTTACAAATCGACTTTGTAGGCCCCGTGATTCGCTCTGCTAGGGGGAATAAGTACATGTTGACTGTGACATGCTTGTTTACCAAGTGGGTGGAATGTCTCCCAGCCCCAAATTGCAAGGCAGAAACGGCAGCTGCCTTGATGATTAACCACATCTTTTCCCGTTTTGGTCTACCTCAAAGGATTGAGTCGGACAGAGGTAGCCACTTCACCAGTGAAGTGATGACAAAGATGTGGGAGATACTGGAGGTCAAAAGGAAGTTGCATATTGCTTACCGGCCAGCTTCTTATGGGGCAGTAGAGAGATATAACCGAACCATTGTGAGCATATTAAAAAAGTTTGTGGCAGATTCAGGGCCAAGTTGGGATATCCGATTACCTCTGGTCGTAATGGCCATCAGATATACCCCTTCATCTGCAACCAAAATGTCACCAATTGAGTTGATGACTGGGCACAAGATGGTGCTTCCTCAGCATTTGCTCTACAGGACCCAAGAGCAGACACTGATAAATGCCTCCACAACTCATGAGTATGTGGAGAATTTAAGGAAACACCTTCAACATGCTTTTGCTTATGCTCAGCGGAATCTAGAAAGATCAGCTGATAGCATGAAGACCCACTATGACCTGAAGACTTCCAGGAAGGAATATCAGGTGGGGGACCGGGTCTATCTATACAATTTCCAAAGGAACCAGGCCAAACAGCGAACATTGTTGCCTACGTGGAAGGGACCCTATGAGATTATAGACAAAATCTCCCCTGTGGCCTACAAGATCCGCATCCCCAAGGGCGGTTTGGCAGAGGGGGAAGACAAGTGGGTCCACATAAACCAGTTGAAGTGTTGCCATCCCAGGCACACTCTGCAACAACTGGAGGAATCCTCTGGAATCCTAGAGGGTCCTGTCTCAGATTAATTCAGTTCTAACTTAAAATATCCTACATATCGCCTATCAAATTCTGTGTTTCTCAAGTTTATGTGTTCCTGTCTCTTAATTTAAAAAAAATGTGCATGTTCATATCTGCTGAGTTCTAAAATATATATGCCACCCCACTATATCAATGGTGGGGGAGAAATGTCTATGAATAGGTATTGCCGCTCTTCCTTTGTCGTCCTAGGAGAAAGAAAACCTCGGGACTGGCCAAGGAGGACGATCCGGAGACCGGGAGCAGAGACGCGAGGGGCCCGGGGTACCGCCCAATCCTCCCATCAGGACCGGTGAGGAGAACCGATCGATCCGACCGGATGGAGAAAAAGATGCTGAACTGTGCCATCTATTGGAAGAAGATGAGGAAATATCCCAGGTCTTGCGAGTTCCATCAATGAAAAAGAATGGCCATCGCAAGAGGGGGGCTTGTGGGATGTTTTTACCCATACATCCGAGCCCTACCTCAAAACTGTGCAGTACTGACATGGAAAACATCATGATGGCCAGAGATTCCCAGAAAATGCCCAGGGAAGTGCATGAAGAATAGGCTGCCACCCATTTTCCCGATGTTATGGGCACAGAAGGGCACTGCCTAAAACCACCATTGGACTACCCACACAGTAGCCTGAAACCATTGGGAATGGCAATGCTGATTGCCAAAAGCAACCTAGAATTGTGGGGAATTCATTTTCTTAAATCCCAAAAATGGTTGCATTACCAGTACTCACCACTATCAGAAAGCCGGCGGTTTAAAACAACACCAGATTTTTTTCTTTTTTTGTGTAAAACTGAATAAATGAACCCAAGGCAGGCCAAAGAAAGACTTACTGAGATGTGGATACAATGTAAAGTTATATTCTGAAGTGACTTGAAGGTTTATAACAAGACTGGCTGAGCTGTGGATTTCAGCAGTTTAAGTAAATTTGGACTGAAAGACACTAAAAATCTAAATGTTTAAAAGAAATGAGTGACCTACTTCTGAGAAGTCACATAGGTTGCAATTGTTTAAATGTCATAGTTTTAAACTTAGAATCAGCATTTTAGCTGCATATGTAAAAATTGTCTTGACTTAAACAGGGGAACAAAAAGTGACATTTTATCTGAAACCTGGCTTAAGGAACTGAATTCTGCCCACCAGCTACCCCCGACAGGAGATGAGACTTGCACAACAGCTGTGTTCCCAGGCCTAGCTGCCCTTTTGCTGCTCCCACCAAAAGGGATATGACACTTCCCTGATTGAATTACCTGGGCTCTGCAGGAAATTGAACAAAGCCCTGTCCTGACTCAGGCAAATGTTTTATTATGGGGGCCGTAAAAAGTGGCTTCCTCCTGGAAGGAAAGGGGAGGAGCACTGCCTGTGAGAGCAAGCTGGCTTGGCAGAACTGGAAAAACCAGAAATTCAACCTTGTGCTGGGGGGAAACCACACCCCTGTAGCCAGAATATGGGTTTAGAAAAAGATGAATAACTCATAGTACGGACTTGTCATAATTATTTAAATGATACCATAATTCTTGTGATTTTTCTGCCCACATTTTAAGAGGTTTTTAGAACCGGTGGCATGATCTGGGGGCAAGCTAGCAGTTAAGAGGGTATTACTTAAAATGTATGCATGTTAAAAGTCTGATACTTCATCAATTAATGCCTGCATGCCTTGCACACATTTGGGTAAATTTGAGTAAGAATCTGATATTGGTAACCTGACCAAAAAGTGAAATATGTTGCCATTTCTGAATGCAAGCTCCCAGGAAGAGCAGATTTGGACAGGGTATACCTCCTGTGATATGTGATGGGTGCATGTAATTTTAAACAAATGTGTACCTGTGCAAATATGTCTTTTGGGTCAAAATATAGATTGTGTGTAATTTGACAGGGGTGGGTTCTCTGTACCATAAACAGACCTCATCATGATGACACTTCATTTCATTCCCCCAATCAAGGGGAAGAGGATGAAGTGGCCAATGACAAGTGGAGAGGGGTAGAGCCTAGTGATGCTGCACACACACCCATTTTCAAAACACATAAAAGCAGACAGTCAGGACAGATAGGGACATTCAATTCCATTTGCTGCAACGCGCTCTGCCGGACCACACAACATCCAGAAGATACTAGATTCAACACTTAGACTTTAAAACTCCAAAGAACTTGATTCAGAACTCAAAGCAAGGGCCTAAACCCACAAACTGAGGATTCTTCTCAGTGGGCCTCAGCATCCAGCAAACCTAACAGCGTGCAGATCAGCGCTGGGTCCAGAGAAAGCAGAGCGGTATCCAAAACCAGAGGCAGAGCAGAGCTGACCCAGACCGCTGTATCCGGACCCACAGACCTGATCAGAACCAGAGACCCAGACCAGCAGAGTAGAGCTGACCCAGACGCTGTGCGCAGAGACTGTCCGTGGCGAGTGAAGAAAACCTGACCAGATCCGTGGCGAGGCCCATTCTATTTCTAAATATATTGTGAGTACCTAGCAGACTGTGCAGAAACAATCTCCTAGTTAAAATAATATAATTCAATCTATTGTAATCTAAGTAGAACTGCCTCCTAACTGTCACCTGTCATTTGTAAAGCTGTCATCTGTCATTTCTAGTTGCTAGCTTTCACTTGTCACTTTGAACTTTAACATTTAAAATCTGAAAAACAACCTTTACCATATCGCTCATATCGCTCATATCTCCGTGACCATTTGTCTTAGAGACTTGCAGTAACTTTCCTACCCCCGATACTTTTGCCGTAATCGCGAAAAACGCACTCGCAAATTTACCGCGATTTGCAAATTTCTCCACGTGTGAAAACAGCAGTTTCCTTGCTAAAAATTCGTTTGCCTCTTAAGAACCATCCCTGAATCATTGCTAGAGTGAGCCCGTGACTAATATTAACTAGATACCACTCACCCTGAACCTCTAGGGGTAATTAAAAGCATTTTAGCATATTTTTCACTTCATTGCCAGCACATATAAAAGCATTTTGGGCCTGTGTTTCCAACTTCTGTAGTCTAAGCTTGCTGGGGTGAACTGAATTACATTTGATTGCATTTCTGAGAACTGTGTGCTTTCCTTTCATTTCCTTGCATTGCATAAAGGGGGGGAGTGGATTGCCAGAGAAAGTGATTACATTGTTTTGGTGAAATCATTTTGAGTATTTTCTGTATTGCATTTCATTCAACATTACATCCATCTGAACTTATATAAAGCATTCTCTACCACCTTATTCTTCTGTTCCTATTCACAAGTGTGCCAGTGCCAGACTATCCATTATTGATTACTGCTCATATTAAGTGTCATATTCAATTATTAATTTATTATAAAGCGTGATATATATATATATTGTTTAAATTATCAAATAAACCTTTAAACTTGCAAAACAGAACATACTTCTTGGCTCAGTGGGGGTCAGGGGGATTTCAAGAGAGGGGTGTTATATAGGGGTAGTCATCCAGAACGCATGAACTGGACATAAAGATATATCCATAAGGGTTTCCATTCAGTATCCCAGACTAGGCTTTGACTTAGCTGTAGTGTTGAATTGAATCCTCTTACAGGGTGTCCCTTGTGGTGTGAGCTGCCTGCGGGGTATGGTTCCATGTGGGCTGCCTGTTGGGTATGGTCACGGGTGATTGGGGGGTCCCATGTGGTGTGGCGGCCTGTGGGGTATGGTCCCATGTGGGCTGCCTGCAAGGTATGGTCATGGGTGTTGGGGGATCCCTTGTGGTGTGGGCTACCTGTGGGGTCCGGTCCCATGTGGGCTGCCTGTGGGGTATGGTTATGGGTGATGGGGGGGGGGTCCCACGTGGTGTGTGCTGCCTTCATGGTATGGTCGTGGGTGTTGGAGGGATCTCTTGTGGTGTGGGCTGGGCTGTATGTGGGGTATGGTTCCCATGTGGACTGCCTGCGGGGTATAGTCATGGGTGATGGGGGAGTCCCATGTGGTGTGGACTGTCTGCGAGTTATGGTCCCATGTGGGCTGCCTGTGTCGTATGGATACGGGTGTTGGGAGGTCCCTTGTGGTGTGAGCTGCCTGCGGGGTATGGTCCCATGTGGGCTGCCTCTGGGGTATGGTCACGGGTGATGGGGGATCTCCTGTGGTGTGGGCTGTCTGCGGGGTATGGTCCCATGTGGGCTGCCTATGGGGTATGGTCACGGGTGATGCGGGGGTCCCTTGTGGTGTGGGCTGCCTGCAGGGCATGGTCCCATGTGGGCTGCCTTGATGGGGAGTCCGATGTGGTGTGGGCTGCCTGTGGTGTATGGTCACTGGTGTTGGGGGATACCTTGTGGTGTGGACTGCCTTCGGGGTATGGCCACGGGTATTGGGGGGTCCCATGTCGTGTGAGCTGCCTGCGGTGTATTGTGATGTGTGTTGGGGGTCCCTTGTGGTGTGGGCTGCCCGCAGGTTATTGTCCCATATGGGCTGCCTGTGGGGTATGGTCACGGGTGATGGGGGGTCCCATGTGGTGTGGGCTGCCTGCGGGGTATGATCACGGGTGTTGGGGAGTCACTTGTGGTGTGGGCTGCCTGAGGGGTATGGTCTGATGTGGACTGCCTGCGAGGGATGGTCCCATGTGGGCTGCCTGTGGGGTATGGTCACGGGTGTTGGGGGGGTCCCTTGTGGTGTGGGCTGCCTGCGAAGTTTGGTCCCATGTGGGATGCCTGTGGGGTATGGTCCCATGTGGGATGCCTGTGGAGTATGGTCACAGGTGTTGGGAGATCCCTTGTGGTGTGGGTTGGCCGCGGGGTATGGTCCCATGTGGGCTGCCTTCGGGGTATGGTCACGGGTGTTGGGGGGAACCCTTGTGGTGTGGGCTGCCTGTGGGGAATGGTCCCATGTGGGCTGCCTGTGGGGTATGGTTACGGGTGATGGGGGGTCCCATGTGGTGTGGGCTGCCTGCGTGGTATGGTCATGGGTGATGGAGGGATCCCTTGTGGTGTGGGCTGTCTGTGGGGTATGGTTCCCATGTGGGCTGCCTGTTGGGTATGGTCACAGGTGATGATGTGATGTGGGGGTCCCATGTGGTGTGGCTGCCTGTGGGGTATGGTCCCATGTGGGCTGCCTGCAAGGTATGGTCACGAGTGTTGGGGGGATCCCTTGTGGTGTGGGCTGCCTGTGGGGTCTGGTCCCATGTGGCCAGCCTGTGGGGTATGGTTACGGTTGATGGGGGGGTCCCATGTGGTGTGGGCTGCCTGCGTGGTATGGTCATGGGTGTTGGAGGGATCCCTTGTGGTGCGGGCTGTCTGCGTGGTATGGTCCCATGTGGGCTACCTGCGGGGTATAGTCATGGGTGATGGGGGGTCCCATGTGGTGTGGGCTGTTTGTGAGATATGGTCCCATGTGGGCTGCCTGTGCGGTATGGTCACGGGTGTTGGGGGGTCGTTGTGGTGTGAGCTGCCTGTGGGGTATGGTCCCATGTGGGCTGCCTCTGAGGTATGGTCACTGGTGATGGGGGATCCCCTGTTGTGTGTGCTGCCTGCGGGGTATGGTCCCATGTGGGCTGCCTGTGGGGTATGGTCACGGGTGATGGGATGTCCCATGTGGTGTGGGCTGCTTGTGGTGTATGGTCACTGGTTTTGAGGTGTCCCTTGTGGTGTGAGATGCCTGCGGGGTATGGTTCCATGTGGGCTGCCTGTTGGGTATGGTCACGGGTGATGGGGGTGTCCCATGTGGTGTGGCGGCCTGTGGGGTATGGTCCCATGTGGGCTGCCTGTGGGGTATGGTCATGGGTGGGGTGATGCGGGGGTCCCTTGTGGTGTGGGCTGCCTGCAGGGCATGGTCCAATGGGGGCTGCCTTTGGGGTATGGTCACGGGTGATGGGGTGTCCCATGTGGTGTGAGCTGCTTGCGGGGTATGGTCACTGGTGTTGGGGTGTCCCTTGTGGTGTGAGCTGCCTGCGGGGTATGGTTCCATGTGGGCTGCCTGTTGGGTATGGTCACGGGTGATGGGGGGGTCCCATGTGGTGTGGCGGCCTGTGGGGTATGATCCCATGTGGGCTGCCTGCAAGGTATGGTCATGGGTGTTGGGGGGATCCCTTGTGATGTGGGCTGCCTGTGGGGTCTGGTCCCATGTGGGCCGCCTGTGGGGTATGGTTACGGGTGATGGGGGGGTCCCATGTGGTGTGTGCTGCCTGCATGGGATGGTCATGGGTGTTGGGGGGATCCCTTGTGGTGTGGGCTGCCTGTGGGGTCTGGTCCCATGTGGGCTGCCTGTGGGGTATGGTTACGGGTGATGGGGGGGTCCCATGTGGTGTGTGCTGCTTGCATGGTATGGTCATGGGTGTTGGAGGGATCTCTTGTGGTGTGGGCTGGGCTGTATGCGGGGTATGGTTCCCATGTGAACTGCCTGCGGTGTATAGTCATGGGTGATGGGGGGGGTCCCATGTGGTGTGGGCTGTCTGCGAGATATGGTCCCATGTGGGCTGCCTGTGTGGTATGGATACAGGTGTTTGGAGGTCCCTTGTGGTGTGAGCTGCCTGCGGGGTATGGTCCCATGTGGGCTGCCTCTGGGGTATGGTAACGGGTAATGGGGGATCTCCTGTGGTGTGGGCTGTCTGCGGGGTATGGTCCCATGTGGGCTGCCTATGGGGTATGGTCACGGGTGATGTGGGGGTCCCTTGTGGTGTGGGCTGCCTGCAGGGAATGTTCCCATGTGAGCTGCCTTGATGGGGGGTCCCATGTGGTGTCGGCTGCCTGTGGCGGATACCTTGTGGTGTCGGTGGATACCTTGTGGTGTGGACTGCCTTCGGGGTATGGCCACGGGTATTGGGGGGTCCCATGTCGTGTGGGCTGCCTGCTGTGTATTGTGATGTGTGTTGGGGGTCCCTTGTGGTGTGGGCTGCCCGCGGGTTATGGTCCCATATGGGCTGCCTGTGGGGTATGGTCACGGGTGATGGGGGGTCCCATGTTGTGTGGGCTGCCTGCGGGGTATGATCACGGGTGTTGGGGAGTCACTAGTGGTGTGGGCTGCCTGCGGATTTTGGTCCCATGTGGGATGCCTGTGGAGTATGGTCACAGGTGTTGGGAGATCCCTTGTGGTGTGGGTTGGCCGCGGGTTATGGTCACATGTGGGCTGCCTGTGGGGTATGGTCACGGGTGTTGGGGGGATCCCTTGTGGTGTGGGCTGCCTGTGGGGAATGGTCCCATGTGGGCTGCCTGTGGGGTATGGTTACGGGTGATGGGGGGTCCCATGTGGTGTGGGCTGCCTGCGTGGTATGGTCATGGGTGATGGAGGGATCCCTTGTGGTGTGGGCTGTCTGTGGGGTATGGTTCCCATGTGGGCTGCCTGTGGGGTATAGTCATGGTTGATCCCATGTGGTGTGGTCTGTCTGCGAGATATGGTCCCATGTGGGCTTCCTGCATGGTATGGTCACGGGTGTTGGGGGGTCCCTTGTGGTGTGAGCTGTCTGCGGGGTATTGTCCCATGTGGGCTGCCTCTGGGGTATGGTCACTGGTGATGGGGGGATCCCCTGTTGTGTGGGCTACCTGCGGGGTATGGTCCCATGTGGGCTGCCTGTGGGGTATGGTCACGGGTGATGCGGGGGTCCCTTGTGGTGTGGGCTGCCTGCAGGGCATGGTCCCATGTGGGCTGCCTTTGGGGTATGGTCACGGGTGATGGGGTGTCCCATGTGGTGTGGGCTGCCTGCGGGGTATGGTCACTGGTGTTGGGGTGTTCCTTGTGCTGTGAGCTGCCTGCGGGGTATGGTTCCATGTGGGCTGCCTGTTGGGTATGGTCACGGGTGATGGGGGGTCCCATGTGGTGTGGCTGCCTGTGGGGTATGGTCCCATGTGGGCTGCCTGCACGGTATGGTCACGGGTGTTGGGAGGATCCCTTGTGGAGTGGGCTGCCTGTGGGGTATGGTCCCATGTGGGCTGCCTGTGGGGTATGGTTACGGGTGATGCAGGATCCCATGTGGTGTGGGCTGCCTGCGTGGTATGGTCATGGGTGTTGGAGGGATACCTTGTGGTGTGGGCTGCCTGCAGGGCATGGTCCCATGTGGGCTGCCTTTGGGGTATGGTCATGGGTGATGGGGGGGTCCCTTGTGGTGTGGGCTGCCTGCAGGACATGGTCCCATGTGGGCTGCCTTTGGGGTATGGTCATGGGTGATGGGGTGTCCCATGTGGTGTGGGCTGCCTGCGGGGTAGGGTCACTGGTGTTGGGGTGTACCTTTTGGTGTGAGCTGCCTGCGGGGTATTGTTCCATCTGGGCTGCCTGTTGGGTATGGTCACAGGTGATGTGTTGGTCCCAGGTGGTGTGGCTGCCTGTGGGGTATGGTCCCATGTGGGCTGCCTGCAAGGTATGGTCACGGGTGTTGGGGGGATCCCTTGTGTTGTGGGCTGCCTGTGGGGTATGGTCCCATGTGGGCTGCCTGTGGGGTATGGTTACGGGTGATGGGGGGGTCCCATGTGGTGTGGGCTGCCTGCGTGGTATGGTCATGGGTGTTGGAGGGATCCCTTGTGGTGTGGGCTGTCTGCGGGGTATGGTTCCCATGTGGGCTGCCTTCGGGGTATAGTCATGGGTGATGGGGGATCCCTTGTGGTGTGGGCTGTCTGCGAGATATGGTCCCATGTGGGCTGCCTGTGTGGTATGGTCACGGGTGTTGGGGGGTCCCTTGTGGTGTGATCTGCCTGTGGTGTATGGTCCCATGTGGGCTGCCTTTGAGGTATGGTCACGGGTGATGGGGGATCCCCTGTTGTGTGGGCTGCCTGTGGGTTATGGTCCCATGTGGGCTGCCTGTGGGGTATTGGCAACAGATGGTGGGAGGGTCCATTGTGGTATGGGCTGCCTACAGGGCATGGTCCCATGTGGTCTGCTTTGGGGTATGGTCATGGATGATGGGGGGTCCCATGTGGTATGGGCTGCCTGTGGCGTATGGTCACTGGTGTTGGGGGATACTTTGTGGTGTGTACTGCCTTTGGGGTATGGCCACAGGTATTGGGGGGGTCCCATGTGGTGTGGGCTGCCTGCGGTGTATGGTGATGTGGGTTGGGGGTCCCTTGTGGTGTGGGCTGCCCGTGGGTTATGGTCCCATATGGGCTGTCTGTGGGGTATGGTCACGGTTGTGTTGGGGGGTTGCATGTGGTGTGGGCTGCCTGCGGGGTATGATCATGGGTGTTGGGGAGTCCCTTGTGGTGTGGGCTTCCTGTGGGGTATGGTCTGATGTGGGCTGCCTGCAAGGTATGGTCACGGGTGTTGGGGGGGTCCCTTGTGGTGTGGGCTGCCTGCGGGGTTTGGTCCCATGTGGGATGCCTCCGCGGTATCCTCCCATGTGGGCTGTCTGTGGAGTATGGTCACAGGTGTTGGGGGATCCCTTGTGGTGTGGGTTGCCTGCGGGGTATGGTCCCATATGGGCTGCCTGTGGTGTATGGTCACAGGTGATGGGGGGGTCCAATTGGTGTGGGCTGCCTGCAGGGTATGGTCACGGGAGTTGGGGGGGGTCCCTTGTGGTATGGGCTGCCTGCAGGGTATGGTCATGGGTGATGTGGGGATCCCATGTGGTGTGGGCTGCCGACGGGTTATGGTCCAGTGTGGGATGCCTGCGGGGTATGGTTACAGGTGATGGGGGGCTCCCTTGTGGTGTGGGATGCCTGCGGGGTGTGTTTGCAGCTGATTGCAGCATGCACAGGCCTTTTCACACAATTTGGCTGGCGCGAGCCGAGTACGTGATTTATCGGGGGTACGCAAGGCACTTTTCATGCGGTTTGGCTGGGACGAGTGGGGTACGTGATTTTGTGGGGGTACGCGAGGCCCTTTTCACGCCCTTTTGCTGGTGCGAGTGGAGTACGCGATTCCGCAGGGGTACTCAAGACCCTTTCCACGCAATTTGGCTGGCGTGAGCAGGGTATGCAATTTCGTGGGGGTACATGATTTTGTGGGGTTAAACGAGTCACTTTTCACATGATTTCACTGGCGCGAGCGGGGTACGCAATTTCGTGGGGGTACTTGAGGCACTTTTCACGTGATATGGCTGGTACGAGCAGGGTATGCCATTTTGCAGGGGTATGTGAGGCACTTTTCACGCAATTTGGCTGATGCAATCGGGTTACGTGATTTTGTGGGGGTTACACAAGGCCCTTTTCACACGATTTGACTGGCACGAGCATGGTATGTGATTTTGAGGGGGTATGCAAGGCCCTTTTCATGCGAATTGACTGGCACGAGTGGGGTGCGTGATTTTGTGGGGGTACCCAAGACCTTTTCCACAAGATTTGGCTGGCGCGAGCAGGGTACGCGATTTTGTGGTGGTACGTGATTTCGTGGGGGTAAGCGAGTCACTTTTCACGCAATTTGATTGGTGCGAGCGGGGTACGCAATTTTGTGGGGGTAAGTGAAGCACTTTTCACGTGATTTGGCTGGTGTGAGCAGGGTACGCAATTTCGCAGGGGTATGTGAGGCACTTTTCATGTGATTTGGCTGATGCTATCGGGTTACACGATTTTGTGTGGGTTACGCAAGGCTCTTTTCACACGATTTGACTGGCGCGAGCATGGTACGTGATTTTGAGGGGTATGCAAGGCCCTTTTCATGCGAATTGACTAGCGCCAGAGGGGTACGCTCCGATTTATCACGCTATTGCGATGGAGGGGGGCTGTGTGCTTGGCCACGGATGGCGAGGGGCCTTGCGCCATATTGGACATTTCACTTGATTTTTCCTGCGCAAGAGGCGGTGTTGGTAGCGTTACTGGTGCAGATGAATGTTCACTGCGCCACAGCTGGTAATGGCTCGGGAAATCCATGAATGCGCGTGGCGCGCAGATGTTGCTTTGCGCCCGGCTGTCGCACGCATGGCGCACGCGCCCCCTCGGCGCGCTGCTCTTGCGCTGCATCTCCACTGGATTCTATGAATCGGGCCCTTAGTGCTCACACCAAACTCCCCAAAAACAGTGACTGTGCCTACATCCACGTGTTCAGCCTTGAGAAGTAAACTTGGATCAGAAGGAAACAGATGTTGACATTTATGGTTTAACCTAACATACAGATCTTGAAGCTGGGCCTGTGGGAAGTGAGTCCCCTTTCTGCAATGATTTGGCGGGCTGAAGAACAATGGTCTGCATGGTTGCCGATAGCTCTGCCAGAGGTTAGGATTAAAAACCTTCTAGCCTTCACCTCTTTAGTTTTGCATAAGTAATTCTGAGTGGAACGAGTATGCCTGGAGCCTGTGCCCGCTGGGCCTAGAGACCAAAACAACACATCACTGATGATGCCAAATCAGAAAGAAATATATTTGGGTTTGCTTGTGGTCTTGTGCAGAAGGGATATGACCCAGCAAATGGGCTGGACTGCATCATTTGGGGTGGGTCCAAGCCTGATTTTCTTGTGGACCTTCCCCTTGAGGTAATGGCTTGGCAGGCTGAAGAACGATGATCAGGAGGGTTACCCAGGCCGTATTTGTCGACCCTATTGGGCCTAGAGATCCACGATGCACATCATTGATGAAGCCCAAATAAACTGAACCATGTCTGGCGATGCTTGTGGTCTTGAGCAAAAGGGATGTGACTAAGTAGTAGGGGCTGGACTGCCACTTTTGGGGTGGAACCAAGCCTGATTTGCATGTGCTCTTTCCACCTTCTGTAATGGCTTGGCAGGTGAAGAACGAAGGTCTGGAGGGTTGCTCAGAGCAATGCCAGAGGTTGAGATTAACTTTAAACCTTCCAGTCATCACCACTTTTTTTGTGCACATATGTCAGACACTATATTCCAGGAGTATGCAACTTGAATGCTCTCAGCCCCGCTCCCACTAATAAATGCCATCATTGCCCTGTACAACACATGCACAGTCTGGCTTTTCCCAATGTATGCCAGCTTTCCCCTGTAAAACACATTTTCATTATAGCTCGCCTAATATATCCCACCAATGCCCTCTATGACAAATGTTCCTGCTGCTTGTAGCCAAGACATGTCAGCGTTACCACTTCAACAATACATTTTCGTGCTGCTATTAGCCACATAAATATGGCGGCATTCATTTTAAAAAGCATGTTAATTCTGCGGTTGCTGCCAATGCTATTGGCCCATTTCGATCTCCCCTGCAGTGGAGGACTGGCAACCTTTGACCTGGAGGCAAATATCATTTTGGGCACGTGGCCCAGAGCAGTGGCCCAAGCCTACAATGTAGCAGCCTCATCTTCCAGAACAAGTTAACTCAATACCAAACTATCCCCCTCCCACACATTTGCAAGTATATATAATAGACATTATTGGCATTACTTTCCTTTTATGCAACATACCTCTCAGTTATGTTTGCGACCCCAGGAAACTCTCCTACATCCCCAACATATTCATTTAATCAGGGTCATATAATTTGTGAAATGGGAAAGCTGGCATTTTGACACATGTATACCTGTGTCCCAGTGTGCAATTTGACAGCAGGCCACGCCTCCTCACATCCCATTCAATCCCAACATTAGTTTTAGACCAACGTAAAAAAGATGCTGAAGCCAGAGAATTCATTGGTACAGCTAAGCTGTATCTGAACCAGGGGAATGGCATCTCTCTCAGAGCCAAACACAAGCTGGCACAGAGAAAGAGCAATACTTGGCTTACTGCCACCCCAGCCCGCAACAACAGAAAGCCCATACCTGACACTCTGTCTACCCTACCAACCCAATAAAAAAGGCCCTCATTTGTCAACCTGCCTACCCATCAGTTCACAATATATGAATGGTTACAGTTATGATCATTTATGGAGTAACTATGTACATTATAAACCCATATGAGTGAGACTTTCCCTACAAATAGGGAAGGAAAATAAGGCAGAGAGATGAAAAGGGATTAGATCAGGACCACATGAAGGTGTGGTTTTGAGCACTGTCTCCCTGGTTCCACACTTTCCAATTTAGAGTTCAGAGGAGACATTGGGCATCATTCCAAGTCTGGCGGTAACCAAGCAGAAAAACCGGTAATTCCAGAGGCGCAATTCCATAAATCCCCATTCCCATGGAGTCCATGGGGATGGCGACAATGGAAACACTGGTTCCGTCTATGGTGGAGCCAGTGTTTCCATTTCCATCTGCAGCTAGTGGCGTTACTCCTGCCACGTCAGACCTGGCAGAAGTGACACCACCTGCCTGAAGAACTCGTAATCTGCCGGTCCAGAAACAACATTTGCGGCGGGTTTACCGGCACCGTTGTTTCCGGACTGGCTGGGTCATGTCTTCCCCTATTCCATCTTCAATATGATAACTTGTAATTTAAGGCCTGAACTAGTACACTGTTCAGTACATCTGGCTTTCAAACCACCAATGTATCTACAAGAGGGAAGCCTCTTAATAGTCTGTATCCTGAGGAGAAAGGAAAGAGGTTGAGCCAGTCCTTCAAACAGGTACAGTGGCAAGCAGAACAGGTGCATATCTCAGCAACAGTCAATCAACCTACTGACATACCTTTCTAGATTTGCACATCTTTCTCATGTGCACTCTTTTCCTTACACATCACCCTCCAGTGTCCTTCCCATGCATCAGATCGTTGGTGTCACTTTACAGCTGTTCCTTATAATTAACTTTCAGAACTCTGTTCCCTTTTTGTCCATTATTTATCCCTTAAATCAATCCCCTGTGCTTACCTTGCCCTCAACCTTCTCCCTTGACCACATTGCTCAGTTACCTATTCCTTGCCACTCAGCCCACCTATTGCCATGGCTCACATGTAGACAGTAGCCCACTTTGGCTTGCCATGCAGCCTATGGGGTCTGCACTTGGACAACGCAGAGCAGAAGATGCCAAAGGGGCTTGGCTTTCACTGTGCTCCCAAGTTGCACCTTCTTGAAAAGTCAGCTGCATAATTCAATTCATGGAAGCAGAGGTAACTGTGAGTGGAGCTCATCGGGGTTCTGGTTATGACGAGGGAGCAAGATTGACCTATTATATTTATTTGTGTTTTCAAGGAAGTTGGGTGTGTGCCTATATGTCTGTGTCTCTGCATATGGGTTTGTGTGGTATCCATTGATGAAGTCACCTGGGAAAAGGTACCAGCGGGGGACATTTCCCCAAATTTTCACTCCAACCAAATCAAGCACTTTCCCAAATAGACTGTGATCTGGTTCTTTCTTCCTTTGCCCTTTCAGAAACAACACCAGTGGAGGTGGTAACATTTTCCAGCAATATTTCATTAAAAATTCCACCAAACTCTGAATGACCCCCTTAGTTCACTACTACTGATAATGAAAACCTGAATGGGACATCTTTTGGTGCATGTTTTCAACTGTGTCCAAAATTGAATATGACAAACAGTCCAACATGTGTTTCCATAACCACCATGTAGTTAGATCTGTGGGCGCTATTCTCACTAGTGATCATTATGTTCTCTGGAACAGAGGTGAAGAGTTCTTACAGAATGAAACCGAGGACAACCTTTAATAAGCTATAGACCCTTACTTCCTTGGCAAGTGAACGATGCGATAAGCTGCTGAGGATTGAAAAAGCCTTTTCAGTGTGGAGGCTGATCCTTATTCTGTTACCATTTAATGGGTGACCTCAAAGGACAATTTTCACAGGAGATTCCTCATAGTATATGGGGACTTCTGTCCTTAGGCGTGGGGTGTATGGGGCAAAAACAGAGCAACAACTTCGGCGTACCGCAGACACAAGCAGCCGCTCATGACATACGGACTTGAGATACGCATGGCCACAGCCGCATACATCAAAAGATCCGGCTGACAGCCTGCACGCCAGAACCTATATAAGGTAGATGGGATGATGGTGTCTGCGACCCTCCCCAACCCTTGATCTCATTGAGACAAAGCTAAAATCACGGTCCTGATGAAGATGATAACTAGCCTTCATCGAAACCGGTCGACCACTTTTTGACCAAGGATATCACAGAAACCAATTAGGGATAGCCGTGAACTAGACCATACAACTTTGTACTATGGATGAAGTTCCTTGTTTTTAAAATTTCTTGTATGAACATTTCATTTGATTTTCGAATAACCATCGAGTGATATATAACTCGGGGACCACACACTTCCTATGAAGGTCAATTGTTAGGCGGAAACCTGTGCAGTTCCCTCTGGGACCACTGCAAAAGATTTAGGACTACAGGCGTTGGCGGTGAACCCACTTGGTAGCAGTCTGCACCACACAGATTCACGTGGTAGCTGTGGCTGAGCAGTCAGACTTCTCTCAAGAAAAGTTGAGCAGTATGTGGAGTATACAAAATAGGGCAATTCTTCACAGCAAGACAAGCAAACACGCAACGAGGCTTAGTGTAAAGATATTAAAGTATTTATTTATAACAAAACGTCTATGAAAAACACTAAGGCAAATCACGGCCAACAAATCAAACACAATTACTCTACGAAGTAGAAAACGATCAATCCCCCTAGCAAAATATCGACAACTCTAGGTTCTACTGGTACCACTTATTTTCAGACAGAGGTGTATACCTCAACCTAGATGACACTCGAATATTAGTTAGGACGGGAGAGAAAACGATAGGCAGGTTACGAAATCAACACAGTTCGATCCTATCGGATAAAATGCAAGGCAGGAAGGCACGAATCACAATAGATCGTAAAGTTCAGAGGCCAGGCCCACTCGGAGAGAGGCAAGGCGCAATGTCCCAAAAAGTCTCTAGTGGAGATGCATTCAAGTCTGTATCGCAAATTGTTATCGGTAGATTGAACCAGATCAGAACACAGAATGAGAAAAGCTTGGAGGCGACCCAACGGAACGGAGAGGATTAAGTCACCTCACTCAAACCGATCGAAAGGGAAGCCAGGCGGACACGGTACCATGTTGTGGAGGGCAGCTCCGGCGGGGGCAGTTGTTCCTGGTGGTGGATGCACGTTGGTTCTTTGCCAAGAGTAGAGATGATCTCGTCGTCGAAGAAAATGAAGTCCGGTGCACCACCAGGGAAGAGACCAGCCGCGGAGTGCTCCATCACAAGGCACCACCTTTTGGTCGCTGTTCAGGGGTAGTGGCTATCCGGTTGCCGAGGTGCTTCTGCACGGGCAATTCGACCACCGCCTCCTGAGGCGAATAAAAAGCAAAGGGGACTGGTTGTTCCCACCAGTCAGGGGAAGAGACTCTCCGGCCGGGAGATCTCCTCTGTCGTCGGGAAGTGGTGAGTCGGTTCCGCAGGGCTCCACCGGAGGTGTCGTCGTGCAGGTCGGCTCAGCGTTACCCTCGTCGGATTCTTAGGTCCTGTGGCGACTTCTGAAGATCCAGTCTCAAAAGCCCTGCTTTTATGCAGAAAACCCCCATTCATTCAGCCTAGCTGTCAATCAACACATGCTAAGTGGTGAGCGGGAACGCTCACCACTTGGGTCAATCACTCCAGAGTGCGACCTGAGTTGGCAAGGCAACTCGGTCCAGGGTGCCTAAACCCCCTCCCACACCCCTGAGGTAACCCAGACAGAATGGCACCACCTTGGAGGGTCTCTGTACAAAGGCCCGCCAAAAGTGGAACAAAGGGCTCAACCTTTGGTTTAGGAGTCACAGAGACGAACACAGACGCCATTTTACAAACCGAGTTCTGGCAGAAGATACCATCCGATAAACTTATTTACGATAAGTAGATCGGTGGTACGTCAGAGATTAATGAGAAAAAGTATCAATCTCCAACAATGGGACGAATCCCATAGGGTTATGCTCGGGGTCGAACATAACAAGTAGTTTCCACTGCCACCAGCCAAAACTCGACGAGGGGGGACGGGACAGTGCCCCCTCGAGTAACAGGTCTAGGAGTAATCGAATTACCCCTACTAGTACGTCCACAATAAGATGGTTTGTACTAGTCCTGTTAGTAAATTTAGGTCTAGTAAAGCCAATGGTGACGTTACATGCCCGGGGAGACAGTAGTCAGTCCCCGGGTATGGAGTCTATGGTGGGGGTCCGCTAGGACGCCCCAGTGTTACGGCAGGTAGGGTGCGGTGTAACACACATAGAAAAACATATGAGACCCTATGGAGTAAAAGACCCCATAGCCCATCGAACACATTGACATTTCAAAGGAATTACACACACATACATGTCCAAGAGTGGGAGAAAAGAGTCTCACTCTTGGCAGGATGGAAAAAAACAAACTCCAGAAATCCAGCAAAGCTGCTGGGGGATTCACTAGGTTAGGAAATTCAGCCTAAACAGAGAATCCTCCCTAACATCAATAAAAGAAAAACAGTTCCTCTCTGAAATGTGGCCCCGAGTTCTTTTGAAACAACACAACTAACTCCGAAATGGGCGGCAGTCCCATACACCCCACGCCTAAGGACAGAAGTCCCCATATACTATGAGGAATCTCCTGTGAAAATTGTCCTTTGAGGTCACCCATTAAATGGTACCAGAATAAGGATCAGCCTCCACACTGAAAAGGTGGATCCCAATAAGTGTTCATGTGTGTTAAAAACATTGTTTCAAATAACACTTTGGGAAAAACTTTGAAGTATAATTCATCGCCTCCCTGAATGTGATCCAGAGGATTGAAACAGACCATTGGTGTATTGCATGCAGAGGTGCCAACATTACCATCCAGGGTCCCAGCCCCTACCATTTATGTGTACATTGCCTCTGGGAGGTATGAACATGCACCTTAAGTTTCTGCTCTTCTCACTCTCACTCACTCACTGTGGAGGCCAGTGTATCGGGGCCACCCTGACACATTCACCACATTTCTGAAATTAAGACAAGTGCCTAACTCCATCTACAAAGAAGCTGAGCAGGCCTTACAGCACTTGATTCCATTGAAGCAGCCTGGATGCTGAAGGATTTTGTCCTTTTTAATTATTTTGTTTGCATTTTGCCGTTATGGTGCTATGAGCAACATCAAGCCTTGGGGGTAATTACCTCCTTGCCCCCCTTCCCAGAAAGCCCCTGTCTCCATGCCCCTAATCGTGTACCCTTCGCCTATCATACTCTTATACATGCATGCATACATACATGCATGCATACATGCATTCACACATACATACAAACATACTCGGAGCATGCCGAATCTTTCAAACTCTCTTGCATACACACATACACACAGTCACAACTCAATCTTCTGTAAAGCCTACAATTTTTGGAATCTATGTCATCACTGAGCGGCGCGTAACTGCGCTGATGAAAATGTTGACGCCAATTACGGTGCGGTGCAGTGATCAGATAGATCACTTTCCCCCCTGCAATACTCCAAGACTACCCACCCACCCCACTTAACTTTACCTCCATTGTAGCCCTGTGGCATCAGCTTACCCCACTTACACTGGATCCTTTTTTTTTTTTTTTTACAGTCCCCTGCTTACCCTAATGGTAAGTGGGGGACACCTCTGCAACTCCCGCCTCCCATTACTGCGGGCAAGGAGAACGGGAGATACCCCCGAAACCCCAGGTCAGTAATGGGAGTCAGCATTCTCTAAAATGCTGACAGTGCAGTAAAAGCGCAGTCAGCATTTTAGAGGCGCAGTGGTGGTACGATTCCCATTTTTTGCCCTTGGCATGTCCTTTCTCCATCTAGTTCAGCCCTCATGGCAGGAGGAGTCCAGCAACAACATACAGAAATGGGCCAGGAACCGAATCGGGCTGAGATGAAAAGTCCCGGTCGGACACATTGAAGGTAATGTCATCACCACTAGCGTTTGGGTCTCCCTAATGCTCGGCCGGGTGCTGCGCATGTCTCAGAGTTAGAGCTGCTTTACAATGGCTATGGGCCACGCCTATAGACACACTCTGCAAGGTAACAGCCAACCCCAGTCTCTGCATTTGCAAATAATCTAATTATGTTTACTTTCTTTGGATCGACTTGGCACTGCGCATTCTTGTTCTTCTTTTATATTCTGGAGCAAGCGAGATGCAAATGGACTTCAGGCCTACATTAATCAGATGGCCACAAAAAAAACAGGGAGTCACACGGCCACCCATCATATACCAGATGCTCCGGAGTAGGAGCAGTAGGCCAGTATTCTCAAGAAGGCTGTAGGAAAGATCCTGAGGGCTAAGACAGATGTATGCTGGCCAAAGGCTATCTGCTGGTAAGAACTGAAAGAAATACAGAGGATGTACTTGTCAAACTATGCGAAAAAGAGAGACAACTGTGTTTGCTCATTGCAAACCATTAAAGTGTCTAAAACATGCCAAAATATATATCCAATGTTGCCAGAAACAGAAGAGAGAATAAACGTGTGCATTCCAGCCGAACACTGAGTAGAAACACGTTATTGAGCAAAGTCTTTAATGTGATGAGCATGTCTCTCTGGTGTAATCATAGACGGGATTGGACGCATTGTGCCGGCTGAACTCCAAGTTGATAAGTCCTTTCTAGTGGGGTCGGGAGGGTGTGTGGGTGGGGGGGTGGGGCAGCATAAGCAGGGTGGGTCAAGGACATACCTATATCAGCAGACCCAGCCTCCCTTGTGTACATCATGAGGTTGATGAAGCAGAGTAGAATGCTTTTGGGCTGCAAATACTGGATGTTTTGCCAAACAGAATTACCACTAACGTGCGGTCACTACAAGGGACCATGTGACTCTGAGTCTTGCGGATCCTTCAGTTATTCCCCATATTGGAGTTCAATAGGACTGCATGGGAAGATGCCATGTAGCTGCATTTGCTATTACTGATTAATGATCATTTATTGGTTGAATGAAACAATTGCGCACATTGAGATATCGAACTTTAATCATTTCTTTACATGACGTGCATTTTAACTTCAACGGAATTCTGGAATGGAATTGTAAATGATAGCCACATTTCTTTGGTTTTTAGCTACAATCCGATATTTAATGCTGCTTTTGTCTATTAAATAGGATATTTTTTGGGGTAATTCTGTTTTTATTTACTATGGCCCTCATTACGACCCCGGAGGTAAGCGAAAAATGATGCCCGTAAATGATTACCGGCATCGTTCTCCGCTAGGTACGATCATGACCTGTGAAAGTGCTCTTAGCGGCATCGTAGTTAACGGTGCCGCTAACTGCACCAAGGTCGCGCGCACGTGACCTTCCACGCCGTAAATACCGGCATCGTGCAAAGGTACGCGAATCACGAACCAAGCGGACATGCTCTTAACGCCATCACAAAGGCCGTTAAGTACCTTACCGCCATGGTGCTAATTCCGCCATCGCGAACCAACCCTAAATGGCCATGTGCAGCGTACCCAGCTGCCACAGGTGCACAGAATAAGCACAGGTGGAGGCAATACAGACTCACCAAGTACAAAAAGAGCACACCCCACCCTTTCCCACACGCAGTCACACTCCACAATGATTCCCATACGACTAGCAATGTTGGGGCTGGAGGACCTGATTGCAATGCAAGTGCTACAACTACAACAACAACAACAGGCAGCACAGAGGAGACGCAGGAGGAGAAGGAGGGCAAGGCAGGGCCAGCAAGCCCCACCAGCACAGCCAGTGCCACCACGCAGGCATCCCCCAATCCCATGCATCAGAGCCAGTCCATTCAACCTCACCGCTGAGCAGATCCACACCCTGTACCGTTTGGACCGGGACATCATCATCACCACCATCTTGGACATGATACACAACAACATCGTCAGCATGATAGAAACACCCACCGCCATCCCCCCCCCCCTACTGAAGGTTGTGTCCGTGCTCCACTTCCTGGCCACAGGCACCTACCAGCACACAGTGGGGCACTTGCATGGCATTTCACAACCATTATTCTCACGTACACTGATCCAAGTGCTCGATGCCCTCCTCAAGCACACAGATGACCACATCTCATTACCACGGTCTGCCCAGGAGATTGCAAACAGCAAAGTGGGTTTCCATGCACTAGCCGGCATACCTGGTTGCATTGGTGCCATTGATTGCGCCCATGTTGAATTGGTGGTCCCACATGCCATGGAGGTACCATACCGCAACCGTAAACTATTTCACTCAATCAACGTGCAAATGGTCTGTGACTCCAAAAGGATCTTCACACATTGTTGTGCCCGATTCCCGGATCAACCCATGATTCAATGGTCCTTAGGAACTCCACAATACCACGCTACATGGAGCGACATGCAGGGCCAAGATCCTGGCTACTCGGTGAGTCCCATGTCATGGCCATGGAAATATGAAGTGGGTAGGTGATTGACGTACCAATGCATACTTTACCTGGCTGAAAGGGGGGGGGAATGATGCATGCTTCACCTGGTTGCGAGTAGCAGAGGCAATGGAACCAGCTCATACCCTAAAGCAGCACAAACGTCAGCTGACACCTGTACACATAATGCCCGATGTTAGCAGCCCTACCATGTGAATGAAGGTGTGCCCCAACCATGACACAACCATCTGCAAGTGCATTGTACCGATTCGGACCACATTGACTTCAACAAAATCCACCTACATGCACGGCACCAAACACCATCAACTGAAAGGCCTGTCCCCCATAACTGCACACAAAGGAGGCACATGATGGACAGAAACATCAATACACCATTACACAGACAGCGAAGCCCTAAAAATGTCCCTATCAACATCAGTAGTGCACAGTCTGGTCATCATGAGGCTGACAGCAATGTTGCCATGATGTGAGCGTTGATATCACAGGACACGTGCCAGGTCACCAAAACAAACGCCATGAACGAACACAGTGGATGGGCACTCACAAGGCACTTGACCCCCCTGCATATATTGGTTGATGGCATGCAAAACAGTCCTTGAGAGGAATACACATATACCGGTCACATAGTGTGAATCCATTTGCGCATGTCAAATTGGTACAAAGTAACAGTCAAATGCATGCCATGGTGGCACTTCATGTTTGGTATTTGATGTCATGACTGACACATACATTGTTGCCCACATACAGGTGATGCAGGCTATCCCCTGAAGAGGTGGCTCCTTACACCAGTCCGGAACCCACAGAACCAGAACGAGGAGGACTTCAACCGTGCACATACACGTACCCGTGTGGTGATTGAGCAGGCATTCGGCCTACTGAAGGCACGGTTTCGCTGCCTCAGCAGGTCTGGTGGGGCACTCCTGTACCGCCATGAGAAGGTTGCAAAGATCGTCATGGCATGTGTCATGCTACACAATATGTGCATCAGACGAAATGTGGCCCTGCCCCCTGACGCTGAACTGCAACCAACTGACGATGAGGATGAGGAGGGTGGGGATGGGACAGCACCTCAGGGAGGCAGCGATGCACAGGAGGGGCGTGAAATGCGGTGGCTGCCATGACAATCTCGGCACTTCTTTGCATTTCTGCACTGGCACCTCCACAATCGGCCACATGCTGCGTGAGGAGTGAGGACAGTTGGTGTTGCCTCGTCAATATTTGGTCCAGCGACTGTTGGTAATTTGGGGCATTGGATGATGCAATTGCCGGGCTTATTGGGCTACTCTCCTCCTCCACACCTCCCACTGGGCAGGGAGTGGCTGGCCAGGAGTTCTCCCTGTGTGTTGTCATCATGCAGGCTACTTAGGGACAGGTAGGGGGAATGAAGGTGGGCAGTGGGGGGACAATCTGTGTCATCCTCATCATTCCCCACATCACTGTCAGAGCAGGCTGCAATGGCAGCAGTCTCCCCAATTGTACTGCTTCCTGCAGACACATTCCCCTCCGTGGGCACCAGTTGTTGCGTGTCTTCTGTGGGTGGTAGCATGCTGCTTGCCTTGGTGATCATCGCTGCCCTGGGCTGTGTTGTGGCAGGCAATTTTGGCTGCTGTGATTTGTTTTTGGGTCCAGCAAGAGGTGGAGGGTTGGTGTGCTGTTGCCTCTGGCCTGGCCTTCTTGGCAGGTGTGGTGCCACTCTCGTCCCTGCCGGTGTCCGATTGGGAGCCTGTGGTGGAGCAGAGGAGGGAAAGTATTATTCATGGGTCAGCAGACATTGAGCAGGCATTGTGTTGACTGCCATGAATTTGATGGATAGATGGTGCACTTTGTAGGCTGTGACATACAGGTTGTCTCCCTTTTGGGTGGGTTGAGCATGCAGGAATGTGGGTGCCTACTGTGGAGTGTGCATACTGCATGTGTGCATGGTGTAGGTCAATGATGCCTGTTGGCAGTCTTCTGCTGATGTATTGCGTTAACCCTATAGGGCAACATTGTGATTCCCATGTAAGTGGACTTCAGGGAGTTTCGCATGGCTTAATTGGAGGCACCTACCTGTGTCACCTGATATCGGGGGTCCTCTCTCCATTCCACCGACCCCCTAGATGCTCTCAATGCCGATCGTCGTGGCACATATCTCCTCTCACGGCTGCATTTTAATTGGGGAGTCTGCTCCTCCGCCAGTTGCCATGCCCATGTTGCGGTTGGCCGACAGTATGCTCCTTACCCGGAGCCGGAGGTCATCCCACCTTTTACGGCACTGTTTGGTGGTGCGGGGTGTAGTTGCTATGGCACTGACCCGTTGTGCAACTAGTTCCCATATGGCCTTTTTGCGTGCCATGGCCGGTGTGGTCATTTCGGTGGAGAATACGATGTCCGCCTTCTCCTGGAGCGTTTCTGCCAACATTGTTAGCTCTTCCCTGCTGAAGCGGTCCTGCCGCTGCTGATCGCAGGCTTTTTTAACAACTTTTGGCATTGTGGGGATGCGTGGATGTGGGTGTAGTTTTCTGCAAGGTCTCGGGGTCAGATGTGCAGTGGTTGCGGAGGATTGCAATGGATTGTGTTTTTAAAGATGGCCTCCATGCTCTTTCCCGTTCCAGTGCGATGGCGTAATTTCCGGATCCAGCTTTTTACTATCACCGCTAATATCGATCACAGCTAATAGCGGTGACCGCTATTTGCGGTGCACGCTAACATTGGTGGGTAGGGACGCGGTGGTGCAGTTTATACGGCATACGATGGCGGTAGCTGACGTTTTTGGGAGGTTACCGGCATGGCGCTGATTACATTAACGGTTCAAGACCAGCACGGACACGTTAGTTGCGCCATGCCGGTAATGTACATTACTTACCGCCGGGGTCGTAATGAGGGCCTATGTATTACATGAACATGAATCATATGAAGGTAGTTGTGTAAGGTTTATTGTTAACCATTGTGCAATAAATAAATACAATATTCCCTCTATGAGTGCTTTTTTGAGGAGATAGCACCTCCCCTCAATTGCAGGTATGAAACTCAGAGGTAAAACAAGCAGTATTTCCAAATACCAATTGTTATACTGTTAACGCAAAACTCAAGGACCTTTGTCTCTCTAGATGTAATTTCTTTTTGAAAGGTTTTTCATTCCAGTCAAAACCACTCATCTGTTTTTTTTTGTCAGTGAGCGTCAAGGCAACATTATATTTTTCATTGTGGCCCTTGATTGAATGTATGTGTTAGGCAAAACATGTCTAATGACTTTATGTGATTATATTCGTATGGGAATGTTCCTTAGGACATCCATCTCAATGTTGCTGTTTTCCCTAGAAATCTTCCTCGTGTTTGCACCAATCGCGAAATACATCAGGCACTGTGCCCTTGCTGCTGGTATTTCAGTTGCAATGAATGTTCTAGAGGCACGCATGGCGTAGGGTATTAAAGAGCAGACATAACAGCTCTCCCCAGTGGTTTCTTTACCTACTTTTGTCATGTGTTTGTACCACATGTTGTTAGACACTCGAGCAGTGTCAGTGAGATACATGTCTACTCCCTTCATGTCTGTGTCAACACTGCGCTTACCTCTCCTTACCTTATCAGCAGTGTTCTCTCGTCCACCTGACATGGTTGTCCCACCTGCTTGGGTCGGGGGAATGTTAATAGAGGATACAGCGGTAGCAGTAACAACATATAATTGCCAGAATATATATTCCAACAAGCCACTAGGAATCAATAGACACAACATAACGATAATGTTCTTTATTGTTCTTTTAATTTCCACTTACGCTGCTTGATCCTTGCAGCTCCGTGATACACTTGCCACCTGAAATGTGCAGAAAAAGGCATTATTGTGTTAGTGTTGTCAGTGCCCATAAGCCCCGCGGACCAAATAGACACTTATGGCAAAGGCAAATACCTCCTCCAAGACTTTTCTAACTGAGGGGTCTCTTAATATGGCCAGTACTAGGGCCTCACCGTGCTCAAGTTGTGGGTAGGTTTGGGCCAAATACTTTTTAAAAACAAGTTAATATACCCCAGGGGATCACGCACTGACTCTGTTGGGTCTCCTCACATAGTGTACAAACTGGTTTGAGAAAGCTTCTGGGTGGTAGCTGGAAGGTACATGGGTGAAACAAACAGTATAATCCCCACAACATTCATGTAGACCCTGTGTGTGCAGAAAGGGAAAATAACAAACAGACAGTGTATCCTTAGTCAATTTGTACAAGTTTACCCGTCGCTACTTTGGCTGCTTGGGATCGTGTGACCATGGGATGTCTGTGTCTCACTAATCTAGAGAGGTCCGTACGCACTTGTATCTAATCTAGGTGCTGAACTTTGGCACCTGTCAGTCACGGGATCCTTGTTGCTAGGTGAGGCCCCTACTTTGTAGGGCTTGATGTCCTGTAGGTGATTCCACACTGTTTTGCCTACTAGCTTAATAGCACGGTCTGCCACTTCCTCAACCACATAGGGTCCAGTAAATCTAGGTACATTCCAGCACCTTACAAAATCGGCAGGAGAAAGTTTTCACCCACTTTCACAGGGTGGTTCAGTTCACTGTCTTGTGGTGCTTCATCGCAGTCTGTCTCTTCCCCGTCTTCTGGGTCCCCTGGATTCACTGTATCTGACGAGAGATAAAATAAGCGATTGCAACCAGATAAGTAATGTAGTCATACATGTCCTGTCCTAACACATCTGCACTATTCTCACATTCTTTTAGTGCTCTTGTGGAAGGAGCCAGTGGGAGATACATGCGTCATCCTGTCACCAACTCATGGGGTGTTAAATTGTGGTCAGACCTGGGCTTATTGCGTAATTCAAACAAGTCAAGGGGTAGACAATGCAACCAATTTGTCTTGGTGCTCTGCTGCATCTTGGCTATACACTCATTTAGGAGTAAATTCAGGAGTTCACTCACCCCATTTGATTTCGGGTGGTATGCACAGGACATTTATGCTGGATGCCTAGCAGGGCAGTGATGTGCTGAAATAGTTGGTTGGCGAAGTGAGGGCTGTTGTCAGACCATCGAACATACGCCCATCTCAGAAAAACCTCCCTGACCAAGAACTTGGCCACTCTAAGGGTGTCAGAATGTGAACAGGGGCTGGCCTCGATCCACCTAGAGAATGGGCAGACAACCACTATCATGTAGCGCTACCCTTGTCAGGCTTGGATCATATCCACATAGTCCACGTGGAGGTGCACATATGGGCCTATAGGTTTTGGTATGACTCCTCTAACAACTCTCAAGGAATGCCCTGCTGTAAACTGCTGGCAAGTCAAGCAGTTAATTAAAAACTCAGCCACATGTTCATTCAAATTTTAGCAAAACCATGTTTCTCCAATGCATGTAGCAATGACCTCTTTCTCTGTATGTTTTGGATAGTGAAAATGTGCTAATGCTGTTCTCAACAATGTTAGTGGCATGACCACTTTCCTGTGTTGTTCTGTCACCATAAGGCATCCGTCAGAGACATTGAGCACCCTCTCTTTACCCATAACTCTTTCTCCTCTTTGGGTGCAGCTGCCTGCAGCTACATAATCTGTGTCTCTGGTAATACGTTGTAACCTTCCTTCATTACAATGTTTCTCACCCTTCCCTGAGCCTTTTGCCTATCTCTCAGTTCCTACAATTGCCCAAAGTACGCAACGCATTTTGTCTCAAAATCTGCTGCTTCATTCCGTTTTGATATAGGGTCTTCCCCCTTGGTGTGAGCCTGGCACTTCACTAGTGCTACCTTTTTTGGATAAGCAATCACCTCGATCAGTCTGTCCAATAATAGTGCATGCTGCACCGGGGTCCCGTCTGCTCTCCTGAACTCTCTCATAAGCCATTGTGCCAGTCCTGAGTGTACTTTTGATGTCATGTAGACAGAGTCAGAATAAATTGTCAGTTCTTTCTCTATGGTGCTTTCCAGCGCCATTATGAGAGCCACTAGTTCTGCTGCCTGTGTTGAATAATGGGATGGTAGCCGTGCACTTTCAACCACCTCACTTGTCCCGTCCTACTTCAGTCTTACCACTGCAGTCCCAGTACATCTAACCCCATCAGTCTGATCAATTGTTGAATAAACATCAATGTAGAGCATGGCTCTCCAATCAAGTATGTCCCTCTCTACCTTGCGTATCTCACTGAACATCTCTATGTTCTTTGTGCAATCATGTGTATAGTCTCCTACCTGGAGAACATCTGCAAAGAATGTCGCTGGATTTACAGTCTTGCATGTTACTATCACCAATCCTACATTTGATAGTATCACCTTTTATCCTGTTGCTCTCTGTGTAGTTAGTGTGCTCTTTGGCTTAGGCAGTATCGCAAATAGGGAGTGCTCCGCGTACAGAGTGATAGTGCACCCCATTGTTACTGCTGATGACTTCTCTTCTGTGAAGGCTACAGCTGCCAGAGCTTGTTCACACATATAATGTCCTCTCATCACTGGGTCAAGTTGTCCACTGTAGTAAACAATTGGCTTATGGCACATGCTCATCTTCTTTGGCAGTACTACCTTCATCACGACACCATCAGTGTGTGAAAATAGGAACATTTCCTTTTTGTAGTCTGGGTCCCTAACACTGGGGCAGTCCTTGTGGCTTACTTTAGTTCCCCAAAGTCCTCAGTCATCTCTGTGGTCCATGTCAGTGTCTTTGTTCCCCTCTGTGCCTCTTTCAGGGCACACAGTAGTGGCCTTGTGTATGTCCTGTATTCAAAGACCTATGCTCTGCAGTAATTACACAACTTCGAAAACTGTTGTGCGCTGGGGTGTTTTGCATATTGCCTCTGCACTTCATGGGGCAATCTGTCGGCTATCCTTGAATATCGTCTGCCCAATGTATAGCACCTCCTTCTGACAGTACTGTTACTTAGCCTTGTCCATCTTGTACCCTTTGTCAGCTAATATTGTCAGCATGTGCACCGAGTCTCTCCTGCACTGAGCTTCTGTGTCACTGCAAATCAAAATGTCGTCTGTATACTGTAGAACTGCGCTTTCCATCTGTATGTTTCTCAGGTCCATTTGGATCACTCTGTTAAAAATAGATGGTGACTCACAGTATCCTTGTGGTGAAAAAGTGTGTTTCCACTTCTGGCTTCTATACATGAAACTGGTCAAGTCTTGTGAGTCTGGGTGTAGGGGCACGGAGCAGAAAGCATTCTTCAAATCAATGACCGTGAAGCAGGCAGCTTTTCTGTCGGAATGTTGCACAACATTGTTGCTGGGTTTGCAATTAAAACTACTCTCCTTCTACGATATGGTTAAGAGGTCTTAAATCCTGAATAAAAGGCCATGACCACCCCCCCCATTTGCTTTGCGCATTGCTGTGTTACATGGGGATTCTGATGGTACCAGAATGCCTCTCTCCATCATAGCTGTGATTGTTTTAAAAATGCCTTCATCTGCTTCCTTTGTTAGGGGGTACTGTTTTACTTTAGTCAAAATTGCTCCTGGCTTCAGCTTGGCGTTCACTCTCCCTATGCTCTTTATACAGCCCACGTCTTAAGGACATGTGGTCCATAAACTGATGGGTACTTTGTCCATGTCCTCCTCCCAGAACGAGGGTGCTGCCTCCAGCAACATCACCATTCTCTGTGGCACCTCTCTGTAGTGTATCTATAACCAGCAGGTTATACACATTTCAAACACCATCTCCAGTTCCTCTCTCTCTTCCTTGAATAATTCTTCGCCTGTCACTATAGACAGCCTGAATCCCTCTGCAACTACAATTATCGCTCTCAATGCCCTCCCAGTGTCATCCATCCCATGTACTGCAATCCAATCCTCTCTCGCCACCACGGCTTCTATTTCTATGGGCACTATTGTTCCTCTGGCTCATCCAATGTTGTTTCTGGCATGAACAGCTACTCTTTGGAACCTGCCACACTTTCCCTGCGATTCCTGGAAGCCATGCAATAGCAATTTCAGTCACATATTGAAACATTTCTGGGTTCACTGGCACCCCCCTCTGTACCGTGCATCCGCAATGTGCTTGGACAATCTACTTTACATTGAGCATGTGTATGCCTGGGGTTGAGAACACTGTGCCTTTGTCTGTGAATGAAATGGTCATGTTTAGTCTGCTCATAATGTCTCATACCAGTCTGTTCACAGGTGTATGTCGAGACTAAAGTAAAGGTAGTGATAGATTGTGATCTCCTATAGATAGTGAGATATTATCAGTAAAAGAAACCACTTCCCGAGCCCAAGAGAATCCTTGAGTGTTCATGGCATCGCCTTACAATGTAAATGTTCCTTCCCTAATGCATGACCTAGTTGCCCTAGTGTCAACAAGAAAGGAAAACATTTTATCACCTATTGACACCCCTATGCAAGGTTCCTCCAAAGGGTTGGGTGTGATCGACAGGATAGGACACATCAAGTTCATCTGTGGTCTGTCCTATTGAGGGTACATGGACAACCCATTTCCTGAAAAAGGGTTGTTCCTTACCATAGTAACTCCTCCCAGTCGTCAGACGGGTACTGTCACCAATGTGTCCATGGTTGCTGCTGTGTCGTATTTCTGTATCTGTGCTAGTTTTGTGCTCCCTCTAATCTGTGGTGCTTGTAAATACTGGGGTATCTGTGGTACCTGCATCTGTGCAGGTGGTGCTTGTGCTTGCAGCATTTGTTGATATGTGCCCTGAGTCTTCCCTTGTTGTTGCTGGCCCTATGCATAATAATCATCTTGGCCTCCTTGATATGGCTGCTGGTCCTGCTCTCCCCAACTCTGTTTCGTCCCTCTAAACCGACATACCCTTTAGATGTGCCTTAGCTGTCCACAGGTACAACACTGTGGTGGCTCCCTTCCTAGCCCCAGAAAACCAAAAGTTCCTTGGGATCTGCTGCACCTATTGTCCATATTCCGGTAACCCTCCTGGAAACCCCCCTTGATTGTGATGCATCTGTGGCCCGAAGCTGTTCCCTTTGTAAGCCTCCTTGCCTCAGAACCCCTGCTGTGGGCTACCTTGCCTCATGTTCCCTCCTGCCATGGGAGGTGTGAAATGTTGTGGCTGTTGATGCTGTGGCTGCTGCTGTGCCTGGGGGGTGGGGCTGGTTATAACCGCCCCATCCATAACATACTTTGATAGCTTCCTCTGCACTAGCTTCGCCTCATCTGCCTTCCTATCTTCTGCTTTTTTCTTAACCTTCTCCTGCCGTAGTCTACAATGATACACTATTGTGAGCTGTATCTCTGGCCATCCTTTCACTTCCATCCCTACCAGTTTCTTCAAACTCTTCTGAACTGGTCCTGGTAGTCCCTGCACTTATATGTGATACAATATGGCTACTGTTATATCCCACGTCTCTCAGATTTTGAGATGCCAAAGCTCTTGAATCTCTTGAATGTACCACGCAGGATCTTCATCTCCCCTCATCTTACATGATGTAATCGGCCTAATGTCTGACATGTATGGGTATTGTCGTGCACTGTGATCTGCGTCATCACCCTGGGGAAACCTGCCCTCTTCCATACGTTATCAGCGGTGTCCTCTAATATCGATACTAACAGTCCCTTTATGTCACCCACTGCTAATCTATGGGCAGCTGTCATTTTCTCCATTTCATAAATCCATTTCCCAGCTCCCGCACTCAACGATGGCAACATACACTGCACACTCTCCTTGTCTGTGTGCATCAACGGCACGTACTGAGGCCTCGGCCCCCCTTTCTCCAATAAAGGCATCTGTGTGTATGCCGTCTCCTCCTCAGACGACCTTCTGGTCAGTCTAATCTGTCGAGGCCCCCTCTCACTCTCAATGCCTGCGCATACATCTACTGTATGGCCACTCTCCTGTTGTTGTCATAAGGTCTTGTCAACCGCCCTCTTGAACAAGCTATGACTATCTGCTCGCTCCTTCGTCCTGGGAGATCCCTTAGTCTGTTAATATAAGTGCCTTGCGAGGTGCTAAAGTCGTCCGTCTGTTGTCTCTCTTCATCCAAGCCACCTTTCTCTTCTCCCTGAGTATGGGTCCTGAGCTCCCATAACACCCACCATTTTGTCTATCCCTGTTCCCATGGACTGTGAACGGCACTGCTCCCCTCTCGTCCACACTGTACCTGTCCTTGTTTTCAGACCCATGTCCTTGTTGCTACAGAAATCCTTGATGTCAAGTCTGTGTTGGGCTTCATGCTGAGATTGATGTCTCTCAAATCACCCCTTCTTCCTCCTGCCCATGCCCCTAGGCCTGCTCCACCTCCCTCATTTACGCTCCTGCCCCGAAGGTTTGTACTATCTGGTTTTGTCCGTCTGTCCTCCTCAAATCTATTCCTTTCCCCGTCCAGTGCTACTTGCGTCTTCACCACCCTTATTGCTCGCTCGTCCTCCTGACTTCACGCTTGTTCCCTTGCCAGTCTGTCTAACTGCAACTTCTGCTGTTCCCACTCAGCTAACTTGCATTTTTCTTGCTCGGCCATCTGTCTCTGTATCTCTGCCTTTTCCTGCTCCCTTTCCATTTTCTCTCTCATCTCCCTTTCTGCTCTCTTCCTTTCTTTCAGCGCTCTCTTGATTCTTTCTTACCACTCCCTTTCCAAGAGTTCCTTCTCTTCTTCCCTTCTTCATTCCCTGTCTTCCCATTCCAGTTTTTCCTCCCTCCTTCTCTCTCTGTCATTGCGCTCTAATATCACCTCCCTGTTCTTCTCCCTTCTACCCTCCTCCTCCATTTGTTCTGCCCAATCAGTCGTGTTGCTGTTCCTTTTCAGGCTTTCTATCACTTTGGTCGCCCCTTTTGCCTCTCCATTTGTCTTTCCTTGAAGCTTCAAAAGTACCTGCGCCGCTATCCATTCGTTTGTGCTTGTGCCCTCGAGCCCCTCCTTAGCATGCTGCTGTGCCTCAATGTTAGCCCCTCAATCATTAGCTGGCTGCCCTGCGTCTTTCTGCTTCTCTTCCTTTGTATATGGTGGTGGCTTATATGTCGGATTTGAATACCCCTCTGCTGTCCTCAGTTCCTTCATTGGATACATTCCCTGTTCATCATCATGTATCATCGGATGCTGGACTTGGGGGAGTATGGGAAGGTGCCGAGGGATGGGTCCCTTTGTCCTTTACCTCCTGCTGGCTTAGTATCAACTGACGCCACGTGGCATCCCCTTCGCCCTCCTGGAACATGCGCCACAACTCAAATATGGCCATGCATTTCATCAATTTCTTCCACTTGTAGGTACTTTGTATGTGTGTCAATAGTGATTGCTGCACATCTTTGGAGAAACTTCCACAAGGTGACCATGGTGTTGTTACTTTACCCTCAGTACCTTTGGACCATTCTATGCTATATTTACATATCTTTCCCTTATAAGGTAGAAGTGTCTTGCACAGGTACTGAGGGGGTGTGTCTCCCCACACTTGCCTTGATACATATCAATACCTTTTGCTTGACCTCAAGTTGAGGGTTTCGATAGTCCGCTGTTTAGGGAGAAAATTATAATGCAATGATAATACTTTCCAGGTTCTACAAGCCTCTCTGGCTCTACAACTTATCAGGGTGGCACCGCGCACCACCCCTCCTTCACAACCTCTGCCTCCTCAGGCACACCCGCAATCTTGCACATGCACCTTCCGCACACCGCCGCTGGTTCACCTTTTTGTTGATTCCAAGTTTCCTATTGTAGCTCCTTACCATCTTAAGCTCTCTGTGTCATATGTGCAACCCTAAGGGTGACGTCAACAAGCTACCAGAAGAGCATAGGAAGATCAAAACTCATGTGCACACTGTAATAACCCGTTACTCCCAAAACGCAAAAACCCCACAGGTGTCTTCCTGCAATCCAGGCAGAGTATACCAATATTCTCTTGTGATCGAACTGCACCCGCTGCGTCGCCTAGCATGCGAAACACCTCACTCCGGGAGACTTAACTAGTCGACTCACCTTCCTCAATCTAGGTCGCTCCCTTGCAAACCCTCACGGGATACCGTCATCTATAACCCGAGCTAAAATGCCCAACCCACAGGAATACCGCTATTTACATATCTGTTGTCATCCAAGCCCTCAAGTCAATAGTCTAGGTTATTCACCAAAACCTTTTAACTCTTAGACCGAATGTGCTCTAAACATAGAAAAGGGACTGCTACCTCTGCTTCTGTCCCTACTCACTTTTGACAATACTAGACAAAATGTCAACAATACTCGACAATACTAACCAATACTCCCAAATACTCAATACCCTCCCTCACACCAACAATTGCTGCAAGACTGGGTCAATAATTACACTCTGTGGTGTGCTAGTGTGTCAGGTGAGGACAAAGGCAGTGAATATAGCAAGGGAAATGTGCACAAAATCACACAGTGAATAGCTTTGAATCAAACAACGTGCACCCAGGAACCAAGACTCATGTATACTAAAACCCAGGAGTGCAAATAGAGTGTGACAACAATACAAATATATGAAAAGGGATGCGTGGTAAGCACTTAGAAACTCCTTATGACTGCAAGGAAAGTCGGCAAGCTCCTTACCCACAATTGCTGTTACAGGTACTGACAGCGCTAAACCCACGTAGAGGGCAAGCAATGACAGGATCTGTGAGTTAACACTCTTGATGGTATTGAATAAGGGAACTTGAAAACAGTACTCATGAGGACGAGAACTACCACTTGAATGTCAGCAAGCCCACGAACCCTGTAGATCAAACAGGGACCCAGAAAGGCTATAACAGCAATGGGAGGATAACTAAGTACATAAGACTCAAGACAAGGGGCAAGTAGGAATAGTGATTACAGAATAGTGAGGAAACCATAGGCATTCACACAGGAGCTTGCTACAACAGCACACCAGACCTAATAACCAATGGGAAATAAATGCAGAAGTGCAAGGGAAAACATAGAATGGATTCCAAGAGAAAGTAAAGGAGCAGGAGCGGGGAAAACAAAATTACAAAGGCAAACTTCCCCCACCCATCCAAGGAAAAAGGCAGGAAGCTAAATCTATAAAGAGGAAAGATTAAAGCATCAAGGTTTACAGCAGCAAAGGACAAAGTCAAAGAGAATAGAAGACAGGCAAACTGGGCTGCACCAAAAGGGAAAGCACTGAGAAATGCTGCCTGTAAACAGAGGAATACAGAAAGGGAATCTAGGAAGTAGGAATCAATTAAGCACATACATTTGAAATCCAGGGATAAGGAACAAGAAATAGAAACTAGGAACTAGGCACAACGCTAAGAACCAGGAACAAGGGACCAGTCACAAACAGGAACACTGCATCAATGAGCAGCGCTGGACTGAAGGAAACAGAGGCTTTTAAAGCTGCTTAACGAGCACACGCCTCAGGTATGCTGCTTGCTGCACCTGTAGCCACAGGTGTTGCCTATCCTCCACCCAACTTTGTCCTGCAAGGGTGGAGATGAAGCAGTGGGTCAGGCATTCTGGGAAGCATAGTAATTTGATTAAAGAATTTATTTTCAAAAGCTGCAGTGGTTTCCCGTCAGGCGGTATTTGAGCTGTGGTCGCTAGTGTGAGAGGGAAGACACTTCCCTAAAAGACCACTTGAGCGTCTGAGCAGGAATGCTCTGAAATCTCATGTCAATTTTGCACTGTACAGGAAATTTCGAGGTGCATTTTTTAGAATTTAAAAGGTGTGCACAATTTGTACTTTGCTGACATTATAAGACATTTGGCTACTTTCCAGGTGTTCATGATTCATCTTCTGAGTGGCTGAGAGGCAAATGTTTATGGGGTGACTAACCCTCCTCCTGCTTTGCCCACGCTGAACCCACCAGCTTACCCCTGTGGTAGGTTGCATCCCCAGTAAAAAAAAGTCAATTTCTACATCTGGCTGTCAGCAATAATTGGGGTGACAATGCGACTCTGTTCCACTGAAAGAGAGGGGGGGAAAGAGAGAGAGAGAGGAAAGGAAGATGGAGGGACAGAGAGCAATTGTGAAAGAGAGACAGAATGAGAGACACAGACTGAGAAAAAATGTACAGAGAAAGATTTTATTGATTTATTTATTGAATATTTGTTAGGCGCCTGTACAACAAAATAGTGTCTTGTGGAACCAAGATATAGAGAGGCAGAGTGAGACACCAGTAAGGTTCAATGGGAAAGAAACAATGGGCCTCATTACAAGTTTGCCGGTCCGGAAACAACGGTGCCGGTAAGCTTACCAGCACCATTGTTTCCGGACCGGCAAACTATGAGTCTGCTGGCGGGTGCTGTTCTGCCTGCCAGCTCTGACCCTGGTGGGCGGAACAGCACCTGCCAGCAGACTTTCACGGAAGCACCGACATTGTTGCGCACAGTGCCGGTGCTCCCGTCCTCCTGTATCCCATTGAGTCCTATGGGAATGGGGAGTAACAATTGCCGCCGCCTGACTTACCGGACCGCCTGGGCTGTAATGCCCTGGTTATTCTGGCAACAGTAATTCATCACCAAATCAGCGGCAGCCTGCCGGTTTTAACGGCACGGCTACCGCTGGACTTGTAATGGGGGTCAATGTCGAAAAATCAGTGGGCCTCATTACGACCCTGGCGCTCCCGAAATGAAGGGTGCCGGTACGGGACCGGCACCGTTCATTACGGGATGCCTCATTACGAGGTCCACTAGCAGGACCCGACCAGAATATCTCGTCAGACCAGACGTCCTTAGCGGGTCCCTAAAGGTGACAAGGGAGCTAATAAAAGCCCTGTTATTAAGGGGCCCTTTATTAGCTCCCTCCCCTTTCCTATTGAGCTCTATCGGGGCTCAAATGGGAATGGGGAAAGGTTTTTTCAATGAGGAATTACCGGGTCCTTCAATGTTGGAATGGCCCGGTTACTCCTCATTGAAGGAACCCAGAGCTGGAACCCGATATGGAGGTACTCGAGGACCAGTGAGTTTGTGACGTATGAAAATGTTCTTCCCCCAGACGCAAATGAAAAGTGATCTGCCAACTATACTCCAATTCCCTAGCCCCTTGCATTTCATATTATTTGTAACATGTTATTTAATCGCTCTGCGTTGCCGACGATATCCACATCCTAAAGTCACCTGCACGTTTTTGTGTGGTCGCACTGCGCCAGGAATTCCTGCCAGAGAGATGCACTTGACTAATGGCTTTGTGCGAATCTCTCACCGTCCCAAATTCTTCTGTTTACCACTTTTGGCACAATTGGACAACGTTCCTCCTTCTTCCCTGCCTAGTTCATCGGAAGGAAAGCCAGCTGGAGTTTTTCCGCTGCGATAAATAATTTTTGTATAAAAAAAAAAAACCTTTAACAATAAAACATTGACATTCTTATTGGATTAAGGCTTTTGTGTTAGTTGATGTTTCACCTACGGAATTGGTACTGGTTTGCAATGTAACGTGACTTGGGCAACATCGGCGTGCGCTGCCTGCAGCAGCTGCAGGGGGACACCGCAGGGCTGGAGGGGTTACTGCATTATGAAAAGACAGCAACGAAGATTCATTACAGCCGGCTGCAAGCGTTCTGGAGGCTCAATATTTATTCACAACCAGACCTCTAAGATCTCTGCCATATGAAAGAGTTATAATTATAGCATAGAATCAATGTGAGCGAGGCATACTTTAGTTCAAAAGCTAATGAAACAGTGAAGAATGGAAACGCTAATTAAAATGTATTATGCACCAACAGATGGAGCCAAGGGAATATTTTGCTATTAAATCATTTGGGAGTTTTACTAAAATGTGGGCTACAAGTGTGGCAGCATCTGTTGTTGAAAGCTATGGAGAGCAGTCTGGGGCACTTTTCAAGTTACACATGCACAACTTTTTATCTTACGAGGTATATGTTATCCAGCACTTACACATAGTTTAGTTTAACATATGTCCTATTTGTGTCTTTTATGTTTATATGACATGCAATTAAAAGACCAGAAGCATAAAAAGATAAGATAATTTGCCCAGCATCAAACAATGTATTAATTAGGGACGTTGACAACTCAAATCTATTGTTCTGATAGGCATAGAACCCAACTGCGATGGAGCACACTGGGTTAGTTCAAAGGATGCAAGATTTTATAATGCAAATCAACGTCACTTGTGACACACACAGTAACCAGTATCCACCCCCACCCTCATTGACTACTACCACCTATATAAATACTACCAGTCCGCTATGTCCCCCATGACTGATTGGCCACATCTAATCTACCCCTTCCCTCAAACACGTGACCCTCTTTCCTGTCACCTTTCTTTCCCACTACATGATTGGTGGGCCTCTAAGAATGTTATTCTACCCATGGATCTAGTCACATGGGGTGCACCTGGTCATTAACATGACCTCAGTGGATTCCTTCGAGGTAAAATTGGCACTCTAGAATAAAGAAGAGCCACTCTTGATCCCAAACTTACAGGCACCCTGCCATGCCTCCCCGGTGCAGAACTAAATTTGTTGGCATCACCTCTTGCTCCCCATAGTACAAATCACAGGATGGTTCACTCCTTGCTATACCCTTATCAACTGCCCCTCCCTGAGCTTCATCTTGGCCTCTCGGGGACCACACTAATCAGCCGAATTGTGAAGGATTTAGATGTTCTGTCCACGGGCATCTGGCAGTTCAAATGAGATGACTTTGGTTCTGGGGGGTGCTAGTGCCCTAAATCTCGACTAGGCTTTTAGTAGCTCAAGACACCTGAACATAAGGTCCTTAATCAGTAACATGTCATGCAAAGGATGGGATGCAGAATAACTCTTAAATCAAATAATCAGACAGTCTCAGGAACTTGGCAGAGTCTCATCCGGCTGTTTGATTATCAATTGTCTAAAACAGGGAGTTAGAACGGACATCAACGAATGTTCGATCATGCTCTCAGCGCAATTCACTTAAAAATACATTTATATAGCAGAAATTCATCATACATGACGTCATACTATGTGGCAAATAAGAAAATCCTACTAGGCATCGGGATTGGATTAAGGGGAACATCTAAGCATACTTTCTATACTGGGACGGGTTGTGATAGAACATCTACTGTCAGGTGGACAACTTAAGCCTGCTTCTAGTGCAAGACATCTCAATACTTATTAAGTACACATAATACTACTGGTTCTTAAGCTATAAGGCCCTTCTTATATGGCCTTCTACAATTGGTTGGCACGCTCGTGCCATGTCTGGAACATTCGGCTCCTTAGCAGTATGTAAGCTTACATCCAGGTGGCAGGAGGTGGACATGACTTTGCTTCCCACCCAGTTGGCCCCACCTCTCATCTTCCATGCCTTCTGCCATGCAGAGTGTCTTTGAACTTGGCCTAGCAGTAGATTTTCTTCTCTTGGGAATAAAAGGGAGTAAGGGTACACACTTATCACAGTCCTAGTCTGCATGCCCAACTCCTATTACCATTCTTGGCTCATGTGACAGGAGACCGCAATTCGGCTCATTTTATAGCATTTAATTGTCTTGAATTAATAAAGTTGGCACTCATGGTGTTCCTTCCTTGGACCTTAATGAGTAATAATTCAGCATCTCATGTTCACTGTTCTTTATGGATAGATAAGCAGCCTTGGCTTGCTCCAGCTTTGATACCAAGCCAAACAGCTTCGTCCTTCAAGTCCGCGATCTCCAGATACTTCTTTGCTGTGACACACAGAGTTCTGAATCCTTTGTTCTCTGTGTGTTTGAACTTACTAGATTCTGTGGCACCGATGTCCAGGCACTAAACAATGGCAGCTTCGCCTGCAGTCTATTCACTATATATAGCTAGCTTCTAAGTTTACTTAGTCTACTTGTGTTGCTGCATCTGTAGAGTTATTAAACGGCGTACATTTTCTGCAGTGCTCTTTAAATGGGCAATCTTCTTTTCTGCATAAAGATGTTTACTCGATCCCTTATTTCGTCATCAGTTTCTATAAGGTCCATACAACTTCTTCTTCTTATCTTCTTAGTGTGTCACTCTCACTTCTTGTGACATCACCAGATTCTCTTTATCTTGTTTTCATATTCCTTCAGGAATCTCCTCCAAAAGATTGCCATTTCCAAAGGGATACATCATATACGGTTTTCTTAAAGGGTTTCTCAAACACTTGTCGCGGTATGGTCACAACTACTGGTGTGTGATGAAGCTTCACTCTTCCAACATACAGGTAGTAGGGGGTGGGACTTCCTGTAGAGGAATTTGGCTGCTCTTCTTCACACCTGCCCCGACTCCCATGGGTGGGTCCTTCGGGACGGGCGCAGCCCTACCCATGCTCGGCAATTCACATTCCTGTCTGGTTTTGCAGCCCTGCAACATGATACAATTGTGTTATATCTATCAAGGCCGAAGGCCTCCATGTTCCATTTCCATGCTGCGGCTTGGGATGGGAATGTAAATGAGAACTCATTGCGGTGGTGTGCTGCTACAGTCCCCATGGTCTCCAGCAGACTGGGCCTCACTCTAAATATGACGGTGTGTCGGAATTTCTCACAGCGGGGCCAGAAATAACTGTTACATTATTCTTCATTTTATCTCAGCTATTGCCCTGTAATTGCACACACACGCATGCCCTATACCTGGGCCTACCTATGGTTCCACAACTTTCCACAAAAATGCTACAGATGATACCCCTGTTTTGCATGTTTCCATTCCCCTGCGACCGCACATGTTAATTTCCACATGCGCTAATATATTTTCCTCAACCTAAATCGTTTGGGAGGACATGGGAGCTGGACATGCATCCCAACTTGCCCACTTCAGTTAATCCTCCATTTACTAACGCAGCTTCTTCCCATGCTCTATACTCATTATCCTTGTGTAGCCACACATGACGTAAACTCCCCCGATCCTAAGCATATTTCTCTGGGGTTCATGGAAGATAAATACAACCACCATCACCAGCTAGTTCGACCCAATGTTCTACCTAATGTTCTGTATCTGGTGGGAGTAAAAATCAAGGTCCCCGGGGGATCTATAGGTTGTTCAATTCTCACCCTGCAGGCTTTCTTTAGATCATTTGTTTGAGCATGCCTATCTTTTGTAGTAGGAGGAGCCAGACCAGCCCCTATCAAGACCATCATCATGGCACTATTCGGGAGCATCTTTACACAACACCGGAGTATCATCTGACAAGTACTCATTTCTGCATCATTTGGGAGGACATATGTGAATCTGATTTTCTTGCAGCCTCCCCCTTCCATGGTCATCAGCCGGTCCAGGCCATACTGGTTCTGAGAGGGTCATCAACCAGATTGCACGCATTTTGCTCTTGATCGCATTCAGTCCTTTCTCTGTATCGTTCGCCAGCTGGATCATTTCACACTTCACTACCTGCAGCCACTCTGCATTGGCTGTGACCTGGACCCATGGTACCAGAAGGGAGACAAAGAACATCTCCATTTCTGGAAACCAATGATATCTGTCTGGAATTTGTTTCAGCAACATGGAGGAATCTTCTGGTGAATTACATTAGCATTTCTGTCGACTTCTTAGTGGGCGCTTCTTCCTTCTTACTTGTGGGGTTTGGGATGGGGTGGCTCCGACTGTGCTGTGACATGGGCCAGGGTGCTATAGTTAAGTGGGCCTCGGGAACTGGATCTAAGGTTATTAGCAAACATTCCCTCTCCATGATGGTGGGCGATGCAAGTATGCTCGCTGGCCACATACCTAAAACATGTCCATGATCGCTGCTGTGCCCTTGCTGAGATCAGGGATGATTAACATCTTATTGCACTTGCTGATTGTGCCCACCGGAACAGTTCCATGTCCTTGAAAACAATACTTATATTCATCCACCACTTGTTCTTTCTTTTAGTGGTGTTTCTTTGGTTTCAAACAATGTCATTTTTTAAACATGTGTGTCCCATATAGTAAAACAGTTCTTGTTGACTTTCCATATGACTTCTTCATTGAACCCTGCCACTCAGCTCACTACTGCCTCTTCCCAACAGTTTGACACAAATGACACACCGTCCATTTTCAGATGTGGGTGTGGCTTACATTGTGGGTTTTTGTCATTTTATGCAAACTTTTCTTCATCTTTATCAATCAGCGAAATTCATACTCTGTGCTCGTGGAACATGCTGCAAACCCGACACAGTACCCGAGGGGATGCCATCTCCGGAAGACCAGTGTTTGGTTCATCTGGTACTAACTTTTTGGGTGCCCCTGACACATGGGGGATGAGAGAGTAAACATAGCAGCTCCCATGTGACCTCTAATACCCCATTGAGCACATATAACTATACTATACGTTTCTAAATTCTGAATGGTGCACATCAGTCATTGTATCAAATATGGCTCCTCTATACTGGTAGTACTCTTTCTCGTATTCAACCTCTCTTTTAACTCAAAGCTTCCATTTCCATGTGACTGTAACAATTACTGCTTCCTTTGTGCATTCATTAAATTATCTGGAAGACCATCATTGCAGACAGTAGCATACTCATACACCCCCCTTTATATGCCTCAACCATAAAACCTGGCTGAGTACATACAAAAACCTAAAACAAAATGAAAGTAATCATCTGATGCTTGTGATGTGAAATCTGCAGGGGGCGAGAAGAATTAATTCAACATGCAATCCCTATAGAATCCTTCTTATTACCAAATGCAGTAATAACAGTGTGATATCAATGAGTCAATATTACAATAAAGGGAATCCACATTCTTTAAGACACTATCATGTGTCCTGAAGGAGATGAGGTAGCGAAGGTATGTTGAGGTACTACAGTCAATGCAAAGAATAAAAGACAGTCAGTTGGTGCAAGGTGTTAGAGAATTAGGTGAAGGAGGTGCTGCATGGGGAGACCGTTGGACATCAGAGAGGTGTACCCAATACAGCAATTCCCTCATGCTGACTGCAAATGGAAGGGCATATATGACCATATAGTGGCCATTATAACGTGGCTCACTTCACCTGCAGACAAAATTCAGCAAAAAAATATAATCTCCTGGCTGCAACTGTATGGGTGACGAGCTTGCTGGTTCCGGTGCAGCACTGACTTCTTCTTTTGTTCTTCTTGGCGCTATCTATCGAGAAATGAACTTAATTAATTTTGTTAACAGACACAAATATGCTTTATATCAGTCTCCCAAAATGGACACAACCGGGTGAGCATCAGAGGCACTCTGCATGGGTGAAAATGGCATGTGCATGTGATGCCCCGTCACTATTTTGTGAGGGGTATGGTGATGGTCCCTGCAGAGCTGTTTCCACATACTGAATCGGGCCAAGAGCTAACAGTTGACCCATTTCTTTTTGAAGGTAGCACACAATTTAGATAATGTAGCCTTTAAGAAGTCATTTATTCGCTCAACAAGACCGTTGGCTTGAGGATGATAAATTGAGCTCATCTTACGTTTCATCCGCAAGAGAGCTATTAATTCTTTAAATAGCTCATTAAAGAAGTGGTTGCCATTATCAGATTTAAGTGATTTGCACACTCCCCAACAGGAAACATCTCTCACACTAGAAATGTACCTGCTGACTTAGTGTCTGGATGTGCACATGTTCCAGCCTCAACTCAACGGGAGAAGGGGCAACCAACAACAATCAGGTACCGATATGTGCTGCACCGGTCTCCCTTTCAGCAAAATCATTATGTAATACTCTGAACAGTCCACTGGGTATTGGTAATGTGCCTCACAGCATCCGCAATGTTTGCACAGTATTGTATGTCTGACAAATAATACAGTTAGAAAAAAACATTTTTAGCTATTCCTATATATTGGGCATGTATAAATCTTCCTGTATGTCTGCAGCAGTGTATTGCTTTGATAGATGTGAGGGTTAGTGCAACTGCTCAAATGCTACCATTACCAGTTCCTTGGGCTTTATTGCCTTACCTGTGATGACCTGTCTCCATATTAAGTCAGTGGGAGACTGCTCACACCCTAATTTCTACCGTAGCAGATTTGCAGCCTACAGTACCTTCCCCTGCAGAACAATCATCTGGGTAACTAATACCATAGTATAGGCAACCTCTAATTGTAAATGCATACTAGCTACTTCTGGGTATGCTGTGATATCTTGCAATGGAAGATAGACTGCTATTTTGGCTTCCTGGTCTGCTGCCTTGTTACCAAGTAGAAATTGGGTCTGTGTTTTTCGTATACGCTACACACTTGAGGACAGTGATAAGTTTAGACAGTGAGAGAGCATAGATTAGACTGTCTAACAGTGCAGCATGTTGCACTGGAGATCCATCTGCCCTCCTTAGCTCCCTCCTCTTCCATTTTGACAGTCCTGAATGAACGGTGGTGGTAACATACGCTGAATCAGAGTATATGGTAACCGGGAACCCCTGAGATGCCTCTAGTGCTTCTATCAGGGCAATGAACTCTGCATCCTGGTCAGAGTAATGCATGGGTAATCTCTTTTGCACCAGCACTTCATATTCCCCATCCAGTAACCAGACCACTGCCCCACCCGTGTGCGTTTGACCCATCTCCTGGTCAAAAGTCGCTACACCGTTAACAAAAAATAATTCTCCATCATTAAGAGCAGTTTCTTGCTTTTGGTATATCATTGTCAGTGTCTTCATATGTGGCGCAGTCATGCACATCGTCAGCGTCAATGATTGGTTCATTAAGGAAGGTGATTGGGTTCATTGTTTTACACCGGACAATATGAATGGAGGGGCTGGACAGTATGACCTTGTATGCCAAAGCCCTTTGTGTTGTCAGTGTGGATTTGGACATTTCCAGGAATGCAAACACGGCATGCTCTACATAAAATGTCACTGAACATCACATTGTGATGGTAGAAGACTTCTTGATTGCAAAGCCTGCTGCAGCCAGAGCTTGCCCATGCGTGAACTGTACCTTCATTACTGAGTCCAGCAGCCGCCTTAGTATGCTAACGGTTTGTGACCCATAGTACTCATTTCTGTCAAAACAGCCATCATCATTTGCCCACCTGAGTGTGGGAACAGATAGAACTCTTGGGTATGGTCAGGTGTCACAAGGACTGTGGCAGTGCCAATAACATCCTTGTGCTCTTGAATGCTAGTGAGCATTTCTTCAGTCCATGTGATGGCGCTCTTTGTGTTTTGGTTCTCTTTAAGTGCCTGCAATAACGGTCAAGTCTATGTCGAGTAATCAAAGATCCATGTCCTGCAGTAACTACACAACCCTAGGAATTTCTGCATATCTTTAACCATCACCGGTTGGGGTGTGCTACACACTGCTGTGTGCTCTAAAGTCACCTTCTCACCATTAACAGAAATCAATTGGCCGAGATACAATACTTCCTTTTGACAATACTGCAGCTTTGCTCTGTCTCCTTTAAACCCTTTGTCAGCGCACAATTTCAACAATATGATGGAGTCCTTTTTGCATTGCTGATTATTGGCGCTACAAGCTAGGAAATCGTTTACGGATTGAATGATGGTAGTTGGCACATGTATGTTTACTAAATCTGCATGCAACACACTGTTGAAGATACTGAGGGGCACACACTACCATTGTGGGAGACTTGTGTGTTTGAATCTTTTTCCGCTATATGTGAACGCGGTGAGGTATTGAGAGTCATGTTAGACACAGGTGCAACAAAATCTTCTTTTAGCGAGGGGCATTTCCCTTTGTCAGGCGAGATAATGGACGTGCAGTGGTTCTCTGGGGCAAAAAAATTGGTCCATTCACAGAAGAACTGCCCAATAAGGTGGGTAACAGGGTGGTATGAGCCCCATTTTTGTTTTCAATGGCATCCCCTTTCAATCTGTTGGGGAGAGATGTGCTCAGTAAGCTAAACATGACTATCTTGTTTACTGATAGAAGGGTGGTGTGTTCCACTACAGGAATATGCTTTGTACGTGCAATGAAGATCATACACACATTAGGGAATGAAGGAGCAGTCAGAGGAGTACTGGTATACCTCAATCTGTTTATGTACGGGATGATAGTGTTGTTAAATTCAGTGCTGAATGTGGCTCACCAGTGTCTGGAGAGTGCCATCTGAATTCTTATTCAGGCCAGCCCAGCCCCAGAAACATGTTGCAGGGACCACCATTATCTTGACATAGAAGGGTGGTAGTGTTAAAAGAAGGTTGCCCTAATAGGGACATATACAGAGGGAGGAAAGGGTCACACAGTTCTCTCCATTGATCCGACCCAGCCCCTAAAAGGAGTCACAGACAGTGACTTATTCTAAGACAGGGACAATGATGGGGAAATAATATTGGCAGTTTGTGTCCCATGCAATATAATGGTTCAATATCGGGCCCATTCCTCTGAAACCTCCTCTGCCTCCTTGGGGTCCTGTGAACCTCCCTCTCCCCTGCTGATATACTCATAGAGGCCATGAATGATACTGTGACTGATACCCACTTTTCAATCGCATTCTCCTCCCAAGTGGGTGCCGCCCGTACTTCTGCTAGGACCGCCCTGTGTTCCGTCTGCCCTTCTTGCTGTGCCGCCACTACTGCCTCCTTGACTGACATCTTTGCTAACTTCTTTTGCACTAGTTCCACTTCGTGTGTATGTACCCTCTGTGCCATTTCCTTTTCCATCTCATTCAACCACTTACAATGATGTGCAATTATAGACTGTATATCCTTCCACCCTTTTGCTTCAATTTCCACTATCTTGTAGAGTGAATTTTCAACCCCCTTGGGGAGCCCTTTTTTGACCACGAAATAGAAAAATGCAATGGACTGATCCCATGGTTCACCCATTTCTGCCCTCCACATCTCTTGTGTTTGTAGAATTTACTGAGCCAGGTCCTCGTCATCCCACATTGTGTGTAGCAAAACGGAGATCCAGTGTATCTGGGTTTGTGAGTCGCAGTGCCACCCACACTCGGTTCCTTATATCATTAAAATGGGCCCCATCATGAGTGGCATCCCCTAATCGCGCCCCGGAATACCCATCTTTAGCCCAAATGTCACCCACTTCATCCCTGGTATTGCGACAAATAAGCTTTTCATGTAACCCACGGCCAGGTTAATGTCTGCCATCTGTTTTTCAAATGCAGAAATCCACTTTCCCACTGCAGCTGTAAGGAATGGTAGTGTATTTATCAAATTATTCTTGTACATGTGCAGCCAAGATAAATACTGAGCCCTCCCTGGTCCCTTGGACAACAGCAGGGACTGTGCCTCCACTATCTTCATCACCTTCTTTTTCCCCACCTGCTTTCGGCGCCCTAGCAGTTTCTCAACCTAGACCTCCACAGACTCTCCATCCATGGTGAAATCATGGGTGGCGCCTCTTCATCCTCCAATTCGTTCACTGCATCACACTCCTCATCTCCTGCTCCCATTTCGTTGTCGGATTGCACCGTCCCATAATTTCTTCAGTCCATGTGATGGCGCTCTTTGTGTTTTGGTTCTCTTTAAGTGCCTGCAATAACTGTCAAGTCTATGTTGAGTAATCAAAGATCCATGTCCTGCAGTAATTACACAACCCTAGGAATTTCTGCATATCTTTAACCATCACCGGTTGGGGTGTGCTACACACTGCTGTGTGCTCTAAAGTCACCTTCTCACCATTAACAGAAATCAATTGGCTGAGATACAATACTTCCTTTTGACAATACTGCAGCTTTGCTCTGTCTCCTTTAAACCCTTTGTCAGCGTACAATTTCAACAATATGATGGAGTCCTTTTTGCATTGCTGATTATTGGCGCTACAAGCTAGGAAATCGTTTACGGATTGAATGATGGTAGTTGGCACATGTATGTTTACTAAATCTGCATGCAACACACTGTTGAAGATACTGAGGGGCACACACTACCATTGTGGGAGACTTGTGTGTTTGAATCTTTTTCCGCTATATGTGAACGCGGTGAGGTATTGAGAGTCATGTTAGACACAGGTGCAACAAAATCTTCTTTTAGCGAGGGGCATTTCCCTTTGTCAGGCGAGGTAATGGACGTGCAGTGGTTCTCTGGGGCAATAAAATTGGTCCATTCATAGAAGAACTGCCCAATAAGGTGGTTAACAGGGTGGTATGAGCCCCATTTTTGTTTTCAATGGCATCCCCTTTCAATCTGTTGGAGAGAGATGTGCTCAGTAAGCTAAACATGACTATCTTGTTTACTGATAGAGGGGTGGTGTGTTCCACTACAGGAATATGCTATGTAAGTGCAATGAAGATCATACACACATTAGGGAATGAAGGAGCAGTCAGAGGAGTACTGGTATACCTCAATCTGTTTATGTACGGGATGATAGTGTTGTTAAATTCAGTGCTGAATGTGGCTCACCAGTGTTTGGAGAGTGCCATCTGAATTCTTATTCAGGCCAGCCTCGCCCCAGAAACATGTTGCAGGGACCACCATTATCTTGACATAGAAGGGTGGTAGTGTTAAAAGAAGGTTGCCCTAATAGGGACATATACAGAGGGAGGAAAGGGTCACACAGTTCTCTCCATTGATCCGACCCAGCCCCTAAAAGGAGTCACAGACAGTGACTTATTCTAAGACAGGGACAATGATGGGGAAATAATATTGGCAGTTTGTGTCCCATGCAATATAATGGTTCAATATCGGGCCCATTCCTCTGAAACCTCCTCTGCCTGCTTGGGGTCCTGTGAACCTCCCTCTCCCCTGCTGATATACTCATAGAGGCCATGAATGATACTGTGACTGATACCCACTTTTCAATCGCATTCTCCTCCCAGGTGGGTGCTGCCCGTACTTCTGCTAGGACCGCCCTGTGTTCCGTCTGCCCTTCTTGCTGTGCCGCCACTACTGCCTCCTTGACTGACATCTTTGCTAACTTCTTTTGCACTAGTTCCACTTCGTGTGTATGTACCCTCTGTGCCATTTCCTTTTCCATCTCATTCAACCACTTACAATGATGTGCAATTATAGACTGTATATCCTTCCACCCTTTTGCTTCAATTTCCACTATCTTGTAGAGTGAATTTTCAACCTCCTTGGGGAGCCCTTTTTTGACCACGAAATAGAAAAAAGCAATGGACTGATCCCATGGTTCACCCATTTCTGCCCTCCACATCTCTTGGGTTTGTAGAATTTACTGAGCCAGGTCCTCGTCATCCCACATTGTGTGTAGCAAAACGGAGATCCAGTGTATCTGGGTTTGTGAGTCACAGTGCCACCCACACTCGGTTCCTGATATCATTAAAATGGGCCCCATCATGACTGGCATCCCCTAATCGCGCCCGGAATACCCATCTTTAGCCCAAATGTCACCCACTTTATCCCTGATATTGCGACAAATAGGCTTTTCATGTAACCCACGGCCAGGTTAATGTCTGCCATCTGTTTTTCAAATGCAGAAATCCACTTTCCCACTGCATCTGTAAGGAATGGTAGTGTATTTATCAAATTATTCTTGTACATGTGCAGCCAAGAAAAATACTGAGCCCTCCCTGGTCCCTTGGACAACAGCAGGGACTGTGCCTCCACTATCTTCATCACCTTCTTTTTCCCCACCTGCTTTCGGCGCCCTAGCAGTTTCTCAACCTAGGCCTCCACAGACTCTCCATCCATGGTGAAATCATGGGTGGCGCCTCTTCATCCTCCAATTCGTTCACTGCATCACACTCCTCATCTCCTGCTCCCATTTCGTTGTCGGATTGCACCGTCCCATAATCCAAGCTTTCTGCCTGCTGCCTTCCCCGTCCCCTATTCTCCTTCTCAATATGCACATCTCTGGTCTCTGTACTATCGATTCAAAACAGAATGTCTCAGTTCTACACTCATCTGTCCCAATGGGTGCCTGCTGCCCGTCCCCTCCATCCAACTTCAAACTTGCCAACTCTTCCACTGTCCTCCTCAATGATTCTTCTAACTCGTTCAGTTGCTTACGATCTGGATCTCTCTGCTCTTGAGCGCGAGCGGCTGTAGATACTATGGGGTTGGAAGACTCTGATACTCGGCCTGTGAGGAAGGATATGGAGGAGCAGTGGCGGGCAAGGGGACGTATGTTGGGTTTGTGTAGTCTGATGCTGTGTGTGTGGGGTATATGTGAAACCCAAGGGTATTCTCAGTACCACTCCGCTTGGATCCTCTGCACAGGTGGCGAGGGCAAGGCCATCATTCTTGGATACTGACCCTGGGCATGTAGAAGCGAGGGAGGATTACCTGAGTGACGGTCCTTGAGAATTGGTAGTGCAGAACCCTTGGGCAATACATGGTAGCCCCCTTTTCCCATTGATGACAAAACTAAGAGTCGCCCAACCTTAAAAAGCTATTTTAAGCCAGTGCTACTCCTTTTGCCACACATGACATTTGACAGTACTGACACGAGGAAGAGGTGGCTTGGAGTAATGCACACCAACATGCACCACTTTGGAACTGAGATGAGGAAGAGGGCCTCTGAGGAATACCATTGCAAAGATCAGGCATGTCTTGCTAATAAGCCTAACTGTTAGAGAGAATTCTCTGTTAAGGCTAATTTCCCAAACCTAGTGAGTCCGCCAGCAGCTTTGCTGGATTTTTGGGGTTTATTTTTTTCTCTTCTGCTAAGAGTGAGACTCTTTTACTCCCACTCTTAGACATGATTTGAGGGTTCCTTTGACTTTGAATGTGTTTTATGGGCTATGGGGCCCTTTACCCCATAGGGCTTCATGTGTTTTTGGCATGTGGGTTACACAGCACCCTTAGTGCAGTAACCCAGGGGTGTCATAGTGACCCCCAAACATAGACTCCATACCCTGGGACTGACTACTGTCTCCCAGGGCATGTAAAGTCATCATTGGCGTTACTAGTCCCAAATTATGAACAGAAACCAGTACAAACCATCATATTGTGGACGTACTGGTCGGGGCAATTCGACCCAAGTCGAGCCCTTTGTCCCACTTTTTGGCGGGCTTCTCCACAGAAGCCTCCAAAAGTAGTGCCACTCTGTCTGGGTACCACAGGGAGTGTGGGAGGGGTTTAGGCACCCTGGACTGAGTTGCCTTGGCAACTCAAGTCGCACTCTTGTGTGATTGGCCCAAGTGGTGAGCCATCCGGCTCACCAGTTAGCATGTTTGATTGACAGCTAGGCTGAATGAATGGGGGTTTGCTGCATAAAAGCAGGGCTTTGGGGACTGGAACTTCAGAAAGGATACGATATGATATGATATGGCATTTGTAACGCGCCTATACACAAGCGTTTTAAGGCACGACGAGGCAGGGAGGGGGAAACAAGGGGAAGACAGACAACGATCCTACTAGGCCAGGTGTCATTCAGATCGCGCAAGTGCAGGGGTAGGGGGAAGGGAGAGGTGCATGGGGAAAGGGAGGGGGGAAGTACAGTACAAGGTAAGTAGAATAAATAAATAAAAGGGCCAGCTGGTGGCAAGTGCAAGGTAAGTGCAGAACAAGTGCTGGGGAGGGGGGGCTGTAGGGATACAGAGACAGTCCCGCAGTGCAGGGTTGCCAGGGAGGCAGTGCAAGTGGAGAGTGGCTGGGCCCAGGACCGAGGTCGGTGAGAGTGGCCCAGTTGCAGATTCAGTGCAGTTTCAGCGAAGAATTAGCAGGGGAGAGGGAGAGAGAAAGCAGAAGCAAAGAGGAAGGTTTTGAGGTGCTTCCGGAACCGGAGATGGTTCTCCTCAAGTTTCAGGGGGGCAGGAAGGCTGTTCCAGAGGCAGGCCCCTGCCGCGGAGAGAGATCTACCCCCAGCTCGTTGCTTCGAGAAGCGGCTGACCCTGAGGGAGTTGGAGACGGATAAGCGAAGGGCTCGGGAAGGAAGATATTTAGGAACAGAGAGTTGAAGGTATTTAGGCCCCAGGCCCCAGAAGGCCTTATGGACAATGCAGAGGGTTTTGAACTTTATCCTCGCAGCCACTGGGAGCCAGTGTAGAGATTTCAGTCCTGGAGAGATACGGTCCCTGGGCTTGAGGCCAAGGACAAGTCTCGCAGTTCTGTTCTGGATGAGTTGCAGGCTGGATAAGATAGAGGCTGTTACAGTAGTCCAGCTTTGAGAGAACCAGGGATCGGGAGACAGCGAGCTTCTGGGGGAAGGAGAGGAAGGGAAGAATACCTCTAAGGAGGAGCAGCTGGTAGGGTGACTTCTTAGAGACGTCAGATATATGAGGAGAGAAGGAGAGTGTGGAGTCGAAGATAACCCCAAGGTTTTTTGCCTTGCAGGTAGGAGCAGGAAGAGGGCCAAGAGAGGCCGGCCAGAGAGCTGCAGGGAAGGAGGGAGTGGGTGTGCCGATGAGCAGAATCTCAGTCTTACTGGCATTAAGGCAGAGGTCATTGGCGGCACACCATTCCTGGATAGCAGACAGACAGTCAGAGATGAGGGAGGGAGAGGAGGAGGCCGAGGGTAGCCTGAAAATGAGCTGGGTATCATCCGCATAGCACTGAAAGTTGGGGCAGAGAGCGGCGATGCGGTGGGCAAGGAGTGCCAGATACTGGTTGAACAGCCAGGGGGAGAGATTAGATCCCTGGGGGACACCACAGGTGGAGAAAAAGATGTCAGAGAGGAAGGACCCGAGTTGGACCTGGGAGGGTCGATTGGAGAGGAAAGAGGTCAGCCACGCCAGAGCCTGACCAGTGATACCCAGGTTATCATGGAGACAGTTGAGCAGGATGGCATGGTTGACAGTGTCAAAGGCAGAAGAGAGATCGAGCAGAATGAGAACACACGGAGTGTTGGAGTCGAGGTTCAAGAGCAGATCCTCACGGATGTTCAGGAGAGCAGTTTCCGTGCTTCTGGCAGCTCTGAAGCCAGATTGATGGTCATGAAGACTGCCAACAGATTCAGCATGGAGGTTAAGCTGGGAGATGGCCAGTTTCTCCAGGAGCTTGCCCAGGAAGGGAGTGATGGAGATTGGGCGATAGTTAGCCGGGCAGGAGGGGTCAGAAGAGGGTTTCTTAAGAAGAGGGTGCACAAGGGAGTGCTTAAGGGGGGATGGGAAGACTCCAGAGGCGAAGGAGTGGTTGCAAAAGTCAGCCAGGGCAGGAGCCAGGGAGTCAATGTGGTCCTTGATAGTTTTGGAGGAACAGGGGTGAACCTGTTTAGACTAGACTTTCATAGATCGGACTTGTCTGGAAACCGCGTCAGCAGAAAAAAGGGGAAAGGCAGAGAAGGAGGGAGGAGGGGTGGCTGCAGAAGGGCCAGAGGAAGAGCCGGGCAGAGAGGGAGGGAGGTGGTAGGAGGAGAGTGAGGATAGGATGTCCTGAGGTTTAGAGATGAAGTGAGAGGCCAGTGCAATGCAGAGGGCCTGGGAGGGGACAGGAGAGGTAGAGACTGCAGCAGGGTAGGCAAGCTCCTTGCAGATTTTAAAGAGTTCGGCCGAGTTGTTAGATGCCGCAGAGATGTGGGCTTGGATAAGGGCTCTCTTCTTGGTGAGAACGGAGAGACGGTATTGCCTTTGGAGCAGGCGGCAGGCCAGTTTGTCAGAGGATGAACATGAAGCACGCCATTTCCTCTCTGCCACCCTGCACTTGCGTTTTAGGGTGACGAGATCCGAGTCATACCAGGAGTTACATTTGGCTTTGGGCTTCAGGCGGATTCTCATGACAGGGGCAAGGATATCAAGAGTATCAGATATAGCAGAGTGGAGCATGGAGAGGGCTGTGTCAGGGTGGGAGTCAGCCGCAGGGGGGGGGGGGGTGAGAAGGTGGCTGCGAAAGCCTCAACTGACACGCGCTTCATGGGTCGGATGACCAAGAAGGTGGGTGGCACTGGTGAGGGTGGCTTTGCCTGTGGGGTAGGGAGGGTGAGGTGGGAAGATAGGAGAAAGTGATCACTCCAGGAGAGAGGAGTGGAGAGAGGGACGGAGAGGGGAAGGTCAGAAGAGATCAGAGCATCAAGAGTGTGCCCTGCAGAATGAGTAGGCCCAGACAGGAGAATAGAGAGTGAGAGAGAGTCGCAGAGGTCACGAAAAAGTCCTGTGGGGGGACAGGAGGCATCCAAGTGGATGTTGAAGTCACCAAGAAAGAGGAGTTGAGTGGTTGAGGACAGGAGTTTGGAGGAGAGGTCAGCCCACTCAGAGAGGAAGGACGAGATCTGACCAGGTGGCCGATAGACAGTAGCCATGGTAAGGGAATGGCTAGGAGAGAGAGAGAGACGGCAGACAAGGCATTCAAAAGAGGAGTAGGTCTGCGTAGAAGTGACAGAGGCAGGAATCCACTCAGGGAAGATAAGGGCCACACCCCCACCTGCACGGTTGGGCCTGGGCACGGAGAGGATCTTGTAACCGTCAGGTAGGAGTGTGTCAAGGCTGGTGACAGAGCTGGCCGTGAACCATGCCTCAGTGAGACCGAGGACGTCAAGGTCCAGTTCCTCAAGAAGGTGACAGATATCAGAAGAATGCTTGATTGCAGAGCGAGAGTTAAGAGTGGCAATGTGGAGAAGGTTTCCATCCTTGAAGGACTTCCGGGGAGGGGTACAGATCAGAGGTACGCCCTGCGGAGGTGTAGAAGAGGGAGGTGAAGAAGTACCACGAGAGGGGGCAGGGAGGGAGGGTAGAGGCAAGGTAGCCGAGGACAGAGGAGGGGGGCAGCAGGAGAGGAAAGGAAGTTGATGAGGCGTGGGAAGCGTCTATCAAAGAGATGAAGGTTGGCCTGAGGGCCTTGGACCAAGACGATCCCATTAGTGCAGACATTAATGATGGCCTTAGAGGACTGGAAGGAGGCCAAGAGGACATCCCAGCGGGTGCCACCATTAATGGGAGAAGAGGAGAAAGGAGAGAGCCCAGAGACCATATGAAGGGTCCATAGGACAGGCGAAGGTACGAAAAAGAGGATGTCAGTGAGAGTTTCCTTGGAGCAGGCACTAGTGTAGGTGTCAGCGATAGGGAGGCCTGGGTTGGAGACCAGGATGTCCTTTTTAAACTTTTTCCTACCAGATTTAGTGAGGAGAGCAGGATAGTGAATAGAGAAGCAGTTAGAGAAGATAGGCGAGATAGAGAGCACCATGGAGTAGGAGGGAGTGGGGGGGGAGACAGACGATACGAGAGCACACAGAGCACACAGGCAGGAAGTGAGCGGCAAGCCCAAGTTTACCACATTTCAGAACGGTGAGTGTGTATTAGGTACAGAGGTCACCTAAGTTTGAGAATCCTGCGAGGGGAGAAAAAACCCTAGTTTACAACATTCCAGAGCAGTGAGTGCGTATTAGGTACAGAGGTCACCTAAGTTTGAGAAGTCGCCACAGGACCTAAAGAATCTGAAGAGAGAGAAGCTGAGCCGACCTGCAACGATGACACCACCGGTGGAGCCCTGCTGAATCCTCTCACCACTTTTCCCGACGACAGAGGAGATCTCCCGTCCGGAGAGTCTTCTTCCTTTGACTGGTAGGGATAACCAGTTTGGCCGTCTTTTTGCCATCCCGGATCATCTCGTGGCCGCCTTTCCTGTGCCAAGCACCCCGGCAACCGGGATACCACGGTTTTTCCACCACCGTGAATAAAAGGGTCATACCTTTTAACCGGAGAACTCTGCAGCTGGTTTCTTCCCTGGCAGTGCAACGACCTTCAGCTTTCCTCCACGTCGAGACCATCTCTTCCTCTGGACGACACTGTGACTTGCACCTGCTGCCAGGAACAACTGCCCCGGCTGGAGGATCCTCTCCACTTTGAAGGTACTGTGTCCGCCTGGCCTCCCTCGCAACCGTCTGTGCGGGGTGACTCTTAAAGCTTCCACTTACCACTTGGGTTGGCCCTAGGCTGGCTAACTGAACTTTTCTGAGCCGACTTGATTCTTTTCTGAACTCCCTGCAAGACTTTTCAAGACTTTTAAAACTGTGTGATCTTGGGTGCATTGGTGCTCTGTTCTCTCAAAGAGGGAACCTGGCCTCTGAACTTTTTGCTCACAAGTAGACTTGACTTTCCTGCCTTGCTGGGTGCTTCTAAAGTATTGTGTTGTGTGCTTTTCCTAATTTCTACCTTTTCCCCCCCTTTTGCTTAACTTATTGGAGTGCCATCTTTAGTTAAGCGCTCAGCTCTGTCTGGAAATAAGTGGTGTTAACTAAGACTTGTCTAATAAGGAATAAGGGATGTACATCTAGTAATAGTGACTGTGTGTTGAATTTACTTACCTCTTTTTGTGCTAGTGTAAATTAGAAGTTTGTCTTTAAATAAATAATTACATACTTTTACACCAAAGCTCTGGTCAGTGTTTGCTTGTACTACTGTGTCTCTGTACCTATTGTGTATACTCTGAATACTGCCTAACTCATCTTGAGAGAAGTCTGACTGCTCAGCCACAGCTACCAGGTAAATCTGGGTGGTAAAGACTGCTACCAATTGGGTTTACTGCCAACCACCTGTAGTCCTAAATTTTTTGCAGTGGTCCCTAAGGGAACTGCACAGGTTTCTGCCTAACACTGGTGTACAGCGGTGGGATTTGTATTGAGTATACATTTTAGTGTGCTTATAGATGCCTTAGTGCAACTAACCACAAAGCTTAGCACTAAAGAAGTTATTTTCTAAAACATGTCAACTATGGAAAGTTATAGTCAAGAGTCCCTTGCTACAAAAACTGCTGATTGTTTAAGAGTTCTCTGTAAGCATAAGAATCTCCTGACTAAAGGCAAGAAAATGGAGCTAATGGAAAGGTTGTTAGCAAACCAAAGTCTGGATGGTGGTTCAGAGGAACCTACCACTCCAGCAACTGTAGATAACAGCAATGATATTGATATGAATGTTAGTATTGATAACTGAGTCAGAAGCAGAAGAGGAGGTGGAAGATGTTAGAGTTGTCTCCCCTGGGCCTTTACCTGCCCTTCCAGCTGTACCTACTGGACCTTTACCAGGTCCCACACTTAATCCTCAATATATGAAACTAGAAAAAATGAAGCTTGAATTAGAATTCAAAAGAATTAGTGCTCAAACAGAACAACAGCACCAAGAACTAAGGCTCAGAGAAATGGAGCTCAACCATGAGCTAGAAATGAAAAAATTGTCTGTGGAAAGTGCTTCTCTCTCCGAATCCTCTAGGAGTTCCAGTCCCAAGAGACCCCGGATGCCTAAGGAGTTGGTGGGTATGTATGACCCTAAGTTGGATGTGTTGGATTGGTTGAGTTTGTTTGAGTATAATCATGGGCTCCAGAACATTGCAGGAAATGAGTTACTTTCCTGGTTGTTCTCTAGGCTCCCCACTGTTGCAACTGATGTGGTAATGGAGTTGGGGGAGGAGGATAGGAAGGATTATGAATGTGTGAAACTAGCTTTGATAGCTAGATTTGGGAAGACCCCTTCCCAGTACCTTAAGAGGTTTAGGACCCTCAAAAAGAATGATCGTACCCCTTGGGCTACCTGGGTGAGTGAGTGTTTGAAAAACTTAGAGGGATGGATTAAGGGTTACAAGGTGAACACTTTTGAGGGAATGAGAAATCTTGTAATGTTAGAGTCAATTTATGATCCCTGCTCTCCTGAGCTCAGACAGCACTTTGCTGATTCGAAGGAATTAGATCCTAGAAAGCTAGCTAAGGCTGCTGACTTGTGGGTTGCCAACAGGGCTGCTCACAAGGATTCAGGGGTCACTCAGAAAAAGGATGAGGGAAAGCAGCCACCAAAAGGGAACCAAGAGACTTCTAATACCTCCCAACCTAAAGAGGGCCCCAAACAACAAAATAACCAGGGTAAGCCCCATGGTAAACCACAACAGGCTAGTGTAACTTCTGGTCACAAACCAGAAGGAGGTCAGGCCAAGCCACCCTTTCAGAGAGCATTTGGAACATGCTATCTCTCTGTGGGGCCACTGACCACATCAAAGGAGATCGCAGATGTAAGGGTAAACCTGCAGGGATCAGCAAAGTCTCCTTAGCCTTCACTCCTGAGGAGGAAGTCCAAATGGCTAGTGCTCACTTTGAAGTCTTTGCTGAAGAACCTTGGGGTTTCCAAGCAAGTGTAACAGTAGAGTCCATGGGTCTGATGAGTGATCAGAATAGGAGTGTGTACAACTCCATACCAGAAAACTCTAAAGTTTATTATATGGACAGTGTTCTTGTCAATGACCAGGATACTCCTGCCAGGCGAGACGCTGGGGCCAGCAGAACAGTAGTGGATGAAAGCTTTTTCAGGCATGAGGATGTTGCTAAGGCACCCAAAGGTCCCACTAAGATGTCTGGAGGCCCTGTCCAAATGGTTCCAATTCTACCAGCCCTCATTCAGTGTACTGACATGACAGTGTTGATTCATGTCAGTGTTCAGACTGAGGTGCCTGGGAGAGTCGTGCTGGGGAATGATCAAAGAACTCTAGGAGTAGTATCCAGTACCCCCAGGCCTCCCAGTATGGAGACCCAGAACCAAACCAAATTGGCTAGAGAGGCCACCTTAAGGAACCACTCTAAGCCTGTGGGAACTTCTACTGAGAACCCCACTACAAGCCCTGGTGTTGGTAAGTTGACCTCTGACCCAGGCAAATTTCAGGATAAAATGTTAGGGAAATGGGAGCCCCAACCAAGCTCCATCATTGTTCCCCCAGTTTTAGAGTCTGTGACTCCCCCTGCTTCTGAGGAAGAGGTGTATAGACCTACTGGAACCCTAACTAGGCCTAAGAGAACTGGTAATTCTCAGTGCTGGTGGAAAACCAGAAAAGAAAAGTCTAAGGCCAAAAACCTTCAGACTGTTGGACCTTCCACAGAAGACTCCAACCCAATTCCTAGTCTTAAGGGGGAAACTCCTTAAGTAGGTAAAGGTGATCTAAGAGGAAGGAGAAGCATGTACATTTCTTATCTCCATCCCCCCAACCAAGAGGCCTAAAACCCAACCTTCTCCCAACAGAGAGGTGGTGAGGACCTCTGGAGGCCCCCTCTAGATCTAAGGGTTGCTGGATTCTTAGACATGATTTGAGGGTTCCTTTGACTTTGAATGTGTTTTATGGGCTATGGGGTCCTTTACCCCATAGGGCTTCATGTGTTTTTGGTATGTGGGTTACACAGCACCCTCAGTGCAGTAACCCAGGGGTGTCATAGTGACCCCCAAACATAGACTCCATACCCTGGGATGACTACTGTCTCCCAGGGCATGTAAAGTGACCATTGGCTTTACTAGTCCCAAATTATGAACAGAAACCAGTACAAACCATCATATTGTGGACGTACCGGTCGAGGCCATTTCGATTGCCCCGGGGTCTGTTGTTCGAGGTGGCACGTCTCCGTCCCCCCTGATCGAGTTTTGGCTGGTGGCAGTGGATACTACTTTTTATATTCGACTGCAAATATTTTCCTATGGGATTTTCCCATTGTTCGAGGCTACCTCTTTTTAATATAGCCTTGAACATACCGCTGGTTTATTAAATTAATATAAAATCACCGGTTGGTATTTTTTGCCGAAACTCAGTTCAAAAATGGCATTTGTGTTCGCTTCTGTGACTCCAACCCAAGTCGAGCCCTTTGTCCCACTTTTTGGCGGGCTTCTCCACAGAAGCCTCCAAAAGTGGTGCCACTCTGTCTGGGTACCACAGGGGGTGTGGGAGGGGGTTTAGGCACCCTGGACTGAGTTGCCTTGGCAACTCAAGTCACACTCTTGTGTGATTGGCCCAAGTGGTGAGCCGCCCGGCTCACCATTTAGCATGTTTGATTGACAGCTAGGCTGAATGAATGTGGGTTTGCTGCATAAAAGGAGGGCTTTGGGGACTGGAACTTCAGAAGTCACCACAGGACCTAAAGAATCCGAAGAGGGAGACGCTGAGCCGAACTGTAACGATGACACCACCGGTGGAGCCCTGCTGAATCATCTCACCACTTTTCCCGATGACAGAGGAGATCTCCCGTCTGGAGAGTCTTCTTCCTTTGACTGGTGGGGATAACCAGTTTGGCCGTCTTTTCCCCTTCCCGGATCATCTCGTGTCCGTCTTGCCTATGCCAAGCACCCCGGCAACCGGGATACCACGGTTTTTCCACCACCGCGAATAAAAGGATCATACCTTTTAACCGGAGAACTCTGCGGCTGGTTTCTTCCCTGGCAGTGCAACAACCTTCAGCTTTCCTCCACGTCGAGACCATCTCTTCCTCTGGACGACGCTGTGACTTGCACCTGCTGCCAGGAACAACTGCCCCCGCTGGAGGATCCTCTCCACTTTGAAGGTACTGTGTCCACCTGGCCTCCCTCGCAACTGTCTGTGTGGAGTGACTCTTAAAGCTTCCACTTACCACTTGGGTTGGCCCTAGGCTGGCTAACTGAACTTTTCTGAGCTGACTTAATTCTTTTCTGAACTCCCTGCAAGACTTTTAAAACTGTGTGATCTTGGGCGCATTGGTGCTCTGTTCTCTCAAAGAGGGAGCCTGGCCTCTGAACTTTTTGCTCACAAGTAGACTTGACTTTCCTGCCTTGCTGGGTGCTTCTAAAGTATTGTGTTGTGTGCTTTTCCTAATTTCTGCCTTTCCCCTCCCTTTTTCTTAACTTATTGGAGTGCCATCTTTAGTTAAGCGCTCACCTCTGTCTGGAAATAAGTGGTGTTAACTAAGACTTGTCTAATAAGGAATAAGGGATGTACATCTAGTAATAGTGACTGTGTGTTGAATTTACTTACCTCTTTTTGAGCTAGTGTAAATTACAAGTGTGTCTTTAAATATACTTAAAAACCAAAGCACTGGTCAGTGTTTGCTTGTACTACTGTGGCTCTGTACCTATTGTGTATACTCTGCATACTGCCTAACTCATCTTGAGAGAAGTCTGACTGCTCAGCCACAGCTACTAGGTAAATCTGGGTGGTACAGACTGCTACCAATTGGGTTTACTGCCAACCACCTGTAGTCCTAAATCATTTGCAGTGGTCCCTAAGGGAACTGCACAGGTTTCTGCCTAACACTAACTATAGTCAGGCAATTAAGGAAAATGAATACTAGGACTTGTGCAGGACGATGAGAATAGAGAGGCGAGACGCTGAATGGAGCCCTGTGGAGCTGTGTTGCAGTGAGGAAATACATTGAGGACCGACCTAGCTGAGGGTCTGTACGAATGTGAAGTGGGAGCAGGAGCTCTGCGGTAAACAGAGGCAAGGCAAAGCTCTGCGGTAAACAGAGGCAACGCAAAGGAAGGACACCAGATGAGGGGTTGTCCTTCACTCCCCCTAAAGAACTCCTTGTTTTCTTGGGGCGCTGCAAGAGCATGAGATTGTGGAAGGGGTAGAGAGAGAACCTGTGGAAGCAAGCTGCCAAGTGTATGGCCAGGGCAATACAGAAGGACTTCACAGTGAGTCTGTGAGTTTCCCAGCTCAAGAATCCCAAGTGTTACTGTAGCCATGAGTCTTCTAACATGATTTGCTATTGTCAATAAGGCCTGAAGCTGAATACAATGGGCCTCATTACGAGTACGGCAATAACCATGCCGGTGCTACCGGTGGGTTACAGCCAGACTTGCAAAATTTACTGGCACCTAGCTTTGCGGTGTCACCGGGACATTACAAGTCCCGGCGGACCGGGTGCTGGGTGCCGGTAGAATGTTGTTCCCCATATCCGTGGAGTCCCATAGAACTCCATGGGAATGGGTACACGGAAGCAACGGCACCGTTGTTAATGGTGCCAGTGCTTCCATGACAGGTCTGCCTACCGTGGCTGCTGTGCCCGGCAGGGTCAGACTTGTTGGGCACGGCGGCTCCAGCAGGCAGACCTGTAATATGCCAGTCCAGGAACAACAGTGCCGGTAAGCTTGCCGGCTCCCTGGTTTCCGGACTGGGGGTGTCAGAATGATGCCCAATGTACTGTCATGGTTGCATGGCTTGTCAAAGGAACAACCTCGTTTTCAAAAGTTTCCAAATGCTATAAATCATTCCTTTTGAACTAATTAAGCTTGTTGAAGTTGTCACCAGCCTTAAACAAGGAAGGTTTTGAAAGTCTTCAACCAAGGAATGAAAGCACTGAAAACTAATATATATTGAATACCTAACTAAAGGGGAAACGTTAACATTTAAGTAAACCAGCAAAATGCTGAATGCTGAATGCATTCTGTACAACAAATGAGCTTAAAAGCAAATGCATATTTGAATACCGAATTAAAAGGGAAATGTAACCTTGAAATAAACCAGTAAAATCACTGAATATATTGAATGCGTGTTGCACAACGAATGAACTTAAGTCTTGAAGCTGAATTAAATCTTGAAGACAAATATAATTAAGCAACACAAGTCTACCTTAAGATTTGAACCGCAATTGAATAATTGGTGCACAATGAAGACAGCCCAAACAAAGAACTTTTAATACGTGAATATCGGGTGGGAAGACTACCCAAGGGATGGCAAAATCATGAGGCAGCTAAAGAACAATAAGAGGAGCCCAAGAGCACACCACAAGTCCAGGAACCAATGAAGGGAATCCAGTGAAGGTATGTTAGTGCACAGGAACAAGCACCAAGGAAACAGAGTGAGCCATCGAAGTCTTGGAGAAGGGAACCCTGAGATGTGGCAAGTTTAAGTGTTGTTCTTGGTATTGGAGTCTCAATACCCCCTTTTTTGAATTGGGTTGTTTCGAAACTTGGGGAAGGGAATCCCAGGAGTGATTCTAAACTATATTGCTTTTAACTGGAGAAAGGTAAACTGCAAGACTCTTTTTCATGGAACCTGCTTATGCTTGTGGAAGGGGAGCTGAAAGCTTTGAGCTGGAAGCAGCTCAGAACACTAAGTTGAACACTGTTTATTTAGACTTTGACATCCATATACATTTATTTGTTCTATTGGTCAGGGCAAGATTAGGTTTTGGACACAGACAGACTATTAAATTGAACATTGTTGCAGTTTATTAGACGGTCACACTCAACTCAGGGAGTTCCTTTCCCCCACAAGCAAGGTGGTGCACAATAAAGGGCTTTACAGATTCAAATTTGGTGAGACCTTCTATCCGTCTTGCACCCACCCCAACAAATATCCCGTGTCACTAATGGACTAGAAACCAGGCCGGTGTGTAGTAGTATTTATTCATGTGTTTATGTATTTATGTATTTATTTAAAGTTTGACAAAGAGTAACAAGACACATACAATGTCACAAATTCCAACACCAATTGACTAGCATATTTTTCTATTAAGCTGTTTGTTACAACAACACACAGATATCATTTCGAGATTTGCAGTCAGAATTAAATTCAGGGTTTGTTGTAAAGTAAACAATATAAAACAATCCCAATATAATACAAGATAAACAGGGATAGCTTAATTTGAAACAATACTTTTCTCCCCGCAACCCCCACATTCCATGCCTCAATTAAATATGACCCCTTTGATTTGCAATGCAAGGTGCAGGGAGTGAGAGCTCAATGGAAATATCGTTTTGGCTTTGTACTAGAAATTCAATATTAGGGAAAGGAATACAGTGGGAAACATCGTTTTTGCAAAATACATGAAATGAAAGCCAAGGCTTTGTGATTTGGGTCAGAGAAAAATGGGAACAAAGGGGACATTTTGTTTTGTAACACACATACAGATGAGATGCAATGCTTTATAATTCTGATATAAAATGAATGGGAATGTTTGTTTATTTATTTATATTGCGCTCCGAACCTTGGGGTATCTTGGTGCATGACAAGTTACAGGTTTCAGTTATTTTCAACAGGTTAAGAATTATGTAAATCCGGGGCGGGCAGATGCCTCGTGGGTGGCAGTTACATCATAAGTCAAAATAGTCATAGGCAGTGGCAATCGTTAACATCATATTTCTAGGTTTAGAACATAGGTCAAATGTCATAGGCAATAACAATGGTTAACATTGCAGATTATAAGGACACAAAACGTGCAAGGTATTCACCGGATATTTACATCAGAGTGAGTATACATAGCAGAGGCCTGGGAAGATGAATTATGGTAGAAGGAGTGCCTTAAGACCTTAGAGTGGGAGTGTGTATCAGGTGCTATTCAGGCTCTCAGATCATATTAGTGTGTGGGGCCGGCTTAGTGATCAAGAGAGAACAATCATGACTTAGCATCTTTCCTGAAAGTTTGAAAGGAGGGGGTTGCTCTTAGGGAGTCAGGCATGGAGTTCCACATCTGAGATGCCATGACTGTGAAACTGCACCCTCCTGCTTTCTTGAGTTTACATTTTGGGATTCTGAGGGTTTTGGTCTGCGCTGTTCTTAATTGGCGTTCCGAGGTGTGTTTAGTGAATTTGTCCAGTAAATATTTCGGCACTTTATTGGTGAGGCATTTATAAGAATGAATGGGAAATTTTGTTTTGTACCCTATACATTCACTTGAAAGGTAGCATTTAGGATGATCTATTTTGAGATTATGGACATCCTCCTTCGGGACAGGAGTCAGGGATTTCAGAACAACAGTCATCCAAGTCTTTTGGTCTATACCAGCTCCAAAACACACTGGGCATGAACTTTGTTAGTTTCTAATTCTAACTACACTCTTTCCCATGATGTTCTAGATGAGAATTAATTGGTTTAACTTCATTTCACCCACTAATGGAAAGGGATAAGTCAGTTAGCTCCCCACACAATTGATGGCTTTTGGATGGCTCTCCTTACATGGGAGGCTTTGGCCAGGGAAAACAGCAGGCGTCCTGTATGATCAGCTCAGATCTGATCAACAGCTTTCAGTCAAGGATTTTCTCCTGCACCCAGACTCCATCTGGTACTGGGTCCCAGCTAACTCCTAAATTTCCCTGTCACTGTCTTCAATGCAAAGATTGAGGCCACTCTATTAGTTGTTCCTCACAAGAGTCTGTCAGCAGACTTTCACCCGTAATAAAGTAAAAAAGGGCTGTTCTGATGCAAAATATGCCCTCTTACAGTGCTGATGACACACCAACATGGTTATAATTCCCACAGTAAGGATTGGCTATCACTCTCCCTTGACCTCCCACCAAGATGCCCACAGGCTGCTGATAGAACTAAAAGTGGGTAGATATATGTGATGTAGGCTGAGGGAGGAGAAAGATTTGTCATCCCAAAGTGATATGTGGGTTTTACATGTTGCGTTCTGAAAAATCTCACAATGTGGTAACTCCCTTAATCTTTCAGATAACCACTTGAATATATATATTTTTTAATTCCAACTTGAAAAAAACAAATATATTGACCTTACAACAAACGGATGCGGAAGCCATTCTAGCAACTCTCAAAAGCAAGAAATTGAGAAATCCGTGGAACCTGTTAAACAACAACACTCAAATCATCAACTTTTGGTGTCCAATGTCCTTGAACACAAATGGACTTTCCATTTCTCTGATTTATATAAAGCTCGGGCCTCAGAGAACAACCAATTGGAAACTTCAGCTTCAAAGAAATTGACTCTCACTTGGGACAAACAAGATTTTTTGGGGATGATTAATAAACTAAATGCCTCCCGTTCCCGGGGACCCATCAACCTTTCCAACCCAATCATAAAACAGGCCACAGAGACCTGGGCGAACTTAATGGACCATCCCATGATGCTAAACAACAAATTAAAACTGATTCCCTCCACCGGAAAAGAGCTATGCTAATCCCGATTTACAAACAAGGGGATAGAGGTGACCTATTTAATTATCGACCCATCACACTTCTAGACCCCCTGGGCAAATTATTTGCCACATACTTACTCCAAAAACACTTGGGTTTAGGAAACCAATAGATTTGACATTTGACAAACAGGATTTACAACAAATGTCGGAACAAATGTGAATCTTCTGATCCTAAATAGAATAAAGCAAGAAGTGATGCGAAATAACACCCAGGTGTATGTGGCTTTCATAGACTTGTATATGGCTTTTGACGCCATAAACAGGGAAAAACTATGGAACAACCTGATGGCATGGAAATGTCCCCCCAATATTAGCAAACCTATCAAACTACTTTACTCCAACACTTCGGTAACCATAAGACTCACAAAAGAAGGTGCCACTGCTACTGAGATAAGAATTTGGAATGGTTTAAAGCAAGGATGTCCCCTTGATGCAACGCTCTATAGTCTATTCACTGCTGACTATTCAAACCATATTAAAGCTGACACACTTAATCCACCAAAAATTAATCCCGATTCCCTACTTAATGTACGCTGATGACATTGTGTTACTTGACAAAACCACCTCAGGCCTCCAAGAAAATTGAAATATGACAGAGAGATGTATGACATTTAATGAATTGGAAATTAATGTCAAAAAACAAAAATAATTAAATTAACGAAACATACACGCAAAAACACTTGGGCTACGAACTTCACACAGGATGACAAAATTCTAGTGGAAGTAAATACCTTCAAATACCTAGGAGTATTAATAAATCAAGCAAAATCTGAAATAGACTGGCTTTGTACCTGAGAAGGTAAGATGTTATCATTTGCCAGTCAAGGAGTCGTGCTACACAGGCAATACAGAAAGTTTTCTCTAAAACCAATTATCACGTTCTACCGACAAAAGTTAATTCCCATCATAACCTACGGGAGCGATGCAATGATAAATGCAACTCAGATAAATTGGCAAAGACTTGAAGCCTGCTTTAGGCCAAAGATTTTAAAACTTCCGAAGAGCTATTCCATGGCTGGAATATGATTTGAAGTAGCATTGCAATCTCTTCTTTCTATCGTGCTGTGGAAGCAGCTGGATCTCCTACGCAAATTGAAAAACAAATATAAAATACCGGCTGTTAGGCAGAATCCTGTGCAGTGCCCTTAGGGACCACTACACACTATTAAGACTACAGGTGGCAATACAAGTTTTACCTTTGGTACAAGCCTATACTACTATGTCAGAGTGGTAGCAGTGGCGGAGCAGCCAGGCTTATCTCAAGAGTATATAAACAGTAGCAGAGATTACACAAAGGGACCACAATCACTGTGACTCAAGCAAACACTGACTCAAGGTTTCAGGTAAAAAAATATAAGTACATTTATTTTTAAACACTTCTATTAAACTCAAATAAAAACCCACACGTTAAATATACCACAACTAACCAATTCACTTTTTACAGTAAGTCTCAAGGTAAGTACCCTGTGTTTGAATGAACCGGTGTTACGAACAAAACACATTACCGTGAATATGATTGCGATCACTTTTTGACAGTTCGGTCTACTAAATAAACGCGTATCCGTGACATGAAATGCTACCGGGGCAAAAACACACTTAGCACCTGAGATACTCAGAGGGAGTTGGAGGCAAAAATCACAGGCAATATTTTGGTTAGGCAGGCAGAATCAAGAAACACTCAGAGACAGGAGTTCAAAAGTCAAAGTGCCAGAGCCAGGGTCGAAAGACACCGGGGCCTGTTGTCGAAGATCACACAGTCAGACAGTTCACGATTCAACATTCTCAATGTTCGGAAGCAAAAGTTATGAGAAGGGGGGAAGACAAGGGCAAGCCTTGGAAAGTGAAGAAAAGAGATTCACCAGTTTCCTCAAGTAGAACACAGTACCTTGTTACAATGCTGTAGCTGGTGCCCTGGCAGTTGTTCCTGTTGGTTTCCCACAGACCCATGATTCCTGGAGCTTCAATGTGAAGGAGGACGTCTGAAGTGGGTCTGCATCACACAGGGATGAAGCCGGCGGCAGCGACGAAGAATAAAAGGTGTGCTCCTTAAAAACACGAGAGGCTCTTCAGGTGGCTATCCGGACCACTACAGCAGTGTGCAGCGATTTCGACCAAAGAAGAGGATCCTCTGGCTGAAGAAGATGAGCTGGTTATCCCCACCTAGCTCAAGGGAAGAAGACTCCGGACTGGATCTTCTCTAAGTCGTTGAAGGGAAGATAGCTCAGGACTGCAGCTGGGGCTTCACTGGGACGGGGTAGTTGCAGCAGCCGTCGTTCTCTCTGCTTCTCTTTGGTTCCTTGTAGTTCCAGTGGCGACTCTCTGACTTCTAGCCCAAAAGACCTGCCTTTTATGCGAAAACCCCCTATTCACACAGCCTGGCTGTCAATCACCCAGCAGGGGGGTTGTCCAGCCCAGACAACTACCCTAGTCAATCATGACAAAGTGCAACTTGGGTTTCCTAGGATACCCTGTGCAGGGGGTGACTACACCCCTCCCTCACATTCAGCCCACCTAGACACCCAGGCGCCTTGAGGAGGGCTTCTGAGCAGTAGCCCGCCAAGAGACAGTGAACAAAGAAGGCGAACCTAGTTTGCCGCGCAAAGTAAAACACAAGAAGGACTTCAACAAAAAGAAATGGTTAATAAACCCAACCGGAGCCAAAAGAAAGAGTTGGTCAAGCGGGTTTATGTTCGAGGCTAATATAATAGCCAAGAACAGTACCACGTTTATCTAATATAATCGCAGTAGAAAAGTTAGGGTAGATACCACTGCCACCAGCTAAGTCTAAATGTTAAAAGAGTGAAACAATGCTCTAGGAGGTACAAATACAAAGGGATACGAATTAACCCTTTCCAGTACTCCATGGAAGATGGGGTGTACTGGATCTGTGGTAGATTGACTAAGTAAAGTTAATGGTAACTTTACCCTTTTCTGGGGGACGGTAGTCGCCTCAGAAATGGAGTCGAGAGAAGTCTCAAAGACAACCCTGTGCCACGGCACTGAAGTTGCTGGGTGACACACAAAAAGAAGAGGGCTACTGAAGTGGTGTACTTCAGAGTCCACAATCACAAAAACAGGTAGAAACACATCACAAAACACAGATAAGAGTGGGGGAAAGCTCTCACTCTTACCAAGTGGAGAAAGAATAGACTCCAGAAGTCCAGCAAAGCTGCTGGGGGACTCACTAGGTGAGGGAATTTAGACATAGATGAGAATTCTCCCTAACACCAGCAATTCAAATTTTGTGAGAGATCCCGCACGCCAAGAATAACACATCATTGAAAGCATGCAAATTTGAACTAGAACGTTGGATGGGAAACAAAGACATCACCATAGAAATGCTTATCAATCGTCCTCAACGTGACAAGGCAAAGATCCAACAAAGCGATTGGATGAAAACAATAGACGAGAAATCAAGATACACCATGAACCTGCAATGTGCAATCGACATCTGAGCGATTAACGAACTTCCTCGGTGCTTGTCTCTCTTTTCAGACCCTGATATTCGTATTATGTCATGAAAATCTGCTTAAACAACATGTCAATCTGACAAAGGCTAGCAAACATCAGACAAATCTCCAAGTCTGAGCAATTTTGCTGATTCTGCTTAAAAGAGCAAATCCCTGAAACGCTACATCATCTTCTCATGACATGCCCTGCCCTCTCCTCCAAGAGAGAACTGTTTGGAGTCATTTTCAAGATATCTGCTCAGCACGAAGAAGGTGATTCCAGATGGACTAAGATTTTGAGGGGTCATGATAGGAAACTGATATACACTGTCGTCCAATTTCTCTGCAACATTTTGGCCTCTGACAAACCCACAAACTTACATGTCATAGCTTGAGACAAATTCTCTCGAAATGCTTGACAAATTTTGTGTTGTATGCGAATTAAGATGTGCAAAATTGAAGATATCTATGAGACATAGCCTATAAAGGCTTAAATGGAAAGTTTATGTTTAAACTATATCATTTTAAATAAAACATTAAAAATATATATATATATTTATAAGTTCTACATTTTTATGGCAAGTCGGACAATTCGAATCTTCTTTTGGCATGTCCTTCGTGTACAGAGCTATCATTTTTCGTGGTATGCTATTGTGTCCCAATAGTTACAACTCTGACATTACACACTTTCAACAGTAATGTCACTGTCTATTAGTCTATCAATATTTCCAATTCTTCAGATTTATGAAAATGCCAGAATCATAATTTAATTTTGATCATAACTTAAGTTATTAACATCTCTGAAATGTCCATTTCACATGGTCCAAACCAGCGTTTTACCCCCTTTACAATGAAACTGGTGTGTGCTTGATAGGACCCACAATGCACTTTTTGTTTAGGAAAATGTGTTAAATGTTTAATCAATGGCACTGCATGCTATGAGAGGTAGTTTCCCCTCCCAGTTTCCATTTATCCTGAAGCATGTGACTAGCCATCTGCTCGAACTAATTTTTATCTTACCCTCTACTGCTGAGCTTCAAAGGGTCTTTGTTCAGAGTTAATGCACATTTTATTTGAAACCTGACCTTAAAGGTCATTTCTGTTGATCATGTTATCTGTAAGTCCCATACTTTCAATCTACTTCTTTGCATATCTTAGCATTTAAATTGACAACCAGACCAGTTTCTGTGGTGGGCCAGCCCCAAAGGTCTTGGGGTCAAAGTTTCAGCTCAGAGAGAAAAACAAAATGGAGTTCACAAATGAAAGGCTAGCATATTGCATTTACCCACCATGTACATGTGACTTTCAATACTGCACCAAGGCCTGATGTTCACAATATAACCTTTCTTTGTTTACTGTATAAACAGAAATAAGTTCACTTATAAAGGTTGTCATTTTTATGTGCTGAATTAACTCTCTTTATTTTTCCTGAAGACAATTTATCATTCGACTATACTTTTCAAAGTTAAGGCATCATTCCTCGATTTTAGCTTCCAGATGCACAGTGTTTCAAGTGTATTTATTCTTTTCATGGGTGCTGTTACAGTTTTGAATCTGTCAAAGAAGGCATGTACACAAAGTCAGCCTCTGCAATGCCACATGTACTTGATACCCATTTGATGCAGTTAACAATATTCCAGTTCTAAGTCTCACTCTTTTTGGTTTAATGCCTGTACATTGTAACAATATGGAGGGAGGCCCATTCTCGCTCGTTCACTTGACCTCATGTTGAAATCACTGTTTTGTACTGGCTTTTATATTTCAATGGAACTCCACAATGGGCCAGCTTCACTTCTCACAATGGGGCCTAGTATGGCCTCTCCATCTCTGTCGCTCTGTGGCTGTCTTTTTACCCCACAAAGCCCCCACCCCTGACTCTTTGATTGAGGTGACTCAGAGAAAAGAGCAGTGGGGTTTTGCTTCCTTTTTGGCCTCGGTTCATTCCATGATTTTCCTGAGGGAGTGGCGCTCTGTTCTGCACTCCAATCTTTTCTTTTCTTTTCAGATTTTGGGGTTTTGGTCCTGGACTCCTCCCTTTTTGGAAACTCCAGCCTCCCCTGTGAAGGTAAGGAGTTATTTAATCTGCTGAGAGTAAAAGAGAGATTAAATATTTTGGAGAGTACTTCCTTCCCCGGTAAATAGGGATACAACTTGGATAACAAAACAACAGTTTACACATTGCAACCAAATGTTAACATTGATTTCACTTGACATAGACAATTCAACAACATTATCTTTCTCCAATGTTGGTACATTCCTTATAAGTATGAATTGTTTTACTCCCTGTAAATGTGTGATATTCTCCATCCGGGTTTCCCTTCTTTCCTTTTATTCATCTGATGGTTCCTGGGCTCTACCCTCACTGGCTTCTTAAATCAGTCATACAGTCTGTCTGGGGTGACAGCTCTTCAACTGATTGATATGGACATCATTCATGGACATAATTCTCTTCCGTTTGTTATCCTTTGGGGATGCAAATTTTATAGGCGATAGTGTGAGATTTTATCGATAATTTCAAAGGCACTGCACCAAGTGGGGAGGAACATCTGCTCCTGGTCTGGTTCCTCTCGAAATTGTACAGGTAGACCCTGTCTCCTACTTCAAACTCCTTCTTGGTAGTTTTTAAGTTGAAGTAGGTACTCATTCTTTCTGCCTACTTTTCTAAATTGTGCTGAGCGTGAGAAAACACGTGCTGAAGGTGTTTTCATACATTTTCAATGTGCACTTAGGTCAAGGATGCGTTAATTAGGGTCTGCTCTTGAGTTCTTTAGAGCAGATGCTGAGGTAGTACTATTTTACGTCCCGTCATCAGCTGAAGCAGAGACATTTTTGTTGCAGAAGATGGTGTAGACCTTATGGTCATCAGTACAAGCTGTCAGCCAGATGTCCCCACTAGGTCCAGAGTCTGCCACGAACTTCAACTTCAAGATGTCCACAATTGTTTTATTGTACCTCTCGTCTCCCTCGCTCAAGGCTATGTGGTAAGCAATGTGGGGTTTTCTTCTTACCACTAGTATCTCCCACATCTTGGTCATTACCTCACTGGTGAAATGACTTCCTCTGTCCAACTCAATCCTTTGGGGAAGACCAAAATGAGAGAAGATGTGATTCATCATTAGTGCAGCGGCTGTCTCTGCCTTATAATTTCGGGCTAGTAGACATTATACCAACTTGGTAAACAGTCATGTCACAGTCTACATGTACTTTTTTCCTCTAGAGGAGAGAATCACTGGCCTGATGAAATCAATTTGCAAATCTGACCAAGGCAGTATCATTTCCCGTTACTGTATGGGAGCGCTGTGTCTAAGGAAACTCGGCTGAAACTGAGCACACAAAAGTCACCCCTTTAAGTAGATGTTGAGGTCCTGGCCCATGTGTGGCCAATATGTGACCTCACACAAGATTTCTACTATTGTATGAAAGCCCCTATGTCCAGCAGTGGATGCATCATGGGCTTGACTTAATTCAGGCTTCGGAATGAGGTAGGTACCACCCACGGGTCACAGCCAGGTGTGGATCTCCGTACCAACAAACCATCTTGGATTTGGAACATTTTTAAAAACTTCATCAACATCCGGAGATCCTCCTTCCCAATATAATCAGATTCTGTGATAGGAAAATTCACGGGGTCTTCAATATGTTGATATCATTTCCCAATAATTGGGTCCTCTTTTTGTGCAGTAATCAAATCTGTGTCTGGGGTTTCTTTACTCCACTGGCCTGTTATGAATTCATTTTTGGCTTGGGTTTGGGAGATGGTCACAGCAGCGACCTGAATTTCCCCCAACAGGGATTCAGTTTTTAGGAGATCCCTGTGAATGGCTGCAGTTTTGGCCAACTGGTCAGCTAAGTTATTTCCAGTTTTGTCTGGTCCCTCTGTTTTGGAGTGACCTCTGATCTTTTTCCAAAAGATGATCATCTCATTAGAGGTTACTAGATCATCAATTGATTGGATTAATTTCCCGTGCTTGATCGGTTTGTTATTCGCACACAGCATGCCTTGATTTTTCCAATTAATCAGGTGTTCCGCAAACCCATTTCTGATATAATATGAATCAATGATTATGACCAGTTCTTTGAGTTGGTGTTGCACGGCAATGAGGATGGCTTGATGTACCACCATCAACTCTGCCACCTGACTACTTCAGGGACCTATTTTGAACCCAGCAGAGGGTTCCGGGGCATAATTCACCCAGGCATTCCCAATGCCGGCCAGAAGTTCTTTTTCCCCTTGATTGTCAACATGGTAGGAGTACCCATCCACATAAACTGTGGGTATCCCCTGACACGTGTCTTCCTCGTAGACTTTGTGCGGTGAAGTAAGGTATGCCTCCATATTGTCCTTGGTCCTTAGACTGTCGTCCACCAGACAGTTTTCTTAATCACAGTCATGCAAGTCAGCTAATCCTTGTGCTAGAGGACTCTTCTTGTTTTGGCCATATCGGACCTCCACAGGAAAGCCATACATGGACAGAATCCAGGAAGTAATTCTGGAATTACTCACATTCTTTGTTTGGATTCAGTCACTTTGGAGATGTTGAACGCGTTTGTGAGAAGTCTCCACGATGATGTGCTCCCCCTGTATTAATGAGCTGTAATTCTTCAATGCACACACCATTGCCAGGTATCATGAACATGTACAAGCTTTCATTAGTTGACAGGGAATTAGAAAGCACTGACCTGTTGCAGATGCACAAATTAAAAGCTATAGAGAAATCCCCCTGATGCAACCCTACTCCCCCAACTTGATGCCAGGAGCTGGGGGGCTAGGATTCCCAAGGAAACCCTCTGGGGAATAAAACCCTGGTGGTGAGTGTTTTCCTTCTGGTCTTGGTGTGAAACTGACCAAGGATCAATCCCTTCACTACTCAGCTAATTGTGCAAAGATGCAGCCTGCAGAAAAAGGAGACAGCGGCGGTGAGTATGGATACAGGTATTTGGTATACTGATTCAAGGAAAAGGTAAGTACCAGCTCTGGTTCCGCGAGCGGCTTCCTGCTGGCTGTAGTTAGAAGTCCGGTAGGAATGATTCCCATGCTGCAGAGGGAGAAATTGGATGAAGGGCTGGTGTGGAATTACCAGAAGATTGGGTACGAAAAGGAGAAAGTCTATGCACCTGATAACACAGTAATCTGTGTCTTGCAATGGTGTTGGAGTGAGAAGGTAGGAGGCAGAGAGATACTGCTCCACGGGACAGAGAAAAGAAGTTAACAAGTTAAGAAACCTGGGATCAGAATCAGGCAAGCACGGAGGTTTAGTTACTGTCACGTACACGCCTGACTGAAGGATTGGCAGTGACCGATCTATGTCTGGGTGATTACGAGAGGGAGAGTGAGGCAAGAACTCTTAGTGAAAAGGGAGACAGAGTTAGACCAAGAAAATGTGGCAAAGCTTGAACATAATAGTAGGATCGAAGGCATTCACAAAGCATCTGCTCAAGATGGAGTATTGACGTGCTACTCCATAGATGCACCCGCAGATATCCCTGTCTGGGAACTGCTGTGGGAGGAGACAGGGAGTGAAAGTACATGCCAGGAACAACTTAAACGGTACACATCCCTTCTGACGCCATCTTAGGAGTAACACGGGCAACTGAATGAATCTTTCTCCATCTCCTCTGCAGAGACCATCGCTGAATCAGGGGTCTAACTGTATGCCACCTCTCAAGGGGAGAACACCCAAGTTTACCAGGGTACAGGCGGTGAAATCACCATACCAAACGGGGAGAGTGAACCCTAGAAGCCAGTTACTAGATTTGGTCTGCTGGAGAGTAGACCTTCCAGCCTACTAAATATTGTAACCAGCCCCTGAAGTACCAAGAATCACAAATACCATTGACTTCAAATTTAGGACCTGAGAGGGTTGATACTAGAGGAGGACGAAAAGCAGTGTTTCGATGCAACCGATCCGGTACATTCGGTTTGAGTTGTGAAACGTGAAATACTGGAGGAATCCTGGACCAGGTAGGGGGAAGTCGGTAGGTGAAAAATAACAGATCCTATCTTCTCAGTTATCAGAGATGGCCCAAAATATTGTGGGGCTAACTTAGATGGGGCCAGATGGTGAGAGAGAAAGTGAGAGGCCAGCAAAACAGAATCTCCCACTGAAAGATCTGGATTAGCAGATTGGCGTTGGTCTGCTCAGCATTTCACTCAATCTTCTGCCATCAGGAGTGATGTGCATGCAATCTTGTGGCCCTGTTGAATGCCATGGATCAGAGCATCTGCATCAGGAATTTGCGTGGAAGTTGGCACTGCCATTGGGAAGCAAATTGGATGGAAACTGTAGGTACAGAGAAAGGGACTTGTGTTGAGCACCGAGTGTTCAGCGTTGTTATATGCAAATTCAGCCAGAGGGAGAAGATCCGCCAATTTGTCTTAAGCCTCTGAAATGAAGCACTGTAAATAGCCCTCCAGTGTTTGGTTTAGCCTCTCAGTGTGCCCATTGGTTTGGGGATGGAAACCCAAGCTCAATGCTCGGTTGAACCCAAGACTAGCACAGACATGTTGCCAGTAGCGTGAGGTATTTGGGGCCTTCTAGCTGATTGAATGGTCTCCGGTAATCCATGATGATAAAATACTGTTTCTTTGAATACTCTAGCCATCCAGGCAGCTGAGGGTACTCCTCGCAGAGAAGTGAAATGGGACAACTTGGTGACGTAATCTATAGTTACCATCGCAGTAGTAGAACCCCTTGAGGGAGGTAAGTCAACTTTTAAGTCCATCGAGATTACTTTCCACAGTTTTTCTGGCACAGACCTCTTAACCAGGTGACCAAGAGGAAAGGGCTTTTGGTATCTCAGTTCGAAGACAGACAGCCCAGAAAGTCACATAGTCATGTACATCACTTGACAAAAATGCCTTTGTATGAGTTCTGTTGTGTTGGCCACTCCTCGATGTGCTGCCACCGGTGAATCATGACACATGTGAAGGACCTCTTGTTGCAGACTAGCGGTTGGGAGAAACACCAGAACGTTTTTGAAGTAGAGGTCCTTTACTTGGTACAATTTATGCAAAAGCACCATTTGGTGGCACAAGTCTTCATGTTCTCGAGTGGCGCATCGAAGTGGGCTCCAAGTGGACTGTTGGGCTGCCCGGAAATTTGTGAAGGAAGTTTGCTATCTGCAGGCATCGGACTTATATTGGACTTTTCTCGTTTATCACAGCGCCGTGCGCGAGTGGAATTCCCTGGAAGGCGAAACACCGCACTGGGAACAACAACAATCACTCACACACTTGCTCCGCCCCCGCCTCTGCTGCTCGGCCCCCTGCTGATGCCGACGTCCTATTTAGCCCTCGCGCACGCGCATCGCGCGCGCATCGAAGTGGGCTCCAAGTGGACTGTTGGGCTGCCCGGAAATTTGTGAAGGAAGTTTGCTATCTGCAGGCATCGGACTTATATTGGACTTTTCTCGTTTATCACAGCGCCGTGCGCTAGAGGAAGTCCCTGGAAGGCGAAACACCGCACTGGGAACAACAACAAGTAATGAACTCGATTACTCAGTGAACTAACTCAAAGTCTCTTAATAAGGACTGCCGCGGCTTCGCCGCGGCATTTCATTGCAGTCCTCCAATTGTATCTACTTGTTTGTTTCTTTTCAAGCGCGTAACTTGGCCCCTTTTCTATTTCTTTACAGTCACTCACACACTTGCTCCGCCCCCGCCTCTGCTGCTCGGCCCCCTGTTGACGCCGACGTCCTATTTAGCCCTCGCGCACGCGCATCGCACGCGCGCATCGAAGTGGGCTCCAAGTGGACTGTTGGGCTGCCTGGAAATTTGTGAAGGAAGTTTTCTATCTGCAGGCATCGGACTTATATTGGACTTTTCTCGTTTATCACAGCGCCGTGCGCGAGAGGAAGTCCCTGGAAGGCGAAACACCGCACTGGGAACAACAACAAGTAATGAACTCGATTACTCAGTGAACTAACGCAAAGTCTCTTAATAAGGACTGCCGCGGCTTCGCCGCAGCATTTCATTGCAGTCCTCCAATTGTATCTACTTGTTTGTTTCTTTTCAAGCGCGGCCCCTTTTCTATTTCTTTACAGTCACTCACACACTTGCTCCGCCCCCGCCTCTGCTGCTCGGCCCCCTGTTGACGCCGACGTCCTATTTAGCCCTCGCGCACGCGCATCGCGCGCGGGCATCGAAGTGGGCTCCAAGTGGACTGTTGGGCTGTTAGGCAGTGAGGCAGGGTGTGCGGGGCAAGTAAGTATCTTAACATTTAATTAATTGCATTGATATTGAAGGTTGCGATAAATGGTTGCAAGCTTGCGAAGTGGGCACCTCTTGAAATCTTCGTCCAATAAAACATCTAAATTAAGTAGAAAAAATATTTTTCCTAAAGTTATGGAAATTTCAGGCTCTTGTGGGGAGACTGCGAGCTCTACCCTAGTACCTCATTGGGGGCCAATTACTGACCAGGACTTAATAAAACATGAGGTGGCTTTTGGATATGCTCGATCCCAGGCACAAGCACCACCTAAAAATGGATCATCCACCGCTGAGTGTAAATTGCACCCCAGAAAGTTGTCACTTAAACCACCTCGAAAAAGCTTTCTTAGTATGCGCATGGATACTGTTGCCCTGGAGTCTGAGCACCCTAATGAAGACACCCCGTGCTCCCCTTCTGATAATTCTATATTAGCGCCGGTGGTACTTGCTGCTTTAGAGAAACGGGTGAGGTTATCGGTGGGTCCTTCGACTCCTGTTACATTCATGAGCTCAAAAAGAGCTGACGTGCATATGCACTGTAAAGAAGAATTACAAATGGAGGATTTGAATATTTCTCCTCCACGGCTTGATAATACACCTCAGTCCACCAAGATGCCTGTTTCCAGCTCGTGGCCATCCTCCCCGACCCGGTTATCTTCCTCTAACAGGCAGCCTTGTGCAACCAATAACCTGGATACAGATCCCCCTTATTCACCTGTAAAAAAGACATCGGAGCATCCCTTAGGTTTTGACATACTGGAACCTACAGGGGATATTCAATCTCTTGAGGCATCCTACCCGGTCCTCACAAGAATACTCAATCTATTAGACCGTGGTCACGAATACACCCACTATGAACTAAGAGATTGCAAAACAGCTCTCACAGAAATTCTATTAAAAATTACCAAACTTGAGGGCTTTATATTTGCAGACACCCTTAGACTGGCTCCCGATGGGTCCAAACCATTGCTAAAGGGACTTCTTACTAGGACCTCAGTAACTACCCAAACAGATTTTCCACATCTACCTGCTAACGAATTTAATGATATGAATCCTCCCCCTGTCACGTATGCATTTCCTCATTCTTTTGCTCAAACATTGATGGCCCCCAGACCCTCTGATACATGCCAGATCCTCACGTACGGCCAACTATGTAGTAAAGTGGCTTTACATGCGGAAAAGTTGGACCAGCTTTTCTTCTTTCTCCAACCTAATTTAGGGGAGGAAAGAGTGGGTCCACCCGTGTCCGCCACGGAGGATGCGCATCTACTTCATCCTGATAGTCCTTCGGCACTAACCAATTTATTTAAGTTGGATAGTCAAATGGTTAGTGTGCCCACAAGCATTCCGTCTACAATTGCCAACACGTAAGTTCCAGCTGTTAAAAGCCCCTCAAAACCTGAAGAGCGATCCTTTATATCAAGGAAGGAAAAAAGGCTATTTTTCCGTGCCTTGAAAAGGAAAGCTGCTCGGGAAAAAGTCTCCAAAACATTGCAACAGGACTTGATCCCACCTGTAAAGGGAAATGAAAAAAACTAAACTAAAAATAGGGAAGGCTAATGCCCCTGTAGCACAGACAAATGCTACAGTAGCGCAATCGCATCCAAATGATGGGGAACCTGGGGAATTAATCTCCAACAAAAACCTAAAAAAACAGTACCACCAAATGAAGCATTCTATGAATGAAGAGTGTGGTCATTCTGCATCCCAAACGCACCTACCCAACTTCTTTAAACCGATAGACAATAAAATTACTCAAATAGGTAGGCGTGCTGGACCTCTGTTATGTAATAGCGAGAAGGACTTGGACACAACAACTCCAGATGTGTTGGTTTCAGTAAATCATGAATCCCCTTTGGCACTTCAGCCAGGCCCAAATCGAGAGATTGACAAGAAAGCTTCACCCGCATGTAAGGCAAAGGGCATAGATAAGAATCAAAATCTACAGGGGGCACCTCCAGATCATTTGGGGGGGGATCACGAATCACCAGGGGAACCTTCAAAGTTATCTACTACCATTATAGGATGGGAAATGATTTCATTTAAAAATGGCATAAAGCGATTAAATCGATCTGCTTTGATGCAAGCTTTCAATCGGATACCTGGTCTTCGCACATTGAACACACACGACATAGAATGGATAACATTGCCACCTACTCAAAACAATCGTATGGTGTGCAAGGTGCAATCTGCCATCATAACTAACCTCCTCTTGCAATATACTGAGGAGTTACGGTTTATTGGCTTAATGCCGTATCCGTTTGACTCAATCGATGATGCCATATCCTTCAATGAAACACCCCTGGCGCCCCCTCCTGATCAACCTCCAAAACTGGTCCCTGGTGAATTGCAGAGTGGGGTAAGCTCTGAGGTGATTGCTCAATTAGTAACGCCATCTAATTCCAGTAAGGATTGGTCATGGCTGGTTGCTTTGCAAAATACTCGCAACCCTGCCATGTGTTAAGATGGAAATCACAGGAATGCTGCGTACCTGTATTTCTGGATGATCTCGACGGGGCAGCCAGACTGACGGGAAGACTTGGTAACACAAGCAACCAGCCGTTCCTCCACCCTGGATGGGAACTGGGTGGAAGATGAACCGATTCCCAATGCCACAACCAGGTTGCAGAGATGGCAGTTCTGCACGGCGTTGACCGAAGAAGTGGTAGGAGGGAATCTTTGAGGTGAAGTTAGAGTCCCAAGGTGTGGAAGGCCACACTCACAGCTGGCAATGGATGATGAGAAGCAAAGTCCAAAGGTGTGGGAGGCCACACCCGTAACAGGCAATGGGTGCTGAGAAACTGAGTCCAAAGGTGTGGAAGGCCACACCCGTAGCAGGCAATGGGTGCTGAGAAGCAAAGTCCAAGGTGTGGGAGGCCACACCCGTAGCAGGCAATGGGTGCCGAGAAGCAAAGTCCAAGGTGTGGGAGGCCACACCCGTAGCAGGCAATGGGTGCTGAGGAGCAAAGTCCAAGGTGTGGGAGGCCACACCCGTAGCAGGCAATGGGTGCTGAGAAGCAAAGTCCAAGGTGTGGGAGGCCACACCCGTAGCAGGCAATGGGTGCTGAGGAGCAAAGTCCAAGGTGTGGGAGGCCACACCCGTAGCAGGCAGGGGAAGCTGGGAGGATGAGAATCCAAAGAATGGCACAGGAGAACCCAGAATAGCCAGGCCAAAGATAGGGAGGAAAGAGGGCTGAGAACCAGGGCTGAATAGGGAGGAACCCAGGAGGAGAGAAACTGGACCAGAGAGAGGAGCCAGGAGAGCCCCGGCAGCAGGAGGGAGAGGACCGGCAGGGAAGGAGGTAAGGACTGAGAAGCAGGGAAAAACAAGACTGGAGCTAACTGGTAGCGCGGGGAAAGGCGAGGACACGATCCGGAACAGAACGCGTTGAGACGCGATCTGTTCCCGACCGCGCCCTCCCCTTTATGGGCCGCCGGCGCCTGCGAGGCCTGGAGCGCAAGCCCGATGGTTGCCAGGCGCCGGCGGCCTCAGAATGAGGCTTGAGCAGCAAGCTGCTCCAGGCTTCGGCGGCCGCCCCCACGGCGCATGCGCGGGGCCGTAATTGCGGTCCCCGACGCAAGCGGCGCGGAGCTGCCGCCCCTGTCCCTGGAGCTCTCCCCCCTGCGCCTCCCCAAACGCGGAAGCGTGGGTAGAGGCGCCAGGGAGGGGGAGCGCGAACGGTGAACCCCGGTCTCCTGGTAAGCGTGACACTATACCCCCTCCTAGGAAGATCCGGAGCCCCAGGCTTCCAGGGAAACCGCCGATAGAACTCGCGCACGAGGCGCGGAGCGTGCACATGCCGAGAGGGTTCCCAAGTGCGATCACAGGCCGGGTACCCCTTCCAATCCACCAGGAAATGGAGCACCCCCCTGCGATAGCGGGCATCACAGATCTCCTGAACCTCAAATTCCGGAACCCCCTGTACTAGAACTGGGGCTGGACAAACACTGGAGCGACCATAAGGATCCGCCACATAGGGTTTCAGGAGGGAAACATGAAAAACAGGATGGATGTGCCAAGAACGAGGTAGTTGGAGACGAAAAGCCACAGAGGATAGGCGTTTGATAATCCTAAATGGGCCAAAGTATCGGGGAGCCAACTTAACAGGTAGATTGCGGAGAGGCAGATTCCTAGAGGACAGCCAAACCCTATCACCAACCTGGAAATCGGGTTTCATCCGCCTCCCTCGGTCAGCCTGAACCTTCATGCGGTCAAGAGCGGCCGTCAAAGAGGCACGCGCCAATTCATGCTGTTGTTGGATGGAGGAGACCAAGGCGTCAGCGGAAGGAACCGTACTGGTTGGTACAGGGTGGAAGGGAATCAGCTTAGGATGTTGTCCCATAGAACAATGAAAGGGACTGGTTCCGATGGACGAATGAAAAGAATTATTGTAGGAGACCTCAGCTAAGTCTAAATAGGTACTCCAATTGGTCTGTGTGGCATTAGCAAAACTACGGAGATAGGCTTCCAAGGTCTGATTAGTTCTCTCCGTGAGACCATTGGTTTGTGGATGATATCCCGAGCTTAAAGCTCTATGAATGCCGAGATGACCACAAACCTTACCCCAAAAGAAAGAGAGAAACTGAGATCCTCGATCTGAGATGATCTTCTCAGGAAGACCATGTAAACGGTAGATTTCGTGAAGAAAAGCAGTGGCCATCTGGACTGCAGTGGGAATCTTTTTAAAGGGAATGAAATGGGCTAATTTCGTAAAACAGTCCACTACGACCATAATACAAGTATGTCCTGCAGAAGGGGGAAGGTCGACAATAAAGTCGGTAGCAATCATGTGCCAGGGGTACGGTGGCAATTCAGTGGGAGAGAGCAGCCCTAAAGGATGTTGTCTGGGAACCTTGGATTGGGCACAGATGGGACAGGCCTGTACATACTTCCGAACCTCCTCAGCCCAGCCAGGCCACCAAAACTGTCGGGATAGTGACTCTTGTGTTGCACGAATCCCACGATGACCTCCAATAGGGGAATCATGAACACCATGCAGAATGCCATCGCGAATGTCCCCTTTAGGGATGTATAGTCTCTTCTGAAAGAACAAAAGGCCTTGATTTTCAGATATAGAGGGCCGTTGAAGCAAGACTGACCTCCAAGAATCAGACCGGGTGGCATCAGATATCGACTGTAAGAGTGGCGATACCGTCGACAGAAAACGATGAGAAGGGATCAGTGGTTGAATCCGGCTGGAGGTCTCTTCGTTCTTCTCTCTCTCCAAGGACCGAGACAAGGCATCTGCTCTTACATTCGAGGATCCGGAGATGTAGGTAATATGGAACACAAACGGAGAAAAGAAGAAGGCCCACCGAGCCTGTCTGGGTGTCCGACATTGTAAAGAGCGTAAATACTGTAGGTTTCGATGATCTGTACGGACCTCAACCGAAAAACGGGCTCCCAACAGATGGTGTCTCCATTCCTCGAAAGCTATCTTGATGGCCAATAGCTCCTTCTCAATAACTGCGTAGTTCCTCTCACTAGGATTCAGTTTGCGAGAGAAGTACGCTACGGGATGTTCGATTGACGTAGCAGAATCTTTTTGTAACAGGACAGCTCCAACAGCAAAGTCCGAAGCGTCTGCTTCAACGATGAAGGGCAATTCATCCTGTGGATGGCGTAAGATCGGGGCAGCCATAAAGGCTGATTTCAGAGCATTAAAGGCTTGCGAAGCAGAATCATCCCACAGAAAAGTTATCTTGCTGCTTGTCAATCTCGTAAGAGGTGCTGAGATTTCAGAGAAGCGTGGAATGAATTGCCTATAGAAATTGGCAAACCCTAAAAAGCGTTGCAGAGATCTTACGTCATGGGGTTGCTGCCATTCTTGAATTGCCTTTACCTTCTTGGAATCCATCTCAATGCCGAACTGACTTATTACAAACCCTAAGAATTCGATCCTGGGTTGATGGAAAGAACACTTTTCCGCCTTGACAAACAGATGATTATGAAGCAGCCGATCAAGAACCTCCCGTACATGACTTATGTGTTCCTCTTTAGATCGGGAAAAGATCAAGATGTCATCCAGATAGATCCAGACAGAGATTCCAATTATGTCCCCAAAGATATGATCCATGAGCCGTTGGAAAATCGCCGGGGCATTGCACAGACCAAAGGGCATAACCCTATATTCGAAATGCCCAAAAGGAGTCTTAAATGCTGTCTTCCATTCGTCTCCACACTTAATTCGGACCAGATGATATGCCCCTCGAAGATCTAGTTTAGTGAAAATCTGAGCCTGATGTAGGGTCTCTAGAATACTTCGAATCAGCGGTAGTGGGTACCGATCCTTGATGGTGATATCATTTAAGAGTCGATAATCCACACAGGGTCTTAAGGAACCTTCCTTCTTCTTTACGAAAAATAGAGGAAACCCAGCAGGGGACTTGGATGGTACAATGTACCCCTTACTCAAGCAGTCTGATAAATAATCCTGTAATACTCGTCTCTCCTCTCGAGACAATGCATATAGCTTGCCATGCGGAATCTCAGCTCCTGGAGATAGTTCTATGGCACAATCGAACGACCGATGAGGTGGCAGAGGTATATTACTTGGGTCGGCAAACGCTTGTTCGAAGTCAGCATACTCAGGAGGAATCAGCAATGCAGAACAAAGGTGAGTCCCCTTGTCTCGGAGTTCCAGCTTAGTTGAAGAAGCCTGAGTCTGGACAGGCAAACTGCATCTCGAGGTACAAGAGGTAGAGGAGAAGGTCAGAGTATGAGTCCTCCAATTAACAACAGGATTATGATACTGGAGCCAAGGTAGCCCCAAGACCAACTTGTAGGTAGGTGACCTGATAACGTCAAAAGCAAGCCTCTCCACATGATCGGCGATCCTAAATCTTAGTCCGATAGTATGCAGACGAACTGGTCCAGAGGACAAAGGAGTACCATCAATAACCTCCACAGGAAGGACTGAATGTCTAGGTAAAAGAGGGATCTTATGAGTGCTAGCGAAATCCTCATCAATGTAATTGCCCGATGCTCCACTATCCAACAATCCAAACACTTCAAGCGTCCGGCCGGGCAGTTGAATCTGAATCTTCAAGGTCAATAAAACAGCTGGTTGCATGGGAAGAAGAATCGAGCAAAAGGCGGAAAGGTCTGAAAAAGGGGTGAGACCTGTCGTTGCCTCTCCTTCATACGACAGGTCCTCTAGTTTCCCGACTTCTTCTTCTGAGGCCGTAAAGGACACATTCCCAAAAAGTGTCCGGCGGCTCCACAATACAGACATAATCGTAATGTTCTTCTTCTCCTTCTTTCTTCCTCTGATAAAGGCCCTCTCACGGCACCCAACTGCATAGGTTCTGGTCCAGAGTCTGTTGAACCAAAAGCGCCGGCGGGAAGACTGGCCGTTCTGGGAGTGACTCTCTCTAGTCGACGTCTCTCGGTCTTTCGTTCAGTTAGTCTCTGGTCTATGCGAAGCACCTGGTTTATTAAGAGTTGGAGACTTTCAGGTTCTGGGATGTGAAGTAGTTCGTCCTTATATTCTTCCCTCAGCCCTCGGCGAAACAGGGTCTTTTGCGTTACTTCGGGCCATTGCGAATCCGTAGCCAGCAGGCGAAAGCGACAAATATATGTTATTATGTCTGAGCTGCCCTGTTTGATGTCCATTAACTGATTCTGCGCAGCGGCAGCCAAGTTAGGTGTCTGAAAGACCTCCAGAAATGCCTTCTCGAAAGCAGCAAAGTCGTTAAGGATGGGACTGTTGGTGGCCACAAAAGGTGTTGCCCAGGCTAGGGCGTTTCCCGTTAAGTTTCCCAAGATATAACCGATCTTGGCCTTATCATTATTAAAATAGGTTGGCCTGAAAAGGAAATGGATACGGCAGTGGTTACAAAATTCTGCTACTCGACGCGGGTCTCCATCGAACCTGATTGGGGCAGTATGGGCCAATGAACCTTCGGCCTGTGGAGCACCTCCTGTCCCCTGAGTTACCATCTGTCGTAGAACTTGATTTTCTTGATGAAGAGCAGACATCTCTGCCCTGAGGGCTTGCAACTCACTTCGCAGGTCCTGTGTGTCCTCCATATCCAAATCGGAAGGAAGGCGTCTCAATCTGTTAAGATGGAAATCACGGGAATGCTGCGTACCTGTATTTCTGGATGATCTCGACGGGGCAGCCAGACTGACGGGAAGACTTGGTAACACAAGCAACCAGCCGTTCCTCCACCCTGGATGGGAACTGGGTGGAAGATGAACCGATTCCCAATGCCACAACCAGGTTGCAGAGATGGCAGTTCTGCACGGCGTTGACCGAAGAAGTGGTAGGAGGGAATCCTTGAGGTGAAGTTAGAGTCCCAAGGTGTGGAAGGCCACACTCACAGCTGGCAATGGATGATGAGAAGCAAAGTCCAAAGGTGTGGGAGGCCACACCCGTAACAGGCAATGGGTGCTGAGAAACTGAGTCCAAAGGTGTGGAAGGCCACACCCGTAGCAGGCAATGGGTGCTGAGAAGCAAAGTCCAAGGTGTGGGAGGCCACACCCGTAGCAGGCAATGGGTGCCGAGAAGCAAAGTCCAAGGTGTGGGAGGCCACACCCGTAGCAGGCAATGGGTGCTGAGGAGCAAAGTCCAAGGTGTGGGAGGCCACACCCGTAGCAGGCAATGGGTGCTGAGAAGCAAAGTCCAAGGTGTGGGAGGCCACACCCGTAGCAGGCAATGGGTGCTGAGGAGCAAAGTCCAAGGTGTGGGAGGCCACACCCGTAGCAGGCAGGGGAAGCTGGGAGGATGAGAATCCAAAGAATGGCACAGGAGAACCCAGAATAGCCAGGCCAAAGATAGGGAGGAAAGAGGGCTGAGAACCAGGGCTGAATAGGGAGGAACCCAGGAGGAGAGAAACTGGACCAGAGAGAGGAGCCAGGAGAGCCCCGGCAGCAGGAGGGAGAGGACCGGCAGGGAAGGAGGTAAGGACTGAGAAGCAGGGAAAAACAAGACTGGAGCTAACTGGTAGCGCGGGGAAAGGCGAGGACACGATCCGGAACAGAACGCGTTGAGACGCGATCTGTTCCCGACCGCGCCCTCCCCTTTATGGGCCGCCGGAGCCTGCGAGGCCTGGAGCGCAAGCCCGATGGTTGCCAGGCGCCGGCGGCCTCAGAATGAGGCTTGAGCAGCAAGCTGCTCCAGGCTTCGGCGGCCGCCCCCACGGCGCATGCGCGGGGCCGTAATTGCGGTCCCCGACGCAAGCGCCGCGGAGCTGCCGCCCCTGTCCCTGGAGCTCTCCCCCCTGCGCCTCCCCAAACGCGGAAGCGTGGGTAGAGGCGCCAGGGAGGGGGAGCGCGAACGGTGAACCCCGGTCTCCTGGTAAGCGTGACACCATGAACAATATTCCTAATTAAGTAGCGTGCTCCTTTATCGATTGTATCCTGGAATTCTTGTGGCTTTAGCAATTTGTCATCATGGTTTAGAAATCCGCATGGTGAAATGGAATGTGATATTATGTTATGCCAAGAAACCATGTGCACACATGAACTCCTGCTACCTGGCTACACTGTCTTGCAAGCAAACGCTCAACGCGGGTCTAGAGGTCGACCGTATGGGGGTTTGGCGATATGCATAAATACTTCATTAAATATACTGGTATTGAATGTTTTCAAAGCTAAGGCAATGTTGGCTGATTTGATTGTATTTAAGGAAGTAGATCCTACTCCTCTCCTCCTGGTATCTCTATATCATAATCCCACAATGATCTCCCTAACGGGTGTATTTCAAGAGCTGGACACGCTATTTGATGAAACATTGACACTCCATCCCAATTGTAATATTGTACTAGGAGGGGACTTCAATGCCTATTGCACAACAATTAATGCTGGCTCCGAAAATTGTGGAGGTTTGCACCAACCTTGGCATAGAGGTAGATTATGGTTGGATTACTTGGAATCCTGGGAGCTTGACATCCTCCCTTTTAGCACCAATGATGGGTGCAATACCTGGAGAAGAGGCGAGAGATCGACTTGTATTGATTATTTTGCCCTTTCGCGCGGACTGCAGTCCGTTTCTAGCAAAACAACAATATACGATCCTGGGCTCAGCGACCATTATATGATTCATTTGAACCTTCAACTACATGCTGCGCAACTACCCATTGATAATCAACAAGGGTTTCTAGTAGGGGATCGGCCTGGCCTATCGCTTCGTTGGACTACTATCCTCTGCGATAGGGTCAATGACATGATCTATGCACGTTTCCAACTATATCAAAGATCTACCTTTCATCTCCCCACGTCAAATCGAGAGCTTGATTTTCTACTTAATATAACAACCCAGACAATTCAATCCTTGCGTGGCAAGGCAACGAGCCCCATTCTTGGATCTCCCCCGCAATATTCCGAGTTCATTTTGAAAGCCAAAAGAGCAAAGAGAGCGGCCCTGAGGCAGATTTTTAAAATGGCTCCAAATTGGGCGAGTTACTGCGTAGAAAAAAAAAGTATATTAAACACTTAACGGAATCAATGCAGGGATCACAGGCACTTCACTCAAAACCAGCTGAATCAAAACATGTTTATCACACTTTGTCACAGGGACAGAAGGTCTACTTGGGGTTTACTTAGGGCAGGAACCTCTGTACTCCCCTCCGACCAGTCATCATCGATTTCAGCACACACATGGAGAACTTATTTTGAAAAAAAATGTGCTCTCCCAGCAACATTTGAAGATTTGGAATTCAAATGGACCTATTTGGCTCCTGCCTCCTTCCTATCATGGGAGATTCCTACTATTGAAGCCACTATATCTGCCCTTAAATATTCAAAGGCAGCTGGCCCGGATGGGATTCCATCTTGTGTATTTAAACGATACCCCATCATGCGGGCCGGTATACTGAAGAAACTGTTTGATAACATGCTGACAACTACATTTACTCCACCGTCTTGGCTAAATTCTATCATTGTCCCCATTTATAAAAAAGGACTAAGGTCTGATCCAAGTAATTTTCGACCGATAGCGCTCATCGATACAGCTGCAAAGGTATTTGCCATTTTGCTCTTAGGTGAACTACAAGCGGTTATTGGTGAGCTCAAGATCTTATCCAAGTTTCAAATTGGCTTCCGCTCAAGGATGGGTACACCTCTAAATGCGTCAATTATGGCGCATCTTTTAGCCAAGCACAAAATTAGAGACTCAGGTCCTTTGTATATGGCCTCGATCGACCTTACTTCTGCCTTTGATTCAGTTATACGAGCACTGCTGTGGAAAAAAATGGTTGAGATGAAGATACCTCTTTACATTATACAATTAATATCAAAGCTCCATACAAATACAGCTTACTTGGTAAGGGTGAATAATGAAGGAGCAACAACTCACCCAATAAACATCGGCCTAGGTGTCAAGCAGGGTTGTAATTTAGCAGCCACGCTTTTCAATCTTTACCTATGTGGTATCAATGATATTTGGAATACCCATATTTCCTATCCAGCAAGGCTTGGCCATCTCAAGATCCAATGGCTAGCCTTTGCGGATGACATTGTATTATTTGATCGCACGCCCAAAGGTATGCAAATTAAATTAGATCTATTTGCATCCTATTGCTTGGCACATAATCTAAAATGCAATGTTGAAAAATCTAACATAGTAGTGTTCAGGAATCTCAAGAAGGGTAACATCACACGAAAGTGGAGTCTTGATAACTTTCCTCTAACCACAGTTACTCAAATTCGTTATCTCGGATATACCATAACTGATTCCAACTCGATGGCGATGTGGAGAGAGGTTCTACAGAAAAAGGCTGCTCCGCTCGCTACGCAAATGCGATTAGTATACCTGAAGTTTTGTAAATTTTCATTGTTGCCACTTATGGAATTTTACATCTTAAAAGTAGAGTCAGTTATTCTTTTTGCCTTGGACATGTGCTTTGTGAATATTAGCACTTACCTTGATCAACTACAAGGCTGTATGTGGAAGGGGGCTTTGAGGCTAGCCAAAGCAACACCAAATACTGTGTTAAGGCAGGAATTGGGTCTTACTTCTCTATCTGCACGCCGTAACTGGCGCATGTTGGCTAACTTTGCCAGAATGTTATATCCCCCCGCCAACTGTCTATACGAAGATTTGGGGCAACTAATGACTGCACCGGAACGATCATCCCTGACGACTTACCATGCACAAATGCTTCATCTATTGGATGAGATTGCACTTACACCAGCAGATTTGGAATTTAGATCTAACCTCGTCAAACATCGCATCATAGAAAATGATTGGTGTAAAACGGTTTCTGCGATGGCGGATCTTAAGGGCATAAGGAAGCAGTACGCTTCTGTTCCTCAAGACGGCCGCATAAACCTTATGTAATCCAGTTTCCTTGTAATAAAGCTAGGGAAGTTTACTTACGTTTCAAAATGAACCAATCCCTCACCCTAGAAAGAATTGGTGGCTGGAGCCAGCATTGGAAATTACAGGCGGGATTAGGGTGTAGGTTTTGTAAAGATAGTGCAACTCAAGAAACTCTTAAACATCTAGTGATATTCTGCACTCATTTTGAGTCAATACGTGTACTAACAATTGCAACTGATTGCTCACTAACTGAGGCAACGAGGGATTGGATATGGTTAGCCTGTATTTGGGGGACTCGAACGAGCCTCTTAATAGCTCTGTGCAGACTTCTACTGGTAATAAATAGTGAACTGGAGAGGATGTTCAATAGGAAAATGGTGTAAGAAACTTGTTGATGCTATTAATATCGTAGCTGCAAATCAGCTGACCAGGTGAAGTATATAGACTAGCTGTGAGAATTCCGCATTACAGTGCGTGGCAAATTCACTTTACTGACATATATGCCTAAGTCAACATAGATGTCTTTTACTCAAATTTAAAATGGCGAAGTATTTTCATTATTACCTTGAAGACACGAAATGAAGCATTGTTGTTAATGTCCCTTCACAAGTCTGTTATTTTATCAAAAGGAAATGATGTAGATGATATAAGACTACATTAGAATGTATCAATAATTATTTAGCATGAGTTTCAAAATTCTATGCATATAAAATTGTCTTTGTTAGGCAAAGCAAATGCTGTATAAGAAATGAATAATGTAATCTAAATGAAATTTTGTAATGGATTATGTGTTAATTGTGCAACATAGAAAATATCTTTTATAAAAAGTTGTAAAAGTTTGTTGATCGAACTAATTAAACAACGGTTTGAAATAAAAAAAAAAAAAAATCCTCTGCAGGAAATCCAAAACCACATGAACAAACAGAGCCTTCTCAAAGATCTTTTCCGAATGAAATCTAGTGGAGGGTCGGGTGTCCTTTCTTGACAATTCATCAGCTCGAAGATTACATCGTCCTGGAATGAATGTGAATGTGATAGTATGAGGTGAGAAGAAATTGGCCTAGCGGGCCTGCCTGCTATCTTGGGTTTGGGCGTATTGTAATGCCTTCAAATTTTGATGATCTGTTCTCACTTCTATGGGAAACTTAGCTCCTATTAATAAATGTCGCCATTCCTCGAGCACCTTTTTGATCGCCAATAGTTCCTTCTCGTGGACAGAGAAGTTCTATTTGGCCGGGGCTAAGGTTTTTGACATGTAGGCCACTGGGCTTTCTACTCCCTGTTCCAATTCTTGTAAGAGTATGGCTCCGAATGCATGAGAGGAGGCATCCGTTTCCACAATAAAGGCCTCATTACGACCCAGGCGCTAATTGGTTAATGGCGCTGTAAAAGGCTGCGGCGCCGTTAACCTATTAGCGCCTAATTACAAGGTCCCTTTGCGGGACCCGACCTTAACGGCTGGTGTAGACCAGCCGTTAAAGTAGGGACCCACAAAGGGACCTTGGTGCTAATTACGGTGCAGCAATTTGCGGCACCGTACTTAGCGCCTTCCCCATTCCCATTGAGCCCTATGGGGCAAAAATGGAAATGGGGAAGGGCCATGGAGGAAGGGGGAATTACCGCCCGCCAACCTTGTAAAGGGGTGGTAATTCCCCCTTTCTCCATGGCGGAGTCGATATTTTACCAGCATGGACAATGGTGCTAATAGCACCATGGTCTTCCGCCAGGGTCGTAATGAGGCCCTAAATCTCTTCTACTGATCTGGTGTTATCAATATTGGGGCAGAGGAAAACAATTGTTTCAGTTGTTCAAAGGACCGCTGAGCTTCAGGCTTCCATTCAAACAGGACTCCTTTCTTTAATAACCGGGTGATAGGTGAAACAATGGAAGAAAATAGGGGAATACATTTCCGGTAGAATTTTGCGAAACCAAGGAAACGCTGGATATCTTTCACTGAAGAAGGAGGAGGCCTGTCCATTACTGCAGACACCTTGGATGCCTCTAGCTAACAGGACGTATTCCAAAAAAGTCACTTGGTTTCGATTGAATTCACACTTTTCTAGTTTGCAAAATAGTTGATTTTCTTTAAGACGAGTCAATACCAGCTGCACGTGTTGGATGTGATCTGACAAGTTGGGGGAGACCACGAGAATATTGTCTAGATTCACGATGACAAAATGCCACAAGACATCTGCAAAAATATGGTCCATGAACCTCTGAAAAAGGGCTGGGGCATTGGACAGTCTGAAGGGCATTACCCTGTATTCATAATGCCCGAAGGGCATATAAAATGCGGTCTTCCACTCGCCTCCTGCTCTAATTCGGATAAGATGATAATCCCCACGAAGGTCGAGTTTTGTGTATAATGTGGTCCTCTTTACTGCCTCAAGAATATCCAGAATCAGTGGCATGGTGTATCGGTACAGGATGGTAATCCTGCTCAACCTGCGGAATTCGATGCAAGGGCGTAATTCTTCTGTGTTTTTCTTGGGAAAGAAAAAGAGTGACGCTCCAACCGGGGGGGGTAGTCTCAGTTATCAATCCGTTCTGGAGATTGGTCTGGATATATTCCTTGAGAACCGTATTTTCTTTTTCCGACAGCATGTACAATCAACCGAAGGGGTTGGTCAGGCTTTAGATTGATAGAGCAGTCATCTCTAAGATAAGAGGGTAGTACGGAATATCTTGGAGTAGAAAATACATCCTTAAAATGAGAGTAGGGTTCAGGAATACCACTGACATGACCAAGAATAATGGTGTTGTTTAGGTAATTAGAAAGGGGCTGAGAAGTGTGCATGCCTACCGACCCTTGGGAGAGACAAAAGTGCGAACCAATGTTCCGAACCAAGAAAAAGCGAGCCTGCCGTCCAGTTCAAAAAGGGATTGTTGGAGTGCCACCATGGGGGCCCTAAAATAACTGGATAGTGAGCTGCCTTGATGATATCGAAAACAATCACCTTGTTACGCTCACCTGGCTCCCACAGGGGCGACGGTCGGAACTGGATAGCTGCGGCCTCCACCAACGTGACTCGTAGTGCAGAGATGGGTTCTGTGTTTGAATATGCTTCTCCCATTCCTATACGAGATAAGGCATCTGCTTTGCCATTTTTACAACCTGGTCGATAAGTAATCACGAAATCGAATTCCGCGAAGAACAAGGCCCACCTAAGTTGACGTTATGATTGGGCCTTGGCTGTCTTCAAATATTGTAAATTCCTGTGATCTGTGATTAAAGTGATGGTATGCCTGGCACCGAGAAGATAATGCCGCCAAGCCTTGAATGCAGATTTGATGGCCAATAACTCCTTATCGGTAACTGCATAGTTTAATTCGGGTGCCGAAAATTTTCTTGACCAGAATGCTACTAGATGAAGTTGGCCGGTTTCAGGATCCTTCTGGGAAAGAACAGCCCCCATGGCTAAACTGGATGCATCAGTTTCAACTACGTACGGAAGTTCAGGGCATGGGTGCTTTAAAACAGGTGCAGACGTGAAATTCAATTTTAGTTCTTGGAAGGCCCTTTCAGCCTCTTCGGTCCATAGGAAGTGCTTATTCTTTCGCAAGAGTGCTGTGATGGGGTGTACAATATGTGAGAATTCTGGAATGAATCTGCGGTAGAAATTAGCAAATCCAAGCATGCTTTGTACTCCTTTAACTGAGCTAGATGATGGCCACTTGAGGATTGCGTCCACCTTTCGAGAGTCCATTCGAACTCCTTTTGGGGTCAGGATAAATCCAAGGAATTCGACTTCTGTAGAGTGAAAAACGCATTTTTCCAGTTTTGCATATAATTTATGCTGGCGTAGTTTTTCAAGAACGGCACAAACGTGCTTAACATGGCCTTATTCTGAGGAGGAGTACACAAGGATATTGTCTATGTATACAACAACACAGACGTCAATGAGTTCTCAAAGGACATCGTTCATAAAATACTGGAAGGCTGCCTGTGCATTGCACAACCCGAAAGGCATCACCTGATATTCGAACAATCCATACTTGGTGCGAAAGGCAGTCTTCCATTCGTCACCTTTCTTTACACGTACCAGATGATATGCCCCTCGGAGATCTAACTTGGTGTAGATACAAGCATCCTTTACTTGGTCCAGTAATTCAGGGATCAGAGGCAATGGGTATTGGTTTTTTACCATAATTTGGTTTAATGCGCTGTAATCTATGCACGTTCTAAGGTCACCTTCCTTTTTGGGCACGAAGAATAAAGCTGAGGCTGCGGGGGACTTGGATGGACAAATGAATCCATTAGCAAGGTATTGATCTAGGTATTGTCGTAGATGACGGTTCTCGGGCTCCGTAAGGGTGTAGATCCTACTGCATGGAGGTTGTGCACCGGGTAAAAGATCGATCTGACAATCGTATGATCTGTGAGGTGGTAACGTGTTTGCCTGTTCTTTCTGAAAAACATCCTGAAATTCTTGATATTCCTGAGGTAACTGCGCAATTGGAGTAACGACTGTGGCCAAGTCTTTATTCAAGGTTTTTTCCGGGTAACAGGTGTGTGCACAATCCGGGAAGGTCATTCTCTTCTCTCGCCATTCAATACAAGGATTATGTGTTTCCAACCACGGCATTCTCAGAATTATTTGGAACTGCGGGGCCTTGATTTAGTCAAACACAATCCTTTCTCGATGCCCATCTTGACCCAACAGCTTCACCTCTGTAGTGGAGTGAGTTACTGTCCCAGAGGCAATTTCAGTCCCTTCGACAGTGGTGATGACATCAGTTGTGGTCTTTTTGCAAAGAGGCAGGTTCATCCTTGTAGCCAATTCGTGGTCCATGTAGTTTCCGATGGCCCCGCTATCAATGTATGCTCTCACTGCGTGCATACGTAATGCCTGCCTTGGATCAATAAGGACTATTGGCACAATTAGATGCGAGGTCTGAGTGTGTTTTTTTAAGCTCGGCAAGCTGACCTCTACGTTTGTCGGGCGTGGTCGTTTCCCGAGTCAGGCTCTATGTGACTTTTGTCTGCAACTCCTACCACCTTCTTGGGTGGTTTAACAGGGCAATCTCGCAGAAAATGTCCCGAAGTTCCACAGTACAGACACAATTGCAATTGTCATCTCTTTTCTTTTTCCTTTTGAGTCAGGGTCCTTTAACCCCCCCGATCTGTATGGGTTCTGATGCATCTGTTCCCTTGGGGGTAACGTTGGGTTTAATAAATACCCGATTTACAAATTTAGCTCGATCAGCTTTTCTATTCTGAAGTCTGTGATCTAACTGGACCACCAAGTCTATATATTCAGCGCAATCCTGGGGTGGATTCACTACTTGAGCTAACACATCTTTGAGTTCTGCTCGGAGTCCACGATGAAATAACGTAATTCGTTTTGCCTCAGGCCATCCGGTTTCCAGCAACAAACTATTAAAGGTTGCGATGTAGGTGAGCAGATCCTGGTTACCCTGTCGTAGGGACAAAAGTTCGTTATCCAAGGCCTGTCCTTGTAAATGTCGGGTGAATAGTCTTTCCATGCTTATTTGAAAGCCCTCACAATCCCGAAGAAGAGGATCATCCTGGTTGACTAGTGGAATTGACCAAGGCTCCAGGTGTAATATATTGTTCTTGCATTTAAAATTTCCAGGAATAATAATGGTTCCCTGTAAACATGCACCCACTGACCTGATCCAGTAGCTCGAATGTGTTGAACATGAGAAGCCCCCCCGGGGGAATCTCTTCCTATCCCGTGATAGATTGCACCAGGAAGGAATGAACTCCCCAGGGAAACCCTCTGGGGAAGAAAACCCTGACCGCCTCAGCTGTTGGACGTCTTCTCTGTTAAGCAGGTTGGGTCGAGTCTCTGGCACAGTTCCAGGTGACTGAATGCAAATACCACAAAGAAAATAACGAAAGTAAAGATTAGAGAATGGTAAGTTTGCACTGAAGGACAGAGTGGAAGCAGAATATCAGCTGCCAAATAGTTACCCTTTATAAAGGAGATTGTGCCCTATAATGTCTCAGGATTGCATGTGTACGAATTCCTTCTGTGAGACACAGAGAGTGAGAACTCGTGGATATCGTGATGTAACTTCGGGAATCTAATATGATATGTAAGGGAAACATGAAAGACATGAATTTAGAACAGGCTGACCTTTCTGAAATGCCATAGGAACAAATGAGAAGGAGAGAAGGGTACCTGACAGCAGATTCGGATTGTGATGCAAAGAAAAAGCCTTCTGAATTACACTGTCGGAAAATGAGTGAAGAGGCTGAATCGAATCAATGTATGCGAAGTGTTCAGGCTGGTGCGATTGGAAGCGGTTACAGGTGAAATGAAAAGGATCTGTTTCGAACCGTTCTGGCACTCGAAAACAGAGGTTAGGAGGCGGAATCTCTGCCCTTGGAGTACAACAAGAAAGCTTCTAAAAGACAGAAACAGTGGAAGGTATTAGCAAGGTGCAATGAGAAATTTAGTAAGAGTATAAGCCTAGGGGCGAACTTACGAAGCGCTGACTGGGGAGAGTAGCAACGCACTCGAGCGTTGTGCCTGCCGCAAGATAACCGGATCCTTGCTGAGGGGGTGGAGCCATAGTTGCAAGCATCCCTTGCAAGGCTGGAATACTGCAATCGGATGACGCCGCCATCTTGGGAGAAACAATGGCCGCCACCCGTGATTGTGACCAACGGCGCCACAATGACCATCTCCTTCTGTGGGATATGACAGTATGCCCCCTCCAAAGAGCAGACGTACCCAGTTTGCCGGGATGAGAACGATGAAACCGGTGAACCAGCTGCGGAGCATGAACGGCAGAAGCCGGTTCCCAGGACCGTTCAGCCGGCAAATATCCACGCCAATCCACCAAGTACTGAAGACGGCCCCGGTGGTAACGGGAATTGCAAATTCCGGCTACCTCAAACTCCGGCCCCGAAGGAGTCGAAACAGGAGGAGGACGAGCAACCAGATGACGAGAAAAGCGATCCGCCACATCATGCTTAAGTTGAGAAACATGAAAAACCGGGTGAATCCTGGACCAAGAAGGAGGAAGTTGTAGACGATAGGCCGCCTCACCCAAACGTTGAAGCACAGGGAATGGACCAAAGTACTTAGGAGAAAGTTTGGAAGGCACCAGGTGCCGAGGAAGAAATCGAGAGGCCAACCATACCCTGTCCCCGGATGCAAAAACCGGAGCTGGAGAGCGTCGGCGATCAGCAAAACGCTTAATCCGTTCCTGAGCGTTCTGAAGAGAAGTCAGAGCATTCTGATGACCCTGTTGAATATCCTGCAGCAGACAGACGACATCCGGAAAAGAAGATGCAGACGACACCCCTATAGGGAAGCAGGTAGGATGGAACCCATAGGAACAGTGAAACGGACTGGATCCCAATGATGCGTTATGTGCATTATTATAGGCATATTCTGCCAAAGACAACAACTCCGTCCAATTGTCCTGAGACGCTGAAACATAGCACCTGAGATAACCCTCAAGGGTCTGATTCAATCGTTCTGTCTGTCCATTCGTTTGCGGATGAAATCCCGAGCTCAAAGCACGGGTAACACCAAGCATCCTGCACAGTTGCTGCCAATATCTAGAAGTGTACTGGGGACCCCTATCAGAAACAATCGTATCCGGTAAGCCATGAACAGAAAAAATATGCGTAATAAAGATCCTTGCCATCTGCGCTGAGGTAGGTACCTTAGGCAAAGCCACGAAGTGGGCCATCTTCGTGAAGTAGTCAATAGTGACCATAATGGTCGTACATCCCGCTGACTTAGGAAGATCCACTACAAAGTCCGTGGAAATGATCTGCCATGGACGAACCGGAACAGGCATTCTCGTGAGCAGACCCAAGGGGGAACATCGAGGTGCCTTAGATTGTAAACAGACGGTACAGGCAGCCACATATTGCTTCACATCCTCCACAAGATTAGGCCACCAGAAGTTACGGCGGACCAGCTCCGTAGTATTGTTGACTCCTCGATGACCAGCCATAAGCGAGTCGTGACACATTGTAAGAATAGTCTTTTGGAGTTCCGTCGAGGGCAGAAACAGTTTCCGATGCCGGTAACCACAACCCTGAGAGATAGTGAGCCCCAGTGCCCGGAAAACGGCAGGGTTCTCCTGTTGAAAAACCAACGTAGCGTTGGCTACGGACTGAAGAAAACTAGAAATCACATGTACAAAACGAGCATTGGGAAATAAAGGTTCGGCCCGGAAATGAGCCCACTCAGTAGATTCCTTCCTAGATAAAGCATCAGCCTTTAAATTACTCTTGCCAGGAATGAAGGTAAACACAATCTCATACGGAGAAAAAAAATGAGCCCAACGGGCTTGTCTGCTATTCCGAGTTTGTGCATTCTGAAGGGCTCGAAGATTGTGATGGTCTGTCCGAACCTCAACCGCAAATTGGGCTCCTAGCAGCAAATGTCGCCATTCCTCAAAAGCCCGTTTGATGGCAAGCAACTCTTTCTCAAGGACTGTATTGTTCAGTTCCGAAGGAGAAAGGGTCTTAGACATATACGCAACGGGACACTCCACTCCCTGTTCATTTTCCTGAAGAAGGATAGCTCCAAGGGCGAAGTGGGAGGCATCCGACTCTACAATAAATCTCTTTCCTTGATCAGGAGAGAGCAGAATAGGTCCTGTCATGAAACAGTCCTTTAGGGAGGTGAAAGCTTCTTCTGCTTGCACGGACCAATGAAACGGAACCCCTTTCTTGAGGAGAGCCGTTAATGGCAAAATGATCTCAGAAAATCTAGGAATAAATCGCCGATAAAAGTTGGCAAACCCCAGGAATCGCTGGATATCCTTAACACAATTTGGAGAAGTCCAGTCTCGGATAGCAAAAACCTTCCGGGGATCCATAGAGACCCCCTGAGCGGATAGAATGAATCCCAAATATGCCACACTGTCTTGATGAAATTCACACTTGTCCAGCTTACAGAATAAATGATTGTCTAGAAGGCGCTGTAGCACATCTGTAACATGACCAATGTGTTCAGTGGGTGTAGTAGAAAAAAACAAAATATCATCAAGATATACAATAACTGAATGTAGGAGAATGTCAGAGAAAAGATGTTCCATAAAGCGCTGGAAGACTGCGGGTGCATTAGACAATCCAAATGGCATTACGCGATACTCATAATGTCCAAATGGCGTCCTAAAAGCCGTCTTCCATTCATCCCCCGATTTGATGCGGATGAGATGGTAGGCTCCCCGCAAGTCCAACTTGGTGAAAATCCTGGCACCCTTAATGGCTTCAAGGATGTCCGCGATTAGGGGCATAGGATAACGATCAGGGACCGTAATCTTGTTCAATCCGCGAAAGTCAACACAAGGACGAAGTTCAGCAGAGTCTTTTTTGGGAATAAAAAATAAGGAAGCCCCTGCAGGGGAGGTGGATTCGGCAATGAGACCATTGTGCACATTTTTGTGAAGATACTCCTTAAGAACCTCCTTTTCTCTTGCGGATAGCACATACAAGCGACCAAATGGGATAGGGTGGTCCGGAAGTAATTCGATGGCACAATCATCCCTACGATGAGGTGGCAGTTCAGCATATTCAGTATTGGAAAATACCTTATGGAAAGAGTGATAAGGCTCAGGAATCCCCTGAATCTGATTTAGCACAGTAGTTCTCAATCCCTCACCCCCGTGAGACAAGGCAGAAAGTAGTTCACCAGTACCGCGATGAAAACAGTGGGCTTGACAATGAACAGAACCCAGAAAAAATGTTCCAGCTGACCAATTAATGTAGGGGTTGTGCACCCTAAGCCAAGGTAATCCCAATATCACAGGATAATGGGCAGTCCGGATAATGTCTAAAGTGATGACTTCCCTATGAGTAGAAACGGACATCCGTAAGGGAACCGTCTGTTCCTTGATGGGACCCGAGACCAACGGACTCCCATCTACTGACTCAACGGGAATAGCAATAGATTTGGAAGAACGAGGAATTCTAAATTTGGCCGCCCAAATATCGTTAATGAAATTACCTGCTGCCCCACTATCCACCAATGCTGGAACCTCAATTAAACCCAAGGAATCACAAGAAAAGGTAACCTTTAGAACCAACATAGGGGTATCAGGGACATCTGTAATGTGGGATGAAATGGAGGAAGAAGGGGAACCGCTCACTGATTCCCTAACCGCGGTTCCCCTGACGGTCGGGTTCGAGCGTTTCCCTGCTTCCGAGAGAGAATGATCGTACAATTTTGTAAAAAATGCTCCTTGGAACCACAGTAGATGCATAACCCTAAGGTGCGACGTCGAAGTCGCTCCTCAGCGGATAAAGGACCACGAGCTGCACCTATCTGCATTGGTTCGTCAGGGAAGTTTCCCTTGGGGGAGACAATTGAATTGTCAGGCTGAGACCGGAAATTCTTTTGCCGTCTCTTTTCCTGACGTCTTTCCAAAATTCTGTAGTCCATCTGCATAACCATCGATATTAATTCGGCCAAATTAGGCTGGCGAGGAACTCTAGAGACCTCATCTTTTAGTTCTTCATTTAAACCCCGCCTTAAAAGCGTAATCAAGGCGTCATCAGCCCAGGACGTTCCTGCTGCCAATTGTTTGAAGCGAGTAATATAGACCAAGAGATCCAAAGAACCCTGACGAAAATCCAATAGTTGTTCTTGAGCTGACACTGTGACCTCCTGCCTCCCGAACATGGTCTTAAGACTATTAACAAAGGCAGGATATGAATCCAGAAGAATTAGATTGTTTGAAGTAACTAAAGGGGTAGCCCAGGCTAGAGCGGGACCGGTAAGGTGAGCAATCATGTGTCCCACCTTATCCCTATCAGTGTGAAAAAATGCAGTCTTAAACGTAAACTGCACTGTGCAAGATTCTAAAAACTCTCTCAACTTATACGGGTCTCCATCAAAACGTCCCCATGGTAAAGGTCCAGGAGGAAGTTCGGAACAACTAGGGGACCTCCCCATGTGTTGCCGTAATAAAGCATTCTCTTGTTTAAGTGCTTGGACTTCGGCCGTTAGCGACTGAACTGCCGCCAATAATTGCTGTTGTTGAGCCGGATCCATTTCAGTGAGCGCGCAAGGGGAAAAATAATTATTCCTGGAAACAGAATGTAAATATAGAAAAGAAACTAAGGTAAATCCCTTATTATAATTCTTTGGGCATTGCTAACTGTAATATATTGTTCTTGCATTTAAAATTTCCAGGAATAATAATGGTTCCCTGTAAACATGCACCCACTGACCTGATCCAGTAGCTCGAATGTGTTGAACATGAGAAGCCCCCCCGGGGGAATCTCTTCCTATCCCGTGATAGATTGCACCAGGAAGGAATTAACTCCCCAGGGAAACCCTCTGGGGAAGAAAACCCTGACTGCCTCAGCTGTTGGACGTCTTCTCTGTTAAGCAGGTTGGGTCGAGTCTCTGGCACAGTTCCAGGTGACTGAATGCAAATACCACAAAGAAAATAACGAAAGTAAAGATTAGAGACTGGTAAGTTTGCACTGAAGGACAGAGTGGAAGCAGAATATCAGCTGCCAAATAGTTACCCTTTATAAAGGAGATTGTGCCCTATAATGTCTCAGGATTGCATGTGTACGAATTCCTTCTGTGAGACACAGCGAGTGAGAACTCGTGGATATCGTGATGTAACTTCGGGAATCTAATATGATATGTAAGGGAAACATGAAAGACCTGAATTTAGAACAGGCTGACCTTTCTGAAATGCCATAGGAACAAATGAGAAGGAGAGAAGGGTACCTGACAGCAGATTCGGATTGTGATGCAAAGAAAAAGCCTTCTGAATTACACTGTCGGGAAATGAGTGAAGAGGCTGAATCGAATCAATGTATGCGAAGTGTTCAGACCGGTGCGATTGGAAGCGGTTACAGGTGAAATGAAAAGGATCTGTTTCGAGCCGTTCTGGCACTCGAAAACAGAGGTTAGGAGGCGGAATCTCTGCCCTTGGAGTACGACAAGAAAGCTTCTAAAAGACAGAACCAGTGGAAGGTATTAGCAAGGTGCAATGAGAAATTTAGTAAGAGTATAAGCCTAGGGGCGAACTTACGAAGCGCTGACTGGGGAGAGTAGCAACGCACTCGAGCGTTGTGCCTGCCGCAAGATAACCGGATCCTTGCTGAAGGGGTGGAGCCATAGTTGCAAGCATCCCTTGCAAGGCTGGAATACTGCAATCGGATGACGCCGCCATCTTGGGAGAAACAATGGCCGCCACCCGTGATTGGGACCAATGGCGCCACAATGACCATCTCCTTCTGTGGGATATGACACCAGGTCTACATAAAAAGTGCAAGCGGCACTGGTTCATAAATACGGCGAACCTTTTTGGGTCTCCGGCAAAGCGTTCGGGTGGTACTAAAAGAATATTTCCAGGTAAAACTATTTGCATAGGGTTGCTTGATGGAGCAGGAGCTGGGTTCCCCCCGAGTCCAGGTAAGGGTGTTTGCCCAGCTTGGTTTTGCAGCAGTTGCCTAGCAAGATCATCAGTGCGTTCCTTAGACACAATCAGTTCTCTCCTGAGAGCATTAGTTTCTTGGCGGGCGGAATGTACTTCTGCCCTATGTTCCCCTAATAATTGGGCCAGTTGGTCAGTTTCTGAGGTCTCCATAACGCCCGGGTGGGAATTTGTAGGGCGGCTTCGCGTTCTGTTACGCTCACCTGGCTCCCACAGGGGCGACGGTCGGAACTGGATAGCTGCGGCCTCCACCAACGTGACTCGTAGTGCAGTGATGACTGACTGAACTGGCCTGCTCAATTTCGTCTGCTTGACCCGTAGAAGTATTCTCCTGAAAGCGGAGAATGGGAATCAGCCACCCGTGGATTGAGCGAGCACACCCCCTCTGTTTTCCCACTAATCACCTCTGATATTCCCTTTCACCAGTCTCACCTTATAGTTTTGAATGATGAGCTCTCCATCCTGTGTGGAGTGCAGGGGCGCATAGATTACCAGTTACTTCACTGGTCCGAAGGAATTGGGTGAGTTCCAGACGAATATTGACTCCGAGGTAAGTGGCGAGGAGCCGTAAGTGTTTGGTTCGTAAGAGTTCAAAATGTCTGTTATTCACTCTTGTCCGATTCCTTCCTTTGTCTTGCAGCTTGATTCGAGAGGAGATTGTCCCGTAGCAGCTGATTGCATTTAGGTAAGTGTCTGTATTACCCAACACTGTCCGGTAAAAAATGCCAGTGCTTAACCTGTTGCTTTCTCTCTCCTTACAGGTGCAGCGTAAGACGATGTGGTGTGTAAAAGAATAATATCTCCGGCGGTAATTTGGTAAGTCTGTAGTGATAACAGAAATTGTCTTTGTTGGTTTTATCGGCTCACCTTATTGTCTTTCTTCGTCCCCTCAGGTGCCAGGAGTTCGGCGATGAATGATGGAGCAGCGCCGGGTCAAGGAGGTGCTGTGAAGACTGGAAAGTATAGCACGGCGCTACAGCTGGCGGTGCGATGCGCACAAAATAAAGTATTTTTCCTTGTTCGGATGCGCGAAGGATCCAGGATCAGATTAAGAATGAAGGTAATGTTCTTGCTCTAGCCTTTTCTTCTTATTTCCCTTCTTTCTTGGAGCTCCGGATTCGAGGCGGGCGTGGCAGAAGACTGGATGCTGGACTGACAGGCACAGTGAGCGTTATGCTGCAGGATGCAGAATAACGCAAAGCGTGTGCTGCTCATCGGGCGTGGTTTAAATAGCCTCCAAAGTAGTCCCAGGTAAGAAGTTCCCCAAGACCACACCCGAGTAAAAAATAGTCCCTGAAACAAAGTAGTTCCTTCCAGGCCTCATGTTGGCTTGGATTCTTTGCAGCATGGTCTGCATGAGGTAAGTTTATTCATATGAGCCTGGTGCCTATTGCGCCAGGACTGATCCCATATATGAGCAAGGCGCCTATGGCGCCAGGACTGAACCCAGGTAGGCCCCTAGGGGTGGCTGGGTTTTCAATAGGTGTCTGGATGCCTGCTCCCTGGACTGATGGACTTGGTCTGGATGTCCGGGGGTAGGCATCATGACACACCTCCTGATGAGAAGAGAGACACATCTATAGGGGAATAGTATGTTGTTTGATTGGTCCAGAGGTAAGTGGACTCCCGTCTACACTTTCCACATGATTGGAAACTTCTTTTGCTATGCGGGTAACTCCCTTATTGGTAGCCCATGGGTTGTCTATAAAGTTCCCAGCTGCACTGCAATCAACTTATTCTGGAACATTATTGTATTTTTGGCCATCCAGGACTATCCTAACTGGTAAGACCACCCAGGGCATCTCAATCATGTCTACCCTATTGGACTTCTGGTTACATCTTGGGGAACCCCTGGAATCTTCAGGAATCACGGCTCCCCCTTTGGCATTTCCCGACCTCATAGGGGGAGCCACAGGGCAATTCCTGACTAAATGTTCCTTGGAACAGCAGTACATACATAGCCCCAGAGACTTTCTACGGTTATGTTCTTCAGAGGAGAGGGGCCCCCTAGCCGCCCCTAACTGCATGGGCTCTTCTGATGTCACTGGTCGGTAAGTGACTAAAGGGAAGTCGGGACGACTCCTCGTTGACCCACCCTTTCGTCGCTCGCTGTTCCTCTCCTACAGTTGGTTGTCCAACTGCATTGAGAGGGTGATCATTTCTGCCAGGTTTACGGAGTGAAGGATTCGAGAAAGCTCGTCTTTTAACTCTTCCGTAAGACCACTGCGGAAAAGAGTTTTAAGTGTATTGTCTCGGCATGCAGTGTCAGCAGACATCTGTTTGAATTTAGTAACATACGTCAATAAATCCTGCAACCCCTGTCTGAAATCTGACAATCGTTCTTGTGCAGATACTGTAATCTCCTGATGGCTGAATATTGCCTTTAGGCTGTTTACAAAGGTGGGATGGGAATTCAGGATCGCATTGTTGGTAGTGACCAGAAGAGTGGCCCAGGCGAGAGCAGCTCACGTTAGGTGAGAGATCATATGGCCGACTTTGTCTCTGTCGGAGGGAAAGAAGGCTGCCTTGAAGGCTAATTGAACAGTACAAGCCTCTAAGAATTCTTTGAGTTTGTGGGGATTCCCATCATATTTCCCTCCAGGCAAGGGACATGGTGGGCGATCAAAGCTTTGTTGGGTGCGGTCAATTTGTTGGCGAAGGTAGGCATTCTCTTGTTTTAGTCCTTGCACTTCTAGAGTCAAGGAATGTACTGCGATAATGAGTTTCTGCATCTGGTTCATGTCAGCGCCATCCAACTCGTCAGTTTTGGCATCACAATCTATCATGAACATGCAGAAGCTTTCATTAGTTGACAAGGAATTGGAAAGCACTGACCTGTTCCAGATGCACCAATTAGAAGCTATAGAGAAATCCCCCTGCAGCAACCCTACTCCCCCAACATGATGCCAGGAGCCGGGGGATAGGATTCCCAGGGAAACCCTCTGGGGAATAAAACCCTGGTAGCAAGAGTCTTCCATCTGGTCTAGGTGTGATGCTGAGCCAGGAACAATCCCTTCACTGCTCAGCTAATCGTGCAAACATACAGCCTGCAGAAAAAGGAGACAGGCAAGGTGAGTATGGAAAGAGGTATATGGTATACTGATTAGAGGAAGAGGTTCCTGCTGTCTGTAGGTAGAAGGCTGGTAGGAATGATTCCTGTGCTGCGGATGGGGAAATTGGATGAAGGGCTGGTGTGGAATTACCAGAAGTTTGGGTGCGAAAAGGAGAAAGTCCACGCACCTGACAACACAGTAATCTGTGTCTTGCAAAGGTGTTGGAGTGAGAAGGTAGGAGTCCGAAGGATGTGGGTCGCAGAACAGAGATTCTGCTGTACGGGACAGAGAAAAGAAGTTAACGAGAACCCAGGGATCAGAATCGGGCGAGCACAGAGGTTTAGTTACTATCACATACCCGCCTGACTGAAGGATTGGCGTTGACTGGTCCGTGTCTGAGGGAATCACGGAGGGAGACTGAGGTGAGAAAGCCTAGCAAAAAGGCAGATAGAGTTAGCCTAAGAATGTATGGCAAAGCTTGAACTTAGTAGTAGGATCAAAGGCACTCACAATGCGCCAGCTCTAGAAGCACTAGTGACGCGCTGCTCCGTAGATTGCATTTGCAGAGATCCCCGACTGGGAACTGCAGTGGGAGGAGACAGGAAGTGAAAGTCCATGCCTGGAACAACTGAACAGGTACGCATCCCTTCTGATGCCATCTTGGGAGTAACGCGGCGAACTGAATGAATCCTTCTCCATCTCCTCCACAGAGGCCATCGCTGAATCAGGGTGTGACACTGGGAGTGCCTTTTCACAATCGTTGAATTTTTCCTCCGCAGACGACACAGTCTTGCTTGCATTTGAGAATTCTTTGTTGATCTTGCCCTGCTTTTGGTATAATACCACTGTTAAGCAGGTATTTGAGAACCTTGTCTCCAAGAAGAACTCCTTGTTTTTTATGGGGTAAAACCAAATAAGGGATTGTGATTTCATGCCCTAAGAAGTTCATGCGGGTCTTACACCACTGTGCCTTCTGAAAGGACAGTTTTGCACCAGCTTCCTGCAACTGGGTCAGAACATATCGTATTTCAGCTATGTGATCCTCCACAGTTGAGCTCTTGATTAAGACATCATCTACATAGGCCAGGTTTCCCCTTTGCCCCATGTCGGGCATGGCCCTATGTAGAAAGATATTAAATGAATTGCCAGAGTTTATGTATCCAAAGGGGGTTTCAGGTCCACGTTTACTGCTGCCCCCAAAGGTAAAGGCAAGTTTGTACTGGTCTTCTATACTCACGGGTACTGTACAGTAATCGTTGGTCAGGTCAATGGCGATATACACCTTTGGCCCTTAGATCTGGGCCATTCCTTGATCGATGTAGGGAAGGGGCCACCTTCACATGTGGATCTGTTTTTTTAACTCCCTATGGTCTGAGCAAAATCTCCATTGGAGATTGTTTTCAAGTATTCCCAGTACTGGGTTGTTAAAGGTACTGTAGATTGGAGGAATTATGCCATTGGAGTATACATTTTTAATAATCTCCATGATTACTCCACAGACATGAGAGGTAATCATTATTGCTTCACAAATACTGGAGAAATATTTGGGTCTGTAGGTATGGTGGTTGAATGTATATCTGTGCAACCACAATCATAAGAATCCACTGCAAAGACATCCTGAAAATCCCAAAACATTTGTTTCAACTTTGCTCCTCAGCGAGATTGATTTGTTCTTTGACCATCTGCTTAAAGCCTGGAAAGACCTCTGGCTTGGCAATTTCGGCGGTTTCCTCCAGTTGGGTGGAGAGATATCTTGTTATGGTGTTGGCCTGAACTTGAGGTTCCAAGGATGGGGGGTAGTCAATGTTGACTCGGAATACCACCTCATCCTTCCTGATGTCACAGGTCACAACTTCCAAACCATAAGGACAGGAAAAGTACACCAAGAAATTCCCCCTTTCCTGGTGAAAATCTTTTCTGGATTGCTATTGTCGTTAAAATTGTAGCAGACATTTGGACCAAGGATCTCATTACCTAAATCAGTAGAATAATGTTGGGCATCAACCATCATTGCAATAAAGGTTTCTGCACCCAAAGTGATACTTCGAGGGTCGCTGTTATCCACAAATATTCAAATGGTGTCATGTTCTAGGTCAACTAGTATGTAAATACAAACCTTGCTATTGGAGATGATAATTCAGATTTATGTAGGCATTCTGGTTTTTGAGGTTCTGTCCTCGCTTAATTTTTAGTGGAATTATGAATTATCACGCCTGTCCTGGGTTGGTAACCTCTTCTCTCACTTGAACTTCAACCACATACGGCAGTAATTGAGCTGACCAAAATGCATTCTCAGTGTTGTCAAAGCCCATGTGGTTACCCCGCAGTCGGAACCAAGCCTTGTGATTAATAAGGCCCAAATTGATTGCAAATTGATTGAGAATGTCAATGCCTAAGCAAAAGGCAGAGGTGACATCTCTCACAACCCACCAATTATGTTCTATACATTTATCAGCGATGGACATTCTAAGCGTGCACCTGCAATGCAGGAGATGTTTGGAATTTGGAGTTTCCATGCCCATTTCCCACTTATCAATTAATTTAAACGTGGTAATTGTCTGATCTTTTGGGAGTTTCCTGAATAATGCTTCGCTGATGAAACTTCTTCCATTATTCAGTGTCTTAAAGCAAAATCAAAACAGTAGAAAACATCGAAATCCGCAGGTAGCAGGCATTGTGGGAGCCTATTCAATCCACAGATGCTGCCTTTGTCCTTCCTGTAGGTGTGTTAGGTGTGGCAGGCTGGCATCTGCTGGAAAAAGGCACAAGGGACCCATGAACAGGAGAAGGAAGGGGAAGAACTACAAGTCACAGCAGTTGGGGACAAAAATTACAACTCCCAGCAGCCCTGGTGCCCCCTACACAGAAACAAGGCACACAGATCTAATAAACTCACGGGCAATGCTGAGGCCTATGCCCTGACTTGTGGCCATGCACGAGATCCGAACGTTTGTTCAGGCTCGACTCTTCCTCCGGGCGGATGCATCAATGCATCAAGGGAAGCTCCTGATCAGAAAATCCCATTGCGGTGCCCAGTCCTCGCTGAAGAGATCCATCAGGCCCTGCAAGCTTAAGAGATAAGTGCAATTAAAAACGAAGAGCGAAGCATGCCTTTAACATTCTACTGACCGCATGCCAGTGTTGGGACAGGCATGGGAGGGGCTCTGGTTCACTGCAGAGGCATTTACCGGCTCAGTGAAGGTACGAGGGGGGACTCGGCTAACACAGGGATCACATCAGAGCACTAACCGCATGCAGCATAAGCTCCCTACTGTTTAGAATGCATGTATTCTTTGATCCTCAGTGAAAACCTAACGCTTTGAGTAGCAAGAGCGTACACTAACTGTTTCCCCCTTTGCCAGTCATAGACGTGGCTCACAAGCCTTGGAAGACTGCAGAACTGCAGACTGCAGAGACGTCTCACAGAGCCCATGCAAAACAGCCCAAGCTAATTGCTGGTTTTCTTTTTATGTGATGCAAAACTACTGTGTTTGTGTAACGTTATTTAGCTGCTAGACAGCAGTGGTGACCTGAGTTCAGTTATTCTTTTATATTCGTTCAGACCAGAGCACTAGACAGGTGCTCCACTGTTTTGTGACATTTTATGTGCAATTGCAATGAACAGCAAACTTTAGTGGGTGCTTACTAAAATGCCTCATGCTGGTGCACTGAGTAGGGCTGAGTTAAGCACTGCAGTTGTTCCATTGGTGATCACTACAACCACAAACTGGGGGGAATAACTCAGTGCTGATATTGACTGAGTGGTGAGCCTCTAGTGTGAATGCATGAAGGAATGTGAATGCATGTATGTGTGAGCATGCAAAACCAGCAGATGGTGCTCCAAGAATTCAACAACACAGCATACCAACACAACTCTAGCTGGACAGGCTTGCAAGACAAGAGCCAAGGAGCATGTTTTCCCTGTAATCCCTCTACCTATCCATCACCACTCCCTAAACCTCTATCCGGTGTTCCTACTACCCTCAACCCATCCAATCTGTAAACCCTAACCCTCTTTCCCCGTGGGGGTCGCGGTGGCCTGAGTTACTAAGTTCCAGGTGCCAAGACCACCAAGGGGAGGTAGGAGTGTGTGCTGCTTCTGCGCTGGATCAGGATTCGTTGTGACAGTAGCATGAACCCACGTATTATCAGCACCCAGGGAGCATGAGTTCAGCCGCCACTGAGGAAATAGCCCAAGTACTGCACAAATTGAAGGCTGAGTTAGCAGCCACAAGACAGGACTATGCCACGTTGGCCACTCGTGTGCAGGTGCTTACTGCGCAGGGAGGTCCACTCCCTGACAGGGGCCAGCAGTTTCCCCAAACCCAGTCCAAGTTCAGGTAACCGCTGAGCCACCTATGCACCCGGCCACCCCAGAAAGGTATGGGGGGACCCACAGAAATACACGATCTTCATCACACAATGTCAGTTGCACTTTCTAATAAAACCAATATCTTTCAGTCTGACCAAGCCCGTAGAGGATTTGTCATCTCATATCTCACGGGGGATGCTGCAGTTTGGGCCACACCTGTGTTACAAAAAGATGATGCCGTGTTGTATGATTGGCAAAGTTTTAAAGAAGTATTTGGGAAAGTCTTTAATCGAAAGTCAGCTTCTCTCATGAGAGATCGAGAATTACTTACGTTGCGACAAGGTAATAAAGACTTAGGGCCTCATTATGACCCTGGCGGTACGGGATAAACAGCGCCGTAAAAGGTGCCAGCGCCGTTTACCCCGTACCGCCTCATTATGAGGTCCCCTCGCGGGACCCAGGAAACAACTCCTGGTCAAACCAGGCGTGCTTACAGTTCCCACAAGGGGAAAAGGGAGCAAACAACGGGCCAACTCGTAATGGCCCGTTGTTTGCTCCCTCTCCCATTCCCATTTCAGCCCTATAGGGGCTGAAATGGGAATGGGGAAGGACCGGGTCCTTGGAGGGAGGAATTACCGGGCCTTCCGAACTCAGAATGGTCCGGTAATTCCTCATTCTGAGGAGCCGGACGCGATTTCGGCGGCAGCCATGCCGCCAATAGCTGCATGGCTACCGCCGAGGTCGTAATGAGGCCCTTAATCACGTATGAAACATCCTTTAATCACTTGGTAGTTGAAGCAGAATGGCCCCACAAAAAAAGACTAGCTCTATTCCCCCAAGGGCTTGGAGATGATCTAAAGGACCTTATTGCAGAAGTAGACCCACAGTCGGACACATGCACTGGAATGATCGATCTGGCCTTGCGTTTGGATCATCACCAAGGTGAAATGAGGCAAGCCAAACAAAGGTGGGAAAGCAAGCAGAGCCAGCGAGGCTGGACTATCAGAGATCCACACCCGGTAAGAGTGAGAAGACTCTGGAAGCCGAACCAATGCAAATAGGGTCAGAACGAGGGCCCATATCGAAAGAAGAAAGGGAAAAGCGGAGACGTGATAATTTGTGCATGTATTGTGGTAATTCTGGGCACTTTGTGAAAGAGTGTGGAGCTAAACCAAAAGGAACCCCGTTGCTAGGAAACTCCAGCGCTCACCAGAGAGGGGTGGACCTGCCGAGCCAAAGCCAATTCAGTGCCCCCACTCATGTGCTAGCCAACGTGACCCATGCCTATAAGTCTCACATCACAGTCACACAAATTCTGCAAACCCGTCAGAAATACCTACCAGTACCTCTCATGTTGGATTCCAGAACCACAGGAAATTTAGTAGATGCTTCATATGCACAATCACTAGTGGGTCTCATGGGAAGAAAAGAGGCAGTCTGTTCCGTGAATGAATCCCTGTTAAAGTCCGGACCAGTAACGCAGCACACTGAAGAAGTAGTTTTGAATATCCAAGGGCACAAAGAACTCATCCGACTCGATGTTATAGCGGCCCCACATTTTGGGCTAATTCTGGGGTTACCTTGGATCACGTTACACATTCCCACCATCGACTAGGCACAGGGCATGGTTAGGTTTTCATCTGAATACTGCAGCAGCCAATGTTCCAAGGAGGACGGGCGAGTTGTACAGGTATTAGGTGCAACGCAAACAACCACTGCAGACCAGGCGGAGCATCTACCTCCAGAATACAAAGAATACCGAGACATCTTCATCAAGGCAGCAGCAGAATCGCTACCCCCACATCGGTCGATTGACTGCAGGATAGATATGGAACCAGGAGCCACATTACTGTGTAGCAGGATTTATGCAATAACGTAATCGGAAAATAAATATCTCAAGGAATACATTGATCCTAATCTACATATCGGGTTTACACGCCATTCTACCTCACCCGTATCTTCACTGCTATTCTTCATCCCAAAGAAAACCGGAGACCTTATGTCGACTACCGTGCAGTGAACCGCATCACTGTGAAGAATCGTTATCCTCTTCCCCTCATACTGGTCCTGCTAGACCAGATGCGTGGAGCAACTATCTATACCAAGTTGGACCTATGGGGCACATACCATCAGGTGCGGGTGCGTGAAGAAGACGAATGGAAGACTGCATTTAGAATGGAATTTGGACTATATGAATATCATGTCATGCCATTCAGTCTCTGCAAGGCACCTGCCACCTTCCAGCTTTTCCTGGACGAAGTTCTTCGTGGATATTTGGACATTTTCATTGTGGTCTACATAGACGATATACTAATAGACACCTAGACCAAAGAAGAACATGTACAACATGTGAAAGCCGTGTTACAGCGTTTGCAGGAACATCATTTGTACGCAAAACATGAGAAATTCTCTTTCCATTGTACTACGGTGGAGTACCTTGGGTTCCTCCTATCACCCGAAGGAGTCAAAATGGACACCCATTAAGTGCAAGCTGTCCTGGATTGGCCTGCTCCAAAGAAAATCAGAGAAGTGCAATCAGTATTAGGGTTCACAAACTTCTACAGAAGGTTTATCCAAGACTTTTCCAAGAAAGGTTTTGCCATCAAATGACTTCTTAAGAAAGGTGCACCGTTTGTGTGGGATGCAGAGGCAGAACGCAGTTGCAATCATCTAAAGAAGGGTTTTACCTTGGCGCCAGTACTGTTACATACATCCAGTTCCAAAACAACAATTCTTAGTGGAAACAGACGCTTCAAGTTAGGCACAGTTTTATCCCAGCGTGATCAATCAGGCTATCTACACCCAGTAGCATACTACTCAAGGAAGTTGAACCCAACAGAACAAAATTATACAATAGCTGATCGAGAACTTCTCACCATCAAAGCAGTCTTTGCTGAATGGAGGTATTACTTATTGGGAGCACCACACACCATTATAGTTCTAACGGATCATCGCAATCTTCAGTTCTTGAAATCTGCACGTTGTCAGGTTGCTTGATTGTCGTGAAGAGTATGATACCTCCGTCCCCAAGTACCACAGAGAGAGAATACAAGATTACTCCCTATGCGATCATTGAGGGCACAGGTGGGTAGTTCTTGAAGCCCGGAACCACGGAATGTCAAACCCCGAGGCAGCTGCAAAGAAAAACCTTTATTAGCAATCAAATGAGTACAGTACAAGAAAACAAGCAGGATAAAGAGCAGTGCTTACCTAAGCTGATGGGTGATGTGGGCCCTGAATCCTATACTGGACGATAATTCCGTGGAGGGGCACATGGGCTGGTTTCCCCGATGGCAATAGGGAGAGGAACAGCCCTCCTGTAACTGATGAAACGAGTAAAAGGACCAGAATCCAAAGTACTTGGTAACGTAATGCAGTGAAGAGGAAAAATGCCAAGTCCATTCAGGGTAATCCGAGGCAGTCCAAAAGGCGTTCCGAGTTTGATTGATCCAGCTAAACACAGCCAAAGGACGTGAGCAAAACAAATCCGAGTAGCAGTCCAAGAGTTGAGTGCCGTGAAACACAAAGTATTCGAACGCCGTACAGAGTCCTCCGAAGAACAGCTGTGAAGCGCGGAATTGCGGAAGTTCAGTGCTTAAGTAGTGGGTGCTTCCACGTCACATAATCCTCGAGTGAGATGGATGATCGCATCACGTGATCCGCAAGCGCAACACGTGAGCGCTGTTTAGATCTCAATGATCTCAATGATCGCGGAAATGTCTTTCTGCATGCAGCATCCTGCAGCCAGCATCTGCGAGCTCCCTCCTGCAGACGCCATGGCAGACGCCAGTGAAGGAACGGGGAACCCCTGAGTCTGCATATGTGGCCCTTGGGGTAAACCCGCTCACGTAACACCCGTCCAGTGTGAGTGACAGGAAATGGGAAAATGGCTGGGATAACTGAGGCATTGTGAGTGTTGCCTGTCCTAGATGCAGTCTGAGTGTTTTCAGTCCTAGATGCTTGTGAAATAGGGACGGAATGAGAGGATAGCGTGACAGAGCCCCCCCCAAAGGCCCACGACCCCGTGGGCACAGTGGATTGTCCCTATGGAAACGTGAAACTAAACGAGGGGCATGTACATCACCTGTGGGAATCCACAAACGCTCCTCCAGGCCATAGCCCTTCCAATCCACTAGGTATTGCAAACTCCCCCTGAAGACACTAGAACCCAGAATAGCAGATACTTCAAACACATCCTGGGAAGAAGGGGAAACCGGGGCCCCAGGGGAACGAAGACGGGTAGGAGCAGGGCAAGGTTTAAGAAGAGAGACATGAAAGACAGGGTGAAGCTGCCACGAAACCGGGACTCGAAGTCGATAGGCCATAGGGTTGATCACCCGGGAGACCACAAAAGGACCAACGAAACAGGGCAACAACTTGCGGCAACCCTGCAGATGTAGATGGCGGGAAGAAAGCCAAACTCTATCCCCCACAGCAAACAAAGGGGCAACAGAACGCTTCTGGTCCGCGGCAGCCTTCATTGAGTCCTGGGCGTCTTTGAAATGCAGCAAGGTCTGCGCGTGGACAGCTGAGTCATCTCTGATGCAGGAAGAGGCAGGCGGGTTACCAGAAAGCGAGAAATCAGGGATGGGCAGGATCTTAGGGTGCTGACCATACAGGACATAGAAGGGAGAGAAACCAGTGGAGGAGTGCACCACGTTGTTGTAGGCGAATTCAGCCAGATGCAAGATGCAAAACCAGGACTGTTGATGCTGGAGTGTCAAACAACGGAGGTACTGCTCCATGGTTTGATTAACCCTCTCGGTCTGTCCATCCGTCTCAGGATGGTAGGCCGAAGAGTAACGTAAATCGATCCCCACTAATTTAGTCAAGGCACGCCAGAAACGAGAAGTGAATTGAGGACCCCTGTCGGACACCAATACTGACAGCAAACCGAAAAGGCAGACGATGGACTTAAAAATAATCCCGCCAGGACAGGGGGCGAGTATGGGATAAACCGTGCCATTTTGGTGAATGAGTCTACCACAACCCAGATGGAATCAAAACCCTGAACTCTGGGGAGGTCCGTCACAAAATCCATCGTCAAGGTATGCCAAGGCCTCGAGGGGATGAGTAGAGGCTGCAGGACTCCCAACGGGCGCCCTTGCGGTGTTTGGATTGGGCACAAACAGAGCAGATGTTGACATAGCATTCTACATCCCTTCTCATGGAAGGCGACCAACACCAGCGTTGTAGAAGCGAGAGTGTTCTTCGCTGACCAGGATGTGCATGAACAGGGAGATCATGGGACCATTCAAGGGCTAGATTGCGGACATCAGTGGTAGGTAAAAAAAACTTGTTCTGGAAGAAGGGCAGACCGTCTTGCAATACCAAATCCCAATCCAGAAGTAAGGACGGGTGAGTGGAAACCCACGTGCGGACCATATCCAGCAGAGTCAGAGAAGGGGTACAAAGACATATCACATGTTTCTTATCTAGCAAGGTTTCGGGATAGACTGGCAATGAAACCCCCCCAGGAGAGCGAGACAAAGCATCCGCCTTTCCATGAACGGTACCAGGACGATGCATGATCTGGAAATCGTAAGCGGCAAAGAACAGATGCCACCTGACATGTCTGCTATTAGAGCACTTTAGTGATGCTAAGTCGCGGAGATTCTGATGGTCCGAGAAGACCGTCACCCGGTGTTTTGCCCCCAGGAGATGGTGACGCCAGACTTGGAAAGCTTCTTTAACAGCTAGAAGTTCTTTTTTGGTCACCATATAGTGACACTCTGTGGGGTTGAACTTTTGGGAGTGAAAGGCGACCGGATGCAATCGTCCAGTAGTGACACACTCTTGAGATAGGATTGCCCCTGAGGCGAACGAGGACGCGTCCGCCTCAACTATGAAAGGGAGATCGCTGTCAGGGTGTTGAAGGACAGGAGCAGTGGTAAATGCAGCTTTAAGGGTATCGAATGGAAGCTGTTGATCGTTGGACCATTTGTATGGGACAAGAGGACTGGTCAAAAGAGTAAGAGGCGCTGCTATGGAGGAAAATCCAGATCTGAATCTTCTATAATAGTTCGCAAAACCCAAAAAAGACTGCAATGCTTTAAGAGTGGTGGGGACCGGCCATTCCAATATTGCCTTGACTTTGACGTGGTTCTTAGCGAGGCCGTCAGGGGTGATGTGGAACCCTAAAAACTCAATGTTGTCAGTGTGAAACTGGCATTTTTCAGGTTTTGCAAAAAGGGAAAACTTGCATAGACGCTTTAGTACCTCCCTTACGTGTAGGACGTGTTCCTCTTGAGAACATGAAAAAATGAGAATGTCATCTAGATAGACCGCCATGAAAACATCTAGAATATCACTAAATATCTCATTCATGAAGCGCTGGAATGTGCAGGCGCATTGCAAAGGCCGAAGGGCATGACCAGATATTCGTATAACCCGTAACGAGTGCAAAAGGCCGTTTTCCACTCATCACCCTTTCGCACACGTACTAGATTATACGCACCCCTGAGGTCCAACTTGGTGTACACTGAAGCATGCGTGAGGCGATCTAATAGGGGCGTAATGAGAGGTATAGGATACCTATCCTTTTTGGTGATGGCATTCAGGCGTCGATAGTCAACACATGGGCGGAGATCAAGGGTCCTCTACGTCATGACGTTCTCCACGTAGAAAACAAAAGGTCCTTGACTCTTAAAGCAACTTTTTCTGCTTTACTCTGGGAATCCCACGCTCATGGCTTCACCGCTCCCTCCGACCACCGACATCACATTTATTTAATGTGTTCAATTAATTAATTCAGCCCAACAATCAGCTGATCACCAGCTCCCTCGGCAGAAGCACTGACGTCACCATTTGAAACAGGTGAGGGAATGAAGTAGAGCTCTGCAGCACTTTTCCTCAGGTTGCATATGGAATGCTGGTTAGTAGCCCAGAGGGGCAGGTCTGTGCTCCAGCGTGGCAGGCTGGTGACCCGTTGGTGGCGGCGACGGGTGGAAGGTGATGCGTGATTTCTTGAAGGACAGAAGTTGTTGTTGTTTAGATGGTGGGGTGCCGTTACCGGATTGTTAGTTACGCCTGGTAGTCCAGCTGTTATATTCTTGGTCTTTTAGAGTGACTGGCAGAGTATTTGTGCTTGAGGCCTTTTGATGGTTAGGTGTGATGACAGCTTTAGGTCATGGTGTGTTTGAGGTGTGACACTGGACTGGTTGGGATTGTAAGGGAAGGGGGTGTTAGGATTAGCCTTCCCTTCTATGGTTTATAAGGGAAGGAGGTGTGAGGATCAGCCTTCCCTTCTATGGTTTCACCTTCTGAATGCTGTATGTATGTGGTGATGTCATTTGTGGAACGTATGAGGTATCTTGGAGTGTTTGTGTATGAATGGGTTCTAACCCAGGCAGTTGATCTAAGGAAGCCTGGGTGGTGGGAGCCAGTGGGTTTCTCTCATGATTTCCTCCTATCTCCTAATGGACTTGATGACACCTAATTTGTACCTGTACTGAAGAATCTGAATAAAGCAACCATTAAGCATACCTGCAACTGTATCCTGTTTATATTACTATGACCCAGACCGGGTCATAACATCAGGTCTACATAAGGAATTCCATGAATACGTGCAACAATGTGAGGTGTGTGCTTGGGACAAGACTGATCATCGAAAGCCAATGGGTCTTCTACGGTCACTTCCAACACCCACACAGCCTGGCATACCATTTAGTTAGATTTTATCGTAGAACTACCTTCTGATCAAGGATACACTGCAGTATTGGGAGTAGTGGACTCACTTTCAAAACATGTTCACTTCATCCCTTGCAAGGGGTTGCCAACAGCTAGTGAGTTTGTGGATTTGTTCCTACAACATATAGTCCATCTACACTGCATACCACAGCATATAGTCTCAAATCGTGGATCACAGTTCTCTTTCAAATTCTGGCGCCTGTTTTGTAAAAAAATGGGTATCAGTCTACACATTTCCAGCAGTTATCATCCGGAAACAGACAGACAAACAGAGCGTCTGAACCAAAAACTTGAGCAGTATCTGCGCTGTTTCACACATAGCATTGAGGGAGTCTTGGTGGAGGCCCTTTGGCTTACTGAGCTAGCATATAACATGCATCCACCTGATATTCTCCTTTTTACATCATGTATGGGTATAATCCACATGTTCAACCCACTGCTACCCAAGTTCCGGATATGTTACCATCAGTCCAAGCACGAATCAAGCTCTTAACACAGACTTGGAAGAAAGCACAACAGAACCTAGTTATTGCTAAAGACACAAGCAAGAAGTATGCCGACAGAAAGCGGCAAGCCAGTCCAGACTATAAAGTAGGTGACAAGGCCTGGTTGTTAACATGACATGTACAGTTACCTGGATTTCAAAAACTGAAGCCCCGTTTTCTTGGTCCATTCCGCATTGCACAAATCATAAACCCAGTCACTATGCGATTACAATTTCCCTCCCATATGAAAATACACCCTGTGTTCCATGTTGCGCTTCTAAAACTAGCCGAACCTCATACACATATGGAGAGACCACCACCCATTCTGGTAGAGGGGTATCCTGAATACGAGGTACGAGCCATCCTCAATTCAAGAATAACAGGGGGTCAGATGTATTATTTCATTGAATGGGTGGGCTTTGGCCCTGAAGATCATTCATGGGAACCTGCCACTGATATACATGCTCCTCGGCTCTTATGCCTGTTTCACTGCAATCATCCAACTAAACCAGGTTCTTCGCTGGGGAGGGGATGTCTTCTGTGGGGAGGGGAGGGGATGTACTGTTGTAAAGCAAAAGCAAAACAACAGAAACATAGAAAGCAGCAGCTAGCAGGCATTGTGGGGACCTATTCACTCAGCAGATGCCGCCTTTGTCCTTCCTGTAGGTGTGTTAGGCGTGGCAGGCTGGCATCTGCTGACAAAAGGCGCAAGGGATCCATGAACAGGAGAAAGAAGGAGAAGAACTACAAGTCACAGCAGTTGGGGACAAAAACTACAACTCCCAGCATCCCTGGCACCCCCTACACAGAAACAAGGCACACAGAACCTATAAGCTCTCTGGCAGCGCCCAGGCCAACGCCCTGACTTGTGCATTTGTGCGAGACTGGAATGCTTGTTCACGCTCGACTCTTCCTCCAGACAGATGCATCAAGGGAACTTCCTGATCGAAAGCTTAAGAGATAAGTGCAATTAAAAACTGACATTTGTTCAGAAGAACAAAGCATGCCATTCACGTTCTACTGACTGCATGCCAGTGTTGAGACAGGCACGGGAGTGGCTCCAGTTCACTGCAGAGGCATTTACCGGCACAGTGAAGGCACAAGGAGGGACCCAGATAACACATAGGTCACAAGCACTAACCGCATGCAGCATAAGCTCACAAGCCTCGAAAGACCGCAGGACTGCAGAGATGGCTCACAGAACTCATGCAAAACAACCCAAGGTAAGTGCTGGTTTTCTTTTTATGTTATGCAACACTACTGTGTTTGTGTAACGTTATTTAGCTGCCAGACAGCAGTGGTGACCTGAGTTCTGTTAATCTGTTATATTCTTTTATATTCATTCAGATGAGAGCACTAGATAGGTGCTCCACTGTTTTGTGGCATTTTATTTGCAATTGCAATGAACAGCGAACTTTAGTAGGTGCTTACTAATACGCCTCATGCTGGAGCACTGAGCAGGGCTGAGTTAAGCACGGCAGGTGTTCCAATGGTGATCACGACAACCACACCCTAGGGGGAATAACTCAGTGCTGATATTAACTGAGTGATAAGCCTCTAGTGTGAATGCATGAATGAATGTGAATGCATGTATGTATGAGCACGCACAAACAGCAGAAGGTGCTGCAAGAATTCGACAACACAGCGTACCAGCACCACGCTAGCTGGACAGGCTCTTAAGACAAGAGCCATAGAGCATGTTTTCCTTGTAATCCCTCTACCTATCCATCACCGCTCCCTAAACCTCTATCCGATGTTCCTACTACCCTCTACCCATCCAATCCCTGGACCCTGGTGGCCTGAGTTACTAAGGTCCAGGGGCCAAGACCGCCAAGGGGAGGCAGGAGTTTGTGCTGCTTCTGCGCTGGAACAGGATTCGTTGTGACATTCAGCCATAGACTGGTGAGAATAGGCTTCTCCCTTTCATTTATCTAAATGGGGAAAAACAGCTGTTCACAATTTATTTGGATGTCAGTCAAACTTTTAGCTGGTTATTCATCATCTTTTGTCATGGGATTTGGGTTTTCTTCCGATTGTTGCTTGGTGTATTTCCTTCTAGTGTGGAATTCTACTTAAAGCTGGAAGGGAGGTGCATTTAAAAAAATGGAGAAGGGTTCCCATCACCAGTTTGTTCTCCTACAGAGATGACAGTGATTTCTGGGACTTTATTGTTCCTAAAATGGAGTTCTTTTTTGTCGGACCGTTGATCAATCATGTGGCATGTGCCATTCAAACTCAATTAATTTGTACTTCATTTTAATTTGATTGGCTGGTTAGTCTGAGTCCAGGGGAGCATGTTCACGTAGTCAATCAAGGGTGATAACTTCCGAAGGAGGTCATTCCCCAATATACAAGGGGTGCCCTCTGGAGTGATGACTATTACTGGGTGTTTCACCCTATGTCACCCAATTCTTATCTCCAGATGTGCTGTCCCTTCAAAGGAAATATTATTCCATCGATGTTTTGGAGTTGTACAGGAAGAGGTGTGAGGGGAATTTGTTGACTCTCCCTCCTTCCTGAATTCAGTTGGTTGAAGGCCTTTTTGGACAGGAGGGTGGCTTGGGATTCAGTATCCACCAGCACTGACAGTGCATAATGACCCTGTACCTTGACGAAAGCATAAAACCTTATTTCTCTCTCCTCAAAGGGATAAAGAAAATGTGCATTAGTTGCCAGTTTAGCAGTTAATCTTTTCACATTGAACTCCAACACTGCGTGATCTTGGACATTTTTCGGTGTCAGAGTCCGGGAATCTGTAACAAAGACTTTGCACCAAGAAACAAGTGGGATGCGGAAGTCCACTTTTTCCCCTGATTCTTTGCTGTCCCCCTTTTCCTGGGGACAGTTACCCGAACCTGTTTGGGGGGAGGATACCTCATTGCTGTCTGGGTCATCTGGGTGACATTATTGGGGTTTACTAATTTGATTGCTCTGGGTCTGTCTCTGTACTTACCTAGTCTAAATCAGGGGCTTTTGGGATCCCTTTTTTCTTGGGAGGGATCCCTCCATCCCCAAAAGACAGGATTTTCTTCCCTGAGTCCTCCATGGATTATTCTCCTTAGAAAGGAATGATGCAGACTTCCTTCACAAAGTGGATTATCTTTGCTTTCGATTTCTCCTACTTATCCTCTGTTCCCTAGGTTCCAGCTTTTTGTGGGTAGAAGATTTATGTTCAGGTTCAGAGGTTTTCAGGGTTTTGTTCCGGTGGGAATGGAAGCTTCCTCTATGGCTCCACATCTACCTTTCATTCAGACTCCGTCCTCTGGAACCTGTGTATTGTCTGAGGTTTCTTCCCGTCATTGCTCTGGGGCACCAGACCCGGGTGTCGAGTTATTCTGGGCATCGAGTTCCAGTGGAGGGTTCTGCTGAGCCCACAACTTGCTGTAGAGGAGCAGCTGCATGCCTCTGCAGGAAATCCCACCCCCCTGCCTCCTATATGTTGGAAGTTGGAGCCTGTGGCATGTTTGACACCAGCAGTTGGGCCAATTCCGCAGCAAGTGTTTGAGAAAAGGTATCCTCTGAAATAACCCTATCGTATGTATCACCAAAGAGATGATAATCTGAGGGAGGAACTCCCTGAAGAAATATGAAAAAGAGTGCAAGAGAAGCCAGTGACGTTACAAGAGACGAGCTTGGCGCACTGATAATACTGGCTGAAGAGAACTCATTGATCTTGCGGAAACTGACAACGAAGTTAAGAATTGAGTAAACTTTAATATGCAGAAAAGAAGATTGCACGCTTGCAAAGTGCTATAGAAATGTGACCGTTCAATGATTGTACAGATGCTGAAATGCAAGTAGACTAAGTGATAAGAGAAGCTGGCTCTACACAGTGACTAGACTGCAGGCAAAGCCTCCATTGTATAGACGCTGGACACTGGTGTTATGAATTTTAGTAAGCTGAAACCAATGTAGAAGAAATTCTGAGAATTGTGTTGAAGCACAAATAAGCTGAAATCCTGGAAGAGCCTGCCAGGGCTGTCTGGCCTGGCATCAAAACAGAAGTAGCATGGTTGGTTATCTATTCTCGAAAGCAATAAACGTTAGATGGATGAATCATCCCTTATCGAGGGGCATAGAAAGAACAACCAATGTGCCCAGTTGTATTAATTTAAGACATGTTAATGCCCCAGAATAGACCAGAATCATGGTCTCTTGTCACGTGAGCTGAGGATGTAAATATAGTTGAATTTGGTGTCCTAGAAATATGATAGTGAAAGCCTGTATTCCAATATATTCCCACAGACAAGGATACTTTGCAAGGTCAAGTTCAAAGGCAATCTGCATGGCAGAAGGCAAGGGTGAAGAGAGATGTTGGGCTAATTGGGTGGGGAGGTAATGTCAAGCCCACCTCCTGCCACCTGGGTATGAGCTTTTGTGCTGATAAGTGAACCGAATATTCCAGACATTGCACGGGTATGCCAAGCAATTGCAGAAGGCCGCATAATGAAGGCCCTAATAGTTTGAGAGCCAATGATATACCATGTACTTAACAGTGTTGAAGATGACATATTTTAGAGGTAGGCATATTTTGTCCACCTGACAGTAGATAGCCAATCACAATCCCAACCCTTATAGAAAGTATACTTAGATGTTCCCCTTGAACATATTGAACGAACATCCATTTATGTCCCTTGTAACCTCCCTGTTTTAGATCACTGTTAATAAAACAGCAACCTTTGCCATCTTCCTGAGTTGTTTCAGTTATTTGGATTCACAGTCACTCTGTGAACCCCATCCATTGCATGCACAATACCAAAGAAACTTAAGTTCACGTGGTAGCGCTACAGATGGTTTTTCAGACGATCGAGTATACTTCACCATTAGCCGGAAGATCGCTAGGTTTCCTGAGGAGAGCGGCTGATAGAAATAAACTTGCAAGAAGAACCAAGATGGTGGGCAGGTCCCCCTTTGATGAAATCCCTTCCCAGTTTCCACGGGCGGTCTGCGGGTGGAAGATGAAGTGGTCGGATTGGAGGAGGAGTTGATACCGAAGGCCTCAAGCCAATTAACGAAAGAATGGTGAGTAGACTAAGGGGAATGGCAAATTAAGGGGATTGGATTGTGATAATGTTTTAAGTAACAGGAAATATTGTGTGAATAAAAGATAGTGCCTAGAAGTCCTGGCTCAAGGGAGTTTCAGAAGGAGACGTTTCAAATCCCAACAGGGGTAGAGCAGAAACATATAATGTGTAAATAGGTTTATGTAAGGTGACGTCTCAAACCCTGTTTAGGGTATAAAATAAAGGCGAGAGAGAAAAAGGTGATCACAGTGTTTATTAATGTGTAATGTCGACTAATCTGTATGTTGTTTGATAAGTAAAAATATCAAAGACCGATAGAAGTTTTGAAGTAATTGAAAAAGTTGAAGAGCAATAGTGATTAAGCATAGCAAAGTGATTGGTGGCAATCAAAAGATAGAGAAAGCTAATCAAGAAATTGGAGGCTTGATCAGCGATTGATGGTGCGTGCTCATATTTGTTGGTTTAATGGCATTGAAAAAGTGGTGATTTAAGCAAAAGTACAAAGGCCATTTCATAAGTCTGGTAAATATTGACAGTCAATTGAGACTTGTCATTATGGGAGATACTCCTCTGATACACTTATGTAAAACATGACCAGAGCATATGCCCAAGCTCAATCAGTATAGTGCAGAATGGATGAAAGGCGCACAACAGATAAAATGTTCATGCCATGGCCACAAGGGGGATTATTGTGAAAAGGGGTATTGCAACATATGACCACATACTTGCACGCTGCGTACACGAGAAAGAAATTAGAGAAAAGATTAGTGATTATAGAGCTCTGTAAAATGTACCAGGATGAAAGGGAAGACCCTCCACCTGAAGAGTGGATGCTTAGTCAGCTAAAGGAGGAAGGTGTTGAGCCTTCAGCTCTCCTTACCTCGCCTGAAGTAAAAGGTGCTAGCACGGAAGAAATTGGCTTATACCCTTTAAAGGAGTTGAAAGCGGCGACAGGGTATAGTAATCTGAAATACGAACCTGCAGCTTACAATAGTGATGATAGTCTAGAGGAGAACAAGAGAAAAAAAGAGATCTACAAGATCATACAAGACAAAGAAGAAAGGAGTGAGTGGTCGAAATTGTCGACAGAAATAGACAGGGAAATTAGCTGTAAAGGAGACAAGGATAGAGCTGACGAGATAGCGCTCGTGCAGAACGAATGGATGGGAGGACAGTCTTACTTAAAATAGATGGGAAGAGTATTGAAGAAGTTAGGCAAAGAGAAGACAAGGATGAAAAAGAAAGAAAGGATAAAGAAAGAGAGAATAAATTGAAATAAGATGAGCAAAAAAGGAAGAGCAGAGAGCGACGAGAACCGGTATACCAGGAGGAGCAAGAGATAAAAGAAAAACAGGCAGAAGAACAAAGAAAGTATGACATTAGACAGAGAGTGTTAGAGGAAAGAGACAGAAAAGGAAGAAAGAAGAGGAGGAAGCGCAAAGACTAAGGGACACAAAATTACAGAGATGCAGGGAAAATGTGGACAGAAGTGGAAAGAAGGGAAGGAATAAGAAGAGGGGAAGAACAAAGTCAAGAGGAGGAAAGAATTAGAAGGGATGCAAGACAGCAAAGAGGGATAGATGAAGAAGTGGAACGAAAGAGGAGGCAACGAGGTCTTGATACCAGTCTCACTCGTAAAGAACCAGTAGGGCCAAGCCCAGAAATATGACGGGATAGAATAGAAGAGTTCTTTCCGATAAAGGAAGCAATGTCAGGGGCATCAAGAGTTGTGTTAGACGAAGAAAGGTTTAAGGCGGAAAACATCGGAGAATGGATCTATAAGGTTTATCAACAGTTGAAATGAAGTAGCGAGTATGAAGCTCGAGGGAACGATGATCAATCCCTAATGCCTCGATCACAAAGAGAGAAGGGAAGCTTGTTCAGTGATTAACGTCGAGCATTGTCTATAAGTAGATTGAATCTGAGTAAGGGTGAAGGGGATGATAGTCACACTAGTTGGGGACAAGACATGTCAGATGAGGAAAGAGAGATTACCCTCGAGGTAGGAGGAGGGAGCGTGTTTGCCTCTGAAGAAAGCTTGAGAATGGACAAATAAGTGAGATGGTCTGATCTGGAACAACCTACGGATAGGACGCCAGATACCATAGCATATCCTGAGCTACCCTCAGGATGATCATACAGTGAGAAGGAAGAGTTGCATATATGAGCAGGTTAAGGTCGTTGCCTACAAGGAGGCAGACAGGGACGATTTTCCCTTCCAGGGATACGCTAATAGTAAGAACAATCAGCGGGCAGTGTTTACACAGTTTCCCATATTGGAAAAAGGGGGAGCAAGATCACAGTATATTACATGGTCGCAGATGGACAAGGATAATTTAAGGTGTAAGCTCCCGAGTTTGACTTCGGGCGATGGGAAATGGATGGATGAACTAGAAAAAAATGACAGGAGGAAGTACATTGGCCATAGGGGACATAAAAGGTCTCCTGGCAGCTATTTTTGGGGAAAGAGCTGATGATATATAGAGAAGAGTGTGGTATTCAAGTGGGCGTGTCAGAAGGGCACCCCCAGTGTGTTGGACTTGTGGGATGACATGGCATATTGCACGCATATGTGGGAGCCAAGGAAATGTACAGAATGTCCAATTTTCAAGAGTGGGACAGCTTATCCTCCACCATATAGTACAGGTACTAGAGATGGGTACGATCAAGATCGGACATTGTATCAGACACAAGCGCTGTGAGTGGAGCAGATGCAACAACAAGAACAAGTGCAAATGAATCCACCACAAGGGCAGTCACAACAAGCCTCCATGCAGACACAGCAGTATGCAAACATGGGACAAGTACTGACACCCATAATAGGAGGTGTCACTGTGGTAGGAGGGAATCCTTTCACAGGGACGGGGATGAGTCGGTACCCACAATAGGACAGCTCACAAGGTGACTTGATGTGTTCAGTACTATCTGTGACACCAGACCCCGAAGAGGAACCAAGGGTCGATGTGATGATGGGAGGCAAATCTTTTTCTTTTCTTCTAAACACTGGAGCTACTCGTTCATGTATACGAGAGGGAAAATATCCAATGTCGGGAATTGCCATGAATGCTCAAGGGTTCTCTGGAGCTACGAGTTGAGAACCTTTTACTAATGAATTACCAGTCTCTGGTAGGAGAGTGTGACATGTCTGTTCCTTTGTTACATTTACAACAGACATGGGTTAACATGTTGGGAAGAGATTTGATGACAAAACTTAACATGATGATTTCATTCACTGATCAATGGATAGTGTGCTCCACTCCATGAAAACACTATTTAAACAGGGGAGAATGTATACTAATGTTTACATGGCAAGTGGCTCTGTGAGGCGTTCTAGTAGATCCAGAGATTTTTCTGTATGGAGTAAGTATTCTATTGACATGGCTACCTGGCTTAGTGGGAAAAATTGTGAGGATACCTGACAAGTTCTTGTTTTGTTTAGACCACAAATACCTATGTACAAAGACGGGGGATAGACTATCCCTAAAGAATTATAAGCAGCCATAGCATGAAGAGAAATTGCCATGCTTGAAGGAGTAGACGATGAGGGTAGACCATGGAGGACAGTAATAGCTCTCGAGGAAGGGTACAGATTGACTTACATCACTGATGATGAAATGTTCAGAGAAAACCAAACAGACGATGAAGTGGTGTTCTTTATGACCATTACATACTGGATAAGAATAAAGAAAAGGGAAGTTTCACAGCGAATGGCGATAATGCCGCAACGTCCAGCATTTTTGTCAGGAAGACATGGAGAAGATGCTAAGTGTCCTTTGGACCACAAGCCCTCATGATGTAGCTTTATTGAAGGGAATAGGGGAGGTTAAAATAGAGCTTAAGCCAGGAGTGATTTTACCTCGAGCAAAGCAGTACCCCATGTCTCAAAAGCTGAGGAGGGTATATTTCAGACTATCTCAGCACTGATTGTTTGTTTGTTTGTTTATTACTTGTAATGCACATGACATACCCTCAGGTATCAGGGCACAGTCTTTACATGAATTTGCAAAGCTTAGTTACAGCAATCATATGAAACAAGGAATTCTGGTGCCATTGGAATCATCGTATAATACCGCAGTGTATCCAATCAAAATATCTAAAGGAGGGTTGAGGAGATTTATACAATATAAGACCAAGTAACGAGATTGCAGATGCAGAGTTTCCTTTAGTTCCTAACCTGTGAAGTATCCCGGTGGAATCTCGATATTTTGCTGTGACCGATTTGAAGAATGCCCTTTTCTCGATCCCGTTGCACAAGGACTTACAAGACCTGACATCATTTATGTTTCTCCAAGCCCAACTGAAACATACTTGTTTGCCCCAGGGTTACTGTGAGTCCCTATCGATCTTTAATAGAGTCCTAGAGATGGATTCAAGCAATATTGATCTTAAGGAAATAGTGATATAAGACGTAGATGATATTTTAATTTGTCGCACCACAGAAGATGAGTGCAGACAAGATTCTGTTCAGTTGATGACTATTCTAGCAGACAAGGGTTAGAAGGTAGACAAGGAGCAACTGCAATATCGTCAATTAGAGGTGTTGTACGTAAGTCATTTGATTTTGCATGAAGGAAAGAAAGTGACGTGGCGATTATGAAAATGGAAAAACCAAACAAAGTGAAGCAGATGCAAAGGTTCCTGGCGTTATGCAACTATGTCAGAGCCTGCGTGTTTGATTGTAGTACGTATACAAGACCGATTTTGAAAGCTTTAACGAAAGCACAGGTGGAAAAAGCAAACATAGAATGGACTTAAGAAATGGAGGAAAGGTTTGAGGAACTGAAAAAGCAAGTTGTATAGCCACTGTTGTGGTGATTCCCAATTATGCTGAAGAATTTTATTTGTTTTTGCATACAAATGGGGTAGTCATGACAGCAGTACTTACACAGAGAACTACATTTGGATACAAACCTCTAGCATATTACAGTGGGATTTTAGTCCCAGTTATGAAAGGACACTTCCCTTGTGAACAGTCTTAGACAGCTGCCGCGTTTGCGATTGAGAAGTCTACAGGTATTGTTATGGGCTGCTCTATGACTCTCTCCGTGGAGCATGCTCTGTTTGACATTTTAGAAAAACCAAAATGTACATTGACCACGAAAGAGCTTCAGCATACGAGGTAATGATTTCAAATCCAATGATTGAAATTGCAAGATGTAAAATAGTTAATTGTTTATAGCTGAACCAATAGAAGAGGCAATCATGTCCATGACTGTGCTAATTATGTTGAATTTTATGATGATATACCCCGCGTGAAGGAGAATGCTTTAGCAGGAGGGAGATTCTCTTTATTGAAGTTTCTTTGAAAATTGATCAGACTAGTGGGGAAAGGAATTCAGGTGCATCAGTAGTGAGACATAGATTATATGGACAATTTGAAGTTCTAGCAAGTGCAAGGCTGCCATATCACTTTTCAGCGCAAGCGACAGAATTGGTAGTGCTCGTTGTTGCGCTTGAGAAACATGAAGGACAGGAAGTGACAGTATACAATGAGTCCACCTACGTGACATCAACCGTACACGCAGGGTTAGCACGTTAGAAAAGGAGGGGTTACCTCCACGTAGACGGCACTCCAGTGCAGCATGCATCCTTATTGGATAGACTTATCAAGGCACTATAACTCCCAGTAGGCATAGCAGTTGTTATGTTAAATGCGTAGCACACACTAAGCAAACAAATTGTGTCTCTTGCAGGAATGAAGCCGCAGATGAAGAAGTCAAGAGGGTTGCATATTCCACTGATATTTTAAGTTTTAATACTGAAAATGTTGAAGAAAAAGTAGTTACAACCACGTTAGTGCAAGAGGGGTTTAATACATTATCGATAACCCAACTAATGGAGATTCAAGGAAGTGCACCGCAGGAACAGTAGGAATTATGGAAGCGAAGGGGGTGTTCTTTATCCCCAGCATAAGCATTATGGCAACAGGATAGCACTGGAAAGCTGGTGATGCCAGTAGCATTATTGAAGGCCACGTTTGAACAGCTGCATTACCCTGCGCATGTAACTAGGGAAAGTCTTGCTGCTACGATTGCAGAAGATGGTTCATTCTTAATGTGTTGGAATATGTTTCACCATTTATGGTGAACTGCATCGTGTGTCAAATGTTTACTGCTGGGCATACACTGAGGATGATTAGAGGGGTGATACCTTGACCACATGGTCCATTTCAGCATTTACATATCTATTATGTCGATATGCTGCAGGTGTATAATGGATATAGGTATCTATTTGTGGTGATGTGTCCCTTTTCTAGGTGGATCGAGGCAGGTCTGTGTAGACACCCTGATGCCAGTCTTCCCGAGATGGGGTGCTGAGATCCAACAATGGGCTACATTTTGTTAATGAGCTAGGGCTTCTATTGAACATTAAACATATGATTTCTTCTGCTTATCACCTGCAAGCAAACGGAAAATGTGAGAGACTCAATGGCCTCCTTAAAGAAAGGATTGCCAAGATTAAAATGACTGAAAAGGGGATGGCTTTATTGCCTACCTTTAGCCTAGTATGCCCTTCGAAATGGGCCATGATAAGACCATCACCTCACCAGTCATGAACTAGTGATAGGGCGGCATTTGAGGACATCCCTTACACCTCCATTTAGGAGTTGAAGTAATTCCCAGAGTGTAGCTAAAACTTTAGGTGATGAAATGCATGATTATTTGACATGTATAACCTCTAGCATCTCCCTCATTTCAGATCAAGTCAAGCGCAAGGGGGGGAGGTTGGTCTCAGAACACAGAAGAAGACAATTGAACACCAACCCAATTCAATTATTATCAGCACCTAAGTCATATGTTGGAGACCTAGTCCTAATCAAGAATGTTACTAGACGGTGGCATGAGCCACATTTGAATGGTCCCTTTTGCATTGAGAATATAACTCCTTCAGCTGTGAAAGTCCAAGGGAGACAAGCTTGGCTTCACTTAGGGGATGTAAAGGTCCAAAAAGGTGAGACCCGCCCTCCCACCATTGTCAATTCAGAATCAAGACAAGAAGAAGAATTTCTGCATGTGCAGACCGGAACAATGACGAAGAAGGACAATAAAGCAACTAAATAATTTCTGGTGATCTTGAGTTTCTATCATTCTTAATACCAAATGAAGTCATTATTTGGCCATAAAGCTCTAGATGCTCCCATACTGAGTATTTGTCATTCTTACGGTAGAGAGTAATAAAGCTCTTTATGGACTTTACTGGTCGAATTGGGTCTTTCACAAGACCTCACTTCTGTTTGGCAGACTTTCTTTTCTGCTGAGTCCACTCACCCTCTGACTCAGAGCTGCTGCTAGTGGTGGTCGTCTACCTGTCCTCTAGGTGCTGTCTACCTCTATGAGACTGGGAATCCCTCCCAGAATGACAGGGTCTGGTCTCTTCTCCCCTGTGGTGCTGTGGGCTCTCAGGGTCATTTCCCTTGTACTCCCGTTTTCGCACGGGGAAGTAATCATCCTCCTCATCCCTCCTTCTGGGTTAGTGGGGAATTCCCTGCACCTCCCCTAATGTGCAGAGGTTTTTAAGAGTCTCTTTTAATGTCTAGAATCTGGTTCTTCTCTGTCTGCAAAGTGGACCAGGTGGTCCCTTTATGACAACATTTTCTGCCAGTCTAACGCCCTGATCTTTTCATCATAGGAGCCCTCCTGGCCAGTGGTAAATGCCAAGGTACTTTTACATTCCCAGAGCCCACTGGTCCAGCCACCTTCCCTTCTACTGGGTAGAGATGAATATCCATCAATATCTGATAAGGACTGACCTTTTGGCTCAGTTGGACTATTCCTGGTTGAGTCCAGATGCCTCATGTTTCCCTGTTCTTGAAAATGGACAGTATGAAATCAACATCACCCTGTACATATGAAGTGGTGAGTTGGCTTGAGGTCTCTGGTAGAGCGGTCATCATTCCGTAATCAGAGGGTGCTTTTCCATACCCTGACTGGTCAGGGTGCCTCAAATCCTGTTAGTATTTGGCTATTTTATTTCCAACTTCTCACATTCGTTTTTCTCAGTCCCTATCTCTTGGTGATATACAGAGGCCTGAGTTTCAATTCTGATACCAGTGCTTGAGTGGGTTCTAGCATTTTATTTTGTGCCATTAATCCATCTCTTAGTCCCTTGTTCTCCTCACAATGGGACTCATTTCCCTTCTGTGCGGCTTGGATTGTCTGCGCATATTCAGACCGCTTCTTTTTCAGGAGACTAATCTTCTCCCTTTGTACAATTTTGGCCTGTGTTGCCTGCTCTATGTCAACCTCTGCTTGCCTTACATGTTCCATTCATTTTGCATTTTCTAGCCTCATGTCAATCAGTTCCTGAGTACATAACTCACTTTTCTACACATCCGTCCTTAACTGAGAATCATCCTGAAACAGGGCACTACTCTCTTGACTTCATTTTTGATTTTCTTTCCCCAACTGCACTCTCTGCTGTTTCAAGTGTTCAGATCTTGGTGCATCTGACTGAATTCACACTGAGAATTAACCTTCCTAATAACTAACTGGCTTCCGCTTTCAGTTGTTTAATCTGTGCTTCAAATGTGAAAATGCCCTCTAAGCAGCTTCTACTGTGAACAACCTGCTCATTTAATTTGTGTTGACTTGCACTCAGATTTGCAACACATTCTTTATATTCCCCTTGCAGTGCAGAAAATTGAGCCTCTCGCTGTGCATTCGCTTGCGGTTATGTCGCTAACTCATCTTTTAGCTGTTGAATAATAATTTCTAATTTTGACTCTGTTGCCCGTTTTATTCTAATAGTTTCAACTCTCTCTGGGCTTGATTCAAAAGATCAGACTGGTTTTGCACAGAGGCTACACTATCCTGGTATATTTATTCCATGATCATCATATGCAAGTACATATATGCTGTGAGCTAAACCATTTTTAATATGATCATATTTGCTGGTCTGTGCCATGGAACAGTTTGTCAGGGCCTGATGTAACAGCCCATCATCCTGCCACATATGAACATTTACAGAGATAACCTCCTGCATCATTCTAGCTTGCCATTTTTCACCTTCTTGTTCTGCCCATTCACCTTCAATAAACAATTTGGATAGGAGTTGATTCTTGACCATATTTATGTCCACGGTGCTCATTCTGAAATGTGTTCTGCACATGATATATTCTCTATGCAAGGGCAAAAATCTGAACCCTGTTCCTGCTTGGTTTCCACTCACAATGACAACTCAAAATCAACACTGTTTTATCTATACGCCGCCTTCGAACTCAAGGTGCAGGTTTAAATGTCACCTTCCCAACGCAACACAACTTTCCATCCACTTCAATGCAATTACACCCAAATGAACAGTCTGCTGCTACCATACTGTCACAAGTGAAGACTCTCATCCAAAACCCGGCCGTGAGCCTCCAACTTTGTTGCAGTTCATTAGGCGGTCACACTCAACTCAGGGAGTTTCTTTCCCCCGAAGCAAGGTGGTGCACAAAACAGCGCTTTACAGAGTCAATTTTGACGAGGCCTTCTACCTGTCTCAGACTCTCCCTGACAAGAACCCTATCAATGAGCTAAAAACCAGGCCGGTGTATAGTCAGAATATATATGTATTTATTTATTTAAGGTTTGACAGAGAATAACAAGACTCAGCCACCAACGCCGTGGCTCGACACAATGTCACGAATTCCAATTGTCTCCACCAGTTGACTAGCATATATTTCTACTAAACTTTTTGTTACACAGATAGAATTCCAAGATTTGCAGTCAGAATTAAATTCAGGTTTTGTTGTAAAGGAAACAATATAAAACTTTCACAATATAATACAAGATACACAGGGATGGCTTAATTTGAAACAATACCTTTCTCCCAGCAACCCCCACCATCCAGGTCTCAATTAAATATGACCCCTTTGATTTGAAGGCAAGGTGCAGGGAGTGAGAGCACAATGGAAAAATAATTGTGGCTTCTTACTAGATATGCAATATTAGGGAAAGGAATACAGTGGGCAAATCGTTTTTGCAACACACATGAAATGAAAGGCAGAACTTTGTGATTTGGGTCATGGAAAAATGGGAACAAAGGGGAAATTTCGTTTTGTAACACATACAGATAAGATGGAATGCTTTGTAATTCTGATTTAAAATGGTGATGAATGGGAAATTTAGTTTTGTACCCTCTACATTCACTTGAAATGAAGCATTTAGGATTACTTTTTTTGGATTATGTTTATCCCCTTCGGGACAAGAGTCAAGCATTTCAGAAGGACAGTCACCCAAGTCTTTGTGGTCTGTAACGGTTCTAAAACACTGGGCAGGAACTTTGTTAGTTTTGAATTTTAACAACACTCATCCCATGATTTTATAAATGGGAATTCATTGATTTAACTTCAATTTCATGCACTAAGGATCTACACAGCTTCCCCTTACCCACAATTTAATGGAAAAGATTAAGGTGGGTTGTTCACAACACAATTCAATTTAAATGGATAGGGGGATTTTCAATAGGGGAATTAAATTGAATCGTATTTAATACAATGTGCCAAGGGCCTACCCAGTTTCATCCCCCTACACACTTATGGAAAGAGATAAATCAGGTAGCTTCCCATACAATTGATGACTTTTGGATTGGTCTACTTACATGGAGGCTTTGGCCAGTAAAACTGCAGGGCTCCTCTGAGGACGGCGCAGATCTGGTCAATGGCGTTCAGTCAAGGTTTTTCTCCTGCACCCAGACTCCTTCTGCTACTCAGATTGGGTCACAATTAGCTTCTAAATTTCCCTGTCACTGTCTCCAATGCAAGGATAGAGGCCTCTCTACTAGTTGTTCCTCGCAAGAGTCCGTCTCCCGGAATAAAGTCAAAAAGCCCTGTTCTGATGCAAGCATGCCCTCTTACAGTTCTGATGACACTCCAACATGGTCATAATTCCCATGTTAAGGATTGGCTAGCACTCTCTCTTCACCTCCCACCAAGATGCCCAATGGCTGCTGATAGGACCAGAAGTTGGGAGATATGTATGATGTAGGCTGAGGGAGGAGAAAGATTTGTCATCCCAAAGTGACATGTGGATTTTACATTTTGTGTTCTGAAAAATCTCACAATATGGCAACTCCCTTAATCTTTCAGATAACCACATGAATATATATATGTTTTTGAGTTCTACATTTTATGGTGTGCCGGACAATACTAATCTTCTTTGGGCACGCCATTCCTGGGCAGAGTTAACGTTTTTTCATGGTTTGCTACTAAGTTCTACATTTTATGGCAAGTCCAACAATTCAAGCAAGTCCAATCTTCATTTGGCATGCCCTACGTGCGCAGAGCTAACATTTTTCGTGGTATGCCAATAGTTACAACTCTGACACTACACACTTCCAACAGTAATTCATCCCTCTATTAGTCTATCAATATTTCCAATTCCTCAGATTTATGAAAATGGCAGAATCATAATTTTTATCATAACTTAAGTTATGTGCAAATTACCTTTTACATGGTCCCAAACAGCTTTTCATCCCCTTTAAAATGAACCCGGGGTTGGCTCAATAGGACACACAGAGCACCTTTTATTTTTGAAAATGTTTTCAATGTGTAATCAACGGCACTGAATGCTATGAGAGGTAGTTTTGTTTCCCTCCCAGTTTCCATTTCCCCTTAAGCAAATGACCAGCCATCTGCTGGAACTAATGTTTATCTTACCCTTCCCCCTGAGCTTCAAAAAGTCTTGTTTGGAGCTAATGCACATTTTATGTGAAACTTAACCTTAAAGGTCATTTCTGTTGGTTATGTTATCTGTAAATCCCATACTTTCAATTTACTTCTTTGTATATCTTAGCATTTAAATTGACAATCAGACCTTTTTCCTTGGTGGGCCCAGCCCCAAAGGTCTTAGGGTCAAAGTTTCAGCTAAGAAAGAGAAAAACAAGTTGCAGTTCACAATTCTGAAAGGCTAGCATATTGCATTTACCCACCATGTACATGTGACTTTCAATACTGCACCAGGGCCTGTTGTTCACAATATAACCTTTCATTATGTACTGTATAAACAGGAATATGTTCACTTATAAATGTTGCCATTTTTATGTGCTAAATTAAGTTTCTTTATTCTCCATGAAGGCAATTTGTCATTCAACTTTACTTTTCAAAGGTAGGACATCAGTCCTCCTTTTTAGCTTCTAGATTGTCGGGGGGAAATTCTGCCGGGGTCGGCCGGGCCGTCCGCAGACCTCCAGGCAGGGAGGCCCCAACTCCTCCCGTGTATATCCCAGATGAGATAGAGTATGAGACACACACAAGGAGCAAGGTGACTCTGCTGTTTATAAGACAAAACGGCAGGGATGGGTCAAGGAGCGTACGCGTCCGTCCTGACACACACACAATCGTGGGGCTCGCAGGCCCTTTTTACTGTATTATGACGCGCTACTTGCGTCACTTCAGAAAGTTAACAAAAAACCTATCGCCACTCTTAATTGGTTGCTCGAGTGGTAGGGTTAGTATAGCACACATATAGAGAACGATGTTAGTGGACAAAGGGTAGTCAGGTGGTATATCTGGGTTGTCCCTACAATTAGATACATGAGAATTGTTACATGAAGACTCCTGGGGATTGGTTAACATTACTGGCGTCAGTGATAAGAGCCCCATGTTCTGATTGGTGCGCCCGTGAGCTTCCCAGCCTGGGACCACCGCTGTTCCCAGCTCTCGGTGTACCTGCAAGTTGCAACAATGTTTCACTATGGGTACGTGCAGATAATGTGAGGATTTATTCATAGCTGGAAGGCTGACCGCTCCCACTGTCGCAGATGTCCATTGAGCCTTTCATGTGTATCTGCCTGTGTCCCGTAGCGAGAGATCCAGACGCCTCTTCTCTCCTGGGTTTGGCATCTCGTCAGGTTCGGCTTGGTCACGTGGGGAGGGACCGTGAAAGAGGCAGAATTCTGCACAATTAATATTGCTTTTCCACTGTGCGTCTGGTTTAATTTGCCGGTGTGACTTTAACGTTGGTGCGCGGAGTACGAGGTTGCAACATCGTGCCTTTGATGATTTGTTCTTGGAATGTGGGTTTGCAACATTGCGACCTTGGCTGGTTGCTTCACCGGGCTCTTTCTGCAGGATCAGCAACCTGACTCTTGCTTTGTTAATGTCCACGGGAGCTCTTGTTTGAGGCCTACTCGGGCCTGGTGCATAAGTAGTCCGTTTGGTGCATAGGTGCTTTAGGTTATAGTAGCATATAGTTCCATGACCAGTATCGTGTCTTCATTATACCTCTCATGGTGGTAACGGGTTTCAAGAGAAGCGTGAGCAAGCTTTATAGATGAGTTCATGACGCGTCTTGCGTTTCTGCATTCTGAAAGCCTATGTAAAAATAATAAAGATGCACGTCCGTGAATATGCCTGTCGCCTACGTCATAGCACTGAGTATATTCTTCGTGTAGATTGGTGTGGGAATGTCCAGTGTGTATATTTGTACAGATGTGCTTCCCGTTGTCTAGGTCGTCATGGCATCTCTAACGACGTGCAGATTTTAGTCTAGTTGATCTGTGCCGCAGGTGTCGGCATGGCCAGTGCGGGCTGCTGGGCAGGCAGATGGACACATCCGTATGTTCCTGTACCAGGGTATCTGGTCGTCTGGTAAATTGACAAACTCTTCTCGTGGCGGGTGTCTGGGTCGTGACCCTCTAGGCCAAGCGCGAGAGGTGAAGGACGGGAGCCTGGTCTTCCATTCTCCCACTTCAGTCCCCCCTCTGGTCGACTTGTCGACCACAAACATATCCTTCTCGTTATCTCCTCTTACTCGCCATATCTTAGTTATTCCTCCGAGATGTCCATAATGGTTTACATGATCTTCAAATGACCAATACATATATTCACAGGTTCCTCCAGGAGTACAGTATACCCTTCTTCCTATGTAGCTCCTGGGGTTTCTTGGGTTCTCGACCTTCACTGATGGTGGGTCTAGATGGTTGGTGATGATTTGAGTGCGCAACTTCTCCCTCTCCTGTATTATCACACCTATATGCTGGCCGTCATCTGCTGGCATCAAGGGGTGCATTCCCACCATTTCCAGCAACTCGTCAGTAGTGCGTGCCTTCCGGGCCTTCCAAAATCTAATTATGATCAGCGTAGCTCCAGCCAAAATAGTACAACCCACTATTATTTTCAGTCCATCTGACAGCCAGGATGGCATCCATGACCATAATAGTGAAAACCAGCTCTTATCCTTGTTTACACCGTTACTTTCATCCATCATTTTGGAGTGCATCTGGGCCAATTGTGAAACTGCTTCTGTCAGTGTACCATTGTCAGCATCGTTGGCAGGTATGAACGTGCAGCATGATTGTCCTATCTTTGCACAAACTCCTCCTTCCATTGCTGTGAGAAGGTCCAATACATATCTGTTCTGGAGTGCTACCATCCTTACAGCTCGCAGCTCCTCTTTTATTGCGTTAAACCCATTTACTGTAGAATTGATGGTCATCATTAGTTCCCATCTAGTTATTTGGAGCCATTTTGCGTTTGCGTAAGCCTGCAGTCCCGGGTGTATTATTGAGGAGAAGAACATTGCTGCTCTGCTGAATAGTCTGTGTTCTGGCGGTATTGATGTTAGTGCCGTTTCCGACCTTCCCCACAGGTAATTTCCTGTCAGTGGCTCTCCTTGTCTTTTTCTCCTATTTAGGACAGTATCATTGCTGTTGGTCCTGTTCCCTTGCTCCTCCTGAAATGGTGCAGATCTCTTTTTTCTCTTATCCCCTTCATCCATTTTAGGAAAGTTCGCCACATTGACATGCTTCTTAGGTACCACTAGTGATGGTACATTGACGTGTACCATTGTGACACACCATTCCACAGGGGAGGCAGTGTATGGTATGCCTTTTCTCCACAGGCCCAATAATGGTCCATTATTACTGCTGTTCCCGCTCCCCCCTCAGGTAACTCCATCACACTTGCACAATTGGTGTTATATCCTACGTCCACCTCTCCTTTATGCTGGTAGCATACCTTGGGCGCAGTCAACGGTAGTATTGTTATTGGGTCTTCATCTTCTTCTACCCACGTGAGCATTGGTACATACTTGATCCACGTCGTCCAACATCGGTGATTGTGTGTCGCGATGGTTGAGATAGTTTCTTTTGTTACCATGTTGCTGCCAATCACTCCTATCTCCCAACTGTTGTCCAGATACACCTTTCCTGTTATCGTCACCAGCGGCCTCTCCCAGCATCCTTGTTTACCCGGAACTTCAGTGGCGTACCAATCACATGGTAGATACTGCAGTGTTACTTTCTTTGTTTCTCCTTTTGCAGGGCCACTTGTTATGTATTTGAATGCTTCAGCATGTAAACTGCTCTTGTGGTAACTCAAATAGGTCTTGAGGAAGTTGTTTTCATATGGGTATGAGTCTCGTGTTTTCCATGTCATGTGCACTACTGTTCCTTGAAATCTTCCTTTCGTTTGGAACAGTGCCAAGTATATTATGCACTGTGCTGTCTTTTCATCTATTTCTGTGGCAACAAATGTTCGTGAAGCACTCATGGCGTATGGTATTAATGAGCAAACGTAGCAGCTATCCTCAGTTGTCTGCTTACCAATGCGGGTCATGTGTTGGTACCATATGTTGTTTGTGACGTGTGCTGAATCTTGTATATAATTATCAATACCTTTATTGTCTGAGTATGTGCTGCGTTTAACTCTATTTTGCTTGGGTGCAATGTTACTATTACCACCTGACGTACCACCTGTTGCAGCAGGGGACGGGGGTATATTAGGTTTGGGTGCAGCAATAAAATTGATAGCATAGCTGTACTGCCAGACAGAGGCAGCCAAGAACCCAGTGATCATCAAAATCCCTATTATTTTTATTACATATGCTAATCTCACCGGCATTTTGCTCTTACCTTGCTGCAGTCCTGGCAGCGTATTCTTGCGACGTTAAAGTTGCCCGCCTAAAAATTCTCAAAATGCTTGTTATTAAATGTTAGTTTTGTTTCCTTTAAGCTCTCCCTATCAAATAGTCATTCAGTGCCCAGGCGAAGAGCTGCTCCCACGCTACTCTAAGTGATCGGTCTCTTAGGACCGGCAAGTATGGGCGGAGGTGGGGCATGGAATATTCTATGGCCAGGAGGAAGTCTGTGTAGTAGACACGTACCCTTCTCCTTTTTAGGTATGTTGGCCTTTTTATTTCGTATACAAATTGGTGTGACAATTCTTCTGGGTAGTTATCGTCTGGGAGTACCATCTACGCCTGGACAGTGAACTTGTTAGTTAGCTTTTTGTAACAATACAATAATACGCAGTTCCTGTTTGTGCGAGAGAAAAAAAGAGAACATTCACGTGTTTACATGTGTATTTGTGCAGGCAATGTCTTTCAGTTTAAGTTATAACTGTACTTGGGAGTCAATGGGCGGGGGGTTTGGGCTCAGATGGCAGAAGTATTTTTACTCTTTGAACGTGTGACCATGGGGTGGGCAGTATGGGGATCACCCCTTTCTTCGTCAGTTATTGTCTCCGGGGTAGCTGGGTAGTGACACGGTAAGGGAACAATTGGGTCGTTGTCTGTGGTAGAACTTCCTTCCGCTGTCGGGGATGTTGTTGCTGTTCTTCCAATGGACGTGTCGTTGGCGCTGGGGCGGGTCTGCAGTTTGTAGATCTTTACATCATGTAGGTGGTTCCAGGCACGCTTGTCCTTTAGTTTTACTGCTCTTGTTGATACGTCCTCTACCAGATGGGGGCCAGTGAACCCCTTATCGTTCCATTTTCTATTGAAATTGCGAAGTAGCACGTGGTCACCTTTGGCAAGTTTGCACAAGTTCTCCTTTTCCAATTCTGTACTGGCGCCTTCTTCTTGATTTCTGGTAGACCCGCCCCGTGTGCGCTCGAGCTGTTGAGACACAAACACAACACTAGTAATCAAAGAAGACACATATTGATACATTTCATCACCTAACACACTCGCTGAACTTTCGTGGTCAGTGAATGCCCTTGACGTTGGCGTTAGGGGAAGGCGATTTGACGTCCAGTAACCACCTCGTGAGGGGTGAGGTGGTGGTCGGACCCTGGCCTATTCCTCAATTCAAATAGGGCTAATGGAAGGCAATACAACCAACTTTTCTTTGTTGTTTGTTGTATTTTTGCAATTGCCTCCTTCAATAAGCCATTCAGGCGTTCACATACACCGTTAGCCTGTGGGTGGTATGCACATGCAAATTTGTGTTTTATGCTCAGCAGGGATGTGATATGCTGGAACATTTCGTTTGCGAAATGCGGGCCATTGTCTGATCTTAACACCTCGCACACTCCCCACCTGGGGAAGACCTCCCTTACTAGGAATTTGGCTGCTCTAAATGCATCTGGGTGTGAACAGGGCCCTGCTTCAATCCACCTAGAAAATGGGCATACTACTACAATCATATACCTATTACCTTGACATATGTTGATCATATCAACATAGTCAATGTGAAGGTGCCGAAAAGGTCCTTCTGACCGGGGTATGGTACCTCTTATCACTTTTAAGGTATGACCGGCCGTAAACTGTTGACATGTGAGACAATTGCTGATAAAATTTGACACATGAGAATTTAACTCGGGACAGAACCAATCTTCTCTAATTCGTGCTGCAATTATTTCCTTGCCTGTATGGGCTGGGTGATGTAATTGGCTCAGGGCGGTATTTAAAAGTGCCAACGGTATTACAACTTTTCCAGTGCCACCCTGGCACCATAGTGCGTCGGTTGGTGACATTGTACATCTTCTTTTTACCCATATTTCTTTTTCGGCCATTGGTGCAGCCGCTTGTAGCTCCATAATCTGTGTGGCTGGGAGGTGGGTGTATCCTTCTCTTATTAACATCTCCCTAGCCATTCCCCTCCCTCTCCCTCTCTGTGAGTCTGTGGGGTTCCATATCTCACCAAAGTATGCAGCATATTTCGCATGTGCGTCTGCTGCTGCATTCCCTTTTGAGACGTGGTCTTCACCATTGGTGTGTGCGGTGCATTTGACTAGGGCTAGTTCTTGGGGGTCGTTTATTACTTCAATTAGTTCAGCCAACAAGAGGGCATGTTGCACTGGAGTGCCATCAGCTCTCCTAAACCCTCTTCTTCTCCATTTTGATAGCCCTGAGTGGACAGTGGATGTAACATATGCACTGTCGGAATATATGGTTACTCGTTTGTCAAAACTTTCCTTCAATGCCAATATTAATGCAACTAGTTCTGCGGCTTGAGCAGAGTAATGCTGTGGTAATTGTACACATTTAATAGCCACACACACCGGCGCCTCCATCATTTTTACTACTGCTGCCCCAGTCCTCCGTATCCCATCTCCTTGATCAATAGTTGATGACCCATCAATAAAAAAAAGCTCACCTCCCTCTAGTGCGTTTTCTTCAACTTTTCTAGTACATGAGTACATTTCAGTTATTTGGGTGCAGTCGTGGGCGTAATCTCCCTCCTCAATTACTTCTGCTAGGAACCTTGCAGGGTTAACCGTGCTACATCTAACAATTGCTAGTTCAGCTCTAGACAAAATGATCTCATAACCTGATGCCCTCTGTGTCGTTAGTGTGGACTTGGGTTTATTCAATATTGCAAATAGTGCATGTTCCACAAACAGTGTAGTTGGACACCCCATGGTTATTGCTGATGCTTTTTCCACTGCAAAAGCAGCTGCAGCGAGACCTTGTTCGCAAGGGAAGTGGCCTAACATCACAGGGTCTAAGTGACTGCTGTAAAATGCTCCTGGTTTATAGCCCATGCTCGTTTTTTGGGCCAATACTGCTTTCATCACTGCTGAGTCGCAATGTGAAAATATAAAAAATCGTCGCTCATAGTCTGGGGATGCCAGTACTGGAGCAGTTGACATCGCGTCTTTCAATTCGTCAAAGGCCTCCCTCATTTCCATAGTCCACCCCAACGTTTTCTCCCCTTTATTGGCTTCCCTCAAACCCTCAAGCAGGGGTCCTATGTATGAACTGTAATCAAATACCCATGCTCTACAGTAGTTGCACAGCCCCAGAAATTGCTGCAGTTCTCTCACAGTCTGTGGCATAGGAGTGCTTGAAATGGCCTGTGCTCTTTGTGGTGCAATCTTTCTTCCATGTTGGGAAATCAGTTGGCCAATGTAAAGTACCTGTTCCTGACAGTATTTAATCTTTTCCATGTCTACCTTGTACCCCTTTTCATCCAGTATCGTCAACATTTTTAAGGAGTCCTCTCTACATTTACTTTCGTTTGTACTGCAAATTATTATGTCATCCACATACTGCAACACTGTGCTTTCCACCTCAACGTTACCCAAATCCATTTGTATTACTCTATTGAAAATTGAGGGTGATTCACAATACCCCTGTGGTAATCTGGTATGTTTCCACTTTGTATTTCGGTAAGTGAAGCTTGTCAAATCTTGTGAGTCTGGGTGTAATGGTATTGAGAAAAAAGCATTTTTAAGGTCAATCACTGTAAATCGTGATGCTTCTGCTGGAATGCCACACAATATTGTTGCCGGGTTTGCTGTTACTGGATACTCTGCTTCTACTATGTTGTTCAAGGGCCTGAGGTCCTGTATGAAGCGGCAAGACCCCCCTTTAGCCTTGCGCACCGGGTACACAGCCGTGTTACATGGTGATTCTGAGGGGACCAATATGCCATTGTTTATAAGGGCCGTTATGGTTTCATATATACCCTCATCTGCCTCTTTTGACAATGGGTACTGTTTCACTCTTGGTAGTATGGCACCTTTTTTCAATTTTATCCTTACACCCCCTATGCTTTTTATGCATCCCACGTCATAAGGGCTAATAGTCCATAATGATTTGGGCACCTTTGACATATCCTCCTTAAAGAATGGGACTGGGGTGCATGCGGGTGCCTCAAGTGCCATTGCAATTTTCTGTGCTACTTGTTTGTGAGCCACTCTTAGCCATATTTCTACACTCATCATGAACACCATTTCACCTTCCTCCTTTTCTTCTGAGAACAGCTCCTCATCTGACACCTGGGTCAGCCTACATCCTTCTGCTAGTGCTATCACTGCCCTCCATGCTCTCCCTTCTTTATCTTGGGCGTGCACAGCAACATAATCGGCTGTTGCAATAATGCTCTCGATGTCCATTACAAACACCTTTCCTTCTGGTTCATTAACAGGTGTTTCTGGTCGGAACAGATAGGCTGCTGGCCTCCTCCATATTTTCCCTTCTATCCCTGGCATCCATGCAAATGCCATGTCTGTGCCATACTGGAATAGCTCGCCATCTACTGGCTCCGCCCTAATCGCTGTCTGTCCACAGTATGCTTGCATAATCTGTCGTGCTGCGAGCATGTTAATCCCTGGAGTAGAGCAAATTATGCCATCCTCTGTAAAGGAGATCGTCATATTCAACCTGTTCATTATGTCCCTCCCCAGTATATTTACTGGTGAGGCACTATAATACGAAAGTGGAACCGACAGATCATAATCTCCAATAGATAAGGGAACGTTATCAGTAAAGGGAACCAACCCTTTAGCCCCAGAAAATCCTTGGGTGTTCATGGCTTCGCCTGACATCTTAAATTTACCTTCCCTTATGCAAGACCGGGTTGCCCCGGTGTCAACAAGGAATGATAATTTTTTGTCACCTATCGTTACCTCTATGCGTGGCTCCTCCGCACTATTAGGTGTTACTGACAGGATGGGACACACCAAGGCCGTCTGTGGGCTGTCCTATTGAGGGTACAATGATTGGCCATTCCCTGTGTAAGGGTTGTGTCCCAACACTGTCACCCTACCCAATTGCGTTTGTTGAGTTTGGGGTGGTTGTGTTAGCGCTACTTGTTGTTGTGGCAGTGGCTGTTGTTGTGTTATTTGTTGTTGTGGCAGTGAATATGTTTGTGGCTGTTGTTGTGTTATTTGTTGTTGTGGGTCACTTCCTTGTTGTAACGTCTGCTGTTGCTGTATGCCCTGCTGTTCTTGTGAGGTCCTAGGTTGTGCTTGTTCATTCCATGCTGGTGTTCCTGGCCTGACCCTACACGTACGTGACATGTGTCCTAATAGTCCGCAACTCCAACACACGGGTGGTTCCCTGCTTTGCCATGGGAAGCTCCCTGTGTTGTCCTGGTATACTGGTTGCCCTGTGGGGTAGGAATTTCTAAGTCCCCCCACCTGCTGTTGGGTATTATATCCGTATCCTCTCCCTCTCATAAATCCTCCTCTCCCCCTGTTATAACTATAATACCCAGCTCCTTGCATTGGGTACCCTCCTCCCATGTTTGGTGTGTGTAATTGCAGTGGCGGCACTTGCTGTATTACACTTTGTGGAGGTGCTATTTGAGCGGGATCTTGTGCAGCCACTACTTGTGTGGGGCTTTGGGCCATTGGTGTGGGCGTAGTTATTAGTGCCCCTTCCATTGTGTATTTAGTAAGTTTTTTCTGTACTAGTTTGGCCTCTTCTGTTTTCCTGTCCTCTTCCTTTTGTTTTATTTTTTTTTCTTGCCATGTCCTGCAGTGATGTACTATAGTCAGTTGTATTTCTGGCCATGGTTTTGCTTCCATTCCCACTACTTTCTTTAGTTGTTTCTGAACTCCTTCTGGGAGCCCTTGTACTAGTATATGATAAAATATGGCTGGTGTTTTGTCCCATTGTTCTCTAGTTTCCATGCGCCACTTCTCTTGAATATCCTGGATATAATCAACAGGATCCTCATTCTCACGCATCCTACGGGAAGTAATTGCTCCTATGTCTGATGTGTCTGGGTACTGTACTCTCAGTGCCTGCCATAGCGCATGTCTGCAGTTTGCAAATGGTGCCCCATCATGCGATGTGTTCGTTATTGTTACCCCATGGAATCCCGCTCTCTTCCAAATGTCATCCTCTCTATCCCCTAATATTGATATTAACAGGCCCTTCACATCTCCTACTGCTAGTTTCTGTCCTGCGGTGTGTTTTTCCATTTCATATATCCACTTACCCGCACCTCCACTTAGTGATGGGAGCCTACATTTTATATTTTCTTTATCCGTATGCTTCCAAGGTACATACTGTGGTCTAACCCCTCCTCTCTCCAACAGTGGCATTAAATTGTGTCTTGTGTCCCCCTTTACGTTCCATAATATCGAGTCCTCACACCCCTCCTCTTCTCCCGTTTCCTTTACCTCTTCAAGTTCGTCCTTATTACCCCTGCTCCTAACTCCTTCTCCGTCCTTTCCCCTTTTTTCATCATTTCCTGTGTTTAATGTGGGCATGTTTATTTGTCTGTCTTGCCTGCGACTAGGGAGGTCTCTAAGCCGACATGCATAGGGAGTCAGTTCGTCCATGAAGGGCGCGAGCTTTATTGTGCGCAGCGAGCGTGCGGCGGTTGAGCATGTAGGGTGCAATGGGGGAGGGCGTGATGGAGATGGGGATGGTGTGGTTTCATGGGTTTGTTTTTCCACTAGTTTTTGCACCCCCTCCTCACTTCTCTCCAGCTCCTCCCTTCTCCTACTGATCCATGGCGAGTCTATGTTTGTTCGAGTGAGGTATAGCTTATCTAAGCTTTCCCTTTCACTCTTTCTTCCTCCCCACTCTACTCCTTCTTCCTCCTCACTGCAAAAATCAGTCATAAATGGTATCCCCCACTCTGCCTTTTTCCCTTTTATTGTTACTGTTTCTAAGTCTATTAGGTCCATTTCTCCTCTTCCTTTGTTACCAACTGTTCCCCCTAGTGCTGATGTTGTTGCTACTTCTCTACTTCTATATACATCCCCCCATTTTTCACTCTCCCTACTCCTCCCTTCTCTTTCCCCTTCACTTCTCTCCTCCATCTCCCTACTATTTTCCTCCCTTTTCCTTTTTAATTCCTCCATCACTTCGTTGCTCATCTGTTCCAATATTCTTTCATCCTCTTTCTTCCTTTCCCATTTCACCCTTTCTCTTTCTACTATACTTTCTATTACTTTCCCCTCTTCATATTTCTTAGCTGTCTCTGATAGTACCCTCCTCCTCCATATTGCCATTTCCTTTTCCTTTTCTTCTTCTTCCTTCTTCTTTTCTCTCAGCACTACTCTTGACACCCTGTCTGCTGCTGCTTTTACCCTTTCAGCTTCTCTCCTTTGCTCCTCATTTCGTTCCCTTAATTTTTCCAATTCGTCCTTACCTTCTTTCCTTTTCCTCACTCTCTCTCTTTCCTCCCTCTCAAGCTGTTTGATCAATTCATTCTGCTCATCCCTTAGCTTTGCTAATCTTTCCTCCAAAATCTCTTCCTTTTGTCGTAATAGCTCCTCCCCCCTCATCTCACTCTCTCTTGCACTATCCTCGTCTGTTCTCTTTACTACCTCCCTCTCTTCTCCAGTTAGTGAACCTCGTAATTTTAATAATATCTGTGCAGCTACCCACTCATCATTTCCTATCTCTACAGTCTGCTCTTCTCCAATCCTCCCCTCCCCCACTGTCATCTTCCTATGAGCCACATATGGTGGAGGGCTGTATGCCGGGTTCGAGTATCCTTCAGCCGCCCTTAACTGTCCTTCTATTTCTCCTAATTCTCTTAAAGGGTACAACCCTCCTCCCTCTGTTTTCACTCCCGGTGTTATGGGTATCTCATTGCTCGGTTCCTTTTTTATGTCGTCTGATTCATCAATCTTTTCTCCTCCCTCTCCTCCGTTCCCCGTATTCTTTGTGCTTTCACACCCCTTTTCCCCATCCTTTCCTTCTTTTTTAATCTCCTTTTCTTCCGGTGTTTCCCCCATAGTGAACATTCCATTTGGTCCTGGTCGGGACCCCTGGAACATCCTCCATAAGTTAAACACCTCCACATGGTTTGCCAACTTCTTCCCCTTGTATGTATTGTGCAGATGGTTTAGCAGTGAATGTTGGGCATATGGATCGAAACTACCATTAGGCGGCCATGGTGTTAACATTTTGTTGTCCGTCCCCTGGGTCCACTCTATGCTGTACTTAATTAATTTCTCCCTATGGGGTGGCAGTGTGGTGCATATGTGTTGTAGTGGGGTAGTGAGGGTGTTCCCCCACCCTCCCGACCCTGTCCCGTATGACATAGTGGCGCTCCCCTTGTTACCCTTCCCTTCACTAGCAGTTTACAATATACAACCTTATATTGTTTACCTGGCCCCGCAAGTGTGGGGATTTACGACAATCCTTTGACAGAATATGCAGTAAAAATTATTAAAAAACATAAAAAACAAAAATATATATGTGTATGATTTTATATTGTATATTCCTTCCCCTACGGCCCCCTGCGGCCGAAGCGCACGCAGCCCCGTGCGGCTGCGTACCCCTTACGACGCTCTTATACAGTCGTCCTCTTTCCCCGTTCTCCTCCCCCTTTTACACTTGCCGTGGCCGGCGTTCTCTGTGCGCAGCCACGCCCCTCTCCCCTTCTCCTTTTCCGATCCACTCGTCTATCGTTTATCTCCGTATCCGCTCCCTTATCATGTTTCTCTTCCTCACCACTCTCAAACCCAAAGTTCCTTGTGCTCGCGATATCCTATTAAATCCCTACTGGTGACGTCACCGATCTCTTCGAGCTACTGGTACATTCTTATTATGTTTTTTTAAGTTCAAAATACACTTGCAATCTACCCCCGCTAACCCTACAGCTGTCTTCCTGTCTCTCCTGGAACAAGGTAATCAAATCAATAATATAATCGGACTGCGCACGCTGCGTCGCCTCGCGTGTGATACGCCCCTCAACAGGAGGGCTTAACCAGCCAATTATCTTCTGTATTGGGCAACTAGGCAACTAGCTACCGCCTACAGGGAAACGTCATCTACCTATCGAGTTTCTTGCTCGAACAATAGGGATCCTCGTCTACTCATTGATCAATAAATGCCAAATCGTAGGAAACCACACACACCCACCCTCACACGTAGTCGCGACTTAGGCCAATCAGTGTCTTACGAGCGGCCGCACGTGATGTTTTCGTGCCCCGCCCCCTCTTTCGCGTAATGTAGCCGACTGCTCTCGCACTCGTTTCGCTACCATTCATTCCATTGGCAACACTAAGTTGTTAGACCTTCGCTGCGCATCTGTACAACACCTCCCTCCTCCCTTATTTACTTCCTCCCCCTCCCTCACAATTTCGCATTGCTTGTTGTGCGTGTCATGCTCACCAAGTTCTCTCGATGCAGGGCCGCTCGACTGCGTGCACCCCTCCAAGCGGCTCGCCACCTCCCCTCGTCTGGACCACGTCTGGACACTCGCCGACCGCGGACGGGATACTTCTCAACCGGCTCCCGAGGGCCAATATCCGGATTGCGCTGTCCGGTCTTCTCGCAGCTCCGCGATGGTCCTGTAGTCCTCAGAAGGGGGCAACGGCAGAGGGCGCCGCGCCGCCGGGCCTCCTCGCAACGGGAGTGCCTGGAAAAAGTAAAAAATAAAAAGTCGATCTTAAACAGATCTCAGCAGTGCCTCCAACTTGTCGGGGGGAAATTCTGCCGGGGTCGCCGGGCCGTCCGCAGACCTCCAGGCAGGGAGGCCCCAACTCCTCCCGTGTATATCCCAGATGAGATAGAGTATGAGACACACACAAGGAGCAAGGTGACTCTGCTGTTTATTAGACAAAACGGCAGGGATGGGTCAAGGAGCGTACGCGTCCGTCCTGACACACACACAATCGTGGGGCTCGCAGGCCCTTTTTACTGTATTATGACGCGCTACTTGCGTCACTTCAGAAAGTTAACAAAAAACCTATTGCCACTCTTAATTGGTTGCTCGAGTGGTAGGGTTAGTATAGCACACATATAGACAACGATGTTAGTGGACAAAGGGTAGTCAGGTGGTATATCTGGGTTGTCCCTACAATTAGATACACGAGAATTGTTACATGAAGACTCCTGGGGATTGGTTAACATTACTGGCGTCAGTGATAAGAGCCCCATGTTCTGATTGGTGCGCCCGTGAGCTTCCCAGCCTGGGACCACCGCTGTTCCCAGCTCTCGGTGTACCTGCAAGTTGCAACAATGTTTCACTATGGGTACGTGCAGACAATGTGAGGATTTATTCATAGCTGGAAGGCTGACCGCTCCCACTGTCGCAGATGTCCATTGAGCCTTTCATGTGTATCTGCCTGTGTCCCGTAGCGAGAGATCCAGACGCCTCTTCTCTCCTGGATTTGGCATCTCGTCAGGTTCGGCTTGGTCACGTGGGGAGGGACCGTGAAAGAGGCAGAATTCTGCACAATTAATATTGCTTTTCCACTGTGCGTCTGGTTTAATTTGCCGGTGTGACTTTAACGTTGGTGCGCGGAGTACGAGGTTGCAACATCGTGCCTTTGATGATTTGTTCTTGGAATGTGGGTTTGCAACATTGCGACCTTGGCTGGTTGCTTCACCGGGCTCTTTCTGCAGGATCAGCAACCTGACTCTTGCTTTGTTAATGTCCACGGGAGCTCTTGTTTGAGGCCTACTCGGGCCTGGTGCATAAGTAGTCCGTTTGGTGCATAGGTGCTTTAGGTTATAGTAGCATATAGTTCCATGACCAGTATCGTGTCTTCATTATACCTCTCATGGTGGTAACGGGTTTCAAGAGAAGCGTGAGCAAGCTTTATAGATGAGTTCATGACGCGTCTTGCGTTTCTGCATTCTGAAAGCCTATGTAAAAATAATAAAGATGCACGTCCGTGAATATGCCTGTCGCCTACGTCATAGCACTGAGTATATTCTTCGTGTAGATTGGTGTGGGAATGTCCAGTGTGTATATTTGTACAGATGTGCTTCCCGTTGTCTAGGTCGTCATGGCATCTCTAACGACGTGCAGATTTTAGTCTAGTTGATCCGTGCCGCAGGTGTCGGCATGGCCAGTGCGGGCTGCTGGGCAGGCAGATGGACACATCCGTATGTTCCTGTAACAGGGTATCTGGTCGTCTGGTAAATGGACAAACTCTTCTCGTGGCGGGTGTCTGGGTCGTGACCCTCTAGGCCAAGCGCGAGAGGTGAAGGACGGGAGCCTGGTCTTCCATTCTCCCACTTCAAGATGCACAGTGTTTCAAGTGTATTCATTCTTTTCATGGGCACTGTTACAGTTTTCAATCTGTCAAAGTGGCATTAACACAAAGTCAGTCTCTGCAATGCCACATGTACTTGGAACCCATTTGACGCAGTCATCAATATTCCAGTTCTAAGCCTCACTCTTTTCTGGCTGGATGCCTGTACATGTAACAAAATGGAGAGAGGCCCATTCTCGCTCATTCACTAGGCCTGATGTTGAAATCACTGTTTTGTACTGGGTTTTATATTTCAATGGAAATCCACACTGAGCAAGCTTCACTTCTTACAATGGGGCCTAGCATGGACTCTCCATCTCTGTTGCTATGGGACTGTCTTTTTACCGGGGATCTCCTGACGGGTCACTGGGCATTGTTGGGGTCGGGACACACATTGGGGATGGAGAACTGGCTGCCTTTAAAAGGTCTGGGGGGCATCTACTACCATCTTCCATAATTCCACCACTTCCTTTCTATTCTACAATGTTTTCCTCTTATTTTTCCTCTCATATTTTGCTGCCAAAAACGTGTACATGTGACTTAAGACGTCTTTGTTGTTTGTTCCCTGTTCTGACCATGGCTTGAGCATGTCCCTCTCATCACAGCTATCCACTCTCTATGATACTTCATGATCTTTTCCCTGTACAACGGTAGTGCTGTGCACCTATATTCAAATGGGGTTGCCAGCTCCATTTTAGGAGCCCCTGTTCAAATACTATATAATAACTTGCTCACTCAGGCTGCGATTGAGCAAGGCATTGTCCCGTTATCCCACACCTTTCCCGTTACCTATCCCTGACCCTTCCTCTCTGTCAAACTCCACCCCCACACACACACACCTCACTCCCATTCACACTGACCTCACTCCACTTTCATATTTATGTACAAGACCGGACATCTCCGCGGTCCAAACTACCACAGTAAAAACACCAATAAAAACACAAAAATACTACTTTTCATTCTCACGCCTTCTTTATATTGGGCATAGCGATCCCAGGCCCATTCACTAAACAGGGCCACTACCCTTATTCCTCTTTTACTCTTAATCATACGGAAATACCCAAAATTCTTGAATATTTTTGTTCGTATCGGATTGATTTCCCGTTTTGCTCGCAAATTAATTCCTCACATGTCACATATCCTTTTCCTGGTTTTTTTTTGCAACTTCCTGCATATTATTTCTTTTTCTGCCCGTTCCCCTATATTACGATTAAAATGCTCATTTACCTTTTCCCACTTGCTTCGGTTTTGCCCGATTGCCGCATTCATGTACCCTTCTTGCATGCCGAGTCCCCCTTAAGCCCCTTTGCTTTAGTTGTGCCGATTTACCATGTTCATGCTCTCTCACCGCATACCACATACCCCTTACATTATATGCCAAGTCCCCCTTTAATGTTCACACTTTCCCGCATACTATTTCCTTTTCCTTTTGGAATACTTGCTTGCATTGTGCCCTATTGCTGCTTTCATGCCCCCTCTCTGCATGTCGCATATTCCTTTCATTACGTTATTAATTGCGTTCCTCCATTCTTCCCTTTAATAACTTATCTTACATTCCTTAATGCTTATCTTGCATGTTATCCTCATTTTAACACATTGGCGGCTTACCGTTCATATTTTTCTCTCCTCGTCTGCTAAATAAGTGTTAGTACATTAATATAAGACTACATTAAAAATGACAAATATTATTTTATTCTTGCATCTTGCATGCAAATTTTATTAACAGTTTCTACTTTTCTTCAGAACTCAGAATTTATACTGTAGATTTTCTTTTCTATCATCTTAACAATTATGTAGTTTACTTTTCTACTTTCTACCTTTCGCACCTTTCAAGACAGTAATATTCCGTTCCGCTTCCATTTTTTTCTAGATGCTAATACATAATTTCCCAAATTCTACCTCTCGCAAGATTCTGCCTCGATTTTTAACTGCTATCTATGTCTTTACTTCTGGGTAAAGTAATTTTTTTTTATTGTTTCTGTTATTCTTTTTAATTATTTATTCGTTCAATCAACAAACTTAATTACAATTATTTAATATTGGTATATTATAGGTTGCATTTACAATCAAATCGTATGTTTGGTAAAATACGTTATGATTTGTTCCTCCATGATCATTTCTGTTATGAATAAACATCCCAAATCCAGTCATACAGCGCTGTCTTCTTCCACCAATCATTAATCCTTTATCCTCTTTATTGCATATAATTCAAAATAAGTAAAAAATGCAAAATCCAATTTTTTCTTTCTACTCCACAATCACCAACGACTAAATTGGAGACGTGGGGCAATTTTATGACACAAGGATTCAACCCCCAACAAAACAATGTACACTCAAAAACTACAGAACCCCCATGTCTCTTTGTTTACTCCTCCTAACCAGGACCCAACACTCTCAGTTCATATAGCAAATAAAGAACTGAAAAAACATTACCATATCATAAATGCAATACAATACATTTTATTCAAATACATTTTAAAACAATAGGATAAAAACACAAAAAATTTCATCACAAATATCCAAATCACAATTTGAGTAGAAAAATACCATACAACATATCAACAACAACATTAAAAAACAATTGTGCAAACAGATCAAGTACCTAATGGCTGTGTACAGCCACTAAAGTGCAAAACTCACAAACTTCATTGGTTTAGCCGATAAAGAACCACTATTAATGATGGTAATTTTACCCTCTCATGTGTAGAGACATGTGGGTGAATCCTTTCATGCAAAAAAGGTTGTTATTAAACTTAATACATTATTACATATGCTGCTAACGGATCCAGTGTTACTATAAGTCCAACATGTTTTGTTCTTCATTAATTCACACATAATCACCAAGAACTTCTTCAGGGGACCAACAATTACAAATTCTAGTGCACATTCTCTTCAGGTAGCAGGAGTGGACACCTCTATTGCAGCGTTTAACGTCCAAATGCTACAGGAGAAAACACAGATACGCAGCTGTCATTTATACTGCTTTACTAACAGAACCTATTCTTCTGGGCACATAAATTAACCCATGATTGGCTTACCGTATTAATTAACCTTTATATTCTTTAAACGGTCAGGTGTGAGTGTCTTCTCAGTAGACCAAGATCTGGAGGGGTAACACAAATACAAATGGGAGGGTGGAAAGAACCGTGTGAACATTGTTCAACTAACATTCCAGTCCAATAGTCAAGATAACTATAGCCCACATTGTTCTATACACTGCCATTGTATCCTGACACTGAACGGCTAGGAGCACACAGCTCTAAAAAACACATGCTGCAACAGGACAATAATCAGGTAATTATTACTCGCACTGTTCTGTACACTTTTGTTGTAACTTGACAACGAGTAACTGTAAACACAGTTTCCACCAAAAGCAGCACGTCAACACTCTCCTCCACACCCTCCAGCATTCGCATTTCGCCCACCCATGTTTTCATATCCCGTAAAAGGTGCACTTACATCTAGGTGCTCACCTGGATTCCTCCGTCACATGGTCCCATCAACTGCTTGCACAATCCAGGAGTAGCGCCCTGCTCCAAAGAACAGACAGGAATTCAGGCAACACGGCTCTTGTAAACCTCTCCAATTTGTTCACAAGGGACTGGTCACTGCAGGTGGGCGTTGCCCCTCTGGATGTGCGTCCAGGAAACATCCATCACTACGGAAGGTCTGGATTCACTACAGGGTCACAAAATATGTAAGGCAGACCTCCAGATAACCAGACACAGGAAAAATGACCCTCTGAGTAGAAAGGCTTGGTGCAGCTCTTTACAAGGATTTTTTTATTTTATTTTGTATTCAAAAAGAAAAATGTTGACAGAAGGTGCCATAGAACCAAAGTGCCACAGAGCCCACTGGGTTAGTTCAAAGGATACAAGTTGTTTTAAGGCAAATCATCATCACTCGTGATGCCCACAGTACACAGTATTCACCCCCTACCCTCATTGGCTACCACCTATATACATACTACTGGTCCCTTATGGTGCCTTGACTAATTGGCCACATCTAATATACCCCTGCCCTCTAAAACATGGTCCTCTATCCAGTCACCTTGACTTCCCACCACATGATTGGAGGGCCTCTAAGAATTTTACTGTCACCATGGGCCCAGTCACATTGTGTGCACCTGGTCATTAACATGAGCTCAGTGGATAGCTTCCAGGTCAAATTGGCCCTCTAAAATAAAGAAGCACTTCTCTTGATCCCAGACTTACGGGAGCCCCCGTCATGCCTCCCCGACACAGAACCAAATTTGTTGGCATCACCTCTTGCTCATCATGGTACAAAACACAGGATGATTCCTTGTTCCCCCTTATCAGTTACCCCTCCCTGGAGCTTCATCTGGGTCTCTCCAGGACTACACTAATCTGCTGAATTGGGAAGGATTTAGAAGTTCTGTTTGTGGGCATCTGGCAGTTCAAATGGTATGACCATCATTCTGGGAGGTGCTAATACCCTAAATCTGGAACAGGCCTCTCCCATGTGTTTGTCCTTCGGGACGGACGTAGCACTACCCGTGCTCGGCCATTAACATTCCTTTCTGGTTTCCCAGGCCTTCAACATGATACAATTGTGTTTTATCTATCAGGCCTGAAGGCCTCTATGCTCGATTTCCCTGCTGGGGCTTGGGATGGGAAAGTGATTCATAGCTCATTGGCATGTTATGCTGCTACTTTTGCCATGGCGTGCGACAGACTATGCCTCACTCTAACTATGGCGGTGCTTCAGTATTTATCGCAGCAGGGACGAGGGCTGACTTACAATATTTGTCATAATATCTCAGCAATTATACTCTAATATCACACACACACACACCCCATACCTTGGCCTACCAATGGTTTCACAACTTTCTACAAAAACGCTGCACATGTTACCCCTGTCTTTCATGTTTTCACCCCCCTTTGACCGCACACATACATTTCCTTGTGCACCAATCTATTTTTCTCAACCTAAATCATTTGGGAGGACATGGGAACTAGATGTGCATCCAAAACATCTGATCTGACATCAGGCTCAGTGAGTGCATAATACATTTACAGCTATCCATACAGTTGGTCAAAGTATATTTCTGCTGTACACAGTCCAAAGACATACCAGCAGGTGAAAGTTGAATTGGCCACATTTCCTGATAGAAAAGCTGCACGTCCCTTCAAATGTGCAAACGCAGAAACTCTTTAGCAGATGCTCATGTTGTCTCTCTTTAAGAGCCCATGTGACACTAGGAAGATAAACTAATAGTGCAGCTCTCTTTTGGTAACTGTAATCCTATCACCACTAAAAGTGAGAGTTGAGGGAAGTATGCTAATAATAAGGAACGTCTACTAAGACGTAACTTTGACAGGCAGCAGTAGGGGGTATTTCAATTCAAGTTTTAAAACTTGTTGGTATCGTCACAGCTCTCTTATGCCTGATAACCATGCTCTATCTCCCTCCAAAATGAGATAATAAGCAAATCCATATTATATCAGTATACTGCCAAATAAGAATACTGTGGTCTAATGAGAAAGAGAGTTATAGTCAATTCCATTTTTATTTAATGAGATTTACTAAACATGCCCTTCAGTCATTGGCTAATCAGAAGTAAGAAGACTCACAGCATGTAGTTTCAGTGCCTGAAAGGAAGCCCTTTGCAAACCATGACAGAGACGTTCACACCTAACCATCATGTGAGTGGTGGAGGTAGCGTTTTAAGGTCAGGCTGAAACTATAACGAGTCGTTGAGACCTTGGGGGAGACCCAGTCAAGGAATGTTTCCATGAAGAGGATTAGCTTAAATTTGCCATGCAGACAATCCTCAGACATGGGACCAGGCATTATGGCCGCAGCTGGTCCTAACAATCCAGCAGCACAACTTCAAAGCAAATTCCTCCATCAAGGCATGACATTCAGCCTACAAAATGCCAGCAGACTTGTGGAATGCCCAGGATATCCCCTATGTACACACATTCACTCATAGGCTGCCCTAAACCAGCCCTCCAAACACACAAAAAGAAGACACACAAAGGTGTTGGTGGTCAGCCAATCGGGATGGCCCTGAAAACTGCCAGACACTTACGTGCGCTCACACAGTTTGTGTATTGGGCTGTCTAGGGCATGTGCCTTGTCTAAACCAGTCCAAACCCCCACACAGGGTGCACGGCTGGAATCATTTGCACAACGGCCCTTTTAAGCCTTGCCTCATTGTTTCCCCAAACAAATGTGCTGGTACCCCAATTGGCACCAAAAAGGTACAATGGGTCACTATTGCAGTAAAATCATCTGTACCTCTGGTGATGCCGAAAACTAAATAAATTACAGCTGCCGGCAGCCTACTCCACAACACAACGGTAGGTTGATATAATCACTGTAGGGCCAATAATGGGTGCTCAAAATGCATCCTTGTCCTAGGAAGCATATGGGCTCCCATATGACAGCATGGTGAACAGGGTTGCAGTGTCAGGAGAACTTCAGTAGAAGTCACTGAGGCCACACAATTGAATTTAAAGATCCATGAAAACCAAGGAGAAAAACGAACCTTTAGAGGTCCCGTTTCATGGAACAGCAGAGCCTGTTATAATGTGGTAGGTGGGCTTGCAGGGAGGGCCCCACGAGTGTGACATGCAAATGCATGGCTTTACAGATGCCAGTGTACAGTCTAGCTGTTTGTCGGCAACATTGGATTTGTTTTGTGGGAACCAGTCCTGTCCTTTCGAAAGGGATTCCTGAACTGCTGGGGAAGAGGAGGTTGGCAGTCCCCTGCCAAGCACCCAGACACAGGGAGGGTGCCTTGGCAGTGCTCCCCATATAACCCCCAAGTGCATTGTCCATTGGCTCAGGGATGCACACTGCCCCCATGGCCACTCTCCTACTTGTAGCAGACACAGGCAGTAGATTTCATGGCAATTCTAATATTAATGTGCAATCTGAGTTTCCGAATTCCGGTGGTTCTCTCTCTCCCTCTTCTCACACCCTGTCCCAGATGGGCAAGAGCTTTAGTTTTAAAGGGGACATGCTGTCAATTTTGCGTGCTCAGTTAGACAATGCTCTAAATGATAAGAGAACTTTTGACTTTTGTCATGACCGCATTCACTAAAGAGATCGTTTGTAGAGCCTGGGATGTTTCACGAAACAAGCTTCTGAAGTGGCTGAATGGAATGAGAACGTTGGGGATACTACTGTGTTGTGTAAACACTTGACTGGAAAAAGGTACATATTCAGAATGGAGTCATTATACTGGGCCTCATTACGACCCTGGCGCTAAGTGAAAAACGATGGCGGTAAATGGTTACCGCCATCGTTTTCCGCCAGGTCCGATCATGACTCCTGACCGTAAACTACGATGCCAATAGCGGCATCGTAGTTAACGCTGCCACTAACTGCGCTAAGGGTGCGCGCACGCGACCGCCCACACCGTACTTAGCGCCATGGCGGAAAGGTACGCAAATGCCGACCCAAGCGGACATGCACCTAACGCCATCACCGAGGCCGCTAAGTACCTTACCGCCATGGTGCAAATAACGCCATCGCGAACCAACCGTAAAGGGCCATGTCAAGTGAATGCAGCTGCCACAGGTGCACAGAAACAGCACAGGTGAAGGCAATACAGACTCAGGGGAGTACAAAAAGAGCACACCCCACCCCTACCCACACCCAGTCACACTCCACAATGATGCCAATACGACTAGCAATGTTGGGGCTGGAGGACCTGATAGCAATGCATGTGCTACTACAACAGCAACAACAACAACAGGCAGCACAGAGGAGACGCAGGAGGAGAAGGAGGGCAAGGCAGGCCCAGCAAGCCCCACCAGCACAGCCAGTGCCACCACGCAGGCAGCCCCCAATCCCACGCATCAGAGCCAATCCAAACAACCTCACTGCTGAGCAGATCCACACCCTGTACCGTTTGGACCGGGACACCATCACCGCCATCGTAGACATGACACACAACGACATCGTCAGCATGATAGAAAGTCCAACCGCCATCCCCCCCCTACTGAAGGTAGTGGCTGTACTCCACTTCCTGGCCACAGGCACCTACCAGCACACAGTGGGGCACCTGCATGGCATTTCACAACCATTATTCTCACGAACACTCATCCAAGTGCTCGATGCCCTCCTCAAGCACACAGACGACCACATCTCATTACCACGGACTGCCCAGGAGATTGCAAACACCAAGGTGGGTTTCCATGCACTAGCCAGCATACCCGGTTGCATTGGTGCCATCGACTGCACCCATGTGGAATTGGTGGTTCCACGTGCCATGGAGGTACCGTACCGCAACCGGAAACAGTTCCACTCTATCAAAGTGCAAATGGTCTGTGACTCCAACAAGATCATCACACATTGTTGTGCCCGATTCCCCGGATCAACCCATGATTCCCTGGTCCTGAGGAACTCCACAATACCACGCTACATGGAGCGACATGCAGGCCCAAGATCCTGGCTACTCGGTGAGTGCAATGTCATGGAAGTGGGCATGGGAATGACGTACCAGTGCATACTCCACCTGGCAGAAAGGGGGGGGATGATGCATACTCCACCTGGCAGAAAGGGGGGGGGGTGATGCATACTCCACCTGGCAGAAAGGGTGGGGGGATGATGTATACTCCACCTGGCTGTGAGTAACACAGAGAACGGAGACAGAGGAAGGGCACTCACAATGCACACAACCCCTCTGCATACATAGGGTGATGGCATGCAAAACAGGCCATGGCAGCAATGAGCATATACTGGTTGCATTGTGTGAATCAATTAGTGCATGTAGAAGTGAGCCAAGGTAACAGTTCCATGCCAGCCATGGTGGAACATCATGTTCCTGATCAGACAACATGACTGACACATACATTCTCGCCTACATACAGGTGATGCAGCCTATCCCCTGAAGAGGTGGCTCCTCACACCAGTCCGGAACCCGCAGAACCAGCACGAGGAGGACTTCAACCGTGCACATACACGTACTCGTGTGGTCATAGAGCAGACATTCGGCCTCCTGAAGGCACGGTTCCGAAGCCTCAGCAGGTCTGGTGGGGCACTCCTGTATGGCCATGAGAAGGTGGCAAAGATCGTCATGGCATGTGTCATGCTGCACAATATGTGCGTCAGACGGAATGTGCCCCTGCCCCCTGACGCAGAACTGCAACCACCTGACGATGAGGATGAGGAGGGTGCAGATGGGGCGCCACCACATGGAGGAGGCGATGCACAGGAGGGGCGTGCCATGCGCCAAAGTATCATCGACCACTGCTTCTGGCACACACGGCTGGTGTTTATCGCATGGAGACTGCACTTGGGGCACTGTGTGTCTCTGGGACATGCACACTGTGGACTGTACACCAATAAAGCACACATACGCAATGAAAATGTCCACACATTTCTTTTTTTGAAAGAAAAAAGTGTATTGGAACTATGAACTGTCGTGTCACACCCCCTCCCACCTCCCCCCTGCACATCCCAACACACCCCCTCCCACCTCCCACCTCCCCCCTGCACACCCCAACACACCCCCTCCCACCTCCCACCTCCCCCCTGCACACCCCAACACACCCCCTCCCACCTCCCACCTCCCCCCTGCACACCCCAACACACCCCCTCCCACCTCCCACCTCCCCCCTGCACACCCCAACACACCCCATGTAGGTGTCAACAGATGCCTGTGACAGTGTCCACAGGCCGTCACAAGCCCCCTCTCCCGGCCCCCGGGGCACCCCTGGCTGTGGAGCGCAGGTTGCGTCCGGAACGTCGCACGGGGCTGCTCTGCGCAGAACTGGCAGTGGAGGATGTCCCTGGCTGCCCCTGTGCATGCAGCTCCTGTACTGTGTGGGTGAGGTCAGTGACCGCACGACGCAAGCCCGCAAGTTCGGCACAGATGTCCCTGGACATGGCCTGCATGGCATCCCTCAGGGTGGCAGTGCTCTGCGCCACTTCGGCCCTTAGTGTCTCCGTGGCCTGTTCAATGCTAAACCTAGCCCCCACACATTCCGCGGCATGCTCATCCAGCATTGCGGACAGTTGATGCTGCCGTTGAGTGATGTCCTCGAGGGACTGCTGGCCGTGCTGGCCCATGGCCAGTGCAGGTGGAGTGATGGAGGGGCTGCTCCCCTCCTGTGGAGTGTGGACAGGGCATGGGGTGGAAGGCCACTCCTCTGCCTCAGTGTGCCCCTGTGTGTCACCCTCATGGGGGCTGGCGTCTGAGAAACAGGGGGAATGTAGTTGGTCAGTGGGGCTTCTGACCTCCTGCTCCATGTCCGAGTCAGAACATGCAGCTGTTGCAGCTGTCTCCCCGATGTTGCTGCTGGCCGCTGACCCCCTGCCTTCTGTGGCAGGCAATGTCGGTGGAGGTGGAGCAGCTGCTGCTGGCCTGCTGCCAACAGGGGTGCTTGCCGGTGGGACCTCCGGTATGCCTGCAGTGGGACCTGCTTGTCGTGGGGTCTGCCTCACTGCAGCTGAGGTTGAGGGTGCAGGGACGTTGTTGTTGGACTTCGCTCTCTTCGGCGCAGGGGTGTCCTGGTCCTCTGGGTGTGATTCTGTGCCTGTGGTGGAGCAAAGGTGGGAGGGCGTTATTGATGGGTCTACGGACTTTGGAATGACAATGGTTGACATTATTTTGGCCAGTGGATGAGGCAGATTTCAGGCAGTGCCATGCAGGTTGTCTCCTTTTAGTGTGGTATGTGGATGCAGGTATGCGGGTGCCAGCAGTGTATGCAGGGTGGTGCTCGCATGTGGCTATGGGCAGTATTGATTTGTGTTGCATTTACACTCTAGGGCAACCTTGTGCTACACATGATTGGACTGCTGTGACTATGGCATGTCTTGTATGAGGCACCTACCTTCATCGCCTGATGTCGGGGCTCCCCTTTCCATCCCTCCAACGCCTTCGATGGATTCCATGCCGATGGTGGTTGCACAGATCTCCTCCCACGGTTGGAGTTTCAGGGGGGATTCCGACCCTCCACCGGTTCCCTGGGCAAGGTTGCGGTTTGCTGAGATGACGGCTCTGACCCGTATGCGCAGGTCATCCCAGCGCTTCCGGCACTGCTGTGGGGTGCGGGGTACGGTCCCCACCGCGCTGACGCGCTCAGCCACCAGGGCCCAGATGGCCTTCTTCTTCCCGATTGCTGTCCTGGTCATATCAGGGGAGAAAACAACACCTGCGTTGTCCTGCAGGGTCTCCGCTAGCATGCAGAGTTCCTCCCGGCTGAATCGCTCCTGGCGCTGGCGGTCACATGCCTTTTTCACGGATTTTGGCATTTTCGGGAACTTGGATGGGTGGGTGTTTGGTTGGGACAGGTGTCAGGGTTGGGTCTGGTGTTGTTTGGTAGGATGGCGATGGATTGTGTTTTTAAAGATGGCCGACGGGCTGCTTCCCGTTCCGGCGCGATGACGCTATTTCCGGTTTGGCCTTTTACGGCCGCCGCTAATTACGGTGGCCGTAAATTACGGTGGCCGCTACTTACGCTGGCGGAAGGGCACCTTGCTCGCTTAGCGATGCCGGTAGGGGCCTTTTCCGCCATGGCGTTAATTGCATTACCGCCATGGCGTAATGCTCGTGCGCGATGGGTCGTGATGTGGCGCTCTTTACGCCATCGTCCCACGGCGTAAACGCTCATTACGCCATGGCGGTAATGACGGGCGATTACCGCCAGGGTCGTAATGAGGCCCACTGACTGTATTGTTATTGGCAGTGGGCTCAGCAATTTGCCTAGGTTTTTGCAGAGGATCTCTGACTGGCCAAGAAAGCATCACATCTTTAAATTGGAATAGAATTAGCATTTGAACTTCATCTTTTATCTAAACTATCACCTTCTGTGACATTGAAAAAGTCTGTTTTTCAGTGGTTTTGACATTTTATTCTTTAGTGCTCTGAGTTTTTTATATGTCTACTGATACTGTGTTGTACATCGTTCTGTCCACCTCTCAGGCGTTGACACTTCTTTCCCCTGCATGCGATTTTAGACATTTACAAAGCGGAATGTAATTCTGAAGAGCAAAATGTAAAAGAGTAAAACAAAAAAGTAAAATGAGGCTTTGCAGGCGGCGTTTACTAATGAACTCCTGTGGAATCCACCTGCTCGTTAGCATGCGCAAATGCAAGGCGAAGTCCACAGGACTCCATTAAGGCCTGCATGAAAATCTCACAGCGGTGTAAAACCTGGTACTCTTCCAAGACGGATGAGGAAAGCAAAGGCGAGATGCACACCCCCCGTGTGCCCCTGCTATGCCTAGGAAGGGCACTAAAAAGCATCACATCTCAAAGTGGAAGCATGAAAGCAATATGCATTGCTTTATCGCTTTATTGTTGCACAGTGCAAAATGAACCCCATTGCGATGAAGTGGCGTGGATGAGTCAGTCATCCAGGTCCGGATCCCCTGGGAATGTCTGGCTTTGGATCACCCCACTTTGGGTGGGGTGGGTTAGAACCTTTAGAGCAGGTTGGGTCAGACTGGGGCCCTTAGGAAAGGATAATAAATCCTTAGGATTTGGTCCACAGTGGTTTTTAACGGGTATTTTAGAGCTCACATATCACCTGCTTGGTTGTACCTTTCAATGGAGTAGGAATTCCCTACACTATTATTTACTTGTTGGAGCTGTGAACAGTTCAAAGTCTTGGTTCATAGGGATGATAACATAGGATTAGAAGTGAGAGAGAGACCCTGCTATTATAGTTTCTGCATAGCGCCACCTCGTGGAGGGAGTGCAACGGTGAGGTTAGTTTACCTTTAGGCCTAACCGTGATGGAAAAAATGACCAAAAGGCCTCTGATAGAGACAATAGGTCTTGTATTTCAGTATTAAATGAATCAAGTGTCTGCTGATGTGTCAAAAAATTCATGGCAGTTAGTGTAAATGCAGTCGTTTTGTTTTGAGTACATTCTATATGTATATAGACCCTTAGACATTCCTGTTAACTTGGCAAACAGTTTACACTTGCTTGATGCAAGCTTCCTCTGGTGACTCCTGTCTCTAGAGCAAGTTTGACCTTGCCTCAGCATGGAGAGATACAGGCAGACCTTCTTTTATCTTTATGACCTTACCTAACACCTCTGGACTGAGTTGTGGTGCTTGTTTGGGCCTAGGACAACAAAGACCTTGGTGCCCTTGTACTTCTGGTCAGAATGGAATTTTGTCACACCAGCAAGGGTCCTCAAATTGGTGAATGACTATCGGACTCATTTTTCACACAATTAATAGTTATATGATCTCAGGCGGAAGATTTAGTTCACCGGCTACTTTGCTGACCTTGGCACCTGGGGACATGGGTTGTGCTCCTGATGTTCCAACGTGGCGATGGCTCACATTGTGAACATGCTGTAAAATAAAAAAACAGAACTTGAATCTATCCCATTTACATGGACCACATTGTAGTATCTGTGTGATAAGCGAAGTTTGGAGGTCCGGGCTATGGAGCTAGGGCAGTTTGCTCTATTCGCTTTCCTCAAACAAATTGATATTATGTGCATGGGAGGCTGAAGGTGCATTATATATATTGATTTTATAATGGATTAGATTTTAATAGAAACTATGATGAATTTTAATTATAGAATTAATGTTATTATTGTTATGCCAAGCGTGTGTATGTTCAAATTTGAATTGATTTGTGATAACAATGTAATGTAATAGGGCCTTATTTATTTATTTACTTATACATTATGAATTGATTTGATGTATCTAATATTACATTTTGTTTAAGTGTTTAAGGTTTTAATTAACCAACACGCTATAATAAATAAAATAAAAAAGTATCTGTGTGATGTTTATTCATGACTGCATGATGGACAATAACCTTCTTATAAACAGTAGCAAATCCATAATATTCTCAGCCAGTTTCCCTTACCACCTTCCAATGAAATGGCCTGAATCACTAAGTAGTCCAGCTTGACAAGCAGATAAAGCAATACATGTATCGTTTGTGTTTGACTAAACTTGATCCACTAGGTGAATGCTCTTAAACGGAAAGATCTAATTCAGCATAATCTTCTAAAAAAAAGTCTTGCTCTACTGGCATGTAGACCATGCAGCTGCGGACATGAAAGCATTGATAGTATCACAGAAACTGATCACCAACTAAAACTGGACGAGAACAGAGCAGAAAGATGTTTACTAGCCTCAGTCCGAGAGACTATATTCCAATTCAGTCCACAGAATCAAGTTTAATATGTTGTGCTTGATGCAAAGTGATGATTGGAACATAGATTTGAAACACATTAGGACATTTTTTACGCATTACTTCCCACCAAGAGCCCCCATATGAACACCAGCAAAGACGTTGTATTTATTTATTTATAAAGCACTACCTTAACCAGGCCTGAAGGCATGAGGGGACTAAAACTAAAAATGACCCATGAACATACCAAAGGAAATAACCATCAAGATTCAATACACGGAAAGTCAGTCATGAGAATCCACATCAGGGAAAAAGGTGTGTTTTTAGTTTCCGCTTAAACATATCCAAAGAATCAATGCATCACAGATCCGGGGGCAATGCATTCCATGCAGTCGGTGCCGCCACACAGAATGCTTCTCTGCTTTCTACCATTAATTTAGTCTTGGAGACATACAATGAATTGAAACCAGTAGATATCAAAAATCTTTGACTAGACCTCCCAGAAAGACTTTCAGACAGATGCACAGGGTTGGTTCCAGACAAACCTTTATGTTATGTTAGGTACATTTGTAACACGCACATACACCCGAGGGCATCTTGGCTGTGGGATGTTTTAACCCACTTCTACTCTGCTATGCTGCAGCGCTGTGTTATGATGCTGCCAGAAATAACAAAATGGCAGCGAACCCTAGTGCTTGCCAAAACCTCTGAAAACCGCACTTTTCAAAGCACAAAAAGATGGCTGCCCACTCTGCCACGTATGGTGGAACAAAGATCAGTGGAACAGAGAACAGTGGAACAGAGATCTCACTCCTGGAATATGTCACAGGGCTCCACAACAAGTGAAAATGGAGTAGAGCAGGAAAGGGCAGTTCTTTGCTAATGAAACCCCTAAATCTTGCTTTAAATCCCTTTTTCTTTGTTGCTGAAATTGTAGAATGCTGGTACAGATAACCCTCAAACATCCAAAATTCTTGCTGGGTGCTACAATTCACTTAGTCTAAGAAATCATAGTGAACTTGCAAGGTCCTGAAAAGCTGAAAGCATAAAGGGATTTTCACAGCAAAGGTGGCCTATCTGGTGATGTCAAAAAAATCTCTGTGCAGCAGAGGACTGCAGAGATGACAGCTGTCAGGAGCCTGCCTGATTAAACTTTAAACATGTATATAAACTGTAATCAAGGGGCTGATTCATGGAATTTGTGCGCCGAAAAACGGGGATTTGTGCGCTATTCTGCCCGCAAATCCCCATTTGTTAAACAGGGACTTGCACTCAGAATGGCACAGAAATCCCTGTTTTTCGGTGCACAACTTCCATGAATCAGCCCCCAAATGTTTGTAATCTAAGAGGCCTGTTACTGAGAGTAACCTATGTTGTAACTGTTTTGATCCTATGGTTTAAAATCTTGAATAAGTATTCTAGCTGCTATTTTGAAATCACAAGTTTGTTTTAAGCTAAGGGAAAATGCAACAGAATTAACAATTAAATCAAGCCTGGCTAAAAGCTACCAAACTGGAATATCAGGTTTCCTCACAGAAGGAAGACAATTCCTTCCAGCAGGAAATCACACCAAAGCGGTAATTATAGGGTTTGGAAAGAACCTGGTCTACAGAGGCAAAAGGGAACAATGAACAGATGCTGCTAAGGAAATGCGAGGTGTGAGGACAGTCGTAAATGGCCTCTACAAGGAGCAAACATGGGGGATGGCTCCTGGGCTTCCAGGGAGAGACCCAGGGGTGGAGCTAAAACAACCATTTGTTGCTTAACAAGGACAAAGAACACATTTTAAAAAGTCAGATAACTTACTCTTTAAAATTGTGAAAAATATGAAAATAACAGATTTTTTAATCTAAATTTTGGCTGCACGTTTTAAAGGTGGAAAAATCGTGTGACATGTTCTGGAAAGAAATGACAAGAAATGTGATTTTACACAAAATGTATTTCTGATAGAAGTATGAAACTTTATACACGTATGCCCATGTTAAACACACACACTTGTAGAACTTTGCTTAAAAATTGGACATTGTGTTCCTGATGAAAGGGAAAACTTCCGTGAAAATCCGAGACAAGATCAAACAGCTACAGGGTTTTGTGGGATAGCTGCTATATTCATAAAATCACACCATAAAGGTGACACCATGTTTCTCTCCTCCTATCAAGGCAGAGAGGAGGCTCTGACCCAATCACCTGTCAAAGGGGCGCGTTTAGGATAAACCAGCCCACACAGCCCTTTACCATAGCATAAATAGAGACAGCTTACCAAAAAAAAAAAGACAGACAGATTCACTCACTATCCTGATACTGGCGCTGAACTCTACATCGTTATTGCTCCAGACTCCAGAAACTTGGCAAAGCAGAAGTCCCTTGCATAGCTGAAACATTTTCAGCGAGGCCTCAAATTCCAGAACCAAAACCCCACAAACCTAAGGGGAAGCATCAAAATACAGCAAGACTGCGCTGTACTGCTTGCCTGCAGAAATAATTATCATAAGAACCAAGAAGGACAGATCCAATCCAGTCCTGTGCCGTGCTGTGACTAGAGTGCATTGCAGATCCAGTCCAGTCCTGTGCCGTGCTGTGACCGGAGCACCTTGCTGATTGCTGATCCATCCGATGTGCCCAGCTGTCTGTCCTAGAACAAGATCCAATTTCCTGACCAGAATCTGGACGGGCCAGAATCCTGATGGTTCCGTTTAAAAACATGTCTAGTGAGTATCTGTAGATAGAACTGTGTCACTAGCATATGTACCTTGTTTAGTTAATCCCTAACTTAAATCCATCCTATCTTGTATTCAAAACCTGCATTGTTAGAAGTATTTTCGAATCGTCTGAACCCTCTATCCAAACCATCCAATCTTCTGTTATGCTCACCTGACTCCCACGGAGGCGCAGGCCTGGTTTGGAGTGCTGTTGCCTCTTCTATGGTGAAGCGCAGGACTCGGAAGATGGACAGGACCGGACCCTCAAATCTGGCTTGTCTGGCTCGCAGAAATATCCTTCTGTGTATGAAAAGGGAGTATTAACAATCTGCCGGATAATGTGTAAGCCTCCCACTCCCTTTTCACCCTCCACGAAACCCTTCTGTGATTCCCCGTGAAGTCTCACTTTAGGGTCTGAAAGGACGAGCTCTCCATCCTGCTTCCGATGCAGGGGCGCGTTGTAATCCAGTTACTTCACTGGATCTTGGATTGTAGAGAGTTCAAGTTTGCTTGACCTTCCCGGTAAAATACTGTGAGAATTCTGTTTATAAGTATGAGCCCGAAATAATAATTGTCCGTTGTCTCTATTTCAGGTGCAGAACAAAGATTCCGAGATGAGCAATGGAACCGACGAAGGAAACTCAGGTGAGTTGTTTGATGAGACGTTCCTTTAGTGTCCTTGCATTAATTCACTAATCCTTGTGTCTTTTTTCCCCATAGGGGCCGGGGTTCGGAAATGCCGGAGATATGGCACCAACCCGAAGTGAGAGGTGCAGTTCCAGTAGATATCAGGTAATTCTTTAATGAGCGTTCAGGTAATATCTTAGCATTCGCTCACTAACGCTGATGTCTCTTTTTTCCCCGTAGGGGCCGGGGTCTGGAAATGCAAGGATGTGGCACCGACCCGAAATGAAGTGGGAAACACCCAACAGGTAAGTCTTATGATGGAAAATTAAGGTCTTCTTATTCTCTTCCCTAGCTCACCTTTGTTCTTGTCTTTTTCTCCCTAGGCACTGAAATGTGGCTGCGGATCCAGATGGTCGTTGATGAACATTTAGGCGCCCAGTAAAGGTGAGCGGAATGCGGCGGTGCAGCGATCGATGCAATGTGCTTTTAAAATTAATGTCTTCCTTTTCAGGATCATCGGCGAAATGTCTCCGGGATGCGGATTTAGTAGGTAAGGACTCTTCTTTCTTCTATTCTCTTCTCTTCTCCCTTTGCAGGTGTTCCAGGATGCTGGCGGGCGTGGCAGAAGTCAGGATGCAGGAGCAGACACAGTGAGCGTCCAGCTGCTAGATGCAGAACAACGCAAAGCGTGAGTTGATGCTAGGGCGTGGCTTAAATAGCCTTCAAATTAGTTCCAGGTATATATCCTTCCTCTCAGGTATGTATTCTTCCTCCGGCCACACCCGTGTGGTTAAGTAGTCCCCAAAGATAAAGTAGTCCCATTCAGGCCTCTAGATGGCCTGGATGTTGCAGCATGGTCTGCATCAGGTAAGTTTACACCAAGCACCTTTCTACACAAAGTCATCTTTTATGAGCCTGGCGCCTGTGGCGCCAGGACTGTTGTCCAATATGAGCCTGGCGCCAAAGTCGCCAGGACTGAGTCCAAAGGGCCCCTATTTGGGGCTGCTGAGACTTCCCTCGGGGACATGATGTCTGCCTCTGGGGTAGCTGGGCCTGGTCTGGCTCCTTGGAGGTAGGCCTCATGACAGTACCCCCTCCCAAGGCCCCTTCCAAGGTTGTTCTCTCCGGGGGTTTTGACTTGTTTGGGAATTTTCGGTGGAATTTTTGTATTAATCGCGGCACGTGTACATGGTCGCTTGGTTCCCAAGATCTCTCCTGAGGTCCATACCCCTTCCAATCAACCAGATAGAAGAGTTTTGACTTTAACACCTTGGAGTCCAATATGTCTTTAACTTCAAATTCTAATTTCCTATCAATCTGAATTGGTTCTGGTGGTTTGATTAGTCTGGTTCCTGGTTGCACCGATTTCAAAAGTGAGGCGTGAAAAACGGGATAAATTTGCATGTTCGCTGGTAGATCGAGTTTAAAGGCTACCGGGTTGATTATAGCTTTGATGGGATAGGGTCCTAATTATCTGGGGTTGACAGTCCGCGGTCCTTTGAGAGCTAAATGTCTAGTTGCTAGCCACACCTGGTCCCCTATTTGGTACGGAGGTGCTTCACTTCGATGTAAATCAGCATTTTCTTTGTACGTTCTCTTGGCTTGCTGAAGATGAGTCGTAGCTTCTTTGAAAGCTCGGGTTATCGTGGAATGCAAATGATCTACCGCAGGCATTTCCAGGTTTTGAGGAGGGTCCAGGTCTGAGGTTCGAGGATGATGACCATACAAGGTGTAAAAAGGAGTTTGTCCTGTTCCAGAATGTACAGAATTGTTAAATGCATATTCTGCGATCCAAAGAATGTCTTTCCAATTGCATTCAGATTGGTGCAACATACACCGAAGATATTGTTCAAGGGTTTGGTTAGTTCTCTCGGTTTGGCCATCGGTCTGGGGATGGTGACTGGTGGATAGTCGTACATCAATTTGTGCCAGTTGAAAACATTTCCTCCACAAATGGGAAATAAACTGGCTTCCTCGATCTGAGACTAATATGGATGGAAAACCATATTTCTCCAGAAATTCCTTCGCCAAGACGGAGGCTGAGGGTAGACCTTTTAAAGGAATAAAATGGGCCATTTTGGAGAAGAGATCCACAATCACCAAGATAGTGTTGTATCCATAGCAAGGAGGCAGGACGGTAATAAAGTCCATCGACAAGGTGTGCCAAGGTGCCGGTGGAATATCCAAAGGTTGTAGAAGACCGGCTGGTCTTTTCTTTTGACCTTTATTTTGGGCGCAAACTCTGCAAGACATCACAAAAGATTTTATGTCTTTTCACCAGGATGGCCACCAGAATTGTTGTTTGATCTTTTCCTCAGTTTTAGCGATACCAGGATGTCCTTCCATTAATGTATCATGATGATGGGCAATAACGAGTTCTTGCAGTTCTTTGTTAGGCAGAAATAATCGCCTCTGGAAGTACGGTAAATCGTTATTAACGGAAAAGTGTGACCCCTTTTGGCTCCATTCTTGTAAGGCTGTGGAGTCTAATAGTTGTTTAACTCGAGTTTGAACGTCCTCAATAGTTTGTAAAGAGGTCAAACCCAAAATTTTCTGTTCAGGCATAATTGGTACTGGTTCTAAGCTCGAATTTGTTTCTTTTCATCCCAATCCAAGATAAAGCGTCCCCTTTGCCATTCTTGCAACCAGGGCGATATGTGATTACAAAATCAAATTCCGCAAAGAATAAGGCCCACCGGAGTTGACGTGATGATTGGGCTTTGGCCGTCTTTAAATATTGCAAATTTCTGTGATCTGTAATCACCGTGATGGTGTGTCTTGCGCCGAGGAGGTAATGACGCCAAGCTTTGAAGGCAGACTTAATAGCTAGTAACTCCTTGTCGGTGATTGCGTAATTAATTTCAGGAACCGAGAATTTTCTGGACCAAAAGGGTACAGGGTGTAGTTGGTTAGTTATTGGATCCCTTTGAGACAGGACAGCTCCCATGGCTAAGCTGGATGCGTCGGTTTCAACAATGTAAGGGAGATCTGGGCGTGGATGCTTCAACACAGGTGCAGAGGTGAATTTAGTCTTTAGGTCTTGAAAGGCCTGTTCTGCCTCATGAGTCCATTCGAAGCGTTTATTCTTCCGTAAGAGAGCTGTGATGGGTTGGACCACTCGAGAAAATTCCGGGATGAATCTTCGATAAAAATTGGCAAAACCAAGCATGCTCTGAACCCCCTTCACAGAGCTAGGAGATGGCCATTTGAGGATGGCGTCCACCTTTCGCGAGTCCATTGGGACTCCTTTAGGTGTCAGGATGAATCCGAGAAACTCGACTTCTGTGGTATGAAAAACACATTTTTCGAGTTTTGCAAACAGTTTGTGCTGGCGCAATTTTTCAAGAACAGCCCTGACATGTTTTCTGTGATCGGATTCCGAAGAGGAGTACACCAGAATGTCGTTGATATATACGATGACACAAACATTGATAAGTTCCCGAAGAACATCATTCATAAAGTATTGAAAGGCGGCAGGTGCGTTGCACAATCCGAAGGGCATCACCTGATATTCAAAGAGCCCATATTTTGTGCGGAATGCAGTCTTCCATTCGTCGCCTTCTTTTATACGCACCAGGTGATAAGCTCCCCGGAGATCTAACTTGGTGTACATACAAGCATCTTTTACCTGGTCGAGAAGTTCAGGGATCAGAGGCAGAGGATAACAATCTTAATCGTTATTTGATTTAGGGCGCGGTAGTCAATACATGTTCTAAGGTCGCCTTCTTTTTTCGGCACGAAGAATAGAGCTGAGGAAACAGGAGACTTTGACGGGCGAATAAAACCATTGGCAAGGTACTGATCTAAATACTGACGCAAGTGAAGGTTCTCAGGTTCAGTAAGAGCATAAATCCTACTACAAGGCGGTTGAGCATTGGGTACCAGATCGATTTGACAATCGTACGACCCTTGGGGAGGTAACGTGTTGGCCTGTTCTTTTTGGAAAACGTCTTGGAATTCTTGGTACTCAGCCGGTAGTTGTATAGTGGCGGAGGTTACTGAGGCCAGGCCATGTTTGGATTTCTTGGATAACAAGTTTGTTCACAATCAGGAAAGGTTATTCTCTTTGCTCGCCAGTCTATTCGAGGATTATGTGTTTCTAACCAAGGAATTCCTAGAATTACTTGAAACTGTGGGGCCTTGATTACGTCAAACACAATGGCTTCCCTATGTCCATCCTGACCCACTAGTGTCACTTCTGTAGTGGAATGAGTTACCGGCCCTGAGGCTATTTCGGTTCCATCAACTGTAGTAATGACATCCTTGTTAGTTTTCGGACGGAGAGGGAGATTAATCCTGGAGGCCAATTCACGATCTACATAGTTTCCAATAGCTCCACTGTCGATGTATGCCTTTATAGCATGCAACCGCTGAGGCTGTTTCGGATCCACGAGGACCATTGGCATGATGAAATGCGAGGTTAAAGAGTTTGTTTTCAAGCTCGGCAAGCGGACCTCTACGCTTGTCGTGCTTGGTCGTTTCCCGAATCAGGTTCTGTTAAATTGTTGTCAGTGGCTCCAACCACCTTCTTAGGTGGTTTTACCAGACAGTCTCGTAGAAAGTGACCAGAAGCCCCGCAATAGAGACATAATTGCTTTTGCCGCCTTCTCTCCCGTTCCTTCTGCGTTAACGGTCCTTTAACTCCACCGATTTGCATAGGTTCTGAAATGTCGGTACTCTTGGGGTTAGCGTGAGTTTTGATCAACACTCTGGTTTCAAACTTGGATCGAACTGCTTTTCTATTCTGAAGTCTGTGATCAAGTTGGACCACAAGGTCTATGTACTCCGCGCAGACTTGGGGTGGATTTACTATTTGGGCTAGCACGTCTTTAAGTTCTCCGTGCAGACCTCGATGAAATAATGTGATCCTTTTATTCTCTGGCCACCCAGTTTCCACAACCAACCTATTAATGGTGGTGATGTAAGATAAGAGATCCTGGTTACCTTGTCGTAAGGAAAGCAGTTTGTTGTCTAGGGCCTGTCCCTGAGAGTGTCGAGCGAATAATCTTTCCATGCTTGCCTGGAAACCTTGAAAATCCTGGAGAATCGGGTCATCTTGATTTACCAAAGGAACTGACCAATCGGCAGCACTGCCGCTGAGATAAGATAATACAAAAGCTACCTTGGTCTGGTCATTAGGGAAGGCCCCGGGTCTGCATAGGAAGTGTAAGCGACATTGGTTCATAAAAACGGCATATTTCTTGGGGTCCCCAGCAAAACGTTCAGGCGGGGCCAAAGGCATGTTTCCAGGTAGATTGATTTGTTCCGGGTTATTCGAAATCATAGAAGTGGGATTACCCCCGGAACTAGGTAAAGGAGTTTGTCCTGCCTGACCCTGCAACAACCGTTTGGCCAGGTCATCAGTTCTTTCCTTAGATAGGATCAGTTCTCTTTTGAGAGCGTTAGTCTCCTGGTGGGCGGAGTGTACTTCTGCCCGTAATTACCCCAAAAGCTGGGCCAGCTGGTTTGTCTCGGAATTTTCCATAGCGCCCGGGTGGGAAATTGTAGGTAGGCTTCGCGTTCTGTTACGCTCACCTGACTCCCACGGAGGCGCAGGCCTGGTTTGGAGTGCTGTTGCCTCTTCTATGGTGAAGCGCAGGACTCGGAAGATGGACAGGACCGGACCCTCAAATCTGGCTTGTCTGGTTCGCAGAAATATCCTTCTGTGTGTGAAAAGGGAGTATTAACAATCTGCGGGATATTGTGTAAGCCTCCCACTCCCTTTTCACCCTCCACAACCCTTCTGCGATTCCCCGTGAAGTCTCACCTTAGGGTCTGAAAGGATGAGCTCTCCATCCTGCTTCCGATGCAGGGGCGCGTTGTAATCCAGTTACTTCACTGGATCTTGGATTGTAGAGAGTTCAAGTTTGCTTGACCTTCCCGGTAAAATACTGTGAGAATTCTGTTTATAAGTATGAGCCCGAAATAATAATTGTCCGTTGTCTCTATTTCAGGTGCAGAACAAAGATTCCGAGATGAGCAATGGAACCGACGAAGGAAACTCAGGTGAGTTGTTTGATGAGAGGTTCCTTTAGTGTCCTTGCATTAATGCACTTATCCTTGTGTCTTTTTTCCCCATAGGGGCCGGGGTTCGGAAATGCCGGAGATATGGCACCGACCCGAAGTGAGAGGTGCAGCTCCAGTAGATATCGGGTAAGTCTTTAATGAGCGTTCAGGTAATGTCTTAGCATTCGCTCACTAACGCTGATGTGTCTTTTTTCCCGTTAGGGCCCGGGGTCTGGAAATGCTAGGATGCAGCACCGACCCGAAATGAAGTGGGAATGACCCAACAGGTAAGTCTTATGATGAAAAATTAAGGTTTTCTTATTCTCTTCCCTAGCTCACCTTTAATCTTGTCTTTTTCTCCCTAGGCGCTGAAATGTGGCTGCGGATCCAGATGGTCGCTGATGAACATGGAGGCGCCCAGTAAAGGTGAGTGGAATGCGGCGCTGCAGCGATCGATGCAATGTGCTTTTAAAATGAATGTCTTCCTTTTCAGGATCGTCGGCGAAATGTCTCCGGGATGCAGATTTAGTAGGTAAGGACTCTTCTTTCTTCTATTCTCTTCTCTTCGCCCTTTGCAGGTGTTCCAGGATGCTGGCGGGCGTGGCAGAAGTCAGGATGCAGGAGCAGACACGGTGAGCGTCCAGCTGCTAGATGCAGAACAACGCGAATAGCCTTCAAAGTAGTTCCAGGTATGTATCCTTCCTCTCAGGTATGTATTCTTCCTCCGGCCACACCCGTGTGGTTAAGTAGTCCCCAAAGATAAAGTAGTCCCATTCAGGCCTCTAGATGGCCTGGATGTTGCAGCATGGTCTGCATCAGGTAAGTTTACACCAAGCACCTTTCTACACAAAGTCATCTTTTATGATCCTGGCGCCTATGGCGCCAGGACTGTTGTACAATATGAGCCTGGCGCCAAAGGCACCAGGACTGAGTCCAAAGGGCTCCTATTTGGGACTGCTGAGACTTCCCTCGGGGACATGATGTCTGCCTCTGGGGTAGCTGGGCCTGGTCTGGCTCCTTGGAGGTAGGCATCATGACATCTTCCTCCTGTACTAGTATTGCTAAAACTATCTTAGCGCTGATCTTTTCTCATCTGAAGAAGGCGAATCCTTAGCAGACAGTCATTCTGATCAAGTGGCTGCATTCCTGTGGGGTATTTGTTTTGTTCATAGTCATCCTCTAGTGTAAGAAATCCATTTGTCATTTTAAAAGTGCATTCCTGTTTTCCATTCTTGCGCCTATCTCCAAAAAAATGACCTCCACTTAAATGTCCAGAACTTCCTCAGTTTTTGTGCTAGAAACAAAAACTTCTGCTTGTAGCTAACATCCACAGCTTTAAATCGCATCTAATACCACATTCCAAATCCATATGGTTCTCCCGATATCGCAATTATCGCGCAGTGAAAAGTTTGCCACAAATTTCGTTTTTGGGAAACTCTGACACGGGTAAAACAGCTTTTGATTGCCTCCGACTTTAATTTTAAGATTTGAAATTGTGTCTTGGTATTAAATCATTGCTTGTGTTTGTGTGCAACTATCCAAAGCAGCTCCCATAAGAATGTATAGCAATTTCAGCAATTTAGATCATATTTAGTGTTTTTGCCCAGTCCATTTTAAGGAGAACTTTAAAAGACATTCTGACAGCTTGAAAGTCCATTTCCGTTTTTCTCTTGTGTTTGAAAGGGGGAAAGTGGGATTGATGTTCTGTTCTGCCATTCCCGAATACCTGCTCTCTCCTCCTATCTCTTAACATTGCCTATTGGGGGTTGAAGGACATGCAGGGGGAAGCTCTAACCACAGTGCCATCAGATCCGAACACACACACAAAAGTATTATTTCTGTGCTGAAATGTTTTGCTCACTATTACTCCTTGTGTATTAAAGAGATTATTCAGTGTTACATAACCCCATTGGTGATTATTATATACCCATTAAAGTATAGTGTGATTACATTGTGAATACATAAATAACTATTTTAACTTTGCAAACCAGCCTGATTCCTGGTTCAGTGTGACCGGGGTTGTTCCAGGAGAGGGGTGTGATATGAGTGGTATATCGTTCAGAATAAAGATATTTTAAACACAAATAAATAAGGATTTCAGTTGTGCATTACACACTAGGCGCTGACATGGGTGTGTGCCAGATTGAAATCACTTACAGCTTGGGGGCTCATCACGAGATCCTGAATTAGACATACCACTTGTGACAGTCTAACACAGCGTGCTGACTGACGGGGTACATACACCTTGTTGGGCTAACATACTGTGCTACACATTAAAAACACCCTTCAATAGAAATACTCAAAGGAGTTGGGCCTGTTTTGCAAAAGTAAAGTAACCCTGAGATAAGCCAGAAGGAAATTAATATTTCTGGAATTGTGACCCCAGTGGAAATCAATATTGCAAAAGAACACCTACTGCACAAATTGTTTGTCAGGGGTGAATGAGTAGATCAGGATGAGAATGTTTGGCTGGAGGAAATCAAACAGCAAGTCACTGCCATAGAATTAGATGCATGGCAGGACCAGGGTCCATTGCACCTGGCACTTAGTGAATTGTACATGGCCCCAAAGGTAAAAGAAGAGCAATGTAAAATTGCCAAAATTGTTAGACTTGTAGCACTCCTGTTCTTATATTTCTTCTTTCTTTTTTTAAGGGGCCTGAACAAGAAAGCCAGCCACTCCCGAAGTAAGGTGCCACTGCCCACAGCCCAGGAGCTTGCATTAAAAAAAAAAAACTTTTTTTTCGTTTTTCTTTAGAGGTCACAAGGGAAACCACAGAGGTCGCAAGGGAGACCTCAGAGGTCACAGTTGCGACCTCTGGCGACCCCTAAATGATGTCCCTGAGGACAACAAACTGGTAATGGGGAGTCCTCTCTATTTCTGAAAATCCACCTTCCTTCCAGTCTAAGGTGGCATTCCACACTGGAAGGAAACACTCTGAAATTTTATACAAATTCACAATCAGAAAATCCCATTCCTATAGTCCAAAAGGATGACAAATCAGCTCAATGCTTGGCTGATATTCAGAAAATTGGAGAACAGTTGTTCATCCTGATTCAGTTAAATGAGGGGAAGGACTCTGTTCTCGCCTGAGTGTGTGTGAACAACAGTAAGAGCTTCATCAGCGAGACCATGTTCCGCAAACTCCCAAAAGATCCAGCCATTCCCACCCTTAAACTGGTAGTAAAATGGGAAATGGACCTGGAAACACCCAATTCCAAACATCTCCTACCTAGCAGGTGTATGCTCAAAATGTCCATTGACAACAAGAGCATAGTCCATAATTGTTGGGTCGTGCGAGATGTCCCTGCTGCATTTTATTTAGGCAGTGACATTCCCAATTGCTTTGCCATTAGTTTGGACCTAATAAACTTCAAAGATTGGTCCCGATAGCATGTAATCCCATGGATTTTGACGACTCAGAGAAAGCATTTCAGTCAGCTCAACTGCTGCCATATGCAGTTGAAATTCAGATTGGAGAGGAAGTCACCATCCCAGAACGGACCCGACAATTCTCACTGGAAGTAAAAATTAAAAGAGCACAAAAACTGAAAAATCCTGATGCCTATGTCCATCTTAATACTCATTTCCAACAGCAAGGGTTGGGGTAAACTGAACACCACTAGTCAACATGGAACACAACACCATTCCAATAGAGGTGGATAATAGCGACCTAAAGATATCACTCTGGGCGCAGGCACCATTATTGGAATGGCGGTTGATGACTGACATTTTTCCATAGATTTAGGTAACAAACTGTTAGGATCAATCCCCAAGGACTGTTTTGACAGTGATACCGACGATGACACAACACCAGACAGGATCTTCACCCGGCATGGGGGGAACCTCCTGGTGTACTCTTCCTGCCCTTATGGTAGGGAGGATGTGACCTGTGACTGCAGGAGGGATGAGGTGATCTTTCAAGTCCACAAAGACTGCCTTCCCCACATGAAGCCATCAGTCCAATTCAACACTTTGACCAGGGACTTCTACACCCAGCTGGAGGAGGTCGCTGAGATAGCCAAACCAGAAGTCTTTCCAGGCTTCAGGCAGATAGTTGAAGACAGAGTCAACCTAGCTGATGCTTGTGAGACTCCGGAGCAAAAGCAAAAATTGAAACAAGTTTTCTTATATTTTCAAGATCTCTTTGCGGTGGACTCATATGACTGTGGTCGCACCGACATCCACACAACAACAATTCCCACAGACCCTGGCATGACTCCAGTGTTTGCAAAGCAATATCGCTTGCCTCTCACATCAATGGAATCCCTGAATGAAATCATTAAGAACCTTGAGTCCAATGGGATAATTCGTCCAGTCCACAGCACCTTCAACAATCCGGTGCAGGGGATTTTGAAACCAAACGGCCAATGGAGACTCTGTGCTGACCTAAGAGAGAGCTCAAAAAACGTGTCCATACTTTCCAATGGCCTCTTCCCTACATTGACCAAGGGCAGGCCCAGATCCAGTGGTCAAAGGTATTCACTGACATTGACCTGACCAATGGGTACTGGACTGTACCTGTCAGTAGGGAGGACCAATACAAGCTGGCCTTTACCTTCGGGGGGCAGCACTACACTTGGACCCCGACTCCCTTCAGATACATCAACTCCGGCAATGAATTTAACATCTTTCTACATAAGGCCATGCCGGACCTGGGTGAAAGGGGTTACCTGGCCTATGTAGATGATGTTCTAGTCAAAAGCTCATCTGTGGAAGAACATAGTGGAGATCCTTTATGTCCTGACACACTTGAGGGCTGCTGGAGCAAAACTCTCCTTTCAGAAGGCACAGTGGTGCAGAACCCGTGTCAATATATTGGGGCATGAGATAACTCCTCGGGGTCTCTGTCCCCAGGAAAATAAAGGAAAACCCTCCGGAAAATAAAAGACCCCACAACTCTGTGGGAACTAAGGAGCCTCCTTGGACTAACTAATTACAGAAGAAAGTTAATTGAGGACTGCACAGAGATCACAAGATCCCTGATCCATCTTTTGAAGGGGGGGTCTAGTGGGAGTGGGGTCCAGAACAAGCCGAGGCAGTAAGACAACTGAAAAGAAGCCTCTCACAAGCGCCTTGCCTAGCATACTGTGTCAAAAACAAGGAGTTCTTCTTGGAGACAGGGTTCTCAAATACATGCTTGGCTGCAGTATTATATCAAAAGCATGACAAGGTCAATAAAGTAATCTCCTATGCAAGTAAGACTTTATCCTCTGTGGAGGAAAATTCAACGATTGTCAGAAGGCACTCCTGGCAATGGTGTGGGCATTGAAAAATTACTGCCTGTTCATCCAGGGGAAGGACATCATCGTCAACCGTCTTTTGTTATACCTCCAAAGTAACAGAATCTGGGCAGGGAATATTAGTAATTCCAGAATTACTTCCTGGATTCTGTCCATTCAAGGCTTTCCTGCAGAAGTGAGATATGGCCAAAACAAGAAGAGTCCCCTTGCGCAAGGTTTGCCTGACTTGCATGATTGTGCCCGAGAAAACTGTCTCGAGGATGAAAGTCTCAAAACAAAAGACAACATGGAGTACCTAAATTCCCCACACAAGGTCTATGAAGGAGACACGTGCAAGGGGATGCCCACAGTTTAAGTGGACGGGTCTCATACCATGTTGATAACAACAGGGAATTGGACGGCATTGGGAATGCGAGAGTGAATGACGCCCCAGAGCCCTGTGCTGGGTACAAGATCAGTCCCCGAAGTAGTCAGGTGGCAGAATTGATGGAAGTTCACCAAGCCACTGTGCCACTCATTCGCCTCTGGAGTCTTACCATCCCCCCTCAAGCACTCCCTTGTGCACCCCCTCCTCAAGAAACCCTCTTCCGACCCCTCCTGCCCGGCCAATTATCGCCCAATCTCCATTACTCCCTTCCTGGGTAAGCTCCTGGAGAAACTGGCCATCTCCCAGCTTAACCTCCATGCTGAATCTGTTGGTAAACTTCATGACCATCAATCCGGCTTCAGAGCGGCCAGAAGCACGGAAACTGCTCTCCTGAACATCCGTGAGGACCTGCTCCTGAACCTCGATTCCAACACTCCCTGTGTTCTCATTCTGCTCGATCTCTCCTCTGCCTTTGACACTGTCAACCATGCCATCCTGCTCAACTGTCTCCGTGATAACCTGGGTATCACTGGTCAGGCTCTGGCATGGCTGACTTCTTTCCTTTCCGGTCGACCCTCCCAGGTCCAAATGGGCTCCTTCCTCTCTGACATCTTTTCTCCACCTGTGGTGTCCCCCAGGGTTCCAACCTCTCTCCCTGGCTTTTCAACCAGTATCTGGCACTCCTTGCCCACCGCATCGCCGCTCTCTGCCCCTACTTCCAGTGCTATGCAGACGATACCCAGCTCATTTTCAGGCTACCCTCGGCCTCCTCCTCTCCTTCCCTCATCTCCGACTGTCTGTCTGCTATCCAGGAATGGTGTGCCGCCAATGACCTCTGCCTCAACGCCAGTAAGACTGAGATTCTACTCATCGGCACACCCACTCCCTCCTTCCCTGCAGCTCTCTGGCCGGCCTCCCTTGGCCCCCTTCCTGCCCCTACCTGCAAGGCTAAAAACCTCAGGGTCATCTTCGACTCCACACTCTCCTTCTCTCCTCATATATCTGACGTCTCTAAGAAGTCACACTACCAGCTGCACCTCCTCAGAGGTATTCTTCCCTTCCTCTCCTTCCCCCAGAAGCTCACTGTCTCCCGAGCCCTGGTTCTCTCAAGGCTGGACTACTGTAACAGCCTCTATCTTAATCTGCCTGCCTCCACTCTCCGCCCTCTGCAACTTATCCAGAACAGAACTGCGAGACTTGTCCTTGGCCTCAAGCCCAGGGACCGTATCTCTCCAGGACTGAAATCTCTTCACTGGCTCCCAGTGGCTGCAAGGATTAAGTTCAAAACCCTCTGCATTGTCCACAAGGCCTTCTGGGGCCTGGGACCTAAATACCTTCAACTCTCTCTTCCTAAATATCTTCCTTCACGAGCCCTTCGCTCATCCGTCTCCAACTCCCTCATGGTCAGCCGCTTCTCGAAGCAACGAGCTGGGGGTAGATCTCTCTCCGCAGCAGGGGCCTCCCTCTGGAACAGCCTTCCTGCCTCCCTGAAACTTGAGGAGAACCATCTCCGGTTCCGGAAGCACCTCAAAACCTTCCTCTTCGCTTCTGCCTTCTCTCTCCCTCTCCTCTGCTAAACCTGCTTAACTCCCCACTGAATTCAGCACTAAACCTGCATCTGGGCCACTCTCAGCAACCTCGGTCCAGGGCCCAGCCACTCTCCACTTGCACTGCCTCCCTGGCTCCCCCTGCAATGTGGGACTGTCACTGTATCCCTACAGCCCCCTTCCCAGCACTTGCTCTGCACTTACCTCGCACTTGCCACCAGCTGGCCCTTTTTATTTATTATTTATTATTTATTATTTTTTACGCTACTTACCTTGTAAAGCACTTTCCCCCCACCTCCTCCCCCTGCACTTCCTCCTTTTCCCCTTACCTCTGCACTTGCGCGATCTGAATGACACCTAGCCTAGTAGGATCGTTTGTCTGTCTTCCCCTTGTTTCCCTCCCTCCCTGCCTCGTCGCGCCTTGAAACACTTGTGTATAGGCGCGTTACAAATACCATATCATATCATATCATATCATAAGCCATCCTCATTGCCATACGAGACCGACTCCACAAACTGGTCATAATCACTGATTCAGATTATGCCCAGAACAGGTTTGTGGAACACCTGATCAATTGGAGAAACACAGGCTTGCTGTGTGCAAATAACAAACCACTTGAACATGGCAAGCTCATACAAAATATTGATGATCTGGCCACCTCTAATGGGATGACCATCTATTGGAAATAGATTAAGGGCCATTTTAGAATAGAGGGGCCAGACAAAACTGGAAACGAGCTGGCTGAGCAGTAGGCCAAAACCAGAACCATCAAGGGGAGTAAGGGAATACCAAATGTCGATTTAATCACGGCACAAAAAGGGGATCCGATTATTGGGAAATGTCACCAACATATTGAGGACCCTGAGAACTTTCCACTGACGGAAACTGATTATATTGGGAAAGAGGACCTCAGGATGTTGATGAAGTCTCCCAAAATGTTCCAAATCCCTGACGGTTTGTTGGTAAGGAGATCCATCTCTGGATGTGACCAGTGGGTGGTACCTACCTCATTCTGAAGACTGATGCAAAGTCACACCCATGACACTGCCACAGCCGGTCATCAGGGTTCTCATATTACTCTAGAAATCTTGCGAGAGGTTGCATACTGACCACACATGGGGCAGGACCTCGACCAATATTTGAAGGGGTGTCTTGTGTGTGCAAAATTTCAGCCAAGTTCACTCACATACCAAGCTCCCCTCCAGAAGAGGGGGATAATGATGCCTTGGTCAGATTTACAAGTAGATTTCATTGGGCCTGTGATTCGCTCCTCTATGGGGAATAAGTACATGTTAACAGTAACATGCTTGTTCAACAAATAGGTGGAATGTATGCAGGCCCCAAATTGCAAGGCAGAAACAGCAGCTGCCCTGATGATGAACCACATCTTCTCGCATTTTGGACGACCCCAAAGGATTGAGTCAGACGGAGGAAGTCACTTCACCAGTGAAGTGATGACAAAGATGTGGGAGATACTTGGGTAAAAAGGAAACTTCAAATTGCACACCTACAATCCTCTAGTGGAGGAGTTAAAAGGTACAGTAAAACCATTGTGTGCATTCTAAAAAAGTTTGTGGCAGAATGTGTGCCAAGTTGGGACATACGATTACTGCTTGGCCTGATGGCCATCAGATATACACCATCTTCTGCGACCAAAATGTCTCCATTTGAGCTAATGACTGGACGAGAAATGGTGTAACCGGTCAGGAATAAGGGTAGTTGGAGCAGGAGAAGCGTGCACAGACTGGTCTGAAAAGGCGAGGGGCACCAAGACTCATATTTCCCTGCAGCGCTTGGGAGAAATGTAGTTAGTTGCCGCGCGTGGGTGTGGCCAGCTGATATTAATTGAGGACGCAGGTGTGGCTTATTTTGTTTTCATGGAGGCGTGTAGGAGCAGCACAGAGAGACTCACCCGGGGCGTGCATGGCAGCATATCCCTGAACGTTTCACGCACGGCTTGGAGTGTTTAGCAGTGTGACGGGAAGAAACACTGTCCGCTGATGTTCTGCTGAATCAGGCTTCATCCGGGAAGTCTTGTGGGGCTTCCTGGACCTCAGATAAGTGCTGGGCAAAGATCCATGGGTGGGCAGGGTGTGTGTTAAGAACTGTAACACATGAACTTGCTGTTGTTTAAGATTAAGGGTGGTTATTCTGATAGCACATGGTGAACATTGGAAACACGAGCATTGCAGCGAAGAGCCCGTGGCCCTAATCGCTAGGATAATCAAAAGCTCTTCGCGTGTATCATGGAAATGAGATCTCTGGTCTCAGGGTGCATTAAGCTACCACTAACTAGTGCTGCTAACTAGTCAGGATTGGGTCGCGTAGTATGTTCCATATTATGTGTTATGCCTCATTTGGGGTTTACAGATTGTGTTTAATGTTTGTATTTGTTGCTCAAGCTTACCCAATGGGCTATGGGTTTTGTCTTTCATTTTGGGAAGGTTCCCATTGTATGTATTCATCTTGCTTGCCATTCATGTTATGTATGTAGTGGGTACACGACAGTACACGTATCAAGGTGTATGTATTCCGGTACTAGCAGGTAGGAGAGATATATATTGGTCCTTCCAAACAAGTAGAATAGGTTGGTGTAGGTTAGGGTTTTTTCCTGGTGTTTCCCCCTTTCCTATCCAAACTAGGTGTGCCCTTACCCTCTATCAGGTTTTCCAAAAGACCGCTACCCTATCCACAACCTCTCCCTGACTCCTCTTCCTCTCACTGGCTGCCACGTGATGACCTGTTTCTATATACCAGGTACCTGTGCCAACCCCGGTGGGAGGGTCGAATTCATTCGGCTTCTGTGGTTCGGGGGAGAGTGCCGATTACTCTTCCCCTTTATGGTGTAACATTGACATAATAAGCCACCCCCATATTGGGATACTCACAACCACCCAAGCCAGATGGAAGCGACTCCTCCACCTTTGGCTGATGTGCTAAAGGCTCTACAAGACATTCAGGTGGAATTAGCGCATGTTTGACAAGAATCCGACAACTTAAAGGCACAAGTACAAAGTTTGGTGGTGCAGGGTACACCTGGAGGGGCCCAGTACGTCCCTAGCAAGGGGAGCATCTACAAGTCAAAATTCCATGGTAATTGTTCAACCCCCTCAGTAGTGTACCTTTAGTAGCCCCAGAACATTTTTCTGGGGATCCTCGAAAATACATGATGTTCATAACCCAATGCAGACTGCATTTTTTGTGTAAACCAACAGCGTTTGAGACAATTGAGGCCAGAACGGCATTTGTGATTTCATATTTAACAGGAGATGCTGCGGCTTGAGCTATGCCACTGGTTCAAAAAGATGATCCTCTGTTATATAATTAGGATGGGTTTTTGGCAGAGTTTGGCAGGCTGTTTGACAGACGGGAGGTGTACTTAGCCCAGGATAAAGAGTTGTTGGGGTTGAAACAGGGAGCCCGGGATCTTGTAACGTATGTAACACAGTTTAATAGATTGTTGATCGAAACTGAGTGGCCAGCAGCCAAGCAGACCGTGCTGTTTTATCAAGGCTTATGAGAGGAATTGAATGATGCCATTGCACAAGTTGAGCCGCAACCAAGGCACTGTACTGCAATGATAGATGTAGCTTTAAGGTTGGATCAGCGCATGAATGAGAGAAAGGGAGATAAGAAGAGACCCAAAACAGTCCCTTTTGTACGATTAGATAGGAGCAGGGGAGGAAGGACGGGTGAGGTGGAACCCATGCAGATTGGGAGTGTAAAAGGACCGTTGTCAGTAGCAGAAAAGGAACAACGTAAGATTAACAAACTGTGCCTTTATTGTGGGCAGGCAGGGCACGTTATACGTACATGCCCCAATACACCTCAGAAAAGTGGAGGAGGGGAGAGAAGCACGGAGGAAGTGGGACAAGAAATGGGCAGGCTTTAGGGGGAACACAGGTGATAGGCCCAAATGATTCAAGGTTCTCCAGATGGGTGGCAAATACGGCAGGGAGCAAAACCTCACATGTATATATCTTGGTGACATTGTGATTTGCTGTAACTTAACAGGAGGTAATGGCGATGGTGGATTTAGGGGCTACTGGCAACTTTGTGGATATTTCTCTGGCTGAACAGTTGGGATTACCATTGTTGGACAAACAGAAGGTGGAAGGGGTGCAATCTGTACATGGTTCACCATTAGTGTCAGGGCCAATACGGAAACAAACAGACACCTTGGAAATGATATGGACCTCAGGTCATAGGAAGACATTACTTTTGATTTGAGAGCAGCACCTCAGTTTGGTTTAATTTTGGTTATGCCTTGGATGAGACTTCATAACCCCAGGATTGATTGGGAAAGGCAGATGGTGTGGTTCAAGGAGCAGAGGTGTCATGAACACGTATTATCAGACTTGGGCCAAGCAGCGTTGCTAGCAGAAAAGGGGCAAGTGACCAGGTTGTGGGAGCAGTGGGAGAAGCAATCCCTTCACAGTATCTGGAGTTTGCTAAAGTGTTTGATAAGGGAGGAGCAGAGCAACTGCCTCCCCACCGGCCCTATGATTGTGCTATTGAACTGGAAGAGGGAGAAAAGTTGCCTTGCAGCAGAATGTATGCTCTTACGGAAAAAGGAAAACAAGTATTTAAGGGAATAGTTGGATGAGATGTTGGCTGATGGGTTTATTAGACACTCTACTTCCCCGGTCTCCTCACCTTTATTTTTTGTTCCCAAGAAAGAAGGGACATTATGAACATGCATTGATTACTGTGTATTAAATAAGGTTACAATAAAGAACAGATTCCCCTTACCTTTGATTTCGGTGTTGTTAGATCAAGTGAAGGCAGCCAAGATTTATACCAAGTTGGACTTAAGCGGCGCTTATCATCTAATACGAGTAAAAGAGGGAGATGAGTGGAAGACTGCTTTCAGGACTAAGTTTGGGTTGTTTGAATATCTAGTTATGCCATTTGGTTTATGCAATGCCCCAGCGGCCTTTCAGTTTTTCATGCAAGATGTATTGCAAGAGTTCATTGATGTTTTTGATATTGTCTACATTGACGATATTTTATTTTATTCAGGTTCACCAGAGCAGCATGTAAAACATGTGAGGGCTGTATTACAGTGGTTACAAGAATATCAATTGTGTGTTAAATTGGAGAAGTGTGCGTTTCATGTGACGCAAGTTGAGTTTTTGGGATTTATTTTGACTGCAACAGGGATTGTGATGGATCCAAAAAAGTTCAGGAAGTAATGGATTGGCCCTGCCCACAGTGTATAAAAGATATTCAATCTTTCTTAGGGTTTGCTAACATCTACAGGCGCTTCATCAGCAATTTCTCTAAAAAGGTCACTCCTATCACGCAATTGCTTAAAAAGGTGGTGCGGTTTACTTGGAGCCCAGAAGCAGAAAAAGCCTTTCAGGATTTAAAAGTGGTCTTTACTACTTCCCAGTGTTAAGACATCCTAACACAGATAGGCCATTTCAGGTGGAGATGAATGCTAGTAATGTTGTGGTAGGAGACATTTTATCGCAGAAAGATGAGAACGGAGTATGGCATCCAGTAGCATTTTATTCTAGGAAACTATCTGGTTGTGAACAGAATTACTCCATCACTGATAAGGAATTGTTGGCTATCCAATCTGCCTTCCTGGAGTGGAGGCATTATTTATTGGGAGCAAGGCATCAGGTGGTGGTGGTAACTGATCACAAGAATCTGAAGTATTTTAAAACCTCTCAAACCCTTAGTCCTAGACAACTCCGATGGTCCCAGTACTTCAATGAATTTGATTTTGTGGTGACATTCCGGCCGGGGAGTAAGAATGGAAAAGCGGATGCTTTATCCCGGCAACAAAATTTGGACAATCTGGTAGGGGAAGTAAGAGATTGTTGTGGCTATTACTACGCAATTAATTGAGCAGGTCAAGAAAGCCTTACCACCTAGGCAACTTCAGGAGTGGCGGGACAGTCATACAACACGAAGTGTATGGGAAGGGCTGCCCTATCATAAGGGTCGTTTGTATTTACCAACCAGAGAATTGCAGGATAAAGCTTTATTCTGGTGCCATAAGTCTCCTTTAGCAGGACATGCAGGACAAAGAAAGATGCAGATAATGTTGGAAAAATATTTCTGGTGGCCTAAATTAAGACAGGATGTGGAAAAGTATTTGTTGCAATGTGAGAACTGTGTACGTAATAAGGCAGATCATGTGAAAAAAGAGGCTTATTACAACCTTTACCAACTCCTGAAAAATCATGGACGCATATTTCAATGGATTTCATTACGGATTTTCCCCCCGATAATCAGTTTGATACCATTTGGGTGGTGGTAGAGTTTTTGTCTAAACAGGCCCACTTCATTCCTTGTGTGGGAATACCGGGGCCAGGCAAGTTGGCAGAGTTAGTTCTACAACATGTGGTGAGATTGCATGGTTTACCGAAACCCAGTTCACTTCTAGATTTTGGCGTGCCTTCTGTCAGATGTTGGGAATCAACTGTGCTCTATCTACCAGTTATCATCCCCAAACAGATGGGCAGACTGAAAGAGTAAACCAAACACTTGAACAATATTTGCAAGGTTATTTGGGGGACGGCAGAGACTCTTGGGTGCAGGCATTATGGTTGGCGTACAATAACATGTTTCATACCTCTTTGGGAATGGCACCCAATGAATTTCTGTATGGTCACGAAGAGAACATGATACCAGAACATTTGCCTGAGATAGAAAACATGCCGGTGTTACAGGAGTATAAACAGTTGCTTCTTGAAGTCAGGTAGAAGGCACGAGCAAATTTGGGGCAAGACAAAAAAGAATACAAGACACAGGCTGATAAGCATAGACAGGAGAGTCCCAAATATCAGGAAGGGGACAGGGTTTGGTTGTCAACCCGGAATTTATCCTTGATAGGATCACAAAAATGTTTGCCTCGGTTTATTGGGCCATATGAAATCATTAAGTGTGTGTCTACTACTGCTATGAAATTACATTTGCCTAAGACTTTATCTATATATCCGGTATTCCATGTATCTTTACTTAAACCCGCAGCACCGGGAATGATTACCAAATGTCCTTCGGCGATCATGAAAGAAGGTCAGATGGAATATGAAGTAAAACGCATCCTGGGCGTCAAGAAAAAGAATCAGAATTTATGGTATTTGATTCAATGGAAAGGTTATGGTCCTGAGGATTGTTTCTGGGAACAGGCAGGAGCTGTGCATGCCCCCAGGTTGGTCACAGAATTCCATTTGCGACATCTGTCTAAGCCAGGCCCTGGGAAGGGCCCTGGGTGAAGAGGTAATGTCAGGAATAAGGGTTATTGGAGCAGGAGAAGCGTGCACAGACTGGTCTGAAAAGGTGAGGGGCACAAAGACTCAGGAACTACATTTCCCAGCAGCGCTTGGGAGAAATGTAGTTAGTTGCTGCGCGGCAATGTTGACAGCTGATATTGATATTAATTGAGGACAGCTTATTACCCGCCAACGGCGCGCGACAGGTGTGGCTTATTTTGTTTTCATGGAGGCATGTAGGAGCCGCACGGAGAGACTCACCCGGGGCGTGGATGGCAGCAGCATATCTCTGAACGTTTCACGGACGTCTTGGAGTGTTTAGCAGCGTAATAGGAAGAAACGCTGTCTGCTGCTGTTCCGCTGAATCAGGCCCCTTATGGGGCTTCCCGGACCTCAGATAAGTGCTGAGAAAAGATCCGTGGGTGGACAGGGTGTGCGTTAAGAACTGTAACACATGAATTTGCTGTTGTTTAATATTAAGCATGGTTATTCTGATAGCACGCGGTGCACATTGGAAACACGATCATTGCCGCGAAGAGCCTGTGGCCCTAATCACTGAGGGCTAGGATAATGAAAAGCTCTTTGATTGTATCATGGAAATGAGATCTCTGGTCCCAGGGTGCATTAAGCTACTGCTAACTAGTGCTGTTAACTAGTTAGAGTGTCAGGATTGGGTCGGTAGTATGTTCCATATTATGTGTTATGTCAAGTAATGTGACAGCCTCATTTGCGGTTTACATATTGTGTTTTATGTTTGTATTTGTTGCTCAAGCTTGCCCAATGTTCCATGTGTTTTGTCTTTCATTTTGGGAAGGTTCCCATTGTATGTGTTCATCTTGCTTGCCATTCATGTTATGTATGTAGTGGGTACACAACAGTACATGCATCAAGGTGTGCGTATTTCTGTACTAGCAGGTAGGAGAGATATATATTGGTCCTTCCAAGCAAGTAGGATAAGTTGGTGTAGGTTAGGGTTTTCTCCTGGTGTTTCTCCCTTTCCTATCCAAACTAGGTGTGCGCTTACCTTCTATCTGGTTTTCCTAAAAACCCCTACCCTATCCACAACCTCTCCCTAACTCCTCTTCCCCCCACTACTGCCACGTGGTGACCTGTTTTCTATATACCAGGTACCTGTGCCAACCACTGTGGGAGGGTCAAATTCATTCGGCTTCTGTGGTTTGGGGGAGAGTGTTGATTACTCTTCCCCTTTATGTTGTAACATTGACACTACCTCAGCATCTGCTCTACAGAACACAAGAGCAGACACCGATAAACACCTCCACAACACATGAATATGTTGAGAATCTAAGAAAACACCTTCAGCATGCTTTTGCGAACGCTCAGCGGAATCTGGAGAAATAGGCAGAGGGGATGAAAACTCACTATGACTTAAAACAACCAAAAAGGAATACCAAGTAGGAGACAGGGTCTACCTGTACACATTTTCAGAGGAACCAGAGTAAGGAGAGCAAATGTCTCCCCTCTTGCAAGGTACTTTGAAGTTATAGAAAGAATTTCACCTGTCCCCTGCAGAATCCGCATCTCCAAAGGAGAGCTGTCAGAAGAGAAATGGGTCCACATTAATCAGTTAAAAAAGTTGTCACCCCAGACACACCTTGAAGCCGATTGAGGAGTCAAAAGAAAATCAAATAGAGGAGACATCTGGAGAATGAGAAGAAAGAAAAAGAAAAAGCAGAAGGGTATAGCTAGGTCCCTAGGTATTTCTATCTAACAGGGAGTACTTTTCTTCATTGTTATTGCATAAATGTATAACAAAACCATTGTGTAAAAGTTCAATCATTCCTTTGCCTTGTTGAGTAATTTGTTTTCTGATATTGTTCCAAGACTCCTGATAATTGTAAATGTATGCCTTGTTCTACTGATGTCAACCTTCCGGGAAGACTTTCAGTGAAAGATTCTAAAACCTGTTTTTATCTATCTCCTATTAGATTATTAATTCCATTCCCTCCAAGACTGATGAGTACCTCCCTGGGGACCTGGAAAGGGAAGGAAGGAAAGGGGGTGCTGCTCCAGACCCTCCGACCGAATGATGGACAGAGATCTTGGAGTACCACTCCCTGATGAAAAAAGAACTCTACCAGATGAACCCCACTTTGCCCTACTCTCCCTCAACAACAAGTCACGGGAGAGCCGGGGAGGGATTATGTGGGGTACATTTACCAGCCCAACAGAATTCCCTGCATCACAAAACTGCATTTTAGTAGTTACAAACATAATGGCAGTTCAGTGTTTGCCTAGCACATATTCCCTTGCATCACAAAACTACATTTTAGCAGTTACAAAAGAAATGGCTGTGCTTTTGTCTGCTGAGCGCATCTTCGTCGAGAGTGAACACAGCCACCCTAGGAAAAACTGCATGTTGTTTCCATTCCTGTGAATCCCGAGAAAACAAATCAATTCAGAATGGCTGTGCATTGCTGTTTGGCCATTCAAACATTCACGGCTGATTTTGGAAAAATGACCTGTATTTGAAACGGCATAGTAGTGGTGCTACTTTCATTTCAAACATCAGTGTCCATGTATTTCATTTTGAAAACCAGCAATTAAAGCAATCTTTTCTAGAATGGCATTGTTTCATCAGGAAAGTCAGTGAAGAGCAAAAGAATTCTTCATAAAGTCTGCACTGCTCGGAGTTACCTTTGGTAATCCATCAACACATATAAAGTGCTTCAAAGGGAAGATGCTTTCTCTGGCTGCGTGTCAGTTACCAAGAAACTACTTTCAGCATTATTTCTGGGCCCAAAACTGACCTGATCTTGAAAAGCCTTTCAGAAAGTTAAATGCAAAAGAAACTGCATTTAGTGACATAAACATATGAGAAAAAGCACACGTGGAAAACTGTTTCTTTTTAAAGCAGAACATTGACATTTGTGAAATTAAATGTGAAATAATACTGTGGCTCACACAGAAACACGAGTTTACATGTGGGGAGAGGGGCTAAGAAAAATATGTATATTGTGCTCTGTCCCCTCCCCCCCCAAAAGACAAATCATCCTTGCTAGGCCCAGGAATTTCTGCCAAAACCAGTTTGGTAGCAAGGCCAAATGTCGCACCTATTTGTGAACTGAGACTGCAAATGCCTGTGCTCTGTTCCCAGGAACCTGAGTGGAGTGTGATAATTACAGGGTGCCTCATACTGCATGGTAGAGATGCTCCCAAGAACAAAGGGGGATTCCAACCCATGTGTTCCGCCTAGAAGTGTGAAATCCCCTGCATTCAAACTGAAGGTCTTCAAAGGAGGAGTCATGACAACTCCTGGACAAGCTGACCAGGGAAAGACATTTGGCTGGGGGGTTGAAAAGACTGCCCACTTTGGGACCAAATCCAGCCCATTTGAAATAAAAGACTTTTTACATTAAGATATTTATTTCAGTGATCTGAATAAACATTAATGTGAAATTATGATGGGTTTTATTGCAATTTTTGTATCAGCAAGAAGAGACTATGCAGGTTTTCCTAGCATGTGGGGGATGTCAACGGCATTAAAGGGGCATTTCTGAGTAAAGCGTACATGACACAGAGGTCAAATTGGATGCAAATATGCCCGACACTGTTAGGCTTATGGGTAGCCATTTGTAGAATGTTAGGTGAAATGTTTTCCATAGAAATTGCAAAAGAGGGCCAGAAGGGCAAAGCAACATAGCATAGACTTGGGGTTTTAAATGGCATATTCCCTGCAAAATATGGGATTTGCCTGTCTGATTTGTATAAGGGTGACTATTGAAAAAATGAAGTTGTATTCATAACTCCTTTTGTGAAAAATGTGGCTTGTGGAACAAAAGGGGTCATAAAATGCATACACTTAAGGGGAGGTCACTTCCTTCAGTCCAATCAGCTCGGAGTGAGGTGTCGACAGGAATAGCCTGACCTATCCTAAGTCAAGAGGTATGTCCAGGTTATTTCCGCCCACATAGTAAAAATCTTCTGATGTCATCCTGCTTCTAAAAGGAGGAAGCACAAAGAGAGTCAGGACATTCAAAATCCAGGACACTCAAAATCCAGAGATCCAGACATCCAACATTCACCCTGCAAGACTCCAGACTCCAGAGGCAGGCCAGAGGTAGCTGACCAGACCCAGGCAGAACCTCTTATCCAGGGAGAACCACTTCCCAGAACTAAAACCAACAAAAATCAATCCCAATAATTCAGGGAGAAAGGAGGAAAGGCTGCAGACCCCTTTGGGAGAATCCAGTGACCAGGACTGTGTTTCCCCAGCTGATGCACCACGCTATCCACTGTTACCAGACCCCGGTTGCCGGCTGCTCCCTTAAAGGAGAGCCCAGCCGCTGCACAATGACCAGATCCGTGTACCGCTGTCCAGCGACCCGAATTAGCTCTCCAAACTACACTACTTAAGTGTATTTTGTAAGTATCACCCTTCCCCAATATCAAAAAGCTGCATTCACCATTCTGTCCAACCCTATAAAAAATCCTATAAATACCCTAGTCACTCTAAAATTGTCAGAATCCTCTGTGTATCCTGTCCTTAGAAGAATCCATGTTAGTCTCCATGTATCAGCATAATTTTTTTCAAATAATTTCAATCCTTTGTCTATGTTCTTAGTACTATTTTGAATAAATTAATTAATTTCTCATAGGGATGACCGCGGCGTGCAAATGAACCTCCTTGCGTACCGTGTCTTTTTTAATAATCTAGCCACTAAAATATAGTTGCATAGAACAAATAATTTTGCTAACAAAACCGAGTTTCCCCGTGAAAGTGTTTCCCTTTTAAAATCCGATTTTCCTTTTCTATAAAGAATCCCACACTGTCACCCATGAAGAGTTACCCTTTCACTTCAGTCTCATACCTATTATGTGCCTTTGTACCTCATCAGTAAAACCGATTTCTGATTTTGACTGTGTAGCTCATTTTCTAAGCTGTTTGCTTGTTTTAAACCCATGAAAACTAAGAAATTGCAATTCTGCCATGTGTGATTTTTGCTGCACTGTTTTCCTTCCCAAAGTTGATTTTCTCACCTATATGCTGTTGTTTAGTACCTGGCCTTGTAGCTTGTAATTTGTCTTGCCTCTTTAGTACAGCTAGATAAATTCCTGTCTTATCCATTAAACCGCACATGAAAATAACTATTGAGTGAATTCCGAGTGCTATTTTGCTCATTTTCAAGGTTTTCGATCGAGTTTTGGCCTCCCATTCAGGGGTGGTAGGTCGGATTTCCAATCTGATTTTTGCACCTTATACCTGACTCCTTGCTACTCCTCTCCACCCACACAAATCTTGGTTCACAGGGGTTTGGGGGAGTGTTGCAGGGGGAATGCATGACATTTCTGCCATTTAAAAGTATTACCAAAAAGGGATCTTGTGTCCATTTCTATTTGCATCGAATTTAAATTGTTGACTACAAGTGGGTCCACCTAAAGTTCACGGATAGATGTGTATATTGTAAATTATATGTGGGAAAAAATGGATCCTCCATCGTAGGGTGGGAAGAACGGTTTATAGTCATTTGGTCGAAAACAAAAATGTCGAAAGTCATAATGTAGAAATAAAAAGTCAAAAAAGAAAAAGTCGCATTTTTTTCAATATGTTTTTTTTTCCGAAATGGGGGAGTTCCCCACCCAACCCCCCCCCTTTTTTTACCCATTTTTTATACTTACCAAACCCAAAAAATACATATAATTAAAAAAATAATAGATTTGACTTTTTTTTCGACATTTTTGTCATTCGACTTTTTATTTTCGACATTATGACTGCACACCGGGAAGAACATGCTACCTTACGCATCAGGATACTTTTGATAGAGGCTCAACCCATTTTGAGCATCAGTGAAGATGTTACCCTCTCGTAAGATAGTTTATTGAAGAGGTTTAAGTTTCCAGAGGCATTCACCAACACAATAGGGGAACTCAAAGGTTTTCAATAGCGTATAATTCTCAAAAGAGGCGCAAAGGCCATTATACACAAAGTACGCAATATACCAGTTGGAACAAAACATGACCTACAAAATGAACTGAAGAGATGAGCAAATCATTTAGCCCATTGAGTCATCTGAGTGGTTGGCCCCATTGCTATTGTTCGGAAACCAGACCACAGCATCAGAATGTATGTGGATTTGACGGACCTGTATGCTAACATATAGGTCCACACCCCCTTCCTAACATTACTGAAATGCTGTTGGCGAAGAAACGAGCTAGGATATTCACAACTCTTGATTTGTTGTCGGCATATCATAAAATTCTGTTGGAAGAAGGATCAAGACATATCACCTCTTTCGTGTCCCCTTTGGGAGCGTTAAGATTTAGGCGCATGCTATTCGGATTAGCATTAGCGGCGGCTGTTTTTCAGAGATTGATACAACAGTTGTTTGGAGGTTTAGAAGGGGTATATTACTTCCAAGATGACAAATTGATCGCAACAATTTCAGAGGAAGAACACGATGCAAAATTGTTGGGGGTGCTGCAGACCATTTGCAACAGAGGACTCAGACTGAAATTCGAAAAATGTAATATTAAAGTGACAGAAGTGACATATTTAGGCCACATCATCACACAAGATGGGATAAAGGCCAAGCTAGAGACAATATCAAAAATATCTCCACCTGTAAATAAAGATCAGCTGCGCTAATTTTTAGGCATGGCAGAATATTATTCGAAGTTTGTCCCGAATTTTTCCAACAAGAAAGAGAATATGAGAGCTCTAATGAAGAAGCATGCCCTTTTTCAATAGTCTGAACAATGCCAAGATGAGTTTGATGAGATTAAGGAAAGGGTGAGAGGAACCCAACACTCAAGATGCTCTCCCCGTCTGCAACCACAATACTCACTGTTGATGCGAGTGACATTGGTTTGGGATGCATATTAAAGCAGATTCTAGATGGTAATAATGTAATCATGGCTTTTGCCTCAAATGTCTTAAACCAAGCAGAACAGAATTATTGAATCTATGTGATCACTACGCCGTTCGTAACTGCGCTGATGAAAATGTCAACGCCATTTACAGCACAGCGCAGTCATCACATAGATCTCTTCACTGCATCCCCCGACCCGCAATCCCCTTCCCGAACCCCCCACTGCCCCACCCCACTTACCTTTATGGCGCCACACCTCTGTGTGCCGCCTACACACCTTTATCCATACAGCGTCAGTTCCTCCCACTAACTTGCGTCAGAGCTGACGCTACACAGTGCTTTTCTTTTTTCTTTTTACTTTCTTTAACTTTCTTGTCCCCCGCTTACTGCAATGGTAAGCTGGAGACACCCCCGAAGCCCCCGGCTCCCGTAACAGTGCCCAAGAAGAGCGGGTGACACCCCCGCAACCCCTGGTCTGCTTCAGTGCAGTAATGGTAGTTGGTATTTTGTGCGCCCCCGAAGTCACAGTGACCTCGGGGGCACAGAAATGAGGGCGAGATTATGGTACATTTCCAAATTATTCCACGATTGAAAGAGAACCCTTAGGAACCCATTGGGCGGTCCCACACTTCAAGGCATTATGGTGGGATTTGCCAGTAACGATTAAGACGGTTCACATTATATGTTCATCCAAGTCCCTCTCAATGTCACCAAGAATCAACAGGTGGTTAGTAGATATAATGCAAAATAATGTTAAAGTAGCATATGTTCCTGGTCATGAAAATGTAGTGGCGGACTGTTTATCAAGATTACCATGGGATGACACTGACAAAGTAAAAGCAAAGTGATGAGGTGGAGCAATGTCTCATAACAGAAATTCAACCGGTCATCTCGAAAGAAGAATGGGAAGAAGCCGTGAAGGAAGACGAAGAGGTGACATGGCTGGCACATATGGTCCAAGAAAGGTGGAAGGACAGGGAACACACATTCTAAGGATACACTCATATGAACAATGAGATAAGTGTAAGCCGTGGTTGCTTACTCAGAGGAGAACAACTAATTCCCCCAATGTCTCTGTGAGAAGATATTACAGCTTGCACACGAAGGCCATCTAGGGAAGAACCTCACCAAGAGACACCTAAGGGAGAAATATTGATGGCAAAGCATGATGAAAGAGGCAGAGGAACTGGTGAAAACATGTGAACCGTGTGCCAACAGAAACACTTTTGCACCTAGAAACACTTATGTACAGGCGCGTTATAAATGCCATATTATATCACATCATATCATAATGAAAAGTCTAAGAAACTACTCACTGTGCCTTTAATTCCGATATAAATACCCGACAAGATTTGGTGCAAATTAGCGATGGAAATCATCAGCCCTTTTGTGACCCTAGGGAACTATAAAGTCTTCAAATTATGTCTAGTGGACTAAACGTCCAAATGGGTAGAATGGGGTTTTGTCGAGGACACCATCACCACTGGGAAGGTTATCAAATTTGTATAGGACGTTTTCAACAGAGAAGGTGACCCAGAAGAAATTGTTAGACAATCGATTGCAGTTTGTTTCTGATGAAATGCAAGCATTCCAGAAGATTATCTGTATTAATCACAGAGGTACATCACTTTATCACCCAATAAGAATGGCCTGGTTGAAAGGATGAACAGAGTAATCAAGTGACCCTCAATGCCTACAGAATGACCCCTCATTCCTCCACTGGTGTTGAACCATTCGTGATGTAGCGGGGAAGGGTGTTGTGCAACAGATAGGGGTAGATAGAAACTATACTAAAAGTATACACATGAGGGAAATACTCAAGAAGGTCCAGGAAAACCGACGCAAATACAAGGAATACTATGACAAAGCGTGGGCAACTCATAATCATTCATTTCAAGAAGGCAACTGGGTGCATGTCGGGAACCATCAAAGAGTAATAAAAGGGTTGTCAAAGTACTGAGTACGTCAACAGGTAAGAGATGTTGGACAGAAAAGTGTTAGACTGGAGGACGGTATGAAGTGGCTGACGGATAATTGGTTCCTGCTCCGATGGTCACAGCTGTCACCTAGTTCTTTCAGAATGCCGAGTCAACTACCCCAGCTGTACACAATGGATTGCGTGGGAGTGACTCTAGTGGTAACATGCCTACATCTCCCAACTGTGATGAAAGGCCATGCAGAAGAAGAAGAAGAATAGTTCCATGTCAAAGAAAAGACTATATTTACCTTAAAACCCATATAACCAAAGCCACCAACTCTATGATGTAACACATAGGGCCTCATTAGGACCCTGGCGGAGAGGGTATTACGCCAGCGTAGTGCATGGCGTACCTCTCCGCCATACTACGAGTTCCCGTAGCGCCATGGAGGTTTTCTCCGCCTGGTTTTACCAGCCGGAGAAAACCATGGCGCTACGGGACCTCGTTGTTAATTACGCCACCGTATTTTACGGTGGCGTAATTAACTCCTTCCCCACTCCCATTATACCCTATGGGGCAAAAATGGGAATGGGGAAGGGCAGAATGGGGATTGGGGATTTACCGCTCCGCCGAGGTCGGAATGGGGCGGTAAATCCGCCAACCCCCATGGCGCTATCGACGGCTTTCCGCCATGCTTCGCGGTGCATTTAGCACCGCGAAGTCCGCCTGGGTCGTAATGAGGCCCATAGACTCAGCTGCAGGGCTATAATTAATGCACCATGACAAAAAGTCAGCAACAAGAAACTCTTACAGAGAAGGACCTTCTGGAGCAGAGGCAGAAGATTTTCCTCGATCAAAGAAGCTGCAAAGACCTACAGTGTAGGAGGGGGAAAGTGTCAGGGCTTGCATTGGTAAAGAGGCTACAGGTGGCGGTAGGGCAAGGCAGCTAACACTACTGCGCCTTTCCCCAGTAGCAGTACTTCACAACATGACAAAACACCCAGAGGATCGCTGGAACCATCTGTCAAGACCAAAGTAAAACAGTGTGCACAGGAACTTAAAACCATCCTGAGAATGTGAGTGGAATGAAGGACTGTTGCGTGGGGGTGGACACGCCAGATCTGTTTGGATAAGAGTAGGGCTTTATTACAAGTTTGCCGGTATCCCACTGGTAATTCCAGCGGGATATCAGCAAAGTGCCCCAACCCGCCGCCTGATATCCCAGAATTACTGAAATATAACAGGTGCCGGAAAGGGTAGTAAAACAGGACTCCATGCAGGGGAGTTCTGGAATTACCGACACCAGAAATACTGGAGGTAAATTAGTGCTGGCAACGGAAGCGTACTAGAGACAAAGCTCAGAATCAGAATGGGCATTCCTCAGCTCTGACAGCTCAGAAACAGAGGAAAAGGAAAGTAGAGAGAAATTGGGAAAGGAACCAGACACAGGTAAACAGAGAGTCTGGAAAGTCTCTGCAGAAGCTTCATTGTGGTGACATTTTGTTAGCAAAAAAAAAACGCTATTCTGATTCCCAAATCATAGCAACCAAAACATTTTCATGGACGTTTTTGGAAATTACCAGAGATTTGGAAAGGCCTAAAGCTATGGCCCACCAGTTCTCACCAACATAGGCGGACTGGGAAGCAGTGCCGAAAGCATTTGCACAGAAGATTGACGTGGTTCATGCCCAAATTAAGAATAACTTGGCCAATCCTGAATATGATCTCCCATTGCAAGAAAATATGGATACAAAAAAGGAGAGAACCGTAACTTTCTCATTTCAAGTTATCTCTGAATAAGGAATAGCCACGGTCTTAAAAAAATGAGACCCACTACATGTGAAGGGGAAGTTCTTCCCTCAAAAATTATATTAGAAAACATTCAGTGTTTCCTCCCATTTCTCGTTCATTTCATCAACATTCAGAGAAAATCATATCATAAATGTGTCAGTGACCCCGCTAATAAAAAAAAAACAGGACTTGGCTACAAAGTTTATACACACTACAGACCTATTACTAATGTGCCCTTCTTGTTGAAAGTTGTGGATGAAGTGACTACACTTCAATTACAAGAACATATGTACAAATCGAAAGTGTACCATCCAAGGTAGTCAGGGTTCAGGTCCTTCCATGGCAGAGAAAGTGCCCTGTTGGACCTGCAAACCAAAATGCTGAAAATCATGGACAATAGCAAGGCGGGGGTGCTGATGTTATTAGATCTCTCAGCAGCCTTTTCACCTTGTAGACCATGAAAAGCTCCTAGACAGATTAAGGAACATCAGGAACTGTTCTAGTGAAGCAGGCTCTTGGATAGAAGGTCTAAAATTGTTTCGGGTTTGGGTTTGGGAGTGCTACAGGCTGCTTGCCTGTCCCCAGCTCTTTTCAAAAATTCTTTGATTTATGGAGCAATTAAAAAATGGATGTCACCTAATGCAATGGGTCTAAACGCTACTTAAACAGATCTTCTAGTGTTTGGCTCACCCCAGGCACGTGCTAAACTCTGCAGCAAGTACTCAGAATTTCTTATTCACGATCATTAAATCAGCACTGTGGCCAAAGTTAAAATATTAGGGATAGTCCTAGAGACATCTCTGAGTTCAGATGCCCATGTGCACAACGTCACTAGCAAAACACAATACCACAAAAGACTTCTCAGGCTGGTGAAACTTTATGTTTCAGAAGCCAATTTCACTATGAGAGTCAGGGCATTGATCATGCCTAGGATTGACCACTGCAGCGTACTGTTAGCAGGCACAAGTAAGGGCAGTCTGAAGAAACTTCAGATTTTGAAAAACAACACAGTGCGTATTGTAAAAAGCATACCTAGGCAAGAGTCAATATCGAAACACTGAAGAAACCTACACTGGCTACCAGTGAAGGCCATAGTTCGCTTTAAGGTCTGCACCATTCTGCAGAAATGTATATATGGGCAAGCACCAAGGTACTTAAAAGAGTCCATCAATTTATCTAGTCCTAAGAGAACGACTAGGTCTAGCAATGCAATGCACTTGATTGGTCTGAAATGTAAGCGGGCTAGAGGCCTAGGTAGATCTTTCCCAGGACACAGGCAGCTGTGATATGGAACAACTCTCTCTTCCTAAACATCTCCCTTCTCATTTTCTCTGCTTTTCCAAGCAGAGAGCTGGGGGAAGATCTCTTTCTTTGGCTAGAGCCTCCCTCTGGAACAGCCTCCGTGCCTCCCTCAAACTTGAGCATATCCATCTCCGGTTTCTGAAAAAAAGCAAGACCTTCCTCTTCGCTTCCACCTTCTCTCTTCCTCTCCTCTGCTGATGACCCATCTGATCCACACACTGGTCACCTGGCTACTCTCTGAATTTGGACCCAGGTCCCTGCTTGACCAGTTCCACTTTGCACTGCCTCTTGGCTCCCCCTGCACTTTTCATCTGTATCTGTAAACCAACAGTCCCTTCTCTCTGCACTTATGAACCACCCATTGGCTGAACTTTCTGATTATCCCCACTGTGCCACCCACTGGCTGCAATTTTTATAACCAGCACTTCTCCACCCCCCACCCGCCATTTGCTCTTCTTCCCTACCCCTTTCCTGCACTTGCACAATCTGAATGACACAAGGCCTGGTAATATCATTGTTTTGTCCCCCCTCAGTTTCCCCCTCCTTGTCTTGTCGTGCCTAGAAATTCTTGTGTACAGGCGTTTTATAAATGCCATATCATAACACTCTCCCCAAGCACCTAGGAGTAGACAGTAATTTAACATCTTTGAGGAAGTGACTGAAAACAACATGGTTTGAATAAACTTCATAATTTGGCCTTCTATTGTAATTGACTAATTTTTCTCCTTTCTTCTCCCCTGCACTCTGATGCCTGCGTGTTCTGGCGCCATACAAATAAATACATTAAATAAATAAATAAACACACATTCTAGTATAATTTGCGGTGCCGGAATTACCGACCATTATACCAGCAATTTTTCCAGACTGACAGAACTGTAATGAGGTCCATTGACTGGTTTAAGGAACCCATTTGTGAGTGAATCCCCAATCCTGAAACTGTTCCCTAAGGATTTTCCCTTTTTGTGTTGCATAGAACATGTAGGCATTTTCCCAACCGAACCCAATCCTAGTCTGAAAAAAGCAGTTCTCTGGGAGGAAGGGGATTCCAAGATGGTGAAAGCGAGCCAATGAACTATCTAAAGACCCTGTAGCCAGTTCCCATCTACCATGATCCCCTACTAAGTCAGTGCTTCCTCTAGAGACGCTTTCACTGATATCCTTTTCTCTGTCCCTTCTCCTGATCTCTGGACCCCTCATCTCATCTTCACTCTCTCTCCTTCCTCACACTCCTCTATTAACGGTGGCACCAAGTGGGAAGCCCTCTTGGCTGGCTTCACATCCTCTCGTTGCTTCGTTTATGTCTATCATACTAGCACCATTCTGGTTCAGTGTCCACAACCCAACCTCCTCCTCTTTGACTGCCTTCATTCATTAACTTCCTTCTCCTGCATCTCCCCATTCCCTCTCCCTCATCTGACACCCCCTCAGAAAACCTTCAAAAGTGCTGACCACCTCCACCTGTTGACACTTAACGCCCGCTCAGCCAGCAAACACTACCCTGACATCGGACTCCTTCTTGAAGACATTGACCTCGACATTCTCTCTCTCACCAAGACTTGGTTCAATGTGAGCTCAGTCACTTCCTTTGTCTCCCTAGTACCTGATAGCTTCAAGATCATCTCCAAGCCTTGACCTCACTGCACTGGTGGTGGGGTTGCCTTAATCTTCCCTTAGTGGGTTCCTGCTTCCATCTTACCTACCCAGACCTATTCCTCTTTTGAAAGCCTCATTTGAAAGTTGGTCACCTCTCCCACCTCCACCCTGACCATTGCTACCATCTACCTGCCTCCAGGTGCCAACTCCCTATTCCTCTATGGATGGGCTGACTTCTGCTCTTCTTTACTTTCTTCTACCTCTAGCCTTCTCCTCCTGGGTGATTTCAACATTCAACTGGACTCCCCTAGCTCTTAATCCACTTTATTCACTAGCCTCTACTCCTCACTTTCCCTCTCCATTCTCCCTTCTCGCATAACTCACACAGCTGGACACACTCTAGACACCATCAGACTCTATACATTCTCTCTTCCTCCCACTAGTCACCCCTCTCTCTGGGCCAGACCACTTTCTCCTCTCCTACCATCAGGGTCCCATTGACCACTGCAGTCTGTCCCCCCAATAGTCGCCCAACCTCATTCACTAATACCTGCATGATGAAACAAGTGACTGCAGCTGCCTTCGCCTCCCCCTTCACCTCCCCTCACCCTCCCACCTCTGGCTCTACCTCTGACTCTGCCCTCAGCAACCTCCATCTTTTCATCAACAACACTGTTTATATTCTTGCCCCAGTGATGAAGATCTGCCTGAAACCTGCCTCAAAGTATAACACTTGGTACAACACCGAATTTGCAGCCCTGAAACGAAAGTGCAGGGCAGCAGAACGGAAGCGGCAAACCTCAGGCTCATCCTATGACAAACTGGCCTGCCACCTGCTTCAAAGGCAATACAGACTTGCCATGCGTGCAAAGAAAAGAGCACAAATTCAGGCTCAAGTATCCGGTGCATCCTTAACACGACAGAACATTTCAAAATCTGCAGGGAACTAGCCAACCCCTCTGCAGTCTCCTCCTCCCCCACTCCTTCCCTGGCCATCTGCAATGCACTGGCCTCACACTTTGCCACCAAAACTCAGGACATTCTAACAACCCTTTCAACACACCCTCACAACCCATCGCACTCCCCCCACTAGACCTCCTCTCCCTCCTCCTTCCTCATTTTCCTCCTTCGCTCCTGTCACACCTGAAGAAGTTACCAGAGTTGTCCGCTCCATAGGTCTATTCAAAACAGGTCTCCACTTGCTCATCCAGAACCATCAAGGATAACATTGGCTCTCTTGCCCCTGCTCTCGCTGAGTCTGCCATCACTCTTTCATCACTGGTTATTTTCCCTCCCACTTACACACTCCCTTGTGCGTCCACTCCTGAAAAAAACATGTTCTGACCCTAACCGCACTGCCAGCTATCACCCTATCTGCATCATCCCATTCCTGGGAAGCTACTTGCGAAGCTGACCTTGCCCCAACTTAACTCTCACACTGAATTTGTTGGTGGCCTCCACAACCATCAATCTGGATTTCGAGCACCAGAGGCATGGAAAATGTTCTTCTGAACACCGATGAAGAACTGCTTGCATCTCTGGACTCCAACTCCCCAGCTGTCCTTATCCTTCTCGAGTTCTCCTCTGCATTTGACACAGTTAACCATTCCATCCTCATACAAAGGCTCCAAGAAACAATTGGTATCTCGGAACTGGCACTGGATTGGCTGTCCTCTTTCCTCACTAACCGCTCTTCCCAAGTCATCTTGGGCCCCTCCTCCTCTCCTACTTCCATCTCCACATGTGGTGTCCCCCAGGGCTCTATACTCTTCCCCTGGCTCTTTAACATCTACCTTGCTCTACTTGCATGCCTCATCACCTCTTTCTCACTTCCAGTGTCACGCAGACAGCTCTTCTTCAGACTCCCTGCTGACCCTCTTGCACCCGTCATCCCTGACTGCCTATCAGCCATCCAGTCCTGGTGCACCTCCAATGATCTCTGCCTCAATGCCTGTAAAACCGAGATCCTTCCTATTGGGACCCCTGTTCCCTCCTTCTTTCCTTCACTCTGGCCTTCCTCCTTGGGCTCTCCCCCTGTGCCATCTACTGAAGCCAGGAACCTTGGAGTCATCTTCGACTCCTCTCTTTCCTTCCTCCCTCACACTCAGGACATCAGCAAGAAGTCCAACTATCAGCTCTTCCTTCTCAAAGGAATTCTATCTTTTCTCACTTTCCCTCAGAGGCTCAATATGACTCAAGCCCTGGTTCTCTCTAGACTTGACTACTGTAACAGCCTCCTCCTGAACCTTCCTCTTCCACTCTGCGACCCTTCTAGCTCATCCAGAATAGGGCAGCAAGACTTATCCTTGGCCTTAAGCCCAATGACCGCATCTCTCCAGCACTAAAAAGTCTTCACTGGCTCCCCATTGCTGCCTGGATTAAATTAAAATCCCTCTGCATCATTCACAAGGCTATCTGCGCCCCGGGACCACACTATCTTCAACTTTATCTCACTAAATACTCTCCTTCTAGACCACTTCGCTCCTCTGGCACTAACTCTGTGTGTGTTAAGCGTTTTGCTAAACAGAGAGCAGGGGGTCACTCACTTTCCTCTGCAGGCTCCCCCCTTTGGAATAGCCTCCCCCTCCCCCTGCGTCTTGAACAGGATCTTCTCAAATTCCAGAAGCTCCTTAAGACTTTCGTCTTTTCCTCCTCCTTCCCTCTTCTCTCCTCTGCTAATCCCACAGTGGCTGAATCGGTGTCTTTGGCCCTTATACCTCTTCGGGCCCTTGACCCCTCACACCAATTCTTACCAGCTCCTGTCTTTCCACAGTACTTTGCATCTGCACACCCTCCGCTCTGGAGACTCGCACTTACACCTCCCGCGGCCCAGGCCATGCAGCACTCTTCATTCCTAGCGCTTCGTCCTTAGTTCACCCATGGGCTCAGACACCCCAGCACTTACTATTCAAAACAAGGGGTCCCCCGTATTCAACAGTCGGCAAACAAGGGCACACTTCAACTCAATGATAGAGTAAATATTCAAATAATCAGATTCCAGTATTTCAAAAATATATTTGTATTTATGTGCAAATGTAAAAACATGAATTCATTTTTCTCACTAAAGTCATCACAGTTTCAATCAATAGTTTTTCTCAATCATTTTCAATACAGTACTGATGAATGACATTGTAATTCAATTTCATTACAAAATCCTGCCATCAATTCAATGCATCAATACATTTGTGATAGAAATCCAGTGCTATCTTTCTTCAGATATCTTAATTGGTTCTTGTCTGAGTGTTCTAATCCAGTTGGAAAGTCTTTTAAGGACACCTGCTAATTCTCACTATACTACGCGTTTCGGGCTTCAATGAGCCCTTCTTCAGGTGAAGATATATGTACTTCAATCAATTCTTTCTAAAGGTAATTGATACATGGAACTAGTATTAGTATCCAATTCATAATATCTTTTCATTGATAATGATCTCTTAATGTATAGTACATCACTGCACACTCTCTTACTGACCTGTAAAACGCTCTATTTTTTTTTGGATTTTTCACAAAGGTCGTGTCATCTCCTACTTTCAGTACCACATTTATGTACAGATTCACGTGACCCTTCTGGAAAGAAAGGGCATGTTTTTTAGGAATCAACATTGGCTACTAGTTTATCTTGCTCTCCTAGTGTCTAATCTAGTGTGGCACCCTGTGGGATCTTAAATATTGTATTGTATTGTAATGTATTTCCCACTCGCCCTCCCTTCCTGCCCTGTGGGCGCTTTCAAACAGTGTGTTCCTATGTTATAAGCGACTAACAAGCAAACAATAAATAAATAAATAAATACTAATGTCAGGCTGTCCTGATTATTGTCTTGGGGCAGCTGCTTTAGATATTTCCCCACAAAGACCTATGGTTTATGTGAGATTAAAATGTGGTGATGCAAGGTTGTAGCCTGTGTGTCTCGTCATTTTTTCGTCTCTGTTGTGACTGCTGACGTTCATGTATCATAAAGAATTGAACACCCTAAACTGCACATTTAAAGAGATATTGCACGTCAGCCCATGCCCTTGTATAGGCAAATGGTCTACAGCCTGGCGCCTCCAAGCTGTCAAGGAACTCATCGTTCACTTGCAGCAAACTTTTATTGAATGATTGGGGGTACTTTATCCCATATAAACAACTGGAAATTGTCAGTTTGAATCTAAGTCATCCAGTCATTTTTACTGCATGTTCTTTCTTTCTTTCTATTGACATATTTGATTTATTGTGTTATCTATACCTGTATAGTTCTAACTTGTGATCCAACAATATGATCCTTTTAATACATGCAAAGTGCATTAAACAGATATAGGTGGATGTTTAGATGGATAAAATAAAAGAGGCGAAGTAACGATCCGGATTAAAACTCGTTCTCATATGCAAAGAATGGGCTCTATAGAGTGGAGAAAACAACGACGCAATTGGCTGGGAAATGGAAGAACCTGAGAGCATTAGTGGAGAGCATGAGGAAGTTTAACAATTCTATGGGTGAACATAATAATTACATTTATTGTCATTTTTCACAGGCTCACAGCCGAGAAGAGGAAGAGCTCAACAGATCCAAGTCTACAGCGCTGGTCAACATGTGATGTCTGTAGTCAACGCACAAGACTCTAGATTTCAACAGGATTAATGGTTATTCCCAAGTGTGCGCGAAAAAGAAAATATTCAAATATTTTCCTTGTGTGTTGGATGAAAGAAGCAGCTGGCGCTATCATGGAAATCTGGCTCCCGGATCTCGCCGCTTTATCCAGCCCTTTTCATCCCCACCCAGGTTGCATCCCGGCCAAAAGGATCTAGGAGTCAAAAGTTTAAGGAGCCCATGCGGTGCACAATCTTCTTCTAGACACAGCAAGACAAAGCACATTCCAAAGCTTGCAGGTCAAAAAGTCAGTGCTCCAAAGCTGCAGGATTCAATCAGGGCACAGATCAGGAAGGGCCGCTTGATCTCCCGCACTATTAAATCCATTCGGGTTTCCCAGACTAACCAAACACATACGCGAATAATCTCCTCTGCAACTCCAGATGCGCAACTGTTTCTGAAAAGTATTGATCGTGGCTGAACAGACATCCTGAGTAGGTTTGAATGAACCCAGCGCCAAGCATAAAGTTATCAATAGTCCCATATATGAATAGGCCAAAACTTGGCTTTTTGACAAATATGATCATGGCACCTATGTTTGTCATACAACTGTTTTACTTATAACTTGTACTTGCAACTGAATATATGTAACAAACGCGGTGATACCTCTGGGTTTGGGCGTTCAACAAATGCAATAAATAAATAAATAAATAAATAAAAAGAGTCGAAAGCAATGTCCTTTATCAGACATAAATCTGTGAAATGCTAACTGTTAGAGAGAATTTTCATTTTAGTGTTTAATTCCTCCCTCCTTAGAGACCCCCAACTCTTTTGCCGGACTTTGGCCCTTTTTAATTTTAACCTTGGAGTGAGGGAGCCCTTGTTCTCTCTCACCCAGGTGTTTTGGTTTGATTTGAACTCTGTGTTTCTTTTTGGTTTTGGAGTCTGAGAAACTCCATAGGCATCATCTTTATATTCTAACACACAGCACCTTCAGTGCAGTGGCTCAGGGAAGCCTTTCAGATGTCCCAAACGTTTAAATACCTTCTCTTGGTAAACTACTGATTCCAAGAGCAGTAAAGTGAAATTGACTTCACTTACATTTGTAACTGTCTAGACCCAGCACACACTACCTTACAATAGGGTGCTGGAGAGGTTACTTAGTATCCCCTTTGTCTAGCTTCTCATGTAACATTTTTATGTTACCCTTTCTACAATTAATGGCTGGTGGCAGTGGTTTACTTTTTCCTACCATTGTGTGTTTCTACCATGGGCTGCAATTGCAGCTGCAGTAAAGCACCCATTGGTGCCCATTTTGTCAAAATGGCACCAGTCTGCTTTTTTTTGCCATTTCTTGTTGGAAAAGTCCTTCTGGAGATTTACTCTGCATGCCAAACCAGATTTGGTCCCTTTGTTCATTTTGTCTTTGGCCGGGTTCACTGGTGAAACCCGCCTCTGGCACCTGCGTGTCTGGCAGGGCAGGAAGTGAGGGAGGTGCCCGAAACTCCCTGTGCCTACTCCCCTTGGTTACAGGAATGCACCCAAAAGTAATTGGCTGGCTGGCTGTCCTTGGAGGACAGCCAACTTGCTTTGTGAGTGAAAGCTAGGCTGCAGATGAATGAGAGAAACCTGCATAAAAGGTGAGGTCTTTTAGACAGAAGGCAGCGTCGACCACTGGACGAAGGATTCGAAGGAGAACTTGGAAGAGGTGTTTGCTCAAACTTCTGGACCGTTGGTTTGCCCGGTGAAGCCCTGCTGCAGTGATGAAGCTCTGAATATTCTACTTGACTAGAGAAGCCCTGCAAAAGATAACTTCTCCCCTTGGGTTGGTGGGACCTATCAACCACAAGACAAACTCATCTGGACATCCTCTCAAATCTGGCTGTACTTCAATTGCTGCCACAGGAACTGAGTGTCAGGGAGAGGAACACCAGAATCGAGTGCATCATTTTTAAGTCGAACCCGAGCTCCAGGAAGATCCTCTGGACTCCCTCGAAGCAGGACTAACGAAGCCTGAGCCACATCAACAGTATGATGGACTTCAGAAGCAAGGAAAGCCCATAAGGTATCCGAGAACCGCTGTGGTGCTATTCGCGAGAAGCTGACACCGCGAAGTGTTGCTGATCTGAGGTTTGCCCATTGCTGCCACCGACCTTCGAAAAGTAGTGCAGGAGTCCCCAGACGTCCTCCGTCTTATCCCCAAGACTGAGGCCCAGGAACAACAGGATCTGCCATACTACAACAGGAACAGAAGCCAGCTGGAACCAATTTCTTCAGACCTAAGGTATTGCACACTAAGGGGTACTTACCGCTTTCTGTGAAACTTGCTAGCTCTCAGTTGAGACTTGCCTTTGTTACCTTTTGCAGAGTTGCTTGCCGCTTTTCCCATAACAAGCCTCCCAGCTTGTGGCCCAACAGTAATTTTTTTTTTCAACGAAAACTCTCTATAACATTGTGCAAGACTTTTTACCTTCAAGAAGAACTTCAGCTCCCATAGAGTTTGCTCAATTGACATTGGCTGGCCTGGCTTCCTGATAGACTCTTCTGTCCTCTGACTTTGTGCTTTGATCTGTCCCTCCACAAAGTCACACATTCTTTACTTGTGTAGCTGGGAAAGGGTTAATCTACATTGCATTGGGAGCTTTAAAAGTGCTTACCTGTCTAAGAAACTTGTCAACCATTGTTTTCTTCCTTAACATTTTCGTTTTTGACACCAAGCTCAGTAGTGCTCTAAATGTACCAGTGATATATTAATGTCCACAGTGTCCTAGTTATTTAAGTCACCTCACGGTATAGGAAGTGTCGTATGTGCCATCCCAAAAGTGTATCTGCTGATTTATTGAAACTGAGAGTTTGTATTTATTGAAGTATATTTTTGTGTTGTATATTTGCCCCCTTCTAAAGAAGGCTTATTCAAACTGACAGTTGAATTAATAAATAATTTTTTAATCAAGAAACCTTAAGTGTAAGTGTTATTTCGATACTTGTCACTGTGAAAGTCTATGTTACAACCCTACACATCACATTGACCATAAGCCTAGCTGCTCAGTCACTCTACCAACTTGTGTAGTACATACTTATACCAATTTCCAAGAGGACAAGGCCAGTGCAGTCTCCCACAGGGTATTGCAAACATCTTGCCTAACACTAACAGAGGCCAACATTGTATTTTTCTACTTCCCATATAGTTGCGCTTGTCTTCTGCCTTTATGGAGCTTATTTTGCCCTCGGCAGGATGGGAAATGGAAGCATAAACACAAGGCTTATTGCTTATACACCTTTATTTTCCGCTCAGCCCCACTATCATGCTGACAAAAGGCAGAGGAGGGGGAACAAAGCAGAGGTAAAATACCCTCTGGGCGTTCCACCCCTAATCTTCTGTAAGCCCTTAATTGTACACCTGCCTGAGAATTGAATGCAGGTAAACTACTAATGGATGTCGATGGAGCCTGCTAGGGAGCAGGTGGCTTGCATTGAACAATCATCAGCAAATACCTCCTGTAAAGTGTACATTTCATGCAGTATTTACCTTTTGCAAAGTGGAGATTAAAAGTTCTGAGTAAAGGGGATTTTCCATTGTTTTACTATACTTTTACCCGCAGCCTTGCAAAACTTGAAAATAACATGCAGTGGGCAACAGCATAAACGTGTTGATGTTGGTGGACCCCTGCATGCAATGCAACTTCGATGGCTCATTCCTACTAACGTGTGACATGTGGGTTTTGAAGATTTTCTTTTTCCCTAACATGTGTTCATCGGTGCTGGGTCTACATACGTTTATGGAAGCACATCATACAGTAAAGTGGGGATGGACTTCGAGGGAGAGTTGGTCAGTGGCGTCATTTCTTGAAATACATAGGGGTGTCAAAGGAGACATCACATGACCCTTGGCCTTTCAATGACATCACTTGGAGTGACATGACATTAAATTGTTCACCCTAATGTAAGACTACTGTATGATTTCTAAACTATCTGTAAAAGACTGGAGGGGGGTTATCTGTACTCCTACCCTCTGTATGGCAGAGCAGAACCACAGAACACCCCAGCCAAGATTCTCTATTGGGTAGCAATGGAGGAGCAATTAAGGTTTAGTTCAGAATGTGATGCAGGCTGGTTCTTAAGTACAGTGTAGTTTCCAAGCCCCCACAAAGGAATGTCCACACACTATGTTAGTGATAACACAGTTCTTTTATATAAATAAGGTTCAAGTTATATACACAATCACAATAACAAACTTTGTGCTCAGGAAATGCTATAATGATAAATTTGGTACAATTACTCTTTTGCTCCATTAAAATGCACCAACTGCTGACAATTTCAAATGGCATACAAATCAATAGCAAAAGGTAAAAACCATAGACTTGGGAGGAAAACAAGTTGGTTAAACAAATGGAAGAATACTGGGTTCCTACCGCAAGACACAGTTCTATGTGAGGATCCCCCCACGTAGACAACCTGTAAATTAATTTTTAAACAAGCACTGTCCATATATTGTTTATCAGAGTCTTATTTCCTTCTACAAATGTTCTACTACCCCAATGTACCTGGTTTAGCAGAGTACGCCAATGGGTCATCGACGGATCCTTCTTGAGTGAACTCCCTTTACAGCAGGAGCCATGGATTGTCAAGATTCCTTGAAGAAAACGGTGAACAATGTTGTCGAGGCAGCAGCTTCGGTCTTTGCTGTGCTCGTGGATGATTGGTCATGGACATCCTGCGAGAATGAGGCTTCCGGTGCACCTCGACAATGATAGTTAGTTGCTGCAAAGTTTCAATGAAGAACGTAGGCCCAGCAAGTGCAAAGGGTAGTCAGCCGTTGGTGTCAGCGATTGGGACTCGACCACGGCTGGCTTTTGTATCTTTGTCAGTGTCTTTGAGGACTTTGGGTGGCAGGAAACCCACCAGCGGATTCTCCTTGGTTTGTTGGAGACCTTGACTTTCTCCAGCGCTACAAAGTTGTCGACGGTGATGAGCAAGGGAGAGCTTGATTCAAATGTCTTAGGCAATGGAGCGTTGCAGCTCCGGTCAACGAGGATGGTCGTCGACGGCGATGGACTTCAATGTCCGGGCGATCCGCTTCAGATTCCTCGGTGGTCCCCGTCTCCGGTCGGCAGCCTTTCAAGGGAGCCTTGGTGAAGGTTAGCTCATAAACGATGTGCCCTCATAGCTCGGGAAGAGGTCTCCTAGCCAGGTGTTCTCTTGGATCAGTTCTTGGAGACACAACAGCTTTCGGAATGCATCGAAGGAAATCAGCAGCAAAGCCTTCTTCTCCCAGCTGGGCTTCAAGGTAAGCGTCAAGTTTCGACTTCAGCTTCTGAACGAGTCTAGTCAGTGAGAGGTCCCCAGATATGCTGTTCTGCCTGTCATTCACACTGCTGAGCCAGGCTCAGGCAGCCAATCGTTCATCAGAGCATTTAGCAGGCAGGCAGCCAATCAGGCTCACAGTGCATTCAGGTCATTCTTCTCCATCCAGACACTCACAACAAGGAATGTGGATTGGGATAAGCACCCAGCCATTCAGCACTCCACACTGCATTATACCAGTTTCGGGCAGGGCTGTCTCAGTCATTGTGTCACACACCAGAAACCAGACACCCATAACATGAAATGTATAATGTATTTTGGTCACACACTCCATTCACCCAGGTCCCACCCCAACGATGTACCCACAACATACAGTTGTTGGGAAGGCTTTGGGAAAACAGGATAACAGGCAATAGAAAGAAAGAGGCCACCGGGGCCATCTTGTCTCCTATCCGGAATCAATTGATTACAATGGCAGGGCCTGAGTATCCCAAAATGGAGGAAACTCAGAGCACCTGTCAAAATCTGCATGGAGCTGCCACCAGCCCATACCCTGCTCTATGGACCACACGCAGATGCCCCAAACCATACACTAGGGGTACAGGGTTGTACCCCCTCCCACGGGTGCCATAAGGGTATCCCAAGGGTATGTTCACCACAACCAAAAAGAGGAAATGCTGCACTGCCAGGATTCCACATGGATGCCTGTGCAGAAAATAACACAGAAAACACATGATAAAAGTAGTACAGGACAAGGACGTGGAGGCCCTGTCCCTCCAATGCATTGCCAGCATCACACTATCCTGCTGAGAAATTAGAGGAAGCAGCGGTAAAGAATCATTGATTGATAACATGTCCAAATGCTCATTATTAGTGTGCAAGGCATGGCTGTGTTTTATTCTTTCAATACGTTTATTTATGAATAAACACAGTACTGTTTATATTGGTGCATTATATCACACAATAATACTTTGTAAAATGTAAGGATGGGCAGTTGTTCAAAGGAAATGCATAGTCCAAGAAAGGCTATACAGAAAGACACATCCCTTTTTGCCTTAGACAAACTTTCCTCTAATGACTAGGGATATTTCAAATCGTTTTCCATAAGTAAAAATGTGCTCCCATACCAGAGTAACAGCAATAACAAAGACATGCTACTTTATAAAAGGAATGATTGATGTATGTTTAAGTGTCCCAGCACACCACAATACTTTATAAATTGCACACAAGCTTAAACAAACATTGGCAAAGGCAACAGTTGTGGCTCTAATATAGGCACAAGATAGGCATTTGCAAGGCACTGGCATACCATGACCAGGTACTAACATCATTTGGCAATTGTTGCCCTCTTGTGGCCCGATAGTACCATTATGGTGGTGACTGTAAAAGTCCTACTTCATGCCTACACAAAAGCCAAGACTGTTGACTTTGCCAATGCTTGTTTATTCTTGTTGATCTTGCATAGAAAACCAATCTATATTTGCTTCTGCATGCTTCAGTGGCTCAATTTCATTGCCCATTTCTAGTCTACATTGATCTGGTTCGTCTAGCTGTGGCCCCTGTTTCAGAAGTGATTGGTAGATGTCTCATTCCCCAGGCTGAGCATGTTAAAACTTTAGGCGTGTAACTTGATGCTCAGATGAGCATGCAGAGGCATGTGAGCTATTTAGGATCCTCTTGCTCCTACATTCGTAAACCTTTATGGCACAATGGCCCATATCTATCTGAAGAAAACCATCTGCTCTTGCCTTTGCGCTTGTTAATTCGAGACCCGTCTGTTGCAATAGTCTTCTTGCTGGTGTCTCCATTTCCAGCACTCTAAAGCTTCGAACCAGATTGGTCCCTCAGGGCAATGTATGGCTTAAAAAGAAGAGCGCATGCTACCTCTTCTAGGAAGGCTCTCCACTGGCTTCATGTCAGGCACTGGATTTTGCACACAATTCTAACTCTAGCTCACTAATTTAGGACTGGGAAGGCTCCACCTTATCTCTCTATGGGACTTGTAGTCCCTTCTCCCCAATCCATGGCAGCCACTATTATTATTTCGTTGTTGTGGCTCAAGTCGAGGAACGGTGGGCGTGCCGTTTCTCAACTCAAGTAAAAATACTATTAGTACCCCAGTACTTTGCCTGGGCTTGTAACTATCGCACCAGGGGCATTATCCGACCGGTAATGCACACCCCTTCTTTGCGTTCCATTGCTTTATTGGTTTTTGAATCGATGAGCCACAACCTCCCCTTGTCCCAACTTGTTAGGGTAGGGCAACCCCCCTTCTGGCTAAGGGTACCTTCTGATGTTGGTACATACATTGGACATCCCCACAACTGAGGTTCACAGGTAAATTCTAATCTATTTGGGCAAAAAGTATTTCTTCAGGAGCACATACAAGGCACTTGGAGAAATGACAAGGATGATGTGGGCTTTACTTCTCTTTTGAGTAATTTAGTAATTACTAATTTACTAATTTGTCGGCAGTGCAAAGTCACTTTGAACCATGCAAAAAAATTCCACGAATCGTGACCACAGTCACTGAGTGATAGGGCCCGATTCATAGTTTTTTCTACCAGGCCCTTATATTGCTTAATGCTTAACGTGAAATATTAGATAACGGTAGACACACCTTTTAAAATGATTCGCTCTTTAAGCGTCTCTTTGTATATCAATCACCTCAAAGAATGTTTTTTGAAAAAGTGTGAACACTTTCTCCATTGTGGGATTTATGAATAAATCACAGCCAAAGCATCAATCAAGTTCTCAGTAGACCCTGCCTCTTCAGAAATGCAAGCCTAGCTTCGTCCTCTGCCAGCCTTGAGAAAGAACACCTCTTACAAAGCTTCAGTTCACATGCGACGATAGACAAGACCCCTTAGTTACATAAAGAGTTATTTTCCATGACCCCCAAATAGGTTTTAACCTTTAATAACAAGCCCTGGCACAGAACCGGGAACCACACCTGTGTTGTGTTGCTTCGAAGACCAACGTGTTGCCACTGCGCTATCCTGCCAGGCCTTGTCAGTATCCGTCTAATAACAGACACAACACTGAAATCATGCTGACAGAGACAGACTTTGCAATCAGAGAACATGCTTGATGCTGGGGACCCAACATCTACAAAACAGGTGGCCTAAATAAACAGTAGTGGCGTCTGTGTACAAGCAGAGATATTAAAAAATGCTGTGTACGGAAGTGCATTAAAGGACGGGGTCCCCTACCTGAAACTGGTACTGAGAAAGATGGGGCTCCATTTGCGAATAACAGCATTGTCAGGTTATGCATCACTTATCCACATTATGAAATGCTTAAGCAGCTCGTCATATACTGTCCAGCTACTCAGGAACAGAGAAGGTTATTATTTGAGAGATTGGTGTAATCCGAGTTTCCTACTTAGTGATGAATGTTGGTTACTCTTAATGGAAGGTATGCAAACATCCCTGCTTCTTTCTTTAATTAGAGTTTTTAATGATGGCTGGAAGGTTTAGAATGAATTATGACCACTGGCATTGCTCGGGGCAACCCTCTAGGCCATGTTCTTCATCTGCCAAGCCATTACAAAAGGGGAAATACCCTATGCAAATCAGGCTTCTTCCCACCCCAAAAGGGGCAGTACAGCCTGGACTGCTTTGTCACATCCCTTCTGCAGGAGACCACAAGCATCTCCAGACATGTTTCGGCCTCAGTCTTCCCCTTTGCTAATGGCTTGGCAGGCTTAGAACGAGGTTTTGGCCAGAGCAATGCAGAGGTTAAGATTAATTATAAAGCTTCCAGCCATCCCCTCTCGTGTATTGTTTTACTGTAGGATTGCATACTAATTGATTATCTTGTATTTTGCAAAAGATTATTTTTAATAAACTATATCACAATAAAAAATAAGAAGCGTGTGCTTGTCCAACTCACACAAACCTGTAGAATAAGACCGGAAAGAGATACAAGAGACCTAGGACCTAAGTCACGTCCAGTGCATGTCTAGCAGCTCTGGTGTAAGGACTCCCTAACTGTGGACCCCCATAGACCCTGATCACAGTAAGGAGGGCCTAACATGTCTCATAGCAAAGTGTAAGTATAACCTGCAGAATCAGCATTATTTTATTTAGCGCAATCACTTAAATAACTATATCTGGCTTTTACATTTCACACCTCATGCTGATGTCTCACACTTCTAAACGCTCCAATCAAGACCAAATACAATGCTACACAATGCATCGACCTTGAAAAGATGGCGTCCCAAATCCGCCCTACCGACATTGCAACTAGCGGCGCGCTGGCTGCCCCGGGTCAGCGGCCAACGATTACCTCCTGCACAAGCTATCCTCAGAAGGTTTTAGGTGACATGAACACATACAACTAATGCCTAGTGCAGCACAAAACACGCTTCCTCCACCTTTGTCATATTGCCAAAGTGATGTCATATGAAACAATTGACATCACCGTTAAGCGCGATTTAAAAGTAAGGCAATCTTTTGGGAAGCGCACCTGCTTCTGCCTAAAGACCACATCGTCAAGGAACAGATATAATTAAAGTGGCTGAAGGCACAGTTGGTTAAACCATTTTTATTGCACCAGTACTGCATTTGCAGCTGCAATTAAACCATTAACTCTCAGCAGACTGCTTATAGATAACACTGCCAGGGAACGTTTGATGTTACTGCTTGATAGAGCCATATTAGAGAGACTCCAAGAGGATGTGTTTTGGGTGAAGAGGAGCAGGTACTGGGTGGGAATTTCCATATGGATTAGCATGGCTATGGTCAGTCAATGGGTGGGTAAATAATCAAACAACACACACAAACTAGGTGTCCCTCCACACATGCCCTCGCCCTCCTAGGTGTACTCTAATGCAATAGGTTTGGCATACAGGTGGCGCTTTAGCGTTCCCTAATAGCCAAAACTAAAAATGCACCTGTGTTTACACATACAATCATTTTAGTCTTGACCTATCCATTCAGTGGTAGCGTCAGGCTAAAACATTGTAGCCGAAAGTGTGATAAAATAGGCTAGTCTTAAGATTGTGGATGCATGCTAATTAGGGTGCCTGATGGGGCGCAATGAGGGGGCAATAGCGTTGCCAAGTTTTACAATGCCACAGGAGATCTTTTAATTAGGGACACATCATCTGCATAAAGGAATGTGGCAATCCTGTGCTTTGCTAAACGGGACAAGTCTGAAGTGACTTCTTCTAGGACTTGGGTCAGAGGATTGATGTGCAGATGAAAGAGTAAAGACACCAGGATGCAGCCAAGGAGCCTGCCCGGTAGGTTCTAGAGAATAACAGCCCACCCTGAACTGGGAGGGCAGCTGAGAGACATTGCTGTGCAACATAGGTTTAATCCCCAGTGGAGCACTTGGAAACTGGAGTAGTCCAAGATAAGGTGCTGTAGAAATCACCTATAATAATGATGGTAGTAATCAAAATACCCTTTATTCCATCTCTTAGATTTTATTTATTTATTTTATTTATTGTTCATTTTTTAGGCGCTTATACAATTAGCAACAACTATTTCAAAGCGCCCACAGGGCAAGAGGGTGGGGAAGGGAAGGCAGACAATGAATTACAACAAACATCAATAACTTAATGAGTTAAACAAATATTGAGAATAACAGGGAGGGGAGACAAACCTACTATGTCTTGTGAGTGTTCAGAACGTACAAGGGGGGTGGGGTACGGGTTAGGTACTGTGGTGCTCATGGAGAGGTGCATGGGGTGAAGTGCTAATAATAGAAGAGCGTAAGTGCAACCTCCCGTGAGGAGGGTGAGCCTAAGTAAGTGCAGTAAATAGACAGCAGCGGGGATGAGAGATGTGGGGGCTCAGGGCCCGAGGATACATAAGGGCCCTGCACATCAGTCACGCTACTGTATGATTAGCAGGGAAGAGAAGAGGAGAAGGAAGAGGTAAAGAGAAAGGTCTAGAGGCTTTTCCGGGAACCTAAGGAGGTCATGCTCAAGACGCAGATGGAGAGGGAGGCTGTTCTACAGGGGGGAGCCCGCTGAGGAAAGTGATCGACCACCAGATCTCTGTTTAGCAAACCGCTTCACAAGCAGAGAGTTGGTGCCAGAGGAACACAGGCGTCTAGCAGGGGAGTATTTGGTCAGGAAGCGTTGAAGATAGAGTGATCCCCGGCCCTTGTGGATGATAGGGGGATTTTAAATTTAATCTGCTTTGAGACCGGGAGCCAGTGAAGGCTTTGTAGGGCAGGAGAGATGAGGACTGTGGGCTTAAGGCCAAGGATAAGTCTTTCTGCCCTATTCTGGGTTAGCTGGAGGGGCTGCACAGTACCCAAAGGAAGATTAAGGAGGAGGCTATTGCATAGTCAAGCCTGTAGAGAACCAGAGCATGGGTAACATTGAGCCTCTGGGGGAAGGTGGGGAAGGGTAGAGTTCCTTTGAGAAGGAAGAGCTGAAAGGGTGACTTCTTGACAATGTCCTTAATATGAGGGATGAAGGAAAGGGAGGAATCGAATATGACTCTGAGATTTCTGGCTTCAGAGGAGGGGGAAGAGGGGGAGCTCATGGATGAAGGCCAGAGTGAAGGGAAGAAGGAGGGTGTAGGGGACCCAATATGGAGAATATCTGTTTTGCTGGCATTGAGGCAGAGGTTATTAGCAGTGCACCAGGCCTGGATGGCAGAGAGGCAGTGTGGGGTGAGGGAAGGTGCAAGGGCATCAGTAGGAAGTTTGAAGAAGAGTTGTGTATTGTCAGCATAGCAATGGAAGTTGGGGGAGAAGGAGGAAATGAGGCCTTTCAGCAGAGAAAGGTATATGTTAAAGAGCCAGGGTAAAAGAATGGAGCCCTGGGAGACGCCACAGGTGGAGAAGGAAGTAGGGGAGGTGAAAGGGCCCAGAATGGTTTTGGAGGAACGGTTAGTTAGGAAGGAGGTAAGCCGATCAGTGCCTGCTCTGAGATACCAAGGGTATCATGGAGCCTTATTATGAGGATGGAATGATTCACTGTATCAAATGCAGAAGAGAGATCAAGGAGGATGAGGACAGCAGGTGAGTTGGAGTCAAGAGATATGAGCAGTTCTTTACAGGTGTTCAGAAGAGCAGTTTCCGTGCCTCTGGATGCTCGGAATCCAGACTGGTGGTCATGTAGACCGCCAACAAATTCGGTATGAGAGTTGAGTTGGGGGAGGGCCAATTTCTCAAGCAGTTTCCCCAGGAAGGGGGTGATGGAAATAGGGAAGTAGTTGGCTGGGCAGGAAGGGTCTGCAGAGGGTTTATTAAGGAGGTGCACAGAAGATAGTGCTTGAGGGAGGATAGAAATGAACCAGTAGCAAAGGAATGGTTGCAGAGATCAGCAAGAGCAGGGGCAAAAGAAGAGATGTTGTCCTTGATGGTTCTGGAAGTGCATGGGGCAACCTGTTTTTGCCAGGCACTGCCGTAACAGTACTGTCTAGCCATTATTGGTAGCAGCTTCAAAATGGTGGCAATACATGGGCATATAATAGCAGTGTCTGGCAAATGTCAATACCCAAGCCAAACTTGTTGACTTTGCCAATGCTTGTTTTTAATAGGCCTTCAGTAAAAAGAACACAAACCGCTTATACAGCATGTGGCTGCAGGTACACTTGGTTAATAATCTTTATTACACCAGTAGTGGATTTACAGCTCAAATAAGCCATTAAAAGAAACCTAGTAGGCACTTACAGCACAACGCTGGATGTTACTGCCTGAATAAGCTATCTCAAAGAGATCCCACAAGCATTTGTTTTGGGCAAGGAGGAGCAGGAAGTGGGTGGGAAATGCCCTAGGGATCAACATCGCTATGGCAGTCAATAGGTCTGTAAATAACCAAACGATGTACTTTGACGTGCATTTGATGGAATTATGATTATAGAAGTTATTGGTCATGTATGTGCTATATCTAATGATTGATTTTGATGTTTATGTTTTGTATATTTCTTTTAACGTTTCTATTTTTTGAAAATGTATATTTTGCAAAAGGTTGAATTGTTTCAACCAAATGCAAATAAAGAAATAATAACTAAACAACACCTGCAAACTGTGTGCCCCTCCTCCTATACCATTTCCTTTATACCTGTAATACAATGCAGTAGTTTTGGTTTATAGATGGTAGGTTAGCACTCCCTAATTGCCAAAATTAAAAAGTGTTGCAAGGGAATAAGGGTTACCCTGCGAAAATGTTCTCTGACCCGGATAGTCTCCGCAAATCTCTGAGTTAGGGAAACATTTTGAGAGGCCTCAGATATGGAGAAAAGCCTCAGACTGCATAATAAAACGTGAATCTTACGATCAGATAATGAAGAGAGCCAGTTTTCAATGGTTGCAGCCCAAACTGAATTAGGAGAAACAACGTCAGCCGTAGTTCTTCAGTTCCTTTTAAGGAGTAGTTTTAAGTGCAGTTTTGATTTTTTTTAAAAGGCTTACACAAATTGTAGATGCATTTTCCATGTTCTGTTCGACCCTTCTTTGTTCAACTCTCACAGCCCTGAGCGCTGCAGGGGTTGTGGTTTGGTTCTGTCAACAGGAAATGCAGAATTACAGAGGGAGCCAAGGAATGGCTTGTCATCACCGCCTAAAATAACAGAGATGCTTCAGAATGCCCTCCAGGGCTGGCATCAGGACAGCAGACTTGGCACTGTCGCCCAACTTCAGTCTCAAGCAGCATTTGTTGCGTAGCTTGGCCCTTTTATTTGAAGAATTGACAGCTAGGTAAAGTTTAAGGGTAGGCAGCCTTGATTGCGTTGCCAGAATGATGTGAGGGGATGCTTTCTAGACCATAAAATCAGGATGGTCCCGGTGGTATTTCAGGCCATTCAACACAATCAAATGTTCAGGATCATTCAAATAAATTTTCGAACATTTCAATTTCCAAGGATGCTCGCATTGATATTCAGGAATATAAAGAATGTCTGCTTTAGAGGGAGGAGAGATGCTTGAATGTCCATCAAGCATCTTGGTGATGTTGGAGAATATGGGTAGGACCTGCCTATTTTTATCTGGAATATGTTTATGTTAAAGGCTGTTTATACCGCGCACTATCAGCGCACCGCACACACAGCTGTTTGCTGTGGTTTTTAGAGGTATGGTTGTGTTTATTTAGAGTTTGAGAGCTGTATGCAGAGGGGTGAGGTTTTAGTAGGGTTGGTTATTAGCATTATTGTCTGTAGAGATGGACATTCATTTTGTGGGTCTTTCAAGGTTAAGACAAATGTCCTTCCTTGCGGTGACCTTGTTCTGTGATGACATGAGGCATGACATAGTCTTTCAGGAGTGTATCTAACTGGGAACGCTTGCTTACCTGCCTCATTCTTCTCATCTACCAGCACTGCGAGTCACTGGGGACTCTTGCTGAGTTTACGCGCATGCTCGCCTTCAGGAGGAGGCGGAGCCCGCTAACGCTCACGTGACACATCACGTGTCAGGAACTGTATTTAACTCGCCTGCAGGCAAACTTGCGGCATTAAGCCCAGTGGAGTCAAGCCCACTGGCTGTTGTGTGGCTGTTAGGTGGATGGTAATGATTTACCTATACCGTCTCAGGTACTGTCAATTCACGCTACCACCGTTAATTCAGTTATTCAGCCAAGAGACTTTGCTTGCTTGAAACTATTTCACCTTTTAACGCTTTCAAATAACTGAGTGTGTTGTTTTGTATCATTCTCAAAGGGAAAAGCTCTACCTATTCTTAATAATCTTTTGCGAACCATTCCATGTTCTCCTTGAAAACAGATATGCCATCGGAGTTTACTAGAGATCCCATGGTTATTCGTCCATGTTCAATGCAAAATCTATCGGATCGTGATCGTCTCCCACAAACTCCTATGAATCAGAATATCTCTAAATTACAGGATAAGTCCAAAAGTCGTACTCGTACTTCTAAGAAAAATATCATTTTAACAGCAATTATTAGAACCCCTATTCAACATGATGATATTCGTACATTTTATGAGAAAACACCAAGTGGTAGAGCGATGACTGATCAGATCGATTTGGCATCTTTTGCGAGTACAACAACTGATTTGCCTTTGCTCAAGGATCCTCAAAGTGTTCTGAGTCCACCAAAACTCCCTACTTCTAACAACGAGCTTCATATTCCCTCTTTGAGCATCACTATTTCAGATCAAACTTTATTGACTGTACCTAATTCTCCCATCAAAATCACTAAACCTGTTTAAACATTTGCGACAGTTTTAGAAGAATCCACTCATGAGATTGAAGAGTTATTAAATGATAGCAGTAAATCAGCACGAGATATGCCTATTATGAATATCTTGGTGGCCTCAGTACTTATTGAAGATGTGGGTCAAGTTAGCTTAAATAAGTCTACATCATCTCCCCCTCCTATTCCCGCTGAGCGTAGGGACTTAGAAAGTTCAAGAGCCTCAATTATGACTGACTATGAACAACCATGCTCCATGGATTCAACAAGACAGGATGATGAGGTGTCCTTTTTTCAACCCACTCCTCGTCGTTGTCCTACCATTGATAAGAAAAAACAAGCTTTTGCATCCTCAGCCAATCCTGCCCTATTAGAAATCACCTTGGGGGCCATTAATACCACCATATCTAGTCTATTTAAGCTCTTCTAATCTTTAGACCAGAAAATAGCCACTCAAACTACTAAGTTAGATCTTATAAGTGACTCGATGAGAGACAACTCGCCTTAAAGCGTTAAAAGCCTCTCCTTAGAAAATCTGGAGCAAAGAGTAACCTTCCTTGAATCTCATTGGTCACCTCTTCAGAGCTTGAATGAACAATCTGGTGCATCTATCATGCAACGTCTCTCGAATCTAGAAGCATTAAACAAAGTCCCTCTGCCCATCTATCCAGTGTTACCAGCATTTTCCAAGATCATTCGGCCGATTGAATGTGTAGAAGATGCCCTGGCCTCAAAAAATAATGAGTCCTGGATCAGTGTTGACTCTCCTGTGAAAATGCTAACCAATTTTCTGCTAATTGCAATTCGCATGGTTGTTCCAAACAAAATCCACAAAAAACTGGTTGCACATCTGTAAATAATGGAAGAACAAAATCTGTGTCAACTAAGGCTACACAAAGAAATAATAAAGTTTCGGGTGGTACAAAAAAACAATACCAATCGAATCCCCCTTCGGGTGCTGCAAAGACTTCTGCCTGCACCCCTGTTGCTTCTATAGATATACGCGATGAAATTACAAATAATGATATGGCCGTTATGACCAACGAGCCACCTTTAAATACATTTTTGCCGTGCAATTCTCCACCTCCCCAAATTTATCCTAAAATGGTTCCTAATTCCTCATCTAATTATGACCCTTTGAATGAGCTGGTACATTTGTTAACATTCAAATCTGATAATGTGCGAACAAGACAACCCTCTCCTGCTGTACAAACGACACTGACCGCACATTGTGGTGTAATCTCTTCAGGTGCTGTCAAGTTACCTCCTTCTGTCATTTCTACACCAGGCGTTAATGATCGATTAAGCTCATTAAAAGCAGCAGTAGACTCTTATCTACTGAATAGAATCTCAGAGGTATTGCCCGAAGCATCAAATGTTATTAACCAGCATTCTCACACACATAAAACCCAACACAACACTGAAAATGAAACTCCATTTCTTAAAACCCGAACAGACACCTGCACGAATCCCAAACCATTTCTTTGTAATAGCCGTCACAATCAAGATCTTCCAAAACAAAACATCAGGAAGAATTCAGAATCTCGTAATGGTGCCACCAAACCTCATACAAATGATGCCAGTGCTGCACTGTCAAAGAAATTCAATTTGTTCCACACTCTAATTTTGAAGTGTCGAGATGGGCCGTTCCCAAAGTACGACTTATGCCGTGCTAGTGTCCTTAATATCTTTGGGGACATAGAACAATTGGATGCTATATCTTCCACTGATTTGGATCAAATTGAGTTTCTTTGTGACAAGAATCTCTCCATTGTTAGACTATGGATAAAGTCTGGAATTGTTCGCAACACCTTATGGAATGCTAGAATGGATTTATTCAATCTTGGTTTTCTATTAGCACAAGATCCAGCACGTCATCAATCTAAGAAGGTTGATGTCAATGAATCTATAGTAGGTACCACTTCTGAACCCTTGTGCGCCTGCAATTTTTGTACTCAAGAATCATTTCCTGATTCCTTATTTCCTGCTAACTCTCGTTCATAACCACGAACAAGCATTCCCCCGATTGAAATTTCACTTGCTAGTTGGAATACGCGAGGCTCCTCTCACCTGCAATGGACATTAAATAATCAGTTGAATACATATGATATAGTAGCCTTACAAGAAACGTGGCTAGTAAATCCTCCCATATGGGATGATCATGAGTTTATACTTCTTCCAGCAGAACAAGGTGGTAAAGGGAGACCTACTGCTGGCCTGATAGTTTCTGTGAAAGCAAGCAAGGGTTTTAAAATCTCTCCCTGGCAAGCACCAAACAAATTCATGCAATTGGTTAAGATTTCCTTTAACCCGCAGATATACTCTCTCATTAACCTCTATCGTAATCCGGTGGGCATCATCGATGATAGCTTTTATGCTGCTCTCTCGCTTCTCTTTGAACTTAATTCTGGAATTTTAGTAATGGGTGATTTGAACTTTTCTTGCTTTGAGTCGAATATAAGGATTAAGAATCGTGAGGGAACGAGGTGGATGTCCTTCATGGAAGATCTTGACTTAAAAATGGCAAATAGTGCGATCACAGGCGACATCCCTCCAATGAATACCTGGGAGAGAGGTATTTCAAAATCCACAATTGATTATATCTTCATGCCTAACAGCATCTTCTTTATGAATACTAGCAAATTGGTTGTTGTAATACAGACAGCTAGCGATCACTATCTCCTAGCGCTATTTTGGTCGGTCAAAATTGAAAATCACTTAAAAACTGCACTTTGTTATAAACAGACTCTATCAGTCAACAATGGCAGAAATCGTTTCAAGTGGTCCATTGATAAACTTCTAGCACTGAATGATGCCATTCTAAGCAGTCAGAGGTTACACAAGGCTGATTCTTACATAGATGTTTTAAGCTCTTTTGCGAATCTATTTCCTGCCCATAATAAACCATTTAAGAGACATGTTCATGGGTTTGATCTAGCTCTCTGTGAGAGAAAGAAAGCTTATAGAAGAGAGATTAGAAATCTTCGGAAACTACCCATGAATGTCCAGATCAAAGCCGTCAATATTGCTAGTTCAACATATCAAAATTGGGTTCGGTCAAGAAAAGCTGCATTATATCAATTAGATAGTTAAAATTTTCTAGCAGCTTGTTGTAATAAAATCTCTGCCTTGGTCTGAGAACTGCTGAATAAATGTAACACAGCACCCCAAGTTCTCTTGCAACTTAATGGAGTATCTGAATCCGTGTGGGTTACTCATTTTTCAACACTATATGACGATTCTAAGATGAGCTATTACAATTATAACAGCAGCTCTGCGAAATGTTGGGGCTTGCATTGTACACAATACATCATTCAAAATTTTATACAAACATCATCCTCGTCAAGAGTGGCAGGCCTTGATGGGCTCACGAATTGGATGTTCAAACAGCATATAAAAGAATGGGCGTTAATCTTGAACAATGCTTTTCACCACATTTTGCAAACTAAAATTATTCCAGAATCATGGTGTTCATCTGTGATTATTCCGATCTATAAAAAAGGTGATCGTATGGATGCCAAAAGCTATCTTCCAATAGCATTATTGGACGCTCCAGGAAAAATATTCTCTAGGTTGGTGCTCAGAGACTTTAATGTCTGGTCAACAACGGCAGGTCAACGTGATCCAGCACAAACTGGTTTTGTGGCTGGTTTGGGCACTGGCGTCAATTTAATTACTTTAAATGCCATAAGACAACAAGCACAGAATAAGAGACAACCCAGATATTTTGCATTTGTGGATCTTCATTCCCTCTTTGATTCGGTATCAAGACCAAAACTCATAGATAAATTAATCGAGGCGGGGTGTCCTTACACTCTTGTTGACATTATTTTTGCTCTCCAATCAAAAACTAAGGTCTACATAAGAATAAATGCCTCTTATCTTCCCCAATTCTCGCGTTTAGAGGGCTAAAACAGGGGTGTATTCTAGCGTTAGCCTTGTTTAATTTTTTTATTAATGATGTATGCTGGATCTTTGACAAAATAATAACTGATGCGCCTAAACTGAATGGTGTGAAAATTAGTGCTTTGTGGTACGCGGATGATCTTGTCTTAGTATCAAAAACACCTAGTGGCTTACGCAATCTTCTGTCAGCACTCTGTTACTACTTTAAAGAAAATGAATTGGTAGTAAATACTGGTAAAACACAGATTGTCACGTTTGTCCCTAAAGGTTTACGCAAGCACTTGCTAGAATGGCAAATTGAGGGTATCCCCATAAAGATGGTTCCAAATTATGTTTATTTGGGCCTTATTTTTGATGCTTGTCCTACATTAGATTTGCATCTGAAAAAAATCAAACAGAAGCTAACTATGGCGATCTGTCAAACACGGTTGATTGTTTCCAAATATGGTACATTTTCAATCAAGGCTGCTATTACATATTGGAATCAGAATGTTGTAGCAACTATCCTATATGGTCTTGAAACTCAAATCATTCCCACAGGCTTCCTCAATTTATTAGAAGCCAAGTTCTCGCGTGCCATTTTACATCTACCACAGTGTATTCCTGGTGTGTTGTTGCGCTATGAATTAGGCTTAATTTCATTAATGGCCTTAGATAATTGGCGACTATGTGCCTTATTTCTTAAATGCTTGCTATCTACACGTGATAACTCTACATTATCTTCCATTTCTAGTTATTTACTAAACTCATCAGAAGTATTTCCAAAAAACTGGTCCACAAATATTCTAACAATTATGGTGAATGCTGATATATCACTTGATCTTCTCGTGTTTCACCCGGAGCAAGCAAAGAAGAAAGTGTATATGATGGACTGGATTGACACTAGAGCTCAATGCTTAACTTACAAAGATTTTGACTCTGCAATATTTGGACCTAAACGATACAGAGATACTGCTTCCTATTTACGTTTGGCTCCATCTGCTGCTATTAGAACTGCTATCCTACGGTTGCGATTCAGCATCTGGCCCACTCGTGAGGTTAAAACAAGAAGGAAGCAAATTCCCTCGGACCTCAATTGGTGTAGGTTTTGTAAAAATGCAGCGATTGTTCAAACTCTGCAACATATAATATTGGACTGTCCAGCCCTCACGAGCTTGAGAAGTTCTCATTTTGTTAATCATTTTGCGTACTTTGCACAAATTGACCCAAGAAATAGATGGGCCGCCTTGGCAGCAACTGAATGCATGAGCATAAGAATTGCCACCATTAATTTTTTAAAGGCCTTGAACATGAAATGAAAATTGTATCACACTGTTTATCTTCATAATGATAAATTTGTCTGTAATCATTTTATCCTATCATGAAAATATTTTGTCAACTCATGAATTTATCCGAATGTTTTTTCTATCGTGAATATGAATTACCTTTTCTTGTTTTATGTTTATGAAATTTGTACTATGTATAAATTGAAAAAGTTGATGGAATTTCAACTATATTCAATAATAATAAAAAAAAAGATGACATGAGGTTGTCCCTTGCCTCTCTGTCCATATGTCACGCCAGTCAGTCTTTACAATTTTATCTTTGTTGTTACTCAGGCCAACCCTCCCATCCCAGTCTGTGCATGGTGCAAATTGGTCCCCATGGATTTGAATATGGATATGAGCATTATGATTTCAGAATTTGAAAGGGTGATGTCTTTCCTAAGGGTCTCTGGGAGAAAGGCATATTGTGTAGCTCTGTTTCCAAAACGCCAGGTTGAATTTTAAGTCTTCTGTTGGCTATAAAAGAGCTCCATACAAACAAACCAAATAAAAAAAGGAAAAAAAAATCAAGAATTTTTAGACTGAGGAACACCTGGTTTTGTTCTACATTACCATCATTTCGCCTTAGTAAAGGTGGGAAACTTAAAGGAATGGTTTGGACAGAAATCTGTATTGCCCCTACGGGTCGGCCATGTGTTTTTTAGCCTAAGTCGGTGGATCGTAGAAAAGTTTCCTATGGACCTTACCTGAGTTTTCGTCTTCTAAACACACGCAAAAACAAGCAACAGGGCGCCGCCATTTTGTGATAATCTTATCACTTGCAAAAAGGCAGAGAGGTGGGCACTACTGCACGTTCAATCTCTTGATCAGTTGGCGTGTTACATTCTTTCACGGTATCTTACTTCTTGTATGTGGAGCCATAAGTGACTTCAATCCAGCAATCCAACTAAGTCAATGCCTAGTCTGGGATGCCCAATGGAAGCCCTTATTTATATATTTTGATGTCAAGTTCTTAAATCTGGATGATGAACCCTTACATAACGCCCCTCTCTTTGAATCCCATTGACCTCACTGAGCCAAGAAGTAGGTTTGTTTTGCAAATTAAAAGGTTTATTGGAAAAATTAAACAGTATATATATATATCACACTTTTATGAATAAATTAATATTTGATAACACACTTATGAATATAATAGCGATCAACAATGGGTAATATTACAAGACCACACTCTCTTTATTCAATGAGGAGTTGGTATAGAAAGAATAAGGAAGCAGAGACTACTTGTATGGTTTCAAGGAAATGCAAGATGGGAAAGAATGCAGCACAGAAATAAACTTGATATGGTTTCAACAAGAGATAATATGATCACTTTTTCCCTTCTGACAACTCACTACCCGCCCTTAGGCAATATGAAGAGATGGAAATGAGGGCACACAGGTTTTCAGGAATACAATCAAAAGCAGTTCAGTTCCAGTTCCCACCAGCAAGCTTAAAGAAAACCGGTATGCTTTTAAACAGGCAAAAATACTTTAAATGTGATTGCAATGAAGTGAAAATTATGCTAAAAATAATTTTAATTCACTAAAGGAGATTCAGGGGAGGTGATAGTGACTTTGAATTGGGACAGGTCAACACTAGCAATGATTCATGAGTGATTATCAGGTTGAAAACGAAATTCAGAAGTTGCAAGCAAAAGACAGCAATTTTGACAAGAGCTAATTTTTCAATTTGCGGCACTTTTTCAGAGTGCGTAAAGCGCCATTATGGAAAAACGATAAGGAATGTCGTTTTGGGTTTGTTGGAAAGCTTAGGATCTTAGCTTTAAATTGACAGTTACATCTTGCTTCTAGGATGTGCGGTTCAAAAGATACGGATGTTTTTGTGGAGGTAGATTTTCAAAATTAAAGTAAATCTTTCAGAATGACAGATGACGCTTTACAGATTTGAAATCACAGAATGGACACACGAGTTCTATGCAAGTCTGGTCAGGTTGAAATGGTTTAAATAAGATTATTTTAGACTAAGAGATTGGTTTTGTACAATTCTTAGACTGGATACTCACTCCTTGTTTTGGACTGGAATGGGCCTGGGACTGGGACTGCACACTTGCCACCGGACGGTCAGGCACCGGTTCTACTCACAGCGCACTCTCTGGTCTTCTATCGGTTGGTGTGGATACAGCACTGCTCTCTCTGGATTTCGGTTCTGGAACGGGGTTCTGGCCAGAATCAAACAGCTCGTCCGGCTGTTGAATTGTTTAGTTAGTTTGCCATATTCTCAGGCCTGCTGAGAAGAGTTCAGCTTTTGGGTTAGGCCCCTGCTTAAGGTTCTAGAGCTGGGTTCTAGAGTCTGGTCTCTGGATCTATCTAGAATCTGGAGTCTAAGTTCTGGTCTCTGGATATTGTCTGGGTTTGAACTCGTCCGGCAAAGTGCTGCGCAAGAAATCGATTGAAGAGTGGAAAATGAGTGTCCCTATCTGGGTCTCAGTGGTTCTTTTTATGTGTTCTCAAAGGGGGTGTGGAGTCTGACTTTCTATGCCCAACTTTCTGAGGATCCTGATAGGTTAAAGTATTTACTGTCCTCTGACTGGAGAAGGGAGTAGTGAGTCAGAATGAGTCATCAGGTATCATCTTTCTGGCTGAAGGAAAAAACACTCCCCCTTGCATTTACTTAGAAAACAATTTTTCATAATCAAACATGCTTCCCAGATACACAAGTTGTTGAAATTACATGTACACATCACAAATTAATTAGGACAGGTCTCTGTTCAACCCTGCTCTTTCTAAGAGCTTGGGTTCAGAAATGACAACTTATTCGCAATTTTTCGTAGGTTTCGCAATATTGGGTTCGCACAAAACCTTACACAGAGGTACACACCCTCTCTGAGCATATTACTGTAAGTTTGCATTTTTCTAGTCTAAACACTGTCTACAATATTAATAAATCCAGGGTTTGGTCTCAGAGCATCCCACGACATCCAACTTAGTCTCAAATTGTGGGTGCAATTTTCATATTAAGAATCCCCAAACTGTACATTTTTGTCAGCTTGATACAATATTTTATAAACAATTTAATAAAACATACATTTGCCTCCACTTCAGTACACACATGTGTTTGTCCCCGCCCCCAGAAGTTTGGCTCTGACTCAGAGATCACATGCCTTGCTTCTCCCAGAGCAGTGTTGACAGTTCACGCCCAAATCAGCATATCCTATTCAGCTGAAAGAATCCATTGTTCCTTTCTCCAGGCTGCAGGGAAAATCTCCTCCCTCTTAATCAACAGGACCATGTGATTTCCTGTGCTGAGAAGACTAGGTGTGAAGGCTTCCCGGGGACAGCCAGCGTTTGAAGTCTCAGCTAACTCAGGTTACTATTTAGCTCCTGAAATACAGGTCTCCTGTCAGAATTTCGATCGCCAGCGCCGGTCAGTGGCTAGCACCGGTATTGCACCCATTTTTGACAGCTGCCTTACTAGTAAGCAATCCCCAAAATATACTATGTTCAAATATAGATGCACTTCTGTGGACCTCAGATGCATGTAGATTCTTGCGGTAGAATTATGTTGTCCCCCGAACAAGAGGTTGTATCCTTTTGGTGGTTTTGTGAGCCATGAATTTAGCAATTTTGACGATCAAGAAAATGAATTCCCAAACAGCTCTGGGTTGCTTTTGGCAATTAGTATTGCTATTTCCAAGTGGTTTCAGGCTATTGTGTGGGTATCCCAATGGTGGTTCTAGGCAGTGATCTCCTGTGTTCACTGACATGACAAAAGTGGGTGGCAGCCTATTTTCAGATTTTTACTGCGCATTTTTGGATGATCTCTGGCAAGCAGCATGCTTTCCCGCGCCCATTATGATGTTTCCGCTGCCAGCGATGTTGTAGGACTTGGATGAGTGGGTTCAAACATCCCAAAAGCCCCCCTCTTGCAATGGCCATTCTGATCTTTCATCGATGGAACTTCGCAAGACTGGGATGTCCTCATCTTCTTCTGATTCCTCAGATGGCAAAGTTCAGCATCTTTTCCTCCATCAGTGTGGATCAATCGGTTCTCCTTGCCGGTCTTGATTGGAGTATTGGGCGGTACTCCGGGCCCCTCGGATCTTTGCTCCCAGTCCCCAGGTCGTCCTCCTTGAGCAGTCTCCATGGTTTCATTTCTCCTAGGATGACAAAGCAAAAGCGTCAGAAACATATTCGTAGATATTTCCCCACCACTCTTAATTTAGTGGGGTGAACTTATACATTTTTTTTATCAGGAGACATGTGCATTCTTATTATGGTATTTCATACTTTAATCAGGAGACATTTGCATTCTTATTATGGTATTCATACACTATATGTGGAATATTTTAGGGTTGGAAATTTATTTATCTGGAGCGGCCCCCTCTGGGGTTCCAGAGGACTCCTCCAGTTGCTGCAGAGTGTGCCTGGGATGGCAACACTTTAGCTGATTAATGTGGACCCACTTATCTTCCCCCTCTGCCAAACTGCCTTTGGGGATGCAGATCTTGTAGGCGACTGGTGAGATCTTGTCTATAATTTTAAAAGGTCCCTTCCAGGTAGGCAGAAATTTCCGCTGTTTGGCCTGGTTCCTCTGGAAATTGTACAGATAAACCCAGTCTCCTACATTGTATTCCTTTCTGGTGGTCTTCAGGTCATAGTGGGTCTTCATGCTATCGACTGATCTTTCGAGATTTCGCTGAGCATAGGCAAAAGCATGTTGAAGGTGTTTCCTTAAATTCTCAACATACTCATGGGTTGTGGAGGCATTGATCAATATCTGCTCTTAGGTCCTGTATAACAGATGCTGGGGAAGCACCATCCGGCGTCCAGTCATCAAGTCAAATGGTGACATTTTATTTGCAGATGAAGGGGTAGATCTGGTGGCCATTAGGACAAGAGGTAATCGGATATCCCAACTTGGCCCAGAATCTGCCACAAACATTTTTAAGATGCTCACAATGGTTTTGTTGTAACGTTCTACTGTACCAGAAGAGTCTGGCTGGTAAGCAATGTGTAGCTTCCTTTTAACCCCCAATATCTCCCACATCTTTGTCATTACTTTGCTGCTGAAATGGCTACCTCTGTCTGACTCAATCCTTTGGGGTAAACCAAAACGCGAAAAGATGTGGTTGATCATCAGGGCAGCTGCTTTTTCTGCCTTGCAGTTTGGGGCCGGTGGTTTAGATTCATTTGAAACCTTCCACCCATCACTTTTGTGGTCAGTTTGTTTCTCCTTGTGAGAGAGGGTATGCCCAGACGTGGGTCCCTTGCTCGCTGCGCCACAGGGAACCAGGCTGCACCTCACTGAGGAGGTCCAACAAGGCCAAAACATGTCTGGGGTTGCTTGGTTTTCTCTGCAGAGGGGACCTGGCCTAGCAGTTCGGGCTGGGCTGCTACCTTCGGTGGCGGCAGCTGCTGACTGATTTGCACATGGCTGGTCCTCTTTTGCAATGGCACAGACGGGCTAAAAAACAGTGATGTGGAAGGTTGCCCAGAGCAATTGCCAGTGGTTTAGATTCATTCGAAACCTTCCACCCATCACTTTTGTGGTCAGTTTGTTTCTCCTTGTGAGAGAGGGTATGCCAAGACGTGGGTCCCTTGCTCGCTGCGCCACAGGGAACCAGGCTGCACCTCACTGAGGAGGTCCAACAAGGCTTAAACATGTCTGGGGTTGCTTGGTTTTCTGTGCAGAGGGGACCTAGCCTAGCAGTTCGGGCTGGGCTGCTACCTTTGGTGGCGGCAGCTGCTGACTGATTTGCACATGGCTGGTCCCCTTTTGCAATGGCGCAGACGGGCTAAAAAACGGTGGTGTGGAAGGTTGCCCAGAGCAATTGCCAGTGGTTTAGATTCATTCGAAACCTTCCACCCATCACTTTTGTGGTCAGTTTGTTTCTCCTTGTGAGAGAGGGTATGCCCAGACGTGGGTCCCTTGCTCACTGCACCACAGGGAGCCAGGCTGCACCTCACTGAGGAGGTCTAACAAGGCCAAAACATGCCTGGTGTTGCTTGGTTTTCTGTGCAGAGGGGACCTGGCCTAGCAGTTCGGGCTGGGCTGCTACCTTCGGTGGCGGCAGCTGCTGACTGATTTTCACATGGCTGGTCCCCTTTTGCAATGGCGCAGATGGGCTAAAAAACGGTGGTGTGGAAGGTTGCCCAGAGCAATTGTCAGTGGTTTAGATTCATTCGAAACCTTCCACCCATCACTTTTGTGGTCAGTTTGGGGCCGTGGGACATTCCACCCATTTAGTAAATAAGCATGTCACAGTCAATATCTACTTATTCCCCCTAGAGGAGCGAATCACGGGCCCTATGAAGTCAACTTGCAAATCTGACCATGTCAGTGTCATCCCCCTCTTTTGGAGAGGCGCACAGTGTGTGAGGGATGTTGGCTGAAATTGTGCACACACAAGACACCCCTTCAAGTATTGGTCGAGGTCCTGCCCCATGTGTGGCCAGTATGCAACCTCTCTTAAGATTTCAAGTGTTGTCTGAAACCCCCTATGACCGGCTGTGGCCGCATCATGGGCGTGACTTAACATCAGGCTTCGGAATGAGGTAGCAACCACCCACTAATCATGACCAGCTTGGGATTTCCTTACCAACAAACCGTCTTGGATTCAGAACTTTCCCAATGTAATGGGTATCCGTCAGGGGAAAGTTCTCAGGGTCCTCGATGTGTTGGTAAAACTTACTAATTATTGGATCTCCTTTCTGAGCCGTAATCAAATCAGCATCTGGGGTCTCCTTACTCCATTGTGCAGTTGAAAGATCATTGTGAGCATTTGTCTGGGACCTAGTGATAGCAGTGACCTGGATTTCCCCCAACAGGGACTCAATTTCTATTAGATCCCCTTGGATGGCCCCGGTTTTGGCCAGCTGATCAGCTAAGTCATTTCCAGTTTTGTCTGGTCCCTCTACTTTGGAATGACCCTTGATCTTTTTCCAGTAGATGGTCATCCCATTCGAGGTGACCAGAAAATCAATATTTTGGATTAACTTCCCATGTTTCAAGGGTTTGTTATTAGCACATAACATGCCTCTGTTTTTCCAATTAACCAGGTGCTCGACGAACCTGTTCCGTACATAATCCGAATCTGTGATTATGACCAGTTTGTGGAGTTGATGTTGGACAGCAGTGAGGATGGCTTGATGCACAGCCATCAACTCTGCCACTTGACTACTTTGGGGACCATCTTGTACCCAGCGGAGGGTTCTGGGGACTCATTCTCCCATGCGTTCCCTACGCCGGCCACAAGTTCTTTCTCCCCGCTGTTGTCAACATGGTAAGAGCATCCATCCACATAGACAGTGGGCATTCCCTCACACTTGTCTTCTTCAAAGACTTTGTGTGGGGAATTAAGGTATGCCTCAATGTTGTCCTTGATTTTTAGACTTTCGTCCTCGAGCCAGTTTTCTCTGGCACAATCATGCAAGTCAGTCAGACCTTGCGCGAGGGGATCTTCTTGTTTTGGCCATATCTGACCTCCACAGGAAAGCCTTGCATTGACAGAATCCAGGAAGTAATCTGGGAATTACTCACATTTCCGGCCCGGATTCTGTCACTTTGGAGACATTGCAGAGGCTGGTGTGGAGTCTCCACTATGATGTGCTCCCCCTGGATGAACGGGCGGTAATTCTTCAATGCTACACCGTTGCCAGGAGTGCCTTCTCACAATCGTTGAATTTTTCCTCCACAGAGGATAAAGTTTTACTCGCATAGGAGATTACTTTATTGACCTTGTCATGCTTTTGATATAATACTGCAGTCAAGCATGCATTAGAGAACCCTGTCTCCAAGAAAAACTCCTTGTTTCTGACAGGGTAAGCTAGGCACGGTGCTTGTGAGAGGCTTCTTTTGAGCTGTCTAATTGCCTCGGATTGTTCTGGACCCCATTCCCACTTGACCCCCCCTTCAAGAGATGAATCAGGGGTCTAGTGATCTCTAGTGAATCAGGGGTCTAGTGAGCCCTCAATGAACTTTCTACTGTAATTAGTCAGTCCAAGGAGGCTCCTTAGTTCCCGCAGAGTTGTGGGGTCCTTCAATTTCTGAAGTGCTTCCACTTTCTTTTCCTGGGGACAGAGACCCTGAGGAGTAATCTCATGCCCCAATAAATTGACACGGGTTCTACACCACTGTGCTTTCTGAAAGGAAGCCGTTTGGCTTCAATATTCCAAGCACCGGATTATTGAAGGTGCTGTGTACTGGACGGATTATCCCCCAGGACTCAAGGTTCTTAATTATCTCAGTAAGGGACTCCATGGTTGCGAGAGGCAAGCAATATTGCTTCACAAACACTGGAGTCATGCCAGGGTACGTGGGAATTGTTGTTGTGTGAATGTCGGTGTGACCACAGTCATATGAGTCCAAAAGCAAAGAGATCTTGAAAATCCAAGAAAACTTGTTTCAACTTTTGCTTCTGCTCCAGAGTCACACAGGCATCAGGTAGGTTGACTCTATCTTCAACCATCTGCCTGAAGCCTGGAAAGACTTCTGGTTTCCCTATCTCAGCGGCCTCCTCCTGCTGGGTGGAGAAGTCCCTGTCAGAGTGCTGATTTGGACTGGAGGCTTCATGTGGGAAAGGCAGCCCTCATGGACCTGGAAAATCACCTCATCCCCTCTGAAGTCACAAGTCACATCTTTCTTACCATAAGGGTAGAAAGTGTACACCAGGAAGTTCCCCCCATGCCGGGTAAAGTTCCTGTCTGGTGTTGTATGGTCATCACTGTCACCGTCAAAACAGTCCTTGGGGATTTGTCCTAACAGTTCATTTCCTAAATCAATGGAAAAATGTCAGTCATCAACCGCCATTCCAATAATGGTGCCTGCGGCTAGAGTAATACTCTTTAAGTCGCTGTTATCCACCTCTATTGGAATGGTGTCATGTTCTGTGTTGACTAATGGTGTTGGGTTTACCCCCAACCCTTGCTGTTGGAGAGAAGCATTTAGATGAATATAAGCATCAGGGTTTTTCAATTTTTGTCCTCTTTTAACTTTCACTTCCAGGGAGAATTGTCGGGTCCTTTCGGGGATGGTGACTTCCTCTTTACTCTGAATTTCAACTGCATAAGGTAGCAATTGAGCTGACCTAAATGCTTTCTCTGGATCATCAAAGCCCATGGGATTATCCGCTAATCGGGACCAAGCTTTGAAGTTTATTAGGTCCAAACTAATGGCTAGGCGATTGAGAATGTCACTGCCTAAGTAAAAGGCGGCAGTGACGTCTCGCACGACCCAACAATTATGGACTATGCTCTTGTTGCCAATGGAGATTTTGAACATACACCTGCTTGGCAGGAGATGTTTGGAATTGGGTGCTTCCAGGTCCATTTCCCATGTGTCTATCAGTTTGAATGTGGGAATGGCTGGATCTTTTGGGAGTTGGCGGAACATGGCTTCACTGATGAAGCTCTTACCGTTGTTCACACACACTTGGGCAAGAACAGAGTCCTTCCCATCATTTAACTGAACAGGGATGAACAACTGCTCTCCAATTTGTTGAATATCAGCCAGGGCCTGAGCTGATTTCACATCTTTCTGAACTATAGGAGAGGGAATGTCTGATTGTGGATTGGTAAAGAATTTCAGAGTGTTTCCTTCCAGTGTGGAATACCACCTTAAACTGGAAGGAAGGTTGATTTTCAGAAATAGAGAGGACCCCCCATCACCAGTCTGTTGTCCTACTGCTATTACTGTCACGTCTGGAATTTGGTAGTTCTGGAAGTGAAATTCTACTTGGTGAGATTTTTGTTCAACCATGTGCCGTTTAAACTAACATGGTTGACACTCTGTTTTAATTTTAATGGTCGGCTAGACTTGGTCCAGAGGATCTTGTTTACGCAATCTATTAGGGGTGACATCCTTCTCAGGAGGTCATTCCCTAGTAAATAAGGGGTTCCCTCTGGAGTCACTACTATGACCGGGTGTTTCACCTTGTGTCGTCCAAATTTAATGTCCAAGTCCGCAGTCCCCTCGACGGGAATTTCCTTCCCGTCAAAGTTCTGAAGTTGTCCAGGAAGAGAGGTGAGAGGAATTTGGTAGTTCTCCCCCCTTCCTGAATTTAGCTCATCGAAAGCCTTTTTGGACAGAAGAGTAGCTTGGGATCCAGTGTCCACCAGTGCCAAAATTGTACATTGCCCCTGTACTTGTACCGGGGCATAGTATCATCCCTCCTTCTCCTCAAGGGAGCACAGATAATGCACATTTTTGGACAACTGGTGGGCCAATTTTCTGATTTTGGACATGCCAAGAGAAGAGATTTGGGCAGAATTCTGTGGAGAGTCTTGGGAATCTGAAAGAAAAAGTTGGCAACTAGAAATGGGAGAAGGTTTGGGTTCCCCTGGTTCCGGTTCCGAGCCGCCCCCCCCTTTTTGGAGGCAGTCACCAGAATGGGTTTGAACCAGGGCATTTTGATGCTGTTGGTTCTGGGATGAGATGATGGGTGGTGCTAGCTCAGTCCCCACATCTACCCAGTCTGGATGTGAATCCCTTGGGACCCATTTATCTTTGGGAGGAGTTCCCCCATCTCTGAAGGAGAAGATCCTTTTCCCAGGATCCTCTGAGGATCCCTCTCCCTCAAATTGGAAGATCTGTACCTCCTCCTCAAAGTGGGTCTGTTTGGGTCCTTTGTTTCTCCTACTTCCTCTCTGCTCCTTGGGTGGCAGACTTTCAGGGGTAGGAGATTTTGATTCTGGTTCCTGGTTTTACAGGGGCTGTTTACAAGTGGGGAAGGAAGCTTCCTCCAAGGCTTTACACCCCCTTCCCCTTGTGCCTCCTCCCTGGGAACCGGTGGGTTATCAGGGTGCTGCCACCGTCATTGTTCTGGAGCACCAGGCCCAGAGTTTGGGGCATTCTGCACCGGCATGCTCATTTGGGGGTTCTGCTGAGCCCTCAGCATGTGACCCAGATCCCGTGCCATTTTTTGGACCTGGCGCTCTAACTGTGAAACCCGCTCAGGCTGATACAGGGTTCTGTTTTCTCCCCTGGGCTGATCCGGGAAGGGTAGCTATCCCTTCTCTGGTAGTACCCCGTGTTGGGAAGATTTGGGTACCCCTCCACCCTTGGCCTCCCCTCTCCCAGATTAGGTGGTCTGGGCTCAGGGAAGTGGTGAAAGAAGGATGGATGATTTTGGGGTTGGAAATTGGGTGAATACCTGGGAAAAAAAGTCCTGCCCAGTATTTGGTGAATTTCTGCCCTCCTGTGGGAAGTTAGGAGGGAAGTTCCCTGGGTTAGGTGCTTGGCCCGGATCCCCCATTTGGGCTGGAGGAGTCCACACATAACCCAGGATGGGTCGGTTTCCCTTGTAGCGGGGACTTACATAGCCAGGGGAGTGAGGGACCCCGTTTGTGGGACTACCTCCTTGACTCCCTGTCTGTGACTGGCCCGAGGGCCTTCTGGGCTTGGAATTATTCTGTGCAGGCAAGTTTTTAGGCCCCCCATCTCCAAACCCAAAATGGGGGCAACCTTTACCTCTGCCACCTTAGCAGCAGCAAGGGTGCTGGTCGGTTTGGGGTTTTTCTGAGCATTACTTTTATTTTCTATGGGCTTCTGCACCTCATAGATTCGGGTGGCCTGTTCAATGACCAAGTCTAGTAACCTATTCTCATGAAAATCTCTCACTAGCTGGGTCATGATGTATTTGGGCAAGGCATGGAAAAACGTATTTACAAACTCTTTACTGTCCTTTTGGTAGTCTGCGCAAAGGCACGCTTCAGCTCCTGCACAAATTCTTGTGGGGCCTGATCCTCCCCACATTGCAAATTGTAGGCTGCCTTGCGAGCCTCTTGGGAATTTCGGTGAACAGAAAAGTGTTTTAAGATGGCCGCCCTATATGTGGACCATCTTGAATGGTTTTGGTCCTCCAGCCCAGCTAAGAAACTACAGTATTCAGGGGAGAATGTCCATTTTACGTACTGAATGCAGCTACTACTGTCTTTCAAATGGAAAGTCTCCATCATTTGCTCAAAGAGCTCCAAGTGTTCCCAAACAGAATACTTGGAGTTCTTATGATAAGGAGTGATGACGCTCCTTATTGCTTTGATCTGTTTTAAGGGGTCCTTAAGCAAGGCCCTTTTTACCTTATTGGCCTTCTTGGCTCGAGTAACCCTGGTCCATTCATCCTCTGACTCAGAAGCGCTGCCCCCAGAGGTGCCCATCTGAGCTTCCAGGTTTTCCCGGATTCTGAGAGTCTGGGAATGGCCGGCAGAATGTGGGGTCCAAGTCTCTTGTGTCCTGGGGCGCGCAGAGGAGTCTTCAGATTCCTCCTTGCTGCCCGGATTAGATGGGTACCCCCCCACTGACCTAACTGGGCAGAGGTTTTCAGAATGCCCTTAGAGGGCCTACTCTCTCGGGGTTCCCCATTAAATTGCATTGTACTTGGGTGCCCATACCCGGATGCCTGCCCACCCATTCCTGGGAGGTACTGGCCTATGAGCCCCATACTTCTGACTGGATAGTAATCTGCCATCCCTGTGGCCCTGGGCTCATGTGCGCCAGGGGACATGGGGATGACAGAGTCCAGGGACTGGGAGAGATGGAGGCCTCTGGTACTAGGGCTCCTGAGGTTATGCTCAGGTGTTTCCCTTTCCCAGCGAACCTCATCTCTATCAGCCCTTGCTCCCTGTTGCCCTACCAGAGCCTGTGCTTTCAGTTCCTCAATCAAGGCCTTACTGGACTTATCCTGCATGGCTACCTGTTGCTGGAGCCTATCATTGTGCTGACAGAGAGCCTCATTATCTCTCTGTGCTTCCTGGTGTGTCCTGAAGTACTAGGCCACTCTTTGCTGCAGGAGGGTTGCCTCCTTGGTACCGTCCCTACTGGCTTGCTCCTTTCTTGCCAGAGCATGGTCCACCCTCCTGGTGTGCTCTAACAAGTTCTGATGCGCTTTTTGGAGGTCACCCAGTCCTTGGAGGGCCAGGTGATTTTCTTCCATTTTCTTTTTTAAGTGGCAGACTTCCTGGCCTAAGGTATCCCTTTCCTGATTAAAAGCCTGCATCTGTGCCGCCAGGTCGTCCCTCTGCCTTTGAAGGGCTCCAGCTTTCTGGCGCTCTTCATCAAACTCTGCCTGGGTATCCAGGTCTTTCAAAATCAATGTATTGCTCTCTGCCTTCTCCCTATCTAGGTGACTTTCCAGGGTGACTACCTGCTCTGTACATGCCCTGTTGAAGTCCAGTTGTTGCTCCAGCTTTTTCTGGCTCTGCAATAGGGAGTCCAATCCTTCTTGGTACTTCTGCAAGGCCAAAAATCTGGTATCCTGGTCTGCCTGTTGCAGGATATCCATATCCTCTTTTATTTTAATGATATACTGTCTACTATCATTTTCTGACTCCTGGCTCCTGTGCAGCCTCTGCTCAGAAGAGTCCAGGTCAGATTGGGCCTTCTCTAATGCCATCAGTTGCCTATTTTCCAGATTTGGGCCTTCAGCACATTTGTCCTGTATGGCCCCCATATATAAATATAAATATGCCGCTATCCTGACAATCTTGTCGTGCTCATCCTTGGCTTTAGGGGCCATGTATAGTTCACTCAGGGCCACGTGTAAGGGGCCCTGATCTCTCCAGATATCTAACTCAGTTGCAGTGACCTGTTGTGCGATTGCCTGCACCCACACCTTCTGATCCTGTTCCGTCCATTCGCCTCTCACAAATAGCTTATGTAAGAGGTGCTCTCTGGCTATTTTGATATCCACCAATGTCGTCATTCTGGAAATTGATTTCCTTCCTGACTTACAGAAGTTGTATTTTATTTTGCAAAACAGACCGTTTCCTTAGAGTGTTCCTTTTTGAGGGGTGCTTTCACAGCATGACACAGTGTAGTAGCCCAACAGACAGGATTTATGTACCCTATCAGTTAGCACACTGTATTAAGCTGCACAAGTGGTATCTCTAATCCAGATGTCCCGTTACGAGCCCCCACTTTGTAGGTGACTTCAATCCAGCAATCCAACTAAGTCAATGCCTAGTCTGGGATGCCCAATGGAAGCCCTTATTTATATATTTTGATGTCAAGTTCTTAAATCTGGATGATGAACCCTTATATAACGCCCCCCTCTTTAAATCCCCCTGGCCTCACTGAGCCAAGAAGTAGGTTTGTTTTGCAAATTAAAAGGTTTATTGGAAAAATTCAACAATATATATATATATCACACTTTTATGAATAAATTAATATTTGATAACACACTTATGAATATAATAGCGATCAACAATGGGTAATATTACAAGAGCACACTCTCTTTAATCAATGAGGAGTTGGTATAGAAAGAATAAGGTAGCAGAGACTACTTGTATGGTTTCAAGGAAATGCAAGATGGGAAAGAATGCAGCACAGAAATAAACTTGATATGGTTTCAACAAGAGATAATATGATCACTTTTTCCCTTGTGACAACTCACTCCCCCACTTAGGAAATATGAAGAGATGGAAATGAGGGCACACAGGTTTTCAGGAATACAATCAAAAGCAGTTCAATTCCAGTTCCCGCCAGCAAGCTTAGAGAAAACCGGTATGCTTTTAAACAGGCAAAAATACTTTTAAATGTGATTGCAATGAAGTAAAAATTATGCTAAAAATAATTTTAATTCACTAAAGGAGATTTAGGGTAGGTGATAGTGACTTTGAATTGGGACAGGTCAACACTAGCAATGATTCATGAGTGATTATGAGGTTGAAAACGAAATTCAGCAGTTGCAAGCAAAAGACAGCAATTTTGACAGGAGCTAATTTTTCAATTCGCTGCACTTTTTCAGAGTGTGTAAAGCGCGATTACGGAAAAACTATAAGGAGTTGGAATGTCGTTTTGGTTTCAAAAGATACAGACGTTTTTGTGGAGGTAGATTTTCAAAAATAAAGTAAATCTTTCAGAATGACAGATGAGGCTTTACAGATTTGAAATCACAGAATGGACACACGATTTCTATGCAAGTCTGGTCAGGTTGAAATGGTTTAAATAAGGTTATTTTAGACTAAGAGATTGGTTCTGTACAATTCTTAGACTGGATACTCACTCCTAGTTTTGGACTGGAATGGGCCTGGCACTGCACTCTCGCCACCGGACGGTCAGTCACCGGTTCTGCTCACAGCACACTCTCTGGTCTGCTATCGGCACTGCACAGCGGTCTGGTCTGGTCGGTCTGGATACAGCACTGCTCTCTCTGGATTTCGGTTCTGGCACGGGGTTCTGGCCAGAATCAAACTGCTCGCCCGGCTGTTGAATACTTTAGTTAGGTTGCTGGATTCTGAGGCCTGCTAAGAAGAGTTCAGCTTTTTGGTTAGGCCCCTGCTTAAGGTTCTAGAGCTGGGTTCTAGAGTCTGGTCTCTGGATCTATCTGGAATCTGGAGTCTAAGTTCTTGTCTCTGGATATTGTCTGGGTATGAAGTCGTCCGGAAAAGTGCTGCGCAAGAAATCGATTGAAGATTGGAAAATGAGTGTCCCTATCTGGGTCTCAGTGGTTCTTTTTATGTGTTCTCAAAGGGGGTGTAGAGGCTGACTTTCTATGCCCAACCCTCTGAGGATCCTGATAGGTTAAAGGATTTACTGTCCTCTGACTGGAGAAGGGAGTAGTGAGTCAGAATGAGTCATCAGGTATCATCTTTATGGCTGAAGGAAAGAACGCCCCCCCTTGCATTTACTTAGAAAACATTTTTTCCTAACCAAACATGCTTCCCAGATACACAAGATATTGAATTTACATGTACACATCACCAATTAATTAAGACAGGTCTCTGTTCAATCCTGCTCTTTCTAAGAACTTGGGTTCACAAATGACAACTTATTCGCGATTTTTGTGGGTTTCGCAATATTGGGTTTGCACCAAACCTTACACAGAGGTACACACCCTCTCTGCGCATATTACTGTAAGTTTGCATTTTTCTAGTCTAAACACAGTGTCTACAATATTAATAAATCCAGGGTTTGGTCTCAGAGCAACCCACGGCGTCCAACTTAGTCTCAAATTGTGGGTGCATTTTTCATATTAAGAATCCCCAAATTGTACATTTTTGTCAGCTTGATACAATATTTTATAAACAATTTAATAAAACATACATTTTCCTCCACTTCAGTACACCCATTTGTTTGTCCCCGCCCCCAGAAGTTTGGTTCTGAGTCACAGAGATCAAATGTCTTGCATTCCCAGAGCAGTGTTGACAGTTCACGCCCAAATCAGCATATCCTATTCAGCTGAAAGAATCCATTGTTCCTTTCTCTAGCCTGCAGGGAAAATCTCCTCCCTCTTAATCAACAGGACCATGTGATTTCCTATGCTGTTGCTAAGAAGACTAGGTGTGAAGGCTTCCCGGGGACAGCCAGCGTTTGAAGTCTCAGCTAACTCAGGTTACTATTTAGCTCCTGAAATACAGGTCTCCTGTCAGAATTTAGATCGCCAATGCCGGTCAGTGGCAAGCACCGGTATTGCACCCATTTTTGACAGCTGCCTTACCAGTAAGCAATCCTCAAAATATACTTTGTTCAAATATAGATGCACTTCTGTGGACCTCAGATTCATGTAGATTCTTGCGGGAGAATAATGTTGACGCCCCAACAAGAAGTTGTATACTTTTGGTGGTTTTGTGAGCGATGATTTTAGCAATTTTGACGATCAAGAAAATGAATTCCCAAATAGCTCTGGGTTGCTTTTGGCAATTGGTATTGCTATTTCCAAGTGGTTTCAGGCTACTGTGTGGGTATCCCAATGGTGGTTCTAGGCAGTGATCTCCTGTGTTCACTGACATGGCAAAAGTGGGTGGCAGCCTATTTTTCAGATTTTTACTGTGCATTTTTTGGATGATCTCTGACAAGCAGCATGCTTTCCCGCGGCCATTTTGATGTTTCCGCTGCCATCGATGTTGTAGGGCTTGGATGAGTGGGCTCAAATATCCCACATCTACCAGGTTAGAAATAGTCCAACGACACCAGGGCTATAACAAAATACTAACACCAAAGAGAAACAGAGTAGGATCCACTCTGTAAAACCAAGTGCTCCTCGTTGCTCCTCGATAGGAGCTAAATTCCTTTGTTTTAAAGTTGCAAATGTTTATAGCTTATGTTCATAATTTAATTAGGCGTTCTGCTCAGAGCAATTAAATCTCAAGCCCCTAAATTCGATTTTCCAATAATCAATCATTCAAAATATACTGTAAATGGTTTGTGTTTAATCACACGGTTATTTCAGGCGAATCAGCAAATCGCTGGTTAACAGTATAAGCTATTTAGCCAATGCATTTTGGTGCAGGGCACCATCTTCAGGGCTACATTAGTTAGAAAACATCACATTTTAATGATAAAGTTAATTACAAGTATTTAAATGTACATGAGCGTATCACAAGAGATCCATAAATTCATACCGATGAACAGATAAGGGAAAGAACATAAGTTTCCTCATTAGTATACTCAAACCCATTTTAACATCCGTTGCTATAAAGCCTATTTCATGAAATGCCTAAAGGCGTACTCAAGAATTACCTTAGCTATGAACGGGAAGTGTGCACGCCTCACATATCCTCAATCACAAGCATGCGGGAAGGATTTGTGTTCAAAAGAAACGGTAGTGAATTACTGCGCTGAGCTGTATAGAGTGGAGATCCTGTGTGTAGACGGGTGTCAGATGCAGAGTCTTACCCCTGCTCGAGCCTTTGGTTTTAAGGTTGCCATGTCGACCGAGGCGGCGCCACACGTCCAGGATTGGACAGTGTGGGCGTGCCTCCAGTCCCACCCTCCCAAGGATTTGGGAGGGCGGGACTGGTGCTCAGCATGGCAAATTGGCCAGAGGGTGAGCGCTGTAGGCACCACCCCCCGCACCCTCAGGGACTGTCGCAAGCGGTGGGATGACCTTCGGGTGCGGGTGCGAGGCCTCCTCTCCGCAAACCGGAGTCAGGCTATGCAGACCGGAGGGGGCCCAAGTTCCCCTGTCAGTCTTGAGCCTTGGGAGGAGACATGTGCGCATTGATTGGTACTGAATCCATTGAGGGCGTCGGTGACATGGAGTGTGGGGCAACGTCGTCTGCCGAAGGAGGTGAGTGTCCAAAGTCTACACTGCCAATGGCCATTGCATGATTAACACTCCCCCAAGGGCCATCAAAGGCACCTTCTCATGTTGCCTTCCCCCCCATCCAACTCTATCTCCCCATCCAACTAATGCAGAGCCAACTGGCACGCAATCAAGGGCCAAGTGCAAGTACATAACGCACATCAACCATAGTGCATTAACTTGCACATCACATCATGCACACTGTGCAGCCGGTTTGGCAGTGTGCCAGCCAGACTGCACATTACCAGGCCATAATGAGTCACTCCGAAACCTCCGTACATGTCATACTCATGCACATGTACCACTGCTGTTGCTACACCCAAAAGGCCACAAAGCCCAATTGACAGAAATGTGAATGCAGCCATGTATGCAATTAGGACATCATACAATCACTCATGTTGGCCCTCTCTTCTACCCCCACAGGCACTGATCATGACAGCGGTGAGCCACAGTCCAGCCGCCCAACCACCTCCATGGGCAGTGGCAGGGTCCGGCGCATTCCTGCACCGAAGAGAACACCTACCCCGGCTCCAGAAAGGCCAGTGGAGGCCGCACCACCCCAATCCCTCCCAGCATCGGCGCTTGCCACAGTGCCCACCCCAACCTCGGCACAGTCCAGCATTTTGGGGGAGGTAGCAGCTACAGGCCCCGTGGAGAATGAGGACAGCTCTCCATCCATCTGTGGGGCATCCGAGGATGAGTTCTATCCGACAGTCCACACCCCGGAGCCCTGCAATGTCCCGCTGGCCTCATGCAGTGACTCTGGAGATCCACAAACACCTACCCGTAGTCCTCCTACCGACACGCAGGGGCACGAAGATTGTGGGCCAAGTCCACCAGTACAGTCCTCACCAGAGCACGCAGGGCCCAGTCGATTGAGTGATGGATTACCATAATTTGGCACACGTCGCGCAAATCAGATCGCTTATCAAATCAATGAGTTCATTGAGGACACCCGCCAGGCCAGGGTGGAATGGCACAATGAACTCAGGGAAATGCGCCAGTCACCCACTGACAGCACCAACAGGTTGTGTGAGACAGTCACTGACAGCACAAACCGTTTGTGTCACGTCCTAGGACGCATAGCCAATGCCCTTGAGGCTGCCCAATGAAATCCGCAGCATCAGCAGGAGGAAACGCCCTCATCCAGTAGGGACACTCCAGCAAGCCCACCAAGACGCACTCTGCATTCCATGCGGCGCAGGGACATGCCTCCCCCGGGCCCCGGGAGCAAGAATCAATAGTCAATGCTGCCACATGTGGCCTTCACGTACTACATGGGGCTACTGTTGTTGAGTTGGGGGGGAGGGTTTGTTGTGGAGTTGGGGGGTAAGGTGGGTGGGGGTTGAGGATTTGTTGTGGAGTTGGGGGGACGGGGGTGGGGGGTGAGGGTTTGTTGTGGAGTTGGGGGGAGGGGGGTGGCTGGAGGGAATGTTCACACTCATCCTTTATTTTCAATACACTATTGGTGTTGCAAAGTATAACCATTGTGGACATTCCTCATTGAGCATGTGTATTATGACGTCTGTCAGTGCATGGTCTACAAGTATACGCACACCCAGTGCCCTGTGTGCCCATGTAATGCCACCCTCTGCTGACTTGTGTTCTGGTTATTATGTCCAATCATTGTTTGGCACACGACATGTCCCTCAAGTGCACCGCATCCATGATGCCATCTTGCCACTTCCTCCTCCTCCTTCACTCCATCTTCATGTGCTGCTAGCAGTCCCATGTCAGGGGACAGAGACGCAATCCAAGGGATGCACTATTTGTTCAGCTTTACACATGACATGGGGATCTTGGACACCACATAGCAGTAGAAGGGTCCCCCACCAGTCCAGCTTCGCCAACTCATATGTGCCTTACGCAAGCCAGGTGACTGATTCATCTCCACACATGCACGGGTATGGCCAGATTTTTAAGTGCTCCCTGGGACTGTTCTGTGGGTTACTGACAGGGGTCATGTACCATGGTGTCAAGGGACAGCCACCAACACCTGCATGTCTAACCAATTGAGGTAAGTGTTTGAACTGTCACAGTGGAGAACCGAACTTGGCTGACATGGCAGCGTGTAACTGATGGCCATACGCACATGTCCATGGATGCATTTCGCCAATTCATGGCCACATTATGTGTCCAGTTCAATTAAATGCTGTAGCGGGGTGCGTCTACAAGATGGACCATGAACAATGGCACGGACATCTCGTGGTACATGCTTCGTTGATGCATGTAGCAGTCGTGATGTTATATCCATGTAGTGCTGTGTACTGTGTGAATCCGTAGTTGGGTGTGTTGGATGAAGTCAGTGGCTCGTAATCTTCAAACTGCTCTGATCCATACTATGGTGAATTCCAACACTCCTATGCGTGTGCCAAACCGGTGATGTGGTGTGGTATCCCTGCTGCCCTCAGTTCAATCCACTCCCAGGGATGAGTCTCCGGTGTGGTGCCATGCTGGGGGAAGCCACATTGTGCATATGCAGTGTGTCTTCCTATATGCCCTTACGGTTGTGGTGGCCGCCAATGAGTGGTTCATGTGTTGTGGGATTTGGCCTTGTCAGATGTTGGAAATGTTGTGTTTTGTGTGTGCCTTACTCCATCAATGTGGGAATCTGTACTGATGTGCCGTTGCACTGGTTCTGTGGCAGGGTGGTTGGTGGGGTGAACATTGTGTATGGGCTTCATCATTTTGACCCAGTTTGTTCATGCAGGCACCCACCTCATGGCACCAATGCACTGGCATGACACAGTCAGACGACTCACCAGGTAGCCAGGCACGTCATCCTTCATGTCGCCCCATGCAGCACGGTAGCGTGGTGATCAGCTGGCCCATTGAGTCATGAGTTGTTCCTTGATGTCGGGCCCACCCATGTGTGATGTTCTTGGTAGCATTGCATTCCATCTGCACGTAGGGGGAGTGGTATTGCTTGCAGTTGCTATCCACCACCTGCATGCCATGCTGGTCCACCTACGACATGTGGGTGCTGTCAGGGGCGCCCATGTCATTTGGCATGCCTGCCAATGCATGGGGGCCCAACTTTGGTGTTGTATATCTCCTGGGTAGTCCATGTTAGGGATTTGTAGGCCCTTGTGTGCTTGGGGAGGTGAACCAGCACTTGTTTATGTGTCCGTGTAATGGACGGTTGTGACATGCTATGCATGGGCCCCACTGTTTGCTGGTAGGTGCCTGTGGCATGGGTGTGGGGCACAGGCAACACCTTCAGTTGTGCTATGATGGCAGTGTGTATTTGTTTGCTGCTCTCTTATCTCATTATTTCTCGGCCCAATTATGGTGGTGATGGTGTCACAGTCAAGCTGGTAGGGGGTGTGTATCTTCTCAGGGATTTCCTTGAGGGACCGGACATGCTGCGTGGGAACGGGGGCTGCTGGGGTGGTGACGGAGGCTGCACTGGTGCTGCATGCTGGGCCTGTCTCCCCCTCCTTCTCCCTCTGTGTCTCCTCAATGGGGGGGGCTGGTGTTGTAGGTGTAGTTATTGTGGTTGTGCCCTTGCTGGCACTATTGGTATCATCTTGGTGTGGCAGGGGTTGTGGTGTGTGGGAGTGTTCCTTTTCTGCTGTGGCAGACTCCATTGCCTCAACCTCAGGGTTCTTTACTCCTTCTCTGAGATGCCTGTATGTACTCCATGCCGGTATGGTACTTTACGGGCTTAAGGAGGCCGTTATTTATGTGTGCTCCTTGCTTGTGATCAGCGCCGGTTTACGCCATGCAGCCAATTTCGGCATGGTGGGGCGCGTACGCGACCCAAGACTGATAATTACGGCATTGTAGTTTACGGTGCCGTAATTAGCGGTCTGAGAGGTCAGAATAGCCTGTAGAGGTAAACGATGCCGGTAAATCATTACCGGCATGGTTTTTCCCTTACTTCCTAGCTCAGAATGACCCCCATTGACTTTTTGGGGGAAGGTGAGGAAAAGTATAAAGTACCTGAGGAGTTGAGCTGAAAGTGAGATTTATTGTTTGTTTGTTTTATTAGTGCGCAGCATTTACATGAGATTGCGAAGCTTAGTTACAACTACAAAAATATATACATACACATATTGAAAAGGTCAGCGATATGAGGTGAATAGAGAGAGAAGTCAAAGATGACACCCAGGTTGTTCGCCACTCAGGATGGTGAAGGGAGTGGTTAGGGTTAGCATACTTTATATGTACACTGTACAATATTTTTTTTTCAAAAAGACAATCAGATTATAATATTTTATACCGGGATTTGTACATCTCAACAAGCTCTGCTTTGGGTGGACATGGCACAGTGGCAATGTTTGGTGGCAATGTGTCTGTGCTGTGCACAGAATCGCTCAACATTCCATGTGTGTGCATATCTAGTACATTAACAATAAGGCCTTTAACAAAGTCGAATTCCATTTCCTCATATACTGGTTTGACCACCCATTTTTACTTCTTTTAGTAAAGGCCGTAGTGTAGCGAAGCATCCCTACATTTCCCATAGTCCTAGATTGTTCACAGCACCGATTCTCGTTATGTGCCAAGACCGCTAGTAGAGTCTTATGTTTCATGCCCTGTATGCCAAAATGCAATCGCTTTGGCCTGTACTTTAGGCACATATTGTACACCTCCAAACCTCCTGTGTAACAGAATTCTGTCAGCCCCCTCAAGTCTCCTGATAGAGTTTTATCAAACACAATCTTATCAATGGCTTTGTGTAGATGAAGATGGAATCAACCACTTCTTCTTCCGTGCCTTCTCTGGGGACAAAGGGCCATATTCACATTGGTAGAAATGTTGGTTTTCTGTCCAGCGGTGAACGTGGGTACAGTGGTGCATTAGTAACCGCCATTTTTCAAGTAGAATTTCCACTGACCCTTCTGCTCTCTCATTGTCTTGGCTATTGAAACGTGTCTGTCCGTGGCTATGAGGTCGATGTGCACTCCCCTCGATTGTAGATATTCCAATGATGTTATAAATCCTAGTTTCTCCATGGCCAATGAGGATTTACATTGGGGCACCTGCACGACCACAGAACTCACAATTTTCTTACTATCCATGTCCTGAAAGTGGTAGGTGCAGTACTTGTCTGAAAATCCAGGGCTGTCGCACTGTCCATCGCCGGCTAGCCTGAACCGTTTGTCTTTGAATGTACTTTCTATAGACAATTGTTCAATTTTCCAAGCATCACTAATGGCTGGAAATAGATAATCATGTTGGAATTTGTAGTACTGCGTTTTAGAAATGAAATGGAGTCGCATAAACTGAAAGAAAAACTCTAACTTTCTAAAACTGGACTCACTAAAAAGTGAGCCAGCTGCATACAGTTTCCCCAGCATCGGTTGTGCAGACCATTAGAACGTATGATGTAATGTAGAGGTGGCATGTATTTGACGTTACTGTCTTGTGTTTGACGAGTCACATTCATCAATGGCTTCCCAAATACTTGCCCTCTAACTGAAGGCCCACATTTCAGCATACTTATAATATCCATCAAACAACTGTCGAATACTATGTATTTGCCCTCTTTCATTAGACTGTCATCCTGCATCACAGTTGTTTCGGACTGTACCGTTGTGGACATATCACCCGAATTGAAACTAATATCGGTGATATCATGTTCTGGTGCATCGGTGAATAGTGCTGCTGGTTCATTCTCTATCATTTCAACATCTGTTCCTTGAACATTGATGGGAGAACACAACAATGTTGACAGCTTTTTGGGTGGCATTTTTTTGGCGGGTGTAGACTGTGTGAATTGACATGCGACTACCTCTGACCTATCTTCAATACATTCAGTATCATCTTGTTGTGGTGGTGCAGTCGCAGTGTAGCAATGGTCCAATAAAACTTTGGTGGATTCTCTGGACACATTCAATTCATGTTCTGGCCATTGGACAAATGCATCTCGAACCTGAACACGCCGCGCCTCAATTAATAGTTCCTACATAGTGTAAATTGTTTGGCAAGCAACATCTCTAATTTGTTTCACTGTCTGTCTATGTATAGTTCGTACACCCATAGGCAACTAGAGGACAGATTGGAAAAGGGATGTTCAGTTTAAACCCAAGATACAGTATTGTACAATTGACAGAAAAAAACCCATAATATAGTCCCCAGCACAAAACAATTTCTAAAAATATGAACTGTTTGTAACTAACCTTATTTTTGTTTCTTTTCTTTGCAACTTTCTTGACTCGAACTTCAACATCTGCACGCTGTTGCTCCGATTCCTATCCGCATGTCTCCCCTTCCTCTTGCGCTGCAACAACTATAATTTCTGGATCCGCATAGACAGCACGGAATGACACTCCATCGACTCCCTGAAACATAGTACTTTCATTACTATGGATCACAATATTGAAAACATAACACACACTTTGGGTCGACAACACAGGTACATATCAATGGCTAACCACGAATGAAACATTGTGTAGAACAATCAAACGACAAGTATACAAGATCTGATGATCTTGTTCGATGGAACTATCAGTATCCATACCTCGTGCTGCTGAAGAACATCTAGGGATGTTGTCAATGTGGTGGACACTTCAGCAACTCCCTAAAACACAGTACTTGCGTTAGTATGGTTTTCAATATTGTAAACATAACACACACTTGGGGTCGACGGCACAGGTACATATAAATAGATAACCACAAATGATCCATTGTCTAAAAGAATCAATGGATATGTAAATATGATTTGATTTTCTCGACTTATTTCTCTGATTTATTTACATCTGCATCAACTACAAGGGATGTTGTGATTGTAGAGGAAGCTCCATCGTCTCCCTGAAACACAGTTATTGCGTTAATAAGGAAGAAAGTATAGCAAATGAAATCACGTTATATGATCTTGCACGATGGAACTGTCAGTATCCATACCTCGTGCTGCTGAAGAATATCTAGGGATGTTGTAAATGATATGATATGATATGATCGTTTATCTATATAGCGCCTATGCACAATGTGTTTCAAAGCGGTTCAAGGCAAGGGAGGGAACAAGGGAAAATCCAACCACATTCTTACAGGCCATGAACAGTAAGGATGTGAAATTAACTATCGTACTCGGCCTGACGACATTTCAGATAATGCAAGAGCGAAGACATAGATAAGGAAGGGAGGGGGAGAGTGGGAAGGAAATGGAAACAGACGGGCGACTACCGTACTAGGCCTGACGACATTTCTGGTATTGCCAGAGAAAAACAAAAGGTGAGGGAGAGGGGTGCAGAAATGGAGGAGAGGAACAAACCAAGCAACTATCATACTAGGCCTGACGACATTTCAGATATTGCTGGAGGGATGGTGGGGAGGTAAAAAACAGTAATGGGAGGGTGGAGGAAACAGATGAGGTTGCTATCATATTAGGTCCAGGGACAATTCTGATAGAGTAAGTGCATAGAAGAAAGTAAGGGGAGGAGATAGGAAAAGGGAGAAGGAAAAGGAGGAGAGAAAAGAGAGTAAGCAGTCAAAAAGAGTGGAGAAGCAAGAGTGGAGAGCGAATACAATTGCAGAAGTCAGTAGAAACACATAACGTTGTAAGCCAGGATACAAGATGAAGATGGGAACAGCATGATTCAGGGCCACCATGAGTACAAGATGCAAAGGAAGTCCAGCATGAGAGTTGAGAAAGAGTGACACACCATGAATGAATGAAGTCCATAAAAGTCAAATCCAGCATTGGCCACAAGACAGTGATGGTGAAGGAAGGCACCAGGTGGGCGGGGCTTGCTAAGTGGTGAAAAAGAGCAACAGGCAGGAAGGTACCATGTGGGCGGGGCTTAGGCCAGGTGACCTAGATCCACTTGTACTTGCTCCCCATCTGCAAAGGAAAAGAAGCTGGAGGGCTCCTTAAGTAGGGAAACAGAGAGGCAAGCAGGAAGGCACCAGGTGGACGGGGCATGCTAAGTGGTGAAAAAGAGCAGCAAGCAGGAAGGCACCAATTGGGCGGGGCTTGCTAAGTGGCGAAAAAGAGTGGCAGGCAGGAAGGCACCAGGTGGGCCGGGCTTAGGCCAGGTGATCTAGAACCACTTGCACCTTCTCCCCATCTGCAAATGTAGTGCACACTTCCAAAAGCTGTTGCACCAAATCGTACATGCATGCTCCCGCTTCAACTTCGTCTGGAATTACTTGATTGTCAGGCTTCACATCAAGTGCAGGAGTTGACGCTCCATCTACTGCCTGAAACATAGTACTTGCATTAGTAAGGATTACAATATTGAAAACATAACACACACTTGGGGTCGACGACAGAGGTACATATCAATGGCTAACCACGAATGAAACATTGTGTAGAACAATCAAACGACAAGTATACAAGATATGATTATCTCGTTCGATGGAACTGTCAGTATCCATACCTGGTGCTGCTGAAGAACATCTAGGGATGTTGTCAATGTGGTGGAAGCCTCAGCAACTCCCTGAAACACAATACTTGCATTAGTATGGATAACAATCATTATAACTGCAAACAAACACTAGGGGACGACAACTAAGGTGTATATCAATTGGAAAGCATTAACCAAACATTCGGTAAAATAATTACACATAAAAACTATTACTTGGCATGCATGGATGAAATCTGTGGGGAATAGCTAAGTAAGATTACCTGATACACACTAGAAGTGGTTGATAACTGCAGGCACGACACAGATGGAGAATCTTGTTGCTTCATATTCAGTGGATAGTCAAGAAGTTGTAAAGGTAAATTATTGTTTGATAGTGAAATGCCAATATTAAAAAGTGCCATGTAAGGCGAAAGAATACTTGAGAATAATGCAAATGAAAATGTGCAATAAGGCACAGTTCCCTGTGCCGAAGAATAGATTTCCTTTGAGGGTTATAAAATCGAAAAATAATGTATTGCTAAATGTCATTATTCAAAAAGCTATACACTCATATCAATATCGAAAGTATTACAAGGGACACAAAACCTAAAATATCAATTAATCCATTCGGCTACCTACACACTACCGCATGGCCTAAAGCTAAATCCGGACACTTGACTCACCAGTGGCGGAATGTGGACGAATAGAGTGGGAATAGCGTTTGCGAGCAATTTTCGTGTTGTTCGCCGTTTATTCTTCTATGTTACCCAGGATGTGGCGTACATGTTCGAGGGAAAGTGCTGGCCGCAGATGCGCTATCGCCTCAAAGACTTTTTGGACTCTAATTTCAAGCTCTGATGGTGCATATCCGTAATATCGGACCCATTCTCTTATCCGATCTACAGTCTTATGGAATACATGCATTGTATTGCCTTCAGATTTATCATGGGTCTTCGAAGGGCAACTGCTAATCGAACAGGCAGGCATTGTTGAAAATTCTGAAAAGTAAATATCAACATTATTATAAATTCTTGATGAATAAAAATGTTTAAAAAAAGTAAATGAACCATACAATGTTCAATGCAAAGTTTGTTTTGGTCGTCGGAACAATACCAGTTCATCATGTGTGCCTTAGTATTTGCATAACTTTAACAATAAATGATGTGACTAAATTCTGAACATGTGACTCGTCCCTTGGATGTACTGTCTTGCACGAAAAGGAAACGTGCTTATATTGTAGACCGGACCCGCGACGGATGCAATTCAATGACAATTGACACAGATGAAAATAAATAGATCTAGTGATAGCATAACAATTGAAACTCAAGTCAATAGCAATGAGACCAATGAACATAGCAATATTGAGTACTCTACTCGCAAATAGATAGAAATTAAAAAATGAACGAAATATGACTGTGATACATGGCCTTACCTTGACCAACAAACAGTTAGATTCAGCAAGCCGATTAGTTTGTGGCAGGAGAACAGGTAGCTGGCCACAGGTAGCACACTGACGAGTTTGCTCGAATCGGTCATAGAAGTTCACAGATAGCACAACGACGAGCATATTAGCATCGATCTCAGTGGTTCTCAGGTAGCACGTTCAGGAGTTGACTTGCAAAGCACAAAGATGTTCTCATGAGACATATCAAGGTGGTTTATAAAGTATTAGAAACAGGGGTGTGTTTGTGAATGAATGTCGTGTATATGTCGTGCTATTATGTGGTTTGCAGGGGGGGCGGCCAGCGTGAGGGGGGATCATGGCCCGAGACACAGGGTCTGAGGAGGCCATGTGAGCAATGGCCCCTGGGCGTGGGATACCTTTTGATGTTTACATGCTGTTTGGCACCTTGGCCATTTGCGCCCCTGACAGCCCCCCATGGCACCGCACATCGACTGACGCGAACTGCCTTTGATAGAGGGGGTGGGATGGATGGGCCGGCGGCATGCAGACAAGGCACCGCAACACTGCTGAATGGAGACACACTTATGTGGATTGCAGGGGCACGGCCTGCCTCACGGGAAGGCATGCCTGTATACACGGGGTCTGAGGAGACCATGTGAGCAATGGCCCCTGGGCGTGGGATACCTTTTGAAGCGTACATGCTGTTTGGCACCTTGGCCGTTTGCGCCCCTGACAGCACACCTTGGCAGTGCACATCCACTGGCACGAACTGCCTTTGATAGAGGGGTTGGGATGGATGGGCTGGGGGCGTGCAGACAAGGCACCGGAACACTGCTGAATGGAGACACACTTATGTGGATTGCAGGGGCATGGCCTGCTTCACGGGAAGGCCTGCCTGGAGACACGGGGTCTGAGGAGGCCATGTGAGCAATGGCCCCTGGGCGTGGGATACCTGTTGAAGTGTACATGCTGTTTGGCACCTTGGCCGTTTGTGCCCCTGACAGCCCCCCATGGCAGCACACATCGACTGGCGCGAACTGCCTTTGATAGAGGGTGATGGGATGGATGGGCCGGGGGCGTGCAGACAAGGCACCGGAACACTGCTGAATGGAGACACACTTATGTGGATTGCAGGGGCGCGGCCTGCTTCACGGGAAGGCCTGCCTGGAGACACAGGGTCTGAGGAGGCCATGTGAGCAATGGCCCCTGGGCGTGGGATACCTTTTGATGTGTACATGCTGTTTGGCACCTTGGCCGTTTGCGGCCCTGACAGCCCCCCATGGCAGCGCACATCAACTGGCGCGAACTGCCTTTGATAGAGGGGGGTGGGATGGATGGGCCAGGGGCATGCAGACAAGGCACCGGTACACTGCTGAATGGAGACACACTTATGTGGATTGCAGGGGCGCGGCCTGCTTCACGGGAAGGCCTGCCTGGAGACACGGGGTCTGAGGAGGCCATGTGAGCAATGGCCCCTGGGCGTGGGATACCTTTTGAAGTGTACATGCTGTTTGGCACCTTGGCCGTTTGTGCCCCTGACAGCACACCTTGGCAGCGCACATCCACTGGCGCAAACTGCCTTTGATAGAGGGGGGCGGGATGGATGGGCCGGGGGCATGCAGACAAGGCACCGGAACACTGCTGAATGGACACACACTTATGTGGATTGCAGGGGTGCGGCCTGCTTCACGGGAAGGCCCGCCTGGAGACACAGGGTCTGAGGAGGCCATGTGAGCAATGGCCCCTGGCGTGGGATACCTTTTGAAGTGTACATGCTGTTTGGTACCTTGGCCGTTTGTGCCCCTGACAGCACACATTGGCAGCACACATCCACTGGCGCGAACTGCCTTTGATAGAGGGGGGTGGGATGAATGGGCCGGGGGTGTGCAGACAAGGCACCGGAACACTGCTGATTGGAGACTCACTTATGTGGATTGCAGGGGTGTGGCCTGCTTCACGGGAAGGCCTGCCTGGAGACACGGGGTCTGAGGAGGCCATGTGAGCAATGGCCCCTGGGCGTGGGATACCTGTTGAAGTGTACATGCTGTTTGGCACCTTAGCCGTTTGCGCCCCTGACAGCACACCTTGGCAGCGCACATCCACTGGCGCGAACTGCCTTTGATAGAGGGGGGTGGGATGGATGGGCCGGGTGCGTGCAGACAAGGCACCGGAACGCTGCTGAATGGAGACTGACTTATGTGGATTGCAGGGGCGTGGCCTGCTTCATGGGAAGGCCTGCCTGGAGACACGGGGTCTGAGGAGGCCATGTGAGCAAAGGCCCCTGGGGGTGGGATACCTGTTGAAGTGTACATGCTGTTTGGCACCTTGGCCGTTTGCGCCCCTGACAGCACACCTTGGCAGTGCACATCCACTGGCACGAACTGCCTTTGATAGAGGGGTTGGGATGGATGGGCTGGGGGCGTGCAGACAAGGCACCGGAACATTGCTGAATGGAGACTCACTTATGTGGATTGCAGGGGCGTGGCCTACTTCACAGGAAGGCCTGCCTGGAGACACGGGGTCTGAGGAGGCCATGTGAGCAATGGCCCCTGGGCGTGGGATACCTGTTGAAGTGTACATGCTGTTTGGCACCTTGGCCGTTTGCGCCCCTGACAGCACACCTTGGCAGCGCACATCCACTGGCGCGAACTGCCTTTGATAGAGGCGGGTGGGATGGATGGGCCGGGTGCGTGCAGACAAGGCACCGGAACACTGCTGAATGGAGACACACTTGATTCATTAAAAAATTGAAACAACTGTTGTTAAAATATATGTTGTGTTTTATTTTGTTTCTCATTTTGATGGTCCAAAAATACTAAACTTTACACATTGTACAGGTCAGGTTGCAGCAAAGCGAGGGAAAATCCCCTGTACTGACCGCTGTCACTGGGGAAAGTTTGTCTTATGGCACCAATGACACAGGCGGGTATTACTCTTCGAACGCGGTGTCCAAGCCTCCTGTGAAGCCACCATGTAAAGGAACGATAGGCCACCAGCCTGTGCCACCTGTGAAAAAGAATGATACAAACTGTTTTTAAATGACCAAGATAAGTTTATCAAACCTTTGTTGTCAATGACAATTCTTGTAACTAATGGCATTCTGCTCGGACAAATGCTATCTAGACACTGCACACTATTGAACAACTTCCATGCGTTACAATGATATGTAGATGTAATTTTGAATATAGGAGACGACCATGAAATAGTAGTGGCATCACAACCAGAGTATACTTACTCGTTACTCGGATTACGAGGACGAACAGTTGCGTGAAGTTCGTGCATAAACACCATCATTATCGTCAACACGGACCGTGTGAGGCAGGCTGTCCTGAAGTCTGGCAGCTCGGTGATGCATTGTGGCTCGCCTTCCGAAATTTAGGCCACGCATCAAGAGTTTTCACAGCAGCAGCAGTTCTCGTCCTCAGTGGGCATTAGCTTGCACCGATTGCATGTACACCAGGTGGAAACACCGTCCATGCGACTATGTCCAGGGTCTTCATCCGTTGATTCGTCCTGCCAACTGCCGTCCGAAGCCCCATCGTTTTCGCATGTTTTCCTTTCCAGTAGTTCCTTCTCAGTATACTCGGGCTCGTACATGTAGGGCATTATTGTAGCCATTGTGTGGTAAACAAACTAAAATAATTTATAGCGATGGTACAGGTATCTGTTCACACGGGCTACAAGCGGCGAAGGTAGCTGACCAGAGCACAGAAACGAGTCAAAGAATACTCAAAGTAACACAGAGAGAGGAATGGAATCGAAAATATGCTGCTGTGTGTTGTCATACTTATTGTCTGTTTATACTTATTGAGTAAAGAGGCGTCCTGCCATTTCCATGGCGACACATCATTAGCTGAAGTGCAGCGATTTTTGACACGAGACGTGCTTTGGCGTTGGGAAATGGGCGGTACGCGTCTGCTGATGACACGCTCAGGGGCGGGGGATATGATTTAGTGCAGGTCACCCAGGGCGATGGGGCAAGTGATAAGATTATCACAAAATGGCGGCGACCTGCTGCTTGTTTTCGCGTGTGTTTAGTAGACGAAAACTCGGGTAAGGTCTGTAGGAAATTTTTCTACGATCAACCGACTTAGGCTTAAAAACACATGGCAGACCCGTAGGGCCAATACAAATTTCTGACTGAACCATTCCTTTGACTTGGACAAAAGTATATTGTGCAGGGTTCAGCAGAAGACTCTCTATGATCATGAGCCGCGCATAACTTAGTTTGCTGTGCATTTTCCTCACTGGCAAGATGTAAAAAACAAAAGAAAGGATTTGTTGCAAAAGTGGATAACATTTTTTAAAAAAGATTGATGTTATACAAACATGAAACAGATGAATTAATGGAAAAAAAGAAATTGATTCATAAAAAAAAATTGTTATAAAAATGAATTAATTTGTTATTAAAGAAGAGATTTGCAATTTACTAGAATTTCAAACACCATCACCATGGACATCAATTCAACAAAATGCCACGGGTAGCGGAAGTGTCATCACACACCAATGACATCAGAGGATATGACGTCACTTGGGCCTTTTTTCGTGACACATCATAGGATAAGTAACATCTCTTTGGAGACACACCTGGAAACAACTTAATAAATAGTTTGTAAAGCTGACAAAAGACTATTTACAGGGTAATTCATAGAATTTCGCAGAAAAGTGTCGCAAGCGGCTGGCGCAGAGTGTCCGCGTGCGATTGCCTGCGCCAGGCACGTGCGCAAAAACCGATTTCCGCGCACAGCATATTCATGGATTTTAGGCTCCCAAACCAGCCGTGGTGCAGAGTATCGCAGCGAACCTGCAGCAGCGCCAGTAACGCCCCCAAGAAAGCCCTCGCGCAAGGAAAAGCCATCAAAATCGCTAAATCATCGCAAAGGGCTGCGCAAACCCTGGACCAGTTTACAGGGCTGCCAAACAAGGAACGCAAAACGGGTAACGTGCATATCAGGGGTACGCGGGAAGTTATACACGCGATTAGCCAGGGTACGTGTATTACAGGGGTACGCGGGAAGTTCCATACCCGAATAGCCTGGGCGCGTGTATTTCAGGGGTGCGCGGGAAGTTCCACACGCGAATAGCCTGGGCGCGTGTATTTCAGGGGTGCGCGGGAAGTTCCACACGCGAATAGCCAGGGCGCGTGTATTTCAGGGGTGCGCGGGAAGTTAAACACGCGAATAGCCTGGGCGCGTGTATTACAGGGGTGCGCGGGAAGTTCCACATGCGAATAGCCTGGGCGCGTGTATTTCAGGGGTGCGCTGGAAGTTTTACACGCGATTTCAGCAGGGTACGTGTATTTCAGGGGTGCGCGGGAAGTTCCACACGCGAATAGCCTGGGCGCGTGTATTTCAGGGGTGCGCGGGAAGTTCCACACGTGAATAGCCTGGGCGCGTGTATTTCAGGGGTGCGCGGGAAGTTCCACACGCAAATAGCCTGGGCGCGTGTATTTCAGGGGTGCGCGGGAAGTTTTACACGCGATTTCAGCAGGGTACGTGTATTACAGGGGTGCGCAGGAATTCTCACATGCGATTTGGCCAGGTACGTGTATTACAGGGGTGCGCGGGAATTATCACACGCGATTTGGCTTGGTACGTGTATTACAGGGGTGCGTGGGAAGTTACACACGCGATTAGGCTGGGTGGGTCCTCACAGGTGTTCCCTGTACACCCTTGATGGCCCCTGCAGGCAGCCCACAAAACAGGGGACTACCCTGCACACCTGCTCATGTCCCCCTGCACCCCCACCCCCCAGCAGTGCAGGGGCAGCCTCCACCAGGCCCCCACCCATGTCTCCCACCACCCCCACCCCCCAGCAGTGCAGGGGCACCCTCCACCAGGCCCCCACCACTCCCACCGCCCAGCAGTGCAGGGGCACCCTCCACCAGGCCCCCACTCATGTCTCCCACCACCCCCACCACCCAGCATCCAGGGGCAGCCCCCACCAGGCCCCCACTCATGTCTCCCACCACCCCCACCCCCCAGCAGTGCAGGGGCATCCCCCACCAGGCCCCCACTCATGTCTCCCACCACCCCCACCCCCCCAGCCACCAGGGGCACCCTCCACCAGGCCCCCACTCATGTCTCCCACCAAACCCACCCCCCAGCAGTGCAGGGGCAGCCCCCACCAGGCCCCCACTCATGTCTACCACCACCCCCACCCCCCCAGCCACCGGGGGCACCCTCCACCAGGGCCCCACCCATGTCTCCCACCACCCCCACCCCCCAGTCACCAGGGGCACCCTCCACCAGGCCCCCACTCATGTCTCCCAGCGTGCTACATGTATTTCAGGGGTGCGCGGGAAGTTCCACACGCGAATAGCCTGGGCGCGTGTATTTCAGGGGTGCGCGGGAAGTTCCACACGCGAATAGCCTGGGCGCGTGTATTTCAGGGGTGCGCGGGAAGTTCCACACGCGAATAGCCTGGGCGCGTGTATTTCAGGGGTGCGCGGGAATTCTCACATGCAATTTGGCCAGGTACGTGTATTACAGGGGTGCGCGGGAATTATCACACGCAATTTGTCTTGGTACGTGTATTACAGGGGTGTGCGGGAATTATCACACGCGATTTGTCTTGGTACGTGTATTACAGGGGTGCGTGGGAAGTTACACACGCGATTAGGCTGGGTGGGTCCTCACAGGTGTTCCCTGTACACCCTCGACAGCCCCTGCAGGCAGCCCACAAAACAGGGGACTACCCTGCACACCTGCTCATGTCCCCCTGCACCCCCACCCCCCAGCAGTGCAGGGGCAGCCTCCACCAGGCCCCCACCTATGTCTCCCACCACCCCCACCCCCCAGCAGTGCAGGGGCAGCCTCCACCAGGCCCACACTCATGTCCCCTATCACCCCCACCCCCCGCCACCAGGGGCACCCTCCACCAGGCCCCCATCCATGTGTCCCACCAGCCCCACCCCCCAGCAGTGCAGGGGCAGCCTCCACCAGGCCCCCACCCATGTCTCCCACCACCCCCACCCCCAGCAGTGCAGGGGCAGCAGGCAGTCAGGCAGCAGCAGATGGCAGGTGGGAGCGTGCTCGGGGCTCTGGGGGGCAGTAGTTCGGCCTTCCGGGCAGGAGCGTGGTATTCCGTGTGCTTACGCGTGGCCAGCTTGGTACGGAGTGATTTGGCACGTGAAAATCCTGCACGTCAGCGTGAAAACCGAGGAAAGGCCCTCAGCGCGTAAGCGCGTCTGTGATGTGACCTGCACGGGTGTTTCCCACACAGCACGTGATGACAGAGCAAACGTGGAAAGATTGCACGTCAGAGTGTAATCGCGTGTGATTGGTGGAAATGGCCCTACACGCAGAAGTGACAAAGCGTGTAATTGGTGGAAATGGCCCTACATGCAGAAGTGACAAAGCGTGTAATTGGTGGAAATGGCCCTACACGCAGAAGTGACAAAGCGTGTAATTGGTGGAAATGGCCCTAGCGCGTACACACCGCGTAAGTGACGCTGGACGTGTGGGCCTGTATAAAAGGTACGTGTAGAACACGTTTTCCTCGTACGTGCTTTTCGTGGAGAGCGAGTGGGTGAATTCTGTACTTCTTGTCGTTTCACACGCGATTTACTTCACGGCGTTTCAAGTTCGTATTCCCTGTTACCTCTGACAGCTTTTTCTCTTTTTTTGCTTTTACTGGTTTACCTGGGCCTGTTCCCTCAAACAGTGTTCCCTTCTACTGTTGTCCTGTCTCCTCAGACAGCGTACAAATCTTCTTTTGGCGGGGGTGTTGCCAACCAAACGTGCTCCTTTTACACGCTCGTTTACCAGGCAGACGGTGAGTCACGCACGTATCTAACATCTGTGCTTGCCCCGTGTGTAGCCTACCCCTTCAGAGGTCATTCTAGGCTGCGTGTGACACGCATACGTTCATTCTTGTGTTACTGGGTGCCACAGCGTAGTGCAGGTTTTTCTTTCTGCACACGTGGTTTAGGAGGGGTTGCGTGCACGTCATCTCCCTTTTTTGGGGCTCCTGTGCGTAGCGTGACCCGTCATCTTTCCCCAGGGGTTACAATCAGCCTTGCAAGAGCACTAGGGTACAATTACCATCTGGTACCCAACCCCTTTGACCCCCAATTGCCCAGGACAATAGTTTACAGCCACTCCCATACGCACATTTACATCAGTGCCATGGCTGGGAGGCGAGGATTCCGTAAGGGTGGCAAAGGTGGAAGAGCCACAAGTGGTGGCCGTGGTGGATCCGGTAGGGGACGTGGTTGTTACTTGCAGGGTGAGCCTGTCCCCCCATGTGTGGAGGACCAGTCAAGGGCACCCATAATCCCCCCCCCTCCCGTTGAGGCTGATGTGGCTGACACCATCCATGCTCAGCCCTTGTTGGACCAGCCCATTGTGGCACCAGATCTGGCTGACTCCATGGCTGACTTCCAGGTCAGCAGGCCTATGACACGTGCGCTGGTGCACGTTGATGTCACCATGCCACGTGCATCTGGGCCAGCAAGGTCATCTGCTACACCAAGGAGGCAGGGCGGAGAGGCTGCAGGGGCAGCTGCGGCTCCATCCACCCCAGCCCTCACACACCCAGCCAGGACAGTGTCGGTCCTAGTCCATGCTGCTGACATTCCCCCTGACACCATCACACTAGAGCCAATGCCTGCACCAACTCCCATGCTGAGTGTGCAATCCCACACTCCTGATACAGAGTCCACCAGGGCTCCTGCCCCTAGTGTCCAGAGCGGTGCAGGACACTCAGGATCACCACCACCTTCCAAGCGGAAGAGGAAGAGTGCTCGTCCAGCACAGGCTGATGCCCCAGACACGGCTACACAGTCCGGCCCGTCCAGGAAGCCCAGCTTCACGGATGACGAACTGAATGCACTTGTCGAGTATGTGTCCGCACATGACAACGAGATGGTCATTGTTGCAGGATCCAAGACCACACCTGCACAACGCCAGGCACACTGGCAGACCATTGCGGACATCGTAAGTGCCTTTGGAATCGTGAGGCGCACAGCCAATGATTGCTATAAGCGCTGGAATGACCTAAAGCGCAGGGCAAAGAGTAAGCTGGCCTCAAGTCATGCCGCAACTCTAGTGACTGGAGGTGGGTCTCCAGTAGTAGACATGGAACTCACTCCACATGAGTCAGTCGCTGGGACCTACGTCACGGAGGAACAGATCCAAGGCGTGGGAGATCTGGCTGATTACGAGGCATTGTCCGGTGAGTGCACATGCATGTGTGTGTCATCCATGTGCATGGTGTGTGTGTGAGGGCTTCTGTTTGTGTGCCAGGTGAGAGTGTGTGCGCCTGAGTCGTATGGGTCAGCCATGTGCTTCATGCAATACTTCCTGCGCAGCTGCATTTGGCCATAGCAGTATCCCTTCTGCCAACAGTAGACATCTAGCCCAACTGCACGCCAGTTGCCCTTGAAGTGTCACCTTGCCACAACATAGTTGCTTATTTTTCACTGTTCATTCAGTCAGATTGTTTGCATTCCACCACTTTTACTAGGCATGTCGCTGTCCACTAGTCACATGTCTGACATGGCTATGGTAAAGTGGAGTGACTTTGTTACCTGGATATCATTTGTACACACATGTCCCTGTGCAATTGGACCATTTCAGACTGGCAGCTCCAGGTGAAAAATCTGACCTGTTAGAATTATAAAAGCGATTACATGCGGGAACTGGACTGAATGAATAGGTGCTGCCCTCCTCTCCATCTTCACTCAATAGCAATGGTACATGCCATCTGTGTGATGGCATGTGTGTTTCACCTGGCAATCACAGGCCAATGTGTGATGCCACTGCCAGGCAGCATGCAGAAAATGTGTTCATCTTCCATCTTGGTGTCATCAGTGTGTGCCATTTGCCTGCCCTTCATACGCAGTGAGGGTGCATGCATGGGAGGGTTTTAGTCATGTGGGACATGTGTCAATCAAGTACTCGTTCTCTTGCTTCTCAGCCCTCATTGTGTGCCATGGTGCTAATGCCTGTTTCCATTTCTTTGTTTTTATGTCTTTGCAGGGGAAGACGCACCTGATACTGCTGGGGTTGTGGAGATGGTGCAGACCCAGGAGGGGTCCGAGGGCTGACCAACCACCAGTGAGGGACGTGTTGTGGTGGTGGGGGAGAACCCACAAGTGCTGCAGGTCGTGCTCTCAGGGGGTGTCTCTGGCTGCACCTCCCCCGAGCTGTACTCAGGTGTTGATTCGGATGAGACCTATGTGCCGTCGCAGGTGAGTGTTCCAGGGAGGGATTCTGTTCTGTCTCACCCACCTGCACCAGGGTCAGAACCCTCAATGGGGATGTCAGTGTTGGCAGCTACGCCTTTGGTGGTTACGGATGCAGGGTCACACTCCGCGACAGTCCTGCAGCCTCAGGCAGTGCCGGCACAGCAAGGCGCAGTTCGCCTTGCCCCAGACAGGTGTGGTGCCCGCCGGCGTGGTGGCCCTACGCCACCTGGCAATACCGCATGGGAGCAATCCATTTACGGTATGGCAACCCAACAGGCTGCATCATCCGAGATGATGGCTCAGGCCATGGATAGGGTGGCCACTTCCATTGTCCTCCTGAAAGGCTGATGGAGCGACTAGAGCAGGCAACCGACTCCATCTGCCAGTCACACAGGGAGGACATGTTGGGGTCCAACAGGGACAGGCGGGCGGCACTGGCGACTCTGCAGGAGGCCATCTCCATTGAGTCCCAGGGCCACAGGGAAGCCCTGAGGCAGGAGCTCCTTCACCTCAGGACGACTCTTGTTGAGCTTGAGGCTTCAACACACCAAAGGACAGAACAGCAGCTGGAGCGTCTCACCCGTACGCTCTCAGCTGAGATGCAGGCAACGAGGGCGGAGGTCCGGGCATCCCGTGAGTTGTTGCATGGGGACCTCCGCACACTCATCCTCCAGAACCAGACCTACCACACCCGCATGCTTGCAGCCATGGAGGAGCAGACTAGGGCCTTGCGTGGGCTGCCTCCCATAGTGCAACCACCTCCGGATGCAGCTGCACAGGGTGATAATAGCGACAGCAGTGATACTCCCACAATAGGGTAGCCGTCTGGGCCATGAGCCCATGGAGGTGTTTTATTTTCCCAGGATCCACGCAGGTGGGTTCTGGTGTGCATCCTGTCCTTGGACCTCCTGGGTGGCCTCCCCAACCCCCCCGGGCCCATCAATGGCCATTTTTGATTGTTTCTTATTTTTATTTTTATTTTTATTTATTTTATTCCCTATTTTTTTGGGACGATTTGTTGGCTTCCGTGGTTCCTGTGGGCATACGCTGCATTGTGGCTGGGCACATGCAGGCTTGTAATGTATTTGGTTCAGATGCTTGGGTTTGAGTCACACAGACCCCTCCTGCTTCCCGTTTCCATGGGCTTGCAAAGGGTGTGCCCAAGTGACAGTGAATTACACAGTGACGTTGGACTCCCATGAGCTGTGTGGGCAGTCTGTAGTCAATACTGTGTATACATTCCTAGTGCATATTGCTGTTGTGTTGTACACTGCATGTTGCATTGATGTGTAACTCATCTTCTGTGTCTACCTCCCAATTTGCAGGTCCCTTCCTCATGTCTACACAAGGACCTCTAGTCTTGAGATGGGGTCCATGTTGGCAGCAGTGCACCTACAACTCTACATGGCGCCAACACTGCACAGTTGGTAGTGGTGGGAGTGCAGGCATTTCCAGGTGGTGAGACTACTAATATGTAACATTTGTGATGTCATGTTAATGGTAGTACGTGCTCAAGTATGTTGTTGGTCCGGCATTGCTGTGAGCATTTCAGGTGTTGCAAGTTTCTAATGGGGACACTGTACATAGTGACACTAGTGTCATGTTATGGGGATTACTTTGTTTACCTGCAAATAGCATGACATGGCACGGTGTGTCGTGTGGCGGTGCTGGGGTTGGGTTGGCTGACATGGCACTGTCCTCTTGTTGCATTTTGCAAGTGGGTATTCATTTTAGCTGCTTGAATGTGTAACTTCACAAAACTGCATTGGTGGTGTCTGTGTGGGTAGGGATGCACACATTGTGACACTTCCAGGTGAACAATCTCAGGCTGATATGGTATTCACGGTTCATTCTCCAGACATTCAGGATCAGTGTCAGGTTGAGTCATCATTGATTGTCAGATGGAATGTGCCAGGGCAGTGTGCACTCCACAGGGGTGTGATTTCTATGTGAAGTAATTAGCCACTAGCTGTGTACGGGCTGCCTCCCCCGTGCCCTTTCCCCTCCCATGCGCAGCGGCTGTGCATGTGGTTGGGGATGTGGGGCCACCACCATGTCCACGGCCAGGCCCCAGCGTGTTGCAACGTTGTGCAGGACACATGCTGCCACTATGATCCTGCACACTACTGGGGGAGCGTACAACAGCTGGCCGCCAGAACGGTCAAGGGAGCGAAAGCGTGACTTTAGCACTCCAAATGTGCGCTCCACTATGCCCCGGGTTGTAATGTGGGCTGTGTTATATCTTACCTGGGGTGGCGTGGTGGGGTTCCGAATTGGCGTCATCATGTGGGGGCTGAGAGGGTAGGAACTGTCCCCTGTGGCGGTGGTGATTGGTATCATTGGTGGGGTTGTGACCTTGCTCAGTATCTGACATGCATGCATGTGCAGTGGCATTCATACTCACCAAGCAGCCATGTATCGCCATGCCGCCCAGCTTCTAGGTCCCGGCTTAGGGTGGACATTCGGTAAATGAAGCTGTCGTGGGTTGACCCGGGATAGTTGGCATATACTGAGGTGATGATTCCCTTGGCATTACATACTACCTGCACGTTGATGGAATGCCAGTGCTTGCGGTTCCTATAGATGTGCTCTGATGCCCTGGGGGGACGTAGAGCCACATGGGTGCAGTCGATGGCACCTAGCACTTTGGGGAATCGTGTCACACCGTAAAAATCCAGGGCGGCAGCATGCCTTTCTGCAGGTGTTCTGGGCAGGTATATGTGCCTGCGGACTGATGGCCGTGCAGTGATGATGTTCAAGACCTGGTGTAGGCAGCGTGACTGGGTGGCCTGTGATACACCACCCACAATGGCACTTGTCCGCTGAAATGATCCAGTGGCTAAGAAGTGCAGTACATTGAGGACCTTCTCCAGGGGGCTGAGTGCTTGGGAGCACAGGGTGGGTGATGTGAGGTCATCCTCCCACTCACTCACCAGGTCCAGTATAATGTGTGGTTGTAACCTGTACCTCCCATGCACCTGGTCATCAGGCATCCCGAAAAGGCTGGTTCTGGGTGTGAATATTCTGGCCCTGACTATCCTCCTCCTCCTCCTTTGGCAGCCCACCCCCACTGCTGCTAGGAACGGTATGTTCATCCTGGGTCTGAGCTTGTTCTTTTGTTAGCGCGCAAATTTATGCGTTGCGCGTGTTGTAGGCGAGCGTGTGACCCGCGCACCCCTGAAATCCAGTACCCAGTCCAATAGCGTGTGGAAATTCCCGCACACCCCGGGATACAGGTGCGCTGACGTACTTGCGTGTGTAAGTGTCCGCGCACCCCTGATATACACGTACATAGGCCAATCGCGTGTACGCGCACTTTTGTCCAATTACACGGATGACACTCTCACGTGCTGTCCAATTACACGCGACGTGCAGTCTTTCCATGTGTGCTCTGTCATCACGTGCTGTGTGGGAAACACCCGTGCGGGTCACGTCACAGACGTGCTTAAGCGCTAAGGGCCTTTCCTCGGTTTTCACGCTGACGTGCAGGATTTTCACGTGCCAAATCACTCCGTACCAAGCTGGCCACGCGTAAGCACACGGAAGACCACGCTCCTGCCCAGAAGGCCGAACTACTGCCCCCCAGAGCCCCGAGCACGCTCCCACCTGCCATCTGCTGCTGCCTGACTGCCTGCTGCCCACGTGCACTGCCATTTGCTGCCTGCACATCAGCCAGGGGTGCTGTTGCTGTGACCACCCCTGCTGGAACCGAAGACTCCCGACTGGAATTCCATCGCTCCACAGCCCAGCCCCAGGACCCAGTTGCCCACCCACTCCTGCCTCTGGGGTTGTCATGTCGGGGCAAACACCATCTGTGACCACTGACAACCCCCAGCCAGAGAGGCAGAGGGGCACCAGCTTCAGTGTCACCGAAATTGTTGTCCTGGTGGAGCAAGTCCTGGGGCAGTATGATGCCCTCTTCGGAAGTTCCCGCGCCGACAAGGAAGGACGGACTCGGATCTGGACTGACATCGTGACTGCCATCAACGCGGAGGCGGTGGCAGTCCGGGACTTCCAACATGTCAGGAAGCGCTGGGAGGACTTCAGGTCCAGGACCCTGAACAAGGCCCGGCGCCTCTTGAAGGCAGCGGATGCCAAGGGGCGCCGGGGCCACTTGTCGGAAGAACAGATGGGGGTCCTGGAATGCATATCCCCAGCGCTCCACGTCCAGGTCCTGGAGAAGCAGACCCGTCTGGAGTCGAGCGGTGAGTGTACATGCATCCTGATTGTGAGCAGTGCGTGTGGTGATTATTCGGTATTGTGCAGGTTGCACATCTGTTTGTATGGGGTCCAGTATGGGTGGGGGTGTACAGGGCCGTGGGGCTGACACATGCGAGGGCTGTGATGTGCGAGACATGGATGGTGCTTGTGTGTGTAGGCTTGCATGGCAAATGCAGTTGTGCGTGCACACATGTTTGGATGAATGTGTATGTAAGTAGACATGTCCGTGATATCAGGCATGTATGTTGTTTTGGGCTGCATGTACGTGCACTGTGTACATGTGCATGTGTGTGTATTTGACAAGGGTGCAACAGTGATGCAACATGGATGCATGTGACTGCGGTATGTGTAAGCCTGATTGGCAGATGTGACAGGGATGCCCGTCTGAACAGTGCAACACTTGGCAGAGGTGTACACATGCATGCACGTGTGGTGGTGTGTGTACATGTGTGGTGCACTTCCTGTGTTGCATGTGATGTCTGGCTCCCCTTTGGCTGCTCATGCTGTTGTATGTGTAGGGATGGTGCTGGCAGTTGCGATATGGCTGTGGTATGGCTCATGTGTGCGAGTTGCAATGACATGTGTGTTGGTGATTGTGATGACATGTCTGAGGTTTGCCAATGCCACTCATGTGCAACTGTCATGTGTGTATGTGTCCATTGTACAGTGCCCTGATGCCTGTGTTTTGTTTCTCCCTGTCTGCAGCGTCAACTGATGAAGAGGGCGGAGAAGGTGCTGTGGAGCACAGCGGCGGGGATCCGACCGCCAGCCGGAGACGCAAGGCCCGGCTCCCCTCCCTTGTTGTCATGTCGTCGGGGAGTGAGGAGTCCGGTGCCGCGTCCCAGGCCGCAGCTGCCGGGGGGAGGTCCAAGAGGCGGAGGTTGCAGTTGGACTCCTCGGCAGCAGAAGGGGCAGCTGGGACCCCACAGGGCCCAACAGGGGAAGATGGCACGGAGTCATCCAGGTTGGTGGGGGGTTTGGTGGAGGAGGAGGCCGTGCAAGCACCAGAGATGGGGTCTGGAGGTGGGGATCCCACTGGTGCTAGTGGTGCAGTGCAGGACCAGGGACAGGAGGCAGCACAGGCGGCCGCGGAGGTGCCTGTGTGCAATCCTGTCCCCGATCCTGTCCCTGCATCATCTTGCACCAGCAGGGATGCCTACGTCCTGTCCCGTTTTCAGGCAGGGGATGAGCTGACGTCAACTGGCCTTCCTCTGCCTGCGGACGTGGCCATCCAGGTCCGGGTTGAGCCTGTCCTGGCTGGTGTGGCGTTGCGTCAACGGGCCATGCGAGGTGACCTGCAGTCTTTTCATGGAGAGACTGCATGTCATCTCGAATGGCTCGTTGACCACGTCAGCCTGCTGGGACAGGTCACCCAGGCCGGATTCCGCCGTCTGATGGGGCTTGCTCCGACCCGCTCCTCAACTGGACACCCTACGCGCCAGTCGTCCTCTGTGCCATCTTCCCACCCATCAGTCACCTGGGTGCCCTGTGGAGCTGCCTCTGACGGTGCGGCCAGGCTGGTGGAGGAGGCATCCCTGCCACAGTCGGGAGTCGGAGGTCCAGCAGGGGTGGCCACATCAACAACTGCACCCCAGCCGGTGGAGGATGTGCAGGCAGCAGGAGGCAGTGCACGGGCAGAGGCAGAGCAGCAGCAGCAACATGGTGGGAGCCATGAAGTCTCGGGGCCTTCGACATTGGAGGGGCAGGCATCGGCCGGAGGGCAGGAGGACCCAGGACAGAGAGTGTCTTCCGTGTGGCAGCGGTTGGGCCACGCCATAGGTGCGGAGTGGCGGCGGGCGGAAGAGGTGCGGCTCACAATGGTCTGGGCGGAGAACTCCATGCGGAGGGCCCTGAGGCGGGCCGAGTGCCTCGAGGCAATCCGCAGGGGGTTGGAGGAGGACACGGCGTCATCCCTGCGGACCCTCGGGGCCATGGAACTGGACCGCCTCCGGGACATCGAACAGGAGTTCGATGATGCCCTGGGCCGGGACACCACGGAGTGAGCCGCTGGACTTGCCCGCCGCCTTTGTATATAGTTCTTTAGTTTTAGGTTTCCTTTGTTTCTTATTATGATTTGGAGTCGACGGACACTGCTCCACTTTTTGTATATAGTTGATTTTTAGTTAGGTTTTTTAGTAGGTTTCTTTAGTTCAGTTGGGCTCATGGACCCTTGGTAGTTTTTTACATAGTTCTTTCTTGCATAGAGATTTTTTTACAATAGACTTTGGACGAAATTTTTTTGAATTCTGATTTGCAGTTTTTTATTTTTATACGGACATGCAGCTTATTTTTTCTCATTCCCATTGTAGTTTGTTTCCTTTCTTTAGCATTCTTTGATTTTTTTCTATACATTTTTGTTTTCATACTTCACTGTGTGGTATCATCTCATTGGTTTCATGCATGTCATGTTGGGTGTTTTCCCATTCAATTGCAACCATTGTGTGTGACAGACATGGGTTCATTAGCTTCATGAACATTGGGGGTGTAACAAGTAATTTCCATTTCCATGGGGGTGAATGGGTTACTTGGTAGGGCTTTTTGGCTGTGGAGGCTGACCATGACGCACAGGATTGGGGATTGTGAAGACCTGGTGGAGGGTGCCCCTGGTGGCTGGGGTGTGGGGGTGGTGGGAGACATGAGTGGGGGCCTGGTGGAGGGTGCCCCTGCACTGCTGGGGGCTGGGGGTGGTGGTAGACATGAGTGTGGGCCTGGTGGAGGGTGCCCCTGCACTGCTGGGGGGTGGGGGTGGTGGGAGACATGGGTGGGGGCCTGGTGGAGGCTGCCCCTGCACTGCTGGGGGCTGGGGGTGCAGGGGGACATGAGCAGGTGTGCAGGGTAGTCCCCTGTTTGGTGGGCTGCCTGCAGGGGCCGTCGAGGGTGTACAGGGAACACCTGTGAGGACCCACCCAGCCTAATAGCGTGTGTAACTTCCCACGCACCCCTGTAATACACGTACCAAGCAAAATCGCGTGTGATAATTCCCGCGCACCCCTGTAATACACGTACCTGGCCAAATCGCATGTGAGAATTCCCGCGTACCCCTGTAATACACGTACCCTGCTGAAATCGCGTGTAAAACTTCCTGCGCACCCCTGAAATACACGCGCCCAGGCTATTCGCGTGTGGAACTTCCCGCGCACCCCTGAAATACACGCGCCCAGCCTATTCGCGCGTGGAACTTCCCGCGCACCCCTGAAATGCACGCGCCCAGGCTATTCGCGTGTGGAACTTCCCGCGCACCCCTGAAATACACGTACCCTGCTGAAATCGCGTGTAAAACTTCCCGCGCACCCCTGAAATACACGCGCCCAGGCTATTCGCGTGTGGAACTTCCCGCGCACCCCTGAAATACACGCGCCCAGGCTATTCGCGTGTGGAACTTCCTGCGCACCCCTGAAATACACGTACCCTGCTGAAATCGTGTGTAAAACATCCCGCGCACCCCTGAAATACACGCGCCCAGGCTATTCGCGTGTGGAACTTCCCGCGCACCCCTGAAATACACGCGCCCAGGCTATTTGCGTGTGGAACTTCCCGCGCACCCCTGAAATCCACGTACCCGGCCAAATCGCGTGTAAAACTTCCCGCGCACCCCTCAAATACACGCGCCCAGGCTATTCGCGTGTGGAACTTCCCGTGCACCCCTGAAATACACGCGCCCAGGCTATTCGCGTGTGGAACTTCCCGCGCACCCCTGAAATCCACGTACCCGGCCAAATCGCGTGTGAGACTTCCTGCGCACCCCGGTATACACGCACATGTATTTTTTGTCAGCGGGTGTCCGTGTTTGTGGGTACCCCTTTGCACGTCATTTGTCCTGGAGGGCCACAGTATAGGACATTCATCATGGCAGTATATAGGTGCTATTTGTTGGCGCACCTTTTGGCGCACATTTCTTACAGCCGCAGAGACGCTACCGCCTGCTTTCTTGTGGCGGTCGTGTTTGTGCCTGTGCGCTGGTTTGAGCGTGCGCTTTTTTGCCCTATTCTATTCCATGAATACGTGTTGTAGGCGAGCATGTGGGCGTTCCGCGCACTTGTGCCCTGTACTTCCCCCGTGACGCTCACGTTTTTGCAAGTTGTTCCCCATTCCGAGTGTTACGCCCGTGTTCCGCCTACTTTTGTTGCGTGCACCGCGCTATGTGCGAATTTCGCTGTGGCCTGTGCGATTTTCGCTGTGACCTGGCGCACGCTGTTAGATGGCCTGTGCGCCAACGAGCGCGGCGCACTTTTTTATCGCACATCCGCTGGTTTTCTCGCGCACGGACTTCCATGAATCGACGTGCGCTGCTTTTCGTGCGATTTTCGCACTTGCACTGCGATTTTCGCTATTCCACTGCGATTCGCACGTTTTTGCACACTTGCGCCGCGCTAATTATTCCATGAATCGGCCTCTTAGTTACCAACCATGTTTTAACTCGGTTGCTGCCTTTATGTGCCATGGGTGTGTTCATCATATGAAAGAAAATACATCTGCATATGGCCAGTTTCTGCCGTGTTATGCTAGGTATGGCATTACATGGCTGGCATAGACATTGTATGGTTAATGCAGGCCTGCATGTCTAGTTTCCACTGTAATATGCCTATTGCAAACAGATCCTGCCATCTTATGCTTGTTATCGTCTCACGTCTCAGGTATGTCATTGTATACAAGGTACTGCCTGACATCTCCAGATACTTGGGTACTGCCAGGTATTCAATACCTCTGAAATGCCATCGAACGATCATGTTCAACATATGTATGGTGCAGCCTCACACGTGCTGGTGCTGCTATGATATGCCAAGTGCATCCTCACAAACTTCTTCAGAAATACCCTCTAATTGCTCCCATGCTTGGTATAGTCTTGCATGCCTGGGTGCTGCCATTTAAAGCAAGGTCAGCCTCAAATGCACCTTCCATATCATCTAATACCAGAAAATAACTCAATGGCATTGTAAACTCACCATATATAAGGGCCAGAATGAAAAGTGCAGGTGCTTCCGTAATATGTTACTCATAATCTCACATGCCTCCGAAATTACATCCAATGTGGGTTAATATATGGTAGTCACCATAAAAAAAGCAACGCCTGACTTCCTGTGATTGTAAGTGCTGTTTAAATTGCCCCATAGAGGCATTTAATGCCAGACAGTTTCTGCTTTTACGTTCTGTGATAATATCTGCTACTATTACCTGCTTTAATGGCACCAAATTGATCAACCTCAGAAAGGATGAAAGGCTGAGCTGGCCCTGCTGAGTTTTGAAATCGTGAAGTGATAGCTGGAGTATGCCCTGGGCGAGCGCTTACATCGTTGAGATTTCCACCCTGAAAATACACCTAAAGCATAAACTCACATATCTAGATCCTACCGTCATATTTCAAGGCAGTCTCACATGCCACATATTAATATATCAGACAATATCACACCATGTGTGATTAGTTTGAAAATAAATTAATGTGGAATGGCAGGCTGAGTGAACATCAAATGCTTCACTCTTGTGGACAGAAGGTCAAGATAGATAGCTACTGGAGGGATAAACTTGTGTGGATTCGAAAAGAATATGCTATGCGCTATTGACCACTCCTTAATTATATGTGCAAATCAGGTTTTGGATTAAATGAAACAGGCAGCGTGATCCCTAAACCCTCCTACTCATCCACCAAGAGCTGGAAAATGTTAACAAGAAGAAGAATGATGGGTAGGGACTACGTGCTCTTGCCAACATAAATTATTGATTCCAAATATGTATAATTCGCAAGTTGCCCAGAAACATATATAGTCTTGAGAAACTTGATTTTATTCAAGGATTGGACAGCCGACACGTGTTTCGACCTGTCAGGTGGTTCTCAAGGCCAAGCAGATAATTTCAATCCCAATATATATCTGTATGTCTCAAATAAGTCCCTCACTTGGTGCAATCAATTCAAAAAGCTATGTAGCCAAATCTCTATATGGCCCTCAAAAGGGTGCACTACAAATCCATAGATCAATATGTCATGTTATCCCATAAATTAAGTAGTGTGGCAGTATATAGGGGTCAAATCCCTGCCTTCGTATCCGCAATAAACGGATTACTACTGTCCAAGATTTGGAGAAGACAGTGTGTTCTTCAGTTCAGTGCACTAGAGGTAATTGTTACGGCTAATTGTCTGCTTTCGGTTAAGTCCGAAAACAATCTTTTAGCGGAAGTGATAAGAACACAAGCTGTCTGCAAACTGTGCCACAGTGCATGTGTGCATTGATTAGAAAGAACTCCAGAGATAATGTGAAGTGGCACCAATAAAACCAATGATGTTTTGGCTGTTTTGCAAATTAAAGAGGATTTTGGGACGATAGGAATGACCAAAGAACTTTGGGCCTGATTCACAGAAGCGTTTCACAAGGGCACAATCCCATAGGAAAACGCTCTGTGAATCAGGCCCTTTATATCTGTCATATATGCCTGTGAGAGATGTATGACTGAATCACGAAATACCTAGAGCACGCTGGGTTTGGTAAGTGGTTCCTTTTTTTTTAGTACATTAAAAAAAAAATGTTTTTATACAAGCAAAAGTCACCCTAGCAATAAAGCTTTTGCAAATATCAAACATATATAGAAGACTTTAGTTGTCAGAGTGGAATGACTGCTAACAGTCTAAAGTTACTCGCAGTGTTGTGGAGCAGCAAGATTCAGAGAAACAAAATTGGCACTATATTTAAAAAATGACAACCAGTAAATAAACTGCAATAAAATGCTGCTCCTCTGGCAATCTGCCGCCCTAAGCCTGGGCCTAGCCAGCCGTGATGTACATATGTCTATGACCCTGTCTTCCGCCATGGGCTCGCAAGTGGATTGCCACGGGTGCCTAAAGATAATCCGCTACCTCTGACTGCACCTAAATGACACCCCTGATTGTCAATTATAGCGTGACTAATACAAGTCCAGAAGCAAAACACATCAATGTCAGCAGAAGAGCATGAAATCCCATTCCCCACCATCATAGAAATATGATTATGGCTTTCACACCATGGTGGGGGCAGACATGGCCAGTAACAGCCTGCCAGCTTGGGCCTCCGCTCGGACTGCGGCTCGTTACCGCCCATGTCTGTCCCCTCGCTGGACCGGGAAAGGCATTTGCACCCCAGGGTTCATCCGGGGTGCAAATCGTTTTTTTTCACCCTCAGGAGCTCTGTGTCATGTTGTAATCAGTCTTGTTATGTTAGAGGCAGTGTTAGGGTGGAGTGGGGGAAAAGGGAAGTGACGTGAGGACTGGAGGTCCTCAGTTAGATTGAAAATAAAGAAGCTTACGGGCCCACCACTTGACGTGACGGAATGTTACACTGGCGATGAAGGCACCAACCCATGCGACACTGTCTGCTACTGGGCTCTCATCCAGTCAGGGCGGCTTTGGAGCAGCATAGGCCCACAGGTCACTGCAACGGCGTCATCGCATATCCACCGTGTAATACTCCTTTATTTATGTTGTACATGCTACACCCTCTATTATTGTTCGATTTTGTACTTACCTGATTGTATTTTCTGATGTGTAACTAAGCTGTCCGATGTCTTATCCAATGCGCCCTGATACCCTTGGGTCTAGTGCTCAATATGAGTAAACAAACAAACAAACACAGTCGTGCGGTGGGAGCCTGTGACAGGCATCAGAAGAAGAGGAGAGCCTGCACCAAAGAGCGTGCTGCACAGTGACCCTGCAGACAAGAACTGTGAGGCAAGAAAAGCCAGAAAAGGGCTCTGAAGGCAACGCAGCCTCGTTTGCAAAGGCGCATATGGACATAGAGAAGAGGACCGGAGCTCAGCCCTGCATGGCAAGAGGCCCACGAAACATCTAGCAAATGGAAGAGCGCAGCAAAGGCGGGTACCGAACTGCAAGCTGGACCGGATCACTCACAACGAGAACGGATTTCGTTGCACTTCAGACAGAACCGTGGTGGCTGGACACATGGCATTAGGACCACCTGGGTGCAGAGCCAGAACTATACACACAAGTAAAGAGGGTCTCAGGGAAAGTGGCGAGAGGGACACCATCAGGCTTTGATGCACAGCTCAAGGAGATGTAGTGCAGAGCAGGCGCAGACAGAGGCATGTTGGACACAGAGATACCTGTGACAGTGTCTGCACGCTCATCAGGAGTATTCCTGATAGCACAATGTGAAACCCTATTGCTGCAGTTGCTGGCTGCATTCAACTTCACCGACACCAGCAATCTAGGTCTGCAATGGGCACGATGCATATTAGACTTTAACGTCTTTGTAACAGCAATGGGAGGAAGAATATGTTAATGCTTGGAGTGGGCACAGGTGTATGGCACATTTTATACTAACTCGTAGATGAAGAAAAGGTGACCTTCCAGGAGCTGAAACAGGTATTAACAACATATTTTTCACCCCACACTAACATGGACTATGAAAGGCATATATTTCGTACCACTAGACAGGATAAAGGGGAATCCTTGAATGACTTCGCAATGCGACTCTGCATACATATGACGCGCTGCGAATTATACAGGTACTCCAATTAAGAGGCCCTAAGGTCTCAAGTAATAGGAGGGTGGGAATCCTCAGAGTTCAGAAAATAATTACTTCAGAAGCAAAGGTCTGTGGAAGAAATCTTGGCAATTGCGCACACAGAAACAGCCATGAAACTACATATTGTAAATATGAAGAAAGTAAAATTGCACACTCTGACAAAAGAAGCAGATGCCATTAACAAAATGACGCCTGCACAAGGTGACAGCAATAGAAGAACATACAAGACCTGCTTCAGATGCGGATATGAATACCCGCATGATGGTACGTGCACAGCAATAAGTCAGAAGTGTGCTGCATGTGGGGGCAAATACCATTCTCGTACAATGTGCAGGAATGCACCAATGACAGCCCTCCACCCCTGAATACCTCTCCATGAGGTGGATAACAAGTGAATATAAACAAGACCACAAGTAACACAAACATTCAGGTGGGGAAGGTCACAAATCTAGGTCCAGAAGGGAACATCGATCACCTGAAAGGAAAGACACTCATCCAACAAGAAAAAATGTATGATACAAGGAAGCCAGGTCACAGTCTGGAAGTGAATCATCACCTACCACGGTTGATCAGAGGAAAAAGGGTTACGTGTGCACTTTGGTAAATGCAGTATCCAAAGAATACTGCCACACCTTGGTGATGCACATCAGCGAAACACCAACTGAGTTTTTAATTGACACAGGCTCTACAGTAAATCTACTTAGTGAATATGCATACTGCAATCTCCACCACCCACCAAATTAAGAACGTCGATAAATACCCATACGCCTCCAACACCCCACTACCCAGCAAGGGCATGTCTTTGGCTGTTTGCACTCACAAATCTCACTCAGACAAATTACAATTGCACATGCTCACAACAGAAACAAACAATGGATGCATTTTGAGCTTAAAGACGGCAGTTGGCATGGGTTTGGTGCACATCCTATGCCACCTGATGGCATACAAATACATTCTACAAGATGTCAACATGGAGAAAGCATTTCTGGCACTATTTAGAGGTCTAGGCAAGCTCAAAATTGCAAAGTGCAACTGCACATTGATCCAACCATCAGACCAGTCGCTCTACACTATCGAGGGATAACAATCAAGATCCAAACACAAGTGGAGGGAGATACAACAATTACTATATCTAAACATAAACAAACCAGCAACAGGATCTACTCCGTGGGTATCCCCCATGGTACCGGTACCAAAGAAAGGAGCGAAGGGATACACACGAGTATGCGTTGATTTGAGAAGACCTAACTAAGTCAGACAGCGTGAAAGACACCAGGCACCCAGAATTACGGACATGAACCATCGGCTAAATGGATTGACCATATTCTCAAAACAGGACCTTAACAAAGGCTACCATCAGCTGGAACTAGCCCCAGAGTCCCCCTACACCATTACCTTTTTGATGCACATAGGACTTTACCGGTATAAACATCTCAGTTTCGGAATATCCTCTGCCGTGGGAATATTCCATGAAGAGATTCATCAGGTAATCAAGCATGTACCAAATTGTCTAAATTACAGCCCGACATATTGGTATTTGGAAAAACAACGAGCAAACATGATGACACACTGCATCGTATCTGTCTAGCGCTGGAAGCAGCACAGTTGACACTCAACCGGGACAAATGTGAATTCATGAAACAAACACACAAATTCTTTGGACACATATTTTCTGAGCAGGCATGAGACCATATCCTGATAAAGTGGCAGCTCTGAACAAAATTCCAAGACCCAATAATATCTCAGATCTTCGATCGTTCCTAGGTTTGGCAAGCTATTGCTGCGTGTTATCTAAAAGACTATGCCACTGTGAGTGCCCCACTACAAGAACTCACTAAACATACACAAGAATTCAAGTGGACACAAGAATGCCAGCCAGCATTTGAAGCAAACAGAGCAAATATCACATCAGCTGAAGACATGGCGTACTTCAACGCCACCCGGGAAACTGAAGTGACTGTGGATTCCAGCCTAGTGGGGGTGGGAGCTATTCTCACACAATATGACCCAAAGAAGCCACATGACCGATTCATTGTATAACATGCCAGCAAGACTCTGTCACCGAACAAGCATACTCTCAAACGTTAAGGAAGTGTGCCACATGCTGTGTAGTGGGCACATGCCCCCACCCCAACCTGTTGCAGATGTCAACAATGCCAGAAGGTGTCTCGGAAGAAGTGGCCATTCACCTTTTTGGACCAGTAAGGGATGGATCTTATGTGTTGGTAGTAATAAATGTATATTCATGGTTCCCTGAACTACAACTAGTAACCACAATTTTGTCAATTTCTGTCTCTAATTTCTGCTATTTGATTTAACTAACTTCTCTCTGGCCTCTAGGACTTGCTCACTACATCTCACATAGGCTTTGCCTTTGTGGTTGTTCAATACTTGGCATCATCAAATGTCCTTGCCCTCCTAATCTTAGCAGAAATATGTCTTGTGCACATGGTCTATTAATTTGCTTCTATCTGTGCCTTGAGCCGATCTCTCAAAATAGCCTCCTTGACTTCAGGCCAAGGCACTACCTTATTAAGCACCTGAAAACAGCTTCTTCATCAATTCTTCACTTTGCAATCCTAGTCTTGTTTTTGAGGTGGCTGGGTTTATTCTTCAACGTGAGTTGTTGCCCATTTTCTTTCAATGGCCGTCCCAAATGTTATATATATATCTCTTTTTAGCAAGCTTCTATATGCTTCTTCTACCGTGCGTTACAGGTATTTACAGTTATTGGTGAGCAGGTTTCTTCATCTTCTTGTTTTCACGATAACTTCATCTTTTGGTACATGTTTCTCTTAGTGCTTCTGTTACATCGTCAGTCTTAAGAATTTTCATATAATTTTGACTTAGGTTTATGTATCTTCTTTATGACATTGTATCATTTTCACTAGACTTTTGTTTAGAGTTCATCCATGATTATTAGAGCCGCTTCGCTGAATTTAGGCAATTGACATCCTTCTTGGTAACATCCCTCCATTGACTCAACGTGAGGATATCTTCTGAATGGCTGTCTGAGTGCATATCGTTTTTCATATATTTGACTCCGTATAGACATGCCACATAAACTCATGCATGGATTCCCAATGGTAGCCCTTCTTATGCTACTCCAAGGGGAGGGGACTATAGAAGAGGCGCTCCTCTACAAGGTTTATGTCAAACAATTACATGGAAGGAAAGAGGATTTCACATTTGTGCCGGAGGTTCTAATGGTGACACACAGAAAGGGCACTATTGTCATGGCAGGGAACAAGCAAGGAAGAATGATTAGTAGAAGCATATCTCATCGTGCAGCGTGCCGGGAATGGAGAACAGACTGTGGAACATTCCCAGAAAAGGTGAGAGTGGATGGGACTCTGAAGGTTAAAGGCAGGGCTAAGGAGGGGAAAAGGGAAGCTACATCGGGGACGGGAGGTACTCAGATTGAAAATAAAGAAGGTTACAGTCACCCTCACTGTGTCTCTGTCCTTAATGGGGTCTAGGCTACAGGCCCTCCACTTGACATGAGTGGAACGTCACTGTCCTCTGAGGGAAGAAACGAAAAAAAAAAGATGGCCACTGCCAGGATCGTATGGAGCGCAGGGAAAGGATCTCAAAGTTCTGGTCTCGCAGGTATGTTGGGAGGGGGTGGGGAAGAGAGTTCATTGGTTTTGTGTGGTGGGTGTGAGGTTGGGAGGCAACAGGGAGAGGCTCCCTGTTGATTACCCACCTACATTATTTTTCTTTTAAATGGTGCCACTCGGGGAAGGGCCTTGGGTGGCTGGAACAGCGGGCAGAGAATGTATATTCTCACCCACTGTTCCAGCCAACTGATTGGTCAATGGCCATTCCCCACGTGCAAATTAATGATTCCAACCTTTCTTCTTACTTCCCTCTTTAGAATCCACTGCAGGAAACAGACAAAGCCAAACAGGTGATGGCATAGCTCTATTCTACTCTAAAGATGACCACAGTTGTCACAGTTTTAAAAACCTGGTCAACCACTGCTGATTAGCTGCAAATAACAGAGTCCTTGTTTCCAACGATTCATGGGCTACCGGGCAATCACTGAAATTTACTGGAAAACTTCAGTATTGTCTTCATCTACTACACTTTTCAGAACATCCCCCTCCTCTTAGGAGGCATTACCATCTGGATAGTTAACACACACACCAACCTAGGCCAGGCCTGACTTAACCATTATAGAAAATGACAACTTCTCCTGCAAAACATTGAATCTGCTCACATCATTCTGAGCCAGATTATTGGCCACCTGCCTCTGTCATTACCCTTCACTCTTGGTCTATCATGCTGCCACTATGTCCTTGGTTCCGAATTTCAATGGCATCTTCAGCATAGCCAAATCACCATCCTCTGCGAAATGCCAAAATACATCATCAAAAATTCAAGAGATTCACAACATTCACACACTAAACGTCATGTGATTTCGGCCTGTTTATTCACAACTCAAGAGATTCACGACATTCGCAAATTAGATGTCATGAGATTCAGACCCATTTGCTCAGTATTCACGGGATTCACGACAGTCGCACACTAAATGTCCTGTGATTTAGGCCCATTCATTCAGAGCTCAAGGGAGTCAGAACATTTACACACTAGAAGCCATGAGATTCAGGCCGACTTGCTCAGTACTTAAGGGATTCATGGCATTCATACACTAGAAGTCATAGGACACAGGCTTGTTCGGTCAGAACTCAATTGAGTCACGGCATTCACACACTAGAAGTCATGGATTCAGGCCCATTCACTCAGTCTTCAAAGCATTCAAGGCATTCACAAACTTCATGGTATTCAATCCCATTAGCTCAGTACTCAAGGGATTCATTACATTCACACACTAGAAATCATCGTATATTTGTCTCTCAGCACCCGTTTGTCCATGGGCCTAAGGTGCTATACAAGTGCATAAATAAATAAAGGGGATTCAAGCCCATTCACTCAATACTCAAGGGATTCACAACATTCACACACTAGAAGTCATGGGATTCAGGCCTGTCCCTAGTGCCCATTCAGAAAAACAAACATGGGATTCATGCCCACTCCTAATCCATGCAACATTACAAACAAGCACACATGGTGGGATCATAGATTAAGCATGGGATTCACGCCTATTTGTGACCATGCACAGCTACAAAACAGCACACATAGTGGAATAACCAATTCCATATGGTAGAAAGCATTGCTCGTCACAGATATAGATCATGCACGCTGACATAAAGTAACCACATAAGCATGTGTAACAGTATGCATGTGAGAAATGAGCATTTAAACAAACACAATGTTTTATATTATGCTATGTTAGGTTGATTCATACCATGCACTGCTGCCATTTCTATGGTCTCCAGGATTTCTTGTGGCTCTGACAGGTAAAGTGGGCTCAGTTGGTTAGGGAGAAAGAGATGGATAAGACAGGTGTTGTGCTCAGCTGTTGAGGCATGTGCGTTGCTTTGTAGACTGGATGCTTATTGCTTCCGAATGGGCGTCTCCAGTGTTCGTGTTGTTGGGTGTTGGAGGTTATTGGGGTTTGTGAGTTTGTTTTGAGAGTGATATGCGGTTTAGGTGTGGTGAGTGTGTGATGGGGAGGGTCAAAGTGAAAATGTAAATGGTTAGTGGGTTTTTGGGTGGTCTCTGGATACTGTTCAGCTATATTATGCTTTTCTTTCCGCCCAGAATTCACTTTTGCATTGGCTTGTGTTTAGATGGATGGGACAGGCATAAAAGGAAGAAATGGTTAGTATAGTAGTGATCATTTTGAAAGGGACTGTAAGTTGTTGCTGGCATGGTCATCAACTAGAGGGGCTGAGTCTGGTGTAGGGGATATTGGGTTTCCTGGGTCTTCTTGATCTGTTAGGCAAACTTTTGTGTGTAATTTTTTAAACATTGGTCCGAGATGTGCGAGTCTTTGGTTGTCGGGGCCCTCATGGTTCCGTCACTTGGGGCTAGAGTTTCAGTGCCTTTGTGGATGTGGTTTGGGCATTGTACTGGGTTTAAGAGGCCTCCCTGTAATGATAATCCTTGTGTAGTTGAACCATTTCTTCCCGGAGATTTGAATAACCAGGTTTTTAGCCATTTCTAGAAGATTAAATGGTTTTCCGTCGTACTGATTTCCTTCAGAATTGAGTTCCATAGTTTGGCTATGAGAATGGAGAAGGCAATGTGTAGTGATCTATGGGCAATGTAGAGGGCTTTGAAATGTATCTGTTTCTTGATTGGTAGCCAATGTAGATTTCTGAGCGATGAGGTGATATGATCTCTTCTATTTAGTCTCTCGGGAATAGTCTTGCCGCTGTGTTTTGGATGCGTTATCGTATTTTAATGAGGTGTTCGAGCATTCCTAGGTAGAGTCTATTTGCATAGTATATTCTTTATAATATGAAGGATGTGAAAATGAGGGTTCGGTATGGGAAGTTGAGGTAAGGGAGGATCCTTCTAATTACTCGTAGATGTTAGAAAATATCTTGTGCTACTGGATTGACCGATGTTTCCAGGGTGAGACCATTGTCCATGAGTATTCCCCATTTTTGTAATCATTGTTGAGGATTCAGGACGAGTTCCCATACTCATTGAGAGATGTTTGTGTGTTAGGTTATCGTCTTGTGGAGTTATTATTTTCACTTTGACTGGGATTAGTTTAAGGTTGTTGTTTGTCATCCAGGTGTTTATATTGGTGAGGCATTTATTTAGGACATTGCCAGGGTGGTTTTTCGTTTTTAAAATGAGTTGGGTGTCCTCTGCGTAGTTGCAGAATGTCAGTCCATGACTTTGTATGATCTTGAGCCATGTGCTTATTTAAGAGAAGTGGGGAGAGGCTTTCTCCTTGTGGTACGCCGCAGGTGATATTTCCTTTGTTTGATGTGAACAGTGGTAAGTAGGTTCTTTCAGATCTGTCGGTAAGGAAAGATTTCAGCCATTGTAGTGGCAAGTTTTGAATGCCAGATTCTTTGAGTCGTTTGATAAATGTTGTGTGTTTGATCATAGGCAGTAGATTTGTCCAGTAATATGAAGGCAGATTGATTTTTGTTGTTTTGAGTTAATCTTTAGGTCGTCCCATAGGGAGAGGAGTGCTGACTCGGTTCCTCTCATTGGTCTGAAACCAATCAGTTCTTTGTACATGTGGATATACTTCCTTCGCCTTTTGTGGTAACGCGGTCTGAGGGAAGGCTATGCTCTTAAGAGGAGTGTGAAGGTGAACCAGTAGTGACCCAAAAACCTCAGTTTCACAGTCCGAAATAAAGGGAATGTCCAATCAATGTTCTATGAAAATATACATAATTTAATTGAACACACCAACGGCAATATAACAAATAGAAAATACTGTACAAAAACCCACCCCGAAGGAAGAACATAGAAGATATGACAGACTGAGCAGAGTGGAATAGCACAAAATGACTGAGGGCAAAAAGTCTGACCCCCAAAAGTCCGACCCCCACATTTCCGCAGATATATATGTGGGGGGGTAAAGTTAATAGAAATTATACAGGTAAAGTGTGGGGGCTGTGGGGCTCTCCCCCCACATATATCTTTTGCACATTTTTTTTTAAAAAAAGTACGACCTTCGGTAGTCAGACTTTTGCATTCGGTTATTTCACACAGATCCGAGGAAAGTAGCACTCTGAGCATATTTCCAAGGGTAGTAGGTAAGTTACTAGCCACAGTAAATTAGTCCACTCGCAGCAAATTGCGGCACCGTAATTAGCAGCAATGTCCCTTTGCGGGTCCCTACTTTAACGGCTGGTTTACACCAGCCGTTAAGGTCGGGTCCCGCAAAGGGACCTCGTAATTAGGCGCTAATAGGTTAACGGCGCTGCAGCCTTTTACGGCGCCGTTAACCCATTAGCGCCTGGGTCTTAATGAGGCCCAGTGTGATTAAAAGGTGGTAGTGAACCCAACAGAGGGTCGTCAAGCGAAAAGCTGAGGGAAGTGAATCCTGCATTGTGAGAAAATTAAGTGAATAGGGTTATTTTGGCAAATGTGAACCAGGCTGAGGGATGCCTGAGAATTAGGGTGAAGAGTAATACACCTGAGAACCCTGTGATGAAAAACGTGAACCTGACTGAGGAATGTCCACAGTGAGTAGTTGGTCTGAGCCCGACTGAGGGAGGCTAACATTGAGAGAAGAATCGGAGCCCAGCTGAGCGGGATCCAAGGGTGAAGAGTAATCGACTGACGTGAAGATTAGTAGAAGGAACTTTTTTTGTATTTGTTTATGGCATATCAGACCCTCTAAAGCAAGATATTTAGCATGAAAGAGACCTGGACACAGAAGGTCCTGATATACAGAAAGAGAACATTAACCTCATGCTGGAGATGCCCAGGAGTGTGCTGTGCTCAAGAGTCCTGCATAGTCCTGTGCTAAATACATGGGAAGGGAGACCCTTATTAAATTTATTGAAATTTACATATAACCAATCCTTACATCAAATTAACAACATTAAAATTATAGAATTCATCACATCTAAACTCATCAAGTACCACCACCCCATATCTTAACAGAAAGCAATAGAAATGAATCGATAAACAGTACTATTACTCATCCAAAAATCTACCCCACATTTGATCATACAAATTCATTCTTTTGTTCCTGCGAAGAACTACCTTCTCAATTTTGGAAACTTTGTCTTAAGTCCTCTACCCACTTCTTTGCCGAGCTTGCAGCCCTGAAAAACCAACATCTCTGTGGATAAGTGAGTTCTTCCACCATATCATCCTCACCCAAGATGACTGTATTGTAGTCAAAATCTTCAATTGGTGGAAGCGTGCAGAAGGTTGCGCTGGCACCTTCCCTCTCATTCTTGGTGTGGTGAACACAGAGCGACCAGTTTGGTGTGGTAGAACAAGGAGCTTCGGCTGCTCTGGCCCTTTGGCTGCTGAGAGGCCCACTCAGGGGACTCAAGGCCAGAATGGTTCAGTTCAGGGTCTGCTCTCCTAGCTTTAGGAGATTCCAGTGCAGGGTGGCAGGTCCTGGTCCACAGCAAAAGGTCACCCTGGATGTGCCACAGGCGTGGGTAGGGGACAGATCTGAAAACATCTAATAAGACTGAATGAAAATAAACATATGGCATATTTGACCAAATTTGGGCGGTACGAAAATCTCAAAAAGCATAAAAATTCGAACAAATATACCATACAAACCATTACAGTGAAGAAAGACAGCAGGGGCGGTGGGGTGTCCCCGCATCCTTCTTCACTGTAATGTGAGCAGGGATTGCGGGGGTGTCACCTGCTCCCTTCTCATTAAAGTTTAAAAGAAAAAAAAGGAAAAGAGGACCCTGTGGCGTTGGATCCCATATATGTAAGTGAAGGGAACCAGCGTCGCAACGGGATGCTTGAGACGGTGGCACACAAGGAGGTGTGCTGCCCAAAGGTGTAGTGGGTGGGGGCAAAGGGATAGTCTGAAATGTTCTGGACAGAGAAAACCGAAAGTTATTTTCGGTAAAATAACTTTTGGTCTTTTCTCCTTCGAACATTTCAGCTACGGGAAAATCACGGTAAATCGTCAGATCTTCCTTCTGCCTTGGACAACTCCTGCTTCACCTCAGGTTGAGTGCTTTGGAAAGTAAGACTTTCCCAAAGCATGTCTAGTGAGTTCTTCCGAAAATCTGTGGGCCTTGAGAGGATCTAAGAAGCAATCTGGAGACAATCTTTCAAGGGGTGGCAGACCCCTTCCTTGAAAGGTGAAAGCACCCAGGTAATTGGCCTAAAGCTAGACTACCTTATTGGTCCAATCGCTGTGCTCGAACAGAGGGGACATTGCCCTTTGGATGTCACACCTAAGGTGCTTTTCTCGAGAGGAAATGGAGCACATAGGAAAGAGGAAGTGACGCAGAGAGAAACAAGATGGTGGAGGTCTGCTTCCATTGACAAGAGCAGTCCTACCTATTCTAATCCCGCCCTCTTTCCTTCTCTCAAATCTCATTTATTTACTAACTTAGTTTGTCTATTTACTTCACCCGCTTTTAAAGTAAAATGTTTTACATCACCACCAAAATTCGAAAGCGTGTATAGCTAATGACACTTTGTGCTCATAGCCTTACAGGCCTTGGAGGGGAGGTTGTGTAGGGGGGGATCATTATCACCTGGGATAATGACCCTTCCTCAACTTATTGCCCAAGGCAAAGCGGGAAATTATCTTGTAATAATGACCCCTCCCTCAGTCTAGAAGACTGTATTAGCACATGGAAATCCTTATTGTTCTCCTCTCAGCCATCTATTCGCCTAGGAGCCATAATTTGGCAATGCGTCATTATTGCACAATAACAACCCTTCCCTCCGTCTATAAAGCTATAGTATTGGTATGCATTGAATTGAAAAACTTACTGTCTAAGAAGAACACCTCTGGGCATTACATGCATAAAGAAAGAATGAACCCAACACTGGCTGAACTACAAGGTCACTGGATTGTTTGACCTGCAGAGAATGTAAGCTTTGACTCTGCTTAAATTATGCAGATACAAGGAACGGCTGCATTAATACTATGTTAATGCCACTGACATAACAGCATTTAAACCCTACATTTGCAGTCCACATGTGGAGAAAACCAAAAGTTATTTAAAGGGCACTGTGACCTCTCAATGAGTCTCAAAACATACTGCTCCATCATGGTGAAGTTCCTTGAACACCATAGCAATGTGTGTCTTTTACACAGATCAGTGAATTGTACAGAGCAGCAAAAAAGAACTCGTTGTGCCTAAATGGAAGAGCTGTAGTTCCGCAAATGTTGACAAACCAGAATTGTCACCGTGGGTTTTTATTTAAGCGGTGTATACATTATTCCACTTACAAGATGTAGACTAGGTGCTCATTATGGTCACGGTGCAGTAAAGAGAAATGATGACACTGAGCCGGGACAGTGTTTCAAACCTTCTTTATTCGCAGCATGCCAGGAACTGCCTGTGCGCGCCCTGAAATCAGGAGGTGCTTTTTGGATGCCAGGTGGTAACGTGGCATCACAGGACACACTCGTCTTAGCTTTACTCTTGTGGGCCCAAAACACAGCATCTCCCCCGGCGCACAAAACAGTTGTCTGTACACATAATCGGTCTAGAATGTGTTTCCGTCAGCTCATCTTGTTCTCTAGATTCTCGACCACTTAGTTCTTCCCCATCACACTGTTCTGCTCATCATCACCTTCCCCAGATTCTCTCTCAACATACCTCTTAAAGTGAGACAGATTTTTAATTATTACTCAGTCAGCTGATCGAGCCATCACCATTGATCCCTTAACATGAGATACTAGCAAAGGTATTGTATCGAAACGCAAATCCGACCTCTTCCCCTGTCAGCGACGAACGAATACCCGGTTCCCAGCTCATACTGACGATTCCACAACATCTCTCCGATGATCACGATATTGCTTTATATTTGGGGGTTTTCACCTAATCCATGATAGTCACATCATGATCAAGGACAGGAGCTGGTCCATTGAGATGAGAAAGCCTCGTTCTCAGTTTTCCTCCAAACATAAACTCTGCTGGACATTTTCCTGTGGTCCCATGCAGCAAATTCCTGTAATCTTGTAGCATGATTGAGCAACATAGAACGTAGCTCATTTTTTGTATCACCCTCTTGAGGCTGTTCATGAATCTCTCCACCATGCCATTGGCTTGGGGCCAAAGGGGAGTTATTTTTCTATGACAAATCCACATGTATTGCATGAATTATGCAAATTCCAGTCAACTGAATGGGGGGCCCATGGTCAGACTTGAGCACATCTGGAATCGCCTATGCTGAGAAACTTCTGTACAGCTATGGGGTGCATTAGGGGAAACCATCTGAACAATGGGAAACCAAGAGTACTCGTCCATGACCACTAGCCAGTATTTTCCATCACTGAAAGGTCCAAAGGTTAAACGCTAGGTAACTCTACATGGCCCTTAGTAGTTCCGACATGCAAAGGGGTTCGGGATAGTCCATCTGCACCATGCTCTGACGCAAGCAACACAACCTGATATTACATTTGTTAAGTGTATCAATCCTGGGAAACCACATGACGTCCCTGATTTGTTTCTTTTGGGAGCGATTCCAGAACAACATTGTCACGGGTGAGAGTCTCTGAGAGCAGTACTAGCATAATCTAGCAAAAGTGTTTCTGATGCCGAAAGACGGTATTCCCCCCCAGAGAAGGAAGTATTGGCTCTAGTCTGGGCCTGCAAACACTTCAACATGTTACTTCTTGGCTAGACATGCACAATAATTAGAGACCATCAAGCTCTGGTCACCATCTATGGAACCCCAAGTGCAATATGCCGCAGAGACCAGAAAGATGGGGTTTGAGGTTGCAGGATTTTGACTTCAAGATTGTTCACAAGCCATGGCAAAGATTATAACCCAGTGGATTTCATGTCAAGGCATTCACTTCCTGATTTGTCTGGTGAGGTCTCTATGGTGGAGGAATATGTCAATTTTTTGACTCAAGTTATTCCATCTGGGCTAATAACTCCTGCCATGGTGAATGTACTCAGCATGATGACACCTGGCAGAATGTAGAGGATCTGATAGTGTCCCAAAGATGGGGTCTGTGTTTCCTAGAAGGACTCAGGAGAGAGGCATTTCAATGGCTGATCTGTGTGCATTCAAGTAGTTGAAGGAGGAGCTTTCTGCTTCCACAGAAGATCTTGTCATGAGAGGCAATCGCCTGGTCATTCCGGCAGAGCTTCAACAGCAGATTGTTGACCCAACGCATGAGGGCCATTGAGGAGTGGTAGCCACACCCCAAAGGGCTAGCATCGACTGTCAACTCCAGGCACAGCGACGGATCCAAGTATGCCATGTGTTCGGCCGCTGCAAAATCCTACTTGATCTGATGAAATGCTACCTCACACTTCTGGGATAACTGAAATCTCTTGAATGATCTCTGTAGCCGAAGAGATTCCAAAGCACAGCCATTTATAGAGAAATAAACCTACATGCGTGGAACATGTTATTGTGTATCTGGAATTTGTGTTCAACTCAATCTTGTGCCATCCTTTGTTTAAATCGAGTTTTGAAAAAAGTTGTGCTCCATTCAGCAGACTAATCATATCAAGATGCATATCCGGATGTCTCTCCCTTCCATCCCTTTGTTGGCCTGCCTCATGTCAATGTAGATGTGTGTGTCCCCAACAATACCGTTCTTTGGCACTGTTAGAATGTTGACACCCAGGGAGTAGGACCACATGCCGGCTCAATACTACCACTGTCCAAGAAGCACTTTCTCTCTTTCTGAACTTATTGCTGAAGGTGGGTGGGTATTCTCCTGGGGTGTTGTGCCACCAGAGTGTAGAGGAGCAGATTACATCATCTCCGATGCTCGGCTCCTCACCTCCGTCATACTGGAAGCAAAGCAGGAAGACTCTGTGCATGGCACTAGGTATCCTTCCAATACCACACCGAGTGTACGAGAAACGGTATGCACTCAGACAACCGTATCGAGTCTACTCTCACACTGAAGTGATGGAAGGATGTCTGCATACACCATTAGACATAGAAGAGCTGTAAGTACAAACAGATGTGAGTAAAGTGACGTCATAAAGGGAAGACACGATGACGTACAGAAATTATATCAGAATACTTAAAGAATGAAGGTGTAATCCAAGGAACAAAGTAATCAAGAATAAAGAGATGAAGAAATCATCTATGCCAAGAAGACAAGTGAAATTAAGCTCAACAAATGTATATATGGCGAAACGCAAGGTAGAGTTATGTAGAGGCTTACTGCAGTAGAAACTATATCATAAGTAAAGCAGCCATGATGGAAAGATAGACTTTGGATCGTGTCAAAACCACCTGAGAGTCAAACCAGAGCCGCAAATTAGAAATGCTGCAGAAAACAGCTTCCTGCGAGGAACAAAGAATATCTGTTTTACTAAGACTAAGGATGACCCCGTAAGACATCATTGCAAAGGACAAAGGGAGTTAACCAGGATAAGCTAAGAGCGAAGGGCACATTTTTCTTAGATTAGGCAGAAGAAAAAACATGTGCAAGTGCCAAGTATTGGATAATCAAGAGTGCAGAAAGCACAAGTAAAATGGAGCAACCAAGCCTCCAGAGGTCAAGAGGAGTAATAGCACCCAGCATAATTAAATCAAATAGCAGTAAAAAACAGCTCGAAATGGAAACATTCATGGTCTACAGACATGTGGTGCAAGACTCAAAAACAAGGTCTATTGATTAAGACTGAGATGAACATAGTGGTGTAGCCTGACTCGCTTAAATATCCCAGAGAAGAAAAAAGCCAGGAGGATCAACTACAAAGGAGAAGCCTTGGCTCATGGTCTAGCTTATGAGAGATGGTAGACTAATTGACCAATGTGGGCAGGGGTCCAATGTTGTTCTCTGCATCTGTGTTTAATTCTGTTCACGTTCTAGTAGCGAGCCAAATGTCCAAGGTTGGGAGAGTATGCCAACAAATCATGAGTGACTATGTAGCAACATGATATACAATATTGCAGAAGCTAATCCGCTGTTATTATTTTTATAATCAATATTATATGTTTTTTGAGGCATGCCTACTAGATAAGGGGCAGAACCTCATGTTATTAACACTTATACATACTATCGGTATACATGTTCCCCTAACCAATCCCTCCCCTAAATAAGTTTTACTATTGACCATGTAGGATGATGTCATAGCTGACGTACATTGAAGTATAAAGTCTTTGTGTTAGAGGAAAGTAACAGAGAGTGTGTGAGCTGCATTTTGTATGGTCACCAGATTTCCCTACTTTATAATAAAATTAGTACTTTGCCATATTCTTTGATATGTCCGGTTATTTCAGTCTGAGGTCATTTACTATGGTAATTCCATTCTGTGCATGAGATATGCTTCAAGGTGCCACTGTGCATTTTAATAGCAGTGAGGATGGTTCAAGATCCAGCTTCCTTGGCCCAGATCTAGAGTCCAGGACGATCAACAGCTTCCCTCATTAGCCAGCAGATCATGGAGCTTCCTGTGGAGAGTGGGTCGATTGGGAAAGAGTCAATGCTTAGGGACTCGAGCTGAGCTACGGATGTAAGTAGAGCATTGAAAGTGGCAAATAAAGGGGAGGGCCATAGTCTAAGTGTAAATACACGATAACAGGATTTGTTAAATATATAGATACCTTGATTTTGGATTTGAAAGGGGACAAATGAATATGCATTAGAGTATATGAAAGGGATTCCTGAGGCAAGTGCAATTAAGAAGAATGTGTATTACACTTCAAAATAGAGTAAATAGTGAGATGAGTTACATTTACTAAGAGGAAGTTAAGGAGAGAGATCACATAAAAAGAAAAGTTCATGTTTATTTGGGGTTATAAATACATCAGTGTAAACTAAAAAATATAAAGCGATAGTAATAAAATCAGTTGAATTTCAAGCCTTAAAAAAAGTGGTTCATGTCAATCAAATAAGGATAAAAGCTGAGAAAAAATAGTTAAAGTTAAACAAAGGTTCTTGCAGTGGCAATAATAGAACGACAGGCCAGGAAGAGTAGAACTATAAATGAAGAAATAAAGAGAAACGATATCATGAGAAACTTTAAAATTGGTTAGAATATTGATCTTTATTGCTAAAGGGTGGCATTTGATAGTGATTTCCCAAATTTATTTTGGTATAACAGGTGATTTAAGAACCGGATATGTATTGGCAGTCAATATCAACTTGTCATCATGGGGACACTATGCAGTACATTACTAGGATACACATCTAAAATTAGGCAGTATCACACAGAATGGGTGAAGGATACGACTAAAAAACAGATTAGCTATTTTAGAGCTATGGAAGATGCATCAAAATGAGAAAGAAGACCCACCTGAGAAGGAGTAGATGTTCAATCAGCATAAAGAGGAGGATGTAATGCCATTAGCTCCTCTTACTCCTACCAAAAATGGTAGTACAATTGACGATAATCAGGGAATGTATCCTCTAAAGTAATTAAAGGCAGAGGCGGGGTATGTTTATCCAACATACGTACCTCCCGCTTATAATAATGAAGACAGCATGGAAGAAAGTACGATTAAGAAACAAAAAGTATATTGACACATGTTGAATATAAAGAGCGTAATTAACAAAGAAGTAGACGTATAGAACTAGAGGAGGAAGTCAAGTGACAAAAAAGGGGAAGGACAGAGCCAAGGAAGGGATCGTAGTACAAAACAAATGGATGGGAGGACAGATATTACTCAAGTTAGACGGAAAGGTATCAATGGCTTTCGAGAAAGTGACGAAAGAGAAGAATGGAAAGAGAAAGAAAAGGATCAGGAAAGAGCATATAAAGAGCAGAAGATGAAAGAGAGGAAGCAAAAGGAAGAACAAAGAAGGTATGTGGAACAAAAGAAAGAGAAAGGGAAAATAGAGGAGAAGAAATGCAGCGAAATAGAAGCCCAGAGAATGAAAGAACATAGGTTGCAAGGAAGGCAAGAGAAAGAAGAGAATAGGGAGATGAGAAGGGAAGAAGAAATGGGAAGGAGCAGGCAACAAAAAGATGATGAAATAGAGTATCTTGTTAACAGATGCATTGTGTCAGTTGAAGCAAGAGAATAATGGGAAGAAGAGGGAGGATCAGAACAGCCCTGTGGAGAGCTACAGGGAATACCGAGAATACAGGCAGGGGCTGATGAACAAAAAGGTGAAAGACATAGGGAAAAGGATTGGGTATCTATGTATGCAAATAAAGGAAGAGGATGGCTATAAAACTGAAGGGAAAAATTAGGGATCTTTATTAGAAAGAATAGGAAGCATATTCGATGACCTAATGGCAGCCGAACATAGAGCTCTGTCTGTAAGTGGGTTAGATCTTAATGACAAGGTCAGGGATGATTGCCATACAAGCTGGGCTATAATGACGTCAGAGGAAGAAAGGGAACAAAGTGCAGAGAGAGGGTGGATGTGGTTGTTCAATAGATTCAAGTATACAAAAAGGGGTAAAATGGTCAATATTATAAGACCCTAAAGAGAAAACACCGGAACCAACATCATATTCTGAATGACCACCAGTACGAGTGTGCCATATTTGAGCAGATTAAGTTAGCTGCCAGGATGAAGACAGACGGGTGAAACGAGCCCCACCTGGAAAACGAGAAGTGTAGGTGGGTATGATTATGGGTGAGGGTATACGCAATTTCCATTATTAGAGAAAGTGAGAGGACAACCGCAGCATACACCATGGCCACAAATGGCTAAAGATAACTTGAAATGTAAACTGCCTAATTTGACTATAGGTGTTGGAAAATTGATCTATGAGTTATAAAGGATGACAGAGGGAATGACATTAGCAGTCAGTGACGTAAAAGGGCCACCTAGCAGCCATCCTAGGAGAGAGAGCTGATGACATTTGGAGGCAAGCAGGGTATGCGAGTGTAACGGCACAAAACACAACATGAGTGCAATTTAATAATTGCAGAGCAGATGTATGGAGAGTGTCTAGAGTACAGTACCTCGATACATCAGACATTGGTGCAATTATGACAAGGAAAATGGGGGAGGATGAAGACCCTGTTGCCTTTATTCAAGAGATTCAAGAGTGTTGGCATCTCAAGACGAGAGAACCATGTGATGCATTATTTTACCACATATTGTGTCAAGGACTGCCCGAGCTGGTTCAAAGGCAGATAAAGAAACAGGTAGGGATGTAAGTGAAGCCTTGGCCAGAAATCCAGTTGACTATTGTACATTGTACATCATTGTCGATTGATGCAAGAGAAGAATAAGAAAAAAGCTTTAGTATAGAAGGAGCGGTATTGACAAGTGTTGAAGGTGTGGTAACACCAGCCGTACAGCCAGTGCAGTTAAGTTTTATAGAGTATCCTACAGATCAGGGTGGATATCCTTTTTGGCCACGAGGCAAAGGGAATGGGCCTAGAGGCAGACGATAGGGATTTAAAAACTCCCAAGGTGAAGAGGCTTTAATGGAGGACAGCCACAGCAATTTGGGAATTGTGAGAGAATGTGGCATATAGCCCGAACATGCTAGATTAGAGGGGGCATGCAACAGAACTGGCAGGCTCTGAGAGGGGGATGGGCTATTCGCTCCAGTATAATTCAGAACCACAGGAGTAATATGCCCAAGACCAAACACAGAATCAGACACATTCACTGCAAATACAGCAAGCACAGAAAATCTCAGCACAAGTGCAAATGCCACAATGGTATCTCCAAAAAGTGCCTATACAAGCACAGCAAGTACTGACCAGAAAGCAGAAGCACCACAATGGAAATCACATGCAGGGCCCCCACAAACATCCACACCTAGGATAGGGAGTGTGATTGTGGTAGGAGGAAACGGGTACTGGGATGAATTTATATCTACAATAGGACAGCCCACAGGGCGACCTTATGTGTTCATTGCTATCTGTGACACCAGACCCCCAGGAGGAACCAAGGGTCAGGGTAACGATAGGGGGTAAGACATTTTCAATTCTTGTAGACACTGGAGTGACTTGTTCCGGTGTTTGAGAGGAAAAAACCCCAAAATCTGGCATTGCCATGAATGCTCAGGGATTCTCTGGGGTGACATGTTCAGTACCTTTTACTGATGAATTACCAATTTCTATAGGAGGACATGATGTGTCTATGCTACGATTTTTTTCTCAACAGACAACAATTAACATATTAGGACGTGATTTGATGACAAAATTAAACATGACAATATCTTTTCCAGGCAAAGTGATGGTGTGTTCCACTCAAGGAATACATCTTCTGAATGTAAGAGAGGTAATATTGAAATTTGCAGGCCAGAAGGTATTATGAGGGGGTCCTTCTAGACCCAGATGTATTCTTGTATGGAGTGGCTGTTTTGTTAAGCTGGCTTCTCAGATTAGTATGTAAGATTTTGGGAATACCGGAAAATGTTTGTTTAGACCAGAAATACCTATGGATGGTGAAGACTGACAGATAATTCCCATAGAGTTAGAAGCAGAAGCAGTCAGAGAAGAAAGGGTGGTTGTCCATGGGACAGATGATGAGGGAAGAGGATGCAGAACAGTGTTAGCCCTTGGTTAATGATACAGACTGACAGATTTAGACAAGAGTTGTTTAGAGATTGCTACTCGGATGATGAAATAATATTCTTTATAAGTCTTACATACTGGATTAAAATAGAGAACAGAGACATATCAAAGGAAATGGTATTAATGAGAAAGAAACAGTCATTCTTTCAGGAAGATTTACAGAAGGTGCCAAGCATCTTGTGGACTATTAATCCATATGAGGTATGTCTAATAAAAGGAGTAGGAACAGTTAAAATCAAGCACAATACTGTAGCTATTCTGCCATGAACAAAGTAGTACCCCATGGACAGAGAAGTGGATGATGGCATATTTGAAACCATTTCCACTTTAATGCAGCACGGAATATTGGTGCCATCAGATTCCCTGTGCAGTACGACTGTGTAACCCGGGAAGAAAATGAAAGGGGGGTCATGGAGATTTATTCAAGATCTCTGTCCTCTCAACAATATTTTCGAAGCAGAGTTTCCTGTAGTTCCAAATTCAGCTACAATGATATGATATGATATGGCATTCATAACGCGCTTATAAGATGTGATTCAAGGTGCAATATTATGTAATATCCCAGCTACAGCTAAATATTTTGCAGGCATAGATTTAAAAAACGTGTTTTTCTCAATTCCCCTTCATGAGGAATCACAGGATTTGACCTCATTTTTGTATAGAAATACGTGCCTAAACCATACTCATTTGCCTCAGGGGCACTGTGAGTCCTCCTCAATCTTTAATAGGGTCCTTCAGATGGCTCTGGGTAATGTACAGCTTGAGAGCGCAATAATTCAGTACGTAGATGATATATTATTGTGCAGTGAGACAGAAGAAAGATGCAGAGAAGACTCAGTTTGACTCATGACCATACTAGCAGAGAAAGGACACAAGGTAGACAAAGAAAAGCTACAATATTGTCAGGAAGAGGTCTTGTACATAGGACAGCTGATCTCTCGAGATGGAAGGAAAGTGACACATGAGAGAGCGGAGGTGATTCAAAATGCTCCTAAACCTGAGACAGTAAGAGAGATGCAACAAATGTTAGGCCTATGTAATTATTGTAGGGCCTGGGGTTTTCATTATACAACATACATTAGACCACATTTTAAATGACTCAAGGAGCACAGGTGGCCAAGAATAAAATAACATGGACAGAGGTAATGACAGAGGGATTTGAAGAATTAAAAAGAGCAATGTACGCAGCCCCTGTGTTAGGAATTCCATATTACAATGAAGAATTGTATTTGTTTTCACACTCAAATGGAGAGGTAATGACAACAGTTCTCACACAGAAAATGAATTTAGGACATGGACATAAACCATTAGTTTACTACAGTGGGATTTTAGACCCAGAAATGAAAGGACTTTATCCTTGCGAACAAGCTTTAGCTGATGTCGCTTTTGTGTTTGAAAAAGCTGCAAGTATTACAATGGGGTGCTCAATGATGTTATTTGTCGTGCACACCCTATTTGCTATTTTAGAGAAACCCAGAAGTACATTGACTACACAAAGAGCATCAGGATATGAGGTTATTATTTCAAATCCGGCAATCAAAACTGTTAGATGTAGAACAGTGAATCCAATTAAATTGTTTTGCAGAATTAATAGGGACAGAGGTCTACATACACGGCTGCACTACGTATACTGAGTTCTATGATGATATTCCTCATGTAAGAGAAATTACTCTCAGAGGGGGGAGTTCTCTTTATTGAAAGTTATCAAGCAACTGGTGAAAGGCATACAGGGATGGCAGTAGTGAAATTAAAAAAGAATGGTGAATTTGAGGTAGTGACAGGTGCAATATTGCTTTCACATTGTTCAGCACAAGCTGCAGTATTAGTGGTGCTTATCGCTGTGCTTCAGAGATTTGAAGAAGAGGAAGTGACAGTGCACTCTTACTCCGCCTATGTGACGTCAACGGTACATGCAAGATTGTCACGTTGGAAAAGGTGGGGATTCCTATGCGCAGACGGCTCACCCGTGCAACATGCACTGCTATTGGACAAGCTTATTAAAGTTTTGAAGCTTCCACTGGTTATCGCAGTCATGAAGAACGCAGCCCATACTGAAAGGGCAGAATTGATTTCCACGGTAACGAAGCTGCAGAGATGGAAGCCAAAAGGGCAGCATATTTCCCAAACATTTCTAACTCTGATGTATAGAGTGGTAAACAATTGTCAGGATGGTTCATGGTAATGACTGAAGTATTTAGTATGTTATCTATTTTACAGTTAATTGAGCTTCAAGGTCCAGCTCCACAGGAAGAATATGATTTGTGGAAGAGGCTGGGGTGTTCTTTATCCCCCAATGAGGCTATATGGAGACAGGATAGCACTGGAAAGCCAGTTATGTCTCTGGCATTATTGAAGGTGGCATTGGAGCAGCTTCACTACCTCACACACACAAGAGAGAGTCTTGCTGCAACAGTCGCAGAAGACTGGTTCTCACCAGATTTATTGGAACATGTGGTACAGTTTCTTGCAAACGGCATTGTATGCCAGAAGTTCACAGTAAGGCACACCTTAAAGAAAGTGAGAGGAGCAATCCCAAGGCCTAATCACCCATTTCAGCATCTACAAATAGATTGGATATGTTGCAAGTATGCAAGGGACATAGATACATGTTAGTGGTAGTTTGTCCCTTTTCCAGGTGGATTGAGGCAGGTCCATACACACACCCCGATGCTACATGTGCTGCCAAGTTCCTCATGCGTGAAGTGTTCCCTAGATGGGGCGCGTGTGAAGTCCTGCGGTCTGACAATGGCCAACATATTGTAAATTAATTATCTGAACAGATAATGCTTCCATTAGGCATAAAACACTAGTTTTCGTCTACTTATCACCCACAGGCCAATGGTATCTGTGAGAGACTAAACATACTTCTCAAGGAAAGGATAGCAAAATTGAAGATGACTCTGACAAAGACGTGGCTGCATTGTTGACCACTTGCTTTGTTCGCACTGAGAAACCAGATTGGTTCAGATCACCAGCTGACTTCCCATGAGTTGGTGACTGTATGCTGCAAGAAAATACCCCTTCCTCCTCTCACTAGAATAGAAAACTGATGCCCACAGTGTAGCAAAGGCTTTAGGTGATGAGATGCAATATTAATGGATAAATATGACCGCTTGTGCTTCTTTCATTTCTCAACAGATCAAGCAGAGGAGGGAAGGGTCGAAGAATATTGAGGAAGAAATCAAAATCAATGATCCAAGTAAAGTATTAAAGCAGCCTAGTTTGTACTCAGGGGACGAGGTGCTAGCGCGAAGTTTTGTGCACACTTGGAACAAGCCCCACTTTGAAGGAGCATACCTGGTAGAGGGAGTCACCCCCACAGCTGTTAAATTGAAAGGAAGAAGATCCGGACTGCACCTGAATGACGTAAAGCTAAACAAAGTAGAGACCCTGACACCTCCGACAACCACTGACTGTGAATCAAGAGATGAAGTTCTGCGCATTCCCACCAGATCGGCTGCCAAAGCCATGGACAAAGAATTGATAGATTGTAGAATATTCTGGAACAAAGGGACATTTCCTAAAGTTGAGTATGAAGTGAAATGACTTGCTGCAGTTCCAGAACCTCTTTTCAGCTGAACTAAAGACAGATAATATATCTCGAATAAGAGACAATGATTGCACAGTATATTTTATACTGCCTGAAACATTAGAGCAATTTCAGAATAATGTTCAGTTAAAAAAAAGGAACGATGTGCCATAAACAAAGCGACAACGTACATAGATATAATACTTCATGTTACCTATAACTGTAACATTGCGTACATTTTTGCATGCTATTTTAACCTATACTCTCAAGTCTTACCCAGCTCTATTAAGACAAGACGTGGATGCGGTTACATTTGTGGGGAAACCTAAAAATGGCCCTATGATTTTCAGAGTCATCATTGCAATTATCCTGCAATATTTGTTACAAAAAGAGAAGAACTCGATAAAAGTGACCTAAACACACATTGAAAGAAAAAGTAAAGTGAATGTTTCAGAGGATAAGAGATACCATGCCAGTGAGAAGACCAATACATCCATTTGGATTGATGCTTATATTATCATTTTGTACAATGCTTTGTCTTTTTTTCCTCATTATTACAGCTTTTCGACAGTTGATTCTTAATAATACAGATGAAATATTAAGTGATGACCCTTCTGTGGTTATCACTAGTAAATGTACAGACAATGTTATCCCTAATATTCCTGAACAAATTGTTCGATCTGAGAGATGCTGCATAAGATATTGAGGATATAAACTCATATCTCATACCGGTGACATATCTGTCACACTCAAAATGCTTGCATTGTCTTTTTTGTTATCAATCTGCAGCAATAAGTTCCCAATGTGTCTGAGGCCACGTTATCTGTACCAAGTATTATGTTTCTGGGCAGGATGCTCCAAAGAAACTACTTTTTCACTACATCTAGCTCTGTGCCCCTGACGACTAGTGCCATCCTCATGTTATCATAGCATTGCCAAATTCGTATATGTACAAAGTGCAAGGCCCTTTGCAAAGTGCATCCATAGAGGTCTGCTGTTCTAATACTTTTTATGGGGAATTAAAACTAAGTTACTAGTACTCTTTGCTGGTTCAATCTGCAAGCTACAGTATTCTAAGCAGAACTAAATATGTATTTATAACTCAGTCATTCGTAAGTGAAAATCAATATATATATAAAAGTGAAAATGTGTGGGTTTGTGGTTTTACGTGTGTATCCCTTTACAATTCCACACTGTTTCACCAATCTAGACCAACTTTTACACAGTCACTTGTTCGGACCCTCTGGACATTACTGACTACATGACATTTGGACAACCCACCCCTTTCCATGGATTTCAGCAAGAGTGAAAATGTGTGGGTGGGTTTGTGGCTTTGGTATGTTCCCTATACAATTTCACACTGTTTCACCAATCTGCACCACCTATTGCACAGTCACTTGTTAGGACCCTCCAGACATTACTGGCTACATGACATTTGGACAACCCACCCCTTTCCATGGATTTCAGCAAAAGTGAAAATGTGTGGGTGGGTTTGTGGCTTTGCGTAGGTTCCCTATACAATTTCACACTGTTTCACCAATCTGCACCACATATTGCACAGTCACTTGTTAGGACCATCCAGACATTACTGGCGGCTACATGACATTTGGACAACCCACCCTTTTCCCTGGATTTCAACAAAAGTCAAAATTAGTTTGTGGGTTTGTGGCTTGGCAAAGCATTGCTTCTTATACAATTCCACACTATTTCACCAATCTGCACCAAATTTTGCACAGTGCCCTGTACCTATAAGGGAATGAAAGCCAGAGCAACGCCGGGTATATCAGCTGGTGTACTCTCAAAACACACACCTCACTTGAGAGGTTGTTTTGCAAGTAAAAGCAAATACAGGTAAATTCAGGCATCTAGTGTTTTTTTGTATTTCCTGCTATTCAAGGCACTATAATGCTATTGTGTTACTCTTCTCCTGAAGTACATAGCGCTTTACTCATTTAATAGCTTCAATGCACTATGTTCTACAAATAGTATCTCGACAGGCCTGTGCTAGTTTGTTTATATCAGGGGAATTCTAACATGTCATGGTATCTTATATGTTGCTACCCTACCCCGGAGGGCAAACTGGGTGTCAACACATAACAGGGGTTAACGCAAATTCTGCTGAGATTACTGTGTACAGAGGACTTTGATTAGCACATGGAATACCTTGATTTCCGGCTGACGTTAAAAAGAAAAATTGCTATGTAACCAGAAGACATGCACAATTCGTGCACACACACTCTCAGCATGTCCTCGGATGTGTAATATGGCTGTGAAGGGCACCATTGAAGCCGTGGTATCAACTCCCATCATGCTTCCAGCCTGTGTAATTTTGAAAATTGAGGCCCTCAAAGGAAAATGGCGTGATGCAGCACAATTCAAAAATATTATCATAGCTCAGTAGGTTAATGCAACTTCTACAGATCATATGTGTACATACATTTTTGCTTAGGTTACCTTATACATTTGGTGTCGTGTTCAAATAAAAAAGAATTGTCTTTATCATGTGCATGACACTGGTTTATTCTTTATGTGTTGGGGATGACTTTGTATGTTTTTTTCTTATAATTGATATATATTATAGGGTATTATTTTAATTTTAGGAGGCATATGGTGTACCTTTTTCTCTCTTCAATTATGCAGTTGCTCTTATTCATTGTTCTGAAAAAGAAATACATATAATAACATTTTAAAAAATAAAATCATCCTTCGAACAGCTGTGAACAAATGTTCTTAAAAATGCATATGTGTTCCACTGGGTCCTGAAGCAACCGTTTAAACATATTGGAATTTTTAGCAAGGCATAATGTGTTTTACAGTTTAGTGGCTTCTAAGAACTGTGCATAACCGTGTATTTTTCAGATCTACATAACTCAGTTAAACACATTCAGTAGAATAAAAGTAATATTAATAGATACAGCCTTATTTCGGTCGTAGAACCATAAAAGCATCTCAAAGCAATATACAATAATACGTAGTTATTCATTAAACACTGTTGAAACATAATAAAACTGTTAATATATTATAAAAGTATTGTAAAAACATTACTATTCATACATACTAAAAAAAGGATGAAAGACTGAGTCCAATTCGAGCCTGTAATCTGTGGGCAGCACATATTTCCACAGTTCTTTATTTATCCCACTGATCTTTATTTCCTAACAACTCTGTCTTCTTATTTACTTGGATTCAATGCCAAGACATCAACAAGACAGTGGCTGAGTGCACGCAGGTCCTAAATAGATTGACCGGTTTTAAAACCGGTTACAAATTACTGTGAATTGCTTATAACACCTGCCCCCACCCCCACTCTCACATGGTGAAGGATCTTGCACAGTTGTCCAACTCCAGTCCTTTAGGACTGGAATGCTCACTCATTTTCAGAATATCCCTCATTAATATTCATGAGACAAAATGTGCATACATTTAGATCGTTGTATGCAAATTTATCCCATGAATATTAAGGAGGGTATCCTGAAATTCCAACATGCTTCTGGCCCGTGAGGCCTGGAGTTGGACAGCCCTGGGTATAGGGACGAGCAAGTGAGAATGTTCACATGAAGGCATCATGCACAGAGAACAAAATGAAGGCTTCCATCGCAGGGAGCCAAACTCTTGCATGACCATTGAAAAACAAAGACCACCCTGCGGATCACACAGGACAGATTGCTGTGGCCAATCACTGAAACAGCTAGACAGGCCTAAAACAAAATAACCCTCCTGAATCATGCAAACAGGTAAATACAATGAAATAAACATTAACAGAGTGACATTCAATGGCCTCTGACGGGCGGGCGAGGGTCTTGGAGACAGCTTACAGAGTGGGGGTGTCTCGTCGTTTAGAGTGTGGGGACAACATGGTAGGCACTACTGACGTGGGCCAAACATTTTGCCACACTGAAGAAAGGTGGCATGCAGAGGTGATGAACAAATGACAATAGATCTAAAGGAAAAGAGATGCCTGTAGGTGTGCTTAGGGCAAGGATAGGCCGTAGCTGCTGGTGAACTTTTTAATTGGAGGGGCATAAGTGTTTCTGACAAATATGTGGGAGCAACCGAGTGTAGCCAGGGAGCCTGAACCAACCAAGGGGAGCTCAGGTGGGTTCTTCCCGAAAAACATGTTTAACATAATGGCTAAAAATGGTGCATTTTATCCCACACTATTTTCTTTTAAAGTGGATACAAAGCCACTGTTTGCAGTCGGCTTTGAAGGGTAACTCCAATAGGTTAAAGGCACCAACACTGCACAGGAGTCTTCTCTAATGCATTTTCTTGAAGTCTTTTCCAACAACATATGCCTGTATAAAAAATATATGCATGCTGGCTGTGCCCGTACATTTCCATGCCTGTGGCCTTAATATCCGCCAGCTTTCCCATATGAGAACATACTCATGGTGGCTTTGCACAAAATGCCAGTAATGATTCTATGAAAACCCATGTCCATGCTGGCTCTGATAATGCATGCCATTGCCCTGCATATGAACATGCTCCTGCTGGTTTTTGCAGTAAAAACGCAAGGCCACATGAGGTTAAAATGTTGATATATGTTGATTTTTTCACAAAGCAGCCATCTCTATTTTAACAACTCCTCGTTTAAAGTCCCACCCCATAATTATGAGACATGAAACAGGCTGTGGTGAGTTACATTTGAATGTATTTAAAGAAAATAAAACTAAAGCTGGTCCGCCTGATTTATGTGTGGAAATCACTACAAAACATCACATAAGCTTAGTCCCCCAATTAAGATGGGCCTGCCTGTGACAAACTTGCTAAATGCAATACAGTACTCTGTCACACAACAGAACTTTAAAACATTGTTTTCAACAATTCTAACATTAAATAATACAACGCCACATCTAAACAGTACTCGATTATGTGGGCATAATGGCCTGTGTACTAAAGCTTTCTTCAATTAACACTTAAACAAAATCAACTTCAACCAATAAATAGGAAACCCAGCATGTTTTACTTTCCCCAGAATCAAAAACTAATATTGGTACCAGTGAAAATTTGCATTGAAAAATACCATTTATATACACATATTTAAGTCAATTAGCTAACTCCCCTGTGCAAATGTGGGGTTGTGAATTTGGAATCTATGTGCTATCAATTTAGAATGCACAGGATGTCAGTCCACACATCCAAATTGGAAAGTACGTTTCTGATTTCCCAATACATGGACTTCACTTTGTGAATCAGGTCCCATTGTTGCGGAGCCCCTTTCCTAGTGTGCTATGTCAAGAGGGTGCTATTATGTTCGGATTATTTTCTTTTGGAATAGAATGAGGATGGCTAAACTCTTTTCACTACACATTCACTTTTTAATGTTTAAGGCACTCACAAGTGTCAAATTATCAAGCAATTTTACATTCAGACTTTAAAGCATGGCCACTGATTCATAGTCCACGGTATAAGACTGTACCTGTGAATACTGAAGGATCCAATTTAACTTTTACTTATAAAATGCTACACTGTCACCGCTGGGAGGTTTTCTCTGTTCTACACAGTCAAATACGAAAAACTGTCCTGACACGGAAATTACTTCTAAAAGGAGCTGAGTTCCTATTACTTACTCTGTCAGCTATACAAGAGTGCTCTACGGGATACAGAGACTCCGTAATAGTTTAAATCAGTATTTATGGAGAATGTATTAATGAAGTAAAGAAAAACCACAGCTGAAGACGTGTTCATCTTTGTCAACTTTGCATATTGCAAACATTATTTAATCTGCATTTATTGTCGCAATGTTAATACCTGTATTCAAAAAATTAAGACATACATAAATGTATTGCTTTCCATGTAAAACAGAATTGTTAAAGCAATATACAGAAGAGAATTCTCACAAACATACATGAAACCAAAAAGAGTCGCAAATAAGAGACATCAACATCCCACAGTTGAATGTTAGAGGACACAGGAAAAAAATCCTGTGCATTTGGCTGATCACATAAACCTAAGTTATGTTCAGAAATGCCTCTCTGTCTAGCTAGACACAGAATACTTTTCACTTAAAATACTGCCACAGGGACAGCATCATGGGCTCAGAGGTCTACGTAAGTCTCAGTACTTTTTGCTAAGAATGTGCAGCCACTCTTCTGTGTATTTATATTAAAGCACATGGGCTATACATTTTGGCGGTGATGATCAATTAGTGCTGCCATCCTCAGGACAGGAAAGGGATGCATAACCAACTATCAGGTGGGGAACCTAGACCTCTCAGGGGTTATACAAATCTCGGACGGTCCCCTCTGAAAGGAGTGCCCCCTAGGGACTCAGCATGGCAATGTTTCTCGGGGATTTACCTAATTATATTTGGTTTGTTTATACTCACTTTGAATAATTATTTAAGGTGAGAAGTCAGCAGAGACCCTGAAATATTCCCAGGGAATCCACAGACAGCAGGGATCTCCTACTGCCTTCATCCTTATTTTTAGAAAGCAGGCCTGCCTCAGGTTAAGTTGGTTCAGAATACCTCATGGACAAGGCCCCATTTTATAGGTAGTAACCCAATTCAGAACTCATTTACTGGTGAGAGGTGTTCTTTTTCCCTGCAGATTTTAATTTCCGAGTAAGATCCCTATTCCTTGTGTGCTCATGCTTTGACTAATCGCTCATTTTCCAATGCTTTGTCATGGCTATGGCATCATTGTGGTTGGTCAAATCTTTCCATTTGCTTGCTCAATAGTCGAACACTCCCATAAAATACACACCTCTATTCTTCACTGGCTTATCATAGTTTGATACATATGACCAGAAAATGAAGGGGGGGGGGGTAATTTTCTCTTAATAGTTTTGAATGTAAAACCAATTGTAATATTCCCATAGCAACCTGTCAAATCAATGACATATCAATTTCTATAATCCCCCAGACAAAACGCACATCTGGATATACAGCATATGTGTATTGTATTGTTTTTCATAAAGTTATTAATACTCATTTTTATTTTGTGTTTATCTTATTGATGAAAGCGCAGACCTAGCTTGAGAGCAGCAGAGCGCTGTACAGATAGTGGGTAGCTGCATTTGGGCTGGCATGGTGTCTCTGCATCGGTATGTTCGTCCATTGGAATTAGTCCTTGGTCAGGTGTTGTTGAAAGACCCAGAATTTGAGAGATTTGCAAAATTAGAGAATTGTGGGGGCATTCTGAGCTGACACCGGAATTGAGTTCCAGAGAGGGGGTGCATCACAAGAGAAGGATTGTTTGTGCGTCCTCTCTTTATGGACGAGTTGTGATTCAAGCTGGTTGGTTGATTTGCTGCACGAGGAGTGTGTGCCACCAGATGTGTAGATCTTTGCTGCCAGATATGCTGGTGTGCTACTCTTGACTGCTTTGTAGATGATAAATGCAGTCTTGAGCAGTATCCTGGCTTCGAGTGGAAGCCAATGTAGTTTGCATAGGATAGGGGTAATTCAGTAACATTTCTGTGCTCCCGTAATAAGACGTGCTACAGCATGGTGGACTGCTTTTAGGGGACCCCAGTGAGCTGCTGGAAACTCTGTCAGGAGAGCATTTCCCCCATCAATGTGCCAGATCACAAGGGCCTGCATTACGGTCTGGAAGTCGTATGGCGGGATAAAGGGTTATATTTTTCAAAGATTCAGAGGCAGGCTATTTGGGCCTTCTTGGCTATGTGTTTCTGGAAGGACATATTTCTGTCAATGGTGAAACCCAAGGATATTGCTGAGTATGAGTATTGTGGATCAAATCCTTATAGGCGCTTATCATTGAGCCATTGTTGTACAAGTTGTTTTTTACTGGGCATAACGATGAAGATAAATCCAGTCTTGGAATGGTTTAGTTTGATGTAGGCAGTCGACATCCAGGACTGGATGATGGCAAGGTAATCACAGAGACGAATGATGTCCTGCACCCTATTTACTCCTATACACAATAAGGTATCCTCTGCATATTGGTGGAGGACTATATTGGGATCTGTGAGGAGAGTTCCCAGAGGCTTCATGTAAAAAGGATTGGTGAGAGGATGGAGCCTTGGGGGACTCTGCAGGAGGCCTGGAGTAGGTTAGAACATAACATATTCATCTGCAGAGCCTGATGTCTGCCTGAGATGTAGGAGGTAAACAAATTCAGGAGAATTATTTTATTAGGTTTTAATAATCCTACAAATATGCTTGGATTCAATTTTTAGAGGACCAGCTCAGAGTCACAACAAAACTTTCAATTTTTTGTAACTAGTTTCTTAGTAGGTTTTTTTAAATGCAATAGTAATGTTTATTAATATAGGGAAACCCATGATGCTAGCATGCCGTTCAGTTAATAATTAATCTGGGTTTGCTGACAGATGCCTCTCGTCCCCATTAGGCTGACCATGTGGGTGGGTTTTTATGAAGAGAGAGAGTTCAAAGGTGTCATTGTAAGTGCAGAAGGTCTGTTTGAAGCTATGCCTTTGGAGAACAGGCCTGATAATTATCAGCCAACACACTGTAGAACATTTGTTTGTGGAATGTATTTATGAGAATGTCTTATTCTGAGATTAATTCCCAAAGGTGGGGGCTGCTCATTAAATCGGATTGAATGTTCATGATTAAAGGCAAACACAGGTTATACATTCCAGATGGTTAAGGCAAGTCTTAAGGGAATCTTAACCTCCACCACATAGGAGCCTCTATGCAAGGCTGAAGTGAAGAAGTGAGGTTGTCAGTGATTTCACTGGAAACCTAACCAGAATTGCCCCAAGCCAACTCATATCATCATATGTTTCTTTATGCCTGACAGGCCTATTCACTTCCATTGCAATTATAAAGTGTAAGCCAATAGAAACACCATATTTTGCCATGTACCTAGTAAGGATTTTTTAACTTTCAATACATCCATAATTGGAAGTTTAATTACAATGACATCTTTTTAAGCTCATTTTCTCAATATTTTGCTTCACATTTTCTGCTGATACAGTTCCATGATGATTAATGATGAAAAACAATGCACCACTGCCCATCACTGACATTTCTACTTTGTAAATCCTAATATATATTTAGTTTTAGTGTAACAAAGGTACTATTTTCAGTACTACCTGCATCCCGGCTACATCCTTTTCATGGTAATTAAAAGAAATACTTACACATCAACGTCACAATAAGAAAATATATCCTGACTGGCCCACAAACGTAGGGCAGTCACGCCACGTAATAACACTTATCATGTTTACTTTACTCTTTATGCCCATTAAAATATGGTATGTCTGGATAAAAAAATATTTCCACATTGGCCCGCCAACGTGGACCAGTCTTGCCACATATTAACACTTATGAGGTTTGCTTTACCGTTAATTGCCAATGGAAAATGCCTTTCCCTGGGTGCTGCTGCACAAATACTGCCACCCCCATGCTCAATCCGTGGTGCACTACCCGATACACAGGCACACGTTCAAACATTCTTTCATTTCTTTTGTTCACAAATGCATTCATACATTCATTCATTCCTTGCACTCGCACACACATAAAACAGGCACTCTCTCATTCACTCGTGCATGTGTGAAGATACAAAAACTCACATTCACATATAAAAGCATGCTTGAATGCACCAGACACAAATACATACATAAACAAAGAAATACATTTCTTTTCATAAATGCCACCTTCCATGAAGGCCATCTGGCTCTTGCACAGCACAAACGGAAACCTGGAATCTGACAGAGCTTTCTTGTTCCTGAGAACATGTGCGGTGGAACCGCAGTCCCTCCTTGATGCCACCCCAGGAGACCTATATGTGCAGGGAGACAACGGAGTGCCCCCTAAGCACAGTTAGCCCTGCACTTCCCCAGCTTGCATGCCAATGGGCTGTTCAAAACTGGGGAAGCAAAACACCCCAATCCTTGCATGCTCAATTAGGCATGAATGCAAGCTGTTAAAATGAAACCACATTTCCTTTTGACAGTTAAGCCAGCGTAGGTGCACTGGGGAGCACTTTTGCTGGGTTGGCTTTGGCTTGTCCATAATGGGCCACGCTGGCGTGTTGGCACCCCATTGCCCATTAAGGATGATCCTCCATTGGGGATGGGTGGGTTTCGGTGGTAATGGAGATGGTGATGGCAGGACAATGGGAGTCCCGCAAGGATCCATTCTCTACCCCTTGATCTTCAATCTTTGCATGGAACCTCTTGGAGTCCTCCATGCTCCATACAACATCCACATGAACCAAAATGCAGATGACACACAGATCTACATCAAGATCTCTTCTATCGAAGAAATCTGCAGGCTCAAGTCCTGCCTCTCATTGACTAGTTCTGGATGTCCAGTGCTTACCAAGACTGAATTCCTACTGCTGACCAACAACACCGAACACCGGAACATCCATGCCTGGCTCTCTGCTATGCACCTCGAGGGCTTCACACCCCAGCTGGCCACCTGCGCCATGTCCCTTGGGTTTGACATCGACAGACACCTCTCCTTCAAACAGCCCATAGCTAGGAAGACACAAATGGCTTTGTAATAACTTTCTCTCCTGCGCAAAATCAAGCGCTTCATCTCAGAAAACCAACTTCTGCTTTGCTGTCCAAGCCTTGGTCCTCTCCCACCTGGAGGGTGGCAATGCCCTTTTGGAAGGCCTTCAACGACTACCCTTGCTCCCCTGACATGCGTCCTGCATGCTACAGCACGACTCATTAAAGGAATCTACAAATTCGATCAAATCCCCCTGACCCTCATCGAACTGCACTGGCCCGCACGGCAAACCTGTATCATTTTCATATCCTGTTGCATCATTTTTATTTATTTACTTATTTATTTCATTAGTTGATAGCCCACAGACCCGGAGGTATCATGGCACTAGTACATAGAAGCAAACCTTACAGTTTTACATTTTTTTCTAAAGACATGATAGGAGGCTTCATATTGGATCCTGGTAGGCATGGCGTTCCAGAGTGTGGCACTATACCGTGAAGCTAGTCCCTCATGCTCTTTATCTGGTGTATCTTGGCATGGCTAAGGGCAAGGTTGTAGATGAGTGTAAGCAGAGTGGTTTGGCACATTTGGAGAATCATTGGTTGAGGTAAGTGGGTGCAGTGTTGTGCAAGCATTGGTAGGTGACAGATAGGATTTTAAACTCGATGCAGGCTTTGATGGACAGCCAGTGGGCCTCCTGTCTTACTTGCAAGATGTGGTCCGTACATTGCATGCCCCACACAGCCCAATGGGCATTTTTTTGGATAAGTTGTAGCTTTGTTAATTTGTTGGTGCATGTGCCAGAGAGAATCGCATTGCAGTAATCTAATTTACTTCCAATGATAGCTCTGGCTACTGTAAGGCTGATGAGGCGAGGGATTTGTTATGTTTTTGCATCAATAGCTCAGAATCTAGGTGTACCCCAGTGTTTTCACATGGCTGGAGACACTGGTAATGTTTCCATGAATGGTAAAGAATGCAAAAGCTGGGTCCAAGAGTTTGAGCCGGTACAGAGAGCCTACAATTAGGGGTTCTGTTTTATCATCATTCAGGCATAGATGGGGGGTCTGCCATCCAGGCCTGAATTATGCTATATAATCTATTGATATTGTCTGAGTCAATGTTGTGGTTACCAACGAGTTTGAGTAGGACTTGGGTGTCGTCTGCGCAGTTGGTGTAGGGGATTTCCAGGTTGTCAAGGTGGTCGAAGAGGGGCTCTGAGTGAATATTGTAGAGTGTGGGTGATAGGCACGAGCCTTGTGGTACCCCATAGGTGACGGATAGGGTCTGCTACATCAGAGCCACCGAAGATCCTAAAGCAGTGTTCACAAAGGAAGAAGTTTATCCATATACAATGCTGTCATCCTGAAGTCTCAAGCTACCTCACTGAGAACATCAGCATCTCTGGAGGTCTATCATTCACTAGAAGTAAAGACATGTGTAGACTTGATCTCCGCCGGTACAGGAAGGAAAAAAAACAGAAGACAGGCCTTCTACGTCTATGCACCAATACTTAGGAACCTGCTCCCCATAAACATCCGACACCCTTCTTCTACATTTGAGGAAGGAGCTCAAGACCCTCCTTTTCAAGGAATGGCTCCTCATAACATACAGGTTTATAGTGAATAAGTCGAATTCCAAAAAGTCGAATGCAAAAAGGTCGGAAAAAAAAATTTGAGGGTGTTTTCTTTAAAAAAAAATTTAATGGTGGGGTTCCCTCCATAGCCCCCCATTTATTTTTGCTAGCTAAAGCGAAAAACACATAAAAATAAAAAAAACACATTCAAGGTTTTTTTTCGACAATTTTTTTTCGACATTTTTGGATTCGACTTTTTGCATTCGACATTATGACTGGCTACCGTCCATACACCATCCACTCCCCACCTTACCTGAGACTGGGTGATCTGATCCTCACTGTTTCTTTCCCTGGTTACTTGTGAATCCATTGGTCGCTATTGCCCTCCCTCTCCGGTTGTTAGATCCCCACTCCCTTGTTTCTCTGCTCCCTAACCTTATTCTTTCCCCTATGATTGTAAAGCGCTCTGTTGCTTCCCGAAGCTAGGTCTGTGCTCAATAAATACCTTAATAACAATAATAATACTGGGCTATGAATAGGTGGGTAGATAGCGTGAGGTAAAATGCATGATGTGTGTGTATCCTTCCTTGAATGCCATCTAAGCCTTCTGCACTCTAATGACACTAATCTAACCCCTCTCTATGCATTCCTATTCCAGTAGTTTTCTATCACTAGGTATGAGCCAAAAGTAAACGGTAGCATGGCTTACATGCAGTTGGGATAGAAATCAGTGCGCTACTTGGTTCTGGATTTCATTATCCCAACATGCACATCGATTTGTTAGGTGGCCTATTTGACGGAAAGACACATAGACCAAAGAAGCAGTTTAAAGAGATGTTATTTCTAAAAGTAGCAAAAGTAAATAAGTTCTTCTCAAACAAATGATAGGACTGCCTCTCCTTAGGTAAAAATACGAAACCAAATGATGAACAAATAACAACGTGACCTTTCCTTGGGCTAAAACAAGTGACACAAAAATGGTGAATTCTCTTCATGTTTCGTTATGTAAGCCAATACGTCAGGTTCTGGAATCAAGAGTCTCAAAGTCGAGGTCCCTCTGCCATGCAATCCACAGGAAATGATAATCACTCACAGACTGTGGTGCTTTAAGTGCCCTCAACAAGTCCACAATCTGGAAGTGGTTTTCTTCTTCACTGGTTCTGCAAGGTGTTGATCTAAGTAGAGTTTTCCCACGGATATCCAAATACGGGTGGCCACTAAAATGAGGATGATGGTAACCGAGTATTATCCCTGAGGTCAATGCCCAGTTTTTGGGAGGTTAGCTGGGGTCTCGGAGAGTGGGAACCCTATATCTACCTCAGGGGCTTGCTGACTATCCCCCAATTCCCCTCCTTGTTTATCCTCTTTGCATCTTTGTGTCAATCGCATTCCTAGGGGTTCCTTCCGCTCTCTACCTTTCCTTTCAGTATTTACTGCTCTTCACTCTGGACTCCTGTCATCACCTCATCACAATGTCATGTGCTTGTGCCCCCTCCCCTGCCAACTTACCTATCAAATGTAGGGCCCTCTCTGCCTCAGCCTTTCTTCTCGAATACTCCTCCTCCGCAGTTTATTCCTTCTTCACTCTTTCTATTCCTCCTCACTGTCCATTGCTCTTGGTGTCTCTGTTCTCTTTCCACTCCGTCCTGCCCTCTCCCCCAACTGCACCTGCTCTTAAGGGACTCCTCTCACCTGCACCTGAGTCCCGCTTCTCAACCTCTTGGGTCACTGTCCGTCTCTTTCTCCCCAGCTTCCTTGATATCTCTCCTCCTAGCCTCTTGTGTCTCTTTCTCCCCAGCTTCCTTGATATCTCTCCTCCTAGCCTCTTGTGTCTCTTTCTCCCCAGCTTCCTTGATATCTCTCCTCCTAGCCTCTTGTGTCTCTTTATCCACAGCTCCCTTGATATCTCTCCTCCTAGCCTCTTGTGTCTCTTTATCCACAGCTCCCTTGATATCTCTCCTCCTAGCCTCTTGTGTCTCTTTATCCACAGCTTCCTTGATATCTCTCCTCCTAGCCTCTTGTGTCTCTTTATCCACAGCTCCCTTGATATCTCTCCTCCTAGCCTCTTGTGTCTCTTTATCCCCAGCTTCCTTGATATCTCTCCTCCTAGCCTCTTGTGTCTCTTTATCCACAGCTCCCTTGATATCTCTCCTCCTAGCCTCTTGTGTCTCTTTATCCACAGCTCCCTTGATATCTCTCCTCCTAGCCTCTTGTGTCTCTTTCTCCCCAGCTTCCTTGATATCTCTCCTCCTAGCCTCTTGTGTCTCTTTATCCACAGCTCCCTTGATATCTCTCCTCCTAGCCTCTTGTGTCTCTTTATCCACAGCTCCCTTGATATCTCTCCTCCTAGCCTCTTGTGTCTCTTTATCCACAGCTTCCTTGATATCTCTCCTCCTAGCCTCTTGTGTCTCTTTATCCACAGCTCCCTTGATATCTCTCCTCCTAGCCTCTTGTGTCTCTTTATCCCCAGCTTCCTTGATATCTCTCCTCCTAGCCTCTTGTGTCTCTTTATCCACAGCTCCCTTGATATCTCTCCTCCTAGCCTCTTGTGTCTCTTTATCCACAGCTCCCTTGATATCTCTCCTCCTAGCCTCTTGTGTCTCTTTATCCACAGCTTCCTTGATATCTCTCCTCCTAGCCTCTTGTGTCTCTTTATCCACAGCTCCCTTGATATCTCTCCTCCTAGCCTCTTGTGTCTCTTTATCCCCAGCTTCCTTGATATCTCTCCTCCTAGCCTCTTGTGTCTCTTTATCCACAGCTTCCTTGATATCTCTCCTCCTAGCCTCTTGTGTCTCTTTATCCCCAGCTTCCTTGATATCTCTCCTCCTAGCCTCTTGTGTCTCTTTATCCACAGCTCCCTTGATATCTCTCCTCCTAGCCTCTTGTGTCTCTTTATCCACAGCTTCCTTGATATCTCTCCTCCTAGCCTCTTGTGTCTCTTTATCCACAGCTCCCTTGATATCTCTTCTCCTAGCCTCTTGTGTCTCTTTATCCACAGCTTCCTTGATATCTCTCCTCCTAGCCTCTTGTGTCTCTTTATCCACAGCTCCCTTGATATCTCTCCTCCTAGCCTCTTGTGTCTCTTTATCCACAGCTCCCTTGATATCTCTCCTCCTAGCCTCTTGTTTCTCTTTATCCACAGCTTCCTTGATATCTCTCCTCCTAGCCTCTTGTGTCTCTTTATCCACAGCTTCCTTGATATCTCTCCTCCTAGCCTCTTGTGTCTCTTTTTCCACAGCGTCCTGGGTCTTGCTTCTTCCAGCCTCCAGGGTCTCTTTACTCCCTAGCTTCTGATTTTCTTCACCTCCTTCAACCATTCTCCGGTTCTCCTTCAAGTCCACTCCTCCTCTTCTCTCTCAGTCACCCACTCTTCTATCCTCAAGCCACAGCCAAACCAATCTCCTTCTGACTTCCAGCATGCTCCTTCAATCCACATGTGCTCTCTCCAAACTCTCACGCCTCTCTGGCAAACCCACTCTCTCGTATAGGGGCCCGACCCCTCCCATTTGGTCGTCTCTTCCCCTCTTGCATTCAGTTTAGTGGTATAATTACATGTTGTGCAGGATTGGTGCATTTTAATGCGTAAGCCGTGCTCTTCCTGCTCTCCAGGCCACGTCCCACCCCGTGTGAATTTGCAGCGAGAGCTGAAATTAGCCATGAGGCCATCTTGGTTGTGCATGCGTGCTGAGTACTCCGAGGAACTGAGCAGCACTCATCATAGAGTTTTATAGTCCATGATTCCTGACATTCAGTTACAGGCTTGCAAATTTTGATTGGGTAAGTGAGCTGTTGAAACTCTTTTCTCTGTAGGTTATGTCTCATAGGGATGTACTTGCACACTTCCCTGTGGCTGCAGAGATTGAACCCGATCTCCTAAAGGGGCCATGTTGGTAGACTCTTGACACAAATCCCAGTGAAGCATGTGGGAGAGGAGGGGGTGGAGCAGGGATTCCTCCCCACACTGTCCCTGGATCTTGCCGAATGTATCAGATGGCCACCACCAGGCCAGAATGACACCCTCGGAGTGGGTGAGTCGGGATTTGTATTATGTAATGGAAGCACACATCCAAAGCTCTGTGCCAGGCGCAGCTCGTGAAGGGGTGTGGGGGGATAAGTAGTGGGGTTGTGGGCAGTGTCAACCATCCCGTGACTTGAATAGTGGTTATGGGTTCTGATGTGCTCCTGCTTAGCAGTGCTCCGATGCTTATGGGTCGCTCTTAAATAGCAGGTGTTCAGAGATGGCAGCAGGTTCACCTTGGGAGTGCGGCATGACTGGCAGGAGGCACGCAGGTGGTGTTGTTAGGTTATTTTCATTGCGATGTGGGCTGAGTGGGGTGAACTTTGGCTAATATGGCCCTCCTGCCTCCTAGTGGTGTTCCCATCACTGAGTGTGGTCTTAAGGCTGAACACCCTGACACTCATGGAGTGCAGGTGATCGATGAGTGCCAGGGTGCCCCTGCTTGTCTGTCCATTCATAGCTAATGGTGGCTATGTTTTTATTATTTACTAAACTCAGACAATGCCATCAAAAATTGATCCAAGATGTGCTTGGGAGTCCTGAAAATTAACAGTTTACCTACAGCCACATGTCACGAACAGCATCCCCTCCCTGAACATCTCATTCTGTAAAGTAACTTGCAAACCAAATCTAGTTCTCTCTGCCTCAGCATCTGGATGGTAATTACAGGTACTGGATAAAATGCCAAAAGATAATGGAACCTGTCTGTTCTCATGAAATGTGTTTAAGTTTCTGGATAACGATGCAGAATAGAGAGAGGGAGACAGGCAAACTTTGATCCGGCAGAAAATATGAGCAGGCGAGAGCGGAGAATAATGGCTGTTTCTCTCGGCCGCTCTGAGGGAGATGTTATGTCAGCAGGAGGCGAGGAATGCACTGGGGCTACTTCTGAGGCTCCGGGGTGGAGATGGGGCGAATGTTTATGCCTTCGACAGTCTCTTGGCCCGCATTCTAATCATATGGTGATAAACGTGTAATGCCTAAGATTGATCTGTGTTCAGTGTGCCTCTTCGTGCCTTCCCACACAAAGAGAATCAGTTTGACATTCCAGCAAGCACTGATGAGCCAATAGGTCTGTATTGTTTCCACAAATATTGCGTGTGTGTTGTGCGTGTGAGTGCATGTGCGTGTTTGTGCATGTGTCTATATATGTGCGTGTGTCTGTGTGCATGCGCATATGTGTGTGCACACGTGTGTGCATGAGTACGTGCGTGCGTACATGTCTCTGTTTCTGTGTGTGCATGTGTGTGTTTGTGCACGTGTGCGCATTCTTATGTGTGTTTTGAGATTGAGAATGGTCCATGTGGAGATATTTGCAAGACTGCGTCAGTGGAGCAGGTGATGCTCCTTGTTGGTGTCTTAGCGGAGACGTTAATAATTAACCAAGAGCAATGTCTGGTTGCATGTACCTTCTATGAATTAAAAAACATGTAAAAAACGATTCACCATGGTGGAAACACTAAAGCACCTTGTGGTAATATGGCTGATGCTGCATTTTAAACGAATGTTGTGTTTTAGATATCTCATTTATAGTCCTCATTTTATAGATTATGAGGTTTAATGGTCGTATTTATTGTGTGATCACTCAAATAATGGATTTATTTCGCTTTTGAATTTTTTAAACGCTATAAATGTCAGTAGGTCTGGTCTTGTATTGTACATGATTGCTTCGCTGAGATGATAATAAGTATTTATTGCTGAGGACAATTGCTTTTTCTAGGATCTATTCGTCATGTTTTTCTGTGTGTGTGATTTTAAATGACGAAAGTGTTTCCTTTTTTAGATATATGTATGTAATATCGTAAAGGTATGTTATGTACCATAAACAATTAAATAAAAACTAAAAATCTCTCGTTTCATTCCCCTGAAGTGCCCTACTGTATAAGCTCCTGCATTATAGGGACGCTTGAAACCTTCTCTGACAAACACAGAGAAAGGGTCGGTGCTTTTATAAGCGACTCTAAGGGACTGCCTTGGACTCCACCAGCAGATAGCACCAGGGGGAGAAATGTTGACTCTAAGAACATAAAATCAGACTTCATTGTTGGGGGGATGTGTGCCAAAATCGCCTAGTGTGGTAGAAATCCTAGAACTGGCCCCGCATGCGGAGCGCTCACCGGTGATTTGAGAGCTCTCTATATGTAATACATTGAGGAGGGGTTCTCTCACGCAGGATGTTGCCTGTACCTTTGTCTTGCATGGCCCAGCCACAGTGGGCACTGTCTATTGAATGACTTCCAGGAATATGATGCTTGGTGCTTTCTCAGCACACATAGTTCATTATAGTCCTCTCTGCCCAAAAGGAGCTGCAGGACACCCTTGTTTGACTTAAAGTGTTTGGTTCTTGAGCCTGATCATTGTTTTATGAAGAGCCATGGCACTGTCACCCTTTTCATGTACATCGTTTTGGACCTACTTGACCAAGGTGTTGCAGTAACACTTTGAATCGCTATCACTGTACAGTCTCTCATTTGTCATGGGACCACCCATTTCAGGGATCTGCATCCTTTGTCTCGGAACATGTTCTGGACTAAAACTCCCATAAGCCCCGGCCAGCATAGGCAAAGGTGAGGAAGCATGGGAATCGTAGTCCAAAACATCTGTACAGTCACAAGTTGCATACCCCTGACCCAGGGGAACGGCTGCTTTGTCTATTGATTGTCATGCGTTGTAGACTCTGAACTTCTGGACAGCAAGCTCATCCCTTCTTAGTACCCAAACTGCCATGAGGATTGTTTGCCTCTATCTCGTCTGGTCACTATTCTAAGACTTATAGTCAGCAGTATTTAAGAGCTCTGCAGCCTGAAGCTTGCCAGATGTTTTAGAATTTGACTTGTGTGTTCCATGACCATTTGCAATGCTTTACAGGGCTAATAGAAGTTGTTGTCAAAAACATCTGGAGAGCTAAACATTTGGGACCTCCATTTCGATGAATACATTGACATTGGAGCTGAATGTAGGTGAGAGATATTGCTGTACAATTATGCTATTGTTTGGAGATTGGTTAACGTTTTCTTTTCAGACGTCTTGCATTAGCCATAGGTGTGGTAAAATTAAGTCATCCAGTTTATAACGCAAGCAACCACACAATGGAAAGGGACGCACCCCAAAGAACTGGTAAGAGGTTTTAGAGCATACAGGAGAGCATACACATGCACCAATATATATTTTTTATTTTTTTATTTTTATTTACATTGCTTATAGGCAACTTGTGCTTTTACAAGAAACAAAGCAAAACGACTTAGTTTTTGCACATGTGTCGCAGTAGAGAGAAAAAGAAGAAAAACAGTTTTCATATCAATCAATGATCTCAAGTTCGCTTATGCTTTACTGATCAGATCCATTGCGACTTTTACATTTTTTGCTGTGGCAATTGTCCATCGAATATTGTCACCCGAAATAAGGCGCCCACACCAGGCGTCTTCATCTCTCAAATCACAGTCCGAAAACAGCGGAAGAAGATATGCTGCTCTAACATCCCGGGTAACCGGACACTGCATCAGAAGATGGCGCACTGATTCCAGCTGGTTTATATCTTTACAAAGTCTACACGCACGAGTTGTGGATGATGATCAGATGGCCAGAATCTCGCGCGTATACAGAAGATTTCATCGAGCTCGCAGGAAAAAACTTCTTAAGACGTTGTCTAGGAAGTTTACCACATAGGCCATTTTATCCTCTCTTCTGAATGAGAAGGGAAGACGGGCCAATAATTTGTTGGTTGCGACCTTGTCCAAAGTGTTTATCCAATCCGCCACATCCATCTTGGTCTTTACTCTCTGAGGATTGTAAATAAGCATTTCTTCTGTACATGCTAAGCTGTCCAGCTAGTGCCTCCTTTCTTTTATCAACCGATTTAACTCCTGGCAAGTTCCTTTTGAGACCTCCTTGGCCAGTAATTGATAAATCTGGGGACTCTCTGGGATCAACATTTTTCTGTATAGTTGCATTTTGTTGTGGTCCACCATTGCGGCCAAAGAGAGGAGACCCAATTCCCAGCAAATTGCTGATATAGATACTGAATTGGGAAAACCCAGGACTGAACGCCAGAGATAACCCTCCAGTTTGGGCCATAAACTGGCTGGAGTTGTTAGACTAGCCTCCATTCCGTATACAATGGCTGGGATGACTTTTGCTTGGTTAAATTGGATAGCTGGGAGTAAAGAGAATCTCCCAAATTTTTTGTCTAAGACTTTTACTTGAGTCGTTAGGTTTCTAATCTTGGCCCAAAGAGCAATCTGCATTCGAGTATCATTTTTTGAACAATCAATGGTAATCCCCCGGTACTTAAATTCAGTCACTGTTTCGATTTTTTTTCCCTCTAGAAACCACGACGATTCAAAGTTCTTTCTCGGGGCTTGCTTAAGGTCATGATTTTTGTTTTACTTATGTTGATTTCCAAGTGATTTTGCTTAGTGTATGAAAGCAGAGTATCTAGCTGCCGTTGGAGGCCGACTGGTGTCTGGTCCATTAATATTAAATCGTCAGCATAGAGTAGTCGTGGTAGTAACTTATCACCTATCTTCAGAGGGAAGGACCGGGTTTTTGCTGTGGAATCTTTATAATCGCCTAAAAAGGCGATAAACAGGGCAGGCGCTAAGGGACAACCCTCCTTGACCCCCCTGTATGATGGAGTTTCAGCTGATAGTCGCCCTTGTCGACTTAGGCGCACTCGCATACTTGTGGCGGTGTGGAGGGCCTTGAGAGGGTCCATGATCATCAGAGGGCATTTCCAGGTTTTAAGTTTCTCCCAAAGTTTCACTCGATCCACCCGGTCAAAAGCCTGTGTTAGATCCACAAATGCGAGGAACATCCTAGGGGCCACGGCTCTGACCTTGCTTTTAAGAATGCTCAGGAGAAAAACGTTGACTGCAGTGTTTGTGCCCTTCATAAACCCTGTCTGAAAGGGATCAGCACAAGGCGATTGTCTTGCCCATGCCTGAAATTTAACAAGAAGGAGTGAGGCAAAAACCTTTCTGATAGTGTCTAATAAGGCTATCAGGCGGTAGTTATTAGGATTCTCTTTGCCTTTTTTGAAGATAGGAACGACTACTGCCGTCGTCCATGAGGTTGGAATTTCTTTTAAATCATGGCATCGTTCGAAAACCTGGGTGATAAATGGTAGCCACAACTCAGCATGTAATTTAAGGCCTAGATTTGTTAGACCGTCGGGGCCAGGAGCTCGAGATGGTTTTAGTGCTCTTTTTAGCCTTCTCCACGTCTTTCTTCGGTCCACCAACACTTTGTCGTAGCTGTGTTTAGGCAACAGGCCTTTGTTTGATGACTGCATGGAGTTTCGACAGTATTTGAGTAAAAGAGGTTGATAATCCATCAAAGGCGTCTCACTTTCACCAACAGCAGACCTAGTTTGAAAGGTATAGTTCTTTTGCAATTCGACTATGTTGGCGGATGAAAGTCGAAGGCGACCTTGTTGTTTGTCTTGCACAACAGAGTAGTTCCAAATCGGACAGTTGGTGGAATTTAACAGCTAACTTCAAAGGTTGAAATGAGAGGTAGTAGGCAATCCGAGACAAAGATGTAGTCCAATGTGGCCGAGGAAGATCCTCTTTCCCAAGGAGGAATTTGCGGGACAACTTTGCTAATACTGGAAGCATTGTGGAAGTTTCTTGAATCCATCAAATCTATCCAGGCTTTACCTCTCTCATCAACCTGCGACCCAGGAACGACTTCCGAAGTCGGCCTATGAAATGTGGGGCATTTTGCATTCAGGTCCCCCCAGATGATAATATTGGAGATCTGTTGAACTGTGCGGCAATCATCGATTATTTCAGCCACTAATGCGCAGAAAGCTTTGATTGTTATTATCTGAGGGTTCCAATAAAGGATAACGATGGCAAATATATCTTTGTCTCCTTTTTTGAGGACCTTTACCTTTACTCCATGATAGAAGTGACGCCAGATGGTTATATGACTCAGAGACTTTTTTTTCGATAGTGATCCCAGACCCTGATCGTGTCGCAAGGAGTAAACCAGGCGAGGGTCTTCCGAACAGTCCTTTAATTGCTGGAGCGAACATAACCGTATAGCCATCTAGTGCTGGTTTGTCCATGAGCCATGTCTCTTGGAGACATATAATATCGAATGTTCTTAGATCAAGGCGCCCTGGCTGGGTTAGGTGATGATAGCCTCTAGTATTCCAGAGCCCATCTTCAGAGGGGTCGGTTGCTGGTAATCTGATGGGAAATACTTATCCACGTGGTTCTCCAAAGACAGTGTCCTTAGTTACTTCTGCCTTGTGTGTTTCTGCATGGCTTTTGGTAGCCAGGACCATATACCTCTGGTGGACTTTGTGCCGGATACTTACTTGGTAAGGTCAAAGAGAGAGACGGTTTCTTTCTGTTGGGCCCGTTCCGTGTTGGCATTCTGGACTTCCTACGGGCGCTGCTAGTATTAGACCTATGAACTCGAGACGAGAAATGTTCATGTATCGTGCCAGACCTTTTGTTCTGGTTCTCGGATCTGGCCGGGGTTCTGATGGTCGATCTGTATTCCTGATCTCGGTCTGCATTCCATGGGGATTTATCTCTTTGTCTCATCGCCCGGCGGGTATAATTACCCGCTCTGTAGTTCTTATATAAATCCTCTGTTCGGGAAACGTAATGGACCTTTCTTTTCTCGATGGACCTTGTCCTAGATCCTCCATTTTTTTCCGGTTCAAGTTTTTCAAGTTCTGTTAACCTAAAGCCTCTTGTTTGTGTGTCGCTGTAAATCTCTGAATGGAGAGTTTGGATCACCTTTGATTTAATGTGTAGATACGCTTTTGCCTTATGTTCACAATGATGAGGTTCGATCAAGGTAAAATCCTCGGTTTTTAGTGATCTTAGATTGGTGATTTTTGTAAGAAGAGTGAGGACAGTCCTTCGATTAAGGACGATTTCCTCCCTTGAATTTCGGATTTGTTCCAACTTAAATGTTCTTGTCTGCGTGTGGTTGATTTGCTCTCTATCAGGTGTTTGCTAAGGTTGAATGTAGTTCGTAACCTGTGAATATGACTGGGGAGCTCCTGAACCATGAGGATTGGATTGAATGCATCTCCTTGTATCGTTAATTTCATTTCGATAGATCTTACTTAAAGGAGTACGATCAGAAGATAACACTCATTCCGGGCTTCTTACTCTATGTGGTAGGTGATTTTGCAAAGCGCTAGCTCTGGATAATTCTCCATTACTTGTTGACAATTTATGGATCTCCTTATTTTCAGCTCGCTTGTGTTGCTCTTCTGGGTTATCTTCAATATCAGAGGTTGAGCGCTGTTTTACTTCTTTTGAATCCTTTGATCTATTCAATTTTACTGGTGTAAAGGTCAGATCTTGGCTGGATTCATTTATGTCCAACTGGACTGTCAGGTTCATTAGATCTTCCCTCGACATAAAGTCCTCAACTGTAATTGGCGAGGTTGCCAATTTGACGATCTCCGGATCCAGATTAGAAGACGATTTAAGTCTTTTTGGCGTTGTCAAAGAATGGTTTTGATTTGAAGTGGGTAGTGACTCGCCCACCATTGATTTCACCACGGGGGAGTAGACCTTTTTACTATAGGTGCTTGTTCCGTTGATTTTAAGATATGGGTTGTTGTAACTGTACCTTTCTTATTTTCTTTAGTCGACAGGCCAGATCTTAAGTCAGACTTTTGAGCAATGGCTTCGTCAACCCCTCGTTTGCCGTTAAATTGGGTGGCTCTGGAGATTGATCTAGGTTTAAACAGAGCCGGAATAGTGACATCTGATGCTGACAGCGGGAACACATTAGTGACTAGTGCTGATGAGTTTCCATTTTGAAATAGAGCACGCTGATTTTGGGTGCTCTTGAAATCTGATATTTTTAGTTCCAAGCGAGATTGGTATTCTGACGATTTTTGTTCTGCTGCTGTGATATATCGTTCCAAAAAGATGAGCTTTGCATGCATCATTGCAATCACAGTTGTTTGATCTTTTAAAGAGTCGTTGATTGTCTCATAAAGTTTGCTGAAAGGTGCTAGAGCAATAGTGACTGTTGACATAATTGTCATTAAGTCATGCTTTTTTGATGGAGTATCTCTTGCAGTTGGAACACCAAGAGCACTAGGTCTGAAACTCGTTTTGGAGTAGTGACCCGACGAGTGCCTTCGTAATGGTGGACTTGAGGTCATAAAAAAGGAAGAGTCTTTTTCTGCATGGTCATTACCTACTGCCAGGCGCTTTGGATTGTCTATTTCCATTGTAGTGAATTCTGGAAGAAATTCATCATTCTCGGGCACGGGTACTTCCCGAGCTTTTACAGGTTTACTAGGTAGTGGACCTAGCTCGTCCATTGAGTCAAGTTATAGATCATCTGGAGACACTCCGTTTTTTTTAGTTTTCTCAGGTTGCACATTTCTGTTTATCCTCGAGGCTAGATCTTTCGACAACACTCTGCTTTGGGGTTGAGATAACTAATCTGTTCTTTCAGCTTGTTTTGATCCAGTGTCCAATGTTAATTGAGGGAGTTCTCTCAGGGGGTACTGGATGTCACCGTTTGTTTCCCTCCCTTCTAGGATGTATCTTGCTTTGCCTAGTAGGCCGTATACAGGTACGAAAAGCCTTGCTTTTGGTGAGAAACTAACATGTACGGCCTGAGACTTGCCATTTGTAGATGCCTGAGGATCTATTTTCCATGCTTTAATTGGAGGCGGGTCCTGGATTGCCTCCAAAATTTCGGCATTAGACAGTTCTGCTGATGAGGCAAACTTTCTCTTGCATTGTTTTTTAAAGAAGTTCTTTAGTGCCGTCGATATTGGAGGAACAGTGGAAGACTTTGATCTGGCACTTCCTGTTTTCCCTAAACGCATGGCGTTAGGGGCTTGAATTTTTCGGCCTGGATCGAGTGAAAGTCAAATGCCCTGTTTATTTCCCAAGTAAGGACGTAAGGGCTTCTCTTTTCCGTTTTTAGATTGAGTAATATGTCTTTCTAACATACGTGTTGATGAGGGCTCTGCAGCAAAACTCCCCAATTTTGTGTTAATTTGGGGCATTTGCTGATGGGGTGTCCCTGATGATTTTTTTGTCAAAGGAAAGGTCAAAGGTTGTTCCATGTAAGGCTCAGAATGGATATTTGCCTGAACTGTTACCGAGGAGATGCACTTTTGCGTTCCTAAGTCTTGTGGATTAGGGGTTTCATCAGGTTTCTTCCCCTTTACTGGAGAGTCCAAAGTGTTAGTTGGAACTTCATTGATTGAGGGATCTATGAGGCCCAGCTGAGTTTTTGGCATTGATTTAGTTTCAGTCGTTTTAGTTGGCTGGGGTCTGTTGCTGCAATTAATGTTGGGACCCGAAGTCTCACTTGCCCTCGTCTGGTGCAATATGACAAGATCTTCTCCACACTTGTCGATTCCGACTTGGCTCGAGTGCCCCGAAGTTGCCCGTTCATGTGATAAATTGTCACGCTCTTTCGTTATTGCTGAGTCAACAGGCAGTGTAACTTGATCGTCAAATGAAATGTTTGCTTTCGGGTAGGGTATATAGTTTCCAAGGGGGCAACCCGAGGTCGATACATCAGGTACCGCTGACCCCTCCCACACCGCCACCGACTCCTCACCTATTTGGCGGCCTCCTCGTTCGGCTGTTAGCTGTAGGTTCGGGGAATCTGCCTGCACCGGCTGGAGCGGCGTCATTGTCGGCGGTGAAGAAGTTGGGGGGTCAAAAGAGGAGGAAGGCGGCCCAGGCCTCCGGCCCCCAAATGGAGAACCTGGTTGGGGGGACGGTGACTCCGCAGATGCCGTCCCTCTGTGTCATCAGCTCTCGATGGAACTCCACACCCGGGCCCAGCCCTGGATTCATCTCGAAAAGAACAAGAACAAACAGCAAAGGCGGGGCTTGATGGAAATAACTTCGCGTCTTGTTCACGCCTTGTTTTCAAAGGTGCACCGTTGCATCCAGGCACGCCTCCCTGGTGATCTGCTGGTCTCGGGTCCCACGGCTCCCTCGAGTCCCGAGATCACAGCAGATCACTTTCTGCCCCACTTTCTGCTCCGCGTTCCGTGGCGGAATAGAGTTCTTGTGGAATACGAACACAATCCAGCGACAGTAAACACGCCCACAAGCAAAGGCAATGAAAGAAAGCTTGCAGGGCTTCAGAAGTCTACGCAGGCACCGCAGATCACTTTCTGCCCGACTTTCCGCTCCAATATATCCAAAGAGGAAGATATCTTAAAGGGGCACTTGGATTTGCAGGAAAACACTATATATCAAGTAGGAAAGGGAGGGAGCAAAGGATCAGTAAGGGAGACGAGATGGATGAATTGGAAAGTGGGGCGTGGAAGTGGGTAGTCAATGTAAGTGTCATTTATTTTATGCCCAGTACAAACGGGTAAGTAGGCACTTGTAGGTATGCAGAGGAAAGAGACAACAGGGATCCAACACCATGGAAAAGATAGCTGACCTTGACTGGCACTCACGAAACACTGAGAGCAGAACAGTCAGGGAACATGCAGCAGCCATGCACCCAGGGTTACATTCACCCACAGACATACAAGCAGGACAGGACAAAGCACATGTTCCTTGTTTACAGTGAAAAGAAAGAAGACACAGGATGTCGTAACATGTCATCCTATTTTACCTTAGATTCAAAGGAAGAAGACCCTAAGAAGGAAGCAAAAGACAGAGCCAAAGACGGATGCACTCTAATGCACACACCAGGCTATTGACATGACAGTAAGGATAGACGAAACAAGGGCACGGAACGCGAAGTGGAGAGGGAGGTCGATAGTATGTGCCCTGCAACCAAAAAAGTGATGGGTGGAAGGTTTTGAATTAATCTGAACCACTGGCACTGCTCTGGGCAACCACCCAGACCACTGTTTTTCAGTCCTCTTGCGCAATTGTAAAAGGGGTCCAGCCATATATGAATCAGGCAGGCACTGTCACCAATGGTAGCACCCCAGCCCGAACTGCTAGGCCAAGTCCCTTCTGTACGGAAACACAAGCAACCCCAGGCACGTTTCAGCCTTGTTGGGCCTCCTCGTTGGGTGCAGCTTAGTTCTATATGGAGCAACATCTTCAGGTTTCGTCATTGGAGAAAAGATATTACAAAGGGTATCCACATAAAGGCAAGGTGTGAAACAGTTAGAAGTGGAGTGAGACAGAGGTCAGGCCTGCATTAACGGGAGGAGCTGAACCACAGATGCTGGAGGAGCGCACCAGGCAAGAAAAAGAAGGGAGGCCGTAGAATCCTGTGTCCCTGGTAGGAGAAACGTATAAATAAAGCAAATACAGGTAGCACAAGTAGCAAAGACTACATCTTAAATATCATAGCTGTGGGACACTAGCAGTGCATGGCAACACCTGTCAATAAATGATATTGGAGAAGCAAATATGCCAGAACCAGAATAATGAACATTAGACAGAGAGCAGAGAGAAATACACATTGCTGATGGATGAAAACACCTTCATACAATTCGTGTGTAAAAATAATTAGATAACATATTGACTTTAAAATTGCTGATAACTGATGGCAAGATAATACAAGATTATACAATTGGAAGGGCTGAGAGTGGTGAGAACTGGGCTACCAGGGATGCAGTAAGCGCTGAGTTCTACGTGGGCAGTTTTGCCAAGGCTTGAGCGTGCGCAGGTCTTGGAGGCTGAGAGGGGCGAGAACCGGGGTTCCTGGAAACTCCAGGATATGCCAGGTTCTATGTTGCAGAATTGTCAAAGGCATGCACCTGCGCAGGTTCGTGCTGGAGGCTGAGAGGGGTGAGAACCGGGGTTCCTGGAAACTCAAGGAAATGCCAGGTTCTATGTTGGCACAATTGCCAAGGGTGTGTGCCAGTGCTGCTGCGCGGACCAAGCAAAGCTTAAGTGAGTCACATGGTCAATCCTGGAAAGGCGGGTGTGGCCCCCACGTTAACCTAGGAATGCTAAGAGCATGTGAATGCTGGTGGCGCTAGGACGAACCAAGCCCAAATGCACGTGGTTGAAAGTGTGAGCTCGAGTAAAGGTTACAAGCAGTGATGTGTGTAATGCGGACATGTATGTATTGCAGAGTATATGAGGCATGTGTGTCTAGGAATATGAAGATACTGTACCCATAGTTAAGGAGTGAATATCCATCTCCCCTGATTTGGAGGGAGTCAAAACAGTTGGTACAATCTCGGTCGGTAGTAGAGGTTTTAGAGGATAGATTTCTTCAAAGTACCAAAGTTCTACAGCAGTAGTTGCAAAAATAACAATTATCATTATCAAAACACAGCAATACGTTTTCGGGGCCCAGGCACATTGTTCATTGTCCAGGCACATTGTTCATTGTCCAAGTTGGTCACCCCCTTATTCACAAGTCCAGTGCGGGGAGCAGCAGAGGAGGTGGCAGGCATTGTAGCTCCTCAATCGACGACCCCAATGTTCGTTGCTGGCGACGCTACGGTCGCCTGATTTCTTAGTCCTTCCCAACCCTAGCCAGCAGAATCCCTTTTTCTTCCTGTTGTTCAACAGAAACTTTCTTATACAAAAGAAAACTTCCAATCACTTCTCTTTTTCCCAAATGCACGGAAAAACCTGTGCCGTAGTTCTATTTTCTTCGTCGAAGGTTGTACCTGATGGTACCCAAGATTGTTTGATCCGAAAACAAGGCGTCGTCACTTCCTGAGGGAAGCGACATATCAGAGGCGACGGAAGTCGCAGAACTCGAAACAATGTTTTCCGGAAGTGATTTTTCAAAAGAGTGCGGAGACCAAATGGACTGTTCCCCAAGCTCCACGGGCTCAGAGAAATTCTCCGACGCACTCACAGCGCTGTTTGCTACTCCAAGATCAGGGACTGTAGCATCAGTGAGGGGATCTGCTTCTTCTGTAACGTGTGGCGTCGGGTGAGGAAGTTTCTTGACATGCGTCGCGTGGATCCAGTGTTTCTTCCCAGCCACCCGCACTGATGTCTGGGTGACCAACAACACCTGGTAGGGCCCCTTCCAACGAGGAGCGAGACAGGAAGACCTTTCGTAGGCCTTCACTAGGACCCAACGTCCAGGCTGTATATCGTGTCCTGGGCCCGTGAACCATACAGGTAAAGCCGAATACACCTGGTGATAAATGAAATACAGGTTTTTAGTTAACTGGTTACAGTAGTCTACAAGCAATACCACCTCTCTCAGGGCTTTAGGTTTTTGGAGACCCCAAATGTTAGCAGGTCTCCCCATCACTACCTCAAATGGAGAAAGCCCAGTCTTAGTTTGAGGTGTGGTACGCATAGCATAGTGGTTTTTGCAAGCTTATTCTTTAAGATACCATTGTGTCTTTCCACCAACCCAGCACTTTGAGGATGTCTAGCTGAGTGAAATCGTTTCTCAATATGTAAAGCTGTGCATATCTGCAAAATTACTGCTGCAACAAAATGAGGACCATTGTCCGACCAAATTACCCTTGGGAGCCCAAAACGAGGAAAGAATTCTTTTACCATAATCTGTGCAGTGGTCATGGCGGTCGCATCTTTAACGGGAAAAGCCTCGACCCATTTACTGAAGGCACAAATAATTACAAGAACATATTTCAGATTGTTACACCGTTCCATCTCAATAAAATCAAAGTGAATGACCTCGAAGGGAACAGAAGGGGGCCCAAAGCTTCCCCTTGGAGTTACTGTCCCCTTACCCACATTGTTCTATAAGCAGATCATGCAATTTTCGAACATGGCGTTTTGCAGTATCCAAAATCTTGTCATGCACCCAAACTTGTTCTAACATTTTCATGATCTGCTGAGCACACACATGCGTAGGATCATGTGCCATCGTAACCATTGCCAGTGCATATGAATCAGGGAGCAACCATTTTCCTTCACATGTATCCACCCAACACCCATCATCATCTAGTTTCCCCATTCCTTCGGCCCACCTTTTAGATTCTTCTACTGTAGCATCAGTTTGAATATCCCGCACAGACCCAATACCTTCATCCATTACATAGGCATCTTTTGTTTCCCTTAGCGCATACATGTCTGTGCTAAGGTCGGTAGCCGTTTTCCTGGCTATCAGGTCCGCAAAGGCGTTCGCTTTTCCCACATCATCTATGACCTTATGATGTGCAGCACATTTCATGATCGCTAACTGCCTAGGGAGCGAGAGTGCCGAGAGCAATTGCACTATCAAGGGGCCATGATGAATCTTAGTCCCATGCGAGGTCAGGAACCCTCTTTCCGACCAGAGCTTCCCAAAGTTGTGAGCTACCCCAAAGGCGTACTGGCTATCAGTATATATATTTACTATATGCCCTTCAGAGAGTTCACAAGCTCGGGTCAATGCTATAATCTCTGCGGCCTGCGCGGAGTTATGCGAAATTCTCTTAGTTTCAACAACTTTACTCAATGTAGTAACTGCGTAAGCAGCTGTAGATGTACCATCTGAAAGTTTGAAGCAGGAGCCATCACAAAACAGCTCCCCTTCTGCATTGTCCAATGGAATAACTAAAAGATCTATCCTACCCTTCGTTTCTTGTTCAGTGGTATAGAGACAGTCATGTAATTCTTAGTCACCGCAAACAGTGTTTTGCGGGAAAGGTAAGAGTTCAGCCGGATTAAGAACACAACACCTCTTAATTTGAATGTGCGGGGCAAACAGAATTAGTTCATACCTTGTTAACCGTGCAGAGGTAAGGTGTAGCGTTTGGGTTTTGTTCAATCTACAGAGTGAGGTACCATCAAAATCAAATCATGGCCTAGGACCATTCCCTCACTCTGTTTTACAGACGCGGCAGCAGCAGCGACAGCTCGCAAACATCTTGGCAAAGCGCATGCGACAGGATCAAGGGCGGAGGAGTAGTAGCCGCACGGCCTATTCTTCCCTCCGTGTTCCTGTGTTAACACAGCCAAAGCACATCCATCACATTCATGCACAAACAACACAAAGGCCTTGTCATGATTTGGAGTACCCAGAACCGGTGCAGAGCATAACGCAGTTTTGAGAAGCTCAAATGATCGTTGATGTTCCGATTTCCATGGCAGTGGCAGAGAAATGCCCTTCTTCATCAAAGCCAACATCGGTTTTATCACTAGCGAAAAGTTCGGGATCCACAACCTACAGTAAGAAGCCATACCTATTAAGGATCTGACTTCCTTCTGTGTATTTGGAACAGACATGCCAGAAATGTGTTTTAGTCTTTCAGGTGTCAATCTTCTCCCCTCCTTTGACAGGAGGTACCCTAAATAGGCGACCTCCTGACAACAATATTGAAATTTTTTGAGCGAAGCTTTATGACCATTTTTTGCTAGATGAACAAGCAACAGTATAGTGCCTTCCTTACAAGCACGTTCAGAGTCTGCAGCCAAAAGCAAATCATCAACATATTGAAGCAGTGTACAAGTAGGTGGCAACTCAAGGGTGTCGAGCTGCTCTTTCAAAGCTCTACTATAAATGCTTGGACTTTCAGTATACCCTTGAGGTGCCCTAGTGAATGTAAATGAGCGTCCCCCAAGGTGAATGCAAACAAATATCTACTTTCCTTATGTACAGGAATGCTAAAGAAAGCATTTTTTAGATCCACAACGCTAAAGTGCGTAGCTGTAGCAGGGATCATTGTCAATATCGTCGTTACATCAGGCACGATTGGAAATTGTGAGGCGACAACTCTGTTAATAGCACGAAGATCAATTATGAACTGGTATGGGATTGCATTGTCGCCTTTCTTATATACAGGCAAGATCGGGCTGTTATACAAACTACCTGTAATCTCCTCGATCACCCCACGATGCACAAAATCGGAGACAATGCATTTTAAAGCACGCTCGCCCTCAACTGATATTTTATACTGCGGAATGCGTGGTAGTTTAACTCCATCTTTCAAAACTATTTTAACAGGCTCAATCTGTAGTATCCCGACATCATTGTCGTCAACCGCCCATAAACATTCCGGGACAATGCCAAACTCAGGAGGTAAAGGTCGAATCAGAAACTGAGAATTGGGAAGTTGCTGTGGTGAAACCGTCAGCCGGACTCCATCAGAGGAACAATGAATTACTGCATTCAATTTCTTTAACAAATTAAACCCCAGCAAATTCTCTCCACAGTTCGAAGTCAGAAGAAAAGGGCAATGGTCCGTAAAGGGACCCAAAGAAACAGACACCAGTGAAGAAACCGGACAAACAATTGGTATACCAGAAAACCCTACGGAAACATTGGTTTGCCCTGACAGTGGAATGTTTGTAACCCGAGAATGATCAATGGAGCACTTCTGTGCTCCAGTGTCTATCAAAAACTGGTGTCTCCCATTCCCTACTAATAATTCAACGTAGGGGCCTTTCTGATTAACGGGAATAGGTGAAGGTTCCAAACCCTGCTTCGGGCAGTCCTAATGAAATAGAGTATCGTAAGAAGGAAGCTCTTCAGAAAGTTAGGCAGCAGAAGGGTGATCAAATATGTTCCTCGAGTCCACACTCGAGGTCTGATTTTCCCGTGAAAAAGGTTGCTGTGGATCTTGCAAAAACTGACCTCTATCAGGGCCACCTGCTCCGGGGTGGCCCCTGGGTCGTCTACCCATACTCCCAAACGCACTGTTTGACCTTTGTCGAAGGACGGGCACTGTGCTCGCCAATGACCTTCCTGGCGGCAATAAGCACATTGATTAATATTCACAGAACTCAAAGGAGCATTTCCTTTTGGGACATACTGACCTCTGGTCTGTGTCGTGCCTCCTCTGGGGTTTCTAACAATTTGTTGTAATAATACTTTGGTTTTCAAATCTCCCTTCCTCTTTTCTATTTTCTCCTTCTCATTATTAACACGGTTCTCATAATACTGAGCCATGTGCAAAACCTCAGATTGAGATTTTGCCTGCCAAGCGCTCTCAGAGGACATAATCTGTGACTGGATGTCGGGCAACAATCCACGCACAAATTTGTCCACAAACAACCTTTTCCTAGACTCTGTACCTAAATCCTGCCCACTGAAGTCAGAAAATACCTGCTCAAATCTATTAAAGAATTCAGTGGAGCCTTCAGTTTTCCCTTGAACACAGGCCGTAAGCTTGTCCCAATTAATTCTTTTCTCTGGAAGTATACTTTTTAATTTTGCGACAATTCTATCAGGCAAAGTAAGTATTATCTGTGGTAGTTTCTCACCTGCTGGTCTTTCCCCATCACTCCTAATCATATTAGCCCACGTATCTCCCAACCCTGGCACATCGTCTATTGTCCGAACCTGCTTCCATTCATCTACGGGTAGGAGTACAGGGAATAGCAAGTCAATATCACTTAAGGTGAACACAGAGGACTGCAAGGCGGACTCTACCTCTTTGTAAAACCCCGTAGGGTTTTTCCTGATATCGGGAACTGATTGTCTAATAGTGTTCACTTCCTGTCGTGAAACCGGGACGTGAACGAATTGCGATACATAATGTGCAGGGATATCCACAGCGGGTGCACCAGTCCCAGCGTTGGCGGGAATCTCAACCTTTGGGACAAAGGTCGGAGGAACCCCTCTCATAGGCAACTGAGATATAGGTACCTCCGGCCGCTTACTAAGCAACAGAGCCGGGTCGAGCGCTAAGGCAGCCGAAGAAGTGTCGGGCGAAAAAGCCCTTTTACAAATCCCCAACAATTCTATGGGGCAACTAACCTTCTTTCTTACACATTCTTCTTGCAGGTACTGTACCATTACCTGAATTACCTTTCTTTGCATTTCTACTGTATACTGACTATACGTGTCATATACTTCATCTGGCGGAATCGTTGAATCCGAGATCCATCAAATCGCATCTTTGGTACAAATCCGTACTTCCTCAGGTGCCGATCTACGACACGGAAGGAACCGTTTCTGTACATACATACTATCGTCTTCGTCATCCTCATCTCGTGACTTTTCAAAGTCCTTCCTATACCCAAACAATTTTTCCACATGACCATATACTTTATGCTCTGTGTCCCTCGAAAGTGCCAAAGCATTTAGATCTCTCACCCCTTGTGGAAGATCCGAATTTTGTAATCTACCCCACATCACACATAAATGAGTCCCCAAACCTTCGAGAAAAACATTTTTCTCGGGAAAACTGTTCAAATTAGATAATGTGGAAAGAACATTAACTTGATCACCTTTCTCCATACAGTGCTTAGCCCATGCAAACAATTCCTGTTTCTTATCTGCAGAAACAGTATTACGAGTGACGATCTTTGATCCTGCACCTTGATCAACTTTAGTCAATACGGGACTACTCGGGAGCGGAGGTGTAGGTAAATTTAATAAAGGTGCAACTATCGGCGCAGGAGGAAGGGGCGGTGCGATAGGTGGAGGAACAACAACTAGAGGAATAGGAACATTAGGTTGTACAGGGGGAACAGGAATAACAACAGGAACAACAGCAGGAATGGGCAGAGCGCCCAAGAAAGGATCATACGGAGGTGGCGCAGAGGCACCAGGCCTGCGTTCGTTTAACAATTTTTCAATAAATTCTTCGGAAACATGGAAATCTTTAGAGTGATACATTTTCTGGATTCCAAGTGAAAAAGCCCTATCCATATTTTTAACTGATTCTGAATGTTTTTCTTTATCATATAACAACGCTTTTTCGGCATTTGTTTTATGACGGCGTGCATGTTTATCCCTGCTTTTAAGCTGCTGTAATGCTTCTTTTTTCCAATTCTGTAAAACATCAAAGGCTGCAGGTCTAGCCTTCTTTTTTAGCAAGACCGATTCTAGGTATTTAATATGGGGGATCTCAAAACTGCCATTGATTGGCCACTGCAATTCGGAGGCATGTCTGGTCTGTCTGTGCCAAATATAATTAAATACTATACTACCAATGCCATACTTACAGTACATAGTACATGCCGGCGACCCCTCCTGTGGTGCCGGGCGGCTAAATTCCAAAGATTGTCGATCGCTGCGGAACAGAGCCCTAAAGCAGCTAGACAATTTCCCAGGCATTTCACAAAAATTGGTGTTACCTGGTCAATAATTGTGTCTGCAGATACAATACGCCAAATTCAAATTGTCAGGGTTAAATTAAGAGCCGGGTCACGACTGCACCTGACCAAACCTAAGGAGGACCGTACGGTTTATCAAAGAACTTACCTAACGAATTTTACCTTGTGTTTGGTGGTTTCGACAAATCTGCCCGCCTCAAAAAATGGACCCTCGTCAAGATGCCGTGTCAGACCACACGACTATCGTCCAAGGATCGGATCGTGCAGCGCTGCCGAGGTATCGCGTCTCGTTCGGTCGGGCCCGCAGAATCACACCGTCCGATCCCGGTTCGATAGTCTGCGTCAACCTTCAATGATCCGGCATCAATCTTGAGAGTCCCAGTTCGGGCGCCAACTGTGAAAACATAAAAATTGATATGAGGCTGGGAAGCCCGAAAGAAACACACCAACACAGGTTACAAAAGACATACAAGTGCTTTATTAAAAAGCTACAACTGTTACCAAAGTCAATTGACAAACGGATAGCTATTCGGCTCTCAGAGTAACGTAACAAACTTCAACGAAGGTTCGATGCATTAGTAGAGAGACAGTACATTCGGAATACTGGGGCTTTTATATCATTTATCCAGCCCTTGGCCAACCCCCTCGCGGGTTAACCATTCTTGGGATCAGGCCTAGGGTTCCTTGCCAGGTCAATCCTATAATGTATGCATTTTGATCAGTTCCGCTGATACAGTTGTTCATTTACACATAGGTCAGTGATAGGACAAGGTCTCAGTTCGCGACCCCGACAAGTGGCCTGCAGGCATATTAATTATTCGTGTGTGCGGAGGTCACAATGGTCAGAATCTCACTCACAATGTTATTCAGCCTCCATTTTGATGTCCAGGGTGACTTTCACATTACAAGAGAACCTAAAATGGTGGCTAAATCCAAGATGGCGACTTACATTACTTTTCGTTAAGGTCAAGACCTTGCCGCGGAGTCTATTTACATGATATTTTAGACAACTTAGTGTAGGCCAATACACATTCAATTACTGCGATAGGAGGCATAATATTATTTCAATTCCAACAAAGGGTCTGTATCTGCAACCCTAAAGTCCCTTCTTTCTGCACTGGCTGCAATTGGGAGTTAACTGCACTTCCCCGCACTTGCGCGATCTGAATAACACAAGGCCTAGTGAGATCGATATTTTGTCCTCCCTTGTTTACCCCTCCTTGTCTTGTTGCGCCTAGAAACACTTGTGTACAGGCACGTTATAAATGCAACATCATATCATATCATATGATAAGTACTCATGTTCTAAGTAATTTAATTTGTATGATTTGCTTTGATTTGTAAATTTATAAAGTGCATAGCCCATGGCAGCATCCCAGCAAAGAATTGCATCTGGCGCAGATGAGAGGCAATGTAATCAAGCACAGAATGTAAACACTTATTTTAGTAAATAAAGGATTATACAAATAAGTAGGTTTTTAATTGCTTCCTGATTACACTCAGTGATTCAATTTGCCACAGATTTTGCAGAAGTGAATTCCAAGGGCGAGGGCCCATGATGGCAAAGCGTCTGTCTCCCCAGGTTGGGGCTCTGGAGAGAGGAACTGCGGCTCGCAGGGTACGATTAGGGCAATAAACAGCAATCTAAGATGATAAATAGGTCAGCGCCAAACCATGGATGAACTTAAAGACCATACACAATATTTTAAACAAAATCCTTTCCTTCACTGGGAGCCAGTGAAGGCTCCTTCTAAATGGAGAGATGGTGCTTCTTCTGGTTAGTTCAACAATTAATCGTACCACAAAGTTCTGGGCAACCTGCAATCTCTGGAGCTGATACTTTGAGATGCCCACCAAAAGGGCACTGCAGTAGTCCAGCCGAGCATTGGTAATTGTTCCCACCACAACGGGTTGGTCTTTTTCCGCAACTAAAGGCAATAACGGTTTCTAAGTTTTCCCTGAAAATAGACCGATTTAACAATATGATTTGTATGCAAAGTACAGCCCAGACTAGACTGCCATATGAAGGCCAAGGTTTTCACTTTCTCAGTATATTTGGATGGGACCCCAAACATTGTTGGACAGGAAACAGAGTGTGAGATATTGGCCAGTTTCTTCCTTGATCCAAAAACAATGACCTCAGTTTATGATCAAGGCAAGCCACCCATCATCTTCTAAGCATATTCGCTCGCCATATAAAATGAGCAACTGCAAAGATAACCACTAGACCTGTGGTCCCACGCAAGGTCCTGTTGGAAATGCTGTTGCCTGATTCCCAGAGCAGTGCCATCAAGCATGCACACCTGAGGATAGTATTTTTAGGACACAAGAACAGGAGACAAAGGCAATCACCTCCTTTTCCTTTTCGTCAGGACTGCAATGAGAGGGACTGGGCCTGTTTTGAACTTGAATTATAAAGTATGCATTTCTTGGTTAGTGATCCTGTCAAGCTAGGATTCACGCAGAGGTAGACTGGGAACCAAAACTGGACCTTGAAATGTTTGTCAAAGTCGGGCCATATTACACTGCACCATCAAAGATATTGAGCAAGCCCAACCCCTGTTAGAAAGGCTTTTGTTGGCTCCTCACCCTACAAAGTTTGAAAAATAGGTCAAAATAATGATTTTGAAATCACATTTGTCCTTATGTAGAGATTAAAGTGTTTAAATATTACAAAAAATACCAACATACAACTTGCATTGAGAGTGAAATATAGCGTACTGGAAGATTGAAAGCAAATTCTTTGCTTCAAAGGGATGTGAGAAATGAAAAGCGGTGGAGGAAAAGAGGCATTAAATCCCTATAAATGGCTCATCTTCAACTTTGCAATACCCCACCTAGTCGCTCTCAAGCAGTCTAGTTGAGAGCTCATCTCCCCCAGGTTTATTTTACAGATTAATGGTCTCCCGACGCCCTACATTCCGACCAATAGGTTTAAGACTGTAGAACAAGGTCTTCACTGAGGAGTTTAATACCCATATCTTTATGAGTTAGTACAGAGGGGGTTGCCAACTGGGTGTTAGCTAGGAACTTTTAGAAAAGTTTTCAGCACTTTGTAAGGTTGGGCAGTTGAAAAATACCCAGAGTTTGCCTGTACACAATGCTCCTTCCACCGTCTTAGCTCAGAAGGCCTCCAGTAATTGAGTAAGTGAATGCCACCCAAATCAGAAGTTGAAGAAGATAATGCCTCACATAGAGATTTTGAAACTCATGTCACTTTTCTCAACCTGGGCTATCCATGAAAATCTGCTTGACAATCTAATGCCCCGGTAGCCAAATCATTACACTTGTTCGAGAGCACAGTCAGCCCAACAAGATCTATGATTTTAAACACTTCTGTCTTTCCACAACCATGATCTTGATTATAGGTCTTCTGCTGTTAAGATGGAAGTAGGTGGCAGATCCCAGTAGAAGGTGCCATAAACCATTTTCAGCCTGAGAGATACAGAGGCCATTGTCTGCAAAAAGAAGGATTGCGACCTGTGTGTCTTTCCCATCCTTTGGGGATCCCAATGACACCCTGTAATCAACCATCCACATCACTGAAACATAGGTTCCCTGTCTCACTCCCCTGGTTATCCCAAGATACACAGAGACCTCCGACTGGGATCCAGTCTCATCCTTGCCCTAGAGCACTCATGCAGAACCCTTTTCAAACTAATCAAGAGTTGGCCTAGCCCCTCTCATTCAAGGTCTTCCAATAGGCCTCCCCCGATTAACAGAATCAAATGCTGATTTGAGGTTAACAAATCACATTAACATGAATCACTTTTAGAGATTGATGCATTTCACAGTAAGTGACATCAGCTGAAGGCCCTGCACAATGGCACTGGCTCCCTCTCGGGATCCCCCAGGACAGGTAACAAAACTGCTCCTTTCATTGACCAAAAGAACTTGAGCAAAGACCTTACCTGCAACTTACAAAAGGGAAAAAGCATGTAATTCGCCAGATCGCCTTTCTCCCCCTTCTTGAAGATGGGAGTAATCTCTGAGAGTGTCCAGGGTTGGGAACATATGTTGACTTAATGGTAATGACGCAATGTAACCAAGAGCAGAGAAGTGGGACCCAGGTAGTGTGCTCACTCTGAATAATATCAGAGGGGACACTGTTGGAGCCTGGAGACTTCTCAGATGCTTGGGACCTAAGGGCCATCATCTCCTCACCAAGGGAGAGGTGGAGGATATGAAATGAAATAATCCACGGTGGCTTCATTGATTCACTGCACTGCCAGTTTCCAAAATTGATCTTGTGCTGCAGACCGTACTTGCATACAATCTTCAGTCGTGGAAAGCTCTGTATGGCCCATTCCTGGCCCTGCTATTTTTGTGTCCAGATAAGTACTTGGAAACTAGAGAACGTATTGTGTGCTACTATTCACACTCAGTCTGCCGGACGAACCAATGTGGTGCAAATGTACTCTATATCTAATCTTTTGCTGTTGTTTACTGATATTGTACGAGATGGAAGCAACATGTTCACCCCAAAAATACTATCATTGTATACTAAGATAGCTCCCATTTCCATTCTATGTAAATATTATAAAGCCCTCTCATACTGGCCAATGATCCCAATGTTTGCATTTTACAAATATGTGCTGCCATTAAGCTACTGTATGCTGCAATAGCTTGGACTATCCAGTGTTACTAGTGCAACTCCGGATAGGGCTCATATTAGTCATCCTCATACTGGGCAGACAAACACTGATCTGCCCACAAACTACCGATATTCTGATAAGCAAGACCATTCTTCTGAGACAATGAACATACCTTGCCTAGACACTGTATGTTGAATGTTCTTTTTAAATAGGTTTTTGGGGGCGGGTAGCAGTGGTAGTAAATACTCAGAGCAGCATGTGTGCCTTGGATCAGAGGATACTACAGCCATGCATTAAAGTCCCCTATATGCCGAGGATGAAGCAGTGGGACAGGAGCTCTGGAATAGTCCTCTCAACTGTACTATATTTCTGTATATGCTGTAATTACCGTGCTACGTGTGTACAATTAGCTCAGGGCATGTCCTACAGGCAAGGTCCTGCTCCCACCTGCAAGGCTAAAAACCTTGGTGTCATCTTTCGACTCCACACTCTCTTTCTCTCCTCACATCTCTGACGTCTCCAAGAAGTCACACTACCAGCTGCACCTCCTCAGAGGTATTCTTCCCTTCCTCTTCTTCCCCCAGAAGTTCACTCACTCCAGAGCTCTGGTTCTCTCTAGGCTGGACTATTGCAACAGCCGCTTTCTAAATCTTCCCGCTTCCATTCTCCGCTCTCTGCAAATCATCCAGAAAAGGACTGCAAGACTTGTCGTTGGCCTCAAGCCCAGGGATCGTATCCCTCCAGGACTGAAATCTCTGCACTGGCTCCCAGTGGCTGCAAGGATTAAGTTCAAAACCCTCTGCATCGTCCACAAGGCCTTCTGGGGCCTGGGTCCTCAATACCTTCAACTCTCTCTTTCTAAATATCTTCCCTCTCGAGCTCTTGGCTCATCCGCCTCCAACTTCCTCAGGGTCAGTCGCTTCTCCAAACAACAATTTGGTGGTAGATCTCTCTCTCTTCGGCTGGGGCCTCCCTCTGGAACAGCCTACCTGCCTCCCTGAAACTTGAGGAGAACCATCTTCGGTTCCGGAAGCACCTTAAAACCTTCCTCTTTGCTTCTGCTTTCTCTCCCCTCTCCCCTGTTGAAGCCTGTCTGATACTATACTGCACTGGTTACTTGGCCACCCATCTGATCTTGGGCCCAGCCCTGCCATTTGCACGCCTGCACTGCCTCCCCGGCAACCCCAGCACCTGGGGACTGTTTTCTTCATCCCTACAGTTCCATCACCAGCACTTATGTCTGCACTCACCCTGCACTTGCCACCAGCTGGCCGCCCTCTATTTATCTTGTTATTTATTATCTCATGTACTGCACTTCCCCTCTCCCTCCCCCTCCACTTTCCATTTCCCCCTTCCCTTGCACTTGTGCAATCTTAATGACACCTGGCCTAGTAGGATTGTTGTCTGTCTTCCCTCTGTTCCCCCTCCCTTATCTCATCGCGCCTTGAAACACTTGTGTATAGGCGCTTTATAAATGCCATATCATATCATATCATAAGGAACGGCCAACATTAGTGCATTCTATATGTAGACATGTTCCCCTAATCCAATCCCACCCTTCGAAAGGTTTTTGTAATATGCCACATAGGATGATATCATAGATGATGCATCTAGCATTATATAAACAACGTATAATCAAAAAGACATTGTGATCTTCCATGAATCAATTTGATGAATGATAATCCATCCTGCTTTCCGTCATTGAGATAAAAGCACTATTTTACCATCTTCTTTGAGTCTGTCCGGTTACTTAGTCTAATATATTTTATTGGTAATTCCATCTAGCACAAAGACACTTCACAGTGCTAGATCACATTTGGTAGAAGTGCAGATGGTTCAGGTTTAATCAACCTAAACCCCAAACCCAGATTTCTGGATGATCGAACGCTCCCACCATGTGCCAGATGATCACAGAGTTTCCTGCGGGGCGCAAAGAATCACGTGATCACCATACGGTTGCCAGGTCCCCCTTTGATGAAATTCCTGTCCGGTCCCCGTCAGTGCCAGCGAATGAAACGCAAACTGGTTGATTAAGGGAGAGTTGATGCCGAGGGACTCGAGATGAGCCACGGATGTAAGTAGACCATTGCAGCTGGTAAAAACATGGGTGGGGGGACTGTAATTGTGTTAGGTTTTATATATAAGAGACATAAAGAGTAACTGGATTTTGGGGATTATAAAAGGAAGAGAGATAAGAATTCCTCAAATTCACAGGCCCAAGAGAGACGGAAAGGGTACACACTATAGCTCCATATGAGAGCTTTAAGGATTCCTAAAGGCAGACCCAGTTAGAATAGCATGTATCAAACTCCCAGAGAGGGTAACAAAAAGAGAAGTGTTACATTAACTAAGAAGGTAAAGGAAGACGTACATAAGGGGGATAAATATATATATTGAAAGTGCATATATGCAAAAGGTATAATATGTTTGTATAAAGGATAACGTGTTTAAAGTTAACAACAAAAATAATAAGAAATGGTAGCATGAATAAATAAATAAAAAACAATGTTATTTCCTTACATTTTTTGAACAAAGGATTGACGTCAATTTAATAGCTAGAAACAGATAAAACCAAAATATAAATAAAGAAGACAGCTTAAAGATACAAAAAAACAAAGAACGATATAAATACAATTAATTGAAGGTGTAAATGAAGAAGCGATATTTTTTAAAAAAATACGACCAACGATTGAAGCTGCCTGCTCATATATAATAAAACAATATATTTAATAAACTTGGAAGGACGAGGAGAATATTGGGTTACTATTGTTGATATCATGGAAGAAACAATGCTCACACATTTATGCAGAACATTACCAAGATATACAGCCAAAATTAGGCAGTATCATTCTGAATGGATAAAGGGCACGACAAATAAGACATGTATGCCCTGGTTTCCAGGAGGTTTGTGATCAAATACAGTATTATGTAATCTGTTGACATATTTACATGCCACACATAAGGAAAATAAACTAGAGAAAAGATTGGCAGTATTAGAGCTCTAGAAAATGTACCAGAATGAGACAGAAGACCAGTATTTAGGGAGTGGATGCTTGGTCAGCATAAAGGGGAAGATATAACGCCTTCAGCTCCTCTTTTCCCTCCCAAGAAACAAGACGTAGATGATAAAGGGATTTTACCCTCTAAAAGAATTGAAAGCAGCAGCAGGTTATGTCAATCCACAATGCAAACCTCCTGCCTATACTAGTGAAGAGACAGAGGAAGAGAGTAAAAGCAGAGTATGCAAATATATACAGACACGCTATGAAAGTAAAAAGCATGATGAGGAAAGGGATAGACAGAATTAACAGATAGAGACATAGGAAGAGCGAGGGAAAGAAAAAGGAATAAAGGATATAACTGAAGGTACGACAATAGTACAGAATGCATGGATGGTAGGACACATATTGATAGGAAAGTGAAAGAGAAGGAAGAAGAGATGCTATACAAACAAGAAAGGGACAAGGAATGTAAGTGAAGGGAAGAATGAAGAAAATTTGTGGCAAAAAGAGAAAAGGAGAGGCTAGTAAAAGAGAAACAAGAAGAAGTAGAAGCCGAAGGTTTGAAAGCACAAAAGTTACAAAGGAGGTGAGAGGAAAAATAAGGAAAGAGAGGAGGAAATGTACAGAAGTATGAGATTTAAAGATGATTAAATTGAATATGAATGCTGTAGAAGCATGATAATACCCATAGAAACGCAAGAATGAACTGAAGAAGAGAGAGTGTCCCAACCATCCCGTGGAGGATTGCAAGGATTATTAGACATACCAACAGGGAGAGAAGAAGTCTCAGAGACTGTAGGGACAAGGATGCAGAATCTATATAGATGATGGGTAAGGAAGATAAGAGGGTGAACAAGGAGTCCCCTTTAGAGAAATAGGAGGAAGCTTAGATGACATCAGAGCAGGCAATCATAGAATATTATCTATAAATAGGTTAGATCTTGATGATGCGGAAGAGGGCAATAGTCATACGAATTGGGGCATAATAATGTCAGTCGAGCAAAGAAAACAAAATAAGAGGATGCAAGAAGAGGGCGCCTACAGAATTTTCAAGAGAATCAAGTATAGATAAAGGGGTAAAATTGTTAGATCAGAGGACCCTATAAAAAAAACACCAGAACCAATACCACATACTGAATAACCACAAGTACGATCTCACAGTACATGGGATGCGTCCCCACACTATGTGAGCAGATTGAGGGTTTTGTCAGGGAGAAAACAAGCAGTCGATGACAATGCTGCCTGGAGACGAAGGAGTGCGAGTAGGTATGACCATGGACAAGGGTTTTCACAGTTCCCACTATTAGAGGAAGGTGGGGATCGACCACAATAAATACCATGGCCACAGATGGATAAGGAAAATGGAAAATGCACACTGCCAAATTTCATTTCCGGTGCGGGAAAATGGATTAAGGAATTAGAGAAAAAGATGTAAGGAATGACGTTAGCTATAGGCGACATAAAATGCCTATTACCAGCTATCCTGCAAGAGAGCTGATGACATTTGGATAAGAGCAGGGTACCCAAAAGTAACTGCACAAAACACAGTGCACAATGGAGCGCCATTTAATGGTACGCCGTTGTTTCATTGCCTGCTGTTTCATCGCCAGGCTTTTGAACGTGCACATTACATCGTATGTGCTCATCAAATTTTTTAAGGGGGGGGTGAGAAAGGGCAAATAAGGGTTTGGTCGGGTGGGCAATAGTAAAAAATAAGTGTGGGTGAGGGATTTGGGGGGAACCCCGCCCAAAAAAAAAAAAAAATGATGAGCACATTCGATGGAATCAGCACGTTTAAAAGCCTGGCGATGAAACAGCAGGCAATGAAATGGAACCCATTTAATAATTGTAGAGCAGACATATGGCGAGCGCTTAGAGTACAATATCCAGATACATCGGATATTGGGGCGATTATGACTAGGAAAATGAGGGAGGATGAAGACCCCATTGCTTTTATTCAGGATATTCAGGATAGATGGAGTTCAGAAATGCATGAACCATGGGATAACACGGTAGTGTTATTTTGCCACATATTATGTGAAGGATGGCCAGAACAATACAGGGGCAGTTAAAGAAACAGGTGAAAATGGAGGAAAAATCATGGCCAGAGATACAATTGGCAATTGTGCATAATTGCAGCATGCTAAATAAAAAAAATAAGAAAGCTGAGGGTATAAAGCAAGAAGAAGCGAAATTGGTGCAGAAGAAATTATCAAAATTTGCCATAGAGCGACCTGTGTTGACAAGCAATGATGGAAGCACGCGCAAGTGATGCAGTTTCCGCAGCAAAATAATATTGACAATGCCCAAGCTCAGAATGCTTATAATTATATGCCAAGAGGCAGAGGGAATGGGCCTAGAGGAAGATGACTAGGAGGATTTCAAAACCCTCAGGGAAGCAGAGGTTCTAATGGTAGACAGTCCTTAACTTGTTGAAATTGTGAGAAAATAGGACATATGGCTAGAGCATGTAGAAGTAGAGGAGGCATGCAACAAAAGAATTGGTACTCTCCAAGAGGAGGGTCAGGATATGCTCCACAATACAATACAGACTCACAAGGATATTATGCCAAAGATCACCCGCCAAATCAGTCATATGCGCCACAACCACAGCAGTTTCAGCAAGTGCCTATGGACACACTATTGCCACAACCCGAGCAATTCCGACAAGCACCAATGCAAATACAGTCTTTACAGGGGCAACAAAAGCAAACACCTATGCAAATGCAAAAGGCACCCACTCAACAAATACAATACATCCCAATGCGACAGACAGCCGCATCACAATGGCAAATGGACATGGGAGCTACACAAGTAGTAAAACCCAAATTAGGGGGTTTGACTGTGGTGGGAGGGAATCCTTTCACAGGCACAGAGATGAATGTATACCCACAATAGGATAGTCCACAGGATGACCTGATGAGTTCAGTACTATCTGTAACACCAGACCCCCAAGAGGAACCAAGGGTCAAGGTGACGATAGAATGGCATTGGTAAAAACGAAACCACAATTTGTTCAGGAAGATGTGGAGAAGTTGCCAAGTATTTTATGGACTACAAGTATATATAATGTGTGCATAGTGAAGGGAGTGGGAGCAGTTAAAATTAAGCTTAAACCAGGAGATATTTCACCATGCGCAGAACAATACCCGATGTCCAGAGAAGTGGATAAGGGGTTATTCAAACTATATCTGCCCTAATGAAACTAGGCTTTCTAGTACTACCAGATTCTCCATGCAGCACAGCTGTGTACCCTGTCAAAAAATCAAAGGGGCGGTAATGGAGATTCATACACAATCTTCGCCCCCTAAATAATATAGTCAAAGCATAGCTTCCACTAGTTTCAAACCCTGTGACAATATTGCAGAACATCCCATGAACAGACAGGTATTTTAATGTTGTTGATTTGAAAAAGGCATTTTTCTCAATTCCCCTACACGAAGACTCACAGATTGGGCTCTCTTTTCATATAGAATGATTCATCTGAAACATACTTGTTTGCCTCAGGGGTACAGTAATTACGTTTCTATTTTTAATAATCAGTTCAAAAGCACCATAATTCAATGCGTGGATGATATTTTAGTGTGCAGTGAGATAGAAGAAAAATGGACAGAAGACTGTCAAACTTATGATGATACAAAGTAGACAAAGACAAATTACAATATTGTCAAGAAGAAGTATTATATATAGGAAAGTTAATCTCACATGAAGGAAGAAAAGTGACACCTGGATGACCAGAAGCCATTATGAGAACTGCACAGCCAAAAACGGTGAGACAAATGCAGCAATTTTTAGGTCTATGCAATTATTGCAGGCCCTGGGTATTTGACTACAGTACATATACTCCACCATTTTTAAAAGCACTTAAAGTAGCACAAGTGGCTAAAACTAAATTAGTGTGGACCGAAGACATGATTGAAGGATTTAATGAATTAATAAATGTGATTAGTACAGCTCCTGGATTAGGGTTCCAAATGACAGTGAAGAATTTTTATTATTTTCCCATTCAAATGGAGAAGTCATGAAAGCAGTCCTTACACAGAAAACGACATTAGGACATGGTTGTAAACCATTAGCTTATTACAGTAGAATTTTAGATCCAGTTGTGAAAGGACACTATCCGTGCGAACACTCTTTGGGAGCTGCAGCATTTGCTATTGAAAAAGCGTTAAGTATAACTATAGGATTTTCCCTAACTCTATTTGTAGAGCATGCATTTTTTGCAATTTTAGAAAAACCCAAAAGTACATTGACTTCTCAAAGAGCATCGGGGTATGAGGAGATTATCTTAAACCCTGCAATAAAGAATGTGTTAAGTGTAGCACAGTGAATCCTGCAATGTTTATAGCTGAACCAGTGGGAGAAGATGACGATGTGCTTGACTCTGTTACATACACTGAATTTTGTAATGATATTCCCCATGTTAGAGAGAATGCTCTAGGAAGAGGAGAAGTGTTTTTTATTGATGGCTCATCTAGAATCAATAAAAAAACTGCGGTCAGACATTCAGGATCAGCAGTAGTAAAACTGACCAGAGGAGGTACATTTGAAGTATTGAAGTAGAAGATTGCAGTAAACCTATACAGCACAGGCTGCAGAATTAGAAGCATGTATCGATGCACTACAAAGATTTGAGGATGCGGAAGTGGCGTGTACTCCGACTCCACCTACGTGATAACAATTGTACACTCAGGCCCATCACTTTGGAGGAGGAGGGGCGTCCTCCGTGCAGACAGCACTCCAGTGCAGCATGCAGAGCTATTGGACAAGCTCATTGTAGCCTTAAGCTTTCCAGAAACCATAGCAATTGTGAAATGCACAGTGCATTAAAAAAGAACAGATGTAAGCTCTCGCGGGAACAAAGCCACAGACTTGAATGCCAAACGTGACACATATTATTCAACCATAGATGAAAATTAGATAAAAGATACAACGAAAGCAGCAGGGTGATGCATGTTGGTTAAAGAAGGATTTAACAGTTAATTGAGATACAAGGACCAGCCTCGCAAGAAGCAAAAAAGCTATGGAAAAAGCAGAGGTGTTCTTTATCCCCCATTGAGGCACTTTGGAGGCAAGATAGTACAGGAAATCCAGTTATGTCTCTAGCATTTTTGGGAGTAGCATTGGAGAAGCTCCATTACCCACCGCATGTGAGTCGAGAGAATTTAGCTGCAACAATAGCAGAAGACTGGTTCGTACCGAACTTCAGTGAACATGTGGCACAGTTCATTGTAAACTGTATTGTGTGACAGAAATTTAAGGTAGGATATAGTGAGAGGAGTAATCCCTAGACCTAATGGCTCATGGTGGAGGAGATGAATACCGGGGAGAGTATCTGACTCCAACAGGAGGGACGCGGTACTCCCTTTTGATGAGGTGGAAAGCTTAAGTTCAGAATCTTTGATGGCATATTGTTGTGAAACATATGATCTTTATTACAACTGTTTATCCATCTAATGTAAAATTCATTGAAACTTCCTTGGACTCAAAGTCCCAGAAGTCCTCAAGTACTGTGGCAAGGAAGAGGAGTAAGGAGCTCCTCTGGAGCAAATATGGAGGAAATGTGAGAATACTGTGCAGAGCAGTTGTTATAAATCTAATCAGCCATGCAGGACTTTTAAATTCCCAAACCACCTGCAGCTGATGGAACGTGGATGGTGGGAGAAGGTAGGTTGCGTTGTGCGCAGAGCTGGAAGCGTGACCGGTGGCAGGGAAAATCCTATTAAGTACTTTGGGAAGGGAAGCTGCCCAGAAGTCAGCTGGCAGCGTTTCGTACCAGAGGAGAGCTCCGGATGAGAAAGCAGATGGTGCGCCATGGAGCCATGCACAGAGAGGCACTCCTGCAAAGCTATGCTGGTGCTGGCAGCTAAGACTGAAAGGTCTGACACAGAACCCTAGTGACACTCTGCCGATAAAGGGAAGGTGGCCGCTTGCAAACACTGCTCAACCGCTGCACAGTGAGTCAGCCTTATAGTGAAGGGGCATGAGACATGCATATTTGCTGAAAAGCGTATTAAAAGTACTTTTGAATATCAACCTAATAGAAATAAATGGAAAAGGCGAATGTGGTGCAATTCTCTTGACATGAGATGTCAGTTGGGGGAAACCAGGAAAAAGCATTGCCAAGAGTCAAGCGAGATTGTTGAAAGAAAGAGCTTGAACAAGGTATCTACGATATTGGATGTCCGTTTTGGAGGAAATTAGTACAAGTTACAGTTGAAGTCAACAAAAGTGTGCTAGTGATGAAGCACTGTTGTGTGATACTTAAGTAGAAAGTGAATGTGCATAGAAGCCTGACAAGGATATCAGGTAGTGAAACCTTTTTGGGCAAGGAACCTGGCAGGAGAGTACCCAAGGAGATCTTAGTGAACCAAAAGGGGGATATTCCTGGCAGGAGAGTGAACCAGGATATCAAGAGTTTTCAGTTGATGAGTTTCCTGGTAGGAGAGTGCACAGGGAAACACACTTTGAATTGTTATGTTAAAAAGAGGCTTGGTCATATTACGTTCTTTTTTCCTTTGAACATGTTGTCAACCAGAAACTTTGGAAAGACTTGCCTTTTGTAATACTTAAACATCTGTTCTAAAAAAGACATTTGTTTTGGCATCCTGAAAAGTAGTAAAGATTTTCCTTTACATTATTCAAACCAACACTGTGGAAAAAATACTGTGTTTTTCCATTCTGAAAGACTAGAAGAGACTTTCTATTTTCCAAATCAGTCTCATGGAAAGAACATTTGTTTTCTCACCTTGAGGAGAGTATTAGGTAAAAGAGACATGTGTAATGCTCTAAGAGATTGGTTTTGACACAGAACATTGTGAATAGTTTACCTGAAATAATCCAGTTGAAGGGAGTCAACCCTTGGATACAAAATGTGTTATATTTTTGAGTTATTGCACTTTTCTGTTTAATTGAACTTTGAAATATTTACCTTGCACATTTTGTTTGTATGTATTAGTATGAGGGTCATATTGAGTTTGGATACAATTACAATTATAATTGTTATTTTATAACGCACTTAATACCAATTGGTTTCTAAGCACAGGATCAGGATTCGAACCTGTGTTGCACTGCGTTGTTCTTGCTTCCAAGACAAACACGCTGTCCCTGGGCTATACTTCCTCCCACAAGGTCATCCAACTTCAGTTGTAGTTTCAATGGAAGGGACACTCTTGTTAGGATATGGAAAGTTAGGCCTTTATCCAAACCCCTTTCTGTTAATATAATAGCTAATGTTGGGAATGATACCTCGTTGTGTCCGCCTCTCATTTCTGACCCTCACAAAAGTCTGCAGTGGTACCCTACAATCCTTGAACAACACTTTAATACCATTTATAGCATCCTCAATTAGTTGAGCAACTCTTATATATACTTTGGAAATAACCAGCCTATCAACAGACCAGAACAAGACCAGAGGTGAGATTTTAAGAACCTTTATTCTTGGTTGTTACTAATTGCAAAACAGTACAAAATAGAAATGTGGGACTTGTGAGGGTGATCCAAACTCAACCCATCCTTCTTTGGTTGTCCCTTGCTTGTCCTTCTGGTCCTTCACCCGCCATCTAAAGCACAAACAAACTCTGTCTGAACTCACCACTCAAGCTTAGTCTCTGGACATTGTTTGGTGCACAGTTCCACCAATTGAAATGTTGCCTTTCATAATTCACAAAAAAACAGGTTCCTTACAGCACACTCAATGTCTTTGGGTCACTTTCCCCAAAGGCAAAGACCTTAGACTTGTCTACTGTGGATGTTTTAATTTGACGACCGCCATTCATTCAAGTAAGTTCTGTGATTTTGCTGAATCCCTGCAAAGCCACAAAAACAGTACAAGCTACTCTTCTAGATAAGGAGAGTGCAGACCGGGGTTTTATGGTCCACTTTCTCCCCCCAGGGACTTGCTTAAACCTTTTTTATAAGATTTTATTACAATTTCCAAACATTCTTCAAATGAAACAGGAGTGATAAAGGAACAACACATGTCAAACTATAATGAACTAATCCCATGCACTGCACCTCAGTTATATAAATAGAACATAAAAACGCCACAGAACCACAGAACGTAGACATGTATCGCACATATGACCATGACACAAAAGAAGAGGACAAAAGGAAGAACTTCATATTTTTGTGGGGTTGTGGCCAAATGAGTAGGATAAGAAAGAATGTATTATATCTCCGGATGGCAAATCAATCACTGTTTACTTATTTATTCTCCCTTAACCATTCAACAAAAATCTTCCTAATTGTCTTGTATTTTCTTCCAATCTTTGTTCTTCTGAACATTGCCCCCTCATGTAATGTTTAGGCAATTCATTTTCATTATCCAGTCTACTATTTTCTATGGGTGATCGTTTTTCAGAGCATCAGTATTCTTTCCACAAGATCACAGACCTTCCAGTAACTGTCTTGGACCCCATGTTGGACCCCTATCTTTTCAATCCCTAAGCAAAGTTACAAAACTTCCTGAGAGTTGTGCATCCTGTATGTCATCACAATTCCTTGCAACTTCACCCCCAAAAAGATGTGATCTTTCGACATTCCCAAAAGATGTGAGTGAGGCTTCAGTCTGGCTTTTTACATCTCCAATAGTTGCTATTCATGCTCAATCCATTTCTAAATATTTTCCCCAAAATGTATTTGTTCTTTATGCATAAAGATCACAGGGAAAGCAATGCATTTTTGACACAAAAATGTTCACAAAATGTACCATTGATAACAGACAGAGGACATTGGTCATTTACAATGGGGTGAGAGAATGTGACTTGAAGGCCAGATGTTGCAGGACGAGGTGGATACCAGGGACGAGGACAGGACATCAATGACATAGGAATGGAATGGTGGAGGATGTGCTGAATTACTGATGGAGGGGTGACTCACTAGCGTAGAGTTCAAGGAAACATGTTCTTCAGAAAGAAGGAATGCTTTACAGTTTGATTTAAACCCTGGTAGAGTTGGAGTAGTGCGGAGAGGGAGAGCATGAGCATTCCAGAGTAGGGTAGAGAGGTGAGAGCAAGAGCAGAACACAGAATGAGCACTGGGGTCTTGTGTGGTGGCAAAGTAGTGAGCCATGGATGATCATAACGAGTGCAGGAGGAGAGTAGAGAGAGAGGTTAGCAGATAGGTAGGGAGTGGACAGTTTTAAGATGATAAGAAGAAGTTTGTACTCATAGTCAGCCAGCCAATTTGGAAATGTGCAGAGGAGGCAGCGAGAAAGCTTGAAAAGTGAGCACACCACAAAGTTGAGGACTTTGTCCAGAGGTGAAAAGACACAGTTGGGAAGGCCATAGTGAAGACTGGCACAGTAATCTGATCTAGAAAGGACTAAGGAAGAGATTAGCTGTTTAGCAGTATTGAAAGAAAGATGACATATTTTTCTGATATTGATTATCAGTCACAAGGCCTCATTACGTGGCTGTCGCCGGTATCCTTTTTTTTCTGGCACCCGCGAATGGGCAATTACCAGGTCATGCCGAGTATGGCGGTCCCGGTAATTGCCCATTCGCGGGTGCCGGTAATGAGGGACACCCCATCCTCATTCGGCCCCATAGGGCTGAATGGGAATGGGACGTCGGATGCACCGTCACCATTCAGAGTGTTGCCGGTGCATCCGACGTCTTGTACTCGCGGGTGCTGCTCTGCCTGCCCGGTCAGACCTGGCGGGCTGACCAGCGCACGTGAGCACAGCTCGTAGTATGGCAGTCCGGGAATTACAATACCAGCATGCTTACCGGTACCATAGTTCCCGGACCACCATGCTTGTATTGAGGCCCACAGACTTTATTTCGGCTTAACACCATAAAAGTTTACAAAATAAAACATTTGCATAATACATAAAACTATGAGTATTGCACTTTTTGTTACAAAGCATCATGTTCTAGAATAAAATGCAAAGCTTCTTACAATAGCAGCATAAACTAGCAATAACATACAAATGGAGGACCCATCATGATAGTTAATTTTAACAAGAAGGTCTATACTGCCCTGCAGCAATCCTAATTACATACTCATGACTGTTTACCCTTGATACACGAAGGGTCAGTTAAATACAAATAAAATACCTAAGACCACGTAAGCTAGTAACACAATAAATACACAATGCCAATTGTTAAAAACGTACAGTTGATTTGCTCGTTTCAACACCTAATTTCTTCACAAATATGCTCGGTGGAGGTATTTAATAACAAAAGTCACAATATTGGGGTTCTCTGTTTGCACATTTGTAATGCCTCATCAAATCTACATATATAAAAAAGAGGCTTCATATCTGTCTCTCAGTAGTTTGAAACCTTCATATTTGAACATGAAATGTCTCATTGATTCTTCACAGTGTTCACAGTGTTCACAAATGGGGCAGATACTAGCACCACCAGCCTTCCAAGAGCTCGTAAATTTAACCACATTCAAGGTAGACATTCTAGGTTTTATAAAAAAGTGCTCATGAATATGGAAACAAAGTCCAAACACTTCTCATATCGAAAGCTTATTTTGCATTCCAAATATTGGGGCCCCACTGATAGTGGAAGACAAGAGGTATCCATCCCAGAATGGTACAGATTTGCAGCTGCCTGTCAAACTGTATCTATGGATTCACTGTAAATTATATAGGGATATAGGGAAATTAAGCATTCTTTATGTGTAGGAACCATTGATTATTTAGTACACTGTTGAGTGCAAACTAAATCCGGATCAATACAAGTCCCGCAATTAATCTTAATAATCTTATATGTGTCTTCCTCTTCCAGTTCTAACCCAATCCTTCACTCAACACTCTGACCACGTTTCTTTCATGTGTTTTCTTTCTTTGCAATTGAAAATGGCATACTGAAAACCAATTATCACTCTATTCTCTTTAAGTATGCATAGAATTCTTGAACTTCACGGACTAAGAGTAGAACTCCCTGTTTGTCTCATTGATAATGCCTCATGGATCCCCTTATATCTCCCTTTCTCTTTATTTTCTAACTTGTATTTGAATTTTAAGATCCCAAAGTTCCTCACATTTCCATTACATGAAACCTGCTCAACAGTACAAACTCCCACTATAATTCAAAAATTCCTGAAAATTATTTTCCAATTCACTTTTAGTTCAACATTGCTCCAGATGTGCTTGTAGACCATAATGCCATGCTCCCCTATTTTTTGAGTGGCATCTGCCAGTTTTCCACCACATCCCTAACGCTACTAAGCACCTGTTTACATGTACTCTTTCATCTCTCATTAGAGTCTCCTCATATGATAAATGCCCCAGATAGCATTCCTCACCAGCATTGCAAATAATGTTCTATTTGTGTTAAGGTCTATGAGAGCAGACTCAGAATACACATAATTAAGAGAATTGAAAGAGGTCATTGTTAAGATAGATTTCTGAACTCTGACCTGGTGGGCAGATGTTCAGAAGGCCAGCCTAGTTTCTTGGAACAGGGTAACCTCTGGACAAGCCAGACCAATCAAGGTAGCTATGGCGGGTGTCAAGACTAAGGGGGTCATTCCAAGGTGGGCGGTAAGTGATACCGGGCACTGGTAAGGAGACCGGTGCTGGTAATCCCTTACCGCCCTACTACAAGGTCCCTTATTTTTTTAATTTTTTTATTGTGTTTAGTTCATCACAGAATCTTTACAAAACATTTATCTTAGTTAATTATACAAGTACAAAATCTGAAATTCATTTTCATTAAAACTTTTCACAAATTTTCATTACAATTCTACATTTCTTATGGCATACCCCCCATTTTTGTACATTTCACTAAAAAAAAGGGTCACAACGCTTAGGTACATCTAATTATGGACTTATGAGACTTTTTTATACCATGCATTTTCAAGTATTCACTCGATATGTAACCATTGTAGACCAACCACTTTTCTTGAAGCTGCATTGTCACTAATCCACTTAAATTGCTACACATTCGATTTAACAGACTACAGATCCAAATTACCTTTAATCACTTTCAAGATTTTCGTCAGGCTGATTATGAGAGTAAGACTGTTCCCCCACACACACTTATTCCATAAAGCAATCCTGGATAATTCTGTTGACATGTACCAATATTTTCCAAATTCCTTAATCCTTAATGATTTGAAGTATGGGTCTGACCAGCCATTGTGGACGGGACCCGTTAAGTGACCAGGGCGCAAATAACGGGCTTGACATTCGCGAGCCCGTTATTTGCGCCCTTCCCATTTCCATTGAGCCCTATGGGGGCTCAATGGGAATGGGGAATGGCATTTTCAATGGGGACTTACCTGTCCCGCAAAGGTCGGACTACACCGGTAAGTGCCCGTTGAACTATACCAGTGCCGGACCCGTTATTGGTGGCAGTCATGGCGCAAATAGGGCCATGACTGCCACCAACCTGGGAATCAGGGCCTTAGTCTCAGGAGGGGTGAGGGTGACTGATGGACCTCAATGAGCACACAGAGTAAAGGGACACTTACAAATTACTCCCAGTCAGGTGTATATAAATTAAAAATACAAATACATTTATTCAAGGGCTTTGAGTTTCAACACAATAGTTATTAACAGTAACACATCTAAACCAATACAATCCTACTAAAATACATATATACAAAACCAGTGACCTAAAGGGTTAATTCACGGAATGGGTCCACAACCTACAAAAGGGGAAGGAAGCAGGCGGTGCAAATAGTCCTTAGGTAGTTTGGCATCAAACACATCCTAACTGAAAGACAGCCCAGTCCCTAAGAAGAGGGGAGCCTATTGCTCAAATGTACTTGCAATGCTGGCGCATGCGGTAGTGCTGATGGACGCAAACGGGGTCTCTTGTAGGGTCTGTAGCAGCTCAGGAAGGTGGGTGATGTGATGCAGAATAAATTCCCACTATTCGTGGAGGGTCTCCCTGTGAGGGAAGAGCAGGTTCCAGGAGTTGGAAATAGTTCGCTAGTTCGCACTAGCAGTAGAAAGGAGAGGGGCCCTTAGGGGCCACTTGTGCATACAAATTGATGGATACCCTAGGGGCCACCGGTAAGGGTTGCAATTATACTCACCGACCCCCGGGGCACTCCGGACCAAACTTCGGCAGTCGAGTCCACTTCGGTTGCAGGTTCAACTACGGCAATTCTGCGGCTTTGCGGCTTCCAGTTTCACTGCAGCAGGTTTCAGGACACAGAGGAGCACAGCAGCAGTGCACCTGCAAAGTTCGTCACCACTGCTGGGCGACACGGTAACTGCGGAATACTCTGGTTGGGGCGCTCTATCTTTACTCCAGACCTGGGAACACCAAGTTTACAAAATTCGGTGTGAGCGTGCCATGAACACAGAGCTTGCGATGTACCCTGTTTCAAGGGACTCCTCAAAATGGTAGCGGTGTCAGAGCAAAGGTCCTGCGTAAACTGGTCAGCCCACTGGTTGGCCCCGGGACACTTCCGAGAAGGCTTACTAGCAGGGTTTGATGAAGGGGCCCAGAATAGTTAGTCCCACTATTCCAATGGGTCAAAGACCCTTCGCAGATCTTCTGGTTCGATCAGATGCAGAGGGGTCCAGCGGGACAACAGCGGGCTCAGGGTGCTAAACCTTCCAGCGGGTCACCAGCGGTTCCTCGACTCGGCTTCTTGGTTTCAGGAAACTTGGATCCTATTCTTTGTTCAGTGAGAACTCCAGAGATTGACATGGTATGGATGTTTGGAGCCTTCTCTTATCCAGAATCTCCTTCACTCCAAAATGAAGAGGACCCATTGGGAGATCTGCTCACATACAGGCATACCATACGTGGACCAATCACGGACCACGGTGGTCCCAGGCATTCACAGCTAACCAGACTCTCTGGCACCCAGGATGTGTATTGGAACCAGACAGTCCAACCCACATCCTGGAAGCACACACACAAGGCATGCAGAAGCCTGCGAAAGCTTGGCGTTTTGTGGGAGAATGCATGCCCAAATAAGGATTGACCCAGGCCGGCTGGCCCTGGGGAAGGTGAAGGGGCAAGATGGCCAAAGGATAGGACAAAACCTTGTGGCTTGGCAATTTTGGAGCCAGGCCACCTCTCTGTGCCAAACGCGGTAAACACGGTAAACGCGGTTTGCATGGCAGGAAAGGGTTAAAAATATACGAAAGGATAAGCTGTCACCAGCACTGTCCAAGGTAAATCTGCACTTCTCCTAAAAAATCCTTTGAGAGTATTTAGGGCATTTAGAAATGACAGGAAGACCCAAGCGTACTATACTGTAAGGTACATTGTGCACTTGCAACATGTTGCAGAAAAGTTGCAACATTGACAAGGATTAAGGGAAACAAAGTCTCCTAGTGGGCATGTTTGTTTCCCCCTAAAAATTGAGTGAAAAAGCCCATGGGAGTGCATCAGAAGGCTGTGTTCCACTGGCAAAGTCAGACTATGGTGTTTAACAGCAGCAGAAAGTTGGGGGGGGGGGTATACAACTGGAGGGAAAATTACACATGAAATGGAAATCTTTCCAACTGTCATTATTACTGCCTGTCGCTTGGGTTCTGATTTCTGAACTCAATACCTCCTTTCTGCTCTTATTTCTTGTCCATGCCCTCCTAAAAGTTATGCTACATTCTTGTTCCTCCTGCCACAGTGGGTCCAGCCTTTCTGAGTGAGGACTCCCCCACTGCTCTCTACTTTGGGTGATGTTTGCCCTCCCCTGTCTTCATCCTCTCTCTATCTAGTAGTTCAAAAATTCTTGATTACTCTTGCTTCATAGCCTTCTCCAACTTCTTTCCTACCACCTCCTGATACTCTCCTCTTTTCACCTCCCGGAATTCTCCTTGTCACCTCCTGCTGTTCACCTCTTGCCACTTCCTGATACTCTCCTACTGCCACCCTTTGTTTCACTCCCCCGCCATCTCCTAATTCTCTGTTACTGTGGCATCCTGCTGTTCACCTGCTGCCTCCTCCTGATACTCGCCACTGCCACCTTCTGGTAGTCTCCTTTTCCCATGTTAAAATTTACATTTGCCATCTTACAATGGGACAGCGCACGTTTCCTTGCACGTGCACAAGTGCTGTGTCTGCTTATCTATCCTCAGTAAGTGTTAGCGGGGCATTCTATGACAAAATGATTCTGTCATGAAACGTGTACGCAAATGCTGGTTTTCAGGACATAGGTAGAATGCATACAGGAGGTTGTTTCTGTTGAGATGCACGTCTTGCTCACGCCCCCTCAGATCACGCATCAGTGAACATCCATGATCAAAGGGGGGGGGGCTTGTAAAACTGGGCTTGTAGATACAGGTGTGTTTGCAGTAGCTATAGGAATGTAGGCAGGCCCAGGTATAGGGCATGAGGCATATTGTGTAATGCTAGAGAAAAATGGTGTATAACGATGCTGATTCAGACACTGAGTCTGGGTCCCGGAAGCACTAAAAGTGAGGCCTAGCATTTTTCCCTTTCCGGTGTCTCAGTCTAAGAATAATGCATGTTGGACAGCTAGTGCTTCAATTGTATTGAGCAGTAGGGCTGCAAAACCAGAAAAGAATGTGAATGGCTCAGCACGGGCCGGACTGCGCCCGTCAGGCAGACAAACTTATGGGAGTCAGGGCAGAGGTCTAAAGCTGCAAACATACCCAGCATAGATTTAGGACACACGCGCCCCCCAGGAGAATGGCCATCTTGTTTAAACTGTCAGAAGACCATAACATAGAAGGGCTAACTCCATCAGAATTCAATTGATTAGTCTGGTCCTCGAGAGGCCTGGAAGAAGGAGCTTATAAAGGGGGAGTAAAGAGTGAAACAGCATGTGATTTGTGATACGAGGAGCAAAATGTGAAAATGTGTGGATTTGTGGGTTTGTGGCTTTGTTCCCTGTACCCTGTACAATTCCACAATTCACCAATCTGCACCAAATTTTGCACAGTCACCTATCAGGATCCTCCGGACATTACTGGCTACATGACATCTAGACAGCCCACCCATTTCCCAAATTTCAGCAAAGGTGAAAATGTGGGTGTGGGTTTGTGGCTTTGCGTATTTTCCCTATACAATTCCACACTGTTTCACCAATCTCTACTAACTTTTGCACAGTCACCTATTAGGATCCTCCGGACATTACTGGCTACATGACATCTGGATAGCCCACCCATTTCCACAAATTTCAGCAAATGTGAAAATGTGGTTGTGGGTGTGTGGCTTTGCGTATGTTCCCTATACATTTCCACATCGTTTCACCAATCTGCACTAACCTTTGCACAGTCACCAGTTAGGACTCTCTGGGCATTACTGGCTATATGTCATCTGTAAACCCCACCCCTTTCTCTGGATTTCAGCAAAAGTGCAAATTTGGATGCAGGTTTGTCGCTTTGTGTAGGTTCCCTATACAATTCCACACCGTTACACCAATCCGCACCAGATTTTGCACAATCACCTGTCAGGACCCTCTGGACATTATTGGCTACATGGCATGTGGACACCCAACCCTTTACCTGGATTTCAGCAAAGGTGAAAATGTGGGTGTGGGTTTGTGGCTTTGCGTATTTTCCCGACACAATTCCACACTGTTTCACCAATCTCTACTAACTTTTGCACAGTCACCTGTTAGGACCCTCCGGGCATTACTAGCTACATGTCATCTGGAAACCCCACCCGTTTCTCTGGATTTCCGCAAAAGTGCACATTTGAGTGTGGGTTTGTGGCTCTGCGTATGTTCCCTATACAATTCCACATCATTGTATTGTTGGATTAGTGTTACCCTACAAAACAGTTGTAAATGCTCTGGCTTTCTAGTCAATTATTCTCAGAAAGTGAGCTGTATAATGCATTTAAATACATTATCACCTAGTGCAGTGTGCGGTGTGCCACTGCAGCATCATGATTGTGTGTATTGCACAAGCACAGTATTCTAGGCTGGGCCAAAGTGTGGCACAACGCACGATTTGTTGCCAAACTGGGAGAGGGGGTAGGAGGGACCTCAGCATGGCTCACAGGGTGCTCCCCAAATGTTGTGCTACAGAGGTGAAATAAACAAATAGACCACAAATGTGATGTTGCCAGTGTATCAGCAACGAATCTGCTGATTTGCCTCCACACTCATTTACCTTTATAACCATTCATTCCTGCGACCTAACCGAAATATTATGAGTGGTGGAAACACTGTGTACTTCCCCATTGTTGCAGTCTATTCGGATCCATGGAGATTTTTGGTGCATTTAAATTCTGTGCTTTGAATCTGGCAATTATTGGAAGTAAAACGGAGGATTCAACTCCAGCTTTTTGCTGGAGGTTAATCTTCCACTGTTAACATAACAAAAGTGTCAATAATGAAACTACCACCATGTTTTTACTGCACTGCCAAACTCAAGAAACGCCCATAGACAAAATCAAACACTGCAGTCATTAATTCTCTATATCCCTAAATGCATCTTTATTCTTTGGCATAGCTGAACGTTTTAGAGAACTTTAAAGAAACTCAGCAGGCAAATCTCTCTTCTTCTTGAAACAAATTGCTGCGTTCCAGGCCAGAAACCCGGGTTCCCCAAAGTGCACGATACAAAAGAGGAAAGCACAGAGAAATGTCTGAATGGTGGGTGATCTATATTTGGGAAATAAAAGGAGAGTGCATTTTTATGGTGAAGTACAATGTACTGGGGGTTCGCCCCTGAATGCAATGCTACCCGTGGTCAAGGAAACATTCTCTCTTTGTGGTGTAAAAACCTGTGTGAGCTTTTCTGTATAGGATCAAGGGATTAAAACTGCCTTTCTTCAAGGACAACTGGTACCAAAAACAGGATTTCATGTCCTTATTGTTTATCACAGCTTTATTTGAAAAAGGAGACTCTGCAATGGGTCAATACATACACCTGCTATTTAAGGTAGATTGAAAAGACTATTGAAGTGAAAAGTTGTTGTTCAGGTTTAAATTATTTTTAGCATACTGCTGTCCAGCTTCAAGCCTATTTTTAAGCAATCCCTTTTGTGACAAACATAGACCCTGAAACTTACGAATCTAAAGTAACATGATTTGTCCAAGATCACACAATTTCACCAGCTGAATGTAGCCCTACCTGTTTCAGAAAATGTGCTTCTAACCCCACTTTCTCTAAACTGCTCTTTTGTTGCCCCAAGTCCTTCCAGGCAGATGTAACCTGGGTGTTGTGGTTAAAAAAGAATAACCAGGAGTTGGCCATTTAGAGAACACCCCTGCTGATTTCCCCAAAGTGTTCTGCGCCTAGCATTGCCCTGTCACAGCAATGCAGGGGTTTACTCTGTTGTTGGATTAACAAAGTAGGGTGACTATTTACAACATAAGCAGGGTACGCCCTGACAGTAATGTGTTATCACAAAGAGGGCAAACACATCTGATCGATATACAATGCAACACACTCCACATTCATGCAAAGTTGAAGACGAAATGATGTAGCTTCCTACTGATACTAACCCTGTCCTATTGCAAGAGCAGAGCTGGAGACACAGGATAGGATGATTGTTTAACTAATCCTACCTAGCAAAGGACTAATTCTAGTCTACGCTGGTGATTAGTTTATCTAAAAGTGGATAGGATAAGAGACAGTAGGAATTTATTTCTCACTGTTTTCGTTCTCAATTTATTCAGGAGGTGCAGTGGTCTCCATTATTTCATTCTCTCCTCCTTTGCAACTCCTGTTTGTCAATCATACATACAATGGTTATGGAAGGTCAGCTGGGCTATTTATGGTGAAGCCTACTTTTTTAACCAATAGCCCGGGAGGGCCTTATATTCCAAAAACACCAAAGTTACATTTATTTTGAAGAAACTTCGTCTGATCCATTTTGGACACCTCATATCCTGTTGGTCCTAAAGCAATCATTTCTGAACTGTATCCTTTGGTAGGTTCTCTACTACCGATACTATAGTTTTATTGTCTACTGGTATCAGTGGTAATGACTCCTTACAACCACTTTCTTCAGGACGGTCTTTGTGTTTGAAAAAGGGTAACTCACTAGTCTCTTATTGTTGTGCTCATGTGCAATATTTCTTACCACTCCACAATTCTATAGTGTAGATGATGACTGGAATCGAGGCTCTGAACGTCTGTCCCGTGACATACTATAAGTATTATGTATCATACCTTTGCAATTTTAGAGTATTGTAATACACTGAAGATGATGAGTGCTTAATCAAGAATACTGTGCATGTGGACGATTACAACGAGTGGCACTGAAGGGTGCATCCAAAAGTGGTGACTAGGCAGATAAGGATTTAGGTGGTGGAGGAGAGAGATTATAGTGGGGCCATGGACCGGGAAGCTTGTAATGAGTCGAATTAACTGCTGCAGTGACAGCTGGTATTCTGACCTTTGCCGGCTACAGCAGGAGGCCTTGTGACGTCACAAATGAAGCGTAATAACTAGCCTGTGAAAAGAAACATATTTTCAGGCTTTTAAATGGATAGTTTTAGGCTGCCGTGTATTATATGTGGATAATCAGATATCATTTGAGTGATCAGTGGTCGAACAAACATTATATATTATAAGGGAGGAAGGAAACGTGCTGGATTAGGGAAGGATTAACTTCCGAGAAGAGATGGAGTTGAGTGGAAACTTTGAATGCAGGGACAGGAAGGAGGCTTACGTGGATGAGATCTGAGCTGCCAGGAATTTCATCAAAACGCCCTCATTGAAAATAGCCCTTCATACATGTGTCACTCCTGGGGATGGGCTCTGGCACTTCAACTGGCAGGCCACAATAAGCAGCAGGGGCAGACTGGGGTAACTAGGCAGGATGTCCATTTAGGGCAGGGCATGGGTGGGTCTGGGTGACTCTATGGGTCCCTCTGTGTACCCAGAAAGATTAGGTCCTGGGGAATGGTGTAAGTGATCAAGGGAATCAGCTGTGACTGACTAGACCAGCGCCTGGAAGACAACTACAAAGAATGCATTGTACATTAGTGTATCATTAAAGATAGGATTAAGGGGACATGATATGCTTCCAAATTGCAATGTGTGGAGCCACGAAAGTTGGGACTTCAATGCTGGCCTCCCCAGTGCACTAATTGCGTTTGCCAAGGTCCTTTCATTTTAATTCATTGTGCCATTAAAATTGCGAGTAGGTAGCAGTCATGTTATTAAACAACATGTTATTAGCACTAAACAAACAGCCTCACCTATGCATGGAGTAATAGACTACCGTGTTGCTCCACACATGGTCTTTACATGACTGTGCTATACAGATTGCAATGTGTCTTAGCCCTCTGAAAGCAAATTCCTTTGAGAGTCATAGTTCAATCACAGAAAAGTCAAATTAAGAATGGACTCTGGCAATGTGTGACATGTGGGGGTCCGTGTCTGGGACATGTTTCACCATAAGGCAACAACATGACTGGAGGATATGCTGCATTCTGACCTAATAGTGCATGAGGAGGTTAATGCCAATAATGCATATTCGGTGCTGTGCTAAATAAACCCACAACATTGAATAGTTTAGGCGTAGGATGAAGTAGTATTGAGTTTACTTGTTCTGGCAATTTATTTGTTGTCAAAATAGTGTAGGAAGAGATACACAATTTGGAATCATGTGATCTGGACTGTAATCCCAGTTTCCCATTTTGACAAAAATGTTGTGATCCTAATCTAACCACTTCAAGCGAATTGAAAGGTGGGTTGAGATCACTGCAGAGTGGCCTCGGCCTTGCACCATGTCAAACTAAGTTGGCCAAAATGTACCGATTCTCCTTCTGACGTGTACAGTATAAGCGATTCAATACTGGTGCAATCCTCCACCCCCCTTGGGAAACCCTTTACTTACTTACTTATTAACTTTATTTGGCCATAAGGCCATCAACGTACAACGAAAGAAAACACATTTCTCAAATACATTTACAAAGATACGGATGGTCTCTAAATCCCCCATGCAGTGAGAGAACAATGTCTATGGAGGTTACAACCCCAGGGCCAATCCCAAAGACAACAGCCGGTAGATGATGTCCCAAATAAAGCCTGTACTCCCATCACCCATTTTGAAGTACCAGGAACATTAACACCACAATATATGACGTATGATGAGCAAATAAACCAGCAGAGAGCTGCAGTAGGGCTCTGCCCAGTACCCATGAGAATAGCAACACCTATTGAAGTACCAATACCCAGACAACCATGGACAGTAAGGTATCCATTGAGAAAACCCTACCAACAAATGAGACGAAATGAAAATTGCCTGAGTACCGTCCCGGAAGAAACCAAAAAGGCCTTAATGGAAGACAAATGGTGACATCACGAGAGCACGGACAGACTCACATATAGAAGAAATGACAACCAAAAAATGACACACAGAGATGAAACACCATGAATAAAGATATTGTGAACCCAAAGGAAGAGAACGATGTTGAAACACAGAGAAGCTTAAGCTGTGAGCAGGATGAAGATATTCAGCCAGCTAACGCCTGTACATATGCTTGGAACCGCAAGAAGGCTAAGAAAACAGTGCAGCTTGCTATGCTAAGTAGAAGAATATCGAGGCAAGCGCCATTATACATAATCTACCTCAAAACGAAACACATTATTATAAGTGCGATTCCACTTTGGGTGCAAGGCAAAACATACCGCTAGTCCCTGCGCTACAAGTGCTCCCACTATCGTTGATTCTTGCACTATCCTCAATGCGTAGATTGCCCTCTCCAGGAGAACTGCTGTGTTTACTTCCCATTACATCCAGGTTGCTCCCCAGAAAAGGATTCATTTCTATTATAAACTGATAGCATCCCCTGTAAGCTTAGCAGGGCTGTGGGACTGCAACATGGGTCTGCTGGATTCATCAAAATCTAATGCGGCGGCTGCAGCGACAGCTCCAGTTTTCACGGGTAGAATTTTCCACATGGCTATCCACTGGAGTGGGTAAGCAGGAGCGATGAGCAGGGCAGAGGTAGGCGAAATATGCAAGGTAGAATCGTCCAGCTAGCAGTTCAGGTAATTCAGGCCGTTCAAAGCAGTTCAAATATAGTTCCCCCTGTACAGCACTTCACCTTGACTGTTGGCGACCTTCACTGTTTTTCTTTAGTTTGACAAGAAGCAGCGGACGCAGGCAGGGATGCAGACAATATGTGGCCTAAGCCTCAGATGCAGGGTTCACTCGCCCCTCGTGAGCACCTATCACCCTGCGGGGCACTCAACACCCCCAGCTCCCTTGATCCAGCAGGCTTCACCTTGTGGTAAATGGCAGCATCTGATATAGCAGAGGGGCGGAGCCTGAGACGCTGTATCCTGGAGCAGGAACCCCAGGCTGGAAGACCCACGGGGCGGCTGTACACCCCAGCGCCCTTGATCCAGCATGAAACGGCAAAGTGCTTGGCAAGGGCAAGCATCCACCTTCAGAAACAACCCCCCGCCCCCTCCACACACACACACACACACACACACACACACAGGAAAACCAAAGAAGAGTGCACGTGGCCTCCAACATCAGTGCACGTCGACTAATTTTGTCCACGCATGGAATGGTGTCAAAAGAATACCTAAATCTCATTACATTATTTTACATTTTAGTCCAATGAAGCACCAGAAACAAGGTAAGCCCAAAAATTGCACCAACGCTGAAACTGCTCTTTTGTAAAAACCTAACAGGTTATAAACAAATTAAAAAAAAAAAAAAAAAAGAAACAAGGTAAGCAGTCGTAAAAAACACGGGTTCGCTTCTAAGCATTCTGTCTGCAGTATCGTACACACAATAACAACTAAATTATGCGCACCGTTTACAGCTCGCAAATCCATTTTATTATAAAAAAAACCATAAAAAATAATCATCTGATAAATAATCATGAAACTCAAAGCAATGTTTAAGACGCATGTTATTACATTGCATTTGCAATATTCATGCATATGAATACATTGAATCGTATTAGGATTTTTAATACAAGTTTGCTTTTCTTATTCGTAATACATGTAAAGTGCAGTTCCTTGTATTGAGAGCTAGGGTAATAATACTTTGTCAACTCTTTCCTCAAATAACCCTGACGATGTTCCGAGAAATTTTGAGCCGTCCTGTTGTGCCAAAGCACTTTAAAGTGTCTATGCTGCACAGATCTTATCCCATATCAAGTTAAAAGATTGCTCAGTGACTTCCAGTCTGCTTTCCATCCCTACCACAGCACTGAACCCTCCCTTACAGACATCAGGAATGAGTGTCGTAACCAAGCGAGCAAGGTCCTTCCATGCCTTGCTCCTCATTAACGACGCTTGACTCGGTCAAGCAACACTTCATGATGTCGATTGAAAGTCGTCCCCTATGGTGGAAATCTCAATCTAAAGTTGTACCCGTGCTCGTCTCCATTTTTTAAATGCAGCCCTTTCTCCTTGTTTTCAACATACATTTTAAACATCCCTTATTCCCGAAATCAAGGAATCAAACAATTACAGCACTCTTATGCGTGATAATGCCTGGCTATAGTATTGCTTCCACTATAATAGTGAGCATTGATATATTGCACACCACAGGCACATTAGTCTTTTGATCTCTAATGGCAACACTATTTGAAAACCACGTCCCACTTATAATCCCATTCTGTCTGGATACAGACTCCTTCCTGGTAGCTTCTAATCTGCATCCACTATCCATGCTATGGTATGTGTAGCTTTCTCCTTCCTACCAATTGGTCTCCTCTCTCCATGCTTGAGCATGGTTGCATTCTGTGAGGCAGCAAATGTGAGTTCTCTGTCTATTCTGGGTTACATTTACCTTTTACATACAGTCCTGCATTAATACTACAGGCTGCATACCTTCCTGGATGATATTGATAAAAAAAAGCCTGCTGTGTCTATGCTAGAACAGAAGTAACCTCTTTGTAGGCCGATAATGTTGGCCTTCAAATGGTATGGGGACTTAAAGGGAGTCAACATCCTTATTTTTAATGCTGTGAGGCAGCATAGCAACCTATGGGTTGTGATTGTGGCAGCGGGGTAGATATTCTTGGTTACTTTATTCCTTTGGTTTGGTGGAGGGGACCCCAAAGATGTCTGTGCCCAGGTCCCCAAAAGTGCTTACGAGGGATCAGTGCTGAATGAAAAAGGGGTTACCTAGTAAGTCTTCCTGAGTTCACATCAACAGTGCAGATGGATTATCCACTGTGCAAACCACGCCAAGGCAAGTGACTGGAAGAGGGGAAGAAGTGGACTTGGGGTACGTTGGTGAATGAAGTATGTAATGGGAGACGTACTGCGCACACAAGACTGCCTGCAGACCAGGGCAATGTTTACTGGCACCAGGGATGCTGATCAGAACTTAGCTGTAGAAGCAATGAATGGGCAGAATACCATGCAAGGTACGTGAAAATGATCCACAACAAGGCAGAATAGCTGCCGCGTACTCTGTCGTGGGTGGGAGGATATGAAAATAGAATTTGCTCATTTCAATGGACAAATCTTTAAATCAGTAAATCAGAATGAATATTATTACATTCAGACAAGTCAAATTACGCAGGGGATATTTTGTAAACAGACACAAGTGAAACTGTTCAAATGGGGTACTGTACACTTTAACTGCAACAGGGACACTGAATCACATGATCAGTTAAGACTTCACATACAAGATCATTCTTTTTTTAAATGGATCACTGTTAACTATAAAATGCTTTATAGGTTTCATAGGGGGAAAACACAGTCTCCAAACATAGGTATACAAAGGCACCTATGATCTTGAGGTCTTATTAACTCCGTACTATTCCAAAACTATCAGGATACGAGTGAACCCACCACCATCAATGGCTTATTATTCACCTACAACTTTTAAATTGATGCTTAGCTCCTGTGGGTCGTTTGCAAGGACTTCACTTATTTAGACTGTCTTTTAGAACATATGTGGGTTATCTGAACACTACTTATGGGGAATACTGGCTGTATGAAGGACTAAAGTACTTGGGGAAAGTCCTGCCAGGGTTTAACATACATGAACAGAGTTTCATGTCAGGTCCTTTTCGCAGAGCAGGGAGGAGAATTACAAGGCTCCCAGTAATAAGGGGACCCCTTTTCCTCGCTCATCTCTGGTTCTCGAGCTTTCGAGCTGGAGAAGGCCTTTCACAGTCAGAGGTGGGCAGCAGCTCAGCACAAGGCACAACTACTTCAGCTGAATCCCCACGACAACAATCACGTCTGGGTGCAGGAAAGGACAAAGGGTAAAGCACTCAACAACAAGCCCTGGGGGCAAGGCCTAGTTCAGAGCATATTTGATTGCAGGGACAGGCTCCCTGGAAGATAGTTTGGAAAGCACAGGGTGGCGCAGCAACAGGCTCCAAGGGACAGAGGAAGATAGGTATGCCAAACCAGTACATGGCGCAACTTTACAATGGTTTGGGGACATTCCAAGGAGAGGTGAAGTGTGGGACTTAATGAAGGGCGTATCAGGTACCGGCCCTGAGGTGAGAGTGCAAGAACTGTACATTTTCAACACACGTACATGACTGGAAAGTTGATGATAAACAATGAGACTGGATTGTGAATAATGTAAACCCAAACATGGGAAAATGAGTTATACAAAGTTTTGTGAGAAAATAAGGTTAATTCATGCTGTATTTAAACATCTGCACATGTCAGGTGTACCTCCAGTGCAGTATCGAGTCAGAGGAGGGGGAAGCCTCCTCCGCTACGCCGTGCCAGGGAGTATGAAAAACAACTCAATGCAAAGTGTAGGAGAACATTAGATGGCAAGAAGAATTGTTTTCAACATGAGGGTTTCATCTGAGCTGACAAATAAGCAAACACAGAACAAAGGTGGGGGGTGGAGGAGAGATGGAGGCTCTGTGGGATTTCAGAGTTCTAAGCTGTGGAAAGTACTAGCTGTGCTGAATAATTGTGCATTGACATACCCTGTCCATTTAAATACAGGGCTGTGTATATATGTCATTTGAAATGTAAACACAATATTTCCCATCATTTAACTAATGTGAAAACACAGCTATTGCGGCCTAAAAAAAATGTTAATTTGTAACCTGCTCTCAGTGCTGTCCTATTCTGGCTGCAGTTTCAGACTGTCCATGCTGGCCGATCAGGGTACAAACAGCCCATCAGGGCTTGGCAGCCCCAGAGCACTCTCTCTCTCTCTGCTGCAGACATACTATTTGTAGCACCTGTTTCTTGCAGTGTGAACACATTTGCCCCTTTTTGTAACCCTGGCCTAAAAAATTACCTTTCTGGGACAGACATACTGGTTAAAATTCTGATAATATATTGGTGTGATTGGTCGCACTTGGTGGTTAATCAAAGGGACCTTCTGCAAGGAAAACGGAATTGATGTTTTTTGTACTTCCAAATAGGGAGGGACTGGAAATGGGGACATTGCAAGACACTAATGCAGTGGTCTTCAAACATTTTTGGTCAGGGCCCCCCTGAACAAAGTTTGGGCATCCCAGGCCCCCCAAAAATGCCAAAACGACAGTATGTACAAATGGCTATGAACTAGAGTGCCGTCACTGCACCCTCTCCGAGTATAGTCCCTGGGCTCCCCCATCTGCTCCCTTCTCAGACCCTGATCTCCCCCACCCCATTCCCAGCACAGTCTGATGGCCAGTGGGAGCAGGTGAATATTTTAAGTGGAGGGGCATAATTATTCCCCACCGAAATGCCATATCGACCGAGCGTAGCGAGGGAGCCGGAATCACACATTGGGGTTTTGGGGCGTTATCCACCCATGAAATATTCTACAATTATGGGTTCAAATGTTGCATTTTACAGTATACTTGTAAAAAGCCAAACAGTTTGCAATTGGTGCTGGGGGGCCAAGGGGGAAAGCATGGTATTTTTGCCTGGACATCTATGATAGATATCCAGTAAACAAAATACCATCCCTGTCCACTGGGCTCCACAGCGCCTCAGAAGGAGAGCTTATTTTGGCAGGTGGGTAGGGGGATTGTGCAACAAGAGCATGTTTAAAATGCCTTTGTTGTACAACCCTCGTTCCCCCCTCACCTCCCACTTGCCAAAATCAGCTCAACGGACCAAAACAAACACACATTCACACCGCATTCGCTCTATCATTCATATGAGCACCCATTACCATGCACTCATTCATAACACAAGCATACACGCATCCATACACATATATTAAAAAATAATTGAACATAAACATACCTTCTGCAGGGGCCTGCACGTGGATGCTAAAATGCCCCGCTCCAGGTTGCTCTGTCCATATGTGCGAGGAGGCGCAGGTGCTCCCCCTCACACATACAGACGTGCAGTGTCCCAGCAATTTCCAATGCGCTACGCAAGGCTGGCGAAGCAAAAACACCACCCAGCTTTGCACTGCTCAGTGAACTTGTGTGGCTGGGGGACTGAACTGCCAAAGAGAAACAGTGTTTCCCTTTGACAGTCCAGCCAGCCCAGGAGCACTCCCTCAGCTGGAAAAAGCAGTTGAGGGAGTGCTCAGTGTTTCATTGGGCTGGCTCCTCCGCTCCTCCATTATGGGTGAGGGGGCCACTGGGTGGACACCCCCTCACCCAATATGGATGACCTGCCAGGCTCAGACTGTCCTATAGGGCAATGCCCGTACAAGACATGCACATTTCTAGTGTAGGCCAGTCAAAATGGGTCCTTTTTTGGCCAATGTGTGCCAGTTGGATGAGTTACTTCACTCTGCAGTTAGTAGTTTTGGCCATTGTTGCTGAATAGATATTTTTTAAATATCACAATTTGCTTACATTTTAACAAAAAAAAACCTTGGGTACTCTTCAAACAGTCTGTGACTAAAGGAATGAATATCCATTTGCAACTGCGGGACACTTTTTCATTGGTGCCTGAGACAGTTTTATGGTCTAGTACGACCATGTGAGCCGCCCCTGCCCATTTCCTTCAAACTAATGTTTTTAAACTTTTTTTTTCGTTTTTTTTTACATTTTATGCTGGGCTCTCGCACCCCCCTCTTCCATCCCCCCCCCCCCCCCTCCCTGGGATGCGGCCATGCCCCCCTTGGAAACAAGACAACACATAGCAACACAGGTTTGAATACCGGGCTCTGCTTAGAAACTGGTCTCTGCGTTATAAAAGAACAATTATTATTACTACTGTCAGGGATACTGACCTTTATCCTTGCTGTTGCTTTATCCTGCATCAACTACTGGAAAGGAATCTGTGCTGGGCTTATCATCAAAATACTGCATGCACTTCAAAAGAACTGCAACTCCTGCCTCACATTTGCCCAGAACAGTAGAGCATATCATGGGGCTTTGAAATCACATGCAGTACAAAATAACACATTGAGTTTGAGATCTTTTTCCTGACCTACAAAGCCATACACGAGCAGGCAGCAATACCTTAACAAAACGCTACTTATATATAAACTGGCCAGATGCCTCAAGTCGCTGTATCATCATATGTGCCCTTATGCAAGAGAACATGTGCTTTACTTTATTATAGTTTATTGATTCGTAGTATTTTATTGATTTCTATGGTACCAACTACACACGGTGCCTACGCGTGGACAAATCGAATTGGTGGTGACTTAAGATCGTAGTGTTTTTATTCTGCCTCTGAATGGATCAGTTAAGCATCCTTTGGAGAAGAGTTCCAGAGTTTGGCAGCCAAGATCTGAAATAATGGCGTAAGGGATTTCACCCACTTCAACCGCTAGATGGCAACAAGAGCACAGGTTGGTTATGGCTGAAGGATCTGTTAGCTACTGATTGGGAGACAGCATAGAAGACGTCTTTGGCCAGAGTCAGGGCCTTGAACTTTAATCCGCATTTGATAGGGAGCCACTGCAGTGAAACATTTCCGTGTTTTATTAGCAGTTCTGGAAGTAGATGTCAGCAGTAATAGTCAAACTTGTGCTGGCGAGTTGTGCTTAGCCTTAAAGAAATCGATTCTACTATGTCATGTAATTAATTACAAAGTCTGTATATTGAAGTTGTGGTTTATTTTGCCTGCTAGTAACAGCTGACACATGTTTCTACACTTGGTCTTCATCAAGGCAGGTACATGCATTGTGTCATAATCTTACACAGATTTAGCTGGCAAGATGTTTATTTCGTATGAAGCACCAGTGCAAGCAACCACCAATATAATGGGTGACACAACTAAGTGCATGTCACCAGTATGAATGATAGCTTTAAACCCACCCACTGTCCACCAACTTGGATCATGGCAAACTGAATACACACCTAGGTAACCATGACCGGTTCAGACTATATGGGGTGCCATGCAAATAGTGAAACAATATTTGATTATCTGGTTGTATTTACACAACTGAAAGCCACTAATTATGTACATATGGCTACTGAGTTAACTTATACTGTTAATTAATGCTAAAATACAAGATGTCTCATTGTCCCAACTCTAATGTAACCATACAGTGTCTATTTTCTTTACGTCCCAACAACCTGCCCATCTATGGTATGTAAAACTAAGTTCAACACCTGTTTTTCAATATGAACTGCAATGCGTTTTGTAAATTACATGACCTTTCAAAACAACCTAACATCTTATGACACAATGCATGTACCAGCCTTGAGGACGACCAAGTGTTGAAACGTGTCGGCTGTGACTAACAGGCAAAAAAAAAAAAAACACAACTTCAATATATAGATTTTATAATTAATTGCATGACATAGGAGAATCGACTTCTTTAAGGCTAAGCGCAACTCACCAGCACAAGTTTAACAGTTGTAGACATTGGAAGGAGTGGTTAAGGGGAATTCTTCTCAGTGCTGTCGATACAGCTAACCAACAGTAACACTTAGCGGCTAAAGCGGACCAAAACCACGGTTATAGCCCAACCTAACCCTAAGTACTGGAATGTGGCCTACTCATTTTTGGGGCGCCCCCGATAGTGGCACTTGTTATAGTCACAGAGCAGTTTTCTGATAGAAAATGTACAGCAGCATCAACTAATAGTTTGTGGATTAGACGTTGACACCAACGGTTCCATGTGATTTCATCGAGGGGGAAATCATCTAATTTTGATTTTGCGTAGGACATTATACCACAAATGTATGTGTCGGAGAGCACCCACAGCCCTCTACCCTCCTCTACCTTGTCTTGCCCTGGCCCACCCACCTCTACATACATTTGCGGTAAAATTCATTGGAAAACCCTAGGATGGAATCTACCAATCCCAACACCAATGTGTGTTTTTGAGTCTTATGTCACACCCAAGGTTTTGGCCAGATTTGTGGTAGATATGTTTTGAAGTTGATATGTTTCTGTTTAACTGAGGTGTATGCTTTACCAGAGGCAAGTAGCAGCAGCTTGGACTTGGTGAGGCTTTACCATCTGAACTGCATTAATGTGTGAAAGATATTACAGGTATCATGCACTGGCAAGGGTATTTCCTCAGGGTCCTTGCCAAGGCTGAAGATGCTCTGCATATCATCTGTATACTCATGAAATAACACACCCTCCAGTAACAGAGGGTGATGCAATCGACTATCACAGCTGTTCAGCTACAGCGCCGATACACATGAACGCTGAGGGATTCTGAAAAATATACTGTGCCCTGGGATTCATGAGTTCAGCGAAGGACTGAAGCTCGGCTGTTGCTCACAGCACATGGGTGTAGAGTGGATTCCTCTCTGCTCTCCTGTCTCCCTCCTTCCCCCTTCTCCATCCTTCCTCTTTCCCATGTTAATGATAACACTATGGAGGGATTTTTTGGTGGCACTCACTACAATAGAAGCTGATGAATAATGGATGTTGGGGCACAGTCCATGCCATATGCAAGGCCATCAGTGCTGCCATGCAGAGTTATTTGCATCTGCCCTTTCTGCTCTGCCCTAACTCAACACCTGACTGCGACCCCTGGCAAAGATGATCAAGGAGTTGGGTCAGCGTTTTCAGGATTCTCATATGTACATTGATGACCGCAGTTGCTTATCACCTTTGATTCGGTCTCTGGAGAAAAGGATATGGTCTGTAACTGATTCAGCTACAGACTTGCATGGGTGGCAACTGGCTCTATCCAAATGCATACAAGGCAGAGGTCCTCCTTACGGGCTCTTGTGTGGCACTTTCCAGTGTGCCTTTTTCTTGGCCCACTGAACTTGGACTTCCCCCAAAACAGATGAGGTGGTTCCCAATGTATATGTCCAGTTTGACCACTCCCTTTCTTTTTAACCACATGTTTGAACCAGATGACCATGAACAGTGCCGATTTTCATCTTGCCTCATTGCCATATTCTGCCACCTTCTTAGTCCATTTCATTCACACTTTAGCACTGCCCCTTTCGCTGCAGTCTTATTATAGCAGCCTTTGTATAGGGATATCTAATAAACTACTGGATATGTTGCAGATGGTAAAGATCTAAGGCTGCATTGTTCATTTGGAGACAAAAGAAATAATTGGTTTTAAGTAAATACCTCGGTTGTTTTCAGTCCTCCTGATTATGATTTGCAACTCAATCATTCCATCATTTGGATAGCAGTTTTTCCTCAAAGAAAATGGAGGAATTACCTACAGTGCAATGTACTTGGGAGGTAATTCCTCATTTTGCTAATATAGTCATATGTGGAGTAACCACACCTCATAATCAGGTGCAAATTCAACAGTTACCACAGGTGGTAAATGTAATTCCGCCTGACGTAATTAGCACTGCTAATATCTCCAAACTCTTAATGAGGACCTAAGTCATCTGATTGGTCTGGTGTCTAAGAAGAAGAGGTGACCAGATCATAACTTGGGCACACAGACTATATTAGCTACCTCCATGCCAACAATGTAAGCTTACATTTGCAATCTCCATGGTAGCCTGTCACACTTCCCAGGCACCAGTACCAGCAGGCATTGTCGCCAACACAGCTCTGTTTGTTCAGAATATAAAGTGAGTTTGATAAAATTATCAGCAAAATAAAAATACAAATAAAGATAGAAGATGTTCCAATCACGGGCATGTTCTACATTGTCAATAGGGTTGCTTCCAAATAGGGTTTCTTTTTTTCGCATTCAAAGCTCTACCTTTGTGATCCTGGTTGTATCATGAGTTGTACTGCCGATGTTTATCCTACTGCAAGATTCTTGTTTCGATGTCAAGCCCTTGAAGCTTCTTGCTGGTTAAAGAGCACTTAATCAACAAATATATCATGCCACCATTAAAAAGTTCCTAGCTGGAGCAACGTGAAAAAGGCATGGTCATTTTCTGGGGCAATAAAGTGGAATGAAAATGTGCTTACCTGGAGCAATGCAAGACTGACATAGCACTGTTGAATTCTATGTAGCATGTTTTTTAGAGGCAATGCAAAAGTGAGATAGTTATTTCTGTGACAATGGCTAAACTGGCATGACCATTGAAGTTGAAGTTATCACTGTTCAAACTGGCATTCCTAATTTTTTGGAGACAAGTGACACAGGCATGGTAATTAACAGGATTTAGGAAACTGGTGTGGCAATGTTCCTAACAGGGGCAGTATGAAATTAGCATAGTACGCTTAATATCAGCGTGCTAATGTATGATTAATGAGAGCAATATTAAACTGGGGTGACACTTGTGCTGATAGTCATATCAATGTAGAAACTGACACACTGATCATCGACATGAACTCTGGTGGATTTTAGCAGTATCCCGAGCAGGATAGCATAGTAAGCATCACGTGATCAGCACATTATAACCCTACAATATTTGAACAACACTCTTATATCATGGGTTACCCCTTAATTATTTGAGCAGCACCCAGTTAATCTTAAGAAGTAACCTGACATATGGATGTATCACCCAGTCATGGTGATATTTCATGTTCTGGAAGTCCTGCTTGTACTCAAGTAGTAACAGGGAACAATGGTGTGCATTATAACTTGGGCAGAGTCATTTAAAATCAGTGTAAAGCCATCTCCTGGTACACTATTTAAAACGTGTGTCATTTCAACTAGCTCATCATTATGATATCTGTGATTTGGGCTATGAAACAGGCCCACTGCATTCTTAACACTGCCGCCAGACTTACCTCTAAGGGTGAAAAATGAAGGTGTAGCAGTGTACTTTAGGCGACCAGTCATCTTAAAACAGCAGCAACAGGGCTCTGGTTATTATTTGCAGCCAAACAATGAGCTATCTACTCCCCTGGCGCTTGCGAGCCCATATTATAAACAGCTTCTAACAAATGATCATCAGCTAGAGAGCCATACAAACAATGCACATATTAGTATAAAGACTTGTGTACTGCAATCGTAATGTTAACATTTGCGTTTGTAATATTCATGCAAATGAATGCAGGCTGTGTTAGAGCTTTTAATAGAAATGTGCTTCTTTTATTTTACATAATTGTGAAGTACATAACTCTGTTTTTCTCAAAGCTCTCCAGACTCTGCATGCTGAGACTTAATTTAACGTATGAACAATTTCCTCAAGCGAGCCACCGCAGGGTTGGCAAATCTCTTTAAACTCTTCACTGCACAAATCCTATCGGATCAGGAGTGATTTCCAGTCTGATTTCCGGGCCGGTGGAAGCATTGCAACACCCCTATGGTGGCCATCATGGCGCAACCATGGCCTCTCTTGATATAATATGATATGATAATTTATCTATATCGCGCCCATGCACAAGTGTTTCAAGGTGCGATGAGGCAGGGATGGGGAACAAAGAGAGGACAAGACAACGATCTTACTAGGCCCAGTGACATTGTGAATGCGCAAGTGCAGTTGCGCCCTGCGCCTTGATCCTTTTGATAATATTGATCAAAATATTTGAATATCTCAATTGAAGGACTTGCTTCCTGTTGACTCCACAGCTCAGAAGATGGTCGCTTCATTCCTCATTGATCATACCTGCTGGCTGAATGTAGGAACTTGCATACCCTCAACAGCTACGAACAGCTGTGTGGAGGCTCTCTGGGGTTGGCAAGCTAACCAAGCCTCTTGAACATTCATATAGCGCAACATGATCGATATGACTTTTTTCCAGCGCATATTAATTTATTTATTAATTTCAATGCTTGTATACGGCGCCGCACGCCCGGAGGACTCAGAGCTCCTAGACTAACAGGATAAAAGACATATGCATACATCAAAAGAAAAACACATTTAACTGCAGAGCCATCAATAGAAAAAAGCTACTCAAAACCTTTTTTTTTTTTTAAGATGTTTTCACAGCTTTTTTAAGAACATTCCTCGCACTTCGTGCCCAGGAGTCAAAACTCAGACCACCAAATGTTGCTAATTTAAAGTGGGCCGACAGAGCAGAATCCTATCTGTAGAGCGCAGTGTTCTCCTGCACGGCTGGACTTGCAGACGGTCAGCGAGATATAAAGTGCAACACCAAAAGTGCTCCTGGCATAAGTTAACTCCAACCTGTCATTTATGGTCGAAATGTTAAGCCGTATCTTCATTTCTATTCATGATGCGGCATTTCCACACTGAGTGATTCATTTGTAAAAAGCACTTATTAAATGAACATGTTTCGTTTCATTTCACAAAAAGAGGGAGAAACAAGAGGAGAAAGAAGAAAACAGATCACATGCATAAACATTGCACAGCCAATGTGGCCACTTACAGAGTTATCAACAATACTTTTCTAAACTAGACACAGGATACATACTTATTAAATATAATGTAAAGTGCTACAACATAGATTAAAGTGTCCGTGTTTCAAGGTGTTAAAACAAAAAATGCAAGGAAACAGAGTTCCTAACAGTGATAATGTTTATCTGTAACTCAATAAGCACACCACAAATGAGTGCAAATAAAAGTCAATCAAAATTAAGTTGATGTCTAGTATGTGAGCCATATCATCAACTATTTTAAACATGTTGAACCCTGTAGTTACATAGTTACTATGTAGTTACATAGGTACATAGTTCAAACGTACATTGGCCAAGGAGTGACTATCTCCTATTTATTTTTGCACATGTTTAGTAACAGAGAGACCGGGGTCCATGTCCTAATGGGCTGTTGCCTACGTCCCCATATATGGCAATACAAATAACCAGCGTATGCATATGCCAAAAATTGTATGTCAAGCTCCTCAATACCCAAAGGAGCTAGTAGATGGTCACTGGCACTTTTCGGCTAACTGCCTTCTTCGGGGCAGGACTTAATGAAACAGCAAGTAAACATGAGAGCTTTTCAGTCAATCTAACTGTTACTTTCTTTGTGAACACTTAAGTAATGAGTGTGTCGGCCTCTATTAACGATCCCCCTTTCTCAGTCAACAGGCAAGCTAATGAGAAATCTAGGAAATCCCTCAGCATCACAGATTGGTCCCATCAAACCTACGGTTTAACAGCAAAAGGAAGTGTATGATGCGATGAGGATTGCACAGGGGCAACGTGCTGGTGTTGGAAGCAAGACCACGCCGAGCAACAGAGGCTTGAATCCCGGATCCGTGCTTAGAAACCAAACTCAGGCACATTATTAAAAAAAAACTATTAAACTAAACAAATTCAATATCTACAGTGCGGGAATGGTAACCTAAAAGGAAAATAACATGGAATGGTTCTATATTGTTCTGTCAGTTCATTAGGGGCGCCTAAAACTCCTCACCTGGTGAAGAGTGACGTTTGGAAACTTCCGTGAAAGTATCCTCTTCGCCTGATGGGCCCCAAAGTAAGATGTGCTCGGGATTGTATCTTGAAGCAAGACAAAACAAGACATGGGCCGGTCTATGAGCCCATTCCTTTCTCAGTTAAACTCTCATTGACTCATCTTGCTATGGTACAGGGGACTCGGACCCGCATTTGTCAGACTAACTACATAACGTGTTCTTGAAGATGCAGTAAGATTTATTTCTCAAAACTCAGCCCTCATGCTCAAAAGAATAAAGAGGGCTATCCTTACGAGCCCAGTATTAGTATGTCACCCACAGGAAAGGGAGTATGGGCTCGTGAATTGTAAGGGGTCTCTGCCCTGGCCACACAAAGTCCCAACCTTACCTTGGACACAGTGAATTCCATCAAGAATCCGGTGACAGCTGCTACTGTCCTGGTGCCTAACAGGGCAGTGTATAGCTGTGTGATAAAACCTGCTCTGGCACAGATGAGACAGGAGCCATTTTGCAGGTAAGACCTTTAATTAGGTTCAAGGTACAGGTACAGGATGACTGGTCATGAGAGAAGGTAAGTTACATAGAGGGAGAACATGCACCAGCCTCCTTACTCCGGGTCAGGCTCTATTCAAATGACACAACAGGAACCGAGGAAAGGGAACATTCCAAGCACTCACCAACATTCCATGCATATTGCATTCACTCAGGGAGACCAGGATATAACACAGTGCTGTGTTTATATTCCTTGTCCCTAGGTTTAGCTCACTGTTTTGAGCTAGAGCGGCCAAGTAGGATTCATAATGATGCACTGTTGTGGCGCCATCTTGGAGTGGTTTGTGCACTGGTGTATTCAGCTCTATAACGCCCCTCAATGCACCTCTATCACAGGGATGGCTAAACTAATGTAGTTTGGACATATGGCTGGGGGCCTCTAATTCAGATCGATCAATGGATGGCTAGAGCAAATCTTAGGCCTGTAGCTAGGGTCCACACAAATATCTATTATAAGTACCCAAAGTTCATAAAGGCTCCAAAGCTGGATGCAGTGTGTCCTAGGCAACAAGGCAGTGTACTGCCAACCTTCACACTGTTAACTGAGTAATTGGGCACCCCATGTGAAGTGCACCCTGAGTATGGGGGTGCATAGGTAACTACAGACTTGCAAGGTGGGGTGCACCCTCACACGAATAGGAGTTCCTCATTTAGCCCATCATTGTAGGTGCAGAGTTTGAATATCCACAATTTCTCCTTATGATTAAGGGCAGAAGCAGATTTCTCTTGCATGTCTACTTTACCCAAGAGCCACTAAAAAATGTCCTCTTGTAGGTGTTGGAGCACTACAAAGTGAGAGACCAAAGGGGCATCCAATTTAAGGCATCTGATCTGAGATCTATGCTCTAGAATCATCTTATGGACCGGTCTGCACGCTTGGCCCACATATTTCCTTCCGCACGGATATTGTATACAAAATATGATGTGCAAGCTTTTGCAATTTGAGGAATGTCCGAGTTTCCACATTCTCCCCTCAATATCAACTTTCTGTGTATATCGAAAGGCTGTACAGTTTCCAAATGGGTGGCGGCTCACCGCTGGGCAGAGATTCCATAAAGTCACTTTTGCTGCTTTTTTAACAAATTAGGAGTGTACCAAGTGTTCACCCAGGTTTTTGGACCTTCTCAGGGTCATGCCTGGAAGTGGTTCAGATGGAAGTACCAACCTGAGCGAAGGCCAGAATTATTTGATGATTTTAAGAAGATTCAAAATATTAGGACAATAAGTTGTGACACACGTCATTCTATAGTCCACATTCCTGTGTTCACCTGCTATTAGCAACATTTTGCAGGGTGTAAATCTGGCACTCTTCAAAGATTGAGTCATCATTTTCTTCGGGTATCCGCATGCCCCGAGATGAGCACTTAGCTGATCAGCATGGCTGTAAAACCCTTCCAGTGTGGAGCAGTTCTGCTATACCCTCGAGTATTGGTTGTAGGGCAAGCTCTGTTTGAGATGTAGAGGGTTATAGCTTCCAAAATGCAAGAGGGTATTGAGATATGTTGCCTTCCTAAAAAGGGTGCAGCTAAGTCTCCATTGTGAGTGGCCAATAAGAAATTCCAGGAAATGGATCTCCTCATTGATCACTGTGGCAGGGAACTGGACGTGGGTACTCCTATCATTAATATCACAAAAAAAGAGAGAGCATCCCTACCCTCATAATATCTCAAAAAAGGACACCAAAGGTCAGTGTGGTTATTCAATATCACTATTTTTACATTACTCCAATAAAATAAGTTCTGCAAATCTCTCAAAGATCATCCTTAAAACACATCACCATATATTCAAATTTGTTTATTATGCGCCATTGCGACATCAATATTTAAATACATAAACAAACAATGCATTACTCAACATAGATCATTTGAGTGCAAAAATGCAGGGAAAGTGCTTCTCGGTGCAAAATTGCAAAAGAAAGGTTCTGCAATGTACCATAAAGTGCATAATGCAAAAAAGTGCAAAAAGATTTTTAGTATGACAGTATTCAAATACACTGTATGAGGGAACAGTATAGAAGTGTCTCAATGTTAAACTGTATATTCAGTATAGCTCAATCTTACAGTCACTTAATAATTACATGAAAGATTAGCACATGTTTTAATCTCACTTAGACACTCTTGTCTAACATATACAAATGATGCATGGTAGACCACTATGTAACCCTCTAAGGGTAGAAAGTCTCTATGGGATGGACAACGTCACACTGTTGATGCCAGGTATTAGGTGTCAACACTATGGGCCTCATTACGAGTATGGAGGCAGCCATGGTGCTATTAGCGCCATGGCTGCCTCCATACCGAGCTCCAATACCGGGGTCGGTGAATGAGGAATTACCGGGTCATTCCGACCTTGGAGGACGCAGTAATTCCTCATGCACAGAACCATTCCCCATTCCCATTTGAGCCCCCATAGGGCTCAGTGGGAATGGGGATGGAGCTAATAACTGGCCCAATATTAGCTCCTTGGTTCCCTCGCGGGAACCGGAAAGGACGTTTTACCAGGTTTTACCAGACGTCTGTTTCGGGCCCCGCTAGGGGACCTCATAATCAGGCATCCCGTAATGAACGGTACCGGTCCCGTACCGGCACCCTTCATTACGGGACGGCCAGAGTCGTAACGAGGCCCTATGTATTTCAGCCCATTATGGTCCGAATACATTCACCCATAATATTTCTTTCAAAAATATAAAGGGCCTTCATCTGATTCAAAACTGAAGCCAATTCATGCACATATAGGAAATGCAACATATTCCAAAGAGATCCCTCAAGTGGTGTTCCAGATTGAGAACAGGTTTTATTAATCTTTGAAATACATCCCGGTTCTATTACCAGGCTTGATCACTGCCAACCTCTAAAGTTGTGATAACCGAGTATTTACTCCTCGCAGTGTAGAGGGAGAAGGACTCCAGAATGAATGTAACTACATCACCACTGCCATGACACCACCTTGGCCCATGTCTTTATAACATCCAAATGAGCAAAACAGAGTCGTGGAACACACTTGTCTATAAAACAGCAGCGATTGCACAGTTCCACAGTGGAATAAGTTGCATTTCCTATATGTGCATATTTCCAAAATTGTATCAAGTACCAAAATGTTGCATAATGGCCATATTGCCCTCAAAATAGGTACAACCATCGTTTACCTCAGATAAGCTTCATAAGGTAACTACAGTAGGTGAGACAGGAGAAGAAATGGCAGAAACATAATTTATAAAAACAGGGCTAGCCGTAGGTCTAGTCAAGACAAGGGTGGAAGAGATAGAAACAGGAAAAAAGACTTGGATGATGTGACGCCTTCAGAAATAATCAAATCATTAGAGACTGAAGCATGTTAATATTGAGCGTCACCAGCCTGTGGTGAATCAATATTATCTGTGTACTTTTTTGGCCTCTTACGAGCGTTACAACATCCACCGTGAGATACTGAGCAATGCATTTTGGCGGAGCGATCTGTGTCCTCTGCAGGAGTGAAGGAGGCGACATTGGGGGTCATTACGAGGTTGGAGGTAGCCATGGTGCTATTAACGCCATGGCTACCCCCTTACCGCATTCCGGGTCCGTGTTCCCAGAATAGGGACTTACCGGGTCATTTCGACCTTGGAGGATAAAACCAGGCATTAAGGAAGGGACCCACTAAGGGACCTCATAGTAGGGCTGTAATGGATTACCGGCACCAGTGCCCTTACCGGTGCCGGTTATCCCTTACCACCCACCTCGTAATGACCCCTATTGTGTCAACACGCATGTTGGAGCACAAGTAATAGGATGATTCTGACTGATAGTAACAGACCAAATCCCAAACCCTGAAAAAAGACCCTTAGGACAAGGGACGAAGGGTCGAAAAGACACAGTTCATACAGTTTAACAGTAATAAATAGAATCCCACTACCCAGAACCTACTGAATTAGCGAGGAGACGGAAGAACATCCAGGCATTTTCCAGGCACAAACCAGCACCAAACAGCTTGCCCAGCAGCTGTGCTATCTGCCAAATAAATGCAGTGCCTGGGAAGCGAATCCTTCTGCGAGATATAATTGTAGATACAATAAATTCACACCTAACTGCGTTCAGACTATGTGAAACAAATTGAACAGTCTAAAATTGAGTTAGAACATGTCCTGCCTACAAAAGTAACTTTAAAAAAGGTCAAAGGAATGGTCCCACCACGAGTCAAACAAATAACAGCTAGACAGCCCTAACCAGCGCTAACCAGCTTGCCTACCACTATTGGCCAAAGAAATACAGACACTGGGATGCAACACCTTCTGGGAGATGTAGTTGTAGATTAATACCTACGTGCATGCAGAATGCAAGAAACACATTGAACAGTCACAAATTGAGTTCAAACATATATTGCATACAAAAACAACTTAAAAAACAATGGAACCAGCCTCACTAATCATACTGGTGACACCCTGCCATACTTAAAACCCCAATTGTGCTCAGTGGGTAGCTAGTTGATCGCTGACATCCTCCTTCATATTCATGGCTGAATGACAGCCAACCACCTCTGCTCGACTACCTGTACATTTGAGGTCCTACTGATGAGACCTAATGCCACAGTCCCAATGTTGTTCCTGTGTTTGAATGCACAGGGATCAAATCAATGATTTGAATACAGACTTGTCCTTCTTCCTGCAAATCAACATAGTTGCAAAATATATCTACTATAATCTTTGGTTACTGCCAGGAATCCTGCCTTTTCTCGAGGGACTTTGTTTGTCCTTGCCATGGATATCGTCCGAACTAACTACAGCAAAGACCAGGGCTGGCTCATCAACGTTTGGCAAAAGGATGCCAACCCGCCACCTATTATGTAGGAGCCAAGCCAGCCCAGGGAAAGCCTTGAGTGTTTAGCAGTACAGTTGCTTAATGGTCCATCCAAGACCAGGGGCGTTTTGCCTCGCCAGTCTTGCATGGCCCTTTGGGGATGCAGGCTGTAGAGCTGAATGTGTGTAGGGGGCGTTTGGCATCTCCCAGCAGATTCAGAGACCCAGGGTGGTGAGATGGAGGAGCTCATGAACAAGAGCCTCTCTGTGCTTCCTAGTTCACTGTACAGGTGCCTGTGACCCACTGAGACAGGAAGCATGAGGCTACATTTGGAGTCGGATTGGGTGGAGGGGCACAGCATACATTCATGCAGCAGCATTTTGTTAATGGCAACAAGGGCAAAGCTAACATGATGAGTGTTTCTACATTGCTTTACTAGCATAAATTGATTCAACCAATCTGGAAGTGTTTCTTAGTGTGGCATGGTATTCTTTTACTGACATTAATAGTAAAACCAGCAGGGTGAGTGCTCTTAACTCGCCTTTTAAACATGCACAGACTGGCCGCACCAATGTAGGACAGGATGGCCATTTTAGAACACTCATTATGTTGGTTTAACCCTTGATGTCTTTATGTTGGTTTAACCCTTGATGTCTGTAAAAAATAATTATACCACAGTAAGAAAGTGTTTTTACATGACCATACTGGCCTACATTGGTGCAGCCAGGTCATACATGTTTTCTTATTGTGGAATGACAGTAAAAAATGCACAATAAGAAAACTTGACTACAACAAGACTATTTTCTTGCATGTAGATGATGGCATATATTGACTTACCCAGCAAGATATGTTGTCTTATAGTATCATCACTGGCATACAAACATGAGCATGTTCTCATATGGAAAAACTGGCATATATTGATGCAGCGAGTATGGACATGTATGGACAAAGGCATCATGAAAATGCGTCGGAAAAGGTTGCCGTTGGTGTCTTTGCATCAATTGTTTTTTTCCATGTGTCACCTTACAGAACCGATTATATTGTGTAGCTTTTTGCTGAATCTTTCACAGAAGGTGTGTTGTAAAATGTACCATTTCAAACTCTTTGAATCCCAGCTGTTAGGTGTTTTGCTCTCTCGCTCCTGCATATTCACTGGATATATTTACATATCTCCAATAAAACAAATCAGCAGCTAGCACTGTAAGGAGGGATTCTCATCAAAGTGTTGAATGAACTTCAAAGGGCTGAAAATTACTGCCTTGTCTTTAGCCGCAAAAGAACAGACCATACCATCTGGTCCTTGAAAGCATTTCAAGTGAAAAACGATCCTGCAAGGATCCTGCAGAGCCATTCACGGCTAGACACATCATGACTTCACCAAAGTGCTACTGCTAGACCGGCTGGCCAGATGAATGTCTAGGGCACTGTCCCACTATATGTTGGATTTTTTCCAAAGGTGCTGGGTTTTTTTTTAGTAATTTCTAAGGCGCGTACTAATACACAGGTACCTAAGATGATTCTACGTCTGAAGGTGAACACCTGGGTAATCATTTGGGCCTCTGTTGGTCAAGTGTTCTAGAGTTTGCCTGCCCGGATCACTTATGGCAAACACAGGGCTTTCACCCCTTTGAACCACAGGATGGCAACAAGAGTAAAGAAAGGCAGAACTTATTCAAAATATTGTGATCTGTTTCGGAGTATAAGACTTTTTCAGCCTGAGTAAGAGCCTTGATCTTTGATCTTGATTTGATAGGGATCCAGTGCTGTGAAACCGCTGAGATGCTTTGGAGTTCTGAAGAAAGGCATATTGAAATAACCAGGCGTGTTCCCTATATTGCCACGCATTATAGTTGCAAAGCTGCTTTCTGATGGATAAGGCACGAGCTGTGGCAGCAGCATGAACCAATAGTTTGTGAATCTGACGATCCCACGAGCATGCGTACTTGAGTTACAGGACAAGCTCAGGATTTGGGCATGGTTGATAACTGATGGACATAGGTGAATAGCAGCAGCTATGTCTTAGATTGGTTGCGGCTTAACTGCCTACACTGCATTCATTTATGAATGGTATGAAGGATATCAGTGACTTGCAAGTGATTTTTCTCAGGGTCCTTGCTAAGCCTGAGATCTGCATTTCATCTGCACATTTGTGAAATAACACGACTTCTTGTATCAATAAGTCAGGCAATGGCTTAACTGAGAACTTGTGCATGCCGCAAGCAACCATGACAGCATAATATTAATTAATTCCCAATTTAACTCAAAATAAACGTTCCTCAGAAAATAATGAATCCACTTGAGACCCGTTTCCAAAACCCTCATCAAATCCAGGAGGGAATATGCTGGCTTTGAGCCTAGATACCCACGTCACAAATGCTCTATCTTCGGCAACTCTATATTGCTACTGGCACCACTGCATGTCTTTTTTAAACCTGACCGTATTGAGTTCAGAAGAGGATTGGCGCTCATCTGTCTCTCGTTGCATATGGATTCAACACCTTTTTCCATCTTTTATGTTTGCAATCTCTTGCATTGCACTCTAAAGCAACCTATCAGTGGTGTTCAGCACCTTGGCAGCCATTGAATAATGGATGTTGGGACACATCCATCCCATCATGCTAATTCATCACTGCTTCTTTGTCCTGCAGAGTTCTCCCCACCAGGGATGCTCTGCATGACTTGGAGAATTCCATTAACTCCTGCCTGCAGGGACACTATCCCTGCATATGTGTATGTGTGAGCACTTGTAGATGTGTGCAAGTATGTGTATGGGTGTGTGAGCGTGGAGCACACAGACACAATGAGAATGTGTTGTGCAATGGGAAATCATATCAATGCATATATTGTCATATTGACACTGTTGCATGACAACGTGTTAACATGACAAACCTGACATATACTGAGCACTAATTTCATGAGGACATTTTTACTGTGGCAATACCGGCATATATTGGGAACATATCTACTCTGAGGCCTTGTTGGAGCACATCGTGTATCATAGTAAGAAGAAGCTACTGCGTATGCTGTATGGCTACCTGAGTCAGTGTGAGATATGCAATCTTTACCTCAGTAAGGAATAGTTGTCTCTGGTGTGGCACGTTTCAAAGTCTCGGATAGGTCAATGCACCTAAATAGCCGAAGTGAATCCTTTTATAAGGAGGAAAAAACACATATCAATACTCCCCTCTTCCTACTCAAACATGTGCTTCTTAACGTTAAAATGCACACTTAGAAGAGAAAAAGACAAGAAAAGAAACAATGGAAAGATGCATAAAATGGAATAGGATAGTGTCCGATATAGGTTTTTTTATTCAAGTGGGGACAATCCCCCTCCCCTATACTATGGAGTAGAACCGTATCCATGGACCCATGAATATCATATACAATGGGGATATCTCTGGCCCAATATATATGTAAAAAGACCTCTGGGCCTACCTGCAAATGCCTCGTCACTTCCAGTTTCACTAGAGATGGACATATTGGAAATGAAATACGAAATCATGCTCAAACCATTATTGTACTGGTTAAATATCTGAAATTCGCAGGAGCTCACACTATATAGAGAAGGCCTCATTGAGCTCCTACAAAGTAGTGAGGAAAAATCACTCCCGTGGTGTAGACATGTCAAAACAAACCTCTTGAAAATGTGGCTGGATGAGCTATAGGTGGATTCTAATAAGTATGGTTCTAGGTACTGTCACTATTAGGTGGTCACTCCCAACTCAGAGAGTTCCTTTCCCCCCCAAGCAAGGAGAAATGCAACCAAAGCGCTCATACAGATTCAACATTAGTGAGGCCTCCAGCCTATCTCGCTCCACCCGAGCAAATACCCCCTGTCCCAGCAATGAGCTAGGAACCAGGCTGGTGTATTGTAAGAATATATATTTATTTAAGGTTTCACAAAGAACAATAAAATAACCAAAACATCAGCCAACAACGCTGTGGCGCCACACAATGTCACAATTTCAAATTACTTGCAACAATTGACTGACTTATATTTCTAATGAACTTACAGATACTACAACGCATAGGTAACATTTAGAGACATTACATCAAAAAACACACAGAGGATTTCTTGCACATTCACAATTATGAAATTTGAAACATCCCCCAGTGAATGCTTTGGGATATTTCAATGCTCGTCTCTCCCAGCAACACCCACCCACAGGCTTCTGTTATAAGTGACCCCTTATCTGATGGCAAGGTACAGGGAATGAGAATACAGTAGCAACATCGTTTTGGCTTTTTATTAAAAGGCAGGGTTTGAAAAATAGACACAATGAAAAAAAATCATGTTGGGCTTTTTACTTGAAAGGCAAAGTTTAGGAAAGAAACCCAATAGTAAAATTGTGTTGGGCTTTTTATTTGAAAGGCAGGGCTCGAAAAATAGGCACAATGAAAAATCGTTTTGGGCTTTTTACTTGAAAGGGCAATGTTTAGGAAAGGAACTCAATAGAAAAATTGTTGTGGGCTTTTTATTTACATAAAATGCAGGACCTTGGGAAAATCGTTTTGGGATGCAAGTAAGTAAATGGAAATTTCGTTTTGCGCACTCGACGTTCACCTGAGTGGCAGCATTTTCGGGTTGCTTATTTTGGGATTATTGATCCCCATCCCCCACTGTCTGTACATGAGACAGGGGTTTCAGAAAGGTAGAGTCACCCAAATACTTTATTTTCTATACTGGCTCTAACACACTAGGTATGAACTTTGTTAGTTTCAAACTCTAACAATACTCATCCCGTGATTTTCTATGTGGGAATTAATTGATTTAATTTGCGTTCAATGCACTAAAGATCTACTCAGCTCCCTCCCCACAACTTAATGGATTAAGGCAGGCAGGTTCCAACACAATTCAATTTAAAGGGATAGGGTGATTTTCTATAGTGGAATTAATTTGAGTTAGATTTAATAAAATGTGCCAATGATCTCCCCAATTCCACCCGCCACCCGCTATGCTAGATGGAGATTAAGGTTGGCAGAGTCCCCCCTAAACTTTTGTTGGCATTTGGATTAATATACTTACATGGGAGGCCTTGGTTGTGGGGCATCCAGGGAAACAGCAGGGCTCTTCTGAGGACAGCACAAATCTGGTCAAAGACTTTGGTCAAGGGTAGTCCCCAGCACCCAGACTTCCTCTGGCTCTTCAAATGGCAGGCCCATCTAGCTTCTAGATTTCCCAGTCTCTGCCTCCCTTGCAATGTTTAAGACCTTGGTAGCTCCCGGTCTCTCTGCCAGTTCCTTGCAGGAGTCCAAAAGTAGACTACCCCCAGAAATAGAGTGGGAAAGTCAAGGCAGAAATCAGTCCAAAGAAAGCTCCCAAGTGTCAAAGTGCCTGATTCATGGAATTATTTGTGCCGAAAATGGGAATTTGTGCGCCATTCTGCCAGCAAATCCCTGTTTGACAAATGGGGATTTGCGGGCAGAATGGTGCACAAATCCCTGTTTTTCAGTGCAAATAATTCCATGGATCAGGCAGAAAATGTCAAAGAAAGATCCCTCTCAGATTGAAAACTGATCTCCTATGGGGCTGGTGACATTCCATTATTAACATAATTCCCACGCTACCGATTGGACCGCTCTCTCCATCTCCCCCAAAATGCCCACTGCCTGTTGATGTGACAAGGAGTTGGGAGGTGTGGCTAATGGAGGCTGAGGGAGGATATTCATCATCCCAATATAACAAGTGGGTTCAACTTTTAGTGTTCCTAAAAATCTAAAAACATGTCAGCTACCCTAATTTTTCATATATCAGCAGGCACATGTATATATTTGAGTTCTATGTTTTATGGCAAGTCGGAAAATACTAATCATATTTTAGCATGACCTTCCTGGGAGGAGCTACCATTTTTATTGATTTACTCCTGAGTTGAAATAGTCACAACTCTGACACATCATCATTTAAACCTTACTTCTATAACCTCACCAAATTTCCATTCCCTCAGAATTATGCAAAGGCCGGAATCATAATTGTCTTCATAACTCACTTCTATACATCCCACAGGATTAATATTTACATGATACCGATGGGTTTCTTATCCCGTTTAATATGAGTCCAGGATGATCTCACTGGGACACACAATTCTCTTTTTATTCAGGAACAAGGAGTCCAATATTGATCAATGGCAGTGCATCAGATGTGTCCCTCAGTTTCACATAGCCCCCACCTATTCCTAGGTTTCATTTCTCCATCATCACCTCACATGAACATTTGCTTATCAGTAATCTGTTTCATACACAATGTTTGATCATCCATTAGTAGGTATATAGCCATTTCTTGAGGTTGATTCAGTCCTGAAAAGGTCATTTCTGTTGGCCACTAATGGACAGTTAATGGGGAGATTTGACTTTAGAGGTCATTTCTGCTGGCTGTGCTATCTACAACTCCCACAATTTGGATCTGATTCTCTATTATTTCTTTGCATTTGTAACTCAGCCAGGCCTGCTTTTCCTTGTGGGCCCAGCCCAGGTCATGTGTTCAAATGTTCAAGGCATAAACATTTCAGTACAGTGGGGAAAACACTAGCTTCATCCATACTTCAGAAAAAAAGCTTTAACTTGACAAGATGCGCTTACATGTAACATTTTAGCATTATATCTCGGCATGTTGTTTAAACTGCAATCTGTCTTGACATACGGTTTGAACAGATACAAGTTCACTTTAGGTGTTTTTTACACATAGGCCACAGTTACATCCAAAATCCAACCAGTGGGCTTTTCCATGTCAATTTCAGTTTATTTGTGAAAAGTGTCTTTCTACGAAATATGTTACTTGGCTTCAGTTTTTAAATGTAAGTTACAATTCCTCCTTGTTATTTTTCATATGCCTATCATTTAAATGTATCTTTTACAATCTGTACCGATGCAGTTTTTAATCTCTCAAAGGGTGCATTTTCCCAGTTTACACAAAAAAAGGATCTGCAGCACCACATGTTATTTCTTATTCATTGGGCATATCCATCATTTTTAAGACCTAAAGTAGATCCCCTTTCACTTGAGCACATGTCCAGTTTAGAGAAGTTGACTAGGCCCATTTCTTCCCATTTCACAAGACCTTATGTCAGAAATCACTGCTTTCTACTGGCTTTTATAATGCAATGGAACTCCACATTAGACAGCTCCACTCTCACAATATGGGCATACAATGGCGTCTTCATCTCTGTCACTGTGGGGCTGTGTTTTCACCCCACTGTACAAAACTGTCATTAAGAACCTTTTTTATATTTGGGCACTGATAAACACAGTGGACCTTTGTTATGCTGGTAACCTGGAACCCAGTGCATTGCAAATAAGATGAATCTAGGGATCGAACCCTATCACAATTATTGAGTAGACAGAAAAGCGATCTGTGTATCCTCCCTTTGGCCAAGTTCACAGCTAAATGGGGAAAGGAAATGTCACCAAGCTTTGCACAAAATTAAATTGTGTTCCTCTTACCCTGCATTTGTGGCGGTCTCCTCCTTTCTAGATAAGGCTTTAAAAGAAAGGCTGATATTTCTAAGCAGCTAGGAGGTGCATATGGCCAGTTAGCACTAGCCTGAGGTTGTGTCAGTCCCATGTGGGGTTCTGCAAAGTTTGGGCCTCTCTCCACAGCTCTTAAGTGAATATGTACAACTTTTAGCTGAGCTAATTGAGAGTTGTTATTAGCTTTTCAAATGTATGTCAACATTACTTAGATGATAATCAATCTGGATCCAGCGGGAGGCACAGCTTTCAGAATCATTGACTGTCTGGTCCAGGTGCAGACAATTAGCTCAATGCAGGGAAGACAGGCATCATGCTTTTTGGCTTCAGGAATATTTCATCTAGCCTTTTTTCCTCGCCTTTGAGCTTGGCCTGGCAGTGTCCCCATCTAAACAGGTGAATTTCTGTCAGGGGTCAATTTTACAATCTTCTAACATTCAAACCCCAAGTGTATGTGACTGTTCAGAGTACCCATTTTCAGCTCGGCCTTACTGCAAAACTGTGTCCCTTGCTTATCACAATATGTAGGGCCTCACTTGTTTGGCCTCTGGCTATTTCACACATCTCATATTGCAACAGCATCTACAGTGGACGTCGCAGCAAATACATAGACATGGGCTTGTGCTGTTAGAATGATCTGGGGCCTCTGTAGTTATGGCCTATTTATTAATGTAAAGCTAAACTGAGCTGGCTCACCAATCCCCAACAAATACAACTAAAAATGGTCATAGTGCTATGGATTCCTTCACACTTCTCAAACCTTTTGGTTTGTCTTCTTTGGTAGTTCCTTAACATCTAACAATCTCTTTGCAATCCAAGTTCACCAACCTGCTTTTCCTGCCAAACCACATGGAGATCGTTATTGACCTCCTCTCGACCAATCAGAATGTTCAGAGCACAGTCAATAGCTATTGATATTGACTGCATTCTGAACATTCAGACTTCAAAAGCAGACATGAAAACCACAATGTAATTTGCAGAAAAGGTTTTACTTAACAAGACACTGCTTATCTTGGAGAATGTTGTTTTGCATCAAAATTCTGAAAAAAGCACAGAGAGAGCTAAAACACTGGAATATGCTTTTGCTTATAATTAACCTAATCCAGTTTAACCAAGTTTGCAATTAAAATACTTATCTTATGAAGACAAGCTTGGTAACTAAACACTACAAAATAAAACAATATTTAATTTACTAACTCAGTGTGTCTATTTACTCTACTCACTATGAAAGTAATGTTTTTACTTCACCACCAAAACTACAAAACTTCTTTTGCTACTACCACTTTATGTGAATATGCCTATAGACCTCAGGAGGGGTCATTATCACTTGGAATAAGGACTCTTCTGCAACATGTGGCGCTCAGCAAACCTGGTGGTGGGTCATTATACTGCAATAATGATCCCATCCTCGCTCACGCAAACCATTATTATGTGCCAATGGTTGATTAACTTCAGTTTGCTTTTTCCTGAGTTCTTAATCATTCTTGCTGGCACTTCTTTTGTTTTGCCTGTATTACTTTATAGATTCAGAATGTTCATGTTGTTTCTTTCAGTTTCTTTGAAGCACATGAAATAGACAATATAAAACTAGTCTAGCCTAGTTTATTCCATATAAAATACCTCATGTCTTACAAGCGGTTGTGTTAACCCACTGATGGGCTGTATTCATGATACTTAATACTGTTAAACCCTTTGTATAGTAGAGGGGAATGATGTGCATGCAAAGTTGTCATTTTTACTAATATCTGTTTCTTACATTGCGCTCCAAGCCCATGGGTTTCAGAGTACTGAAATGACAGATGACAATATTAACCCCCAGAGTGATAGTCACTTTATCGACTTCGTAAGGTTGAATGTCTGAGATGATCTTGCCGGGATTTCGAACCGGCCACAGCAGGCTGCGCACATATATCAGGGGCAAGCGTTCAACTCGCTGTGCTATCCAACTGATATTTCTGTATGCTAATTCCACAGGTTTCTCCAAAAATACACAGCCTCTATGGGCAACCCTGCAAAGTGAACAAAGTGGCGTCTTTGTTTAGTCCTAGGAAACGAAGATGTCAGGAAAGGTGTATAGGTAAAAAATAACCAAGCTGGCTGCAATTCGCATTTTAACCAAAGATGGTTACATTTTAATTGTGTTTTCTGATGGGACTGCTATTGCTGTAAGTTTCAAGTGCTGACTAGCCTATGCTGTGCACAGCCTAATGATACCATTGCCAGTATCAAAAGAGACCGTATAAGTACGCTGTTGCTACTAATTAGCATAGAATTATCTTACTCTGTAAGCCAGGGGTCTGCACCCTTGGGTCCGCCAGATGCTTTGGACCACAAATCCCACAATTCCTCCCCATAGAATATGCTAGATGGGGCTGATGGGAGTTGTAGTCAAAAACATCTGGAGAGACAAAAGTTGAAGACCCCTGTCGTGAGCAATGGCTATGGAGGTAGAGCCAAACCAGCACTTCAAGATCATTTTGTATGTTCACAACGGGACTGTAATATACCCAGGAATCAATGTCCTGACTGAACTGAGCATTGAGATGTTTGTCAGGTAGATTTCCCATTTGTCTGGTAGTATTACCACTAAGCATGTGATCCAATGGGTTTTTCTACTTTACTAGGCCTTACTGTTGTTAAAACTTCTTTTTGACATGCAAGCTTCTATACTGGCCCCCCCTTGATCTATTGTCAATATGTTGCTTATGTGCAAAATGGTGTTCTAGTTTTGTAGATGTAATACCACCTGTGTACCTAAACCTCTGATTTCCAATTCTTATGGAATATCTTTTGATGTTACAAAACCATATTGTAAGTTGAAAAGGCATTTCAAACAATACATAACATTTGTTTCCTATCTGAATTATTCTGTTCGAATATTTTGGAAGCACTAGTCATCTCACATGAATTACAATTACCACAAGGATAATGACCCCAAATATATGCTGTGCACGAATTTTGACTGATAGGTACTGTAAGGAATCTGAGGACATCCTCACTTCTTCCACCAATCTGTCCTAACCCCAGGTGGCCAGGGAAAGGCAATTGCTATCGGATCCAGACCCTGGAGTAGATATTGAAGGGAGGATCACCTGGGTGGAGGAGAATTGGAGGGAGGAGATGAGGTACCCTTAGGTGAGACATGGTATCCCCATTTTTCCTCTCTTAATGTCCCCTCAATGCTCCAGAATTTGGTAGGCTATTGCAGATCAGATCCCTATTTTCCCATTGACACTCATTCACACATGCACAAATTTAGTACTTGGATGAGGAAGAAGCAACAACAAGAGACAAAATACTCTAGAACCATGAATGTGAGGTCTAGTAGTCCGAGAATCAATCATCTTTTGCGGGACCTTTAAATACCCACAATACAGGAAGAGAAGAGAGAAGGGTGTCGGCTATGGCTGTGGACGCGAGAGGACCAAGTATCCCTGGGAAGCTGTGCAGAAGGAAGAGCCAGTACTGGTGTACTTGAGTGAGAATACTCACCATTGAGAGCTGCGGCAAGGGAGCAGCAGGCTGCAGGGATGCTGCGAGCCGAGGAGGAGCTCTGGGGCATTTGCAGGAGCGGCAAGCAGGATGAAGCTTGCTGGAGCTCTAATCCGAGATGCTGGGAGAAGTGATGACTGCGGACCACAGTGAGAAGTGGTGACCATGGAAGCCAGGAAGAGCCAGAGAATGTGAAAGCAAAACAGACATTACAGTAGCGGGTGCTACTGTTCACTGCGAGAGCAACCAAAGGCGCCCGGAAAGACCAATGAGTCCCGTGCATTGGGAAAGGAACACCACCTGGAAGACGATTGGAACTGTTATTTGAACACTTACGATTTTGAAGTCGATATCCCTACACAAGTGTATACAACTAGATGTGAGGGCAAGTATAGGTTTCAACACAGACAGTCATGTACTTTGGACACCCTGACATAGACTATCCTTTGTTTCATTTAAGTAGGGAAATCTAACCTTAGTATAGGGCAAGTTGGGCCTTTTTCCAACCCGCTTTTGATTTAATAAAAGTGCAAAGAGAAAGCTTGAATTCAATTATCTGTGTCTACTTCATGATTCCTTCACAGTACAAGAAGCAACAGCTTTTACCTGTCGCTCAATGTTTGTTTTCACAAACCCTTGATATGTTCCTCTGTATATGTCTACCTTGTTTGTATGCAAAATGGGTAAGCTTTTCATTGACCATGTGGTCCTTGATAAGGTATCACTTTTCTTCTGATCAATTGGAATAGAGTCTTGTCCCTTGTACCTTGTTCGCCCAAAGACGTAAAGAGTCTTTTGGGTTGAGATTTCCAAAACCTTAGGGATTAAAATAGGAAGACTATTAATGTTCATGTAGTGGGTACAGACAGCATGAAAATGTATTTCTAAAGTGGCATAAAAACATCTACTGGACAGAGCTAGCACGAACGTGTGTTTTTACAGTGTCATGCTGGAATATATTGCCCACAGCCAGCATTTAAATGTGTTTTACAGTGTCAACCAGGCATAAATTGGACACTGGCATTACGTCATTGCGTTTTGGAGGGCAATGCTAGCATATATCTTTGAGGCTGCCCTCAAGGATTTGCAGGTTTCATGTTTCTGCTGTGAATAGGGTGTGGCCTGAGTGGCATGGCCCACTCCCTTTGCCACAGGGCCCAACCTGCTATTCTATACACTGGTTAGCTGGGTTCACACCTATTACTGAGAGCTGGTGTGTGTATGTCGTGTGTGATGCGCAAAAAAAGTGTTTAACTTATTTCGGAATTGTGAATGTTGTATTATGAATACTATGCCTAATAACAAAAGCGTGCCTGTGGCAAAAAATGACTACTATCATTAGACTATCACACAGGCTTTTCTGCACCGTGTGAAATTCTAAAACGTAGTACAACTCATTTCAAGATTCCCCATGGAAGGTTTTATGTAATTAACCTTGCCTGCATTTTAGGCCTCCGTTATTATGCATCTCGTGTAGGGCTGTTCTAATAAAATGCAAAATGACATGTGCTAACAATAGGAGGATTTACAGAGTATAATATGAGAGCTCTGTATTAGCATATTTTAACTGAAAGGGCTGTGAATGAAGAAGTTGAGTGTGAAAGCGGGCAGTGATGTGTATGCATTGCTAGCTTTAGATGCTCACACTCAGAAGTTATTTTGCATGCAGATTACCACTGAACATCAGAAGAGAAAACATTCACCTGTGTAGGTATGGGATTCAGGCAGCACAAAACTAACTAGCAAAGAACGGAGCACTCCCCAAATAAGGCAGGGGATAGAGAGAGACTGATAGGCAGCCTCGGGAAGGGTAGTAACTCTAGGCTTAAGCCCAGGGCCGGTGGAAGGGCCTTTCAACTGAAAGTGGCCTCCAGCCTCAGTGGGGCCCGGAGCAACTGCCCCCTTTGTTGCCAGACAGCAGTCTTGTAACACGCCACTATATAAATGTCTCTATTTTCATTCCGGAGCTTAAAATGCGCGCTTTACAGCGCTTGCATTACAAGCTGCTTTTTCTCTCCCCACAGAACAAGCAGAAGTGTTATCACCTCATTGCCTACTAACACTGGTGCCTCCACATCAGCCCCGGGCTGACAAAGAAGGTTTTCTAGCTCTTCAGTGGGCATTATCAGGCCGATTCATGGAATAATTAGCGCAGCGCAAGTGGGCAAAAACGTGCGAATCGCAGTGGAATAGCGAAAATCGCAGTGCAAGTGCGAAAATCGCACGAAAAGCAGCGCACGCCGATTCATGGAAGGCCGTGCGCGAGAAAACCAGCGGATGTGCGATAAAAAGTGCGCGGCGCACGTTGGCGCACAGGCCATCTAACAGCGTGCGCCAGGTCACAGCGAAAATCGCACAGGCCACAGCGAAATTCGCACATAGCGCGGCGCACGCAACAAAAGTAGGCGGAACACGGGCGTAACACTCGGAATGGGGAACAACTTGCCAAAACGTGGGCGTCACGGGGGAAGTACAGGGCACAAGTGCGCGGAACGCCCACACGCTCGCCTACAACACGTATTCATGGAATAGAATAGGGGAAAAAAGCGCACGCTCAAACCAGCGCACAGGCACAAACACGACCGCCACAAGAAAGCAGGCGGTAGCCTCTCTGCGGCTGTAAGAAATGTGCGCCAAAAGGTGCGCCAACAAATAGCACCTATATACTGCCATGATGAATGTCCCATACTGTGGCCCTCCGGGAAAAATGACGTGCAAAGGGGTACCCACAAACACGGACACCCGCTGACAAAAAATACGTGTGCGTGTATACCGGGGTGCGCGGGAAGTCTCACACGCGATTTCAGCAGGGTACGTGCATCACAGGAATTACTTCACGCGATCGGGCCTGGGGGAGCGGGCTACGTGTATCTCAGGGGTTCGCGTGAAGTTTCTCACGCGATCGGGCCTGGGGGAGCGTGCTACGTGTATTTCAGGGGTTCGCGTGAAGTTTCACACGCGATCGGGCCTGGTGGAGCGGGCTACGTGTATTACAGGGGTTCGCGTGAAGTTCCTCACGCGATCGGGCCTGGGGGAGCGTGCTACGTGTATTTCAGGGGTTTGCGTGAAGTTTCACACGCGATCGGGCCTGGGCGAGCGGGCTACGTGTATTACAGGGGTTCGCGTGAAGTTCCTCACGCGATCGGGCCTGGGGGAGCGGGCTACGTGTATTTCAGGGGTGCGCGGGAAGTTCCACACGCGAATAGCCTGTGCGCGTGTATTTCAGGGGTGCGTTCCACACGCGAATAGCCTGGGCGCGTGTATTTCAGGGGTGCGCGGGAAGTTTTACACGCGAATAGCCTGGGCGCGTGTATTTCAGGGGTGCGCGGGAAGTTCCACACGCGAATAGCCTGGGCGCGTGTATTTCAGGGGTGCGCGGGAAGTTTTACACGCGATTTCTGCACGGTACGTGTATTTCAGGGGTGCCGGGGAGTCCCACATGTGATTTGACAGTGTGGGTCCTCCCAGGTGTACCCTGTACACCCTCCACGGCCCCTGCAGGCAGCCCACACCACAGGGGACTACCCTGCATCCCTGGTCATGTCCCGCAGGCAGCCCACCCAACATGGGCATGCCCCCCAGCAAAGGCACATGTCTCCTTGAACTAATGAACACAAACTCATGTCCCCTTGCACTCCCACCCCCCAGCACTGTGGGGCACCTGCCAGCAGGCCCCCACTCATGTCACCCACCACCCCCACCCCCCAGCCACCAGGGGCACCCTCCACCAGGCCCCCACTCATGTCTCCCACCACCCCCACCCCCCAGCAGTGCAGGGTCACCCTCCACCAGGCCCCCACTCATGTCTCCCACCACCCCCACACCCCAGCAGTGCAGGGGCAGCCTCCACCAGGCCCCCACTCATGTCTCCCACCACCCCCACCCCCCAGCCACCAGGGGCACCCTCCACCAGGCCCCCACTCATGTCTCCCACCACCCCCACACCCCAGCAGTGCAGGGGCACCCTCCACCAGGCCCCCACTCATGTCTCCCACCACCCCCACACCCCAGCAGTGCAGGGGCACCCTCCACCAGGCCCCCACCCATGACTCCCACCACCCCCACCCCCCAGCCACCAGGGGCACCCTCCACCAGGCCCCCACTCATGTCTCCCACCACCCCCACACCCCAGCAGTGCAGGGGCACCCTCCACCAGGCCCCCACTCATGTCTCCCACCACCCCCACCCCCCAGCCACCAGGGGCACCCTCCACCAGGCCCCCACTCATGTCACCCACCACCCCCACCCCCCAACCACCAGGGGCACCCTCCACCAGGCCCCCACTCATGTCTCCCACCACCCCCACCCCCCAGCCACCAGGGGCACCCTCCACCAGGCACCCACTCATGTCACCCACCACCCCCACCCCCCAGCCACCAGGGTCACCCTCCACCAGGCCCCCACCCATGTCTCCCACCACCCCCACCCCCCAGCCACCAGGGGCACCCTCCACCAGGCCCCCACTCATGTCTCCCACCACCCCCACACCCCAGCAGTGCAGGGGCACCCTCCACCAGGCCCCCACTCATGTCTCCCACCACCCCCACACCCCAGCAGTGCAGGGGCACCCTCCACCAGGCCCCCACCCATGTCTCCCACCACCCCCACCCCCCAGCCACCAGGGGCACCCTCCACCAGGCCCCCACTCATGTCTCCCACCACCCCCACACCCCAGCAGTGCAGGGGCACCCTCCACTAGGCCCCCACTCATGTCTCCCACCACCCCCACCCCCCAGCCACCAGGGGCACCCTCCACCAGGCACCCACTCATGTAACCCACCACCCCCACCCCCCAGCCACCAGGGTCACCCTCCACCAGGCCCCCACCCATGTCTCCCACCACCCCCACCCCCCAGCCACCAGGGGCACCCTCCACCAGGCCCCCACTCATGTCTCCCACCACCCCCACAACCCAGCAGTGCAGGGGCACCCTCCACCAGGCCCCCACTCATGTCTCCCACCACCCCCACCCCCCAGCCACCAGGGTCACCGTCCACCAGGCCCCCACCCATGTCTCCCACCACCCCCACCCCCCAGCCACCAGGGTCACCCTCTACCAGGCCCCCACTCATGTCACCCACCACCCCAACCCCCCAGCCACCAGGGTCACCCTCCACCAGGCCCCCACCCATGTCTCCCACCACCCCCACCCCCCAGCCACCAGGGGCACCCTCCACCAGGCCCCCACTCATGTCTCCCACCACCCCCACACCCCAGCAATGCCGGACCAACAACATACTTGAGCACGTAGTACCAGTAACATGACATCACAAATGTTACATATTAGTAGTCTCACCACCTGGAAATGCCTGCACTCCCACCACTACCAACTGTGCAGTGTTGGCGCCATGTAGAGTTGTAGGTGCACTGCTGCCAACATGGACCCCATCTCCAGACTAGAGGTCCTTGTGTAGACATGAGGAAGGGACCTGCAAATTGGGAGGTAGACACAGAAGAAGAGTTACACATCAATGCAACATGCAGTGTACAACACAACAGCAATATGCACTAGGAATGTATACACAGTATTGACTACAGACTGGCCACACAGCTCATGGGAGTCCAACGTCACTGTGTAATTCACTGTCACTTGGGCACACCCTTTGCAAGCCCATGGAAACGGGAAGCAGGAGGGGTGTGTGTGACTCAAACCCAAGCATCTGAACCAAATACATTACAAGCCTGCATGTGCCCAGCCACAATGCAGCGTATGCCCACAGGAACCACAGAAGCCAACAAATCGTCCCAAAAAAATTGGGAATAAAAGAAATCAAAATAAAAATAAGAAACAATCAAAAATGGCCATTGATGGGCCCGGGGGGGTTGGGGAGGCCACCCAGGAGGTCCGAGGACAGGATGCACACCAGAACCCACCTGCGTGGATCCTGGGAAGATAAAACACCTCCATGGGCTCATGGCCCACACGGCTACCCTATTGTGGGAGTATCACTGCTGTCGCTATTATCACCCTGTGCAGCTGCATCCGGAGGTGGTTGCACTATGGGAGGCAGCCCACGCAAGGCCCTAGTCTGCTCCTCCATGGCTGCAAGCATGCGGGTGTGGTAGGTCTGGTTCTGGAGGATGAGTGTGCGGAGGTCCCCATGCAACAATTCACGGGATGCCCGGACCTCCGCCCTCGTTGCCTGCATCTCAGCTGAGAGCGTACGGGTGAGACGCTCCAGCTGCTGTTCTGTCCTTTGGTGTGTTGAAGCCTCAAGCTCAACAAGAGTCATCCTGAGGTGAAGGAGCTCCTGCCTCAGGGCTTCCCTGTGGCCCTGGGACTCAATGGAGATGGCCTCCTGCAGAGTCGCCAGTGCCGCCCGCCTGTCCCTGTTGGACCCCAACATGTCCTCCCTGTGTGACTGGCAGATGGAGTCGGTTGCCTGCTCTAGTCGCTCCATCAGCCTTTCTGGGGGGACAATGGAAGTGGCCACCCTATCCATGGCCTGAGCCATCATCTCGGATGATGCAGCCTGTTGGGTTGCCATGCCGTAAATGGATTGCTCCCATGCGGTATTGCCAGGTGGCGTACGGCCACCACGTCGGCGGGCACCACACCTGTCTGGGGCAAGGCGAACTGCGCCTTGCTGTGCCGGCACTGCCTGAGGCTGCAGGACTGCATTCCCCCTCTGATCTGCTGGCCCAGGAACAGGATCAGATGTCGCGGAGTGTGACCCTGCATCCGTAACCACCGAAGGCGTAGCTGCCAACACTGACATCCCCATGGAGGGTTCTGACCCTGGTGCAGGTGGGTGAGACAGAACAGAATCCCTCCCTGGAACACTCACCTGCGACGGCACGTAGGTCTCATCCGAATGAACACCTGAGTACAGCTCGGGGGAGGTGCAGCCAGAGACACCCCTTGAGAGCACGACCTGCAGCACTTGTGGGTTCTCCCCCACCACCACACCACGTCCCTCACTGGTGGTTGGTCGGCCCTCGGACCCCTCCTGGGTCTGCACCATCTCCACAACCCCAGCAGTATCAGGTGCGTCTTCCCCTGCAAAGACATGAAAACAAAGAAATGGAAACAGGCATTAGCACCATGGCACACAATGAGGGCTGAGAAGCAAGAGAACCAGTACTTGATTGACACATGTCCCACATGACTGAAACCCTCCCATGCATGCACCCTCACTGCGTATGAAGTGCAGGCAAATGGCACACACTGATGACACCAAGATGGAAGATGAACACATTTTCTGCATGCTGCCTGGCAGTGGCATCACACATTGGCCTGTGATTGCCAGGTGATACACACATGCCATCACACAGATGGCATGTACCATTGCTATTGAGTGAAGATGGAGAGGAGGGCAGCACCTATTCATTCAGTCCAGTTCCCGCATGTAATCGCTTTCCTAATTCTAACAGGTCCGATTTTTCACCTGGAGCTGCCAGTCTGAAATGGTCCAATTGCACAGGGACATGTGTGTACAAATGATATCCAGGTAACAAAGTCACTCCACTTTACCATAGCCATGTCAGACATGTGACTAGTGGACAGCGACATGCCTGGTGAAAGTGGTGGAATGCAAACAAACTGACTGAATGAACAGTGAAAAATAAGCAACTATGTTGTGGCAAGGTGACACTTCAAGGGCAACTGGCGTGCAGTTGGGCTAGATGTCTACTGTTGGCAGAAGGGATACTGCTATGGCCAAATGCAGCTGCGCAGGAAGTATTGCATGAAGCACATGGCTGACCCATACGACTCAGGCGCACACACTCTCACCTGGCACACAAACAGAAGCCCTCACACACACACCATGCACATGGATGACACACACATGCATGTGCACTCACCGGACAATGCCTCGTAATCAGCCAGATCTCCCACGCTTTGGATCTGTTCCTCCGTGACATAGGTCCCAGCGACTGACTCATGTGGAGTGAGTTCCATGTCTACTACTGGAGACCCACCTCCAGTCACTAGAGTTGCGGCATGACTTGAGGCCAGCTTACTCTTTGCCCTGCGCTTTAGGTCATTCCAGCGCTTATAGCAATCATTGGCTGTGCGCCTCACGATTCCAAGGGCACTTACGATGTCCGCAACGGTCTGCCAGTGTGCCTGGCGTTGTGCAGGTGTGGTCTTGGATCCTGCAACAATGACCATCTCGTTGTCATGTCCGGACACATACTCGACAAGTGCATTCAGTTCGTCATCCGTGAAGCTGGGCTTCCTGGATGGGCCGGACTGTGTAGCCGTGTCTGGGGCATCAGCCTGTGCCGGACGAGCACTCTTCCTCTTCCGCTTGGAAGGTGGTGGTGATCCTGAGTGTCCTGCGCCGCTCTGGACACTAGGGGCAGGAGCCCTGGTGGACTCTGTATCAGGAGTGTGGGATTGCACACTCAGCATGGGAGTTGGTGCAGGCATTGGCTCTAGTGTGATGGTGTCAGGGGGAATGTCAGCAGCATGGACTAGGACCGACACTGTCCTGGCTGGGTGTGTGAGGGCTGGGGTGGATGGAGCCGCAGCTGCCCCTGCAGCCTCTCCGCCCTGCCTCCTTGGTGCAGCAGATGACCTTGCTGGCCCAGATGCACGTGGCATGGTGACATCAACGTGCACCAGCGCACGTGTCATAGGCCTGCTGACCTGGAAGTCAGCCATGGAGTCAGCCAGATCTGGTGCCACAATGGGCTGGTCCAACAAGGGCTGAGCATGGATGGTGTCAGCCACATCAGCCTCAACGGGAGGGGGGGGGGGATTATGGGTGCCCTTGACTGGTCCTCCACACATTGGGGGACAGGCTCACCCTGCAAGTAACGACCACGTCCCCTACCGGATCCACCACGGCCACCACTTGTGGCTCTTCCACCTTTGCCACCCTTACGGAATCCTCGCCTCCCAGCCATGGCACTGATGTAAATGTGCGTATGGGAGTGGCTGGAAACTATTGTCCTGGGCAATAGGGGGTCAAAGGGGTTGGGTACCAGATGGTAATTGTACCCTAGTGCTCTTGCAAGGCTGATTGTAACCCCTGGGGAAAGATGACGGGTCACGCTACGCACAGGAGCCCCAAAAAAGGGAGATGACGTGCACGCAACCCCTCCTAGACCACGTGTGCAGAAAGAAAAACCTGCACTACGCTGTGGCACCCAGTAACACAAGAATGAACGTATGCGTGTCACACGCAGCCTAGAATGACCTCTGAAGGGGTAGGCTACACACGGGGCAAGCACAGATGTTAGATACGTGCGTGACTCACCGTCTGCCTGGTAAACGAGCGTGTAAAAGGAGCACGTTTAGTTGGCAACACCCCCGCCAAAAGAAGATTTGTACGCTGTCTGAGGAGACAGGACAACAGTAGAAGGGAACACTGTTTGAGGGAACAGGCCCAGGTAAACCAGTAAAAGCGAAAAAAGAGAAAAAGCTGTCAGAGGTAACAGGGAATACGAACTTGAAACGCCGTGAAGTAAATCGTGTGTGAAACGACAAGAAGTACAGAATTCACCCACTCGCTCTCCACGAAAAGCACGTACAAGGAAAACGTGTTCTACACATACCTTTTATACAGGGCCACACGTCCAGCGTCACTTACGCGGCGTGTACGCGCTAGGGCCATTTCCACCAATTACACGCTTTGTCACTTCTGCGTTTAGGGACATTTCCACCAATTACACGCTTTGTCACTTCTGCGTGTAGGGCCATTTCCACCAATTACAAGCTTTGTCACTTCAGCGTGTAGGGCCATTTCCACCAATCACACGCGATGAGACTCTGACGTGCAGTCTTTCCACGTGTGCTCTGTCATCACGTGCTGTGTGGGAAACACCCGTGTGGGTCACATCACAGACGCGCTTACGCGCTGAGGGCCTTTGGTCCAATAGAATCGCGTATGCGTGCTGACGCGCTTACGCGCTAAGGGCCTTTCCTCGATTTTCACGCTGACGTGCAGGATTTTCACGTGCCAAATCACTCCGTACCAAGCTGGCCACGCGTAAGCACACGGAAGACCACGCTCCTGCCCAGAAGGCCGAACTACTGCCCCCCAGAGCCCCGAGCACGCTCCCACCTACCATCTGCTGCTGCCTGACTGCCTGCTGCCCACGTGCACTGCCATTTGCTGGCTGCACATCAGCCAGGGGTTCTGTTGCTGTGACCACCCCTGCTGGAACCGAAGACTCCCGACTGGAATTCCATCGCTCCACAGCCCAGCCCCAGGACCCAGTTGCCCAGCCACTCCTGCCTCTGGGGTTGTCATGTCGGGGCAAACACCATCTGTGACCACTGACAACCCCCGGCCAGAGAGGCAGAGGGGCACCAGCTTCAGTGCCACCGAAGTTGGTGTCCTGGTGGAGCAAGTCCTGGGGCAGTATGATGCCCTCTTCGGAAGTTCCCGCGCCGACAAGGAAGGACGGACTCGGATCTGGACTGACATCGTGACTGCCATCAACGCGGAGGGGGTGGCAGTCCGGGACTTACAACATGTCAGGAAGCGCTGGGAGGACTTCAGGTCCAGGACCCTGAACAAGGCCCGGCGCCTCTTGAAGGCAGCGGATGCCAAGGGGCGCCGGGGCCACTTGTCGGAAGAACAGATGGGGGTCCTGGAACGCATATCCCCAGCGCTCCACGTCCAGGTCCTGGAGAAGCAGACCCGTCTGGAGTCGAGCGGTGAGTGTACATGCATCCTGATTGTGAGCAGTGCGTGTGGTGATTATTCGGTATTGTGCAGGTTGCACATCTGTTTGTATGGGGTCGAGTATGGGTGGGGGTGTACATGGCCGTGGGGCTGACACATGCGAGGGCTGTAATGTGTGAGACATGGATGGTGCTTGTGTGTGTAGGCTTGCATGGCAAATGCAGTTGTGCGTGCACACATGTTTGTATGTATGTGTATGTAAGTAGACATGTCCGTGATGTCACGCATGTATGTTGTTTTGGGCTGCATGTATGAGCACTGTGTACATGTGCATGTGTGTGTATTTGACAAGGGTGCAACAGTGATGCAACATGGATGCATGTGACTGCGGTATGTGTAAGCCTGATTGGCAGATGTGACATGGATGCCTGTCTGAACAGTGCGACACTTGGCAGAGGTGTACACATGCATGCAAGTGTGGTGGTGTGTGTACATGTGTGGTGCACTTCCTGTGTTGCATGTGATGTCTGGGTCACCTTTGGCTGCTCATGCTGTTGTATGTGTATGGATGGTGGTGGCAGTTGCGATATGGCTGTGGTATGGCTCATGTGTGCGAGTTGCAATGACATGTGTGTTGGGGATTGTGATGACATGTCTGAGGTTTGCCAATGCCACTCATGTGCAACTGTCATGTGTGTATGTGTCCATTGTACAGTGCCCTGATGCCTGTGTTTTGTTTCTCCCTGTCTGCAGCGTCAACTGATGAAGAGGGCGGAGAAGGTGCTGTGGAGCACAGCGGCGGGGATCCGACCGCCAGCCGGAGACGCAAGGCCCGGCTCCCCTCCCGTGTTGTCATCTCGTCGGGGAGTGAGGAGTCCGGTGCCGCGTCCCAGGCCGCAGCTGCCGGGGGGAGGTCCAAGAGGCGGAGGTTGGAGTTGGACTCCTCGGCAGCAGAAGGGGCAGCTGGGACCCCACAGGGCCCAACAGGGGAAGATGGCACGGAGTCATCCAGGTTGGTGGGGGGTCTGGTGGAGGAGGAGGGCGTGCAAGCACCAGAGACGGGGTCTGGTGGTGGGGATCCCACTGGTGCTAGTGGTGCAGTCCAGGACCAGGGACAGGAGGCAGCACAGGCCGCCGCGGAGGTGCCTGTGTGCAATCCTGTCCCCGATCCTGTCCCTGTATCATCTTGCACCAGCAGGGATGCCTACGTCCAGACCCGTTTCCAGGCAGGGGATGAGCTGACGTCAACTGGCCTTCCTCTGCCTGCGGACGTGGCTATCCAGGTCCGGGTTGAGCCTGTCCTGGCTGGTGTGGCGTTGCGTCAACGGGCCATGCGAGGTGACCTGCAGTCTTTTCATGAAGAGACTGCACGTCATCTCGAATGGCTCGTTGACCACGTCAGCCTGCTGGGACAGGTCACCCAGACCGGATTCCTCCGTCTGATGGGGCTTGTTCCGACCCCGTCCTCCCTGCCATCTTCCCACCCATCAGTCACCTGGGTGCCCTGTGGAGCTGCCTCTGACAGTGCGGCCAGGCTGGTGGAGGAGGCATCCCTGCCACAGTCGGGAGTCGGACGTCCAGCAGGGGTGGCCACATCAACAACAGCACCCCAGCCGGCGGAGGATGTGCAGGCAGCAGGAGGCAGTGCACGGGCAGAGGCAGAGCAGCAGCAGCAACATGGTGGGAGCCATGAAGGCTCGGGGCCTTCGACATCGGAGGGGCAGGCATCGGCCGGAGGGCAGGAGGACCCAGGACAGAGAGTGTCTTCCGTGTGGCAGCGGTTGGGCCACGCCATAGGTGCGGAGCGGCGGCGGGCGGAAAAGGCGCGGCTCACAATGGTCAGGGCGGAGAACTCCATGCGGAGTGCCCTGAGGCGGGCCGAGTGCCTCGAGGCAATCCGCAGGGGGTTGGAGGAGGACACGGCGTCGTCCCTGCGGACCCTCGGGGCCATGGAACTGGACCGCCTCCGGGACATCGAACAGGAGTTCGATGATGCCCTGGCCCGGAACACCACGGAGTGAGCCGCTGGACTTGCCCACCGCCTTTGTATATAGTTCTTTAGTTTTAGGTTTCCTTTGTTTTTTCTTATGATTTGGAGTCGACGGACACTGCTCCACTTTTTGTATATAGTTGATATTTAGGTAGGTTTTTTAGGAGGTTTCCTTAGTTCAGTTGTGATGATGGACCCTTGTTATTTTTGTACATAGTTCTTTGTTGCATGGAGAGTTTTTACATTTCACTTTGGACAAAAAATTTTGGATTTGATTTTCTACTTTTGTGTTTTTATGCGGACATGCAGCTTAATTTTTCACATTTACATTGTAGTTATTTTTCTTTCTTTAGCATTCGTATTTTTGTCCAATACATTTTTTTTTCCATTGTTCACTGTGTGGTTTCATCTCATTGGTTTCATGCATGTCATGTTGTGTGTTTTCCCATTCAATTGGAAAATATGTGTGTGACGGACATGGGTTCATTTGCTTCATGAACATTGGGGGTGTAACATGTGTTTTCATTTCCATGTGGGTGAATGGGTTACTTGGTAGGGCTTTTTGGCTGTGGAGGCTGACCATTACGCACATGATTGGGGATTGTGAGGACCTGGTGGGGGCTGCCCATGGTGGCAGGGGGGTGGGGGGGGTGGGAGACATGAGTGGGGGCCTGGTGGGGGCTGCCCATGGTGGCAGGGGGGTGGGGGTGGTAAGAGACATGAGTGGGGGCCTGGTGGAGGCTGCCCCTGCACTGCCGGGGGGTGGGGGTGGTGGGAGACATGAGTGGGGGCCTGGTGGAGGGTGACCCTGGATGCTGGGGTGTGGGGGTGCAGGGGGACATGAGTGGGGGCCTGGTGGAGGTTGACCCTGCACTGCTGGGGGGTGGGGGTGGTGGGAGACATGAGTGGGGGCCTGGTGGGGGCTGCCCATGGTGGCAGGGGGGTGGGGGTGGTGGGAGACATGAGTGGGGGCCTGATGGAGGCTGCCCCTGCACTGCCGGGGGGTGGGGGTGCAGGGGGACATGAGTGGGGGCCTGGTGGAGGTTGACCCTGCACTGCTGGGGGGTGGGGGTGGTGGGAGACATGAGTGGGGGCCTGGTGGGGGCTGCCCATGGTGGCAGGGGGGTGGGGGTGGTAAGAGACATGAGTGGGGGCCTGGTGGAGGCTGCCCCTGCACTGCTGGGGGGTGGGGGTGGTGGGAGACATGGGTGGGGGCCTGGTGGAGGGTGCCCCTGCACTGCTGGGGGGTGGGGGTGGTGGGAGACATGGGTGGGTGCCTGGTGGAGGGTGACCCTGCACTGCTGGGGGGTGGGGGTGGTGGGAGACATGAGTGGGGGCCTGGTGGGGGCTGCCCATGGTGGCAGGGGGGTGGGGGTGGTGGGAGACATGAGTGGGGGCCTGGTGGAGGCTGCCCCTGCACTGCCGGGGGGTGGGGGTGCAGGGGGACATGAGTGGGGGCCTGGTGGAGGGTGACCCTGCACTGCTGGGGGGTGGGGGTGGTGGGAGACATGAGTGGGGGCCTGGTGGGGGCTGCCCATGGTGTCAGGGGGGTGGGGGTGGTGGGAGACATGAGTGGGGGCCTGGTGGAGGCTGCCCCTGCACTGCCGGGGGGTGGGGCTGGTGGGAGACATGAGTGGGGGCCTGGTGGAGGGTGACCCTGGATGCTGGGGAGTGGGGGTGCAGGGGGACATGAGTGGGGGCCTGGTGGAGGTTGACCCTGCACTGCTGGGGGGTGGGGGTGGTGGGAGACATGAATGGGGGCCTGGTGGAGGGTGACCCTGGATGCTGGGGTGTGGGGGTGCAGGGGGACATGAGCAGGTGTGCAGGGTAGTCCCCTGTTTTGTGGGCTGCCTGCAGGGGCCGTGGAGGGTGTACAGGGAACACCTGTGAGGACCCACCCAGCCTAATTGCGTGTGATAATTCCCGCACACCCCTGTAATACACGTACCTGGCCAAATCGCATGTGAGAATTCCCGCGCACCCCTGTAATACACGTACCCAGCCGAATCGCGTGTAGAACTTCCCGTGTACCCCTGTAATACACGTACCCAGCCAAATCGCGTGTGATAATTCCCACGTACCCCTGTAATACACGTACCCTGGCCATTCGCGTGTAGAACTTCCCACGCACCCCTGTAATACACGTACCAAGCCAAATCGCGTCTGATAATTCCCGCGCACCCCTGTAATACACGTACCTGGCCAAATCGCATGTGAGAATTCCCGCGCACCCCTGTAATACACGTACCCAGCCGAATCGCGTGTAGAACTTCCCGTGTACCCCTGTAATACACGTACCCAGCCAAATCGCGTGTGATAATTCCCACGTACCCCTGTAATACACGTACCCTGGCCAATCGCGTGTAGAACTTCCCACGCACCCCTGTAATACACGTACCAAGCCAAATCGCGTCTGATAATTCCCGCGCACCCCTGTAATACACGTACCTGGCCAAATCGCATGTGAGAATTCCCGCGCACCCCTGTAATACACGTACCCAGCCGAATCGCGTGTAGAACTTCCCGTGTACCCCTGTAATACACCTACCCAGCCAAATCGCGTGTGATAATTCCCGCGCACCCCTGTAATACACGTACCCAGCCGAATCGCGTGTAGAACTTCCCACGCACCCCTGTAATACACGTACCAAGCCAAATCGCGTCTGATAATTCCCGCGCACCCCTGTAATACACGTACCTGGCCAAATCGCATGTGAGAATTCCCGCGCACCCCTGTAATACACGTACCCAGCCGAATCGCGTGTAGAACTTCCCGTGTACCCCTGTAATACACCTACCCAGCCAAATCGCGTGTGATAATTCCCGCGCACCCCTGTAATACACGTACCCAGCCAAATCGCGTGTGATAATTCCTGCGTACCCCTGTGATACACGTGCCCTGGCTAATCGCGTGTTAAACTTCACGCGTACCCCTGTAATACACGTACCCTGGCTAATCGCGTGTATAACTTCACGAGTACCCCTGATATGCACGTTACCCGCTTTGCGTTCCTTGTTTGGCAGCCCTGTGGACTGGTCCAGGGTTAGCGCTGCCCTTTGCGATGATTTAGCGATTTTGATGGCTTTTCCTTGCGCGAGGGCGTTCTTGGGGGCGTTACTGGCGCTGCTGCAGGGTCGCTGCGATACTCTGCACCACGGCTGGTTTGGGAGCCTAAAATCCATGAATATGCTGTGCGCGGAAATCGGTTTTAGCGCACGTGCCTGGCGCAGACAATCGCACGCGGACACTCTGCGCCAGCCGCTTGCGACACTTTTCTGCGAAATTCTATGAATTACCCTTAGTGTTTAAGCTCCTTGGTGGGTGACCGGCTGTCTCGTGATAATCGGGGGCTATTAACCTTATCTTTGTCGCCATTGTAATGTGTACACCCCACGTGTGCCTCAGACTGTTTTCGCACTAAGCAGGGGCCCCCAACCATCATGTTGAAAAGGGCCTCTCCACATCTTGAGTCGGGCCTGCTAAAAGCCCATTGAGCTAGGCTCACATAAATGTAGGCCTCCACCTTTATGTACATACTCGAATTCTGAGAGGGTCCTTATCTGCCTTTCATACTTACACAGTGATCAAATGGGTACCAATTAGATGAGGACCAGTTGCATCTGTTATTTACAATGGAATGAACATACACAAGCTCAAAATAGTGCCGGGGAGTGGGAGCACATAGTCTAAAATGCTCCAGTGAAATAAAGATCTCTCGCTTTGTTCATGGGGAATCGTCTTCTAGGCGCATTTATGTAGCGAATGTCCGGCTACAACATGGGGCACAGTGAGAATGAAACTGTGTTGCAAAATGTTTCTCTGAATTGTTAGGGACCTGGAATCTACGGGAGTTTCTCATTGAGTGCCTGGAGGCCATGCAAATGGCAAGGATGCGTGGGAAACATCCAGACAACATAACGTGTGTTCCTCTGCAGAACCGAATTCATAGTGTATGGCTTTTTAGCCAATTTCTTTTACATTCGTGGTGTACTATGCACCATATAGACGCACTACTAAAACTTTTTGCTGGGGAAATACTTCCGAACCACCCTAAACCATCCTAAATGGTTTGGGCCTCACTCACCATGCTTGTGTGATTGGGCCAATCCAGAGAAAGTATTTACGCCCCTGAACTTTAAAAAAAATGTGTTGGGCTATAGTGCTAGTCATCAATACTCTCATGGACAATGGGCCTCATTCCGAGTAGGGCGGTAAGGGATACCGGGCACCGGTAAGGAGACCGGTGCTGGTAATCCCTTACCGCCCTACTACGAGGTCCCTTAGCGGGGCCCTTCCTTAACGCCTTGTCTGACCAGGTGTTAAAGACGGGACCCGTTAAGGGACTTTAGAGCTAATAACGGTACTTCAAATTGCTGTACCGTTATTAGCTACTTCCCCATTCCCATTGAGCCCTATGGGGGCTCAAATGGAAATGGGGAATGTTTTTTTCAATGGGGACTTACCGGTCCCGCAAAGGTCGAACTACACTGGTAAGTCCCCATTGAACGAGACCGGTGCTGGTACCATTATTGGAGGCAGTCATGCCGCAAATAGCGCCATGACTACCTCCAATCTCGGAATGAGGCCCAATGTATCCATGCAATTGGCAACAGGTCCAGCCTTAACAGCGGCAGCATCCCGGGCTGTAAGACAAAAATATGCCCCCCATCCTGTGCGCCGTGGTCATGTGGTGTAGGCGGGGGGCAGGGGAAACCAAATGTTTCAGTAGTCGCTGATGCAAATGCATCAGCATCCTATTGTTGTTAAATGCGCCCTGCTCCCAAGAGCAGGTGCATTTAATTTCAATAGGGCGCCTGCCGCACCTTCTCCCATCACACAACTCGGTGGAGACCTTGAAAGACTCCCCTGAGCTCACATGGCGTGGGTAGTGGCACCCCGAATGGTTGCCCGGCCAGCCCTGCCCTAAAGCCAGACCTGGCTGGCAATAATCTATGATGGTTTGTTTGGCAACAGGTGACCATCCACAGGGAGCGATCAGAGAAGCTCCCATTAATGCCAGATGCTTAATCTGTATTTACCTATGTGACCTATATTCAGTGATCGAAGTAAGCAGGAACGGTCGGGAGTGGTGTTCCACTACTTTTATTTCTTTTTTACCATTCCTCTACTTTTATGACCATATTCACCATTCTATTTAGAGGACTTGTCCATTCATGTCCCTGTGCAAGTGTAAAGTTGTAATAGGAGCCTTAGTTACTAGTCACTTAGACTATTGCAATGCCCCGACTGCAACATCTTGTTACATTTTACACTATGCTTCCGCCTAACCACTCCCCTGCCGAGACCACAGTTCCACTTCTTTTCTTGGTACACTTGAATCACTACCTATATTACTTCGATACCTCATAGTATTGCTCGCTTAATACTCACTGGGGATGGAGGATTGCTAATGATAGCAAGAAAAAGGAACATGAAAACAAAATTAAAATACAAGGTTTGTACAAATCTGACTGCTAGGGAAATAGGGATCCAAGAGTTCCAAAATGAAGGAATGTATTCAGACAAAAACTCAATGTTCCAAGATCGTGCAGTTTTAAACGAAGGAATGCGTACAGTAACTCAGAACGCTTTGTTCAAAATCCTGTGCCTTAAACATCTTTATGCTTGTTCTGCTGTGGGCCAAAATAAATAAGTTCGTGATCGTTGAGATGTGGTGTGTGATGCCCATCAGATAGACAGTCACTGTGTGAAAAGTTCAGTGCAGTCCTTTTCTGCACGTTTCTACTTCATGGCCATAAAGCAAAGCTGTGGACCCTCTTTTTAGCATATCTCGATGACTCCAGATCAGGAAGGTACCTGGCGCAGTACAAGAGACTCAAAGCATAACATAACACAACATAGCATGCATATCACCAAAGCCACTCGAGGCGGGGGTCAGATGTGTGGCGAGCCATGCGTGTGCAACTAGAGGATTTAAACATCTCATTCACAAAAGGTCGCTTAAGTCAGATGGGCAAACTATGCCATGTACAACACATAAAAGTTTGTGAAAAGCTATTGTAACAAGGCACATGAAATTACAAACAATCGTTTCAGCAGAGAATGCAGCAAATGCAAAAAGAAGTGACTTGCACAGATCCACACTCGCCGACGAGCACTATTATTTGCAGTGGAACACACTTGAATAAAGCAGGTTTGCTGATAAAGAATTGTAATGAGTCAGGGTTAGTGGAAAGCTACAGCAAGTGTCCACGACATTGGTAGAATCGGACAACACACCGTGCACCATTTGGTCCAATGCGAGACCTGTTGTCTCGTTGAATTACCTCTGCTTGTTTCATGCACTTTTGCCTATGGCTGATGGACCTAAAGAGAAAGTAACAGCGCCCTTACATTCTCACCACTGTGTGGCGCGAGGGCCGAACGTTCCTAGACCTAAAGAGAAAGTAACAGCGCCCTTACATTCTCACCACTGTGTGGCGCGAGGGCCGAACGTTCCTAGACCTAAAGAGAAAGTAACAGCGCCCTTACATTCTCACCACTCTGTGGCGCGAGGGCCGAACGTTCCTAGACCTAAAGAGAAAGTAACAGCGCCCTTACATTCTCACCACTGAATGGCGCGAGGGCCGAACGTTCCTAGACCTAAAGAGAAAGTAACAGCGCCCTTACATTCTCGGCACTGTGTGGCGCGTGGGCAGAGAAAGTAACAGCGCCCTTACATTCTCACCACTGTGTGGCGCGAGGGCCGAACGTTCCTAGACCTAAAGAGAAAGTAACAGCGCCTTTACATTCTCACCACTGTGTGGCGCGAGGGCCGAACGTTCCTAGACCTAAAGAGAAAGTAACAGCGCCCTTACATTCTCACCACTGTGTGGCGCGAGGGCAGAGAAAGTAACATCGCCCTTACATTCTCACCACTGTGTGGCGCGAGGGCAGAGAAAGTAACAGCGCCCTTACATTCTCACCACTGTGTGGCGCGAGGGCCGAACGTTCCTAGACCTAAAGAGAAAGTAACAGCGCCTTTACATTCTCACCACTGTGTGGCGCGAGGGCCGAACGTTCCTAGACCTAAAGAGAAAGTAACAGCGCCCTTACATTCTCACCACTGTGTGGCGCGAGGGCCGAACGTTCCTAGACCTAAAGAGAAAGTAACAGCGCCCTTACATTCTCACCACTGTGTGGCGCGAGGGCCGAACGTTCCTAGACCTAAAGAGAAAGTAACAGCGCCCTTACATTCTCACCACTGTGTGGCGCGAGGGCCGAACGTTCCTACTCCATTTTGTTCGCCACGTTTCACAACTCCTAACCATCCGGTTTTATTCATGGTTATTTTGTTCAAACCAATTTAGTACAGTACTCTTGCTTCCGAACTCTGAAGATTTCCAGGTAGGCCTCTATTTCAAACTTGGAAATGGGTAAAATGGGACCACTTTAAAAGTTATTTTCCGGGCCTCTTATGGGTCCCAGTCCACTCCTGTATGGGGTCAAAGCTTAATCTACAAAGAGTATAAATCGAATATCTTTGGGAACAGGCATAATCGGCAACAACGCTCCTAAACAGAGAGAGTGTGTGCGTGTGCATGTATGTGATTAATAATGCGCGACAGAGCGCTGTAAAATGCATCATACACTAGAGCCCATCCACAAGGTGTCACATAGCACAGCACCGGGCACGAAAACAGTCCCACAGAACAGAGCAATTACCTATTTGAAGCACGTGCATGGTTCAGGTGCAACATTGACTCTGTCAGAGGTCGGGACATGGATCTGCTTCAATAAAGGGACAGGGACCTTCAATTGTGCTCGGAAGTGCTTTGGCCATCTAGACAGCATGCCACAGTGTGGCCACAGGCCACGGGCTGATCCCTCATCTCCAGCGCTGGTCATTGGGCCAGATTGTCCCAGGTCCATCTCCCCGGTCTCGGAAAACCATTGTGCTTTTGTTCACAAGGCAAGAATTTGAACTTAGAACACTAGGGCCAAAGTGTAGGGACATACCATCTACACTACAGCAACCTCTGGTTAGAACACTTGTGAATATTCGTGCAAGGATGTACTCATAAAATATTCAATAACACGTTTATAAAGAGGTGCACCTTATCTAATTTGCTTGCAACATTACTGGAAACTCTTCCTTTTTTTAAATAATGTATTCATCTCCTGATATTTAAATGTTTAATTATGAGGCCTGGGGGAGCTGAGAAAAGTCTTGTAAGTTTTCCCTCACCCTAAGTTACAACGCCTGTGCATGCTTCTAACCACCCGCGCCCCGTCCCGTGTGGCTGACGAGATTCCCAGAGTTAATAATGTGGATTCCTGTACTTTGAAGGGGCTCTGTCTCATCGTATTCCTAAAGGTAGAGGTGACAGGCAGGGATGCGTCTTTGCCTCTTGTCTGTTTAACCTCTACCTGGCGGATATTGGTGAGCACATGAAATCACCCGCACCTGTAGTCGACCAGTGTAGGCCTTTTTACCTGTCATATGCCGCTGATTTTCCCCTTTTTGACCTTACACCAATGGGCCCTCAAAAGCTCATGAAAGCTTTCTCTGTCTACACATGATCCCACTCCCTCTTGATCAATACAGCTAAGACCATGATCTTACAATGTACTAAGGGCATCTCTAGAGCAAAGTTTAAGTGGCGCATTGGAACTGAAGCTATAACAAAAGTGAATTCAGTGATGTACTTGGACTTCCTAATCCAGGCACACATAGGGATGAACTAAACAAAGTGTCTAAATTTAAAGACACTCCCGTCCCCTGCACACCATTAAAGCTGAAAAAATCAGTCAATACAATGCTTAAATTTTCAAAAGATATGTAATTGAATATTCGATACATGAACAAAAGTTGAAAGCATCAATGTTTGTTAATTAAACCTTAAAATTTGCATAAATATGAGTGATTTTCACATATGGCCATCATAAAAAAGCAAAATGAAACAAAGGGCAACCACAGTGTTCTTATGTTGCGATGTGATTTCCAACTCTACGCGTTTCGGGGAAACTCCCCTTCTTCAGGAGTAAAAGAAATCTGCAATTACAAATATTCATATAATTAATAATCACCTTTACATATGTTAAACACAAAATTACTGTGAACAAATCATTATCAATCATCACTCTAAACTATCTGCAAAGCAACCTAGCTCATTCTATATAGGGTCATTATCATTTTCTTCATAGTCAGTAAACCAAAATTGAATACTGGTGTGACTCCAAAGCATGAAATTAGAAGCAAGATAATGGAAAAAATTACCTCTAGTGTGTCTTTCTGTGTGGTCTTGCACAATACATGAATATTAATCAGGTCAATATGCTTCAACTGCTGAATCAGATCTAAAAGGGAACCATAGAGTTCTGGATTTAAAGAGAAGGTCATAATAGTTAGCTAAAACTAAAAAAATGTGTAAAGTGAAAAAGTTCAATTCTTACCTAGAGTTTAGAAGGGAGTAGGAATACACTTTAAATCCACAATGAAGAGACCACCGGACAATGGGACCTCTGGTGTGTATCACGATGAAGTATATAGGAAGTAGTGAAGATCCTAGAGCAAACTGTAAGACCAGTAATTAAAGTTGTAATATCGGTATCTGCCTTATTAAGAACCACAATATCCATCTGTGGAATATCTTTGCCTCAATAGTGAAATAAAACGGTCTTTTATTAGTACTGTATTCCCAAAGACCATCAATATCTCCTACTGCACTCGTCATGTAAAGATGGCACCGATATTCAAAAGACTATTTTAGCCTCCTCATGATCCGAAATTACGTACTGAAAAGAGAGACAGAAATAAGCCACAAAGATGGCTGAGTCATTCTATCTTTAGGATCGAGTATTCCAAGTGTTTCTAGATACAGTAATAATCTATGTACTTACAATTCGATAGGCTAATCTTCTTTATAGACAGAATCCTGGAGTTGCTGTCTAATGTGCACCACACGTACGGTGTCCACATTCAGAATGAACCATCTCTGCCGGTTAAAGTGAAAACAGGAAGAGACGCGGTCACATGACAGAGTCATGTGACCCGGAAATTTAAAGGCAGAACCAATTCAAGCAACTCGGAAAAGACAGAACCTAATCCACCAAGATCTTAATATTGTCGGAGTAAGAATAATAATGGGTGTATAGAATACCTCGATCTACATAAACTGGGATCCCAGATGTAAAGCCCAATGGTAAGTACCGTCATTACAATGTCATGTGGCCGTGTCACAAGACCAAGAAACGTGACGCAGAAATAATTAAACACACCCATGGAGAGGTGCCACTCAACTCCTAAATCGGTACTACGGACATCTAAAAGATGGATGATCTCAGAAATAAAAAGGGATATAAAAAATTTAGAAAAATCAAATAGAAATGAAAGTAATAATGCCCTACAGTGAATAGACACAGAAAAAAGACTCCAGAGTCAACAAGTAGCAGAGGGGTACATAGTGTATTGACCCTCTCAATAAATGTATTTAAACCTTTCGATAAATGATGTATCATTCATCATCAGAACAATATGAACACTAAGTAGTCAACCAACTCATAAACCTGACATGAACCCAACTTCTGATTATAACCAGTCCAAACCATTTGAGCCAAAATGGAAGACGATGTTCAGACCCTACTGGTGAATACTTAAATGAAACAATTCAGGGAAAAATCTTCATTGAGACCTCTGAGAGAAACAGTATCCAAGAAATCAATCCAGAACATCACTCTTTGAGCCAAAGTCCTTGCATAGTCATCCCCTCTGTGAGGTTTTTTAACTACTTCAAGTAGTCTTGCTACAGGGGATTTTTCATTTTTGCACCGTATGTGTGATATATATTCAGTCCATCTTTCATGCGCCGACCTTGCTGTTTGACCAATGTATAAAAGGCCACATGGGCACTTAATGCTGTAGATCACACCTGTGGTTCTACACGTGGCAAAGTCTCTGAGTTTAATTTTTCTCCCCGTCTGCGGGTGTAAAATGAATTCACCTTTGGCCACATTGTTACAATGGCTACAAGACAGGCACAAGAATGTTCCCTTCTTTTTGGTCACAAGTTTCAACTGTGTTTGTTTAGGTCCCCGTTCTGCTTTAACCACCTTGTCTCTAAGGTTAACCCCTCTTCTGTACACCATCATTGGGGGTCGTAGAAACAGTTCAAGTAATGTGGAATCATGATGTAAAATAGACCAGTGTTTCTGCAGAATTCTTTTAGTGTGGCTCCAAAAGTGAACTGAAAGAGTTTTTTGCCTATCTCAATAGCGTACATTCATGCATTAAGTTTATTCTTGAAATTGGCGACCCCAAATTACACTTTTTAGATGTTCAGGTGGAAATTGTCAACAATCATTATTCCACAAACCGACTGATGTCAACAGTTTACTAAACTATGCGAGCATTCATCCTAAACCTATGATGGCAAGTTTACCATACAGTCAGATCTTACGTCTCAAGAGAATAATCACAGATTCTGAGGTTTTCCAAGGTGAATGTGAAGCTTTACCAAAAAATTCACCTCCAGAGGATATCCTAAAGAAATCCTAGAGCAAGCGCAAACTAGGGCTCATCCGATTTCAAGGGAACAACTCCTCACTCCAAAACCCAAGAAAGAGACAGCTTCAATCCTACACATCTCAAAGTACTCAAGACAAAGCTTTCACATTAAAAGAATTCTGCAGAAACACTGGTCTATTTTACATCATGACTCCACATTACTTGAACTGTTTCCATGACCCCCAATGATGGTGTACAGAAGAGGGGTTAACCTTAGAGGCAAGGTGGTTAAAGCAGAAAGGTGACTTAAACAAACACAGTTGACACTTGTGACCAAAAAGAAGGGAACATTCCCATGCCTGTCTTGTAGCCATTGTAACAATGTGGCCAAAGGTGAATTCATTTTACACCTGCAGACGGGGAGAACAATTAAAATCAGAGACTTTGCCATATGTAGAACCACAGGTGTGATCTACAGCATTAAGTGCCCATGTGGTCTTTTATACATCGGTCAAACAGCAAGGTCGGCACGTGAAAGATGGACTGAACATAAATCACACATACGGTGCAAAAATGAAAAATCCCCTGTAGCAAGACACTTCACCAATGAGAGACATAAAATGGCACAGTTAAGATTTAACATACTTGAAGTAGTTAAAAAACCTCACAGAGGGGGTGACTATGCAAGGATTTTGGCTCAAAGAGAGATGTTCTGGACTGATTTCTTCGATACTGTTTCTCCCAGAGGTCTCAACGAAGATTTTTCCCTGAATTGTTTCATTTAAGTATTCACCAGTAGGGTCTGAACATCGTCTTCCATTTTGGCTGAAATGGTTTGGACTGGTTATAGTCAGAAGTTGGGTTCATGTCAGGTTTATGAGTTGGTTGACTACTTAGTGTTCATATTGTTCTGATGATGAATGATACATCATTTATCGAAAAGGTTTAAATACATTTATTGAGAGGGTCAATACACTATGTACCCCTTGCTACTTGTTGACTCTGGAGTCTTTTTTTTGTGTCTATGCACTGTAGGGCATTTTTACTTTCATTTCTATTTGATTTTTCTATATTTTTTATATCCCTTTTTATTTCTGAGATCATCCATCTTTTTAGATGTCCGTAGTACCGATTTAGGAGTTGAGTGGCACCTCTCCATGGGTGTGTTTAATTATTTCTGCGTCACGTTTCTTGGTCATGTGACACGGCCACGTGACGTTGTAATGACAGTACTTACCATTGGGGTTTACATCTGGGATCCCAGTTTATGTAGATCGAGGTATTCTATACACCCATTATTATTCTTACTCCGGCAATATTAAGATCTCGGTGGAATAGGTTCTGTCTTTTCTGAGTCGCTTGAATTGATTCCGCCTTTAAATTTCCGGGTCACTTGACTCTGTCATGTGACCGCGTCTCTTCCTGTTTTCATTTTAACCGGCAGAGATGGTTCATTCCGAATGTGGACACCGTACGTGTGGTGCACATTAGACAGCAATTCCAGGATTCTGTCTATAAAGAAGATTAGCCTTTCAAATTGTAAGTACATAGATTATTACTGTTTCTAGAAACACTTGGAATACTCGATCCTAAAGATAGAGTGACTCACCCATCTTTGTGGCTTACTTCTGTCTCTCTTTTCAGTACGCAATTTCGGATCATAAGGAGGCTAAAATAGTCTTTTGAATATCGGTGCCATCTTTACATGACGAGTGCAGTAGGAGATATTGATGGTCTTTGGGAATACAGTACTAATAAAAGACCGTTTTTTTCACTATTGAGGTAAAGATAGTCCACAGATGGATATTGTTGTTCTTAATAAGGCAGATACCGATATTACAACTTTAATCACTGGTCTTACGGTTTGCTCTAGGATCTTCACTACTTCCAATATACTTCATCTTGATACACACCAGAGGTCCCATTGTCCGGTGGTCTCTTCATTGTGGATTTAAAGTGTATTCCTACTCCCTTCTAAACTCTAGGTAAGAATTGAACTTTTTCACTTTACACGTTTTTTTAGTTTTAGCTTACTATTATGACCTTCTCTTTAAATCCGGAACTCTATGGTTCCCTTTTAGATCTGATTCAGCAGTTGAAGCATATTGACCTGATTAATATTCATGTATTGTGCAAGACCACACAGAAAGACACACTAGAGGTAATGTTTTCCATTACCTTGCTTCTAATTTCATGCTTTGGAGTCACACCAGTATTCAATTTTGGTTTACTGACTATGAAGAAAATGATAATGACCCTATATAGAATGAGCTAGGTTGCTTTGCAGATAGTTTAGAGTGATGATTGATAATGATATGTTCACGGTAATTTTGTGTTTAACATATGTAAATGTGATTATTAATTATATGTATATGTGTAATTGCAGATTTCTTTTACTCCTGAAGAAGGGGAGTTTCCCCGAAACGTGTAGAGTTGGAAACCACATCGCAACATAAGAACACTGAGGTTGCCCTTTGTTTCATTTTGCTTTTTTTATGATGGCCATATGTGAAAATCACTCATATTTATGCAAATCTTAAGGTTTAATTAACAAACATTGATGTTTTCTACTTTTGTTCATGTATCGATTATTCAATTACATATCTTTTGAAAATTTAAGCATTGTATTGACTGATTTTTCAGCTTTAATGGTGTGCAGGGGACGGGAGTGTCTTTAAATGTAGACACTTTGTTTAGTTCATGTTTTATTCAGGCTCCAGTGTCAGGGCTTGTATTCCTCCCCAGCACCCTGAATTAATTGAAATTGTCTATATAACTATTTCACCCATTGACAGAAAACTAGGTGTGCACCTATTGACTACTATTTACACTCAGGCATGACACAGCTGATAACATGGGTAAGAGAACGGATTAACCCACTAGTAAACCAACAGGTACAGGTGGATTGCTGGATTGCCAATATGGAAACTTTACACTGATACCTGCACTAAAATATTACGAGGGTAAATTGCTCCCTAAAATTATTTATGGGATGGAAATTCACTCGTTCTCCTTAACCGGCATTCTGCCCCGTCTTGAAGCTTTGTCCTGGCTGAGTGTGTTAGGTGTGTCCAACGCAGTTCCCATTGATGTCTTATGGTATGATCTTGGGATAACCTTGTTGTCCGCCCGCATTGAGTGGAAAGGGTTATCCTTACTCAGGAAAATGTTGGCCCCTGAGGGGGGTTCTCTCTTTGAAGACCTACAAAACATCTTGGCAAGTAGGAGTATTTCTTGGCTTGATGAAATATTCGATAATTGGGTAATGGGTTGCTGAATGTTGATAGTTCATTGAAGGAACTATACGAAAACCCAGAACGGGTTGTTTTGCAAGAATGTGGCAGTATATGAAACTATGAAATATTTATTTGTTGCCTGTCCAGCATTGAAAAGTTTGAGAACACTACATCTACACAAGGGTGTGCCTCTTGTAACTATCTGGGATTGTGAGAAGATCTGGTTATTGTTACCTCTTTTCTATAGTTACTTTTATTAAAGCACTTAGGTTGGATGAGGGATGAATGAAAAGCGAACAGTGCTCGCTTTTTAATTCCTGTTTTATTTGGAATATTTAAGCTTATTTACTTGGTGGTCATAATAACTGTTCTTTTTTTCTTCTTTGATTATGTTATGATATGATATGACATTTATAATGTGCCTTTAGACACGTGTTTCTAGGCACCACAAAACAAGGAGGGGGAAACAAAGGGATTACAAAATAACAATCTTACTAGGCCTTGTGTCATTCACATTGTGCAAATGCGGGGAAGATGGAAGGAGAGAAGTGCCAGGGGGGAAATGAAGGGGGAAGTGCAGTTAACTCACAAGTGCAGCCAGCGGGTGCTTATAAGTGCATAGAGAAGGGCCTGTAAGATTGCAGATACAGACCCCCTTAAGTGCTGGGGAGTCCGGAGGCAGTGCTAGGGCAACTGGACATGCAGTCAGGTGCATCAACAGGGCAGAGGAAGAGAGAAAGCGGAAGCAAAATTATGGCACTGAGGTTGAAGTATGTAGTTGATGCCTTGTTTTTTAATTTTTATTACTTTTTCTTTTTCTTTTTGCTTTTCTTTTTTATTTTAATTCTTAATTATTAAAGTTGTTAAATGTTAAATAAATAAAAAAATCCCAAAAATTATGTGCATTCCCTGCACTGCGAGTCATTCAGGATCCCAGCAAAAATACAAGAGGAATGCAGTGAGTGCTCTCGGCATTGGTGTGGATTACCGAAATGGGAAGGATTAGTGGGGGGGATTTGCGAGCCTATTTTGATGGGGCAGGGGTCCCTAACCTTTTGTGCGCAATGAGCAAAATTGGCATATCAAATTAAATGGTGAGCAACATCAATTTTTCGACGGAACATATCGGCGCACAGTTGGCGGACAAATGATTGCAACAGAAATTAGAAATGTAACAAAGTTAAAACTGCATATAGAACATTTAATTTGCAGTACTTAATAGTTATCTAGACCACGTGTTATTCTAGTCAAGGAAATAAGCAAGTTCTTTAACTTCATTTGACGTCAAGTGGTTGTTTACAAGCAATTTTGAGGAAGTTAAGTGATGAGTTGTACATTTTGAGACATATAAGACCAGTCCAGCTGTTCAAAAATTGAATAGGAGTAAATGAACATTACCAGGGGTTTCAGGCTCCTTAGCAAAATATTAGTGCAAATATATAACAGTAAAAATGGCCACATAAGGAGCACTGATTTTTTCAGGTCTACTGGGATTCTGGCTAGGAATTTATGGGATCTTTAATGGGAAATGGTGCATTCCTAAGCATACAAGATCACCAATACTGTTCCACAGTCATTGATGACTGTATTGTGGATTGTTTTTTTCTTCATTCATGTTATGAAATTTTACATTTCTTGTTGATCAAAGAGTAAACAAAATCATCTTGAGTTCATTTTCCAATGGCCAGGGTAGGCACCACAAAGAAGCTGGTTGGCGATGCCTACGCTCGAAAAGAAGGCATTGGAAAGAATTACTAATTCACAAGAAATTAACATATATTCTTAAAACTATTGAACAGTTCAGAGGCCACACAGGAAAAGTGTCAGTTTTTCTTTAGGAGAAACTATCCAGGACAGAGCTATTGGCAAACCATGCCCCCAAGTTCAGGTGGTCCAGGTTATACAAAGGGATGCACCATGGTTTGATGCAGAATGTAGAATCTCGAAAAGAAAAGAAAAGAAAACTGAACCATGATTTAATGATCTGCTGGTCAGATTCATAGTTTCAAAATGGCATAAAAAATTGCCTTAGGACAAAAGAATTTGAGAAACAATGGGCCATACTAGGTTTGAAGTTTAATAAAGTTTTGAAAAAAAAAAGAAACAATGGGAGCTTTTTTGAAAGACACAAAATCGTTTTATGTTTATTGCTGTTGTCAAGACAGGCATTATGCCATCCCGTTAGACAAGTATTTCTTGGATCACCAGCCCCTGACGGTTATTCGCCAATTCCCTTACTGGACATTGGGGCTCATTATGAGTTTGGTGGCATCTCAATGGTTCCGTTACTGCCACTTGATCCAGCGGTATCACTGCCAGATTCCAAATGGTGGTTTGGCGGTGTTAGTCCCCAATTATGGAGTCTGTAGCACTCCAGGGTGGATTTTGTCGGTATTTGATTGATAGTAATGTGGTGTAAGTTACATTTTATTGGAGTCTGTGACAAATCTGTGGATGCTGTCCCTTCTCCCCCAGGGGGGAAGACCATTCCCATGGGGCCAGGGCGGGATGTCCTTGGTACAATAGTTCTCCTGAGGGTGATGCACAGGGAGAGGGTCACATGGGAGAGGAAACCCCTCATGGGACTAGGAACGGCCCCCCCTTCCTATAACCAAAGAACAACCCCTTCCCTAATAGGCTCATGAGCTATAGTCGCCCTGCCATTTCCCTAGATAAGTACTGGGACTATGATCAGCACAACTGACCCAAGGGAGATCAAGGGTAGAAATACTAAGACGAGGAAGAATGGAGAAGAGTTGAAAGACATGCTATTGACAACCACTGAGACAAAGAAGGTGACTGGAGGAATGTAGAGTGTTTCGCATAACCAACTTCAGCATTCTAGACAACTTGGAATAAGTACTGGGATGAAGAGGAGGAGCGGAGGCATGAAGAGTTCTCCTAAAAACCACAATGAGCAGTCTAGTTGTTGCTGGCTGCTCATAGAAAAGGAAGAGAGACTCAGGAAGAAGTTGTCTAGTCCTACATGGAGGAACTGCAGGAGCCAGCAAGGTGCAGGAAGGTGCAAGGAAGCACATCAGGATGCCAAGAGAGGAGCTGGGAGGACAAGGGCCAGTCCACAGTGGAATGACCAGAAGGCGAGCTGGCAGAGAGAAGCTCCCGGTGTTCCTGCAGACTGGGAAGTGTGTGAAAGGAAGACCACGCTGCCTGGGAAAGATTGACACTGCAGTGTTCCCGGGCAGACCACAGCCCACTACAAAGGGTGATCACTCAGGCTGGCTGGTGGGAAACTAAGACGGCGCAGTCTGCATCTAAATAGTCACAGTACCTGGCAGGCACGGGAACCAGGTCTGTCCCCCAACAAGAGAAACTTAAGTGTCTGGGACCCACCAAACAAAAGCAACATGGGTCCTCTTCCTTGTGGCGGTACTTGGGAGGAATGTGCTCCAAGTACCCACACACAAAGAAGAGGTGTCTGAAACCCACTACACGAGAACCACACGAGTCGTCTTCCTTTTGGTGGTACAGGCGAGAAGAGGGCTCCAAGTACCCTCACACAAAGAAGGGGGGGTCTGGGACCCACTACATGAGAAACACACAAGTCCTCTTCTTCGTGGTGGTACTTGGGAGTAGAGGGCTCCCAGTTCCCCGAACATAAAGCGTGGTCTGGCACCCAATCCCATGAGAAGAAGCAAAACCACAGAGTAATTTACTAAGGAGCGTACTTGGAAGGGAAGTGAACCACGTAGGCCCAACCGGAAAGAGAGAGAAGCAGAGATCTGGGACCTACAAGAGAAGGCACCAGGGCAAAGGAGTCATTGCCCCTGGGTGTGGTTCAAGAAATGGAGAATTGCCAAGAGAAGGAACCAGGACAAGGGAGTTGTTGCCCCTGGTTGTTGCGAAGTTTGTGCAACAGAGAAATATCTAAGAATTTTATGAAACTTTGTTTTACATTTGAGAACTTTGGTTTTGGAACCTTTGTTACTTGGAACCCTTTGATTGGATCTACAACATATTCTTATGAATTGACAAGACCTTTTGTTTTTTATAGTTTAGTCAATAGTGTGAGGGATGGAAATAGTCTTCAAACTTGTGACAGTGGACTATTTGCTTTAGACAAGCCATCTTAACAGTTTCCTTAGTTTTCGTTGAGGTAGGGAAACCCCTCTTATCTTTAGGGAAAGGCAGGAGATTCCCCAGTCCCCCACCCTTTTACATTCAATAAAAGTATATGTCAATCAACATGAGCCTACTGTGTCCGAGTTCTACTTCGACACTCTTAAAGGTCACTAATGTTTTTTTAAGTCTTATCCAACGGTGATACACAGACATCTCAGCATCTGTCCAATATACAAGATTGTGGAATTATACATTGTTTTCTAACACCAATAAAGGTGACAAGTAGGGATGTCAGTTGGTCCCAATGTATTCCTTTTGGATGTTGATTTAAGTACTTCTGTTAGGAAAGTTAATCCACCCTACACCTGCAGAAGACACAGCTATTTTGGACTTGCCCCCAGCAGGTCTCCAACAGGGCCTGCTAAACACAAGTTACTATTTTGGGAATTAAAGTTTGAAATTAAATATAGTAAAAACAAAATTAATGGTGTTCAGACAAAGGGTGAAACCTTGTAGCTAGTTTTTAAATGAATGTAGAGATGAGGAGGAAGTCTCATTTTTATTTGAGCCGACTCTTCTGAAAGAGCAGTGCTTGTGTCAGCCATTTTAAGAAGATTGCTGAAAAGGCATCATTAATGATTAAGTGGCTTTTTAATTTGTTATTTCAAGTTTGTGGCATTCTGATTGGAGAAGTATCTGGAGGTATATAAGACAAAGGTCTGTTCCATGATTTTAAGGCCGCAAAATCTAGGGTGGTTAGAACTGTTATTTCCTGGAAGGATTGCAAAATAAATTCCTGTGCCAAATAGTAAGTCTCCCTGCAGATACACCTGGTAGCGCCTTGTGAGCTGAAATGGAGGAGTTCAATTTTAAAGTGTCAGGCCAGTTAAGAAAGTTCCTTATTTTTTAAAAGCACGCCTGGGATTTTCTGCTAATCATAAAGTGAATTTCAGTGCAAGTGCGATTATAGCCTCCCATGGTGAAGAAAAATACTTGTGGTTATGGGCGGTTGTAAGGCACTATCCATTTGGATAGGGATGGGATATAACTAAATTTGGTGCATTAAGTCAACTCAAAATAGCTCCAAAAGCAAGAGCTTGTCCAATGGAAAAAGAATTAAGAAAGTGTGCAGGAGGAAGCACAAAGTGCACTTGCAAGATAGGAGTCAAAAAGTTCATTTTCTGTTCATTTGCCGTTGTTTCTCTGTTTTGCATAAGCGTGGAATGCATGGGAGCTATGTTATATATAATTAAGTGTAATGATCAGGCTTTTATATATAGCAAGTTTGAATATGTTAAAGTTGATTTTTTATTTTAGGCTTGTTCTGTGTGAATTGTATGAAAAATATGAAACATGTTTATAAACGTTGCTGACTTAATGGAGAAGTATGATTAAATATTAATTAGTACTTCAGGTCATTACATGGTAGGCTTTAAAGATCACTTCATTGGGCCTTTGCAGGTTACCTCCTGTGAATTATTTGGGAATGTTATGGCAAATGTTTTGTTTTAAAACTCCTGAAGGCTGTTGCATTGGTGAAAAAGTGGTTAGGAATAAAAATAATACCTTTCTCAATTATTTGGAGCCTATTTTCTCTGGCCAAAAGAGATTTTACACACAACTTAGTGGCAAACAGTGGTCAAACCTTTGAGCAATTGATGACCACTTCATAGAGAGGTGTGGTGGTGTTAACTAAGTATTTGAATCAATTAATTTGCTTGTTAGTTTAAACCTATTAACAATAACTTAATCAGATTGGAATACAGGGCAAATTAATTGTGAAAAATGTGGAAAATGTGGCTTGCATTTACCGTATCTGCCCATTAACCATGAGCCGGATGGGCAGAGTATCAAACAAGTACCATTTTTCCTCTAGGATACTATGTAATAATAAATATAGGTGACACCAAAATGAATAGTGTCGATAAATATGCATGGTAGCATCAAACACATACCTCACTTATACAGAAAGTGTGCATGCACATTATTTAATAAAGGAAAGTTGGGTATGCATATCACCTCATTATGCTCATAATAGCTGTACCAAGGAACAGAATATGCCAATTTTCTCCATGACACAAACATGGTTCAAATATTTTACTCATTAATACATGTGTCAGCTGGCCAAAGTAACTGGAGATGACAGGGTTTTAACAATGACACTACCATAACAAGAAAAGACATTTACTGAAAAATGATGTGCATGGTGGCACCAAACACAAATCTTGCAAGTATAAAAATAAGCCAGCTGGAAACACAGCAGCTCATTGGCCAACATTCTTGCACTGTCCAGGACTCTGTCCTGACTACAGTGCTACTGAGGTCTCATCCATTCAGCACCTCCTTCTAGGGCTCCACACCATGGCCCAGAGCAACTGGCAAGCAACAATTTAGGGTGCCGCGAGCAACATGTTGCTCCCGAGCTACACGTTGGGGATCCCTGTGATGGGGCATGTGGGCTCCATTTCCAGCATTACAACTTTGGAAGACAGATTTGCGCAGGGATGTCAATTCACCAAAATGCCAGGGGTAGCGGAAGTGACATCACACGACCCTTGACGTCTGATAACATCACAGGAAGTGATTGCATTTGAGCCCACTCCGAAGTGAAAACATGGGAAGCAATGGAACACAGCCTTTCACCCCTTAACAAAAAAGAAAGTGGGATCACATAGCATTGTTCCTAAGTACACTATGAAAAATATGGTTACGATATCACTTTAATGTGATGTACATTTCATGCAAGAATGGATCGCCGTATTTATCATTAATATCAGTGTGTATAGGCCATATTACCAAATTACTGTGAATGCAAGCAGACGTCCATGCCCAAATGATAATGATGCGTTATTATATAGCACTTACGCTTAAGCGCTTTATATAGAACAAACATACATACAATATCAACCAACCTGTGTTGGTACTTATTTATTGACCTCAGAAAGATGAAAGGCTGAGTCGAGGTGTTTAAGAACAGACTAAATCAGTGACTCAACCCCTAAAGTGTGCCTGAAATAAACCTTTCATGAGTCTAGCAATCACTGTATAGAATTCCAGAAAGACAAATTATTTGGTATTTCTATTCTTTCTTATTAAGGTTCACTGCTGAAAGTGTTAGACTTGTGGATCCCCTGTTCTTAAAAAAAAAAAAATTAAGAGGCCTAAAAAAACATCCAGCCACTCCAGAGGCAAAGAGACCCATGGCGCTGACCACAGCTTTGGACCTTGCATTAAAATAAAAATATATAGAACATTTTTAGGCTGACTAGAATGGTTTGCTGCCTCAGTGTTTTGCCGTAATTCCTGCATGCAAGACCGCTTCCTGGAGTGCCTTCCGCTTAACCCTGCACTTCTGTACAGGGTCTATCACATATATATATATATATATTCAGTAAAAACACTTTGTTAAAGGGACGTTATGGTTAAGTTGCGCTACTAAAAACCTATGAAATTCAGTAAAAAAACTTTGTTAAAGGGATGTTATGGTACAATTGTGATGTCATCTTTGATGTCCTGTGTGTTAGTCTTAGCGGTGCACGGTGGTGGCACGAGTTATGGTAGCTTAGCTTACCATAACTGGCGAATTTCAGGGGTTTTTCAGTTTTACTTGGAACCATAACGTCCCTTTAACAAAGTTGTTTTACTGAATTTCATAGGTTTTTAGTAGCACAACGTAACCATAACGTCCCTTTAGCAAATTATTTTTTTCCATTACACTCTAATGACACCATAGATGATGTACTAGAAACATACCAAATGCGACAAACCAAAGGATCACCAATCAGCATATGGGGAAAAAGTATAGAAGCACGTGCTTTTCCTCTACTCTTTCCTACTGGCAAAGGAGGAAGGTACGATGATAGACCTATTCAGATAACAGCATCAGAATACCTCTCATTACTAATGTATTCTGAAGATCCCAGATTTAGACAAAATGTGGAATACATATTCCACCGACTCTTTGAAAGTGAACTAGCAACTGAATGTTACGGAGTTGCACACACATTAAAATAAGGAACCCACTTTCAAAATATGTCAGCTATGCAATTACTACAAAAAGTGCAAGAAAAGGATGAGGTTTTACAATCAAGCATTACAAATCGGTTAGCAAACATGTGTGGTACTAAAGAGTACTGCTTCCAACGTCACGGAGATGTGCATTGTATGATAAGAAACCTTGGCCCACCCACTTGGTTTGTTACATTAAGTTGTGCAGAATATGCATGGGAAGATGTACATGATTTCCTACGCATATCAAACAAAAACAAAACAAACATAGATATACTAACAACTGGAGAACTTTGCTCTCTAGATCCTGTTAGTGTTTCAAGATATTTCCATCATTGCTTCATTGCTATGCTACACTTTATTTGTAATAAAAATGTTCCTCCCCTAGGAGAAGTGCAACACTTCTTTTGGAGAAAAGAATACCATGCCAGAGGAGCACCACATATCCACATGCTTTTATGGATTAAAGATGGTCCTAAATTTGTTCAAGACAGTGATGCCATGTTTTACAGTTTATCGAAAAATATGTCACTTGTGAAATTCCATCCGAAGCAACAAATAGTGATCTTCATGCACAAATTGTACAATTTCAAAGACACAAATGTGGCAAATATTGTTGTCGCTAATACAAAAACAAAGGGAAATACTACACCAAATGCTGCTTTGGTTTCCCTAGACCAGTTACAGTAACAGGTGAAGTGAACAACTTTATGTCTTCAGTTAGACATTGGGCCTCATTACACGGACGGCGGTGGACCAAGGAGCTCTTAGCTATTAGCACCTTGGTCCGTGCCGGTAAAATACCGGCACCGCCTTGGTGGAAAGGGGAATTACCGCTCTATTCCAAGGTTGGTGGGGCGGTAATTCCCACTTCCCCCATTGCCCTTCCCCATTCCCATTTTTGCCCAATAGGGCTCTATGGGAATGGGAAAGGCGCTAATTACGGTGCCGCAAATTGCGGTACCGTAATTAGCTCCCTGGTCCCTTTACGGGTTGGTTTTTAATGCCTGCAAAAAGCAGGCTTTAAATTCCCCAACCCGCAAAGGGACCTCGTAGTAAGGCGGTAAGGTTTTACCGGTAAAACACCGGTACCGGTAAACCCTTACCCCCGTCCGTGTAATGAGTACCATTGTGTTAAAGGTAAATCACCTAAAATACATATTACATAAAAAGAACAGAAGAAGCAAAATATATCAATGATTCAATCCAATCATTACCCTATTATGGAATGCAAACATAGATGTGCAGTACATTGCAGACAATTCCACTGCAGTTGCATGATATATTACAGCCTACTTAACCAAAGCAGAAAAAACAGAGCTTCAAGACCTCTGGAATGACCAATGACCAATCATCAGACAAAACAACGTCTCAGAAATTGTACAGCTTCGGCATAAAAATGCTCTCCCATAGAGAATGTGGCTGCTATGAACCAGCTGCAGATCGTTTAACCGGTACTGCTTTGTATGGAAAATCTGAACATATACAGGCCGATTCATGGAATAATTAGCGCGGCGCAAGTGGCCAAAAACGTGCGAATCGCAGTGGAATAGCGAAAATCGCAGTGCAAGTGCGAAAATCGCACGAAAAGCAGCACACATCGATTCATGGAAGGCCGTGCGCGAGAAAACCATCGGATGTGCGATAAAAAAGTGTGCGGCGCACGTTGGCGCACAGGCCATCTAACTGCGTGCGCCAGGTCACAGCGAAAATCGGACAGGCCACAGCGAAAATCGCACATAGCGCGGCGCACGCAACAAAAGTAGGCGGAACACGGGGCGTAACACTCGGAATGGGGAACAACTTGCCAAAATGTGGGCGTCACGGGGGAAGTACAGGGTACAAGTGCGCGGAACGCCCACACGCTCGCCTACAACACGTATTCATGGAATAGAATAGGGCAAAAAAGCGCACAATCAAACCAGCGCACAGGCACAAACACGACCGCCACAAGAAAGCAGGCGGTAGCGTCTCTGCGCCTGTAAGAAATGTGCGCCAAAAGGTGCGCCAACAAATAGCACGTATATACTGCCATGATGAATGTCCTATACTGTGGCCCTCCAGGACAAATGACGTGCAAAGGGGTACCCACAAACACGGACACCCGCTGACAAAAAATACGTGTGCGTGTATACCGGGGTGCGCGGGAAGTCTCACACGCGAATTGGCAGGGCATGTGAATTCCAGGGGTTTGCGGGAAGTTCCACACGCGATTTGTCAGGGTACGTGGATTACAGGGGTGCGCAGGAAGTTCCACACGCGATTTGGCCGGGTACGTGGATTTCAGGGGTGCGCGGGAAGTTCCACACGTGATTTGTCAGGGTACGTGGATTTCAGTGGTGCGCCGGAAGTTCCACACGCGATTTGGCCGTGTACGTGGATTTCAGGGGTGCGCGGGAAGTACCACACGCGATTTGGCTGGGCACGTGTATGACAGGGGTACGCGGGAAATTCTACACGCAATTTGGCTGTGTGCTCCCAGGTATGCCCTGTACACCCTCCACGGCACCTGCAGGCAGCACACACCACAGGGGACTACCCTGCACACCTGCTCATGTCACCCACCACCCCCACCCCCCAGCAGTGCAGGGGCACCGTCCACCAGGCCCCCACTCATGTCTCCCACCACCCCCACACCCCAGCATCCAGGGGCACCCTCCACCAGGCCCCCACTCATGTCTTCCACCACCCCCACCCCCCAGCCACCAGGGGCAGCCTCCACCAGGCCCCCACTCATGTCCCCTATCACCCCCACCCCCCAGCCACCATGGCCAGCCCCCACCAGGCCCCCACTCATGTCTCCCACCCACCCCCACCCCCCAGCCACCATGGGCAGCCCCCACCAGGCCCACACTCATGTCCCCCTGCACCCCCACCCCCCAGCATCCAGGGGCACCCTCCACCAGGCCCCCACTCATGTCTCCCACCACCCCCACCCCCCAGCCACCATGGCCAGCCCCCACCAGGCCCCCACTCATGTCCCCTATCACCCCCACCCCCCAGCAGTGCACGGGCACCCTCCACCAGGCCCCCACTCATGTCCCCCTCCACCCCCACCCCCCAGCATCCAGGGGCACCCTCCACCAGGCCCCCACTCATGTCTCCCACCACCCCCACCCCTGCTGGGGGGTGGGGGTGGTGGGAGACATGAGTGGGGCCCCCACTCATGTCTACCACCACCCCCACCCCCCAGCCACCAGGGGCAACCTCCACCAGGCCCCCATCCATGTCTCCCACCACCCCCACCCCCCAGCACTGCAGGGGCAGCCTCCACCAGGCCCCCACTCATGTCTACCACCACCCCCACCCCCCAGCCACCAGGGGCACCCTCCACCAGGCCCCCATCCATGTCTACCACCCCCCCCACCCCCAAGCCACCAGGGGCACCCTCCACCAGGCCCCCACTCATGTCTCCCACCACCCCCACTCCCCAGCCACCAGGGGCAGCCTCCACCAGGCCCCCACTCATGTCTACCACCACCCCCTCCCCCCAGCAGAGCAGGGGCACCCTCCGCCAGGCCCCCACCCATGTATCCCACCACCCCCACCCCCCAGCCACCAGGGGCAGCCCCCACCGGGCCCCCACTCATGTCTCCCACCACCCCCACCCCCCAGCAGTGCAGGGGCAGCCTCCACCAGGCCCCCACTCATGTCTCCCACCACCCCACCCCCCAGCAGAGCAGGGGCACCCTCCACCAGGCCCCCACCCATGTCTCCCACCACCCCCACCCCCAGCCACCAGGGGCAGCCACCACCAGGCCCCCACTCATGTCTCCCACCACCCCCACCCCCCAGCAGTGCAGGGGCACCCTCCACCAGGCCCCCACCCATGTCTCCCACCACCCCCACCCCCCAGCATCCAGGGGCACCCTCCACCAGGCCCCCACTCATGTCTCCCACCAACCCCACCCCCCAGCTGTGCAGGGGCAGCCTCCACCAGGCCCCCACTCATGTCCCCTATCACCCCCACCCCCAGCCACCATGGGCAGCCCCCACCAGGCCCCCACTCATGTCTCCCACCCACCCCCACCCCCAGCCACCATGGGCAGCCCCCACCAGGCCCCCACTCATGTCCCCCTGCACCCCCACCCCCCAGCATCCAGGGGCACCCTCCACCAGGCCCCCACTCATGTCCCCCTGCACCCCCACCCCCCAGCATCCAGGGGCACCCTCCACCAGGCCCCCACTAATGGCCCCTATCACCCACACCCCCCCGCCACCAGGGGCAGCCTCCACCAGGCCCCCACCCATGTCTCCCACCACCCCCACCCCCCAGCATCCAGTGGCACCCTCCACCAGGCCCCCACTCATGTCTCCCACCACGCCCACCCCCCAGCAGTGCAGGGGCAGCCTCCACCAGGCCCCCATTCATGTCCCCTATCACCCCCCAGCCACCATGGGCAGCCCCCACCAGGCCCCCACTCATGTCTCCCACCCACCCCCACCCCCCAGCCACCATGGGCAGCCCGCACCAGGCCCCCACTCATGTCCCCTATCACCCCCACCCCCCAGCAGTGCAGGGGCACCCTCCACCAGGCCCCCACTCATGTCTCCCACCACCCCCACCCCGCAGCAGTGCAGGGGCAGCCTCCACCAGGCCCCCACTCATGTCTACCACCACCCCCACCCCCCAGCCACCAGGGGCAGCCTCCACCAGGCCCCCACTCATGTCTCCCACCACCCCCACCCCCCAGCCACCAGGGGCACCCTCCACCAGGCCCCCATCCATGTCTCCCACCACCCCCACCCCCCAGCAGTGCAGGGGCACCCTCCACCAGGCCCCCACTCATGTCTACCACCCCCCCACCCCCCAGCCACCAGGGGCACCCTCCACCAGGCCCCCACTCATGTCCCCCACCACCCCCACCCCCCAGCCACCAGGGGCAGCCTCCAAAAGGCCCCCACTCATGTCTATCACCACCCCCACACCCCAGCAGTGCAGGGGCACCCTCCACCAGGCCCCCACTCATGTCTCCCACCACCCCCACCCCCCAGCATCCAGGGGCACCCTCCACCAGGCCCCCGCTCATGTCTCCCACCACCCCCACCCCCCAGCAGTGCAGGGGCAGCCTCCACCAGGCCCCCACTCATGTCTCCCACCGCCCCCACCCCCCAGCATCCAGGGGCACCCTCCACCAGGCCCCCACCCATGTCTCCCACCACCCCCACCCCCCAGCAGTGCAGGGGCAGCCTCCACCAGGCCCCCACTCATGTCTCCCATCACCCCCACCCCCCAGCAGTGCAGGGGCACCCTCCACCAGGCCCCCACTAATGTCTCCCACCCACCCCCACCCCCCAGCCACCATGGGCAGCCCCCACCAGGCCCCCACTCATGTCCCCCTGCACCCCCACCCCCCAGCATCCAGGGGCACCCTCCACCAGACCCCCACTCATGTCTCCCACAACCCCCACCCCCCAGCCACCATGGGCAGCCGCCACCAGGCCCCCACTCATATCCCCCTGCACCCCCACCCCCCAGCATCCAGGGGCACCCTCCACCAGGCCCCCACTCATCTCTCCCACCACCCCCACCCCCCAGCCACCATGGCCAGCCCCCACCAGGCCCCCACTCATGTCCCCTATCACCCCCACCCCCCAGCAGTGCAGGGGCACCCTCCACCAGGCCCCCACTCATGTCCCCCTGCACCCCCACCCCCAGCATCCAGGGGCACCCTCCACCAGGCCCCCACTCATGGCCCCTATCACCCCCACCCCCCCCGCCACCAGGGGCAGCCTCCACCAGGCCCCCACCCATGTCTCCCACCACCCCCACCCCCCCGCAGTGCAGGGGCACCCTCCACCAGGCCCCCACTCATGTCTCCCACCACCCCCACCCCCCAGAAGTGCAGGGGCAGCCTCCACCAGGCCCCCACTCATGTCTTCCACCACCCCCACCCCCCAGCCACCAGGGGCACCCTCCACCAGGCCCCCATCCATGTCTCCCACCACCCCCACCCCCCAGCAGTGCAGGGGCACCCTCCACCAGGCCCCCACTCATGTCTACCACCCCCACACCCCCAAGCCACCAGGTGCACCCTCCACCAGGCCCCCACTCATGTCTCCCACCACCCCCACTCCTCAGCCACCAGGGGCAGCCTCCACAAGGCCCCCACTCATGTCTACCACCACCCCCTCCCCCCAGCAGTGCAGGGGCACCCTCCACCAGGCCCCCACAAATGTCTCCCACCACCCCCACCCCCCAGCCACCAGGGGCAGCCCCCACCAGGCCCCCACTCATGTCTCCCACCACCCCCACCCCCCAGCAGTGCAGGGGCAGCCTCCACCAGGCCCCCACTCATGTCTCCCACCACCCCCACACCCCAGCAGTGCAGGGGCACCCTCCACCAGGCCCCCACTCATGTCTTCCACCACCCCACCCCCCAGCCACCAGGGGCAGCCTCCACCAGGCCCCCACTCATGTCCCCTATCACCCCCACCCCCCAGCCACCATGGCCAGCCCCCACCAGGCCCCCACTCATGTCTCCCACCCACCCCCACCCCCCAGCCACCATGGGCAGCCCCCACCAGGCCCCCACTCATGTCCCCCTGCACCCCCACCCCCCAGCATCCAGGGGCACCCTCCACCAGGCCCCCACTCATGTCTCCCACCACCCCCACCCCCCAGCCACCATGGCCAGCCCCCACCAGGCCCCCACTCATGTCCCCTATCACCCCCACCCCCCAGCAGTGCAGGGGCACCCTCCACCAGGCCCCCACTCATGTCCCCCTCCACCCCCACCCCAGAGCATCCAGGGGCACCCTCCACCAGGCCCCCACTCATGGCCCCTATCACCCCCACCCCCCGCCACCAGGGGCAGCCTCCACCAGGCCCCCACCCATGTCTCCCACCACCCCCACCCCCCAGCAGTGCAGGGGCACCCTCCACCAGGCCCCCCACTCATGTCTCCCACCACCCCCACCCCCCAGCACTGCAGGGGCAGCCTCCACCAGGCCCCCACTCATGTCTACCACCACCCCCACCCCCCAGCCACCAGGGGCACCCTCCATCAGGCCCCCATCCATGTCTCCCACCACCCCCACCCCCCAGCAGTGCAGGGGCACCCTCCACCAGGCCCCCACTCATGTCTACCACCCCCCCACCCCCAAGCCACCAGGGGCACCCTCCACCAGGCCCCCACTCATGTCTCCCACCACCCCCACTCCCCAGCCACCAGGGGCAGCCTCCACCAGGCCCCCACTCATGTCTACCACCACCCCCTCCCCCCAGCAGAGCAGGGGCACCCTCCACCAGGCCCCCACCCATGTATCCCACCACCCCCACCCCCCAGCCACCAGGGGCAGCCCCCACCAGGCCCCCACTCATGTCTCCCACCACCCCCACCCCCCAGCAGTGCAGGGGCAGCCTCCACCAGGCCCCCACTCATGTCTCCCACCACCCCACCCCCCAGCAGTGCAGGGGCACCCTCCACCAGGCCCCCACCCCCCCACCCCCAGCCACCAGGGGCAGCCACCACCAGGCCCCCACTCATGTCTCCCACCACCCCCACCCCCCAGCAGTGCAGGGGCACCCTCCACCAGGCCCCCACCCATGTCTCCCACCACCCCCACCCCCCAGCATCCAGGGGCACCCTCCACCAGGCCCCCACTCATGTCTCCCACCAACCCCACCCCCCAGCTGTGCAGGAGCAGCCTCCACCAGGCCCCCACTCATGTCCCCTATCACCCCCACCCCCAGCCACCATGGGCAGCCCCCACCAGGCCCCCACTCATGTCTCCCACCCACCCCCACCCCCAGCCACCATGGGCAGCCCGCACCAGGCCCCCACTCATGTCCCCCTGCACCCCCACCGCCCAGCATCCAGGGGCACCCTCCACCAGGCCCCCACTCATGTCCCCCTGCACCCCCACCCCCCAGCATCCAGGGGCACCCTCCACCAGGCCCCCACTAATGGCCCCTATCACCCACACCCCCCCGCCACCAGGGGCAGCCTCCACCAGGCCCCCACCCATGTCTCCCACCACCCCCACCCCCCAGCATCCAGGGGCACCCTCCACCAGGCCCCCACTCATGTCTCCCACCACCCCCACCCCCCAGCAGTGCAGGGGCAGCCTCCACCAGGCCCCCACTCATGTCCCCTATCACCCCCACCCCCCAGCCACCATGGGCAGCCCCCACCAGGCCCCCACTCATGTCTCCCACCCACCCCCACCCCCCAGCCACCATGGGCAGCCCGCACCAGGCCCCCACTCATGTCCCCTATCACCCCCACCCCCCAGCAGTGCAGGGGCACCCTCCACCAGGCCCCCACTCATGTCCCCCTGCACCCCCACCCCCCAGCATCCAGGGGCACCCTCCACCGGGCCCCCACTCATGTCTCCCACCACCCCCACCCCCCAGCCACCATGGCCAGCCCCCACCAGGCCCCCACTCATGTCCCCTATCACCCCCACCCCCCAGCAGTGCAGGGGCAGCCTCCACCAGGCCCCCACTCATGTCTACCACCACCCCCACCCCCCAGCCACCAGGGGCACCCTCCACCAGGCCCCCATCCATGTCTCCCACCACCCCCCCCCAAGCAGTGCAGGGGCACCCTCCACCAGGCCCCCACTCATGTCTACCACCCCCACACCCCCAAGCCCCCAGGGGCACCCTCCACCAGGCCCCCACTCATGTATCCTACCACCCCCACTCCCCAGCCACCAGGGGCAGCCTCCACCAGGCCCCCACTCATGTCTACCACCACCCCCTCCCCCCAGCAGTGCAGGGGTACCCTCCACCAGGCCCCCACAAATGTCTCCCACCACCCCCACCCCCCAGCCACCAGGGGCAGCCCCCACCAGGCCCCCACTCCTGTCTCCCACCACCCCCACCCCCTAGCAGTGCAGGGGCAGCCTCCACCAGGCCCCCACTCATGTCTCCCACCACCCCCACACCCCAGCAGTGCAGGGGCACCCTCCACCAGGCCCCCACCCATGTCTCCCACCACCCCCACCTCCAGCCACCAGGGGCAGCCACCACCAGGCCCCCACTCATGTCTCCCACCACCCCCACCCCTCAGCAGTGCAGGGGCACCCTCCACCAGGCCCCCACCCATGTCTCCCACCACCCCCACCCCCCAGCATCCAGGGGCACCCTCCACCAGGCCCCCACTCATGTCTCCCACCACCCCCACCCCCCAGCTGTGCAGGGGCAGCCTCCACCAGGCCCCCACTCATGTCCCCTATCACCCCCACCCCCCAGCCACCATGGGCAGCCCCCACCAGGCCCCCACTCATGTCTCCCACCCACCCCCACACCCAGCCACCATGGGCAGCCCCCACCAGGCCCCCACTCATGTCCCCCTGCACCCCCACCCCCCAGCATCCAGGGGCACCCTCCACCAGGCCCCCACTCATGTCCTCCTGCACCTCCACCCCCCAGCATCCAGGGGCACCCTCCACCAGGCCCCCACTCATGTCCCCTATCACCCCCACCCCCCAGCCACCATGGGCAGCCCCCACCAGGCCCCCACTCATGTCTCCCACCCACCCCCACCCCCCAGCCACCATGGGCAGCCCCCACCAGGCCCCCACTCATGTCCCCTATCACCCCCACCCCCCACCAGGCCCCCACTCATGTCCCCCTGCACCCCCACCCCCCAGCATCCAGGGGCACCCTCCACCAGGCCCCCACTCATGGCCCCTATCACCCCCACCCCCCCGCCACCAGGGGCAGCCCCCACCAGGCCCCCACTCATGTCCCCCTGCACCCCCACTCCCCAGCATCCAGGGGCACCCTCCACCAGGCCCCCACTCATGTCTCCCACAACCCCCACCCCCCAGCCACCATGGGCAGCCCCCACCAGGCCCACACTCATGTCCCCCTGCACCCCCACCCCCCAGCATCCAGGGGCACCCTCCACCAGGCCCCCACTCATGTCTCCCACCACCCCCACCCCCCAGCCACCATGGCCAGCCCCCACCAGGCCCCCACTCATGTCCCCTATCACCCCCACCCCCCAGCAGTGCAGGGGCACCCTCCACCAGGCCCCCACTCATGTCCCCCTGCACCCCCACCCCCAGCATCCAGGGGCACCCTCCACCAGGCCCCCACTCATGGCCCCTATCACCCCCACCCCCCCGCCACCAGGGGCTGCACCACCAGGCCCCCACCCATGTCTCCCACCACCCCCACCCCCCAGCAGTGCAGGGGCACCCTCCACCAGGCCCCCACTCATGTCTCCCACCACCCCCACCCCCCAGAAGTGCAGGGGCAGCCTCCACCAGGCCCCCACTCATGTCTACCACCACCCCCACCCCCCAGCCACCAGGGGCTTCCTCCACCAGGCCCCCATCCATGTCTCCCACCACCCCCACCCCCCAGCAGTGCAGGGGCACCCTCCACCAGGCCCCCACTCATGTCTACCACCCCCACACCCCCAAGCCACCAGGGGCACCCTCCACCAGGCCCCCACTCATGTCTCCCACCACCCCCACTCCCCAGCCACCAGGGGCAGCCTCCACCAGGCCCCCACTCATGTCTACCACCACCCCCTCCCCCCAGCAGTGCAGGGGCACCCTCCACCAGGCCCCCACAAATGTCTCCCACCACCCCCACCCCCCAGCCACCAGGGGCAGCCCCCACCAGGCCCCCACTCATGTCTCCCACCACCCCCACCCCCCAGCAGTGCAGGGGCAGCCTCCACCAGGCCCCCACTCATGTCTCCCACCACCCCCACACCCCAGCAGTGCAGGGGCACCCTCCACCAGGCCCCCACCCATGTCTCCCACCACCCCCACCTCCAGCCACCAGGGGCAGCCACCACCAGGCCCCCACTCATGTCTCCCACCACCCCCACCCCCCAGCAGTGCAGGGGCACCCTCCACCAGGCCCCCACCCATGTCTCCCACCACCCCCACCGCCCAGCATCCAGGGGCACCCTCCACCAGGCCCCCACTCATGTCTCCCACCACCCCCACCCCCCAGCTGTGCAGGGGCAGCCTCCACCAGGCCCCCACTCATGTCCCCTATCACCCCCACCCCCCAGCCACCATGGGCAGCCCCCACCAGGCCCCCACTCATGTCTCCCACCCACCCCCACACCCAGCCACCATGGGCAGCCCCCACCAGGCCCCCACTCATGTCCCCCTGCACCCCCACCCCCAGCATCCAGGGGCACCCTCCACCAGGCCCCCACTCATGTCCTCCTGCACCCCCACCCCCCAGCATCCAGGGGCACCCTCCACCAGGCCCCCACTCATGTCCCCTATCACCCCCACCCCCCAGCCACCATGGGCAGCCCCCACCAGGCCCCCACTCATGTCTCCCACCCACCCCCCAACCACCATGGGCTGCCCCCACCAGGCCCCCACTCATGTCCCCTATCACCCCCACCCCCCACCAGGCCCCCACTCATGTCCCCCTGCACCCCCACCCCCCAGCATCCAGGGGCACCCTCCACCAGGCCCCCACTCATGGCCCCTATCACCCCCACCCCCCTGCCACCAGGGGCAGCCTCCACCAGGCCCCCACCCATGTCTCCCACCACCCCCACCCCCCAGCAGTGCAGGGGCACCCTCCACCAGGCCCTCACTCATGTCTCCCACCACCCCCAACCCCCAGCAGTGCAGGGGCAGCCTCCACCAGGCCCCCACTCATGTCTACCACCACCCCCACCCCCCAGCCACCAGGGGCAGCCTCCACCAGGCCCCCACTCATGTCTCCCACCACCCCCACCCCCCAGCCACCAGGGGCACCCTCCACCAGGCCCCCATCCATGTCTCCCACCACCCCCACCCCCCAGCAGTGCAGGGGCACCCTCCACCAGGCCCCCACTCATGTCTACCACCCCCCCCAGCCACCAGGGGCACCCTCCACCAGGCCCCCACTCATGTCTCCCACCACCCCCACCCCCCAGCCACCAGGGGCAGCCTCCACCAGGCCCCCACTCATGTCTACCATCACCCCCACCCCCCAGCAGTGCAGGGGCACCCTCCACCAGGCCCCCACTCATGTCTCCCACCACCCCCACCCCCCAGCATCCAGGGGCACCCTCCACCAGGCCCCCACTCATGTCTCCCACCACCCCCACCCCCCAGCAGTGCAGGGGCAGCCTCCACCAGGCCCCCACTCATGTCTCCCACCGCCCCCACCCCCCAGCATCCAGGGGCACCCTCCACCAGGCCCCCACTCATGTCTCCCACCACCCCACCCCCCAGCAGTGCAGGGGCAGCCTCCACCAGGCCCCCACTCATGCCTCCCACCACCCCCAAATACCAGCAGTGCAGGGGCACCCTCCACCAGGCCCCCACTCATGTCTCCCACCCACCCCCACCCCCCAGCCACCATGGGCAGCCCCCACCAGGCCCCCACTCATGTCCCCCTGCACTCCCACCCCCCAGCATCCAGGGGCACCCTCCACCAGGCACTCACTCATGTCTCCCACCACCCCCATCCCCCAGCCACCATGGGCAGCCCCCACCAGGCCCCCACTCATGTCCCCCTGCACCCCCACCCCCCAGCATCCCGGGGCACCCTCCACCAGGCCCCCACTCATGTCTCCCACCACCCCCACCTCCCAGCCACCATGGCCAGCCCCCACCAGGCCCCCACTCATGTCCCCTATCACCCCCACCCCCCAGCAGTGCAGGGGCACCCTCCACCAGGGCCCCACTCATGTCTCCCACCACCCCCACCCCCCAGCCACCATGGCCAGCCCCCACCAGGCCCCCACTCATGTCCCCTATCACCCCCACCCCCCAGCAGTGCAGGGGCACCCTCCACCAGGCCCCCACTCATGTCCCCCTGCACCCCCACCCCCAGCATCCAGGGGCACCCTCCACCAGGCCCCCACTCATGGCCCCTATCACCCCCCCCCGCCCCCCAGCCACCAGGGGCAGCCTCCACCAGGCCCCCACCCATGTTTCCCACCACCCCCACCCCCCAGCAGTGCAGGGGCACCCTCCACCAGGCCCCCACTCATGTCTCCCACCACCCCCACCCCCCAGCAGTGCAGGGGCAGCCTCCACCAGGCCCCCACTCATGTCCCCTATCACCCCCACCCCCCAGCCACCATGGGCAGCCCCCACCAGGCCCCCACTCATGTCTCCCACCGACCCCCACCCCCCAGCCACCATGGGCAGCCCGCACCAGGCCCCCACTCATGTCCCCTATCACCCCCACCCCCCAGCAGTGCAGGGGCACCCTCCACCAGGCCCCCACTCATGTCCCCCTGCACCCCCACCCCCCAGAATCCAGGGGCACCCTCCACCAGGCCCCCACTCATGGCGCCTATCACCCCCACCCCCCCGCCACCAGGGGCAGCCTCCACCAGGCCCCCACCCATGTCTCCCACCACCCCCACCCCCCAGCAGTGCAGGGGCACCCTCCACCAGGCCCCCACTCATGTCTCCCACCACCCCCACTCCCCAGCAGTGCAGGGGCAGCCTCCACCAGGCCCCCACTCATGTCCCCTATCACCCCCACCCCCCAGCCACCATGGGCAGCCCCCACCAGGCCCCCACTCATGTCCCCCTGCACCCCCACCCCCCAGCATCCAGGGGCACCCTCCACCAGGCCCCCACTCATGTCTCCCACCACCCCCACCCCCCAGCCACCATGGCCAGCCCCCACCAGGCCCCCACTCATGTCTCCCACCCACCCCCACCCCCCAGCCACCATGGGCAGCCCCCACCAGGCCCCCACTCATGTCCCCCTGCACCCCCACCCCCCAGCATCCAGGGGCACCCTCCACCAGGCCCCCACTCATGTCTCCCACCACCCCCACCCCCCAGCCACCATGGCCAGCCCCCACCAGGCCCCCACTCATGTCCCCTATCACCCCCACCCCCCAGCAGTGCAGGGGCACCCTCCACCAGGCCCCCACTCATGTCCCCCTCCACCCCCACCCCAGAGCATCCAGGGGCACCCTCCACCAGGCCCCCACTCATGGCCCCTATCACCCCCACCCCCCGCCACCAGGGGCAGCCTCCACCAGGCCCCCACCCATGTCTCCCACCAACCCCACCCCCCAGCAGTGCAGGGGCACCCTCCACCAGGCCCCCACTCATGTCTCCCACCACCCCCACCCCCCAGCACTGCAGGGGCAGCCTCCACCAGGCCCCCACTCATGTCTACCACCACCCCCACCCCCCAGCCACCAGGGGCACCCTCCACCAGGCCCCCATCCATGTCTCCCACCACCCCCACCCCCCAGCAGTGCAGGGGCACCCTCCACCAGGCCCCCACTCATGTCTACCACCCCCCCACCCCCAAGCCACCAGGGGCACCCTCCACCAGGCCCCCACTCATGTCTCCCACCACCCCCACTCCCCAGCCACCAGGGGCAGCCTCCACCAGGCCCCCACTCATGTCTACCACCACCCCCTCCCCCCAGCAGAGCAGGGGCACCCTCCACCAGGCCCCCACCCATGTATCCCACCACCCCCACCCCCCAGCCACCAGGGGCAGCCCCCACCAGGCCCCCACTCATGTCTCCCACCACCCCCACCCCCCAGCAGTGCAGGGGCAGCCTCCACCAGGCCCCCACTCATGTCTCCCACCACCCCACCCCCCAGCAGTGCAGGGGCACCCTCCACCAGGCCCCCACCCATGTCTCCCACCACCCCCACCCCCAGCCACCAGGGGCAGCCACCACCAGGCTCCCACTCATGTCTCCCACCACCCCCACCCCCCAGCAGTGCAGGGGCACCCTCCACCAGGCCCCCACCCATGTCTCCCACCACCCCCACCCCCCAGCATCCAGGGGCACCCTCCACCAGGCCCCCACTCATGTCTCCCACCAACCCCACCCCCCAGCTGTGCAGGGGCAGCCTCCACCAGGCCCCCACTCATGTCCCCTATCACCCCCACCCCCAGCCACCATGGGCAGCCCCCACCAGGCCCCCACTCATGTCTCCCACCCACCCCCACCCCCAGCCACCATGGGCAGCCCGCACCAGGCCCCCACTCATGTCCCCCTGCACCCCCACCCCCCAGCATCCAGGGGCACCCTCCACCAGGCCCCCACTCATGTCCCCCTGCACCCCCACCCCCCAGCATCCAGGGGCAGCCTCCACCAGGCCCCCACCCATGTCTCCCACCACCCCCACCCCCCAGCATCCAGGGGCACCCTCCACCAGGCCCCCACTCATGTCTCCCACCACCCCCACCCCCCAGCAGTGCAGGGGCAGCCTCCACCAGGCCCCCACTCATGTCCCCTATCACCCCCACCCCCCAGCCACCATGGGCAGCCCCCACCAGGCCCCCACTCATGTCTCCCACCCACCCCCACCCCCCAGCCACCATGGGCAGCCCGCACCAGGCCCCCACTCATGTCCCCTATCACCCCCACCCCCCAGCAGTGCAGGGGCACCCTCCACCAGGCCCCCACTCATGTCCCCCTGCACCCCCACCCCCCAGCATCCAGGGGCACCCTCCACCGGGCCCCCACTCATGTCTCCCACCACCCCCACCCCCCAGCCACCATGGCCAGCCCCCACCAGGCCCCCACTCATGTCCCCTATCACCCCCACCCCCCAGCAGTGCAGGGGCAGCCTCCACCAGGCCCCCACTCATGTCTACCACCACCCCCACCCCCCAGCCACCAGGGGCACCCTCCACCAGGCCCCCATCCATGTCTCCCACCACCCCCCCCAAGCAGTGCAGGGGCACCCTCCACCAGGCCCCCACTCATGTCTACCACCCCCACACCCCCAAGCCACCAGGGGCACCCTCCACCAGGCCACCACTCATGTCTCCCACCACCCCCACTCCCCAGCCACCAGGGGCAGCCTCCACCAGGCCCCCACTCATGTCTACCACCACCCCCTCCCCCCAGCAGTGCAGGGGCACCCTCCACCAGGCCCCCACAAATGTCTCCCACCACCCCCACCCCCCAGCCACCAGGGGCAGCCCCCACCAGGCCCCCACTCATGTCTCCCACCACCCCCACCCCCCAGCAGTGCAGGGGCAGCCTCCACCAGGCCCCCACTCATGTCTCCCACCACCCCCACACCCCAGCAGTGCAGGGGCACCCTCCACCAGGCCCCCACCCATGTCTCCCACCACCCCCACCTCCAGCCATCAGGGGCAGCCACCACCAGGCCCCCACTCATGTCTCCCACCACCCCCACCCCTCAGCAGTGCAGGGGCACCCTCCACCAGGCCCCCACCCATGTCTCCCACCACCCCCACCCCCCAGCATCCAGGGGCACCCTCCACCAGGCCCCCACTCATGTCTCCCACCACCCCCACCCCCCAGCTGTGCAGGGGCAGCCTCCACCAGGCCCCCACTCATGTCCCCTATCACCCCCACCCCCCAGCCACCATGGGCAGCCCCCACCAGGCCCCCACTCATGTCTCTCACCCACCCCCACACCCAGCCACCATGGGCAGCCCTCACCAGGCCCCCACTCATGTCCCCCTGCACCCCCACCCCCCAGCATCCAGGGGCACCCTCCACCAGGCCCCCACTCATGTCCTCCTGCACCCCCACCCCCCAGCATCCAGGGGCACCCTCCACCAGGCCCCCACTCATGTCCCCTATCACCCCCACCCCCCAGCCACCATGGGCAGCCCCCACCAGGCCCCCACTCATGTCTCCCACCCACCCCCACCCCCCAGCCACCATGGGCAGCCCCCAACAGGCCCCCACTCATGTCCCCTATCACCCCCACCCCCCACCAGGCCCCACTCATGTCCCCCTGCACCCCCACCCCCCAGCATCCAGGGGCACCCTCCACCAGGCCCCCACTCATGGCCCCTATCACCCCCAACCCCCCGCCACCAGGGGCAGCCCCCACCAGGCCCCCACTCATGTCCCCCTGCACCCCCACCCCCCAGCATCCAGGGGCACCCTCCACCAGGCCCCCACTCATGTCTCCCACAACCCCCACCCCCCAGCCACCATGGGCAGCCCCCACCAGGCCCACACTCATGTCCCCCTGCACCCCCACCCCCCAGCATCCAGGGGCACCCTCCACCAGGCCCCCACTCATGTCTCCCACCACCCCCACCCCCCAGCCACCATGGCCAGCCCCCACCAGGCCCCCACTCATGTCCCCTATCACCCCCACCCCCCAGCAGTGCAGGGGCACCCTCCACCAGGCCCCCACTCATGTCCCCCTGCACCCCCACCCCCAACATCCAGGGGCACCCTCCACCAGGCCCCCACTCATAGCCCCTATCACCCCCACCCCCCCGCCACCAGGGGCTGCCTCCACCAGGCCCCCACTCATGTCTCCCACCACCCCCACCCCCCAGAGTGCAGGGGAAGCCTCCACCAGGCCCCCACTCATGTCTACCACCACCCCCACCCCCCAGCCACCAGGGGCTCCCTCCACCAGGCCCCCATCCATGTCTCCCACCACCCCCACCCCCCAGCAGTGCAGGGGCACCCTCCACCAGGCCCCCACTCATGCCTACCACCCCCACACCCCCAAGCCACCAGGGGCACCCTCCACCAGGCCCCCACTCATGTCTCCCACCACCCCCACTCCCCAGCCACCAGGGGCAGCCTCCACCAGGCCCCCACTCATGTCTACCACCACCCCCTCCCCCCAGCAGTGCAGGGGCACCCTCCACCAGGCCCCCACAAATGTCTCCCACCACCCCCACCCCCCAGCCACCAGGGGCAGCCCCCACCAGGCCCCCACTCATGTCTCCCACCACCCCCACCCCCCAGCAGTGCAGGGGCAGCCTCCACCAGGCCCCCACTCATGTCTCCCACCACCCCCACACCCCAGCAGTGCAGGGGCACCCTCCACCAGGCCCCCACCCATGTCTCCCACCACCCCCACCTCCAGCCACCAGGGGCAGCCACCACCAGGCCCCCACTCATGTCTCCCACCACCCCCACCCCCCAGCAGTGCAGGGGCACCCTCCACCAGGCCCCCACCCATGTCTCCCACCACCCCCACCCCCCAGCATCCAGGGTCACCCTCCACCAGGCCCCCACTCATGTCTCCCACCACCCCCACCCCCCAGCTGTGCAGGGGCAGCCTCCACCAGGCCCCCACTCATGTCCCCTATCACCCCCACCCCCCAGCCACCATGGGCAGCCCCCACCAGGCCCCCACTCATGTCTCCCACCCACCCCCACACCCAGCCACCATGGGCAGCCCCCACCAGGCCCCCACTCATGTCCCCCTGCACCCCCACCCCCCAGCATCCAGGGGCACCCTCCACCAGGCCCCCACTCATGTCCTCCTGCACCCCCACCCCCCAGCATCCAGGGGCACCCTCCACCAGGCCCTCACTCATGTCTCCCACCACCCCCACCCCCCAGCAGTGCAGGGGCAGCCTCCACCAGGCCCCCACTCATGTCTACCACCACCCCCCACCCCCCAGCCACCAGGGGCAGCCTCCACCAGGCCCCCACTCATGTCTCCCACCACCCCCACCCCCCAGCCACCAGGGGCACCCTCCACCAGGCCCCCATCCATGTCTCCCACCACCCCCACCCCCCAGCAGTGCAGGGGCACCCTCCACCAGGCCCCCACTCATATCCCCTATCACCCCCACCCCCCAGCCACCATGGGCAGCCCCCACCAGGCCCCCACTCATGTCTCCCACCCACCCCCACCCCCCAACCACCATGGGCTGCCCCCACCAGGCCCCCACTCATGTCCCCTATCACCCCCCACCCCCCACCAGGCCCCCACTCATGTCCCCCTGCACCCCCACCCCCCAGCATCCAGGGGCACCCTCCACCAGGCCCCCACTCATGGCCCCTATCACCCCCACCCCCCTGCCACCAGGGGCAGCCTCCACCAGGCCCCCACCCATGTCTCCCACCACCCCCACCCCCCAGCAGTGCAGGGGCACCCTCCACCAGGCCCTCACTCATGTCTCCCACCACCCCCACCCCCCAGCAGTGCAGGGGCAGCCTCCACCAGGCCCCCACTCATGTCTACCACCACCCCCACCCCCCAGCCACCAGGGGCAGCCTCCACCAGGCCCCCACTCATGTCTCCCACCACCCCCACCCCCCAGCCACCAGGGGCACCCTCCACCAGGCCCCCATCCATGTCTCCCACCACCCCCACCCCCCAGCAGTGCAGGGGCACCCTCCACCAGGCCCCCACTCATGTCTACCACCCCCCCCAGCCACCAGGGGCACCCTCCACCAGGCCCCCACTCATGTCTCCCACCACCCCCACCCCCCAGCCACCAGGGGCAGCCTCCACCAGGCCCCCACTCATGTCTACCATCACCCCCACCCCCCAGCAGTGCAGGGGCACCCTCCACCAGGCCCCCACTCATGTCTCCCACCACCCCACCCCCCAGCATCCAGGGGCACCCTCCACCAGGCCCCCACTCATGTCTCCCACCACCCCCACCCCCCAGCAGTGCAGGGGCAGCCTCCACCAGGCCCCCACTCATGTCTCCCACCGCCCCCACCCCCCAGCATCCAGGGGCACCCTCCACCAGGCCCCCACTCATGTCTCCCACCACCCCCACCCCCCAGCAGTGCAGGGGCAGCCTCCACCAGGCCCCCACTCATGCCTCCCACCACCCCCAAATACCAGCAGTGCAGGGGCACCCTCCACCAGGCCCCCACTCATGTCTCCCACCCACCCCCACCCCCCAGCCACCATGGGCAGCCCCCACCAGGCCCCCACTCATGTCCCCCTGCACCCCCACCCCCCAGCATCCAGGGGCACCCTCCACCAGGCCCTCACTCATGTCTCCCACCACCCCCACCCCCCAGCCACCATGGGCAGCCCCCACCAGGCCCCCACTCATGTCCCCCTGCACCCCCACCCCCCAGCATCCCGGGGCACCCTCCACCAGGCCCCCACTCATGTCTCCCACCACCCCCACCCCCCAGCCACCATGGCCAGCCCCCACCAGGCCCCCACTCATGTCCCCTATCACCCCCACCCCCCAGCAGTGCAGGGGCACCCTCCACCAGGCCCCCACTCATGTCTCCCACCACCCCCACCCCCCAGCCACCATGGCCAGCCCCCACCAGGCCCCCACTCATGTCCCCTATCACCCCCACCCCCCAGCAGTGCAGGGGCACCCTCCACCAGGCCCCCACTCATGTCCCCCCTGCACCCCCACCCCCAGCATCCAGGGGCACCCTCCACCAGGCCCCCCACTCACTGGCCCCTATCACCCCCCGCCCCCAGCCACCAGGGGCAGCCTCCACCAGGCCCCCACCCATGTCTCCCACCACCCCCACCCCCCAGCAGTGCAGGGGCACCCTCCACCAGGCCCCCACTCATGTCTCCCACCACCCCCACCCCCAAGCAGTGCAGGGGCAGCCTCCACCAGGCCCCCACTCATGTCCCCTATCACCCCCACCCCCCAGCCACCATGGGCAGCCCCCACCAGGCCCCCACTCATGTCTCCCACCCACCCCCACCCCCCAGCCACCATGGGCAGCCCGCACCAGGCCCCCACTCATGTCCCCTATCACCCCCACCCCCCAGCAGTGCAGGGGCACCCTCCACCAGGCCCCCACTCATGTCCCCCTGCACCCCCACCCCCCAGCATCCAGGGGCACCCTCCACCAGGCCCCCACTCATGGCCCCTATCACCCCCACCCCCCCGCCACCAGGGGCAGCCTCCACCAGGCCCCCACCCATGTCTCCCACCACCCCCACCCCCCAGCAGTGCAGGGGCACCCTCCACCAGGCCCCCACTCATGTCTCCCACCACCCCCACTCCCCAGCAGTGCAGGGGCAGCCTCCACCAGGCCCCCACTCATGTCTACCACCACCCCCACCCCCCAGCCACCAGGGGCAGCCTCCACCAGGCCCCCACTCATGTCTCCCACCACCCCCACCCCCCAGCCACCAGGCGCACCCTCCACCAGGCCCCCATCCATGTCTCCCACCACCCCCACCCCCCAGCAGTGCAGGGGCACCCTCCACCAGGCCCCCACTCATGTCTACCACCCCCCCGCCCCCCAGCCACCAGGGGCACCCTCCACCAGGCCCCCACTCATGTCCCCCCCACTCATGGCCCCTATCACGCCCACCCCCCTGCCACCAGGGGCAGCCTCCACCAGGCCCCCACCCATGTCTCCCACCACCCCCACCCCCCAGCAGTGCAGGGGCACCCTCCACCAGGCCCTCACTCATGTCTCCCACCACCCCCACCCCCCAGCAGTGCAGGGGCAGCCTCCACCAGGCCCCCACTCATGTCTACCACCACCCCCACCCCCCAGCCACCAGGGGCAGCCTCCACCAGGCCCCCACTCATGTCTACCACCACCCCCACACCCCAGCAGTGCAGGGGCACCCTCCACCAGGCCCCCACTCATGTCTCCCACCACCCCCACCCCCCAGCATCCAGGGGCACCCTCCACCAGGCCCCCGCTCATGTCTCCCACCACCCCCACCCCCCAGCAGTGCAGGGGCAGCCTCCACCAGGCCCCCACTCATGTCTCCCAACGCCCCCACCCCCCAGCATCCAGGGGCACCCTCCACCAGGCCCCCACTCATGTCTCCCACCACCCCCACCCCCCAGCAGTGCAGGGGCAGCCTCCACCAGGCCCCCACTCATGTCTCCCATCACCCCCACCCCCCAGCAGTGCAGGGGCACCCTCCACCAGGCCCCCACTCATGGCCTCTATCACCCCCACCCCCCCGCCACCAGGGGCAGCCTCCACCAGGCCCCCACCCATGTCTCCCACCACCCCCACCCCCCAGCAGTGCAGGGGCACCCTCCACCAGGCCCCCACTCATGTCTCCCACCACCCCCACCCCCCAGAAGTTCCGGGTGTAGCCTCCACCATTCCCCCACTCATGTCTACCACCACCCCCACCCCCCAGCCACCAGGGGCACCCTCCACCAGGCCCCCATCCATGTCTCCCACCACCCCCACCCCCAAGCCACCAGGGGCACCCTCCACCAGGCCCCCACTCATGTCTCCCACCACCCCCACTCCCCAGCCACCAGGGGCAGCCTCCACCAGGCCCACACTCATGTCTACCACCACCCCCTCCCCCCAGCAGTGCAGGGGCAGCCTCCACCAGGCCCCCACTCATGTCTCCCACCACCCCCACACCCCAGCAGTGCAGGGGCACCCTCCACCAGGCCCCCACCCATGTCTTCTCCCACCACCCCCACCTCCAGCCACCAGGGACAGCCACCACCAGGCCCCCACTCATGTCAAACCACCACCCCCACCCCCCAGCAGTGCAGGGGCACCCTCCATCAGGCCCCCACCAATGTCTCCCACCACCCCCACCCCCCAGCATCCAGGGGCACCCTCCACCAGGCCCCCACTCATGTCTCCCACCACCCCCACCCCCCAACTGTGCAGGGGCAGCCTCCACCAGGCCCCCACTCATGTCCCCTATCACCCCCCACCCCCAGCCACCATGGGCAGCCCCCACCAGGCCCCCACTCATGTCTCCCACCCACCCCCACACCCAGCCACCATGGGCAGCCCCCACCAGGCCCCCACTCATGTCCCCCTGCACCCCCACCCCCCAGCATCCAGGGGCACCCTCCACCAGGCCCCCACTCATGTCCTCCTGCACCCCCACCCCCCAGCATCCAGGGGCACCCTCCACCAGGCCCCCACTCATGTCCCCTATCACCCCCACCCCCCAGCCACCATGGGCAGCCCCACCAGGCCCCCACTCATGTCTCCACCCACCCCACCCCCCAGCCACCATGGGCAGCCCCACCAGGCCCCCACTCATGTCCCCTATCACCCCCACCCCCCACCAGGCCCCCACTCATGTCCCCCTGCACCCCCACCCCCCAGCATCCAGGGGCACCCTCCACCAGGCCCCCACTCATGGCCCCTATCACCCCCACCCCCCCGCCACCAGGGGCAGCCTCCACCAGGCCCCCACTCATGTCTCCCACCCCCCCCACCCCCCAGCAGTGCAGGGGCACCCTCCACCAGGCCCTCACTCATGTCTCCCACCACCCCCACCCCCCAGCAGTGCAGGGGCAGCCTCCACAAGGCCCCCACTCATGTCTACCACCACCCCCACCCCCCAGCCACCAGGGGCAGCCTCCACCAGGCACCCACTCATGTCCCCTATCACCCCCACCCCCAGCCACCATGGGCAGCCCCCACCAGGCCCCCACTCATGTCTCCCACCCACTCCCACACCCAGCCACCATGGGCAGCCCCCACCAGGCCCCACTCATGTCCCCCTGCACCCCCACCCCCCAGCATCCCAGGGGCACACTCCACAGGCCCCCACTCATGAACTCCTGCACCCCCACGCCCCAGCATCCAGGGGCACCCTCCACCAGGCCCCCACTCATGTCCCCTATCACCCCCACCCCCCAGCCACCATGGGCAGCCCCCACCAGGCCCCCACTCATGTCTCCCACCCACCCCCACCCCCCAGCCACCATGGGCAGCCCCCACCAGGCCCCCACTCATGTCCCCTATCACCCCCACCCCCCACCAGGCCCCCACTCATGTCCCCCTGCACCCCCACCCCCCAGCATCCAGGGGCACCCTCCACCAGGCCCCCACTCATGGCCCCTATCACCCCCACCCCCCCGCCACCAGGGGCAGCCTCCACCAGGCCCCCACCATGTCTCCCACCACCCCCACCCCCCAGCAGTGCAGGGGCACCCTCCACCAGGCCCTCACTCATGTCTCCCACCACCCCCACCCCCCAGCAGTGCAGGGGCAGCCTCCACCAGGCCCCCACTCATGTCTACCACCACCCCCACCCCCCAGCCACCAGGGGCAGCCTCCACCAGGCCCCCACTCATGTCTCCCACCACCCCACCCCCCCAGCCACCAGGGGTACCCTCCACCAGGCCCCCATCCATGTCTCCACCACCCCCACCCCGCAGCAGTGCAGGGGCACCCTCCACCAGGCCCCCATTCATGTCTACCACCCCCCCCAGCCACCAGGGGCACCCTCCACCAGGCCCCACTCATGTCTCCCACCACCCCCACCCCCCAGCCACCAGGGGCAGCCTCCACCAGGCCCCACTCATGTCTACCATCACCCCCCTCCACCAGGCCCCCACTCATGTCTCCCCACCCACCCCCACTCCCCAGCAGTGCAGGGGCAGCCTCCACCAGGCCCCCACTCATGTCTTCCACCGCCCCCACCCCCCAGCATCCAGGGGCACCCTCCACCAGGCCCCCACTCATGTCTCCCACCACCCCCACCCCCCAGCAGTGCAGGGGCAGCCTCCACCAGGCCCCCACTCATGCCTCCCACCACCCCCACCCCCCAGCAGTGCAGGGGCACCCTCCACCAGGCCCCCACTCATGTCTCCCACCCACCCCCACCCCCCAGCCACCATGGGCAGCCCCCACCAGGCCCCCACTCATGTCCCCCTGCACCCCCACCCCCCAGCATCCAGGGGCACCCTCCACCAGGCCCTCACTCATGTCTCCCACCACCCCACCCCCCAGCCACCATGGGCAGCCCCCACCAGGCCCCCACTCATGTCCCCCTGCACCCCCACCCCCCAGCATCCAGGGGCACCCTCCACCAGGCCCCCACTCATGTCTCCCACCACCCCCACCCCCCAGCCACCATGGCCAGCCCCCACCAGGCCCCCACTCATGTCCCCTATCACCCCCACCCCCCAGCAGTGCAGGGGCACCCTCCACCAGGCCCCCACTCATGTCCCCCTGCACCCCCACCCCCAGCATCCAGGGGCACCCTCCACCAGGCCCCCACTCATGGCCCCTATCACCCCCACCCCCCGGCACCAGGGGCAGCCTCCACCAGGCCCCCAACCATGTCTCCCACCACCCCACCCCCCCAGCAGTGCAGGGGCACCCTCCACCAGGCCCCCACTCATGTCTCCCACCACCCCCACCCCCCAGAAGTGCAGGGGCAGCCTCCACCAGGCCCCCACTCATGTCTACAACCACCCCCACCCCCCAGCCACCAGGGGCAGCCTCCACCAGGCCCACACTCATGTCTCCCACCACCCCCGCCCCCCAGCCACCAGGGGCACCCTCCACCAGGCCCCCATCCATGTCTCCCACCACCCCCACCCCCCAGCAGTGCAGGGCACCCTCCACCAGGCCCCCACTCATGTCTACCACCCCCCCACCCCCCAGCCACCAGGGGCACCCTCCACCAGGCCCCCACTCATGTCTACCACCACCCCCACCCCCCAGCCACCAGGGGCAGCCTCCACCAGGCCCCCACTCATGTCTACCACCACCCCCACCCCCCAGCAGTGCAGGGGCACCCTCCACCAGGCCCCCACTCATGTCTCCCACCACCCCCACCCCCCAGCCACCATGGCCAGCCCCCCACCAGGCCCCCACTCATGTCCCCTATCACCATCACCCCCCAGCAGTGCAGGGGCACCCTCCACCAGGCCCCCACTCATGTCTCCCACCACCCCCACCCCCCAGCCACCAGGGGCAGCCTCCACCAGGCCCCCACTCATGTCTCCCACCACCCCCACCCCCCAGCAGTGCAGAGGCAGCCTCCACCAGGCCCCCACTCATGTCTCCCACCACCCCCACCCCCCAGCATCCAGGGGCACCCTCCACCAGGCCCCCACTCATGTCTCCCACCACCCCCACCCCCCAGCAGTGCAGGGGCAGACTCCACCAGGCCCCAACTCATGTCTCCCACCACCCCCACCCCCCAGCAGTGCAGGGCACCCTCCACCAGGCCCCCACTCATGTCTACCACCCACCCCCACCCCCCAGCCACCATGGGCAGCCCCCCACCAGGCCCCCACTCATGTCCCCTTGCACCCCCACCCCCCAGCAGTGCAGGGGCACCCTCCACCAGGCCCCCCACCCATGTCTCCCACCACCCCCACCCCCCAGCATCCAGGGGCACCCTCCACCAGGCCCCCACTCATGTCTCCCACCACCCCCACCCCCCAGCTGTGCAGGGGCCAGCCTCCACCAGGCCCCCACTCATGTCCCCTATCACCCCCACCCCCCAGCCACCATGGGCAGCCCCCACCAGTCCCCCACTCATGTCTCCCACCCACCCCCACCCCCCAGCCACCATGGGCAGCCCCCACCAGGCCCCCACTCATGTCCCCTAACACCCCCACCCCCCAGCAGTGCAGGGGCTCCCTCCACCAGGCCCCCACTCATGTCCCCCTGCACCCCCACCCCCCAGCATCCAGGGGCACCCTCCACCAGGCCCCCCACTCATGGCCCCTATCACCCCCACCCCCCCGCCACCAGGGGCAGCCTCCACCAGGCCCCCACCCATGTCTCCCACCACCCCCACCCCCCAGCAGTGCAGGGGCACCCTCCACCAGACCCTCACTCATGTCTCCCACCACCCCCACCCCCAGCAGTGCAGGGGCAGCCTCCACCAGGCCCCCACTCATGTCTACCACCACCCCCACCCCCCAGCCACCAGGGGCAGCCTCCACCAGGCCCCCACTCATGTCTCCCACCACCCCCACCCCCCAGCCACCAGGGGCACCCTCCACCAGGCCCCCATCCATGTCTCCCACCACCCCCACCCCCCAGCAGTGCAGGGGCACCCTCCACCAGGCCCCCACTCATGTCTACCACCCCCCCCACCCCCCAGCCACCAGGGGCACCCTCCACCAGGCCCCCACTCATGTCTCCCACCACCCCCACCCCCCAGCCACCAGGGGCAGCCTCCACCAGGCCCCCACTCATGTCTACCACCACCCCCACCCCCCAGCAGTGCAGGGGCACCCTCCACCAGGCCCCCACTCATGTCTCCCACCACCCCCACCCCCCAGCAGTGCAGGGGCAGCCTCCACCAGGCCCCCACTCATGTCTCCCACCGCCCCACGCCCCAGCATCCAGGGGCACCCTCCACCAGGCCCCCACTCATGTCTCACACCACCCCCACCCCCCAGCAGTGCAGGGGCAGCCTCCACCAGGCCCCCACTCATGTCTCCCACCACCCCCACCCCCCAGCAGTGCAGGGGCACCCTCCACCAGGCCTCCACTCATGTCTCCCACCCATCCCCACCCCCCAGCCACCATGGGCAGCCCCCACCAGGCCCCCACTCATGTCCCCCTGCACCCCCACCCCCCAGCCACCATGGGCAGCCCCCACCAGGCCCCCACTCATGTCCCCCATCACCCCCACCCCCCAGCAGTGCAGGGGCACCCTCCACCAGGCCCCCACTCATGTCCCCTGCACCCCCACCCCCAGCATCCAGGGGCACCCTCCACCAGGCCCCCACTCATGTCTCCCACCACCCCCACCCCCCAGCCACCATGGGCAGCCCCCACCAGGCCCCCACTCATGTCCCCTATCACCCCCACCCCCCAGCAGTGCAGGGGCACCCTCCACCAGGCCCCCACTCATGTCCCCCTGCACCCCCACCCCCAGCATCCAGGGGCACCCTCCACCAGGCCCCCACTCATGGCCCCTATCACCCCCACCCCCCGCCACCAGGGGCAGCCTCCACCAGGCCCCCACCCATGTCTCCCACCACCCCCACCCCCCAGCAGTGCAGGGGCACCCTCCACCAGGCCCCCACTCATGTCTCCCACCACCCCCACCCCCCAGAAGTGCAGGGGCAGCCTCCACCAGGCCCCCACTCATGTCTACCACCACCCCCACCCCCCAGCCACCAGGGGCAGCCTCCACCAGGCCCCCACTCATGTCTCCCACCACCCCACCCCCCAGCCACCAGGGGCACCCTCCACCAGGCCCCCATCCATGTCTCCCATCGCCCCCACCCCCCAGCAGTGCAGGGGCACCCTCCACCAGGCCCCCACTCATGTCTACCACGTCCCCACCCCCCAGCCACCAGGGGCACCCTCCACCAGGTCCCGACTCATGTCTCCCACCACCCCCATCCCCCAGCCACCAAGGGCAGCCTCCACCAGGCCCCCACTCATGTCTACCACCACCCCCAACCCCCAGCAGTGCAGGGGCACCCTCCACCAGGCCCCCACTCATGTCTCCCACCCACCCCCACCCCCCAGCCACCATGGCCAGCCCCCACCAGGCCCCCACTCATGTCCCCTATCACCATCACCCCCCAGCAGTGCAGGGGCACCCTCCACCAGGCCCCCACTCATGTCTACCACCCCCCCAACCCCCCAGCCACCAGGGGCACCCTCCACCAGGCCCCCACTCATGTCTCCCACCACCCCCACCCCCCAGCCACCAGGGGCAGCCTCCACCAGGCCCCCACTTATGTCTCCCACCACCCCCACCCCCCAGCCAGTGCAGGGGCAGCCTCCACCAGGCCCCCACTGATGTCTCCCACCACCCCCACCCCCCAGCATCCAGGGGCACCCTCCACCAGGCCCCCACTCATGTCTCCCACCACCCCCACCCCCCAGCAGTGCAGGGGCAGACTCCACCAGGCCCCACTCATGTCTCCCACCACCCCCACCCCCCAGCAGTGCAGGGGCACCCTCCACCAGGCCCCCACTCATGTCTCCCACCCACCCCCAGCCCCCAGCCACCATGGGCAGCCCCCACCAGACCCCCACTCATGTCCCCCTGCACCCCCACCCCCCAGCATCCAGGGGCACCCTCCACCAGGCCCCCACTCATGTCTCCCACCACCCCACCCCCAGCCACCATGGCCAGCCCCCACCAGGCCCCCACTCATGTCCCCTATCACCCCCACCCCCCAGCAGTGCAGGGGCACCCTCCAGCACGCCCCCACTCATGTCCCCCTGCACCCCCACCCCCAGCATCCAGGGGCACCCTCCACCAGGCACCCACTCATGGCCCCTATCACCCCCACCCCCCCGCCACCAGGGGCAGCCTCCACCAGGCCCCCACCATGTCTCCCACCACCCCCACCCCCCAGCAGTGCAGGGGCACCCTCCACCAGGCCCCCACTCATGTCTCCCACCACCCCCACCCCCCAGAAGTGCAGGGGCAGCCTCCACCAGGCCCCCTCTCATGTCTACCACCACCCCCACCCCCCAGCCACCAGGGGCACCCTCCACCAGGCCACCATCCATGTCTCACACCACCCCCACCCCCCAGCAGTGCAGGGGCACCCTCCACCAGGCCCCCACTCATGTCTACCACCCCCACACCCCCAAGCCACCAGGGGCACCCTCCACCAGGCCCCCACTCATGTCTCCCACCACCCCCACTCCCCAGCCACCATGGGCAGCCCCCACCAGGCCCCCACTCATGTCCCCTAACACCCCCACCCCCCAGCAGTGCAGGGGCTCCCTCCACCAGGCCCCCACTCATGTCCCCCAGCACCCCCACCCCCCAGCATCCAGGGACACCCTCCACCAGGACCCACTCATGGCCGCTATCACCCCCACCCCCCGCCACCAGGGGCAGCCTCCACCAGGCCCCCACCCATGTCTCCCACCACCCCCACCCCCCAGCAGTGCAGGGGCACCCTCCACCAGACCCTCACTCATGTCTCCCACCACCCCCACCCCCCAGCAGTGCAGGGGCAGCCTCCACCAGGCCCCCACTCATGTCTACCACCACCCCCACCCCCCAGCCACCAGGGGCAGCCTCCACCAGGCCCCCACTCATGTCTCCCACCACCCCCACCCCCCAGCCACCAGGGGGCACCCTCCACCAGGCCCCCATCCATGTCTCCCACCACCCCCACCCCCCATCAGTGCAGGGGCACCCTCCACCAGGCCCCCACTCATGTCTACCACCCCCCCCACCCCCCAGCCACCAGGGGCACCCACCACCAGGCCCCCACTCATGTCGACCACCACCCCCACCCCCCAGCCACCAGGGGCAGTCTCCACCAGGCCCCCACTCATGTCTACCACCACCCCCACCCCCCAGCAGTGCAGGGGCACCCTCCACCAGGCCCCCACACATGTCTCCCACCACCCCCACCCCCCAGCATCCAGGGGCACCCTCCACCAGGCCCCCACTCATGTCTCCCACCACCCCCACCCCCCAGCAGTGCAGGGGCAGCCTCCACCAGGCCCCCATTCATGTCTCCCACCGCCCCACCCCCCAGCATCCAGGGGCACCCTCCACCAGGCCCCCACTCATGTCTCCCACCACCCCCACCCCCCAGCAGTGCAGGGGCAGCCTCCAACAGGCCCCCACTCATGTCTCCCACCACCCCCACCCCCAGCAGTGCAGGGGCACCCTCCACCAGGCCCCCACTCATGTCTCCCACCCATCCCCACCCCCCAGCCACCATGGGCAGCCCCCACCAGGCCCCCACTCATGTCCCCCTGCACCCCCACCCCCCAGCATCCAGGGGCACCCTCCACCAGGCCCCCACTCATGTCTCCCACCACCCCCGCCCCCCAGCCACCATGGGCAGCCCCCACCAGGCCCCCACTCATGTCCGCTATCACCCCCACCCCCCAGCAGTGCAGGGGCACCCTCCACCAGGCCCCCACTCATGTCCCCCTGCACCCCCACCCCCAGCATCCAGGGGCACCCTCCACCAGGCCCCCACTCATGGCCCCTATCACCCCCACCCCCCCGCCACCAGGGGCAGCCTCCACCAGGCCCCCACCCATGTCTCCCACCACCCCCACCCCCTAGCAGTGCAGGGGCACCCTCCACCAGGCCCCCACTCATGTCTCCCACCACCCCCACCCCCCAGAAGTGCAGGGGCAGCCTCCACCAGGCCCCCATTCATGTCTACCACCACCCCCACCCCCCAGCCACCAGGGGCAGCCTCCACCAGGCCCCCACTCATGTCTCCCACCACCCCCACCCCCCAGCCACCAGGGGCACCCTCCACCAGGCCCCCATCCATGTCTCCCACCGCCCCCACCCCCCAGCAGTGCAGGGGCACCCTCCACCAGGCCCCCACTCATGTCTACCACCTCCCCACCCCCCAGCCACCAGGGGCCCCCTCCACCAGGCCCCCACTCATGTCTCCCACCACCCCCACCCCCCAGCCACCAAGGGCAGCCTCCACCAGGCCCCCACTCATGTCTACCACCACCCCCAACCCCCAGCAGTGCAGGGGCACCCTCCACCAGGCCCCCACTCATGTCTCCCACCACCCCCACCCCCCAGAAGTGCAGGGGCAGCCTCCACCAGGCCCCCATTCATGTCTACCACCACCCCCACCCCCCAGCCACCAGGGGCAGCCTCCACCAGGCCCCCACTCATGTCTCCCACCACCCCCACCCCCCAGCCACCAGGGGCACCCTCCACCAGGCCCCCATCCATGTCTCCCACAACCCCCATCCCCCAGCATCCAGGGGCACCCTCCACCAGGCCCCCACTCATGTCTCCCACCACCCCCCACCCCCCAGCAGTGCAGGGGCAGACTCCACCAGGCCCCAACTCATGTCTCCCACCACCCCCACCCCCCAGCAGTGCAGGGCACCCTCCACCAGGCCCCCACTCATGTCTCCCACCCACCCCCACCCCCCAGCCACCATGGGCAGCCCCCACCAGGCCCCCACTCATGTCCCCTTGCACCCCCACCCCCCAGCAGTGCAGGGGCACCCTCCACCAGGCCCCCACCCATGTCTCCCACCACCCCCACCCCCCAGCATCCAGGGGCACCCTCCACCAGGCCCCCACTCATGTCTCCCACCACCCCCACCCACCAGCAGTGCAGGGGCACCCTCCACCAGGCCCCCACTCATGTCTCCCACCCACCCCCACCCCCCAGCCACCAGGGGCAGCCTCCACCAGGCCCCCACCCATGTCTCCCACCACCCCCACCCCCCAGCAGTGCAGGGGCACCCTCCACCAGGCACCCACTCATGGCCCCTATCACCCCCACCCCCCCGCCACCAGCGGCAGCCTCCACCAGGCCCCCACCCATGTCTCCCACCACCCCCACCCCCCAGCAGTGCAGGGGCACCCTCCACCAGGCCCCCACTCATGTCTCCCACCACCCCCACCCCCCAGAAGTGCAGGGGCAGCCTCCACCAGGCCCCCTCTCATGTCTACCACCACCCCCACCCCCCAGCCACCAGGGGCACCCTCCACCAGGCCCCCATCCATGTCTCCCACCACCCCCACCCCCCAGCAGTGCAGGGGCACCCTCCACCAGGCCCCCACTCATGTCTACCACCCCCACACCCCCAAGCCACCAGGGGCACCCTCCACCAGGCCCCCACTCATGTCTCCCACCACCCCCACTCCCCAGCCACCATGGGCAGCCCCCACCAGGCCCCCACTCATGTCCCCTAACACCCCCACCCCCCAGCAGTACAGGGGCTCCCTCCACCAGGCCCCCACTCATGTCCCCCTGCACCCCCACCCCCCAGCATCCAGGGGCACCCTCCACCAGGACCCCACTCATGGCCGCTATCACCCCCACCCCCCGCCACCAGGGGCAGCCTCCACCAGGCCCCCACCCATGTCTCCCACTACCCCCACCCCCCAGCAGTGCAGGGGCACCCTCCACCAGACCCTCACTCATGTCTCCCACCACCCCCACCCCCCAGCAGTGCAGGGGCAGCCTCCACCAGGCCCCCACTCATGTCTACCACCACCCCCACCCCCCAGCCACCAGGGGCAGCCTCCGCCAGGCCCCCACTCATGTCTCCCACCACCCCCACCCCCCAGCCACCAGGGGCACCCTCCACCAGGCCCCCATCCATGTCTCCCACCACCCCCACCCCCCATCAGTGCAGGGGCACCCTCCACCAGGCCCCCACTCATGTCTACCACCCCCCCCGCCCCCCAGCCACCAGGGGCACCCACCACCAGGCCCCCACTCATGTCTCCCACCACCCCCACCCCCCAGCCACCAGGGGCAGCCTCCACCAGGCCCCCACTCATGTCTACCACCACCCCCACCCCCCAGCAGTGCAGGGGCACCCTCCACCAGGCCCCCACACATGTCTCCCACCACCCCACCCCCCAGCATCCAGGGGCACCCTCCACCAGGCCCCCACTCATTTCTCCCACCCCCCCACCCCCCAGCAGTGCAGGGGCAGCCTCCACCAGGTCCCCACTCATGTCTCCCACCGCCCCACCCCCCAGCATCCAGGGGCACCCTCCACCAGGCCCCCACTCATGTCTCCCACCACCCCCACCCCCCACCTGTGCAGGGGCAGCCTCCACCAGGCCCCACTCATGTCTCCCACCACCCCCACCCCCCAGCAGTGCAGGGGCACCCTCCACCAGGCCCCCCACTCATGTCTCCCACCCATCCCCACCCCCCAGCCACCATGGGCAGCCCCCACCAGGCCCCCACTCATGTCCCCCTGCACTCCCACCCCCCAGCATCCAGGGGCACCCTCCACCAGGCCCCCACTCATGTCCCCCTGCACCTCCACCCCCAGCATCCAGGGGCACCCTCCACCAGGCCCCCACTCATGGCCCCTATCACCCCCACCCCCCCGCCACCAGGGGCAGCCTCCACCAGGCCCCCACCCATGTCTCCCACCACCCCCACCCCCCAGCAGTGCAGGGGCACCCTCCACCAGGCCCCCACTCATGTCTCCCACCACCCCCACCCCCCAGAAGTGCAGGGGCAGCCTCCACCAGGCCCCCATTCATGTCTACCACCACCCCCACCCCCCAGCCACCAGGGGCAGCCTCCACCAGGCCCCCACTCATGTCTCCCACCACCCCCCACCCCCCAGCCACCAGGGGCACCCTCCACCAGGCCCCCATCCATGTCTCCCACCGCCCCCACCCCCCAGCAGTGCAGGGGCACCCTCCACCAGGCCCCCACTCATGTCTACCACCTCCCCATCCCCCATCCACCAGGGGCCCCCTCCACCAGGCCCCCACTCATGTCTCCCACCACCCCCACCCCCCAGCCACCAATGGCAGCCTCCCACCAGGCCCCCACTCATGTCTACCACCACCCCCAACCCCCAGCAGTGCACGGGCACCCTCCACCAGGCCCCCACTCATGTCTCCCACCACCCCCACCCCCCAGAAGTGCAGGGGCAGCCTCCACCAGGCCCCCATTCATGTCTACCACCACCCCCACCCCCCAGCCACCAGGGGCAGCCTCCACCAGGCCGCCACTCATGTCTCCCACCACCCCCACCCCCAGCCACCAGGGGCACCCTCCACCAGGCCCCCATCCATGTCTCCCACCACCCCCACCCCCCAGCAGTGCAGGGGCAGACTCCACCAGGCCCCAACTCATGTCTCCCACCACCCCCACCCCCCAGCAGTGCAGGGCACCCTCCACCAGGCCCCCACTCATGTCTCCCACCCACCCCCACCCCCCAGCCACCATGGGCAGCCCCCCACCAGGCCCCCACTCATGTCCCCTTGCACCCCCACCCCCCAGCAGTGCAGGGGCACCCTCCACCAGGCCCCCACCCATGTCTCCCACCACCCCCACCCCCCAGCATCCAGGGGCACCCTCCACCAGGCCCCCACTCATGTCTCCCACCACCCCCACCCCCCAGCAGTGGCAGGGGCACCCTCCACCAGGCCCCCACTCATGTCTCCCACCCACCCCCACCCCCCAGCCACCATGGGCAGCCCCCACCAGGCCCCCACTCATGTCCCCTTGCACCCCCACCCCCCAGCAGTGCAGGGGCACCCTCCACCAGGCCCCCACCCATGTCTCCCACCACCCCCACCCCCCAGCATCCAGGGGCACCCTCCACCAGGCCCCCACTCATGTCTCCCACCACCCCCACCCCCCAGCTGTGCAGGGGCAGCCTCCACCAGGCCCACACTCATGTCCCCTATCACCCCCACCCCCCAGCCACCATGGGCAGCCCCCACCAGGCCCCCACTCATGTCTCCCACCCACCCCCCACCCCCAGCCACCATGGGCAGCCCCCACCAGGCCCCCACTCATGTCCCCTAACACCCCCACCCCCCAGCAGTGCAGGGGCTCCCTCCACCAGGCCCCCACTCATGTCCCCCTGCACCCCCACCCCCCAGCATCCAGGGGCACCCTCCACCAGGCCCCCACTCATGGCCCCTATCACCCCCACCCCCCCGCCACCAGGGGCAGCCTCCACCAGGCCCCCACCCATGTCTCCCACCACCCCCACCCCCCAGCAGTGCAGGGGCACCCTCCACCAGACCCTCACTCATGTCTCCCACCACCCCCACCCCCCAGCAGTGCAGGGGCAGCCCTCCACCAGGCCCCCACTCATGTCTACCACCACCCCCACCCCCCAGCAGTGCAGGGGCACCCTCCACCAGGCCCCCACTCATGTCTCCCACCCATCCCCACCCCCCAGCCACCATGGGCAGCCCCCACCAGGCCCCCCACTCATGTCTCCCACCACCCCCACCCCCCAGCCACCAGGGGCAGCCTCCACCAGGCCCCCACTCATGTCTCCCACCACCCCCACCCCCAGCCACTAGGGGCACCCTCCACCAGGCCCCCATCCATGTCTCCCACCACCCCCACCCCCCAGCAGTGCAGGGGCACCCTCCACCAGGCCCCCACTCATGTCTACCACCCCCCCAACCCCCAGCCACCAGGGGCACCCTCCACCAGGCCCCCACTCATGTCTCCCACCACCCCCACCCCCCAGCCACCAGGGGCAGCCTCCACCAGGCCCCCACTCATGTCTACCACCACCCCCACCCCCCAGCAGTGCAGGGCACCCTACACCAGGCCCCCACTCATGTCTCCCACCACCCCCACCCCCCAGCAGTGCAGGGGCAGCCTCCACCAGGCCCCCACTCATGTCTCCCACCGCCCCACCCCCCAGCATCCAGGGGCACCCTCCACCAGGCCCCCACTCATGTCTCCCACCACCCCCACCCCCCAGCAGTGCAGGGGCAGCCTCCACCAGGCCCCCACTCATGTCTCCCACCACCCCCACCCCCCAGCAGTGCAGGGGCACCCTCCACCAGGCCCCCACTCATGTCTCCCACCCATCCCCACCCCCCAGCCACCATGGGCAGCCCCCACCAGGCCCCCACTCATGTCCCCCTGCACCCCCACCCCCCAGCATCCAGGGGCACCCTCCACCAGGCCCCCACTCATGTCTCCCACCACCCCCACCCCCCAGCCACCATGGGCAGCCCCCACCAGGCCCCCACTCATGTCCCCTATCACCCCACCCCCCAGCAGTGCAGGGGCACCCTCCCACCAGGCCCCCACTCATGTCCCCCTGCACCCCCACCCCCAGCATCCAGGGGCACCCTCCACCAGGCCCCCACTCATGGCCCCTATCACCCCCACCCCCCGCCACCAGGGGCAGCCTCCACCAGGCCCCCACCCATGTCTCCCACCACCCCCACCCCCCAGCAGTGCAGGGGCACCCTCCACCAGGCCCCCACTCATGTCTCCCACCACCCCCACCCCCCAGAAGTTCAGGGGCAGCCTCCACCAGGCCCCCACTCATGTCTACCACCACCCCCACCCCCCAGCCACCAGGGGCAGCCTCCACCAGGCCCCCACTCATGTCTCCCACCACCCCCCAGCCACCAGGGGCACCTTCCACCAGGCCCCCATCCATGTCTCCCACCGCCCCCACCCCCCAGCAGTGCAGGGGCACCCTCCACCAGGCCCCCACTCATGTCTACCACCCCCCCACCCCCCAGCCACCAGGGGCACCCTCCACCAGGCCCCCACTCATGTCTCCCACCCCCCCACCCCCCAGCCACCAGGGGCAGCCTCCACCAGGCCCCCACTCATGTCTCCCACCACCCCCACCCCCCAGCAGTGCAGGGGCAGCCTCCACCAGGCCCCCACTGATGTCTCCCACCACCCCCACCCCCCAGCATCCAGGGGCACCCTCCACCAGGCCCCCACTCATGTCTCCCACCACCCCCACCCCCCAGCAGTGCAGGGGCAGACTCCACCAGGCCCCACTCATGTCTCCCACCACCCCCACCCCCCAGCAGTGCAGGGGCACCCTCCACCAGGCCCCCACTCATGTCTCCCACCCACCCCCAGCCCCCAGCCACCATGGGCAGCCCCCACCAGACCCCCACTCATGTCCCCCTGCACCCCCACCCCCCAGCATCCAGGGGCACCCTCCACCAGGCCCCCACTCATGTCTCCCACCACCCCACCCCCCAGCCACCATGGCCATCCCCCACCAGGCCCCCACTCATGTCCCCTATCACCCCCACCCCCCAGCAGTGCAGGGGCACCCTCCAGCACGCCCCCACTCATGTCCCCCTGCACCCCCACCCCCAGCATCCAGGGGCACCCTCCACCAGGCACCCACTCATGGCCCCTATCACCCCCACCCCCCCGCCACCAGGGGCAGCCTCCACCAGGCCCCCACCCATGTCTCCCACCACCCCCACCCCCCAGCAGTGCAGGGGCACCCTCCACCAGGCCCCCACTCATATCTCCCACCACCCCCACCCCCCAGAAGTGCAGGGGCAGCCTCCACCAGGCCCCCTCTCATGTCTACCACCACCCCCACCCCCCAGCCACCAGGGGCACCCTCCACCAGGCCCCCATCCATGTCTCCCACCACCCCCACCCCCCAGCAGTGCAGGGGCACCCTCCACCAGGCCCCCACTCATGACTACCACCCCCACACCCCCAAGCCACCAGGGGCACCCTCCACCAGGCCCCCACTCATGTCTCCCACCACCCCCACTCCCCAGCCACCATGGGCAGCCCCCACCAGGCCCCCACTCATGTCCCCTAACACCCCCACCCCCCAGCAGTGCAGGGGCTCCCTCCACCAGGCCCCCACTCATGTCCCCCTGCACCCCCACCCCCCAGCATCCAGGGGCACCCTCCACCAGGACCCACTCATGGCCGCTATCACCCCCACCCCCCCGCCACCAGGGGCAGCCTCCACCAGGCCCCCTGCCATGTCTCCCACCACCCCCACCCCCCAGCAGTGCAGGGGCACCCTCCACCAGACCCTCACTCATGTCTCCCACCACCCCCACCCCCCAGCAGTGCAGGGGCAGCCTCCACCAGGCCCCCACTCATGTCTACCACCCCCCCCCACCCCCCAGCCACCAGGGGCAGCCTCCACCAGGCCCCCACTCATGTCTCCCACCACCCCACCCCCCAGCCACCAGGGGCACCCTCCACCAGGCCCCCATCCATGTCTCCCACCACCCCCACCCCCCATCAGTACAGGGGCACCCTCCACCAGGCCCCCACTCATGTCTACCACCCCCCCCCACCCCCCAGCCACCAGGGGCACCCACCACCAGGCCCCCACTCATGTCTCCCACCACCCCCACCCCCAGCCACCAGGGGCAGCCTCCACCAGGCCCCCACTCATGTCTACCACCACCCCCACCCCCCAGCAGTGCAGGGGCACCCTCCACCAGGCCCCCACTCATGTCTCCCACCGCCCCACCCCCAGCATCCAGGGGCACCCTCCACCAGGCCCCCACTCATGTCTCCCACCACCCCCACCCCCCCAGCAGTGCAGGGGCAGCCTCCACCAGGCCCCCACTCATGTCTCCCACCACCCCCACCCCCCAGCAGTGCAGGGGCACCCTCCACCAGGCCCCCACTCATGTCTCCCACCCATCCCCACCCCCCAGCCACCATGGGCAGCCCCCACCAGGCCCCCACTCATGTCCCCCTGCACCCCCACCCCCCAGCATCCAGGGGCACCCCTCCACCAGGCCCCCACTCATGTCTCCCACCACCCCCACCCCCCAGCCACCATGGGCAGCCCCCACCAGGCCCCCACTCATGTCCCCTATCACCCCCACCCCCCAGCAGTGCAGGGGCACCCTCCACCAGGCCCCCACTCATGTCCCCCTGCACCCCCACCCCCAGCATCCAGGGGCACCCTCCACCAGGCCCCCACTCATGGCCCCTATCACCCCCACGCCCCCGCCACGAGGGGCAGCCTCCACCAGGCCCCCACCCATGTCTCCCACCACCCCCACCCCCCCAGCAGTGCAGGGGCACCCTCCACCAGGCCCCCACTCATGTCTCCCACCACCCCCACCCCCCAGAAGTGCAGGGGCAGCCTCCACCAGGCCCCCATTCATGTCTACCACCACCCCCACCCCCCAGCCACCAGGGGCAGCCTCCACCAGGCCCCCACTCATGTCTCCCACCATCCCCACCCCCCAGCCACCAGGGGCACCCTCCACCAGGCCCCCATCCATGTCTCCCACCGCCCCCACCCCCCAGCAGTGCAGGGGCACCCTCCACCAGGCCCCCACTCATGTCTACCACCTCCCCACCCCCCAGCCACCAGGGGCCCCCTCCACCAGGCCCCCACTCATGTCTCCCACCACCCCCACCCCCCAGCCACCAAGGGCAGCCTCCACCAGGCCCCCACTCATGTCTACCACCACCCCCAACCCCCAGCAGTGCAGGGGCACCCTCCACCAGGCCCCCACTCATGTCTCCCACCACCCCCACCCCCCAGCCACCATGGCCAGCCCCCACCAGGCCCCCACTCATGTCCCCTATCACCATCACCCCCCAGCAGTGCAGGGGCACCCTCCACCAGGCCCCCACTCATGTCTACCACCCCCCCAACCCCCCAGCCACCAGGGGCACCCTCCACCAGGCCCCCACTCATGTCTCCCACCACCCCCACCCCCCAGCCACCAGGGGCAGCCTCCACCAGGCCCTCACTCATGTCTCCCACCACCCCCACCCCCCAGCAGTGCAGGGGCAGCCTCCACCAGGCCCCCACTGATGTCTCCCACCACCCCCACCCCCCAGCATCCAGGGGCACCCTCCACCAGGCCCCCACTCATGTCTCCCACCACCCCCACACCCCAGCAGTGCAGGGGCAGACTCCACCAGGCCCCACTCATGTCTCCCACCACCCCCACCCCCCAGCAGTGCAGGGGCACCCTCCACCAGGCCCCCGATCATGTCTCCCAAACACCCCCACCCCCCAGCCACCATGGGCAGCCCCCACCAGGCCCCCACTCATGTCCCCCTGCACCCCCACCCCCCAGCATCCAGGGGCACCCTCCACCAGGCCCCCACTCATGTCTCCCACCACCCCCACCCCCCAGCCACCATGGCCAGCCCCCACCAGGCCCCCACTCATGTCCCCTATCACCCCCACCCCCCAGCAGTGCAGGGGCACCCTCCACCACGCCCCCACTCATGTCCCCCTGCACCCCCACCCCCAGCATCCAGGGGCACCCTCCACCAGGCCCCCACTCATGGCCCCTATCACCCCCACCCCCCCGCCACCAGGGGCAGCCTCCACCAGGCCCAAACCCATGTCTCCCACCACCCCCACCCCCCAGCAGTGCAGGGGCACCCTCCACCAGTCCCCCACTCATGTCTCCCACCACCCCCATCCCCCAGAAGTGCAGGGGCATCCTCCACCAGGCCCCCACTCATGTCTACCACCACCCCCACCCCCCAGCCACCAGGGACACCCTCCACCAGGCCCCCATCCATGTCTCCCACCACCCCCACCCCCCAGCAGTGCAGGGGCACCCTCCACCAGGCCCCCACTCATGTCTACCACCCCCACACCCCCAAGCCACCAGGGGCACCCTCCACCAGGCCCCCACTCATGTCTACCACCACCCCCTCCCCCCAGCAGTGCAGGGGCACCCTCCACCAGGCCCCCACAAATGTCTCCCACCACCCCCACCCCCCAGCCACCAGGGGCAGCCCCCAGCAGGCCCCCACTCATGTCTCCCACCACCCCCACCCCCCAGCAGTGCAGGGGCAGCCTCCACCAGGCCCCCACTCATGTCTCCCACCACCCCCACACCCCAGCAGTGCAGGGGCACCCTCCACCAGGCCCCCACCCATGTCTCCCACCACCCCCACCTCCAGCCACCAGGGGCAGCCACCACCAGGCCCCCACTCATGTCTCCCACCACCCCCACCCCCCAGCAGTGCAGGGGCACCCTCCACCAGGCCCCCACCCATGTCTCCCACCACCCCCACCCCCCAGCATCCAGGGGCACCCTCCACCAGGCCCTCACTCATGTCTCCCACCACCCCCACCCCCCAGCTGTGCAGGGGCAGCCTCCACCAGGCCCCCACTCATGTCCCCTATCACCCCCACCCCCCAGCCACCATGGGCAGCCCCCACCAGGCCCCCACTCATGTCTCCCACCCACCCCCACACCCAGCCACCATGGGCAGCCCCCACCAGGCCCCCACTCATGTCCCCCTGCACCCCCACCCCCCAGAAACCAGGGGCACCCTCCACCAAGCCCCCACTCATGTCCTCCTGCACCCCCACCTCCCAGCATCCAGGGGCACCCTCCACCAGGCCCCCACTCATGGCCCCTATCACCCCCACCCCCCGCCACCACGGGCAGCCTCCACCAGGCCCCCACCCATGTCTCCCACCACCCCCCAGCATCCAGGGGCACCCTCCACCAGGCCCCCACTCATGTCTCCAACCACCCCCACCCCCCAGCAGTGCAGGGGCAGCCTCCAAAAGGCCCCCACTCATGTCCCCTATCACCCCCACCCCCCAGCCACCATGGGCAGCCCCCACCAGGACCCAACTCATGTCTCCCACCCACCCCCACCCCCCAGCCACCATGGGCAGCCCCCACCAGGCCCCCACTCATTTCCCCTATCACCCCCACCCCCCACCAGGCCCCCACTCATGTCCCCCTGCACCCCCACCCCCCAGCATCCAGGGGCACCCTCCACCAGGCCCCCACTCATGGCCCCTATCACCCCCACCCCCCAGCAGTGCAGGGGCACCCTCCACCAGGCCCTCACTCATGTCTCCCACCACCCCCACCCCCCAGCAGTGCAGGGGCAGCCTCCACCAGGCCCCCACTCATGTCTACCACCACCCCCACCCCCCAGCCACCAGGGGCAGCCTCCACCAGGCCCCCACTCATGTCTCCCACCACCCCCACCCCCCAGCCACCAGGGGCACCCTCCACCAGGCCCCCATCCATGTCTCCCACCACCCCCACCCCCCAGCAGTGCAGGGGCACCCTCCACCAGGCCCCCACCCATGTCTACCACCCCCCCAGCCACCAGGGGCACCCTCCACCAGGCCCCCAGTCATGTCTCCCACCACCCCCACCCCCCAGCCACCAGGGGCAGCCTCCACCAGGCCCCCACTCATGTCTACCATCACCCCCACCCCCCAGCAGTGCAGGGGCACCCTCCACCAGGCCCCCACTCATGTCTCCCACCACCCCCACCCCCCAGCATCCAGGGGCACCCTCCACCAGGCCCCCACTCATGTCTCCCACCACCCCCACCCCCCAGCAGTGCAGGGGCAGCCTCCGCCAGGCCCCCACTCATGTCTCCCACCGCCCCACCCCCCAGCATCCAGGGGCACCCTACACCAGGCCCGCACTCATGTCTCCCACCACCCCCACCCCCCAGCAGTGCAGGGGCAGCCTCCACCAGGCCCCCACTCATGTCTCCCACCACCCCCACCCCCCAGCAGTGCAGGGGCACCCTCCACCAGGCCCCCACTCATGTCTCCCACCCATCCCCACCCCCCAGCCACCATGGGCAGCCCCCACCAGGCCCCCACTCATGTCCCCCTGCACCCCCACCCCCCAGCATCCAGGGGCACCCTCCACCAGGCCCCCACTCATGTCTCCCACCACCCCCACCCCCCAGCCACCATGGGCAGCCCCCACCAGGCCCCCACTCATGTCCCCTATCACCCGCACCCCCCAGCAGTGCAGGGGCACCCTCCACCAGGCCCCCACTCATGTCCCCCTGCACCCCCACCCCCTGCATCCAAGGGCACCCTCCACCAGGCCCCCACTCATGGCCCCTATCACCCCCACCCCCCGCCACCAGGGGCAGCCTCCACCAGGCTCCCACCCATGTCTCCCACCACCCCACCCCCCAGCAGTGCAGGGGCCCCCTCCACCAGGCCCCCACTCATGTCTCCCACCACCCCCACCCCCCAGAAGAGCAGGGGCAGCCTCCACCAGGCCCCCACTCATGTCTACCACCACCCCCACCCCCAAGCCACCAGGGGCAGCCTCCACCAGGCCCCCACTCATGTCTCCCACCACCCCCACCCCCCAGCCACCAGGGGCACCCTCCACCAGGCCCCCATCCATGTCTCCCACCGCCCCCACCCCCCAGCAGTGCAGGGGCACCCTCCACCAGGCCCCCACTCATGTCTACCACCCCCCCACCCCCCAGCCACCAGGGGCACCCTCCACCAGGCCCCCACTCATGTCTCCCACCACCCCCACCCCCCAGCCACCAAGGGCAGCCTCCACCAGGCCCCCACTCATGTCTACCACCACCCCCAACCCCCAGCAGTGCAGGGGCACCCTCCACCAGGCCCCCACTCATGTCTCCCACCACCCCCACCCCCCAGCCACCATGGCCAGCCCCCACCAGGCCCCCACTCATGTCCCCTATCACCATCACCCCCCAGCAGTGCAGGGGCACCCTCCACCAGGCCCCCACTCATGTCTACCACCCCCCAACACCCCAGCCACCAGGGGCACCCTCCACCAGGCCCCCACTCATGTCTCCCACCACCCCCACCCCCCAGCCACCAGGGGCAGCCTCCACAGGCCCCCACTCATGTCTCCCACCACCCCACCCCCCAGCAGTGCAGGGGCAGCCTCCACCAGGCCCCCACTGATGTCTCCCACCACCCCCACCCCCCAGCATCCAGGGGCACCCTCCACCAGGCCCCCACTCATGTCTCCCACCACCCCCACCCCCCAGCAGTGCAGGGGCAGACTCCACCAGGCCCCACTCATGTCTCCCACCACCCCCACCCCCCAGCAGTGCAGGGGCACCCTCCACCAGGCCCCCACTCATGTCTCCCACCCACCCCCAGCCCCCAGCCACCATGGGCAGCCCCCACCAGACTCCCACTCATGTCCCCCTGCACCCCCACCCCCCAGCATCCAGGGGCACCCTCCACCAGGCCCCCACTCATGTCCCCCTGCACCCCCACCCCCCAGCATCCAGGGGCACCCTCCACCAGGACCCACTCATGGCCGCTATCACCCCCACCCCCCCGCCACCAGGGGCAGCCTCCACCAGGCCCCCACCCATGTCTCCCACCACCCCCACCCCCCAGCAGTGCAGGGGCACCCTCCACCAGACCCTCACTCATGTCTCCCACCACCCCGACCCCCCAGCAGTGCAGGGGCAGCCTCCACCAGGCCCCCACTCATGTCTACCACCACCCCCACCCCCATAGCCACCAGGGGCAGCCTCCACCAGGCCCCCACTCATGTCTCCCACCACCCGCACCCCCCAGCCACCAGGGGCACCCTCCACCAGGCCCCCATCCATGTCTCCCACCACCCCCACCCCCCATCAGTGCAGGGGCACCCTCCACCAGGCCCCCACTCATGTCTACCACCCCCCCGCCCCCCAGCCACCAGGGGCACCCACCACCAGGCCCCCACTCATGTCTCCCACCACCCCCACCCCCCAGCCACCAGGGGCAGCCTCCACCAGGCCCCCACTCATGTCTACCACCACCCCCACCCCCCAGCAGTGCAGGGGCACCCTCCACCAGGCCCCCACTCATGTCTCCCACCACCCCCTCCCCCCAGCATCCAGGGGCACCCTCCACCAGGCCCCCACTCATGTCTCCCACCACCCCCACCCCCCCAGCAGTGCAGGGGCAGCCTCCACCAGGCCCCCACTCATGTCTCCCACCGCCCCACCCCCCAGCATCCAGGGGCACCCTCCACCAGGCCCCCACTCATGTCTCCCACCACCCCCAGCCCCCAGCAGTGCAGGGGCAGCCTCCACCAGGCCCCCACTCATGTCTCCCACCACCCCCACCCCCCAGCAGTGCAGGGGAACCCTCCACCAGGCCCCCACTCATGTCTCCCACCCATCCCCACCCCCCAGCCACCATGGGCAGCCCCCACCAGGCCCCCACTCATGTCCCCCTGCACCCCCACCCCCCAGCATCCAGGGGCACCCTCCACCAGGCCCCCACTCATGTCTCCCACCACCCCCACCCCCCAGCCACCATGGGCAGCCCCCACCAGGCCCCCACTCATGTCCCCTATCACCCCCACCCCCCAGCAGTGCAGGGGCACCCTCCACCAGGCCCCCACTCATGTCCCCCTGCACCCCCACCCCCAGCATCCAGGGGCACCCTCCACCAGGCCCCCACTCATGGCCCCTATCACCCCCACCCCCCCGCCACCAGGGGCAGCCTCCACCAGGCCCCCACCCATGTCTCCCACCACCCCCACCCCCCAGCTGTGCAGGGGCACCCTCCACCAGGCCCCCACTCATGTCTCCCACCACCCCCACCCCCCAGAAGTGCAGGGGCAGCCTCCACCAGGCCCCCATTCATGTCTACCACCACCCCCACCCCCCAGCCACCAGGGGCAGCCTCCACCCGGCCCCCACTCATGTCTCCCACCACCCCCACCCCCAGCCACCAGGGGCACCCTCCACCAGGCCCCCATCCATGTCTCCCACCGCCCCCACCCCCCAGCAGTGCAGGGGCACCCTCCACCAGGCCCCCACTCATGTCTACCACCTCCCCACCCCCCAGCCACCAGGGGCCCCCTCCACCAGGCCCCCACTCATGTCTCCCACCACCCCCACCCCCCAGCCACCAAGGGCAGCCTCCACCAGGCCCCCACTCATGTCTACCACCACCCCCAACCCCCAGCAGTGCAGGGGCACCCTCCAACAGGCCCCCACTCATGTCTCCCACCACCCCCACCCCCCAGCCACCATGACCAGCCCAAACCAGGCCCCCACTCATGTCCCCTATCACCATCACCCCCAGCAGTGCAGGGGCACCCTCCACCAGGCCCCCACTCATGTCTACCACCCCCCAACCCCCCAGCCACCAGGGGCACTCTCCACCAGGCCCCCACACATGTCTCCCACCACCCCCACCCCCCAGCCACCAGGGGCAGCCTCCACCAGGCCCCCACTCATGTCTCCCACCACCCCCACCACCCAGCAGTGCAGGGGCAGCCTCCACCAGGCCCCCACTGATGTCTCCCACCACCCCCACCCCCCAGCATCCAGGGGCACCCTCCACCAGGCCCCCACTCATGTCTCCCACCACCCCCACCCCCCAGCAGTGCAGGGGCAGACTCCACCAGGCCCCACTCATGTCTCCCACCACCCCCACCCCCCAGCAGTGCAGGGGCACCCTCCACCAGGCCCCCACTCATGTTTCCCGCCCACCCCCACCCCCCAGCCACCATGGGCAGCCCCCACCAGGCCCCCACTCATGTCCCCCTGCACCCCCACCCCCCAGCATCCAGGGGCACCCTCCACCAGGCCCCCACTCATGTCTCCCACCACCCCCACCCCCCAGCCACCATGGCCAGCCCCCACCAGGCCCCCACTCATGTCCCCTATCACCCCCATCCCCCAGCAGTGCAGGGGCACCCTCCACCACGCCCCCACTCATGTCCCCCTGCACCCCCACCCCCAGCATCCAGGGGCACCCTCCACCAGGCCCCCACTCATGGCCCCTATCACCCCCACCCCCCCGCCACCAGGGGCAGCCTCCACCAGGCCCAAACCCATGTCTCCCACCACCCCCACCCCCCAGCAGTGCAGGGGCACCCTCCACCAGGCCCCCACTCATGTCTCCCACCACCCCCATCCCCCAGAAGTGCAGGGGCATCCTCCACCAGGCCCCCACTCATGTCTACCACCACCCCCACCCCCCAGCCACCAGGGGCACCCTCCACCAGGCCCCCATCCATGTCTCCCACCACCCCCACCCCCCAGCTGTGCAGGGGCACCCTCCACCAGGCCCCCACTCATGTCTACCACCCCCACACCCCCAAGCCACCAGGGGCACCCTCCACCAGGCCCCCACTCATGTCTCCCACCACCCCCACTCCCCACCACCAGGGGCAGCCTCCACCAGGCCCCCACTCATGTCTACCACCACCCCCTCCCCCCAGCAGTGCAGGGGCACCCTCCACCAGGCCCCCACAAATGTCTCCCACCACCCCCACCCCCCAGCCACCAGGGGCAGCCCCCAGCAGGCCCCCACTCATGTCTCCCACCACCCCCACCCCCCAGCAGTGCAGGGGCAGCCTCCACCAGGCCCCCACTCATGTCTCCCACCACCCCCACACCCCAGCAGTGCAGGGGCACCCTCCACCAGGCCCCCACCCATGTCTCCCACCACCCCCACCTCCAGCCACCAGGGGTAGCCACCACCAGGCCCCCACTCATGTCTCCCACCACCCCCACCCCCCAGCAGTGCAGGGGCACCCTCCACCAGGCCCCCACCCATGTCTCCCACCACCCCCACCCCCCAGCATCCAGGGGCACCCTCCACCAGGCCCCCACTCATGTCTCCCACCACCCCCACCCCCCAGCTGTGCAGGGGCAGGCTCCACCAGGCCCCCACTCATGTCCCCTATCACCCCCACCCCCCAGCCACCATGGGCAGCCCCCACCAGGCCCCCACTCATGTCTCCCACCCACCCCCACACCCAGCCACCATGGGCAGCCCCCACCAGGCCCCCACTCATGTCCCCCTGCACCCCCACCCCCCAGCATCCAGGGGCACCCTCCACCAGGCCCCCACTCATGTCCTCCTGCACCCCCACCCCCCAGCATCCAGGGGCACCCTCCACCAGGCCCCCACTGATGGCCCCTATCACCCCCACCCCCCCGCCACCACGGGCAGCCTCCACCAGGCCCCCACCCATGTCTCCCACCACCCCCACCCCCCAGCATCCAGGGGCACCCTCCACCAGGCCCCCACTCATGTCTCCCACCACCCCCACCCCCCAGCAGTGCAGGAGCAGCCTCCACCAGGCCCCCACTCATGTCCCCTATCACCCCCACCCCCCAGCCACCATGGGCAGCCCCCACCAGGCCCCCACTCATGTCCCCTATCACCCCCACCCCCCACCAGGCCCCCACTCATGTCCCCCTGCACCCCCACCCCCCAGCATCCAGGGGCACCCTCCACCAGGCCCCCACTCATGGCCCCTATCACCCCCACCCCCCCGCCACCAGGGGCAGCCTCCACCAGGCCCCCACCCATGTCTCCCACCACCCCCACCCCCCAGCAGTGCAGGGGCACCCTCCACCAGGCCCTCACTCATGTCTCCCACCACCCCCACCCCCCAGCAGTGCAGGGGCAGCCTCCACCAGGCCCCCACTCATGTCTACCACCACCCCCACCCCCCAGCCACCAGGGGCAGCCTCCACCAGGCCCCCACTCATGTCTCCCACCACCCCCACCCCCCAGCCACCAGGGGCACCCTCCACCAGGCCCCCATCCATGTCTCCCACCACCCCCACCCCCCAGCAGTGCAGGGGCACCCTCCACCAGGCCCCCACTCATGTCTACCACCCCCCCAGCCACCAGGGGCACCCTCCACCAGGCCCCCACTCATTTCTCCCACCACCCCCACCCCCCAGTCACCAGGGGCAGCCTCCACCAGGCCCCCACTCATGTCTACCATCACCCCCACCTCCCAGCAGTGCAGGGGCACCCTCCACCAGGCCCCCACTCATGTCTCCCACCACCCCCTCCCCCCAGCATCCAGGGGCACCCTCCACCAGGCCCCCACTCATGTCTCCCACCGCCCCCACCCCCCAGCAGTGCAGGGGCAGCCTCCGCCAGGCCCCCACTCATGTCTCCCACCGCCCCCACCCCCCAGCATCCAGGGGCACCCTCCACCAGGCCCCCACTCATGTCTCCCACCACCCCCACCCCCCAGCAGTGCAGGGGCAGCCTCCACCAGGCCCCCACTCATGCCTCCCACCACCCCCACCCCCCAGCAGTGCAGGGGCACCCTCCACCAGGCCCCCACTCATGTGTCCCACCCACCCCCACCCCCCAGCCACCATGGACAGCCCCCACCAGGCCCCCACTCATGTCCCCCTGCACCCCCACCCCCCAGCATCCAGGGGCACCCTCCACCAGGCCCTCACTCATGTCTCCCACCATCCCCACCCCCCAGCCACCATGGGCATCCCCCACCAGGCCCCCACTCATGTCCCCCTGCACCCCCACCCCCCCAGCATCCAGGGGCACCCTCCACCAGGCCCCCACTCATGTCTCCCACCACCCCCACCCCCCAGCCACCATGGCCAGCCCCCACCAGGCCCCCACTCATGTCCCCTATCACCCCCACCCCCCCGCAGTGCAGGGGCACCCTCCACCAGGCCCCCACTCATGTCCCCCTGCACCCCCACCCCCAGCATCCAGGGGCACCCTCCACCAGGCCCCCACTCATGGCCCCTATCACCCCCACCCCCCCGCCACCAGGGGCAGCCTCCACCAGGCCCCCACCCATGTCTCCCACCACCCCCACCCCCCAGCAGTGCAGGGGCACCCTCCACCAGGCCCCCACTCATGTCTCCGACCACCCCCACCCCCAGAAGTGCAGGGGCAGCCTCCACCAGGCCCCCACTCATGTCTACAACCACCCCCACCCCCCAGCCACCAGGGGCAGCCTCCACCAGGTCCCCACTCATGTCTCCCACCACCCCCACCCCCCAGCCACCAGGGGCACCCTCCACCAGGCCCCCATCCATGTCTCCCACCACCCCCACCCCCCAGCAGTGCAGGGGCACCCTCCACCAGGCCCCCACTCATGTCTACCATCCCCCCACCCCCCAGCCACCAGGGGCACCCTCCACCAGGCCCCCACTCATGTCTACCACCACCCCCACCCCCCAGCCACCAGGGGCAGGCTCCACCAGGCACCCACTCATGTCTACCACCACCCCCACCCCCCAGCAGTGCAGGGGCACCCTCCACCAGGCCCCCACTCATGTCTCCCACCACCCCCACCCCCCAGCCACCATGGCCAGCCCCCACCAGGCCCCCACTCATGTCCCCTATCACCATCACCCCCCAGCAGTGCAGGGGCACCCTCCACCAGGCCCCCACTCATGTCTCCCACCACTCCCACCCCCCAGCCACCAGGGGCAGCCTCCACCAGGCCCCCACTCATGTCTCCCACCACCCCCACCCCCCAGCAGTGCAGGGGCAGCCTCCACCAGGCCCCCACTCATGTCTCCCACCACCCCCACCCCCCAGCATCCAGGGGCACCCTCCACCAGGCCCCCACTCATGTCTCCCACCACCCCACCCCCCAGCAGTGCAGGGGCAGACTCCACCAGGCCCCAACTCATGTCTCCCACCACCCCCACCCCCCAGCAGTGCAGGGGCACCCTCCACCAGGCCCCCACTCATGTCTCCCACCCACCCCACCCCCCAGCCACCATGGGCAGCCCCCAGCAGGCCCCCACTCATGTCCCCTTCCACCCCCACCCCCCAGCAGTGCAGGGGCACCCTCCACCAGGCCCCCACCCATGTCTCCCACCACCCCCACCCCCCAGCATCCAGGGGCACCCTCCACCAGGCCCCCACTCATGTCTCCCACCACCCCCACCCCCCAGCAGTGCAGGGGCACCCTCCACCAGGCCCCCACTCATGTCTCCCATCCACCCCCACCCCCCAGCCACCATGGGCAGCCCCCACCAGGCCCCCACTCATGTCCCCTTGCACCCCCACCCCCCAGCAGTGCAGGGGCACCCTCCACCAGGCCCCCACTCATGTCTCCCACCACCCCCACCCCCCAGCTGTGCAGGGGCAGCCTCCACCAGGCCCCCACTCATGTCCCCTATCACCCCCACCCCCCAGCCACCATGGGCAGCCCCCACCAGGCCCCCACTCATGTCTCCAACCCAACCCCACCCCCTAGCCACCATGGGCAGCCCCCACCAGGCCCCCACTCATGTCCCCTAACACCCCCACCCCCCAGCAGTGCAGGGGCTCCCTGCACCAGGCCCCCACTCATGTCCCCCTGCACCCCCACCCCCCAGCATCCAGGGGCACCCTCCACCAGGCCCCCACTCATGGCCCCTATCACCCCCACCCCCCCGCCACCAGGGGCAGCCTCCACCAGGCCCCCACCCATGTCTCCCACCACCCCCAGCCCCCAGCAGTGCAGGGGCACCCTCCACCAGACCCTCACTCATGTCTCCCACCAACCTCACCCCCCAGCAGTGCAGGGGCAGCCTCCACCAGGCCCCCGCTCATGTCTACCACCACCCCCACCCCCAGCCACCAGGGGCAGCCTCCACCAGGCCCCCACTCATGTTTCCCACCACCCCCACCCCCCAGCCACCAGGGGCACCCTCCACCAGGCCCCCATCCATGTCTCCCACCACCCCCACTCCCCAGCAGTGCAGGGGCACCCTCCACCAGGCCCCCACTCATGTCTACCACCCCCCCCACCCCCCAGCCACCAGGGGCACCCTCCACCAGGCCCCCACTCATGTCTCCCACCACCCCCACCCCCCAGCCACCAGGGGCAGCCTCCACCAGGCCCCCACTCATGTCTACCACCACCCCCACCCCCAGCAGTGCAGGGGCACCCTCCACCAGGCCCCCACTCATGTCTCCCACCACCCCCACCCCCCAGCAGTGCAGGGGCAGCCTCCACCAGGCCCCCACTCATGTCTCCCACCATCCCCACCCCCCAGCAGTGCAGGGGCAGCCTCCACCAGGCCCCCACTCATGTCTCCCACCGCCCCACCCCCCAGCATCCAGGGGCACCCTCCACCAGGCCCCCACTCATGTCTCCCACCACCCCCACCCCCCAGCAGTGCAGGGGCAGCCTCCACCAGGCCCCCACTCATGTCTCCCACCACCCCCACCCCCCAGCAGTGCAGGGGCACCCTCCACCAGGCCCCCACTCATGTCTATCACCCATCCCCACCCCCCAGCCACCATGGGCAGCACCCACCAGGCCCCCACTCATGTCCCCCTGCACCCCCACCCCCCAGCATCCAGGGGCACCCTCCACCAGGCCCCCACTCATGTCTCCCACCACCCCCACCCCCCAGCCACCATGGGCAGCCCCCACCAGGCCCCCACTCATGTCCCCTATCACCCCCACCCCCCAGCAGTGCAGTGGCACCCTCCACCAGGCTCCCACTCATGTCCCCCTGCACCCCCACCCCCAGCATCCAGGGGCACCCTCCACCAGGCCCCCACTCATAGCCCCTATCACCCCCACCCCCCGCCACCAGGGGCAGCCTCCACCAGGCCCCCACCCATGTCTACCACCACCCCCACCCCCCAGCAGTGCAGGGGCACCCTCCACCAGGCCCCCACTCATGTCTCCCACCACCCCCACCCCCCAGAAGTGCAGGGGCAGCCTCCACCAGGCCCCCACTCATGTCTACCACCACCCCCACCCCCCAGCCACCAGGGGCAGCCTCCACCAGGCCCCCACTCATGTCTCCCACCACCCCCACCCCCCAGCCACCATGGCCTGCCCCCACCAGGCCCCCACTCATGTCCCCTATCACCCCCACCCCACAGCAGTGCAGGGGCACCCTCCACCAGGCCCCCACTCATGTCTACCACCCCCTCCCACCCCCCAGCCACCAGGGGCACCCTCCACCAGGCCCCCACTCATGTCTCCCACCACCCCCACCCCCCAGCCACCAGGGGCAGCCTCCACCAGGCCCCCACTCATGTCTCCCACCACCCCCACCCCCAAGCAGTGCAGGGGCAGCCTCCACCAGGCCCTCACTCATGTCTCCCACCACCCCCACCCCCCAGCATCCAGGGGCACCCTCCACCAGGCCCCCACTCATGTCTCCCACCACCCTCACCCCCCAGCAGTGCAGGGGCAGCCTCCACCAGGCCCCCAGTCATGTCTCCCACCACCCGCACCCCCCAGCAGTGCAGGGGCACCCTCCACCAGGCCCCCACTCATGTCTCACTCCCACGCCTACCCACCAGCCACCATGGGCAGCCCCCACCAGGCACCCACTCATGTCCCCCTGCACCCCCACCCCCCAGCATCCAGGAGCACCCTCCACCAGGCCCCCACTCATGTCTCCCACCACCCCCATCCCACAGCCACCAGGGGCAGCCTCCACCAGGCCCCCACTCATGCCTAACTCATGTCTCCCACCACCCCCACCCCCCCAGCAGTGCAGGGGCACCCTCCACCAGGCCCCCACTCATGTCTCCCACCACCCTCACCCCCCAGCAGTGCAGGGGCAGCCTCCACCAGGCCCCCAGTCATGTCTCCCACCACCCGCACCCCCCAGCAGTGCAGGGGCACCCTCCACCAGGCCCCCACTCATGTCTCACTCCCACGCCTACCCACCAGCCACCATGGGCAGCCCCCACCAGGCACCCACTCATGTCCCCCTGCACCCCCACCCCCCAGCATCCAGGAGCACCCTCCACCAGGCCCCCACTCATGTCTCCCACCACCCCCATCCCACAGCCACCAGGGGCAGCCTCCACCAGGCCCCCACTCATGCCTAACTCATGTCTCCCACCACCCCCACCCCCCCAGCAGTGCAGGGGCACCCTCCACCAGGCCCCCACCCATGTCTCCCACCACCCCCACCCCCCAGCCACCAGGGGCAGCCTCCACCAGGCCCCCACCCATGTCCCCCTGCACCCAGGTCCTCACAATCACCAACCATGTGCGTAATGGTCAGCCTCCACAGCCACAAGGCCCTACCAAGTAACCCACTCATCCACATGGAAATGAAAATTACATGTTACACCCCCAACGTACATAAAGCAAATGAACCCATGTCTGTAACACACAATGGTTGCAAATGAATTTGAAAACACCCAACATGACATGCATGAAACCAATGAGATGATACCACACAGTGAAGTATGAAAACAAAATTGTATTAAAAAAATATGAATGCAAATGAAATGAAACAAACTACAATGCCAATGAAAAAAAGAAAAGGTGCATGTCCATCCCAAAAAATGAAAAACACCAAATCCAAAAAAAATGTACTTCAAAGTCACAATAAAAATGAAATCAATCCGACAGAAAAAAAAAAATCCAAACACCATTGCTCCATGGAGAAGAAAAAAAAAATTAAAAAATAAAACAATCCAATGAAGAACTATGTACAAAATATCCAAGGTTCCATGAGCCCAACTGAACAAAGGAAACCTACAAAAAACCCTAACAAAAATGCAACTATATACAAAAAGTGGAGCTGTGTCCGTCGACTCCAAATCATAAGAATAAACAAATGAAACCTAAAACTAAAGAACTATATACAAAGGCGGCGGGCAAGTCCAGCGGCTCACTCCGTAGTGTTCCGGGCCAGGGCATCATCAAACTCCTCGTCTATGTCCCGGAGGCGGTCCTGTCCCATGGCCCCGAGGGTCCGCAGGGACGACGCCATCTGCTCCTCCAACCCCCTGCGGATTGCCTCGAGGCACTCGGCCCGCCTCAGGGCCCTCCGCATGGAGTTCTCCGCCCTGACCATCATGAGCCGCTCCTCTTCCGCCCGCCGCCGCTCCGCACCTATCTGCTGGCCCAACCGCAGCCACACGGAAGACACTTCCTGTCCTGGGTCCTCCTGCCCTCCGGCCGATGCCTGCCCCTCCGATGTTGATGGCCCCGAGCCATGATGCCTCCCACGTTGACTCTGCTGCTGCCTCCGACGCAACTGCCTCTGCCAGCACGACGGCATCCAGGCTGATGGAATCCACCGACGCCGTCGTGCACGTGCCCTGCCTGATGATGCCGGCACATCCTCCATCTGCTGGGGTACAGTTGCTGTGGTGTCCACCCCTGCTTGACCTCCGACTCCCGACTGTGGCAGGGATGGGATCCCCACCGAGCTGGCTGCATAGGTCAGGGCAGGTCCACAGGGGGCCCTGGTGGCATCTGGGCCAGAAGACGGCAAGGAGAACGACTGGCGTATAGCCTCCACAGAGGAGGAGAGGGCCGCCAGATTGGCCGACACATGCAGGAAACCCCTGAACATGGAAGATCCCAATTGGGCCACGTCGGCACCGTGCTCTTCGTGATGATGTGCGTCCACCTCCCGGGAAGCACGCACGTCATCACGAATTGCACCCGCGCACATCGCAACCCCAATCAGGACCTTCTCCAACGGACACGGGTCCCCTCGTCCGCAGGTGGAGGGGAGTCAGTTGACATGGACATCCCCTCTACCTGCGGACGGGCCTGGGACGGGGCAACCCTGCTGGTGCATGGTGGTGCACTCACAGGGTCAGGGACAGCGACATGCACAGGCCCCTCCACGGTGACCTGTGCTGCCTCCTGCCCCTGGCCCTGGACTGCACCACTTGCACCAGCAGGGATGCCCCCACAAGGCCCCATGTGTGCCCCTGTGGCGGCCTCCTCCTCCTCTGTGGAAACCACCAACCTGGATGGCTCCTCACCGTCTTCCACCGTAGCAGGCCCCTGTGGGGGCTCACCCACCCCTTCCGCTGCAGCCGTGGGAGCATCCCCGCCGCCTTGCTCCACAGCGCCGTCTCCGCCCTCTTCTTCACTAGCCGCTGCGTAGAGGGAGACAAAGAACACAAGCATCAGGGTACTGTACAATGGTCCCCTAGACAGGAAGCAATAGCAGATGAGTACCACTGTGAAAGTACACTTCCATCATGTCCCTCCACAACACATGGGTCAGACCAGGCAAAACACACACAGTAACAGGCATGTTGCATGCCATGGACATTTCCATACATGTCCAATGGACTCTTGAAACATACAATGATATGGAACTCACATGCATCATGGGTCATGCCTATCACATGCACACACTTCACCTCAGTCACATCCATCTGGCCCCATACACCCCAAACACAGCGGATACAAGGGTAACTAGGCTGCATCAGTGAATCTGTGCATTGTCACACACATGTGTCATGCATCCATGGCATGCACAAGTCACAGACACGCAGGTCAGGCACACAGACATGGCTACCATATATCTACCTGGCATCAGCACCCATCTCTCACCCCCACCCATGTCCAGGAACAGAGACTGGCATGCTCTCATGTTTAAAATCTGCATAGGGCTCCCCATGTGGCATTTAAACACATGCAACAACCATGTGGTTCACACATCACTGGTCGCACATGCATTACCATGATGTCCCTGCACACATACATGCATACATGGCCTATGTCACACATACAGGCAAGTATCAGAGAACCAGCACACCGCAACATGCCCTGTCTCACACAGCAATGCTTGGACACTTACCGCTCAACTCCAGACGGGTCTCCCTCTCAAGGATCTGGGCGTGGAGCGCTGGGCGTACGCGTTCCAGGACCCTCAGCTGGATGGAACTCATGCGGCCCCGGCCCCCCTCCATGAGGCGCCGGGCCTTCACGAGGGTCCTGGACCTCAAGTCCTCCCAGCGCTTCTTGATCTTCTGGATGTCGCGGGTTGCCACCCCCTCCGCATTGATGGCAACCACACAGTCGGCCCAGATCCTCTCCCGTCCTTCCTTGCTGGCGCGGGATGATCCAAAGAGGGCATCATACTGCCCCAGGACATGCTCCACCAGGACACCAACTTCGGTGGCAGTGAAGCTGGTGCCCCTCTGCCCCTCTGGCCTGGGGTTGCCACTGGTGCCAGATGTGGAAGTGCCCGACATGGCAACCCCAGAGGCAGGTGTGGGTGGGCAACTGGGTCCTGGGGCTGGGCTGTGGAGCGATGTAATCCCAGTCGGGAATCTTCAGTTCCAGCAGGGGTGGACACAGCAACTGGACCCCTGCAGATGGCTGATGTGCAGGCACCAAATGGCAGGGCACGGTGGCAGCAGTCAGGCAGGCAGGCAGGCAGCAGCAGATGGCACGTGGGAGGCTGCTCGGGGCACTGGGGGGCAGTAATTCGGCCTTCTAGGCAGGAGCATGGTCTTCTGTGTGTTTTCGCGTGGCCAGCTTGATACGCAGTGATTTGGCACGTGAAAATCCTGCACGTCAGTGTGAAATTCGAGGAAAGGCCCTTAGCGCGTAAGCGCGTCAGCACGCATACGCGATTCTATTGGACCAAAGGCCCTCAGCGCGTAAGTGCGTCTGTGACGTGACCCGCACGGGTGTTTCCCACACAGCACGTGATGACAGAGCACACGTGGAAAGACTGCACGTCAGAGTGTCATCGCGTGTAATTGGACAGCACGTCAGAGTGTCATCGCGTGTAATTGGACAAAAGTGCGCGTACACGCGATTGGCCTATGTACGTGTATATCAGGGGTGCGCGGGAATTTCCACACGCTATTGGACTGGGTACTGGATTTCAGGGGTGCGCGGGTCACACGCTCGCCTACAACACGCGCAACGCATAAATTTGCACGCTAACAAAATAACAAGCTCAGACCCAGGATGAACATACCGTTCCTAGCAGCAGTGGGCATGGGCTACCAAAGGAGGAGGAGGAGGATAGTCAGGGCCAGAATATTCACACCCAGAACCAGCCTTTTCGGGATGCCTGATGACCAGGTGTATGGGAGGTACAGGTTTCCACCACACATAATACTGGACCTGGTGAGTGAGTGGGAGGATGACCTCACATCACCCACCCTGTGCTCCCAAGCACTCAGCCCCCTGGAGAAGGTCCTCAATGTACTGCACTTCTTAGCCACTGGATCATTTCAGCGGACAAGTGCCATAGTGGGTGGGGTATCACAGGCCACCCAGTCACGCTGCCTACACCAGGTCTTGAACATCATCACTGCACGCCCATCAGTCCGCAGGCACATATACCTGCCCAGAACACCTGCAGAAAGGCATGCTGCCGCCCTGGATTTTTACGGTGTGGCACGATTCCCCAAAGTGCTAGGTGCCATCGACTGCACCCATGTGGCTCTACGTCCCCCCATGGCATCAGAGCACATCTATAGGAACCGCAAGCACTGGCATTCCATCAACGTGCAGGTAGTATGTAATGCCAAGGGAATCATCACCTCAGTATATGCCAACTATCCCGGGTCCACCCACGACAGCTTCATTTACCGAATGTCCACCCTAAGCCGGGACCTAGAAGCTGGGCGGCATGGCGATACATGGCTTCTTGGTGAGTATGAATGCCACTGCACATGCATGCATGTCAGATACTGAGCAAGGTCACAACCCCACCAATGATACCAATCACCATATCCACAGGGGACAGTGCCTACCCTCTCAGCCCCCACATGATGACGCCAATTCGGAACCCCACCACGCCACCCCAGGTAAGATATAACACAGCCCACATTACAACCTGGGGCATAGTGGAGCGCACATTCGGAGTGCTAAAGTCACGCTTTCGCTCCCTGGACCCTTCTGGCGGGCAGCTGTGTACGCTCCCCCAGTAGTGTGCAGGATCATAGTGGCAGCATGTGTCCTGCACAACATTGCAACACGCCGGGGCCTGGCCGTGGACATGGTGGTGGCCCCACATCCCCAACCACATGCACAGCCGCTGTGCATGGGAGGGGAAAGGGCACGGGGGGAGGCAGCCCGTACACAGCTAGTGACTAATTACTTCAAATAGAAATCACACCCCTGTGAAGTGCACACTGCCCTGGCACATTCCATCTGACAATCAATGATGACTCAACCTGACACTGATCCTGAATGTCTGGAGAATCAACCGTGAAAATCATATCAGCCTGAGATTGTTCACCTGGAAGTGTTACAATGTGTGCATCCGTACCCACACAGACACCACCAATGCAGTTTTGTGAAGAAACACATTCAAGCAGCTAAAATGAATACCCACTTGCAAAATGCAACAAGAGGACAGTGCCATGTCAGCCAACCCATCCCCAGCACCGCCACACGACACACCGTGCCATGTCATGCTATTTGCAGGTAAACAAAGTAATCCCCACAACATGACACTAGTGTCACAATGTACAGTGTCCCTAATTGAAACTTGCAACACCTGAAATGCTCACAGTAATGCAGGACCAACAACAAACTTGAGCAGGTACTACCATTAACATGACATCACAAATGTAATAAATTAGTAGTCTCACCACCTGGAAATGCCTGCACTCCCACCACTACCAACTGTGCAGTGTTGGCGCCATGTAGAGTTGTAGGTGCACTGCTGCCAACATGGACCCCATCTCCAAACTAGAGGGCCTTGTGTAGACATGAGGAAGGGACCTGCAAATTGGGAGGTAGACACAGATGATGAGTTACACATCAATGCAACATGCAGTGTACAACACAACAGCAATATGCACTAGGAATGTATACACAGTATTGACTAGACTACCCACACATGTAGTGGGAGTCCAATGTCACCATGCACGTCAATGTCACTTGGGCACACCCTTTGCAAGCCCATGGAAACTGGAAGCAGGAGGGGTGTGTGTGACTCAAACCCAAGCATCTGAACCAAATACATGACAAGCCTGCATGTGCCCAGCCACAATGCAGCGTATGCCCACAGGAACCACGGAAGGCAACAAATTGTCCCAAAAAAATTGGGAAAAAAAAAATAAAAATAAAAATAAAAATAAAAATAAAAATAAAAAAAAATCAAAAATGGCCATTGATGGGCCCGGGGGGGTTGGGGAGGCCACCCAGGAGGTCCGAGGACAGGGTGCACACCAAAACCCACCTGTGTGGATCCTGGGAAAAAAAAAACACCTCCATGGGCTCATGGCCCACACGGCTACCCTATTGTGGGAGTATCACTGCTGTCGCTATTATCACCCTGTGCAGCTGCATCCGGAGGTGGTTGCACTATGGGAGGCAGCCCACGCAAGGCCCTAGTCTGCTCCTCCATGGCTGCAAGCATGCGGGTGTGGTAGGTCTCGTTCTGGAGGATGAGTGTGCGGAGGTCCCCATGCAACAACTCACGGGATGCCCGGACCTCCGCCCTCGTTGCCTGCATCTAAGCTGAGAGCGTATGGATGAGACGCTCCAGCTGCTGTTCTGTCCTTTGGTGTGTTGAAGCCTCAAGCTCAACAAGAGTCGTCCTGAGGTGAAGGAGCTCCTGCCTCAGGGCTTCCCTGTGGCCCTGGGACTCTATGGAGATGGCCTCCTGCAGAGTCGCCAGTGCCGCCCGCCTGTCCCTGTTGGACGCCAACATGTCCTCCCTGTGTGACTGGCAGATGGAGTCGGTTGCCTGCTGTAGTCGCTCCATCAGCCTTTCAGGGGGGACAATGGAAGTGGCCACCCTATCCATTTCCTGAGCCATCATCTCGGATGATGCTGCCTGTTGGGTTGCCATACCGTAAATGGATTGCTCCCATGCGGTATTGCCAGGTGGCGTACGGCCACCACGTCGGCGGGCACCACACCTGTCTGGGCAAGGCGAACTGCGCCTTGCTGTGCCGGCACTGCCTGAGGCTGCAGGACTGCATTCCCCCTCTGATCTGCTGGCCCAGGAACAGGATCAGATGTCGCGGAGTTTGACCCTGCATCCGTAACCACCAAAAGCGTAGCTGCCAACACTGACATCCCCATTGAGGGTTCTGACCCTGGTGCAGGTGGGTGGGACAGAACAGAATCCCTCCCTGGAACACTCACCTGTGACGGCACGTAGGTCTCATCATCCGAATCAACACCTGAGTACAGCTCGGGGGAGGTGCAGCCAGAGACACCCCTTGAGAGTACGACCTGCAGCACTTGTGGGTTCTCACCCACCACCACACCACGTCCCTCACTGGTGGTTGGTCGGCCCTCGGACCCCTCCTGGGTCTGCACCATCTCCACAACCCCAGCAGTATCAGGTGCGTCTTCCCCTGCAAAGACATAAAAACAAAGAAATGGAAACAGGCATTAGCACCATGGCACACAATGAGGGCTGAGAAGCAAGAGACCCAGTACTTGATTGACACATGTCCCACATGACTAAAACCCTCCCATGCATGCACCCTCACTGCATATGAAGGGCAGGCAAATGGCACACACTGATGACACCAAGATGGAAGATGAACACATTTTCTGCATGCTGCCTGGCAGTGGCATCACACATTGGCCTGTGATTGCCAGGTGAAACACACATGCCATCACACAGATGGCATGTACCATTGCTATTGAGTGAAGATGGAGAGGAGGGCAGCACCTATTCATTCAGTCCAGTTCCCGCATGTAATAGCTTTTCTAATTCAAACAGGTCAGATTTTTCACCTGGAGCTGCCAGTCCAAAATGGTCCAATTGCACAGGGGCATGTGTGAACAAATGATATCCAGGTAACAAAGTCACTCCACTTTACCATAGCCATGTCAGACATGTGACTAGAGGACTGCGAAATGCCTAGTAAAAGTGGTGGAATGCAAACAATCTGCCTGAATGAACAGAGAAAAATAAGCAACAATGTTGTGGCAAGGTGACACTTCAAGGGCAACTGGTGTGCAGTTGGGCTAGATGTCTACTGTTGGCAGAAGGGATACTGCTATGGCCAAATGCAGCTGCGCAGGATGTATTGCATAAAGCACATGGCTGACCCATACGACTCAGGCGCACACACTCTCACCTGGCACACAAACAGAAGCCCTCACACACACACCATGCACATGGATGACACACACATGCATGTGCACTCACCGGACAATGCCTCGTAATCAGGCAGATCTCCCACGCCTTGGATCTGTTCCTCCGTGACGTAGGTCCCAGCGACTGACTCATGTGGAGTGAGTTCCATGTCTACTACTGGAGACCCACCTCCAGTCACTAGAGTTGCGGCATGACTTGAGGCCAGCTTACTCTTTGCCCTGCGCTTTAGGTCATTCCAGCGCTTATAGCAATCATTGGCTGTGCGCCTCACGATTCCAAGGGCACTTACGATGTCCGCAACGGTCTGCCAGTGTGCCTGGCGTTGTGCAGGTGTGGTCTTGGATCCTGCAACAATGACCATCTCGTTATCATGTGCAGACACATACTCGACAAGTGCATTCAGTTCGTCATCCGTGAAGCTGGGCTTCCTCGACGGGCCGGACTGTGTAGCCATGTCTGGGGCATCAGCCTGTGCCGGACGAGCACTCTTCCTCTTCCGCTTGGAAGGTAGTGGTGATCCTGAGTGTCCTGCGCCGCTCTGGACACTAGGGGCAGGAGCCCTGGTGGACTCTGTATCAGGAGTGTGGGATTGCACACTCAGCATGGGAGTTGGTGCAGGCATTGGCTCAAGTGTAATGGTGTCAGGGGGAATGTCAGCAGGATGGACTAGGACCAACACTGTCCTGGCTAGGTGTGTGAGAGCTGGGGTGGATGGAGCCGCAGCTGCCCCTGCAGCCTCTCCGCCCTGCCTACTTGGGGAAGCAGATGACCTTGCTGCCCCAGATGCACGTGGCATGATGACATCAACGTGCACCAGCGCACGTGTCATAGGCCTGCTGACCTGGAAGTCAGCCATGGAGTCAGCCAGGTCTGGTGCCACAATGGGCTGGTCCAACAAGGGCTGAGCATGGATGGTGTCAGCCACATCAGCCTCAACGTGAGGGGGGAGGGGAGGGGATTATGGGTGCCCTTGACTGGTCCTCCACAGATGGGGGGACAGGCTCACCCTGCAAGTAACGACCACGTCCCCTACCGGATCCACCACGGCCACCACTTGTGGCTCTTCCACCTTTGCCACCCTTACGGAATCCTCGCCTCCCAGCCATGGCACTGATGTTAATGTGCGTATGGGAGTGGCTGTAAACTATTGTCCTGGGCAATTGGGGGTCAAAGGGGTTGGGTACCAGATGGTAATTGTACCTTAGTGCTCTAGCAAGGCTGAATGTAACCCCTGGGGAAAGATGACGGGTCACGCTACGCACAGGAGCCCCAAAAAAGGGAGATGACCTGCACGCAACCACTCATAGACCACGTGTGCAGAAAGAAAAACCTGCACTACGCTGTGGCACCCAGTAACACAAGAATGAACGTATGCGTGTCACACGCAGCCTAGAATGACCTCTGAAGGGGTAGGCTACACACGGGGCAAGCACAGATGTTAGATACGTGCGTGACTCACTGTCTGCCAGGTAAAAGAGTGTGAAAAAGGAGCGCGTTTGGTTGGCAACACCCCCGCCAAAAGAAGATTTGTACGCTGTCTGAGGAGACAGGACAACAGTAGAAGGGAACACTGTTTGAGGGAACAGGCCCAGGTAAACCAGTAAAAGAGAAAAAAGAGAAAAAGCTGTCAGAGGTAACAGGGAATACGAACTTGAAACGCCGTGAAGTAAATCGCGTGTGAAACGACAAGAAGTACAGAATTCACCCACTCGCTCTCCACGAGAAGCACGTACAAGGAAATGGTGTTCTATACATACCTTTTATGCAGGCCCACACGTCCAGCGTCACTTACGCGGCGTGTACGCGCTAGGGCCATTTCCACCAATTACACGCTTTGTCACTTCTGCGTGTAGGGCCATTTCCACCAATTACACGCTTTGTCACTTCTGCGTGTAGGGCCATTTCCACCAATTACACGCTTTGTCACTGCCGCGTGTACGCGCTAGGCCCATTCCCACCAATTACACGCTTTGACACTCGGACTTGTCTTTCATTTTTTTCACACGCAACATTTTCAAACGTTTGCCCAATTCAACGTGCATGTGACTTCATAGACGCGCATACGCTGGCGACGCGTTTACGCGCTAAGGGCCTTTCCTCGAATTACACGCAGACGTGTTGGATTTTCACGTGCCAAATCACTCCGTATCAAGCTGGCCACGCGTTTACACACGGAAGACCACGCTCCTGCCCAGAAGGCCAAATAACTGCCCCCCAGAGCCCTGAGCACGCTCCCACCTGCCATCTGCTGCTGCCTGACTGCCTGCTGTCCACGTGCCCTGCCATTTGCTGCCTGCACATCAGCCAGGGGTGCTGTTGCTGTGACCACCCCTGCTGGAACCGAAGACTCCCGACTGGGATTCCATCGCTCCACAGCCCAGCCCCAGGACCCAGTTGCCCACCCACTCCTGCCTCTGGGGTTGTCATGTCGGGGCAAACACCATCTGGGACCACTGACAACCCCCGGCCAGAGAGGCAGAGGGGCACCAGCTTCAGTGCCACCGAAGTTGGTGTCCTGGTGGAGCAAGTCCTGGGGCAGTATGATGCCCTCTTCGGAAGTTCCCGCGCCGACAAGGAAGGACGGACTCGGATCTGGACTGACATCGTGACTGCCATCAACGCGGAGGGGGTGGCAGTCCGCGACTTACAACATGTCAGGAAGCGCTGGGAGGACTTCAGGTCCAGGACCCTGAACAAGGCCCGGCGCCTCTTGAAGGCAGCGGATGCCAAGGGGCGCTGGGGCCACTTGTCCGAAGAACAGATGAGGGTCCTGGAACACATATCCCCAGCGCTCCACGTCCATGTCCTAGAGAAGCAGACCCGTCTGGAGTCGAGCGGTGAGTGTACATGCATCCTGATTGTGAGCAGTGCGTGTGGTGATTATTCGGTAGTGTGCAGGTTGCACATCTGTTTGTATGGGGTCGAGTATGGGTGGGGGTGTACAGGGCCGTGGGGCTGACACATGCGAGGGCTGTAATGTGTGAGACATGGATGGTGCTTGTGTGTGTAGGCTTGCATGCCAAATGCAGTTGTGTGGGCACACATGTTTGGATGAATGTGTATGTAAGTAGACATGTCCGTGATGTCACGCATGTATGTTGTTTTCGGCTGCATGTATGAGCACTGTGTACATGTGCATGTGTGTGTATTTGACAAGGGTGCAACAGTGATGCAACATGGATGCATGTGACAGCGGTATGTGGAAGCCTGATTGGCAGATGTGACATGGATGCCCGTCTGAACAGTGCGACACTTGGCAGAGGTGTACACATGCATGCAAGTGTGGTGGTGTGTGTACATGTGTGGTGCACTTCCTGTGTTGCATGTGATGTCTGGCTCACCTTTGGCTGCTCATGCTGTTGTATGTGTAGGGATGGTGGTGGCAGTTGTGATATGGCTGTGGTATGGCTCATGTGTGCGAGTTGTAATGACATGTGTGTTGGGGATTGTGATGACATGTCTGAGGTTTGCCAGTGCCACTCATGTGCAACTGTCATGTGTGTATGTGTCCATTGTACAGTGCCCTGATGCCTGTGTTTTGTTTCTCCCTGTCTGCAGCGTCAACTGATGAAGAGGGCGGAGAAGGTGCTGTGGAGCACAGCGGCGGGGATCCCACCGCCAGCCGGAGACGCAAGGCCCGGGGTCCCTCCCGTGTTGTCATCTCGTCATCTCGTCGGGGAGTGAGGAGTCCGGTGCCGCGTCCCAGGCCGCAGCTGCCGGGGGGAGGTCCAAGAGGCGGAGGTTGGAATTGGACTCCTCGGCAGCAGAAGGGGCAGCTGGGACCCCACAGGGCCCAACAGGGGAAGATGGCACGGAGTCATTCAGGTTGGTGGGGGGTTTGGTGGAGGAGGAGGCCGTGCAAGCACCAGAGACGGGGTCTGGAGGTGGGGATCCCACTGGTGCTAGTGGTGCAGTGCAGGACCAGGGACAGGAGGCAGCACAGGCTGCTGCGGAGGTGCCTGTGTGCAATCCTGTCCCCGATCCTGTCCCTGCATCATCTAGCACCAGCAGGGATGCCTACGTCCAGACCCGTTTTCAGGCAGGGGATGAGCTGACGTCAACTGGCCTTCCTCTGCCTGCGGACGTGGCTATCCTGGTCCTGGTTGAGTCCGTCCTGGCTGGTGTGGCGTTGCGTCAACGGGCCATGCGAGGTGACCTGCAGTCTTTTCATGGAGAGACTGCACGTCATCTCGAATGGCTCGTTGACCACGTCAGCCTGCTGGGACAGGTCACTCAGGCCGGATTCCTCCGTCTGATGGGGCTTGCTCCGACCCCCTCCTCAACTGGACCCCCTATGCGCCAGTCGTCCTCTGTGCCATCTTCCCACCCATCAGTCACCTGGGTGCCCTGTGGAGCTGCCTCTGACGGTGCGGCCAGGCTGGTGGAGGAGGCATCCCTGCCACAGTCGGGAGTCGGACGTCCAGCAGGGGTGGCCACATCAACAACTGCACCCCAGCCGGCGGAGGATGTGCAGGCAGCAGGAGGCAGCAGCAGCAGCAACGTGGTGGGAGCCATGAAGGCTCGGGGCCTTCAACATCGGAGGGGCAGGCATCGGCCGGAGGGCAGGTTGACCCAGGACGGGGTGTGTCTTCTGTGTGGCAGCGGTTGGGCCAGCGGATAGGTGCGGAGCGGCAGCGGGCGGAAGAGGCGCGGCTCACAATGGTCAGGGCGGAGAACTCCATGCGGAGGGCCCTGAGGCGGCCCGAGTGCCTCGAGGCAATCCGCAGGGGGTTGGAGGAGGACACGGCGTCGTCCCTGCGGACCCTCGGGGCCATGGAACAGGACCGCCTCCGGGACATCGAACAGGAGTTTGATGATGCCCTGGCCCGGAACACCACGGAGTGAGCCGCTGGACTTGCCCGCCGCCTTTGTATATAGTTCTTTAGTTTTAGGTTTCCTTTGTTTGTTCTTATGATTTGGAGTCGACGGACACTGCTCCACTTTTTGTATATAGTTGCATTTTAGTTAGGGTTTTTTGTAGGTTTCCTTTGTTCAGTTGGGCTCATGGACCCTTGGATGTTTTGTACATAGTTCTTCATTGGATTGATTTTATTTTTCATTTGACTTTGAACATTTTTTTGGATTAGGATTTGGTGTTTTTATTTATTTTAAACGGACATGCAGCTTATCTTTTTTTCATTGCCATTGTAGTTTGTTTAATTTCTTTTGCATTTATTATTTTTTTTAATACAATTTTGTTTTCATACTTCACTGTGTGGTATCATCTCATTGGTTTCATGCATGTCATGTTGGGTGTTTTCCCATTCAATTGCAACCATTGTGTGTGACGGACATGGGTTCATTAGCTTTATGAACATTGGGGGTGTAACATGTAATTTCCTTTTCCATGTGGGTGAATTGGTTACTTGGTAGGGCTTTTTGGCTGTGGAGGCTGACCATAACGCACATGATTGGGGATTGTGAGGACCTGGTGGAGGCTGCCCATGGTGGCTGGGGGGTGGGGGTGGTGGGAGACATGGGTGGGGGCCTGGTGGAGGGTGCCCCTGAACTGCTGGGGGGTGGGGGTGGTGGGAGACATGAGTGGGGGCCTGGTGGAGGGTGCCACTGGATGCTGGGGGGTGGTGGGAGACATGAGTGGGGGCCTGGTGGAGGGTGCCCCTGCACTGCTGGGGGGTAGGGTGATAGGGGACATGAGTGGGGGCCTGGTGGAGGCTGCCCCTGCACTGCTGGGGGGTGGGGGTGGTGGGAGACATGAGTGGGGGCCTGGTGGAGGGTGCCCCTGCACTGCTGGGGGGTGGGGGTGGTGGGAGACATGAGTGTGGGCCTGGTGGAGGGTGCCCCTGATGGCTGGGGGGTGGGGGTGGTGGTTGACATGAGTGGGGGCCTGGTGGAGGCTGCCCCTGCACTGCTGGGGGGTGGGGGTGGTGGGAGACATGAGTGGGGACCTGGTGGAGGCTGCCCCTGCACTGCTGGGGGGTGTGGGTGGTGGGAGACATGAGTGGGGGCCTGGTGGAGGGTGCCCCTGCACTGCTGGGGGGTGGGGGTGGTGGGAGACATGTATTGTTGATCAGTAGTGCAAGGTGACATGTGGGTTGGCTGGGGGGCATGCCCATGGTGGATGGGCTGCCTGCGGGACATGAGCAGGGGTGCAGGGTAGTCCCCCGTGGTGTGGGCTGCCTGCAGGGGCCGTGGAGGTTGTGGAGCGTACACCTGGGAGGACCCACATGGCCAATTCACGTGTAGTACTCCCCAGAACCCCTGAAATACACATACCCTGCTGAAATCGCGTGTGGAACTTCCCGCGCACCCCTGAAATACACGTACCCTGCTGAAATTGCCTGTGGAACTTCCCGCGCACCCATGGAATACACGTACCCTGCTCGCACTGGGCCAATCGCGTGTGGAACTTCCCGCGCACCCCTGAAATACACGTACCCTGATGAAATCGCGTGTGGAACTTCCCGCGCACCCCTGGAATACACGTACCCTGCTGAAATCGCGTGTGGAACTTCCCGCGCACCCATGGAATACACGTACCCTGCTCGCACTGGGCCAATCGCGTGTGGAACTTCCCGCGCACCCCTGAAATACACGTACCCTGATGAAATCGCGTGTGGAACTTCCCGCGCAATCCTGAAATACACGTACCCTGCTTGCACGGGGCCAATCGCGTGTGGAACTTCCCGCGAACCCCTGAAATACACGTTCCCCGCTTGGCGTTTGCTGTTTGCCAGCCCGGTGAACTGGTCCAGGGTTAGCGCAGCTCTTTGCGATGATTTAGCAATGTTGATGGCTTTTCCTTGTGCGAGGGCGTTCTTGGGGGCGTTACTGGCGCTGCTGCAGGGTCGCTGCGATTCTCTGCGCCAAGGCTGGTTTGGGAGCCTAAAATCCATGAATACGCTGTGCGCGGAAATCGGTTTTAGCGCACGTGCCTGGCGCAGACAATCGCACGCGGACACTCTGCACCAGCCGCTTGCGACACTTTTCTGCGAAATTCTATGAATTACCCTGTTAGTATGACTAAGGGGCTCATTAGACATTGTGCGGTAACCATGGCGATATTAGCGCCATAGTTGCCGCCGGTATTTTAACGTGTCCACCTTGGTGGATGGCGGAATTACCGGCCTACTCCAAGGTGAGCAGGGCCAGTAATTCCCCATTCACCAAGGCACTTCCCCATTCCCATTTCTGCCCCCATAGGGCATAATGGGAATGGGGAAGGTGGCAATTACGGGACCACAAATTGCGGTACCGTAATTAGCACTGAGGTCCCTTTGCGGCACCCTACTTTAACGGCTGGTAAAACCAGCCGTTAAGGTCGGGTCCCGCAAAGGGAACTCGTAGTAAGGCGGTAAGGGTTTACCGGTACCAGTGCCCTTACCGGTACCAGTAAACCCTTACCGTCTACCGTGGAATGAGGCCCTAAGTCTTGGTCCTGCTAAATCTAGAAAAATAGTTCTCAAATCATATGACGACATGGAAACAATAGACAAAAATGAACCCAACAGCCAAGACATTTTGAAAAACAATTTATTAGACACATACTACCCAAATAGAAGTACCACTTTGGAAACCATATGTCTATATCACATAGCCCAAAACTTCGCATACAAAAATAATATAAAACCCAATGAAAAAAAAGGTAGATACAGAGTGACAAATTGTGAAGGCAGCTTAGTAAAACTTACCAAACCAAGTTTAATTAATCATATCAAATTGTCATTAAAAACTCCTCAACATAAAGAACTATATCACATGTCCCTGCTACAACTCTGTAAATCATGGAGAAAAGAAGAAGAGATACTAGATAACTATGACTCCTATGAAGAGGCTGTCAAAGCAAATGAAAGCACTATAACCGATGTAAACTTTACACAGTACAAAACAATGTTGCACAATGAACAGCAACACGAAGAAGAACTCCAGGCCCAACCAGATGAGCACACTCCGGACAGTAGTCAACCGTCTGTAACAGGAAGCCAAGAACCATTGGGACAGCCACTAATAGCAAATGAGGCAGAATTAGCTATGACAGAAGTAGAAAACACCATGTGTCACTATGAAGATACAGAAGACTTAACTACACTACAATCAAAACTGAACAATGAGCAACGTAGTATTTTTCCAGAAGTAACAAAAGAAATTGCACATGGTGTACAACATGAAAATAAAGAATGTACCGGCCAAAATTACAAACCTATACTAGTATACATCAGTGGTGAAGCTGGTTCAGGTAAACCATTCTTAACAAAATAATCAGCAAGTTCCTTCAACAATTGACAAACAACAAACTGTCAGCTGTTGTAACTGCCCCCACAGGTTTAGCTGCCTACAACATAGGCGGTGTCACTTTACACCGATTACTACTCATGCCAGTAGAACACCAAAACAAATTGGAATATTACAAACTTTCTACAGAAGCTGCAATGGAACTACGCAGAGTGTTAAAACAAATGAAAATGCTACTAATAGATGAAGTGAGCATGGTCTCCAACCTAATGTTGGCTTTGATTCACCTCAGATTACAAGAAGTACTTAAAACAAACTACGAAGAGCTCTTTGGAGGAAAACACATTATTGTTTTCGGAGATCTTCTTCAATTGACACAAGTGAAAGGTAAACCTATTTTTAAAACCTTAGGACACAAACTCTGCCGTAAAACTGTTGGCAGCATAGGAAATGTCAACATTTGGCAACATTTCCAATACCGAGAATTAACAGAAAACAAGTGACAGTCTGCAAACCTCACCTACGCCAACATTTTAAAAAGTATTAGAGTTGGTGTACTATCTCAAGAAGCACAAGCAATATTAAAAACCCAGCACATCCATGCACTTTATGGCCATAACTCATGTGGTATTGATTTAATGGAACAATTAGCACACAAAAATGTCAATTGTATGTCCTTGATGCCAACTCTTGCAAGCTGTTCCAAATTCAATGAAACAATGCACAAAAAAGAAATGCAACCAATAATTGAAATTTCCGCAACAGACAAACTGGACGTACATGGTATGACACTACCCATGTGTCAACAAGCCACAACAAGACTAAATACCTTAGAAAATTCAATCTCCAACACAGCTGGTTTGGAGAAAATATCAAAATTATCTTTAAAGTGTAGAGTAATGCTTAAACGTAACCTTGACATGGAGCAAGGACTAGTTAATGGAGCACTGGGTACAGTTGTTGGCTTTCAAACATACCCACGTGACAACAACATTCAGTTTGTCAATGTTCTCTTACTTGACGGTCTATTTCTAATCAACTTTGATGCAAGTAAAGTAAACGCTGATATTCCTTGCATTTTAGAATACAATAGACTACATTCACTATACGCCCCCATCTAAAAACATATCCTGTTCCACAAAAAGCAAAACGTTGTAAAAGAAAACTAGTTCAAACAGAAATGCAACAGGATCTCACTGCAAATCCTCCAAAGAGAGTAAAAGAAGCTAATGCTTCATCAATTACTACAGTGTAAATAGAATAAGACAAGAATTGGACTACTGTGCTGTAATGGTGAAATTCACTATAAACTCACAAGAAGATCCACAAGAATGTCTAATGTACTTACTACAAGTACTGGAAAACAAAACCATACCTATAAGTGAAATCTTTTAGATTTCATACATGTGGAAACATACATGCACCCTGTGCAACAATATGAAATATGAACAAATCCCTAATGATTGTTTTGTGTATGTATCCATACCTAACTGTGAATCCGTTCCATTTCAGCAACTTGTACAAAATGCAAACCATGGCAGATTATGTACTACCTGCAATTCAGATAATCGCTCCACCTTACTAATACAAACACATTGTGAATACGTAATATTAATGTTTCTACGTCACAATGCAGATGGTCCCAAAAACAACTGCAAGCTGACTGGATTCACACATGGTCAAGTATCGCTTGGTAAGAAAACATTCACAACAATAGGTATAATCTACCACGCAGGAGCCACAACCAATGCAGGTCACTACACTGCATATATAAAAAAGAATTGTGGATGGTTCGAATGTAATGATAGTACCATTACTCTAAAGCAGAGATTACCAGCAAATCTTATAAACGCTTATTTAATCTTCTTAAAATCAAAATGTAATAACTTTTCTGTACTTAAACATTAACAAAACTTCAATTAGAAAACTATAAACAGAATACGCCAACAGGTATCTAACTGCTCCAAAATTTTTCAACAACCAAACAAATAAATCAATACCACTAATAACTAATCTGTGCATAAACATTAATAAAACTTCAATTAAAAAAGTATAAACAGTTAGAATACGCCAACAGGTATCTAACTGCCCCAAGATTCTGCAATAACCAAACAGATAAATAAATACCACTAAATTATAACAAGAAATAAACAGTTATAATACGCCAACAGGTATCTAACTTCCCCAAGATTTCGCAACAACCCAACAGATAGATTAACAATTTGAGAATGTAAATAAAAAGTATAATCAGTTACAATTCAACAACAAGCATCTAACAATCTGCAACAAGCCAACATAATCCAAAAACAACAAGTAAACACTGAAAACACAACAATAAATGTACGGTACAAAAAAAGGGTTTTTTTAATCCAACATGGATTTTTTTCCCACAGACCCATGATTTAACAACAAACACAGAAACTGAGCAAATTGCAGAGTACACTGGTTTGTAATCTACTAAATATGAGGGTCGAAATTAATCAAAAATGTCTATTATTCAATGTTATAAGCCCTTACAAACTACCGACACTAACATGATCGTTTCTTTTATCACAGAAATTGACTAAGAATATATGCGCTCCAGTTACCAAACCAAACATTAAGTATATTAGAATAAGTACAACTCATAAATACTGCTCCATAACACAACCATTGAAGCAAACATGCAACCATACACAACAATGCAAAATGTTTACTTCCATGGATATGTTATACTGCAGTGCTTGTTACCAAACTCTACAACCTTAATGGTAAGATGTACCCAAACAGTACATAAACTGTAGATTTGCAAATATGTCATACATATTCAATTCTATGGGTGTGATCTATGGGTGTGATATGCTGTGGTGGTTGTGGCCAGGGCCTAGAGTCTTGGGTGCATGGCCTAAGGCCTTCGGCCATGCACCAAAGACTCTAGGCCTTGGCCACAACCACCACAGCATATCACACCCATAGATCACACCCATAGAATCAAACATTTTAACCATGCAGTATGGGCATTTTTATGTCCGCTGACACCTAACACTTTCTAAGAACAGTTTCATTTTGCTTGCGTACAGCACAGACAGATATAGTGTCCTTAGGACACCTCCATTTTGATTGCTTAAGGACATCTCGGTCACCGCGCCTGTTCTTAGAACAGCTTCAACTTGCCTGCGGACACTATGGACAGGACATAGTGTCCTTAGGACACCTCCATTTTGCTTAATTGTGGACAACCCTGACACCGCGCCTGTTCTTAGAACAGTTTCAACTTGCCTGAGGACACTATAGACAGGAATAGTGTCCTTAGGACACCTCCATGTTGGTTAATTGCGGACAACCCGGACACCGCGCCTGTTCTTAGAACAGTTTCAACTTGCATGCGGACACTACAGACAGGAATAGTTTCCTTAGGACATCCCCATTTTCAGTAAGTACAGACATCCCGGACACCAGGCCCGTTCTTAGAACACTTTCAACTTGCCTGCGGGCAGTACGGACAGGAATAGTGTCCTTAGGATACCCCCGTTTGTCCAATTACGGACGTCCCGGACACCGCCCATGTTCTTAAAACAGTTTCAACTTGCATGCGGACACTACGGACAGGAATAGTGTCCTTAGGACACCCCCATTTTTGGTAAGTATGGACATCCCGGACACCAGGGCCATTCTTAGAACAGTTTCAACTTGCCTGCGGACAGTACGGATAAGAATAGTGTCCTTAGGACACCCCCGTTTGCCCAATTACGGACATCCCAGACAGCGCGGCTGTCCGTGGACATAGACGAACACAACAGGGGTGCCTGACACCTAAATAAATACAGCATTTGACCCCCATCTCTTACTCCCCTACCCTCCCCAAATCCTCTTACACACCAACACACTTGCCAAAGTTGTATTTCTCCACCATTTGTCACTGCGCTGCCCGCGGATGTCCACGGATCCAAGATGGCAGGCGTTTCCAAAAATCTGACGCACTTCACGCTCTTCACCATCCAATCAGCGAACACGTCACATGTCCACAGACATTACACAAGCAGATTGGCCAATCAGAACACTGTCCGCGGAGTGAACAGGGAAGTGTGTCCGCGGAGTGGACATAGATATCACTCATTTTTTGTGACCTACTACTGGACGGATTTTCACCAAATTTACAAAAGCATGCTCTCGGGACCATGCTGCTGCTCCTGCTGCAAATTTGGTGTAAATCCATCCAGCGGTTTGGGCTGTAGGCCTGAGCAAAGATTTTTCCCCATTCACTCTATGGGAAAAAAAGAAGTTTTGGGACTCCCCCTATAACTTTGCCCCCCCTGGACCAAACTTCACCAAAGTTTGCCAAAAAATATACTTTTTTTGCAAAGTTTGGTGTGGATTCGTCCAGGGGGAGCGAAGTTATAAGTCACCCAAAAAGTGCTCTTCCTATGCGAATAGCAACTTAACCATAACTATACAGTCACTACTGTGGCTGTGTAATATATATATCTTTTTAGGGGTAGCAAGGGAGACCTCAGGGGTCGCAGTTGTGACCCCTTTTTACCCCTAAATGACATCCCTGGCTTTGCGATAGCAATACCTTTTAATCAATAGGAAAGCCGTCTTTGAAATCCAAGGCACCACAAATGAATGCCCTTTGTGTCACGCATCTCTGGTGCCTTACAACAGGTCACGATATTTAATAATGGCCTCGTGGCCAGATACCCACCATTTTTACACATCACCTATATTTTTCCCTGCAAAAAAGATTTGCTAGAGGATTAATGTTTTGTACGGACCTGTAGGAATTACTCTAGCTCTGATGCACGTTCCTGAATAGAACCTGGCGTGCAGATGGAGGGGGCGAGAGCTTCATTTCCTGAGCTATCACGCAAATGCGATGAACGCACGCAACGCATCTATCAGGTGACTCAGATTGATCTTTTTATGATTATTGTATGCAAATATTCTGCCTGCACATGCAAGATTTGCAGGGAGCTTTGAATCCTGGCAGAGCTTTCACTGTTTTTTTTTTTACTTTTCTTACAGTGCTGAGTTTGTATGTACGGCTGACGATCCTGCTAAATAATGTTGCAGGGCAGCCAGGCTCCGACTGGCCTTTAGGGCAGTAGGGAAATGCTTGAGGTGCAGGTCCTAGTGTGGGCCAGTGTGGCAATATAAGTAACAAGCCAAAGGGCTCTCGTGGAGCCACATGTTAGGGATCACATGCTTGAGCATGTGACCCACCCTCATAAAGGTGCCGATCAGGCTTTAGCCTCAGCAGTTTTAGCAGAGACCTGATTCTGCGTGGTTTGTGCCACCACACGTGGTGTTCTATAAAAGGGCCCTGCAAGATGGGCCATCCCCACATGGTGGGGGCCGGAGAACCTGGCCCCCTATTATCTGGTGATGAGGGACTCGTGCCTCTTGCGCTGCTGTTGCATCAATCAAACAAAAAGAAAAGAAGAGAAGGGTCCTGTGGTAGCGCTGGCTTTCATGGCCACCATCATCCACCCTGCATGGAGGGCTGTCCTGGAGGTGTGCGGCTGCTGTCACATCCAGAAGAAAGGACAGGTAGTCGTAGCTTCTGCAGAAGGAGGGAAGTAGTGGCCCTCGGCGCATTTCCACACAGTAATGAAAAATTAAGGGTCCCGTCTTGGTGCGTATCATTCCCGGGATAAAACACATGCGGTGGGGTCTGCCACCACGTTTATGTACTTCTCCCGCCTGGGGCAGAGGTGCGAGGACCGCCGCCGCGTGGATGTACTTCACCCACCTGCGGGGAGATGTATGGCCTGGCATTCACCGCTGCTGCAGCATAGAAGGTGCAGCGAACTCCCACCTAGCTGAAGGCCTTTGTCGCCCCCATGATGAAGCACAAAACAAAAAAATGCTCCCACCCGAGGGAGAGAATGCGATGGGTTCGCTGTCGTCATGATGAAGAAAAGGAAAACAATGCTCCAACCTAGGGGGGAGACTGTGGCATTCAACACCATCATGAAGGTGAAACTCCCACCCAAAAATAGAGGGCAGCAGCGCGGCCTCAGCAGTTGCTGTTATGAGGATGAAAGAGGGTCTTGACATGCTGCTGGCTGTACTGAACTTTAAACTGAGGTTTTTAATGTAAGTAGACATGAGCCCTTTGCAACCGAAAAGTGGGGGAATCTGCTTGCCTTAAATCCTTTCCCTTCATAGTGGACGGGAGGGGGGGCAACACTGTGTAGATCCTTAGACTACTTAACTAAAAGATTAATTTCATTAATTACCCATTTGATGGAACACTGCAGGGTGATTTTTGTTGAAATTCAAAATTAACAAAGATCACTTCCCAGTGTGCACTGAAGAACTATAGCCTATAATTTTATTGGTTTATCCTTGTCCTGTTGACCCTGAATTCTTTAAGGAAGAGGGGTGTCTTTGTTCTTAAATCATTTAAATTTTACTCCAACTTCCCCAACACAAACCAAGTAGGGAGGTCTGAAAACAACCACTAAATCACCATGTGTTTATTTTAAACAAAAACTGTGAGAGAAATCATAATTGTCATATGAATTTGTACCAATCTTGAAACCCTATCGCTTGCCTTTTTTTTTAGCCAGCAGGAAAATCAAAAATGCACATCACTACATTTATAATTGTTTTGGTTATTGATCAGTTTAATGATTTCTTGATGTGTAATTTGTACAAAGTAAAGAATTGTGGTTTGTGTTTTTAAAAAAACTAATGTGTGTAATTGATTCAAGTAACAAGTTACAGGGAGGTGTACAGGTGAAAAATTAAGATTGTGTAAAAAATGACTTTTGTGAGGAAATCAAGCAGGAACAGGGTGATTTTGCCTCTGCAAAAAGCATGTTTTGCTAAGGTGCAAAAAACCATTGTGAAAATTACTACTGTACAAATTGGTGATGACAAAGAGCATTCCTACCTACATTATTTCTTAAAGGAGAATGGGTTGAAGATGATGCAGAAAACTGACAAACCAGAATTGTGCGGGAGGTTGCCTCAGTAAGTAATAATATTTGGATTGAAGGTGGAATGTTACACCAGGCGCTTAAGCCATTTTATTTGATCACAACTGCTTGTGATGAACAAACATAAATGGCACAGCTAACTGCTGTTATATTTTCATTTGCTTTTAGTGGAAGAGCGTCGGCAAAATATTGAGGCTACAAGGATGAATCAGACTGGAGACCAGTCACAGTCCTAGGATCTCATTGAACAACTCAAAAATGAGTCAAAAACCTAGCAGCAAGAGAGTGCAGGGCGCAAAGCACAGTTTTCTGCACTGCAAAATGCACATAAAGAGTGTGTGCAACATTTGAGCAGACTGCAAAATAAGGTTAATGATCAGACTATTTTTAATAGAGGGTTGTTAGATGACATTAATGCCCATAAGCAAAAAATCAAGACCTTAGAAAGGGAACATAGACAGTTTATCCTTAAACAAATGGACTCACAAAAGGAGTCTGATGAAATGCACTAAGGAATAAGTACTCTGAAACAACAGAGGATGCAACTGATTCAGGAAAAAGACGTCTTGAATCAGGATAACTGCATCCTATTATAGAGAATAAATCGGTTGGAACAAGAGGTAGAAAAAGAACAGTCAGGTTCTCAGGCACTGACCCGAATTAGAGAAGAAAGGAATGAGCTAGAAAGGCGTGTAAGACAAATAGAAGCTGAATTATCAGTGGCCGCGAATGGTAGGGATAAGCAAGAGAAAGAGATTAGTCTCCTGAAGGAAAAGCGCCTTTAATATGCACGCTCCATACAAGGCTCACAGGGAATGAATCACTTCAGCATGAGGTGCACCAAACAAAGGATCGGTTGGTAGCTCACAGCAGGGTGAATGTGATGCATCAGGCCTTAGTGTCAGAATTAAAATACCAGCTCTCTGAATACCAACATGAAATAAGGACAGAGAGAAGCAGGTGTGAGAGTCTAACAAACACAATTGCTTACAAACAGGTGCTGAGGCACCCTGACCAATCAGGATATGTGACAAGGTCCACTGATCATGATGAGATTGCCATCCCATCAGGGGCCTCAGCCCTGTCATTAACATCCTCCCAGGTACAAATGGGAACAGGCCTCATGAATGCCACGGACAAAGAACAGGGGAAAATGGTGCAGTTGGATTTACACAGGTTTAACCCGACTAATCCAGAAGGCCAGTCCTTTTCTTATAAGTATGAACATTTATTTACACCACACAGAATGGAAAGCGGCCGGACCAGTGTGTCCTGAGAAGGTAGGACTAATACTGTAAGTACTTCAGACCATTAAAATACTTATGAGGAGAAAGTCAGGGAGTTAGATTGGCTGAAGATGCGAATACAAAAAGACCACCTTGCCCGCTTCGCTAAATGAGAAAAGCCAGACCCTCAGCCTAGGAAGGGAATTATAAAAACCTCTGTATATTAAGGGGAAGGGGGGAATTCCCCAGACTCCCTGGTAGGAGGGATGAGGAAACTGGGTTCTATTATGGGCTGAAAGAATATGCGAGCAGAGTGACCCTGAGAGTTCACTTTGGTCCAGACGAGAGGAGTCCGGACCATGGTTGATATTCCCACTCTCATAGATATAGGGTGTACCTAGAAGACAGGGAAGCGAGTACCAGTAGCAGCTCTGAGTCATAAGGTGAATGGACTCTGGTGCAGAAGAAGAAAAATACAGGGAAACAAAGAATGGGTTTTGTCAAAGACCCAATCAGACAGATCAAGGCCATAAAGAGCTTCCGGACCCCAGACCACAAGAATGCCAAGTATTTGGTATGGGAGCACCTGCAACTTTATGAGCAGATGATCGCATCATTCCAGATCAGAAATGTTGTGAATTGTATAGCATTTGCAAAACTGATTTTCTCTAATGAGTACTCCAGTTTCTTTGCAGGACTGGAGGACCAGGATCATTTTAAATGACCCACAAAAGGACCGTAAGGCTGCTTATAACTTGCAGTGTGGGGATATTCAGGCGCCTAGGGAGTTTGTGCAGGAGATATAGTAGGCATTTGCTCAGACTTCCCGGCGGGTAAACACCCATAGTAAGGAGTTCATAACTACATATTTCCATGCACTCCCCAAATACATAATGAGTCAGTTGGTGCGTGATTTTCATGAACATAGCACACTGTATTGGGTGATTGAACAAGCCACCAGGATTTATGAGGTCCAGAAGCCTGCTGAGAGAAAAATACCACCAAAACCGCCAAACCATCTAACGCCTCTGCTGCTTCAAAGGTGGTGGAGGTAAAAATGACCCCTCCATTGGATCTCCTAATGGAAAGCAGAAAGGACCCCCCAACCTGTCCCAATCAAATGGTAGTCAGGCAGGGGCCCAAAACAATGATCCCTCTGACCCTGCCACCTATAAGTCCTTGGTACAAAGTTACTAAGCTAATCCTGGGATATGTTTACACTCCCCCGGGCCCAAGGGGGAGGGTAATCAGGTAAGTACTGCCCCAGGAAACCTCCCTCCAAACATCTCTCAGGAGAGAAGTATCACTCCAACTCCCAATCTGAACTTCTTCCCCAGATATCTCCCAAACCAGAACTTCCAAAACAATCCTCATCTCTCTCCCCGGTTCCAGGACAATAGATCCTTGAACCCGGGAGAAGGGAGGTTCAGGACAAAAAACTATGGGGGAAGTTTCGAATGATGAGGGCTCAGTCCAACTCTCAATGTAACCCTGCTTCCCAGAATTCCCCAACACTCAGGTCTGATGCTCAGGGGGAAATGACGGGAGAAACCTCTGACAAACCACAGGTTCCTGAGGTGGGGGCCCGGGTGGAGGGGAGATGCCAAGCCCTAGAGGAAGCTTCCTTTCTCACCCAAACAGAACCCCTAAACACTTCTCAGCATGAAAGAGTCTCTTCTACCCCTGAAATGTTAGAACCAAAGAGCAAAGGGTAATTAGGAGAGGCCAAAGGACTGTGAAGGAACTCCAAATTATCCCATTTGAGAGAGAAGAATCCCTGTAGGATTCAGGTAAGCAGACTTTCTCTTTCAAAAACAGATGATCCCTCCCGAAGAAAAATTGGTCCTATATGTCCCTGAGTGTGGAAAGGTAAGTATGTAAATCGACGCAGAACAAGAAACTATTCAACCCCAAGCATGTGAGACGAACAGAATTGAAACGGAGAGGGTGTCCTTGCTCCAAAAAGTTTCAGAGAACAATTTCCAGGTAACGGGGGACACCAAATGAGCCAGTGAAAAGGAGGATTCCCCAACAACTCCCATTGCGAGTTGCAACTCCAACACAGAAAATTGCCCAAGATCACACAGTGTCGGAGTTCAACGTTAAGAAAATGACGACAGTGCTGTCAAATAACTCACACTTTCTTTGCACCTCGGAGGAGAAAGAAGGCAGATTTTATTCTCTGGTCAAGGTGCAGGGTCAGTGTGAATTATCAGCTTTACTGGATAATGGATCCCAAGCCACCCTCCTGTCCAAAAAGGCTTTTGACCAACTAAACACAATGGGGGAGGGCCACCAAATTCCACTCACGCCACATCCTGGACAACTGAAACATTTCAACGGGAATGATATTTCCATCGAAGGGCCTGCGGATCTGGAAATACAAATTGGATGGTATCGGCTGAAACATCCGGTGATAGTTGTTGCTCCAGAGGGCACATCTTGTTTACTGTTGAACGTTCTCCTGAGGAGGTTATCACCTTTGATCTACTGTGTAAACAAGGTCCTCTGGCTCATACAGAATGCCCAATAAAATAAAAAATGAGTACCACTTATGTCAGCATGAATGGTTCCTGTCATGTAATTGATCAACGCTCTGAGAATGTTCCATTTCAAGACTAACCAAGCCCCAGACATCACTGTCATCTCTGTAGGAGAACAAACTGGTGATGGGAACTCTTCTCCATTCTTGAAAATCAACCTTTCTCCCAGTTTTAAGTGGCAATCTACACTGGAAGGGATAACCAATCCAAAATCAAATGAAAACATGGAGCCCTGTGAAACTAGACAGGTAAGAACCCACTCAAAGTCTGATGGACATTTAGAAAAAGGGTGAGCAGTTGTCTTTCCCCATTCAGTTAAATGAGTGGGGGGAACCGGTGCTTGCCAGAGTATGCATGAATAACGGTATGAGCTTCATCAGCAAATAATTATTGAGGAAACTCCCAAAAGATCAGACCATTCCAACATTTAAATTGATTGACAAATGGGAAGTAGGTCTGAAACCTCAAAGTCCAAACATCTCCTACCTAGCAGGTGTATGCTAAAAATGTCCATTGGCAACAACAGCATTCAACATAATTGTTGGGTCTTGAGAGATGTCCCTTAAGCTTTCTATCTGGGGAGTAACATTCTCAACCGATTCACAATAAATGTGGACTTAATTAGTAATACATCCTGGTCCCGGCTGGGGTGTAACCCCATGGGATTTGACAACACTGAAAACGCATTCTGGTTGGCTCAATTGCTGCCTTATGCAGTTGATGGTCAAGTGCGAGAAGAGATTACCATCCCAGGGCAGGTGCGACAATTTACTCTCCCCCTCAAAATTAAGTGAGGAGAGAACCTCAAACATCAGGACGCCTATATAAATCTAAATTCCCATCTCCAACAACAAGGTTTGTATTTAAATCCGACACGTCTAGCAGACCTAGAACACGACACCATTAGAATATTAGTGGATAAAAGCAACCATCGAAGTATCTCTTTGGGCGCAGACACCTTTATTGGAATGGCGTTTGTTGCCCAACATTGTTCTATTAATTTAGGTAATGATATCATGGGACCAATCCCAAACGAATGTTTCGACCTCAGCGCTAACACTAGGAATTACAAACAGGGTTACAAGAATGGATCTGACAATATTATAGGATCTTAAGGTAAATATAGGATGGTTGAGAGATTGGGATGGGACAAGGCAAGGCAACATATGCTATGGTTTACTATGAACACTGTTGATACAGTCCACTTTAAATTAAGATTTTGGACTGTCATGACACAAATCGGGTCTAAAGGGCAGCAGGGCACATCTGGTGGAATCAGGTCAGCTGGGCGGTTCTGGTCACCTGCACTGGCATCTCGGACTGGACTGCACTGGACTGCGCTGGTTACTGGAGAACGGAGATCAGTCAGATGGTGAGTTTGGAGCAGACTAGCATTTAGTGGTAGCAAGCCAAACTGGACCAGATGTCTTTCCTTACGTTTTGGGATGGCTTCAGAATTTGGGCCTAGCTGAAAAGGAGTTCAGCAATGCAGAGGCCTTGGCTTTACAAAGAAATCTGGAATCAGGAACAAGATGGAGAATTCATTAACAGGGCATCACATAGACATCAGGATGGAGTCAGGAATCAGTGTCTTTCTGTGTGTTGTGAGGTTCTCTATTTATCATGCCAAATGACATCACCAAAGTTTATGGTAGGGGCAGACTTACTACCCACACCCACAAGGCTATGATTGAGCAAGAGCACAGTTCCCGCCTAGATCTTTGCTGGTTGGATGACAGAAAGGGTTGTCATGTTTTATGATGTGATCTAGAAACCTCCCATAGTTATTGGGACCAAAATATAACTTTCCCACAAATACACATTTATGTAGTTATGCCCTCTTAGAAAATCAGATACATAAATCACATATTTCGTGGGTCACATTCTAATCCAACTCCCAAATCGGTAGGACCTGGTTTAGTCTTTCAGTTGAATTTTGGCAATTTTAACCATCAAAGGTTTGGCCTAACATTCCCCAATTCTGTACATATAGGCGCAATTACCCCTAGAATTTGGGTACATAATATTATATTTGCAACATTAATAGTTTCTGCGCAATTGGCCATTCTTCATAACTTCAGTTCCTTACGCAGTAAGAAATTCTACCAAGTTTTCAAATGAGTAGCAGAAATTCAGATTTAGATGTATCTACTTTTTCACTCTTTTTCTTATTCTTGCTGCCAAGTTAAATGTCTTGAAGTTCAGTGGCAAAATAAGCATTTTAAACCCAAAAATCACATGTCAGTTTTTTTTCTTTCTTCCCAAGTGTGAGCAAATGTCAAATCCTTTTAAGTTGAATAAGGGGCGTCTCCCTGGAGAGTGGCGCTTCCTGCCCCTCCCCTGGAAGGGTGAATGTCCAAGCCTGCCATTGTCTTCGCCTGGGGCACAGACAAATGTCTAATGAGGTCCTTTGTCATGAGTATGCGAGGCCTCCCTGCAGTAGCCTTTCCTGCCGGCAGTGGAGGTGTCAACCTTTCTCAGGCTCAGACCAGTTTTTTAAAAATAATTTAGTTGATTAACTCAAACTAGGCGTAGCTTTAAGTTCCACCTAAATCTTTCATTTAACATATATAATTAACACAGTTTATAGGTTTTTTTTTAACATTAGCAAATCTTTGATATTCTTAAAGAATTTAAGCCTTTACACAAGTAAATACTTTAAAAACAGGCAAGTTTGCCTTTCTTTCATGAAAAAGTACATTAAACTGATCTCTTTAAATCTGATTTTCCTCTGCAGCTAATACACATTTTACTCAGCATTACTTCTTCCCTTGAGGGCTGGGATTGTTTGCAGCATGGATACATGTATCATGCCTTTGTTTAGAGTTCCCCTCTGCAAAGCTGATTCTGATAATTGTTGCAAAGTTTAGCCGCGTTTTCAAGTGGGAAATGGAAACAAGCATTCCTGCTTTTATAAAGATACAGTTGCCAGGAGCTGTCATTAAATGAGGTCTGGTTCCTCTCAGCCACAGTGGATGGTCCTGACAATTGCAGGTCCCTTTTAATCTCATTGATTCAGTAACAATGAATGGATTGGGTGCCAAAAACAGCACTTTTTAAGGTTATGAAAAATGTCATTTTAAAAGGCATTTTCGGGTTTTCAGCCCAATTCATTCACTTTGCTCTATGTTGACTATGGCAGAGCCCCCTGGCATGCTCCTGCAGTGAGAACGCTGTTTCCCCCCCCTGACAGTGCGTGGCAGGGTGTGCAGCCTTTTTATGGTTGTGACCCAAACACAGTTTTCAAGATTTTGGCGTGCACAGGATCGAGTGCGGTCATTTTGGGCTGTTTCTTTTACCATTTCAGTACAGTGATGTAGTGAGGCACATTGGAATGTGTCAAAATATCCCACAGAAGCCTCCACTCCCGACTTTGGCTAGACTTCCAGTCATGGGAAAGTCGGGCCAGTGGGATTTTTCTTTCTTTTCGTGAAGACGCTGGTTTATTCAGGTGTAAGTTCTTCTTCCCTCAGTGAATGATGTGACACGCTCTCCACGCCGGCTCTGGTTGTAAAAGGAACGATACCCCCGTCTTCTCTCAGACCTATTTTCAGGTGTGGAGGATTTTTGGGGGTTTTTCCTCCCAGGTCCCCGAGGAGGTCCTCCTTGTTTGTTAGGTATTCTCAGTACAATCTATAAAATAGAACACAAACCAGTTATGGCAATTTCCCCCCTACTGTCCTCCAATTGGGATTTCAGCAGTGTAACATTTAATAACAATTTGAAATATTCCTACGCTTCAGAATTCTCTCCCACTGGGTTTTATGTTGGCTCCTCTATTTGCCGCAAAGTATGCCTGGGGTGGTAACTCTTTAGCTGATTGATGTGGACCCACTTTTCTTTTTTTGTCAAGTCACCCTTGGGGATGGGGATTCTGTAGGCGACTGGTGAGATTTTGTCCATAATTTCAAAAGGTCCCCGCCAGCTAGGCAAAAATGTGCGCTCTTTGGCTTGGTTCCTTTGGAAATTGTACAAGTAGACCCTGTCTCCTACTTTATATTCCTTTTTAGTTGTCTTAAGGTCATAGTGGGTCTTCATGCTGTCTGCGGATCTTTCTAGATTCCTCTGAGCATACGCAAAAGCATGTTGAAGGTGTTTTCTCAGATTCTCAACATACTCCTGAGTTTTGGAGGCATTTATCAATGCCTGCTCTTGGGTTCTACAGAGCAGATGCTGGGGTACCACCATCCTTCATCCAGTCATCAGCTCAAATGGAGACATTTTAGTTGCAGAAGAAGGGGTAGATCTGATGGCCATCAGGACAAGGGGTAATTGAATATCCCAACTTGGCCCAGAGTCTGCCACAAACATTTTTGGTATGCTCACAATGGTTTTATTGTACCTCTCAACTCCACCACTAGAGGACTGGTGGTATGCAATGTGTAGTTTCCTTTTTACCCCAAGTATCTCCCACATCTTTATCATCAGTTTGCTGGTGAAGTGACTACATCGGTCTGAGTCAATCCTTTGGGATAGTCCAAAACGCGAGAAGATGTGATTGATTATCAGGGTAGTTTCTGTTTCTGCCTTCCAATTTGGGGCTGGGAGACATTCCACCCACTTAGTAAACAAGCATGTTATGGTTAACATGTACTTGTTCCCCTAGAGGAGCGAATCACGGGCCCAATGAAATATACTTGTAAATGTGACCAAGGCAGTGTCATCCACCTCTTTTGGAGTGGAGCACGGTGTGTGAGTGATGTTGGCTGAAATTGTGCACACACAAGAGACCCCTGTTTGCCAGCCAAAGACAATCCGTAGGTGGAGTAGGGTCATGGGCACACAGTGCCTTGCCTTCTCTTCTTGTTCTTTCTTTCCGGGCCCTTGCTGTGGTGGTGGACTCGACGTGGACTTCTTCTTGACCAGCTCCAAGTAGTTACCAGGCCCATCCAGTATGGACGTTCTGCTGCCTGCCCTCCTGCTCCTGAGCGGCGCTGACTCCAACCCAGTCAACATAGCCGGTAAGTAACTTGCTCAAAGCAAGTAATGTACATAATTTATTTACCCTTCTTAGTTCGTGTTGATGCTTGTTGACTACTTGACTCCTGAATCCAGACTGATTCAATCGATTGAATAAGTGCTGCGGGCAGCCCGACTTGCCCGTGGCGCGTGCTCCTGCCTCCTGTACTTGACTTGTGGGCTGTGGCGTATGTTCAGGTGCCAGGCTTACTACTACTACGGCCCACCGCTCTGCTCGGCATTCACCAGGATTCCAATCCCGGCGGTGAAGGCTGAGCGGCAGGCAACGGGCTGGGCATGAGTGTGCGACTTGCCATTTTTGCCAATCACAATCCCACTTAAGTAAAAGTTACAGGCTGTAACTTTTACTTAAGTGGGATTGCGTACAGGAACAGGTAAGGGGATCTAGCCGCTCGATTCAATCCTGCCCGATTGAATATGCACTGCGGGCGGCCCGCACAATGTGGACTTGCCCGCGGCACGTGTTCTTTGAAGCTGCCACCGGAGGCCGGCCTGGGAGAGGACCTGTTGCTGCTGGTTCCTGGCATGGAATCTGAACTGGACTTTTGCTGAGTGTGGCAAGTGGGCTGCTCTGAGAGGGTGCTGGAGAAAGTAGTCATGGGCCAGTTGTGCTTGGTGCTTGCAAGCGCAGTTAAGGGCAGGCTGGGTGATCATGGTAGCCCTGTGTGCCTTATTGGAAGGAGCGCTGTATTGGGCCTCTGCAAGGACCTGGCCGAGGTCTGCCCTGCATCATCTGCTGGACCCTGGGGAGCAGCAGAAAGCAACAATAACGGTGGAGCCAGGGCAGAAATGATGGCGAGGTAGAATGTAGTACTATGAGGCCGCTGTTTCCACATGTTCAATGACTGTGTGTGATGGATGTTTATCACATGGTCAGGTCACGAATTTGCCATATCACTGAAGTCTTCCCCAACTGTGTTTATGGGTGCTAGTGCTGCAATGACTGTGTCGGGTTCTCCAACCTTTAGTGGGAGTTGTAAGTGGGATGGTATTGTTGATAATGTGGCTGCAAACGTTCCTGCGGAACAGATTGGCAAGGACAACTGGTCCAATATGATGAACATGGCAGAGCACTGGAAAAGGGTGAGCAGTGGTGGGTTTCTCAGATTTTGAGGGCAGACCCAAGTCTCAGGGTGGGAGATGCTGGGACTTGATGGGTGGCCTTGAGGAGGCCACCCCAGATTTGCTGCAGTTAATTGTGGACATTAGGTTATTAGCATTTTGCAGATTTGGGATGGAAAAGTTGTTAGTAAAATATTAATTCATTTGGAGTGCTCAACTCTATAGCATGGTTATAAAAAGAGATCATCTCATGGAACAATGCAGTCTATATTGTTGTGATTGAATGTTATTTGATATGATATGATAGGTTATTTATAACGTGCTTGATACCCAAAAGTTTATAAGCGTGGACCCGGGGATTGACCCTATGTTGCTCCATGTTGTCTTGATTTCAAGGTGAGTACATTGCCCCCGAGACAATTTGCCAATTTTGACTGAAACGTGTTGGCCTGTGTTCACCTAAGTGTGGTGTGTGATACGTAGTGGCTGGGAGTCTAGGAATTTCATCTGTATATTGCTTTATTGTAGGAAAAAGATGGTCCTTCTACCACAGCACTGCTATGATTTCTGGTCACCTTATAGACAAACGCATCACCCCTTGTAATTATGGACCTTTCAGCAAGAAGCAGACGCCCGGCCGATGTAGACAAAGATATGCTCACTTTATTAATTCTTATCTTTATGTAAAGTAAATGTACGTAGGGAGACAGTACCCTGATAACTTCCGCACGAATCCTGGGGCGTCGTTTTGCTTCCCATCACACGATGGAGACATATTTACTACATCTCCCAAACTGCTGCACCCACCATTGTTTTGTAGGGATAAGGAAGGCAACCCAACTCAAGAGCAATAGATGTTGTGGTATGTGACTCCCTCTGGCCCATCCTATATGTCTTTCAGATGTGCACATTTGAGTTATTATTATTTATTATTAGGGTATTTATTGAGCGCTGACCTAGCTTCAGGAAGCAGCAGAGTGATTTACAGTCACAGGGGTAAGACCACTGTAAGGGAAGCAGAATAATAGGAAGTGGTGATGGTGCACACTTGGCACAAGCAACCAGTGAAGGAGACAGTTGGGTGCAGATCACTGAGTCTCAGGTAGGGTGGCAGTTCAGGGTATGTGGACTGAGTGGACATTTACAAACGCTTTTCACTACTCCCAGTTAAGCTACAAGGTTTTGGGGAAATTGTACTCTGAAGGGATAACAGTGGTTATTCTGTCGGGGGTTTAGTGAATAGCATATTTACTATTTGGGCAAATACTGATAACATGAGCAAGTATTCACCTGTGCACTGATAACTGAAGTTTGAAGATTGATAACATATTTTAAAAAATAATCTCCACACGTGTGGATTGTACGCCCATGGTTGAATCCTGTGATCCATACCCACATTCCGAGCAACCGTGAGGCTGCTCGCTCCAGAACCGTCTTTTCCACACATCCTGCTGCTTCGCCATCCCTCCTGTACCTAGTCGTTCACCCCCACACCTCCCCGCCCCACTTACCTTATATCTCTGCAGCACTGCCCACTGCCGCCACATCCCAGGCCACGTGGAACCGTGCCTTCCAGCTCCATGGTGGCCATTTTAGGTAAGTATTTTGTTTAAATGAACAGGACGCGGTGAGTGTGTCCTGTTCATTCAAACAAAATAGAGTTCTGTCAGCACTCCAGGTTTTGGGATTGAAAACCTGGGGTGCTAATAGCAGTAAAACTCGATTTGGCAGGCCAGATCGGGTGGTAACAGCCCGGGCCAAGGTTATTGGCACGAGCACATAAGGATGACAGTGAGGTGCAGATCACACCAGGAAAGAACTTCAATAATCGCCAGAGAGCATTGGCTAAAGTCGGACATCAGTTAATTATGCAGAGCTGTGACATTAAGGCACTCAGTTAAAATAAAGCTAATGCTGGAGGAGCAGAATCACCCCCCAATGCCTGAAAAGAGGGCATGTGCCTCATAATCCATTGCTCCTATCCCTATGGTAGATGGGAGCACAGAATCTAAATCAATATGAGGGAGAATGCTCATGTGCAGTAAGATGCTATACCAGCTTCCTTTTTTGGAAGGTAAAGAAAGTTTCAGTATAGTTTGCAGACCTTTACACATTGAGGAGTTTTCTTCACTCTCCTCACTTGTCCATTTCCTTCCCCTCTTTCATTCTGCCTTTCTTCAAATCTCTTTTTGGTTCTCTGTTTGATGAACTGGTCTATTGGTGTTCTTTAATGTCTCTTTTACTTTCTTTTGATACTAGATGGCTTTGGTTAATCATGTTGCATGGTGTATCATTTTGGGTATTTTGATGGGTACCTTGTGTAGATTCTTGGTAGTCCTGATAGTTGGGTTGGGGACAGAAGTCTTTAGGCTTATCTGTGCTATTTCGGATGCTACTATGGGGAGGCCTTTAGTCACATGTTCTGAACAAGGTGATGCACCTGCACTCCATTTTTCATCTCTTCCTAAGTTAATTGCACTGCTGGCTATTTCTTGTAGAATTCAGGGCAGACTGTATTTGGATACCATGCCTCTGGGTTTGGTGATCATTTTGACTTTCACCAAACCCACCTTACAAAAAGGGGTGAGATACTGCAGCATTGCGATCATTAAATGTCACCTACTGCAGACTTGTGCCACTTCTACTCTCATTCGTATGGCAGCGAGTATAGGAATTTCATTGGAAGATTTTTTAATATTCAATGCCGGATTCAATCTCGGATTTGGCGTGTCCCCTAATGAGTTGAAAATTGCTCCCTCCCCTACTGGAGTGCACCATGACTCTGCGGCAATGGCCAATTTGATCAATTTTGCACCATCTTCCTAGTTGCTGAATGCCAGGCAAAGACAGTCTTCAGTAATCTATGCTTTTTCTCAACCTGGCCTTTTCCCCTGGGATGGTAGAGTCCTAGTGCATTCTAAGTATGCAAAAAGGGGGGATAGCAGGTGTTGTGGGCTGCTCTGGCTCAATCGTGATAATTATACAAGAGACGTGATTATCAGCTGCAGCTTAAGGCACTGTTAGTCTATCCCCTGCCTAGTATATTATACATGTTACAACATGGTGCCAGAATCAAAGTGCTGATACAAATGTATGAACTTGGGACCAATTAATGGATATAAAGAGTTACAATGGTGTAAACTAAATGAGATCATACAACAAACGCATTACCAGTCACCAGCTTCCTCTTCAAGCACACATTCTAAAATATTAATTGGGACTCACTTGCCAACTGTGTTGTTCCCTTATACTGTGTATGTAACATTGCACAATGTTTGCTGATCTAGCCTATGTATGACCTACTGCGAGGTGGTCACCCCATGTTAACTTACCTTAAGTTATGTTGTGTTTATAAGACCAATATTGTCCTAGATTATGTTATGTTTGGCGTGTTAAGATGTATTAGGTTGTCTATTTGATGTCATGTTTGTTATACTAGGTTGTTTGTTTGGTCATGTTAAGTCACACCCTGTCACGTTAAGTTATGCGTCTAAGCTCTAATAGCTTTTTCGAGCAGGGAATCCATTCCATGGCAGGGTGTTCTGTGACAATGTTAACTCTCTCATTCACTCCTGAAACCATTCTCAAACTACTGGTTTCAGCCTATGTTGCCCTTTCTCATATCTTGATTTCTCTTTATAGACCATCCAAAACACCTTCCGTGAACAAATCCAACCAGTCTGGGTTAATTGCAGAACCAAAAACATCGGACTTCAACCTGCATAGTGAATTTTCCAGAACAGATAGTTAATAGCAGTTACCAGAATCCAGAACGACAAGCCAGGTGAGCCACCACAAGTCTTATGTAGGGTTGGGTGCGCAGCTTTAAAATAAAAGTGGGGGGAAAATCAGATGAACAGTACAGAGTAAAGAATGGTATCTATGGTTCGCTGAGAGGGCGGCATGCATGGAAGACACATAATTTGAAAACACCTTTGAAACCTCAGAATGCCTTCTTTGTTTCCCATTACTCCCAGTGCTTTGGAGGGGGTAGGGCGATGCAGTCAGAAAAATCAAAGTGCATTTCACCTCCCCCTTTGTAAAAATAATGTTTTGTAAAAATGATTTTTAGAACAGTATTAACAGAACAAACTTGCCTCATTTCTCCAACAAGCACAAATGCACAAATACTGGCTGAGTCTCAATTGCTAATGGGCATGTATGCTAACTCCTGCAAATAACATCTGTAATAGACCCAACCAACTGAGCTGTACTGGTCAATGATAAGTACAGCTGAGTTGGGTATTTAATTGCAGGTGTTATCTGTGCCTAGTACCGAAAAATTATACTTCTGTGTTTTGAAAGAGCAAACCTTTGAACAATTACTACATGATCCCATATGAATATGTACATAATATTTTGCTCATTAACAGGTGTCACTGTTGCTGAAAATGAATTTGATGGTTCAATTGCTCACAAAACCATTTTCCGGACTCACGCACAGTGAAACTGGAGGTGAAATGACTAGGGCCTGATCGACCGGATTTAAAAATTCAACAGTCCGCTAAAGATAGGGGAAAGGCCTACACACGCACATTTTCCATGGTTTGGTATGAAAAGAAGACATGGCTCACTGCTAGTGTTGCTAAGCAGTCTTTGTTCTTCTTCCCCTGCCTGCTGTTTGGAGGTGAAACGGCCTGGACGAAAACAGGAGTCACTGACTTAAAGCATTAGTCAGAAAAAAGGAAGAGACACAAATCGTGCAAATCTCATATTGAGAATATATCACAGCTGCGCATGTTGGAAAGTGTAAACATTGCAACACAGTTGGACGACGCCTATCGCCAGAGCATGATGAAGCATAATGAGGATGTGGATAAAAACCGCTACATCTTGTCCAAGTTAATCGACTGTGTGCATTTTTGTGGTACATTTGAATTGAAGATTCTTTGAATCCTGGTATATTTAGAGGCCTGGTGGATTTTGTATCATGCATAGACAGTGCAATGGAACTGCATTTAAAGAATGCAACAGTATTCAAGGACACTTCAAAAACAATTCAGAATGAGCTGCTGGATTGCATACTCACTGTCACCAGAGAGATCATTATAGAGCAGTTAAAACACACAGATTATGTGGCTATTCAGGCAGATGATACAACTGATGTGTCCACTAAGACTCAGTCTGTGCTAGTCTATTGCTACCTTGATGAACGATACAGAATTGTTAAAAGGTTTTATGGATTTACTCATCTGAAAGACTCTAGTGAACAGTCCATTGCTACTGCCATAATGGAAAAATGGTAGCTACCTTAGAGGGTGCTTTTCGTTCTGTTCTGCAGATGCGGCAGTCTGTGGGAAAGCAGGAGATGAGATCTGGATGCACTGCAGGTAAGGTCTTCGATGCTTAAATAACTCCTGTTATTCTCTGTTTGCAGGTGCCGATGGATGGAAGACTCTGGATGGGCGTGGCAGAAGGAAGCAAGAACTGATCTGACACAGTGAGCGTTACGCTGCAGGAGTGCAGAATAGCGAGAAGTGTGTTCAGATTGTTGGGTGCGGTTTAAATAGCCTTGCATGTAGTTCCAAGAAAATAGTCCTCCTCTCCATATCCCTTCTCGCAGGTAAAGTAGTTCCAGGCCACACCCTGAACTGAATGGCTCAGCCTCTCAGAGCCAAGTTAATGGACCATGTAACTAGCACCTCCATGAGCCTGGCGCCAGCGGCGCTAGGACTGAGTCCAGGTGAGCCTGGCTGGGGCCTGATAAGCCCTCAAGGGGGCCAAAGTCTGGGATGGCCCCACCAGTTTCAGGGTTTTGGGTGCCTGCATCATGACAGCATTCCCCGCCTGTGCCCCCCTAATGGCTGATCCTGTCCTGGTTTGTTTGGGTGATTACGGTGGAACCTTTTGAATAACCGTGGAGCATGTACATTCTCGCTAGGTTCCCATGATCTTTCATGCGGTCCGTACCCTTTCCAGTGTGTCAAGTAAAAGATTGATTTGGTGATTTTTGAGTCCAGAATCTCTTTAACCCCGAACTCGGGTTCTCCGTTCACTGTGACCAGTTTCGGTGGTTTCACAACTCGTGCTCCAGGTTGCACCGGTTTCAAAAGTGAGACGTGGAACACTGGATGAATTCTCATGTGGAGGGGTAAGTCCAATTTCATAGCCACTGGATTGATTATGGCCTTGATGGTATATGGACCCAAATATCTGGGATTGAAGGTACGAGGCCTTTTAACGGGTATGTGCTTTGACGCCAACCAGACTTCATCCCTAACCTGATAACTTGGAGCTTCACTTCTATGTGCGTCGGCTGATTTCTTGTACCTTTCCTTAGCCTGCCTTAGATGATCTGTTGCTTGTTCGAAGGCTTGGGAGATGGTAGAGTGCAAACTTTTCACAGCTGGCATTTCCAGAAGTTGTGGCTGCTCAAGGTTGGAAGTTCGTGGGAGTAACCCGTAGATTGTATAGAAGGGACTTGACCTGTGCTGGAATGGAGTGAGTTGTTATAGGCATACTCGGTGATCCATAAAACATCCTTCCAGCTGCCTTCAGTTTGATGTAACATGCACCTGATATATTGCTCCAAGGCCTGGTTTGTTCTCTCTGTTTGACCATTGGTTTGGGGATGGTGCCTGGTGGAAAGTCTTACGTCGATTTGAGCTAACTCGCAACACTTCGTCCAGAAGCATGAGATAAACTGGCTGCCACGGTCTGAGATCAGAATGGAAGGGAATCCATGAATTCGGACAATCTGTTCCAGAAATTCTTTAGCCAGAATTGAAGCAGAGGGTAGTCCTTTTAACGGGATGAAGTGGGCCATTTTTGAAAATAAATCCACCACTATTAAAATTGTGTTGAATCCATTACTCGGAGGAAGGTCTGTTATAAAATCAAGAGATAGTGTATGCCAAGGCGTTGGTGGAATGTCTAATGGCTGAAGCAGGCCTGGTGATTTTTTCTTTTGGGCCTTGTTTTGAGCGCAAACTCCACAGGATAGCACAAACTGCTTGATGTCCTTACGCCATGTTGGCCACCAAAATTGTCGTTTGACCTTGGCCTCAGTTTTTGTAATTCCAGGATGATCGTCTCCTAATGACTCATGGTAATGTGAGATGACTTTTTCCTGAAGTTCTCTGCTGGGTAGATAGAGAGGCCCTCGAAAATAGGGTAGTTGGTTAATGACCGAATGGTGAGGACTTTTGGTCGGCCAATCCTTTAGGGTGTTGGAATCCATGAGATGAGAGATACTCTCTTGAACATCTTCTAATGTTAGAGACGTAGTAATCCCAAGAATCTTCTCACCAGGAATGATAGGCACTGGGTCGGGATTGGCGTTTTCCTCGTCTACTCCTATATGGGACAGTGCGTCTGCCTTGCCATTTCAACAGCCAGGTCGGTAGGTAATTACAAAGTCAAACTCCGCAAAAAATAATGCCCATCGGAGTTGACGAGATGATTGGGCTTTTGCCATCTTCAAGTACTGTAAATTGCGATGATCGGTAATTACTGTGATGGTGTGTCTAGCTCCGAGAAGGTAATGTCGCCAAGCTTTGAAGGCCGTCTTGATGGCTAACGGTTCCTTGTCCGCAATCGCATAGTTCAGCTCGGGAGCTGTAAATTTCTGTGACCAAAAGGCTACCGGGTGCAGTTGACCAGTTTCGGGATCCCTTTGTGAAAGGACTGCGCCCATTGCCAAACTGAAAGCATCCGTTTCGACCACGTACGGTAGATCTGGACGAGGGTGTTTCAAGATCGGGGCTGAGATGAATCTTTGTTTTAGTTCCTGGAAGGCTTTCTCAGCTTCTTCGGACCATTGAAAACGCTTGTTTTTGCGCAACAGAGTGGTGATGGGGTGCACTAGTTGCGAGAATCCTGGAATGAAGCGCTGATAGAAGTTTGCAAATCCGACCATACTCTGAACTCCTTTAATCGAGGTTGGCGACGGCCAGTTGAGAATGGCATCCAACTTTCGTGAATCCATGCACACACCGTGAGGGGTTAGAACAAATCCGAGGAACTCAACCTCAGTAACATGGAAAAAACATTTCTCCAACTTTGCAAATAGCTTGTGTTGTCGAAGGTTGTCCAAAACTGCTCGGACATGTTTCACATGTTCTTGCTCTGAACGGGAGTATACCAGAATGTCGTCGATGTATACTACAACATACACATCAATCATTTCTCGCAAAACATCGTTCATTAAATATTGGAACACCGCTGGGGCGTTGCAAAGGTGAAAAGGCATCACCTGGTATTCAAATAGCCCGTATTAGGTGCGTAAAGCGGTTTTCCATTCGTCCCCTTTCCTGATCCGCACCAGGTGGTAAACTCTGCGGAGCTCTAACTTGGTGTAAATCCGGGCATCTTTAACTTGATCCAATAGGTCAGGAATCAAAGGCAACGGGTAACGGTTTTTAACAGTGACCTGATTCAATGTGCTGTAGTCGATGCAAGTCCTAAGGTCACCTTCCTTTTTAGGCACGAAGAATAACGGTGAAGCCGCCGGGGACTTGGATGGGCGGATGAAACCGTTAGCTAGATACTGGTCTAAATATTTTCTGAAATGCACGTTCCCGGGTTCTGTGAGAGCATAGTTTCGACCGCACGGAATCAGTGCTCCTGGTACTAGGTCGATCTGGTCTCCTATCCCTTTCGGCCTTGGTTAATGGCCCCCGTACTTCCCCGATTTGCATGGGTTCTGACACATCGGTGGTCCTGGAGGCATTTTCCTTGGGGTGCATGAATACTCTAGAATCAATTCTAGTACGATCTGCCTTATGGTTCTGCAGTCTGTGATCTAGCTGGACTACCAAGTCTATGAACTCAGCACAGTCCCTGGGTGGGTTCACCACTTGAGCTAAAACGTCCTTTAACTCCCCTCTCAGACCACGGTAAAAAAGCATTGTTCTCTTGTCGTCCGGCCAATCAGTTTCCACAACCAGTCTGTTGAAGGTTGCAATGTATGTTAACAAATCCTGATTGCCCTGACGCAAAGACAAGAGCTCATTATCTAATGCCTGACCTTGACAACGCCGGGCAAACAGCTTCTCCATATCCAATTGTAATCTTTGGAAGTCTCGCAAAATGGGATCATCCCAACTGACCAGCGGTACAGACCAGTCAGCAGCACTGCCGCTAAGATATGAAAGTACAAAAGCCACTTTGGACTGGTCGTTTGGAAAGGCTCCTGGCCTGCATAGAAAATGTAGACGGCACTGGTTCATAAACACTGCATACCTTTTCGGATCCCCAGAAAATCGTTCTGGGGGTGCCAAGGGTGCAGCTCCTGGGAGGACCACCTGAACTGGACTGCTTGATGCGGGGGGTACCGCTGACCCCACCCCGGGTAGCGGCGTCTGCCCCGCCTGTGACTGGAGCAGCTGTCTGGCGAGATCGTCGGTGCGCTCCTTGGCTACAATCAGTTCTCTTCGTAAGGCATTGGTTTCCTGTGTAGCCGAATGGACCTCGGCCCTGAGTTCCCCCAAAAGCTGAGCTAGCTGATCAGTTTCTGAGGTTTCCATGACGCCCAGGTAGAGAATTTTGGGTAGGCTTTGCGTTCTGTCACGCTCACCTGGTCTCCACGGGGCCGTGCTCGTGTGCGTAGGGTGTTGTCTGTCCTGATGCTGCTCTGCTTGGCTGGTGATGCTAGCTTGCGTCTCCCCTTAGTCCTTGCTTCAGGAGATGTTAGCCTGCAAGTCGAAACAAGATATTAGCTACCGAAGGGAGCTGGTCAGTGGTTTCACCTCCTTCCGGTCTATCTTTCACTTCTTCTGGCTCACCTCTGTTTCTTAATGGGCGAGCTCTCCGTCCTGCACACTCTGGCAGGGGCGCGGTTCACAGTCTTTCCTGGATCGAGTTACATCACTTATCCGAAGGAAGTTGCTGAAGTAGAGGCCTGGTAGTAAGCAGGTAAGTCTCTATTCCAATAACTGCTTGGAATGACTGCCTTTAAGTCTTTCTGTTCAAGATAACTAATGTCTGTTATTGTCTTACAGGTGCGACGTTAAGCGACCTTCGGATGATGGATGACCCTCCTGACAATGATGCTCAGGATTCCTGCCGGTAAGTATTGCGCGGTGCTGGGCGTGCGAATGTTCACCTCTGTAGCCTTCCTTTGCTACGTGCGACTAACCTGTTTGTCTTTTTCTGTTCAGCAGGTACAGTGCGAGGAAGAAGAATAGAAGATCCGTGCAGCGGTGTCGAGCTGCGGCGCGCTGCTGAGTGAAGAACTGTCCGATGAAGTTCCTGGAGTGGGCCGATCAGGTGAGTAGCTTCCCGAGACGGTGCTTTTCGTTCTGTTCTGCAGATGCGGCGGTCCGTGGGAAAGCAGGAGATGAGATCTGGATGCACTGCAGGTAAGGCCTTCGATGCTTAAATAACTCCTGTTTTTCTCTGTTCGCAGGTGCCGATGGATGGAAGACTCTGTACAGGCGTGGCAGAAGGAAGCAAGAACTGATCTGACACAGTGAGCGTTACGCTGCAGGAGTGCAGAATAACGCGAAGCGTGTTCAGATTGTTGGGTGCGGTTTAAATAGCCTTGCAAGTAGTTCCAAGAAAATAGTCCTCTTCTCCGTATCCCTTCTCTCAGGTAAAGTAGTTCCAGGCCACACCCTGAACTGAATGGCTCAGCCTCTCAGAGCCAAGTTAATGGACCATGTAACTAACACCTCCATGAGCCTGGCGCTAGCGGCGCCAGGACTGAGTCCAGGTGAGCCTGGCTGGGGCCTGATAACCCTCACGGGGGCCAAAGTCTGGGATGGCCCCACCAGTTTCAGAGTTTTGGGTGCCTGCACCATGACAGCCCTCCCCTCTCCTGGATTGGGCTGTCTGGGCTCAGGAAAGTGGGGAAAGAAAGGAGGGTTGTTTTGCAGGTTGAAGTTTTGAGGGTACCGGGGAAAGAAACTCAACCCGGCATTTGGGGGATTACTGCCCTCCTGGGGAAAGTTAGGAGGGAAGTTCCCTGGGTTGGTACCTGCCTGGTTGGATCACCCCTTGGGTTGGGGGAGTCACACAAACCCCAAGATGGGTTTGTTGCCCTTGTATGTGTTGGGTGTGTTGCTAATGTAATCAGGGGAGTTGGGGGTCCCATTTGTGGGATTACCTCCCTGAATACCTGTCTGGGATTGGCCCAAGGGCCTTCTGGTGCTTTGGCTGGATGGATTCTGTACAGGTATATTTTTAAGGCCCCCCCATCTCCAGATCTAAAATGGGGGAAACCTTCACCTCCGCCACCTTAGCAGCAGCAGGGGCGTTGGCTGGTTTGGGGTTTTTATTGGTGTTCTTCTTATCTACAGGTTTCTGCACCTCATAAATATGGGTCGCCTGTTCTATGACCCAGTCCAGCGATCTCTTCTCGTGACAGTCTCTCACCAGCTGAGTCATGATGTATTTGGGGAGTGCATGAGAGAAGGTGTTGTGAACTCCCTACTATCTGTGAGAACCCTCTTGGTGGTCTGCGCAAAGGCACGCTTGAGTTCCTGCACAAATTCTCGTGGGGCCTGATCTTCCCCACATTGTAGATTGTAGGCCACCTTGCGGGCCTCTTGTGGGTTGCTATGGACAGAGAAGTGTTTTAAGATTTTGAGTGGTTCTGATCCTCCAGTCCCGGAAAGAAGCTGGAGTACTTAGGGGAGAATGTCCATTTTACATATTGGATGCAATTCTTACTATCTTTCAGATGAAAAGTGTCCATCATCCGTTCGTATAATTTAAGGTGTTCCCAGACTGAATATTTGGCATTTTTATGCTAGGGAGTTATAACACTCCTAATGGCCTTGATCTACTTTAGGGGATCTTTTTGCATAGCCCTCTTGATTTTGTTTGCCTTTTTGGTCTTAGTCACCCGGGTCCACTCATCCTCTGACACAGAGGCACTACTACTGGAGGTGGCTATCTGATCCTCTAGGCACTCCCTGATTCTGGGAGCTTGAGAAGGGCTTGCAGAATGTGGAGGCCTAGTTCCCTATTCCTGTGGTGTTCAGAAGAGTCTTCTGACTCTCCCCTGCTCCCAGGGTTGGCAGAGTACCCCCCCGTCCACTGCCCTAGCCGGGAAGAGGTCTTTAGGCTACTCTTTTTGGGCTTTATTTCCTGGAGTTCCCCACCAAATTTAACAAACTGATCTTTTGGAAGGCCGTAGTTTTGTGGACCCAGTTCCCTGACTCTCCTCTCATAGGAGTCTTCCTGATCAGAGATGTTAGCCCTAACATTTGGGGATCTGTACATAGACGCCTGTCCATCAATTTCTGGGAGGCGCCGATTCGTCATTCCCATTTTACCAATTCTGTTGAAGTCGCCCATGCCCATGACATAGCCGACCTAATCACTGAAGGTAATCTTCATTTACTCGCGATTACTGAGACCTGGCTACATAATGCCGCAGGACCCTTGCTTATGTTAGCCATCCCTGATGATTACATGATAGTCATACAAGACCGAGAAGGTGCAAGAGGTGGTGGTATCACCATAATCGCTAAAACGAGCCTCGCCCTCAGAGTAGTCCCCGCCCAATCGCTTCAATCTCGTGAAAACTTATCTACCAAATTCCAGATAAATAATAATCATTCACTCACTATTCACCTACTATACAGACCTCCAGGCCCGTTAGGCACATTTGAAGAGGATCTCCATAACCTACTTACCAACAATCTCAAGCCTTGCTCTCAACTAATCCTTCTTGGGGACTTTAACTTAGGTTTCCATGACAGCACGGATACCAATACCTTAGTGACAGCCAACATGATTCACGCACTAGGCTTAACTCAAAAAGTTGACAAGCCCACACACCTGAAGGGGAGAACGTTAGATTGGATAGCAGACTGCAACTGCTCAGTCACTATTTCTTCCATAATGCCCTTACCCTGGACAGACCACTCATTGGTGTCCTTTAACTTAGCCACCGCCAGACCCAACACCATGGCCCCTCTACTAGCACCTCCTTGCTTAACCAGAAATAAAAAATGCATCACTGCAGAGAAAGTCATCCCAGCTATATTACCCACCCTCAACGAAAATCTAGATCGTAGAACCTTAGTGAAAGAATTCAATAATATTATGCTCTCTACTCTAGATAAACTGGCACCTCTTAAACTTAGATCAAGCAAACCCAAAGCTCATCTAAACAAATGGTTTACACCACAGCTAAGAGACCTACGTACCCTGAAAAGAAAAAGCGAAACCACTTGGAGGCTCTGCCCTTCAGTTGACAACAAAACCAAATTAACCTCTCTCTCCTCGTTATACAAAAAAGAAGTTTGCCAGGCAAAACGCAACTCGTATAACTATCGTATAGCCAAATCTAATTCTAGCATGAGAGTGCTCTTTTCCATCCTAAAGGAACTCGAGTCCCCTATCGCCACACAGGATACCTCCACCAAGGATAAATCCTGGTTTTCAGATATCCAACTAGCCCTAGCAAATAAAATTATCACACTCCAAAATAAAATTCAGCAAAAAAAAGAAATGCTTAAAATTCAGGACTCGCCTAAAATGCCTCACACCAATAATTTATTGGTGCATGGCAATTCCTTCCACTTCTCCAAAATGACCACCTTGGAAGTAGAAAAAATTATTCTTTCACTTAAACCTTCCAATTGTAAAGGTGACATCTGCCCGGCGCAACTAATAAAGGACGCTGCCAGAGAACTATCTCCCTTTATCACCAAATTGATTAATTCCTCCTTTGTATCAGGCACCATCCCGGCCAACCTTAAACAGTCCTGGGTGCTCCCCCTCCTCAGAATGCAGACCTTAGACCCCCTCATCCCTACTAATTACCGCCCCATCACTACAGTACCGTTTCTTCTCAAGATACTTGACAAAGCTGCATATAACCAAATTCAAAAACATCTTGAACTACATAACCTTTTAGGAGTGTGACAATCGGGCTTCCGTCCGTTACATGGAACAGAAACTGCCCTAATTGATTTGAAATCCCAAATCGATGAGCTGAGGGACAAAGGTAGGACAGTACTCCTGCTACTCCTGGACCTCACAGCCGCATTCGATTTAGTGGATCATAAAGTCCTTTGTAGTCATCTGGATTCTGCCACACACCTTTCCCTGGAAGCCATTAAATGGATTGAGTAATTCTTGAGTGAAAGAACCATGAGAGTCTTCTCTCCCTCAGCAGCGGCAGATCCCACCCCCATCTCATGTGGTGTCCCCAAGGGCTCTTGTGTCTCCCCAACTCTATACAACATCTTCACCAAGCCCCTGTTTGATGATCTGGACCATCTCGGTATCACCTACACTAATTATGCAGATGATACACAGATCCTCCTCCCGCTTTCTGGGGATCATGCAAAAGACACAGAATTGGTGAACAAGGTATACCTTATCATCCATGCATGGATGGCCACTCACGGCCTTTGTCTAAACGATGATAAGACAGAGTTGATTATCCTGGGTACCCAAGCCAATATAAAAAAACTAGGCCAGGAATTCTCCTCCTTCAATATGGACGGGAATATCATCCAAGTGTCCAAGGATGTAAAAACCCTTGGATTCTATCTTGATTCCACCTTATCACTTGATAAACAGGTAAAAACCTTGGCCTCCTCCACGGCTTACACCTGCAAATTGATAAGAGCTGGTAAACCATTCCTTTCCAATAATAGCTGCTTAATCTTGGCCAGAGCCTTAATACTCTCCAGAATTGATTACTGCAATGCACTATATTCAGGAGGTAATAAAACAATAATTCAAAGATTACAAATATTACAAAATAATGCCCTGAGAGCAGCACTAGGTATAAATAAAAGAACCCATATCTCCTCCACTAGATGCCATCACAAATGGCTGACCACTGACAATACAATACAACTCAAGATGCTATCTCTGACCCACAAAGCCCTTAACAACTCCGCCCCTAGATACTTGATTGACAAATTCCATAGGCGAACATCTATCAGACTGACCAGAGCTGTCAACGCCAACTGCTTGAGAATACCTAACCTCAGACTCACCACGATCGGAGGAAATAGCTTCCCTGTAAAGGCTGCAAAAACCTGGAATTCACTGCCACAAGACTTAAGAGTGGATTTGCCCTACCTCCGTTTCAGAAAAAATGTTATTCAGCTCCTAACCTCTACTGACCTCAGCTGAACTGTCATCCACATCCCACTGTAATCATTTGCATCTATCTCAACTGTATATTGTATGCAATTCCAATTTGACCATTCCTTGTACATTGTATATTATGTAATTATTTGTGATTTCAGGCCATTATTGTAACCATGTAAGCGTCACATTTTCTTATCACTGTGCCCTGCTACCCCAGGGTCTGGCGCGCATAAAAAGTGAATAAAACAAACAAACAAACAAACAAGTCTACCATCCCCATGGCTTCTGGTTCACATGCAGCAGTAGACATGAAGGCGGCAGAGTTCATGGTACTGAAGGGGTAAGAGTCACTAAGTACAGGGGTCCTGACGTTAGAATCAGGGGTTGCTCTGTTCCTCTCTACCTTTTCTCTTTCAGCCCCTATTCCTTGGTGCTGTGCAAAAATCTGAGCCTTTTGTTCGTCTATCAAGGTCTTCCTGGTCTCAATGATTCGTTCTTGCATTGCTATCTGTTGGAGGAGCCTATCAGTCTTTTCACAGAGAGCCTCATTGTCTCTCTCTGCTTCCTGCCTGGTCTGAGAATACTGGGCCAATTTCTGCTGCAGGAGACTCACCTCCTGAATTTTAGCATCATTGGTTTGGGTGTTCTTTTCCATTGCATCCTCCACACATCAGAAGTGTTCTAGTAGCTTCTCATATTCTGTTTTTACTTCATTGAGCTCCTGGAGGGCCAGCTCGCTTCCCTCTAACTCTGTTTTTAATTGGCTTACCTCCTGACTTTGGGTGCCCCTCTGTTCAGCCAGGTCGTCCCTTTGTTTTTTAAATGCATGGGATTTCTGGCGCTCCTCATCAAATTCCTCCTGAGAGTGGAGGTCTTTAATAATTAATTTATTATTTTCCTCTTTTAATTTGTTTAACTGGTTTTGTAGGATAACCACCTGTTCTTCACAGACTCTATTAAAAGTTAATCGTTACGCCAGCTTCTGTTGACTTTGTTGCAGAGAGTCCATCCTTTCCTGACACTCCTCTTTTAGTGTCTGTAATTGGGTATCTTGCTCTGCCTTCTCTTGCTGTAGGAGAGCCAGATCTTCTCTTAATTTTGTAACATACTGTCTAGATTCTGTCTCTAATTCCTGGCTCTTCTGTAGCCTGTGTCCTGCAGCGTCTAGATCATTCTGGATTTTCTCTAGTGTTACCACTTGATTCTTTGCCAGAACTATGTTTTCAGCATGCTTTTCCTGCATTACTCCTTTGTGGAGGTATAGGTAGACCCCTATTCTGGCAATTTTACTCTGGTCCTCTTTCACTTTTGAGGCCATGTACAGTTCACTCAGAGCTTGGGGTAATGGGCCCTTGTCCTGCCATATATCCAGGTCCATGGCAGTGACCTGTTCTTTGATTTCCTGCATCTAGTCATGTTCATTCTGTTCTGGCCACTCACCCCTGACAAAAAGTTTGTGCACGAGGTGCACCCTTGCCATATTGATTTCTACTGGGATCGCCATTTTGGAAATATCAATTTCTTCATGAATTATTTCAGGGTTGATTTACTTTTACTTTTACAAACAGGCCAGGTTTTGGAGTATTTGTTTTGAGAGGTGCTTGTACAGTGTAGCACAGCACACCAACTCAGCATGGTGCCTCTACCCTGCAGGCTAGTCTGCTGCACTAGACTGTCACGGGTGGTAACTCGAACTCAAAATCATGGCACAAGCCCCCAAATCTGTTAAGGATTTCAAACAGGCAATACACCCGGGTCTCAGCCTAGCATGCAGTGCACAGATGAAATACTTATTTTATTACGTCTATAGGTTCAATATTCTGAGTGATATACCACTCATATCACACCCTTTCTCAAAATACCCCAAGGTCACAATGAACCAGGAATCAGGCTGGTTGGTAAAGGTAATATGTATTTATTTATTTATTTAAAATTCAAATCAAACATATGTTTTAATATATGGAGCAATCACCAATGTGGTGACAAAACAAATAAGAAAGTAGGTAATGCAGTTGAATTCAATTTTTAGCAACACAGAATATAAAACAAAGAGGAAAGAACAGTTTTGGCTTGTTGGAAAGATAGCGTTTTAGTTAAGATTCCGCAATGCAAATTTCTCAACTCACAACTAAGCAATTCTACACAGATGCAAGGAAGCAGCAGGTATTCAGGAATAAAGAACAATGTACAGGATTTGAATACAACTTTCCCTCCCCAAACAAGAGAGAAAAGCGGTTTGGAAATCTTACACTTTTAAAATGACATTCGAAAATGGCTAAGCAAAACAATGAAAAGTGGCAAAAGTCCTTAAATCAATATAAATCTCTATGGGAGCAACATGGGAAAATGCTAACAATCATAAGCTTTAGTATGAGCAAAATTACACACTTAAAGGAAGTTTGTGAATAATTGAAATTGAAAATCACATGTGTAACACTTTGCACAAATGCAAATTCCCGCCTAAAATTCACTAAAAGGTTTTTAAGAAAATGTTTGTGCTGGGATGTAGCTACAGGTCTTATGTATAGGTCGGAGTTGAAATGAAGTTTCTAGCTATTAAATTGAGGACGTTATGCAAGCTTGAAAGAGAGGTGTTTTTAGAAAAAGAGCATAGAAAACAGAACATCGGTTTTAAAATGACAGGTTAATGTTACTTAAACTAAATTTAATAGCTAAGAAAAAGAAGAATGCCACTCGTGAATCTCCACAGTTACACACGGCCGCGTGTAACCCTTCACATGGTGGATACCCCGTTTTCTTTATGGGAATTACTTTATTTTACCCAAATCACTAATGGCTTATGTCTAGTATAATAAAAATGAAGAGAACATCGGCGCTGACACTAGGAATTACAAACAGGGTTGCAAGAATGGTCTGACAATATTATACGTTCTTAAGGTAAAGATAGGATGGTTGAGATATTGGGATGGGACAAGGCAAGGCTAAATATGCTATGGTTTACTATGATTCCTAGTGATACTTACAGTCCACTTTAAATTAAGATTTTGGAACGTCAGGGACTCTGGTCATCACACAAATCGGGTCTAAAGGACAGCAAGGCCCATCTGGTGGAATTAGGTCAGCTGGGTGGTTCTGGTCACCTGGACTGGCACCTCGTACTGGACTGCACTGGACTGCGCTGGTTACTGGAGACCAGAGATCAGTCAGATGGCGAGTTTGAGTAGGCAAGCATTTAGTGGTAGCAAGCCAAACTGGATCAAATTGCTACCCTTAAGTATTGGGATGGCTTCAGAATTTGGGCCTAGCTGAAAGGGAGTTCAGCAATGCAGAGGCCTTGGCTTTACAAAGAAATCTGGAATCAGGAACGAGATGGAGAATTCGGGAACAGGGCGCCACACAGAAATCAGGATGGAGTCAGGAATCAGTGTCTTTCTGTGTGTTGTGAGGTTCCCTATTTATCATGCCAAATGACATCACCAAAGTTTATGGTAGGGGCAGACTTACTACCCACACCCACAAGGCTATGATTGGGCAAGAGCACAGTTCCCACCGTGCTCTTTGCTGGTTGGATGACAGAAAGGGCTGTCATGTTTTATGATGTGATCTGGAAACCTCCCACAGTTATTGGGACCAAAATCTAACTTTCCCACTAATACACATTTATGTAGTTATGCCCTCTAAGAACATCAGATACATAAATCACATATTTCTAATCCAACTCCCAAGTAGGTTGGACCTAGTTTAATCTTTTAGTTGAATTTTGCCAATTTTAACCATGAAGGTTTTGGCCTAACATTTTCCAATTGTGTACATATAGGCACATTTACCCCTAGAATATGGGTACATAATATTATATTTGCAACATTAATAGTTTCTGCGCAATTGGTCATTCTTCATAACTTTAGTTCCTTACGCAGTAAGAAATTCTACCAAGTTTTCAAATGAGTAGCAGAAATTCAGATTTAGATGTATCTTCTTTTCACTCTTTTTCTTATTCTTTTTCTGCCAAGTTAAATGTCTTGAAGTTCAGTGGAAAATAAGCATCTTAAACCCAAACATCACATGTCCGTTTTTTTTTCTTCCCAAGTGTGAGAAAATGTCAAATCCTTTGAAGTTGAATAAGAGGCCTCTCCCTGGAGAGTGGAGCTTCCTGCCCCTCCCCTGGAAGGGTGAGTGTCCAAGTGTGCCATTGTCTTTGCCTGGGGCACAGACAAATTTCTAATGAGGTCCTTTGTCATGAGTATGCGAGGCCTCCCTGCAACAATTAGCCTTTTCTGCCAGCAGTGGAGGGGTCAACCTTTCTCTGGCTCAGAAACAACAGGGTTGTTTTTTTTTTATATGGTTGATTAACTCAGAATAGGCCTAGCTTTAAGTTCCACCAAAATCTTTCATTTAAACATAAAATTAACACAGTTTATAGGGGATTTTTTAACATTAGCAATCCTTTGACATTCTTAAAGAATGTAAGCCTTTACACAAGAACATACACGATTTTGCCTTTCATTCATGAAAAAACACATTAAATTGATCTCTTTAAATCAGATTTTCCTCTGCAGCAAATACACATTTTAGTCAGCATTTGTTCTTCCCTTGAGTGCTGGGATTGTTTGCAGCACGGATACATGTATCATTCCTTTGTTTAGAGTTTCTGTCTGCACAGCTGATTCTGATACTTGTTGCAAAGTTTAGCCAGGTTTTTCCAGTGGAAAATGAAAACAAGCGTTCCTGGGTTGCTTTTATAAAGATACTGTTGCCAGGAGCTGTCATTAAATGATGCCCGGTTCCTCTGTGCTACCCTGGATGTTCCTGGGCATTGCATGTCCCTTTTAATCTCAATGATTCAGTAACAATGAATGGATCGGGTGCCAAAAACCACACTTTTGAAGGTTAGGAAAAATGTTATTTTAAAAGGCATTTTCGGGTTTTCAGTACAATTCGTTCACTTTGATCCATGTTGACTGTGGTAGAGCCCACTGGTATGCTCCTGCAGTGAGAACTTTGTCCCCCCCTGACTGTGTGTTGCAGGGTGTGCAGCCTTTTCTGGTTGTGACCCAAACACAGTTTTTAAGATTGTGGCGTGCACAGAAGCGAGCACAGTCATTTTGGGCTGTTTCTTTCACCATTTCAGTACAGTGATGTAGTGAGGCACATTGGAATGGGTGAAAATATCCCACAGTCTGACCAATCTGAGGCAGTTAAACAACTGAAAAGAAGTCTTTCTGAGGCTCCTTGTTTGGCTTACCCCACAAAGAACAAGGAGTTCTTCTTGGAGACAGGATTCTCAGATACTTGTGGTATTGTACCAAAAGCGTGACAAGGTCAACAAAGTAATCTCAAATACAAGCAAGACGTTGTCCTCTGTGGAGGAAAAATTCAATGAATACGGGAAGGCACTCCTGGCCACGGTGTGGGCGTTGAAAAATGGCCACCCATTCATACAGGGGGAGCACATCATTGTCGAGACTCCTCACCAACCCTTGCTACATCTACAAATTGACAGAATCTGGGTGGGGAACGTTAGTAATTCCAGAATTACTTCTTGAATCCGGTCTATGTAAGGCTTTCCTGTGGAGATCAGATATGGCCAAAACAAGTAGAGTCCCCTAGAGCAAGGGTTGGCGGACTTGCCTGTTTGTACTCAAGAAAATTGTCTCGAGAACGAAAGCCTAATGACCAACAACAACATGGAGGTGTACTTCACTTCCCCACACAAGGTTTATAAAGAAGACACGTCACAGGTGATACCAACAGTTTATGTGGATGGGTGCTCCTACCATATTGATAGCAATGGGGAAAAATAACTGGTGGCTCGCATTGGTAATGCCTGGATGAATGATACCCCAGAACCGTCTGCTAGTTATAAAATAGGACCCCGAAGAAGTCAGGTTGCAGAGTTGATCGGCATTTATCAAGCCATCCTCACTGCAGTGCACCACCAACTCAATCAACTGGTCATACTTACTGACTCTGATTATGTCAGGAATGGGTTTGTGGATCACTTGATTAACTGGAAGAATCAAGGCATGCTCTGTGCCAACAACAAAACTCTAAAGCATGTCAAACTGATCCAGTCAATTGATGATCTGGAGACCTCCAATGAGATGATCTCTATTGGAAGAAAATAAGGGGTCATTCCAAAATAGATGGGCCAGAAAAGACTGGGAATGACGTGGCTGACCAGAGGGCTAAAACTGGAGCTCTGCAGGGGGATTTCATAGAAAAAGAAACCCTGCTGGGTGAAATCCAAGTTGCTGCTGTCGCCAGGACAGAAACCTTTGTAAACAGCACACTCTCAACTGGCCATTGGAGTAAAGATACCCCAGATGTAGATTTGATCACTGCACAGAAAGAGGACCCAATCATTGGGAACATTTATCGACACATTGAAGATCCTGTTGATGAAGTTTTCCAAGATGTTCTGGATCCAAGATGGTTTGTTGGTAAGGAGAGCCCTATCTGGCTGTGAACAGTGGGTGGTATCTACCCCATTCCAAAGCCTGATTTTGAATCATGCCCAGGATGTAGCCACTGTCGGTAATAGGGGGTTTCACACAACATCAGAAATCTTGCGCAGGGTTGCTAACTGGCTACACCTAGGCTAGGATCTCTACACTTACCTAAAGGGGTGTCTCATATGTGCTCAATGTCAACGCAGTTCACTCACACACAGAGCTCCCCTAGAGGAACCACACTCCCTTGGTCCGATTTGCAAGTCTATTTCTTTGGGCCAGTGATTCGCTCCTCTACAGGAAACAAGTACATGTTGACCGTGACATGCTTGTTCACAAAGTGGGTTGAATGTCTTCCAGCCCCAAATTGGAAAGCAGAGCCAGCTGCCCAACTAATGATCAACCACATCTCTATCTTTTTGGCCTTCCCCAAAGGATTGATTTGGACCAAGGAATCCATTTTAACAGTGAGATGATGACATAGATGTGGGCGATTCTAGGGGTAAAATGAAAACTCCACATTGCCTACCTTCCGGCCTCAAGCAGGTGTAGGGGGGTAGAGAAAAACATAAAAACAATTGTGAGTATCTCAAAGAGGTTCATGGCAGACTCTAGACCCAGTTGAGACATCCAAATACCACCTGTCCTTATGACTATTAGGTTTACACCATCTTCTGCAATACAGATGTCTCCATTTGAGCTTATGACCAGAAAAAACATGTTGTTACCACAGCATCGTCTCTATAGGACACAGGAGCAGACACTGATAAATGCATTCACTACTCATGACTACATTGAAAATTTAAGGAAGCACCTCCAGCATACTTTTGCATATGCTCTGCACAATTTCGAATTTGGCTGAAGGAATGAAGACCTATTCTGATCTGAAGACCACCAAGAAAGAATATGAAGTAAGGGATACATTTTACCTTTACAATTTTCAAAGGAATCAGGCCAAGGAGCCAATTTTCCTGCCATTTTTTTGTGGTGCCTTTGAAATTGTAGATAAAATATCACCTGTTACCTACAAGATCCATAACCCAAAAGGAAAGGAGACAGAAGTAAAATGGGTCCACATCAATCAGTTGAAAAGTTGTCATACCAGACACGCTTCAAGACTGATTGAAAAGCCAAATGAAAGTCAAGCAGAGGAGCCCTCTGAAGAATGAAAAGGAAGGATGGAAAAATTGAATGGAAACTAAAATGAATATATATATAACAGGGACTAATTTACTTGGTGCCCACTGTGAAAAAAGAATAAAATAAATAAAATATGTTTTGTTAAATGGTGATAATGTTTGTTTATACCTGCATCATGCTGTTGTTGTCCATTTTATGTAAATCTTCTAGGGAAATATGTGTGTAAAAAGTACTGAACTTCTTTTTCTTTCTGTTATTAGAGAACTAACCTCCTTAAATTCCATCCTGGAGGTGAGAGGGGAGTCCAGGAACCCTGGAAAAGTAGGAAGAAAGAGGGTGCTGTGCCACACCCTCCAACCCAAAGAGTGAAGGGGAGGCTGGAGTGCCCACTCCCTAATGAAGGAGATTGTGCCTCATGAAACCCTGTTGCTGGCTGTTGGACACATGTCACCACAAACTCCCCTACCGGAAAGTGACACCCCCCATCTAATTACCACTGCAATCAAGTGTGTCCTGGTAAATGTGTGGTAAGCCCAGTGTTCCAGAGACTTGCTGGCTCTGGAGGCAGTTATTGCAATTCAAGTACTCCATGGCTGGATCATGATTAAAAGGTGTGAAGATTGGGGCTACAACTTTTCTTCATTTGCACCATTTTTTTTAGGTAATTTCCAGGTGATTTTGGAGATATAAAATTCACCCACCTGTGACTCAGGGGACTGTAATGGGTATCTAAGATGTATTTCTGGCTGATCTGAAAATGTTCCAAATGTGAGAATTGGTGAACGGGTGGAGGGTGAATTTGGGAATATGAGTAATAAGGTACATATTCATAACTGTTATACATTTTTTGGAAAGCACAGAAAAGTACCACACGGCCGTGCAAAATGGTGCAGACCTGGTGGTCGTTTTATTTAATTGCTCATGTTTAGCAGAATCAAAAAATATTATGGCAGTTATTAGTAAAATTATAAAGTTTTACCACATAACTGGATTTTTGCAACCATTTGACATGAGAACAAAAGGGGCTTGTGAATTAAGCTGCCATATGTCTGCTCCAGGCCCCTGAACCAATCCTGACTGGGAGCCTGGGTTTGGGAGGCAAGAGAAGGGTAACTGTGCAATCCTATTTGGGTGACCTCTTGCAGGGCACTTCCCCAAGATTGTAAAATGGGGGGTGTCATCGCTGCTATATAAGGGGGACTGCACTCGGAGAAGGAGACACAGATTCTGAAATTTACCATCAAAATAGTGCTGCTGCAACTTACCATCTGACAGCTGCATGGGAACACTTGAGGAGATTATTGAGAGCGCATCTTGGTGGAGCTGTCTATTAAAAGGAAGGCCTAAAGCTGACTGGGTCCAATGGTGAGAGCGTGAGGCCATCCTTAAGAGTGGTGTGACCAGAACCCTGCCCTATCTTTCCAGAGGGTCCTTGCATGCTGCTGGCTGTCCTGAACTTTAAACAGAGGTTTTCAATTTAAGTAGACTTGAGCCCTTTGTAACCAAAAGGTGGGAGAATCTACTTGCCTTAAATCCTTTCCCTTTATAGTGGGTCGGGGGGGACTGTGTAGTACCTCAGCCTTCTTAACTAAAATATTAATACAATTAATTCCCCATTTGGTGGAACAATACAGGGTGATTTGTGTTGAAATTCGAAATTAATAAAGCTCACTTCCCTGTGCGCGCTAAAGAACCATAGCCTATAATTTAATTGGGGAATCCTTTTTGTCCTGTTCACCCTGACTTCTTTAAGGAAGAGGGGTGTCTTTGTTCTTAAATCATTCCAATGTTTCTGTCTGACTTCCTCAACACAGACCAAAGTAGGGGGTTCTGAACCACAACCGCTAAAGCACCCTGCGTTTATTTTAAACTAAAAGTATAGGTGAAATCCTAATTGCCAAATTAATTTGTACCAATTTGAAACCCTATTGCTAGCCTTTTAAGCCAGCAGGAAAATCAAAATTGAGTAACTAGAAGTTAATGGTGAGCCACAAAGAAGGTGGCACGTGTAGTTCAGTGTGATTTTTATTAATTTAAATAAATACAAATATATTTCCTGTACACCGGTTCTTGGCTCATTGGTACCTCAGGGGGAGGGATTCAAGGGGCATGATATGTGCCTGATGTAGGGCAGAATAAAAGAATCAGTTAAACAGTTTGTTGTATCTCACCTTGAGTGGGGGGAAGGAACTCTGCGTGTTGAGGGTGGCTTCTCAATATACCCTTACACCTTGAGTAAGAGCAAAGTCACTAATCACTGCACAATACTTCACTCCAGTCTGCCTGTACCTGTGCCTCAGGCTAGTGGTGGGGTCGGCGATTCAAATGCAAACACCCTAACATCAGAGGTATAAAAGAACGAATGTGAGACAGACACTGATGGGGCGTTATGATTTTGTGGATTTGTTTGTGAAATACCACCATCAAAAGTTACTACACCTACTGGTGCTATTTCCCAAAATCTGCCCAATTCAGAGTTGTTCACCGTTGGAGGTGCTTTTCTAGAATACCTCTGAAATATCTGTTTTTTCCCAAAATCTCACTTTTATTTTAATTGGCAATTCCAGACAATGTTTTGAAAAAGATGAAGAATACTGCTCTTACAAGTGATAGGCAGGTGTGGTATGCTAACATACTAGTTGTAGGCAAACAAGGTTTGTGAATTACAATCAGTTTGGAGCATGAGTGTGCATGCAGGAGGGCAAATTATGAGTATTTCTGTACATGGGGTTTTATACAGTGCAAACATAGCAAGAGAAGGTCTGTTCCTGTGTTTTCCCTTGCATGCTAGTTTTGTCTCTGCCCTATTCAGAGTTTTGACCGACGGAGGTGCTCTTTCTAGAATACCTCTGAAATACCACGGAAAGTATCTTCAATGTGAAGGTGAACATTGCTAATTTCCAATAGTGGTTAATAACACTACTGTAAAAAAAAATGTTAAGGCCGACATGAGTCAGGCCTGAAGCTTTTATGCATGACAAGGGTAAGATGGTAAAAAGGGGCAAAGGCGGTGCCCAACCTTTCACATCCTTGCTATAACCCATGGTCAAAACCTTCTTTGCTGAAATGATGCGATGCTCCTGTGTTTCTCTTCTGTTCCACCTGGGTATCCTCATGTCACCCCTACCCCCGCCTATGTGTCTTGTGCCCCCCTACCGTCCGCCAGTGTCCTTATGTCACCCCTACTCCCGCCTATGTGTCTTGTGGCCCTGACCCCCGCCAGTGTCCTCATGTCACCCCTACCCCTGCCAGTGTGTCTTGTGCTCCTCTGACGCCCGCCAGTGTCCTCATGTCACCCCTACCCCTGCATATGTTTCTTCTGCCCCCCTGACACCTGCCAGTGTCCTCATGTCACCCCTACCCCCGCCAGTGTGTCTTGTGCCCCCCTGACCCCTACCAGGGTCCCATGTCCCCCCTGACCTCCGCCAATGTCCTCATGTCACCCCTACCCCATCAGTGTGTCTTGTGCCCCCTGACCCCGCCAGTGTCCCATGTCCCTGCTACCGCACCATTGTGTCTTGTGCCCCCTGACCCCGCCAATGTCCTCATGTCACCCCTACCCCCTCCTATGTGTCTTGTGCCCCCTGACCCCCGCCAGTGTCCTCATGTCACCCCTAGCCCCGCCAGAGTGTCTTTGTGCCGCCCAACCTCGCCAGTTTGTCTTTGTGCCCCCCTGACTCCTGCCAGTGTCTCATGTCACCCTGAACCCCTCCAGTTTCCCATGTCCCCCCTAACCCCCGCTAGTGTGTTCCTCATGTCCACCCCCGACCACCGCTGGTGTGTCTTTGTTCCCCCTGACGCAATTGCTTGCCTTGTCCCTCCTTTTTCTCCTCCATCTCCCTCATCCCTTCTTCCCCTCCTTCCCCTTCTCCCTCCTCTGTCAAATTCTGGCACTACCCTAATTGCTGTTAGGCATAGTAATCCATAGCCACTTGTCTTTGCAGCCTCTTGCCCCTTCCCCTCCCACTACCCCTCCTTTACCTCTTTTCTAAGCACTTTCTATTATCAGTGGTTCCCTGTAACCACTGATAATAGCTTGTCTGTCCCCCACTTTTTCCCTTCTTGTCTTATCCTCCCACTCCCTCCCCTGCACTATATCAAACTGTCGTAGACCTTTTTTGGATAGTCGCTTGTTTGTTCCTCTCCCCCCCCTCTTTCCCCTCTTGCACTGCAATAATTGTCGTCAGGCATAGTAAAATTACTGCTAGTTTTTTTCTCCTTTCCCCCCACCTCTCCCTTTTTGTTCCATGCACTTGTACTATCTGTTATGATTGATAGTTATTTTTCACATTCTGATCTGTTTCAAGGACTTGTTAAGAATGTATGTGTTTTTCTCCCATGTTTTCTCCCTCCTTGAAGCGCTTTGAAACACTTTGTGTATAGGCGCTATACAAATAAACAATCATATCATTTCATATCACCTGGCCCCTTCCGATGTAATCCTGACACAAGTCCCCTTTGCCCGAACTTTACCAAACAGGGCATTGAAGAAAGAAACCCAAGTCTCTTCCTTCACAGCATTACCCTGAAGCCCAATCTGCCAACCACCTGCTTCGTTCAAGAAGTGCCACAGACTCTTAGAGTCCTTGGCTGACAGAATCTTCAGCAGTTATTCGGCCTCCAGTTGTAAAGTGGTGCTCCTATGCGATATTAATCATGTTTTATATTGCTGACTTTGCTTTTTAACTAATGAGAATCTTTCCGAGCCCCATAGATGCCGCAATGTTCTAATGTCCCTGTTGAGTTTCCTTTGTTTCTGCCACTTCAGTATCATATTGATGCTTTAGTTTAGACTGGGATTTCAATCCATCCACTTTGACCTCCCAATAGTCACTCATCAAGGGCACGTAATCACAGCCGATGTTCATGTGCCTCAAGGCTGTGACGTATTGGTTATTAAAGCAGACAACATCTCTATGATTTACTAGGAGTCTATTTCTTCCCTGTCCCAAAACCACCTCAGGCTCCCATGACTCCTGTTTCCAACCTACTGATAGCCCCAAAGTCAACTGTAGTAGATTGGGGTCGCTGCTTTCCTTTGTGATTACCTCTAGTGATTTTGTCAGAGAAGAAACACTAGCATAGACAAAAAAGTTATCTAGAGTGGAGCGTTGTTTAACACTTCCCCGGGTTGTAGCAGCCGGTATATCCTATGTGGATGGCCGTTCAACATGTGGCTGTCACGCTCCTCCAATTCTCTCAAACAGATTTCTGTCCGGGCTTTTTTCCCTCCCAGGTTTGTCTCAGGTTGTGTGACCCCACCTTGCAGCATTTCCCTTTTTATATTGAGGTCTCCACACAAGATAATTAAGGGATCAGAAAGATTCAACCTAAAATCATCAACCAATCCCATTACTGTGTCAACAAATCCACCATCCTTTGTTGACCATTGGGTTCCATTACAGATTTATAATTATTAGCAAAAGGGTGGGCAGGGCTTCTTGGTTCTTTTTTTCTAGATATAGTGTTTGCATGTAAGGGGTGGCTTTGTCCACTTCCATTCCCTGGTTTATCAATGTCAGAAGGCCCATAGACGGCCTACCCTTCACTCCCCTCTTAGCAGGGTTACAAAAAGGTCAAAGCCCTCAAACAGAGGAGCAGTCGAAAGTCAAGTTTCCTGGAAACATAAGATGTCAAATTTTGCTAGGTTTTCCTGGTCACTGTTAAACAAATGACTGAATCCTCTCGTGTCCCAAGAACCCAATACCATCAAATCTCTAATTGTGGGTTTAAGGGGTTACTGAATCTTGTTGACATTTATGGTCTTAGCAACCCACCCCCAGTTCTCCCCTTAAGTAGATTAGGTTTTGGTTTGGCTTGCGTGACTATCCACCTCTTAGCCTCTGATTGTCGATTAACCGTGATCCTAAGGGGAGTTTGTTGTGAAACTGCCCCTCCCCCCGAAGCAGGGAACCCAGCGACTCCGTACTCCCCACACCAGTGAGAAGACACACCAGTGAGAAGACTGCCAGACAGAAGGAAACACAAACCAGTGTATCAATTATGAAATTGCACCTGCTGCCACTATCTCTTAATTTAAATAGTATAAATACAATAATGGGCAAAACATGCTAAATGGTATCAATGACCCCACAGTTTGCTGTGCTGCTCTGGGCCTGTGGGCCCTGCTCATTATAGGACCCTGTTTGGAGAATCTAGATACAGAATCTAATCTTTGTTATGTGCGTGCGCTTTGAAATCAACTTCATCATACAAATTAAGCTTTAGCCCCCGTCCCTGGTAGGTTGCACCCCCTGCCTTCAAAGTATGTTCTCGTGGAGCCTATTGGCCACCTTGCTTGTCATGCATCAATCCGGAAGATAGCCCTGCTCCCCTCTGTGTGTGGCTCACACGAAAGTCTAACAAAACACTTTGATCTGATAGCAGATTGAAGTCTTGAGACACACGTTGCTCAAATAAAACTAGGTTCTACCAATTTTCCACATAGCCCAATGTAGAGGGTTGCAACGATCATCCATGATTAAGCAGGGCATATATATTCTGTACTGCACACATTTGATTTTCAGATTATGAACACTATATTATTTCTGGTATGTTTGGAGAGAAAACTGTGTTAGTGAGGCTAAAGCAAGCAAGCCGATCGTTCGATTGTGTCATTTCCCATGACGGGTCATGTAGGTCATGGGCCAGCCAGTCATTATTGGGATCCAATCTGCACACATGTGATGTAATGTCTGTGGGACAAAGCTTGTGTGATGTGATAGCCCTGCAATGCCATCATTGTCCTCATTACTATTTTATTTGGGTTAAATAAACTTGAAAAGTCCTACCTCTTTTTGGTCACAGCTATGGGACAATGGCTGGCAAACTTAATTCCTATGCCCATGCCCATATAAAAGCAAAAACTGTTGCCTTTGCCAAGGCCTGTTTTTCTTTGCAATACCGTGTGCACTTCCAATTACTGCAGTTTTTTAAAATGTTATCCAATTCCTTCAAACGCTGTTGTTTTTTCTACACTGTTGCTAGTGTGTATTGCTTCCTCCAGAGGTGCTGCCCTCTATACCATAACGCTCCTCTAATCTTAATGCTATCACATCTGAACATAAACGGATCACTGTTGTGTTCATCATATTTCTCTCCAAAGGTGCAAGTTAAATCTAAAAGCCTTGAAGCTGTACAATAATATTAAACACACTCCCATTCCTCTTGACACTGAATACCAAAAGGATGACCTTCGCACATGGTGCTAATTTTGGAAATAACATACATGTGTAATTCTTTTAAACACACCTCCAAATCATTCAACTACCCTCGAGCCCTTTCCTCTTTCCTGAACTCTGAAGCCTGAGAAATACTGGGCGAGACCATGTATCCCCGTGTGGCCTAAGCAATGTTTCAGTAACATTTACTTTCAATGCTGACATTGAGGCCAAACACTACCATGATGTAATTCCCACCTAAGGGGAGGGACATGGGATTGTAATGATTTAAGGCTTAAGGTTTGCGTGCCAGGATCTAGGAGAATAACAATGGCACAGGAATTGTATTCTTCATTAAGCTTCCAACAATTGATCACATTCACCGGCCCACCACAACGCTCTTACACTCGACACAATGCCCGAAAATGTCTCACACTTATCAACATTCAGTACAGTGCCCGAGTGACCACAATGCACTGACATCCCTACAACATTCCAAAAATGATCTCATGCTAACGACACTTGATACTGTGCCCGAATGACCACAATGCACCCAAAACAATGCTGGAAAACTCACACTCACCAACTGCAGATGCCATGGCAGAAATAGCATTCACTATGATGTCGGGGAGTGAACGTTCAATCTGTGACGCTTTTGCATTCAATGTGAACCAAAGTATTCGCTCTTGGATAATTTGTATGCAGCACTGAGGAGCTTTTTGTGTCAGACTGGGAGCTCAGTGACCAGTAATGCAAGACCCTGGTGCAACATAATTAGTTTTACAGAACTTCTTAGTTTCATCACTGAGGAGATTTTCATTTCAGACAGACAGCTTATTGACCAGTAATGGAAGTTGCTCTATGGTCTATGGTCTCTTATAGAGTGCTAACGGCAGAGGCATCAAAGTGTTGTTTCAAGACTGCAGCAGACATGAGATATGTACCGTGAGAGGAAGGACGTTACAGAAATAGGAAGGTTTTCAATTCCTTCCTAAATGTTACCATGCTGTGACTGGTTTGCAAATCCATTGGTACAGTGTTTAAAAGCTTGGCTGCCAGAACAAGGAAAACTTTCCCCAAGGCTGAAACAAGTGTCTGGGGTTGCTGATGGTACTCTTGTTCAGAGAAGAATTGCCTAGCATTTTGGTGCTTGAGTTCCCTTGTGGGTAGGTCAAAGACTGATATGCAAATGGATAGTTCTCCTCTGTGAAGGGTGCAGTGAGCTAAAACGTGGTTGTAGATCTTCCTGAGTGGTAGTAATTCCATAGAACAGGGTATTTGACCCATGTTTGTTCACAGTAGAGGGGCTCCCACACTTCTTTTCAACTTTGTAAAACTCTGGGGTTCATCCTAAGTAAACAAGGGTAATCTTTGCAGCATCTAACAACACGGCCAAACTTTTTAAAATCTGCAAGGAGCTGGCCAATCCAACTGCAGTATCTTCCTCTACCACACCCACCCAGGGCCTCTGCTGAGCCCTGGTCTCTCATTTCACCACAAAAATTCAGGACATCATCCTCACTCTCATCTGCTCCACTCTCTCCCTCCACCCCTCTCAGGACCTTCTTGGCCATCCCTTCGACCCTCCTCCTTCTCTCCTCCCCCCCTCCCTCTCTCCTTTCTCACCTGATGAGGTTTCTAGACAAGTCTGGTCTATGAAAGTCTCATCCAAACAAGTGTCTCTAGGCCCCTCCAGAACCATTAAGAACAACATTGACTCTCTCGCTCCAGCATTGGCCGATCTTTGCAACCACTACTTTGCCAATGGAGTTTTCCATCTCCTCTCAAGCACTCCCTTCTGCACCCCCTGCTCCAAAAGCCGTCTGTCGAGCCCGCCACCGAGGAAAAACTATTGCCTGATTTCTATCACTCCTTTCCTGGGCAAACTACTGGAGAAATTGGTTATCTCCCAGCTAACCCTCCACACTGAATCTGTTGGTTGTCTCCATGTCCATCAGTCTGGCTTCAGAGCAGCCACAGGCACGGAACCTGGTCTCCTGAACACCTGTGAAAATGTGCTCTCTAACTTTGACTCTAACTCTCCCTCTGTCCTCATCCTCCTCGACCTTTCTTCTGCTTTTGACATGGTGAACCACAACATCCTGATCACCCGTCCCAGAGATACACTGGGCTTTACGGATCAGGCTCTGGCATGGCTATCCTCTTTCCTCTTGGACTGACTTTCCCAGGTTGAACTTGGGTCCTTCCTCTCCTTCATCACACTCTCAACATGTGGTGTTCCCAAGGGAGCTATCCTCTCGTTCTAGTTGTTCATGGTCTATCTAGCACCCTTGGACCACCTGATATCTACCTTTTCCTCTTACTTTCAGTGTTATGCAGATAAGGCTACCCTCGGCCTCCTCCTCCTCACTCATCCCTGACTGTATTTCCACTATTCAGGCATGGTCTGCCTCTACTGATCTCTGCCTTAATGTAAGTAAGACTGAGATCCTTCTAATTGGGATTGCTGCTCCCGCTTTTCACCTTTCACTCTGGCAGGCCTCCCTTTGCCCTCTACCCTCACCTTCTTGTGAGGCAAAAAACCTTGGGATCTTCGACTCCACTCTCTCCTTCTCTCCACACATCATGGACATGTCCAAAAAGTCCCATTTCCAAATGCTCCTCCTCAGAGATATTCTAACTTTTCTCACCTTCCCCCAGAAGCTCGCTGTCTCCAGAGCCCTAGTTCTCTCTATGCTTGACTATTGCAACAGCCTCTTTCTCAATCTACCTACCTCTACCCTCGGCCCTCTGCAACTCATCCAATACAAGACTGCAAGACTTATCCTTGACCTCAAGCCCAGGGACTGCACCTCCACTGGCTCCCGGTGGCTGCAAGGATCAAGTTCAAGACCCTCTACATCATCCACCAGGCTTTCTGGGGCCGATGCCCATAATATCTCCAATGCTCTCTTCCTAAGTACTTTGTTTCCAGAGCCCTCTGCTTGTCTACTTCCATTTCTTTGCAGGTGAGTTGCTTCTCCAAGCAGAGACTGAGTGGTAGATTTCTTTCCCCTACAGGTGTCACCCTCTGGACTGGCCTCTATGCCACCCTACGCCTTGAGCCAGAACTCCTTAAGTTTCGGAATCTCCTCAAGACCTTCCTTTTCTCCTCTTTCTTCTATCTGCCTCTCAACTGCTAACCTTACCCCTTCTCCTTTTCTCTCTGCCTTCCCTTTTCTATCCTTCTCTTCTACCTGCTCAGTTCCATTGGCTGGCTTGCTGCCTGGTGCTCTTCATATAGGACACCTGGTCCCCCCTATCCTGTCCCTACCACTTGCCTTCGGGCTCTCCTGCACTGCCACCTGGACTTCCTTGCACTACCGAGGCTAGTTCCCCTTGCAGGCCCTGTCTTCCTTGCACTTAACGCAGGGCACTGTTGTACTGAGTGCACTTCCCCACCTTCCTCTCCCCTGCACTTCTTGTGTGTGCCCTTCCATAATCTAAATGATACTAAGCCTAGTAAGATTGTTTGTCTTGTTCTCCCCCGTTTTCCCCTCGTTCCTGGTTGCGCCTTGAATACATTCTGTATAGGCGCATTATAAATAACCTATAAATCAATAAATCGACCAATCAATCAAGACATGGACCACTTGCTCACTGTGCCTTAGAGAGGCTTAGCTTCACCTCACTGACAAGGCCCAACAAATATGTACCTGGGGTTGCTGATGGTGCTCTTGTTCAGAGAAGAATTGCCTAGCATTTCGGTGCCGGACGGCCCTTGTGGGTGGGACAAAGACTGATATGCAAATGGATATTTCTCTTAAGTGAAGGGTGCAGTGAGATAAAAAATGGTTGTAGACCATCCTGAGTGGAAGAAATTCCATTGAAGAGGGTATTTGACTCATGTTTGTTTTCAATAGAGGGTCTCCCACACTCCTTTTCAATCGTCTATAACTTGGGGTTTCACCCTACGTAACCAAGGGTGATCCAAACGTGGACCCCTTGCTCACTGTGCTTTAGAGAGGTTCAGCTTCCCCTCACTTAGGAGGCCCAACAGGCCCACAACACATCTCTGGGGTTGCTTTTAAGGGTACAGTGAGCTAAAAGAGACCCTCCTGAGTGGAAAAAATTGCATAAAACATGGTATTTGACCCATGCTCATTCTCAGTAGAAGGGCACCCACACTCCTAATCAATTTTGTAAAAGTTGGCCTTTCACCCTAAGTAACCCAGGGTAATCCAGATGTGGACATCTTGCTCACTGTGCCTTAGAGAGGCTCAGCTTCAACTCACTGAGAGGCCCAACAAGGCTGAAACAGTGTCCGGGGTTGCTAATGGTACTCTTGTTCAGAGGAGAATTGCCCAGCATTTTGGTACTGGACTGCCCTTGTGGGTGGGACAAAGATTGGTATGCTAATATATATTTCTCTTGTTTGAATGGTGCAATGAGCAATACTTCTGAGTGGAAGACATTTCATAGACAGGCGTTTGACCCATGTTCCTTATCAATAGAGAGGCTCCCACACTCCTTTTCAGTTCAGTAATGGAAGTTGGTCTATGGTCTCTTGTGCAGCAAAACAAACATCTGAGAGTCAAGGGTATGGGAGGCAAGAACATTTCGGTCAGAAAAAGGGCTACTTGAAATGCTGGGCCGCACTCACCCATTTTGCCTTGCTCAGCATGCATGATATGATATGATATTTTATTTATATCGCGCTCGTACACAGGTGTTTCAAAGCGCGACAAGGCAAGGGAGGGGAGCAGGGGAGAACAAAACAATGATCTTACTAGGCCCAGTAACATTGAGAACACGCAAGTGCATGGGAAAGGGAAAAGGGGGAAAGTGCGGAACAGAGGAGAAACAGATAAATAAGAATAAATAAATTAAATAAATAAAAAATAAGGTAGTGCAGCCAGCAAGTTGTTGGTAACTAATGGTTGGCAGACTGAGAAATGCCCCAAGCTCACTCTACCACGCTCAGGTCATATGCTCAGTTGCCTTCTGAGAATTCTGCCCGTCAGGGGAGGGCCTGTCTAGGGCAGGGCAAGAAGGTATTTATTTGTTCAGCTGGCATTGATCTGGGCAGAAGCTAGAATCTCTGCTCATTTTGCACAGAGGTTTGCCTTGCTGTCTCCCTCAAGCCCCTAACTCTTCTCCACTAACAATAGTGAAAATCCCCCTTCCAACTCCACCAACATGTACAAACTCACCGGGTTTAGCCATGGCACTGGGCCTTCGGTATCATGATGCTGCAACCCGGCAGGGGATTCGTCATGATCAAGCACAGAGCAGAGAAGATGGGCTGCCATTCTAATGGTAGCAGGGGGTTGTCAGGGATTAGTGTATGCACATGGTGCCAGCAGTGTAATGTCAGACCGGGAGCCTAATGACCAGTAATGCTAGTTCATGGTGCAGCATCACTAACTCAGCAGGACATCTTAGTTTCAGCAGTGAGGAGCCTTTCCTATTAGACTGGGAACTTAGTGAACCGTGATGAAAGTTCATAGTGCAACATTATCAGTTTAACATAACATTCTAGTTTCAGCTCAGCTGAGCCTTTCGTGACGGACTTGGAGCTCAAAGAACCGTAATGCAAGTTCCTGGTGCACTATCCCTAGTTTAAAACAACATCCTAGTTTCAATGCAGAGGATCATTTCATATCAGACTGGGAGCTCGCTGAACATTAATGCAAATTCATGGTGCAATATTATTAGTTACACACAACATCCAAGTCCAGCAGACTGGGAGCTCGGTGAACAGTAATGCATATTTCTGGTGTAACATCATTAGTTACACACAACACCCAAGCCTTGCAGACTGGGAGCTCGGTGAACTGTAATGCACATTCCTGGTGCAACATCATTAGTTACACACAACACCCAAGCCTTGCAGACTGGGAGCTCGGTGAACTGTAATGCACATTTCTGGTGCAACATCATTAGTTACACACAACACCCAAGCCTTGCAGACTGGGAGCTCGGTGAACTGTAATGCACATTTCTGGTGCAACATCATTAGTTACACACAACACCCAAGCCTTGCAGACTGGGAGCTCGGTGAACTGTAATGCACATTTCTGGTGCAACATCATTAGTTACACACAACACCCAAGCCTTGCAGACTGGGAGCTCGGTGAACTGTAATGCACATTTCTGGTGCAACATCATTAGTTACACACAACATCCAAGCCTTGCAAACTGGGAGCTTGGTGAACAGTAGTGCACCTTTCTGGTGCAACATAATTAGTTACACACAACATCCAGTTCTAGCAGACTGGGAGCTCAGTGAACATTAAGGAAAGTTCCTGGTGCAACATCATTAGTTACACACAACACCCAAGCCTTGCAGACTGGGAGCTCGGTGAACTGAAATGCAAATTCCTGGTGAAACATCATTAGTTACACACAACATCCAAGTCTAGCAGACTGGGAGCTCAATGAACAATGCAAGTTCCTGATGCAACATCGTTAGTTTAATACAACATCTTAGTTCTAGCACAGAGGCGACTTTTTTGTCAGGCTTGGAGCGTAGTGAAGAGTAATGCAAGTTCCTGGTGCAATATCATTAGTTTAACACAACAGCCAATGCTGAGAGCTAAAACACATGATAATGAAGACTAAGGGGAAAAAGCATGCTGGAAGATTGGAACCTGGGCGCCCTGATCAATCCTCTAACCTGTGGCTAATAGTTAAATGGGCTAACCAGTCAGTATTGTGAGTGAGTTCAGCCAATGCTCTAAAGTGGTGGTGGGTGTGGAGATGCGAGGAACATCTAGTGCAGCAGTTTACTGAGAACTGCTTCTCAGTCCTTGACCAGTGTTAGGCAATGAGCACAACACATTGTAAATAGCCTAGATTATCCCTCTTGAGTTAATAAGCCCTCGGTCCTGTAGGCATCATCCAACCTCTACTGGTGAATAGGCAAAGGGTTTGAACTGTATTTCTTCTGGCTTACGTGTTCTGTTGACCCCACACTGTCACAATTGTTAGTACATTTGTACTAATTGGGGGCGGAGATAGATGACGTAAGGAATGCCATCGTTTTTTTTGGTGTCTAGTTGAAACGAGTACGTTTTTATTTGACAAATTGGCATTGTTTTGAATGTCCTTTCCTCAAAAAAAGGCATCCACTTGTATTGTACAAGAATGTGAGACCCCCACACCCTAGACACAGGTGAGAGGCTTTTTTAAGGCCCCACTGGGTACGACAGAGACATGGCTGACTATGGCACATTAGCAGCCACCCCCTGCTGCCATTACCTATGCCAAGCACCTTAAGAAGTGACTTGACCTGGCAAGTTCTCAGGGCACCTCAATGCAAGAGACTATTTAATGGTCAAGCTGATGTTTCAGAAGCAGGCATGGAAGCAGTATTAGTCCAACATGATGGGAAAGTACAGGAACACTGGATTTGTTTAATCAGACAATACGTTGGGGTCTCCTCTCCTTTCAAAAGACTGACCACAAACCCCTCGAGCGACTGATGAAATTAGAGAGCAGATATTTGGTGTACAACCCTTCACAGTTGCAATGCTGATGGTCTGTCCAGGAAGTGTCACTGACTGGAACAAGAAATCCCTGCAGGGGTGGATTAGTACCCCACCTCTAGTCTGGGGGAGGGAGCTTTGCGTTATGAAAGACCTTTCTTTTTGCAACTCTCCTTCATTGACTTAAATGGAACTCCAGTATATGTCCTCTGTATGTGGTCTCTGGCTGATTTTTTGGGGTGAATGAGGTCTTTTTATCCATATTCATTTTCTCAACTGATATCATTTGGAGTGCACTGGTTTGTCCTTCAGACTCCCAACTGACAGAGAGCATCTCCGAATTTCTTTTCGCCTTTGTCTTTAGTTTACATCACAATCCTCCTTAAGTAGAGAGCTGCAGGGACACATTCCCTTTTCTCATTTTCTCGGTTATATGTTGATACTTTTGTGGAATTTGTACTCGTTTTAATGGTGCATTGCCATGCACCATTGCTTATACCCTGGCATTACCTTTTCGATTACCACATACTGAAATTGCTTTTAACCGAGTTCTTTTTGGCATCGTCTTTGGCCATCTTCCGTGGCTTTCCCCCTGTCCTCTTCACAGCAGAAAAGACCATGTTTGGTCATGCACCTATACAATGTTCCTGACAGGAACTGGGGATTCGTACTGTCAGGTCCCATTACACATTACAGCCTGGATGATGTCCTGTTGCTGGGCAGATTTAGGTTTGCTAACTTATCAAATGGCCAGGCCTGCTTCTCATTTTCCTTCGTAAGCGGAGCCAGTGAACAGTAAAATCATTAAACATTTTTGTAACCATATCTTGAAATGAAGATCAGATTATTCAATGGAAATAACCCTGCTCAAAACGGATGAAACATGCCCTTATGTTGACATGTGTGTCATTTGATGTCATGGGCAGCATCACTTGGTGTTTTCCACCATGGTATAGCTGTTCGCAGCATGCATTCTGGGGGGAGGGGGTAGCAGTGTTGACTACCACTTTATGAATTGATGTTCAGGGTTAAGTGTTTTGTCCTAGTTTAATTGTTGCACCACTGAAATATGCTCATTAGTATTCTAGATTACGTATTTCCATACTGAATGAATTGTATACCCTACATGAACTGTTTCCCCACTGTATTTTTCTCCTTTGCACTAAATAAATTGTTTGCTATGATTTAATTGCTTGTCCCAATGTAATCTCTGCCACACTGTATTTTGCTCTTTAGCACTGCCCTTTTGCTCTGCATGAATTCTAAGCATCCTTTAATTTTTATTTGCCCACTGCATGATTTGTATGAGAAGTTTTCCCCAAATCTAACACTGAAATCTTGATGCTGAGCATATGGTCATTGGAACGTGTATCTGTTACTGAATGGGATTACATCAGAATAATTCTGAGTCCAAATAACCAGACACGCTCAAGAAGATGGCAAGTTGCTGTTTTATTAGCAATTATCTAAAACAGGGAGTTTACAATGAACATCAATGGACGTACACTCATTTTCAGCGATTTTCATAAAAAATACAATTATAGTCTTCTTTATGCGTCAGAATGATGTCATGCTACGTGGCAATAGTAAAAAACCTATCAAGGGTTGGGAATGATAAAGGGACACATCTAGATATAGAATCATATAGGAGCTAGGTTTGTTAGTGGCTGTCCAATATCAGGTGGACAATTTATGCCTACATCTTCATACGTGTCATTTAAGAAAAAACAGTTACACTGTGTTTCATTGGTTTCTCAAACTATTAGGTCCTTCGTTATACAGACTGATATAATTGTTTTGGCACGCTTAACTCCAAGTTGAAGCCATATTTCCCTCATCGACAAGAGACCCCAATTGTGTTCATTCTGCAAGCTTTTAAATGTTTTAAATGAATTAAGACTTGGCATCCTGTGTGTCCTTTCTTGCACCTTAACGTGAGAGGATTAATCTTCCGCACACATGTTCCTCTTCAGTGTAGATAGCTGACCTCAACTTCTGATTTCTTGACTTCAGCCAAGACAGCCTCCAACACAGCTCCAATAACCTGCTATTCCACTGCGACACAGCCTTTCATTCACTCTTCATGATTCTTTGGCTTATTATTTCATGATACCAATGTCCAGTTTCTGTACAATGGCGGTGACGCCTGCATTCTATTCACTAAGCATAGCAAGCCTTTACAATGACTTGATGTATTTTGCGTTTCAGCGTATGTACATTTTTTATACTTCTGATTTCTGCAGCACTTATTACTGAGTAATGTTCTTCTTTTCGACTTTAAGGTTCCCTTGATTTTTTTGTCATTTCTCCTCTAGGATCCATATATCGTCTTCATTCAGTATTTCAGGAGGTTTCCCCACTTTCTTAAAATGTCATCAGTCCATTTTCTTAGTTCTTTCTCATATTCCTTCAAGGACTTCCTACTGCAGGCTGTCATCAACTTGAGGGTACATTCAATATGGTTTTCTTAATGGATAGTGTCTTCCAAATACCCACTGCTATAATGGTACAATAGCTGATGTTAGACAGGGCACAGTCTCATGTCTCCAATACAGGGGAGTCATGGGGTATGATCTTCTGCGAATGTGTACGTCTGCTCCTCTACATTCCCCACTCTGGTCGAGTCCTCGACCAACTCCTTAGGTTTTCCTGCTTCTTTGAATCTTCTCTTCAATAAAGGTTCCTTTGGAATCCATATCTTCGTCACCCCCCTCAGTGGCCCTGCATTTTTGATATGTTCATCCACACTCAAGGTCATGTAATTACATTCTCCACTTGGGTTACAGAAGACCCAACATCCCACATAATTCTTATGATCTCTTGGGTACAGGAACTTTGGTCCTTCAGGTGCCAAAATACTTGCTTGTATAGGTCTCTGATGGTACTTTCAGTATGCGCGTTGTCTTCTGTTTCATCCTTCACATCAATCATGATCTTCATTCCCACTGCTTTCTTGCTGTTTTCTGGGATTGTCCAATTATTATCCTTACAAAACAGAAGCTGAACATTATCATCACCAATACTGCTCCAAAGGAACTTGAATTTATTCGTCATCAAGTCGGTAATCCATGCAAACAGAAAGGAGAACCAATCGTCATCTTCAATGGCCTCTGCCTCCTCCTCCATTTCTGTGTGCAGTTCTGTCAACATGATTATAGCATTTGTCAGAGTCCTGTTATCACTGTCATGAGATGGTGTGAAAGTACAGCAAGAAGGCCCAACCTTGGCGCAAAAAACTCTTTCCATTTCTGCAATAATTTCAAGAACATACTTGTTCTGCAGGATCATTAACCTTATGGCCCTCAATTCTTCCTTTACGGCATTAAATTCTTTTGTAGTGGCATTGACTGTCTGTAACAGCTTCCACCTGGTGATCTGCAGCTATTTGGCATTCACTACTGTTTGGAGTCCAGGCATAAATATAGATGTCATTATCATAGCAGTCTTGCTGAACAACTGGTGTTCATCAGGAATGTCTTCATAAGGCTTTATTGATTTCAATGAGAAATAATTCTCTCTTTTCATCCACCGGAATGCAAGTGACCTTCTTTTTCTTAAATGCTCATCCACTTTTGGAAATCAGTCGATGTTCAGGTCGCTCTGGTTAATCACCAAGGCTGGAACATGGATAAGTACAATGGAACACACTCCTCCCCTGTTCCTGGGCAACTCCATATATGCTCTGGATCCACAAGCCCAATATTGATCCATTAGGACAGCAGTCCCTCTCTTCCTTCTTGGGATATCAACTATGTTCTTGCACCCTTTATTCTCTCTAGCTTGGACTTTACCTTTCCTTCAAAAGCACATTGTCACATTAATCAATGGGACTACAGCCATTGTACCTGATTCGTCATCCACCCATGTCAGCAGTTTAGAGTTCTTGGCCATTGACTTTAGGCACTCATCATTTACTTTCTGCATCTTGTGCACTGGTTCCTTTCTTAGTAGATGAGCTGCACAGGACATCATCCCATCTTCCCATCCTTTAGTCATAATCACTCGTCCATAGATTAACAGCTGTGAGAGCTCCTAGCATCCAGGCATTCCAGTATTTTCAGTTTTATAAGAGCAATTCATCTTCTTCATTTCTTCAATTATTACTTTGTCTTGTCCCATGGAAGGATACATGAGCATCGTGTCTGTCCATCCAGGCTCTTTTTCCATTTGCATTGTCTTGACATAATTATCCTGGTATGGTGAATGTCTGACTGGATCGCCTTTGCAGGGTTGCCCAGCACCCTTGGAACTGTCCTCTGGTAGTACATGCTGCTAGGTGGCTGAGGACTTTGCATCATGTGCGAGCATCTCTTTTGAAATGACTTCAAATCACATTCGCAGTTGCAAAATCTGCTCGATTATTGCAATCATAAGCCTTCTTATAACTGGGCCGTCTTTGGATCGTGGAGAAAAGTGAGATTATTAGCATGTCTCCTAACGAGGGTAAAGTATGACTGGTGTATAAACACAAAAACTGCAACCACAAGCATATGTGTGGCACTATCTGCTGATGTCATGTGTTATTTTTAAAATAGGTTTTTTCCCAAAATGTATTCTGGTGTTGATCTCTCTTCCAGTTTTTAATAAGGAATTGTTGCGTGGGCATAGTGCTGATATGTTTTGCTTTTTCAAAGAATCTCTAAAAAGTATGTTTCAGCTCTGGAATACTCTGCAAGTCCATGTACTTCCTGCTAGTATTTTAAAGAGTGTCCAGTGAAATCCATTCCAAAAGAAATGTTTATATCATACACGGGTTTATCGTTCTTCTTCTTAATCATCGATCGAGTCTGCACACACAATAATTCTTGTTCTTGTCTTGGTATTAGACAGAGGGTCTCGCCTTTGGTAATCTTTACGCCGCCCAAATGTATCCAAGCTCTTCTTCCAGTCACCCTAACTGCAGTGTGGGAAACTTCCTCTACTTGAAATGGTCCAATACATCTTGGCTCGTGCCATCTACTGGTGACATTTTTCTTAATCACTTGATCTTGAACATACAACTTTGGTGGTGGCAATCATTTGCTTGGATCAGTTACTGGCCACCCTCTTCCGTGTTCCTCAACCTCTCCCTCCGATGCTTGATTTGATCTGAAATGAAAGAAACACTAGTAGTCAAACATGTCAAATAATCATGCATTTCATCACCTAGAGTTTGTGCTACACTTTGGGCATCATTTCTAACTCTAGATGAGGGCATGAAGGGCGTGCTCATGTGGCGCCCTGTTACTAATTCATGGGGCATAAGATGATGGTCTGAGCCTGGCTGATTTTGAAGGGCATACAAGGCTAGGCATAAGCAATATAGCCATCCCTTTTTCAAAGTTAATCTGATCTTTGCTATCCTTTCCTTTAAGAGGATGTTGAGCCTCTCACATATTCTGTTTGTTTGTGGGTGATAAGCAGAAGAGAACATATGCGTTAAGCTCAATAAAAGCCCTATTTGTTCAAACAGCTCATTGGCAAAGTGTGGCCCATTATCAGAACTTAATACTTTGCACACACCCCATCTTGGAAATACGTTGTGCACTAGGAACTTCACTGCGCAGGTGGCATCAGGTCTTGCACAAGGACTGGCCTGGATCCATCGAGGAAAGGGACACAACACCACAAATAGATACCTATATTAATTACAAGTCATAGTCGATATGCAAATGTTGAAACGTGCCATTTGATTGGGGTACTACTCCTCTGATTGTTCTTAGTGCATGCCCAACTGTGAACTTCTGACACACAATGCAATTCACAATGAACTGTGCAACGTGTTCCAATAAATTAGGAACAAACCAGCCCTCTGCAATGGTGGAAGCAAGACTTGCTTGGGTTATATGCGCACGGTAATGCAGCTGCTCAAGTGCGACTTTCAGTAATGCCGCTGGCATCACTGGCTTTCCACTGCTTTCCTGTCTCCATAGTGCTTCCGTGTGGGGGATAATGAACACCCCCTACATCTCCATAGCTCCTGCTCTTCTTGGGGGGCTCTACACTGTATCTCCATTAGTTGCATAATTGACAGCAAATTAAACACCTCTCGTATCATCATGCTTCTATTTAATACATTTTCAGTTTCAAAACTTGACATTTCTGAAGAATATGGATCCCATTATGGCTTCTAAGTCTGCGGCTTTGTTTCAGTGAGAAATAAATTCTGTTCATTTAGTAGGCGCTGCGCATATTACGACCGCTATGGCTACTGGGAGTTTTAGTGCCTTAATGAGCCTGTCCAATAAAGATGCATGTTGCACTGGAGTGCTGTTTGCTCAGAGATAATCCCTCCTTTTCCAACGTGACAGCTCTGTGTGTACGGTTGATATCACATAGGCGGAGTCACTGTACACCATCACTTCCTGATCTTTGTGTTTCTCGAGCGCAATAATAAGTGCTAACAATTTTGCTGCCTGTTCTGAAAAATGGGATGGTAGTCTTACACTTGCCACTACCTCAAATTCACCATTTAATCTGTATCTTTCAACTGCGGATCCTGAATGCCTCGCCCCACTAGTTTGATACATTTTTGCTGAACCATCAATAAAAAGAATCTCCCCTCCTGCTAAAGCATTTAAAAATTCATCATAAAATTCAACATAGTTAGTGCAATCGTGTGCATGATCACCTTCTTCTATAGGTTCTGCTACAAACGTGGCTGGATTCACTATTTTACATCTCACAATTTTTATTTGCATCATAAAATTCAACATAGTTAGTGCAGTTGTGTGCATGATCACCTTCTTCTATAGGTTCTGCTACAAACGTGGCTGGATTCACTATTTTACATCTCACAATTTTAATTGCTGGATTAGAAATCATTACTTCATATGCAGAAGCTCTTTGTGTTATCAATGTATCTTTGGGTTTCTCTAAAATGGCAAATACGCCTCCTCCACATATAGCATTATTGCACAACTTATGGTAATACTTGTGGACTTCTCAATCGCAAATGCGGCAGCAGCCAAAGATTGTTCACATTGAAAAGGTCCTCCCATAACAGCATCTAAAATCCCACTGTAATACACCAAAGGGTTATACCCTAATATTGTTCTCTTTGTGGGTACTGCTGTCATTACTGGCCCATTAGTGTGAAAAAACAAATTCAATTCTTCACCATAATTGGAAATTCCTAAAACTGGAGCTGTACAAATTTCTCTTTTTAATTGCTCAAATCCATTTCTTCAGTCTATTCTTTATTTTCCTTACCAACTTGTGCTTTCTTAAGTGCTTGCAAAAGTGGTTTTGTGAACGTGCTGTAGTCGAACACCCAGGCCCTACAATAATTGCATAAGCCCAAAAACTGCTGCCTCACTGTATTTGGCTTTGGTGTTTTCTTGATAGTCTCAGCTCTCTCAGGTGTCACTTTCTTTCCTTCATGTGAAATTAACTGGCCTATGTACAACACTTCTTCCTGGCAATACTGTAATTTCTCCTTATCTACTTTGTATCCCATGTTTGCCAATACAGTCATTAACTGAACAAAGTCCTGCCTACATTCATCCTCTGTTTCACTGCAGATTAATATTTCCTCTATGTATTGAATTAAAGCACTCTTGAGTTCAATGTTACTTAAATCCATTTATAGGGCCCTATTAAAAATCGACAGGGACTCACAGTATTCCTGAGGTAAATGAATATGTTTTAGTCTTTTTTGTCTGAACGTAATGAAAGTAAGTTCTTGTGAGTCTTTGTGCAACAGAATCGAGAAAACACATTTTTTAAATTGATCACTTTGAACTACTTAGCATCAAATGGGATGCTACACAATATTGGAGCAGACTTCGGAACTAATGGAAATTCTGCTTCTACAATCTGATTAAGAGAGCCCAAGACCTGGATAAATCTCCACAACCCCCTCTTTAGATGTTTTAATCAGATACACTGCAGTATTGCATGAGGATTCTGATGGCACCAGGATTCTCTGATTCATCAACGCTGAAATAGTCTTAAATATGCCTTCATCAGCTTCTCGAGACATGGGGTACTGTTTTACTCGGGGTAAAATTGCTCCTGGCTTGCGTTTTATTTTAACCTCCCCTATTCCCTTCAATAGGCCAATGTCATATGGGCCTGTAGTCCAAAGGACACTTGGCACCTTTTCTATGTATTCCTGAAAGAACGCTGGTCTTTGCTGCATTAGTGCCATTCACTGTGGGACTTTCCTTTTCCCAATCTTTATCCAATATTTAATGCTTATAAAAAAACACTACCTCATCATCTATATGTTCATCTCTGAATATATCTTCATCTGTTATGTCAGTCAATCTGTATCCTGCCCCACTGTTCTCCATGCTCTGCCTTCATCATCTACTCCTTCAAGCATTGCTAGTTCCGCTTGTTCTATAGCCGCTTCCAGTTCTATAGGAATTATATGATATGATATGATGTGGCATTTATAACGCGTCTGTACACAAGTGTTTCTAGGCGTGACAAGACAAGGAGAGGGTAAACAAGCGAGAACAAAACAAGCTTACTAGGCCTGGTGTCATTCATTTCACGCAAGTGCGAGTAAGATGTAAGGGGAGAACTGCCAATGGGAGGGGAAGGGGGAAGTGCAGTTAACTCACAAGTGCAGCCAGTGGGTGGCTCATACGTGCAGAGAGAAGGGACTTTAGGGTTGCAGATACAGACCGTTACGTGGTGGATAGACCGGAGCCAGTGCGAGATTTAGAAAGAGGCTATTTGAATAGCCCAGCCTAGAGAGGACACGCGCTCTGGAAACAGTGAGTTTATGGGTGAAACTGAGAAAAGGAAGAATACCTCTGAGGGGGTGCAGCTGATATTTTGACTTCTTAGAGACATCAGATATGTGAGGAGAGAAGGAGAGGGTGGATTCGAAGATCACACCAAGGTACTTAGTCTCACAGGAAGGAGCAGGAAGAGGGCCCAGAGTGGGTGGCCAGAGAGAGAGAGGAAAGGAAGGAGTGGGTGTCCCAATGAGGAGGATCTCAGTCTTACTGGCATTAAGGCAGAGATCATTGTTGGCACACCAATCCTGAATTGCGTTCAGACAATCTGGTATGAGAGAAGAAGCAGAGGTGGCTGAGGGGAGCCTGAAAGAGAGCTGAGTGTCATTCGCATAACATTTAAAATTGGAGCAGAAAGTAGCGATGCACTGGGCAAGAGGTGCAAGGTAGTGGTTGAAGAGCCAGGGAGAGAGCTTAGACCCATGGGGAACACCACAAGTAGAGAGAGAGATAGAAGAGAGTAATGACTCCAGTTGGACCTGATGGAGTCAGTCGGTGAGAAAGGAGGTCAAGCAGGCCAGCGCCTGACCAGTAATACCAAGGTTGTCCCAGAAAGGATTGAGCAGGATGGCATGGTTGACCGTGTCAAAAGCAGAGAATAGATCAAGGAGAATGAGGACAGAAGGGAGATTAGAGTCAAGACTGGAGAGCAAGTCTTCACGGGTGTTCAGGAGAGCAGTTTCCGTGCTTCTGGCAGCTCTGAAGCCAGACTGGTGGTCATGGAGGCAACCAACAGATTCAGTATGTAGGTTAAGCTGTTAGATGGCCAGCTTTTCAAAGAGTTAGCCAAGGAAAGGTGTGATGGAGATCGGGTGATCTTCACAGGTGTTCAAGAATAGTCTGGCCTTCTTCCTCCTCCAGAGGTACTTGTGGTCTAAATACAAATTCATCAGGTATACTCACAATTTTCCCTACTAATTTAGGTAGACATATTAATAAAATGCTCACCCCATACATGAAGACTTTCCGGATCTATTGGAACTCCTCATGTAGCCACTTGTCGTGTAAATGCCAGTATAATCTCTCCTACATTCAAAAAGTGTATTCCTGGAGTGGTGTACACTATTCCTTGATCAGTGAATGAAATTGTCATGTTAGGTTTTGTCATCAAAGCTCTACCAGAATGTTAACTGGTGTTTGTCGTGAATATAACAAGGGGACAGACATGTGAAATTTCCCTAGACAAATAGGTAATGTAGCAGTAAAAGGAACTAAATTCATATCTCCAGAGAACCCTTGAGCATTCATGGCAATACCTGACATTGGGTATTTTCCCTCCCTTATAAAAGAGCGAATCGCCCCGGTGTCTACAAGAAAAGAAAAAGATTTGCCTCCTATCGTCACATCGACCCTTAGTTCCTCTTAGGGGTCTGGTGCTACTGATAGTACTGAACACATCAGGTCTCCCTGTGAGCTGCCCTATTCAGCATACAAATTCATCCCCGTCCCCATAATAAGGTCACCTCCCACCACAGTGACACCCTGTCCTAGGTGTTAGTATTTGCCCTGTGTTCGTATTCTGTTGTGTGCATCTGTGCATATGTGCTTGTTGTGATTGCCTTTGCAGTGGGTGTATTTGCACTGACCCCTGTTGCTGTGCCTGCTGTGCTTGTGGCGCCTGTGTCTGATAGGATGTGTGATCCTGGGCAAGGCTCTCTTGTGTTTGTGTGCAGTATGGTGGTGGATGACCTGTTCCCCCTCTTAAATTGTGTCCATTCTGATGCATACTTCCTCGGCTTCTACATTCAGGTTTAATATGCCCTGCTAGCCCACAATTCCAACACACTGGGGGTGGCCTTCCGGCAAACCCACCATTATATCCTCCCTGAGTATTCTGACTTCCACCCTGGGCATGTTGAAATCCACCTTGTATGTTCTGAAATCAGCCTACTCTTCCTCTAAATCGTCCACCTCGACTCCGTAACCCATACCCACTTTGATCCACTGGGTGTACATTATTCACCTGCAATGCACCAGTTGTTTCTTGCATTTCCTACTCCTTCTCCACTTGTCAATACTGCCCCTTCCATAGCAAATTCTGACAATTTCTTCTGAAATAACTTGGCTTCTGAAATCTTTCTGTTCTCATCTTTCTTTCTATTCTTCTCTTGTAACAATCAGCAATGATGGACTGTAGTTAACTGTATCTATGCCCATGGTTATGCTTCCATTCCTACTTGTTTTTTCATTTGTCTCTGTACTTTTTCTGGCAATCCCTGACACAAAATATGTTAGAATAATGTCACTGTTTTTTCCCAAGGGTCACACCTCTCAACCTGCCATCTCTCTTGAATTTCCTAAATATAAGCAATAGGGTCTTCATCTTCTTTCATTTTACGTGTCATAATTGCACCCATATCTAACATAATGGGATACATACCTTTAAAGCCCTCAAACATCCACCCTACAATTATTAAATGCTGCTCCATCATATGCTGTGTTTTGGGCTGCCACACTTGCATATTCAACTCATCTCCAAATGTCGTCAGCTCCCTTTCTCCAAGAATAGCTACCAATAGACCTTTTCTGTCCACTATGGCTAATGTATTTCCCCCCTGTCATTTTCTCTAATTTGTAGATCATTTTCCAGTCCCCGAAGTCAAACTAGGCAACTTGCATTTTAAGTTATCCTTATCCATCAGAGACCATGGAATAAGTTGTGGTCTCGCCCCCCCTTCTCTAGCAAGGCGAGCTGTGAAAACCCAATCCCATAACTGGACATCATTAGTCTTTGCCCAATGCAGGGGTAATCATCCCTATTCGTCTTTGTGCTGGTAACGACCTTAACCTACTCACACTACACAATATTCTTTGGGGAAATTCAGGATATGGTATAGGATCTTGTGTTCTTTCCTTCGGGTGTTCCAGATCTGACCATTTTACCTCCTTATCCAGATTTTGACTTCCCAAGAGGGCGCATGTAGCCTCCCCTCCTATTTCACGACCTGACTCCCTTTCTTTGTCTGAAATTGCTCTACCCCAACTGATGTGACTATCATCCTCCTCTTCCCTATCTAAATCTAATCTACTCAGAGACAGTGCTCTGCATTTATCACTGAACATGTTTTCCTCCTCATCGCGTGTTTCTGGTATCAGAGATCATCTGCCTCTCCCTTGAGTCCCACACTCGCTGTTCCGCCTTATTTGCTGATATATCTTAACTATCATCTCTCCAGTACTTTCTGCATCATATCTTTCCTCTTCTTGTGCTACTTTAGGTATTTATTGAGCCATTTCTCTCATTGGGAAAACTTTGCTTATCGTTGCCCATCGCCCCTGTGTTTCGTCGCTTGGTTTTATTCATTCTTTAAGAATGAGACTAGCTTCAAGATCTTGCCACCTTCTATTCTGTTTTATTCCTTTTTCTACTTCCCTTCACTCTCTCACATCCCTTCTTGCCCTCTTTTTCTTGCTTTCGTGCTTCCTTTCTTCTTTCTTCTGTTCTTTCTTCTTCTTCTCTTTGTTCATCTTGTTCTCCTTGTAATCTTTTTTCCTTCACTTGTTGGGCCTCTTCTTCTTCTCCCTTTCTTTCTCTTCTATCCCTTTGTTCTATTTCTTTCTTCTGACTGTCATACTTTCTTTGTTCCCCTGCCCGCTTTTCATCTTTCTCTTGTTCTTCTCTATATATCTTTTCTTGTTGCTCTGTGCTTTTTTCTTCCTTGCTCATCCTCTCTTAATTGCTTTGCTCATTCCCTATCCTTCTTTTCTTTATCGTCTTTGTCTTCCTTTGGCTTACCTCCTCAATGCTTTTGCCATCTAACTTGAGTAATATCTGTCCACCCATCCATTCATTCTTTACAAGCGTTACCTCATCGTCCCTATCCTTTTCTCCTTTCCATCTCTTGACTTCTTTGTCCATATATTTTGATATATTTGATCTTTCGCCTCATTCCTCTTTATCTCTTATGAACTTACACATGTCTTCCTTCTTTTTGCTCTTTTTTGGACTGTCATTGCTACTATAAGCTGGGGTGTATATTTCGGGTCACTATACACTGCCACTGCTTTTCATTCTATTAAAGGATAACATTCTGTCTCCTCTGCATCTCCATTCTTAGTTTCAGGTGAAGTAAGAGGAGCTGAGGGCTTGATGCCCTCCCCTTTATGCTGATTAAGCATCCACTCTTCCTGTGACTGGTCCTCTTTCTCCTCTTAATACATTTTCCAGAGTTCTAAAACTGCCAGTATTTCTCTCATTTCTTTCCCATGTATGCAGCATGCACATATGTGGTCATGTTTTATAACACTGCTTTTGACAATGATCTCCCTTGTGACCATGGCATGAACATTTTATCAGCTGTGCCCTTTACCCATTCTGCATTGTACTGTTGCAGTTTGGGCACATGTCATGGTAATGTTTTTCAATGGTGCATAAGAGGAGTGTCCTCCATAATGACAAGTCACAATTAACTGTTGATACTTAGCAGATCGTTACCTTGTTATATTTAATACATCTATATTTATCTCAAAGTTTATTGCTCAATTAATCTCAAAAACAATAAATATGAGCAAGCACCATCAATCGCTGCCCAATCCTCTTTTGTCTCAAAAACATATCTGTCTTCTGACTGGCACCAATCGTTCACTACACTTAACTCAAACCATCTTCACTTCCAACATTCACAATGTATCAATTTTCAAAACTTTATGCATCAGATAATAACCAAAATAATACCACAATACATATTAACAACCCCTGGGATCACCTTCTCTTTTCCCTATAATCATTTATAGTAATAGGTATTCTTTCTATGCCTCCAATTATGTTACCACGTACAGAGTTTAAGACGTCACCTTCCACGATCCTGACCGTGTGTATTCTCTCTCTTAATATTCCAAATGGAATTTGAGAAGTCTTCTTCTATCTCCCTTGAAATTGGATAACCTATGTGTTCCTTTATCCACACAAAATCTCCTATTACCCATGTATTTTCATAACATATCACAATCCTGCCCCTTTATATTGCCATTTCCCTTAGTCTACTTACATTTGTTTAATCGACTTGAGGCCCTCAGTATCGACTCCTCCTCTAATCTGACCACTTCAACTTCCATCCGCGGAGCGCCCTTGGAAACCGAGCAGGGATTTCTTCAAAGAGGGACCTGCCCACCGTCTTTGTCCTTCTGGCAAGTTTATTTCTATTGGCCACTCTCCACAGGAATCTCCACGGTCTTCCAGATAATGGCAGAGGGTGACCGATCATCCAAAACTCTGAAGTCAAACTAGTTTACATCGAAACCATCCACACCGCTACCACATAAGCATATGGCCCTTAGAACGAGCATCTGTTACTGGCTGGGATTACACCAGAATAATTCTGAGTCCAAATAACCAGACAAACTCAAGCGGATGTCAGGCTGCTGTTTTATTAGCAATTATCTAAAACAAGGAGTTTACAACGAACATCAACTGACGTACGCACAATCACAGCGATTTCCACAAAAATACAAAGATGTACTTCTTTATGCATCAGAATGACATCATGCTACGTGGCAATAATAAAAAACCTATCAAGTGTTGGGATTGGTTAAATGACACATCTAGATATACAATCACATAGGAGCTAGGTTTGTTATTTGTTGTCTGATATCAGGTGGACAACATATGCCTACTTCTTCATATGTGTCATTTAAGAAAAATCAGTTACACAGTGTTTCATTGGTTTCTCAAACTATATGCTCCTTTGTTATACGGAATAATACAATTGGTTTGGTATGCTTGTGCCATGTCTGGTACATTCGGTTCAATTAGCAGCATGAAAGCCAAGGCCCAGCTGCAAGTAGATAGGACATGAGGCTGCCCTACCACCCAATTAGCCCAACATCTGTCATCACCCATGCATTCTGCCATTAAATTCTCGCTGTACTTGGCCTTGCAGAGTATTCTTGTCCTGGGAGAGGCAACGGGAGTGAGGGCACCTACTATTGTGTCTGGAACTCCAAGTTCAAGCCCTATTTCCATCCTCGACTCACGTGACAAGAGACAACAAATTCTGTTCATTCTGCAAGCTTGTAAATGTTTTAAATGAATTAAGACTTGGCATCCTTTGTGTTCTTTCTTTCACCTTAATGTGGGAGGATTCATCCTCTGCACACCTTCAGCGTAGATAACTGACCTCAACTTCTCAGTTCTTGACTTCAAGCCAGGCAGCCCAACGCAGCTCCAATAACCTGCTATTCTACTGTGACACAGCCTTTCACTCTCTCTTTGTGATTCTTTGGCTTATTAATTCATGATACCAATGTCTAGTTTCTGTGCAATGGCAGCTCCACCTGCATTCTATTCACTACTCATAGCTATTCTATATGATGATGTAATCTATCTTGCATTTCAGCGTATATGCATTCTTTATACTTCTGATTTCTGCAGCACTTTTTAATGTGTAATGTTCTCCTTTTACACTTTAAGGTTCGCTTGATTCTTTACTTCGTCATTTCCCCTCTAGGATCCATACATCGTTTTCATTCAGTGTTTCAGGACATTGTGCACACTTTCTTATGATGCCATCAGTCCATTTTCCTAGCTCTTTCTCATATTCCTTTAGGGAGTTCCTCCTGCAGGCTGTCATCAACTCGAAGTACATTCGATATGGTTGTCCTAATGGACACCGTCTTCCAAATACTGCTACGTTATTGGTACAATAGATGGTGTTAGACAGGGCACAGTCTCATGTCTCCAATAAAGAGTAGGTAGGTGTTATGCTCACCTGGTATCCACGGGGACACCACTCAGCCCTAGTTGGTTGCCGGAACCTTCTCCCTGATTTCCGGATGGTGTCTTTGGAGGAAGTCTAGCCTGAAAACACAGGAGGGCTGGGTTCAAGACTGGCCGACTCAGGCAAGTGTCCTCCCACCACCCCTTTGGTTTCAGCCCTTAGGCCCTCTCCTCACCTTGTTGTGGTATTAGGCGTGCTCTCCGGCCTGCCTTTTTAACAGGGGCGCGTAGTCTTCAGCGGGCATGGGTGACCGAGTTACTTCACTGGCGCGTGGCTGTTCAAGTGTCTGTAAGGTAGGTCTTATTGCAGCAGTTTTTGTATAGCGCTGTTTGTTCTTGCCTGCCTTTCTTTTGTGATTAATAATGTCCTTTCTTTCTCCCTAGGCATGCGGGAGATTCGGTGTGGCGTACTGGTTGGTTTGAGCACCACCGTCAAATGATGGCGCGAGATGTGCACTGTAACGCGGTAAGTAATGCGCTATGCGCTGCGCTGCTTTGTCTTGCCTTTGCTAACTTGTGTCTCCTCTCTTCCTTACAGGTCGCGGTCCTTCTCCAGCGGGTGTGGAACTCTGGAATGATGCCGGCCGGGAGGTGACAAGCCAGGTAGGCTTCTTGTGATGTTCGTGGCTTAAGCAATGCCGGAGTGTGCCTTTTCTAATGTTGTCTTTCTCGTTTTCCTTTTCAGGTCGCTTCGTTCCGGTAGGTATGCGGTGCCCAGAAGAAGCTGTCCACTGGAGAGCAGATGACAGGATGGAGATTGTAGATAAGATTCTATTAATGATGTTCCTTTTGTCTCCTCTGCAGGCTCGTTGTGCTGAGGCTCGCAGGTATCACAGGACACAGTGAGCGTTACGTTGCAGTCTGCAAAGTAACGCGAAGCGTGCTCTGTTGCTTGGGTTTGGTTTAAATAGCCTCCCAACAAAGTAGTCCAGGTAAAGTAGTCTCAGGCCACCACACCCAAAACACTATACCTCATAGCTTAGTTCTTAGGAACCAAGCTATGCGAATGCTTCTATGTTAACTGCAGGCCCAATGAAAAGTAGTCCCCCTTCAAACATGTTCTCCAAAATGAATATGAACCTGGCACCAGAGGCGCCAGGACTGACTCAAGAGAGTCTTGGGAGTGGATGCAAGGCCTCCAAGGCCTTAATGGAGCCCCGAAACCTGACCTTACCTGGCAAGTGGAGTTGCCAGTGGGGGTCTGGGGTAAGGGTCGTGACAGTAGGGGGGTAGGATCTCCCATGGATATGTACGTCTGCTCCTCTAGAATGACCAAACAGACATATGCAACTATGTAACTCAAACACATCAATTTAAAATTCCTCACTACAGACAACAAACCACAGAAGTTTGCATCTCAACAATGTCGTAGTACAACCAACTTACAAACCACTGCCACCATCAATGCATCAAAGCACCATGGACATAGGAGGCTCACAGCTGGAAATAAATGCTGCTACGCCCATGACACAGACCTGCACACAGTACTTCTCAACAGATGCTTTTATGTCAATACCATTGAACCTCACTCAAACTCACATGTGGTGTTCCAAAAGGCTCATATACCTCTCACCACTACTCTTCAACGTCTACATGGCGCCTCTCATAAAACACATAACACAAGGCAGGTCTACATGCTACAACTACTCAGATTACACTAAAATCATCTACAAAAGCACAACTAGCAAGCACAAAGGCTAAAACCTTGACAATTGCCTCTAACAAATTGATGAATGTGTGAGCAATAACAAACTTTAACTAAACCCATATGAAACTGAAATCAATATCACACCCAACAACCCTTTTATCCAACCACCAATACCATGGCCTATGGGAATTGGAGCCAGACCAGAAGCCTCCAAACCGCTTAAAGATCCCAGAAATCTTCTGGAAAATGAGCTAACACTGGAACCTCAGGTGTTTGTAGTAGAAATGCACCTACAATCTATTAGATGGATATTACCCTTACTCACTTTTCCACAAAGAACACTCACCATTATTTAATTTGTCTTGTCAAGAATAGAGCTTGCCAACAGCGTTTATTTTTGCATGCCTGACTATCTAACATAAAAACGTCCATTAATACAGAATGCAGCAGCAAGACTCCTTCTAAGACTCAACAAAAGAGATGTTACACACATTGGCCGTTGGTCCCTTTGGCACCGTAGCCGCTTATGCGGATCAATCAGATTGGGTACATCCAAGATGGAGGACCGCTGTTTTACCTGGGCGGAGAGCAACGGTTCAGTCTCTGCACGTCCGCCAGAGACGCCGAGGATCGCTCACGTGATTCCTTATACAGAACAAAGTTCGGGTTTCCTTCGCGTCACTACTGTTGTTGCAGGCGCTCCGTGAGTTCGCTTCTAGGTGCTCATAGTGCTAGCATTCTCTCCTAGACCTTTCCTCTTACCTTGTATCTCTAACCCTGTGCTTCTGTTCAATTCATGTCTATTCTGCGGGTTCTCCCTTTCACCCAATCTCCTCGACTGCTCACTCCAGACCACTGCATTCCCTTTTATCCCGCTGTCCAGCTTCGCCCCTCCAGGCATTGCTCCTCTCCTTATACCAGCCAAGAGTGAGTTCCTTCCTGCAATCATTGGGGTAATACTTCTCCCAAAAATCATCCTTACTTACCTTCTGTCTGTTTCGGGGATTCTGTTTCCTAGGGGCTCCAGTTTCCGGGACACTGGTATCAACCCCCTGATTCTTATTAACGCCACGCTAAGAGGTGAGGGACTCCTTTCCTTATTGCACTATTATTTAGCCCCATTACCCCTTAACTCTTAAAAGATATCTTTTTCAACCCCTTTGTTTCTCTGTTACTAGAGGAAGCCTTCCCGCATCCAGTACCACTCCAGGCATTGGGGAGATTCATCAGCACGTTTATCCATTCATCGGTACTCAGACTCGTCCAGGGTTTTCTTCCCCAGAGGGTTTCCCTGACGGTCGTGTCCTTTCCCCCGGGTTTAATACCTCCGGGTAGGGAGGGACAGGTCGGTTGGGGGAGCTTTCACTTACGGCATTGGCTCTTCCATCTGATATCCAGCTGTCTGCCAAGGTGAGATCGTATTTGCTTCTACAAATGTATGATTACTATCGTATTGAGAAGTGAACAGTAACAGTTTAACGGTTAACCCTAACAAGAGAACAGATCACTCCAGCACGAAGATCATTAGACTGGCTATAATTCGAGAAGGGATCTATTTCAAACCCTTCTCTATTGTTCACAGAGCAATTCATGGCTGGCCAAAAAGTATAATTCCAGTTAGAAGAAATCTCCATCTACAGAACCATAACCCTGAGGTCTAGCAATGACATACGCTTTGAACCCAAACATTATTCAAAAATGAAATACGGTTGAACTGGACGCTCTGTCCAGCCCTTTAAGATGAGTAGCGGTACCCTGGAAATAGATGGGGCTGCAGATTTTATTCATACATCAATAATCAAGAAGACACAAATAGTTTGTCAAAGTTGTTCTGTTTTAATATCAAGTATATAAAACAGGGAGTACAACTAATATCAGCAATTGCTCAATACTCTGATTCTAACTACTTCATAAAAAAGCTGGGCTTTTGTACCCAAAAGTGGTCATCACTGACGTGCTGACCTGTGTCATTACCAACGCCATCCTACGTGGCAAACTACTAAAACTTATCAGGAAGTGGGATTGCTTCTAAGTGAATCACTAAGCATAGGTTCTATGTCTGTATGGAGTAACGGAAAGAGACAATTGGATAGTTAACATCAGGTGGGACAACAAAGCCCTCCCTTCAAAATGGGCACTATGAACACCACTAAATGTACAACGTCCCATTGGCTACACACACTATAGGACCCCAACTACGTGGACCCCTACAATTGGTTGGCTTCTAACCCCAATCAGAAATGTTCCTACCAACGTTAGCAGAATGAAGACTGAAAACCAGGTGCGGGAGACCTCGTCTTTGCACTTGCTTCCCACCAACTAAAATATCATCCGTCATCACCTCAATGGTCCAGTGTCAATTAGTGCTTTAAAGTTGGCCTTGAGTTTGTACTGTTCTCTGAGAATTTTTAAGGAGTATGGGCACTAGCCGGCTTCCGTGCGTAGGTGTGATCATCTCGCTCATCCAACTTTCTTCCATTACGTGACTGGACATTATGAAATGTAGCCTTTTCGTGTGTTTCATTTTATTCTCAATAGTCCTCTGACGTCTTTTGTTTTTGCTTGACCTTTCTGAACAGGAGCTTCTGTTCTTTCACATTAATTGTATCCAATGTCAGCCAATTCCAGTTTGATAAGACCGTGGCTTTCTTGGCTCAGAGAACTCCTTAGCTGCACTTTTATTCTGTTTAATTCAATTGCTTTTCTCAACTGCAACACTGAAATGATGACTTCTTGCTTTGTTCAGAACTGCTATTTAAAAGCATGTAGCTAGCTTCATGATTGCTTCGCTGCTTGTGTTTTATTGCATCTTTACACGTTTAAACTAACTAAGTATTTTCATCAGGTCTGTGGTATAAGTCTCTTCATCTTGATCCCAAGATGTCACTTACCCTTGGTACTTCTTTGTTCTTTATAAATCATCTGCCTCTCTGTTTTGGTTATCTTTCTATATGGGTGTCGATTCAACTTTGTATGACGTCACCATTCATCTTTGTCATTTAGTTTCTTTGCTTCTTCAGGAATCTCGTTCAAATGGGCATCATATTGTCTTGAATGCATGTATGGTTTTCCCAATGGGTACTTTACCTCCCATATTCTCTTAGGTATAGGTGTTCTTATGGGTACTGCACAAAGTCCATGCTCTTCTCTTTGCTGGTTTATCTGTTCAGTATACGTCACATACTTTGGTTCATACGTTTCAGGGAATGTAGGCAGGGCAGTTGGAGTGGGGGGTACTTGGCTCCTCCTCTACACTCCCCCCTCTGGGCGATTTATCGACCACTCCCATATCATCTTCTATATCCAGAAATTGTTACGCTCACCTGGTTCCCACAGGGGTGTCAGGCGGAACTGGACAGCCACGGTCTCCACCAACGAGATGCGTAGTGCAGAGATGACTGACTGGACTGGCCCACCTAGCTTCGTCTGCTTGACCCATAGAAGTAGTCTCCTAAAGGCGGAGAAAGGGAATTAGCCACCCGTGGATTTGAGTAATAGCCCCTCACTGCGTCCCCATTTATCACCTCTGATATTCCCATTCACAAAGCTCAGCTTATAGTTTTGAATGATAAGCTCTCCATCCTGCGAGGAACGCATGGGCGTGTAGATGGCCAGTTACTTCACTGGCTTGAGGATATTGGAAGAGTTCTAGACAAATCTTGGCTCCAAAACTCCTGGCGAAGGACCGTATGTATATAGTTCTTGAGAGTTCAAAAATGTCTGAATAATCACTCTTGTCCAATTCCTTTGTTTATCTTGCAGCTTAGACCCAAAAGAAGATAGTTCTGTGGCAGCTGAGAGCGTTCAGGTAAGAGTCTGCGCTATCCCACACTGTCCGTTAAATGATGCCAAAGTTTAATTCGCTACTTTCTCTTTTCTTACAGGTGCGGCGTAAGAAGATTTGGCGTGCTGGTGAATAATACCTCCAGCGGTAAAATCAGGAAAGTATATGGTGGCAAGAGATTGTTCTTGTTTGTTTCCCCTCGGCTCACCTTGTTGTTTTCCTGTCCCCCTTAGGTGCTGGAATGCGGCAACATAATGATGAAGACAGCGCCAGATCGTAGAGATGCTGCGAGGAACGGTGAGTATGGCGCGGCGCTGTTACTGGCGATGCGACGTGTTTAAAATAAAGTCTATTTCTCGTGGAAAGATACATACCTGATTGGAGGAAGGATACATACCTGGAACTTCTTCCAAGGCTATTTAAACCCCACCCGAACAGCCACACGTGCTTCGCGTTGTTCTGCATCTAGCAGCTGGACGCTCACTGTGTCTTCTCCTGCATCCTGACTTCTGCCACGCCTGCCAGCATCCTGGATCACCTGCAAAGGAAGAGAAGAAGAGAACAGAAGAAGGAAAAGTCCTTACCTGCTAAATCCGCATCCCGGAGACATCTCGCCGACAATCCTGAAAAGGAAGACTTTAATTTAAAAGCTCATCGCGTCGATCGCTGCAGCGCCGCATTCCACTCACCTTTACAGGGCGCCTCCATGTTCAGCAGCAATCATCCGGATTCGCAGTCACGCCCCAGCGCCTAGGGAGAAAAACACCAGAACAAAAGGTGAGAGGATAAGGGAATAAGGAAAGCTAAATCTCCATGTTAAGACTTACCTGTTGATTCATTCCCTCTTCATTTCGGGTCCGCGCCGCATCCTGGCATTTCCGGACCCCGGCCCCTAAGGGGAAAAAGAGACATCAGCGTTAATGAGCGAATGAAAAGACATTACCAAAAAACGCTCATTAAAGACTTACTTGATTTCTACAAGGATTTCACCTCTCATCTCGGGTCGGTGCCTGTTCCCCGGCATTCCGTACCCCGGCCCCTATGGGGAAAAAGACACTAGCATTAGTACATTAATGCATGGACACAAGGGGAACCTCACCTCTTATCAAAAAACTTACCTGGAAGCCAAGCAAGTTTGGTTCTCACCAATCTGAAAATCCAGAGAAGTAACTGGATACCAACGCGCCCCTGCATCAGAAGCAGGATGGAGAGCTCGTCCTTCCAGACCCTAAGGTGAGACGCTACGAGAAATCACAGAAGGGTTTCAAGGAGGGTGAGAGGGGAAAGTGGGAGGCCGATTGCATTACCCCGCAGACAGTTAATCCCCTATTTTCGCCTACAGAAGGATACTTCTGCGAGCCAGACAAGCCAGATTTGGGGGCCCGGTCCAGTCCGTCTTCCGAACCCTGCGCATCACCTTAGAAGAGGTCACAGCAGCGCAAACCAGGCCAGCGCCTCCGTGGGAGTCAGGTGAGCGTAACAGAACGCAAAGCCTTCCTACAAATTCCCACCCAGGCGCTATGGAAAGTTCTGAGACTGATCAGTTGGCCCAATTACTGGGGGAATTACGGGCCGAAGTACATGCCGCTCGTCAAGAGACTAATGCCCTCAGGAGGGAATTAATAATATCAAAGGAAAGAACTGATGACCTGGCCAGACAGCTTTTGCAAGGTCAAGCTGGGCAAACTCCTCTACCCGGTTCCGGAGGGAACCTCGCTCCTGTGGCTTACAGTAACCCTGTGCAGATTAATCTACCTGGAAACATGCCGCTGGCCCCACCCGAACACTTTGCTGAGGACCCCAAACGATTCGCCGTATTCATGAATCAGTGTCGTTTGCACTTCCTATGCAGACCTGGGGCCTTCCCTAATGATCAGACCAAGGTAGCCTTTGTATTGTCACATCTCAGCGGCTGCGCTGCCGATTGGTCAGCTCCACTGGTTACTCAGGGTGACCCGATTCTCCGTGATTTTCAAAGGTTTCAAGCAAGCATGGAAAGGTTATTTGCTCGACACTCTCAGGGGCAAGCTCTGGATGACGAACTTCTATCCCTGCGACAGGGCAATCAGGACCTCCTATCCTATATTGCAACCTTTAATAGACTAATTGTGGAAACGGGATGGCCAGAGGATAAAAGAGTCACGTTGTTTTATCGAGGCCTTCGCGGAGAACTTAAAGATGTCTTGGCCCAAGTTGTAAATCCGCCCCAAGAATGCACAGAGTATATAGACTTAGTGGTCCAATTGGATCACAGACTTCAAAACAGAAAAGCAGATCGGTCCAGGTTTGAGACCCGGGTGTTGGTCAAGACCCATGCTAATCCCAAGGGAGTTGATGTCTCTGAGCCTATGCAAATTGGAGGGGTTAAAGGACCCTTAACTCAAAAGGAACGTGAAAGGAGGCGGCAGTTAAAATTATGTCTTTATTGTGGGAATTCTGGACAATTTCTACGAGATTGCCCGGCAAAACCGCCCCGAAAGGCGGTAGGAGCCGCTGATAAAAACCATGAAGACTCTGTTTCGGGAAACGACTCCGCCCGACAAGTGTAGGGGTCTGCTTGCCGAGCTTGAAAACTAACTCTCAGACCTCGCATTTCATTGTGCCAATGGTTCTTGTAGATCCAGAACAGCCTAAGCGGTTGCATGCAATAAAGGCATACATCGATAGTGGGGCTATTGGAAACTATGTGGATCGTGAATTGGTCTCTAGGATTAACCTCCCTCTCCGTCCTAAAACCAGCAAAGATGTCATCACCACAGTCGATGGAACTGAAATTGCCTCTGGACCGGTAACACATTCCCCTACTGAGGTGACTCTTATTGGTCCCGACGGCCATCGGGAGGGTGTTGTGTTTGATGTAATCAAGGCTCCACAGTTTCAGGTTATTCTTGGAATCCCTTGGTTAGAGACACATAATCCTCGAATTGATTGGCGAGCTAAGAGAATAACCTTCCCGGATTGTACACAAACCTGCTACCCAGAAAACCTGAAGATTAATCTAGCATCTGTAACCTCTGCCTCCATGCAACTACCTCCGGAATACCAAGACTTTCAGGACGTCTTCCAAAAGGAACAGGCCAACACGTTACCTCCTCACAGATCGTACGATTGCCAGATCGATCTGGTGCCCGGTGCACAACCCCCTTGTAGCAGGATTTATGCCCTTACCGAACCTGAGAATCTGCATTTGAGACAATATTTGGATCAATACCTAGCTAATGGTTTTATTCGCCCGTCAAAGTCCCTGGCATCCTCGGCTTTGTTCTTCGTGCCCAAAAAAGAAGGCGACCTTAGAACTTGTATCGATTACCGCGCATTGAACCAGATAACGGTTAAAAAACGTTATCCTCTGCCTCTGATCCCTGAACTCCTTGACCAGGTGAAGGACGCTTGCATATACACCAAGTTAGATCTCCGGGGGGCTTATCATCTGGTACGAGTTAAAGAAGGCGACGAATGGAAAACTGCCTTCCGTACTAAATACAGATTATTCGAGTAAAAGGTGATGCCTTTCGGATTGTGTAACGCGCCGCTGCCTTTCAATACTTCATGAATGATGTCCTTCGGGAACTCATCGATGTTTGTATTGTCGTATATATCGATGACATTCTGGTGTACTCCTCTTCGGAATCTGATCACAGAAAACACGTCAGGGCAGTACTTGAAAAACTGCGCCAACACAAACTATTTGCTAAATTGTAGAAATGTGTTTTCCAAACCACAGAAGTCGAGTTTCTAGGTTTCATCCTGACACCCAAAGGAGTCCAAATGGACTCAAGAAAAGTGGATGCCATCCTCAAATGGCCATCACCTAGCTCTGTAAAAGGGGTTCAAAGCATGCTCGGCTTTGCCAATTTCTATCGCAGGTTTATCCCGGAATTTTCACGCGTGGTACAACCCATTACTGCACTCTTGAGGAAAAATAAACGTTTTGAATGGTCTGAAGAAGTCGAGCAGGCCTTTCAGGATTTAAAAGCTAAGTTTACCTCCGCACCTATATTGAAACACCCGCGTCCAGATCTCCCTTATGTCATCGAGACTGACGCATCCAGCCTAGCCATGGGAGCTGTCCTGTCCCAAAGAGATCCCAAAACCAACCAACTGCATCCCGTAGCATTTTGGTCCAGAAAATTCTCGGCACCTAAGGTTAATTATGCAATCACGGACACAGAACTGTTAGCCATTAAGTCCGCTTTTAAAGCCTGGTGGCATTATCTGCTTGGCGCTCGACATACCATCACAGTGATCACTGATCACCGGAATTTACAGTATTTGAAAACCGCCAAGGCTCAGTCATCACGGCAGCTCCGATGGGCTTTGTTTTTCGCTGAATTTGATTTTGTGATTACCTATCGACCTTGCTGCAAGAATGGCAAAGAAGACGCCTTATCCCGAATTGGAATGGGAGAATCTGATACAAACTCAGAACCAGTACCAATAATTCCCGAACAGAGGATTCTAGGCATGACTTCGTTACAGACGCTTGAAGACATTCAAGCCAGAGTGAAACAACTCCTGGACCCTACAACCTTACAGGAAAGGATACAAAAGGGATCAGACTTTACCATAAATAATGGATTATCTTATTTCCAAGGACGCTTATTCCTGCCACATAAGGAATTACACGAACTAGTTATTTCCGGTTATCATGATACATTAATAGAGGGACACCCCGGTATTGCCATGACAGAGGAAAAGGTGAAACGACAATTTTGGTGGCCCTCTTGGCGAAAAGATGTTAAATCGTTTGTGATGTCCTGTGGTGTTTGCGCCCAAAATAAAAGTCAAAAGAAAAGACCAGCCGGTCTCCTTCAACCTCTAGACATACCACCAGCACCCTGGCACACCCTATCAATGGATTTTATTACGGACCTGCCTCCTTGTTCGGGGTACAATACTATTCTGGTAATTGTGGATTTGTTTTCCAAAATGGCCCACTTTATTCCTTTGAAAGGTTTACCTTCAGCTTCTGTCCTAGCCAAAGAATTCCTCGAAAATATTGTTCGGCTAGATGGATTCCCATCTATACTAATCTCTGACCGGGGAAGCCAATTCATTTCCCACTTCTGGCGCAAATGTTGTCAAATGGCGCAGATCGACGTAAGATTATCGACCAGTCACCACCCTCAGACCGATGGTCAGACCGAGAGGACAAATCAGACCCTTGAATAGTACTTACGGTGTATGTTACAGCAATCTGAAAGCAACTGGAAAGACATTCTTTGGGTAGCTGAATACGCATATAATAATTCGGTACACTCTGGAACTGGCCACAGTCCTTTTTATACTTTGTTTGGGCATCACCCTCGAACCTCAAACCTTGACTCACCTCATAACCTCAGAATGCCTGCAGTAGAACATCTGCATTCTACAATTACCCAAGCCTTCAAAGAGGCAACTACGCATTTACAACAAGCCAAGAGAAAATACAAGGAGAATGCTGATCTACATCGGAGTGAAGCACCTCCGTATCAGATTGGGGATCAAGTGTGGTTAGCTACCAGACATTTACCACTCAAAGGGCCTCAAACTTTTAACCCAAAATATCTGGGACCTTAATCTATTACGGCAATAATTAACCCAGTGGCTGTTAAACTTGATTTACCAGCTAGTATGCGAATTCACCCTGATTTTCATGTGTCACTTCTGAAACCAGTGGTACCCGGAACCCGACTACTCAAACCTCCAGAACCTATTCTAATAGATGGGGAGCCCAAATTCGAAGTGAAGAACATTTTAGACTAAAAAATCTTTAGGTCAAAAGTGTTCTACCTAATTGATTGGAAGGGGTACGGACCTCAGGAGAGGTCGTGGGAACCCAGCGACCATGTGCATGCACCTCGATTAGTCAGGAAATTCCACCGACTCTTCCCAGACAAACCAAAACCCCCGGAGGGAACAACCTTGGGAGGGGCCTTGGGGGGGAGTGCTGTCATGATGCCCGCTCCCGGGGAGCCGGTTCAAGCCCGGCGTCCCCGAAAGCGGACATCCAGTCCCCAAGGAAGGACCCAGCAACCCCATATAGGGGCCCTTTGGACAGTGTCCTGGCGCCTATGGCGCCAGGCTCATAAAAGACATCAGTCCTGGCGCCATAGGCGCCAGCCTCATTATGGGAATGCTTGGGTGCACTTACCTGATGCAGACCATGCTGCAGGATCCCGGCCTCCTTGAGGCCTGAAAGGAACTACTTTACCTGTGGGACTAATTTACCATCCGGGCGTGGTCGGGGAAGGATAGATACCTGATTGGAGGAAGGATACATACCTGGAACATCTTCCAAGGCTATTTAAACCCCACCCGAACAGCCACACGTGCTTCGCGTTGTTCTGTATCTAGCAGCTGGACGCTCACCATGTCTGCTCCTGTATCCTGACTTCTGCCACACCTGCCAGCATCCTGGATCACCAGCAAAGTAAGAGAAGAAGAGAACAGAAGAAGGAAAAGTCCTTACCTGCTAAATCCGCATCCCGGAGACATCTCGCCGACAATCCTGAATAGGAAGACTTTAATTTAAAAGCTCATTGCGTCGATCGCTGCAGCGCCGCATTCCACTCACCTTTACAGGGCGCCTCCATGTTCAGCATCCGGATTAGCAGTCACGCCCCAGCGCCTAGGGAGAAAAACACCAGAACAAAAGGTGAGAGAGAGAAGGGAATAAGGAAAGTTAAATCTCCATGTTAAGACTTACCTGTTGATTCATTCCCTTTTCATTTCAGATCCGTGCCGCATCCTGGCATTTCCGGATCCCGGCCCCTAAGGGGAAAAAGAGACATCAGCGTTAATGAGCGAATGAAAAGACATTACCAAAAAACGCTCATTAAAGACTTACCTGATTTCTACAAGGATTTCACCTCTCATCTCGGCTCGGTGCCTGTTCCCCGGCATTCCGTACCCCGGCCCCTATGGGGAAAAAGACACTAGCATTAGTACATTAATGCATGGACACAAGGGGAACCTCTTATCAAAAAACTTACCTGGAAGCCAAGCAAGTTTGGTTCTCACCAATCTGAAAATCCAGTGAAGTAACTAGATACCAACGCGCCCCTGCATCAGAAGCAGGATGGAGAGCTTGTCCTTCCAGACCCTAAGGTGAGACGCTACGAGAAATCACAGAAGGGTTTCAAGGAGGGTGAGAGGGGAAAGTGGGAGGCCGATTGCATTACCCCGCCGACAGTTAATCCCCTATTTTCGCCTAAAGAAGGATACTTCTGCGAGCCAGACAAGCCAGATTTGGGGGCCCGGTCCAGTCTGTCTTCCGAACCCTGCGCATCACCTTAGAAGAGGTCACAGCAGCGCAAACCAGGCCAGCGCCTCCGTGGGAGTCAGGTGAGCGTAACATGTTCTTGTTCTAACCTTTCTTCTTCTTTCCCTTCTTTCTAGGCGCTCAGGACTCGAGGCGGGTGTGGCACGAGGCTGGATGCTGACTGCAGGCACGGTGAGCGTTACGCTGTAGGATGCAGAATAACACAAAGCGTTCCTGCCCTTCGGGCGTGGTTTAAATAGCCTTCAAAGTAGTTCCAGGTAAGTATTCCTCCACAACCTTACCTGAGTAACAAAATAGTCCCTATATAAAGTAGTCATTTCCAAGCTTCACATGGGCTTGGATCTCTTGCAGCACGGTCTGCATCAGGTAAGTTTTAACATATGAGCCTGGCGCCTATGGTGCCAGGACTGTTCCCCCATATGAGCCTGGCACCATAGACGCCAGGACTGTACCCATATAGCCCCTAACAAGGGTTGCTGGGCTTTCTCTGGGTAACATGATGCCTGCTTCCGGGGTGGCTGGACTTGGTCTGGATGCCCGGCGGTAGGCATCATGACTGCACTCCCCCCCAAGGCCCCTCCTAAAGTCGCTCTTCCCTTTGGTCTTGGTTTGTCTGGGAAATTCCGGTGGAATCTTCTCACCAACCGAGGTGCATGAACGTGGTCACTAGGTTCCCATGAGCTTTCTTGTGGTCCGTAACCTTTCCAGTTGATTAAATAAAAAAGTTTTGACTTAACCCTTTTGGAGTCCGGGATACTTTTAACTTCAAATTCAGGTTCCCCGTCTACAAGGATGGGGTCAGGTGGCTTGGTTAGTCTTGTTCCAGGTTGTACTGGCTTCAGAAGCGACACATGGAAGACGGGGTGAATCAGCATACTAGCAGGTAATTCCAATTTGACGGCCTCCGGGTTGATAATGGCCTTAATATAGTAAGGTCCCAAATATCTAGGGTTAAAGGTCTGCGTTCCCTTTAAAGGTATGTGTTTTGTGGCCAACCAAACTTGATCCCCAATCTGGTATTGTGGAGCATCACTCCTATGCTGATCAGCATTTTTCTTGTATTTTTCTTTCGCTTGCTTCAAATGTTCAGTTGCTTCCTTGAAGGCTTGTGTAATAGTAGCGTGCAGACGGTTCACTGCGCGCATTTCTAAGTGTTGAGGTGAGTCAAGTTCTGAGGTTCGAGGATCGTGCCCGTATATGGTATAAAAGGGGCTTTGTCCAGTTCCAGAATGTACAGAGTTATTGTATGCGTATTCGGCAATCCATAGAATGTCCTTCCAATTACCTTCAGTCTGGTGTAATATACAACGCAGGTACTGTTCAAGAGTCTGGTTGGTCCTCTCCGTCTGACCATCGGTCTGGGGGTGGTGATTGGTTGATAACCTCACGTCGATTTGCGCCAATTGACAACTTTTTTTCCAAAAATGTGAAATGAATTGACTACCTCGGTCAGAGACCAATATGGAAGGAAATCCGTGTATTCGAACAATGTTTTCGAGGAACACCTTGGCCAGAATTGAAGCAGAAGGTAATCCCTTTAAAGGAATAAAGTGGGCCATCTTGGAAAAAAGATCCACATTAACTAGAATGGTGTTAAATCCTTTACATGGAGGTAGGTCTGTAATAAAGTCTAACGATAAGGTGTGCCATGGTGTCGGCGGGATATCCAAAGGTTGTAAAAGTCCAGCTGTTTTTTTCTTCTGACTTTTGTTTTGGGCGCAAATGCCACAAGACATTACAAATGACTTTACATCTTTTCGCCAGGTGGGCCACCAGAATTGTCTCTTAATTTTAGCTTCAGTCTTTGCGATACCTGGGTGCCCTTCCATCAGGGTGTCATGATAATTGGAGATGACTAGTTCTTGTAGTCGCCCTTGATAATAAGGTAGATCATTGATGACTAAGTAGTCCGGGCCTTTCTTTACCCAGTCCTGCAGGGCTGTTGTATCGAACAGTTGTTGGATCTTTACCTGAATATCCTCTAGTGTCTGAAGAGTAGTTATGCCAAGAATGCTTTGTTCTGAAATTATAGTTACTGGTTCTGGGTTCACATATGCTTCTCCCATCCCTATTCGGGATAAGGCATCTGCCTTGCCAATTTTACAGCCTGGTCGATAAGTGATCACGAAATCGAACTCGGCAAAGAACAATGCCCATCGAAGTTGGCGTGACGATTGGGCCTTGGCTGTTTTTAAATACTGCAAGTTCCGGTGATCTGTGATTACAGTAATGGTATGCCTGGCGCCGAGAAGATAGTGCCGCCAAGCCTTAAAGGCGGATTTGATGGCTAATAACTCTTTATCGGTAACCGCATAGTTTAACTCGGGTGCCGAAAACTTGCTGGACCAAAATGCTACTGGGTGAAGTTGACCAGTTTCAGGATCCTTCTGGGACAGGACAGCTCCCATGGCTAAACTGGATGCATCAGTTTCAACTATGTATGGAAGTTCAGGGCGTGGGTGCTTTAATACAGGTGCAGACGTACATTTCGCTTTCAACTCTTGGAAGGCGTTTTCAGCTTCTTCGGTCCACAAGAAGCGTTTGTTTTTTCGCAAGAGTGCTGTGATAGGGTGTACAACATGTGAAAAATCCGGAATGAATCTGCGGTAGAAATTAGCAAATCTGAGCATGCTTTGGACTCCTTTAACTGAACTGGGTGATGGCCACTTGAGAATTGCGTCCACCTTTCGAGAGTCCATTCGGACTCCTTTTGGAGTCAGGATAAATCCAAGGAATTCAACTTCCGTAGCATGAAAAACGCATTTTTCCAATTTAGCATATAACTTGTGCTGGCGTAGTTTCTCTAGGACTGCACGAACGTGCTTCACATGGTCTGATTCTGAAGAGGAGTACACTAGAATATAGTCTATGTATACGACAACACAGACGTCACTGAGTTCACGAAGGACATCGTTCGTAAAATACTGGAAGGCTGCTGGTGCATTGCACAACCCGAAGGGCATCACCTGGTATTCGAATAACCCATACTTAGTGCGAAAAGCAGTCTTCCATTTGTCGCCTTTCTTCACACGTACCAGATGATATGCCCCTCGGAGATGTAATTTAATGTAGATGCAAGCGTCCTTTACTTGGTCTAGTAATTCGGGGATCAGAGGCAATGGGTATCGGTTCTTAACCGTGATCTGATTCAATGCGCGGTAGTCTATGCACGGCACGTTCTGAGGTCACCTTCCTTTTTTGGCACGAAGAACAAAGCTGAAGATGCAGGGGACTTGGATGGATGAACGAAGCCATTGGCAAGATATTGGTCCAGGTATTGTCGTAGGTGAGGTTTTTCAGGTTCAGTAAGGGATTAGATACTACTACATGGAGGTTGTGCGCCGGGTATGAGATCGATTTGACAATCGTATGATCTGTGAGGTGGTAAGGTGTTTGCCTGTTCTTTTTGGAAAGCATCCTGTAATTCTTGATATTCCTGAGGTAACTGCACGACTGGAGTAGCGACTGCGGCCAGGCCTTCGTTCAAGGGTTTTTTCGGGTAACAAGTATGTGCACAATCCGGGAAGGTTATTCTCTTCTCTCGCCAATCAATACAAGGATTATGTGTTTCCAACCAAGGTATTCCCAGTATTATTTGGAACTCCGAGGCTTTGATTAAATCAAACACAATAGTCTCTCGATGCCAATCCTGACCCAATAGTGTCATCTCTGCGGTGGAATGAGTTACAGGCCCAGAGGCAATTTCAGTTCCATCGACTGTGGTGATGACATCCGAAGTCGTCTTTCTGCAGAGAGGTAGATTCATCCTAGAAGCCAATTCGTGGTCCACATAGTTTCCTATGGTCGCGCTATCAATGTATGCCCTTACTGCGTGCATACGTGATGGTTGCCTTGGATCTATAAGGACCATTGGTATGATGAAGTGCGAGGTCTGAGTATCCTTCTTCAAGCTCGGCAAGCGGACCTCTACGCTTGTCGGGCGTGGTCGTTTCCCGAGTCAGACTCCATATGGCTTTTATCAGCAGCTCTTACCACTTTCTTGGGTGGTTTTACAGGGCAATCCCACAGAAAATGTTCTGAAGTTCCACAGTATAGACAAAATTGCATTTGCTGTCTCCTTTCTCTTTCCTTCTGAGTCAAGGGTCCTTTAACCCCTCCGATTTGCATGAGTTCTGAGGCATCTGCTCCTTTGGGGGTAGCGTTGGGTTTAACCAACACCCGGTTCTCGAACTTGGCTCGGTCGGCCTTTCTGTTCTGAAGTCTGTGATCTAACTGGACCAATAAATATATATATTCAGCACAGTCTTGAGGTGGGTTCACAACTTGAGCCAAAATATCTTTGAGTTCTCCTCGAAGTCATCGATGAAATAACATAATCCGTTTTACCTCGGGCCATCCAGTTTCCACCACCAAGCTATTGAAGGTTGCGATGTAGGTTAGAAGGTCCTGGTTACCCTGTCATAGGGACAAAAGTTCGTTATCCAGGGCCTGTCCTTGGGAGTGCCGCGCAAATAGACTTTCCATGCTCATTTGAAAACCCTGAAAATCGCGAAGAATAGGGTCATCCTGATTGACTAGTGGAATTGACCAATCCGCTGCACTGCCACTGAGATATGATAATACTAAGGCTACTTTGGCTTGATCATTTGGAAAGGCTCCAGGTCTGCATAAAAAGTGCAAGCGGCATTGGTTCGTAAACATGGCAAACTTTTTCGGGTACCCAGCAAAACGTTCCGGCGGGGCCAAAGGAATGCTCCCTGGTAGAACCACTTGCACAGGATTGCTCGATGAAACAGGAGTTGAATTCCCCCCGAGTCCAGGTAATGGTGTTTGCCCAGCTTGGTTTTGCAATAATTGTCTAGCAAGATCATCAATGCGTTCCTTAGAAACAATCAGTTTTCTCCTGAGGGTATTAGTTTCTTAACGAGCGGCATGTACTTCAGCCCTAAATTCCCCTAATATTAGGGCCAATTGGTCAGTTTCTGAGGTCTCCATGACACCCGGGTGAGGATTTGTAGAGAGGCTTCGCGTTCTGTTACGCTCACCTGGTTCCCACAGGGGTTTTGGGCAGAACTGGACAGCCACGGTCTCCACCAACGTGATGCGTAGTGCAGAGATGACTGACTGGACTGGCCCACCTAGCTTAGTCTGCTTGACCCATTGACGTAGTCTCATAAAGGCGGAGAAAGGGAATTAGCCACCCGTGGATTTGAGTAATAGCCCCTCACTGCGTCCCCATTTATCACCTCTGATATTCCCGTTCACAAAGCTCACCTTATAGTTTTGAATGATGAGCTCTCCATCCTGCGAGGAACGCAGGGGCGCGTTGATGGCCAGTTACTTCACTGGCTTGAGGATATTGGAAGAGTTCTAGACAAATCTTGGCTGCAAAACTCCTGGCGAAGGACCGTAAGTATATAGTTCTTGAGAGTTCAAAAATGTCTGAATAATCACTCTTGTCCAATTCCTTTGTTTATCTTGCAGCTTAGACCCAAAAGAAGATAGTTCTGTGGCAGCTGAAAGCGTTCAGGTAAGCGTCTGTGCTATCCCACACTGTCCGTTAAATGATGCCAAGTTTAACTCGCTACTTTCTCTTTTCTTAAAGGTGCGGCGTAAGAAGGTTTGGCGTGCTGGTGAATAATACCTCCGGCGGTAAAATCAGGTAAGTATATGGTGGCAAGAGATTGTTCTTGTTTGTTTCCCCTCGGCTCACCTTGTTGTTTTCCTGTCCCCCTTAGGTGCTGGAATGGAGCAACATAATGATGAAGACAGCGCCAGATCGTAGAGATGCTGCAAGGAACGGTGAGTATGGCGCAGCGCTGTTACTGGCGATGCGACGTGTTTAAAATAAAGTCTCTTTCTCGTTCAAAGGTGCGATGAATCCGGAATCAGGTAAGAAACCCAATAATGTTCTTGTTCTAACCTTTCTTCTTCTTTCCCTTCTTTCTAGGCGCTCAGGACTCGAGGCGGGCGTGGCACAAGGCTGGATGCTGACTGCAGGCACGGTGAGCGATACGCTGCAGGATGCAGAATAACGCAAAGCATGTGCTGCCCTTTGGGCGTGGTTTAAATAGCCTTCAAAGTAGTTCAAGGTAAGTATTCCTCCACAACCACACCTGAGTAACAAAATAGTCCCTAGGTAAAGTAGTCCCTTCCAAGCCTCACATGGGCTTGGATCTCTTGCAGCACGGTCTGCATCATGTAAGTTTTAACATATGAGCCTGGCGCCTATGGCGCCAGGACTGTTCCCCCATATGAGCCTGGTGCCATAGACGCCAGGACTGTACCCATATAGCCCCTAACAAGGGTTGCTGGGCTTTCTCTGGGTAACATGATGCCTGCTTCCGGGGTGGCTGGACTTGGTCTGGATGCCCGGGGGTAGGCATCATGACAAAATCCTGGTCTGAGGAAATGCTTCCTAGGGATCCATATTTTTATGACTCCCTTCAAGCATCCAGCTGTTTTCACATGCTCATCCTTGTTCCATGTCATGAACATGCACTGTCCACTTGGACTGCAATAGATCCATTTTCCCACATATTTCTTATGGTTCTTTGGATACAGGAACTTTTTTCCCTCAGGTGCATGGATACTGGCCTTCACAAAGTCTCTGATCGCTTCATCAGTCAGATCTTTAGGTTTTCATCCTGGTTCAACATCAATCATGATCTTTATTCCTATGGCTTTCTTTGCTGTCCTCTTGCACTATGAGATTATTATCTTGATCACACAGAATCCAAGCATCACTAATAACAAAGCTCCAAAAAATGTGTACATATATGCCATCCATTATGGAACCCACGAGAAGAGTGATCCAAACCAGTTGTCATCAGTAATGTCTTCTACCTCTTCTATCATCTGGCCATGAAGCTTCGTCAGCATAACTATGGCCTCTGTCAATGTTCCATTCCCGTCTTCATGAGAAGGTATAGATGTGTCCAGGACATATCTGTTCTGGAGGGTCATCAATCTTACAGCTCTCAATTCTTCTCTGATGGCGTTGAATCCCTTTATGGTAGTATTAATCATCTGTAGCAATTTTCATCTGGTGATCTGAAGCCACTTAGTATTTGCTCCAACTTGGATCCTTGGAATGAAGATCAACGTGAACACTGAAGAAATCTGGCTGAACAGTTTATGTTCATACAGGATAGAGTCAAAAGCTTCTATTGATTTGGCTGAAAAGTAGTTCTCTCTCTTCATTCACTTTATCAGCTCCACAGATCTCTTCATGTGCATCTACTTTTGGGAAACTATCAATGTTCAGGTCACTTTTAGGAATCACTAATGCAGGAACATGGACATTCACCAATGTGTAGATTCCTCACCAATCTTTAGGCAGTGTGATGTAGGCCTTGGATCCACAAGCCAAATAATGATCCATGATTACTGCTGTTCTGATATTCATTCCTGGTGCATTGAAGATTCGTTCACAGTTCTGATTTTCCCCCATTTTTCTTGTACCATTGTTCCTGAAGCATAATTTAGAGCTTTCCATTGGTACTATCTGCAGGGGTCGTCCTCTGTCTTCAATCCATGTCAGTAGTTTAGCAAGTTTTGCCCATAATGGTTTACATAACATTTGTGCATTCTCGATTGTTGGTTGGTAGTGGCCCATTATTACCCAGTCTGCGCAGATTGCTACTCCTTCTTACCAGCCATCTGGTGATAGGACAGTTCCACAAATCTGCATCTGGCCTCTGTTTTTCCATCTACGGATGTCTTTCTCTAGAGTATCCTGGAACTTTCCATTTTTTATTTAATTCTCTTCTTATTCCAGTTCCTATGCAGTGTGCAGTTAGGGCATCTATTTCAATAGCTATGAAGATCTTTGACTTTCCCATGCTGTATGGCAGGAGTGCACATACAAAGCATTTTTCATCTGATGTCCTTCTTCCAACTTCTTCCATGTGTTGGTACAATATGCTGTTTCCCAAGTGTGCTGTGCTGTCCAGGTAATCATTCAGTTCATAACTATCTTCTTGAGTGCTTCTTTTGGTTCTCAAACTCTTTATGTAATTGTCTATCACTAGGTTTCTAAATGCATCAACATAGCTTCTTTTGGCATGTTTATTTACAGGAACATCCATCCGGGTTCCCTGCGTATACGAAAGTTCAGCAAGTCTGTCTTTATCCATCTGTCTTTTTCTAGCAACAGCTAAAAATGGCCATAAAGATTCTGCGCGTAACTTTTCTTTGGGACTTGTGCTTGGGCCTCTTGTCACTGGATCAGATGTGTCTGTATGCATTATCTTTGTAGGCCCAACCTTTGTGAACCCCTACCTTATCTGCTTCGCCGACCCTGTCTCCGGCGTTTAAAAGCAATTTCTGAATCAAGTGCTGTGTGTGATTGATTACTAACAACATCCATTTCAAGCTCAGGTGTCTTCCAATGTCTTCTTGGGGCAGAAATAACTATGTAGGATCTAGGCTGCCTTGTAGTTGCCACGCTTACTTTTTCCTTCTGTTCAGAAACATATACAGGAGTCTTTGCCCCATTTGCTCTTATATAAAATGCAATTCTTGCTGTCAGTGAAAGCAATATGAGTATGAATATAATGCATGTGTAGGTGATGCAGTCGTATGTTAGCTTAGAGCATCTACTTCTTGGACAATGTGTGCATCTGTTCTCATGGGGCAACACAACATTGCTATTAACGTTCCCCATCTCATTTCATTTGATGCTAAGGAATGAAAAACACATTTTAATGGTTCTGCATTTTGATTGCTTTCTGGAAGCTGCTGTCTTCGTCAGCATTCATCCTCAAACAACTATCTGCTTTCTGGATACTAGAAATGACTTTATCTTCCTTTCTGGAACCAACCGTTTCACCAGTGGGGATGCAAATGTTCCTTTATTGTGAAGAAAAATGTCCTCTGAAAGTCTATATGAGCTCTGCTTTATATATCAGGTCCCAATCGATGCCTCAAATGTGCTACAGTCCAGATGCCATGTTGCTTCCCTGTCAGCAGGAACAAAAGTTGTGTCTTTTACTTTCTTCCTCATTCTGTCCCTCAGAGAAAAGTTTCTACACCGCTCTGTGATTTCTTTCAGAATAGATGCTCACCTGGATTTTGATTCCTTCCAGGATCACATTCAAGTTTGCAGTGTTTCTTGGATCTCTCAGAAAAGTTACCACATCTGTATGTCTTCCAACGAGATGCAGGTATTCTTCAATTAGACGAAAGAGCACCACACTGACTAGTCTATGTGCTGCATCGTTTGATAAGTGCATTTGTGTTTCATTCACTGTACTCAGGCAACTTCCAAAAATTCTTCGGTAATGATTATGAGCAATCTTCCTATGAGCTTTTCATTGTCAGGATTTTCAATAAAAGCTGTAATACAACAAGTTATCCCCACCAACGTAGGATAAGAGTGTAACACCATCTCGAAATAAGTATGTGCCTAGAAAGGTCATCACTGGGTAACACAATAAGTAGAACCAAACAACAACTCTATATAGAAGTAATCGTCTTCCTGTCACGATTTTGTGCAGCGTAAGATAGTGGTCAGAACCTGGTTGGTTCCTTAGTGCATATAATGCCAGTGGTAGGCAATGCAACCAACCTTTTTTAAGAGTAAACTTCAGCTTGGCTATTCGTTGTTTTAACAGGCCGTTGAGCTTTTCACAGAGCCCATTTCCTTGTGAATGATAAGCCGAAGAAAAGTTGTGCTTTATATCAAGCAACGAGGTGATCTGCTTGAAAACTGTGTTAACAAAATGAGGTCCATTATCTCATCTCATTACCGCACACACTCCCCATCTAGGAAACACTTCCCGCACTAAGAACTTAGCTACTCAGGTAGAGTCTGGGTGTGTGCATGGACCTGCCTCTATCCATCTAGAAAAAGGACACACTCCAACAAGTAAATATTGTTATCCATTGCAAACTTGTATCATGTCGACATAGTCGCTATGCAAGTGCTAAAAAGGGTCATTAGGTCTTGGGATGACTCCCCTCATTATGCACAGTATATGCCCAGCCATGAATTGTTGGCAAACAATACAATTTCCATAAAAAATGCAACATGTTCCATTAGGTTCGGTACAAACCAATTCTCAGAAATAGATACAGCAAAATTCTCCCTAGTTGTATGCCCTGGGTAGTGTAACTGTTCTAGTGCTACCCTTAATAATGCTATTGGCATCACTGATTTACCAGTGTTGTCTTGTCGCCACAATGCTTCTGAGGGGTTTAAAGAACACCCGCTTCGCTTCCACAAATTATTTTCCTCTTGCGGTGCCTCCCCTTGGAGCTCCACTATCTGTTTTAGGCAAATGATTATATCCCTCACTCACAATCATCATCACATTCATTCTTTCATTCACATCCATGGTTTAATATTCATCATCGCTGTTTCTTTATTTGCTATGTGCTTGCCTTCAGCGTCTGCTGCTTGATTACCTTGCAAGATAAAATCTGTCCCTTTCGTGTGAGCTGCGTATTAAATGACTGCTATGCCCACTGGGAGTTGTAGTGCCTTAATAAGCCTGCCCAATAAGGCTGCGTGCTGCACTGGTGTGCCGTCCGCTCGAGGGTAGCCCCTCCTTTTCCAGCATGCTAGTCCTGTGAGCACAGTCAACGTCACGTAGGCGGAGTCGCTGTACACTGTTACTTCCTGGTCTGCGTGATTCTCGATCACGAGTATCAACGCCAATAATTTTGCAGCTTGCGCTGAATAATGAGATGGCAATCGAGTACTCACGAGCACTCGAAATTCTCCATTTGCCAGGTGTTTCACTACCGCGGTGCCTGTATATCTTTGCCCATCATTTTGATCGATTCTTGAAGACCCATCAATAAAAACAGTCTCTCCCACTGCGAGTGCATTTTCCTTTACTCTAGTCCAAAATTCCACTTTAACATCCACTGTAACATGCAAGGGGTTTGTACCCCTAATGTGGTTCTATGTGTGAGTACTGCTGTCATAAATGTACCATCTGTATGCGAGAATAAAAATAATTCCTCTGCATAATTGGGGATACCTAGAACTGGGGCTGTGCAAATTGCTTTTTTCAGTTCCTCAAACCCTTCTTCCATTGCCCCAGTCCACATGATTTCTTCTTGCATTGCCTGTGCTTTCTTTAAGGCCTGTAAGAGAGACTGTGTATACGAGCTTTAGTCAAAGACCCATGCCATGACATAATATCATAATCCTAGAAAACTCTGCATCTGTTTTACCGTGTGTGGCTTAGCTGTTTTCAGAATAGCCTCTGCTCTTTCAGGGGTAACCTTCTTTCCCTCATGTGAAATCAATTGGCCTACGTACAACACTTTTTGTTGACAATATTGTAACTTTTCGTTGTCAACCTTATATCCTTTGTCAGAAATTGTCCAGTCCAAAAGTTCAATAACCTTCTAGGTTCTACCACCTCAAAGTATCTGGGAGGCCACAGGAGAACATGATTCAAGACGAATCTGGGACCCCTGGATGACTCCTGAGGCTAGAAGATGCTATTCCTCATCACAGTACTTTTGGTGCCTTGGCAGGCGAAGTGGTAGAGTTTCTCAGTTTCACTTATCGATTCCCTTCGATGATAGATCCCCCTTGGAAGAAGGAGCGACTGGGATGTTGAGTCCAAGAAGAAAAATGGAACCAAAGTTTTTCTGAAGTTCAGCAGTTTTGCTTGTCGCAGTGCTCTCCATTGGTCAACAATTTCACCACCTGTAGGAGTCCTAGGAAAATGAAACTTGCTGTGGGCTTGTGAAAGGCTTGGCAGATGAGAGTAAGACCCCTGCAGACTTCCAATGACTTTTGGTGGCGACGGGTGCAGAGGTCACTTTTGGTATCAGGTTTCAGAATATCGTGGTTATTCTGTGCTTCTGGCAACCTGGACTTGACCAGTGGAGTGGACCACAGACCCTCACCAAGTCTGTACCCTCGGGATGCATTTGTTGGATTCTGATGGCGGGGAAATCCACTGGTGGATCTTCCTCTGCACTCAGTGACCCTGGACTTTCTCCAGTGGAAAAAGTGGTCTGTGATGATGGCAAGGATGTCCCTTGAAGTCTTCTTCAACAGTTTGGAACTTTCGCAGCTCCAGTTGTCAAGCAGCACTATGCCAGGGTATCCCCTCTTCTGGGTGGTAGACTGCAACTGGCTTCCAGCGGTCACAAACGTTACCTCCGGACCCTAACTGACACCAATGGACTTCTCCCACTCAAGATGTCCAGGCACTCTTCTTCTGGATTAAGACCCCCTTCTCCGGACGGCAGACACACAGAACTGACTTCCAAAGTACTTCTGATGAGCAGCAAGTTTTACTTTACGATGGTCCCCCGTAGCTCGGGGATAGGTGTCCTATCCATATCCTCTCTTGGATCAGTCCTTGGAGTGTTACAGCAGTGTTTGGATTTCACGAAGAAAATTGCAGCTGCAGACTTCTCCTCCAGCTGGGCTTCAAGGAACAGCTTATGGTTTCAACTACAGCTTCTAAACAAATTGGTGAGTAGAGGGACCCTAGTAATACACATTTGTTCCCCATTCACTCTGACTGAGCCAGGCTCATTTAACCAATCACGCAGAAGAGCATTCATTCAGGCAGACAGCCAATCAGGCTCACTGACATTCAGGGCATTCACTCCACCCAGACACCCATAACAAGGAATGTGGATTGGGTCAAGCACCAGGCCTTTAAGCAAACTACACTGCATTCATGTCAGATTCGGGCTGGGCTGTCTCAGGCATTGTATCACACACAGAAACAAGACACCCACAACACAGAATGTGAGTTGGCTCTCAACTCCATTCATACGCATCCACCACAAGGGTTTAACCACAACACAAACCCTCCTGTGAAGGCTCCTGTCAGTCTGACAGGAGGCAGCAATATATGGCATTTCCACCCAACAGACAGTCAGGTGGAAGAGAACAGAGACATGACCTCCCATGACTTTGGGCAACAAGGTAAAAAGGGAATAGAAACCAAGAGGCAACAGTGGCCATCTTGCCTTTGTTCAGGAATCTATTGATTCCTATAGCAGGGCCTGGGCATCCCAAAATGGAAGAGACTTAGAGCCACTGTCAAGTCAGCATGTAGCTGCCAACAGCCCATACCCTGCTCTGTGGGCAACACACAGGTGCCCAAAAACACACCAAAAGAGTACAGGGGTGTATCCCCACCCATGGGTGCCATAGGGGTATTCCATGGGGTTTGTTCACCAAAAGGGAAAATTAAGAGCTGCACCTGCAGAGGTCCAGGCTGGACCTCAGTGACAGAAAATATAGAGGGAACACACACAGAGAAATGGTAGGACAAGGATTAGGATGCCCTGTCCCTCCATAAGGCATTTCCAGCATCACAAGAACATATTTTCTGTTTTTCGGCTATTGAATGTTCCTTCTCCGGGCCACGCATGGAAACACTGACTTGCTGTCTCCTGGAACCAATGACAATTATACTTTAATATTTTATGGTGATACTGTGGTTATTATTTACACATGTGGCTGAGGGCACTATCTATATAGGCCATTATGTCCCACCCTCTGGCTGCCCCTTCTCTATGTCCCAATTACCCAAGGCACCCCTGTCCACTCTCCTTTTATATAAACCTTTTACTCGCAACACCCACAATTGCCCTTAATCACTCACTTACTCTCCTTTCACTCTGACCTTCTCCACAGGCCCACCCAATCACACGTCACACTGGTCTTCACCTCAGGCCGAACACTCCCTCTGTGTTAGTAAACAATTGCCCTCTCCGCGGGTTAACCTTTCCCTATGTTAATAAAAAATAAGCACTGAATCACCCCTACTTATCTCGCACACACCTAATTCTGAAATGCCAAGCGCACTATTATACACCAAGTACCTGTAGTTGTTGATCCATCCACCATGAATCAACACCTCATGATAATACGAACAACTTTGACTACCACACGCACTTCCCTCTCTATATCTGTGCAACAATGGTAAAAATGACACTCATCTACCCGAAATAATGCAACTATACAATCACTGGCGCTTCGCGCAACTCCCATCTAACGGGGTCCGCCTCTTACTACGCAGGCATGCCCACACACACGTCCACTCGTACGTGCTAAAAATTAATACTTCTACAGCCAGTCCTCCTTCCACCTTGAGGATGCGTCCTACACACCATTAAAATACAATCCCTCCCCCGCTGTGGGCATGTAACCACGATGCAGCACTTTCTTGCATGGTTACACTGACGTCCTAGAGATTTTCGTGTCCCCTCTGCACTGAGCCTCCTGTGTGGGGTCACTCCTCCCTCTTTGCACGGGCGGTGCTCAGGACCAGGCAGACCTTTGTGAACTCGTCGTCTGCAGGGCTTTCTCAGTGATGCACGTGAATCAGATCTGCGGTCGTCCGACCCGTGCCCCCAGGGAGGGTGGCCGTAATGAGCTCAGTTTACAGAGAGAACTGATGAACTTGCTTGCGCCTCCAAAATGTATCAGGCATCCTCCCAAAGCTTCAAATAAATAGTTACCACAAGTAGTCCAAAAAGCAGCGCACACAAGGCAAGAAGTAACACTGTTTATTATAGCTGGGCGAGCACAAATCAAACAGGAGAGTGGAACACAACTGGTTGACGAGAGCTGACAAACTGTCATCCTCAAAATAGCACACTACAATCTAACTTGCTAGTAGTTGGCATCAACCTACTCTAGTTTATAAGAAGAACAAGGTTTGATTGTCGGCTGTTTGCTGATATAATCTTTAGCACCAAGTTACCTGGTGGGGAAGGAGAGATGGGTGAACCGCTAAAATCAAGTTTAAAGAAGTTACTCCCTTCTCATTCCCAGGCCTACGGTCTTATCTACCCATTTGTGGCCTTGGCATGTCCTCTCGGTGTCTGAATTCACTAACAAAGTGGCAGGTACTTTCTAATTGGGCCTGGAATGAATGACCATTGTTTGAATCGCATGGTAGAGGGCCACTGTTCAGAGCTCAATTTCATCTATTTATTGGATTTTCTGCTATTCTTAAAGTGTATGCTTTCCTTCGGCGTGCACTTAGGGCACTGTATACACATTCATTATGAGATCAACTGCCGTTTAGTGGCATTAAAGGATACGTGTATTTTTCACTGATACCAATTAAAATTAATTAACTTTAATAATTGTCTACTGTGTGCCTTGGGAAATGTTATCTTGGTGCAGTTTCAGCTTCTAAACCAAACTCCCCTGCGCACACTGAACTTGGTGCTTGGGGCTGTTGTCTTAGCCTCGCGAGGCCTAGAATTTAGTGTAAGCAATTTTATGTCTGGATGCAGTATTTCAGGATTGAGGCCTTGCAGGATTTGGTATGAATAATGGCGGCACTTTGGTTCTTTCTCTGCCATGTTGTGTTCTTCGTGGCTTTTTCATGCACATCACCATTCATTATTCCCTGCAGTGTATGCAGCCGTGCTCATGTCTAAACTGCTTATATAACCCTGTCTGGGTATTCTGCAACCCTCCTACCTATGTGAATGCAAACTACTTGTCACCCTGCTTGTGTCGCGCAATCTATTTTGCGCTTATATAATGGTGGCTGAGTGACTCTTATTGTTTTTACTCGCTGTTTATATCTTCATTCATGCTCCGAAACGAGTGGGGGCTTGGCCATAACTGATGCAACTCTCATCTCCAATATCAGAGTACATAGCAGAATACAATATACATATCTTGCATAACAACATGCATAACATAAAAAAGCAGTTTCAAAGCATATGGTCTAAACTACCACACAAAAACAGCACTTAATTTTTGTTTTTTTATATAGTTTAATTGAAGGTATTTTTTAATATCGAATATACAATTTTAAGGTTGGTCTCCGGCCACTGCAGAATGGACTGAATTCCCTGATCAATGGGTCACTCTGTCATACTTGCCTACCAGGCCAAAGGTTGCCAGTCCTCCCTTGACGAGAGCCCTCTTTAATTTCAGAAGGACCCATATGTATTTGCCTAATTATTTTCGAGCTAGAGCATTCCATCTGACTTCTGATTTGAGAGGTGGCTGAATAGTGCGTAGTCATGTCATACATGTCATACATTAAGCTTGACTTTCAAAGTATCAGCAACTCCAAAGAAGGCTTGGGTTGCTTGGCAACTAAGCAAAAATGTATCCATTTGTCTGCTGTGCCAGGTCTCAATCATGAAGACAGGAGTCCCAGCAAATCTCCTTCCTGTCATGCCTCTCTGGATGTTTTTGAAGCATGGGTAGAGTCTTGGGTGCTCTAAGCGAGCTCTCCTTTGGGTGATATCAGTAGGCTCAAGGTAAGCAACCTTTTATCTTCTATTTTTTAAAGATGAATAACATTGTAGCACATAATCGTAGCAGGCTGAAGGCTTGTCAGGGCTCATAGAGGTTAATTTTTTTACATTTTTTTTATTGAGTTAACTGAATTAACAGTTTTTACAAAAAGAGTCTTGTTTCTTCAAAAACTTTGTGTGTATTTTTCTTTTTGATTCTACAAGCAAATTGTCTAGGGCTAAGTCCTTTAGGGCCTCATTACGACCCTTGCGGAAATGGAAAAATGATGGCGGAAATGCAATACCGCCATCGAACACCGCTCGTTGCGATCATGACCCGTCACCGTAAAGTACGATGCCATAAGCGACACCGCAGTGAACGGCAACGCTAACTGCACCAAGTACGCGCACGCGCGCCTTGCAAAACCGGAATCACCGCCATGGCGCAACGGTACGCGAATTCTGACCCTAGCGGACATGTACTGAACGCCATCAAGCACGTCGTAAAGTACCATTCCGCCATGGCGAGAAATACGGCAACGCGAACCAACCGTAAATGGCCCACTGAGTGCCTGTACTCCACTCCCTGGCCTCATTGCACAACTCCTGGCAGGCGCAATGTACTCACACTATGCAACCAGTGAAATCCACGATTCACCCATGCATGCCAACGTAGAAAAGCATGCAGGGGCTCAAAGCGCCCCGTGAGTGGGCATCCATGTACGGCATGTCACCATAGCCGTACTGACGCAGCACAGGCATGTGAAGGTACAACACATCAAAATGAAAATCAAGAACACATGACACAAAACAACAGTAGTCCCCCATCGCTTGCCACCAGCGCAAGGCAACATCCACAACAGCATCCTGAGGGGGATTGCACCAGCCCTGTACTCATGCCAGTAAACAAACCAACCATCAGCAGAAGCATGTACCACACAAGTCGGCAGAGTGACTGAGCAGCCAGGCTCATCCCAAGAGGGGCCGATGGGAGCTGCAGGGCACAGATGGCATCAATACAGAAGCTATTCCAATGGACATGACCCCAGTCCCCCTCCAACAAACGCACGCAAACACAGTCACCTGTGACCAGCCACATTCTGAACAACCCATCATTCCACCAATCGACCTGGCTGACAGGCACCAGTCGGCCAAAAGCCAATCCCCCGCCCCTGAACAGCACATCATGTAAACAGACACAATGGCAGCCTCTATCCGTGACCATACTGTGCTACGTAGGCAAACGCGGCCAGTACTGTACCACACAACTCAACTCAGAAGGCGGAACACAAAGCAGATCAACACGCAATACATACCGCCACAAAGCGAAAATCGCCACATCACCTGCAAAGAACAACGCAACACGACAAATATCGGAATACAATTTAAATGCACATCCAAATGACAAAGGCCCCACATCAATTTGCAAAATCCCACCAAAACAACCATCATCACCGAGGGCTGCATCTGCAATAATTGACCGGCTTCCACTTGTGTGACGCCCTGTACCATCATGGCACACAGGGCTTACATCAACGTTCCAAAAGGCAACATGGAAGCGGCAAGAACCGCAGGTCCGTCCCATGAGGCAGGCACTAGTCGAGCTGAAAGGCCGAAATGTTGCACCTAGCCACCAGTACAGCGTAAGGGCATGTGGCCCATTGGCGATCGTCCCATATGATCGAAATGGTGCTCCACTGATTCACCCGAAGCTGCAGGAGTCGAGAGTAAAAACCATCTGGAGGAGTGGCGTAGAGATGGCATCTGCAATAGGGCAGGAGATACCTGTCACCCAAAAGAAACACAAATCAACCGATTGCATTACGGGACTCATGATGCATTACAATCTTCATTCAACACACCAAATCCACACCCATATGCATGCTAGCCCACTCCAAAGGAATATACACACCCCTAATCCAGTATCGAATCACAACGAAACCAATCGAGCTAAATACACCATTGGCAACGTCGGTTACTGTGCATGCGTCCGTCAAGATAGAACCCATGACATGGGATTAGTAACGTGCCTAGACACAAGTGTATGAAGGCGCGTCGAGACAGGGAGGATCCGACAAGGGCAGAGAGACGTATGTCCCACTATGGCAGCCTTGCATCACATAACGCAGGGCAAGGGGAGTGAACCAAAAAACCCATGTACATGGCAGACCCTAAACGGATTCATCAGTCCATGCATCCACACATCATTCCCTCATCCCGCAATGAAAACGCATGAATATTCACTCACATAATATGTGAAACTTCCATCGCGTCTGTGCGTAATGCAGTCCGCAAAAACCACTGTGCCCCTGGCCGGATCTGTAGTGTTGTGAAGCAAGATGGATTTGGGAACGTCCTGCCTCATCGTCCACTACGCTATTGCGCATCCCCTTCAATTCATATCATTCATTGCCTGCTCGTTATGGGCCATGTCCCAAGGACATTCTACAATAGAACGTTACATTTCCAGCCAGACCTGTGGGCGTATCCTCGCCGCTACTTCAAAACCCAAAATGCTGGCCTTCGAATTCCTCACTTGCAACATTACGTCGAAAAGGCTTCTGTGAACGCTTGCATTCACAATTACATCAATGTAGTGCGGCTGTGTGTCATGATGCTAACTGGCTGCAATCACTAATGGGACGCCACGCCCGTCGGTGAAGTACGTTACTGTGCTGCATGAGGGTCGGCCATCGATCGAGCCCTACATACCACTGACTCTTCACAGGTATGTAAGCGGCTGCAATCATAGCATGTGTAACAATGGGAGCATAGCATGAAAATCAGTCAAAGTACATCACACTGCCATCGGGATTTGATACATGATTCCAATCCCAAGATGCCATGCGGCCAAATGCAGCCTTACGTGCGGGCCGTGCTCGACCAGAAGGGATTGCATCTGCCACAGATTCATTCAATCAGCACAGGTGGAGGCCATACAGGCCGACAGCACATATATTGCAGACCCAAACCCCTCCCACAACCACTCCCACTCCAAAATGCTACCGGCAGGACTAGCGATGTTGGGCCTGGGGGACCAGATAGCACTGCAAGTGCTACAACTACAAGAAGACGACGAACAACAACAGGTACAACAACCGGGCGCACAGGGGAGACGGAGGAGGAGGAGGAGGAGGAGGGCAAGGCAGGGTCAGCAAGGCCCACAAGCACTGCCACTACCACCACGCAGGCGGCCCGCAATCCCACGCCTCCGAGCCGATCCGTTCAACCTCACTGCTGAGCAGATCCACACCCTCTACCGTTTGGACCGGGACACCATAATCGCCATTGTGGACATGACACATGCTGACCTCGTGAGCATGATAGATAGCCCAACCGCCATCCCACCCCTACTGAAGGTGGTGTCTGCACTCCACTTCCTGGCCACAGGCACCTACCAGCACACAGTGGGACAGTTGCATGGCATTTCACAGCCACTGTTCTCACGGACACTCTTCCAAGTGCACGATGCCCTCCTGAAGCACGCCGACGACCACATCACACTACCACGCACGTACCAGGAGATTACCAACGCTAAAGTGGGATTCCATGCACTTGGCGGCATCCCGGGTTGCATTGGTGCCATCGACTGCACCCATGTTGAATTGGTTGTCCCACATGCCATGGAGGTCCAGTACCGCAACCGGAAACAATTTCATTCAATCAATGTGCAAATGGTGTGTGACTCCAACAAGATATTTACGCATTGTTGTGCCAGATTTCCAGGATCTACCCATGATTCTATGGTCCTGAGGAACACAAGAATACCACGCTACATGGAGCGACACGCAGGGCACAGATCCTGGCTACTCGGTGAGTCTCATTCCATGCATGACATCGTGGCCCATTTGATGCGTCAATGACCTTGCAGGGGGGGGGGGGCTACTTAGCACTATCATTCCACTGACACCCTTTATTCGTCTCATACAGGTGATGCCGGGTATCCACTGAAGAGATGGCTCCTTACACCAATCCGGAACCCACAGAACGAGCATGAGGAGGACTACAACCATGCCCACTCACGTACCCGTGTGGTCATTGAACAGGCATTCGGCCTACTGAAGGCTCGTTTCCGCAGCCTCAGCAGGTCTGGCGGGGCACTCATATACAGCCATGAGAAGGTTTCTAAGATGGTCATGGCATGTGTCATGCTGCACAACATGTGCATACGTAGGAATGTGCCCATGCCCCCTGACGCTGTACTGCATGCACCTGAAGATGATGATGATGATGAGGGTGGGGATGTGGAGGCACCTCAAGGAGTCCATGAGGCACAGGATGCACGTGCAATCCGACAGAGCATCATAGATGCATGCTTCTAGCAACCACGCATGGTGCCTATAACACGGAAAGGGGACCTGTGGCACTGTGTGTGTGTAGTACAGGCACATTGTGGACTGTACGCCTATGAAGGCCTCGTACGCAAATATCAATGTCCACACATGTCATTGGATGATAATGAGGTGCTGTATTGTTGATGTGATTTGATTTGTACACCCTATGGACCCGCCACCCAGTGAAGCCCAACACACCCCCTCCACCCTACTACCTCCCCCCCCAACACCAGTGTCCAAATATGCATGCTGTCCGTGGGTAGACGCTATTGCAAGCCCCCTCTACGGGTATCAGGGGCACCCCTGCCCGTGGAGCGCAGGTTCCTGCCAGATCTGCGTTGGGGGCTGCCCTGGACGGAACTTGCCACGGATGAGGTCTCTGCCTGCTCGCGTCCATGCATGTCTCTGAGGGTTTGTGAGAGCTCCGAGAGCACACGGCGCACAGCAGCAAGTTCAGCACAGACGTCTTTGGACGTCGCATGCAGTTCCCCCCTCAGGCTCTCGGTGCTTTTCTCCATTTGTGCTCTCAGGCTCTCGGTGCTTCTCTCCATTTCTCCCCTGAGGCTCTCACTACTTTTCTCGATTTGTGCCCTGAGTGTCTCGGTGGATGTTTCCATGGCTGCCCTGGAACCCCCGCATTCATTTGCATGGTCCTTGAGTAGCGTGGACGCTTCCTGCTGTTGCTCGATCAGCAGGTCGAGGGACTGTTGCCTCTGCTGGGCCATGGACATTTGCGGTGGTGTGACAGGGGGGCTGCTCAACACATGTTGCCTTGGCACAGGACTTGTGGGGGTTGGCCAGTCGTCGTCTTCAGGGTGCCCCTGCGTGGTTTCGTCATGGTGTAGGGGATGGAACATGCAGGGGGATTGGGAAAGGTCATGGATGGTACCTACGTCGCCAGCACTGTTTTCCGTGTCGGAGCATGCTGGCATGACAGCTGTGTCACCTATGGTGCTGCTACCACCAGAGGCAGTGCCATCAGATACGTTCTTTGGGGGGACCTGTGGTGCTGGGGTTGTGGACTTGCTGGCTGCTGGGGTGCCTGTTGCAGTCCCCTCCAGTGTGCTGCCACTTGATTCCTGCTGCTGCCGTGTCTTGATCCTTGCACCTGAGGTGGAGGCTCTTGGGACGTTGGTCCTGGCCCTCTTTGCAGGCGTGCTGGTAGGGGTGTCCTGCAGCTCGTCGTTGGTATCGGACCCTGTGGTGGAGTAAAGAGGGGCGAGCGTTAGTTATGGGTCTGTCGGATTCGGAATGGCAACGTATCAAATGCATTGGGGTGGTACATGAGGCTGATTTGGGACTGGGCCTTGGAGGTGGTCTCATTTTCGTGTGGATTGAGGATGCATTCATTTGGCTGCCTGCAGTTAGGGGGTGCATGCTGCACATGTAGGGGTTGTTTATGGCTTCTTGATTGATTTGTTTGTTCATTCTGACTTTTAGAGGGCGCTGTCAGGGCTAAGTATGTATTGCACTATGGGGTCACATGGTACTGCACATGTTCGTGGTTTGTGGATTTCGCATTGTTTCTCTTGGCCAACCTACCTGATTCTCCGGATGTCGGCACTCCTTTCTCCATCCCTCCGACTCCCTCTATGCTCTCCATTCCTATGGTGGAGGCGCAGATTTCCTCCCAGGGGGTCAACTTGATGGGCGACTCTGAACCCCCCCCGGTAGCTGTGGCGATGTTCCTGTTCGCAGAAAGTATGCTGCGTACGCGGATCCGCAGGTCGTCCCACCGCTTGCGACATTGCTGTGGCGTGCGGGGTGTTGTCCCCACCGCACTTACGCGCTGTGCCACCAGGACCCATATGGCCTTCTTGTTGGCAAGGGCCGTCCTGGTCATTTGACTGGAGAAGACGACGGCGGAATTTTCCTGTAGGGTCTCGGTGAGCACGGTCAGTTCCTCTCGGGAGAAGTGTACCTGCCGCTTGCGGTCACACGCTTTCTTGGCTACCTTTCCCATATTTATTTTTTTAACTGGGGTTGCTAACGGGTTGGGATGTGTGTCAGGGTCGGATTTTTTATGGTTGTGTTGGGATTCGGATTTTATAGTTGTGCGGCGTGCTGTTTCCCGTTCCGGCCACATGCTTTTACTTCCGTTTCCGTATATTTACGGTGGCCGTAATTTGCGGTGCACGCTCGTTACGGTGACCGCTCATTACGGTGACCGCTAAATGGGTGGCGGTATTGCACCTGGTGCAGCGTACGGCGGCGGTAAGGGCCGTTTTGGGGTCATTTCCGCCATCGCAGCCTTTCGGATTCCGCCATGGCGTAATGCTCGTGCCCGATGGGTCGTGATTGGCCGCACTTTGCTCCTTCGTGCTATGGCGGAAACGCTATTTACGCTGTTGCGGTCCGGTCAGTCAATTTCCGCCAGGGTCGTAATGAGGGCCTTAGTCTTTTGTTTATTAGGAGATGGCCTCCAGGTTCAGACTATACAAAAAGTTTACCAGCGCAATGACTGGTCTTTGACTTAGCCCATTCATCAAGAAAGTCCACCAGTAGTCTTCGTCCAATCTTAAGAATTTAGAATAAAGATGACCTAGGTGAATTTCCCTGTTACCAGTGGTACCAGGACAATGGAGATTCAAGTGTTTTAAACTTTCCTTTATGTCTTGTTTCAGACAGAAACGACAAGAATCTGTCTCAGATTTACCTCGAATTTTCAAAACCTCATTTGTTTTTTAGATGTTCAATCTTGCTCTCAGAAACATCGAGCGAAAGGTCTTGTTTGGAAACTTCAATAAATAGCTGATGGGCTTGTTTATTTTTTGGGCAAAGAGTGGGAGGTGAGCCGCGGATTTGTAGTTTAGTGCTTTCAGCTGCATGTCGCACCAGTCAGTTTCTTTCAGTTTTTTTGCCGTCTTTGTTGGATTGGATACGAGCTCGTCCTCTGTGCTTCCTATAGCTTTTAAAAGAGTTTGATTTTTGTGTATCCAAGCTTTAAGCATTTTGTTTGAACTTTCTCAATTTCTTCTTGAATTAGTATATAGATTTTCTCTTTAGATGATCTCACTTCCCTGTAAAACATCAGGCTGTTAAGGGACACGGTGCCTTCAAGTGAGATGAGACCAAGTTCTCTTCTTATGAGGATTATTGGCATAGAGGTGGGCAGTCGGAGTAGTTTTTTCCAGAGGAAACCTTCCAATTTAGGCCTAATTGCGTCTGGGATATTTGGCATGGCTGCTACTCCTTAAGTGAGCGCTGGAACTGCTTTCATCCTGTAAAAGTTAATTGCAGCTTTAACTGAGAAGCGACCACATTTTTTGTCCATGATAATCAATTGATTAGTTAATGTTTTGTTTTTATGGACCAGAAGTTCTTGCATTGGTTGCTCTTTCGTCTTGTTACTAAACATGGTGCCCAGGTATCTGAATGTTTTCACTTCTTCGAGGCGTACATCATTACAGAACCATGCCTCTGATGTTTTTCGTTTGGCCGCTTTTATTAGACACATCACTTTCGTTTTCAGGGCATTGCTTTCCAGGTCGTTAGTTTTCAAATATTCATTCAAGTTGTCCAATTTTCTCTGAAGCCCTATCTTCGTTTGATCAATTAGAATGATATTGTCTGCATATAGCAGCCTACTGATCTTTTCAGAGCCCAGAGACGGCGGGAAGGCTTTTACATTTCTTTCAGAATGTTGGTAATCGCCTATATAGGCGTTATAAAGTGCCGGTGCCAAGGCATATCCTTGCTTTACCCCGCTACTTGTGCGAATTAATGAAGAGAGTAGACCTGTGCCATTGAGTCGAACTCTCATTGATGTTTCAGAGTAAAGTTCTTGTATTGGATCCAGAAAAGCAGGGGGACATTTCCAATTGGTGAGTTTTCTCCATAACTTCTCTCTATTAACTTTGTCGAACGCTTTTGAAAAATCGATAAAAGCCAGGCACAGAGGGGGGCCCCTTCTTGTACTCTGGCCTTGAGGATGTTAAGAGTAAATAGGTTAGCCATGGTTTTTAGGTTTTTCCTAAAGCCCGTCTGGAATTTGTCCCACCCTTCTGAAGAAGCCACCCAGATCTTGAAGTTGTCGGGAAGGAAGGATCCAAAGAGTTTTCCGATGCAATCAAGGAGTGCGATGGGGCGATAGTTGTTCGGGTTGCCTCTGTCTCCTGATTTGTAAATTGGCACTACGTTAGCTGTCTTCCAAGATGCTGGAATAGATCTGGTTGCCATACAGGATCCAAAGATTTCCGCTAAGAGAATAGACCTGCTGACGGGATTGGATTTTAAATTCATGTTTGACAATCCGTCGGACCGGGTGCACGTGATGATTTGAGTTTTTTAATTTTAGATTCGGTACAGACTGGATCGAGTTCGATGTCCCAGTGGGTACTTCAATCTTTATGAGGTTCAGTCCTTTTCGAAGGTAGGGCAAAGAGAGCTGAAAAGTGGGTAATCCAAGCTTCTTCTGGGACGCTAGATGTTAAGGTTTCTTCACTTGGTGAGTCTTTTGAAGCGATCAGTGACCAGAAAGCCTTTGTTTGTTTACCACTAAGTACTCTCAGCATTTGCTCGGAGTCGTCTTGATAGAGCTGCAGTTTGAAGCCTTTTAATCAGTTCTTGTAACAATTGATTGAAATCCGAGCTGCTTCGCTGTTTGTAGTGGAGGGAAAGATTCTGGCCTTTCTTTTAGCACGCCTCATTGTGAGCCTTTTTTCTCTAAGTAACAAGTTGTTGTGATGGTGGGTCTTCACTTTAATTTGGCTGCCAAGTTTTTTGGCTGTAGTAATGGACAATAGTCTGTGAGACTGGCTGGCTCTTTTGAGTTTACCAGTGCTTTAGCTAGACGGTAGTTTACTGTTAGTGTCATGATAGCTGAGTCTTTCAATCTCAAATGTGTGGAATTAGAATGAGTCTCAATGTTGGTCATTCTGAGAGCACTCAAACTCGCGTGCACAGGTAAACGGGAAGCTGTCCACCTCATTTTCAAAAGGTTGTGGTCACTGAGGAGTGTTCTAATAACCTCGAAACCTGTAAACTGCATCAGCAGGTCTCTGGAAAGATGGACGTAGTCTAAAGTGGCGTATCTTCCGGCTAACTCCCAGGTTGGGAGGGCCGGATGGGATGCTTTTGCCAAGAAGTGGGCGTTGTGAAGGTCAAAGCTGTCCATCAAATTCTCCCATTTCCTTCCTCTTTGTAGGGAATTTTCTGGCATTGTTGTGACATTAGCTTTTATTTGAAAGTTTACGGCTCTTTTTTGCATAATCTTGACATTTAATTCTCCACAAATGATTGTACTGTCAATTGTGTCGTTGGATAGAGCGTTGTTCAGTATATATTCAATTTTTGATAGGAATTGATCAGTTCCGCATTCTTTGGTGTTCCAGTACACATTTATCAATAGGTAAGTTGTTTTCTTTTGTTGACTTGAGCCTTGTAGGCTAACGCCTCGTTGGATCAGCACTGCCAAAATATGTGGCTCGTCCTTTATGACTTTAAGAAACTGGAAGTTGGATCTGATGAGCAAAGCGGTCAGTAGTCCGGCCCTTGGGCGACCTGTGGCTCCTCTCCGGGCTGGAGAAAAGATGGTTACATAGCCCTCTATTGTTGGTTTTTGTTGAATCCATGTTTCTTGGAAACACCAAATATCAGATGATCCAAGGTTTACATCTGAGGAATTTGTCAAATGAGTGAAGCCTCAGGTGTTCCAAGAACCCAAGGTCATGCCGGTGGTAGTTTCCTCCTTTAGTGACCGACTAGAAGGATCCTTGTTTATCTGTCTTGTATTTGATTGCTAGTGTCTCTGTTTTGTGGACAGGGCTTTAGGCAGCCAGGTCCAACGATTTAGGTCTTCTTTGAGGTTAAATCGGTTCTGTTCACAGGTTGGCTTCTCTTTTCCTTTAGTTGTAATATCTTGTTTGATATTAATGGTCCAGTTTTTCTGAGGGCCTGGTGGAACTCTTTCCGATTCCAAGGAGCTTAAACGATGGCCCTTATTTTGTTTCGGCGTGGCAGGTCTTGGATTACACCCGTTCGAAAGTGATGGGGCTCGCTCATGCGAGTGTGAGGACCCGTCAATTTGTGGATTTATCGTCTTTCTGGCTCGTGATCTTCTTTCCAAGTAGTTAATTCAACATGATATTTGGCAACCCCCTTGCCTACAGTTCGGCTAAACAGTCAGAGGCCTTCATTACAAGTCCGGCGGTGGAGCATGGTGATATTAGCACCATGGTCCATGCTGGATCCCGCCATGGTGGATGGCGGAATTACCGCCCCATTCCAAGGTGAGTGGGGCGTAATTCCCCATTCACCATTTGCCCTTCCCCATTCCCATTTTTGCCCCATAGGGCATAATGAGGATTGGGAAGGCGCTAATTACGGCACCGTAAATTACGGTGCCGTAATTAGCACCAAGGTCGCTTAGCGCCTTGGACTTTAACGCCTGCAAAAAGCAGGCGTTAAAGTGTGAATCAGGCGTTAAGGGTTAACGGCGCCTGACTTGTAATGAGGGCCAGAGACTCCTGTGAGGTATTTAAATTATAATGGAGACAACGGAATGCAGCAAAGGGATTAATAGCTGCAGATTATCACAGTGGTGGCAGCCAGCAGGGAACTAAACACTAAATGTCCACTGAAAAGCTAGCCGTTGATATTTTTTCAGCAAGGTACTAATGCAGGGGAAAGGGAAATAAGGTGATAACAATGCTGCTGGTTGCTTGGCACCAGCAAAGACAGACAGTGACATGCGCACTGCAATGTGCACAATTAAGACTTGAATTAAAGCGATAGCCTGAGGGCACCAGCAAAGGCAGTCGGTAATGCATGTGTGCAGCAAAGAACACATTTAGGGCCTGATTCATGGAACATTTTCCTATGGGATTGCACCATTATAAAACACTTCCATGAATCAGGCCCTTAATGGCATGGATTAAAGAAATATGTTTCTCTGATATTAGCCTGCATGGGGCTGCGGCTCCGGCACCCATAAGGCTCAGGCCCATTTCAACTGAAAACATTGAAAGTCCCTGCACAATAATAATAGAATCACCAAATATGTGGTGTGCTTTGAATTCACATGACTGGCTGTGAAGCACTATAAAAGTTACTATCCAGGTGCTCTGCAGGGAAGCGGGTACCTCAACTGTAGCAAGAAGCTACATCCCCCTCCCTCGCACATCCTGTCTGTGCACTTGCATGTCCTTGAATGTACTAGGCCTAGCAAGATTGTTTGTCCTGTCCTTCCTCTGTCTTCCCTTCCTAGCCTGGTTGTGCCTGTAATACTTGTGCACAGGCGCATTAGTGATGACGATGTAATACTTGTGCATAGGCGCATTAGTGATGACAAACCACAAATCAATCTGAATATAGGCAGGCGTAGTACAGTAGTTTATTTTTCTGTATGTTCATTTCCCTCTACCCCACTTCTCTCCCCACTCATTGTCATGCACTTGCACTATCTGACAAGTCGTTAGGCATAGTACGGTAGTTTATTGATTGTATGCTCTGTTCCTTCTCCCCCGCCCCTTCTCACATTCCTTCCTGTCATGCACTTGCACTAGTAGAAATGCCTCTGGCCTAGTATGCTAGTTATTTTTGTTAGATCATTGGAAACTTCAAGGCCTAATAATGACGACTGCATTCCCATGTTCCCTTCCCGCCTTGAAGCGCTTTGAAGCACTTCACTTGTGTATAAGAGCTTTACAAATAAACAATTACAATTACAATGAAAATAGTGGACTTTCTCTGTCTTGATCTTAATTCCTTGTCTCCACTTGTTAGATCACATTGGATTGATTCCTGCTGCACACAGAAGTTTGCCATTATATTGCATCTTGTTGCGCTAGTTAGTTTGCCATTATGTTGAACGCTGCTGCACTCGGAGGTTTACCATTTGGTTGATTCCTGCTGTGCAGTGAAGTTTGCCATTGTATTGAATCTTGTAGCATTCCTTGGTTTGCCATTGTGTTGAACCCTGCAGCGCTCTGAAGTTCATTATTGTGTTGAACCCTGCTGCACTCAGAAGTTTGCCATTGGGTTGCTTCCTGCTGCGCGCTGAAGTTTGACATTGTATTGAATCTTGTTGCGCTCCTTAGTTTGCCGTTCAGCTGAATCCTGTTGCGCTCAGAGGTTTGTCATTATGTTGAAGCATCCTTTGCAATGAAGCGCAAATAAGAGGACCTACTAACGACTCTCAAATAATCTACATACTCACCTTCCAATACTGAAGAAACAAGGCACACACCTCTGCCACAAAAAAACATAAGTACCACAAACTACAAGCACTCTACGGACTCTCCACAACACCCAAGATGCATGTACAACCACACATCAAACACCACACGTCTATCAACTATAAACAAACGAGCACACAGTGGGGGTCATTCCGAGGTTGGAGGGAAGGTAAAAACGATGCCGGTAAAGGTTTACCGGCATCGCTTACTGCTACGGGCTATTCTGACCAACCAGACCGCTTTTTACGGCATCATACTTTACGATGCCGTTAATAGCGGTCCAGGCGCTTGCACGCCACACAACATGCAGGCATTACCTGCATGCCGTAAACCAGAGCTGATCACAAGCCATGCGGACATGCAAATAATGGCCTACTGAAGGCCGAAAAGTACCTTACCGGCATGGAGTAAATACCGGCATCTCCGAGAAGGTGTTAAGAACTCTGAGCAGTGTTTCCAAGAGCCACAGGTGCACACAATCAGCATAGGTGGAGGCAATGGAGTCTGGCATAGCACAAAAGGATCACATCCACACACCACACCCCCTCCCACCCACACCAAGATGATACCAATAGTAGCAGCATTACTGGAGATGGAGGCCCTGCTTGCAAGGCAGCTACAACAACAACAGCAACAGCAACAACCACAGCCCCCACCACAGAGGATACACAGGAGGAGAAGGAGGGTGAGACAGGCCCAGCATGCCCCACCAGTGCAGCCAAAGTTACCATGCCGGCAGCCCCCATTCCCTCGCATCAGAGCCACCCCTTCAACCTAACACCAGAGCAGATCCACACCCTGTACCGGCTTGACCGTGACACCATCACCACCATATTGGACCTGATACATGACGACATAGTGAGCCTCATAGAAATACGCACCGCCATCCCCCCTCTACTGAAGGTAGTGTCTGTGCTCCACTTCCTTGCCACAGGCACCTAGCAACTCACAGTGGGGCACATGCATGGCATATCACAACCCTTATTTTCCCGGATACTGAACCAAATGTGCTGGATGCCCTCCTCAAGCACACAAGGGACTACATATCCCTACCACGGACTCCCCAGGAGATATTCGATACAAAAGTTGCCTTCCATGCACTGGCAGGCATGCCAAATTGTATAGGTGCCCTCGACTGCACGCACATGGAGTTGGTGGTCCCGCATGCCATGGAGGTGGCGTATCGCAACCGCAAGCAATACCACTCCATCAACGTGCAGATGGTATGTAATGCCAGCAAGATCATCACACATTGCTGTGCCCGATATCCAGGATCAACTCGTGATTCCTTGGTCCTGCGGAACTCCACGCTACCACGCTATATGGAGTGACATGCTGGACGACGTGCCTGGCTGCTTGGTGAGTTGCCTGACTGGTCCATGGCAGTGCATCGGGGTTGTGAGGTGGGTGGCTGCATACTCCACCTGGGTGGGAAGGGGGGGAGGTGCATACTCCACCTGGGCGGGAAGGGGGGGGGATGCATACTCCACCTGGGTGGGAAGGGGGGGAGATGCATACTCCACCTGAGTGGGAAGGGGGGGGAGATGCATACCCCACCTGGGTGGAAATGTTGACGCCAGTGCATGATGTGCACCTCACCGAACACCGTGCCCCAAAGCAAGTGATACGGCACATGACTACCAAATCACACAGTGATGAAATAAGGCCGACACCTAACACTACATGAGTAACAGGTAACCAGCCCACATCCCACAACTCATGCACCACTCATTGGCGGACCTCACACACCATAAGGGCATCCTGCACTATGCACTGCATATGAACTATGTTGCTGCCTCCAGCATATCACCACACAGGACAGTCATCCCTGGGAGTGCATTGAAGTGAGCCTAACAGGGATACCACAGCGTGTCACTGGTTCCACACAACCATAGGAGTGCTGCAAGGCACCATGGCACTGATCAGTGCAGAATGACGAATATGCTACTGACTACAGCCAACACTCCCTGCTACCAAATCTCACAGAACACAACACATCAATGATTTTAGTCCAACACTGCTGCATGCATATACGATGCACATGCAACAAGATGTGAGTGCACACCATAACCCATCTTGAAGATGCTACCCCCTCCATCATTCCACTGCACAGGACACATAGCGGGGCCAGAAATGGGGTCAATGTATCCAGGGACATGTGTGTATGGGCACAAATCACCTGCTGCCATGTAAGACTAGTACAGTTGTCCGCCATGAATGTACGAACACTTACCTTCATTCCCCTCTCATGCAGGTGATGGTGGCTATCCCTTGAAGCCGTGGCTCATGACGCCTGTCTGAAACCCACAGAACAGGCACGAGGAGGACTACAATCATTCCCATACCCGTACACATGTGGTGATTGAGCAGACCTTTGGCCTGTTGAAGGCAGGATTTCATTGCCTCAGCCGATTGGGTGGGGCACTCATCTACAGCCATGAGAAGGTGTCCAAGATCACCATGGCATGTGTAATTCTGCACAATATGTGCATCCGTCGGAACGTGCCCCTGCCCCCTGACATGGAACTGCTAACACCTGATGATGATGAAGGGGAGGAGGAGGAAGAAGTGGCAGGACAGCATCACAGTGCCAATGCACAGGAGGGACGTGCCGTGCGGCAATCATTGATTGGACAACATTTCTGACACACAAGTCAGCAGAGGGTGTGAGGATGTCAGGACATTGGGCACTGGGTGTGGGGCTACATGTACACTATGCACTGTGCAATATTAAATGACACATGTGCAATGAGGAATGTCCACTCTGGTATTTTTTAGATGAACAACCGGTGTATTCAAAGTGAAAATTTAATTGTGAATAACAAACCCTCCACCACCCTCGCCCTCTCCCCCTCCCACCAAAACTCCCAAACACACCCTCACCTCCCTCCCCCTCCCACCAAAACTCCCAAACACACCCTCATCCCCCTCCCCCTCCGACCAAAACTCCCAAACAAACCCTCACTCCCCACCCCCTCCCACCACAACAACCCCACACTAGTCCCATAGGGTCCACATAGCCCACATGTGGATGGCAGTATTGTAACTGTGCATTCCCAGAGTCAGGGGGAGGCATGTCTTGGCGGGGCATTGTACAGAGGGACCGACGGAGGGGGCTGGTGTGGGTTGAGTTGCTAGTTGAGGGGGTGTCCTCATGCTGGGGCTGTGGGGCTGTTGTGCAGGATGTGCACCCTCCAGAGCATCTGCTATCCGGTCAAGGACCTCACAGAGCCGGTTGATGCTGTCCTTAATGACCTGGCCCAGTGCCTTCAGTTCATCCCGCCACTCCTCCCTGGCCTGCCGATTTTCCTGCATGAAGTCAGTGATCAGGCGTGTGAGCTGCTCCGCCCGCTGTGCATCAATGGCTGATGTTGTGGCCCTGCTGGGGATCGGGCTCACATGTGTTTCCGGCACTTCCGCAAGGGAACTGGCCACAGGACTGGCATGACCCTGTGTTGCTCCTTGCCCACCCGAGTCACTATAGGAGACCTGGGGGTTGGTTTGGGCATCTGGGGTGTGGACGACTTCAAATGTGTCCTCCTCAGTCGCTCCACAAATGGAAATGGGGCTGTCGGCAACATCGAGGGTGGCCGTGCCTGCCACCTCCCCAGCCACACTCGACTCCTCCGACCGCGGCTTAGGGCGTTTGTCTGCCGCCAGTGCAGGGTGGGGTGGGGGTGGTGCACCCTCCACAGGCCTTGCTGGAGCCGGTGGTGTGCCTCCAGGTGTTCTCTTCCTCGCAGGGAGACGGCGGCCCCTGCCTTGGCCCTTGGAGGTGCTGGGCCAGTTGCACTCCTGTTCCTCGCTGTCATGCTCACTGTCTGTGGGGGTCGAAGAGAGGGACGGCATGAGTGATGATTTGAGAGCCGGCATTTGGACATGGCTACAATAGCACATTTAGATATTTGTGTGTTATCGGCATTTGGGTGGGGAACCTCACATTATTCAATACTGGGGTGGTAAATGCATGCATATGTCTGTGTCACTCATGTTGGCCGGGGACTGTGCTGGCTCACATGCACACTGTTTACATCAACTGCCCTGTGTGCCTCACGGAATGGGCCACTTTGTGTGGTATGTGTCATATAGGTTACGGCCTCGCACCTGGCACTAGCCTGGGTCTCACTTGCTTCGGCATGTTTTAAAAAGGGGGGAGTGTGGCCGACCATGCCGTGACTCCTTGGCCAGACCTTAGCAGTGACTTACATAACATTTGCGTTGGCAGTATTGACTTTGGACACTCACCTCCATCAGCGGATGACGTTGCCCCGCACTCCAAACCCTTCGATGGCTTCGGGGCCTATCATGGCCGCACATGTCTCCTCCCACGGCATTAGTTTCATGGGCGAACCTGGGCCTCCTCCTGTCTCCAAGGCCTTGCTTCTATTAGCAAAAGAGGGTGCTCACCCTCAGCCGCTGGTCGTCCCACCTTTTTCTGCAATCCTTTGTGGTGCGGAGGGTGTTGCCCACGGCGCTCACCTTCTGTGCCACTAGCGCCCAGATGTCTTTTTTTTTTATCAACGCCACCCTCCGCATGTCCACAACTCCAGCATTTGGAGTTCGTCAGGGCTGAACCGCTCCTTTCGGAGGCGGCCAGGTCCCTTTATTGGCGCTTTGGGCATTCCTAGTTGATGATGGTATCTTTCCGGTATGTCGAAAGTGTGGAAGGGGTTCTGTCTGGTGAGGATGGCAATGGAGTGTGTTTTTAAAGATGGCCGCTGTGCTCCTTCCAGTTCCTGTGCGATGATGCTGTTTCCGGTTCCGCATTTTAACGGTGACCGTAAATAACGTAGAACGCTATTTACGGTTGCCGCTAATGTCGCATTACTCTTAGGAGGTAGTGTTCACTATGGTGCGGTTCATGTCTGTAGGGGGTTTTTCGGCTATTTTTGCAGCATGCCGCTACGTTCAATACTGGCATGGCGCAAAGCTCGTGCCCGCAAACTCGTAATAGTGCGCTTTTAGCAGTCTATTGCCAGCTCGGACATGCTATTTGCGCCATGCCGGTAATGGACGGAACTTACCTCGGAATGAGGGCCAGTGACTGGATTTTCCAAACTGCAGCTACCAAAGTACATCAAAGCTCTCTTGCTCTTTTCCCTCTTATTCCCACTAACTAACCCATCCCAACCCCTTTCCATTTCAGATCTGCATTGACTGGAGACCATAAAAATGGCAGCAGTGTGCAGTATAAATCACAATAACATAACATAACATAACGTTTCCAAATGTAGCCACACCTCATGCTGGCCTGGGTTTAAAGGTGCATGTGGCTGTTGTGGGTTGGCAGCCACGTCCCCAAATACATTATCTTACAGCTGCCAAGTAGCCCAGTTTCATGTGTGACACCTTCAGAAAGTGATAGTTTAGTATACTGCATTTGATGCCTGTCGTCCTATACTTTAAATGGGAGAAATGCAACTACAAATCCCAGCATGCAAAATCAGGTCTGTCTGAAGGGGTGACACATTACAAGTGTCTAATTGGCAGGACCAGGTTCTGTGCGCAGAGGTGAGTGCTGGATCACTAGGCCTTGCAGCAGAGCTGCTTTTCTTCCCCAGGGGATGCATCATCTGCAGAGGCTCATCCATGGATTTGCATTTGCATAGAAGTCTTTTCACTTAAATCTACTATTTGCCCATTTACGAAGGAATGAAGCAATTTGCTCTGCAAAAAGATTAAAACACTCTCAGTAAATGTTCTCATTAGTTTATGGTGAAACAGTGTGCAACTGAGTGGCACTTATAATTAAAAGGGGGGATCATGCACTAAGTGACACACTTATTTTTGGCTCATTTAGAGTTTTAAATAAACTTTTAGAGCTAGTGAGGATAATAAGTAAATACATCTGCTGCAAAGATCTTTGCAGTGCCAAGGTTCCAACCCCACTAAGATAGCTCAGTATGTTGATGTGCACCCGACCGAGAGGAGAGATATATGTAACCTTACTGGTCATAGCGTCCAATAACAGTAGCATAACTTGTTTACCTGCAGAAGTGTGTTTGTTTATCTTAACACTTGCAACAGAGAGATTTGTATAAAACGCTGGTCATAGAGACGCAATCAATGCTAACCCAGCAGGGTAATGCACTTGAAGCAGGGCAACATTTATTCTTTCAAAGTGGTCAATGGTTCCTATGAAAGTAAGGTGGGTTAATAAACCAGCTGAAGAGATATGTTTATAAACTGAAATCAATGGTCACTAGACCAGCAATCAGCAAAATCATCAATCATTTAGTTAATGTATTAGAGCAAGAAATATACAAAAGATACACATTTCATATGAAACCAGGAAATATTTTATATTATAAATAGTACAGCAGTGGGAGGTGTTTTGGAATATCAACCATCAGTGTCCTGCGCTAGATAAGCAGAGGTGGCAGCTGAACAGTGGAGTGACGAAGTGATAGACCCCCTACTCCGGTAAGTATAAGTAAGTATATAGAGCTCAGAAAGAACCCTGCTCCATTTCAGGTCAAGCGCCATACAATAAAGATAGTACAAGGGGTTGTTGTATTTTTATGAAGTATATTTAAACAGACAGTTGCCCTATAGAGACACGTGTTTCGGCGAATCACTCGCCTCCTTTTGATCTCTGTCTCACCAATTAGCCCTGATTGAAAAAGGCGAGTGATTCGCCGAAACACGTGTCTCTATAGGGCAACTGTCTGTTTAAATATACTTCATGAAAATACAACAACCCCTTGTACTATCTTTATTGTATGGCGCTTGACCTGAAGTGGAGCAGGGTTCTTTCTGAGCTCTATATACTTACAGGAAATATTTTAACTTACAACCAATAAAGACTTTAGGAATATATACCAGCAATGGAATGGGATTCAAATACAGTTCTACTTTACCCATAATTACTGGATGGGAGGCAGGATACTGCAAAATGTAATTTTGTCTAGGGCCGAAACTAGCCGTTCATCGACACTGTGCCTGTGCGTATGCTCGTATACACTGTGAGAAACCAGAAGGTGTCTCACCCACTAGTCCCCGGGGGTCTCTCTCTCAGGTGACCAGGGCACGGCCGTCGCCTTTGGATCCAGACCCTGAGGGTGGGCCATTGAAGAAGGATCACCTGGGTGAGTGGTCCTCAGGGAATCAGACACCTGATGGCGAGACACAGTATCCCCCTCCCTGTAACACCTTTACCCCATCCTACCCAGCAGGATATGTGGTGGGACTTTACCTCCCCCTTTCCCTTCACAAACACTTTCACATTGACAGCCCACTCTGGGAGAAAACAGACTCAGACTCGAGCATTGTACCTGACATGTCCCATTGCTATGGTCAGGCAAGGTCAGGCAATTACTGGTAATCACTCACTCCTGACTTCTATTAAACTTCCCCACACGGATAGGAGGCAGAGCACGAGAGCACACTCTGAGCGAGGCAAAGCACACAAAGGAACAGTGTTTTCCTGACAGCAGCTGAACGAAGGAAGAATGACGGCAAACCAAGAGGGTGAGCAAAGAGGGAGGTACCCTTGACCTTTCCAGTGAGAAATCTTTGCTTTCCAGAACCCTTCAGATTAAAAAGCGTAAGGCCAGGAAACCGGACTGAAGAATCCTGTATTGTGTATCGGAGGCACCTGGGCCCTCCTGCACAGCTGACTGAGTTGGGAAGGAACAGCAGCTGCTGTGGTACCATCCTCGGCTCCAAAATCAAAGGAGCACCAGAGAGATCAACACAGTCGGTGAGTTGGGGAGACCGATGCAAGATCAGTCTGTGTTGAAGTCAAAGTTGCTAGCAGCAACATTGTATAAAGAGCGCAAGAACAAAAATTGGTAATGCATGTGATGAAAGACGCGAGTAAGGCTTAATAAAGATTGCCCACGCTGATAGCTCAGGAAGTCTTCATTCTATTAAAGACAAGGAGGCGAGCATTATGCTATTTCTTTCTTTATTTACTGCCATGTCAGCACTTTAAAACTTTCAACTTTAATACTGAACATTTCTGTTTTTAGAAACAAAGTTTAGAAAACAAAATGCAGAAGTTTAAAGATCCTTTAGTCCATAGTCTTATTTGTTTAATCTGCATCAGGGAACTACAAGCCCCATGAGTCTTAGGTCTGAGATAGTCCTGACCTTTCCCCTCTGCCCCTATCCGAGGGCAGCCCTCTCCATGAGAACCCCTCTGACCAGGTCCTTTCCTCTTTCTTTATGTCTGTCAACTCAAACAACTTCATTTTTGCAAACCAAACCGTCCTTTATCATTGAACAGAGAATTGTCCCTTGAAACTGAGAACTTTTGCGGTCCAACATGACCAACTTGAACTGATTTCCTTCCACTGTTGAGTACTGTTTCATCCGGCCGTCTTTTGCTCTTCTCCTGTAAATAATAGAGAGCAAATCATGAGGGTGGGAATGAGCAAAGGAGTTACATCATAACAAATATAACAATGCAGACAATAATCTTGCCATTCCGGGTGGGATATAATGCTCGCCTTCTTGTCTTTAATAGAATGAAGACTTCCTGAGCTATCAGCGTGGGCAATCTTTATTCTATGACAAGACAGGAGGCTCGCATTATGCGTGTTCAACGCTTGCTACCACTATATTCGTAATCTCAGAAACAGGCTTAAGATAGAATGTCTTAAAGGTTGATTCGGAAGACCAATCTGCTAATTTCATAATGTCCTGAAGAGACACCCCTGTCGCAAAAGCATTGGAAGCCATCGCTCCCCTAGCAGAGTGCGCTCCAAAAAGTGACAAATCAATTCCTGCCCATTCATTGATTTCTCTCACCCATCTAGCAATGGTCGCAGACGCTACAGCATGATAAAGCTTCCTGCGCGCTATAAGCAGCTGTGACACCCCTCGCGGTCTAAGATGCGCTGTTGCTTTTTCATAATCTTTAATACACTGCGCAACGCAAAGCTTCTTATTACTTGTGAAGTATGGGTAATCTATTACTCTCGAATCTGTCTTTGTTCTCTTTGAAATGGTAAATGATACCCCGTCTGGATAGAATATTTTCCCATCGACTTCAAGCGCTTTGACATCAGAAACTCTTCTACAGGAAGTAAGACAGAGCAGCATAGCTAGTTTTCCTGATATCTGAGATAGGGATAAATTCTCGTTATCTGGCCATCTGAGGAAAAGACGAAATACGTCTCTCACATCCCATAACACCTTGTACTTGGGTTCCGGTGGCTTCCTGAGCTTCATTCCTCTTAGCAATCTCACGCCGCTGGGTGCTCTCCCACCGTGTTGCCTTCCACTTTTTCTTGACCCGCTGAGCTAGCAGACCTATAGACTCCCACTGTTCTGAAGGCGGCCTTCTTGAAATTTAAAAGCTAAGAAGTTGAGAACCTCTACTACAGGGGCTGAAACGGGATCCACACTGTGGTCCGAACACCAGGTAGCCCACCAGTTCCATGCCGCACCATAGCTCCGAAGGGTGGAACGCGCCCAGGAATCTCTGATGCACTCTGCAGCAAGCTGTGAAATTCCCAGCAATTCCCATCTTTTCCTGAAACTCTGCAGGCTATCAATTGCAGCGTGCCGGCTGCTATGAGCGGGTGAGCTTGCCCTGATGGGTCGAGAAGAAGATCCGGCAGAATGGGAACTATCCTCGGAAAATCCGGAGAAAGTTCCATCGCTACTGGAAACCAAGGCTGAGCCTTCCATAAGGGTAGGACCATCACGAGCTCTGCGTGATCCCTGCGAATTTTCGCTACCGCTCTCGTTATCATAATGAATGGCGGGAAGGCATAATGCACTGCTCCTGTCCATGACTGCAGGAAGGCGTCCGTGCCCGCTGCATCCGGGTCTATACTCCAGCTGAAGTATTCTGGCGTCTGAGCGTTCAGTCTGGACGCAAACAGAAATATGTGCAGGGGCCCCCAGAGTTCCTGCAATTGTTGGAAGACTAGGGGGTGAAGCTTCCAATTGCTGGAGTCCACAAGATAATGTGAATTTCAGTCTGCCACTTCGTTCATAGTTCCTGGCAAATACTCTGCTGATACTGATATTTTGTTCTGGAGACAGTAAAGCCAGAAGCTCTTCGCTAATTCTGCCAGCATTTTGGACCTTGTCCTGCCCAATTTGTTTATATACCTTACTGCGGATATATTGTCCATCCTGAGCAGGACGCAACACTTTACTCTGTCTTTCGTAAAAGCGCGAACTGCTAAAGAGCCCGCTAGTAACTCGAGGCAATTTATATGGAGCTGTAACTCTTCTTCTGACCATTTGCCTCCTGTCTGCACGTGTTCGCACCTGGCTCCCCAACCTGATCTGCTCGCATCTGATTCTATTACCAGATCTGGGGCGTCGCCGAAAATGGCGCGACCGTTCCAAGCCTCTATATTCTGCAACCACCAATGGAGGTCTGTGAGGGCTTTGTGGTCCAGAGTTACTAGTCGGTGATAGCGAAGGTCTCCTTGCAGATGTCTTATTTTGAGCCACTGAAGAGCTCGATAATGAAGCGGTCCCGGAAAAATCGCTTGAATAGAGGCTGCTAGAAGACCTACTACTCTGGCTAGATTTCGAAGCGAGATAACCCTTTTAGCTATCACAGCTCTGAGCTCCTTCTTGATCGCTCTCACTTTGTACCCTGGGAGTTCGAGAGATGCCTTCACAGAATCTATTGTGAAACCCAGGAATTCTATTCTCTGGACCGAAGTCAGCTGAGATTTCTCCAGGTTCACTAAAAAACTGAGCGAAGTCAGAAGTGAGAATACCCACTGGACGCTCTTTGTCAAGGTTAATTTGTCTGGGCCAAAGACGAGGATGTCGTCTAGATAGATAATAATACGAATTCCTCTCTCTCTAATGGCAGCTGCCTCTGCTTTCATGAGCTTGGTGAAAGCCCACGGAGCGGAGGACAGGCCGAACGGGAGGCAGGTGAAACACCATACTTCTCCGTTCCATAGGAAGCGTAGATACTTCTGAAACGCTGCTGCTATCGGAATCGTAAGGTATGCGTCCTTGAGATCTAGGCGGGCCAGCCAGTCTCTGGTACGCAACAGATCTCGAAGCAGATGAATCCCTTCCATCTTGAAATGGTTGTATACCACCCATTTGTTTAGATCTTTCAAATTTATCACGGGCCTTTATTTTGTTCCCTCTGTGAACTAGGAACATGGTGCTGAGGAAACCGGGACCCTGTTGGTACTCATGCTCTATCGCGCCTTTGCTTTCTAACTTCCTGAGCTTGCAGTGTAGGAGTGCTGCTTCCTCTTGCGTCATGTGTATGGGGCGAGGTTCTGCTGTCTGCACGGGTGTCCCTATAAACTCTAAACGCAGCCCCACTACTGCTTGGAATACCCAAGCATCGCTTGATAAGGCTTGCCATTCGTTCAGGTAGTGGAGAGTTCTCCCTCCCACACGCAAGCTTGCGGTACTCACCCGCTGATTGCCCCGGTTGTCGGTACAGTCCTCTTCCTCTCCGCCCTCTTGGAAATCTTGTCCTGGCAGGTCAGAAGGTATCCTGCTGTCTAGACTCCCAGTAATTTGATCGTTGTCCCTGGGGTCTTCGCTGGAAGGTATAGCGACCGGACGAGCGACCCCTATGTCATCCGGTCCCGGCAAAAACTCACCCGGGGAAGATCTTCCTGATGGAACTATGCACTCTCTTTAGAGCAGTCTATGTGCCCACGAATTGAGACATTTCTTTAGCGAACGCCTCGCCGAACAACAGTCCTTTGGCGCCTTCAACTGCCTCATAGCTGGCGAGATCACTCAATTTGTTATCTATTTTTAACAGGACTCCTCTTCTACTTTCTGAAGAGATGGCACAGTTGGCGTTGCCTAGGAGGCATACCGCTCATTGCGCCCAGTTACCTAGGACCATCACGTCTACTGGGATACCGGTATCTTTTGATTTTTCCACCAGATCCATGATCATGGCTAGAGGCCCTGAGATGTCTAGGAGCTTGTCCTGACACCCCCTCCAGGCACGATCTACTCCTTTCCTTATATCACGAGCTGCTTTGGTCACAAAAGTGACCATCTTGGGGTCTAGGTCTGGAGTATCTGCTAGCTTATTCGGCAGCTCTGGTCTGGGGCACTCCGACCTCATTCGTGACCTTACTTCCCTTTCCAAGGGCTTTCTAATGTGCTGGGCCATGTATGCTACCAGTCTGGGTGACGGCACCCAATCCGATGACTTGGGATGCCGAATGGCCTCTGGATCGAACATGTCTGTTGTATCGTCGATGCTGTGGGGGTCTTCTACATCTTTAACGATGTCTTCCTCCTCGTCACCCCCTTCATCGTCGGGCGAATAGCCCTCGTCTTCGTCCCCTAGATTATACACCCCTGGGACAGGGGGTCTGTCCTGACTTTCTTTTTTCTTTGCCAGGAAGGCTTCTTTAAGCCTGGCGAAAGGATCGCCTTCCAATTGGGGAACAGTGTTAACCCTTTCAGTGATACCCGGGGGGGTCAAAGAGTGCTTGCTCTTCCGGGCTACTTTACACCCCTTCTTTTCAACCCCTTTCTGGGGGTGTCCTGCCGACGTTCCTTCCTCCGGGCTACTAGCCCCTCTTTTACTGGCTGTAAGCTGTTTCTGCTGCTTAGCCATAATCATTTCTAGAGTCTACAGCCTTTTCGTAATAGGTTGCACCCCCTGTGAGACAGCTTGAATCAAGGAGTCTCCAAGTACTTTTTAAAAACGTAATGATAAGTCAGAATCTTGTTGGGAAGGGTCTTCTACCCACTCTTCTTGGCTCCATTCTGGGGAAGTGGAAGGAGTATTAGTGGGGGTGCCAAATGTAGCCATGTCCTTGGTATTGCCAACTGTGAGGAAGTCAGCAGCTGGAAATGCTTCTGCACACTCTTTAACACGTGCTGTATATTTGCTAGCAGCGTGTGTGTGAAAGCAGCTTCCTTTTTTTTTTTTTTTTCAAAAATCTGACTGGAGCTCTCTTAAACCAACTTCCTTCATTCTCTGTTCGTGATCAATGCGCGCAGAAGCTGGATTCCCAGGGGACACTGGGAACTGTGAAAGGTTCCAGCTGCCCTGGGTCCTAACGGCCGCCATGTTCGCCGGCGCCGATATACGGAAAGAGAGAGAGAGCGGGCCACGGTAGTCTAACGCGGGCTAAATATGCACGCGACTCTGGCCCCAGCTCGCTCACAACACTCTTCTTACCCGCGGTGTGCAGGAAACTCGCTGCGCTCACGCTGCCCTGATGATACGCACCACGGTAAGAACACGCGCGCGTTCTGAGGCGACTACAAAATCATTGTAAATGCGTTTCATTTTCCTGTGCGACACATTGAAAATGGGCAATAAGTACTACTAGTGTATTACACCAAATAACCAAGCATTTAATACCCATATACAGGTAATATAGAGTTTATCCAGCTCTTCTACTGAAGAAACAATAAATCATGTCACTTATCTGTTGGCAACAGAAAGAAAGAGGAAAGGACCTGGTCAAAGGGGTTCTTATGGAGAGGGCTGCCCTCGGATAGGGGCAGAGGGGAAAGGTCAGGACTACCTCAGACCTAAGACTCATGGGGCTTGTAGTTCCCTGATGTAGATTAAACGAATAAGACTATGGACTAAAGGATCTTTAAACTTCTGCATTTTGTTTTCTAAACTTTGTTTCTAAAAACAGAAATGTTCAGTATTAAAGTTGAAAGTTTTAAAGTGCTGACATGGCAGTAAATAAAGAAAGAAATAGCATAATGGGAGCCTCCTGTCTTGTCATAGAATTGCAGATGCATGTTTAAACATTAACGGAGAAAGCTACAATACCAGTGAAAGAGTGGCCCGGCACCACGTGGGTGATCAATCAAAGGTCTCTGTAAGGTATACAGCCAAGAAGTGGCAGAAACAAAAGTGGAAGATTGATAAGAACATTGTGTGAAGTGAGTCAAAGTGGTCTTGAGACGGTTTAAGCAAAACCCATTGTATATTCGAAAGTCTTCAATTTTTGATGTAAGAGGAAAACTTAGAAAGTGTGATTACATGATCCGAGCCTGAAAGAGGGAGACAAATTGTAAACATTGTGGTAAAAAGGGGTCCAAGCCCGAAGGAGGGAGACCCATGATGAACACTGGAATAGAGAATTTGTGAATGCGAAAATCCTGATAAGAAAGGAACTTTGGTGCTTGTTTGTTACGACAGGCCCTCTGCAGTAAGAGACTTTATTGGGAAAGAGACTTTGGCAGAAGGCCCTGATACCTATGCTTTGAACTGTATCCTCATGACAGAGAATCCAGAGTGTGTGCGAATCTTGAACGTGCCACATTGCCCCGTGCTGAAAACAAAGGGAAGGGAAGCCAACTGCTCAACTATCTTGATATATTTTTGCATTCACTATTGTCCCGCACCATTTTGTATTCAGAAGTAAGGAGTGGCAATAGGTTTACTAGTATAGGCCTTTTATTTTGACAGAGACTCGACTAGGACTGCGTTATTATTATTTGATGGTTGTAGATTGCTCCCATCCTTGGATTTCGGTTTAGAATGTGTTCAAGAAACCCATTGAGGTTCAATAAACACCCTTAAACTGTGATCACTTGTTTATGTCTTCACTGTTTGATACCATGCCTTCACTACAACACCCAGTGCTGAATGTGGTAAGTGGAGGGACTGGCTTCATGGTCATACGTTTTACTGGACCAAAGTTTAATTAGAACAATTTATATGCTAGTATATTGGACTGATTCCACTGATGTGGATGGAGAACAGGTAAAGACAGAATGGACTCAGTGAGGTTTGTGCGTGTTTTATGAGGGCGGGAGAGTAGCCCAGTTCAAAAGTGAAATTTAACTTACATGAGAGGTGACTTGGAAGTAATGGGGGCACTCCCTTTCCCTGCTCATGCTTTCTTTGTCCCCTGTCATTCTACTCTGGCTTCTGTAGTCACTACATCCCCTCTTCACCTGCTCCTTTACTTGCTCCCTCGCTTGTTTTTCTCTCTCTACTCCCCATTAGGTCTGTCTTTCTACCCCTACATCTCATACCCTTCTGCCTCCTCCACTGCATCAGTCCACTTCTCTCCTTTTCCCTTTCCACATATAATCTGTGACTCTGAAATCTTCCTCCACTCTACATGTCTTTTTATCTTTCTCTCTCTTGTCTGCCTCCTTCTCTATCGTCCTCTCATTTCTCGACATTACTGGGGCATTTGAGGCCATACTTGGCATAGAATAGCATTTCATGGAGATGTGGGTGTGCATCACCTATGGTGCAGATAGCATGAATAGAAGTGAACTAAGTGGCATTTCTGGGGCTTTTGAGGTTGCTCTTGATATATTTGCTTTTCAGCTGATGTTGTTTGTTTCATATTGTTAGCGCCTTAATGCCTCCTCTAAGGTGATGAGTTGCGCTCTACAAATCTATTGCCATTCCATACCATGTATGATTGCCGCAATCACAGAGTAGGCTGCATATATGGTGTCTTATAATCACCTTGATGGCAGCCATTATACTGACCACTGAACAGAATTACTGGAGCACTTGAAGCTACACTTATTATACGATGGCAGTCGTTAGACATGTGAGGCTCTCTATTACATATGATAACTATATCAGGTTATGAGACATCAACTGACTTTGGATGGCATTACTGAGCATAGGAGGCTACACTTAGCATATGATCAAAGCAATTGGAAATGTACAGTTGTAAGTTAAATATTCAGTCTATACCTGGGTTGTAAGGCTAAAACATGTTAAAGATTGATGTAGCCACATACGGAGGCTTCATTTGGCATACTGCATTATCGCAGCAACTAGAACTGTGGGGCTTTACTTATCATATAATGACTGCTTAGTACATATGTGGCATTTTATGATTTGTACGTTCATGTTTATTTTTTTATACATATACACGTGAGCCACTTCTGGTGATGTCACTAGGGCTAAAAGGAAACTTATGGCAGCAGGGTGAACATTCACGTGACATCACTTACAGTGATGTCATCAAGCATGTGATGTCACTTCCGCTACCCCTGGCATTTTGGTGAATTAACATCCCTGATAGGGACGTGGGGGCGAGTATGGTGTTGGTGGAGCGGAGGGCATAGACAGAGAAGGCCTGACTTCTGGCTCTTTCCTTCAGGATGAGATCAAGTCAGCACATGTCCTTACCTCTGGTGGATCGTAGACATCCTGTGATAATGAGTCTCTCAGGAAGGTAGATTGACACTTTAGGGTAACATCCTAGAAGACGATGCAGCAAGATTTGAAGGTGATACGTGCTTGCCGTGGATGTCCATGATTTGAAAAAAAATACTTTACTTAATGGAGAAGTAACCAAATCTATTTCACCGAAAATCAAAATTAACTTTTTACTTCTTAAACTTTTTTTTGATGATGCGGGGGGAGACCCCCACAGGTCCCCCTTATCCCTCCCTACCCTAACTTTTACCCATACCCCACATCCTACCTATTATGCACTACACATATACCACAGTACCTACCATTTTCGGTCAAATCAATTCGGACACTTCTCCTTAGGTAAAATTGTATTCAGTAATATCTACGGCATCGCTTGCAGCAGAAGCCAGTGCGATGAGAGTCGGGGTGATGTGGTCGAATTTGAGGAGTCCTTTGATGAATCATGCTGCAGCATCTAGGGCACATTTCAGGGTGCCAGGTTAGTCACCAGAAGACCTTCCAAAAGGGCATTCTCACCATCCATTTTGGAGAGGACCAAGACTTGGACAAAAGATCCAAAGTTGTTTTCTTAGATGAAGGGATTCATTTTCTGCAGGAGGGAGAGTTGTCTGTCAATGTCGAACCCAAGGGACTTGGAGCAGGTGGTTAGCTGAGGTGCGAAGCACTCGGGGTTCATAGTGGATAGCCATGTTTGAATGTTACAGTGTTCATTGTTGTTGGTCAGCAGTAGGAATATGGTCTTCGAAGGGTTGAGCTTCACATAAGCACCAGACATCCCTGACTGAATCAAAGGGAGGCATGCCTTGAGCCGCTGGATATCTTTGATGGAGGATATCTGGAGGTAGTACTGTGTAATCTGTGTATTGGTGGATCTGGACGTCAACGCAGTAGGGTTCCAAGCGGTTCCATGTAAAGATTTAAGATCATGAGGGAGAGGATGGATCCTTGTGGACCTCTGCAGGTGAGGGGTAGAGTTGGTTATCTGAAGGACTCCATTTGGAAACATTGTTTGAGGTTAGTAAGGTAGGATTTGAACCAGCTGTGAACTATCTTACTGTTCCACATAAAGCTGTGTAGAATGTCAGTGAGTGCTTGGTAGTCTACTATGTTGAATGCTGCTGAGAGTGTGAGGACAACCATTAGGTAAGGATGTCCATCATTCAGGATGTGAAGGGCATTGTCAATCACCTTGATGGCAGCTATTACATGCTGCATTTGGGTCTGAAGACAGATAGGTAGGATTTGTATATGTTGGAGAGGATGCCTGGCTAATGCTTTCTGACGGATCTTACCTAAATTCATATTTTGCAGACACTGTGCATTGCATTGCTGAGGAATCCCAAAATGGAAGCCCTATGCCTTAGAAAAGAAAGGCATGCCCTACATAAGATGTGTTTAATCACACACCATAGTCTTAAGTGATAGTGCAGGTGTCTGCCACCTACATCTCTCCTGATGTTTCGGACTACAAGTCGGATGTTCCCTCACCGTAGAGTATGCTGACTGGTTGTGATGCCAACACATCTGAAAAGCCAAATATTGCAAATTATCAGTGTAACAGTGTGTACCTAATGCTGCATTAAATATAAATGTACAGGAAAGCCCTGAATGTTTGGCTTTGTTTTGATGCTTCAGGTATGCTGATACAGGCTGTGAGTGTTGTGGCATGATAACAATGAGAAGCGGCATGTTGCACTGCATAAATCTGACAATTGGAACGACTTTGGTCATTCTGACTCTTAAGCAGCTGTGGTATGCCCAAGTGCAGTGCTAGGGCTAATCACTGGTAAAATGGTTATCTACTTTTAATGTTGCATTGTAAGTACATGGAAATAGAATTGTGTAAGGGTACCCACTCAGAAAAATACTGTAGTCTCTCCATTAACATGAACCAGGCCTGCTGAACGTTTTTTTACAGATGTCACCTACTGTTTTGGCTTCCAAAAACTATAACCGCGACAATCTATGACTACAGACGCTGGTTAAGAATGTCATTAGGGAGATGATTGGCAGCCATTGGCAACTATGGCAACCACAGTTTAATGGGGATCAGGGACATAGCAGTAGTAACAATCAATTTCATGGAACAATGAAGTGTAAGATCTGGTCTTGATTTTCAAACTAGCATCCAACACCAGTATATGGTGAGTAGGCCAATAATTGTGCACTGAATGCCCCATAAAGGGCAGTTACTAAAGCTGATGTCGGAGGAGTGCAGATCAAAGCCCAGTGTGAAATGAATGCAACACTTTGCTGTAAGAGCAGTCAGAGGTGGAGTGGCAAGAAAATCGAAGAGAAGATAGTACAGTGGTGGAGAGGCCTAACAAGAGAAAAAAGGATGAGTTGTGCTGGTGCAGGAGATGTGGCGGCTGTATCGTAGCAATGAACACTGGAAAAACAGCCTCCATTCACGAGAAAAATGTTTCGGTCTTCCATCATTTCTACAGAGGAAATGCAATACGAGGACTGATTGGAGATGAAGTTCAAACCATCTCATGGCAAGTATGTGCCTTGAGCTACAATATCAAACAAAGGAGCCCGCCTCTGCATGAATCAACAGGAGGTATATCTGCCATTATGAATCGAATTGCCTTGAAAATGAACTGTAAGGTTGAAACACGTGTCGGCAAATCCTAATAAAACACCAACCATAATTCACTACCAAGAACCCACCAGTTTCTTTCTTTGAGATTTCTGTCATAACACCAACCAAGTGTCCAGCGTAAACGTGACAGGCATTGAAACCGCAACTCATACAAATATGTTATGTTATGTTGATTTATACCACACAGCGCTACCACCCAGGTGTAACAGTGTTTATGTTGGGTGTGTAGGTTGTATGTGATTAGGGTGGAAGTCCAATCATGCACATTGGTTTGATGGAGTTGTGTTGGTGTGCATTTGTGTGTGTTGCTGTTGGATTTATGTGTAATGTGCACTGCTATGTTCCATTTCTGGTTCGGTCCCGAGTCTCTGAAAGTGTGTTAAGTGCAAGAGTTAATTAATGCTAGGTGTGTCTGTGTGGCTAACCCATAGTCGTGCATAGTGGGGTGGACTATGTTGGAGGAGCAAGAGTGGGGATGATTGGTTAGTACATTGGTCAATCTCGACAGTACCTCAAAAGTATGTCTCCAGTTGCCACTCAGTGGTACCGTCCAACACTCCTGGTTAATTTCCATTGGCTGGCCCTGCCCCCTCTCCAAGCATAGAGGCTAACCTCCTCCACTGGTTAAGTGCAATAAACTGGTTGCTTGCACCTATTATGTTTCTTTTTGTTAATACAAGAAGGGCTGTGGGCATCTTTCTACTAATTTTCCCAACCCGCCAAAATAACTGAAGAGCTGTGTCCCAGTCAACCCCTCCCCCAAAATAAAAACAGGGACTACTCGGTGATCACCTCTTCCACCACATCACAGAAAATCAATTTGCCAATAGAAAAAAACAAAAGAAATGTTCCTCACGGGAGAAGGGAAGAAACCACCGTTTAACAGAACACAGCCTTTCATAGAGGAGTTCTCATGTGGCCGTCAGTAAGCTGCTCGTGCATGTAATTACATCCTTTGTGTTTCTCTGTTCTTATGGTGCCTTTAGGAACTCGTCACACACTTCGTTGCCTCTCAGCAGAACGCTCATTATGTAAAGAAGTAGCTTAATAGCCTGTACCTAGAGGATATTAAACTGAGTAAGAAGTGATAATGTTTTTTGGTAACAAACGAAGCAGTGATGCAGCATCCGAAAGTATTATCCAACTTTAAACTCTGGTCCCACCTAAAAGTCTAGTGTAACCAATGCGTAATAATTATGATTAGAAAGTAACTCCACTTTAGTACTCCAAAATGTGTATCTTTTGAACTCAGGGGTGTACTGGGGACCAAAAGAGGCCCTTGAAACAACGTTCAAAGTGGCCCCGTATTTTCGGCAAGCTCAAAACGTTTCCTATCACACCATTTGGAAATAAAATAGGTTACCACCCACAACTAGCACAGGGCGCAGTGTGCAGTGGCCTACCGGGAAATCTCCAGAGTTCCCTAAAGGCCAGTCCAACCATGCGCAGGGTGCAGGGGCCTACCGGGAAATCTCCAGAGTTCCCTATCGGCCAGTCCACCCCTGCCCAGGGTGCAGAGGCCTACCTGGAAATCTCCAGTTCCCCAAAGGCGCCTCCACGCCTACGCAGGGTGCAGAGGCGTACCTGGAAATGTCCAGAGTTCCCTAAAGGCGCGTCCACCCCTGCGCAGGGTGCAAAGGCCTACCGGGAAATCTCCAGAGTTCCCTATAGGCCAGTCCACCCCTTAATTGGACTCCTTAATGTTGGGCTTGCTGGCCAGTGGTGCCCTTGAGAGGCGTTCGGGGCTTGGCCTGAGTTACTGATGTGTCAGTCTAAATGGCTAGTGATGTTCTGTGAGAACTAGTCACATGTGCAATTGCAATTAGTGAATTACAAATGTCAATGGGCCTTCCAATGGCACCACTGCACAGCTAAGAATGACACGGTTCTTTGACACTCTGGAATTGCTCCTTAACTCTAGAGATGGCCGCTTACTTACAGAAAAAATCCAGAGATGTAGATCTAGATTCTAGATTTCACTGTGGTGGCTGAGTGGTGGAAATCTGGGGATCTCCCACTGGTCAGAGGCAGATGGTTGAGCAGAAACCCCTCACCTGGGGCATTGTCGCGCAGTGTGAACCGAAGTCACTCTGGGTGGCGTTCAGATGGCTGTGGCCCTACTGTTCACTGGAGCCCCATTGGTCACCTTGTGGTGTGAGTGTGTTGAAGGAGTGACAAGGAGATAAAACACCCTAGCTTGCTGCTCTGGTCATGCTACGACCATGAATGCAATGCTGCAGTTGCTGGCGGAGTGTACAATCTTCCTTGTGCATCTATTGAGTGGCACAATTGCATTCAGAGGATGCCAGTAGTCTGATGAGTCTCCCATGGGCCAGAAGGGTAAGTTGATGCTGCGGGAGGTGTACAGCCCCAAGAGGCTCCCTGGACCAAGAGCCCTCTTTACAGTCCGAAGACTGCAGCACAACAGTGCAGTCCTTTCTTATCATTCATGAATGGGCAACCATATTAACTGTGGGCAACTTCTGGCATTACTATTGGATACTCAAACTCTGATGCCAAGATGAGGTGGTCATGTTTATTAAGGCCAAATTATCCCTGCACTTGTTTATCACACAAGCCAGTGGGACCTGCTTTAGAGTTGTCAATTCGCAAACCGATACCACATTAGACTTGCTTCCGTAGACAATAGCCTTTCTTCTGATATACCAGTGGGCTGTAAAGTTATACTGATCCACTGTTCTATCAGGCGAAAAGAAGAAATTGAAAGAACACACCAAGGTTTTTTTAAGCATTCCAACAGAAAAAAGGCCTCAGTCTGACATCTTAAATAGGGTGCACTTAATTTAAAGACATGGAACGAATATTTCTAAAACCTGATAGATATGTAATGTGGCTTCCCTGAATTTCTTTTAGGGAAACCACATTACACCTGTATCAGGATTTGCCACCCCCCACACTTGCGAAGAGGAGAGAAATTACACCTATTATCATGAAACTACTACACTGTTGAGGTTCCCCTTGTCTGTATGGACGTAAAAATAGTATGCCCCAGTACCAAAGAAGAGGCCTTTGAGTTCCTGGGGATGAATTGAGATTGCCATGAACAAATAGTAGAGGAGGTGCAAACACATCCGCACTCCAGGTTGGACTAAAATGTCCACTGGTTTGGAAAGAATGGCATACTGCCGGGAGAAAAAACGATTAGACTGAAAAGAAAGCCAAACACTTAGAATGAAAAAATAATCAAGTTCTCTAGATTCTTGATGGTGTTAAAGATTGGCTGGGGTTTGATGATAAGAAAGGGTGATGATGCCTTCTACAGCAATATGGAGTTGCTGTCTCAATGCCATTTTTCTTTGCTGAAAAGGTACAGCGGGTGGTGGAGGTGGCCGAGATTCCATTCTGGGGGTCAGTGGGAGTCTATTATTGTCTCACTTTACCTCCGTGGAATATTCTGATGGGGTGTAACCTCAGCCTGACCTGGCTAAAAGTTTTGAGTAACGCTAAAGTCACGTTTTTATAGTGGTTTATTGTTGGTAGTACTTATTCTTTTCCTTACACAACTGCAAATCACAGAGTTTGGTTACAAAAACAGCCTAATTACGCAATGTTTAGCCTATTATTACTCGTGTAATGTGGTGGAGGGGTCAATCGACTGAAAGACCTGGTACATATCGGGACGTTAAATAGGATTAAATGTCATTATCACGATTGATGTAAAAATGATATCTCTGGTTATCAAGGATCTCCATTCCGTGAAAAATCATTCAATCCATAATATTGTCCTATTCCAATCAAATGCAGACATTTACAAGAAGTTCCTGAGAGCAACCTTTTCATAAGGGTTTGCCTCTTAAAATGTGGTTGGTCTCACCAGCAAATCGATGGGGTAGCACAACTTCTTAGAGCAGGGTTCCCTTTCATTTTGAGAGATGGCTTTAAGGCTAAAGATGGGAGCATAATTATGATCAGGGGAATTATTGATGGCTTTCCAGTAACAATTGGTTCAATGCATGCACCAAATAAGGGTCAGCCTACTTAATTTGCCGACATTTTTCCAACACTAAATTAGTTTGTACACCGTGAACTAATACTGAGGGGTGACTTCACTACTCGGGCAAGTGTAATGTGGGTCTTAACCACGCCGGACATGCATCATGACAAAGAACTGTGCAGTGCGGAGAAGTGCAGGGAATGTGTTTGCATGGGATGCGGGTAAAGAAAGGGCATTTAGGGAGCTGGGCTCCAAAGGAAGATCAATGATGCAGAGCGGGAGAGGAAGCAGAGTCATAGCAAAGACTGAGGTAAGTGCAGGTGTGTTGTTTAGCGTGGGTGGCGATGAGGTGTGGATCTCTCCTTTCAAAGGAGCTTGAGGCAGATGGTGGGGGGTGAATGTTACCCCTCTACGAAAGAGTGTGTCAGGCGTGGCCGAGCAGCAAGGGAAAGAGCTCTGATATATTTACTGCACATGAAAGTCTTGTGCAGTAAATTCATGTGGAGTAAAGACATAGAACCCACTTCACTAGATACCTCTGTGACCACTACAAAGCATCAATATGTCACTCAAGACTAGCTCAGGTGCATTAGTTCATCATATGATCTCCAATGTCGTGAGATACCTTCACAATGCAGCGTGACATTATTCCTATTAACCTGCTCATGAGAAGATTATTTCTTAGTACCTCAGGTAATTTGAGAGCTCACATCCACAGCAAGTATACTTCCTAACATAGCTTCAGATCATGCTGCAATATAACTACAGCTCAAAATTCACAGTGCAAAAATTAAACCTGATTTTGGATGGAGAGTGAGTGACATCCAATACTTCAGAGCAACATTCGCACAGCCATTAAAAATTACTTTTCAACTAGCACAACCGGACAACATTTAAGGCAGTCATGAGTGTGAATGTTTATGCTTAACGGATAGCCTCAAAAAAGCAAAAAAGAAGTGAAATTATTATTAAATTGACTACAATTATTACCAGTAATCCAGATGTGGAACAATTTTTGTGTCGTAGAGAGGCTCAGTTTCACCTCACTGAGGAGGCCCTACAAGACCGAAACACGCGTAGTCTTGTTCAGAGGAGAATTTCCTACCATTTCAGTGCAGGACTGCCCTTGTAGTTGAGACAAAGACTGATATGCAAATGGATATTTCTCCTCTGTCAAGGATGCAGTGAGCTAAAACGTGGTTGTGGATCCTCCTGAGTGAACGGAATTCAATAGATCAGGGTATGTATTTGATCGATATTTGTTCTCAGTAGTGAGGCTCCCACACTTTTGTTTTACCTAGCAAAATTCATACTTTCACATTGTAGCCACCTAACAGACTCATTATATGTGAAAAGCCACCTATCACCCAAATCCCTCTACAGAAATGGACGAGACAGGGCTGGCAATTATCCCCAAACATGTTTGCACGGTTCCATGTGTTAATATCCCCGCAAAAATATCGAAATACAAAAATATCGCCAGAGAACACCCCGACAACCCCCATCATTTTTTTAATGGAGCGGGGGACACCTCCCAATCCCTGGTCCCAATAACCCTATAAATGATCCCCCACTAATAATATCGCCTACGGCCTTCCCCCCGCCATATATATGGCGATATTATTGGCGGGGCTAATATTACCTGATACCGTTTTAACTTGCTATTGAACACTTTGGCCAAACAAATTGACAACATTAATAGAGGATATGTAACCCCTTAAGAAAATAGCCATTTCCCCCAGAAGAGGTACTTTTTATGGTCAGGAATTCCCATGAGACTTTTCCAATGATCCCATCACAATTGCAAGCTAATCCAGTCAATGTATCATAGAAAATCCAACATGTAAATTGAACTGGTTCACATGACATAGGGAAAACTATTCAAGAACAATTCCTCTACTTCGGACATAAAACATATCCTATATTTATGCATAAAAATCACTCTAAGGTACGACGAGCTATACAAACTATACAAGCATAATATGAATGCATTGCTGATGTCACTCTACGAAGCCTTGAAGAGATGGGCCCAGCTCAAAATCTCTTTGATGGGTTGGATGGTAAACTTAAAAATGTGTCCTTCTTGTTATATGTACTCCAGTCACTCACACTAAAGCTTTCTGATTCTGGCTCACGACAAATCCAAGAAAAAACAACTAAATTAATAATATGGAAAAGTAAGCCAACCCGCATTGTCAGGTATATTTTTCAGCAACCAAGGGAGTGGCTCGATTTCTCCACTCCCTACATATGTTGCTAAACATTTGCTCCTCATCTGATAACGGTTCTTGAGTGGCGCGTAGCATAACTGGAAATGCTGTGGTTGAATCCCAAACGAGACAGGGTCGGGAGCCCCTCACCAAACTACTTTGGGTAGCAACTAACTCTAAACAAGACAAACCAAATATTGTATGCTCTACGGCAACTACTCTCTACTATTGTAGCAGGGTGATCTTTCTTTTCCAAATCACCTCCAAATTTCGCCTTTGGCCTGGAGAGTCAGATCACTGTGTAAGGGCACAGACATTTATAGAAAATATTCTCCAGAACATTACAGAGGATTCGCTCCAAGGCATTGAAGTTATGTTGGCACAATTGCGGTCCACTGGGATCAATTTAACATATCTGCTGGTCCTGTCCTATTATTAATTATTTTTCGGGGGATTTATCACCCATGGTCGTCCATGTACATTTGCACCAAGTCCTGGTCATAGTTCTGCGGGAGTAGTAGATAATGAGGTCACCAACAAATTGAGCTTTCCTATGGGCAAGTTTTTGAATCAGATCATTTGTCTCGGGCGGATAGCTCAGGGGCACCGTGCTCACCTTGAATGCAAGATGACCCGGAGCAACACAGGTTCGATCTCCAGTTCTGCACTTAGAAAACCTCTGGGTATATATAAATAGCCTCTGGATATATATAAATAACCTATGATATCATGCTAGCGCCAAGGGTTTCACTAGTCCATTGGTAGGTACAACCGAGGCTCCCCCAATGGCCATTCGTTGACATACATTACAGCATCAATTAATTTTGAACACAATTAACTATGCTATTTTTTATAAAAATGAAAATATTTATGACTCTGGTCTCTATTGTTAGATTGTATTCAGGCTAATGAAGGTCAGACCCATAGGCCTGAAATACGTTTAAACTGTTCCTTCTGTTATTTGGGCTTGCGGCTTTCCTCCTGGCTTTTGTACCAAACACACTAGAAAAATCTGTCACGTGTGTAACAATAGCTCCCAAAACATTCAGCAATGTGAAATAGTTAGCATGCAACCTGAAGAATGCAAACGTTGAAACGTTGTATTTTATTAATTTATTTAAGAGCATCCGGCTAGCTGTCATCGCCGCTAATTGAGAACCGGCAAGTTCTTACTGTTCACAGGTGCCCATATGATCCCCAAGGATGCAGAAACAACTGTATCACACAACTTCACTAATTGTTTCAAGGCAGTGTTGTTGTTTCCGAATGTTAGTAATGTCAATAATATGTTATGTTATGATGATTTATATAGCGCACCGCTACCACCCAAGGGCGGTCTCCAGGCGCTACGCTTAAAATTTTGCTGGCGATGGGCAAATCATATTGTAAATGACATCCGAAATCTTGAGAGGGGTAGAGGTCAGAGCTAGTCACATGACAGGTCAGTCTGTGTTAGAGACTGAAGGTGCCATCCATAGTCCAAACTACACACACGACCCTTACGTCTTATGCGTCCCTGGATTGAAAAGTCAGTGCTGTAACGTTACTTGACCATTCAGTGAAAAGGGCTATAGACCACTCAATGAATTAAAATTCCCACAATTGAACCCAAGCCTAAATGGAGACAAACAGAATCCCAACCTGTTATGAGTAGGTTTCCTTGATGGATTCTACATTAAGAGGTCACCATTTCTTTAATGAAAGGAGGCCTTTGAGTTACAAATGTGTGTTTGAACACATCAACCCCATCCTTGGTTCGATTCAGTGGTAAAGCACCCTCATAGGAGTTTACTAATACATTACAATATCTTCAAACCAGCCAATTTTTAAAAATGCAACCTTGTGCTGCCCTGAACTCCACTTCCATCAATCACAAAGCAGAGTAGGGGCTATATAGTGAGAAAGCAGTTGCTGCTGTATTAACTCATTCGCGTACTGTCATCATTCATGAACAATAAGTTATTGCGAATGCCCATTTGTTTTGTGTCGTTTGGGATTTGATATATATTGTAGGATGATGTATTGGTTGGTCCATTTAAAGCTGTTATCTAGTGCAGAGAAATGCCTCCAATTCTCTCTACCCATAATTCTAATACTAACCAGACCCATTGTGACATCATCCTAATTTCCTACAGGTTCGGTGGTGAAAAGAAAGATTTCCGTTCGTCTTGACCAATGCCAGCCAATGCCAACTCAAGAATCACCAGCAGTACACATTTCAGAGAGTTCCTTGGCTTGATGCTGTATGGTTGGGTTTTAACGCATATTCTGATATCATGTACTGTATAATCCCTTTAAATGTGCTATCGAGAAAGATGCAACTATTCCAGTTCTCCTTACCCATCTCTGTACCAACAATAACAATTTTACAATGTTTCTTTGTTTAATAATATTTTACATGGTTGTCGGAGAATTCATCGAATTTTTGACAGGTTGATTTTGTTGCATGGTTTCTTTTTAAGCAGTTGAGGGAACAGATAGAAAAGTTAGAGCCTCTTCTATGTTATTTGGCACACATAGGTTGAAGCCCAAAGATATCAAAATGGGACATTCTTCCAAGACCAGTAGTGTCATTAGATCGGAATAGAAATAGCAGACCAAGTAATCGTTTCCTTGGTCAGAAAGGGCTACATAGTAAATGTCACCTGTGTGAAGAGGTCGCAGGGATGGACTAGCTTGAAAGATCTCCAGGAATTTACTACGATTCATAGGGAGCACACCATTGACGTGGGTAATATTTTTGCATCTGATGATGGCGGAAGATTGGGAGTTGAAGTTAAATGCTTGTGATGACTGGAAGCCTGGGGCCCTGGAGCTGCTGTGAAGTTTTCATGTTGGTCAATTGAGACCTTTGTTGGTAATTCAACAGGTCAGGGAGCTGAAGACGGTTCATTGCCCACCAAATTTACCACCCTATTAACGATGTTGGAACCGGCATCAGATGAACAAGTAAGGGGGTTGCAGGCAGCGTCTCTTGTAGAGCGCATGTAAATGATAATTTTGGTTTGGTTGTCAGTTGTCAGCCTGTAATCAGTGACTGGATGGCGAACCTCAGCTATAGGAACATGTGTAGGCAGCAACTCATTGGCTCCCGTGTCCTGGGGGTTGAGATTGATAATCTAACCCTCATAAGGGAAGGACCATAGACATTTTAACAAAGATTTTCGTCTGGTCAAGTTAAGTGCAGGTAGATTCCTGGACTTCTTTTTGGCTTAACAACACCTTTTCCTGGTCTTAGCTGTCGGATTGCTATTTTCAGAGACACAAAGTAAAGGGGGATTGTTAGTTTTCTCCGGATCCTCGACTTCTCGTGGAGAATGAAATAGCACAGATAGACACTCTCAGTCTTGAAACACAGTCCAACAATGCGCCATAAAATGATACATGCTGCTTGATCTAGGAGATGGTCCGTGTATCTAGATATTTAATAGTAACAATAAAAAAAACATGTTTGGTTTGAGAAAAAATATATTTAAAAAAGAATTGTCTAAATCGAATCCAGCATAGCTAAGTAATACATTACACATCTTATATTCTGCAGAGCCTTCATAAGAGACCCGTTTTATGCACTGCCCCCTTTCATTAATGTGATAAGCATTGTCTGCTTAAGAACGGATTAGGAATTCTAGCCACGTCAATATGGCGGGCAGAAAATCAGATGGTTAGCCCATAGGGAAGCACCGTCCCACGTGACCGGGTTGCCTAGGGCAACAGGTATACACAAAGGCGGTGATGACCCAGAACCACGTTTCCAAGTTGGTATTAGATGTGGACACAGCATTATTTCTGCAGAGTTTTGGATTAAGTTGCACACTGAGCCGGTAAGGTGGTATTTTATATGACCGTTTGTAAGAGGAAAACGTATTTGAAGCACTTGTAGTGAATAACACGCATTCCTAACATATCGCTGATCTCTTCCAGAACATTACTTTTTTTTATTGTGTTATAGTTCAAAGAACTTTTCACAAAACAAAAACAAAACTAAACAAAACAGAAAAATAACAAAGCCAACATATACATTAAGTTCATCATTACAGATAAAACAATAAAAACAGAAGTAAACACAGGCTTGGAAAATTATGTACAACAGGACAGCAAAGCAGGTGACAGCTACATCAGCAATACCAAAGCAAAACCCTATTCATTTACATTCTCAAGGTCCATTAACAATTTAACCTTAGCTTCAAATTTTCATAAACGATCTTTTACCACTTTCCAGATCTGAGTAATGGCAATGATCAAATATTTACTCCTCCCAGAGAGACAGCTCAACCAAATGTTTTCGCTTTGAATATCAATATATTCACGGTCCAATTTGGCAAAGTATTTATCATAGGTAGATCTCATTGAATTGCAACACGTAAGAACATGTCTCACTTTTTCCACAATGTCTTTGTCCACACATAGTCTGCATATCCTTTTTTCAATAGGTAGACCCATCCAAGTTCCACGAACCCCAAGGACATTAAGGCGGTTAAGTCTAATATCCATGAAGATTCTCCGTTTAGTCTGTGAAGGCATAAGTAAGAGATATCTTTGAGGTTCTTTGTATATAAATGGCATCATTGCAAAGGTATGTAGGGAACTCATGGAGGAAACCTTATCAAGTCGGGCCGCCCAGTCCCACTTTTCAATGGCATTTTTCAGAGATTTTAACACCACACCTCCACCATGTTCCCACCTAGCCACCTAGGCGTATAACAGATTTTTACAAACAATTGCAAGTTTTTTTTCTTTACATTTAATAAGAGCCTCCATCTTACCCTCCTCCAGACCATCCCTAAGGATACATACAATTTAGCCCTGTTAAACATAACCTTGCCATAACATTTGCTCTTTTATTCTGTTGTACCAACTTATTAATGTTACATTTGTCACCACACAACTCACAGCCCAGATATTTATAGGAATTTACTTTCCTTATCACACTCAGCGGGCAAGGAATTCCAGACTTTTTACAGCTATTATGGCCCACAGCCATAAACTGAGTTTTATTAAGATTGATTGTAAGACCATTGATGTTGGCATATTCGCAGATGGCACTAGCACTGTTACAGATGCCCCTATAGGTATTAACAAAGATTACTATGTCATCTGCATAGCATATCCAGCCAATGTTGTGTGAACCCATTCTTGGGAAGGCATTCATCTTTGCTTTAAATATTCCACCAAAGTCGGCCTAGAATAGATTATATAGTGTAGGTGCCAATGTACAACCGTGTCTTACCCCTTTAGCAATAATGACAGGCTCGGGCATAGCACCCTCATTATCTATCTGAATCCTGGCCTTACTTTCGTCATATATCATTTTACAGACATACCAAAGGTGGGATTGCACACCAAGTGACTCAAGTTTCGCCCACAGCCTCTTATGCTCAACTGAGTCAAAAGCTGTTAAAAAATCAACAAATAGCATATCAAGAGGCAGCCTATTCTTACCTTTAGCTTGTTCAAAGAGGGTATTGACACCCTTTACGAAAACCAGTTTGGGCCTTATCTAGGATATTATTACTGTCGATCCATTTCATGATTTCACGAAGGATTAATGTACAGAAAATCTTACTAGACACATCGGTAAGAGCAAGTAGCCTATAGTACTGAGGTAGTCTCTGACGTCTGGACTTAAAGACAGGAATAATATGTGACATCTTCCAGGAAATAGGCATAACACCAGTATCAATGATTTTCTGGAAGATGATCCCTAAGATATTAGACCAGACCTCGGGGTTATCCTTTACAAAAACATTACAAAGGCCATCAGGCTCTAGGGCTCTGGATACTTTAAGATTCTTAATTATCATTAGAATATCTTCCCTTAGTATAGTCAGAGTATGGATAGGGTTTGTAACCAAAATTGTCGTATCACCCTTAAAGTTATTGTTAACATACATGATCCATGTATGGCTATCAATAGGAATAGCTAGCTCAGAATTCCCAGCTTTACCACGAGATGTAAAGCTAGCCCAAAATGTCCTAGTATTACCATCCAAGAGAAGGCAAACCATATACTGCCAATTGATGTTATTCTCAGATATTAGATATTCTTCTTATCTCATTACGGTAAGAAGTTCTAATCCTTCTCTTCTCTTTATACAGCATCCCAAGACTTATACCACTCAAGTCACAGATACGCAGCGTTCTTCGCCTCTCCCTTTTCATATCTCTTATGAGCATATCATATACTCTCGTTCTATTGAGACTATTCTTATTGGGTCTAAGCTTACCTCCAGAGGGCATTATATCATATAAGTGCCTACATAGCTAGGTAATTATATTATCCGCAGAGCAAGTAATCAGATGATCAATATTAATAGTATGGCACCATTTTTTTGCCTTTGCTAAATTAGCATCAGACCAACGGATCCCATTACCTGGCTTGAGATAGTGATCCCCCTAGTTGCATCTACATCGACAGGCCAGTTGGTCCAACTAGCCGTATATTGTAGCAGGGAATGGTCACTAAATGCATGTTCATTGATCTGCAAGACAATGATATGATCATAAAGCTTGTCACTCATACAAATGAAGTCAAGCATAGATGAATAGCGACCATTAGTCCAGGTATTACAAAACCACTTACATTCAGCCCCATTAAATCCATCTCCTTGATAAATATAGACCACCGTTCAGCTTTCTTCAGATCTCCTAGATTGTATAGCAGGATATTGGAATTGAGATCACCCCCCAATACTATGTTGATCGAATCATCAGCAGTACATTTATCAAGCAAACACTCATATATACTCTGTTGGATAGCAACCATAAGTACATCACCCGGAGCGTCATATATATTGATCAGCATGATGCGCATCCCATTATGTATGTACATCTCTACAATCAGTACATTTGGATTAGCAGGGACCAGTTCACATTTAGAAGCATGTATACAATTAGATACCAAAGTTATCACGCCCCCAAATGGCCTACGCTTATCACCTTTACTTGTCAAATTGTAAAATGACGTGAAGCCATCAAACACAGCCTCCTGCAGGACCCATGTTTCCTGTAGGAGGACAATTTGGGCATTGCAGAAGAGATCATATGAACCCAATTCTGCAAATATATGACTGCGTCCTCTCATATTCCAGGATATTAAAGTGGTATCATCTCAATGTTTATTTTGGCCCAACGGTAGAAAAGAACAGAGCCATTACCCAATATGCTATTATTACATCATTGTCTATTGTTTGGCCCTCAGCCTCATTGATATTCCAGGGATAATCATGACTGTCCTTGTTAGATATGCAGTCAGGTCCCACTTCATTGACATCTAGCAGATACCCACATTCTTTTAGCTCATTCTTATGTTCCCTAACCAGACACACAACAGCTTCAGAGTAGCAATGAACTCGGGTAAACATCCCCTGACATGGTTCAACAAACTTAAAATCTCCACTTTTGAGTATTCTCAAGGGGAGTTGTCCATTTAATATCTCAAGTAGTTTACCTCGGTTAATCAGCTTTTTTGTTTTCTTAGAGCTGCCTGAGATTGAGAACTGTTTTTTTGGCAGATACACCGACCTAGGGTTTGTTATAGCAGAATCTGTTAGAGAGTTTGTAAAAGGTTGCAAAGGTAATTCCTTAGCCACTATAGAAAATGTAACCTTAGATTTCTTTTTTGACACATTGAGCACAACAGATTCGTCAGTACTATCATCCATGCTATCAGTAGATGAGTCAGTAGTATCATCCATGCTATCAGTAGATGAGTCAGTAGTATCATCCATGCTATCAGTAGATGAGTCAGTACTATCATCCATGCTATCAGTAGATGAGTCAGTAGTATCATCCATGCTATCAGTAGATGAGTCAGTAGTATCAAATGTATTATCCGCATATATACTAGCTGACCCTTCTAAAGGCATGTTGTTATGAGCCTTAGAAACCTAGAGTTATGGCTTACCAGAGCCAATCAGCCAGGCGGTAAGATTCCCACCCTTCATAGCACGCTTTTTTGCCTTCCTGGCAGCTCGCATTCTAGCTCTTTTAGACATAGATTTCATCACAACTGGCACCTGCTTATCAGCATTTTCAGGCACTACCGCAACCTTATCTAATTTTTTTACCATATTTTGTTGCATCCTCCTCTCTCTCTTAGACAAATGACATCCCTCCGTACTCTCACACTCACTACCAGGAAGAATCTCAACCAAAGTGGATTCCAAATTTTCAGTTAACAAGACAGGTGTCGCCATCTTAGCAGGCACATTCTCCACATGAACCTTTTCCCCCAGCTCTGGAGTTGGCACTATTTTAGCCATTACCTTAAGTGCATCTGCATTATTTCTAACCTGGGAAGTAATGGTATAACTCAATCGTAGCAGAATTTTCAGAGCAAAACTGGTAGTGGTATTATGAGTCTCGAGATCTTTCAATTTAGCCTCAATATTACATTTCCCACAATCATTGTTAACATCTAAAGATGCATTTTCTTGTGATTCTGAGTCAGCCAAACTGTCCACTAGGCCCGTAAATTGAGGAGAGTGGGAGAGTCTGTCAGTAATAACAATAGGAGGAGTACTTGAGATGGTTCCTTCCAATACTGAGATAACCAGAACAATGTCTACCATTTCCGGTGCAGGCCTATGATCTTTCCGCCTCTCCAGGTCAGTGATTTGGCCTTCAAGGCTATAGCACAGGTTCAGCAAAGAATTATTGTTATCAAATTCCAGCGAGGTACATGCCACATCATTAGCAGGTGTCGCTGCCTCCACTGGTGCAGAGTGTATTTGTGCAACAGCCGTTTGATCACAGAAGAAGTCAGTGATCTTCTTATCCTTCATAACCACAGTTTGTGTGCTGGTTTCAGCCTTTTCCACTTCCTTACTATGATGTCTGCTTTTTTTCCACCCTTGAGTTCATTTTTCAATTTCATGGTAACACAATAAAACACCTATATAAATAGGTTTAGATGGGGTAGACAACAGGTAACACCTGTAGCCACACACAAAGCACAGCTGAATAAGTTCCACAGAACCAGAATGTTGCAATATAGAAATCCAACATGTGTTTGCCAATCTCTCTAAGCCCCAAAAAAGCAGAAACTGGCTCAAGAGATCGAAGGATCAAACAGTCGCCAGTTAGCTCCAATATTAGTATAGGAGCAGCACTGCAGCCTGCTAGTTGCCACCAGTCCAAGAAACGGGCACTGGCTCAAAGATCCCAAGATCCAGTTAGGCTGACTTGTAACCTTGAAACAATGTTAAGGGATAATGAGTATCCCTAGCCTATTTATGTAAACGAGTGTAACCCGCTCCTACTTGTAGGGTGTAATCAAAGGCCCCAAACTGAAGGTCCATGCAAAAAAGTCCTACCTGTCATTACCAAAGGAAAAGCAGCATTTGAATTCACAAATCAAGAAGAAATTCAAAGGTCCCTTTCACATGAAGAACAGGATGTTTAAACACTGGCACAACCCGGCTTTGCAGGTTCATTTGCAAGTTAAAACTGAAGGTCCATGAGAAAATACCTACCTGTCATTACCAAAGGAAAAGCAGCATTTTAATCCACAAAGGAAGAAGGAATTCAAGGGTCCCTTTCACATGAAAAACAGGATTTTTAAACACTGACCCAAAAACGGCTTTGCATATTTGTTTGCAACTTAAAGCAGTTTAAATGTGACAGCTGTACCCCTGCTAGCATAAAAATGTCAGTGAAAAAGACATGGCACGTGTTGACAAAAAGTAAATTATGTTTCGCATGCAAAATACCAGCAGACACTTAAAAAGAAAAGCCCACTTTATTTCCATAAAAAAAGTTTCTGTAGGCCTGAGGCAAACCCTTTGCTTGCAGTGGGACAAATGTCACAAAGGACTCCCGCCATGGAAGGCATGGTTTAGATCCCCCAGCTATTTTTTAACAACAATAAAATGTGGCTTGCCTGAAAGGTGTGGAATCCAAGTGTCCTTTAGACTTGCTGTCTCTCCAAGACAATTTCCCTTGGACGGAGCATGACCAGAATGTAGGCACGGGGGGTGAAAACGGGGGCTCCAATTAAGGGAGGCTGAAACTCCAACTTCAAAGAGCAAACAACTGTCCCTCTTGTCCAATTCAACCCCCTTCTGGTACTTTTTATGGTCAGGAATTCCCATGAGACTTTTCCAATGATCCCATCACAATTGCAAGCTAATCCAGTCAATGTATCATAGAAAATCCAACATGTAAATTGAACTGGTTCACATGACATAGGGAAAACTATTCAAGAACAATTCCTCTACTTCGGACATAAAACATATCATATATTTATGCATAAAAATCACTCTAAGGTACGACCAGCTATACAAACTATACAAGCATAATATGAATGCTTTGCTGATGTCACTCTACGAAGCCTTGAAGAGATGGGCCCAGCTTGAAATCTCTTTGATGGGTTGGATGGTAAACTTAAAAATGTGTCCTTCTTGTTATATGTACTCCAGTCACTCACACTAAAGCTTTCTGATTCTGGCTCACGACAAATCCAAGAAAAAACAACTAAATTAATAATATGGAAAAGTAAGCCAACCCGCATTGTCAGGTATATTTTTCAGCAACCAAGGGAGTGGCTCGATTTCTCCACTCCCTACATATGTTGCTAAACATTTGCTCCTCATCTGATAACGGTTCTTGAGTGGCGCGTAGCATAACTGGAAATGCTGTGGTTGAATCCCAAACGAGACAGGGTCGGGAGCCCCTCACCAAACTACTTTGGGTAGCAACTAACTCTAAACAAGACAAACCAAATATTGTATGCTCTACGGCAACTACTCTCTACTATTGTAGCAGGGTGATCTTTCTTTTCCAAATCACCTCCAAATTTCGCCTTTGGCCTGGAGAGTCAGATCACTGTGTAAGGGCACAGACATTTATAGAAAATATTCTCCAGAACATTACAGAGGATTCGCTCCAAGGCATTGAAGTTATGTTGGCACAATTGCGGTCCACTGGGATCAATTTAACATATCTACTGGTCCTGTCCTATTATTAATTATTTTTCGGGGGATTTATCACCCATGGTCGTCCATGTACATTTGCACCAAGTCCTGGTCATAGTTCTGCGGGAGTAGTAGATAATGAGGTTACCAACAAATTGAGCTTTCCTATGGGCAAGTTTTTGAATCAGATCATTTGTCTCGGGCGGATAGCTCAGGGGCAACGTGCTCACCTCGAATGCAAGATGACCCGGAGCAACACAGGTTCGATCTCCAGTTCTGCACTTAGAAAACCTCTGGGTATATATAAATAACCTCTGGATATATATAAATAACCTATGATATCATGCTAGCGCCGAGGGTTTCACTAGTCCATTGGTAGGTACAACCGAGGCTCCCCCAATGGCCATTCGTTGACATACATTACAGCATCAATTAATTTTGAACACACTTAACTATGCTATTTTTTTATAAAAATGAAAATATTTATGACTCTGGTCTCTATTGTTAGATTGTATTCAGGCTAATGAAGGTCAGACCCATAGGCCTGAAATACGTTTAAACTGTTCCTTCTGTTATTTGGGCTTGCGGCTTTCCTCCTGGCTTTTGTACCAAACACACTAGAAAAATCTGTCACGTGTGTAACAATAGCTCCCAAAACATTCAGCAATGTGAAATAGTTAGCATGCAACATGAAGAATGCAAACGTTGAAACGTTGTATTTTATTAATTTATTTAAGAGCATCCGGCTAGCTGTCATCGCCGCTAATTGAGAACCGGCAAGTTCTTACTGTTCACAGGTGCCCATATGATCCCCAAGGATGCAGAAACAACTGTATCACACAACTTCACTAATTGTTTCAAGGCAGTGTTGTTGTTTCCGAATGTTAGTAATGTCAATAATAATATGTTATGTTATGATGATTTATATAGCGCACCGCTACCACCCAAGGGCGGTCTCCAGGCGCTACGCTTAAAATTTTGCTGGCGATGGGCAAATCATATTGTAAATGACATCCGAAATCTTGAGAGGGGTAGAGGTCAGAGCTAGTCACATGACAGGTCAGTCTGTGTTAGAGACTGAAGGTGCCATCCATAGTCCAAACTACACACACGACCCTTACGTCTTATGCGTCCCTGGATTGAAAAGTCAGTGCTGTAACGTTACTTGACCATTCAGTGAAAAGGGCTATAGACCACTCAATGAATTAAAATTCCCACAATTGAACCCAAGCCTAAATGGAGACAAACAGAATCCCAACCTGTTATGAGTAGGTTTCCTTGATGGATTCTACATTAAGAGGTCACCATTTCTTTAATGAAAGGAGGCCTTTGAGTTACAAATGTGTGTTTGAACACATCAACCCCATCCTTGGTTCGATTCAGTGGTAAAGCACCCTCATAGGAGTTTACTAATACATTACAATATCTTCAAACCAGCCAATTTTTAAAAATGCAACCTTGTGCTGCCCTGAACTCCACTTCCATCAATCACAAAGCAGAGTAGGGGCTATATAGTGAGAAAGCAGTTGCTGCTGTATTAACTCATTCGCGTACTGTCATCATTCATGAACAATAAGTTATTGCGAATGCCCATTTGTTTTGTGTCGTTTGGGATTTGATATATATTGTAGGATGATGTATTGGTTGGTCCATTTAAAGCTGTTATCTAGTGCAGAGAAATGCCTCCAATTCTCTCTACCCATAATTCTAATACTAACCAGACCCATTGTGACATCATCCTAATTTCCTACAGGTTCGGTGGTGAAAAGAAAGATTTCCGTTCGTCTTGACCAATGCCAGCCAATGCCAACTCAAGAATCACCAGCAGTACACATTTCAGAGAGTTCCTTGGCTTGATGCTGTATGGTTGGGTTTTAACGCATATTCTGATATCATGTACTGTATAGTCCCTTTAAATGTGCTATCGAGAAAGATGCAACTATTCCAGTTCTCCTTACCCATCTCTGTACCAACAATAACAATTTTACAATGTTTCTTTGTTTAATAATATTTTACATGGTTGTCGGAGAATTCATCGAATTTTTGACAGGTTGATTTTGCTGCATGGTTTCTTTTTAAGCAGTTGAGGGAACAGATAGAAAAGTTAGAGCCTCTTCTATGTTATTTGGCACATATAGGTTGAAGCCCAAAGATATCAAAATGGGACATTCCAAAATGGGACATTCTTCCAAGACCAGTAGTGTCATTAGATCGGAATAGAAATAGCTGACCAATTAATCGTTTCCTTGGTCAGAAAGGGCTACATAGTAAAATTCACCTGTGTGAAGAAGTCGCAGGGATGGACTAGCTTGAAAGATCTCCAGGAATTTACTACGATTCATGGGGAGAACACCATTGACGTGGGTAATATTTTTGCATCTGATGATGGCGGAAGATTGGGAGTTGAAGTTAAATGCTTGTGATGACTGGAAGCCTGGGGCCCTGGAGCTGCTGTGAAGTTTTCATGTTGGTCAATTGAGACCTTTGTTGGTAATTCAACAGGTCAGGGAGCTGAAGACGGTTCATTGCCCACCAAATTTACCACCCTATTAACGATGTTGGAACCGGCATCAGATGAACAAGTAAGGGGGTTGCAGGCAGCGTCTCTTGTAGAGCACATGTAAATGATAATTTTGGTTTGGTTGTCAGTTGTCAGCCTGTAATCAGTGACTGGATGGCGAACCTCAGCAATAGGAACATGTGTAGGCAGCAACTCATTGGCTCCCGTGTCCTGGGGGTTGAGATTGATAATCTAACCCTCATAGGGGAAGGACCATAGACATTTTAACAAAGATTTTCGTCTGGTCAAGTTAAGTGCAGGTAGATTCCTGGACTTCTTTTTGGCTTAACAACGCCTTTTCCTGGTCTTAGCTGTCGGATTGCTATTTTCAGAGACACAAAGTAAAGGGGGATTGTTAGTTTTCTCCGGATCCTCGACTTCTCGTGGAGAATGAAATAGCACAGATAGACACTCTCAGTCTTGAAACACAGTCCAACAATGCGCCATAAAATGATACTTGCTGCTTGATCTAGGAGATGGTCCGTGTATCTAGATACTTAATAGTAACAATAAAAAAAACATGTTTGGTTTGAGAAAAAATATATTTAAAAAAGAATTGTCTAAATCGAATCCAGCATAGCTAAGTAATACATTACACATCTTATATTCTGCAGAGCCTTCATAAGAGACCCGTTTTATGCACTGCCCCCTTTCATTAATGTGATAAGCATTGTCTGCTTAAGAACGGATTAGGAATTCTAGCTACGTCAATATGGCGGGCAGAAAATCAGATGGTTAGCCCATAGGGAAGCACCGTCCCACGTGACCGGGTTGCCTAGGGCAACAGGTATACACAAAGGCGGTGATGACCCAGAACCACGTTTCCAAGTTGGGATTAGATGTGGACACAGCATTATTTCTGCAGAGTTTTGGATTAAGTTGCACACTGAGCCGGTAAGGTGGTATTTTTAATGACCGTTTGTAAGAGGACAACGTATTTGAAGCACTTGTAGTGAATAACACGCATTCCTAACATATCGCTGATCTCTTCCAGAACATTACTTTTTTTTTATTGTGTTATAGTTCAAAGAACTTTTCACAAAACAAAAACAAAACTAAACAAAACAGAAAAATAACAAAGCCAACATATACATTAAGTTCATCATTACAGATAAAACAATAAAAACAGAAGTAAACACAGGCTTAGAAAATTATGTACAACAGGACAGCAAAGCAGGTGACAGCTACATCAGCAATACCAAAGCAAAACCCTATTCATTTACATTCTCAAGGTCCATTAACAATTTAACCTTAGCTTCAAATTGTCATAAACGATCTTTTACCACTTTCCAGATCTGAGTAATGGCAATGATCAAATAATTACTCCTCCCAGAGAGACAGCTCAACCAAATGTTTTCGCTTTGAATATCAATATGTTCACGGTCCAATTTGGCAAAGTATTTATCATAGGTAGATCTCATTGAATTGCAACACGTAAGAACATGTCTCACTGTTTTCACAATGTCCTTGTCCACACATAGTCTGCATATCCTTTTTTCAATAGGTAGACCCATCCAAGTTCCACGAACCCCAAGGACATTAAGGCGGTTAAGTCTAATATCCATGAAGATTCTCCGTTTAGTCTGTGAAGGCATAAGTAAGAGATATCTTTGAGGTTCTTTGTATATAAATGGCATCATTGCAAAGGTATGTAGGGAACTCATGGAGGAAACCTTATCAAGGCGGGCCGCCCAGTCCCACTTTTCAATGGCATTTTTCAGAGATTTTAACACCACACCTTCACCATGTTCCCACCTAGCCACCTAGGCGTATAACAGATTTTTACAAACAATTGCAAGTTTTTTTTCTTTACATTTATTAAGAGCCTCCATCTTACCCTCCTCCAGACCATCCCTAAGGATACATACAATTTAGCCCTGTTAAACATAACCTTGCCATAACATTTGCTCTTTTATTCTGTTGTACCAACTTATTAATGTTACCTTTGTCACCACACAACTCACAGCCCAGATATTTATAGGAATTTACTTTCCTTATCACACTCAGCGGGCAAGGAATTCCAGACTTTTTACAGCTATTATGGCCCACAGCCATAAACTGAGTTTTATTAAGATTGATTGTAAGACCATTGATGTTGGCATATTCGCAGATGGCACTAGCACTGTTACAGATGCCCCTATAGGTATTAACAAAGATTACTATGTCATCTGCATAGCATATACAGCCAATGTTGTGTGAACCCATTCTTGGGAAGGCATTCATCTTTGCTTTAAATATTCCACCAAAGTCGGCCTAGAATAGATTATATAGTGTAGGTGCCAATGTACAACCGTGTCTTACCCCTTTAGCGATAATGACAGGCTCGGGCATAGCACCCTCATTATCTATCTGAATCCTGGCCTTACTTTCGTCATATATCATTTTACAGACATACCAAAGGTGGGATTGCACACCAAGTGACTCAAGTTTCGCCCACAGCCTCTTATGCTCAACTGAGTCAAAAGCTGTTAAAAAATCAACAAATAGCATATCAAGAGGCAGCCTATTCTTACCTTTAGCTTGTTCAAAGAGGGTATTGACACCCTTTACGAAAACCAGTTTGGGCCTTATCTAGGATATTATTACTGTCGATCCATTTCATGATTTCACGAAGGATTAATGTACAGAAAATCTTACTAGACACATCGGTAAGAGCAAGTAGCCTATAGTACTGAGGTAGTCTCTGACGTCTGGACTTAAAGACAGGAATAATATGTGACATCTTCCAGGAAATAGGCATAACACCAGTATCAATGATTTTCTGGAAGATGATCCCTAAGATATTAGACCAGACCTCGGGGTTATCCTTTACAAAAACATTACAAAGGCCATCAGGCTCTAGGGCTCTGGATACTTTAAGATTCTTAATTATCATTAGAATATCTTCCCTTAGTATAGTCAGAGTATGGATAGGGTTTGTAACCAAAATTGTCGTATCACCCTTAAAGTTATTGTTAACATACATGATCCATGTATGGCTATCAATAGGAATAGCTAGCTCAGAATTCCCAGCTTTACCACGAGATGTAAAGCTAGCCCAAAATGTCCTAGTATTACCATCCAAGAGAAGGCAAACCATATACTGCCAATTGATGTTATTCTCAGATATTAGATATTCTTCTTATCTCATTACGGTAAGAAGTTCTAATCCTTCTCTTCTCTTTATACAGCATCCCAAGACTTATACCACTCAAGTCACAGATACACAGCGTTCTTCGCCTCTCCCTTTTCATATCTCTTATGAGCATATCATATACTCTTGTTCTATTGAGACTATTCTTATTGGGTCTAAGCTTACCTCCAGAGGGCATTATATCATATAAGTGCCTACATAGCTAGGTAATTATATTATCCGCAGAGCAAGTAATCAGATGATCAATATTAATAGTATGGCACCATTTTTTTGCCTTTGCTAAATTAGCATCAGACCAACGGATCCCATTACCTTGGCTTGAGATAGTGATCCCCCTAGTTGCATCTACATCGACAGGCCAGTTGGTCCAACTAGCCGTATATTGTAGCAGGGAATGGTCACTAAATGCATGTTCATTGATCTGCAAGACAATGATATGATCATAAAGCTTGTCACTCATACAAATGAAGTCAAGCATAGATGAATAGCGACCATTAGTCCAGGTATTACAAAACCACTTACATTCAGCCCCATTAAATCCATCTCCTTGATAAATATAGACCACCTTTCAGCTTTCTTCAGATCTCCTAGATTGTATAGCAGGATATTGGAATTGAGATCACCCCCCAATACTATGTTGATCGAATCATCAGCAGTACATTTATCAAGCAAACACTCATATATACTCTGTTGGATAGCAACCATAAGTACATCACCCGGAGCGTCATATATATTGATCAGCATGATGCGCATCCCATTATGTATGTACATCTCTACAATCAGTACATTTGGATTAGCAGGGACCAGTTCACATTTAGAAGCATGTATACAATTAGATACCAAAGTTATCACGCCCCCAAATGGCCTACGCTTATCACCTTTACTTGTCAAATTGTAAAATGACGTGAAGCCATCAAACACAGCCTCCTGCAGGACCCATGTTTCCTGTAGGAGGACAATTTGGGCATTGCAGAAGAGATCATATGAACCCAATTCTGCAAATATATGACTGCGTCCTCTCATATTCCAGGATATTAAAGTGGTATCATCTCAATGTTTATTTTGGCCCAACGGTAGAAAAGAACAGAGCCATTCGCAATATGCTATTATTACATCATTGTCTATTGTTTGGCCCTCAGCCTCATTGATATTCCAGGGATAATCATGACTGTCCTTGTTAGATATGCAGTCAGGTCCCACTTCATTGACATCTAGCAGATACCCACATTCTTTTAGCTCATTCTTATGTTCCCTAACCAGACACACAACAGCTTCAGAGTAGCAATGAACTCGGGTAAACATCCCCTGACATGGTTCAACAAACTTAAAATCTCCACTTTTGAGTATTCTCAAGGGGAGTTGTCCATTTAATATCTCAAGTAGTTTACCTCGGTTAATCAGCTTTTTTGTTTTCTTAGAGCTGCCTGAGATTGAGAACTGTTTTTTTGGCAGATACACCGACCTAGGGTTTGTTATAGCAGAATCTGTTAGAGAGTTTGTAAAAGGTTGCAAAGGTAATTCCTTAGCCACTATAGAAAATGTAACCTTAGATTTCTTTTTTGACACATTGAGCACAACAGATTCGTCAGTACTATCATCCATGCTATCAGTAGATGAGTCAGTAGTATCATCCATGCTATCAGTAGATGAGTCAGTAGTATCATCCATGCTATCAGTAGATGAGTCAGTACTATCATCCATGCTATCAGTAGATGAGTCAGTAGTATCATCCATGCTATCAGTAGATGAGTCAGTAGTATCAAATGTATTATCCGCATATATACTAGCTGACCCTTCTAAAGGCATGTTGTTATGAGCCTTAGAAACCTAGAGTTATGGCTTACCAGAGCCAATCAGCCAGGCGGTAAGATTCCCACCCTTCATAGCACGCTTTTTTGCCTTCCTGGCAGCTCGCATTCTAGCTCTTTTAGACATAGATTTCATCACAACTGGCACCTGCTTATCAGCATTTTCAGGCACTACCGCAACCTTATCTAATTTTTTTACCATATTTTGTTGCATCCTCCTCTCTCTCTTAGACAAATGACATCCCTCCGTACTCTCACACTCACTACCAGGAAGAATCTCAACCAAAGTGGATTCCAAATTTTCAGTTAACAAGACAGGTGTCGCCATCTTAGCAGGCACATTCTCCACATGAACCTTTTCCCCCAGCTCTGGAGTTGGCACTATTTTAGCCATTACCTTAAGTGCATCTGCATTATTTCTAACCTGGGAAGTAATGGTATAACTCAATCGTAGCAGAATTTTCAGAGCAAAACTGGTAGTGGTATTATGAGTCTCGAGATCTTTCAATTTAGCCTCAATATTACATTTCCCACAATCATTGTTAACATCTAAAGATGCATTTTCTTGTGATTCTGAGTCAGCCAAACTGTCCACTAGGCCCGTAAATTGAGGAGAGTGGGAGAGTCTGTCAGTAATAACAATAGGAGGAGTACTTGAGATGGTTCCTTCCAATACTGAGATAACCAGAACAATGTCTACCATTTCCGGTGCAGGCCTATGATCTTTCCGCCTCTCCAGGTCAGTGATTTGGCCTTCAAGGCTATAGCACAGGTTCAGCAAAGAATTATTGTTATCAAATTCCAGCGAGGTACATGCCACATCATTAGCAGGTGTCGCTGCCTCCACTGGTGCAGAGTGTATTTGTGCAACAGCCGTTTGATCACAGAAGAAGTCAGTGATCTTCTTATCCTTCATAACCACAGTTTGTGTGCTGGTTTCAGCCTTTTCCACTTCCTTACTATGATGTCTGCTTTTTTTCCACCCTTGAGTTCATTTTTCAATTTCATGGTAACACAATAAAACACCTATATAAATAGGTTTAGATGGGGTAGACAACAGGTAACACCTGTAGCCACACACAAAGCACAGCTGAATAAGTTCCACAGAACCAGAATGTTGCAATATAGAAATCCAACATGTGTTTGCCAATCTCTCTAAGCCCCAAAAAAGCAGAAACTGGCTCAAGAGATCGAAGGATCAAACAGTCGCCAGTTAGCTCCAATATTAGTATAGGAGCAGCACTGCAGCCTGCTAGTTGCCACCAGTCCAAGAAACGGGCACTGGCTCAAAGATCCCAAGATCCAGTTAGGCTGACTTGTAACCTTGAAACAATGTTAAGGGATAATGAGTATCCCTAGCCTATTTATGTAAACGAGTGTAACCCGCTCCTACTTGTAGGGTGTAATCAAAGGCCCCAAACTGAAGGTCCATGCAAAAAAGTCCTACCTGTCATTACCAAAGGAAAAGCAGCATTTGAATTCACAAATCAAGAAGAAATTCAAAGGTCCCTTTCACATGAAGAACAGGATGTTTAAACACTGGCACAACCCGGCTTTGCATGTTCATTTGCAAGTTAAAACTGAAGGTCCATGAGAAAATACCTACCTGTCATTACCAAAGGAAAAGCAGCATTTTAATCCACAAAGGAAGAAGGAATTCAAGGGTCCCTTTCACATGAAAAACAGGATTTTTAAACACTGACCCAAAAACGGCTTTGCATATTTAATTGCAACTTAAAGCAGTTTAAATGTGACAGCTGTACCCCTGCTAGCATAAAAATGTCAGTGAAAAAGACATGGCACGTGTTGACAAAAAGTAAATTATGTTTCGCATGCAAAATACCAGCAGACACTTAAAAAGAAAAGCCCACTTTATTTCCATAAAAAAAGTTTCTGTAGGCCTGAGGCAAACCCTTTGCTTGCAGTGGGACAAATGTCACAAAGGACTCCCGCCATGGAAGGCATGGTTTAGATCCCCCAGCTATTTTTTAACAACAATAAAATGTGGCTTGCCTGAAAGGTGTGGAATCCAAGTGTCCTTTAGACTTGCTGTCTCTCCAAGACAATTTCCCTTGGACGGAGCATGACCAGAATGTAGGCACGGGGGGTGAAAACGGGGGCTCCAATTAAGGGAGGCTGAAACTCCAACTTCAAAGAGCAAACAACTGTCCCTCTTGTCCAATTCTACCCCCTTCTGGTACTTTTTATGGTCAGGAATTCCCATGAGACTTTTCCAATGATCCCATCACAATTGCAAGCTAATCCAGTCAATGTATCATAGAAAATCCAACATGTAAATTGAACTGGTTCACATGACATAGGGAAAACTATTCAAGAACAATTCCTCTACTTCGGACATAAAACATATCCTATATTTATGCATAAAAATCACTCTAAGGTACGACCAGCTATACAAACTATACAAGCATAATATGAATGCATTGCTGATGTCACTCTACGAAGCCTTGAAGAGATGGGCCCAGCTTGAAATCTCTTTGATGGGTTGGATGGTAAACTTAAAAATGTGTCCTTCTTGTTATATGTACTCCAGTCACTCACACTAAAGCTTTCTGATTCTGGCTCGCGACAAATCCAAGAAAAAACAACTAAATTAATAATATGGAAAAGTAAGCCAACCCGCATTGTCAGGTATATTTTTCAGCAACCAAGGGAGTGGCTCGATTTCTCCACTCCCTACATATGTTGCTAAACATTTGCTCCTCAACTAATAACGGTCCTTGAGTGGCGCGTAGCATAACTGGAAATGCTGTGGTTGAATCCCAAACGAGACAGGGTCGGGAGCCCCTCACCAAACTACTTTGGGTAGCAACTAACTCTAAACAAGACAAACCAAATATTGTATGCTCTACGGCAACTACTCCCTACTATTGTAGCAGGGTGATCTTTCTTTTCCAAATCACCTCCAAATTTCGCCTTTGGCCTGGAGAGTCAGATCACTGTGTAAGGGCACAGACATTTATAGAAAATATTCTCCAGAACATTACAGAGGATTCGCTCCAAGGCATTGAAGTTATGTTATCACAATTGCGGTCCACTGGGATCAATTTAACATGTCTGCTGGTCCTGTCCTATTATTAATTATTTTTCGGGGGATTTATCACCCAGGGTCGTCCAGGTACATTTGCACCAAGTCCTGGTCATAGTTCTGCGGGAGTAGTAGATAATGAGGTCACCAACAAATTGAGCTTTCCTACGGGCAAGTTATTGAATCAGATCATTTGTCTTGGGCAGATAGCTCAGGGGCAACATGCTCACCTTGAATGCAAGATGACCCGGAGCAACACAGGTTCGATCTCCAGTTCTGCACTTAGAAACCTCTGGGTATATATAAATAACCTCTGGGTATATATAAATAACATATCATATCATGCTAGCACCGAGGGTTTCACTAGTCCATTGGTAGGTACAACCGATGGCCATTCGTTGACATACATTACAGCATCAATTAATTTTGAACACACTTAACTATGCTATTTTTTATAAAAATGAAAATATTTATGACTCTGGTCTCTATTGTTAGATTGTATTCAGGCTAATGAAGGTCAGACCCATAGGCCTGAAATACGTTTAAACTGTTCCTTCTGATGTTTGGGTTTACGGCTTTCCTCCTGGCTTTTGTACCAAACACACTAGAAAAATCTGTCACGTGTGTAACAATAGCTCCCCAAACATTCAGCAATGTGAAATAGTTAGCATGCAACTTGAAGAATGCAAATGTTGAAACGTTGTATTTTATTAATTTATTTAAGAGCATCCGGCTAGCTGTCATCGCCGCTAATTGAGAACCGGCAAGTTCTTACTGTTCACAGGTGCCCATATGATCCCCAAGGATGCAGAAACAACTGTATCACACAACTTTACTAATTGTTTCAAGGCAGTGTTGTTGTTTCCGAATGTTAGTAATGTCAATAATAATATGTTATGTTATGATGATTTATATCGCGCACCGCTACCACCCAAGGGCGGTCTCCAGGCGCTACGCTTAAAATTTTGCTAGCGATGGGCAAATCATACTGTAACTGACATCCGAAATGTTGAGAGGGGTGGAGGTCAGAGCTAGTCACATGACAGGTCAGTCTGTGTTAGAGACTGAAGGTGCCATCCATAGTCCAAACTACACACACGACCCTTACGTCTTATGCGTCCCTGGATTGAAAAGTCAGTGCTGTAACGTTACTTGACCATTCAGTGAAAAGGGCTATAGACCTCTCAATGAATTAAAATTCCCACAATTGAACCCAATCCCAAATGGAGACAAACAGAATCCCAACCTGTTATGAGAAGGTTTCCTTGATGGATTCTACATTAAGAGGTCACAATTTCTTTAATGAAAGGAGGCCTTTGAGTTACAAATGTGTGTTTGAACACATCAACCCCATCCTTGGTTCGATTCAGTGGTAAAGCACCCTCATAGGAGTTTACTAATACATTACAATATCTTCAAACCAGCCAATTTTTAAAAATGCAACCTTGTGCTGCCCTGAACTCCACTTCCATCAATCACAAAGCAGAGTAGGGGCTATATAGTGAGAAAGCAGTTGCTGCTGTATTAACTAATTTGCGTACTGTCATCATTCATGAACAATAAGTTATTGTGAATGCCCATTTGTTTTGCGTCGTTTGGGATTTGATATATATTGTAGGATGATGTATTGGTTGGTCCATTTAAAGCTGTTATCTAGTGCAGATAAATGCCTCCAATTCTCTCTACCCATAATTCTAATACTAACCAGACCCATTGTGACATCATCCTAATTTCCAACAGGTTCTGTGGTGAAAAGAAAGATTTCTGTTCGTCTTGACCAATGCCAGCCAATGCCAACTCAAGAATCACCAGCAGTACACATTTCAGAGAGTTCCTTGGCTTGATGCTGTCTGGTTGGGTTTTAACGCATATTCTGATATCATGTACTGTATAGTCCCTTTAAATGTGCTATCGAGAAAGATGCAACTATTCCAGTTCTCCTTACCCATCTCTGTACCAACAATAACAATTTTACAATGTTTCTTTGTTTAATAATATTTTACATGGTTGTCGGAGAATTCATCGAATTTTCTTTTTTTTTTTTTGACAGGTTGATTTTGCTGCATGGTTTCTTTTTGAGCAGTTGAGGGAACAGATAGAAAAGTTAGAGTCTCTTCTATGTTATTTGGCACATATAGGTTGAAGCCCAAAGATATCAAAATGGGACATTCTTCCAAGACCAGTAGTGTCATTAGATCGGAATAGAAATAGCTGACCAAGTAATCGTTTCCTTGGTCAGAAAGGGCTACATAGTAAATGTCACCTGTGTGAAGAGGTCGCAGGGATGGACTAGCTTGAAAGATCTCCAGGAATTTACTACGATTCATGGGGAGAACACCATTGACGTGGGTAATATTTTCACATCTGATGATGGCAGAAGATTGGGAGTTGAAGTTAAATGCTTGTGATGACTGGAAGCCTGGGGCCCTGGAGCTGCCGTGAAGTTTTCATGTTGGTCAATTGAGACCTTTGTTGGTAATTCAACAGGTCAGAGAGCTGAAGACGGTTCATTGCCTACCAAATTCACCAAAGTCCACAGAAAGTCACCGGCGGTGATAAGCAAGCAGCTGGACCTCGTGCTGTTGTGCAGGGCTTACTGAGAGGGCCTTTCAAGCAAAGCACTATACTAAGTTAGGCTGACTTGTAACCTTGAAACAATGTTAAGGGATAATGAGTATCCCTAGCCTATTTAGGTAAACGAGTGTAACCCTCTCCTACTTGTAGGGTGTAATCAAAGGCCCCAAACTGAAGGTCAATGCAAAAAAGTCCTACCTTTCATTACCAAAGGAAAAGCAGCATTTGAATTCACAAATCAAGAAGAAATACAAAGGTCCCTTTCACATGAAGAACAGGATTTTGAAACACTGGCACAACACGGCTTTGCATGTTAATTTGCAAGTTAAAACTGAAGGTCCATGAGAAAAATACCTACCTGTCATTACCAAAGGAAAAGCTGCATTTTAATCCACTAAGGAAGAAGGAATTCAAGGGTCCCTTTCACATGAAAAACAGGATTTTTAAACACTGACCCAAAAACGGCTTTGCATATTTGTTTGCAACTTAAAGCAGTTTAAATGTGACAGCTGTACCCCTGCTAGCATAAAAATGTTAGTGAAAAAGACATGGCGCGTGTTGACAAAAAGTAAATTATGTTTCGCATGCAAAATACCAGCAGACACTTAAAAAGAAAAGCCCACTTTATTTCCATAAAAAAGTTTCTGTAGGCCTGATGCAAACCCTTTGCTTGCAGTGGGACAAATGTCACAAAGGACTTCCGCCATGGAAGGCATGCTTTAGATCCCCCAGCTATTTTTTAACAACAATAAAATGTGGCTTGCCTGAAAGGTGTGGAATCCAAGTGTCCTTTAGACTTGCTGTCTCTCCAAGACAATTTCCCTTGGCTGGAGCATGACCAGAATGTAAGCACGGGGGTGAAAACCGGGGCTCCAATTAAGGGAGGCTGAAACTCCAACTTCAAAGAGCAAACAACTGTCCCTCTTGTCCAATTGAACCCCCTCCTGACCTGAGTCTTCTGAGCTGAACTGTATGGAAGAATTCTCCAAGGGTGGTGAGGCGCCTTTTTTCCTGGAAAACCTCCGATCCGTGAAGAGGTAAGGTCGATCCTGGGAAAAAGCCACTCTGCATGTAGAGTAATAGTCCAGGCAACAGACTCCTGTCCAGAAGGTCCAAAGAAAAGAAAAACAACAGATGGGTAGCAAAAACAAAACATTCTAACTAGCGCCTTGTGGTGTAGCAAGATGCTCTGATTAGCAGTAGGAGCTATAAACCGCAGCTCCCAGGATAGATGACGAGTAGGGAGAGTGAGGCGGATGAAATTCCCAATGAGCACAAATAGCAGTATGATACATTGAAATAGAAAATGTCTTTCTGAAGGATGGCTGAATGGAAGGCAAGAAAGTAAAAGAAACACAAAGCAAAATGTCCAGCAAAAAATAAAGAAAGGCAAAAAGCAAGCAGCACAAAAATAAACAGGAATGGGAGGCAAACAAGAAGAAGGGCTGCAAAGTAAAGAAAGAAAGGAGTAAAGGCACTGCACAGGCTGTAGCTGACAGAGAGAGCAACAGAGAAAACACAGCAGAATAACAGCATCTGACACAAAGTCCAAAACAGAAACGGGTTGCAATGCCCAGCAGTAAAGTCGCAGTACAAAGATGTAGACGGCGCGTCGGCAGAACAGAAAAATGACTAGAACACAACCTCACATTGGAAGACAGCATGACAGGAAGGTCAATGGTGTCGCTGATGCCATCTATTCCATAGGCTCCAGGACAGGCGACGGATGACAACAAACAACTTCAAAGAGACTGATAAAATAACTTTGGTAAAGGCTAGCCCAGAGTTGCAAATTGCAGATGGTATGGAGGAAGGGAAGCTCATATTTGAACATATGAAGATTCCATTTGTTTAAAAGGACTATAATCATTTAGGCCTTTTTTTATCAGCAACCATAAATTGTACTGATTACATGTATGACTTTTTTTTAAATTTCCAGGCAAATTTCGTGATATAAAATCCATCCACCTACAACTCAGAGAACTGTAATCACCATCTAAAATGGGTTCCTGGCTGATCTGAAATTGGTGTGGAGAGTGAAATTAAGAAAATGGGGAATAAATTGCATGCTCGTAACTGTTATGCGTTCTGTGAAAATGGCAGACAATTCCCAAACAGCTGTGCAAAATGGTGTGGACCTGGTGGTCCTCTTATTTAATTCCCCATAATGAACAGAATAAGAAAATATCTATTTTATGACAGCTGCTAGTAAAATTATGAAATTTTGCCACATAACTACTTTTTGCCAAAATTTGACATGAGAACAGATGGTAATTTCAAATGGGAATTGCCATATGTCTGCTTCAGACTTCTAAACCAATCCATAGAGCTGGGCTAGAGAAGGGAGGAGAGAGAAGGGTAACGGTCCAATCCTAGTTGTGAGAACTCTTGCAGGGTATTCCCCCAAGATTGTAAACTTGATGGTGTCATTGCTGCCATATAAGGGGAAATGCACCACGAGGAAGGGACAGAGCTACTAAAATTTACCATTAGGGAGAACTTCTGAAACTTACCATCTGACTGCTGCATGGAAACACCAGAGGAGATTGCTGAGAGTGCATCTGGGTGGAGCTGTCTATTTCTAGGAGGCCTAAAAGCTGACTGTGTCCTATGGTGGAGAGCGGGAGGCCATCCTTGAGAGGCGAGTGACCAGACCCCTGCCCTATCTTTCCAGAGGGTCCTGACATGCAGCTGTCTGTCCTGAACTTTAAACAAAGGTTTTCAATGTAAGTAGACTTGAGCCCTTTGTAACCAAAAGGTGGGGGAATCTACCTGCCTTAAATCCTTTCCCTTTATAGCAGGTGAGGGAGGGAGGAAACTGTGCAGATCCTTAGCCTAGTTAACTAAAAAATGTTAATTCAATGAATGCCATTTGGCAGAACACTACAGGGAGATTTTTATTAAAATTTGAAATTAACAAAGCCACTTAACTGTGTGCGCTGAAAAACTCTAGCCTATAATTTAATTGGATAATCCTTTCTATCCTGTTAATCCCAACTTCTTTAAGGAGGAGGGGTGTCTTTGTTCTTACATCAGTCCAATCTTTTTGTCCAACTTTCCCCAACACTGGCCTTTCAGTGGAGGGGAGTCTGAAATCCAATATTCTTCAATCATCCTATTTTTTCAGTCAGACTTCCCCAACTCAAACCAAAGTAGGGGTGGTCTAAAAACAAACTGCTAAATCACCCCGAATTTATTTTAAACCAAAAGAGAGGGTAAAATCATAATTGCCATATGCATTTGTCCAAATCTGAAAAACCAAACTACTAGCCTTTTCAGCGTGCAGGAAAATCAAAATAGCACAGCACTACATTTGTAAATTGTGTTCACTGACCAGTGCAAATTATTTCTCGAAGTGAAAATTGTAGAGAGTTAAGAATTGTGATTTATGTTCTTTTCAACTCACTTGTGTGATTTATTTATGTTGAGTGAAGTTTATTGCGTTGTGCCACAGATAAAGTGGTGTTTGACTTTTCAGTGCGAGTTTCATAACATATAATTCCAATAATTAAAAATATAATTTATCTCAATACCTCGGCCTGATTCTTGGCTTAGTGTGGCACAGGGGGAGAAAGCAAATTCAATATTACAGAAATAACAGTATTTACTGTGGCGCTTTAACTGGGGGGGGAGAAGGTCCTTCCTGTGTTAATAGTGGTACTCAATAGATATAATTACGTACTGCTGTGAGAGGTTACAGACTGTCGATAGTACAGCTCCTAGCAGCATAGAGGTAAATGGACATGTCATTTTGTCATGGCAAGCGTCTGGTGAATTTCTCAGCCCAGTAACAGAAAAGTACTGAAAAGTTTAGAAGGTTCAAAAGCCCCTGAAGAAGCTCTATAGATTGATTCTATTCACAAACGAACAAAATATGTTGGGCATATGATGGGTAGATAGATCCACAAAAGGATTTATAAGATAATTGTAAGGTTTGCACAATTGGTAATTGTGGTTCACAGTTGTTAGTATCCAACACAGTGTCACTTTAGCACATTGCACTTTACATTGGTTATCTATCTATCTATCAATCTATCTATCTATCTATCTATCTATCTATCTATCTATCTATCTATCTATCTATCTATCTATCTATCTATCTATATTATTTTTTATATAGCGCCATTTCGCCCTTAGGCCTCAAAGCGCTCACATAGACAAAACAACAGAAGATTAACAGTAGTCAGGAGAGGAGGATTCAGTAAAGTTCAGACAGCCGGTAGAGAAAAGAGGAGAGTTACGTGGCCTCTTCCTCTTCCTCAAAAAGAAATGTCTTGAGTCGATTTTTAAATAAAGCAATTGTTGTACAGCTCATCAGATCCAGAGGGAGAGGGTACCAAAAAGTGGGTTCCCAGATGTTAAAGCTGATGCCACCAATCATTTTGAGCCAGATATGCGGCTGGTCCAGTAACTGATTGCTATTGGAGCGAAGAGTCCTTCTTGCATGCACTCCTTTACTCCTGTTGGCAAGATAACAAGGTGCCTTGCCCGACAGACATTTATACACCAGAACTAAGCCTTTGAATGTTATCCTCTGTCTCACGGAGAGCCAATGTAGCTTCCTTCTGGCCATTGAAATCTTTGAGCGTCGGCTCAGTCCGTAAACTGCCCGAACTGCACCATTTTGTATTATCTGCAATTTATTTATATTTCTTTTAGATGCACCCAACAAAAGACCTTTGCAGTAATCCAATTTTGTATTTTTGATTGGGCAAGCAATCATAGCTCTCTTAGATTCGAACAGGAATGGACGAATTTGCCGGAGTAAATTAGTCAAGAAAGCGCATGATGATTTGAAATAAGAGGTATGCCTTTTAAAAGGCAGCTGCAAATCAAAAAAGACTCCAAGAGTTTTTACATAGTCAGACACCTTCATCTCATTCTCATTATCTTGAAACATGCACATTGGCTATCCAGCTTTTTCAGTTGCTGTTGTGTACCAACAATTAACAACTCGTTTTTTTTCTCATTCAAGGATAAAGAATTCACTGCCATCCATGTTTGTATAGCTTTAAAAACCTTGGTAACTTTAAGTATATCATCCGTATATACCCCAGATAGTTCTAAGACTACCTGGGTGTCGTCATCAGCGTAGTTATTAAACAGGACACCCATGCGTATAAGAATATCACAAAGGGGTTTAGAAAAAGTATCGAAAAGTACAGGAGATAGGCAAGAGCCTTGTGGGACTCAACAGAACAAAGGTGATTTTTCTGGGGAAGGCAGTTCCTTTAACCACTACCACCATTCTAGGACCAAGAAATTACTTAAACCAATTAGCAGAATGCAAAGTATATTTTCCTACCTCGACTAATCTATCCATCAATAGTGTATGGTCAGTCAAGTCAAAGGCAGAGGAGAGGTCCAACAATAATAGTAATGCAGGATTACCTTTCTCAATGAGTTTAGCAATATTGGACTGTAAGTCCAAAAGTGCGGTCTCAGTAGCGTTTTAGGTCAAAAACCCGACTGTTCGGAGGCCAAGATGTTATTGCTCTCTACGAAATGTTGGTGCTGCACATAGGCAATCCTATCAATCACTTTTAGAATAAACGGAACATTAGTGATTGGCCTATAGATTTTCTTTTTTTTAATAGGCCTCTTTTATGTTCTCAGGAACATATGCCTCACTAAAGAAACGATTTACAAACTGGGTAACCCAGGGGGCAAGTGTATCAGCAAAGTCCTTAAACAGGAAGGCTGGGAAAATATCCCCTTTACAAGAGGAGGGTTTCAGCTTGTGTATAACTTCAAAGACATCTTTCTCAGATACCTCCTTAAAAGAGAATAACATGGGGCAGACCTGCTCCGACCTGCTAGATGAAAGAGAAGAGGTTTTACCATCAGAGATTGTCTTTGCTTGGTCTGAGGAAGGCTTGCTGATACTTTGTTGTTTTTTTAACAAAACCATCATGAATCGCTTGACACCAAACATTAATTTCCGGAAACAAAGTTGTCGCCGGTAACCCCTTTAACTCCTGTAAGACTTTGAAGAGTACCTTAGGCCTGGATTTTGCTTGTTCCAGTCTCTCATTTAAATTCTTAGCCTTACCTTTAAAAATGTCTTGGTGGTATAGTTTGGCTGCTTGTTTATAAGAGGTAGCTGATTCTGGCGTTGGCTGTTTTCTCCAACAGCGCTCAGCTTTGCGTTTGCTCCTCTGGCTTGCAAAACATCAGAGGAAAACCATTTATTGTGACTCATGGTCCTAGTCATTTTAACAGGTTTTAAATGGGCTAGAGAGTCATAAGCTTGATTTATCGCCCTGAGTGGTATAGGATTATCTAATAAGGGTAACAAAGGTATCACCTGACCTCTGAAAGCTTCATTAGTCACGTTCCTCTGATTGCGAGAGAGCACCAGAGTTCTGGTTTCTTTTGCGGGTGTGTTCTGAGAAGCTGAGAAGGGGGCAAATAGAGATCGAAGCACACACATGAATGGTCTGACCAGAGACAATGTTCAACTGAGGTAATCATTGCTTTCAGATTTTTTAATTAATTAGTAGCCAATCCAGGGTGTTGCCCTTACTGTGAGTGGCGGATAGGACTAACTGTGTAAAGCCGATGGAATCCAGGGAAGTCTTCAGAGTCAGGGCTTCTTGATTGAGAGAGTTATTTTCCCATTAATTAAAATCTCCTAAAATGATAAAAGCAGTAGTGTCTTTTAAAACACTACCAATAAGAGCCAAAAGCTCTTCTTCAAACATGGGTGTTTGTTTTACTGTATTGATGTATGTTATATTGTCTTGGTTTTATGTAACTATACCTTCATGGTAAACCGAAGGAAGGAAATGTTTTTTTTTTTATTGATTATTAAATCGTCTATTGAAATTAAATCTTAAGAGTAATATAATTGGTTAACTCTTCCTATACTACCAGCCCACAAAGGTTTCATGGTTAGAGGAGTCTTAGTAACCAGTGATAACCTGCCTGCTGCTAAAACAAAGACCCTGGAATCTCCCATAATTTTATGCAACAATGGGGTGGAACTGCTTGGAGACTGTTTGTCACAGGGACTGGTGTCGTTGATGTAGAACTAAATGGCAAAGTAATGTCGATAAGTGGTTCTGGGAAAGGATGTCTCCCTGGGATGGGTTCATGCTTCACACACCCTGTTGTTGTAAGATCTAGTACCTTTTGCAATTTCTGCTCCGCCAAGGAGATTTTAAAGGCACTGTTCTGAACAATGCCTTTTATATTGTCATAGAGACATAAAAGTGACTCTAGAACCAAATGAAGGGCCCCAAAGAGCCAATATTTGGCAGAATGTTGAAGCTCTTCTTGTTTGTGTGTTTTTTGGTGTGTAGAAATCAGTTTCGGAACGTGTCTCAGGATGGATAGCGTTTCCATTGGATTGAAGCCCTTTCCATTCCTCCTGCGGGATGGACGCCGTCCGAGTAGTACGTTTCTTGAAAGTGAAGGATGGATCACCATTATTGTTCAAATCACTCATGTCCCTCCAAAGTCTTAAAAATTACTCGTCTTAAATAATAGAGTCGTCCTGCACAGATGAAGGTCCTTTTCTAGAAGCAGGATCCTGTCTGACAGAGTCAATAGTGGTGGCAACTCCGGTCTCAGTATTTAAGTTGGCAGACCCAGGGTTGGAGACCTGATCAGGGGTCAGAGGGTTCAATACGTTAGGTCATGTAGTGAGGCTTTTTGGCGATTTTGTGGGTTTTTGGCTAGATGGTGCAATAGATTTGGCCTCATTACGACCTCGGCGGAAGCCATGCCGCTATTGGCGGCATGGCTGCCGCCGAAATCGCGTCCGTGTCTGGGTTCCCAGAATGAGGAATTACCGGGCCATTCCGAGTTCGGAGGACCCGGTAATTCATCCTTCTAGGAACCCGGACCCGGACCTTCCCCATCCCCATTTCAGCCCCCATAGGGCTGAATGGGAATGGGCCAGGGAGAAAACAACGGGCCAATTACGAGCGGTCCGTTGTTTGCTCCCTCCTCCCCTCGGGGACCCGCTCTGCACGTCTGGTAAAACCAGACGTGCAGAGCGGGTCCCGCGAGGGGACCTCGTAATCAGGTGGGACGGGGTTGACGGCGCCGGCACCTTTAAGAGCGCTGTTAACCCCATCCCGCCTGGGTTATAATGAGGCCCATTGTGTTTTTAATGAGGAGTTCATAACCTCAACTGCATGGCAAAAGGACGTGATCTTCACTTGCTTCGATTGCTTAGATGTAGAGATACTTGTCGCTGCAATCGTTTGTTCGGTCCCAGCAGCGTTGGTTAAAGCAGATGGTACAAACACTAGAGAATCGCTATCGAGAGCGCCCTCCCCTCACTTGGTTTGTTTGCTGCGGAGCTATGTGGCCATGTCAGCAAGCTCTCATAGATAAACAACAGAAAACAGTCACAAGATATGAACAAAGCAAAGCACAAGTTCGAAATGTACTGTGTACAAGCCTGAAAACATGCTGGAATCTTCAGAGGCTGCAGCTTTAAGAAACAAAGCAATGACACAGTGATTCAATGGGTCTCATTACGGGGTTGGAGGTAACCGCCAACCCTGTAACACCCTACTGTCGCCTGATATCGTGGTGCCACCGCGATATAAATAGCAGTGGCGGTAAGGGTTAGGCCCCATTTTCATGGAGTCCCATAGGACTTCATGGAAATGGGGACACCAAAGCACCGGCACTGTTGCTAACGGTGCCGGTGCTTTAGTGGGAGACATGCCGGTAGGGGCCTGATTTCCCAGGCAGGCCAGACCTGCTGGGGGATCCGTGCCCCTAACGGCATTCTCGTAGTACAGAGGTCCGGAAGGGGTGCTGGTACGTTGCTACCAGCACCCTTATTTCCGGACCGCTGTACTTGTAATGAAGCCCAATGAAACTCTTTTCACTGTGCGCACTCTGAATAGTGTCAGTTATGAAGGTAAGATCCTCCCAATTGTGTAGCCACTGAAGAGAGACTCCGTGAAACGGCAAGGCAGGAAAGCAGTTCCAATCGTGAAACGCAGAGCCTCAATGACACTCAGCTGTTAATGTTTCCGTGCACATTTCTATGCTGATGGTACACAGATTGTCATTTCTTTTTCTGATGCTGGCCATTAGAGTTTGTCTGCTTGGATGTCCTCACGCTGTCTGTTTAAAGCCGTAGAAAACAGCAATGTTTTTTTCTTTCCACCTCCTAGTCCTGTTCACCTCCTTATTTATTTATTTTTCTCCACTTCAACTTCCAATCTCTAAAAGGGCTTGTAATTTGTTTTTGGCACTGCCTGTTGTTATCAAGATCACATTTTGTCTCTTGTTAAGGCTTGCCATTTTCATCTTTATAATATGAGTCATATTTGCTATCGTCTCACCTTTTCAGCACCAAAGGTTATTTTGAAAACTTCGTCCTGTTTTGTATTAATTGCTGTCGCTCCGTGGGATTCTATTCTTATCCAATTCTTCCTCTTTCTTCGTTTTTGTATTTGACTGTACCTGTGCATCTTTGCATAGGCAATTCATCTCAGGCCCGGCTCCAGCAGGGGGGCCAGGAGGGCCAGCCCCCCCCAGAGCCTGCCTCTGGCCCCCCCTAGAAAGGAGGCCATGTCAGTGGTGTGTTATACACCACTGGTAAACGAGGGAGTGGGGGTGGATGTCACTCTAAACATTCAGCAGCAACCTCTGAGACATTCTGAGAGGCTGAATTGCAGGAGGCCCGACCAGGATTTTTTTTCTTACCCTAGACAATGGTTTATGCCCCAAAGCCATAAAAGTACAAATGACCAGGGAGATGGAGGGACATTCACACCTCTAAGTGAGGTAGCACACTTATTCAAACAGGCTGCCTACAACTATTTTCTGAAACCTAAAATCACAATTTTGGTTTCCGTAATTTAAAGTATGGTTTTTTTTTGTGGGAATATAGTGGTTTTTCACATCATGCGTAATAAAATGGTTAACTATATCAAACAATAAATGACAGGTAAAATTGCTTTAACACAGATTTCTGCAGAAGGTCCGTCAACTGACGGGGGGCCCTCACAAAGTACATACACAGTATATATTCTGCTGCATTAACTACTTGAGTTTAAGTGACAACGATAAGGTTGGTAGTAACACAAATTTAATTTTGGAGGGGAGAGTGTAGTAAAATCAAAAATTGATAGATGTAATGCTTTGAATTAAACATTACCACTACCGTTGCTGTGCACAACATTCCATGCCATAATTCTGTAGTATGTCTGTGCGATTAGAGAATGGGAAAAGCCATTAGCAAATTACTTTTGATGCTGCCACCAAAAGGTACAGTTGAATCTCAATTGCTAGGGCGTGTTCCATCTGCACTGGAACACAAACAACCACATGCATTTTTTATCCCTGTGGTCTAGCAGTTTGGGAAGGGATTCTGACATTAGTGAAAGAGCCAAGACTGATATGCAAACAATGGTATAGAAGGCTAGCTAGAGCAATGATGGTGGTTCTAATTGATTCAGAGACTTTTTACCTAATAGGTACAACCAGAACACATGCTGTGGACCACAGATAGGATGGCAATAAACTGTGAGGAGAAACACACATCTTATGGGTGTGTCTGGTCATTTACCCCCTAATTACTAGCCTTGGCTATGTTAATGCCTCACCACCAAAATCTAACCTTTCCAGAACCCTTGGAGCAAGCTCTATCACAAAGTAACAACAAACGTGTTGCTGTATAGGGCATGCCAGTGGTATATCTAAGCATTCTTTTGAGTGTTTAATTACTTAATTGCCTCTGTAAATGAGCTCCTGCTGTAGTAAAATTCTCTTAATGTGTGTCTTCAGCAAGTTGTTTTTATAAGCAATATATTTGTCAATGCTTCTGACTTGCACTGAAGTCCTGTCTTAAACAAGCAACCACAAAGCCAGCAGTTTTGGCATGCATATAAGTAGTAGCAGACATTTTCCATGCCATCATATGCCCAATTACTGACACCATTTTCCAGCTTTTCCCATTTTATGGCCAGCTGGTAACCTTATGGCAGTGCCTGGCAAATGCCAATCCATGCCTAATCAAAAGCCCAAGCTGTTGGCTAGGCCAATGCATGTTGCCTTGAGTTTGTCTCCATAAGTGAATGTGTATATGCCCAGATGTTGGTGTCTTGCTTGCTATGCCTATGGAATCAATCTGCACCTCACTGAGCTGGTCCAACAAGGTCCTACCTGAAAATGATAAGACTAGGTTGGCAAGTATTGACCAGTTTCAGATCTTCTAATGCATACTTACCAGTGGGGCTCTGACCTAAATAGAATGCATCTTTGTTTGGAAGCATAGTCTACTCTGCCAGAACGTTTCATGATTCAAACTGATAAGTACTGCGTGGATAACCTAATTCTGTTTGATTAACTTTACAGAGTTTGCATGCAAACAGGATATGTCATGTGTGTTGTGGGATTTGTTTGGAAAGTATGATGTAAATCCTGGGTGCTGGGTGTTTAGGCAGTGCCGGAAATGAAACATGAACACCTGTAAACTAACAAAGAATTTTCTATAATGTTACGGACAAAGAATAAAAGGTGTACATTGAAAGCAGTATTTAAATATATCCTAAAGAGTGCAATCAGAGGTGGATTTAACGTTTGGACAAGGGACAAATGCCAATGCCCCCCTGCTCTACTCCCTCCCATCAGATGCAAACAGCAGTGCTGAACAGGCCCTACCAGTGAGATCTTATCTTTTTAACGTATCTCAGAGGCAGATTATTTACAACAGGAAGTGATTAGAGATGAGAAAAGGAAAAAGGCAGTGACCATTGTGTGGCACTTTAAAAAAATATATATAGGGTTTTAAGAATCTATTTAAGTGTAATTGTTGGGTAATTAGTAATTAAGGGGATACAGAGCAAGCTGTGTGAAACAACCTTGTCATGCATTTCATTTGAATTTGTGGATGGCCATGAGTGGGATTGCATTGAATCATAGCAAGACCGAGTTTATGATTGTAAGAGCCAGACCTAGAATTGGAAAACTTGCACCACAGTACGAATCTTTCTGCATTGCGAATCACGACATCCCGAAAAGGGACAACATAAACATCCTAGGGGTGACATTTGATCAGGCCTTGAATATGTCCGATCATGTTAATAGCCTAGTGTCAACCTCAGCCTATTATATCAGGCTCCTTGCGCATATTTGTCTGTTTTTATCCCAACGGGGTTGAGAAATGATTTCTCAAGCGATTAAATTGATTACTGTGGCTCCCTTCTCATAGGAGTGGGTAAAACAGATCTCTGTAAACTTCAAGTGGTGCAGAACAGCACGATCAGAGCCATCATGGGGTTATGTAAGTTTGCACATGTATCGGAGATAAGAGGAAAGCTCCACTGGCTACCTATTGCAGAAAGGATTGAATTTAGGTTGATTACCATCACGTATAAGTCCCTCAAAGGATCCTTTCCTGCCTATATATCAAACAGACTGAAGTACAAACGGGTGGCGCGCCCTCTGCGCTCTAATGATGACAAAAATTAGCAAATTCCAAAAACCTTATTGGAACTCGTTAAAAGGGGCGCCTTCTGGGCAGCTGCCCCGGCGAGATGGAACGCTCTACCTTCAGGTCTTAGAAACTGCCCAACACTCGAGCTATTCAAGAACAAACTTAAAACACTCTTGTTTAAATAAAGGGGACCTCAGACTCATACAATCTGACTGCTTGCTAACTACTGTCTTCGGCGCCCGTGTGCCTCCAGGACACTTTGGCTGTGCCTAACAAATAATTTAAAGTAAAGTCTGTATGACATTTTTTTTGTAAGTTCTCATTAATTGCTATGCTGGAGCTTGTAGGCTTCCATTCAGGATGGGGAAAATAAAGCTACTTTCATAGGGGATAATATTCCAGGTCAAGCGGAGTGGTAGAAGTGGCACTAAATGCATTTAGCTCCACTTTTTAGGAGCTACGGGTTTTTGTATGATTTGACAGGCGAAGTTGGAGAGCAAATCGGACTTAACAAGGTCCCCCTGCCAAATCCGATTGGTGTTCCACCAGCATGTATTTTTACATTGGCAGAAAACCAATGGATTCCTATGGGATCTGCCTGACTTTTACACCTGGTAAAAGCGGGCAGAGTCCAAAGGAATACATTGTGGATAGCTCCCACAATTGTTAATTGTGGAAGTGATTTACACTTTTCCAGACACATAGTGGTAAAGAAAGGAGTAAAGGCAATTTTCGCGTGTGTTTTACTCTTTACTTTTCCAGTACTTGGTGAAAACAATTAACATTAATGAATGGCCCCTTTTGCAAAAACGTTGCAAACAGGAGAATTCCACTCAGTGCAATTTAGGATTCAAAACAAAATTCCCCCCCCGCTTTAATCTTTTCATCAATATGTTTCTACAATGATAAATACATTGTCAGGTTGGTTTATCATGTGACTTGTGCATTTTATTTAAAGTAATCTGCATAACATTTAGTATTATTGTAGGTATTCAAAGCCAAACTTCAACACATATTTGTACCAACTTGAGCTCGGAAGATGTGTGGTCAAGTATCTAAATTTCAAGCTAGGCTCAAATTATGGCTTTACGTCTTGACGAAAGTGTGTGATCTTTGGCATATTTTTTAATTTCACTATGCCTTACCTGTTAAAATTAGGTGCCCCTAAAAGTGATTCAGTTTGCATTATAAGCTAATCCAAAAAGCCTCACTCATGGTTTAATAGATGGGCAGCACAGGCATTAGGATGCACACACATCTAACTTTGAAAGTATCTGGGCCACATGTATTGAACAGAATTGTGTCATTCAATAGCAAATCAAAGTAAACACATCAAACAAAGAGTCATCATGGACAATTGCATATTATAACCAGTATGTTAACAGTATATACCAGAAAATGGGGGCACGCCCCACCAGGAGTGATACCAGGAAGCTGCAAACCTCTCAAACAGCACCGTCTGCCTCCTGATGCAGCCCTTACAGCCCTTGCACTCTCAACTCAATTAAAATGTGATGCAAAAATGCAACACAAAATAACATTTTGTGTTTAAAATGTAATTTTGTACATGAACCATTGATGGGAGACATGTAGAATGTGACTACTGTTGTTAAGGAGGGGGGAGGATGTTGTGGAATGGGTGGGTGAAGGGTGAATTGTATATACATGTGTTTATTATTGGAGGATATGTTGTTGTGCTTGAAATATTCTTAAGATCAACAAGGCTACCTGTATTGATTGGACATGTTATGTTCTGTCCTTGAAATGAAAAGAAGTTTGGAAAAAAATGTAATTTTGTAGGAAACAAAATCTCATATTCCTTGCTTCGGTATTCTAGGCGCAGGGGGTATGTCTTTCCCAACAAGATGGAGGGAGCACAAGCATCTCCTCCGGGGTCTCTTGGGAGTAGCCACACTGCTCAGCAAGGTATTGTTAGGTGGATACCATCTGAGATGGTACAAAGACTGGGGGCCTCACTGCTCAGCCCTCTCAGAGGAGCAGGAGGAGGCATCACCCTCAATTCTCCCAAGCCAGGCCAGGAAAGACATGCTGGTTGCTGGTGGGAGTAGGTGGGAGTGAGATAAATGGGAACGGTGGTTAGGGCAGCTGAAGGAAGGTAACTGAACGGTGAAAGGTGAAGGAGGATCAGATATACCAGAAAGGGGAGAGCAGATGGAAAGGGAAGATAGGTAGATTGATGTTGCAACACTATTTTCCTTGCTTCTCTTTTGCCATGTACTGTTTTTTATAGAGGGTTGCAAATGTATTTTTGCAGACCTTGGAAGACATCTTTTGCTGGTCACGGATCTGGGAAATCTGGATCAACGCCAGCACTTTGTTTATGGTACTCCTAGACGCACACCCAATGGAATGTGGGCCCCCCTGATCACAACCCTGGCCCCCCCAGATGAAAATTCCTGGAGCCGGGTCTTTAGTTTCTTCTTATTTAGTTCAACTTCAATGGCGTTCTATTCTACCGCAATGTTATTTAATGTTGTATACAATGTCTTTATATGTATTCATTTTCTTGCAGCTGGCTGCCTCTTTGATCTTGTCTCCTTGGATCAGCCGTGGAGAACACGTCGTTCTGCTTCTCACTTTCTTCTTACGCCCCTTCATCCTCCCTGTGCTACTTCTCATTTTCCTTCTTTTTAACTCCTTGCTTCCAAAATATAGAATGCCTTGCCCCTTCAGATTCGCCCTTTCGCCTCTATAAACTTATTAAGAATCGCTTGAAAGAAAATGTGTTGGCTGCCCTTTTTTTTCATTTCATTGACCTTTTGATGTGATTGTTAATCTGATTTGATGTTGTGCCGACTGTTTTCATATGTTAAAGCGCATCGCATTAAGGCACTACCTAAATACAGTGAAATAGATAAATACACAGCGACTAAACACATCCTGGGTCACTTTCCCTATAGCAACTTTATCTGGATTAAAAATAAACAGGACGCACAAGCCCCTTTTGCAGTCACACAGTGATAGTTTACTAGCCTTATAGCATGTTGTAGATCTGTGACAGCCAGCAGATCAGCGTGCACTGTGCGTGCACTGTACAGGCATGTCCAACAGGGAGAGGTGCTGCATTCCCCTGCCACCCACTACAGCCGGTTCACCAACAGTTGGGGTAGCCTGACCTGTGCTTGCTTTGCCCACGAGGCCCCCTGCTGGTTCTCAACACCGCCGTCTAAGATGCCATGGAAACTTCCAAGCGGTTTGCTGTTCAGTTTCTGTGTGGTGAGTCATGGCTGTGCTGCAGATGACACCTGATTTTCGATGTGCCACCTGCTATCAGTTTTTATTTCAATCGTGTCTTTCTCCTTAAGATTTTGTCAGGGGAATTTCCGGATAAAGGGTTACTGATGTGTGCCACCTACTTAAAACTTTAGTCCACAATTACAACGTTCCCCAGTTTTCTAAATATACTTTCCCTACCTGCTCTACTTTTCCAATGCCTCTTGTTTTGATGCATGCATGTATGGGTATGGTTTTCAGCGCAGTCACTTATTGTAACTTTGCGCCATATTCCAGGCCTCTCCAAGAGAGTACAATGCCCGCCTCCAGTGCCGGCATACAGGTGCGAGCCAGCAGGAGAGTTGCTAGGTCTGGAAAAGACCCGGGGCTAAGCTGATGTCGGAACTGTTGGGACTGGGGGCTAGCTAGTCTTTTGGCTGTAGCTCCTGAGATTCTATCCGGGGCTACAACCAAAAGATCAGGGGCTATAACCCCCTTAGCCCCCCCTAGCAACGTCCCTGCGAGCCAGCATGGCAGGTAGCAAATTCAGGGTGAACGGCACTTTCTATTATTGTCCAGGCATCCCCGGCTCTCAAGTACACCCTCTATCTTTAGTTTGAGAGAACAGTCAAGCTATCTAAAGACTTTCATTGAGAGGAAGGCTAGTCTAAGGTAACAATATATTCTTTTTTCGGTTGGGCAAGAAGGCTTTTGACATTGAACCCATCAATATCACTTGAGATTAAATTTTAGCAGCGCCCACTTAGAAGTAATGCACTTTTCGTCCCATGTTTGGCTTAGTAGACACTAGACAGATGCACAAAAATACATGCATATCCTACTAACAACAGTCAGAGCCTGTACCACGTGGTGCTGTAAAATAGGGACCTGCTAAACTAGTCTCCCAGTCATGATGCAGCCACACGAAGCCGGCAGTTGGGGAGTGGCCTACAGGGAACCTGGGAGATTCCTCAGTGGAGCTCTGAGCCATGGGCTTCTTTTGAGTGGGTCCTCTGTATATTGTTACTATAGGGATACTTAGGTTTCGATTTGTTTCTCTGAAATAAGAGACTGATAGTGCTGAATGCTCCTTCCAAATTTGCAAGCGCTGGTACTGTTTGTTTGTTTGTTTGTGTGTTTTATTTACTTATATAGTGCAGCTAACCCAAGGGTATCTGGGTGCCTTACTTAAGGAACAACATGGTTACAGAATACATACAGATAGGAAATACAAAAGTGAGCATGATAAGTTACAACAGGCGGTCAACAAGAATTACAATATATACAAAGGTAATATACAGGAATGTGCATCTACAATGATGACATAGGTGATATACAGGCATATACATGAGAGCTGCGGGGTGATAGAAGAGCCAGGTGGTAATTAGTTTGCTAGTGAGAGTAGCCAGGATTTTACTTTGTATCGGAAGGAGAGGAACATAGTGTATAATCTGAGAGCCGGAGGTAGCTTGTTTCATGCCTTGGCTGCAAGCACAGGGAAGCTGGACTCTCCTGCTTTGGACAACCTGAATTTGTGAATGTAGAGGCAGTGTGAATAAGTGGCTCTGGTCTGTCTGGAGGTTTTGTTCCTGGAGAATTTGTCAGTTGGATACTTAGGGGCAGAATTGTTTAGGCACTTATGGGTAATCATGAGTGTTCTGAACGTGATTCTGTCGTGGATAGAGAGCAGTTCGTGTTACGTTAGATTTGTTAAATATGATGGGACTGTGAAATGTTCACAGCAGTTCGGAGGGCATTGTTTTGCAGTACTTGAAGCTTATGCAGGTTTCTCTGACTAGTGCCGAGATACAGGGTGTTGCAATAGTCCAATTTGGACAATATTAGGGCTCTTGCAAGAGTGATGCAGCTGCTAGTGGTCAAAAAGGGTCTGCAGGCATTTATTAGTTTTGCTGTGTAGGCTGATGTGGATGAGGTGGAGTTAACTTGTCTTTGTAGGGTTAAAGTTGAGTCAAGATAAAAGCCTATGGTTTTGGCTTCATTGTCCTCTTTGATGCGATGGCCATCAATGTTGAAGGAGACGTAATTGGGACCAAGTTTTGTAAGTCTCAATTTAGATCCAATTAGTAGTAACTCAGTTTTGTCGTCGTTGAGACATAATCCTTGCATGGCCATCCAGGACTCAATTTTGCTGTAGATATTATTTTGGGGGGTGGAATCTGTTTGATAGTCGTTTGAGAGTGTGATGAGAATGTGGATATCATCAGCGTAGTTAGTATATGATACACCAAGATTTTCTAGGAGGTCAAATAAGAGCTTTGTGAATATGGTGTATAGGGTGGGGAAGATGCAGGAGCAGTGTGGGACTCTGCAAGAAATGGGGGCCGGGTTGGCTAAGGCAGTAGGGGAGAAGACCCTCATGGATCTGTCTGAGAGGAAGGAGTTGAGCCAAGCTGCCGCTTTGTTGGAGAAGGCAGCTGCTGTTGTTAGGTGGTTGGTTAGGATCTTGTGATCGACTAGATCGAACGCTGCCGACAAGTCCAGTAGGAGGAGAAGGGTGGGTTTTCCATTGTCTCTAGCATCATCCATTTGGATTTTCAAATCCAATAGGGCTGTTTCTGTCGCATGTGTGGGGCGGAATTCGGATTGTCTGAGGCTTTGAAGGTTGTTAGTTATGATGGTTCTAAATTTGGACATAGGCTGCCTTATCCAATATTTTTAAGAGAAAAGGCACTGTGGTAATAGGCCGGTTATTAGTGGGAATGTTAGGATCAAGGTTGGGCTTTTTGAGCAAGGGCATGACCCAGGCATCCTTGAGGCTTTTGGGCACAGAACAGGAGGCGAAGGAAGCATTTATGAAGGAGGTGATGAAGGGGGATCATTCTTTAGCTCCTTCTTTTATGATTAAAGCTGGGCAAATGTCTCCTTGACATATGGATGGCTTGAGAATTTTAATGATGGACTCTACTTCTGAAGTAGTGACCGGGGAGAATTCAAAGGCTTTGGTTTGTGTGGCGGCAGGGATTGTTGGGTGTTGGGCTTTGGCAGTGAGCTATTTGGATTGCCGAGTTTGTTGGTAGCCAGTAGGCTGGATTTTTTGTCTTTCATTTTGGCTTGCAGTAAAGCAATTTTGTTTAGGAGGGCCTTTTGGATATTTTCGCACCAGCAAGCATATTTTATGCAAGTGTCTGGTGTGGCTATGGGTTTTCCAATTCTTTGAGGATTGTGATACTGGCATGATATTAACCCCACAAGGGCGAGCAAAGGGAAGTGGGAGACATCTATAATGCGTGGTCCCCTTAAGAACACCCTATCAATGCATACTTGCAAGGAAGGGAGTTATCTGGCATTGGTCCTGACTTATTGATGTAGGCTAACCCTATTGGATACCTAAGAGACAAACTGATGGAGTTCCTGGATGGAGGTTTCTATGACATGGGGAAGCAGTAGTTTATAGTTTATAATTTCTAAAGCTTTCAAACGAAATTGGGATTGTAATATAACCATGGAATAAAGTTGTATTGCTCAAAGCAGTTATTAATATTCAATGATTTGGGTATTTGTTGCGCAGCTAGTTTATGTTGTGTTAGTATGAATACAATATGAACAAAAAAGCAACATGTCATCCAATGGTGTCTTCTCAAACATCATAATACATAATACTCAAAAAGACTTTTTATTACCACACAAAAATACATATAAAGAAATCTCACTTTTTGTAAAACATTCGATACATTCACATATATAATTATAGATTTTAGAAGTGTCCAAACATCCAAATCACTAATGTAAAAGGAGATCCTCCAATGTAAAACATAGACCGTTCCACTGATGGTAGGTACAACTGTCTAGAATGGACTCAAGATCAGGAGTACACTTGAGCTATGAATCTCAATTCACACAAACGTAATAATGTTCAAGTTTTAACCCAACATGTTTCTGTCACATCCCATACATTTTAGATATTCTTCAAGGCTGATAAGACATAATTATCTCTCAAATTTATTAGTAACACTTCTAATGGGAACCAATGATGTGAAGTACAATTCTTCATTTTTTTCTTTTCCAAATCTCTGGACACATGTAGATCACAATATCTCAACCAGGACCGCATCAACCTGGAACTTCTTTCTAAAAAACAAACCCAATCACACACACAATTACAAATAAGCACCATTATGAACCCCAAGGATCATATTTCAATTTAACCACAATGAATGTGTCAATTTATGTCACACCTAAATTCAAAACCCTACATGTAATTCCTTGAGAAATGATTAGTGGTCACAAAATCATGATTATATTCACACTCTAAATGTGTTTACTTCAACAACATCTAAGGTTCCTATAGTCGTATCTCTGACTACAATTAAAGCACTGAACATATAAACTAAATGTTCAGCTATACTCTCATCTGTTGAACAATTAATAGAGTGAATACACAAGGTGCAAATTCCTTGCACCCACCACAGTGACACCCAACAAAGTGTGCACTTAAGCTGTATCTTTGTGCACTCTTACCATCTCCAAACAAGACCAAAGTGTGTTGCCTAACACCACGAAAGAGCCTAAAAATGTGTTCATAGATGCACTTCTCACCTCAGGGTGTCGTAACGCTCAGCTTGCATCGAACACTGTCCCAATCAAAAGGACGCAACCTTACTGCTGTTACTTTAGCCTAAAAAAGGATTTGAAAAAACCAATCTATCAATGTAACTTCAACATACCATGTTTTCCACTACTCCATCATGCTGCATAGCACACCCATACATGTAAATCCCAACCAGCTCCACAATAATCTGTTGTGCAGCAGCCCGTTCCGACTCTTTTTTTATTTAAGCCTGTTTCCACCACTTGCCTCTCGCGTGATCTTCACTTTACTGCTACTAGGCGGGTCGCATGATATGTACACCGCACGTTCACCTGTGAGAGATTTAAAGGCATATGCACCCCTTCATCTTACGTGCAATGCTCGCTCTTTCCTTGAATGGTCATCACTATGGCCACCTGAGCTTAAACAACCTATGTTTATGGACGCCTTAACCCAGTACAACTCAATCCAAAGCCATAACACAGCAACAAAAGGGGCACCCAATACCCACCAGATAATTTTATCAAGTACAAGAACAATTAAATATACATGGACACGTGTTCCAATAACACTTCATACAAATGGGTGTTCATTAAAACAATACTGCCTCATACTGGTACTAGATGCCATATACTCACTAGCTCGGACAGAAGCCACATGCATAATACAATTCCTGTACCTATAATAATGGGAGAATATTGTTAAACAAATCACACAAGTCATCCAAGCATGTTGCCACTCAATATTCTCATTAAGTCCTGTAAAATGACTATTAGTCATATCAATCATTTCTTTGTGCTGCTTGTAGCAACCTCTTATTAATGACATTTCAGCAGAACTCCTTCTGGAGTTCTATCTGTCACCTAATGATAAGGACATACCGGAAGACAACATTCTGAATTAAAAATGGTCACATCCAGAAATGTAACTTCAATGGGACTTCAATGGAACTCATTGAGTAACTAAACTTCAGGTATCTATTCTGTTGTCTAAGCCAGTTTAACCAGTTTAGCCAGTTAAGCCAGTTAAGCCAGTTTACAAAGTCCAACGCCAATTCCTCTGTACCAGACCAAACAATCAAAATGACATCAATAGAGCAGAACTCCTTCTGCAGCAAGAATTTTGTTAATCCCTGAGACCGCCAAATAGTTTCAAGTGTGTCCTTTGTTGGAAACCTTATCAAAATGTGCAGATGTTTCTTTACATCCCTTTATACTAAAAATTGACTTGTTGGTATTAGATAGGAGTAGTGTCATCAACAAAATAGAGGGCAGACCTTTTGATCCTTCTAGTCAGATCCTAATTAGCTTGTATATTGAATCATTGTATACTCGTATACCCCAACAGGCTATATTGGAAGTGATCAGTGATGTCCTGGAGGGCAGAGTTGATGAAGATCCAGTGACCAACGGATTCACCATGTGCTGCGTGGAAATGGCCCTCACCAAAAACGTTTTCAAATTCCAAGCCCAATTCTTTCAACAGACAGAAGGGACAGCCATGGGGGCTGTCATGGTTAATAACATAGCCAATTTAAATGTCAACACATTTGAAAAACTCATTATATACAGTAATGCCAACCCCAATAAGAACAACATAGACTCTTGGCTACTCCATAGTGATGACATTGTGGTTATTTGGTCAGGTATATAGGAATTGGTGTTGGAATTTGTAAACTGGCTTAACCAACAGAAGAGATACCTGAAGTTTAGTTACTCGATGAGTCCCATTGAAGTCAATTTTCTGCACGTGACCATTTTTAGTTCAGAAGATTGTCTACTGCTACCTCCTTATCATATACTCCCTCCACCAGTATCGAAGTCATCATGCCAAACATATCAAGAACAATTTACCATTGGGCAATTCTTGCGTCTTAGATGCAATAGTAGCAGTAGACTGCATTTCCAGAGTGAAGCTATCCATTTGAGCAATAAATTGCAAAAAAGGGGGTATCCTAACGAACTAGTTAAAGAGTCCATGAAACAAGCATCAAACAATAACCGTGAAGCACTACTAGAGGAGAGCCAAAAAAACAAGGACGTTTCCAATAAATTGGTGTTTGTTAACACATATACGAATATGTTGTATAAGATAAAATCTTTTATCAACAGGAATTTGGGGATATTTTTGATAATACACTGCCTCAACCCCTGCTTGCATATAAGAAAAGTATGAATATTAGGAATCTTGTGATTCACAACAACATCAATTTTGGACTTAATAAACTCTGCAGTATTACAGATTTATGGGGCTTGAGACTTGTTGTAGGACATCATAGATGTGGAAATTGATCAGTGTGTGATCTCGCCAGCACTACACTTTCTGTGGATTTAGGCATTTCTAAATTATGGATGTTAAAGGACTTTACAAATTGTAACACGGCTAATGTGGGTTACGCGATCAAATGTCCATGTGAGATGTTGTACGTGGGCAAGACTAATCAAAAATGTAGAACACGTTTCATTGAACACAGGAGCTTGCCCAAAAATCACATCGAGACTCTCCTCTAGTTAAACATTTCATGGACAAAGGCCATACTTTCATGGAATTCCAGTGGATGGAGTTATTGAAAGTGAAAGGTCCTAAGCAATTAGTCACTAATAACAGGTTGCTACAAGCAGAACAAAACATGATTTATATGACCAATAGTCACGTTACAGGCCTTAATGAGAATATTAAGTGGCAACATGCTTAGATAACATGTGTGATTTGTTTTCTTTTTAAATCACTTTCTAGGCTAAAGTAACCGCAGTAAGGTTGGGTCCTTTTGATTGGGAGAGTGATTTTGTTGAGTGAACATTTTGCTCCGGAATATCAAGTGTTCAATGCAAGGTTAACATTGCAACACCCTGGGGTGAGAAGTACGTCTATAAACACATTTGGGCTCTCTTGTGGTGTTATTCAACACACTTTGGTCTTGGTTGGAGATGGTAAGAGTGCACAAAGCTACAGTTTAATTGCACACTTTGTTGGGTGTCGCGAGGGTGAGTGCGAGGTAGTTGACACCTTGTTTAATCACTCTATTAATGGTTCTAGAGATGAGAGTACAGCTGAACATTTAGTTTAGATGTTCTGTGCTTTAGTTTTAGAGACAGATACAACTGAGGGAACATTAGATGTAGTTGAAGTAGACATATTGAGAATGGGAACATAATCATGATGTGGTGACCATCCGTCATTTTTTAAGGAATTAGAGGTATGGTTTTGAATTTAGGTGTGACATAAATTGACACATTCATGGTGGTAAAATGAAAATATGATCCTTGGCGTTCATGGTGGTGCTTATGTGTAATTGTGTGTCAATGGGTTTGTTTTTAGAAAGAAGTTCTGGGTTGATGCAGTCCTGATTGAGATACTGTGGTCTACATGTCGCCAGAGATTTGGCAAATAAAAAAATGAAGAATTGTACTTCACATCATTGGTTTCCCATTAGAGGTGTAGGAGATATCATTATGTGTTTATACTCCTGAAGAATTTCTACCTTTTATTGGATATGATAGAAACATGTTGGGTGAAAACTTGAATATGATCACGTTTGTTTGAATAGAGACTCATAGCTCAAGTGTACTCTCCTGATCTTGAGTCCATTCTAGAGAGTTGTACATACCATCAGTGGAACGATCTATGTTTTAGATTGGAGGATCTCCTTTTACATTGATGATTTGGATGTTTGGACACTTCTAAAAATGTATAATTATTTATGTGAATGTAAAGAATGTTTTATGGAATTGTGAGATTTCTGTACACATATTTGTGTATGGTAATAAAAAGTATTTTTGAGTATTGTGTATGATGATGTTTGAGAAGGCACCATTGGATGACTTATTTCTGTTTTGTTTATATTGTATAATTACCCTGAAAGTAGGCATTGTCTGCACACCTTTTCATATTTGTGGTTTCCTGATAGAATTAAACAGTGTAAGTATGAATGCAAGATACACCACCTAAATAAAGCATGAAAACATTGTGTAAGCATGTTTGCAAGATCCGTCGCCTAGATAATATATGAAAACATTGCTTAGACCAACCTTGCTAACTGATGCTATATACCACATTGCTTAGGTGGCAAATCCTTGATAATTGTGATAATTGATGCTACATACCACATGACTAAGACAACCTCTAGAGGCAATACAAGTCATTCACAAGAAAGGCTACATGAACTACCTTGTTAGTTATGATAAACATATACTAACACATGCTACACTGTCCACCCCATCCCATAATCTTTGGGTATGGTAAGGAAAGTCATTACTTATAAAGAAATGCGTAAAATTCATAGGGCCTCATTACGACCCAGGCGGTAAGTTACCGCCTGGGCCGTGACTTTACCACCATGGCGTAAACTACGTTTACGCCATGGTGGTTGGCGGACTTACCGCCCCATTCCGACCTTGGCGGGGCGGTAAGTCCCCAATCCGCATTTACCCTTCCCCATTCCCATTTTTGCCCCATAGGGCATAATGGGAGTGGGGAAGGCGTTAATTACGCCACCGTAAATTACGGTGGCGTAATTAACTCCATGGTCCCTTAGCGCCATGGATTTTAACACCTGCTAAAAGCCTGCTAAAAGCAGGTGTTAAAAGCTCCATGGCGCTAAGGGACCTCGTAATCAGGTGGTAAGGGTCGGCGCTGTTTACGCTGCCGTAAACCCCTTACCGCCTGGGTCGTAATGAGGCCCATAGTGTTGATTTCTTGGGCAAATATAAAGTATGTTTCCAGCTTGTTGAAAGTGCAGTGTAGTGCAGTGAAGTATTAGCTCAGTGTCTTCTACTAGGGTTAAAGTATGTTAGTGTGACAGTGATGGATCTACATGCTGGATGGGGGTCTTTCAGCTGGCTGCAGAAAGTACTGATTGTTCTTTTGAGGGGGAATGTGTGGGGCAGCAGCACAGGCAGATAAATATAAACACACAATGATGCATGAAGGTACAGATGAGATATCTGTAGCCTATTCCGTTTGTTGTCGAGAGAACATGAGCTACGCATGAGCAGAGATTTGCCGAAAAGAAAACTGAATGCAACTGTGTGGTTCTGTATAACGGCCCTCCTGATGTGGGATGAGATTGTTTTAAGAAAGTGAGGAAGGGTCTGTAAGGTACTTGATTTGGATTGATAAAAGACAAGGCTTTGCCGAAATGGGTAGATTCTTGATTAATGATAATGATGTGTTATTTATATAGAGCCTTATTCCAAAGCGCATTACAGAGCACATATTTACATACAATATCACCCAACCGAAATTGGTACTCATTTATCAACCTCGGAAGGATGAAAGGCTGAGTTGGCCTTGCTGGGATTTGAACCTGCATCCTGCAGGTCATGCTTAGATCGCAGCAGCGAGCGCTGAACCCGCTGAGCTATCTTACCGGCATACAAACTCCTTCTTGTTGCTCCCTGTATGCAGAAGGCTGGCAACCTTCTGACTACGGGGAGAATCCTTGCACTACCTTGAACAGCCAAAATGTAGGTAGTTGGAATGGGGCAACACACCCTTTGGGTAAGGAGCCCGAAGATACCAAGGGTAAATGTGGGGTCCCTGCATATCTGACTCATAGATGCATGACTTAAAACATGTTTCTCTGCTATGACAATGACTGGAGTTTGCATTAAGAAGACTTCTAACCCCCCTCCACAACCACCCAAACCCTCACATTGCATAACTTTCAGTCATCATTCACATTCACTCAGGGAGTGGATATTACAGATGGCCTCACAAATTCTTAACAATCCCATTAGACCTGCAGGGCAAGTTCCTTAGTTTACACACTAGACCTAAGAGAAATGCCCTCGCCCCATTGTGTCAGATGACAACATGTTTAACAGTGCTTTCTGTAAAATGGTGCATGTCAAAATAAACACACTTCATATTTGGTGCAATTCTGCCACCCAAATGTCAGCCATGCACATTGAAACACTTATGGCAAATAAAAGTTTCAAACATCCCCATACTCTCCAGCGAATCGAGTACCATGCAAGTGGTACTCGCCATTCATAAAATCTCCTCACCACTGCGAGTGGGCTAGTAGATTTTACAAGTCCTGTACAGAGTAATTTAATTGTTACTGAAACTCATCATCCTCATTCTCTATTATCATCTATTACAACCAAGGGCAGAGTTTACCATAGAAAGGGCCTCTGTGATGTAACATTGAAGGTCAGGATCAGGACTAGCAGTCATGTAGAATCTCTATTCTCACCCATTGAACTAGAAATGCCTATGAATGCTCTTTCTGCATAAACCAATTATTTGAATGGCACTAAAGCAACCAATCCAACTCCCCTCTGCACTCTTTCTCCTTTAGCACCTTGAAGTAGCCTCTGGGCACTAATAAGCGCTAGATCAGCAAGCCAAGATTGCTGTTGCATGGTCACCCTTTCATTTTTCTTTATCATCACAACCCTTTGAAGTTAAGAATTTCATATAATGTTTCCAGTATACTCTTAATAAATAGATGTTATATGCCAGGTTTTGTTATGTTTAACCACTTTTTAACACCTAAATAAGAACAAATGTGTTTTTAAAAATACCATCTGGACTAGAGCCCCTACTTAAAACTGCTGTGTTTTCTCCCAACATTCATTTTCATAGTGTAATATGGGGCCTTCTTGAACAGAAATGTCCAATTCCTAGTGAAGCCTTGAAAGTGGAGGGACGGTCGGTTTGAGGGACAAACAGCAAAATACTAGACTCATGACTTGTGATATGGCTGAACCAGGGACTGGGAACATGTATGCAACTCGTCATCTTTCAAATAACTCATTTTTGAGAAAAAAATTAAGAGGAAAGGTTTCAGTGACAGCTGAAATTCACTTAGTAGCACAAGGACCCCCCCCCCCCATCTGTCTCCTGCAAGTATGGGCCAGAAACTGCAAATCCCTATCTGTCCAAAAGCCTGTACAGTGCCCACAATCTGCATCATTCCCACCCCATCTGTGGTCATCAGAATTTGTGACTTTTTTTTAACACCTTTGAGGCAGATTGAAGGTTCATAAGTATAACGGACCCGAACCAGTGCTCAAACTCAAGTGTGTAGTATATTAAGTCAAAGGTGGAGGTGGCTAGCCCATCAGTTCGGACTTTCAAGCCTACATTTTTGCATATAGGCCAGTTGAAACCTGCCCACTCCTACCAAGACACTGTGTGAACCATCTGTGCAGATCTCCTTTTATTAGGTGGACAGAAGATATCTAATGTCTTCTGTTATTTAAGGGCTCTGAGACCTATGGGTGTGTAGCGCTATATAAGAAATACATTATTTTTCTTATTATTATTATAAAAATGAGTACCCGGTGCGTAGTAATGAAAATTAAATAAATGCTCTGATTGGTGCGTATACGAGCCTAACCTGAAGGTAATCCCAGCAACTTTGTTGCGTGTTCCTCGAGCCAGTTCCCAGGATGCAGAGGCATCATTCTTCAAGCTGCAATGGAAAGGGAGAAGGGACTACATGTAGTCCCTTCTCAATATTCCATGGCAGCCATTTTTTTGTTCACTTTTTTTCAATTTGCTTTAATGGCCACCATGGAAAGGGGGAAGGGACTACGTGTAGTCCCTTCTCCATGGCGTCCATTTTCTTTGTTTACTATGGCAGCCACAGAAAGGGAGAGCAGGCATTTTTTGTTTTTCTGCTGCGAAAAGCAACATTCATTAAATTTGTAACTAATGTCCCCGGGGGCATCACCTGACGCAGTAATGCCCCCACGGCTCAGGGCTTATTGGCTAAGTGTGGCATGTCGGATCAACACTGAACAATCAAGACATCTGGTCTCTGTCTTGCCTTGCAGATGCTGCACCATAGGTCAATTTCGATTTTCCACTTTCTAATCTGTGTCCAATAAATATAATAGAGCATTCCAATAGAGTGAATTTCTGGCAGTCCAGTCAGCGTGGGGTTAACAAGAGCCTTCATGCTCTTCCTGTTTGCAGAATCCTGCTCTGCATTAAGTGCTTGGCAGGACTCTGGGCCAGAGGCTACTAAATCTCCCTGATTTATGCGATTTGCATTGATCCGAGGGACCAACACATTGAAGAGACACAAAGGCATGACGTACGTTCATTGATCCCTTCCCACCACCGGCATTACTCTCCAAAAGTAGACAATGGCACCCAGAGAATAAATCATTGCGTGACGGAGAGCGAATGACTGGATACAGGATGACTAAAAAAAGAAAATCTCTCATCTGAAGTAGGCAAAATCTTCAGACTGTAGCAAAGGTAGCAAAAATACACAGAATCTGTGGGGCAAAGAAGGCTTACTGTTTGGATCTAGGCGTCAACTCACACTACTCAAAATGATGCACTGCTTCCCAGTCTTGTAATTTTATACTCTAGGATTCCATTTCTAGATCAACCTTGGTTCGTCAATATTCGTAAAACATATTTTAGTTGCTATGTTATGCCAGAGAATCCACTGATACATTCCTGATATATTCCTGGTCGGGGAGGGGGGGGGGCGGGTGTTATGGGTGGGTGGGGTGTGTGTGTGTTTGTGCGAGTGTGTGTGTGATGGAGCTCTGTGAATACCTTCTTGCCTTGAAATACATGTCTCATCTGAGGTTGAAGTTTTTAGCAAATTATTTAATTTTTTATTTATAATCTTTGATCTGATCCTTTCCTTTTTGGCACTCTCTGACGACCAGCTTTGGTTTTGCACACCTTTTTTCAACACTGGGTCTCCTGTTCCTTTTACAATTGATCTATCCACTTTATTTTTCTTTGTGGGTGACTACAGTATACTTTAATACTGTAGACGCATATTTACAAATATCAGGTACAGTATGATTAGCATTGAAATTTACAAGCAAGGTTTATATAATTTGAAATGTTTATGCAACATACTCACTCAAAGCAAAAATTATCAGTAAAACAATATTTAACTTGTTATGAATAATTGATATTGGTCTGTGTGTTTCTTCTGCCATCTAAACACTTTGATTTTATTGAATCATTGATTAAATTACTGGTTGAAATAGCTAGGTTATGAATCTCTAACCAGTTTGGTATCAACATGAGGCAGCAGTCTTTCTTTTTGGTTTAAGTATTAGTAATGCTCACTCTGCTGCCTGTCCACCAGGGCACCCGAACCTTTCCTGCTTTGCTTGCTACAAGTGTCAACAGAACTTTGCCAGCACACACTCAGAGCCATATGGTACCCAGTCCATCTCAAAGAACCTCCTTCTCCACAAACTATTACCTTAACCCGAGTGGCTGGTGTGGACTGCCTGGTTATTTACAGTTTTGATAGGTTTGTATTAAGCAATAATACTCTAGTTCAAGGGCTGTTCCGTCTGGTAATGGGTGGACCTCAAGTTGCGTGAGAGCATTTTATGAGGGTCCCTGGGTCATTACCACATGGTACAGCCCTTTAAACCATGCATTATTGCTACTAGCAACCGGGGACAACCTCCAGGGTGCTACCAGATCTTTTGCTTTTAGTGAATTTTTGTGGTGCGAGCCACAAATTTGCCAAAACCATTGTTACACATAAGAGAGAGAGGGAAATGGGGTTCTGAACTGATAATAGCTGGTTGTCATAGCAACCAGCAATGCCACAGAATGAAATGGCCAAGTCACTAAAATAATATTTTTCCAAACTCCTCCGTCATACTAACCAATGATAAGCTCCCTAACAAGATTTGCTCCAATCGGCTGGGCTTTCCATTTTCCGAGAAGTGATTTGGCGTGTTGGACTATTTTGGGCTCGTTTCTGTACATTTGGGCTATTATTGGGCTACTTTCAGCTGCAACCTTTTTTTTTATTCCCCTTGCAGCTGCCTATCAACACCCCGTGCCTACTTTCTCTGCCCCCACCAGCCCTCTACTCTCACTCACCCCACACCCAGTCTCTACCCCCAGTGACCCCAACCCCATTACATGTGCTGGTTGGGCTTATATTGGGCTGCAGTTGTCAAGTGATCCTGACGCTGCTTTGTTGTTCATGTTTCCTGCCCCCAACTGCCACCAGTCATCCACCCCACACCCCACTTTCTCCACCCCTACCCAGTCAGCCACCCCACCCCAACTCTCTCTACCCCCACCCACTCTACCCCCACTCTACCTTCACCCACCCACCCCACTCTCTACCCACCATACCCCTACTCTCTGAACCCCACTCCCTAGCCTCCTACCCCCACTCTCTCTACTGCCACCCCCACACCATATACCCACTCTCTTGGGCCACCCCCCACCCTACACCCACACTTTCTACCCCCAACCACCCAACCCTCACTCTCTCTACCCCCACCAAACCACCAAACCCCCACTCTCTCTACCTCCACCCACTCACCCTGCCGCCACTCTCACTGACACACCCACCCACCCTACCACCACCCTCTGTACCCCCACCCTACCACACCCACTCTCTCTGCCCCACCACCATATGCCCAATCTCTCTACCCCACACAACCACCTTAACCCTACTCTCTCTACCCCACTCTCTCTTCCCCATCCACCCAACCCCGAATCTCTCTCTACCCCACCCACCCTACCCCCACTCTCTTCCTCATCCACCTACCCTACCTCCACTTTATCTACCCACCCACCCTACCCCCACTCTCTCTACCCTCACCCACCCACACCCACTCTCTCTACCCCCTACCCACCATATGCCCAATATCTCTACCCCCACCTAACCACCCTAACCCCACTCTCTCTGCCCCCACTCTCTCTGCCTCTTCCACCTACCATACCTCCACTCTCTCTACCCACCCACCCTACCCCCACTCTCTCTACCCCCACCCACCCGAACCCACTCTCTCTACCCCGCCTACCCCACTACCTCTACCCACAATCACCCACCCTACACCCACTCTTTCTACCACCACCCTCCCACCCTATGCCCACTCTTTCTGACCACACCACCCTATGCACACACTTTGTAACCCCACCCAACCACCTTAACACCACTCTCTCTACCCTCAACTCCAGCTCTACCCCCACCAAACCACCCAACTCCCACTCTCTCTTCCTACAACCACCCACCCTACCAACACTCACTCTAACCAAACCACCCACCCTACCCCTACTCTCTCTACCCCAACCATCCACCCTACCCCCACACTCTCGATCCCCACCCACACCACACCCACTCACTCTGCCTCCCACCCACCCTATGCCGAATCTCTCTACCCCACCCAACCACCCTAACCCCACTCTCTTTACCCCCACTCTCTCTACCCCATCCAACCTACTCCCACTCTCTCTTTGACCACCACCCTACCCGCACTCTATCTAACCCCACTCTCTATACCCCACCCTGTTAAGGGAATTCAATTCAGCACTCCAACTAAGTCAATGCCAAGTCTGGGATGCCCAAGGGAAGCCCTTATTTATGTATTTTTATGACAAGTTCATGGCTCTGGATGATAACCCTTGTATAACGTCCCTCTCTTTGAATCCCCCTGACCTCACTGAGCCAAGAAGTAGGTTTGTTTTTTAAATTAAAGGATTTATTGAAAAATTAAACAAGATATATATCACACTTTTATAAATAAATTAATATTTGATAGCACACTTATGAATATGACAGTGATCAACAATGGATAATATTACACTAGCACACTTTTGTAATCACTTAGGAGTTGGTATCGAAAGGATAAGGTGGCTGAGAATGCTTTATGGTTTCAAGGAAAAACAATGATGGAAAGTATGCAGCACAGGGATAAACTGATATGGTTTCAACAAGAGATAATGTAATCACTTTTCCCCTTGTGGCAATTCACTCCCCCCCCCCTATGTAATGTAAAGAGATGGAAGGCGAGCACACAGTTTTCAGGAATACAATCAAAATGCAATTCAGTGTTCAATTCCCCCCAGCAACCCTAGAACAACCGGTATGCTTTTAAACACAGGCAAAAATACTTTTCATGGGATTTGCAACGGAGTGGAAATATGCTAAAAATGATTTTAATTCCCTATAGGCGATTCAGGGTAGGTGACAGCTACTTTGAATTAGTTCAGGTCAACTCTATCCGTGATTCATGAGGGATTGTTAGGTTGAAAACGGATTTCAGCAATGCAAAGCAAAAGACAGCGATTTTTTTTACAAGTGATGAAATTCAGCTGGTTGCAATTCGCGGCACTTTTTCCGAATGCGTCGAGCGCGATTACGGAAAAACTATAAGGAGCAGAAAGTCGGTTTAGGGCTTGTTGGAAAGCTGAGGATCCTAGCTTTCAAATGAAAGTTAAATCTTATTCCAAGCACACGCGGTTCAAACGGACGATTTCGTGGAGGTAGATTTTCAGAAATTAAATAATGATTCAGAATGGCAAATGACACTTTCACAGCCTTAAAATCAGAGAATGGACACACAATTTCTATGATGCAGTTCTGGATAGGTTAAAATGGTTTGAATCAGATTATTTTAGACTAAGAGATTGGTTCTGGCACAGTTTTCAGGATACTCACTCCTAGTCTTGGAAGGAATGGGCCTCCGTCACAGATCTGGTCAACAGGTTTAGCTGCGGTTCTCTCGTCACAGACGGTCTCTGGTACCGGTTCTGCTCACAGCGATCTGGGTCAGCTCTGCTCTGCTGGTCTGGATCTCTGGTTCTGGCAAAAGTTCTTGGCACTGCAGAGCGGTCGGTCTGGATACAGCACTGCTTTCTGGGTTCTGGCATAGGGTTCTAGCCAGAATCAAACAAACAGCACAGCCCGGCTGTTGAAAAGTCAGGTTGCAGAAGATTTTGAGGCCTGCTGAAAAGGATTCAGCTTGTAGTTCAGGCCCCTCTGCTTTAAAGTTCTGGAGTCTAAGTTCTGGATGGTCTTTCTTGATATTGTCTGGTCCGGCAGAGTGCTTTGCAAGAAATCAGTTTGAAATGGAAAATGAATGTCTCTACCTGGGTCCCAGTGGCTCCTTTTATGTCTTTTAAAAGTGGGTGGGAAGGCTGACTTTCTATGCCCAACCCTCTAAGGATCCTGATAGGCTATCAAATTTTCTGTCCTCTGACTGGAGAACGGAGTAGTGAGTCAGGATGAGTCAGAGTGATGCTAATTTTATGGCTGGCTGAAGTCCCTCCCCTTTGCATTTACTTAGAAAAACGATTTTTCATAACCACACATGCTTCCCAGATACACAAGTTGTTGAAATTACATGTACACATTGCAGATGAATTAAGGTACATTCTTGCCCAACTCTGATCTTCCTAAGAGCTTGGGTTCAGAAATGACAACTTATTTTCATTTTTAGTGGGTTTTGCCATATTGGACTTTTACCCAAATTTACACAGAGTTACACCCTCTCTCTGGGCATATTACAGTAAATTACTATGTCTCTAGCATAAACACAGTGTCTACAATATTCATAATTCCTGGGGGTTTGCCTCAGAACATCACAGAGCGACCAGCTGAGTCTTGAACCGTGAGTAAAATTGTCATTTTAAGAATCTCAAAGTTGTACATTTCTGTCATCTGGTTACAATTAGTTATCAGTATTCTTATAAAACATATATTTGCCTTCAATTCAATTCACAAAAGTGTCTGGGTCCGCCCCCAGAAGCTTGGTGAGTCAGATGGTCACATGGCCTGTTTCCTGCCAAAGCACTGTTTACAGTTACACCTCAAATCAGCATGTTCTATTCAATTGAAAGAGTCTATTGTGTTGTGTCCTGCAGGCTGCAGGGAAGTCCCCTCCCTCCCAATCAACAGGGCCATGTGATATCCTGGGCTGTTGCTGGGAAGGGCAGGTGTGAATGTTTCCCATGGACAGGCAAGTCTTTTGAACTGTTAATTAAATAAGACCACCTTCTTATCAATGCACAGTTCTGCAAGACGGCTCTCCGGTCAGGATTTATAGAGCGCCAGCGCCGGTCAGTGGCGTGCAATGGTACTGCACCCATTTCTTTTTTTTGACAGCTGTTCTTAAATTTAAAAGGGGAATTTTGCTTGACAGTTATGGTCCTTGCTGACAATGTTTTGATGGGGATCCTTACAGTAGAGTGATGTGGAACACCCCACAAGAAGGTTGAATCTTTATAGTGGTCTTGTGAGCCATGATTTCAGCAAATTTTGACACCAATGAAACAGATTTTTTGAACAGCTCTGTGTGTAACCAAAGGATAAGTCTGGGAATTGTCACAATTGTCAAAAGTGGATGGTGTTTTTAACTGCACTTTTTCTGGTGGGCAGCATTGCTTTTTATGCTATCAGCAACGCACAGTGATGTTGTAGGGTTCGGATGCGTGGGTGAAAACATCCCACAAGCCCCACTTCTTGCGATGGCCATTCTGATCTTCCATCAATGGCGCTTCGCAAGACTGGGATGTTAGCATCATCTTCTTCTGATTCCAGAGATGACAAAGTTCAGCATATTTTCCTCCATCAGGTGGATCGATCGGTTCTCCTCGCCGATCCTGATGGGAGTTTTGGGCGGTACTCCGGGCCCCTCGGATCTCTGCTCCCGGTCCTCAGATCGTTCTCCTTGGCCAGTCTCCAGGTTTTCCCTCTTCTAGGATGACAAAGCAAAGCGGCAATACCTATTCGTAGACATTTCTCCCCCACTATTGATATAGTGGGGCAGCATATACATTTTATTAATCAAGAGACATTTGCATTCTTATTTTAAAAACAAGATATAATCAGGAGACATTTGCATTCTTGTTACTATATTTTTGATATGTGGAATATTTTAGGGTTGGAGTTTTTATTGATCTGGAGCGGCCCCCTCTGGGATTCCAGAGGATTCCTCCAGTTGTTAGAGTGTGCCTGGGATGGCAACACTTTCGCTGATTAATATGGACCCACTTGTCTTCCCCTTCCGCCAAACTGCCTTTGGGGATGCAGATCTTGTAGGCGACTGGGGAGATCTTGTCTGCAATTTCAAAAGGTCCCTTCCATGTAGGCAGAAATTTCTGCTGTTTGGCCTGGTTCCTTTGGAAATTGCATAGATAGACCCGGTCCCCTACATTGTATTCTTTCCTGGTAGTTTTCAAATCGTAATGGGTCTTCATGCTATCAGCTGATATTTCTAGATTCAGCTGAGCATAGGCAAAAGCATGTTGAAGGTACTTCCGTAAATTCTCCACATACTCATGAGTAGTGGAGGCATTGATCAATGTCTGCTCTTGGGTCCTGTAGAGCAAATGCTGGGGGAGCACCATCCTGCATCCAGTCATTAGCTCAAACGGTGACATTTTTGTTGCAGATGAAGGGGTAGATCTGATGGCCATTAGGAACAGAGGTAATCGGATATCCCAACTTGACCCATAAACTGCCACAAACGTTTTTAAGATGCTCACAATGGTTCTGTTGTATCTCTCCACTGCACCAAAAGAGGCTGGCCGGTAAGCAATATGTAGCTTCCTTTTAACCCCCAGTATCTCCCACATCTTAGTCATTACTTCGCTGGTAAAATGGCTACCTCTGTCTGACTCAATCCTTTGAGGTAGATCAAAATGCGAAAAGATGTGGTTGATCATCAGGGCAGCTGCTGTTTCTGCCTTGCAGTTTGGGGCCGGGAGACATTCCACCCATTTAGTAAATAAGCATGTCACTGTCAACATGTACTTATTTCCCCTAGAGGAGCGAATCACAGGGCCTATGAAGTTGACTTGCAAATCTGACCATGACAGTGTCATCACCCTCTTTTGGAGAGGCGCACGGTGTATGAGGGATGTTGGCTGAAATTGTGCACACACAAGACACCCCTTCAAGTATTGGTCGAGGTACTGCCCCATGTGTGGCCAGTATGCAACCTCTCTTAAGATCTCAAGTGTTGTATGAAACCCCCTATGACCGGCTTTGGCTGCATCATGGGCGTGACTTAACATCAGGCTTCGGAATGAGTTAGGGCCCACCCACTGATCATGGCCAGCTTGGGATTTCCTTACCAGCAAACCGTCTTGGATTCGGAACATTTTTAGACATTTCATCAACATTCTAAGGTCCTCTTTCCCAATGTAATCGGTATCCGTCAGGGGAAATTTCTCAGGGTCCTCAATGTGTTGGTAAAACTTACCAATTATTGGATCCCCCTTTTGAGCCGTAATCAAATCAGCATCTGGGGTCTCCTTACTCCATTGTGCAGTTGAAAGATCATTGTGAGCATTTGTCTGGGACCTAGCGATAGCAGTGACCTGGATTTCCCTCAACAGGGACTCAATCTCTATTAGATCCCCTTGGATAGCCCCGGTTTTGGCCAGCTGATCAGCTAAGTCATTTCCAGTTTTGTCTGGTCCCTCTACTTTGGAATGACCCTTGATCTTTTTCCAGTAGATGGTCATCCCATTCACGGTGACCAGATCATCAATGTTTTGAATTAACTTCCCATGTTTCAAGGGTTTGTTATTAGCACATAACATGCCTCTGGTTTTCCAATTAACCAGGTGCTCCACGAACCCGTTCCGTACACAATCTGAATCTGTGATTATGACCAGTTCGTGGAGTTGATGTTGGACAGCAGTGAGGATGGCTTGATACACAGCCATCAATTCTGCCACCTGACTGCTTCGGGGAGCAATTTTGTATCCAGCGGAGGGTTCTGGGGACTCATTCACCCATGCATGCACTACGCCGGCCACAAGTTCTTTTTCCCCATTGTTGTCAACATGGTAAGAGCATCCATCCACATAGACAGTAGGCATACCCTCACTCTTGTCTTCTTCAAAGACTTTGTGTGGGGAATTAAGGTATGCCTCCATGTTGTCCTTGATTTTTAGACTTTCGTCCTTGAGACAGTTTTCTCTGGCACAATCATGCAAGTCAGCCAGACCTTGCGCGAGGGGACTCTTCTTGTTTTGGCCATATCTGACCTCCACAGGAAAGCCTTGCATTGACAGAATCCAGGAAGTAATTCAGGAATTACTCACATTTCCGGCCCGGATTCTGTCATTTTGGAGATATTGCAGAGGCTGGTGTGGAGTCTCCACTATGATGTGTTCCCCCTGGATAAACGGGTGGTAATTCTTCAAATCCCACACCGTTGCAGGAGTGCCTTCTCACAATCGTTGAATTTTTCCTCCACAGAGGATAAAGTTTTACTCGCATAGGAGATTACTTTATTGACCTTGTCATGCTTTTGATATAATACTGCAATCAAGCATGTATTAGAGAACCCTGTCTCCAAGAAAAACTCCTTGTTTCTGGCAGGGTAATCTAGGCAGGGTGCTTGTGAGAGGCTTCTTTTGAGCTGTCTTACTGCCTCAGATTGTTCTGGACCCCATACCCCCCCCTTCAAGAGATGAATCAGGGGTCTGGTGATCTCTGCGTAGCCCTCAATGAACTTTCTGCTGTAATTAGTCAGTCCAAGGAGGCTCCTTAGTTCCTGCAGAGTTGTGGGGTCTTTCAGTTTCTGAAGTGCTTCCACTTTCTTTTCCTTGGGCCAGAGACCCTGAGGAGTAATCTCATGCCCCAAGAAATTAACACGGGTTCTACACCACTGTGCTTTCTGAAAGGAAAGTTTTGCTCAGGCGGCCCTCAACTGTGTCAGAACATAACGGATCTCCGCTATGTGTTCCTCCACAGATGAACTTTTGATGAGGACATCATCTACATAAGCCAGGTTACCCCTTGTACCCAGGTCGGGCATGGCCTTATGTAAGAAAATGTCGAATTCATTGCCGGAGTTGAGGTAAACGAAGGGAGTCCGGGTCCATGTGTACTGTTGGCCCCCAAAGGTAAAAGCCAGTTTGTATTGGTCCTCCCTACTGGCAGGCACGGTCCAGTATCCATTGGTCAGGTCTATTGCAGTGAATACCTGTGACCCCTGGATCTGGGCCAGCCCATGGTCAATGTAGGGAAGAGGCCATCGGGAAGTATGGACCCGTTTGTTGAGCTCCCTAAGGTCGGCACAGAGTCTCCCTTGGCTGTTTGGCTTCAATATTCCCAGCAACGGATTATTGAAGGTGCTGTGGACTGGACGGATTATTCCCCGGGACTCTAGGTTCTTAATTATTTCAGTAAGGGACTCCATTGATGCGAGAGGCAAGCAATATTGCTTCACAAACACTGGAGGCATGCCAGGGTCCGTGGGAATTTTTGTTGTGTGGATGTCGGTGCGACCACAGTCATATGAGTCTACCGCAAAGAGATCTTGGAAATCCAAGAAAACTTGTTTCAACTTTTGTTCCAGAGTCAAACAGGCATCAGCTAGGTTGACTCTCTCTTCCACCATCTGCCTGAAGCCTGGAAAGACTTCTGGTTTTGCTATCTCAGTGGCCTCCTCCAGCTGGGTGGAGAAGACCCTGGTCAGGGTGCTGATTTGGACTGGAGGCTTCAGGTGGGAAAGGCAGCCATCATGGACCTGGAAAATCACCTCATCCCTTCTGAAGTCACAAGTCACATATTCCTTACTATAAGGGTAGGAAGTTTACACCAGGAAGTTCCCCCCATGCCGGGTAAAGACCCTGTCAGGTGTTGGGTTGTTTTCACTGTCACTGTCAAAACAGTCCTTGGGGATTGGTCCTAACAGTTAATTTCCTAAATCAATGGAAAAATGTTGGTCATCAACCGCCATTCCAATATTGGTGCCTGCGGCTAGAGTAATACTCTTTAAGTCGCTGTTATCCACCTCTATTGGAATGGTGTCATGTTCTATGTTTACTAATGGTGTTGGGTTTACCCCAACCCTTGCTGTTGGAGAGAAGCATTTAGATGAATGTAAGCATCAGAGTTTTTCAATTTTTGTCCTCTTTTAACTTTCACTTCCAGGGAGAATTGTAGGGTCCTTTCTGGGATGGTGACTTCCTCTTTAATCTGAATTTCAACTGAATAAGGTAGAAATTGAGCTGACCTAAATGCTTTTTCTGGATCATCAAAGCCCATGGGATTATGCGCTAATCGGGACCAAGCTTTGAAGTTTATTAGGTCCAAACTAATGGCAAAACGATTGAGAATGTCGCTGCCTAAGTAAAAGGCGGCAGTGACGTCTCGCACGACCCAACAATTATGGACTATGCTCTTGTTGCCAATGGAGATTAAGAGCATACACCTGCTTGGCAGGAGATGTTTGGAATTGGGTGCGTCCAGGTCAATTTCCCATTTGTCTATCAGTTTGAATGTGGGAATGGCTGGATCTTTTGGGAGTTGGCGGAACAGGGCTTCGCTGATGAAGCTCTTACCGTTGTTCACACACACTCGGGTGAGAACAGAGTCCTTCCCATCATTTAACTGACCGGGGATGAACAACTGCTCTCCAATTTGCTGAATATCAGCCAGGCTCTGATCTGATTTCACATCTTTCTGGACTATCGGAGTGGGAATGTCTGATTGTGGATTAGTAAAGAATTTCAGAGTATTTCCTTCCAGTGTGGAATACCACCTTAAACTGGAAGGAAGGTTGATTTGTTGCAGAAATAGAGAGGACCCCCCATCACCGGTCTGTTGTCCTACTGCCATTACTGTCACATCTGGAATTTGGTTGTTCTGGAAGTGAAATTCTACTTGGTCAGATTTTTGTTCAACCATGTGGCATGTGCCGTTTAAACTAACATGGTTGACGCTCTGTTTTAATTTGATTGGTTGGCTAGTCTGGGTCCAGAGGACCTTGTTTACGCAATCTATTAGGGGTGACAACCTTCTCAGGAGGTCATTCCCTAGTAAACAAGGGGGGCCCTCTGGAGTCACTACTAAGACCGGGTGTTTCACCTTGTGTCGCCCAATTTTGATGTATAAATCTGCACTCCCCTCGATGGGAACTTCCTTCCCATCAAAGTTCTGAAGTTGTCCAGGAAGAGAGGTGAGAGGAATACGGTAATTCTCCCCCTTCCTGCATTTAGTTCATCAAAGGCCCTTTTGGACAGAAGGGTAGCTTGCAATCCAGTGTCCACCAGTGCCAAAATTGTACCCTGCCCCTGTACTTGTACCGGGTCATAGTATCTTCCCTCCTTCTCCTCAAGGTGGCACAGATAATGCACATTTTTGGACAAATGGTGGGCTAATTTTCTGGTTTTGGACATTGAGAGAGAAGAGATTTGGGCAGAGTTCGGCAGGGAGTTTTGGGAATCTGAAAGAAAAAGTTGGCAATTGGATATTGATGCGGTTTTAGGTTCCCCTGGTTCCGGTTCTGGGCTGCCCCCCCCTTTTTGGAGGCAGTCACCAGGATGGGTTTAAACCAGGGGTTTTCGGTATGGTTGGTTCTGGGATAGAATGATGGGCAGTGACAGCTCAATCCGCACATCTACCCAGTCTAAGGATGCGGTTTTGGGTTCCCCTGATTCTGGTTCTGGGCCTCCCCCCCTTTTTGGAAGCAGTCACCAGGATGGGTTTGAACCAGGGGTTTTCGGTATTGTTGGTTCTGGGATAGAATGATGGGCGACGACAGCTCAATCCCCACCTCTACCCAGTCTGAATTGGAATCCCTTGGGACCCATTTTTCCTTGGGAGGAGTTCCCCCATCTCTGGATCTGAGGATCCCTCTCCCTCAAATTCGAAGACCTGTACCTCCTCCACAAAATGGGTCTGTTTGGGTCTTTTGTTTCTCCTACCTCCTCTCTGCTCTTTGGGTGGCAGACTTTCAGGGGTAGGAGATTTTGTTTCCGGTTCCTGGGTTTCCAGGGGCTGTTTACAAGAGGGGAAGGAAGCTTCTTCCAAGGCTTTACACCCCCCTCCCCCTTCTGCCTCCTCCCTGGGAACCGGTGGGTTATCGGGGTGCTGCCCCCGTCATTGTTCTGGAACACCAGGCCCAGAGTTTGGGGCATTCTGCGGTGGCATGCTCATCTGAGGGTTCTGTTGAGCCCTCAGTATGTGACCCAGATCCCGTGCCATATTTTGGACCTGACGCTCTAACTGCGAAACCCGCTCAGGCTGATGCGGGATTCTGTTTTCTCCTCTGGGCTGATCCCGGGAAGGGTAGCTATCCCTTCTCTGGTAGTACCCCGGGTTGGGAAGATTTGGGTACCCCTCCACCCTTGGCCTCCCCTCTCCCGGATTAGGTTGCCTGGGCTCAGGGAATTGGGGAAAGAAAGATGGATGATTTTGGGGCTGGAATTTGGGTGGATACCTGGGAAAAAAGTTCTGCCCAGGGTTTGGTGAATTTCTGCCCTCCTGTGGGAAGTTAGGAGGGAAGTTCCCTGGGTTGGGTGATTGGTTGGGCCCCCCCCTTGGTCTGGAGGAGTCCACACATACCCCAGGATGGGTCGATTTCCCTTGTAGCGGGGACTTACATAGTCAGGGGAGCGAGGGACCCCATTTGTGGGACTACCTCCTTGACTCCCTGTCTGTGACTGGCCCGAGGGCCTTCTGGGCTGAGAACTATTCGGTGCAGGCAGGTTTTTAGGCCCCCCATCTCCAAATCTAAAATGGGGGAAACCTTTACCTCTGCCACCTTGGCAGCAGCAGGGGTGCTGGTCGGTTTGGGACTTTTCTGGGCGTTGTTTTTATTTTCTATGGGCTTCTGCACCTCATAGATCCGGGTGACCTGTTCAATGACCCAGTCTAGTGACCTTTTCTCATGAAAATCTCTCACTAGCTGGGTCATGATGTATTTGGGCAAGGCGTGGAAAAACGTATTTACAAACACTTTAATGTCCGTGCGCACCCTTCTGGTAGTCTGGGCAAAGGCACACTTCAATTCCTGCACAAATTCTTGTGGGGCCTCATCCTCCCCACATTGCAAATTGTAGGCTGCCTTGTGAGCCTCTTGGGGATTTCTGTGAACAGAAAAATGTTTCAAGATATCTGCCCTATATGTGGACCATCTTGAATGGTTTTGGTCCTCCAGCCCCGCAAAGAAACTGGAGTATTCTAGGGAGAATGTCCATTTGACATACTGAATGCAGCTACTGCTGTCCTTCAAATGGAAAGTCTCCATCATTTGCTCGTAAAGCTCTAAGTGTTCCCAAACAGAATACCTGGCGTTCTTGTGATAAGGGGTGATGACACTCCTTATTGCCTTAATCTGCTTTAAGGGGTCCTTAAGCAAGGCCCTTTTTGCCTTATTGGCCTTTTTGGTTCATGTAACACTGGTCCATTCATCCTCTGACTCAGAAGCACTGCTCCCAGAGGTGCCCGTCTGATCTTCCAGGTTTTCCCGGATTCTGTGAGCCTGGGAATGGCTGGCAGAATGTGGGGACATGATCTCCTGTGTCCTGTGACGCTCAGAGGAGACTTCAGATTCCTCCTTGCTGACAGGATTTGATGATTACCCCCCCCCCCACTGACCTAACTGGGCAGAGGTTTTCAGGATGCCCTTAGTGGGTCTACTCTCCAGGGGTTCCCCACTAAATTGCACTGCACTTAGGTGCCCATACCCGGATGTCCGCCCATCCATTCCTAGGTGGTACTGGCCTATGAGCCCCATACTTTTGGCTGGATGGTAATCTGCCATCCCCGTGGCCCTGGGCTCATGTGCACCATGGGACATGGGGGTGGCAGAATTCAAGGATTGGGAGAGTTGAAAGCCTCTGGTACTAGGGCTCCTGAGGTTATGCTCAGGTGTTTCCCTTTCCCAGTGAACCTCATCTCTATCAGCCTCTGCTCCCTGTTGCCATGCAAGAGCCTGTGCTTTCAGTTCCTCAGTTAAAGCCTTACTAGACTCTATCAGTCTCTCCTGCATGGCTACCTGTTTCTGGAGCCTATCATTGTCCTGGCAGAGAGCCTCATTATCTCTCTGTGCCTCCTGGTTGGTCCTGGAATACTGGGCCAGTCCTTGCTGCAGGAGGGTTACCTCCTGAGTCCCATCCCTACTGGTCTGTTCCTTTCTTGCCAGAGCATCTCCCACCCTCCTGGTGTGCTCTAACAAGTTCTGATGCCCTTTTTGGAGGTCACCCAGTCCCTGGAGGGCCAGGTGATTTTCTTCAATTTTTTCTTTTAATTGGTAGACTTCCTGGCCTAAGGTGTCCCTTTCCTGACTAAGAGCCTGCATCTGTGCCTCCAGGTCGTCCCTCTGCCTTTGAAAGGCACCAGCTCTCTGGCGCTCCTGATCAAACTCTGCCTGGGTATCCAGGTCTTTCAGAATCAGTATGCTGCTCTCTGTCTTCTCCCTATGTAGGTGGCTTTGCAGGGCAACTACCTGCTCTGCGCATGCCCTATTGAAGTCCAGTTGTTGCTCCAGCTTTTTCTGGCTCTGCAGTAGGGTGTCCAAACCTTCTTGGTACTCCTTCTGCAAGGCCAGAAATCTGGTATCCCGGTCAGACTTTTCCTGTTGCAGGATACCCATATCCTCTTTTATTTTAATGATATACTGCCTACTATCATTTTCTGACTCCTGGCTCCTCTGCAGCCTCTGCTCAGAAGAGACCAGGTCAGATCGGGCCTTCTCTAATGCCAGCAGTTGCCTATTTGCCAGATCTTGGCCTTCAACACATTTGTCCTGTATGGCTCCCATATATAAATATAAATATGCCACTACCCTGGCAATCTTGCTGTGCCCCTCCTTGGCCTTAGGGGCCATATATAGTTCACTCAGGGCCACATGTAAGGGACCCTGATCTCTCCATATATCTGACCCAGTTACAGTGACCCATTGCGCGATTGCCTGCAACCACCCTTTTTTTCCTGTTCAGTCCACTCACCTCTCACAAATAGTTTATGTAAGAGGTGTTCTCTAGCTATTTTGATATCTACCAAGGTCGTCATTCTGGAAATTGATTTCCTTCCTGACTTACAGAAGTTGGTATTTTATTTTGCAAAACAGACCGTTTCCTTAGAGCGTTCCTTTGAGGAGTGTTTTTACAGTGTAATACAGCGTGGTGATCCAACAGGATTTATGTATCCTATCAGTTAGCACACTGTATCAAGCTGCACAAGTGGTAGAACTAATCCAGATGTCCCGGCTCGAGCCCCCACTCTGTTAAGGGACTTCAATTCAGCACTCCAACTAAGTCAATGCCAAGTCTGGGATGCCCAAGGGAAGCCCTTATTTATATATTTTTATGACAAGTTCATGGATCTGGATGATAGCCCTTGTATAACGCCCCTCTCTTTGAATCCCCCTGACCTCACTGAGCCAAGAAGTAGGTTTGTTTTGCAAATTAAAGGATTTATTGAAAAATTAAACAAGATATATATCACACTTTTATAAATAAATTAATATTTGATAGCACACTTATGAATATGACAGTGATCAACAATGGATAATATTACACTAGCACACTTTTGTAATCACTTAGGAGTTGGTTTCGAAAGGATAAGGTAGCTGAGAATACTTTATGGTTTCAAGGAAAAACAATGATGGAAAGAATGCAGCACAGGGATAAACTGATATGGTTTCAACAAGAGATAATGTAATCACTTTTCCCCTTGTGGCAATTCACTCCCCCCCCTATGTAATGTAAAGAGATGGAAGGCGAGCACACAGTTTTCAGGAATACAATCAAAATGCAATTCAGTGTTCAATTCCCCCCAGCAAGCCTAGAACAACCGGTATGCTTTTAAACACAGGCAAAAATACTTTTCATGGGATTTGCAATGGAGTGAAAATATGCTAAAAATGATTTTAATTCCCTATATGCGATTCAGGGTAGGTGACAGCTACTTAGAATTAGTTCAGGTCTACACTATCAGTGATTCATGAGGGATTATTAGGTTGAAAACGGATTTCAGCAATGCAAAGCAAATGACAGCGATTTTTTTTACAAGTGATGAAATTCAGCTAGTTGCAATTCGCAGCACTTTTTCCGAATGTGTCGAGCGTGATTACGGAAAAACTATAAGGAGTAGAAAGTCACACGCGGTTCAAACGGACGATTTCGTGGAGGTAGATTTTCAGAAATGATATAATGATTCAGAATGGCAAATGACACTTTCACAGCCTTAAAATCAGAGAATGGAAACACGATTTCTATGATGCAGTTCTGGACAGGTTAAAATGGTTTGAATCAGATTATTTTAGACTAAGAGATTGGTTCTGGCACAGTTTTCAGGATACTCACTCCTAGTCTTGAAAGGAATGGGCCTCCGTCACAGATCTGGTCAACAGGTTTAGCTGCGGTTCTCTCGCCACAGACGGTCTCTGGTACCGATTCTGCTCACAGCGATCTGGGTCAGCTCTGCTCTGCTGGTCTGGATCTCTGGTTCTGGCAAAAGTTCTTGGCACTGCACAGCGGTCTGGTCTGGATACAGCACTGCTTTCTGGGTTCTGGCATAGGGTTCTAGCCAGAATCAAACAGCACAGCCCGGCTGTTGAAGAGTCAGGTTGCAAAAGAATTTGAGGCCTGCTGAAAAGGATTTAGCTTGTAGTTCAGGCCCCTCTGCTTTAAAGTTCTGGAGTCTGGAGTCTAAGTTCTGGATGGCCCTTCTTGATATTGTCTGGTCCGGCAGAGTGCTTCGCAAGAAATCAGTTTGAAATGGAAAATGAATGTCTCTACCTGGGTCCCAGTGGCTCCTTTTATGTCTTTTGAAAATGGGTGGGAAGGCTGACTTTCTATGCCCAACCCTCTGAGGATCCTGATAGGCTATCGAATTTTCTGTCCTCTGACTGGAGAACGGAGTAGTGAGTCAGGATGAGTCAGGGTGATGCTATTTTTATGGCTGGCTGAAGTCCCTCCCCTTTGCATTTACTTAAAAAAACGATTTTTCATAACCACACATGCTTCCCAGATACACAAGTTGTTGAAATTACATGTACACATTGCAGATGAATTAAGGTACATTCTTGTCCAACTCTGATCTTCCTAAGAGCTTGGGTTCAGAAATGACAACTTATTTTCATTTTTAGTAGGTTTTGCCATATTAGACTTTTACCCATATTTACACAGAGTTACACCCCCTCTCTGGGCATATTATAGTAAATTACTATGTCTCTAGCATAAACACAGTTTCTACAATATTCATAATTCCCGGGGTTTTGCCTCAGAACATCACAGAGCGACCAGCTGTGTCTTGAACCTTGAGTAAAATTGTCATTTTAAGAATCTCAAAGTTGTACATTTTGTCATCTGGTTACAATTAGTTATCAGTATTCTTATAAAACATTTATTTGCCTTCAATTCAATCCACAAAAGTGTCTGGGTCCGCCCCCAGATCTTGGTGAGTCAGATGGTCACATGGCCAGTTTCCTGCCAAAGCACTGTTTACAGTTACACCTCAAATCAGCATATTCTATTCAATTGAAAGAGTCTATTGTGTTGTGTCCTTCAGGCTACAGGGAAGTCCCCTCCCTCCCAATCCTGGGCTGTTGCTGGGAAGGGCAGGTGTGAATGTTTCCCATGGACAGGCAAGTCTTTTGAACTTTTAATTAAATAAGACCACCTTCTGATCAATGCACAGTTCTGCAAGACGGATCTCCTGTGAGGATTTATAGAGCGCCAGCGCCAGTCAGTGCCGTGCAATGGTACTGCACCCATTTCTTTTTTTTTTGACAGCTGTTCTTAAATTTAAAAGGGGAATTTGGCTTGACAGTTATGATCCTTGCTGACAATGTTTTGATGGGGATCCCTACAGTAGAGTGATGTGGAACACCCCACAAGAAGGTTGAATCTTTATAGTGGTCTTGTGGGCCATGATTTCAGCAAAGTTTGACACCAATGAACAGCTCTGTGTGCAACCAAAGGATAAGTCTGGGAATTGTCAAAAGTGGATGGTGGCTTATCTGTCAGGTTTTCACTGCGCTTTTTCTGGTGGGCAGCATTGCTTTTTATGCTATCAGCAATGCACAGTGATGTTGTAGGGTTCGGATGGGTGGGTGAAAACATCCCACAACCCGACCCCACTCTATCCCATCCACTCTAACCCCACTCGCTCTACCCCCACCCACCCTACCCCACTATCTCTATCCCATCCACCATAACCCCACTCTCTCTACCCCATCCATCCTACCCCATACTCACTCTACCCCCAAACGCCCTACCCCACTCTCTCTCTTCCCCCACCCCACCCGGCATGCAGTGATTTTAACACGTTAAATTACAGAGAATCCTGTAATAACAAACATTTTATAACAATAAAATTGGGAATGTTGGTTTAAAATGTATGTGGGTGGGGTTTAAGGGGTAAAATGGGTGAGGAGGGGATTGGGGTGGGTTTAAAGCATATGTAAACAGGGGGTTTGGGGCGGGACTCAAGCGGGACCCACACAAAATAAAAATACGATACAAAAATCGATATTTTTCATTATATAATTTTCATCATTGCAGGGTATCACCAACTAAAACTACATGAAAGTCGAGGTACATCACCACCTTCTCAACACAGCTCTAAAGTATTTCAACATGCAATACAGACAGTACTTCAGTGCCTCACATATGTTCAAAATGTCAGTGATGATATTTCAATATAAGTGAGAAAGAGAACCAAACACATATTGCAACTGGCAGCAATGCTCAACCGGTTAGACACTGCCAGCCTCACATTGCACAAACACAAGTGTGAATTCCTGAAGGAAGAACTCACATTTCTTGGCTTCATTTCTGCAGCAAAGGTGTATCAGCAGACCTGATAAAGGTTGCAGATATCAAGAAAGCATCACCTCCGAGGAGCTTCCTAAAGCTTCCTGGGCATGATGACCTACTGTGGTCGATTAATTCACAACCTGGCTACCCTCTCTGAAGCCTTCTGCGAACTGACAAAGAACAACACAAAGTGGAGGTGGGACGACAGATGCCAAGAGGTATTCCTCACTATCAAAGACTCACTTTCAGCTGATACAACAATGGCATAAGATGACACTTCTATGAATACCGAACATTATGTGGACGCCAGCCCAGTAGGCCCAGGTGCCACACAAATACAGAAAACCCCAACGGCGAAGTAAGGCCCATCACCTATGCATCCAGGGCACTCAATCAAACTGAACAAAGATACTCCCATATAGAAAAGGTAGCTATTGCAGTACTGTGGGGATGTCATCACTTCCACATGTACCTCTATAGGCAGAAATTCACAGTGTTCACAGACCACAAACTGTTAACACCCATTTTAACAGGGTCTGCACTTCACCCACCAGCCAGAATTGGAGAAATGGCTGTTACGCCTACAGCAAAATGAATTTAACCTGGAATATCAAGTCGGAGCCGATGACCTGGTAGATGTCCTCTCGTGGCACCCACGTCCAACTACCGTGACTGAGCTCAAAGAAGTAGAGAGCACAGAGGAACACATCAGGCAAGCCATACAGCAATCAACATTACAGAACTCACTGAAGCCACCCTCCAAGATGGTTTCAGACGAAATGTCCGAATAAAAATTACAAACCCCACCAAAAGACCTAATACACACACCACGAAAAGTTCTAACTACTAAAAGTTCAAACGTTTCGTGGTATGTGTTTAGGTGTTTCAGTGGGGTCGGTATGGGGCTGGGGGAGTGTCCCTGACAACACCCTGCTCACTACAGAGAGCAGGGGTTGTGGGAGACAACCCCCCAGACCCCCACCAGAAAAAAAAGCTGGTTGCTGCGGGGGTGTCCCCCGAAACACCCTGCGCACTATAGTATACAATATATGAGTGGGGTGTTGCGGGAATACCCCTGCAGATCACCCAAGAAAAAAAACACAACAAAAAAAAAGCCGGGGGCTGTGGGGGTGTCTCCCGCAACAAACCGCTCACTATACTATAAAGTATAGTGGGTGGCGGTTGCGGGGAACACCCCCGCAGCTCACCTGAGCAAAAGTAAAAAGGATCCTGCGGTGCCGGTTCCCGATCACGGAAGTGAAAGTGAACCGGTGTTCCAGGGACACAGTGCGTCTGAAGGAAAAGTAAGTAGGGGGGTGGGGAGGTGGTGGGGGTGTGTTGGGGGTGTGAGTGAGAGTATGAGTCAGGGTGTGTGTGAGGGTGTGTGTTTGAATCTATGTGATTCGCATAGAAAATGTACGAACATTTTGTATTGCGTACATTTCCCATGCAAACATTTCCGCTTTGGGTAATTGACCCACGGACAAATCACGTAGATCCTCCAAGACCATTGCTGTGAAATCACTAAGAACTCAATACTCTCTGGACACTGGAAAAACTTCCTAAAGTACCTACAATGGGCGCATTCACGGTTCACCATGAACTATCAATTTATGAAGAAGGCCTGCTCCTCCGGGGCGAGAAGATAGTCGTACCAGAAAAGTTACAGGAAAGAGTGGTTGCTCTCTTGCATGAGGGCCACCAAGGAAACTGCCTGCACCAAGACCCGGATAAGGAGCAGGGTGTGGTTCCCACAGATAGTCAGGTAGGCCAAAGAGCTTTTAGCAACCTGCCTCCCATTTCAAGCAGCAGGAGCACCCGCAAGACGAGAGCCGATATGCTCTGCTCCAGAGGAAAATCCCTTTGGGAAGCTTTTAGTGTAGATTTCTGCAGAGTCCAAGAAGGGGTCTATTTGTTAGTAGCAATAGATGATCACTCAAGATATCTGGAGGTGGTAGTAGTCTCATCCACTGCAGCTGAGACAGTCATTCCAGCTCTCGAAAAAATGTTTGCCGCTGATTACCGCCTGCTATCAGTTAAGAGTGGCAAGAGCCCTTCATTCCACGGGAGAGAATTTCAACAATACTTGAAATAACTAGACATGCACTACCACCACATCTCCCCCCTGTAACTCCAAGCTAACAGGGACATGTGGTGTTTCATGCAAACCATAAATATAGTTCTTAGGATCACAAAAGCACATCCTCTGCAGACATCATGTACAAGAAATCGGCCCGATCCATGAAGATGAATGAAAAGGAGCCCCTAACATGACGAGCCCATGCAAATGAACTCATGAGTATTAAGATACATGCCAAGAAATCAAAGATATGCATCGGGGATCATGTGCTCATTCTAACAATGCTAACAAGATATACTTACTTTCCCATTCGATGACATGCCCTGGACAGTGGTGGAGAAACAGGGTAACCTCATAACAGCACATAGAGGGGCAGAAACGATTGCAAGGCATGCCTCATGGGTCAAGCGACTGACAAAAGAGGTGTGGACAGAATGCCCAAGGCAAAGAGTTCCCAGCAAGTCCTCAGATCAATATCCGAACCTGAGATGTTGCCGGGAGGATCAAAAGATATGTAAGTAAGCATACCACAAGAAAGAAAATAAAGGGTGACAGTGACAGAATCGGAAGACGAACAATTGCTGAAGACCCTGGCTGAAGAGAAAAATGATTCGGAACCACGAGAGGACATCCCAGAGAGAAGACCCTACACCGTTGGTGAGACTAAAAGACTTTGGGCCTCATTAGGAGTGTTGCGGTAAGGCAACAACAGCGCTGGTCGGTGCTGTTGTTACCTCGCTGCAACATTCCAAGTATGCTCGCGGGTGCCGCTCTCGAGCGACTGGTCAGATAAGGTGTGGCATGAGCCACACACGCACCTTTCTGTCTCTGGCTCTCATTTGTCGTGGTGCGCAGTCCCCTTAGGTTCCCGCGCTGCAGGAGCATTGTGGAAGGCTCCAGGAGGGAACGCAGCACTTGCCCGTATGTGTCCGGTCATTAAGAAGGGCTGCACGATCCGCAGCAATCTATTAGAGTTCAAGCAGGATAGGGAGTCCTTGGCTCGGCTACTTCAGGTCTGGTGTACATTTTGCCATACCACAACGTGGGTGTGTGGGTGGGTCGCTACCAAAATTATGGCCAGCACCAAGATCAAATAAACATGCCAGAAGCTCCCAGTTAAGAAAATAAATGTTGTTATATGTTATTTGGTTTGATATACCTCAAATGTCACTATTTTAAGAGTTTCTTAGTACTTTGAGACCTGCTGGAAAAGGGTATAGGATTGTTTAGTAGAAGGAGAGGGAGGAGTGCACATTTGTTTTGACGTTATGTTGATATGAGCAGATTCATAAGGAACTGGACTTGAGGTAAGCTTCTAGGTCATGGGTCTGCAACCTGTAGCTTTCCAGATGCATTACGGCTCAAATGATCCCTCCATTGACTATGTTGGCTACGGCTATTGGGAGTTGTAGTTCCAAACATCTGGAGAGCCAAAGGTTTCAGCCCCCTATTCTATGTGCTTCTAGCCCATGGCCCATTGGCACGCACCTAGGTGTGCCTTGAGGTAGCTTAGCAAGGTTGGTATCTAGTGACTAGCAAGACATTATTCACTACCTTTTTCCAATGACATTGGGCCTCATTACACGGAAGGCGGTAAGGGTTAACGGTCACCGGTAATGGTACCGGTGACCGTTAACCCTTACCGCCTTATTACGAGGTCCCTTTGCGGGTTGGTACTTTAACGCCTGCTATTTGCAGGCGTTAAAAACCAACCCGCAAAGGAACCTCAGTGCTAATTACGGCACCGCAAATTTGCGGTACCGTAATTAGCACCTTCCCCATTCCCATTAAGCCCTATGGGGCAAAAATGGGAATGGGGAAGGGCAATGGTGGAAGGGGGAATTACCGCCCCGCCAACCTTGGAATAGGGCGGTAATTCCCCTTTCCACCAAGGCGGTGCCGGTATTTTACCGGCATGAACCATGGCGCTAATAGCGCCATGGTTCACCGCCTACCGTGTAATGAGGCCTATTGTCTTCATTTAGACATTGCTACTGAACCGATTGCCTGTCTATCCCTGTCTTAAATGATCCATATTGCCCCTTTGCTACAGTGTGCACTGTCTGTGTTCCCACTTGTAGGGGTGGGGTGTTAGTGTATTTAGTAGTTGCATTTTTTTGGTTACTATTTTTCTAGACCTTTGGTTGGACTGTCTTTTATTTGGGTCATTGCACTATTTCTGTTTGGGTTGCTTATGCAGCTCAGATCTACTTGCAGCCTATGCTACCTTAAGGTGTCAAGGAGGTATACCATTCATGGTGTACCTTTTTCACCGTTATGACTGGGATCACTTTTGATTTAGCAGTAGCGTGTGGCTGAGAAGTCGCATTAGCAACGCTCATTCCTGTACTCCTGCAGAGCAGATGTCATTTCATCCCATGTGCTGTGTTTTATATGAGAATTAGGGCTGCAATGTTTCTGCCAGTACTGTAATCTTGTAAACTTGCAACACTGCTTCTGCGACAACACAATGTCTGGGTTAGGGAGTGTGTATGCATACACATGGGTAGGACATGCATGTCCAGGCGTGTGCACACACACCTACATACATGCACCACACGCGCTCATTCAATTTGTAATAGGTTATTTATAACGCGCTTAATACCCAGAGGTTTCTAGGCTCTGACCAGGGGATCGAACCTGTGTTGCTCCGGTTCGTCTTGCTTCCAAGGCGAGCAGATTGCTCCTGAGCTTTCCTGCCATGCCAAGAGGGTGGAGCACATTTGAGGGCAGGGCATGTTATTGGATAAAGGCAACTGAGAGGGTGGCAACATTGCTTTTTCCCTAGAGGGGCAAACATCCTTGCAGAGGCCCTGGGATTGGTTGGGCTGCAGAGCCTGCCCTGTAAAGTGTGGTGACCTTATGGGGTCGAGGGTCATGCAGGGCCGGTGGTTTTATAGCTGGATGGCATTCACAGGCGAATGGAGACCACCGCCTGACCTAAGATTTACAGGGCAAAAAACCTCCTCTAGATGACAAATTTCAAACACCAAAGAGGCCCAGACTCGTGAAGAAGCAAGTGTTTTTACTTGTATGACATCTTACTTCAAAGTAACACTGGTAGTACTGTATGAAAAGGCACCATGAAACGACTGGTGTTTGAAAATGTGCCTTATAAAACACCAATAAATAAAAAGCAACAGGGCAGGGATTGGACGGATTTCCACAGAACCTGCGTCCAGCGACATTTGTCACGCGCCACCGCCCCGCTGACCTCCAGGGCTTTTTCCTGGGGTGGGTGAAGCAGGCATCTTTGCTAAGCAGTGGTAGTTCAAAGATGCAGGAGCAGCTGTTCCCAGTCTTCGTAGTGGTCAGAAACTGAATATTTGGTTTAGCATTTCAAGCAGCAAGAGACAGAGCAGGGATGAGCCTTACATTCGGGCGTCTACAATGTCTCTTTGTTATCATTAGAGCATTTAATACTGAATGGTACTATTAGTTGAAGGCTTCAGCCATGGCATTGAGTGGGTGCCTGGGAATGAGTGCCTGTGGTTTGACCCCCTAAGACGTGTGAAATTTCGGTGTTTAGAAAAGAGGGGGGTTCATAATAATGTACATAATGAGTAAAACAATGACCTGAACCATGTGACCTTATTCTGCATTTAATGTCACTTTGTGTCTTTCAGTTTTAGTAATCTAGTTGTAGACCCCAGTTTAGATCAGTTTGAGGTTCAAATTAATTTGAATGTTGGCATTTGCAGGCCTCTATTCAGGATGTGAGAAACACAGCTACAATCTTACTCTGGTCGCTCAAGATGCTACTAAAATCGGTTTATAATGTGAGGTTTGCACTATTCAAATCATCGCTATAAAACAGAGTGGGCCTCATTACGAGGTAGGAGGTAGCCATGGTGCTATTAGCACCATGGCCTCTCCCTTACCGCATACCGGTTCCGGGTTCTCAGAATGGGTACTTGTCATTCCAATCTTGGAGGACCCGGTAAGTCCCCATTCTGAGAACCATTCCCCATTCCCATTTGAGCCCCCATAGGGCTCAATGGGAATGGGGAAGTAGCTAATAACGGTACTGCAATTAGTGGTACCGTTATTAGCTCTGAAGTCCCTTAGTGGGCCCCGTCCTTAACACCTGGGGCCTCATTACGAGGTTGGAGGTAGTCATGGCGCTGTTAGCGCCATGACTACCTCCAATACCGGTACCGTGTCCGGTCCCGTTCAATGGGGACTTACCGGTCTATTCCGACCTTTGTGGGACCGGTAAGTCCCCATTGAAAAAGCCATTCCCCATTCCCATTTCAGCCTCCATAGGGCGCAATGGGAAGGGGAAGGTGCTAATAAATGTGCCACAAATTGCGGTACCATTATTAGCTCTGAGGTCCTTTAACGGGTCCCTTCCATAACGCCTGGTAAAACCAAGCATTAAGGAAGGGACCCGCTAAGGGACCTCGTAGTAGGGTGGTAAGGGATTACCGGCACTGGTGCCCTTACCGGTGCCGGTAATCCCTTACCGCCCACCTCGTAATGAGGCAGACCAGGCGTTATGGAAAGGACCTGCTAAGGGACCTCGGAATATGGAGGTAAGGGATTACCGCACCAACACCCTTACCGGTGCCTGTAATCCCTTACCTCCTACCTCGAAATGAGGCCCAGTGTTATTTTAGTATGTAAAACCCAAACACAAAAGAAATATGTCTGCCAATACAGAGTTGTGGGTGAGTGACTGTGTGTGTTTGTGTGTCTGTCTACATGCATGGGCATGACATGCATGCGAAGAAACGGGAGTGCGTTTGAGTGCAGGGCAAGTGGCAGGTATATGTGATTGAGAGGGCAGCAAAATGCCTTTTTGGTTTTGGCGAATCTTTGCAGTACTTGTGAGAGAGAAGAGAGACATGGAGGGAATGAGGGTTCCGAAATGTGAATATCTGGTGTGCATACCAGCGAGCAATGCCGTGGCATGAAAAATGCCAAATTACTAAATTCTCTTTTTCCAAACTCCTCCGCCATTCTACCCAATGAGAAGTTCCCTAATAATATGTGCCCCAATCACCAGCTTTTTAAGAAGCAAGTCAGGTGCCTGGCTTTCCATTTCCCAGCTGCACAGTGCTTTCACATTGGGCTATTTTGGGCTATTTCGGGCTATTTTGGGCTATTGTTGAGGGTATGTGGGCTATTTGCGGGCTCCTTTTGCAAGCAGATCTGCTGTTTGTCCTCCTGAGGCTGCCTTTCTACACACACTCACCCAGTGCCCACTCTCTCTGTGCTCCATCCCCACTCTCTCGACCACCACCCACCCCACTCTCATTCCGGGAGCCGTTTGGGTTTTGATTGGGCTGTTTCTGTCCCCAACAAACGTGCATCACACACCTACCCCATCCCCACTCTCTCTAACTCCACCCACTAACCCACCTACGCTCTGCCTCTCGACCCCCCACCCTCTCTACTCACACCCTCTCTAATCACACTCGCCAGTCCTGCCCCCACTCTCTACACCCACTCCCGCTCTACAAAATACTCCCACCCACCGATTCTACCCCCACCCTCTGTGCACCCACCCACCATGCCACCACGATCTCTACCCACACTCTCTCTACTCTCACCCACCTAACCTACCCCTAGAGTGGCAAACCTCCTTGCACTTGCCCTGGGATTGTCTGAGCTGCAGAGCCTGCCCTGTAAAGTTTGTTGTTTTAGGTGGTTAAGTGTTATGCAGGGATGGAGGTTTTATAGCTGGATGGCATTCAATAGCGAATGGAGACCACCATCTGACTCAAGTTTTACATGGCAAAAAACGACCTCCAGATGACAAATGTAAAACACCAAAGAGCCTTGTGAAAAAGCTGATGTTTTTACTAGAAAGACATTTTCTTACATCAAAGTAACACTGGCAGTACTGTATGAAAAGGCACCATGAAACGACTGTGTTTGAAGATGTTGCCTTACAAAACACCAATAAATAAATAGAAGAGTAAGTGACAGTGCAGCATTTAGGTCTGACCCAACTTCCACAGAACAGTTTTCGGGCATTAATTGCCCTTCCAGACCCTATTCAGGGTGAACCAAAAGCTCATGCCCCAGCCTTCTTACAGCACTAATATGAATGTCATTTGCGGGTCGCCATGTGTAACAGCTGCAAACTCTGGTGACTACACTGCAACCTCTGGCACTGCCTCTGTGACCCCTGGTTTAAGAATGCAGATACTTTGTGAAAACCAAATAAGGTGAATTCTGAGAGCCCTATTTATTTTTGGAATTCACTCTACGAAGTTTGACTTTCTCATTTGCTTTATTTGCAAAGGTGTAGTTGTAGATTAATGTTTCTCTACACAGGCCAGGCAGAGTGGATGCCCCAAATGCAGAGCTTCTTATATGGAGTCAACTTGATTGTTGTGTGTTTCTAAGGCCTACATTTATGTGCCAGAATACTCCAGGTTTGGATGTTACTGTGGACACATTTTTCCCATATCCAGGTAAAATAGTTGGTATATCATATTTTTATGCATTTGTTTATTTTGTTTATTTGTTTATTTATTTATATAGCGCTCATATAACACTTCATGCTTGATACCGGATTCCTCCTCTTTCTTAAACGCTGTAAAAGTTATTGTTATGAAATCTAATAGTACTTAATCTCTCACCTTCAAACAGGTGAAAGGCTGGTCAGCCCTGCTGAAAAATGAACTTGGAAAGTGCTGTCTGGCACGTGTCAGAGTTGAGCATTTAACTAGCTGTGTTATCCTATTGCAACACACTTAGCTGTTTAAGTAACTGTACGGTTAAAAAGATGTCCAAACAACAGCAACAAGACAGAGTAAGAAAATTCATCCAACAAACCAAAATCATTTTAAGAAAAGGCAGGAAGTTTACTTTTGTTCCTGCCTTAACATTCTACAATCAAAAAGTAACACCAAAATTTTAATATTCTTCAGAAACTAAATCCATCATAAAAGAAGATTTTTTGAATAGTCTAGAAGCAAAATATTGGAGGGAAGTACTTCATCTACCCAAATCAACTCCACTACCCATTATTAGATATGAGTTGGGACTGATATCTCTCAACATGAGATATACATGGCTAGTAATAGCATTATTTAGAAAATGCCTACTAGCTTGGCACTCATCTACAGTTTTGGGAACGCTGGCTGCTTACATTTTTGCATCTAAAGACTGTTTCATATCTAAATGGCGAAATGTAGTCATCAACGCCTTGGCGACAATAGATTCCTCATTAGCAATTTTACTTCAGAATCCCATGCAGATAAAGACAAGGATTTTTGCAGTGTATTGGGACAAAACAAGAGTTAAATGCTCCAACTACTGTGATTATGATCCCTCAACGATAGCAGTAAAAAGACACTCTTATCCAGAACAATATCTGATCAGGTCACCATCTATAAAACATCGAGACGATTTTCTTTGACTTTGCTTGAATTTATGGCCAACAAACCAGGTGATGTCTCGACGAAAGCTCATCAACATTGAACGAAAATGCTGCAGATTTTGCAAACAGCAAGACAAAATAGAAACATTGAGACACTTACTTACTGAGTGCGAGACACTCCTCAACCATTGTGTAAAATACTTTAAACAGTAGACAGAACCATTTGGTGTTTCTACATCGGATGCACTGTGGCGAACTATATACTCTGGTATTTCCACTGTGGTGTCAATAAGAACAATTGCATTTTTGAATGAGTTAAAATTACATGAACTTGAATATGCAGTATCTCTATAATTCTAACTAATCAACAAGCAGTAACAAAATGCAATGTGACGAATGGTGATTTCTAAATGGTAGAGGAGAAGCTAAATTGTAAATTGTAAATGTGACATGTATACATTTGTATTTAATTTGTAACTTGTTTTCTATATTGAAAAGTTGATTAACATCAGTTATAACAATAAAAAAAGATGTTTATTTTTAGATTACCTACCCACAACCCTCTCCTGTCCCATCGAGTCTTTCTGAAACAAAATATAGAACTGCTATGATCAGGTTTACTAGTGGGCAATGACATATCACTCCTGCTTATAAGCACAGTAATAATAAGTGTTATGTTAAAAAAGAATGTAACCCCCACAGCCAGTGCATTATCAATTGCTGAATTATGCACATTTAAGGAGAAATAGCTGGTAAGATTACTCAGCAGGTCAACTGCTCACTGCTGGGATCTATGTGGGTTCTTCAGGTCACAAGTTTGAATCCTAGCAAGGTATACTCAACCATATATGCCGCTGACCATCTCAGACATGCATGGTCAATGGCATATATAGTCAGCGGCATATATGAGCACAGCACCTTGGGATCAGCCTCATGGTCTTCCCGGTGATGATACATGTACAGATTGAAACACATTCAGGAGTCATGGATTCCCTTTCAGATCGTTTGCTATGAACCTTTGGAATAAAATGTGATGAGTATATGCTCTACAAATTTGACATTACCTAGATATGTACAACTGCAACTTACATATATTGACTGTACGTAGGTTGTAAGGCTATACCAGACATGAGATGGCAGTATCCTAAAACAGAGGCTGCATTAGCCATACTGTATTATCGCAGCATCTGCGAATGAGGGGCTTTATTTGCCATATGATTACTAGACCTGACCTATACAGTTATAATTGGTATAGATTGGCAGTAAATGTCTATGTGAGGCTGTAATGGCATATGCATGGCAGTGCCCCTGGCCTATGTTGGTTCTGCTGGGTCTACCTCTGTCATTACATGACCCCCTCCATGGCCTATAAAGGCAGCAGTCTAGTTAAAATGTGGTCGGTATTTACAGAAGTCTACTTTAAAACTGGTATGTTATTTTATGAAATGTAGGCTTTGTATGTTTTTTACACCCATCAATCACTTTAGATGAGGAAATCAGGGTTAGATGTCAAGTGATGTTACTTCATGTGATGTCATCAGACTCAAAGGTCATATGACATGACTTCCTGTCTCTCAAGCTCTGATTCTTTCTATGCTGGACTACTGTAAAAGCCTCTTTGTAAAGCTACCTGCCTCCACTCTCCGCCCCCTACAGCTAATCCAGAACAGGACTGCAAGACTTGTCCTTGGCCTAAGCCCTGGGATCGTATCTCTCCAGCACTGAAATCCCTCCATTGGCTCCCAGTGGATGCAAGGATTAAATTTAAAACCCTTTGCATTGTTCACAAGGCTTTCTGGGGCCTGGGTCCAAAATACTTTCAACTATCCCTCCGCAAATACTCCCCTTCTCGAGCCCTTCGCTCCTCTACTTCAAACTCCCTCAGGGTCAGCTGTTTTTCTAAGAAACGTGCAGGGGGCAGATCTCTGTCTTCAGCCGGAGCCTCCCTTTGGAATGGCCTCCCTGCCACCCTGAAACTTGAGGAAAACCATCTTCGGTTCCGGAAGCTCCTTAAGACCTTCCTCTTCTCATCTGCCTTTACCACTCTCCTCCCCTATTGATCTGCCTTCTCTTCTTGTCACTGCCTCACCTGCCTACGGGGCCCTTGGGGCTCAGTTACCTGCACACCCCGACATCCTCCAGTGCCTCCCGGCCATCCCTGCACTGGGGCCTGTTATCTGTACCCTTACAGGTCCCCCCCACTCCTCCTCTGCACTTATCAGATGTCTACCCTATCTGACTTGACCCGCACTTACCCTTCACTGGCTGCACTGCCACTGCTCTTATCACCTTATTTATTCACTTATTTATCCACTTTATCCACTTATTATGTATCTTGTTTCTCCTATGCCTTGCACTTCTCTTTCCCCCCCTCCCTCTTTCCCTTTCCCATGCACTTGCACGCTCTCAATGTCACTGGGCCTAGTAATGGGCGCCATATAAATAAAATATCAAATCATATCTGTGATGTTATCAGGCATACGATTTCACTTCCACTTCCCCTGGCATTTTGGTGTATGTCCCTGAACACCACATACCCAGAGATAATGAGGCATGCTGCACCTCCAAGCTGGTTTCTTGGGATTGGTGAATCCGGTACCTTTGCTAGCCCCTGGTAGTTTAAAGGTACAGGCTCAGGTGTTCCCAGTTGTCGTAGTACTCAGAGATTATATTTCACTCTCAAACTGGATTTTTTACTTTGCATTTTAAGCAGTAAGAAACCGAGCACGAAAGACTCTTACACTAGGACCTATCAAATATATTTTTACTATGTCTCTTTGTTATCAGCAGAGCAGTTCAACCAGAAAGCTATTATTGGTAGATGGCATCAGACAGGGCATTGACTCGGTGATTGGGAGTGTGTTTTGTCTCTGGTTTGACTCCTAAAACGTGTGAGGTTTTGTGTTTAGAAATGTTCATAATAATCTGCATAATGTGTAAGAAAATGACTACAAACAAGGTACCTTAGTTCATATTGTCTTTCACTGCATATCTTTAGATCTTGATAGTTCAGTTGTAGATCCCAGTGTAGATTTGTTTGGGGCTCACATTACTTTGCATATGGGTATTTGCAGTCTTCCATTCCGGATGTGGAAAAGAAAGCTACAATCTTACGCTTTCTGCTCAACATGTTACTATAAGTGTTTACATATTCTAAGATGGGTTTAGTATGGGATGTTTGCACTATTCAAGACATCCATCCCTATAAAACAGAGTATTATGTAACCTTTAGGAAACCCAAATACTTACTACTATTACTTCTAGCCAGAGCTGGCAAGATATGTGGTCAAGTACCTACATTGCGAACTGGACCCAGTCATCACAATGTGTGCGATCCTGGATAATTGTTTAAACGTATTTAGACTTATCTTTGAATTCACCAGTCTAAACATGCTTCACTTTGCAGTGTGTGCTATTTAAGAAAACATCGTTCCTGGTTTACTATGAGCAATGACAAAGCTGATGTTTATGGCTTGTATCATAGCACAAATCTTTTCTTGGTTGCAACATATTCACCATACAAATAAATATGATTTTTTTCCAAATGTGTGGGTCACCCAGCAGATCCTAGCTACATTTCCAGCTGTTGTGGATTATTAAGAGGCGTGTCAGTAAACTAACACTGATCCAAGTTAATACATTATTAGTTGACTTGAGACCATAATGATCGACAAAATAGATTGCGACAGCTGAATTAGTGCATCAAATGTGGATGAGTGCATTTTATTTAAATATCAGATAATAAAAGGGCATTGTTTTTGCTGTATTGTTGCCTATTTTGCTGTGTCACCTTTTTATTGTGAGCAGTTTAATTACAAATAAATAAAACAACAGTTTGCTTTCATTACGATGGTTTCATGCTGCGGTGCATTGTGGGCTTTGCCATATGGATTTGTGGTGTGAAGTCTGGTGGTTTGACCTGGGCGCTAAATTGTCTAGAATCTGCCCTGCCTTCCTCGCTATTTGAGGTGCATGGGTGCAGTGGCAGTCAAGGCTGAGGTGGGAAATGAAGATTGCCACTGCTCTTGCAAGGAGCTGAATCAAAATACCCGCGGCTTTCAGACAGAAATTCCTGAAATGCTCATGGGTAGCCAGTGCAATTTCTCCTATCTCATTCTGCGAAAATGTGGATTGAGGCAGCATTCCGCCAACTGCGTTCCTGTGGCTTGAGATGAAACACAGATTAAATCAAGCTGGGGCTTTACCATTCCCTGATTGGTGTTGCAATCCGCTAAGGTCAAAAACCTGTCACTTGTCTTCCAGGACTCCCACCACTAGTCCTGCCCCTTATCGCTATCCTCATTTCGAAGGTCATTACCCCACCCTCACAGGAGTTGGGATGTAATATACATGTATTCCGTTTCCAGCCCAGGTCAGTGACACTTTCCAGTGAGGGCTTATTCAGAATTCCGGAAGCTTCCTGAGAGTCATTCTGTGTTTAATTGCCAGTGTAATGTGGCAGATGAATGCTCAGGTAATACCCACTGCTCCATCTTAGATGAGTATGCAAGTACCACTTCCTATTCCTAGCCCTCGCCAGTATCGTCCGGGTGAGAAACGATAATCCATTCTTAGACCTGGTGGCTTCCCTCCAGGTCAATCATGCTAATTTGGTGGTGCTGAGAGACTTTAACATACATCTTAATCGTCCCCTCTCACCCACGCTAAGAGAGTTCTGTGAGAAACTAGTGGATGTAGACCTCCATCAATCTATAGCCGAGTCTAAGCACATTAACGGGGGAATCGTGGACCTGATTTTCTCAGGGCTGGACACTATTACAGTCTCTTCTCTTAAACAAGTGATCTGGTCTGACCATAGCCCTATCTCCTATAAGGTCAGAAGGCTAGCAGTGGCCAGTAACATAAAGCCAGCATCTTCGCTGAGACGCATTTTGGGACAGTGAGTCCTCAAGGTTTACTGCTACTAATTTTGAATAAATCTCAAGGGTCTACCAATATTAATCTGTCTTCTCATTTGCTTATTTTTAAGAAGGCAGCTGACCAGGTAGCCCCGTTGAAATTGGTACAAGCACGGAAGGCCCCCTCGGAGCCCTGGTTCACTGACCAATTAAATGCTTCCTGACTGCTTATGAGGCAAGCAGGGCGAGAATGGCGTTGTTCTTATGGCTTGCCCAAGAAAGCCTTCCTGTGACTAACTGTAAAAAAAATATCATAAGGACATTTTGTCTGTTAAACAAGCGTTCTTCACACAGAAAGTGGAGTGCGCATTAAACCAGTCCCAGGAACTTTTCTCTGTAGTGAAATCGTTCTCGACTATCTCCCATCGCTCCTCCAGAGTCTGGCCTTCTCAGGAATTGGGTGATTCCCTCTCTGATTTCTTTATTTCTAAAAGGCTCTGCAATGAAACTTCTCTCTCGCCAGCACCTGCTGAGTGCACTCTGCAAATGTGGTCTGATTTTCCTATTTTTTTTTCGGTGGAAGATGTTACAGAGGATGCTTCAAAGCTCGAATCTGCTTCTCCCTCCGACCCTATTCCGCTGGCTATGATTAAAGAAATTATGCCAGGCATATTGCCTAGTGTCACCCAATCAGTGAATTTTTCCTGTCAGTCAGGTTCTATACCAGCTGAATTAAAACAAGCAACAGTCATCCCCCTGCTTAAGAAACCGTCCTTGGACTCATCAGTGTTACCTAATTTCCGCCCAATCTCCCTTCTTCCTTTCTTCCCACCTTGTCATATGTTGCACTATATTTCCACCTACCCTCTCAACTGCCAAGACCACAGTACCACTACTTTTTTCTGGTACACTTCTACCACTGCATAAAGGTAGAGGGCAAGCCTAGTACATAGCATGGCCACAAACAAACAAAAATTACTTAATTTTCAAATGGCCATTGCTTACAGCAGGTATAGGGAAGCGGATTTATGAGTTAGAGGAGAGAGACAGCTTGCATGGCATTAGCTGTGGGAGACATGAAAAGCTTGTTTGCTCCTATATTGGGTGAACAATCAGATGATATTTGGAAAGGAGTAGGGTATCCCAGGGTGATAGCGCACAATATTCAACATGACGGTGCCCTTTTGAACAATTGTCGAACAGACATGTGGAGAGCACCTATGATTCAGTTCCCTGACACATCAGATATGAGTGCAATAATGATGAGGAAAATGGGGTCGGACAAAGACACAGCTGCCTATATACAAGACATTCAGGAGGAATGACTTTAGAGACTTAGGAAGCGTGGGACAAAAATATAATTATTTTTCATGTCAGGGACTCCCTGAAGAAGCGCAGAGGCAGTTAAAGAAGATTGTGGGCGTTGAAGCAACACGATAGCCTAAGATATATTTGACTATTGTCCATCATTGTAGAGTAAAACAAGAGAAAGACAGAAAAAAGTTTGAGGAAAGAAAGATATAAGAAGAGAAATAGGTCCAAAAGAAGATGTCG